>NC_071503.1:20775772-25575772 GCF_028408465.1 Anastrepha ludens
GGACATTCTACTGCTGGTATTTTATTGTCTGATGAGTTTATCTGTGGTGGCCTAGATAGTGCATCTGCTAGCACGTTTGTTTTACCGGGTTGATATCTGAGTTCATAATCGTATTCTTCTAAGATGGCTTTCCATCTCTTCATTTTGCTGTTAGTGTTTTTACTACTAAGAGCATATGTTAAAGGTTGGTGGTCTGTGAATATGATTACCTTTCGGGATCCGTACAGATAATTTCTCAGTGAATTTAATGCCCAAATTATAGCCAACATTTCCTTTTCATTTGTGGCATAATTTTCTTCGGTTTTACTCAGTGCTCGGGAAAGGAATGTTATGGGCTTTTTGTTTTGAGATAAAACTGCGCCTATTGCGTGTCGTTAACTCGAAACATTTTTCAAAGTCGGGATGAGAGAGAACTATATCACTTAAGACTAATGAATTTTTTAATTTTGAAATGCATCCAGGGCATTCTGGTCTAAATATATTTTTGTATTCTTGGAGGCATTTTTTGAGATGCGTCCCTCCTCCCCTCTTAAAAGGGATGTCAGGGGTGTAGCAAGTTTCGCGTAATCTTGTATGAAACGCCTATAATAACCTGACATGCTAGAAAGCTTCTCAAATCTTTTAGAGTTTTTGAGGGTTGTAGTTGGGCTATTGCTTCTACTTTTTGTTTGTTAGCTTTTATTCCTTCAGTTCCTACAATAAAACCTAGAAATTCAATTTCTGTTTTTAAAAATTCACACTTGTCTAGTTGTATTTTGAACTTTGCGGATTCTAATGTTTCAAATATTTTATATAGATTTTCGAAGTGTTCTTTTTCGGATTGAAAAATATATTTATGTCATCTATGTAGACATAACATATTTTACCTATGTGATGCCTTAAAACATCATCCAAAGTACGTTGGAAAATTCATGGCGAGTTTTTTAATCCGAATGGAAGTCGGACGAATTCAAATTTTCCGTTATTGACTGAGAATGCGGTTTTTTCTATGTCGCATTCTTTTAGAGGAATTTGGTGAAAACCACTTTTAAGGTCTACCACTGAAAAGTACTTATTTTTCCCTAAATTTGCGAGAACTTCATTAATTTCCGGGATAGGATATCTATCGGCTACGGTGACCGTGTTCAGCTTTCTGTAATCGACGACCATTCTGAATTTTTTTTTCACCGGATGCATCCATTTTTTTCGGGACAATCCAGACGGGTGCATTATAAGGTGATCTAGAAGGCCTGATTATACCATCGCTTAAAAGTTCATTTATTTGTTTTCCAACTTCGTCTTTAAGTGCCATGGAATAAGGATATGATTTGCAATATATCGGTGAGTCAGATGTGGTTCGAATTTCTCCTTTGATTCGAGAAGTAAATGTAAGTTTTTTATTAGGGTCTTTGAATAAATTGGAATCTTTATTTATAATTTCTTCTAATTGAGATTTTTGAACTTCGTCGATATGACTAGTTCTAAATTCCATTTTGTTTACGGATTGGGAAATTTGTTGGTGAATTTTAATTTTGATTTTTTTATTTATTAACATGTATTTTTCCTTAATATGAATTATAGCATTTAGTTCCTGTAAGCTGTCATGGCCTAAAATACCATGAAATGATTTTAGAGACGGTAAAATATAAAATTTAATAGGATGATTGGGTAAATTAAACAGATTCGCGAATGTATGATGCGTGATTTTAATGTCGCCAGAAACTGAGTTGGCAAAAAAAGAGTTTTCGTTTTGTTTAGGATTGTTAACGAGAGATGATTGAATATAATTTTTATTAGACCCTGTGTCTATTAAAATTTTTAAAATTTGACCATTCTTCGCCTTACATTCGAAATATGGGAGCGAAGAATACGTCAGCCTAAAAAATGAATATCAGTCAGATCTTGGGTAGGTATTCCATATTGTTGATCCTGTTGATCTAAGGATTCAACGTAGTTTTCAATATCTTCGTTTTGCAGTTGCTGGTAGTAGTTGTCTTCGTAATTTTTCGGGTTGGAATTCTTCAGATTCTATTAAATTGTCAAAATTTTGCTGTTTAGTTTGTACGTGAAAATTTCGTTGTTGTTTAAATGGTGGTGGGACGTGATTCATTCATACAGGTCTTTTGCCTTGGAGTTGCATCATTTGACGGGGTCTGTTTTGGTAGTTAATGTTTCTTGTTTGTATCGACTGATCAACTTCCATTGGTTCAGATCGTTGGGGTTTAGGTGCTGTCGGTCTTGTCGGTTGAAACTGGAATTGTTGTCGCATTTGGTGATGCGGTTGGAACGCAGGTTGGGGGTTATGGTAAGGGAAAAGCGGTTGATTTTTAAATGTGTTTTGTTGCATACTGTTCATAGGGGTATTATATTTGGTAGGGTGTTGAAACGTTAATTCCGGGTAAAATGGTCTGTTATCATTTTGCGTGTTCAAGTTACGCGTTGAAGGAAGTGGTGGTTGTTGACGATGTTTGTGGTTTTGGTGTTTATTCGCGTATTCTGACCTATAATGCTGGTTTTCTAACTTCAAGCAAAGATGTAGAGCTTGTGGAAGATCTGAAGGTTCACGAATGCCTAAGAGTCTCGGTAGGTCTCCGTTTAAGCCTCTTATAAAAGTATCGGGAGCTTTGTCTCGATATGTTTGAGTCAAAAGTCGAAAAGACTCTTGTCCCATTTTCATGCAACCAATTTTGTTTAGGATCAAGGATAGATGCGAGTAGACTTGTTGATAAAAAATTTGAATACTATTTCTTCCCTGGATAAGTGAGGTCATTTGGTACTCCAGTGTGCCTAAGTCACGTTTATCGGCGTAATGTAGGGTCAAACATCTTACTATACTATTCCAGTCCAGAGGTGTATTGTACGATTCTAATGCAATATCTGCATTCCCTACTATTTTATTTCTAATTACGCTTAGGATTCCATAGAATTTTGGAGTTCCCCTCATTGAGTTGTAGATTTGTAATACCCTATCGACACTTTTTTTCCAGGAGTTAAATTCGGATGGGTTTCCAGAAAATTCTCTCAAACTTCTTACTATGTCTGGAATTTTGTCCAAGTCGTTTAAGTTTTCCCTATATCTTTCCTCTATGGTTTGGTCATTTCCGTAATTTATGTCCGCGTTGGGGTTTATTATAGACTGCACAATACTCCTACACTGTTGTGCACAAATGGAAGCTATCCTATTTTCTAATTCGGCATTTATTTGAAAATTTTGTGGCCGTACTGATGGGTTTGGTATTGGGTCGGGGCTAGGATTATTAAGGATAGGTGGTCTTATTATGTTGTTAGGATTAGCCATAGTATTAAAAAAAAATTCTTTGTTGAGAAAAAATTGTTTTTCTTTCTTTTTACTATATTTTTATTTATTTTTTACTAAGGTAGGATTATTTTTCCTTATAATATTTCTTAAAAATATAAATTAATATATTTTTACTTACACAATAATTAGAACTGCCGATGACATTATTGATGTTGTGCTGCTGCTGGTTGTTGCGTTTATATTGAATAGTTCCAAATGACGCGTTTTATTTAAAAGGTTATGATTTTTTTTTTTATTTTTTATTATCACTAAATTTACTTAGTTTAAAACCGTTCCGACTGCATGCATTTTTTCCGTTTTGATTGTCACTACTAAGGGTTCATTTGCAATACACTAAACGAACGGGTGCCCGCGGACTGACGCGTACAGGCTTTGGTTCCGTGGTATATTTTTTATACCAGGCTGCTCGAGCGCCAATTAATAAAATACTTGTTTATTTTAAAAAGAGAGGACTATGTCCTCTATATCTTTATTTATTTTAAAAAGAGTGGACTATGTCCACTATATCTTTTATTAATAAATTATTGAATTATTTGCCGGAAGACTACGTCTTCTTAATCGGACTTTTTCATTAATATCTACTAATTATTACATTGTTATTTACTATCTACTTTATATTAACCTATCAAGCAGCAATCATCACGTTGAATGCAACTTGAGCTTATTTTAGGTCGTCAGCACTTTGGGTTAATAAAATAATTAAATTTAGAGCGAGCGGAACTGTGTCAGCAATTGTTGTGTCAGCAATTGAATTGCGACCATGGGTATTGAACTTTATGAAGGTGAATATTTTAATTATTAGCTCCTCCCTTCTTAAATTGATTGTCCTCAATCATTTAAAAAAACGGAATATTGTTCAATCTTGGTGGTGTGATAGGAGCTTCTAATGCTATTGGTTTATGGGATTCAGCACAATGTTGCACACTCAGTGTCACATGAGGCTCGTTATTAGTGTGTGGAATTTGAGGTTCCCAAACAATTATTTTTTTTGTATTTTTAAAGACAAATCGTAAGCATGCTATGGAAATGATAATTAGACTGAGAATAACAGAGATTGACCATCCTCCAATTTTCAAATGTTTCCGAATAGTTGAAATTACTTCCGTATTATTAATCTGTAATTCATTAAGAGCTTCAGTGATAGGAAATTAATATGGTCGCTTTCAAAAGGAGCGGGCTGCATTAATGCGGGGATGATTTGTAAAAGTGAGGCTTCTATATTACTAAAAGTCCTATTGTTAATTTTAATAGTGCTATTATGAAATTTAATAAGAAGTGTTCCAGATATATTTCTCCGCGTTTTATCGACATAAATAGCCATATTGCAATCATTTACTAGGATAACCCCTGACTCGATCTCTTCGATTAATGGGATATGATGATTGTTGCTCGTTACACATGTAGAATTTTGACTGCGTATAAGATTAGGAATACATTTAGTATTTCAAATATTCGTTATTTGATTCTCTTTACAAATTATTATTTTATTATATTTTTCACAATCATTTATTATACTATATATGGTGTTATCATTTTTTAAAATCTGCTTAAATTCTAAATTAATTACAGAGTTTTTTCTTTTTACCGGTCTTAAGATTACGTTTTCATAGGTTTCCTTTTTTGTTAAGGGAATCTTAACCAAATAAAATATTTTTTTATTAGTACTGTATAAGACAGATATTTTGGCAAATTCGAGTGCCTCTTCGGGGGTCACAAAAACAATAATTATAATTTCTTCTCTAATTTTACTTGTAGCAATTTCAATTTCTTTTTTATCTAATATTAATGGGTTGACGATTCCAAGCTTCACCCATTCGATTCCATTTTGAATATTTATTAACTCTTCCTTAACTAGTCTTACTCTATTTTGTAGATTTATAACTATTTCGTTTTCTAATAATACATCTTTTCTTATTACATTAGAAATTTGATTTACTATATCTGTTAGATTTTTTAATCTTTTATTAAAAGCTTCATTTACGTACACTTGTTTATTATTATTTTTGTTTAGATCATTTATATTACCACCTATTATTTCAAAGTCGTCGTGATCTGGAGATCCTGCGACATATTTCCAAATAGTACCTTTGGCATTTATTGCTCTCTTATTTTTTATAGTGGGTGTTATATTTTCTAAAATATTTTCGGTAAGGTTTAATTCGTGGATAAGGATGGGATACAGGTTATGGTGATTTGGGATGTTTTGTTGGATAAATTTGTGGGTATTGGATATGGATATTGCATACTGTGCCAGATCTATTGAATGTAAAATAGTAAAAGTTCCTTGCTGGATTTTCGCTGTACCTCTATTAATTGTCACGACATATGAAGAAGTGTAATCCAAAATTTGAACTTCAGTTTTTACAAAGGTTAAACACAATCTGTAAAGGTAATTTATTTTCTTTAAATATTATTTTTATAGACAATTCTGCTTGTCATTGTTAAAACAGTTGAGTTTCTATCTTCTTTGACTATTTCCTTTTTATACCTAGGAGTTAGTTTTGATCCTAGTCTCTTGTTAAATTTGACGAAAATATCTTCTCCTGGTAAATACATTTTTATTTCGTGCCTATTCTGATTATGGTAGTTTAAGTCCTGTTTCTGTTTTTCTGTTAAACGATTGATGATTTCTTGTTTGTCCAAAATTGCTTTTTTTGGATCATTACTTGAATTTCTGTTAAAAAATATATCTATCGGTTTTCTGCCGGTGGTGGAGTGAATCGACCTGTTATACTCGTGTATTGCTCTGGTAAGTAAATCGTGAAAAGTAGTGTGAAGTTTGTCTGGTTTTAAGCATCTCATAATCTCTGAAAGGGTTGAGTGAAATCTTTCTATTTGACCATTAACAGAGCTAGAGTATGGTGGTGTAGTGTAGATTTCGATGACAAATTGATCTTTAAGAAGAAAATTTATTGATACGGAATTTAGGGTCTTTTCATTATCTATGACTATGGACTTAGGGATGCCAAAAGCTAAAACGATTTCTTTTAATGGTTCTTTAATATCTTCTATTGCCCTAGACTTTAGAATTTTAACTAAAGCGTATTTCGAAAATTTGTCTATTGCTGTTAGTACGAGATTTCCTTCGGTGGAGTAAATATCAATGTGGACGATTTCTCCAGGATTTTGTGGAATTGGTGTGGGTTGGAATTGTGGTTTATTAGGACGACGATCGTATTTTTGTTCTCTGCAAATTTGACAATTTTTAACAATTCTATTGGATTTTTCCGTCATTTTTGGGAAATTGAAATTTTTTTTATTTGCTCTCTATTTTCCTTAGCATCACTGTGGGCTCTTCTGTGTTCCTTGATTAAGACCTCTTCGTGTTCTACATCCTTAGTTATTTCTTTGATCTGTGACTATGTGAATCTAATTTTGTAATTTATGAAATATTCAGAATAAAATTCTTGAATTATTCCCATGATTGGCTCGGTAGTAAGTAGTCCATTAATTACGCTAGGATTAAGATATTTTTTTAGAATTGAAATTAATATATTTCTGGTATATTGCGGTTTTTTTTATTATATGCCTGTGATAAGTGGGAAGGGAATTTCAAATTTGTAGTTATCATGGTTATCTATTAAAATATGAATTTGGTTTTTGAAGGCGTTTATAGGACATTCTACTGCTGGTATTTTATTGTCTGATGAGTTTATCTGTGGTGGCCTAGATAGTGCATCTGCTAGCACGTTTGTTTTACCGGGTTGATATCTGAGTTCATAATCGTATTCTTCTAAGATGGCTTTCTATCTCTTCATTTTGCTGTTAGTGTTTTTACTACTAAGAGCATATGTTAAAGGTTGGTGGTCTGTGAATATGATTACCTTTCGGGATCCGTACAGATAATTTCTCAGTGAATTTAATGCCCAAATTATAGCCAACATTTCCTTTTCATTTGTGGCATAATTTTCTTCGGTTTTACTCAGTGCTCGGGAAAGGAATGTTATGGGCTTTTTGTTTTGAGATAAAACTGCGCCTATTGCGTGTCGTTAACTCGAAACATTTTTCAAAGTCGGGATGAGAGAGAACTATATCACTTAAGACTAATGAATTTTTTAATTTTTGAAATGCATCCAGGGCATTCTGGTCTAAAGATATTTTTGTATTCTTGGAGGCATTTTTTGAGATGCGTCCCTCCTCCCCTCTTAAAAGGGATGTCAGGGGTGTAGCAAGTTTCGCGTAATCTTGTATGAAACGCCTATAATAACCTGACATGCCTAGAAAGCTTCTCAAATCTTTTAGAGTTTTTGAGGGTTGTAGTTGGGCTATTGCTTCTACTTTTTGTTTGTTAGCTTTTATTCCTTCAGTTCCTACAATAAAACCTAGAAATTCAATTTCTGTTTTTAAAAATTCACACTTGTCTAGTTGTATTTTGAACTTTGCGGATTCTAATGTTTCAAATATTTTATATAGATTTTCGAAGTGTTCTCTTTCGGATTTGGAAAATATATTTATGTCATCTATGTAGACATAACATATTTTACCTATGTGATGCCTTAAAACATCATCCAAAGTACGTTGGAAAATTCATGGCGAGTTTTTTAATCCGAATGGAAGTCGGACGAATTCAAATTTTCCGTTATTGACTGAGAATGCGGTTTTTTCTATGTCGCATTCTTTTAGAGGAATTTGGTGAAAACCACTTTTAAGGTCTACCACTGAAAAGTACTTATTTTTCCCTAAATTTGCGAGAACTTCATTAATTTCCGGGATAGGATATCTATCGGCTACGGTGACCGTGTTCAGCTTTCTGTAATCGACGACCATTCTGAATTTTTTTTTCACCGGATGCATCCATTTTTTTCGGGACAATCCAGACGGGTGCATTATAAGGTGATCTAGAAGGCCTGATTATACCATCGCTTAAAAGTTCATTTATTTGTTTTCCAACTTCGTCTTTAAGTGCCATGGAATAAGGATATGATTTGCAATATATCGGTGAGTCAGATGTGGTTCGAATTTCTCCTTTGATTCGAGAAGTAAATGTAAGTTTTTTATTAGGGTCTTTGAATAAATTGGAATCTTTATTTATAATTTCTTCTAATTGAGATTTTTGAACTTCGTCGATATGACTAGTTCTAAATTCCATTTTGTTTACGGATTGGGAAATTTGTTGGTGAATTTTAATTTTGATTTTTTTATTTATTAACATGTATTTTTCCTTAATATGAATTATAGCATTTAGTTCCTGTAAGCTGTCATGGCCTAAAATACCATGAAATGATTTTAGAGACGGTAAAATATAAAATTTAATAGGATGATTGGGTAAATTAAACAGATTCGCGAATGTATGATGCGTGATTTTAATGTCGCCAGAAACTGAGTTGGCAAAAAAAGAGTTTTCGTTTTGTTTAGGATTGTTAACGAGAGATGATTGAATATAATTTTTATTAGACCCTGTGTCTATTAAAATTTTTAAAATTTGACCATTCTTCGCCTTACATTCGAAATATGGGAGCGAAGAATACGTCAGCCTAAAAAATGAATATCAGTCAGATCTTGGGTAGGTATTCCATATTGTTGATCCTGTTGATCTAAGGATTCAACGTAGTTTTCAATATCTTCGTTTTGCAGTTGCTGGTAGTAGTTGTCTTCGTAATTTTCGGGTTGGAATTCTTCAGATTCTATTAAATTGTCAAAATTTTGCTGTTTAGTTTGTACGTGAAAATTTCGTTGTTGTTTAAATGGTGGTGGGACGTGATTCATTCATACAGGTCTTTTGCCTTGGAGTTGCATCATTTGACGGGGTCTGTTTTGGTAGTTAATGTTTCTTGTTTGTATCGACTGATCAACTTCCATTGGTTCAGATCGTTGGGGTTTAGGTGCTGTCGGTCTTGTCGGTTGAAACTGGAATTGTTGTCGCATTTGGTGATGCGGTTGGAACGCAGGTTGGGGGTTATGGTAAGGGAAAAGCGGTTGATTTTTAAATGTGTTTTGTTGCATACTGTTCATAGGGGTATTATATTTGGTAGGGTGTTGAAACGTTAATTCCGGGTAAAATGGTCTGTTATCATTTTGCGTGTTCAAGTTACGCGTTGAAGGAAGTGGTGGTTGTTGACGATGTTTGTGGTTTTGGTGTTTATTCGCGTATTCTGACCTATAATGCTGGTTTTCTAACTTCAAGCAAAGATGTAGAGCTTGTGGAAGATCTGAAGGTTCACGAATGCCTAAGAGTCTCGGTAGGTCTCCGTTTAAGCCTCTTATAAAAGTATCGGGAGCTTTGTCTCGATATGTTTGAGTCAAAAGTCGAAAAGACTCTTGTCCCATTTTCATGCAACCAATTTTGTTTAGGATCAAGGATAGATGCGAGTAGACTTGTTGATAAAAAATTTGAATACTATTTCTTCCCTGGATAAGTGAGGTCATTTGGTACTCCAGTGTGCCTAAGTCACGTTTATCGGCGTAATGTAGGGTCAAACATCTTACTATACTATTCCAGTCCAGAGGTGTATTGTACGATTCTAATGCAATATCTGCATTCCCTACTATTTTATTTCTAATTACGCTTAGGATTCCATAGAATTTTGGAGTTCCCCTCATTGAGTTGTAGATTTGTAATACCCTATCGACACTTTTTTTCCAGGAGTTAAATTCGGATGGGTTTCCAGAAAATTCTCTCAAACTTCTTACTATGTCTGGAATTTTGTCCAAGTCGTTTAAGTTTTCCCTATATCTTTCCTCTATGGTTTGGTCATTTCCGTAATTTATGTCCGCGTTGGGGTTTATTATAGACTGCACAATACTCCTACACTGTTGTGCACAAATGGAAGCTATCCTATTTTCTAATTCGGCATTTATTTGAAAATTTTGTGGCCGTACTGATGGGTTTGGTATTGGGTCGGGGCTAGGATTATTAAGGATAGGTGGTCTTATTATGTTGTTAGGATTAGCCATAGTATTAAAAAAAAATTCTTTGTTGAGAAAAAATTGTTTTTCTTTCTTTTTACTATATTTTTATTTATTTTTTACTAAGGTAGGATTATTTTTCCTTATAATATTTCTTAAAAATATAAATTAATATATTTTTACTTACACAATAATTAGAACTGCCGATGACATTATTGATGTTGTGCTGCTGCTGGTTGTTGCGTTTATATTGAATAGTTCCAAATGACGCGTTTTATTTAAAAGGTTATGATTTTTTTTTTTATTTTTTATTATCACTAAATTTACTTAGTTTAAAACCGTTCCGACTGCATGCATTTTTTCCGTTTTGATTGTCACTACTAAGGGTTCATTTGCAATACACTAAACGAACGGGTGCCCGCGGACTGACGCGTACAGGCTTTGGTTCCGTGGTATATTTTTTATACCAGGCTGCTCGGGCGCCAATTAATAAAATACTTGTTTATTTTAAAAAGAGAGGACTATGTCCTCTATATCTTTATTTATTTTAAAAAGAGTGGACTATGTCCACTATATCTTTTATTAATAAATTATTGAATTATTTGCCGGAAGACTACGTCTTCTTAATCGGACTTTTTCATTAATATCTACTAATTATTACATTGTTATTTACTATCTACTTTATATTAACCTATCAAGCAGCAATCATCACGTTGAATGCAACTTGAGCTTATTTTAGGTCGTCAGCACTTTGGGTTAATAAAATAATTAAATTTAGAGCGAGCGGAACTGTGTCAGCAATTGTTGTGTCAGCAATTGAATTGCGACCATGGGTATTGAACTTTATGAAGGTGAATATTTTAATTATTAGCTCCTCCCTTCTTAAATTGATTGTCCTCAATCATTTAAAAAAACGGAATATTGTTCAATCTTGGTGGTGTGATAGGAGCTTCTAATGCTATTGGTTTATGGGATTCAGCACAATGTTGCACACTCAGTGTCACATGAGGCTCGTTATTAGTGTGTGGAATTTGAGGTTCCCAAACAATTATTTTTTTTGTATTTTTAAAGACAAATCGTAAGCATGCTATGGAAATGATAATTAGACTGAGAATAACAGAGATTGACCATCCTCCAATTTTCAAATGTTTCCGAATAGTTGAAATTACTTCCGTATTATTAATCTGTAATTCATTAAGAGCTTCAGTGATAGGAAATTAATATGGTCGCTTTCAAAAGGAGCGGGCTGCATTAATGCGGGGATGATTTGTAAAAGTGAGGCTTCTATATTACTCAAAGTCCTATTGTTAATTTTAATAGTGCTATTATGAAATTTAATAAGAAGTGTTCCAGATATATTTCTCCGCGTTTTATCGACATAAATAGCCATATTGCAATCATTTACTAGGATAACCCCTGACTCGATCTCTTCGATTAATGGGATATGATGATTGTTGCTCGTTACACATGTAGAATTTTGACTGCGTATAAGATTAGGAATACATTTAGTATTTCAAATATTCGTTATTTGATTCTCTTTACAAATTATTATTTTATTATATTTTTCACAATCATTTATTATACTATATATGGTGTTATCATTTTTTAAAATCTGCTTAAATTCTAAATTAATTACAGAGTTTTTTCTTTTTACCGGTCTTAAGATTACGTTTTCATAGGTTTCCTTTTTTGTTAAGGGAATCTTAACCAAATAAAATATTTTTTTATTAGTACTGTATAAGACAGATATTTTGGCAAATTCGAGTGCCTCTTCGGGGGTCACAAAAACAATAATTATAATTTCTTCTCTAATTTTACTTGTAGCAATTTCAATTTCTTTTTTATCTAATATTAATGGGTTGACGATTCCAAGCTTCACCCATTCGATTCCATTTTGAATATTTATTAACTCTTCCTTAACTAGTCTTACTCTATTTTGTAGATTTATAACTATTTCGTTTTCTAATAATACATCTTTTCTTATTACATTAGAAATTTGATTTACTATATCTGTTAGATTTTTTAATCTTTTATTAAAAGCTTCATTTACGTACACTTGTTTATTATTATTTTTGTTTAGATCATTTATATTACCAGCTATTATTTCAAAGTCGTCGTGATCTGGAGATCCTGCGACATATTTCCAAATAGTACCTTTGGCATTTATTGCTCTCTTATTTTTTATAGTGGGTGTTATATTTTCTAAAATATTTTCGGTAAGGTTTAATTCGTGGATAAGGATGGGATACAGGTTATGGTGATTTGGGATGTTTTGTTGGATAAATTTGTGGGTATTGGATATGGATATTGCATACTGTGCCAGATCTATTGAATGTAAAATAGTAAAAGTTCCTTGCTGGATTTTCGCTGTACCTCTATTAATTGTCACGACATATGAAGAAGTGTAATCCAAAATTTGAACTTCAGTTTTTACAAAGGTTAAACACAATCTGTAAAGGTAATTTATTTTCTTTAAATATTATTTTTATAGACAATTCTGCTTGTCATTGTTAAAACAGTTGAGTTTCTATCTTCTTTGACTATTTCCTTTTTATACCTAGGAGTTAGTTTTGATCCTAGTCTCTTGTTAAATTTGACGAAAATATCTTCTCCTGGTAAATACATTTTTATTTCGTGCCTATTCTGATTATGGTAGTTTAAGTCCTGTTTCTGTTTTTCTGTTAAACGATTGATGATTTCTTGTTTGTCCAAAATTGCTTTTTTTGGATCATTACTTGAATTTCTGTTAAAAAATATATCTATCGGTTTTCTGCCGGTGGTGGAGTGAATCGACCTGTTATACTCGTGTATTGCTCTGGTAAGTAAATCGTGAAAAGTAGTGTGAAGTTTGTCTGGTTTTAAGCATCTCATAATCTCTGAAAGGGTTGAGTGAAATCTTTCTATTTGACCATTAACAGAGCTAGAGTATGGTGGTGTAGTGTAGATTTCGATGACAAATTGATCTTTAAGAAGAAAATTTATTGATACGGAATTTAGGGTCTTTTCATTATCTATGACTATGGACTTAGGGATGCCAAAAGCTAAAACGATTTCTTTTAATGGTTCTTTAATATCTTCTATTGCCCTAGACTTTAGAATTTTAACTAAAGCGTATTTCGAAAATTTGTCTATTGCTGTTAGTACGAGATTTCCTTCGGTGGAGTAAATATCAATGTGGACGATTTCTCCAGGATTTTGTGGAATTGGTGTGGGTTGGAATTGTGGTTTATTAGGACGACGATCGTATTTTTGTTCTCTGCAAATTTGACAATTTTTAACAATTCTATTGGATTTTTCCGTCATTTTTGGGAAATTGAAATTTTTTTTATTTGCTCTCTATTTTCCTTAGCATCACTGTGGGCTCTTCTGTGTTCCTTGATTAAGACCTCTTCGTGTTCTACATCCTTAGTTATTTCTTTGATCTGTGACTATGTGAATCTAATTTTGTAATTTATGAAATATTCAGAATAAAATTCTTGAATTATTCCCATGATTGGCTCGGTAGTAAGTAGTCCATTAATTACGCTAGGATTAAGATATTTTTTTAGAATTGAAATTAATATATTTCTGGTATATTGCGGTTTTTTTATTATATGCCTGTGATAAGTGGGAAGGGAATTTCAAACTTGTAGTTATCATGGTTATCTATTAAAATATGAATTTGGTTTTTGAAGGCGTTTATAGGACATTCTACTGCTGGTATTTTATTGTCTGATGAGTTTATCTGTGGTGGCCTAGATAGTGCATCTGCTAGCACGTTTGTTTTACCGGGTTGATATCTGAGTTCATAATCGTATTCTTCTAAGATGGCTTTCTATCTCTTCATTTTGCTGTTAGTGTTTTTACTACTAAGAGCATATGTTAAAGGTTGGTGGTCTGTGAATATGATTACCTTTCGGGATCCGTACAGATAATTTCTCAGTGAATTTAATGCCCAAATTATAGCCAACATTTCCTTTTCATTTGTGGCATAATTTTCTTCGGTTTTACTCAGTGCTCGGGAAAGGAATGTTATGGGCTTTTTGTTTTGAGATAAAACTGCGCCTATTGCGTGTCGTTAACTCGAAACATTTTTCAAAGTCGGGATGAGAGAGAACTATATCACTTAAGACTAATGAATTTTTTAATTTTTGAAATGCATCCAGGGCATTCTGGTCTAAAGATATTTTTGTATTCTTGGAGGCATTTTTTGAGATGCGTCCCTCCTCCCCTCTTAAAAGGGATGTCAGGGGTGTAGCAAGTTTCGCGTAATCTTGTATGAAACGCCTATAATAACCTGACATGCCTAGAAAGCTTCTCAAATCTTTTAGAGTTTTTGAGGGTTGTAGTTGGGCTATTGCTTCTACTTTTTGTTTGTTAGCTTTTATTCCTTCAGTTCCTACAATAAAACCTAGAAATTCAATTTCTGTTTTTAAAAATTCACACTTGTCTAGTTGTATTTTGAACTTTGCGGATTCTAATGTTTCAAATATTTTATATAGATTTTCGAAGTGTTCTCTTTCGGATTTGGAAAATATATTTATGTCATCTATGTAGACATAACATATTTTACCTATGTGATGCCTTAAAACATCATCCAAATACGTTGGAAAATTCATGGCGAGTTTTTTAATCCGAATGGAAGTCGGACGAATTCAAATTTTCCGTTATTGACTGAGAATGCGGTTTTTTCTATGTCGCATTCTTTTAGAGGAATTTGGTGAAAACCACTTTTAAGGTCTACCACTGAAAAGTACTTATTTTTCCCTAAATTTGCGAGAACTTCATTAATTTCCGGGATAGGATATCTATCGGCTACGGTGACCGTGTTCAGCTTTCTGTAATCGACGACCATTCTGAATTTTTTTTTCACCGGATGCATCCATTTTTTTCGGGACAATCCAGACGGGTGCATTATAAGGTGATCTAGAAGGCCTGATTATACCATCGCTTAAAAGTTCATTTATTTGTTTTCCAACTTCGTCTTTAAGTGCCATGGAATAAGGATATGATTTGCAATATATCGGTGAGTCAGATGTGGTTCGAATTTCTCCTTTGATTCGAGAAGTAAATGTAAGTTTTTTATTAGGGTCTTTGAATAAATTGGAATCTTTATTTATAATTTCTTCTAATTGAGATTTTTGAACTTCGTCGATATGACTAGTTCTAAATTCCATTTTGTTTACGGATTGGGAAATTTGTTGGTGAATTTTAATTTTGATTTTTTTATTTATTAACATGTATTTTTCCTTAATATGAATTATAGCATTTAGTTCCTGTAAGCTGTCATGGCCTAAAATACCATGAAATGATTTTAGAGACGGTAAAATATAAAATTTAATAGGATGATTGGGTAAATTAAACAGATTCGCGAATGTATGATGCGTGATTTTAATGTCGCCAGAAACTGAGTTGGCAAAAAAAGAGTTTTCGTTTTGTTTAGGATTGTTAACGAGAGATGATTGAATATAATTTTTATTAGACCCTGTGTCTATTAAAATTTTTAAAATTTGACCATTCTTCGCCTTACATTCGAAATATGGGAGCGAAGAATACGTCAGCCTAAAAAATGAATATCAGTCAGATCTTGGGTAGGTATTCCATATTGTTGATCCTGTTGATCTAAGGATTCAACGTAGTTTTCAATATCTTCGTTTTGCAGTTGCTGGTAGTAGTTGTCTTCGTAATTTTCGGGTTGGAATTCTTCAGATTCTATTAAATTGTCAAAATTTTGCTGTTTAGTTTGTACGTGAAAATTTCGTTGTTGTTTAAATGGTGGTGGGACGTGATTCATTCATACAGGTCTTTTGCCTTGGAGTTGCATCATTTGACGGGGTCTGTTTTGGTAGTTAATGTTTCTTGTTTGTATCGACTGATCAACTTCCATTGGTTCAGATCGTTGGGGTTTAGGTGCTGTCGGTCTTGTCGGTTGAAACTGGAATTGTTGTCGCATTTGGTGATGCGGTTGGAACGCAGGTTGGGGGTTATGGTAAGGGAAAAGCGGTTGATTTTTAAATGTGTTTTGTTGCATACTGTTCATAGGGGTATTATATTTGGTAGGGTGTTGAAACGTTAATTCCGGGTAAAATGGTCTGTTATCATTTTGCGTGTTCAAGTTACGCGTTGAAGGAAGTGGTGGTTGTTGACGATGTTTGTGGTTTTGGTGTTTATTCGCGTATTCTGACCTATAATGCTGGTTTTCTAACTTCAAGCAAAGATGTAGAGCTTGTGGAAGATCTGAAGGTTCACGAATGCCTAAGAGTCTCGGTAGGTCTCCGTTTAAGCCTCTTATAAAAGTATCGGGAGCTTTGTCTCGATATGTTTGAGTCAAAAGTCGAAAAGACTCTTGTCCCATTTTCATGCAACCAATTTTGTTTAGGATCAAGGATAGATGCGAGTAGACTTGTTGATAAAAAATTTGAATACTATTTCTTCCCTGGATAAGTGAGGTCATTTGGTACTCCAGTGTGCCTAAGTCACGTTTATCGGCGTAATGTAGGGTCAAACATCTTACTATACTATTCCAGTCCAGAGGTGTATTGTACGATTCTAATGCAATATCTGCATTCCCTACTATTTTATTTCTAATTACGCTTAGGATTCCATAGAATTTTGGAGTTCCCCTCATTGAGTTGTAGATTTGTAATACCCTATCGACACTTTTTTTCCAGGAGTTAAATTCGGATGGGTTTCCAGAAAATTCTCTCAAACTTCTTACTATGTCTGGAATTTTGTCCAAGTCGTTTAAGTTTTCCCTATATCTTTCCTCTATGGTTTGGTCATTTCCGTAATTTATGTCCGCGTTGGGGTTTATTATAGACTGCACAATACTCCTACACTGTTGTGCACAAATGGAAGCTATCCTATTTTCTAATTCGGCATTTATTTGAAAATTTTGTGGCCGTACTGATGGGTTTGGTATTGGGTCGGGGCTAGGATTATTAAGGATAGGTGGTCTTATTATGTTGTTAGGATTAGCCATAGTATTAAAAAAAAATTCTTTGTTGAGAAAAAATTGTTTTTCTTTCTTTTTACTATATTTTTATTTATTTTTTACTAAGGTAGGATTATTTTTCCTTATAATATTTCTTAAAAATATAAATTAATATATTTTTACTTACACAATAATTAGAACTGCCGATGACATTATTGATGTTGTGCTGCTGCTGGTTGTTGCGTTTATATTGAATAGTTCCAAATGACGCGTTTTATTTAAAAGGTTATGATTTTTTTTTTTATTTTTTATTATCACTAAATTTACTTAGTTTAAAACCGTTCCGACTGCATGCATTTTTTCCGTTTTGATTGTCACTACTAAGGGTTCATTTGCAATACACTAAACGAACGGGTGCCCGCGGACTGACGCGTACAGGCTTTGGTTCCGTGGTATATTTTTTATACCAGGCTGCTCGGGCGCCAATTAATAAAATACTTGTTTATTTTAAAAAGAGAGGACTATGTCCTCTATATCTTTATTTATTTTAAAAAGAGTGGACTATGTCCACTATATCTTTTATTAATAAATTATTGAATTATTTGCCGGAAGACTACGTCTTCTTAATCGGACTTTTTCATTAATATCTACTAATTATTACATTGTTATTTACTATCTACTTTATATTAACCTATCAAGCAGCAATCATCACGTTGAATGCAACTTGAGCTTATTTTAGGTCGTCAGCACTTTGGGTTAATAAAATAATTAAATTTAGAGCGAGCGGAACTGTGTCAGCAATTGTTGTGTCAGCAATTGAATTGCGACCATGGGTATTGAACTTTATGAAGGTGAATATTTTAATTATTAGCTCCTCCCTTCTTAAATTGATTGTCCTCAATCATTTAAAAAAACGGAATATTGTTCAATCTTGGTGGTGTGATAGGAGCTTCTAATGCTATTGGTTTATGGGATTCAGCACAATGTTGCACACTCAGTGTCACATGAGGCTCGTTATTAGTGTGTGGAATTTGAGGTTCCCAAACAATTATTTTTTTTGTATTTTTAAAGACAAATCGTAAGCATGCTATGGAAATGATAATTAGACTGAGAATAACAGAGATTGACCATCCTCCAATTTTCAAATGTTTCCGAATAGTTGAAATTACTTCCGTATTATTAATCTGTAATTCATTAAGAGCTTCAGTGATAGGAAATTAATATGGTCGCTTTCAAAAGGAGCGGGCTGCATTAATGCGGGGATGATTTGTAAAAGTGAGTCTTCTATATTACTCAAAGTCCTATTGTTAATTTTAATAGTGCTATTATGAAATTTAATAAGAAGTGTTCCAGATATATTTCTCCGCGTTTTATCGACATAAATAGCCATATTGCAATCATTTACTAGGATAACCCCTGACTCGATCTCTTCGATTAATGGGATATGATGATTGTTGCTCGTTACACATGTAGAATTTTGACTGCGTATAAGATTAGGAATACATTTAGTATTTCAAATATTCGTTATTTGATTCTCTTTACAAATTATTATTTTATTATATTTTTCACAATCATTTATTATACTATATATGGTGTTATCATTTTTTAAAATCTGCTTAAATTCTAAATTAATTACAGAGTTTTTTCTTTTTACCGGTCTTAAGATTACGTTTTCATAGGTTTCCTTTTTTGTTAAGGGAATCTTAACCAAATAAAATATTTTTTTATTAGTACTGTATAAGACAGATATTTTGGCAAATTCGAGTGCCTCTTCGGGGGTCACAAAAACAATAATTATAATTTCTTCTCTAATTTTACTTGTAGCAATTTCAATTTCTTTTTTATCTAATATTAATGGGTTGACGATTCCAAGCTTCACCCATTCGATTCCATTTTGAATATTTATTAACTCTTCCTTAACTAGTCTTACTCTATTTTGTAGATTTATAACTATTTCGTTTTCTAATAATACATCTTTTCTTATTACATTAGAAATTTGATTTACTATATCTGTTAGATTTTTTAATCTTTTATTAAAAGCTTCATTTACGTACACTTGTTTATTATTATTTTTGTTTAGATCATTTATATTACCAGCTATTATTTCAAAGTCGTCGTGATCTGGAGATCCTGCGACATATTTCCAAATAGTACCTTTGGCATTTATTGCTCTCTTATTTTTTATAGTGGGTGTTATATTTTCTAAAATATTTTCGGTAAGGTTTAATTCGTGGATAAGGATGGGATACAGGTTATGGTGATTTGGGATGTTTTGTTGGATAAATTTGTGGGTATTGGATATGGATATTGCATACTGTGCCAGATCTATTGAATGTAAAATAGTAAAAGTTCCTTGCTGGATTTTCGCTGTACCTCTATTAATTGTCACGACATATGAAGAAGTGTAATCCAAAATTTGAACTTCAGTTTTTACAAAGGTTAAACACAATCTGTAAAGGTAATTTATTTTCTTTAAATATTATTTTTATAGACAATTCTGCTTGTCATTGTTAAAACAGTTGAGTTTCTATCTTCTTTGACTATTTCCTTTTTATACCTAGGAGTTAGTTTTGATCCTAGTCTCTTGTTAAATTTGACGAAAATATCTTCTCCTGGTAAATACATTTTTATTTCGTGCCTATTCTGATTATGGTAGTTTAAGTCCTGTTTCTGTTTTTCTGTTAAACGATTGATGATTTCTTGTTTGTCCAAAATTGCTTTTTTTGGATCATTACTTGAATTTCTGTTAAAAAATATATCTATCGGTTTTCTGCCGGTGGTGGAGTGAATCGACCTGTTATACTCGTGTATTGCTCTGGTAAGTAAATCGTGAAAAGTAGTGTGAAGTTTGTCTGGTTTTAAGCATCTCATAATCTCTGAAAGGGTTGAGTGAAATCTTTCTATTTGACCATTAACAGAGCTAGAGTATGGTGGTGTAGTGTAGATTTCGATGACAAATTGATCTTTAAGAAGAAAATTTATTGATACGGAATTTAGGGTCTTTTCATTATCTATGACTATGGACTTAGGGATGCCAAAAGCTAAAACGATTTCTTTTAATGGTTCTTTAATATCTTCTATTGCCCTAGACTTTAGAATTTTAACTAAAGCGTATTTCGAAAATTTGTCTATTGCTGTTAGTACGAGATTTCCTTCGGTGGAGTAAATATCAATGTGGACGATTTCTCCAGGATTTTGTGGAATTGGTGTGGGTTGGAATTGTGGTTTATTAGGACGACGATCGTATTTTTGTTCTCTGCAAATTTGACAATTTTTAACAATTCTATTGGATTTTTCCGTCATTTTTGGGAAATTGAAATTTTTTTTATTTGCTCTCTATTTTCCTTAGCATCACTGTGGGCTCTTCTGTGTTCCTTGATTAAGACCTCTTCGTGTTCTACATCCTTAGTTATTTCTTTGATCTGTGACTATGTGAATCTAATTTTGTAATTTATGAAATATTCAGAATAAAATTCTTGAATTATTCCCATGATTGGCTCGGTAGTAAGTAGTCCATTAATTACGCTAGGATTAAGATATTTTTTTAGAATTGAAATTAATATATTTCTGGTATATTGCGGTTTTTTTATTATATGCCTGTGATAAGTGGGAAGGGAATTTCAAATTTGTAGTTATCATGGTTATCTATTAAAATATGAATTTGGTTTTTGAAGGCGTTTATAGGACATTCTACTGCTGGTATTTTATTGTCTGATGAGTTTATCTGTGGTGGCCTAGATAGTGCATCTGCTAGCACGTTTGTTTTACCGGGTTGATATCTGAGTTCATAATCGTATTCTTCTAAGATGGCTTTCCATCTCTTCATTTTGCTGTTAGTGTTTTTACTACTAAGAGCATATGTTAAAGGTTGGTGGTCTGTGAATATGATTACCTTTCGGGATCCGTACAGATAATTTCTCAGTGAATTTAATGCCCAAATTATAGCCAACATTTCCTTTTCATTTGTGGCATAATTTTCTTCGGTTTTACTCAGTGCTCGGGAAAGGAATGTTATGGGCTTTTTGTTTTGAGATAAAACTGCGCCTATTGCGTGTCGTTAACTCGAAACATTTTTCAAAGTCGGGATGAGAGAGAACTATATCACTTAAGACTAATGAATTTTTTAATTTTTGAAATGCATCCAGGGCATTCTGGTCTAAAGATATTTTTGTATTCTTGGAGGCATTTTTTGAGATGCGTCCCTCCTCCCCTCTTAAAAGGGATGTCAGGGGTGTAGCAAGTTTCGCGTAATCTTGTATGAAACGCCTATAATAACCTGACATGCCTAGAAAGCTTCTCAAATCTTTTAGAGTTTTTGAGGGTTGTAGTTGGGCTATTGCTTCTACTTTTTGTTTGTTAGCTTTTATTCCTTCAGTTCCTACAATAAAACCTAGAAATTCAATTTCTGTTTTTAAAAATTCACACTTGTCTAGTTGTATTTTGAACTTTGCGGATTCTAATGTTTCAAATATTTTATATAGATTTTCGAAGTGTTCTCTTTCGGATTTGGAAAATATATTTATGTCATCTATGTAGACATAACATATTTTACCTATGTGATGCCTTAAAACATCATCCAAAGTACGTTGGAAAATTCATGGCGAGTTTTTTAATCCGAATGGAAGTCGGACGAATTCAAATTTTCCGTTATTGACTGAGAATGCGGTTTTTTCTATGTCGCATTCTTTTAGAGGAATTTGGTGAAAACCACTTTTAAGGTCTACCACTGAAAAGTACTTATTTTTCCCTAAATTTGCGAGAACTTCATTAATTTCCGGGATAGGATATCTATCGGCTACGGTGACCGTGTTCAGCTTTCTGTAATCGACGACCATTCTGAATTTTTTTTTCACCGGATGCATCCATTTTTTTCGGGACAATCCAGACGGGTGCATTATAAGGTGATCTAGAAGGCCTGATTATACCATCGCTTAAAAGTTCATTTATTTGTTTTCCAACTTCGTCTTTAAGTGCCATGGAATAAGGATATGATTTGCAATATATCGGTGAGTCAGATGTGGTTCGAATTTCTCCTTTGATTCGAGAAGTAAATGTAAGTTTTTTATTAGGGTCTTTGAATAAATTGGAATCTTTATTTATAATTTCTTCTAATTGAGATTTTTGAACTTCGTCGATATGACTAGTTCTAAATTCCATTTTGTTTACGGATTGGGAAATTTGTTGGTGAATTTTAATTTTGATTTTTTTATTTATTAACATGTATTTTTCCTTAATATGAATTATAGCATTTAGTTCCTGTAAGCTGTCATGGCCTAAAATACCATGAAATGATTTTAGAGACGGTAAAATATAAAATTTAATAGGATGATTGGGTAAATTAAACAGATTCGCGAATGTATGATGCGTGATTTTAATGTCGCCAGAAACTGAGTTGGCAAAAAAAGAGTTTTCGTTTTGTTTAGGATTGTTAACGAGAGATGATTGAATATAATTTTTATTAGACCCTGTGTCTATTAAAATTTTTAAAATTTGACCATTCTTCGCCTTACATTCGAAATATGGGAGCGAAGAATACGTCAGCCTAAAAAATGAATATCAGTCAGATCTTGGGTAGGTATTCCATATTGTTGATCCTGTTGATCTAAGGATTCAACGTAGTTTTCAATATCTTCGTTTTGCAGTTGCTGGTAGTAGTTGTCTTCGTAATTTTCGGGTTGGAATTCTTCAGATTCTATTAAATTGTCAAAATTTTGCTGTTTAGTTTGTACGTGAAAATTTCGTTGTTGTTTAAATGGTGGTGGGACGTGATTCATTCATACAGGTCTTTTGCCTTGGAGTTGCATCATTTGACGGGGTCTGTTTTGGTAGTTAATGTTTCTTGTTTGTATCGACTGATCAACTTCCATTGGTTCAGATCGTTGGGGTTTAGGTGCTGTCGGTCTTGTCGGTTGAAACTGGAATTGTTGTCGCATTTGGTGATGCGGTTGGAACGCAGGTTGGGGGTTATGGTAAGGGAAAAGCGGTTGATTTTTAAATGTGTTTTGTTGCATACTGTTCATAGGGGTATTATATTTGGTAGGGTGTTGAAACGTTAATTCCGGGTAAAATGGTCTGTTATCATTTTGCGTGTTCAAGTTACGCGTTGAAGGAAGTGGTGGTTGTTGACGATGTTTGTGGTTTTGGTGTTTATTCGCGTATTCTGACCTATAATGCTGGTTTTCTAACTTCAAGCAAAGATGTAGAGCTTGTGGAAGATCTGAAGGTTCACGAATGCCTAAGAGTCTCGGTAGGTCTCCGTTTAAGCCTCTTATAAAAGTATCGGGAGCTTTGTCTCGATATGTTTGAGTCAAAAGTCGAAAAGACTCTTGTCCCATTTTCATGCAACCAATTTTGTTTAGGGTCAAGGATAGATGCGAGTAGACTTGTTGATAAAAAATTTGAATACTATTTCTTCCCTGGATAAGTGAGGTCATTTGGTACTCCAGTGTGCCTAAGTCACGTTTATCGGCGTAATGTAGGGTCAAACATCTTACTATACTATTCCAGTCCAGAGGTGTATTGAACGATTCTAATGCAATATCTGCATTCCCTACTATTTTATTTCTAATTACGCTTAGGATTCCATAGAATTTTGGAGTTCCCCTCATTGAGTTGTAGATTTGTAATACCCTATCGACACTTTTTTTCCAGGAGTTAAATTCGGATGGGTTTCCAGAAAATTCTCTCAAACTTCTTACTATGTCTGGAATTTTGTCCAAGTCGTTTAAGTTTTCCCTATATCTTTCCTCTATGGTTTGGTCATTTCCGTAATTTATGTCCGCGTTGGGGTTTATTATAGACTGCACAATACTCCTACACTGTTGTGCACAAATGGAAGCTATCCTATTTTCTAATTCGGCATTTATTTGAAAATTTTGTGGCCGTACTGATGGGTTTGGTATTGGGTCGGGGCTAGGATTATTAAGGATAGGTGGTCTTATTATGTTGTTAGGATTGGCCATAGTATTAAAAAAAAATTCTTTGTTGAGAAAAAGTTGTTTTTCTTTCTTTTTACTATATTTTTATTTATTTTTTACTAAGGTAGGATTATTTTTCCTTACAATATTTCTTAAAAATATAAATTAATATATTTTTACTTACACAATAATTAGAACTGCCGATGACATTATTGATGTTGTGCTGCTGCTGGTTGTTGCGTTTATATTGAATAGTTCCAAATGACGCGTTTTATTTAAAAGGTTATGATTTTTATTTTTATTTTTTATTATCACTAAATTTACTTAGTTTAAAACCGTTCCGACTGCATGCATTTTTTCCGTTTTGATTGTCACTACTAAGGATTCATTTGCAATACACTAAACGAACGGGTGCGCGGACTGACGCGTACAGGCTTTGGTTCCGTGGTATATTTTTTATACCAGGCTGCTCGGGCGCCAATTAATAAAATACTTGTTTATTTTAAAAAGAGAGGACTATGTCCTCTATATCTTTATTTATTTTAAAAAGAGTGGACTATGTCCACTATATCTTTTATTAATAAATTATTGAATTATTTGCCGGAAGACTACGTCTTCTTAATCGGACTTTTTCATTAATACTAATTATTACATTGTTATTTACTATCTACTTTATATTAACCTATCAAGCAGCAATCATCACGTTGAATGCAACGTGCGCTTATTTTAGGTCGTCAGCACTTTGGGTTAATAAAATAATTAAATTTAGAGCGAGCGGAACTGTGTCAGCAATTGAATTGCGACAAGAAGTATTGAAATTTACAATATTAAAATGAAAAACTTGTGTCAGCAATTGAATTGCGACCAGAGGTATTGAACTTTATGAAGGTGAATCTTTTAATTATTAACTTATAATAGGACTATGAATAAGTTCGTGCGGTTTTTTTCGAAATTTGAAACTTTATTGACGTAAAATGGTTACAAATTTAATATTCAAAATATTGTCCATCGCTTACTACTACTTTTTCCCATCTTTCTGGCAATTCACGGATTCCCTTTGTGAAAAATTCGGTCGGTTTTGCCGCAATCCACGAATCGATCCATTTTTTGACTTCATCGTAATTACGGAAGTGCTGGTCAGCCAGGCCATGTTGCATCGATCGGAAGAGATAGTAATCGGATGGCGCAAGGTCTGGACTATACGGCGGGTGGGGTAGGACATCCCATTTGAGCGTTTCTAAGTATGTTTTGACCACTTGTGCAACATGTGGCCGAGCATTGTCATGTTGCAAAATAACTTTGTCGTGTCTATCGGCGTATTGCGGCCGTTTTTCTCGCAGTGCTCGGCTCAAACGCATCAATTGTCGTCGGTAGACATCCCCCGTAATCGTTTCATTCGGTTTCAGTAGCTCATAATACACAACACCCAGCTGGTCCCACCAGATACACAGCATAACCTTCAGGCCATGAATATTCTGCGCCGACGTCGATGTTGAAGCATGGCCAGGGTATCCATACGTTGCCCGACGTTTTGGATTGTCGTAATGGACCCACTTTTCATCGCCAGTCACAATTCGATGCAAAAAACCCTTTCTTTTGTGCCGTTGAAGCAGTTGTTCGCATGCCATAAAACGGCGTTCAACGTCTCTTGGCTTCAATTCATACGGCACCCAATGGCCTACCTTTCGGATCATTCCCATGGCTTTTAAACGTTTGGAAATGGTTGATTGATCAACTCCCAAAGTTTTTGCAACCTCTTCTTGCGTTTGAGCCGGATCTTGATCGAGCAATTCCTCCAATTCGGTATCCATGAACTTTGGCGGCGCACCCTCGCGTTCTTCGTCTTCCAAGCCAAAATCACCACTTTTAAAGCGTGCAAACCACTTCTGGCACGTTCGCTCAGATAGAGCATGCTCACCATAAACTTCCACCAAGATACGATGACTTTCGGCTGCTTTTTTCTTCATATTAAAATAATGAAGAAGAATTCCCCGCAAAAACACATTATTTGGCACGAAATTCGACATTTTCAAGTGTGGTAAAAATATTGTTGTTTACGCTTCAAATAAAAAACTTATACTGACGTTTGTGCCTTACGACAGTAGCTCTCCAATGAATGTTTGGAAATGTGGATCGATGGAATAATAATCAAGTTACGCCATCTGTTGTAAAACCGCACGAACTTATTCATATTACATTTTATTTCATTATTCTTTATTATATCGGTTATTAACCCTATGCTAATAATAATAATAATAAATGATTAATTATCTCTATGTTTTGTCATGAAAGCATCCACTTTATAAATATTTCTCACCTTTAGGTTCCCACTATCCCTATATATTATTTTTCCATCAAGTTTGAACCTTAAGTTCTCCTCTTAGTTTGAAGCTCTCTGGCAAACCTTCCAGTCGAGGTTTTTAGTGGGTCCCAAAAGGGTGGCCAAAGTTCGTGGAAACGAAGATACTTACTCACCCGAGCTGACCCTTTTCTTTAATTCCCCTGAACAGAACCGCCACCATGATGATAGGGCGGTGTGTGAGGGTCAGCAGATTAAAAACGTCTTAAGGTCGAAATATAAACTGCCACATTCAAAATCTATTTGACAGAACGAAGTCCGTCGGGTCCGGTAGTATGTACATATATGTATATAAATATATTTCGAATAGCATTTGTTTACATGAGTGAAAGTAGTTTGCGCTACTTTACGTTACTTTACCTTGTGTTGCAAGGTAATAAAAATTGAATTTATTATATTTGCTTAAAAGGGTATTTGAACAACGTAGTAATGCATTTTTATTAATTCCATTGAAAATTAAACATCTTTAGATCAAAGTGTATGTATTGATAGATCTATTGTAGATTCAATACGTAGTGAAGGAAAACTTTGACATACATTCAAATAGTTGATGCTTTTTGAAATAATTTAAAATTTCTCTTCAGAAATAAATTTAAGAAATATTTGGCTTTTACCTACGTTTTTAGAATGTGATAAATTATTTTCTATAGTAATTAATTAATTCTATTTGTTCCCTATAAGTCGTTACTTGGTACCTATTTTTATATGATTAGGCGGCTAATTAAGGTGAAATGAGATGCTTTGAAGTAAGTTACGAATAGTTATTTGTTTGAATATTTTTCAGTTGCTTGACAAGAAATAGTGCAAATTAAAGTGAGAACTTCTGATGAATGTTTGTGAAATAATCATGAAATTTTGAGGTTTAGAGTGATTTATGTTGGATAGTATGGACATATACTATGTATGTGTACACATGTAAGTGCATTTCACGCAAAGTACACATATGCATATGCATTGTATAACCTATGCAAGTCACCTGATGTGCACACATACCATATGTAGGTACATTCTATGGTATTCACATACTTTCTTACATCATTCGGAGGTTGTAGGGGTTATTGTATTGTTGATGCCCGAGACTTGGGCATGCAAGCGTTTAGATGGCAGGTTGATTCTACGTTTGAGTCTTTCGGTGATGAACGAACACTAAGAACCAGAATCTATCAATGCTCGTATTCTGCTATCCTATCCTTTGGCCTATTGGAATCGAGTCGTTTTAGGGCCTCCTTGGATGTTGAGGGTAGGTCATCAGCGGGATCTCTGGCTTCCCTAAGAGCTATTGTTTTTGGTTGAACTGCCGGAATGTGAAGGAGCGTGTTGTGTCTTGAATGGCACGTGCTGCAATTATTAGAGCTCGTGCATCTTGACTTGTATGTCCTGACGATAAGCAGTTCAAACAACAGTTCACCGCTAATTTACGGAACTTTGGACAACTATGCAAATTGTGGTCAACATTTACACCTAATCTGCACATACATAAGTTTGGCGACTTTTACTTGAAAGTTGCTCATCCCTTTCGGTGTAGTTTCCGCTGGCCGTTGTAAACTTTGCGCCTCGGGGGCTTTATAGGCTTTAATCCCTTTTAAGCCTGACACGGTTTCAAGTGTTTGAAATCTATTGGAAAGAAATCTGTCCATGTCCGTCCACTTGGAAAATTCCGGCTTTATTCTCTATCGTTTTTTCCTAAAGCGATAGAGTACTTTCTGGCAATTTCGTGGAGTATAAGTACGTAATAATTGCATCCCAGTTTAATATATCGATTTGGTGATTTTGTAGGGATGAGAAGCAATTATTAATATATCTCTGCAGCTTTTTAATCGAACTGCCACATTCAGTTTCGATTGCCTCCAGGTTGAAGAGGATCTTTAGCTGCGTATTAACCAGAAACCGTTAGTTTTCTTACATCTAGCAAAGATTTCTCCATGCTGTTGAAAACCCGTCGTTAGTGAGCGGGCACTTCCTTACTATGTTTCTGGCTTCACCCGCGTTTTCTGGTCGAGGTGGAATAGTTTTTCGATCGGGTTAAGGTAGGAAAATGTAAATGTTGGCCGAGATACGAAGCCACCTTTGAATACGTCTATATCACACGGTGGAAGGTGAATGTTGTGTTCACGCACTGCCAAATGTTCGCCTTCCCGGTCTGCTTTTTCGAGTCTCGCAGAGAGATCAACCATAGTCGACATGCCGCGCAAATATGTGTGGTGTCGATTGCAGGACTTTGTTCGTGTTTTCATTGGGCTATCCCGAACGGGTGTTCAGAAGCTACCGAGAGGATACTTGGTCTAATTCCAGAAGTTGTGAGCTGCTTGAACTATATGTAGAAGAATCGGCCTGGCCACTCTCAAGTGAATGGTGATTAGTAACTTTCCGCACTTGCGTGAACTTTTACATATGGAACCATCCTCCAACAACTTGTCGTCACTAATTATAAATTTGGTAAGGATGATGATATTGCATAAATTGGTTGAACAAAAATATTACGATACACCAAAAATGACCAAGGAATCCAGTGCTTATTCATAGGCACAGCATTGTGCCAAATATTATTGTGATACCTCAAAAAAAATGGTTCACAATTTACTTATACATTTGTTAGGCCCTTAGGTCATAATTATATGATATATAAGTTTTAATATTTAAGAAGAAAAGAATGTATTAAATTTTACCATTTTTTAATAGTAATTTCATTGCAACTGGTATAACATTGCATACATATACTAACAAGCAATTTTTTGTCGAGTTTTGTTGCAAGAAATAATTTTGTTAATCCTCAGAAAAATACAATTCATGCTTTTAACTGATTTTTTTTTGTATTTACTGGTTTAAACCTAGATGTTTGTTTCGTTTGAACCTTCGTTTCCGTTTTTTAGTGTCGTTAAGAATCAAAGCTTTATTGTTCACACGCTTGTTTAGTCGCTCTGCGTGCGACTTTGCAAATTTCGTTATGGTTGCCGTAACTGAATCAATATTGACGTCACGTTCTAGACTTTGTGTCCTAATATACCATGAAGCACAAGCAGCATGCTTGAGTGCCTTAGTCTGAAATCTTTGTATTTGCATTGTGTTACTGTAGCTAGTGCATCCACATAGCTGAATCCCATAGACCCAGATAGGTTTGAGAACTTGTTTGCAAAGCAGTATCTTATTGTGTGCGGATAAATCTGATTGCTTACCCATTAAACAACGTATATTTTGGAATTTTAGATCCAGTTCTTCTCTTTTCTTTTTCACGTGGTGGAGTGACCTAAATTTCTTGTCTAGTGTCATACCTAGATACTTTTCTGTATTAGAGTATGATACTTTAATGCTGTTTGTGTATATTGGTAGGTAGTTGATCTTTTATTTTGTAAAGTTGTTGATCTATGAATTTTGTCAATTGTTGAGTCTTGTGCGCGGAATCCAAATTGGTGTGTTGGTATTATATCTTTATTTTCTATGATTTTTTTCAGACGCTTTTTCAAAAAATGTTTCAACAGTTTTGATAAAATGGGCAACAGTGATATTGGTCGATATAATGCTCCATTGTTTGGAGGATTTCCTGGTTTTAGAATCATGATAACATCGGCTATTTTCTAATAAATTGGAAAGTGTTGCAGCTTAAAGCCAGAATTCATTATGGTTGTTAGTTTTGTAATGATATTTGGTGGAACTTGTTTAGGAACTTCGGCAGTTATTAAATAAAACCCTGGAGATTTCTTCCACTTTAACTTTTGTATCTCGTCGCATATCTCATCTTCAATTATAGGTACTATATCGCCATCATTATCGCTGGCTATGCCATCATTATAAGGTGTTGGGAATGAGTCGCTGTTGGGTGTAAAGATTTTTGCTAGATGGTCTAAAAATATGTTTGATTTTTCTGTGTTTGTTTTCGCCCATCCATTATTGTCTTTTTTGATTGGTGGATTATGGTTAGCTGGCTGTTTAAGCTTTTTGGTGCAATTGCATAGTGAGTAATTTGTGTCTCTTTTATTATTTAATTGCTGTACGTAGTTTGTAAACGATTGATTTTTATATTCTTTAATTTTGTGGCTGAGATCTTTTGTTGAATTCTTTAAAGTTGTTTTCTCAACGGGTGATCTTGTTTGATGTCAAAACCAAGCAGAGGGTCATACTATTTCTCTTGCCAGTTTTCAAACTTCTTCATCTATCTATGTTGTTGAGTAAATTGGAAATATATTGTCTTCAGATTCTTCTAACATTTTACGGAACGAAACGATGAATTGACTAGTTTGTTTGAGAACTAGATTTCATAACACTACTATTTCGCTGAGAGTTAGATAGATTGGCGAGTGGTTTCAATTCATGTCTAGCCCGTTTTCAATATTTAAATGTGCACTGGTCCGGAGTTTTGTGTCGATCAGATGGCCATCGATACGTTGGCATCCATCATGATGCAGTGTTACAGTTTGTTTGTTGAAGCGCCTTGAAGAGCTCCCTTCCTTTAGTAGTTGTGAGCCTAGATCCACAATGGATATGTTTAGCATTAAAATCGCCGCCCGTAATGAATTTTGTTTTATGACGCTCAATAAGATGAACATATTGATCGCATTTGATTTGGTGTATTGGAGGACTATAAACAGCTGTCAATGCGAGATCACTTCCAGTATTAATTGTGATGGCTTGGAATTCATTGATACTGACTTTTTCTTGTTCGTAGTGTTTGATATTACTTCTAATATTTACGGCACTTCCACCTCGTGCACTGTTGCTTGGGAGAATAGTGTGGTAAGTTTTTGACTTTGAAACAAGTTTGATTAGTGGAATGTGTTTCAGCAATTAAACAAATGTCGATTTTTTCTGAATGAAGAATCATTTTCTAATCTTGTTAGTGCTTTGGGAGACCGTTCGCGTTCCATAGCATAATTTAAAAAAAAATTGGCATGTGTAATTGACTGGTAAATTTTAATTTCAAGATTTGGCTACCTTTGCTCAAGTAATTTGTTAAATTCTTTTTGTTCCATTACTTTTTGCAATATTTTTGGAAGCATATTTTCTTCATGTGTAGTGACATTTTCGTTAATTTGTCCACTTCTAAGTTGGTTTTTTTTTTTGGCGGTGAGGTTGTAACAATGCCTTTGCACCATATATTAACCGTCGCTACCACTGAAAATATCCCCCCTCTTCCCTTGGATTTTTCCCTCCACCCCGGGACTGCTTCCGCGTTGCCTCGAGGTAGAGGGCCAAGACGACGTCCTAAGAAGGTCACTTACTTACACACCCTGCATCCAGGGTCGCCTGTTTTGAGAAACTTGAGTATAGGTCTCTTCAGTATAAGTTTCCATTTCACGCTTCTTTTTCCGAATGATATTCTCCACGGAAGTTGCGATAGCATTCCATTTTTCTTCGTCTATCATCATTTTCTCGATTAAATACACCGATAGCTCGTTGCAGAGCGGTGTCCACCTCTCGCGTTTAAAGAAGGTGTTCCAATCGCCACAAATACTTGCGAAAGGGCCCATGCCCAAATGCACCACCGAGATTAAAGAACCAATATTTTGTATTGTATATTTAAATATATATATAGTAAATTTATTTTTTTTTTTTTTTAAATAATTTATTACGTCGATAAGAACGAGTTTCACCACCCAAACAATAAAAAGTGTATATGTATATATACCGTGGCAAAAGTGGGCTGTGATCAATTTTATATTAATGCAGAGTTGTTTGTGTAGTTGTGTATTCAACTTCACAGCGGGAATGTGCAAATAGAAATAAAAAAGATAAACGGAATAAGAAAGATTACAAAAATTAAAATTTAGTTTAGATTGAAATAACTGCAGCGCACTCTTATATATTATTTTTATTGTCTGTTTTTTATTATTATCATTATTTTGTGTCACCAAAACAAAGTGTGTGCAATAAATTCCACGTTCCTGGTTGGAACAGAAATGTTTTTGACCACTGCTTTTTCTAGGTTTGATTGTTGATTCCGCTGCTAAGTCTTTGTGTTCGCTTTGATGCTGGCTGGTACTTGTTACTGGTGTAGGTGCCTGTTTAAAAATTCTTATTATATCCGTCTCGAAGGACCATGTTATCATCGGATGGCGACGCAGTTGTAACAATTGAAAGCGTTTCCTCCACGGCCGCTCCGATGATATTTTTATAGAAAAGAAGAAAGTGTTAATGTCTAGTAGATATCATATTTTATGTATATTAAGATATATGTATATTGAGTATATGATACAATAAAACGGAATTTATAACTTACATATTATGAATCTTACCTCCGATGGCTGACACGTCCGGATCCTTGTTCTTCTATTTTAAAGTTAAAACGAAAGTTACCTCGCCGAACAGCGTTTAACACAGTAAACGTTTTAACTGTTCGGCGGAGAAATACCGAGGTTAACGGCTTTAACGTGGCAGCGACTGGAACCGGTGGTTTACAACTGTCGGAGCGGTAGGCGTAATTAACATTAGGTTGGCTTAAAATGTATAAGACTTTAGGGTGTGGCCTTGAACCCATCACTAGATGGATAATATTCATGCTGAAATCTAGGACGATCAGCACCGAGCTAGGAGGAACAATCAAATATATTAAAGCCACAAGAGGTTACCCTCAAGGTGGCGTACTTTCTCCTCTTTTGTGGACTCTAGTCATAGATGAACTTCTCCACAAACTGAATAACCTAGGATTTCACACTCAGGGTTACGCTGATGACCTAGTAGTTTATGTATAATATTAGGCTGGCATAAGGAAACCATTTCGGATCGCATGCAGCAAGCCCTTTCAATAATAAACAAATGGTGCACGGAAAAAGGGCTCTCCATCAACCCATCCAAAACAACACTTGTACCGTTTACTAGGAGAAGGAACATAAATCTCAAATGTCCGACCCTTAATGGAACAACACTTCAACTCTCGACAGAAGCGAACTATCTTGGCGTCAGTCTTGACAAAACGCTTACGTGGAATTCCCATATTGAGAGAGTTACTTTAAAAGCCACAAGGGCATTCTTTGCCTGTAAAAGGCTTTTTGGTAAGACATGGGGACTAAACCCTAGAATGACCTTCTGGACATTCACCACAGTTGTAAAACCCATAGTCACTTATGCATCCTTAGCATGGTGGCCCAAGGTCAAGCAAAGAAAGGCAGCAAACGAATTAAGCAAATTGCATCGCCTAATATGTGTTGGTATTACGGGGGCTATGAAAACATGTCCCACGGATGCATTGGGTGTGCTCCTGAACATACCACCGCTTCCAATTCTAATTGAAAGGGAAGCTCGCTCGAGTGCCTTAAGACTAAAAGGTATATCTGAACTTAAAAGTGGGGATATGAAAGGACATTTAAAGATCTTGGAAGACTTCCTACATAGTCCCATTCTTCATAGGGATGATATTCTATCACCCAAACCAATACTCTTCAGGAACTTCCAAGTTATAATTAATGAACGAACAGACTGGAGAACTAACTCTATCACTTTCGAACCTGGCTCCCAGCTATGGTTTACTGATGGGTCCAAATTGGAAAATGGTAGAACAGGGGCAGGAATCAATGGGCCCACATTCAAAAAATCGATTCCGATGGGATCCTACCCAACTAATATATATTCCAGGCAGAAATACATGCCATTGAAATATGTGTGAGAGAATGCCTTAGCAGGAAAATGAGAGGTACTCACATCTACATACTTTCAGATAGCCAAGCGGCTCTAAAAGCCCTTCTATCAACAACTATCACCTCTAAATTGGTAAATGATTGCCTAAACCTTCTAAACACGTTAGGAAACCTCAACATAGTAACACTATGCTGGATTCCGGGACATGAAGGACATAAGGGAAATGAAATGGCTGATGACCTTGCAAAACAAGGAGCAAATATGCAACTTGCTGGTCCTGAGCCTTTCTGTGGACTGACAAAAGGCCACATTAATGAATTCCTTAGGAAATGGGAAGAAAGAAAACTTGCCGCACACTGGCTAAACTGTGCCGGTCAGCGTCAAGCCAAACTATTCCTAAGCCTCAACAAAGGAATATCTGACAAACTTCTCTCACTAAACAGAGTATATCTGCGTCTTTTAACAGGATACCTTACAGGTCACTGCAGCCTGAGGTATCATCTAAATAATATTGGTCTATCCGAGACCAATGTCTGCCGCTCTTGCGAAATGGACATAGAAAGCTCAGAACATGTGCTTTGTGAATGTCCTGCGTTGGGCAGACAGAGACTTCACCACTTTGGTGGTATGGTAGTATCTCCATGCAATCTTTGGAACAACAAACCCAAAATTGTACTAAAATTTTTAAAAAGCCTAAAACTCTAGGGTTACAAAATAGGCCTTTCGCAATAGATCAGCTCTGGTCGCAGTGCGTAATGGCCTTCTAATAATAATAATAATAGGGTGTGGCCTAAACATACCATATACATATATCTTTATGCATATAGCATATAGTATATATCTCTCGATATGAAGAAGAGCTGGAGTCAAATCGCAAAGCATTTTTATCCTTGACAAGATGTACGGCCGTACTTTTATGTTATGATAAGCCCTACTAGAGCATTCGAAAGGAAAATACCGTGCAAAATCTTCGGTCCGAAGCAAAAGGAAAGAGGCGAGTACATGCAGCTCGGACCTTCTGAAGACATGATGTTGTTTTTTTTTTGTTTTTTTTTTTTTTTGCAATGGTACGTCGGGCGACTCAAAAACTCCGCCTCGTTTGGAACCGTCGCCCACTCTGGAACCGCTTTCGCATTACTTCAGAGTGGCATTCCATCTTCCTCATTACAAAAGTCTATACCAGGCCCCTCTTCTTTATATGGTTAATTCTTTCTGTGAAACCACCGAGCTCCCACGTTTCCTCGCTAGTAAGCATCTTTTCGATTACATTTTCAGTTGCTATGTGATCGACTGCATTCTCCGGCGTTCGACGTTCTTGCTCCCAACGCATGCATTGGAAGAATGTGTGTTCAGCGTCATCTTAGGCGACATCCCCGTGCATGTGGGGTGCTCGTTTTTCTTTATTTTGAACAGCTGAGGTTGTATAAATATTGACTTCGCCAAAATCCCTGCTGTTCCATATGGCGACGTCTTTTATAAGCCTGGCCGTCCATCTGCCGCGTGTTTCGTTAATCCAGCGGTCTTGCCTTAGTGTTTTATCCCTTATTTCGCGCGCTGCATTTTTGCTAATTCTTTCTTCCATACCGCCTGGCTTTAATGCCCATAGCTTTTTCCTTTCAAAAGCTAGTAAGTCTATCGGTGTTGAACCCTTTATTATTTGAACATCTGGCTCTGATACTGTGCGGTAGGCGGACCCCACTCGCAGGGCTGCCGTTCGTTGTACCGATGCTAAGAGTAATTCCTCATTATGTGCCGTAGGTTTGCCGGAATTTTTAACCTTAACTCTAAGGCGGTGCATATGTCCTCCCATCTTACGCTATTGAAAGCGTTCCTTACATCTAAGGTGGCAAGGGGGACTATGTTTCTGGATTGAATACTGCCCTGTTTCTTTGCTCTTATGCTATTTATGAGAATTTCAATTGCCCCTATTGTAGGCTTTCCGCATCGAAAGTCATGTTATCTTGCTGATAGTCCTCCGGCGTTATCTATGGCTGCGGCTAGTCGAAGGTTGATCAATCTTTCAAGGAGCTTGTCTCCAGTGTCGAGCACGCATAATGGCCGATATATTGATGTGAGGTTCGGGTTATCGTTCTTCTTGCTTATTAGCACAACCTGCTGCCTTTCCCAGATACCTGGCTATCTCTCTTAGACAGGAGTTGTCTAGTAAGACTTGTGGTCGCATTTTTGCGATCTCCTTGAGGATTTCTTCTGGTACCAGATGGAGGTCCTGGTGCCTTGTTGTTCTTCAGTTCGCTTGCAGCTCACTGGAGCTCCTCACTGGTGAATATTGGAAGCTCTTCTGTCGCGTTTATTTGAGACTCAATAACTGCTCTGGACTCATGACTTGGGAAGAGTTCTTTTTCGATATAGTCCATCACGCTCGTGGCTACTTTCGATGTATGTATTCTGGCTCCCAATTTCTTCACCCCAATCTTGTACCTAAGTCCCCAGGGATCCCTATTTACGTTTTTATTTGCTGCCTCTTTTAATTTTTGTATGCTTCTGCGTACACAGAGGCTTGCCCGGATCGTCTGGTTCTGGTGTATTTCCGTCTGTGGTGAAGACAGCTATGTCTGAGTTCGGCTATTTCCTTCGTTCTTCAATAAAGAGAATCGGCATCGCTTCATTATAATCTTGTTTGATGCGACGCATTTAAGCTCTCACAACTTGTTGTGGTTTTTAAGGGTTGTGTTTCCATGGAAAAGGGGCATCAACGGTGGCTATTAGATCTTTGCGGTTAAGCTTTGATACATTTCACTTCCGGATACCACTTTTCTTTATAATTGCCCGAGTGCCCCCTTATGTTCTACTCTCACCAAAATATATAGGTGGTCGCTGCCTGTTAAGTCTTCGAGGACCTTCCATGTCTTTACTAGTCTTCGCAATCGGATCTTCAAAATGTGGTTACTCCTCCTGTGCTCATGACCGTCAATCTGAGCCTGGACGCTATATCCAGAACCCTCCTGCTTCCTGAATTCGTAGCTGGCATACTCCACTCGATGACTTTAGGGTGGAAATAATCGGCAACGATTACCGGTCTACCGATTTCCCCAGCCATATCCTCAGTGTCATCTAGTTTGTTTCGGAATTCTTCGATCTTATCGCTGGGCGCTAGATAGCAGCTTATAAGTGTGGTTTGGTGGATGAGCGCCACACAAAGCCGCTTCCGCTCCCGTTTTCTGCTGTCCGCCCTTCCTGTCGGGGGCCACAGTACCGCAGTAGCGGTGGTGTGCTCCAACCATTAGACTTTTTTTTTTGTATTGCTCACTGATTATAACAACGTCTGTTGCCTTTTCAACTATCAGTTGTGATAGGAGCGCGTCTGCAGTTTTACTCCTGTGCATGTTTGCTTGTAAATAGTATTTTCATTTCACGTTTTGGCTTTTATATAGCACGCATCTTTCCGATTCCGGTATATGATTAGTCGAGCTGTGATTCGTTTCAGAGCACAAACAGCATTTTTTGGTGTTGGTGCATTCTTAAGCTTATGGGCTGGTTCGCGGCATCTAATGCAGAGACCCTGGCCCCTTCTGTCGGGCCCTTTACAGGTCCATGTTATGTTCACTGGGCCAAAACACTTGAAGCAGCGCTTAATACTTCGCTGGGGTCGCATTCTGCAGTTCACGTGACTTATTGAGGAGAATGTCAGCTTTCTCCTGTGTTAAAGCCTCGTAAGCGTGAACCGGTTTTCTGCTGTTTGCTGTTTGCTGCTGACAAGTTTCCGCTTATTTCTTCCGTGGTTATAGCAAGGGTCGTCTTTAGAGCCTCTACCACTTCCTCCTTTGTAGTAAGAGAAGTCCCGTATCAGTTTAATACCGGTAATAACAGCCGGTTTTTGTAGAATGGTTTTTAGTGCCACGCTACTAATTATATCGAACTTTTCTTCCAATTCTTATACTCCGTCTTTTATGTCCATGCTGACGATCTTTTGCTTTAGTAACGCAAGCTCCATTTTTTTTCTTAATTTTGTAAGAGATTTTTCTTCCGCAGCTCTCATTTTTTTACGAACTCCTGTTTTGAAGAACTGTGATAGTACGACAGTAGTTGTGTTGGCTGCTTCAATGGATTGTGTAAAGCCTTCAATGATGTTTGGTTAGGTTTCCCTTCGGAAGCCACCGTAATCTCCTTTGCATGTTTCGATGCTTGATGCGTGCTCAAGACTGGAGACCGCGGTACTCTGCTGCCACTTTTGAACACGCTTCTCTTGCCTACGCTTTATTTGTTTATATTTTGTTGCTGTTGTTGTTGCTGTTGTTGTTTCTGTTCCATTTTTATGTCTTGAGTCAACGCTTTAAGCCGCTATCTACACACGATGTACAGTTGTCTTAAAAGTAATTCCCGTGGTTATCTATGGAAGTGCAGGAAGGCCACGCGGGGGTTGTCACAAGTGCTTATGGGAGCTTGTATTCAGAGCCAGAATCAGACACTAGTCAGGAGTTGTCGCAACTGAGCCTGTACCACCAACTTAATCGTAACGTAGCATCGAATGTACTTGAAGACCTGCCAGGGTTTTAACGAGACGGAGGCAATTGTAGCATTAATCTATCAGACATTTCGGGGAGGTGTCACCATTTTGTACTGAGTTGATAGAATACTACTTTCAGCAGCCCATATACTGTTTAATCCGAATACTTTACGTATGTACCATACTCAGGATTTTACTGATCTCGGTCCTGATGAGCTTTACAACCCTGCCACTGGAGATTCTCAGGGCATAAGCCGGGTCCCTACCTCTCCGGCCGTATTTTAGTCGCCTCTTACGACAGGCATGCTTACCGTGGGTAATAGATAAGATAAGATATAGTCGAGTTCATTAAATCGCAGAGGATAAGATGGCTGAAATGGAAAGCGCTCGCGCCCGAAAAACTATTATGGGGTATGCGCCGATAACCACACTTAATAGCTGAAATTCTGGCATGCAAGCGTTTGGATGGCAGGTTAATTCTGCATTGGAATATTGGTGATGAACGACCACTCAGATCCAGAATTGATCAATAGTACAGGAAAATTTGGATTATAGTGATGAGCGTTTACGATAGCTGTCCCTAATAGCACTTTTTTGTTTGTATTGGGGTAACAAAATTTAAAATTCAGTCTGCACAACGAAACATCCGGTAACGGACAGAGGCTGATCGACTTCGCCGGGGCCCCCATTAGAATATACACCATACTACGTGGCTGTGCTCCGATCGAAAAACACGAAACTAGATCGATCATATTGTGATAGTAGGTACGACCCGATGACCCAACATCGACTCGGAGCATTACCTTTTTTGCAGCAAAACTACGCACAGAGGGTGCAGCAAAAAACGTACATCTACCTACACAATGATTGTTCGACATCGAAAAGTTGGAATCACAACAGACAGCCACAAGATACGCCACTCGACTCTCATTCCACTCGACAATCCGGTATGCATGAGCAATGAAGCAACTTTTCTCGTTCTCTACGTACCGCCGCTGAAGAAGGAGATTAGGAAGAGGAAAAAGATGCTTTTGCCTGAAGTGCCGAAATGCGGAGGTGTGTTCTGTGCCTTGAGTGTTACGTGCTGCACTTAAATGAGTTCGTGCATATTGTTACTGCATGTGGCGACGATAGGCAGTTCAAGCAACAGATATTGCTCTTAACATGCGCGATTATGTCAGGAGGTCTTACACAATGGAATTTTGAACAGCTTCGTAGCTTATGTTCGTCATTATCCACAATTTCTATATATTTTTGGGAGTTCTTACTTGGAAGCTGCCTACCTTTTTTGCAGAATTTCCAAGGGATGTTGTAAATTTTGGTTCTTGGGCGCTTTGAAGGTTTTCTGAGTGACATGTTTTCAAACGTTTCAAACCTGTTTGACAGAACTCTGTTCATATCTGTTCACTATAACATGTTTGATTTGCTTTCTATCTTTTGTTCTCAAAGAGTCAGATGACTTTCACAGAGTTTTGTGGAGCAAAAATAGGTTACAATTGCGTTTCAATTTGATATATCGATTTGTTGACCTTGAAGGTATCAGATGCTTTTGTTAATATCCCTCTGCAGGTTTTTTATTGACCAGCCACTTTCAATTTGTATTGAATAGGATCTTCAACTGAGTGTTGATCAAAGCTCGCTTACTTTCGTATCTTTGACAAAGATTGTTCTAGGCTGCCGTGAAGCCGTCGTTCGTGAGCGGGCATTTCCTCTCAATATCTCTAGCTTCTCCCTGCGTTTCTTGATTCAGATGGAAGAGCATTTCAACCGAGGTCATGAAACATGTCGCTGAATGTTGGCCCAGGTACGTGACCAGCCTTCAATACGGCTACGTCTCAAGGTGGAAGATGAATTTTATGTTCATGCACTGCTATATCCTCGTTTTCCTTTTCCGCCTTTTCTAATTTTCCAGAGAGATCAACAATTGCTGATAGCACATTTTGTTCTTCTTTTTTAAAGCGGCTATGTCAACAGCAGTTTTTTCCATACTGATTTCAACTCTCCCTGTAGGATCTGTAATCAGTACTGAAATGGTCGCTCAACCTTGAGAATGGCATAAAGGTTTGACAGCTGAGAATGGTAAACTGTGCTGTCATTTCTGCTGCGTAAAGTTTGGCAAGTCATGATGAATCATTTAACATTTAAAAAATAGATCTTTTCGCGAAGCTCATAGAGCACTTTAATTTTATTTATTTTATCGCATTATATTACATTTTACCTTTGACGCCATACAGCCAAATTTATTGGAAAAAATATTCAACTACTGCACTGATCGAAAGGACCATGTAACTCGTAGCCACGGCGGCCATATGTCGGATATCAGATTCAAAAATAAAAGGTTTATAGCGACAAGCATGATTACACAGGTGCCTTCTGCACCTTTCGCTCAACATGGTATGATAGGCGCCCCATGAACTGCTTCTCTAAAAGTATTTCGATTACAATTCTTAATATAACATTATAAAATTTATCTTCACAATTTGTAATATTTGCGTCAATGAAAAACTTAGCATCTATTTGAGCTACAGCTCATGCTTCTTAAAATTATGGTTACATGCTAATCTTATTTTGGTATAATTAATGTAAAGTACAATTAAGATATTTTTTTGTATAATTTTAAACTCTGAAATATCCTTATGGTGCGTAATATTTCTTAATTGATCAAAGTGTAAAATAGTTGGGTTTAAAATTCCCATTTAATCAAAATAATCGTTCACTTTACTTTCCTAGCAAAAGTGTTGCCTTTAATATTCTGTATTGTCAGTTCTGTGATAATTTTACAATATTTCGAGTTCGTTGTAAGCAGTTTGTTCCTCATCGTGGTTGGTCTCCTTGCCGCGGAGATGGGGCTTAAATGAAGGCTAAATTCCATTTAGGAATTTAACCTGTCATGAACTAAGAGGGAAGCTCCGTATGGGGACTGGTCGAACACCCTTACGCGAAACGGCGTGTCCGATGCTCGTCCAATCATCTATACGGAGAGTACCGTACCAACACATTCCCTAGTCAAGGTGAGAGTAACTGTGGCTTTACCGCGGAAAGGGGCGCTGCCGCGGGGGACCCTATTAATTCCCCTTAATACTCGGGGGTTGTGGAGCTTGACACAGTCAGGCGAAGCAACCGTAAGAAACAGATGGTAATGAATTCACAACAAAACGAAAAAAACAAAAAATTCGTGCCGCGCTGCGACACAATACCATCCTCCGAGGAGGATACCCTGCTGGCCTCCAGCCAAGATACGGCTGAGTCAGCAAAGAGTAAGGGAAGTACCAGCCATAGCACACCCTTACCAAGCAAGCAACAACAATAACAAAAAGTTCTACCTCAAACATCGCAAAAGGCGGCAGACGGCACTCGGAGAGAGAGTCAGGCCGCAAGAAAACACAAATCCGAGGTTGCCCTCATGAAGTCTCGCTACACGAAGGCGAGGTTCATTCTAAGCAAGATTGGAAAAAATGAACTAGCTGGAGCGACTGACGAGCGCGACGCTGCTGACAAATTAAAATACCAGCAGTTGGTTAAGGAGTACGAAGACTTCTTTTCCAACAAACCTAAAGAGGACAATAAGAAAAAAGGCGATGCGATGAAAAGAAACAGGTCACAGGACGTGATCGATCAGGCACCAAAGATACCTAAGGTGTCCAGCTGCATCGAAGAAACAAAGCAACGACCGTTCAGTAAGGTGGTTAAGGATAACCTCCTCAATGCACTAATCGACGAGACCACAAAGAGTGGCAAAGTGATCCTGCAGAAGTGGGGGCAAGTGGAGGCCAAACTGTCCAAGCTCGTGCTAGACAAACATGTGGTTGGAGCACAGGGCGGAACTCTCCCTTCCTTCGATTCTGCAGGAGTACTTCGCGGCTGTAGGGTTATCAAGTGCGACGACGACTGGTCAAGGGTTGTCCTAGAAAAGGAAGGCTTAAAACTTAACTCATTCCGGCCAAGGACATCTCTTGCCCTCCTCGCGCTCGCATTTGGCTACCGGTGATGGACTTGAGCGGTGTGTAGTATGACTATAAGTCGGATATTCCTTAACATTAATATTCATAAACATTTATTGTTTTGTTTTGGTTTTAAAATAATTTATTGTCCACTTATGCATTCACTTTGCTGTGCCGTTTAAATAATATCATATTTCCTAAAAAGGTTCATTACACTTGAAACTAAATGCAAACATAGCTAACGTAATTCTTTTATGTGCGGCGCGTGAATGCTAGAATCATATTACATAAGTAAACACCGAAAAATTATTATTGGTTTGCATTGACTAAAATTCCCATAAAAACGCTTGTACGTAGTATGTAAGAATCAGAAATAAAACAATTGCTTTACAAGCTGGATGCCCAGCTTGAAGTAAAAATAAAATAAATGAAAAAGAATTATTTATAAATTATTTCATTATAGGTGCAGAAGTGCTGAAATACCTGAAGTCACACAACCCTGCGGTGCCGATGGACGACTGGGCAATCGTGAAGGCAGGAAAGCCGCAAAAGAGCAGCATGTCATTCGTTCTGCAGATCAACGATGAGTGCCTGCTAATACTAAAACAACACGACAACAAAATGCGGTTTGGTCTAAGAAAGGCCAAACTGAAAATTTTCAAAGCAGACAGCAATGAAAATGAGGAAGACCCAGAGGAGGTCGACAACAACGTACGGCTAGAAAGGCTAGAAAAGCTTGACCTAGCTGAAGACGACAATAAAACCGATGCCTAGAGCCATACAGGTGAATCTGCAGCACTCGAAATGTGCTACAGAGAACTTGGATGTCTTCCTCAGGGAAGGGGACTTCGATATCGGTTTCATACAGGAGCCCTGGGTCAGAGACAACGAGATGAAGGGGTTCCAAAACAACAAGAACACCAACACATTCTACAACAAAGCAGACGGTAAGCCACGGTCATGCATAATCACTAAAAAACACTTAAAAGCTTTTCTGTGTTCTAATTTTAGTACTCCCGACTTTACGGTGGTGAAAGTGAAGCTGCAGAAATCGGCGATATACCTGGCATCGGTGTATATGCCACATGAGAAACCGGCGCCGCCAGACGAAGTGGCTCGATTCCTGTCAACATTGAACGGCACAGACAAACTATTGATGGGCTGCGACGCAAACGCCAGAAACGAGCTCTGGGGCAGTTTAGAGACGAATGAGAGAGGTGAGTCACTTTTTGAATTCCTATTAAACACCAACCTCGACATATGTAATGTAGGGACCCCCCAACCTTCACTTTTCCGAGCTCGGCAAACTTTCCAGGCTGGGAAGAGGTCTTAGACGTTACCCTATGCACAAACAATAATTCCCAAATAGTCACAAATTGGAGAGTATCCGACAAGAAATCCTTTTCGGACCAAAGCTGGATCCTCTTCGATATCAATCTTAAGCTTGAGAAACCTATCCCATATAGAAATCCTAGAAGAACAAACTGGCACACATTCCGTAGAGTGACCCAAGCTTTTATCCAAGAAACACTCCTGCCCTTCCTTCTTGAAGAAAGATAACGGAGAGTGGACAAAATCATCGGCCGACACACTAGAACATCTTGTAAATACATACTTCCCAGGCAACACAGAATATATTGAGAACAATACTGACAGTGTTCAAACATCCAAACTGTCACCCATTATAATCAACCACATCGTATCCCAAGATAGAATATTATGGGCGATAAAAAACTTTGAACCATATAAGGCAGCCGGTCCAGATGGGATATTCCCAGCCATGCTGTGGAACACTCGAGAAACGACGATTCCTTGGCTGGAGGTCTTTTTTAGGGCACATACCAAAAAGCTGGAGGAGGGTTAAGGTGATCTTTATCCCTAAAGCTGGTAGACGCGGTCATGATACAGCGAAAGATTTCAGACCCATCAACCTATCCACCTTCATCCTCAAAACTCTCGAGCGATTGTTGGATGTATATCTCAGGGAAAAGATTACAGACACAACGATTTCACCATCTCAACATGACAATCTCAAAGGAAAATCCCCAGAGACAGCTCTTCATGAGGTTGTAAGTGCGATTGAGAGGAGCATAGAATACAAACAATACTCACTAGTCGCTTTTCTCGACATAGAGGGGGGCTTCAACAATGTTACCACAAGATCTATAATTGAGGCTCTTAACATGTTAGGCATAGACATAGGTCTCAACGAATGGATAGAGAACATGCTCAAAACTAGAATAATCATCGGTGAGGTAGGCAGCAGCACGATAAAACGCTCTGTCAACAGGGGAACCCCTCAGGGAGGAGTCTTATCCCCTCTGCTGTGGTTACTAGTCGCCAACAACATCCTCACCAAATTCAACCGAAAGGGAATTAAAGTAGTGGCGTACGCGGGCGACATAGTGCTTATGGTTTCAGGAATGTTTCGAACCACAATCAGTGAGATTATGGAAGGAGCTCTGGTATTACTCAGCAATTGGGCCACGGACTGTGGTTTAAGTGTAAACCCGAGAAAAACTGAACTGATGCTATTCACCAAGAAAACCAAGGTGCCAAACTTTAATCTCCCAAAACTAAACGGCGTCAGCCTCACGCTAACCAAACAGGCAAAATACCTAGGGGTTATCCTGGACCCCAAACTCAGCTGGAAGTCCAAAGTAGAGTACAGGGTAAAGAAAGCGAATATAGCACTTCACACGTGTAAGAGAATGTTGGGAAAAAATGGGGTCTCCAACCAAAACTATCCAACTGGTCATACACAGCCATTGTAAGGCCAATACTAACATATGCGGCACTAGTCTGGTGGCCTGCAACAGAAAGAAAATACAACAAAACTAAGCTGAACAAGATACAAAGAACAGCGTGTATCTTAACTAGAGGAGCGCTTAGCACCAGTCCTACTGAAACGCTCAATGTACTAACACATATATTGCCATTAGATTTACACATTAAAACAAAAGCTACTTGCAGCGCGGTGAGACTCAGAGACATAGGAAGCTGGACAACAAGGTCGTACGGTCACAGTAAGATCCTCCTACAGGGACCCTCGCTGCTCAATAACGGATCAGACTACACAGTCCCCGACCTCAACTTCAAGGCTTTACGGTACGTTTTCCACCGAGAACCGAGTGGAGCAAAGGATAGGTGATTTGAAGACACGATATCGAAATTTATACCGATGGCTCTAAGATGAGTTGTCTCAATCAATTCGTCTTCCTGATTATGCCACCGTGTTCCAGGCAGAACTTTTAGCGACCAGAGAAGCATGCAAATCCCTAAAACTCTACAAGGAAGTTGGTGCAAGAGTACCTATCTTCTCAGACAGTCAAGCAGCTATTAAGGCCTTAGAATCCAACTAATATACATTTCATCCAAACTGGTCCTACAGTGTAGAGAGGAGCTGAAACTGCTCAGCCATTAGCTTGAAATTACTCTGATATGGGTTCCCGGTCATAGGAACATACGGGGCAATGAGATAGCGGATGAGCTAGCAAGAAAGGGCTCGACACTAGACATAGCAGAGGCGGTGGCAGTCTCCACCCCACTGAACACACTAAAAGCATGCATTGCTTCACACTATCATGCTTTAGCCGAAAGAAGATGGAAGCAAATACCTACATGTATTACAACAAAAAACACATGGCCGTCATACAAGATCCAAAGGACGACTGACTTGCTAGGATGTTCTCGGCCAAACATTTCACGTATCACTGCAACCCTTACAGGGCATTGGAAAGTAGGGGATCATGCAGCTAGACTCAATCTGCCCTTCAATCCTATCTGTGGAAGCTGTCAAGCGGAAGGGGCGAAGGAAAGTCTGTTCCACTATTTATGTGAATGTCCGGGACTAGCCAGGGCACGACTCCGATCCTTCGGTAAGCCTTTCTCACAGCAAATTAAGGCGATCTCAGACATCAAGATAAAGGATTTGCTGCTATACTTGGACCTCACTAAATGGATCTGACTTGGAAACAAAAAAAAAACATCATCATCACACGAGATAGTGGTAGTAAAACGGTGCTGGTCACTAATTAGGAGCGTTTCAGTTCAGAAATGTTCAAGCACCTCAAAAACAAGAACAACAACAAGCAGTTTGTTATTATTTCATACTGACTCACCTACTTCGTCTTTGATTTTGTTGAAATTGTCATGGTCTAGCGTTCCTGCTGTACATTTCCAAAGTGTTCCTGGTTCATTTCTACTGCTGTTTTGTCTAAAAGTATTTTGTTTTAATAACAAGGACATTTTAAAAAATTTTGATTCGGTCTCCGCATTATTAAATTCTATTCTAGTGTTGTTATTTTTGCCGTAATTAGCACTGCTATAAACTTTTCTTTTTCATCTGCTTTAATATTTTCATAATACGGCAAGTTTGTAATATTAAATATAATATGTCTTCGTACTCTCTATAAAAAAAAGCATCTCCGTTTCCATTTAGTACGTAGTCCGGTCGAGTATAATCAATAATGTCAGCCTTCGTTAAGATGTGTATTAGTTCAAGCATGTTGAAAATCTAAAATATTATGATTTTATGTTATCCTTATAAATGATTCTGTGTCTAGTATTAATTATTATTTTATTTCCCAAAGTTTATTTTACCTGTTGTCTCTTATACCTCGACTTGAGTTTACTTCTTTCCCCTATAGTTTTATGTATATTATTCGTATTTTATCGTTAACATTTTTCACCCGTTCTATTTTTATTATGCAAGCATTTTCTTGAGCTTGCTTGAGTCTACTATATTAAGTAGATTTTTATGTTTTACCTTATTGTTGAATACATATTTTAGTCTGAAATTCGTAACCGAATGTATTGTCATGTTACGAGGTCTCTTCAAAAAATGTTGACAGTGGCATACGGTGAGAGTACTTTGAGTCAAAACAGTGCTTACAAGTGGTACAAGCTTTTCACAGAAAGTCGAGAAGATGTGAATGACGACGCTCGCCCTGGATGCCCCAGGGCATCCACAACCGATGAAAATGTTGAGAAAGTGAAGAAAATTATTATGGAGAATCGTCGAATTACAATTAGAGAAGTTGCTGAGGATGTGGGCATATCGGTTGGTTCATGCCATGCAATCTTATCGGAAATTTCGCGCATGAAGCGTGTGGCAGAGAAGTTCGCTCCACAATTGCTAAATTTTGACCAAAAAAAACGTCGCATGACCACCGCTCAGGAATTGTTGAATGACGTTAACGGTGATCCAGATATGATATCGAAACCAAAGCAGAACCGTTCCAATGGAAGAGTCCAGGAGAGCCAAGAGTCGATAGAGTCTTATTTATGCGCCTCACAAACAAACTAAACTATATTGCTAAAACCATGAACATATCTTCGTGACGAGTGTACCAACATAAAAAAATAATAATCGAAAGTCGAATGTACGTAGCCCCCGAAATTTGAAAACTCACCTTATTTTCGATATATGACTTTTGCATAATTGTCTGACTTGGGGTGGTGTGAAGTTTGGTTCATTATCCAATGTAATTCGTTTCACATCTGGGAACATGTTGAGCAATTCCAAAATTTTTTCTTCAATACTAGATTTATCTTCAATGTTTTTTACTATTAGAAATTTAGCGTCCGCGTAGGTTATAAACTTTAATTTATGAGCATAAAAAATGTGTATGTGGAGCTGTTCTCCTTCTTTATCTGGGATTGGAGCTTTACTTATAGAATTTTTTAGGGTTGCGATCATATTTCTTCTTGTTGCTTATAATAAAATTTCGTGCCTATTCAATTTCTGGCCAATAATATTTGTTCAATATAATATTTTCAGCATAGCTGCGGTGAGCTCTATTGTGTTTGTTCAATTATACTTGATTGATCTTCATCGTTGAGAATATATTGTACATGAGAAAAGAATTTGTGTACTTTATATAAATTAGGTTTGAAGAATTTCTTCTATAGTCGCTGCATTTCTTGCGATCCTCCACCGTGCAATGCGTAGCTGTAACCAAGTTAGGTCTAATGTATTCTTTTAAAATAACGGGTGATTTTTTAGCTATTATCTTTTTAAACAGTTGGTTAAAAAAGCTGACGCTTTCGTGTTTTGTTTCACTGTCAAACATCTTCAGTTTGGTCTATAATTTAACCATAAATCGTCTTACAAACGAACAACGCTTTCAAATCATTGAATTTTATTATAAAAATGCGTGTTTTGTTAAGAAAGTTTATCGCGTGCTTCTTCCATATTATGGTAAGTTGAATCGACCCACTGAAGCCGCTATTCGAGCTATTGTGACTAAATTTAGAACCAAATTTACATTATTGGACATCAAACCATCAACACGCTTACGTAGAGTGCGAACTGAAGAAAATATCGCAGCTGTATCGGCCAGTGTTAATGAAGACCATCAATTATCGATTCGTCGCCGTGTGTGTGACGCCTTTCAAAGTACAGCTGGTGTAAGAATTGAAGCCGAACGACCTACCGCAACGCAGAATTTTTGATGAATGGGCTGTTGGAAAGTTGCCCACTTTTTTATTGAAAAATTGTGTTCAGGGACGAAGCTCATTTTTGGATCAATGGGTACGTAAATAAGCAGAATTGTCGATTTTGGAGTGAAGATCAGCCAGAAGAATTGCAAGAGCAACCAATGTATCCAGAAAAGGTCACAGTTTGGTGCGGTTTATGAGCTGGAGGTATGATTGGACCGAACTTCTTCAAAGATGCTGCGAATTGTAACGTAACTGTGCATGGTGAGCGCTACGGTGAAATGATATCCAGTCGCGGTCAACATTTGCATGAAATAATCTTCAAACATTAAATTATATGGACTGTACTATCAATTTAAATAAAAATTTCATGCGTTTTCTGTATTTTACGTGTCTTTTTTTTGAAAAACTTTCCTTTAGCTCTTAAAAAATCACCCTTTAGTAAGCAAATTACAAATATTCAATTAAGTGTCTTTTGTTTCCAAAATTTTCTAATAGTTCATGTATTTTGAACGTATTTTTGCATAATAGAATTTGTTGCTTAAACTGATTTAATGGTTCTTTTGTTTCTTCTATCAGAATATTATCGCTACTTTGGACAGAATGTTGTGATTCATAATCTGGTGAGTCCCTCGATTCATTTGACAAATTGTTTAATTCGAGGCGTGATAATGCATCAATTCAATGCTACAATATTATTTTTTCCTGGTTGATAAATTAATTTAGGAAAAAATTATTCGATGGACGCCTGCCATCTATTCATTTTGGAATTTCTGTTGCAAGTTGAAAATCCAAACGTTAGCAGTTGTTGTTCCGTATGAATTTCAAAATTAGTTACTCCATATAAATAATTCTGAAGAATTTTTAATGGCTATACAATGTCATAGAATGATCTTAGTAAGAGTTTTTGAAGCATAAGTAATCGTTTGTCTTCACGTAAAAGCACTCCGGCTATTGCATAATTAGATGCCTTGGGTTGTGTCACCTTCATTTCCGATGCCAATTGATTCTTTAATCTGTTAAAGATAGAAATGCGACCTTCATCTATTTCTTTTGTCAATTTCATTAACATGTTTTTAGAAACTCCACTATTTTCTCCTGATACGCATTTTGTAAAAGGTTTTGCTACAGCTGCATAATCCTTAACTAATTTACGATAATATCCTGTAATGCCCAGAAAACCTCTTAATTGTCCAAGATTTTGGGCATTGGATTATTCAATATTAAATCAATTTTTTCGGATCTGATTTTACCAAAATTGTGTGGCGTAATATGTACTTATGGTTGGTTGGTTAGAGCGGTGATTCATCCAGAATCCAACTAGCGCTTCCGCACCATTTTGTTGTAACATCTTCGTTACCAACTCGTTTAACAGTTATTTACAGCAAGACTATGTCCAGTCAGTGCGGTTTAAGAACCTTATTAGGTTGACGTCTAAGCCAGACAGTTGCTCGAGACTCTCGAAAAGCGGTTTGCCCAGGGTTAACCGTCTGTTCTTCCATAGGGCAGGGCATTCACAGAGGAAATGGAGGATTTTTTCCTTTTTCTGCGGTTCCTTACAACTATGACAGTACGTGTTGTGAGGGATGCCCATTTTGTCGGCTTGTTCTCCGATAGACCAGAAATCAGTTATGACTGCCGTTAGTCTACAGGCGTCCCGTCGTTACATGTTAATTTGTTTCATGTTATATTGTTATTTAGGGTAGTTTAGGGAAATTGCATTCTTGACCGCACCAAATGATGTGTATACAGGTACTGCAAGAACGCTATTCATGGCAGATCCTCCTCTTGCGAGGTCATCTGCTTTTTCGTTACCATCTATGTTCCGGTGTCCCGGGACCCAAATTAAGGTTACTTTATGGTTTTCACTCAAGTTGGGGATGCCATTCCTACTTTGCTCCACTACTTTAGAGGTTGTTATAGACGCGTCCAGTACCTGGATTTCAGCTTGGCTATCCGAAAGAATAGTGATATTGCCCTTAAAAGAGAAATCCGTGATTAGTAGCCTACAAGCTTCCCTAATTGCCAGTACTTCCGCCTGGAAGACACTGCTCTTATTGGGGAGACGCACAGATTTTTCAATTCCAAGTCTATGAGAATATATACCAGCTCCAACACGACACTCCATTTTACTGCCATCTGTATAGACTGTAGTATCGAAGTTGTTTAAAAAGAATCCCTTATTCTACTCTTCCTTAGATAGAAAGATTGTAGCAAAATTCCCAAAGTTACCATCGGGACGATGTAGTCAGTCCTCCCCGTGATTAACTGAACTTGTCGCATTAATAGACTAGCGTGACCATACGTTTTTTTCTTTCCAGCCACCCGCTTCATTTAATCTAAATGCACTCGTGGCTGCCGCCTTCTTTATATGTGGGCCTATTGGAATAATGTATGTCAGTGCACTGAGAGCCTCTCTAGGATATGATCTGATTGCACCGATCGTTATTGCACAAGTCGAGTAATTTGGAATTGTACTCTCTCCCTAGAACTTTCCACCAAACTACCGAACCAAACTGTAAATTTGGTCATATAACCGGCTTACATAGCCATAATGTAGGCTTAGGTTGCAGACCCCATCTTCTGCCAAGCGTACGTTTGCAGGCATATAAAGAAATTTCTGCTTTCCTTACCTGTTCTTAGACAGAGTCCAGTATTACCCCTAAATATTTTGCTCTGGGTGATAGTGAAAGAGGATGCCCTTTGATATTTGGTAGGATAAAAGTTGGTACCTTATATCTGGTGGTAAAAAGCATGAGTTCTGTTTTACACGGGCTTAAACTTAGACCAATCCCTGTAGCCCAAGAGTTAAGCTCGCCTAACAGGAAAGACGAAAGACTTACTGGCCTGATGTCCTTCGCTGATTCATGTCCCCTCCTACCTACATTTAGTATGAAGACGACCTTGACTAGTTTCCAACTATCTGGAATATGGCATAAATTAAGCATGCTTTAAAAATTTCCTCTAGCCATGGTAGGATACAGTCCAAGGTTTCCTGTAACACCTTTGGAATGATCCCATCTGGCCCTGGAGATTTAAGGAGTGAGAAAGATTTGATTGCCCATGCAACTTTCTCCTTGGTAATTATTTCATTTGCAAGATGCTGTGGATTACATTGGCTCCGCCTAATATTTCCCCTCCCATTTTCGTGAGCACTGCATCCCGGAAAATGCGTATTTAGCAGAAATTCTAGCTATTTTTCTGCCGTAGCAGTTCAAGTCCTATCAGGTTTCTTAACCCAAGAAGCCATTGAATGGTCTTTGAAAAGAACACGGCTGAGCCTTGCAGAATCCCTGGTCGATTCGATTGAAGAACGAAATTCCCTCCAGCTCTCTTGTTTGGCGGCCCTGATTGCCTTCTTGTACTGTCTCCGACTTTCTATGTACAATTCCCAATTTGCCGTCGAGTATCTGAGGTTAAACGTTGATCCAGATTTTCCCCTTAGTTTTAAGAGCTCACTGCTCCACCAAGGAGAGTGAGTTTTTTTACTGAATTTTATGGGGCAGGACGTTTTGTAGGCCTTTCTAAATGCCTTTTGCAGTGTTATGACCCTATACTCAAGGTTTTCCGTGAGAGTGATTTGAGAGATAGGAATCTCTCCTTTACTCTTGTTTACTGCATTTTTAAACCTTTACCAGTTGGTTCTTAAAGGATTTCGATACGGTAAGGGTAGATCAGCCTTAAGATCCAAATCGTAGAGGATACAACTATAATCCGAAAAGGACCTTTTATTGGATACCCTCCAATTATCTACCTCTACTGAGTAAGTAACATCAGACAGTAAAATAACATCAATCACTTCCTCCCATCCTGTAAAGTTCTCCGTACTAGGTAAGGTGAAAGTGGAGTGTTACCCCTGTTATATACCGATAAGAAAGTGTTGATAATAAAGTTATATAAAGACTCACCGCGGTCGTTTGTCTCAGAGCTTCCCCACAACGCATGCCTCGCGTTGATGGCGCATCAGAGTAGCAGGATTTGGTTTCTGGTTCCTTCAAGCACAAGCCTACAAGCCTCCTCGGGCGCTGCTGGCCGAGCATGTGCCATATAGATGGATGCAAGTGCAATGCTGACGCCGTCAGCGGCTTCCGCCTCAACGGCCGTCACATCCTTTGAACTATATGATGTGATTAAAAATATGTTTAAGGGTTTTTTTGCTACAATACATGATCTAGGATTACCTTGAGTACGCTTATAGTACAGATTGTAGTTTTTTCGCGGGAACCCCTTCACCTCGTTGCTTCGCACCCAGGGTTCCGGGATTAAGGCTATGTCAACGTTCTCCTCCCTTAGGAGAACGGTTAGGTTGTCCGTTGCAGTCTGTGAATGCTGCAAATTAATTTGGACAACCTTTAAAACCATTTTTTATTGGTTTGTTTTCCCAGGTTTGGCGTCATTTAACTGCATGTCAGTCAACAGTTCGCTGGTGTCGTCGACCTCATCCTGCTCCTCCTCCGGATTTGCAGAGGGGAATATCCTCAGGTAGGCCTTCCGTATGCCGAAGCAAAGTTCATTTTCCACTTTTTGAAGTGGTTCAAGACTCTCTTCTGTGATTTGAAGAAGGAACGACACGCTGTGTTTCTGCATAGCCGCCGCTTTGATGATCGACCAATCGGTCATCGGCACTGAGCGGTTGTGAGCCTGGAGATAGGGAATTAATTGATTGGCTTCATACTCCATGTTTGGTATCCAGCAGCGAGCCCTCGGCCTTCGTGGTACCTCGCTGACTGGAATGAGCTTGAGCCTCAAGCACTCCCAGCTGTTCTGAATTTCGCCAATTGCGTTTGTCAGGAAATACAATGAGTACTGGTCATCACATTTGATTACCCGGCAACCGCGAATCACTTCCACCGAGTCGAAACCTGGCGATTGACCATCCGGGTTCGCCATCACATGGTCGACTATTATGCGAGACAACCGTGCCTCAATCTCCGACCATTTGTCAAGCACAGGTTTGCCATTTGAAGATGGTCCCGTGCCACCTCACTTTATTGTTTGGTACGTTTCGGGACAACCCCACCCTGATCTGAGATCTCGTGCTTCTTTGTTGCCCTCTTGTTTTCGTCTTGCGAACGGTTACGTTTTTTGGCTTCTGTCTTTCGGACGTTTTGGAATGACAGGTATTCATCCACCACCTTTTGATACCTTGCCTTGTCAGGTTCATCTTTGGGATGAGCTTTACCTTCTTACGCATCCTGCCTAGGATAGCGAGAGACCTCTGGTAGAGCTTATACCTTGATGGGTCTTTTGCGCTTTTGTCCCATGGCTTTAGCGGATGTTGTCGGTTCATTTATAGTTGTTGACGTTGATCTGTTTCCTGGCTAGAGGCCAGGAGCTCATCCTCCGAGGAAGGTCCGATCCCCAGTTTGTCATGGGTGACCGATTGTCTGTCCTGTGCTGTGAATGCGTTTGTCAGTCTTCCCGTCACTTTGTCCGTCTGTTTTTCGCCACTATCCGATTTTTGTTTTTTGCTTGCTTTCATAATTCTGGTTCGTAGGGTCACCTGCCCCGCCCAGGGAGCTGCGCATATCGCCATGCACGGTGACCGAAGAGGAATTAGGGGAAATAACCGGTCGACCATGGGAGCGCCCGGAAGGGGGGGGGGGGCTCCGTTCGAAGACAGCCTTCCTTATTTAGTCCCTCGGCTGTCAACCCATCCAATAATCACGGGTCGCATCACATCTTCGGTTGAGGGAGTTTTTTTAACGAAGTTTACGTCTTTGGCCTGTGTGGTTCGCGAAAGACCTACTCTCCTACCTTCCATATCTGGGAGGTGTTCCCCTGTCCACCACCTGGGGACGCGCCCTCTAGGGATACAGGCACAAGGGATATGTACTTATACTAGAAAAGCTCTATTTTTGTTATGAAAAATTTTGATTTCTCAAGTGAAATTTTCATGCCAGGTTGTTTTTATATTTCAATTATTGTCCAAGTCCTTCATGTCTTGTATAAAAATTTTTGAAGCAATTATTATATCATCCATATAAGCATGATATTATATATTTTCCCAAAAGGATCGCGCAAGATATCATCCATTGCTCTTTGAAAAATTCTGGACGTATTTTTTAAACCAAAAGACATGCGTAAAAATTCATACTCTCCATTATTAATGGTAAAAGCTGTTTTTTCTATGACATTTTCTAACATTAAAATTTAGTGAAAGCCTGACTCCAAGTCGATACTCGAGAAATATTTTGCTTTACCTAAATTTGATAAAATTATGTTGGAAACCGGGGTAGGGTAACGGTTGGAAACGGTGTGTTCATTTAATTTTTGGTAATCTATTACCAATATAAATTTTGGCGAACCATCGTCGTTTTTATTGTACTTTTTTCGGAATCCAAATTGGTGAGTTATACCGACATTTACTAGGTCTTATGATTTCTTCGTGTAACATTCTGTTTATTTCTTTTTTCGTGAACGTAATAACAGAATGAGCTATATGCTATTGTCTGATCCATACAGGCTGCTCATTTTGTGATTCTATTTCTGCTCTTACATCTGCCCTAAATGAAAAACTTGTATCAATATTTGCATGTATTTAAACGATGTTGTGTTTTAGGCGTCTTTTTTCAATTTCATTTTTATCTCGTAAAGGTTCAGGTTTCTCGATCGAGCTCTGATTTCCTATTTTTTCGCTAACATTATCTTTCAATCTTTCAATAATTGCCATTAATATTACCAGAATATTCTTTGGCTGACGTTTTGAGATCCTCTTGTACCAAATATTTATTTAAAATAAATTTCCCGATGAGTTTTTCGACTGTATTTTTAATTTTTGTAGGTTTGTATTCTCATACTTCGTTTTTGTATTGCCGGTATCGGCTGGCGCTTTTGGACTAATTATTTTGCCCTAAGTGGCTTGTATTTTTATCTTCTATCTTAATATGCGTAGGTTCGAATCTAGTTAAGGAATGATTTCATTCACAAATAATAAATAAAGAAAAAGTTAAGTAAATTCTAAGTATAATCATGCAGGGCTGAACGAATTCAAACATATTTTAAGAATACCAAAAAAGAAACATATGTATTTTAAGAATAACAAAAGATAAACATATGTATTTTAAGAAAAACAAAAAATAAACATATGTATGATATTTTAAGAATAACAAAAGATAAACATATATATTTGAAGAATAACAAGAGATAGACATGTTTTTCTTAAACAGCAAGCAAAGAAACTATGTAATATACAAGTCGTGTACCTAAAACAGTAAGATGAGGTATAAGTATAAACACGACTGTCAAATATGTTGGCAGTCAGTCCAGTATTAACATAGTGTTAAGAACTACCCTAAAATTAAATTCAAAAAATAAATTTTTATATGTTTTCCAAGTCAAGCAAGTCCTTAACTATCTCCGTGCATTAAACACCAAATATTATAGAAAGTCTTTTCTAATAGCGATCGGCCCTCGGCAGGCAATGGCAAACCTTCGAGTGTATTTCTTCCAATGAAAAGGCTCTTCATAAAAACTATCTGCCGTTCGGAATCGGCTTAAAACTTTAGGCCCCTTGCTTAGGTTTTGTTTTTCACATTGGATCAAAGAAGTTGCATCCAATTTTATGTCAAAAATGGAGTTAAGTGATCAGAAACACTTGCAATGTTGACAGTGGCATACGGTGAGAGTACTCTGAGTCAAAACAATGCTTACAAGTGGTACCAACTTTTCACAGAAAGTCGAGAAGATGTGAATGACGACGTTCTCTCTGGACGCCCCAGCACAGCAACAACCGATGAAAATGTTGAGTGAACAAAATATTTATGGAGAATCGTCGAATCACAATTAGAGAAGTTGCTGACGATGTCGGCATATCGGTTGGTTTATGCCATGCAATCTTATCGGAAATTTCGCGCATGAAGCGTGTGGCAGAAAAGTTCGTTCCAAAAATGCTGGCAAATCAAGGGTATATGGTGATGACATCGAAACCAAAGTCCATTCGTCTCAATAAAAGAGTCCAGGAGCACGAAGACAAAAAAAAAGAACGCCAAATTCGATGAAAATTCAAGGTTTTGCCCATTGTTTTCTTCGATCCCCATGGCGTAGTGCGTGTGAAAGTAAGAACCCAAAGTCGTACGATAAATAAGGAGTATTACCTTGAAGTTTAGTCCCGTTTGCGTGCAGTAATACGAAATACGCCCGAAGTTGTGGAAAAAAGTTTCTGGCTTTTACATCATGATAATGCACCTGCTCATTCATATTTGTTTGTGAGAGATTATTTGGTCAAAATCAACACCGTTATCATGCCTCAGCCACCGTATTCACCAGATTGGCCCCTTGCGAATTTTTCGTGTTCCCAAGATTGAAGAGGTCCATGAAGGGACGGGTTTTGCGACGATTGAGGAGATAAAGACCGAATCGCTGAGATAGCTCAAGGACCTACCCAAAATGTGTGTGGGATTGGAGAAACCCTGAAATAGGCGGCAACCCCAATATAAAGCCCACAAGCGAAAGCGACAACTACAGCGACAACGACAATGAGAATGACAACACTGAATATAGACAAGCGCGACGTGTTGTGAAAGAAGACGGGAGTAGCAGACAGACGCGCAGCCGTGTAGATACAAATTTTGGGCCGCTAGCATATTTTCTTTTTTTTAAGTAATCAATCAAATTCAAATTCAAATCAAATTCTTTTATTTGTACAACTATTTGTTAATAATAAAACAGATAAAAGGACCCACATATTTTGGGGCTCGTCCAGAAAAAATTTTTTTTTTGTTTTGTTTGTTTGTGTCATTCGAGAACTTAAAATTCAACTAAAAGAGTGATATCTTGGATGAAAAGAAATAAAAGTTTAAAAGAGAAAACATTGAAGGCGGAAGAAATTATTAGAATCTTATGGAAATGTTGTGTCTGCAAAAGTTTGAGTTTGTACGCGAAAAGTTGCGTACAAGCCGCAAAGAAAGCGTTGCGGCTCTACATAAATTTGTATTCGAGTTCGAAGGTGATAGGTCAAACAGAAAACGACTACGCGAATTTACAGGGTTCGAGTACGATGAACATGACGAACACTGCAAGCAGAAGTTAAAATACATAGAAGAGAATTTGACCACTGATGATCTACTTTCAATTTGCAACGTGTTGGGTTTGAGCTGCAAGGTGGAGAATATTAGGCTTCATATTTTTCGAAATCTGCAAAGCGGTACGTTGCTGTGTGCTGCGGCAGAGAACGACGACAATGACGATGATGAAAGCGAGTGTGGTATTGACGAAATTAGTGAGAATGATGGCGACGGTGATGTTGTGCGTAGTTTTGACGATGTAGCTACAAATAACGTACATTTTGAATATCCACAACGAGTAAGTAGTCGAAATATTGGCGACGATCAAAGTAATCACGAGAACAACGAAAAAACCGAAGCAAGTCGCAGAAGTGCAGCAACAACAAAAACGTTTGCAGAAACAATGCAAGTATCACGATTTTCTATCAACTTTCGAGACATCGAAGATTCTGTTCGGCAGTTTGACGGTGATGAAAATACTTCGGTTGAGGTATGGCTGAACGAGTTCGAAGAGACAGCAATTATGTTAGGGTGGGATGAATTACAAAAATTTATATTTGCTAAAAAATCGCTGCGAGGTTTGGCAAAGTTGTTTATTCAAAGTGAAAGAGGAATTACTTCTTGGCAAAAATTGAAAGCCGCTTTAGCAGAAGAGTTCAAAAGTAATGTAAACAGTGCACAAATCCATAAACAACTATGTGCTAAGAAAATGAAAGCAGAAGAGAATGTGCAAGAGTATTTTTTGTGTATGAAAGAACTTGCAATGAGAGGTAATATTGAAGAAAACGCTTTAATGCAATATGTGATTGAGGGTATTAATGACTTGAACATAAACAAAGTAGTGTTGTACGGTGCACATAATTTAAAAGAATTTAAAGAAAAAATCAAAGTATATGAAACGATGCGGAAAAATAATAAGAAGGGTTATGAAGTTAAAGCGGAAGGGAAAAGTGCGGTGAAAAGCGAAAAAGATAAGTTTACTTGCTACAATTGCGGTATGAAGGGACACAAAAGTGAAGATTGTAAAGACAAGGGAAAAGGAACAAAATGTTTTCAATGTAAACAATTCGGTCACATAGCGAAAAATTGCACAAAAAGTGAAAATAAAATTGAAACAAGTAATGCGCGGCGGCTTTATCCAAGAAATAATGTGATGAACAAATGTGTCGTGATCGAAAATATGAAATTTATAGCTTTGGTTGATACAGGCAGCAAATTTAACATAATTACTGATGTTGTCTATAAGTCATTGAATAAACCAGCACTGCAGCAAACAAATGTACGTTTGATAGGTTTTGGTGAGAGAAATTCAAATAATAACATCAAAGCGATTGGTAAATTCAATACTGAAATATATATTGACGATAATGTGTTTAAAGTGAATTTTCTGGTGCTGTCTCAGAGATGTATGGACATTGATGTGGTATTAGGCGAAGAATTCTGCTTAGAAGCCGACATTCATATTAATCGCGATGGACTTTTGATAAAAAAGCACAATGTGGACAATGAAGAATTATTTCCTATGATGAATGTCGAGTCTAATGAAAATGAAGTGGGCATTGAAGAAAATGCTAGCGTAGTTGCGAAACAAAAAGTGCATCTATTGGTAAAGCAATATCAACCGATTAAATGCAAATCAACTAATATTGAAATGAAAATTGTGGTGAAAGAAGAAACTCCTATAGCGTGTAGACCGCGTAGACTTCCACTTACAGAACGATGTAAAGTAGATGAACAAATTGAGCAGTGGTTACAAGACGGTATAATCGAGGCGACCGAATCTGAATATAGTAGTCCGGTAGTGCTCGTAAAAAAACGCGACGGTAGCCATCGCTTGTGTGTAGATTACAGGCAGATTAATAAATTGATAATCAAAGACCGTTTTCCATTGCCGTTAATCGAAGATCAACTCGATCAACTTCAAAATGCTATCATTTTCAGCACGATTGATTTGAAAAACGGGTTTTTTCATGTGTCGGTTTCGGAGTCGAGTCGAAAATATACGGCATTCGTTACGAATAATGGGCAGTACCAGTTTTGCAAAGTCCCATTTGGTTTGTCGAACCCTCCGGGGGTATTCCAAAGGCACATTAATGCAATATTCCGCGACTTGACTCGGCAGGGAATCGCTCTACCATATATAGATGATATTATTATACCTGCTAAAAGTGAAGAAGAAGCCTTGTGTAATTTAGAGATAGTATTAAATCAATGTAAAGACTATGGACTAGTAATTAATTTTAAAAAGTGCCATTTTTTGAAAAAGCGCGTAGAATTTCTTGGACACGTTATCGAAAATCAAAAAATTTTGCCGTCTCCATGTAAAATTGATGCTTTGCTTAAGTTTCCATTACCGAAAAATATCAAGCAGTTGCAAAGTTTCTTGGGCCTTGCGGGATATTTTAGAAAGTTCGTTCCTGGTTTCTCTACCATCGCTAAGCCGCTAACAGACATTACTAAGCAGGACCAGAAGTTCAAAATGGGCGATGAACAAATCTCGGCGTTTAACCTACTGAAGAAAATACTGAGTGACAAACCAGTTTTAGGTATATTTAATCAGCAATATGAAACTGAAGTTCATACTGACGCATCCATTGACGGTTATGGTGCTGTACTTCTCCAAAAATTTCCTAACGATAACCAATTACATCCAATATATTATATGAGTAAAAAAACATCTGACGCAGAACGTAAATACACAAGCTATGAATTAGAAATTTTAGCGGTAATAGAAGCGCTGAAAAAGTTTCGAGTGTACTTGCTTGGCTTACACTTTAAACTTGTTACTGATTGTAACGCTTTTACAAAAACTTTGGAGAAAAAAGATTTATGCACTAGAGTAGCCCGTTGGATTTTATTCCTTCAGGAATATGATTATGAAGTAGAACATAAAAAGGGTATTTTAATGAGGCATGTAGACGCTTTAAGCCGCTACCCCGTTATGATGATAAATGATGCAGATTTCCTAACTTCTTTACGACGTGCGCAACAACAAGATGAAGAATTGAGAGCTATTACGGAAATCATCCACGAGAAGAAAGCGTACAAAGATTATTTCGAAAAGGGTGGTATTCTTCACAAATTGGTCGGCGACGTTGAGTTAGTGGTAGTTCCGAAGTGCATGCAGCGAGATGTGATTAGGCGCGCACATGGAAAAGGCCACTTCACCGTGAAAAAAACTAAAGAGTTAATTTGCCGGGAATTTTTTATTCCAAAACTAGAAGACAAAATACGAATGCATACTGCCAACTGCGTTGCTTGTATTGTTTTGAATCGTAAGTTAGGCAAACAGGAGGGAAAATTACATCCGTTACATAAGGGTGAAACACCGCTTCAAACGTATCATATAGATTTTCTTGGTCCTTTAGAATCTACAAGTAAATCTTACAAACACATATTCGCCGTTATCGATTCCTTTACAAAATTTTCGTGGCTATATCCAACAAAAACTACGTCAGCGCAAGAAACAATTAGCCGTTTGAAATTACAAAGTACTACGTTTGGTAATCCCGTTCAGATTATATCGGACCGTGGTTCCGCGTTTACATCTGACGGATTTCGACAATACTGCAAGGAAGAAAACATTCAGCATTTTAAAATAACAACTGGCCTTCCACGTGTAAATGGTCAAGTGGAAAGGTTAAATGGCATTATAACAGGTGTATTATCAAAATTAAGTAAAGACGATCCAACGAAGTGGTACAAGTACGTCGACAGAGTACAGCAATTCATTAACTCCACATATAATCGAAGCATTGACATGACACCGTTCGAGTTGCTGACAGGCGTTAGAATGCGAACAATCGACGATTTTAACATCAAAACTCTGATAGAAGAAGAGATGCGACAACAATACTTAGATAAGAGAGATGAGGTGAGACAACATGCAAAAAAGAAAATTTTGAACATGCAAACAGAAATTAAAAAAACATATAACCTTCGACGCAAAGAAGCTAAAAAGTATGCAATTAACGATTTGGTGGCAATAAAACGCACACAGTTGGGTGGTGGACTCAAACTGAAAGCTAAATATCTGGGTCCATACCGTGTAGTGAAGGTGAAGCCAAAAGATACATACGATGTTGTAAAAGCGGGGCAATGTGAAGGTCCAAAAGAAACGACGACTTGCGCCGAATTTATGAAGACATGGGTTGATTTCTGTGACAACGACGACGGTGCATTCGAGGGCGAATGCGCATCAGGGTGGCCGAATTGTGGGATTGGAGAAACCCTGAAATAGGCGGCAACCCCAATATAAAGCCCACAAGCGAAAGCGACAACGACAATGAGAATGACAACACTGAATATAGACAAGCGCGACGTGTTGTGAAAGAAGACGGGAGTAGCAGACAGACGCGCAGCCGTGTAGATACAAATTTTGGGCCGCTAGCATATTTTCTTTTTTTTAAGTAATCAATCAAATTCAAATTCAAATCAAATTCTTTTATTTGTACAACTATTTGTTAATAATAAAACAGATAAAAGGACCCACATGTGTTATATCTGAGGGTGAGTACTTTGAAGGAGATAAAATAGAAATTGATGAATAAATAAATATTTTTTGAAAAAATTTAATTTCACCCTATTTTTGAACACATTTTGTTGCCCTCTGGCATTATAATTTTTGTTGTAGATCCTTCGATCAATATTCATCGGCTATGGCATAGGTAAGTATATTGTTTCTTGAAGGGAACCGCATTGTTTCTTGCTTTATTATATGAATTGGACGTTTGTCCGAATATGCGAAGTCGAGCCTTGCAATTATCGCACCAAGAGTTAATACCGTTCCATGATTTGTTAGCGTCTTGTAATATTGTTAAAGCGGTAAAAATGTCCTACCTCGTCTTATATTAAATATAAACTCATTGCGTTATGAGCCGCTCCTTCCAACTAAAATTTGTGTTTGACCCCGGTTGGGCACCAAAAATATTTTCCATTATAAGGAAAATGTTTTTAAAAAATTGTTAGATTATTCGAGGTTAACCGCATCTGTAAGAACAAAGACGGCGATCTGCTGACTGACATAGAGAAAGGAGAATCGACACACACCATCTCTTCGTACGGAAAGGAGATACTTGTATGCTGCGATATCTGTATTTGGCATCCCCCCAAAACTAATGCGGCCATGCAAGATGACGTTGCTCAATACCATCCGCACCATCAGAATTGAGAAGGACCCTTCCGAGCCGTTTGATACCAAAAGAGGTTTCAGACAGGGTGACTCGCTGTTGTGTGAACTCTTTTACCTGATGCTGGAGAGGATCGTACGAACCGCAGAACTTAATCGCCCAGGCACAATATTTTATAAGAAAGTACAATTGCTAGCGTATGCCGATGATATTGACAGCATCGGCATTAAGAACCGCGCTGTTACGGGAGATGGAACAATGAACTATGCGAATAAAGATCCAGTGGCTACGTGTCTGGGTCATTTCGTCCGAATGGATACAAACGCTCTGGCTCTGAAAGTATTCGATGCGGTACCAGCTGGTGGTAGCAGAGGAAGGGGAAGGCCTCCTCTGCGTTGGAAAGATCAGGTGGAGAAGGACTTGGCTTCAATTGGTGTGTCCAACTGGCGCCGGTTAGCTCGAGAAAGAAACGACTGGCGCGCTTTGCTAAAGTCGGCCAAAATCGCGTAAGCGGTTATCGTGCCAAAAACAAACTTTATTTTCCAAAAATTTTGCTTATTTATAAACCTGCAAATTATTTATTTAAAGCTATTTTATCATGACACTTTGGCATTGCATCAGCTTCAGCTTGCTAACAAATTCTTTAAATGCAAATCCATTATTTGTGCGATCTTGTGCTCGATCTTTGGCTCCTGGGCGATGCTACGACTACTAACATGCCGGTCAACTTCAATTATTTCTGTGCCTCTATCGACATTTTCTTTAAAGTCAAAAATGTCTTAACGGAATCGACGAAACCGAAATTGCACGTAATTAGCTGTATCGACACCATAAACCCCATTTACAATTTCAGCGGCCTGGGTTACATTTTTGCCCTAATCAAAGAAAAAGTGTAAAATGTACCGAATTGTCTCTTTGTTGACTTCCATTGTTAAATAGGTAGGTAGGTATAGTGCTTGTCAGTGGACACCCATAGGCCTGCTGTAGGCCCATTGTGATACCTCCAAGGCTGTCCCCTCTCCTCACTCAACATGGTCCTCGTTGCACCAACCTGTGACTTTAATATATCTAACAAGGCTTGAGATTTTTATATTGGCTACTTCTGCCAAGTTATTCAGGGAACTTTTTTCTAAAATATTGAACCTTCTTCTATCTCTTTTTCTTCAATGTCGTTACAGTTTCTGCAATAATCGTTATAGGGTGCTCCCAATCTACTGGCAGGCCTGCCAATTAGACAATGCCCTGTTAGGACCTCAAGAAGATTACTCATGTTCTTCCTGTTTAGTTTCAACGGTCAATTTATGTGGCCCATGTTCCATTCTGGCTACGTCGTTCTATTTGTTGCACAAATCAGGGACTGAGTCCATAGTCTATTGACAGCTCTGATAGTGTGTTTGTCTATAATCATCTTACAAGTTGCTAAAGGTATAGGTAAGCTCACTTTGTCTGGTTGGATCATCTGATTTGCAGTTACCTCCTATGTCTATGTGATCCGGCACCTAGAGCAGGTATATTACAAAGAACTGTGATAGTTCTGTCAAAACTTCGATACATTCTTTTACTGTCTTCGAGTTAATATTAGGCGATTGTAAAGCTTTCAGGGCCGATTGGATATCTAAATATATATTTATCTTTATTATTCTATTTATTCTTGGGGTGAAAACCCCTTTATTTATGCCGCGGTGATAAGCTATAAGTTGGAATTTAACCCCATGTTATGGAGATTAACTCACCACGAACTAAGAGGGCAGCTCCATATTGGGATTGGGTATCCACCCATCCGCGGAACGGCGGAATTGGTGGCTACCCAAGTACTACGTTGAGAGTACCGTACCGACAACCTGGCAGGAGGTATAAAATGCATTTCTTACAATGTGAAGGCTGGCCAAGGATCTCTCTGCACGAGGTAACCCACTTTCGGGAAATCCTCCCGTCGAGCAATCGACGGCTTGGGTATCGGATGAGCAGGCCCGAACCCCACACCCCCTTATGTCCGGAACTGACACCCAGGGTTCTGGAAGAAGCGCAATACTAGTGATCAAACATGGCACATTGGCTATGCCAATGGAGAGCCGAGTGAGTGTGAGCGATACACCGTCGTCGATACAATCCGAAGCAACTGCACAAGTTGTGGAGGTTGTGGAGATGGTGGACAATCTCTGAGTAGACTCAGATGAATCTATTGTACAGTAAGTCTTTGACAACGGTCAAACCTGGTGCGAATCAGGTAAGTACCCGTAAAAAGACTGAAGATATTGGCGATGCAGGTGCTGGTCTATCCGCAAGGCAGATCAAACGAAGAAGCCAGAAGGCGAATAAAGCCTAAGCATTAGCTAAGGTAAGTACTCAAGCTCCGTCAACTTCGACACCTGTAATTTAAACGGGAAAGCGGGGCAGAACAGAGAATTTCTCTGTAACTTTGCACTCTTCCGGAAACGAAACGGGGTCTGTGCACACGACCGGGAAGAGAAGAATGGCAAAGAAGAGGAGAGTCGAGAGACGGAAGTCGGAAGTCATCCGTCAACGTCTGGCAAAGGCAATGACGATAGAGATACATACCGACAAACAAGACGGTCTACTGTCCAAAGGGCAACAAGACTATCTTGACAGTTATCATTGGAAAGCTATCAGTTAGCCGAAAGACGCGTCGACTTTCGAGCGTAAAAGCGTGGTGGACGGCATCATAAAGGTGCGAAAACAACAAGTTCATTCTTGTTGAGAGTAGCAAAGAAAGGCTGATACGAGCGAGTGTCTGGATTAGAGGTCCTTCCCTTAGTTCAGCATCCGTGTTCAGAACAAAGATCTTGACACGACTCTCTGGAGAGTATACTCGTGCACCAGGCAGAAATCCGCTACCACCTCGGAGGCGGGTTCCCACCTGGTACTGGGTATACAACTTGGGTCTCTCAAGGTGCTGAAGTCGAAGTACGGATGCTGTCCTCACCTTCATCTGAGGCGAATCCATTTCCTTGTCCAGGATAAGGTGGAGGACAAAGCGTAAGTATACTCAGTATCATGACTGAAGTAATATTTACACAGATAAATCTGCAGCATTGCAAAACGTCTCCGGCTCTTCTGTACCGTAGACATGCTAAACTGCAAATAAACCCACATATAATACTAATACAAAAATGCTATGTCGTGGGGACAAATACTTCATTGTGAAGGGAATGTGAGACTACGAGCATGTATTATCATGCCGAGGTTGATCGAATACACGATGTTAAAAGAGCTATGCTCCGGAGATATCGTTCTTGCAAAAGTAAAGTACTTGAAGAGTAGGAACAGTGTCGAAGATATCATAGTTTCGTCCTACCTACCCTACAACTCTTTACAACCACCTCCTTCGAGGGAGCTAAGAGAAGTGCTCAAGTATGCAGAATCCAATAATCTGGGGCTAATAGTGGGCTGTGATGCAAACCCACAGAACATTGTATGGGGAAGCAGCAAATGCAACCCCAGAGGTCTCAAGTTACTGTCATCCGATTTGGTAATTCAAAACACTGGTAACAAACCAACTTTTGTGACCAAAAGGAGAAAAGAGGTGATTGATTTAACACTTACCAATAGGTCAGTTGGAAATCAAATCAACCGATGGCGACTTTTGGAAGAGGACTCTCTTTCTGATCATCGTCTCATCGGATTCCGGCTGGGAATAGTTAGAATATCAATACCTTCCGGTAGGAATCCTCGAAATGTGGACTGGGACAGGTATGGTGAGCTCATAACAGAACGATTACCTAACCTGAAAAAACTAAAATCAATAGAAATGATTGAAGATGCTACTAAAAAATTAGAAGGTATTTTAATTAATTTCTTTGAGGAACTGTGCCCACTCAGGGAAAGTAGTCAGGGGAAAGCGGTTCCTTGGTGGAACTTTGAACTATCGAAGCTTCGTGTACGGTCCAGAAAACTTCTTCATGAGGCCTTAAAACCCAAACAGAAAAGAGCTGGGCTAATCATCGACTTACACAGAGAGAATATAAGAAGAAAGTACGGAAAGCAAAACTTGAATCCTATAAAAACTTCTGCAGAACATCGAAGAAATGAGAGAAACAGCGAGACTTTGTATGGACCTTCATCTTGACCCTTCAGCAAGGCTGGATTCCATTCGGAAAACTGATGGTTCATACACCATTTCCAAATCGGATATGTTTAGTGCTCTACTCGATACCCATTTTCCGGGCAGTAGAACTCTCTCTGAAGAGGAGAGTGGCATGAACAATAACGGTAGCAACGGTGGAACCTCTTGATACAGCTGGTATATTGCGAGTCGAAGAGTGACAAACGAATCTATAAGGTTTTCCTTTTCATCCTTTAAGTCACCTGGACCTGACGGAATATATCCATCGATGCTTAAAAAAGGAGGAGACAGGCTGATTGAGGCCCTGAAAGGATCTCCTCAGCCTGTCTTGCATTTGGTTACAAACCATTCCAATGGCGACGCGTAAGAGTAGTATTTATTCCGAAACCTGGAAAAGATGACTTTTCCTTAGCAAAAAGTTTTAGACCAATCAGTTTGACATCGTTCGTGTTGAAAAGTCTAGAACGAGTGGTGGAGAAACATATTTGAGTGGGGTATTCCCGAGATATCCACTTAGTAGAAATCAACACGCTTACCAGAATGGAAAATCATGTGAATCAGCCTTACACGATCTTGTTAGCAAGATTGAAGCCGGACTGGAAGCTGACGAATACACAATGGGCGTATTCGTGGACATTGAGGGGCTTTTGATAATGGCACTTTCGGCTCGATATGTTCTTCTGCCGAACGACACGGAGTTAGTCAAACCATTGTAAAATGGATATATTCCATGCTCTCTGAGAGGCTGTTAGTCACTGGTGAGAGCGTAGACGAACTAGTTACCGTCGGGGCCAAGCAGGGATGTCCCCAAAAGGGTGTTCTTTCTCCGCTGCTGTGGTGCTTCGTCGTATACTCTCTATTAGTGGAGATGCAGGAACTCGGTTTTACGTCCAAGCATATGCGGACGATGTCTGTGCGCCAACATCGGATAAATCCTTAAGGAGGCTTTGCACGAAAGTGCACAAGATTCTTGAAAAAATCGACGACTGATGCATGAGACAAGGTCTTTCCGTTAATCCGAACAAAACAACCATAGTCTTGTTTACGAGAAAACGGAAATTGGTCTTGTCTTCCAACACTGAGAGGTGTGACACTTGGTCTTTCCGATGAAGTTAAATATCTAGGAGTAATCTTGGATAAGAATCTGACTTGGGAGACACACGTGTCACTGAAGGTGAATCGTGCCTTGAAGATTTTTCAGCAATACCGTAGAACCTTTGGTAAAACCTGGGGTCTGAAACCTGCTGTGGTCCTATGGATATACACAGCACTTATCAGACCAGTCATCACTTACGGTTCTGTGATCTTGTGGCGACGGAGCATGGTTAAGTCCACAATCCGGGAACTATACAGGCTGGAAAAAAGTGTATGATTATTAATCATGGATGCCATGAGTACAACCTCTGGTGATGCCCTAATTGCTACGCTTGATTTGCTCCGCCTGGATCTTAAGATACAACAGGAAGCAATAAAAGCAATGTGTAGACTCCATAAATATGGTTTCTGGCACGAAGACGGAACTTCGGGACACAGAGAAATCTTTTAGTTGCTATCTGAGCAGTATCCACTGTTTTTGGCACCTAAAGACGACAACTGTGGGTATGTTTCATTTGGGAGGAAATTTGATGTCAGATTTCCATTGCGTGATGAATGGTTCAATCCAGAATGCATGCAGGGAGGTTTGACGGATACTTTATTTACCGATGGGTCCGAGAATGAAATAGGGTCTGGAGCCGGATGGTACTTAAACGATAGTAATAAGTATCACTATGCTATGATGGATATGGCAACTGTTCTCCAAACAGAAGTTTTTGCCATCATACTTTCAGGAATGGATAATCGAGAGGAGATGGAGCGGGAAAACCAATTAGAGTATTCAGTGACAGTCAGGCTGCACTGAAGGCCCTGGAGAACGCGAAGCAAACCTCGAAGATTGTTCAAGAATGTAAGAAGAAGCTTAGTTCTGTCGCAAGACAAAACAGGCTTGTACTTATGTGGGTTCCGGACACTCCGGTGTTCAAGGAAACGAAAATGCCGACGAATTGGTCAACCGTGGATCAGCGGTGCCCCCACTGGGGCCAGAGCCAAAAATCGGAACCAGTTCCGCTGGAATCAGGAATTGGATCAGCGATTATGTAGGCAATCTACATAAAGAGCGATGGTCCGGTCAAGAACGCTGCAGAACTGCAAAGTGTTTTGTGACAAGTCCGAACAGAAAACTGTCAAACTTTCTACTAAAACTTAGAAGGAAAGACATTCGGTTGATGGTCGGCATCTTTACAGGACACAACCCATGGGGTCAACATATGACCACCATTGGAATCAGCGACGACCCGGTATGCCTGTCATGATTGGAGGAGGCGGATAGCACGAAGCACTTTCTCTGTGAGTGTCCTGCCTTTGCTAGCTCACGGCTACGAGTTTTGGGTTCCGACGTCATGAGAATGAGTAATATTCGTTCTTTAAAATTGGAGAATATTTACAGATTTGGCAAAGAATCTGGAAAAGTCTCACAGGACTAATTATCTCTATCTCTGTTTCTATTATTTCCTATATCTTTCTCTGATACTTTTCTCCATCCCTCCTTGACTATGTACCCTCTTTCCAGAGCTCTAAATACAATGGGCTTTATAGCCTGAATGTTTTAGGAGCCACCAAATCTGCTCCTTGGCTCGACCATTTCAAATTTCAAGTGTTTTACTGTTTCTTCTTTTCTCAAGTGTTGGCCACCAAACTATATTAATACACCGTATGTCATGATAGGCCTTACCACTTATTAATATTGCAGCATCATCTGCGTAGGTCGCTACGTGTGTCCTCCTTTCCTCTAGATTCTGTAACAATCGATTCATTGCCAGTATCCAGAGCAGTGGAGAAAGTACACTGCATTGAGGGGCACCCCTCCTGACGTGACGAACCTGTCTAATAACAACTGTTCCATAAATTTCACAAGGCCCTCGGCGACACCCAAATCAGTCATCGCGCTTGTCTCAATAACTAGTGAATTTAGAGCTGTCTCTGTGGTTTTACCTTTAGAGTATGCATGTTGTAAACTCGCGAGTAGCAACGGTGTTAAGATTTCCCTTATAAAGGTGTCTATTAAACGCTCTAACGTCTTTAATAGTAATGAGAAAAGGCTAAGAGGTCTGAAGCCTTTAGGTTACGTATGCGAGCTCCTACCGGCCTGTGGTCTACAAATTACCCTGGCTTCTCTCCACCCTAGGGAGACGTAATTCAGTAGTAGTGTTGCTCTGAATACAGTTATCAGCCATTTCATAATGTTGCACATTGTCTGTTGCAGTTGCGCAGGGGTATCTCATGTGGTCACAGTGTTTGGTTTGGTTGGAAGTTTTCTACAGCCCAAGTTATGTTGGCTTCTGTGACAATGTTTTAGTTCAGGTGACCACCAAGGTGGCTTATTCTTCCCCTACGCTTAGCTGCTTCCTGACGATTACGTTCACTAAAGGTAGGCTCTTTACCGCGATTGCAGAGTCTTGTTCCCATAATAAAATTAAAGAGTAACTCACCTCGCTCTTTAATATCTGAATTACCCCAGGTAATGTGATGGCCGTTTGCGTCGCCTCCCATTAATAATTTGCTGTCGCAGTCTTTGCTGTCCAGTATCAGCTCCTTTAGCAGCTTCGACGGTACCTGTTACTGTTATCTGTCTTTCAGCTTATCGTTGTTGTGTCTGTGTTGCTATATTTATGGATCATAAATCCAGTTAGTGCTGTTTTTGCCATTAGGGGGCGTCCATAAATTACGTGAGGTGTTTTTTTCAATTTTTTGAACCCTCCCTCCCCCCCTGGTGAGATGTCGTGAGATTTTATTCAACCCCCTCCCCCATCCCTCAATCTCACGAGAGATTTTTCAAAATGTGGGTTTCTTATGTAAACGCGTTGCATTGTTTTTGTAAAAAGAAAAAAAAGTTCCTTCGTGCTTTTATTTACGACTAGTAATCAATATTGCTGAGAGTTATAAGTGTAATAAAAATTTAACAATAGAAGACTTAAATCGTAGCTACTGCGATTAAAAAAATAATATCTACTCTAATTCAGCCCATGGAGAATCATGCGCGGTTTCAAGAGAGACTATTGGGACCAACATGTCCATATGATTTTTAGTAAAATCATGTGCTCCTTCAACTTCGTTCTAATCTAGCCACTCTAAGCCGTTGACGCTTGCGCACAGTAACTCATTAGCTCGTCTTGTGACAATCCGTGAGGGTCGTACTTTGCGGAACATACGCGCTTGCTTAGCTGGTGCAATGTGAGCTGCTCGCCTGTGCTCTGCAGCTCTTGTGTTAGATGCGAAGTAAATAACGCATGTACTGTAGCATATTTTCTCTAAATCATCACGTATACTTGGGCAATAGAGATCAATAGGCGTGCTGATGAAGGCATTCAGCGGTTCAATCTGTACGCGTATTAGAAATAGAGCAAATGATTTTCCGTCATGTTCTTTAAAGTCCGGAATTGTCAAGCGTCAACCTGAGTGATAGGGCGTTCAGCTCATAGTGGCGCGAAAACAACCGACGGGCTACTCTGTACCGCAAATTCAGATTAAATTGAGCTATTTGGTATAAAACAAATATGGTGGTTTGACAGTAGTAATGTATAACGTCGAAGTATGAATGAAATTATTTTCTTTTGAACGAATTAGTGAATGATCTTAATCATACTACGATTACGCTTGAGATTAAATCTTAAGCATGTACAATTTTTTTGTTTCAATCAGAAAAAAATTGCGTGATATTTGCCGAGACCCCCCCTCTCTCCAACGTAAGATTAGATGAGATTTGACTCGAATAATGCCACACAACGGGGGTCCTAGCTAAAACAAAAGAATACTGTACTGTACTGTAGGGTAGTCAGTGATCCATTAAGCATATGTAAATAGCTACTCAAGGAACGGCTTCCGTACAATTTCTGATGCTTCCTTCGTCATTGCAGGACTGATCCTGATTAACATTTTGACAAAAGAAAAGAACATATGTACATACTGTCCGAACAGGGTACTCATTCTCAGTGTGACTGTAGAAGTGAAAAGACGTGTACTGTGCGCTTGTGAGTCTATTCTGAGTTTTTTCCTTGTGATTCCGAATTTCTAGTGAAAAATTTCACTGCCTATTTTGCATATATTTGCATATTTATTGTGCCTACTGTTTGAGGCGCGTTTTTCGTGCAAAATTTTTGGCATTTTCTTTTGGTGCTTACCTTTTGGCGCATATTTCCAGTTCCTGGCTAGTGCTTGTGCATACTGTATAATGTGCTATCCATTCCGGCGCCGGATGAATTGGTGTTTGCCTTGCGGTATTTTGTGCCCTTGCTGTGATCCGGAGATCGCTGCGTTTGTGCGGGTGTAGTATGATTATAAGTCGGATATGCCTTAACATTAATATTCATAAACATTTTGTTTTGGTTTTTATTTTATTGTCCACTTATGCATTCACTTTGCTGTGCCGTTTAAATAGAGTATCATATTTCTTAAAAGGTTCATTACACTTGAAACTAAACGCAAACATAGCTAACGTATTGTTTTATGTGCGGCGCGTGAATGCTAGAATCATATTACACAAGTAAACACCGAAAAATTGTTATTGGCTTGCATTGACAAAAATTGCTATAAAAACGCTTGTACGTAGTATGTAAGAAAGAAGAAAGAAAACAATCGTTTTACAAGCTGGATGTCTAGCTTGAAATGATAAAATAAAATAAATATATTTCAAATAACAAACAATACTTTCTTTAAATAAATATATCTCTTTACATGGCGATCCTGCCAGCTTGAGCATTGATTTTGCTAAGCTATTAAATGCAAGTTTCTTGCACAAACAAAGTGCAAAATATTGCATGAGTGCTGACGATATCTGCACCAAAAATTGCAATATATTTGCAACAGCCCTAAAAAGCACCAAATATTAAGTCCTGACGAGATCAGCCAAAACGATCCGTCAGCTGCGGAAGGAAGAACTTGGTTAAGCCATTACAACCAAAAAATAGATGAACAACCGAGCTCAAGGGCCGCAACCAATCTCCTTGGAGGAATACAGGAGACGGAACGGCCTCAACAAAAAACCAAAAGAGGTTTCCATCCCAAAGGTGAGCAAGCCAAAAAGAAGAGGAGGCTACACCACCAGAATAAAGAGGGAAATCAGCATACTCATCAGGGAGGTAAACCAGCAGCCACCACCATCCTGGGAAAAAGCTAGCGCAATCTGGGAGCGCATAACCCAACTGGAATCCCTGCTCCAGCAGAGAAAAGAAATTAAGTAAATATACATAAAACACTGTGCATGATTGAATGCAGACAGTTAGAGTCTGTAAGCGTTAACCGCTCGAGACAAAAATAATTTTCATTTATTTCTTTACATGGCAAAGTTAAACAACTTTGGCTTCTGTTTGCCTATTAAAAATTTGACTGTAAATGATTAAAATTTACTCAGAAGGTCATTTTTATGAAAATGTTTGAATTGTTATAATATGTTAAATATAATGTGTTTACTTAATAAATGAATTAACTTGAAAAAAAAAAAAATTTTCATAAATCCAATGTAAAAAAAAAAAAAAAAAAAAAAATTTATTTCCTTACATTATAAATTATTACATTGCATAAATTATTTGATTTACGGTATAAGGTCCCCAATAGATAGTCTTTCAGAAATGGGAAAAACCTTATCAAAAGTTGATAAACCCAATGCCAATGTAGTAAACGAAGTAGTCGTTAACACTGGCTTAAATTTAGTAGAAATTTGCTTAATTATAATCACAGTCATAACCTTATTGATATTAGCATTAAAATTATATGCTATGCATAATAAAAAACTAAAGAAAAAATATATGAGTAGATCTAATGAGTTAGACAAAATATGAACAAATGGGCCGAAATTCATAAAACTTTACTGATAGAAAAGGAAAATTTCAAAAAATCGTTTAAATGTATCAATAAAAATATACAAATAAAACAGGAAACAGTTAAAAAACATTTAGAAAATTTAGTGTTAGCATTAGAATCAATTAGAAATTTAACTTATATAAATTTCGAGCGACTTACAAAGGATCATCAAAAAGAAGCTCTTGACATATTTTGGCAACTACGAGATCAATTAGTAAAAGTATTAGCCAAATACAACATTCAACAGGAAGTATCTCATTCGATTAATGAGAAAATTTCAATACACATTACTGAAAACCCACCAGCTAATCTTTTAACAAAGCTTGAAACAGTTCCCTCGGAAACAGATTGTCCAATTACTAATTCAGAAATAGAGTCAGAAGAAGAAGGCGAAATGACACAAACAGTTGTGGAGTTTCTCAGCACGGCTGCAAAGCTAGTGACTGAATTCGATGGTAAACCAGAAAATCTACGGTCATTCTTAGATTCCTTAGAATTAGTTGAAGCGATCAAGGGTGAGCACGAAACTGTTGCTGTTTCACTCATAAAAACAAAATTAAAAGGGAATGCCAGAAATCTCATAGACACAGAAACAACAATCTCTGAAATAATCACAAAACTTAACAGGTCAGTTAAAGGAGAATCGGTAGAAGTATTAGCTGCAAAAATAATGAGTATCAGACAGAACAACAAACCAGCTAATAGTTATTGTAATGAGATAGAAGCTCTTACAAAAAACTTAGAAAATGCCTATATCACAGATGGGTTGTCGGCAGAACTCGCAAGCAAATACTCGACACAAACTGCAGTAAAAGCACTGACCAAAAACTGCAGCATTGAAAAAGTCAAATTAATAATGGAAGCTGGCCATTTTACAAATATGAACGATGCGATAAGCAAATTCATTGGTAACTGTACTGAAGCTACAGGACAACAAAACACAATACTACATTTGAAAAGATAATCACGTCGCGGACGCTTTGTCTCGCATTACAATCAATGACTTAAAAGAAATAAATGAAAAGAATCGAAATTTATACAAAATAGTGACTAGATCAATGTCGAAAAATAACAGCAGTCCAACTACACAGCAGCACATTAAAACATATGATAAGCCCAAAATATATGTCCCAATTAATAACACTGACGTCAGGAAATACAATAAATTAAAGATTACACCCACGCGATGTTACATCAAACGAGGAAAATCTATAATGGCATATATAAAAATTGATGACTTATTTGTTAATGGGAAAATTGACTTAGGACAATTCTTCTCTAGGCTCGACGAAGTGGCCGACAAATATGGCATTCATAATTTACAAGTGGCACCTAGCGAGAAAATTTTCGAATTTGTCTCGATTAATGATTTTAAAAATAAGGGCAATATGATATTAAATAAAGTAAAAGTAGCGCTACTGAATGAGGTGACCCACATTAATGATGCTAAAACTGTAATGGACATTCTAAAAAGATACCACGATGACCCTATAGAAGGCGGTCATTGCGGAATTTTCAGAACACTTATGAAAATTAAAAGACATTACTTATGGAATAAAATGTCAAAAGATGTTGCTAAGTACGTAAAAACTTGCGAAAAATGCCAAAAAACCAAAATAACAAAGCATTTAAAAAGCCCAATGACTATAACACCAACACCTACAGGTACATTTGATACCGTTTTTGTAGACACAATAGGCCCACTACCTACAACAATTAATGGCAATACTTATGCAGTCACAATAATATGCGACATGACAAAATATTTAGTCACGATACCCATCCAAGACAAAAACGCCAAGACAGTGGCGAAAGCAATATTTAAAAAGTTTATTCTTACCTACGGTCCAATGAAGACGTTCATTTCGGACATGGGTACAGAATACAAAAATTCAATACTAACAGAGCTATGTGAATTGCTAAAAATAGAGAAAATTAATTCAACTGCTTACCACCACCAAACACTAGGAGTAATAGAAAGATGACATAAAACTTTCAATCAATACGTAAGATCTTACATATCGATTGACAAAAACGACTGGGATGAGTGGCTACAATACTTCACATACTGTTTTAACACCACTCCTTCTACAGTACATGACTATTGTCCGTATGAATTAGTTTTTGGAAAAACACCAAACATGTTTCAGCAGTTCAAAAATGTAGACCAAATTACTCCATTATATAACATAGATAACTACGCTAGAGAAGTAAGATTTAGGCTAGAAGTAGCACATAAAAGAGCTCGCAATATGATAGACATAGCTAAAATTAAGCAAAAAACATTTTATGATAAAAATAGTTTAGATCACAATTTTAGCATAGGCAATTTAGTTTTACTTAGGAATGAAGTGGCCCATAAACTGGAACCCCAATATTGTGGGCCTTATACCATTAAAGCAATAGATAATAAAAATAATGTTACTATAGTCGACAAGTTATCTTTAAAAGAACAAATAGTTCACAAAAATAGGCTTAAGATTTATCAACAATAAGTAGTTTTAAAGACGCGTCTAAACTTAGAAAATTAATACAATATATACATATATATAAAATTAAGACTACTCTTATGTACATATTTTATTTTAACAATTCAATGTAAAAGAATGTTCATACAAAAAAAAAGTTGTATGAGCATTCTTCCGAAGAAGGGAGGTGTAGTATGATTATAAGTCGGATATGCCTTAACATTAATATTCATAAACATTTTGTTTTGGTTTTTATTTTATTGTCCACTTATGCATTCACTTTGCTGTGCCGTTTAAATAGAGTATCATATTTCTTAAAAGGTTCATTACACTTGAAACTAAACGCAAACATAGCTAACGTATTGTTTTATGTGCGGCGCGTGAATGCTAGAATCATATTACACAAGTAAACACCGAAAAATTGTTATTGGCTTGCATTGACAAAAATTGCTATAAAAACGCTTGTATGTAGTATGTAAGAGAGAAGAAAGAAAACAATCGTTTTACAAGCTGGATGTCTAGCTTGAAATGATAAAATAAAATAAATATATTTCAAATAACAAACAATACTTTCTTTAAATAAATATATCTCTTTACACGAGTGATAAACGCTCGGAGTAGTGCGCTTTGTTGCGACGGTTTGCGTCCGGCGTATACTATGGCTTTGCCTTGCTCCAGGAACCATACTCCACCAATGTCCTTACCGACCTTGGAGTCAATGCCGCAGTAGCTGTGTGTCAGCCAAGCTACTCTTGTGTAGTAGTATACTCATCTCAGTGGGGAGTATGAGTGTGTGTCGAGGGGGAATTCGGCAGAATATTTGTCGCTAGCTTGTATTGAAAGTTTGGCGAGCCTCTAGAGCCCAATCTCAGATACATCGATGCGGTGCTACTACGTGTGTTACCTCTCCGATGTGGTTCAGCAAGCTATCCAGGCATTCTGCTGTATATCAGAGCCACGATCGGGATGAGGTTATGAGTGAATGGGTGGTGGAGAATAGCCTCCACATTTTGAATGAGCCGAGTGAACGTTTGAATGGCCTAGAGTTGGTAATGACATTGACGTGACGCTCATGAATGAAGCAGCAGCGAGAAGACTTGAATGTTGATGGTACAAGTTATGGTTACTTCTCACACCCCTCCATTGAGGCGATGGCGTTCCTCGTGTACCGACTGGACCCGATATGGGCAGATTGCTAGAGAAGCGGTATCCGATATACCGCTTAGAGTATTTGAGGAATTGGGGGTTGGCAAGGAAATTCTTCGTCTGGCTGAATGTGTTTGGGGTGTGAATGATATGGTGTTTAGGAAAACTAGGGTCGTGAAAATGAAAGGTGTGAAGAGGCGGACGACTGAATTGAATTCTAAGAGGAGGTCTGTCCGGCGCTTGAGCCGGCTGTTTCAGCGTGCCAGGTGGACCAAGTCAGAGAATTTATCCTAGGTGAAGTATCAATTTAGGTGTGAAATGAATAAGTATAATAAGATGCTTGTGAAAGTTAAGGAGGATGAGATTTGACTCTGTGTTATCGGCGTGGAGGGCGTGTGCCAATGTCCTTTTAGGCCAGTTCTTTCACAGGGCTGAGGTTCAGGCTCCTCCTGCACAAGAGGTGCCTGTTCCTCCACTAGACGTTGGGGAGTTGGACTATGCGTTTGGCCTGCTCAGGTTTAAAAGGTCTCCTGGTTTTGATGGTTTGAACGGAGAGATGTGCAAATGCTTACGGAAGTTCATTCCGGAATATTTGGAGGCGATTTATGATAAACGCATAGGTCAAAGATATTTTCCACGTGAGTGGAAAGTGGCTAGGGTCGTCGTTCTCCTGAGGTCACCCGAGAAGATAAGGAGCTATCATCGGTCTTACCGTGGTATCAGCCTCCTTCTAGTACCTGGAAAAGTGCTGGAAAGGGTCATGGTGAAGCGGCTTCAGGAGTTAACTCGGGATGTTAGGTCGGATAGACAGTATAGGTAGAGGAAAGGAGGTGTAGAAGATGCGTGGATGTATGTATAAATGTGATGTGATGAATGTCAATAAATATGTTCTTGGCATGTTTATTGACTTCAAGGTGGCATTTGATTACTTGCGCTGAGATCGTGTGCTGCAACGACTAGAGGAGCTTGGCTGTCCGAAAATTACTCAATGGCGGAGTTACTTTTCGGGCAAAAAAGCACCATAGTTGGTGTGGAGATTGGGGTGGCTCGAGACTGTCCGTAGGGGAAGATCTTCTCCTTTTGGTGGAGGGCTGGTCCCGTGTGGAATCGGAAAGTGTAGGTTGGCAGCTTGTTACAGTTGCTCACAATTGGGCGGTAGGTGTGGGGGTCGACATATCGATGGACAAGACGGCAGATTGTCGCCGAGTCGTCCACCGATTGTCCGTTTGAACGGGGTTAGCATCAGGTATGGGACGCAAGTCAAATACCTGGGGTTGAACATGAGTGAAAGGATGAGTTTTACTGCACACTTAGTGTTGTTGAGGGAGCGGCTGTAGGCAATTGTCGGGCAGGTACGACGTGTTGTCAGATTTGACTGGAGCCTTAGTCGACTTGCGGTTCGCACCATATATCGGGGCCTACTTGTGGCCTGAGCCACTTATGGGGCCGCTGTGTGGTACGTAGCGGCTTCAACGGCTATTGCTCGCCGGCATCTGATGGCGGGTCAGTGCATTATGCTGCTTGCCTGCATGCTTTATGCCGTACAGTAAATACGGATGCGCCTCCTCTTGACCTGGTAGTCCTACATGGTTATGCGACGGTGATGTGGGAAGGGGGTATTTGGAGTGCAAGAGGCTTTTGAATGAGTGTGTGTTACGTAGGTGGCAAGACCGCTGGGACAATAATCCCGAACGCCGGGTGACATACAAGTGTATTCGGGATGTTTCCTTTGTCGGGGTAAATCCTGATTTTGGATTTTCCCTCAGCCTGGGCTAGAGAGGAATGGGTACAAGTCCTCTGTGAATGCCCGATGTACTCGGACATTAGGGAGCTTGTGGGTGTGGGGGTTAATTGGACTGATGGACGGTATGATGTGAGCGGTGTGATTGCCAGCCATCGGAATGTCGAAATATAAGGGAAATATGTGCGAGGGGTTTTTAGAATAAGTTTTAGGCGTTCAATTGGCTAGTTTTTAGTTAGGCTTCAGTTGTATGTGTTGTCATGGGAATCGGGGTATGGTTACCAGTCCAGAGCTGTATGGAAGCTCAACTGGTAGTAGTCTTGGCTACGAAGTCTGACCGGAGACTCCACGGGGAACAGGGGCCCTCTGAGCCTGCTCCGACCTGTTCTTGAGGTAGGGCCTTCAGTGAGTATCGTGGTGGTTGGGTTTAACACCCAAATGCGGGTAGAGCCTTTTTGGCTCGATGTGGAGTTGCATTGCAACCGGGTGCCGGACCCATAGTACGGCAGATGGTTAGACAGGCCTCGAACTCCACCAAGGGGGTTAGTGTGTCCATTCCGCACTGCCAATTGGTACCGTTAAATGCTTTTTGTTTTTTGGGGCGCTGATCGACGCATTGATTTGTTCCGTTGTGGTTTTGAGCGTGGTGGTGTCATCGGTATGTACTCACGTTAGAAACATCGGACGCTCTCCTCACTGTCAAGACCGGTGGAACAGATCACCTAAGGGTAGATGGACACATGAGTTATTGCCCACTCTTAAGATGTGGTTAGAAAGGAATCATGGTGAAGCAAACTACTATCTAACTCAAATCCTTTCAGAGTACCTGGTATTTAAATAATACTTCCATATATTCGGTAATGACAGTTCACCAAACTGCCTAATCTGCACGGAGACTGAAGAAAGTGTTGATCACGTCTTGCTTCAGTGCTTCCGAACCCTTTAAAATCCTCAAATATTGTAGACTTTATGGCTGCATCAGCTGATAATTCGAAGGTAATCTGCGCGCATATAACACATATTCATAATGATCTAACATACGAGGAGTCGTCAACAATAATTTAAAATTTTAATAGGCAGCCAACAAACAAGAACAAACGCATCACGCTCAATGGACTACTCAATGCACTACTCCAATCACTTCTTCTGCATCATTAAAAATATATAGAATGGAAGTCTGAGAATTAAATCTTGTTTACAGCTATCCTCAGACCATTCACCACGAATTATGCTTACTTGGACCTATTGAAGTAAAACGATCTCTGGGATTCTGAAATGAATTGGACTAATGTTTGTCAAACATTAAAAGTAAAATAAATAGAAAACACATTAATGGCGGTGTAGTACATAAGCCCCCCATCAAAACAGAAACCGGCACATGGGCAAAAACAAGCAAAGAAAAAGCCGATACACTAGCCAAACACTTCTTAGACATATTTACAAGCGAAATGGATAGTAAAAACTTTAACATTAAATCTGATAACATAATAAACGTTCCGCAAACCAAAACAAGAAAGACCACCATAAGCGAAATTAAAAATCAAATAAAAAGGCTAATGATAAAAAATCTCTAGGATATGACCTAATAAATGAAACATTTTTAAAGGAGTTACCTGAAATAGCATTGCAATTCATAAGAAATATATTTAATTGCATGTTCGAGGCTAAATACTTCTGACAACTATGCAAAATTGCTCAAATTACCGCTATACCCAAACCAAGAAAAGTTGCTACCAAAACTGCCCCATATCGACCCATCAGCTAATTGTCAATATTTTCAAAAGTGTTTGAAAAAATATTGTTCGACCGATTAGAACCAATTTTGAGAGCAAAAAAGTGATACCAAGCCATCAATTCGGGTTTAGACGGCAACACTCAAAAGGGTTGTCAACAACATACTAAACGATATGGATAACAAAAAATATTGTGTAGCTGTATACTTGTACATTGCAAAAGCCTTGAATAAAGTTTGGCATAAAGGACTTTTGCATAAGCTCAAACGAATCTGTCCACAAAACTACTATGAACTTTTGAAGAGCTACATATAGTCCGTAGGCCAGCGACAGATTTTCACGACCAAGTTCCTCTCAGTCGATAATTCGTAAAATGCCTCAGATAGTTGCATTATGAAGCGTTGTAAACGTCAGCTGTGGCTCCGAGCGTCAGCTGTGGCGCCCACGCACGTAAAAAAAAATATTTTTAGTCATTTACTCCCGATTAAAACATTGATCAAATTCAAGTTAGACTAATATTTTGAAGAAATAAAATTGTCAGCTAATTATAAAGTGGTGGATTATACGTCAGCTGGTCACACAAATATGAAAAAAAACTATATTTTTTCAGTGATTTCCTCCCAAAGGAAAATTTATCAGATGATAGTTTATGTATTGGTTGTAATAAATAAGTAAGTCAGCTGGCTATATGTAGGTGGAATGTGTGTCAGCTGATGCCCTGAAGGTGTAACGTAGGAGCTAATCGGAAACATTTATAGCCTAAGTAAATATATCAGCTGACGAGTTTTTCCCGAACATACTGTCAGCGGATTTGTTTTATTATTTACAGGATCATTTAAAAAAATGGCGTACTTGAAGTTATTCAACATTACATTTAATGTGCAAACTGAAATGTGTAATTTTATGGCAATGTTTCGATTAAATCAAATTTTTCATGGGATCTTTCCGATTCTTAAGAATAGAAATAAGTAAATATTTTGTTAAGCAAACCAACTAATTTGTAATTTTTCAGTACTTAAATTAATAATGTTTAAGATTTAATACAAAAAGTTATTTAATTATGTTTGGTATTGTAATTTTATCATTTTATTTTTCGCTTCTGCTCATCTCACTTTCTTCTCTTTCTGACTCACTGTCAGAGTCGCTGTCAGAGCTGTTTTCCACCATGTCTTCATTATCGTCATCTGTTTAAAAATACAAAAAATAATTTAGTGTACATGTTTAACGTTACACGAATAAAATTTAAAAAAAATCTTACCTTCTTCTGATTGAGTTATTTGATCAATGGATGTTGGTAACTGAGTACCAGAAAACCACATGAATTCATATCTGGTATCTATTTCTACCCAGCCATAGTCAGAATGCTCATTGACAGTTGGTACTTTCAGGTGTGCTTGAGACCAAATTTCCGAAATATAACATGTCCTTAGAAAATGATTATATAATTCCGTTTTGCACGGCGGAAGAGATGAGCCATCAATACCTTTCTTAGGTAATCGAAACGAATTGTCATTATCAAGAAATTGGTCAGTCTTTTGAAACAATGCTACTCTCGCCTCATTTATAAATTTTAATCGCTTCAAACCATATACATTACATACAAGCTCTTGTATTTTGTCAAAAAAGTCAAGTCTCTTCTCAGATGGTTGTGACAATTTAATGAAACATTCAGTGAATTCTACAGATTTTGACATATATTGGGCGGTTTTTGCCCTTCTTAAAAAAGGCCGGGTTGTAATCGCATCCTGTGAATGCGTGAAATGCAGGAAGCGCTGCACTTAAATTTACTCTTAATGCTTTGTGTGATTCTGTTACGTTGATAAATCTTTGATTTTTTCCGACGCCGACTTCCATACAAATTTGGATATCTTCTGCAATATTACCCATATTGGCTAGCATAATTATCAATACGTCAGTATCCGAACAACGAATCGTTACATTTGCATTAAAATCTAACTGGCAAACGTGGGAAATTATTTTTGTGTCGGCTTCTTCGTGAGCTGGACACGAAAGTGTTTCTTCTACCGATTTTACCACTTTAGAATAATATATGGGGCCATATAATTTTCTTCCCAATTTTCAATAAAAAACTGTACAAGTGCTTCTTTAAAGTTGGTATTTTTTAACTCAATTGAAAAATCTTTTTTTCGCACTTGATCTGGACCATCGATACGGAAGTTTACTTGTTCCATACCTCGGAGTTTATGCTCAGAGTTTTTAATCGATGGGAAAATGTATCTATCAAAGGCAATGATAAAGACTTTTGGTCAGTTTGCACAAATCATTTGCAATACTTCTTTGAAATGTTTCCAAAGCTAAGCGGTACATCTTTCATCGGCGGTACATCTTGTTCGGGTCGTTTAGGCAATTTTGAATAAAATCTTCTCGTTTTTTATTACCCTCCTCTTCAACGTTGAGCACGAAATTTTCAATATTTTCGGGTGCTGCTTCACCAGTTGAAATGTTGTACAAACATTTTTTATCTAAATTTTCATCAAATGGATTGATATTACGCTTAATACCATCAATAAATCTGAGAAGAGACTTGACTTGGGGTTTTCTGGTACTCAGTTACCAACATCCATTGATCAAATAACTCAATCAGAAGGAGGTAAGAATTTTTTTTTAATTTTATTCGTGTAATGTTAACATGTACACTAAATTATTTTTTGTATTTTTAAACAGATGACGATAATGAAGACATGGTGGAAAACAGCTCTGACAGCGACTCTGACAGTGAGTCAGAAAGAGAAGAAAGTGAGACGAGCAGAAGCGAAAAATAAAATGATAAAATTACAATACCAAACATAATTAAATAACTTTTTGTATTAAATCTTAAACATTATTAATTCAAGTACTGAAAAATTACAAATTAGTTGGTTTGCTTAACAAAATATATATTTATTTCTATTCTTAAGAATCGGAAAGATCCCATAAAAAATTTGATTTAATCGAAACATTGCCATAAAATTATACATTTCAGTTTGCACATTAAATGTAATGTTGAATAACTTCAAGTACGCCATTTTCTTAAATGATCCTGTAAATAATAAAACAAATCCGCTGACAGTATGTTCGGGAAAAACTCGTCAGCTGATATATTTACTTAGGCTATAAATGTTTCCGACTAGCTCCTACGTTACACCTTCAGGGCATCAGCTGACACACATTCCACCTACATATAGCCAGCTGACTTATTTATTTATTAAAAACAATACATAAACTATCATCTGATAAATTTTCCTTTGGGAGGAAATCACTGAAAAAATATATATTTTTTTCATATTTGTGTGACCAGCTGACATATAATCCACCACTTTATAATTAGCTGACAATTTTATTTCTTCAAAATATTAGTCTACCTTGAATTTGATCAATGTTTTAATCGGGAGTAAATGACTAAAAATATTTTTTTTGTACGTGCGCGGGCGGCTACCACTGCTCAACCCACCCTCGGAGCCCCAGCTGACGTTTACAACGCTTCATAATGCAACTATCTGAGGCATTTTACGAATTATCGACTGAGAGGAAATAACTGACAAAAATTAGCGCCTGGCTCACGGACTAATAACAGATCGAAAATTTTATATAAGATATGAAGACGAATATTCCTATATCCTACCTACAGCTGGAGTATCGTAAGGTAGTGTACTAGAACTTCTTTCATATCCAATATGCACCGCAGATGTGCCAAATACGACAACACATAATGCAATGATAGCAACGTTCGCAGAGGATACTGAGTTAATAACATTAAGCAATGACCTCAAAAATGAATTAAAAAAGCAGTCAACTTGTTTGACGAACGGGGTATAGAAGTTAATAAAGAAAAAACTATACAAGTTATATATACAAACAAAAAGACATCCAAATATAATCTTATATTAAAAAACAACAAAATATATATCTGCCCAGTAGCAAAATATCATGGAATAACTATTGACGAAACACTAACATGGAAACAGCGTATCATTAACAAAAAAAAAAAATCAAATTAAGAATAAGTACCGGCAATTAAATTGTAGCTTTGGTTTTGTTTTTGTTTGGTATTCAAAATAAGTCATCATTAATAGCCCCGTCGCATCAGTGGTATAACACTAACACTATAACTTTCCTTTTCCTCGGCAGATTTCCACCCTGGGACCGCTGTAAGCATTTCTTCAAGGTGGAGCCACGTTTATGTTTATTGATACAACAAGGTACCTGCGTCCAGGCTCCTCTCTTGTGAACGTATGCAGATTTTATGTCAGCGATAGTATTCACTCCTCCTACTATTTTCATAAGTGGTTCTGGAGGAAAACACATCGAAAATTTTTTGATAGCGCATGATTTACGAACTATCGTCTTCCCTTCAGTCTGATATTATTGTGAGTGATTGACTCAAATGTCAACGTTTATCGGCGTCCTGTCCAGAATGAGTTCATCTCCATGTCGTACTTGCAACTGTAGCTGCTGCTGCTGCTGTGACTTGCGCTCCCATTCAATGAATTGAAGTCGGAGCATTATTTTTTCCAGCAAACGCTCGAACCGCCTCTTTCTTAGCACTGGATGAGCACATGTCCCGTATGAGGTTGGCATGACTAGGCAAATGTCATGACTCGTCGTAGTAAGGGCCATACAGCTCATTGTTCCATCGCCTGCGAAACTCGCCGTCTCCAACAAGCAAAGGTCCAAGAATCTTCCGCAGAATCTTTTTCTCAAACACTCCAAAATATGCATACCTCGATGTATATGCATTTATACTCAGCCGCCGTAGCCGAATGGGTTGGTGCCCCACTACCAATTGGAATTCAGAGACAACGTAGGAGACACATGTGGAGAAGGTTTGTAATTATGTTTGGTTAAAATCTCCTTTACTTCTTCGTCAACACACAGTATACACGAGGCAACGTTCTTTTTACGCGTGTGGTTGTTATTGTAAACGGTTGCATGGAGCGTACATTTTACTCACATATGTACAAGTTAACGCAGCAGTATTTAAGCCTAAATTTTCATTCCATTACATACATTTCAATGGAATGCAAACATACATACATATACATATATTCATACAGCAGTGGCTGCACGCCTGCATTCGCAAAGAATAGAAACATACAAATTAGCAGGCACAGCTGTAGCTGACCGCCTGCAATAATTAATCGTAACACAATGCTGCTGTGACTAACTTAACACTTTGCTTAAATACTTCTTCTTTACACCCACACTTCGGGATAACCGAAGCAAAACCATTAGCTCAACGAACCTGAACAGGTCGTCGCTAAAAAGGTACTTAAGCAAGGCCATTTTCTTAGAAGATTACCAAAGGTTATCAGTAATAGTGCATAGTGAAAGTAAGTGTTAAAACTAACAAGAAAGTGTTTTATTTGGTAAAGTGTTCAAGAGAAGCAGTTTCCAGGCATCAACCAAAGAGATAAAAAAAGTGCGTCAGAAATATTTAAGAGAAGAGATTGTTTTCACATTTTCCAAGGATATTTACACGAAAAATTTACAAAATATATATTAATTTTGCAAATCATTGATAACAAGTGAAACAGTGAATAAATGGTGTGAAAAATACACACAACAGAAATCGGCAAAAATAATTAATATTTTAGAAGTTTTTACTTAAGATATTTAAGAAAAGAGATTGTTTTCACACATTCCGTAGATATTTTCAAGAAATTATATTATTTTTGCTGATCATTTCCCATTTCTATTCTGTGTAATTTTCATTTCAACGCGTGCTCACAGTTCAATTATATTTTTAAAAGATGGTGCTAACAGTATGTTAATTTGAATTCCAGTTTAAAAACAAGAAAAGTAGCAATCAAGAGCTCAGAGTGACATAAAGAAGACCACTTTGATTCGGTAAAAGAAATGCCAAGAGGTAGAAGACAGGCTAACATCGGACGTAATACACGTCACAATAGAAATGTGCAAAATCACAGACAAAATGAAAGTGAGTAAAATTATGCTGATAGATTAAGTCAACAAAGAGATCGTACTAGGTCACGTTCTCAAAATCGACCAATAAATATCAATTCTGTCAATTTGAATGGTGCAGCACTTCAATATAATCCACAACTTGATTATTCATCTCACAAATACGTTGCCATTGGAAGTATGGGTAAAATTTGCGGATTTTGTCAAGCATTGAAATTCAAAACTGAAACATCAGGCATGTGTTGCGCTGCAGGAAAAGCGGGAACATTACCCGATTCCAAACATTTTCTTGAAAAAATTTCCACGTATAATTCATGCTTTCAAATGACATATTTTGGTGCTGGAAAAATTATAACCGATAACTTCATGCCCACGTTCAAGGTAATACATAAACTTCAACGTTCAACAACATTCGCTGACACACCTAATGAATCATTAGATTTTATGGGCACAAACTATGGCTTTTTTCAGATTCAAGGGCAAGCATATCACTTAATAGGTTCATTACTACCACTGCCCGATCAAGAGTCAAAATATTTGCAAATTTATTTCATTAATGACAACGATGATGAACTTGAAGCACGGTGTGCATTTTCCAGAAATATAAACAGAGTCATTATGAGAGAATTACAAGATTTATTACACACACATAATGTTTTGGTGCAAAGTTAATAATCATAAAATTAAAATTGATGCAAATAAAACGCCTGCCGGCGAACATCGTGGAAGATACAATCAACCAACTTCAAGCAACGAGGTTGCAATTGTTATATCTGGAGATGAATTTCAACCAAGAGATATTGTTTTGCAAAGAAGAAATGATACACTGCAACGTGTTAATGAAACGCATCGAAAATATGATGCATTACAATATCCTCTTATGTTCTGTCGTGGTGAAGATGGTTATTCGATTGATATAAAACAAATAAATCCAGCAAATGGTCAAGAAACAAATAAAACTGTAAGCGCAATGAATTATTATGCATACAGAATCATGATAAAAGAAAATCAAGAGAATCACATTTTAAAATGTCGTAAATTATTTCATCAGTACATTGTTGACATGTATGCGAAAATAGAAACAGAACAGAAACAGATTACATTAGATTCAACCAAAGAAAATTACGCTGTGACGAATACATACATTTACGAGATGCAATTAACAACGATACCAACGTTAATAACATTGGTCAAATGGTAATACTACCTTCATCGTATACAGGCAGTCCGAAATGGGATGATATTAAGAATCATTTATATACTGGGAAATCAGCTACTGATAGGCATGACATTACTGCAAGAGTGTTTAGACGAAAGCTACAGTCTCTAAAGGATTTCATTGTAAAACATAAAGTTTACGGAGATGTACAATGTTTCATGTATTCTCTGGAATGGCAAAAAAGAGGCTTGCCTCATGCGCATATTTTGATTTGGTTAAAACAAAAACTAACCACAGATAATATTGATCATATTATATGTGCTGAAATTCCAGGTATAAATGAAGATCCAGAATTACATACTTCTTCTTCTTCTTAATTGGCGCGATAACCGCTTACGCGATTTTGGCCGAGATTAACAAAGCGCGCCAGTCGTTTCTTTCTCGTGCTAACCGGCGCCAATTGGACACACCAAGTGAAGCCAAGTCCTTCTCCACCTGATCTTTCCAACGCAGAGGAGGCCTTCCTCTTCCTCTGCTACCACCAGCTGGTACCGCATCGAATACTTTCAAAGCCGGAGCGTTTGTATCCATTCGGACGACATGACCCAGCCAACGAAGCCGCTGGATCTTTATTCGCTGCGCTATGCCTATGTCGTCGTAAAGCTCATACAGCTCATCGTTCCATCGTCTGCGATATTCGCCGTTGCCAACGTGCAAAGGTCCAAAAATCTTACGCAGAATCTTTCTCTCGAACACTCCAAGCGTCGCTTCATCGGATGTTGTCATCGTCCAAGCTTCTGCGCCATACGTTAGGACGGGCATGATGAGAGTCTTGTAGAGTGTTAATTTTGTTCGTCGAGAGAGGACTTTACTGCTCAATTGCCTACTTAGTCCAAAGTAACACTTGTTGGCAAGCGAGATTCTACGTTGGATTTCAAGGCTGACATTGTTATCGGTGTTAATGCTGGTTCCTAAATACACGAAGTCTTTTACGACCTCAAAATTATAACTGTCAACAGTGACGTGGGTGCCGATACGCGAGTGCGCCGACTGTTTGTTTGAAGACAGGAGGTACTTCGTTTTGTCCTCGTTCACCACCAAACCCATTCGCTTTGCCTCTTTATCCAGTTTGGAGAAGGCAGAACTAACAGCGCGGTTGTTAAGCCCGATGATGTCAATATCATCGGCATACGCCAGCAATTGTACGCTCTTATAAAATATTGTGCCTGAGCGATTAAGTTCTGCGGCTCGTACGATGCTCTCCAACATCAGGTTAAAGAAGTCACACGACAGCGAGTCACCCTGTCTGAAACCTCGTTTGGTATCAAACGGCTCGGAGAGGTCCTTCCCAATTCTGACGGCGCTGCTGGTGTTGAGCAACGTCATCTTACATAGCCGTATTAGTTTTGCGGGGATACCAAATTCAGACATAGCGGCATACAGGTAACTCCTTTCCGTACTGTCGAATGCAGCTTTGAAGTCGACGAAAAGATGGTGTGTGTCGATTCTCCTTTCATGGGTCTTTTCCAAGATTTGGCGTATTGTGAATATTTGGTCGATGGTAGACTTTCCAGGTCTGAAGCCACACTGATAAGGTCCAATCAGTTGGTTGACGGTGGGCTTCAGCCTTTCACACAATACGCTCGCTAGAACCTTATAGGCGATATTTAGAATACTAATCCCGCGGTAATTGGCACAAATTGCAGGATCGCCCTTCTTATGGATTGGGCAGAGCACACTTAAATTCCAATCGGCAGGCATGCTTTCATCCGACCATATTCTGCATAGGAGCTGATGCATGCACCTTACCAGCTCCTCGCCGCCATGTTTGAATAGCTCAGCCGGCAGTCCGTCGGCGCCCGCGGCTTTGTTGTTCTTTAGCCGTGATATTGCTATTCTCACCTCGTCATGGTCGGGTAACGGAACGACAATTCCGTCGTCAACGATTGGGGTATCGGGATCTTCACATTCTCTATGACATGCGCAGCTGTCACCGTTTAACAGGTTCGAGAAGTGTTCCCTCCATAATTTAAGATTGCTCTGTACGTCAGTCACCAGATCGCCGTCTTTGTTCTTACAGGACAACGCCCCGGTCTTAAAACCTTCTGTAAGCCGCCGAACTTTCTGGTAAAATTTTCGGGCGTTGTTCCTATTGGCCAGCATCTCAAGCTCCTCGCACTCACGTATTTCGGCCTCTCGTTTCTTCTGTCGGATAATACGTCTCTCTTCCTTTTTTAGCTCTCTGTAGCGATCCCACATGGCTCGCGTTGCGCCCGATCGCAGTGTGGCTCTATAGGCGGCATCTTTTCTTTCGGCGGCAGCATGACATTCCTCGTCGTACCAGTTGTTTTTTCGGGCTCGCCGGAATCCGATTTCTTCTTCGGCGGCGGTACGTAGGGAACGAGAAATGTTGCTCCATTGCTCATGCATGCCGGTGTGTTGGGCAGTGCTCTCCGAGAGCAGGAGTGAGAGTCGAGTGGCGAATCTTCTGGCTGTCTGTTGTGATTGCAGCTTTTCGGTGTCGAACATTCTTTGCGTAGGTAGATGTACGTTTTTTGCTGCACAGAGGCGTGTGCGCAGTTTGGCTGCAACAAGGTAATGATCCGAGTCGATGTTGGGTCCTCGGATCGTACGTACATCTAATACACTAGAAGCGTGTCTTCCATCTATCACAACATGATCGATCTGGTTTCGCGTTTTTCGATCTGGAGACAGCCAGGTAGCTTGGTGAATCTTCTTATGCTGGAATCTGGTGCTGCAGACTACCATGTTTCGGGCCCCGGCGAAGTCGATCAGCCTCTGTCCGTTACCGGATGTTTCGTTGTGCAGGCTGAATTTTCCGACTGTGGGACCAAAAATTCCCTCCTTGCCCACCCTGGCGTTGAAGTCGCCAAGCACGATTTTTATGTCGTGGCGGGGGCAGCGCTCATAGGAACGTTCCAAGCGCTCATAGAAAGAATCCTTGGTCGCATCGTCCTTCTCTTCCGTCGGGGCGTGGGCGCAAATTAGCGAGATGTTAAAAAATTACATACTACTGTAACCAAAAACATGATTCATGGACCGTGTGGTACGTTAAATCTAAATTCTCCATGTATGGTTGATGGTAAATGTTCAAAAAACTACCTAAGGCAATTAATTGCTGAAGCATTGACTGGAAATGATGGATATCCATTGTACCGTAGAAGATCACCAGAAGATAATGGGAAAACAGTCACTGTGAAAGTAAATAATCAAGATGTGGAGATCGATAACCGTTGGATAGTTCCGTATTCCAAATTATTATCGAAAACATTTAACGCACATATTTCTGGAATGGGAAAGGTTTTGAAAACATGTAAAATTATTGTATGGGATGAATGTACGATGGCTCATAAAAAATCACTGGAAGCCTTAAATAGAACACTAAAAGATTTTCGAAATAACACAAACATATTTGGTGGTGCACTAATTCTATTGGTCGGTGATTTTCGACAAACTTTGCCTGTTATTCCCAAATCAACAGCAGCTGATGAATTGAGAGCGTGCCTTAAATCTTCTAATCTGTGGAGATATGTTCAAAAACTCACATTAACTACTAATGTTCGTGTGCAGTTACAGAATGATCCAACAGCTGCTGAATTTTACGAACATTTGTTGCAAATTGGAAATGGACGAAAGCCAATTGATAAGAATACAGGCATGATCACACTTCCAACTAATTTTTGAACCGTAACAGAATCAAGAGTACAATTAGTGCAAAATGTATTCCCAAATATGGAAAATTTAACTCCAATACTGCCAATTGTCGAAAGGATCGTATTTTGGTCTGATCCGGTAATTGTACTACATTGGCTGAAAAGACATCCATAAATTTTATGGGTTTTCGTGAGGAATAGAGCTTTAGATATCCAGGAATTGAAAGAGAATGTAATATGGAAACTTGCTCCAACTGCTCACAATCTTTTTTAAAAGAAAAATATTTTTATACACTTTTATTAAAGAACATACGACATTGGCTCTAAGGTCGTCGTCGATAAACTAAATACAACTTGAATTTTATTACAACACTTTAATACCAATTACAAGTGAATTGAATTAAATTACAAAAAGAACAGTTCTGGTGTAATATTTATCACATTTTGCATATTAGCTTATATCTCATGTTCATCAAAATCAATTTCCTAAAGCACCAATAATGAACTTAATGCGTTAATTATTTCTCCTGATTCTAAAAAGAGTTTCCTCAAATACAACTCATATAACCACCGTAATAACCGTCACTCAGTATTGATGGGTTTTCATCGAGCTCCATGCGTTGTAGTTGTATAATACGGTAGATAGGTTCCTAGAAAATGTCGTGTTGTGTGAAACCGTGTTGTATGAGACCCAGAGCCAATACAAAAACGGGGGTTATGTTCTGAAAACTTATTAATTTTTTTTTTGTATTTTACATAAACAACTTAATTTTTTTTTTAAATATAAATGTGTGTTCAACAAAAAATAAAAAAATATTATTTTAGTCTAATAAAATTCTAATTTAATAAATTTTTTCGTCGTCACTGCTCAGTATAATCAACCGAGAACGTTTTTTCGATTGAATGATATCGCCTTCATTTTCAAAACTTTTTTCTTCATTAAGTTTTTGCATCTTCTCCCCTCTTAAAAACCTGTAAATGTACTTTGGTTGCTAGTTCTTACCAGTCCTACCACTGCAAATTTCTAAGAGTTTGCTCTTCTATAATATGTTTAATTTTTTTTGGATACGTCCTAGTGGCTTCATGATCAGCCGACACTGATTCTCCTTGGATTCTTATGCTATGAATTGCAAAACGTTTTTGGAATTTTCTGAACCAACCATTACTTACCACAAAATCTGGGTTGACAGAGGATTCTCCTTGTGCTTTAAGATGTTTGTAAATGTTTAATGCTTTTTGTTTGATGTTATTGCCATCTAACGGAATTTTTTTGTGACAGCAATCATCAATCCAAATGCTGAGTGCCTTTTCCATTTTCTCAATTGTTAACGCCCGGGGACGAGCTGCACGTTTTGCGGATATCAATGATCCTGCAGCAACTGCACTTCTTATTTCTTTTTAAATTTTCTTGATAGCCCAGACTGTTGCTTTATTAAAATAAGGCTTTTTCCAATGTGTGTTGCTTTTTCTCCTTTCAAAAGACGATCCAAGATTGGTATGATATCTTTATTTATAAAGAAACAGATTTCCTCGTGAACGCCGTTTTTTTATCTTTCCCGGACAAGGGGTTGGGCCGAAACTTAATGTTAAAAATTTATTCTTTAACACACCGCGGCTCAAAGCAGACTGCAGACCAGCAGCGTGAGACACTTTCAGTATTCAAACCCCGGATATGAAAAAAATACTTTCCCTAACACTGTATCTTTAAGATGGCAAGCCCCGCCGCGGTTGTATAAGTATAGTACTTTACAAAGGTTTTTGCAATTTTCTTATCGTGTTATAGCGAATCCGTGTTATCAGATGCCGTTTTGAAAGAAAGCTAGATTTGCTTTGTTTGAAATACTTAATCTAAATAATAAATAAATGTGATAAAGACAGTTGCTGTATAACGACGTGTGTTTCTGGACAGAGAGCTTTTGCTTAGCTCTAACAACAAATATATTTCCAAAAATTACCAGGTTACTCGTCGGGCGTCTATTTGCATCGCTCCGCTTTGCTCTTCTCCAAATGAAAACATAATGCACAAAACAAAAAGCTCATGTTTATCTAACACTCAACATCAAAATGTGAATATCTCAACGCAACAACCATTGCCCAGCGAACGTTAATGATATAGAGAAGTCTCACGAGCTACGAAAGTATGAATTGTCAAAAATGAAGTGTAACCATGTAAATTTTTTCACTTCGCCCAACTCGACAGCGTGGAAGTTCTTAACAGATGTGATTACAGTGAATTCTGTAATCGTACATTGGCTCTACACAATTCTTGGCTTCTGTATGAAATCAAATTGCCCACAGCATTTGAATGTGCATTTATTTGTTCCCTTGGAAAAAGAAATTTTATTCAATTTACATTTTATTGCAAGGAATAATACACATATGTATGCATTTTCTAAATAGTATAAAACTTTGAAATTTAAAATAAAAAATAAAAACTCAAAGAAACGTATTTGCATATATGGGACAACCAAGTTCAATTGCATCTTTAATGCATATAGTGTTGCACACATATGTATGTGAGAATAGATTTTATTATACATAAACGTAAAATATAGGAATTTGAAATTAAAAGCAAATACATAAAATGGTACAAAAAGTAATTAAATGAAAGTTGAAGTCAAGAATGTTCAGATCTGCAGTAATTTATCTCGTTTGCTTCATATTACTCGAGTCCTTGGCATTCCAGTTGTCGTCGTCGCACTGTACCCATAGCTTTATTTTATCCGCACTGGTTTTAGTAATCTTAGACCCTTAATTGTCGCCAACTTTCTTCATATCGTTGCGATCAAAGCACTTAACAGCTTTGACTTCATTAGAACCAACAAATTTTGACCTAATTTTAAGTCCTGTACCGAACTGAACCATGTCTATAGCAACAAGGCCGGCAGCTTTAAAATGTACAGATTTGTTACAATGTTTGTTGTAATTTTTCGAATTTTCATATTGCATCTCAGTTATCGCCTTCTAAGCTTTGTTACGTAGCCCCACCCTGTCATCATTGAAGTGTACGATTATAGCTTCTTCTATTATTCCATTCAATCGTACTTTTCTGCCAGTATTCATCTTTGTGCCAATCATTAATTAGAATGGAGACATCTTTATTGATCTGAGGTACGTTGAATTGATCATTCTTTGTATCATATATGCTTCACATGCATAAACCACTGTTCTGGATTTTCCATTGAAGTCTTTGTAAGAGCTGATATGACTACGGAGTGCAGACGCTCAAACTGTCCATTTCCTTGTGGAACGATAATTGAAGTCTTTAAAACCCTGTACGCCTCCTCGATCAGCTACTATGTGTTGTAGGTACTCAAACGTTTCAGCGAATACTTCCATTTTCTGAACAACTTCATCGCAAGTCAGCGTTTTTGTGGGGAAAAGCCAGCAAAACGTAGCACATCCATAGATCAGTGCCAAAATATATCGCTGCTATATTCTGCTTTGCCACGTTTTCTGTCAGCTTAAACACATCTAATACAGCTAGCAATACATCGTTTTACATGGTGGTCGAGATCGGAGATAAATAGTTCATTAGATAGCAACTCCTTCATCTTTTGAGCCTGAAAATGCCCGTTTTCGTGTGCCTCTCTTATCGCCGTAGCGGCCTTATTCTCTGGAAGGACATAAAGAATATTACTTTTTATGCTCTCATCTTTGTTCTGTGCCTCGCAAAACTTTTTTAAAAAATCGTTCTGTCTTTCAAGTACATTACTACTAGATTGGGACTCAGCGCATCGACATGCCGCATTGCTGTTCCAGCACGGTGCTCAACATAGAAGTCGAACTTTTCAAGGAGCAAAAACCATAGTGTGGTTAAGTCCTTATTTTGCATAGTACATCGCTTTACAATCTGTCACCACTTTTAAACGATGGCCAAGCAAGTAAATTCTAAGCTTTGTGAACTTCCAGTTCATAGCTTGAATAGTTCTTTGCAGCATCCATAGTGCATTTACTCATGTAAAATATAGGGTGCATTGTATTATTTTCGCTGCTTTGTTGGAAAAGTAACCCAGGTTACTTGCGTTCGTGTGCAATTCAGTAGGCACACCGCATCGAAATATATGTAGGACTGGGTTGCTCGTTAGTTCCCCTTTTAACCCTTTAATGTCAAATGTTGCTTATAGGCAACATTATATATTTCTACGCGTAGTTTCTATAGTTGTTGTTATTTTTGCTAACGGTTTTTTTTAACAGTAGCTAATGTGTGTGGGCATTTTCTTGAGAATTTATATTTAGAAAAGCTTAACAGGTGTTCATTTGCGAGCTAGTTGAAGTGGTGTGCTGACGTGTGCAAAAAAAGTGAAAATAATCGTGCTATAAAAATTCAAATAAAATCGTAATACGTAAGATTTTTTTTATAAAAAGTGAATTATATTATAAATAACAAGTAAGAAAATCAAATAAAGTTTACAAAACTAAAATAAAGTTTTTTTTTATGTCAGGAATTTCGCGAACACAATGTTGCTTATAGGCAACATTTGGCCATAGTAGCAAGAATATTTTGTATTTTATTCTTTTAGAAATGCGTGCAAAAGGTCTTACAGACCTAGAAATAAAACAGATAATAAACTTCGATAGGAATAATTCTGATGATGAAGAAGATGAGGAAGAAGAAGAAGAGTTATATGATTCGAATCTGGAGAAATTCATTGAAGAAACGATGGATAAAGTAATGGAAAGGGGGGAAAACGTTGAAATAAATTTGATAGACGGTATTGTTGGAGAAGATGAGCATGCTGATGAAGAAGTTGAAAATGTTGCGGACACAGAAAACATCGCCGAGGTAAGTTATGAAAAAATTAATCTGGAGAAATTGAGATGGAGGAACGCGGGCCTAAGAAGATCAAGTTTGTCGAGAAGTCAAAGTGCCAATCAAATACTTCAATGAATTCTTCGATGATGAAATAATAAACAAGATTTGCAACGATACAAATCTGTATTCAATGCAAACTAAATGAGTAAAGCTAAACTGTTCGCCATTCGAAATTAGGCGATTCTTTGTTATTTAGGCATTATTCAAGTCCCAAATTTGAGAATGGCTTGGATGCGAAACTTCAGGTTAATGGCTGTTGCAGATTCAATTTTAAGAGCGCCTTTTGAGAAAATCAAAGAATCTTTCCACATAAATGATAATTCTCAACAGCCGGAGCGCGGATCAAATAATTTTGATAAACTATATAAAATACGACCATTATTAAATAAAATGAAGGAAAAATGTAAGAGAATAAACCAGGAGGAATGCCAAAGTATTGATGAACAAATGATTAAATATAAAGGACGTCACAATTTGAAACAATACCTTCCAATGAAGCCCAATAAGTGGGGCTTTAAAATGTTTACGAGAACTGGAGTTTCAGGTATCGTATATGATTTTGCTCTCTACGTAGGAGAAGGAATATGCCCATCTTTTGGACTAGGGATATCATCAGATATAGTATTGCATTTAGCCTCAACTGTTCCCTCAAATAAAAATTATAAATTGTTTTTTGATAATTGGTTCGCTTCCATAAGCCTGATGATTGCGCTAAAGGAAAAAAGTATATTAGCAGCAGCAACAATACAAAGCAATCGGATGAAAAACTGTTGCCTTACGGATGAAAAGGAACTTATGAAAGAAGGTCGTGGTTCTTATGATTTTAAATATGAAGCAACATATAATTTAGTTGCTTGCCGTTGGTACGACAACAAGAGCGTTCAATTGGTATCAAACTATATAGCTGAAAATCCAGGTTCAGAATGCAAACGCTGGTGTCGTAAGCAAAAAAAGTACATAAATATAGCTAGACCTGCTATTGTTGGCTGTTATAACAAGCATATGGGAGGCGTAGACCTAGCTGATATGTTGCTAGAGTTGAATAAAATCAACCACCGTTCCAAGAAGTGGTATATGCGTATGGTGTACTAGCAGAGAATGTTAATGCAATGAGAAGGAGCAAATGTTAAATGAGCTTTTTTCGAGTTCTAATTTGTAGATTCTTAATAAGGTCATTTCAAATTCAACTTTGCTCACGAGTGGGGAATTGCAGATATTTACCACGCGAGTGACGCGAGTGGAGGGTTTCTATATTTACTTACCACGCTAGGACAGCAATTCAGATTTTTTCTGCGTTTACCAAACTACTGAGGAAGTTCATAAGATTTTTTTATACAATATAAATCAATCAAATCCAAATTATATTGATGAGAAAATATCATTCTAATATCCGTCCAGAAAGCCAAACGCGCATACACAGATACATATGCATATAATTACGCATACAAACTTTCAACTAACGCAGAATATGTGCATATAAAACTGCGAATCGAATAAATGAGTGATTTAGAACAGTTCATTACTAGTTGTAGTTTAGCGCAATCGTGAGAGACGTGTCGTGTATGCAGTACATCGTCCCATATATGACTCAGGTTCAAGTCCTGTGCACACTTTTCTTTGTTCGATATTTTTATTTCATTTTTTATATTTGGTTAAATTAGAATTGATTTAAAATAGTGTATTCAGGTTTTTCTAATACCTGTTATTTAGAAATTTATTTTCTATATAACATTATTCATACTTCTTTTGAATTAATTTATATGTAAAACAGCCATAAAGGCAATCATATGAATATGCATTCCTATATTTAATCTCTTCAGTCAAATCTGAACTACTTACATACACATATTGATGAGAAAATATTCTAATATCTAAGGATGGGATATGTATACCCTATGAGCAAAAAGAACCGGGAAGGTGATGTTGACTGTTTCCTTCGATTGCCAAGGCATAGTCCACCATGAGTACCTTCCATCGGGCCAGACAGTCAATAGAGAATATTATTTATCCGTTTTGAAACCTTAGAGAGATGCTGTGTGTTGGAAACCCCCGGAAATGTGAGCAAACAATTCTCAGATTTTGCATGATGATAACGCGCCATTGCACTGATCAAAGAGAATACAAATCGGCCTGGCGGGGGTGTTTGGAGGACTGGGTTAAACGTTGGCACATGTGTGTTGCTTCAGACGGGTCAAATTTTGAAGGAGATAATATAAATTTGCCTTAAATTTAACTCTGTTTTGTTTAATTTAAACATTCCCGCTACTTTCTGATCATAAGGTACATATATGCGGCTTTGCGGACAGCAATGTGTGATTCGCTGGAAGTCGCATTAACTCGCGACTGTCGCACAGTTAGAAGACATATTTACATACATATAAGGGTGCATACATACATACGGAGGAGCGGCCACTCGACATGACAAAAATTTAAGATTTATCAAATATTGGCAAATAATTCCACGCGAAATATTCCAATATTGACTATTTTCGAATGGTCGCGAAAATTGGCATATGGCGGGTCGTTTTATGAATGAAATTGAAATATGAGCTCGAACTTGTGAATGAACTTTTTGCTTTTGTTCTAAATTGTTCAGCGCCGTCGCTGATAGAATCATGGCCGCTGCGACTGCGTCTATGAATGTATTTTGTTTTTGTAGTCGCTAGGCTTAGATTTTAGCTTTGGGCGACATGCGCATGTGAGGTATGTATGTGTTTTTGTTGTGTTCTAGAACATTTTAGAATGTGTGGTGGCAAAGCGGCCATCGCGTTGTGCTTGCTGTTGCTTTTGCGTCTATCAAAGTATTGTGTTTTTGTAAGTACAATATTGGAATATCGACTGGTGAAAGACAAAAGTACACGGAAGCAAGAAGGGAGCGCTGTGCTCGCGCATATGTATGTATATGTATGCTTGAATATATGAACGTGCATGGATGTAGTAACATATGAATACAATTATTTTGTAGGAAGTTTAGAAGGCAAGTAGGTATATATGTATGTATGTATATATGCTAGGACATAAAGTCGGTATATATGCATACATAGAGCAGAATTGTTTTTGCACTTGTTAGGAAGAAACTCGTTCACTAGTGCCTATGTGTATTTGATTTCTTGTAAGAATGTGATGTGGTATGACATGTGTACATACATAAGTCAAGGTTATTTGGGCATACTTGCATATGTGATATGATGTTCTTGCGCTTGTGCATTATTGTTTTTCATATACAAATGTACATACATACATATGTATGTAAATGCTGTCGAATACATAAACTATAAATTGACATACAATATAAAATAAGTGTTGATTTATCTTAAACCGTTCTTTTTTTCTGAATGCAAATACCTCCTATTGACATGTACATACATATTATGTACTTATGTATATTTCATATACCATCATTTATTTACATATAAAGTATACGTTCATTTATGTACATATGTGTGTAATGAAAAACTTCATGAATTACTTTCAGAACTTTATTAAAATTTATTCGCGTCGCGCGAGTTACGTACCATCACTCCACCACCCTATCTATTTATTTCTCTTTTTTGAGTTCTGACAGTATTGTCTTGCATTTAATGAAATTGGAATCATACACCAAATTATTTAAATGCCAAGATACTAAGATTTCACAAATAAAGGTTCCCACCAAAAGATTTGCTTAGTATGCAAAATTACACCGACACGTTTTTCGCTCAATGCAGTTATGCTCTCAATAAGCATAAGGTACTGCATAAAGTGAGCGCAAAACAGGTGTCATTAGAATTAAGGAAATTGTAAAAAGTCAGTCTGTAGATTCACAGCAACCAAGAAGGTTGAATTTGTTTAAAGAATAAAACCGTGAAAAATTAAAATTAAATTTAGTGTTTTATTTTAAGTCTAAAGACTTAAACACATTGTTTAAAGAATAAAACCGTGAAAAATTAAAATTAAATTTAGTGTTTTAATTTAAGTCTAAAGACTTAAAACACGTTAGTGGCGCAGTCATTGGAGATATTCCCGAAGGAATATTTAAAGAACAAGAAAGTGAATGCAACGAAGTGAAATTTTTGACCAAAATAGAGGTCTAATAATGGCGAACCAACACGACGTGGAAGATCTACTGGAGATCATCCGCAGGCAAGAAGCGGAGTTACAACTGCAGCAGGAACGCTTACTACAGCAGCAGCAACAACAACAAACACAACAGCATCAACAGCAAACACAACAACAACAACAAACACAACACCAACAACAGGAGTTTAATTTTAATATGACCGCCAAGGATGTCATCGACCAATTTCGACGCTTGAAGCCCCTTTCAGAAAATCAAAACGCAAGGGCCTTAATCAATGCTGTAGAATCAAATCTTACGTTATGCGGAACAAATCTGAGCCTTATTCAGTTTTGTTTGAGAATTGTGGCCGATGAGAAGATTCATGGCAATGCTGGCCGGCGTGTAAGAGAACTAGAAAGCGGCGCTTCGTGGGAGGCAATGAAGGGGAAAATTCAACAAGAATGCAGCCCAAAGACGACCTACGGAGAAGTCTTCAACTTGTGCCGGACAATAAAAGTAAGAAATTTAAGAGAACTATTTAATATTTTTGAAAATTCCAAATTTCATATTAATGATATATACTTGTCTGACCCATTAAAACCTGGTATCTACCGACCAGAAAATGTAGACAGGGACCTGGTAGACATATTATTAGAAAAAATTGACGGACCAATTAGGGCTCATTTAAGTGAAAATGCGACTTTGAATGAGATAATTACAAAATATACCAAATTGAAACTATTAGATGACACAAGGGCCATTGCATTTAACCATAGAGTTAATATACAAAGTGAACGAAAAACAAACAACAATTGGCAATCATTAAAGCCAAGTAATAGTTTTCATAGCAATAATTGGAATACTAATAATTGTTTTCAAAACACAAATTGGCAAAAATCTAAGCCAAATAATAACTTCCAAAATGGCAACTTTAAACCGAATAGTAGCATTCAAAGCCGAAATTTCAACTGGCAGAATTCAGACCCTTACCACAGGTCACAATACAGATTAATCAATAATTTTCCAGTTGAAAATTACAGCAGAAATTCAACACAGCAATTAAATTACAGTAAATTATTTCAGTACAATCAACCAAATTCTTCTCAAACTAGAAAATCTTATCATAGTAGGCAACAACGCCAAACTAATGCGTATCAACAAGAACCAGAGCCAATGGATATTGGTAATTTAAAAGAAGAGGAGGACGTAAATTTTTATATGACGGCTTCTCCACAAAATTACCCATAATATTAGTAACAATTGGAAATTGTAAAATTAGATGTCTCATAGACACCGGATCAGAAACAAGCATAATTAAACCTAATGTCCTTGGGAATACTTTTCCCACTCAACAACTCAATTCACCCCTTTTTTACAGAACCATAAACGGAATAAATCAAGTGACACACAAATTAGTTACCCCAATACCTAGAGAATTTAATATCTCAGGTACCTTCTCTTGGAAGGTTATTGATTTCCAAAGCAAAATTTATTCAGCAATAATAGGTCAAAATTTTCTCATCGCTCTTAAAGCTAAGATTGATGTAGAGAATAAATTTATTACTATACTAGATAAACATATACCGTTTAGAAATTACAATCCATACAATAGTGTAGAAATTTGCTCACTTGAACACAGCGACCTAGAAAAATTGGATCTGAGACATCTAAATTCGGAAGAAACCCAATTGATAACGAAGTTATTGCACAGCTTCAAGGATTTATTTTATAAAGAGGGTGATAAGCTTTCTGCAACCCATGAAATTAAACATGAAATAATTACATCAACTGATAGAGCTGTATATTCAAAATGTTATAGGTACCCCCAAATTCACGAAGAAGAAATAAAGAAACAAATCAAAGAAATGTTAGAGCAAAACATAATTAAGGAAAGCAATTCACCTTATAATAGTCCCTTATGGGTAGTGCCAAAGAAGATCGACAATTCTGGCATCCAAAAATGGCGAATTGTTGTAGATTATCGGAAGCTAAATGAAATTACTGTTAATGATAAATTTCCAATTCCCAATATGGAAGGAATTCTTGATAAATTGGGCAAAGCTCAATACTTCTCTTCTATTGATCTTGCCAAAGGATTTCATCAAATTGTTGTAGATGAAAATGACAGAAAAAAAACTGCCTTTTCTACACCTTTTGGCCATTACGAATTCATAAGAATGCCATTTGGGCTTAAAAATGCCCCTTCGACTTTCCAGCGACTTATGAATTCAGTCCTTCGTCAGTATATAAATAAAATTTGTGTTGTGTATTTAGACGACATCTTAATATTCAGTACTTCTTTATCAGAACATATACAAAATATTACAAAAATATTTCAAACTTTGAAAACAGCAGGACTTAAAATTCAAATTGATAAATGTAGCTTCTTAAAGAAGGAAACCGAATTTTTAGGTCATATACTTACACCTAAAGGTGTTAAGCCAAATCCAGCTAAGGTCGAAGTAATTCAAAAATTGAAGCTTCCGACAACACAAAAGCAGATTAAATCATTTTTAGGAATAACAGGTTTCTACCGAAAATTTATAAAAGACTATTCTAAAGTAGCTTACCCCATGATCGCATATTTAAAGAAAAATGCTAAAATCAACATAAGAGACCCAAATTATATTAAAACTTTTGAAAAACTAAAGGATATAATAACAAATCCGCCTATTTTAAAATATCCAAATTTTAATAAGCGCTTTAAGCTTATCACTGACGCCAGCAATTTTGCTATTGGTGCGGTTTTGACCCAAGATGGTCATCCTGTTTCATTCGCATCGCGAACACTAAATAATCACGAAAAAAATTATTCCACTATTGAAAAAGAGCTATTGGCAATAGTGTGGGGAGTCAAATACTATAGACCTTATCTTTTTGGAAGAGAATTTGATCTCCAAACCGATCATCAACCACTAAAGTGGTTGCAAGTCAAAAACTCGGGTAAAGATATAAGCCCGAGATTACAGAGATGGCTAGTTCAATTAGGGGAATACGACGCAAAAATTGATTACATTGCTGGAAAAGAGAATAAATTAGCAGACTTTCTCAGCCGCATTAATTGCGAAAAGTGTGAGATAAACGCGTTAGATTCTGATGATTTAGGAATCACTCTTAACGAAACTTTTATAATAAAAAATCTAAATGCTGAAGAAGCAGCAAATCAATCTGATATATCTCTAGAAGTTCATTCCAACCATTCCCTTGAATCCGTACATTCTCAGGCAGAGAATTGCAATGATCATATTTCTATTTTAGATACCATAGTAAATAGGTTCAAAAACCAACTGATTTTAGTAAATAACAAGGAAGTTGAGGTCATGGAAATTTTCAAAAACAAAAGAATCTTTATCGATAAACAAGATATTGACTCTGATAATGTAACTAATATAGTCCGAAGAAATTTTGTTAAAGGAAAAGTGGCGATATTTTCCCAAATTAATGACCATGAATACAACAAATTACAGCAAATTTTAATTAACAATTTCTTAAGTAGTGAACGGTTATCATTTGTAAGATGTAGCTTTTTAGCACAGGACATCCAGGATGAAAGCGAGTTAAGAAAGCAAATATCTCTGTTTCATAAGTACGAAACTGGGCATTCTGGAATATTAGTAACTTACGAGGGCATGAAGCACAAGGTTTATCATCCTCAATTAAAAATAAAAATACATGAAATTATAAGTAACTGTGACATATGCTCTGGAGGAAAATATGATAGAAATCCAATTAAAAATAAATTCCATTTAACCGAGACTCCTACTTCTACTAATAAAATTGTACATGTCGATATTTATGTTAATAGTAAACACTCTTTTATAATTTTTCTTGACAAATTTTCAAAACATGCTGTGGCTTTTTACCTACCCGATAGGAATAATCAAACTATTATTGGCAAAATAAACGAATTTTTATCAATTAAGGGTTCCATTGAAAAGTTTGTGTTTGACAATGAGTTTAATTCCAAAAATGTTAGAGATTTTTTAACTAGGGAAGGAATTGAGTTTCACGTAACTAAACCAAACAGTCATACAGGAAATGCTGATATTGAGAGACTTAATAACACTCTAACAGAACGCATTCGAATATTAAACCTAGAGGAAAAACTCCCAGTTATAACTCAAATGCAGAAGGCTATAAAATTTTATAACAATTCTTTCCATAGTACAATAAAAACTACTCCACAAGAAGTTCAAAATTACAAAGTTGATCACAAATTAATAAAAAATCGAATTGAAAGATCAAAGTTAACCACAATTTATAAACAAAACCAAAAACGGGAAAACTATTCAGAGAATCGACTGGAAGGATTTATAAAAAATTATAAAAGTTTGAGGCATAAAGAAGAACCCAAATTTATAAAAAGGAAATTGCAAAATATTCATACATCCAATATTAAAAGGCCAAACAAATTTTCAGGTGGCAACATTCGTACTGGTGATAACGATATTGGTAACAGGGACTCAAGGGACATTGCAAGTCAACAAAATATTGGAAGAAACAGGTTACACTCAAATTAAATTAAGAGAAGTGCAAGTAATAAATGAAACAATTACCGTAATACATTTAATAGATTTAACCGAAATAAATATAATAATTTCGCAAATAGAATCCAATATTAAAAATTTAGATATTCTCCATAAGGATTTATTACTCAAAGAAATAGAAATACTTAAAGACAAAGTTAAATCAATTACACCTTCGCCAGTGAATTTTAAACAAAAAAGAGGACTTTTAAATATTGTCGGGACAACTCATAAATGGCTATTTGGCACAATGGACGACGATGACCGTCAAGAAATTTTACAGCATTTAAAAGTTACGGACGAAAATAATCACAACGTTATTGAAACAGTTAATAAACAAATTCAGATAAACCTACACTTTAATGACACTTTAAACCTACTAAAAAATAATATAGAAGAAGACAGAAAAAGAATCCAGGCAGCTTTTAACGAAATTAAAACCAGGAACAGCGAAATTGTAAGATATTTGCTATACTTAGACCAAATGCAAAAAATCAGATACTTGGAAAATAGGCTTAATCAAATTCAAGATAACATATCAGCGGCTAGGCATAAGATTTTACACCCTAGTATATTGACGGCCAATGAAATAGAATGTTACAATATTGATTTTTATAAGCTAAAATTACTAAAATTAGGTATAATGAAATACGAAAAATCTAAGTTAATTATTGCCATTAAAATACCAACAAATTTTATTAAAACCTATGTAAAAGCTATAGTGCCAATACCCAACAAAGAGTTCATGGAAATAAATACTGATATTGAACATGTTGTCGAAATAGCAAATAACGTATATTCTTATGAAGAAGAGACAGATTTGAAAAATTTGAAAAAAACTCAAAACTGTGTATATTATCAAAACTGTATGTTAAAGTATAACAACAAATTCGAGATCCTAGCTATGGACGATGAAACTTTAATCGTTAAGAATGCAATAAATGAAACTGTTTTACAAAATTGTGACGACCGAAAAATCACACTTAACAAAAATTATTTAATATCTGTATACAACTGTAAAATAACAATAAAAGAGTACGTTCTTCAAAATAAAATAGAAATTGTAAAAGAGAAATATTACATTCCAGTAAACAACGAAAATAACACATTTGAAAAAGAAATTAACTTCAAAAAAATTGTATTGGAAAATTTTGAAAATATTAAAGAAATAAAAGAATTAAAATATCACAGAAATGTTTCTTATGCAATAAGCACTTTCTTTTTTGTAAGCATTCTTATAATTATTGTGATATTGTATTTAAGAAAAAATAATAATAAAATTAAGATTGTCAATAAAATTGAAAAAAAATCTGAGGATGTGGAACTGGAAGCCATTAAAGAGAAATACGGCTTAAAAAATAACAAACCATAAGATCCAGGAGAATCTTTTGACAAAGGGGGGAGGAGTTACGTACCATCACTCCACCACCCTATCTATTTATTTCTCTTTTTTGAGTTCTGACAGTATTGTCTTGCATTTAATGAAATTGGAATCATACACCAAATTATTTAAATGCCAAGATACTAAGATTTCACAAATAAAGGTTCCCACCAAAAGATTTGCTTAGTATGCAAAACTACACCGACACGTTTTTCGCTCAATGCAGTTATGCTCTCAATAAGCATAAGGTACTGCATAAAGTGAGCGCAAAACAGGTGTCATTAGAATTAAGGAAATTGTAAAAAGTCAGTCTGTAGATTCACAGCAACCAAGAAGGTTGAATTTGTTTAAGGAATAAAACCGTGAAAAATTAAAATTAAATTTAGTGTTTTATTTTAAGTCTAAAGACTTAAACACATTGTTTAAAGAATAAAACCGTGAAAAATTAAAATTAAATTTAGTGTTTTAATTTAAGTCTAAAGACTTAAAACACGTTAGTCGCGCATGCACAAAACCTTTTGTTCACAGGCGCAGAAATAAACGCTCTGCGTATTTATCCTCCCTACGAGTCCGAGGGTTCCGTAAGCAAAAAAAATTACTTTTATTTATCAGTCCATTTTACAAAATGAATCCAACCTGTTCTAGAGCCCAGTTAAAACTGAAGCTAAAGTTACAAATGTAATACTTATAAGCTAAAATATTATTTAGAAGTTCAGCTGACGTCTGTTGAAATAAGTATTGCAAAAAAAATAATAATTTATTAAATTGTTATTATTGCGGAAATATTGTTAAGTGAAAAAAAAAACAGTTTGTCAAACTTTGCAGTTTATTGACATTTGAGAATTATTTGTGAAAAAAAAACAGTTTGTCGAACTTTGCAGTTTATTGACATTTGAGTTCATTAAATTGCTACTATTGCGAAATATTGTTAAATGTTGAAAATGCAGTTTGTTGACATTAAATTGCTACTATTGCGAAATATTGTTAAATAAAGAAAATGCAGTTTGTTGACATTTGGGTTCATTAAATTATTGTTCCCAATTAATGGGTAGGGAGTGTGTTGAGTTATTGGAATGGGTAGTTGACGTAACTCGTGACTCGCCATCAATTCTCGGCACAAATTTTTTTTTTTTCGTTTTTAAATTTTTTTTTTTTTAATGTAATCGTAAAAAAATTTGTAATACATTGTATGTATCCGCTTATCATTTCAAAAGTAACAAAATGGTCAAAAAATAAGCAGCCGAAGAAATAAACGCACCGCCTATTTTTCCTCGCCACATGTTAGACTCGAGTTCAATTCCCGGCGCAAACTTTTTTTTATAAATTTTTTTTTTTAAATCGTTTTTTTTTCTAATGTAATCGTAAAAAAATTTGTAATACATTTTATGAATCCGCTTATCATTTCAAAAGTAACAAAATGGTCAAAAAATAAGCATTCGAAGAAATAAACGCACCGCCTATTTTTCCTCGCCACATGTTAGACTCGAGTTCAATTCCCGGCGCAAACTTTTTTTTATAAATTTTTTTTTTTAAATCGTTTTTTTTTAATGTAATTGAAAAAAAAAATTATGTAATAAATTTTACGTATTCGCTTATTATTTCAAAAATACGAAAATAGTAAAAATTTAATTGGTTTAATGTCGAGGTGAGAAATGTGTTGTGTGTTGAGGTGAAAGATATGTGGTGTTTCTAATTTTTGTGTGGGCAAAAGTCAGTGAGGTGTCTATAAACTCGGTGTGCTAAATGACCTTATTACAAATCTTTCAAATCTCAATTGTACTAAAAAAAGCTCACAGTAACATTTGCACCTTCTCATTGCATTAACATTCTCTGGTACTAGTGTCTTAGCACAGCAGTAGTCAATAGCTGGTTGATGTATAGAAGGGACCTAAAAAATCAAGCTGGGAAAACGAAACATATGTCATTGTTAAACTTTCAACTGATGATATCAAACGAGCTTTTACACGCGTCTGATATGGAGCCAGTAAACCAACGTAAAAGAGGTCGCATAGACTTAGATTCATCATCACCGTCGTCTCCAGCACCATCAAATATTTCAAACGTTTCATCACAAGGTTCATCGCAATCTTCAAAACGATCATATATATCTTAACCTCCAAAATCCATGCGCCTCGGTCAAGTCGGTCATTGGGTTGAATGGGGAGCAAAGGGAAGGTGTAAGTTATGCCATACCGGGATTCCAAAATCCAAATGCTCAAAATGTAAGGTACATTTATGTTGTAACCCCCAAAAAAACTGTTTTGTTTCATACCATGCATAAAAAGTTAATAAAAGTATATTAATAAAAAAATAAATAAATATCAATATTCCTTTGTGTTTTGAAATATACCACTATGGCTAAATGTTGCTTATAGGCAACTTCTCATAACTGTAAAACCAGAAGTCCGAGAGCCTTGAAATTGATATCAGTTCATATTTAGGACTCTAACATCAACCTAACGAAGTAAAAATATTTTTAACCGCGCCCACTTTAATTCTGACATTAAAGGGTTAAATCTGTCAGCGCTGCTAATTCCAGTTTTATCCTAGAAGGCCGAGGAAATTTTGTAACTGATTCATTGTACTCGGAATCGGAAAATTGACTACTGCCTTAGTTTTAGTACTAGACGGCATAACAACTCCTTTAGAAATTCGATGACCCAAATATTCAATTTCATCCCGCAAAAAGCAACACTTGCTTCATTTAATAATTAACCCATTGGCCGCAGCTACATCTAATGTTCTTTTAACCTAATTTAAACCTTCCGAAACAGTACGTGAGGGAACCACAATATCGCTTATATTAATTATTGCACAATTTTCTCTTATAACAACTCTAAAAATGTAGTTAATATATATTTGGAAAACACTTGGTGCTTTTAAAAATTCATATTGTCCGCTTTGGGTGACAAATGACGTACATTTTCGACTATTCTCGTCGACAGTAACATGAAAAAGTCAGTTTCCAATCAAATTCTAAAAAATGCAGGATCTCCCAAACGGTCGGTCTGGCCCTCAATAATAAGCAATGGGTACCGATCTTTATGCACCTTCTTATTAATTGCTCGGTAGTCGATGCAAAGCCGTTAGCTATCATCTTTTTTCTTCACTAGCACCACTTGACTTACAAGTAGATACGTAATCGGATACACTTTCCCGTGTAATACCTGCTTTAAGCCAACTCTCAACTTAGTCGTCCATTATTTTGCGTTCGCTTGCTGAGAATCTTCTCGGATGACGGTAAATTGGTTCGTTGACCATTAAACAAATTTCCAATTTAATTGGTGACTCTTCTAGAATTTGGGGTTTGTTGATTGGTTGGTTGGTTTAAGTGGGGATTCATCCAGAATCCAACTAGCGCTTTCCCACCATTTTGTTGCCACATCCTCGCTACCAACTTGTTTACCAGTTATTTACAGCATGACTATATCCGGTATGTGCGGTTCAGGAACCTTATCAGGTTGTTGACATCTAAGCTAAACAGCTGTTCCAGACTCTCGAACAGCGGTTTACCCAGGGTTAACATTCTATCCTTCTATAGGGTAGGGCATTCACAGAGGAAATGGAAGATTGCTTCCTTGTTCTCCGTTTGTTTACAACTGTAACAGTATGTGTTGTGAGGGATGCTCAATTTGGCTGCTTGTTCTCCCACTGACCACAAGCCAGTTATGGCTGCCGTTAGTCTCCAGGCGTCCCGTCGTTTCATGTTTATCAATGTTGACGATTGCTTAAAATTGTAGGTGGGCATAACGTTCTGATAATTTTGCATTTCGTCTGGTCTCTCCATCTACAATCGGCGATTCGGAGGTATTTTAGGGAAATTGCACTCCTAACTGCACCTAGTGGTGTGAATACGGATTCTGCAAGAACGTGGCAGATCCCTTTGCCAGCTCTTCCGCCTGAAAGACATTGCAAGCATTAGGGTGACGCACAGATCTTTCAATTTCGAGTCTATGAGAATATATACCTGCTTCAACACCATAATCCATTTTACTGCCATCTGTATAGGCTGTAGTGTCGAACTTGTTTAGTGAGAATCCCTTTTTTCATTCTTTCCGAGATGGAAAGAGATTGACAAAATTTCTACTGAATGTTACCGTCGGGACGATGTAGTGAGTCCTCTGGGTTTATTCGCAGTACTGTACTGGGTTTGTCGCAACAACAGACTGGCATGGCCATGAGCTTTTTCCTTCCAGCTACCCGCTTCATTTAACCTCAATGCACTCATTGTTGCCCTCTTTTTGGTGTGTAGATCTACCGGAATAACGTGTGACAGAGCGTTCAGGGCCTCCCTAGGACATGGTCTGATCGCACCGACTGTTATTGCACAGGCTGATCTTTGTACGAGTATTCTTCTAAGTAATTTGATGTTGTATTCTCTCTCTAGAGCTTTCGACCAAACTACCGAGCCATACGTTGAAATTGGTCGTATAACCGCATTATACAACCATAATGTATACTAGGGTTCAAGATCCCATCTTGTTCCTAGCATACGCTTACAGGCATATAAAGCGATTTCTGCTTTCTTTACCTGTTCTTCAATGTTAAATTTCCAGCTAAGCTTGGAGTCCAGAATTAGCCCTAAGTACTTTGCACTGGGTGAAAATGAGAGGGTTTGTCCGTTAATACTTGGTAGAGTAAAACTGGTACCTAATATCTGGTCGTAAATGCCATGAGATCTGTTTTACGCTCGTTTAAACTTAGACCACAGCCTGTAGCCCAAGATTTAAGCTCGCTAAGCGCTCTTTGAATGATTGGGACACAGTGCTGATGCCATTAACCAGAGGAGTGGAGATAATACTCCCCCCTGCGGAGTGCCCCTGTGGATTATTTTTGTTATGTTGATATTACCCATATAAGCTTTAATTATCCTGGTTCCTAGCATAGAGATGATCCAATTGCTGATACAATTTTCCACCCCTAAGTCTATTAACGCCCGTCGGATAGCATCAGTGCTAACGCTATTAAATGCGCCTTCTATGTCAAGAAAAGCCTCCATGGTGTAGTGTTTGCTTGCTAGGGACCCTTCTATTGATAACCTCGTGAAGCGTTGTCGCCGCCGATTTGCCTTTGAGGTAAGCATGCTGTGCAATTGATATACTAGAGCTCTCCAGCGAGCTTCTAATGTGTATGTCTAAAAACCGTTCAAATGTTTTTAAAAGGAGGACGACAGACTAATTGTGGAAATTTTGTAACTGATTCATTGTACTCGGAATCGGAAAATTTACTACTGCCTTAGTTTTAGTACTAGACGGCATAACAACTCCTTTAGAAATTCGATGACCCAAATATTCAATTTCATCCCGCAAAAAGCAACACTTGCTTCATTTAATAATTAACCCATTGGCCGCAGCTACATCTAATGTTCTTTTAACCTAATTTAAACCTTCCGAAACAGTACGTGAGGGAACCACAATATCGCTTATATTAATTATTGCACAATTTTCTCTTATAACAACTCTAAAAATGTAGTTAATATATATTTGGAAAACACTTGGTGCTTTTAAAAATTCATATTGTCCGCTTTGGGTGACAAATGACGTACATTTTCGACTATTCTCGTCGACAGTAACATGAAAAAGTCAGTTTCCAATCAAATTCTAAAAAATGCAGGATCTCCCAAACGGTCGGTCTGGCCCTCAATAATAAGCAATGGGTACCGATCTTTATGCACCTTCTTATTAATTGCTCGGTAGTCGATGCAAAGCCGTTAGCTATCATCTTTTTTCTTCACTAGCACCACTTGACTTACAAGTAGATACGTAATCGGATACACTTTCCCGTGTAATACCTGCTTTAAGCCAACTCTCAACTTAGTCGTCCATTATTTTGCGTTCGCTTGCTGAGAATCTTCTCGGATGACGGTAAATTGGTTCGTTGACCATTAAACAAATTTCCAATTTAATTGGTGACTCTTCTAGAATTTGGGGTTTGTTGATTGGTTGGTTGGTTTAAGTGGGGATTCATCCAGAATCCAACTAGCGCTTTCCCACCATTTTGTTGCCACATCCTCGCTACCAACTTGTTTACCAGTTATTTACAGCATGACTATATCCGGTATGTGCGGTTCAGGAACCTTATCAGGTTGTTGACATCTAAGCTAAACAGCTGTTCCAGACTCTCGAACAGCGGTTTACCCAGGGTTAACATTCTATCCTTCCATAGGGTAGGGCATTCACAGAGGAAATGGAAGATTGCTTCCTTGTTCTCCGTTTGTTTACAACTGTAACAGTATGTGTTGTGAGGGATGCTCAATTTGGCTGCTTGTTCTCCCACTGACCACAAGCCAGTTATGGCTGCCGTTAGTCTCCAGGCGTCCCGTCGTTTCATGTTTATCAATGTTGACGATTGCTTAAAATTGTAGGTGGGCATAACGTTCTGATAATTTTGCATTTCGTCTGGTCTCTCCATCTACAATCGGCGATTCGGAGGTATTTTAGGGAAATTGCACTCCTAACTGCACCTAGTGGTGTGAATACGGATTCTGCAAGAACGTGGCAGATCCCTTTGCCAGCTCTTCCGCCTGAAAGACATTGCAAGCATTAGGGTGACGCACAGATCTTTCAATTTCGAGTCTATGAGAATATATACCTGCTTCAACACCATAATCCATTTTACTGCCATCTGTATAGGCTGTAGTGTCGAACTTGTTTAGTGAGAATCCCTTTTTTCATTCTTTCCGAGATGGAAAGAGATTGACAAAATTTCTACTGAATGTTACCGTCGGGACGATGTAGTGAGTCCTCTGGGTTTATTCGCAGTACTGTACTGGGTTTGTCGCAACAACAGACTGGCATGGCCATGAGCTTTTTCCTTCCAGCTACCCGCTTCATTTAACCTAAATGCACTCATTGTTGCCCTCTTTTTGGTGTGTAGATCTACCGGAATAACGTGTGACAGAGCGTTCAGGGCCTCCCTAGGACATGGTCTGATCGCACCGACTGTTATTGCACAGGCTGATCTTTGTACGAGTATTCTTCTAAGTAATTTGATGTTGTATTCTCTCTCTAGAGCTTTCGACCAAACTACCGAGCCATACGTTGAAATTGGTCGTATAACCGCATTATACAACCATAATGTATACTAGGGTTCAAGATCCCATCTTGTTCCTAGCATACGCTTACAGGCATATAAAGCGATTTCTGCTTTCTTTACCTGTTCTTCAATGTTAAATTTCCAGCTAAGCTTGGAGTCCAGAATTAGCCCTAAGTACTTTGCACTGGGTGAAAATGAGAGGGTTTGTCCGTTAATACTTGGTAGAGTAAAACTGGTACCTAATATCTGGTCGTAAATGCCATGAGATCTGTTTTACGCTCGTTTAAACTTAGACCACAGCCTGTAGCCCAAGATTTAAGCTCGCTAAGCGCTCTTTGAATGATTGGGACACAGTGCTGATGCCATTAACCAGAGGAGTGGAGATAATACTCCCCCCTGCGGAGTGCCCCTGTGGATTATTTTTGTTATGTTGATATTACCCATATAAGCTTTAATTATCCTGGTTCCTAGCATAGAGATGATCCAATTGCTGATACAATTTTCCACCCCTAAGTCTATTAACGCCCGTCGGATAGCATCAGTGCTAACGCTATTAAATGCGCCTTCTATGTCAAGAAAAGCCTCCATGGTGTAGTGTTTGCTTGCTAGGGACCCTTCTATTGATAACCTCGTGAAGCGTTGTCGCCGCCGATTTGCCTTTGAGGTAAGCATGCTGTGCAATTGATATACTAGAGCTCTCCAGCGAGCTTCTAATGTGTATGTCTAAAAACCGTTCAAATGTTTTTAAAAGGAGGACGACAGACTAATTGGTCTAAATTCCTTCGCTGATTCATGTCCCTTCTGCCTACCTTTGGTATGGAGATGACTCTAACAGGTTTCCAGCTATTTGGAATATAACCTAATCTTAGACACGCTTTGAAAATGTCCATTAGCCATGGCAGAAAATTACCAAGAGTTTCCTGAATCATCTTGGGAAAAATCCCGTCAGGGCCTGGAGATTTGAAAGGTGAACACGATTTGGTTGCCCATGCAATCTTTTCTTTTGTGACTATTACATCCGCAAGATGCTGTGGGTCATAGCGGCTCCACCGAATTCTCCCAACATCACTGTCGTGAGCGCCTCTGAGCCTCGCAGAATCTCTGGTAGATTCGATCGAAGATCAAAAATCTCTCCAGCTCTCCTTCTTGACGGCCCTAGTTACCTTTTTGTACTGTCTCCAACTATCTCTGTACAGTTGCCAATTACCTGTTGAGTAGCTGAGATTAAAATTTTTTCTGGCTTCTTCCCTTTATTTCGAGAGCTCATTGCTTCACCAGGGAGTTATGTTTGTTTGCTATATTTAATTGGACACGACGTCTTGTAGGCCCTACTGAATGTCTTCTCCAATGTTGTAACCCTACTCTCAAGGTTTTCAGTGAGAGTGATTTGGCTGATCGGAATTTCTCCGAACCTATTGTTCACTCCATTTTTGAACTTTTTCTAATTAGTTCTTAGTGGGTTTCGATACGGTAAGGCTGTATCCACCCTCAGATCCAGCTCGCAAAATATCAAGCTGTAATGCGAGACAGAAGTTTTGTTGGAAACCCTCCATTTATCTACCCTTACCGAACTGTTTTCAGACAGTAAAGTAACATCAATAACTTCCGCCCATTCCCTAAAGTAATCCGTGCTAGGAAAGGTGAAAGTGGGGGTGTTACCTCTGTTGCATACCGTCAGGTTAGTATTAATAATAAAGTCGTAAAAAGACTCACCTCGTTCGTTCGCCTCCGAGCTGCCCCATAGAGAGTAAATTGCGTTGGCATCGCATCCGAGTAGCAAGCCGACGAGCCTCCACGGGTGGTACTGGCTGATCATGTGCCATGTAGATGGAAGCCAGTATGATACCGTCAGCTGCTTCTACCTCCACAGCCGTCACATCCTAAAAAACAATATGATGGGATTAAAAATATGTTCAAATGTTTCTTAGCTACAGTACAGGATCTGAGGTTACCTTCAGTTCGTTTGCAGAGAAGATTATGGTTGTCCAGTAAACCCCTTCACCTCGGTGCTCCACACCCAGGGCTCCTGGAATAATGCGATGTCGACGTCCTCCTCCGCCAGAAGAACGGTAAGGTTGTCCGTTGCAGTCCGCGAGTGCTGCAGATTTATTTGGACATCCTTGAGACCCATGCTGCTAGTCGTTTTACAATTTGACGGCGTCGCCAAGCTACACTCCCAGTTGCTGCTCGTTAGCGCCATCGTCGTGTTCATCCTCCGGATTTGCGGAGCGAAATATCTTTAGTTGCGTTTTCCTGACGCCGAACCGAAGTTTTTTGTCCACTTTTCCCAGTGGCTCGATGCTCTCCTCAGATATTTGCAGAAGGAAGGGCACACTGTTCTTTTGCGGAGCCTCCGCTTTAATGATGCTCCAGTCATCCATCGGAACAGTGCGGTTGTGCGCTTGCAATATGGAATTAGTTGCTTAGCTTCGAACTCCGTGTTCGGTATCCAGATGCGAGCCCTCGGCCGTCGAGGGACTTCGCTGGCCGGGATTAGTTTGAGCCTCAAACCTTCCCAGTAGTTCTGGACCTTGCCCAGAACTGTTTGCAGGAAGTTAAGAGAGATATGATCTTCGCACTTGATCACCCTGTATCTGCGGACCACCTCCATTGGGTCATCCAGGTACTCATCAACCACCTTTTGGCACCTTGCCTTATCCGCCGCGTCCTTTGGATGAGTTTTCCTCATTTTAGCTTATTCTACCTAGAATAGCCAGAGAACTGTGGAGAAGCTTGTATCTGGACGGGCCTTTTTTAACGTTTTGACGCTTTTGCCCTTGGTCCCCGTGTTGTCCATTTGTCCATCTGCTGTGTCAATGGGTACGTCCGCTTGTCCGTTCGTTTTGGGTTTGAGTCCGTCCGTTTGTGCGTCTGCTTGGTAGCGTTATCCGAAATTTTTGTATTTTGTTGCTTGTTCATTCCCCTTCTAGAGGGCTGCCCATGTGCGGTGACCAATGAGGATAGAGGGGAAATAAACGGTCCGCCATGCCTAATTTTATCCCCCGGCTGCCAAACCCACCCAATAGGCACGAGTCGCGTTACACCTTGGGTTGAGGCAGTTTTTTTAACGAAGTTTACGTCTTCGACCTGGTAACAAAACTGTTATCTACAATGCAAATTTAAATATCAGTGTTAAGCCCATCAGTGACAATGTTTGATTCGATTCCACTCAGCGGACAGCGTGCAGGCTTAGAGATCGTATGCGAGCGAACTTTGTGAACGCAGCTCTTCTTTATTACGCAGACATCGCTTCCAGTATCGATCAAGCCTGACAGTGTAACCCCGTTAATTGTAACTGGACAGTAAAAAGTGCCAGCATTTCGCACCCAGTTTGTCGACGGTTTGACCTTTGGATAATTTGATCGTTTTTGACCGAAACCGTTTCAGCCGAAACATTTCGATCCTTTTGCCCTGCCCTGCAGTTGTGAAATTCGTGATTAGAAGAACCGCCAATTCAACAGAGTCGCGACTTGCGATTTCTTTTCTCAGCCTTTTTATAACGGGCATCGCCATTTTTGCCCCAAGATGAAACAGTGATATTTTTCCTACGCTCGTAGATGCATAATTTTTGTTTGCATTCTCTACATATAAAATAATTTTATTGAAAGTTGTGTCCTTTATGCCATCCATAACGTATCGAAGAATTTTTTCGGAGTCTACTTGTACCTGGTTTCCTATATCAATCACACGGTATAAATATTCGCGATAAGTATCATTACTTCTCTTAATTTCTTCACGAAGTTTCGTATGTATATTTCATCACAGCTTGAGAGCTTATCTTGGAATTCTGCCGTTAATGCCGCTTTGAGTTGTTGGTATAAAACTGATTTAACGTCGCTATTAACAAAAAGTTTTGCTACACCCGAAAGTGTTTTTTAATTTTTAAATACGTATTTTTGGAGTTCACTCCACTGAAATGCCTTTGCGTATGACTCGACTCAACGTTATTCTCCACTTAATTCCTGTGGATCTGCAGGTTAAATCCATTGCTGCTCAGAGTGATATTAGACTGAAGGAGTTTGGCCTTTGGAGACAACTCCCTGTAGGGCATAGCAGCATCTTGAAGCAGATCTCCCCTTCCTTCTCTGATATTCGCACCGACCTCTCCATCCGCAAACTGTGCTTTGAGGGTTGGGCTAGGGCTATCTTTCCGAGCAGGCAAGATTGGAAAGAGGGGAGAGTTGTTGCGGATATAGATGCCTCTGTTTTCACTGACGGATCCAAAATGGAGTCTGGAGTGGGAGCGGGGGTCTACTCCAAATCAGCCAGCATTTCGGTCTCCTATAAACTGCCGGAGACAAGCAGCGTCTTTCAAGCAGAGGTCTTCGCGATCCTGCAGGCATGCAAAATGCTTCGGGATCGCTGTTGGGAGGGAGACATTCATATTTTTTCCGATAGCTAGGCTACAATCAAGGCACTGTCGTCGCCGTATTGCAGCTCTCTTCTCGTGAACTCCTGTAAGGAGGAACTTAAACGCCTCGAACGTGCAGGAAACATTTCCCTCATCTGGGTTCCTAGGCACAGGAACATAGAGGGAAATGAAATTGCCGATGAGCTTGCCAGGAAGGGGGCGGCAGAACCGAATCCAGCTGCCCTCTTCTCAGACATCGGTATCCCTTGGCCGTCGTTAAAGGGAAACTACACAACTTCTTTCTAAGAAAAGCGCAAGACAGATGGAGGTCTGTCTCATCGTGTGCCATTTCAAAAGCACTATGGCCTCAATACGATATAAACAGAACGCTTAAGGTGATGGGAACCCCCCGCCATTCAATTTCCAAACTCATTGCGGTGATCACTGGTCACTGGGTGATCGGCACTCACGCGGAGAAGCTTGGAATTCCGTACAACCCCCATTGCAGAAGCTGTGGAGATCCTACAGAGAAAGAGACTGTGGAACATTTTCTCTGCAGATGTCCGGCTTTGGCGGCTAGGCGCTTGAGATTCCTCAGCGTCCCCTTTGGGGATGACTTGATGAAATTCTCCAGCCTAGATCCCTTTTCTCTCCTCCGCTACATCAACAGCACTGGATGGCTGTAGACGGTCTTATCTCCTCCTTTAATCCTTTCACAGGTAGTGGTCCACTTTATGGTATCCAAACGGCACGTAAGTGCTACTTGTAGCGTACCTGGGGTACTCTTGCCATCTTACCTACCTACCTACCATGACTCAAATTCGCTTATCCACGTATGTACATTAACTGTGTTCGCACCCGTAAATTTCCGTACAATGTTTTCAACATCGCTAACATAAAATTGGAGCCACTATTTTCCTCAAGCTCTAGCGACATATGCCTCCTTTCTCCTTCGTCCACGGATAGGTCACTCCTTTGAAGATGTCTTTTTTCTTAGAGCTCATATTTAAACCGTGTTTTTTATACGACAAAGATATAGTTTAAAGTTTTCCGCAGAACTCGTTTGTAAATTTCACGTTATTCAAATAAGGCACTCGGTTTTCTTTTTGACACTTAACAGCGGACAGTTCGCCACAAGGCGAATTTATTACAGGTGATGGCAACCACATATAACTAAAAACATACATGTATTTGTTGGTGTAGGCGACACGTCAAAATCAGCTGTTTGTTTCAGGGCGATTTGCTTGTGAAATTAAATTGCTTAGTACTTTCTAAGGTGGATTTATTCATTTGTGGGCCTGAGCAAATTGCTTAGAAGATGGCTGCATTTGCTCTGCAGTGATGTGAATTCAGGTAAGCAAAGAGAATACTTACCGATACTTGCACAGCGGCGGCTAGGAGGGCTCCATACTATTACAATGGGAGTTAGAAACGTTCGTCAAAACTAAGCAACAATTGTTTTCCATACTTATAGCGATTAGCAGAAGAAAAAGAGGAAACACGTTTAGCTAATTTACCACTGAAGAAAAGTTAGCTGAAAAACTACGCTGGAAATTGTCACAAAATAAATAGTCGCCACATTTCCCACAGTTCATTGAAGATTTAGTACGTAGCTTACATGTGAATTGTAAGTTCTTGTAGATATGAAAAAAAATCATCTACGTTTGCGGTATTTTAATTATTAATACATATTTCAATATCTGCCACGGGCATTAATAAGGTGAAAATGAATGTAGAGAATGAAGTTTGGGCACGGAAAAGTTTAAAATAGAGAAACACAACGCAAAGAAAACTTCGAAACAAGGGCAAAGTTAAAGTCTCACTGCGTACCGAAAGTAATGTATGTAATATTGAGCTCAATTTTATTTGTATCACTTTTTTAATTTTGCAATTTTTACTTGTGTAATTCTCTATTCTCATAGGATATTGATGGCTATCAGAAATACGACTATGCTATTAATAACTACGGAGATGACTATGATGACTTCATGTAAATATGTACTGTTGAGATGCGCATACCATATGGCATAAAAAATGTTTGCTTCATGTTTTTTGTAGAAAATTTATATAGAATATAAACAAATATATCGCTATGATTTACATCTAAAACTGTACACTTAAAAATTCTGGATAATAAATTTCTAACATGCTTGTGAATTTATTTCATATATTAAAAAAAAAAATTAAATAATTGGCGCGAGCTCCTCCTCCTATTTGTGGTGTGCGTCTTGATGTTGTTCCACAAATGGAGGGACCTACAGTTTCAATCCGACTCCGAACGGCAGATATTTTTATGAGAAGCTTTTTCATGGCAGAAATACACTCGGAGGTTTGCCATTGACCCCCGAGGGGCGACCGCTATTAGAAAAATGTTTTTATTAATTTTGCTTTCACCGAGATTCGAACCAACGACCTCTCTGTGAATTCCGAATGGTAATCACGCACCAACCCATTCGGCTACGGCGGCCGTCATATAATTATACTTTATTAAAAATGTATAAAAGAAAAAAAAAATTTTACACTTTTTGAGATCTCTGTTAAAACAGTTTATATTGATGATGAATGAGAATTTTTAATTTTTTTTAAGATATAAGAAAAACTTAATTTTTATATACAGAGCATAACATATGTTCTTAAACTTTGCAAAATTGATCTCTTTTATCTTTTGATGTGCTGCATATGACGTCCTCTAAATCTGTGAGCACCTATGACATAAAAAAAAGATTATTTATTCCATTATCCTGCTTATACTCGATATCTGAATTTGGAATCAATTTCAATCCATGCAATAAAAGATCTAATGTAGTCGTTGGCTGAGAAAATTTCCTGATTTATAATCGCAATTGTATGTTTAAAACTGAAATATTCGCTTCCAGATTCCAAACTTGTATGTGGTAACTCGGCAGCTTCTATTATGCTTGACGATCAATTACAGCAGCTCTGGACAATTCGCCAACTGTAATTATGCATGTTTTTAATATATTAAATGATAACTTTTTTATAGCAAATTTCATACCTTGTAGTCATTATATAGCCATTGCGGTATAAAAGCTTTGAGACTTAGCAGTTTGTTTGCTATATATTTACGGTCGCTAGTAGAATTTTCTAACTCATAATCATAAATGAGTTTTTCTAACAGTGACCGGGCCATATCCCCTGCTTTATTGCGATGAGGTAAATCTAAATTATAGAAAAAATCAGGTAGCAAAGAATATGTTTGTATAGAAACTACTTATTCTCACCAGCCATTTCATTTTCTTGTAACCACGCCCATGCTTCATTGGCGCCTTCCTTGGTAATGCGGCGTACCCATATGAAAGGAGGTAATAATTCGAGTAAGCAGCTTCATTGTAGCAGTATATAAACTGCTACCACATAAAATTATTGCCAATTCTTGTGGACCTGCGTTAATTAATCTTGGTACATCTTTTCGATAATCAGCGAGTCAAACTAGTGCATTGTATGATTCACCACGGTCTAGCAATGATAAAGCCGCAATAAATTGTCCTAAAATTTTAAATGAGTAACCAAATAACCATTCACCCAATAAAAATTTCAACTAGGCAAGTCATAAATATACAAGTACAAACAAAGCATGTCATTTTGACGTTGTTCATATCTACGGCGATAATTCAGCTGGGTGGTTGCCATCACTTTATCAAATCCACCTTGGCTTGCCACCTAATTTTTTTATCTTTTTTTCCTTATGTTTGACCAGCTGATCACAAGTGAGTGTTTGTTGCTATTTTATTCGTGCGACTTTTTGCTTATTTTGACCGCAAATCCCGTTTGAGCCTCCATGTGATAATAGATTTTATTATAATTAAAATGTGAAATATATTAATTTGAAATTTAAAGCAAATACATAAAATGGTACAAAAACTAATTAAATGAAAGTTAGAGCAATGAATGTTCAGACCCGCAGTAAATTATCGTTCCACATGCTTTCACCGCGTCTGTTCTGCACTACGGTCTTCTACCATGTGTATACCACAAGTATGTACTGAAGCAACCATGGCCTACCTCTCGAGGCATCGCTTTATCATATTTACATACAATAATTAGGGAGTAAATACCTGAATGATCGAACTCCTGCCTAACACATGGTAAAACAATTATCTTTTGCATATACATATTTGCGTATGCACAGTTGATGCCCTAACCTATATACGTACTCCCAGCAAAACAACGCTTATTAATATACACATGATTATTAGTATACGAATGTACATATAGCCGCACACACAAGGCGTTCACTTTATTCCTCTAAATGCGTATGTTGCCCAAATCTAAAAATTCTAAAAACATTCATGATTCTAATTGCCATGGCGCTAAACAGTCTTAAATAGCCGTGGCGGTGCTGACCAGTTTCAAATATCGTACAGCACAACAAAACCATCTTCATTTATACCTAAGTTCGAGCTCATATTCCTCTGAGCAAAGTACTTTCATTCATAAAAGGAGCAGCCCATATGAGAATTTTTCTCAACGATGACAAAAATTAACATCTAAGCTTGAAGAAATCAAATCAAAATAGTCAATATTGGAATATTTCCTACTGAAGTATTTGCCAATATTTGGTAAATCGTGAATTTTTATATATATATGTTTGCACTCACATATGTATGTATGTAAATAGGAATTCTAAATGCTCAACAGCCGCGCTACTGTGCACCAAGTACCCGCAGGAGCGTACATTAAGATGCAAAAACCGGACATTTCGATGCTAGAGAAATTTTCAAAACGATTATTTTTTGTTCTCTGACAATAGTTAATAATTAAATTAATATATTCGTTTACGTATGGGGCTCTCCAATTGATAAAAATTGCACAAAAACGTATGTATGTATATAACTGCGAAGTTAGAAACTTACTCTGAAACTAGAGTCGCCCTTATTTGGAGATTACTGTGCATACATTAACCCCTCTGATGAAGCCCATAGTGTCAAATATTTAATATTGAATCTTCTGTGAGCTGTGCCGCGCTGTTCCTAACAGCAGGGATCAAAGCCGCAAATTGTTAAGCTAATATTTTTCAATCAATATGCATTTTTTATTTCTAAAACGTATTACATACTATTCCTCTTGAACATTAAAAATCATATACCGAATAATAATGTACTAGTTCATAGTAAATTGTGCGTATGAATGTGCTCTGGATTTTTTGAGAAGTTTGCTATATAAATTCACATATTTGTATTTGCATATGCCTTCTTGCTGCGTGTCTGGTAATTTATTTATTTATTATTATTGAAAAAGGATAATATAATATGATTACGCCATAACAATCTAGAAAAAGCATTAGCAACTAAGGCCATCTTCTTCTTCTTAAAGTTAATTTAGCTCTACTTTGTGTACACAAAAGACTTATGTATATATTACACTTCAGAATAAATGATCAGTTTGGTTATTAATCTTATGAATTCTTTTATATTTGTGTGTGTTACATTTGAAAGCAATTCCCTTATGTTGGAGTTGGTCATAGATTGGCGTATTGTTTTAAGTGCTGGGCACCCTTCGATCATAAGTGGTATTGTTAAGTTCGTATCGTTGCAAAAGTAGCCGAGTGGTGGTTGGACGTTTGTTGGGTTCGCCTGGTGTGTCCTAGATGGAAACGGGTGTAAATAATCTGTTGCCTTTTTGTTATTTTTGTTGGTAGGGTTATTGGCTGACGAGTTGGGTTTATCTCTTTGTAGTAATGAGTATATTCTGACCATTGGGTAATTTCATATCTTAGGCAGTTTTTGTAAGCTAGTTTTTGACGTGAAAACGTCTTATAATTCGATGGATCCGGCTGAACGCACCAAAAAATGCGGCGTTACCTTGCTCTGAGGCGTTCCATTTAAGGTTTGAACTGCAAGTGAGAGCGCCGAACGAACGACAAGAAGGCACAATCGACCTCCGCGTTCGGCAGGGTTCGACATTTGGCTCTCTCCTATTTGAGTAAGCGATGCGTCCGGACAGCTGCTATAAAATAATACAATACTAGTTCAAAGCCTGAGTCTCCGATTAATACTCATCGCGAGTGGACGTGCCTTTCAGACTGTGCTTTTTCTCTTGGCCTCTCTCCAAAGTATCTCTTTACCGTTAATCACTTTTCTATCGTACGGGACTTTTTTTCTTACAGTTCTACGTTCATTGCAAGTGTTCTGGTATAAATTAAGAACTACAATGGCCCCCGGGCCACCTAACTTGAGGGATAACAGGTTTGCTTTGCCTTCCCCAAGCCCCAAATCGAAAAGGAGAAAAAAAAACACTTACAAAGCTCTAGACTTCCCGAACTTCCTCACTTGAAACAAGATAACCCCAAATTTATCACTATTTTTGCTGTTGATGCAGATAAACCACTGTCTAAGTACTCATGTTTTGCTGTACACAAAGCAATTGAGATAATAAGCAAAGAAATAATTTCTATCAACGAATTCCACGATGGAAATCTACTTCTGCTAGTGAAAACTCCCTCGATTGCAAACAAATTTATAGCTGTCATGGGAAGGCTAACTTTCAAGAAAATCTACACTTCTCTAAAGGTACAATTTATGCATCGTGTTTGAACGATGTGCAGGACGAAGAAATAATAGAAAACATGAAAGATCAAGGTGTGGTAGCAGTGTTAAAATTTTAAAAAATTATAAATAAAGCACATGTACCAACTGGCGTTGTTCTTTTGACGTTTGATCTCTATAGACATCCAGAAAAAGTTCAAGTTTCATGGCGCACTGCACGTATAAAACCTCATTTTGCAAATCCCATGAGGTGCAAAACATGCCAACTTTTAGGTCATACCACCAAAAGATGCAACAACAATCCACTTGCAATTTCCCTCCTCACGGCGAAGAGAACTGCCTGCGTACTTTATGTGTCAATTGTGCCGAAGAACATCCATCTTCATAAAACACTTGCCCAAAATACCTTCAAGCAAAAAAGGGTTTTGAAAATAAAGACTGAGAATAAATGCTCCATGCGGGAAGCTTTAAAAATATAAAAGTCTCAAATACCCTTTCTCTCAAATACCTCTTTTGCTCAAGTTTTAAAAAGCAATGAGCAGCAGAAGCAGACCAATTCTACCGACGCAATTACGTTTTTCAATGCTCCACAAATTCGAAACTTGCGAGTAACTCTCGGCAGGTCTCTCATTCCAACACAACTTCCAACCTTGAAAACACTATTTTAAACCTTACTCTACATTTTAACAGCAACTCACATTATTAAACTTCCTCTCCGATCAATCCCACCTCCAACAATATGCAAAGCAACAACACTACTTTAATCTCTAACTCACAACCTCAAACATTTGATTATCTTCAGTCCACCTTCAACAACGATCATAATAACATGCCTATCAACTCTTGCTCATCAATAACTAACCCATTATCTTCAGCGAACTCCAATCGCAATCTCACCACACTCAAAACTTAACTCTCAGGAATACACAAAGCAACTAACTCAATAGCAATACAACAACCTGCCCAACTCGATTGTGAGCACACTATGACGGTTGAAGAAGACGAAGAATTTTAATTTCTTCTCACTTTTTCACACTTGTTTCTTTATGTTTAAAGTTTTACAGTGGAACCTAAACGGCTTCTACAACAACTACACAGAATTAAAAATACTCATCAAATAACAATCACCAAATATTATTGCTTTGCAAGAAACTCACCTTGCTGTAAGCAGAGAGGCTCATGTCCCCAAGCAAGAACATTGGTTATTTTCGAAACTTAACTCAGAATACCACGAATAAACAGGGTATCGCCGTTTTAATAAAAAAAGATATTCGTCATAAATATCTACACATTCAATCAAATTTTTCTGTATTAGCCGTGGAAGTATCCATAGGCCTCAAACTAACCATAATTTGTGCTTATATTCTTCCACAACAAAATTTTACATTAGTGGAACTAAAGCATATTTTAGACTCGATATCCACACCCATTCTCTAAGTTGGAGATTTTAACTCTTGGCCCCCACTATGGGGCTCCTCTTCACCTAATCGAAGAGGCACTATTTTCGAAAATTTAATACTTACCGAAAGTTTGAATGTCTTAAACGACGGATCCTCTACACACTTTTCCACGCATAACTCCTGGACGCACGTTGATCATTATCCAATTGTCACTGAATTAGCCACACCCACTACAAATAAATGTTATCCAAAGCCAAAGTTTTTAACAGAAAAGGCAGACTACCTGTTTCCAGTAATACTATTAACAAAGAGGCTGCTAATATTGCTAAGATAATACGCTCGGCAAATATGTCTATACCTTAAACAAGTTACAGGTTATACAAAAAAGTAGTGTCGTACTGGTCAAATGAACTAGTTTATTTAAGAAATATAAATCAGTGCAATTGGACAGAATATAAAAGAACAAGGAAAGAAGCGAACCTGATTGCATACAAAAAATCAAATGCAGTTTTTCGTAAAAAATCAAAGGAAGCAAAGCGAAAGTGCTTTGAAGCTCAAACCCCCAGTTCTAGTCCTAAAAAGATTTGGTCCGACATAAAACGGATTGGAGGTACATTCTCCCCAACTTCTATTAATTTTATGAATCCTAGCGGTCCTAGCGGTCCAATTTTTGACTCTAAGCTAATAGCTGAACATTTTGCCTTCAGTTGGTCTTAATTTTCCAACAATTCAAATTTTAATAAAAATTTTACCACAATGAAAGACGACATTCTTAACCGGATTTATAACAAGCCAAACTCGCATGCAAGCGTAACAGAATCAGAAATAACCTATTTAGAATATGGGGAAAACTCCCGGGTCAGACCGCATTTACTATGTAATGTTTAAAAACTTACCTAGTGAGCTAAAACAGAGATTAATCAACCTCTTTAACCAAATATTTTTCACTGGAGTTTTCCCTCAAAACTGGAAGAACGCAGTACTCGTTCCGATTCCAAAATCCAACAATCCATCAGCAGATGCCTCAGAATTTAGACCTATTTCGCTTATATGTTGCATGAGCAAGTTATTAGAAAAAAATGATTTCAAAACGCATAATGAGGTACATTTCGAAAAGCATTTTATAAGTCCACATCAAGTATCATATAAAGAAAATCAAGGAACTACGGATGTACTTTTATTTTTTGAAAACTTTGCCTCATGTGGTTTATCTAACCGCAATCATATCTCCTGTCTAAGCATGGATTTTGAGAAAGCGTTCGGTAGAGTCGGCGTGCATATTGTTTTGCCCCAACTAGAGAAATGGAGCTTTAGCAACAGAATATACTAGTTTGTTAAGGTATTTCTTTCGAATAGGAAATTTAAAACGAAAGTAAGTAACGTTTTTTCCAATTTGCACGCTCTCCAGAATGGGCTACCGCAAGGTTCCCCACTTTCGGTAACTTTGTTTACAATTGCCTTTGATGAAATTAGCCATATCATTTCCAAATACAAAAATATTTCGCACATTATTTATGCCGACGATGTATTACTATTTTCTAAAATAAGCAACTTAAACTTAGTCAATAAGGAATTTTCAGATATTCTGACCGACATCTCAAGATGGGCGCGAACCTCTCGCTTAATAAATGTAAATCTTTTCATATATGTGTGTAGAAAGCATAAATGTAAAAACTTAAATGTAGTCTATAATAATACAAATATTGTAAAAGCTAACAGCATGCGATTTCTTGGAATTATCTTTGATAAGCGTCTTACTTTTAAGGAACACTGTTTAGATTTAAAAAAGAACTTAGCTGCCAGGTTGAATATTATAAAGTATCTGTCATCTAAACATAGTCTCATACATTCCACAAATCTATTAAATATATCTAGGACTCTCATCTTGTCGAAAATCGACTTTGGTTTGCCAATATACGGACACGGCGCCAAGTAATCTAAAGCTAATTTTCCCAACATACCACGTGGCCATACGCAGAAGCATTCGAGCCTTTCCAACATCTCCGATACAGTACATATTGGTGGAAGCAGGGCTACCCAACATTCCGGAGAGAACAGAATACACCACAATGAGTCTCATCCCAAAACTTCTCTATTGCAAGAATAGCATTCCATGTACATACATGAGGCCAAATCATCACTATTTGCTGAAGGTAAAGTGCAAAATCGCAGTCAACTATACTAAGAGCACTGGAATATGCTAACAAACTGGGAATAACCTCACGACCACAATTAAGACCCCCAATTAGCTCCCCGCCTTGGCATTTTAGAAAGTCTTCAGTCCTTTTTGGTATAGCAACATTTCCAAAATCCAACACCAGTTCATTAGAATACCAGCGTATGTTTGAAGAATACGTCGCACAATTCAGACCTGAATGCAAAATGATCTACACTGATGGTTCAAAAACTCTGGACCACACCACGTTTGCAGTAGTGAATGCTGATGGTGAAACAATAACGAAGGGTCAACTACCTTAGTTCTGCTCTGTGTACACAGCAGAAGCTCTAGCAATACAAAATGCCGTAATAGTTGCATCAAAAACTAATGAAAAAACAATCATTTGTTCGGATAGCAAGTCTACAATATCAGGTGCCATGAACATTAGAAACAAATCACCCCTTATTTCAAGCATACGGAGCATATTAATTGAGCATCAAAATAAAGGTCATATAATGTGGATTCCTGGGCACGTTGGAATTAAAGGGAACGAGCTTGCGGACCAAAAAGATAAGGCTGCGGCAATGGAATCGGTGCACACATTTGATTGTATGCTGAAGAAGGACATCTACGGACTAATTAATAAATATTTTGAAGCAAAAAGAACTGAGGCATGGAGAACAGTGCAACACTATTATGCAAGCGTACATACAACTGGCACTAAACCCAACTATAGCCATATGCTGTACCAAGGCCATCACTGCCTTCATCCGACTTCGCATTGGACACACAATCGGTACACACTCCCGCATTTTAAACGGTGAGAGGCCACCTCCCTGCCCCTACTGCACCCTGTCAACATTAACAGTTAAACACCATTTGGACGACTGCACGCATTTTATTAATCTTAAGAACACAAGTTTCAACAACCATCTTCCATCGGAAATACTAAAGACTCTTTCTCAGGAAAACATTGAAAAAATTATAGATTACTTAATTAGAGCGGATCTGAGAAAATTGATTTAAACCATAAGTCTCTTTACTTAAATATCTATGTAAATATTCTTCCGTATATCCTATGAATTTACCTCCCACATAACTTAATTTCTTTATTAATTAATGTGTCGATAGTGCCTAATAATCTTTTTCAGAAAATTAACTCTCTAATAGCTTAACTTTTCTAGTCAAAAAATAATCTTATTCGGGCAGTGAGTCGTAAGCCCTGGCAGCTAGTGCTCCTTTTTTTCTTTTTTGTAAAATAATAATTTATTGTTATTTTCAATATATTAAATAAATAAATAAATAAATAAATAAATAAATTCAAAGCCCATGGGAAACTACATATACACATACGAGTATACATGCCTGTATGCACATATGTACGGATGTGTATAACGAACTTCTTTCCAAGAGCCAAATGAGTGTGCGATTTACTCACTTAAAAATGTTTAAACAAATTAACAACAAACATGGGAACTATCGCTTTTATATGCAATAAATGAGCAGCAAAGAGATTAAGAGAGCAACAATGCATCATTCCATTCATTGACTAGCACATTTCAAATTTTATATTTAGTACTAGCGAAAACCCGCCCGTTCCTCTGGTCGTCTTTAAGAAAATCTAGATTAATTAATTAAATTAAGCCGAAAAATACTGTGTGTTTTTTATAAAAATTCTCGCGCATGAATAGTAATGAAAGAAGTTTTAAATAGTAGTAGTAATTAAAAAACGTTTGATGTGATTTAGTTTATTACTTTTTTTATTGTAATGCTCTTTGGTATACAATTTTCTTCGTTTTTCCATGCGTTGTTGAATAAATGAACAATACCGATGGCTTACCAACTCTTAAGCATGAAGCATAAAGTTGGCCATGAGAAAAACATGGGTATTCTAAATCAATACCACAAATTGATAAAGTTGGCCTTGTGACTTATTAATAGTAATCGCGAATGCAAGGCGAATAGGAAATTGAAGACGTTTGAATTCAAACGGCATATCCGATGGTATCATTGGTATTCGCGGTATTAAAACGTCTTCACCAGAGTATTTCCCATTCAAAATTGTTGCTTCAATGACGTTATTCATCAATCTCTTAACTGTTAATCGAGTGCCATTACATAGTCGTGGTTGATTTATATTTCTCAACATAATAATCGGTGCTCCTATTTTCAAGTTTAGCATGTGTGGCGGTAATCCAGGTAAATCAAAGGAATTCAAAAATTCAGTGGGATAATTTACAATATCATCTTGATTTGTAACAGTGTCAACGGATCGATATGTTTGTTCTGGACTTGGTATGTTAGCCAAAATAGCCGCATTCATTTCATTCACATCTTTATTTTTGCCAGCCATGATGGCTCGTTCACTAAGCCAATCATGATTTTTGTAATTTTGAGGCAAATTTGGGAAAATACTTTGAATAACTTTTCTTTCGTTTGACTTATTTGACAAAAGTTTGGTTGTAAAGTTATTAAGCTAGTTAAATTATCGACAGGAACTTTGCCATTTCCAATATCCAATAATTGCTGTGAAAATTCAGCAGATGATGGATCATTTTGCATTAGAACACGTACATTTGTAGTTAGTTTGAGTGTTTGAACATGTCTCCACAAATATGATGATTTCAAACATGCAACCAATTCATCTGCTACAGTTGCTCGAGGAACAACAGGCAGTGTTTGTCTAAAATCACCTGCCAGCAGCACTAAGGCACGACCAAACTTTTCATTTTTACTATGTAAATCTCGTAATATCCTATCAAGCGCTTCCAGTGACTTTTTATGTGCCATCGTGCACTCATCCCATACAATTACGTGTGCGAAAAAGCGGAGAAGGAGAAGAGAACTGTTCTATTCCCCCCCGCTTTAACCCAGCTATGTGTTCAAGTGCAAATGACTTTTTTGCGTGAAGTCTGATATAAAAGAAGTTCTATTTACTCTTCTTAAATTTGTATAAACTTTTCCAGGCGAAGTAAAAGAACTGACATATATTTGCTTCAACCGTATATTTGTGAGTACACAGGTAATACGTAAATATATGAATGATATAGGTAATATCTCATATTAGCATAACCTTTCTGCAAAAAATTAAGGAAACGATCACCAATTACGCCGGCAATGATACAATGAATTTTTCACTATAACTGACTTCAGATTAACGTTTATATAATAAGCGTATATGTAACATTTTACAATTTTTTTAGAATTCTTTTTTAAGTTTTAATTATAAGTGGTCTTCCTCTTCCTCTTCCTGTAGCTATTCCTTTTCCTCTTCCATCTCCAGCTCCATCTCCCTTCTTTATCCCGGAAACGGGCAGTAAAAATTACTTCACTTAAAAGCTTTCATCAACTGCTTCCATCTGATACCCATATTGTACAAATACATCCAAGGGTACCTTGGTCCACCTTTTCGGCTATATCTCGAGACCCTGGTCACCCAGAGATCTAAAAAATACTCAGTATTAGCTTTGATTTGATACCCACAATGTAAAAACACATCCTAGGGTTACCCGGGTCCTCGCTTTGGCCTTCGGCAGCGCCACCTGGTGGCGAGTGGAATCAATAAGCATATTATACTAACCTTCACCGTGGAAAAATATATATATATACCAAATTTCATAATAATCGGCCCAGACACACACGACCCAAATGTATTCAATTCTAATGAATGCTATGTGCGGTACAAAAAATACGTGCGGCAAATAGCAAAACACATTCACTTAACCGACGCACCGCACACACACGCGTTATCAGATTTCAACCAAACTTCACAAAAACCTTTGCCAAAGAAACGCCAACAATGTGTAAAACTTTCACTGCTTTTCTTATACGTGTTGCTGAGATTACCCCGGACAAATGCACACTTTTTTTCGGCTTAATTTTTATATATATAGATTCAGTAGTTGAACGCGATTCGGCAACAGGTTAGGAGGTGAGCAGTTTTATTAAAAGAAAGAAAGAGCATAACTGAATTCGATGTACACAACTCTTTTTACAACAAATTACAATTAAATTTGCAAAAATAATTAAGTAACAACTTTTATTCAGTTTACTTGCTGAAATAAATAATGTCAATACAAAATGTATTATTATAAAATAATAAAATCAAAAACTTAATTTTAACAGTCGAGTAGAAATTGAAACAATTAGTTTTATTCAAGTATTTTGTAAATTTAAGATAATTTTCTTAACGAAGAATTTTATGAAAACTTTTTTCTAAATTGATTCGAACGGCGACTCATTGTGCAGAAGCGCTATGTACATTGTAAACAATAATTGACATAATTGTATTTATGCGTACAAATAAATGGAACTAGATCGATTCCATTGCGATTCCATTTACCTCCTTCTCTATATCCATACAAAATATCTATCAAACAAATAAAATTAAAATTTTCTTTTGAAAATTGAAACCATTCCATCAGTATTTTCTTATGACGTTGTCACGTTCAACTAACTTCAGTAAACCGACTTTACAGACAACCTCTTTTTAATATCCTGTTTTTTGATGGTATTGATGAATTTAACCGGGGATTTAGTGACTAATTTAGCAGCAGAGGCGGAAAGTGTATCGCCTTGTATTCCGATGTGGCCTGGTATCCATAATAGCTTGATTTTTTTGGTGTATTCAATGTCTCTTATCAGTGATATTGTTAAGTCGGCAAAATTAGCATTTAAGATTGCTTGAATTGCTCCTAAGGAATCACAGCACATAAGGTATCGATGTTTATATTTTGCGGCAAATCGGCCGGCAAAGAGGATTCCTGTTGCTTCTGCTGAAAATACTGATGAGTACCATGGTAGTACTGCAGATAGAATTGTTGAGGTATGGTCAACTACGCTACACCCTATGATATTACTGTTTTTGGATCGGTCTGTATATAGGGCTCTCCAGTTTACATGTGAGTTGCGTATATTCAGAAAGGATTGTAAATATACTGATATACATATGTGTAGTTCCTTTTTTGTATTTCGTTAGGTCTAGAATGATAGAGTTTTTTTCCAGAGTCCAAGGAGGTGCGCGAAGTGGGAGTGTTGCGAATGGAGTTATTGATATATCTTCCTCTTTTACCAGTTCTATAAGTTTCTGCAGGGAACTTCTACCCTCCTCGTATTGTATTACGTTTTCTTTTTAATCTTTTTTTCAAAACAGCTTGGACTGGGGACCCTTCGTTATATATATATATATAATTGGCGTGTACAGCCTTTTTGGGTGTTTGGCCGAGCTCCTCCATCTTTTTGTGGCGTGCGGCTTGATGTTGTTCCACAAATGGAGAGACCTACAGTTTCAAGCCGACTCCGAACGGCAGATATTTTTTTATGAGGAGCTTTTTCATGGCAGAAATACACTCGGAGGTTTGCCATTGACTGCCGAGGAGCGACCGCTATTAGAAAAATGTTTTTCTTAATTTTGGTGTTTCACCGAGATTCGAACCAACATTCTCTCTGTGAATTCCGAAACTTAAAAATCGTCCCTGTATTGATGTTAACTATCCGACCAACTTGAAAAGTGGGAACAGTGTCGAAGCTATCATAGTTTCGGCCTACCTACGCTACGACTCTTTACAGCCACCTCCTTCGAGGGAGCTAAGAGAAGTGGTCAAGTACGCAGAATCCAATAATCTGGGGCTAATAGTGGGCTGTGACGCAAATTCACAGAACATTGTGTGGGGAAGCAGCAAATGCAACCCCAGAGGTCTCAAGTTACTGGATTTTATCCTGTCACCCAATTTGGTCATCCAAAACACTGGTAACAAACCAACTTTTGTGACCAGAAGGAGACAAGAGGTGATTGATTTAACACTTACCAATAGGTCAGTTGGAAATCAAATCAACCGATGGCGAGTTTTGGAAGAGGACTCTCTTTCTGATCATCGTCTTATCGAATTCCGACTGGGAATTGACACAATATCAATACCTTCCGGTAGGAATCCTCGAAATGTGGACTGGGACAGGTATGGTGAGCTTGTAACAGAGCGATTACTAAAGCTGAAAAAACTTAAATCAGCAGAAATGATTGAAGATGCTACTAAGAAATTAGAAGGTACTTTAATCAATTGCTTTGAGGAACTGTGTCCACTCAGGCAAAGCAGACAGGGGAAAGCGGTTCCTTGGTGGAACCCTGAACTGTCGAAGCTTCGTGTACGGTCCAGGAAACTTCTTAATAAGGCCTTGAAGACCAAAACAGAAGAGGACTGGGCCAATCATCGACTTACACAGAGAGAATATAAGAAAAAAGTACGGCAAGCCAAACTTGAATCCTATAGAAATTTCTGCAGTAACGTCGAAGAAATGAGGGAAACAGCGAGACTTTGTAAGGTCCTTCATTTAGACCGCTAAGGCTGGATTCCATTCGAAAACCTGATAGTTCATACACCATTTCCAAATCGGAAACGTTCAATGCTCTACTCGAAACCCATTTTCCGGGTAGTAGAACTCTCTCTGAAGCTGAGAGTGGCATGAACAATGACGGTGGCAACGGTGGAACCTCTAGGTACAGCTGGTATATTGCTAGTCGGATAGTGACAAGGGAATCGATAAGGTTTTCCTTATCTTCCTTTGAGAACTTTAAGTCCCCTGGACCTGACGGAATATATCCAGTAATGCTTAAAAAAGGAGGAGACAGGCTGATTGAGGCCCTGAAAAGGATCTTCACAGCCTGTCTTACATTTGGTTATATACCATCCCAATGGCGACGCGTAAGAGTAGTATTTATTCCAAAACCAGGAAAAGATGACTATTCCCTAGCAAAAAGTTTTAGACCAATCAGTTTGACATCGTTCATGTTGAAAAGTCTGGAACGAGTGGTGGAGAAACATATTCGAGTGGGGGTATTGCCGAGAAGTCCACTTAGTAGAAATCAACACGCTTACCAGAGTGGAAAATCATGTGAATCAGCCTTACACGATCTTGTTAGCAAGATTGAAGCTGGGCTGGAAGCTGACGAATACACAATGGGCGTGTTCGTGGACATTGAGGGGGCTTTTGATAATGCCACTTTCGGCTCGATATGTTCTTCTGCCGAACGACACGGAGTTAATCAAGCCATTATAAAATGGATATACTCCATGCTCTCTGAGAGGCTGTTAACCGCTGGTGGGAGCGACGACGAACAAATCACAGTCAGGGCCAAGCAAGGATGTCCCCAAGGGGGTGTTCTTTCTCCGCTGCTGTGGTGCTTCGTCGTAGACTCCCTATTAGCGGAGATGCAGGAACTCGGCTTTCACGTCCAAGCATATGCGGACGACGTCTGTGGAGGAGGCTTTGACCGAAAGTGCAGAGGATCCTTGACAAAATCGATGATTGGTGCATGAGACAAGGTCTTTCCGTTAGACCGAACAAAACAACCATAGTCTTGTTTACGAAAAAACGGAAATTGGATGGACTCGGTCTTCCAACACTGAAAGGTGTGACACTTGGTCTTTCCAACGAAGTTAAATATCTAGGAGTAATCTTGGATAAGAAGCTGACCTGGGAGACACACGTTTCACTGAAGGTGAATCGTGCATTGAAGATTTTTCAGCAATGCCGTAGAGCCTTTGGCAAAACTTGGGGTCTGAAACCTGCTGTGGTCCTATGGATATACACGGCACTTATCTGACCAATCATCACTTACGGTTCTGTGGTCTGGTGGCGACGGAGCATGGTTAAGTCCACAATCCGGGAACTATACAGGCTGCAAAGAAGTGTATGTTTATGCATCACGGGTGCCATGAGTACAACCTCTGGTGATGCCCTAAATGCTATGCTTAATTTGCTCTCCCTGGATCTTAAGATACAACAGGAAGCAATAAAAGCAATGTGTAGACTCCATAAATATGGTTTCTGGCACGAAGATGGAACTTCGGGACACAGAGAAATCTTTAAGTTGCTGTCGGAGCAGTATCCACTGTTTTTGGCACCTAAAGATGACCTGATACCCACAGTTTCGTTCGGAAGGAAATTTGATGTCAGATTTGCAGATGTGCAGAATGCATGCAGGGAGGTTTGACGGATATTTTCTTTACCGATGGGTCCAAGACTGAAATAGGGTCTGGAGCCGGATGGTACTTAAACGATAGTAATAAGTATCACTATGCTATGGGGGGAATGGCAACTGTTTTTCAAACAGAAGTTTTTGCCATCCTAAAAGTAGCCGAATGGATAATCGAGAGGAGATGGAGCGGGAAACAGATTGGAGTCTTCAGTGACAGTCAGGCTGCATTGAAGGCCCTGGAGAACGCGAAGCAAACCTCGAAGATTGTTCAAGAATGTAAGAAGATGCTTAATTCTGTCGCAAGACAAAACAGGCTTGTACTTATATGGGTTCCGGGACACTCCGGTGTTCAAGGAAACGAAATTGCCGACGAATTGGCCAACCGTGGATCAGCGGTGCCCCCACAGGGGCCAGAGCCAATAATCGGAATCAGTCCCGCAGGAATCAAGAATTGGATCAGCGGTTATGTAGGCAATCTACATAAAGAGCGATGGTCCGGTCTAGAACGCTGCAGAACTGCAAAGTGTTTTGTGACAAGTCCGAACAGAAAACTGTCAAACTTTCTACTAAAACTTAGAAGGAAAGACATTCGGTTGATGGTCGGCATCATTACAGGACACAACCCATGGGGTCAGCATATGACCACCATTGGAATCATCGAGGACCCGGTATGCCTGTCCTGCTTGGAGGAGCCGGATAGCACTGAGCACTTTCTCTGTGAGTGTCCTGCTTTTGCTAGAGCGCAACTACGGGTATTGGGTTCCGATGTCATGGGAATGAGTAATATTCGTTCTCTAAAACTGGAGGATATTTACAGATTCGCCAAAGAATCTGGAAAATTCTCACAGGACTAACTATCTCTATCTCTGTCTCTATTCTTTCCTATCTCTTTCTCTGATACTTTTCTCCCTCCCTCCTTGACTATCTACCCCCTTTCCAGAGCTTTAAATACAATGGGCTTTTTAGCCTGAGTGTTTTAGGAGCCACCAAATCTCCTGGTGCTCCTTGGCTCGACCTCTTCAAATTCAAATTCATTCACTATCCGACCCTTTAGCGTTGGGAGTCCAGCTTCTGTTAATATATTTTTGATGGGGGTGGTAGGAAATACTCCAATGACCAGTCTTGTTGCTGTATGGTAGATTGATGTTAGTTTTGATAAATTTCTCTTTGAAGTTAGGGAAAATATTGGAAGGCCATAATCTAACTTAGCTAGAATTGTCGCTTTTATGATTCGCACAAGTGGATTGGAATTGTTCTCCAATTTTATGTTGCTTAATCATTTTATAACATTCAATCTGCTTTGGAGTGAGTTGTGTAGATATGTGATGTGATCATTCCAGGTGTACTTATTATTAAACACTAAGTCTAGTATTTCAAGACTATTTATATTAGTAATATTGTTATTATTTATACATATGTTTATGTCTTGAAAATTTTGTTTGTATCATATGTGTAGGTGTTTAGATTTATTAGTAGATATAATTGTTCCGCTGGCATTACACCAATTAGAATTTTTTTGGAGTAAACTGTTTGTTTGGAATAGGAAATTATCGATATTCCAAATAGTAGTAAACACGTAAGGGTCATCCGGGTAAATAACGTGGTTGAAAAACTTTTGTTTTTTATTGTATAAGACAACTTAGTCGGTTGAATTCTATGAGAAATAGTGTTACAGAAAGGGGTTACCTCTGGGGGATGCCATTTTCGATTGGCCACTGCTCAGATATCTTATTGCCGACTTTCAGACAAATTTTTCGATTTTGTAAGTAGTGGCGTATACATATACTTAATAATTTTTGGGCCGACTGTCCAGTTTATTAGCTGTTCTATTATCGTATGTAAGCCAACCCGATCGAAGGCCTTTTCCATATCTAACGAGAGTATGGAAAAATGATTCTTACAGGAGATGGAGTTAGATACCTGTTCGTCGAGTGTTAGTAAAGCATATATTGTGCCACATCCTGGGTTGAAGGCGGTTTGATGGTTTGAAAATAGATTTGTTTTTGTTGCAAACCACATTAGTCTTCGTGCTATAATTTTCTCCATGACTTTTGGTAAACAAGGTATAAGTTATATGGGGCGGTATCCCTCAATGGTATTTTTTGGCTTATTAGGCTTAGAGATTGGAATAATTAAACTGGTTTTCCATTGTTGAGGGATTATGCTCGTTGAGAAAATTATATTGTAAACGTTGCATAGTTTAGATTTTCCTATAGGCGGTAAGTTTTTGATGAGAGAGTAAGAGAAGTTATCTAGGCCTGGAGTTTTGTCTTTGTTAGCCGTGGAAGTCTCCACAGGCCTCAAACTAACCATAATTTGTGCTTATATTCTTCCACAACAAAATTTTACATTAGTGGAACTAAAGCATATTTTAAACTCGATATCCACACCCATTCTCTAAGTTGGAGATTTTAACTCTTGGCCCCCAGTATGGGGCATAAAATTTAGAAAATTTAATATTTACCGAAAGTTTGAATGTCTTAAACGACGGATCCTCTACACACTTTTCCACGCATAACTCCTGGACGCACGTTGATCATTATCCAATTGTCACTGAATTAGCCACACCCACTACAAATAAATGTTATCGAAAGCCAAAGTTTTTAACAGAAAAGGCAGATTGGTCAAAATTTATGCATATTGCAGCTATTTCTTCTACAGGACTACCTGTTTCCAATAATACTATTAACAAAGAGGCTGCTAATATTGCTAAGATAATACGCTCGGCACATATGTCTATACCTTAAACAAGTTACAGGTTACACAAAAAAGTAGTGCCGTACTGGTCAAATGAACTAGTTTATTTAAGAAATATAAAGCAGTGCAATTGGACAGAATATAAAAGAACAAGGAAAGAAGCGAACCTGATTGCATACAAAAAATCAAATGCAGTTTTTCGTAAAAAATCAAAGGAAGCAAAGCGAAAGTGCTTTGAAGCTCAAACCCCCAGTTCTAGTCCTAAAAAGATTTGGTCCGACATAAAACGGATTGGAGGTACATTCTCCCCAACTTCTATTAATTTTATGAATAGTCCTAGCGGTCCAATTTTTGACTCTAAGCTAATAGCTGAACATTTTGCCTTCAGTTGGTCTTAATTTTCCAACAATTCAAATTTTAATAAAAATTTTACCACAATGAAAGACGACATTCTTAACCGGATTTATAACAAGCCAAACTCGCATGCAAGCGTAACAGAATCAAAAATAACCTATTTAGAATATGGGGAAAACTCCCGGGTCAGACCGCATTTACTATGTAATGTTTAAAAACTTACCTAGTGAGCTAAAACAGAGATTAATCAACCTCTTTAACCAAATATTTTTCACTGGAGTTTTCCCTCAAAACTGGAAGAACGCAGTACTCGTTCCGATTCCAAAATCCAACAATCCATCAGCAGATGCCTCAGAATTTAGACCTATTTCGCTTATATGCTGCATGAGCAAGTTATTAGAAAAAATGATTTCAAAACGCATAATGAGGTACATTTCGAAAAGCATTTTATAAGTCCACATCAAGTGGCATATAAAGAAAATCAAGGAACTACGGATGTACTTTTATTTTTTGAAAACTTTGCCTCATGTGGTTTATCTAACCGCAATCATATCTCCTGTCTAAGCATGGATTTTGAGAAAGCGTTCGGTAAAGTCGGCGTGCATATTGTTTTCCCCAACTAGAGAAATGGAGCTTTGGCAACAGAATATACTATTTTGTTAAGGTATTTCTTTCGAATAGGAAATTTAAAACGAAAGTAAGTAGCGTTTTTTCCAATTTGCACGCTCTCCAGAATGGGATACCGCAAGGTTCCCCACTTTCGGTAACTTTGTTTACAATTGCCTTTGATGAAATTAGCCATATCATTTCCAAATACAAAAATATTTCGCACATTATTTATGCCGACGATGTATTATTATTTTCTAAAATAAGCAACCTAAACTTAGTCAATAAGAAATTTTCAGATATTCTGACCGACATCTCAAGATGGGCGCGAACCTCTCGCTTAATAAATGTAAATCTTTTCATATATGTGTGTAGAAAGCATAAATGTAATAACTTAAATGTAGTCTATAATAACACAAATATTATAAATGCTAACAGCATACGATTTCTTGGAATTATCTTTGATAAGCGTCTTACTTTTAAGGAACACTGTTTAGATTTAAAAAAGAACTTAGCTGCCAGGTTGAATATTATAAAGTATCTGTCATCTAAACATAGTCTCATACGTTCCACAAATCTATTAAATATATCTAGGACTCTCATCTTGTCGAAAATCGACTATGGTTTACCAATATACGGACACGGCGCCAAGTAATCTAAAGCTAATTTTCCCAACATACCACGCGGCCATACGCAGAAGCATTCGAGCCTTTCCAGCATCTCCGATACAGTACATATTGGTGGAAGCAGGGCTACCCAACATTCCGGAGAGAACAGAATACACCACAATGAGTCTCATCCCAAAACTTCTCTATTGCAAGAATAGCATTCCATGTACATACATGAGCCACCTCATCACTATTTGCTGAAGGTAAAGTGCAAAATCGCAAGTCAACTATACTAAGAGCACTGGAATATGCTAACAAACTGGGAATAACCTCACGGCCACAATTAAGACCCCCAATTAGCTCCCCGCCTTGGCATTTTAGAAAGTCTTCAGTCCTTTTTGGTATAGCAACATTTCCAAAATCCAACACCAGTTCATTAGAATACCAGCGTATGTTTGAAGAATACGTCGCACAATTTAGACCTGAATGCAAAATGATCTACACTGATGGTTCAAAAACTCTGGACCATACCACGTTTGCAGTAGTGAATGCTGATGGTGAAACAATAACGAAGGGTCAACTACCTTAGTTCTGCTCTGTGTACACAGCAGAAGCTCTAGCAATACACAATGCCGTAATAGTTGCATCAAAAACTAATGAAAAAACAATCATTTGTTCGGATAGCAAGTCTACAATATCAGGTGCCATGAACATTAGAAACAAATCACCCCTTATTTCAAGCATACGGAGCACATGAATTGAGCATCAAAATAAAGTTAATATAATGTGGATTCCTGGGCACGTTGGTATTAAAGGGAACGAGCTTGCGGACCATAAAGCTAAGGCTGCGGCAATAGAATCGGTGCACACATTTTATTGTATGCTGAAGAAGGACATCTACGGACTAATTAATAAATATTTTGAAGCAAAAAGAACTGAGGCATGGAGAACAGTGCAACACTATTATGCAAGCGTACATACAACTGGCACTAAACCCAACTATAGCCATATGCTGTACCAAGGCAATCACTGCCTTCATCCGACTTCGCATTGGACACACAATCGGTACACACTTCCACATTTTAAATGGTGAGTGGCCACCTCCCTGCCCCTACTGCACCCAGTCAACATTAACAGTTAAACACCTTTTGGACGACTGCACGGATTTTATTAATCTTAAGAACACAAGTTTCAACAACCATCTTCCATCGGAAATACTAAAGACTCTTTCTCAGGAAAACATTGATATACAATAGATTACTTAATTAGAGCGGATCTGAGAAAATTGATTTAAACCATAAGTCTCTTTACTTAAATATCTATGTAAATATTCTTCCGTATATCCTATGAATTTACCTCCCACATAACTTAATTTCTTTATTAATTAATGTGTCGATAGTGCCTAATAATTTTTTCCAGAAAATTAACTCTCTAATAGCTTAACTTTTCTAGTCAAAAAATAATCTTATTAGAGCAGTGAGTCGTAAGCCCTGGCAGCTAGTGCTCCTTTTTTTCTTTTTTTGTAAAATAATAATTTATTGTTATTTTCCATATCTATATATATAAAAATTAAGCCGAAAAAAAGTGTGCGTTTGTCCGGGGTAATCTCAGCAACGCGTGTAAGGAAAATAATGAAAGTTTCACACATTGTTGGTGCTGCTTTGGCAAAGGTTTCCGTGAGGTTTGGTTGAAATCCGATAACGCGTGTGTGTGCGGTGTGTCGGTTAAGTGAGTGTGTTTTTGCTATTTGCCGCACGTATTTTTTGTACCGCACATAGCATTCATTAGAATTGAATACATTTTGGTCGTGTGTGTCTGGGCCGATTATTATGAAATTTGGTATATACATATACATATTTTTCCACGGTGAAGGTTAGTATAATATGCTTATTGATTCCACTCGCCACCAGGTGGCGCTGCCGAAGGCCAAAACGAGGACCCGGGTAACCCTAGGATGTGTTTTTACATTGTGGGTATCAAATCAAAGCTACTGATGAGTGCTTTAATACAGAGTACTTTCTAGATCTCTGAGTGACCAGGGTCTCGAGATATAGCCGAAAAGGTGGACCAAGGTAACCTTGGATGTGTTTGTACAATATGGGTATCAGATGGAAGCTGTTGATGAAAGCTTTTAAGTGAAGTAATTTTTACTGCCCGTTTCCGGGATAAAGAAGGGAGATGGAGCTGGAGATGGAAGAGGAAAAGGAATAGCTACAGGAAGGGGAAGAGGAAGACCACTTATAATTAAAACTTAAAAAAGAATTCTAAAAAAATTGTAAAATGTTAATATAATATACATATACGCTTATTATATAAACGTTAATCTGAAGTCAGTTATAGTGAAAAATTCATTGTATCATTGCCGGCGTAATTGGTGATCGTTTCCTTAATTTTTTGCAGAAAGGTTATGCTAATATGAGATATTACCTATATCATTCATATATTTACGTATTACCTGTGTACTCACAAATATACGGTTGAAGCAAATATATGTCAGTTTTTTTACTTCGCCTGGAAAAGTTTATACAAATTTAAGAAGAGTAAATAGAACTTCTTTTATATCAGACTTCACGCAAAAAAGTCATTTGCACTTGAACACATAGCTGGGTTAAAGCGGGGGGGAATAGAACAGTTCTCTTCTCCTTCTCCGCTTTTTCGCACACGTAATTGTATGGGATGAGTGCACGATGGCACATAAAAAGTCACTGGAAGCGCTTAATAGGATATTACGAGATTTACATAGTAAAAATGAAAAGTTTGGTCGTGCCTTAGTGCTGCTGGCAGGTGATTTTAGACAAACACTGCCTGTTGTTCCTCGAGCAACTGTAGCAGATGAATTGGTTGCATGTTTGAAATCATCATATTTGTGGAGACATGTTCAAACACTCAAACTAACTACAAATGTACGTGTTCTAATGCAAAATGATCCATCATCTGCTGAATTTTCACAGCAATTATTGGATATTGGAAATGGCAAAGTTCCTGTCGATAATTTAACTAGCTTAATAACTTTACAACCAAACTTTTGTCAAATAAGTCAAACGAAAGAAAAGTTATTCAAAGTATTTTCCCAAATTTGCCTCAAAATTACAAAAATCATGATTGGCTTAGTGAACGAGCCATCATGGCTGGCAAAAATAAAGATGTGAATGAAATGAATGCGGCTATTTTGGCTAACATACCAAGTCCAGAACAAACATATCAATCCGTTGACACTCTTACAAATCAAGATGATATTGTAAATTATCCCACTGAATTTTTGAATTCCCTTGATTTACCTGGATTACCGCCACACATGCTATACTTGAAAATAGGAGCACCGATTATTATGTTGAGAAATATAAATCAACCACGATTATATAATGGCACTCGATTAACAGTTAAGAGATTGATGAATAACGTCATTGAAGCAACAATTTTGAATGGAAAATACTCTGGTGAAGACGTTTTAATACCGCGAATACCAATGATACCATCGGATATGCCGTATGAATTCAAACGTCTTCAATTTCCTGTTCGCCTTGCATTCGCGATTACTATTAATAAGTCACAAGGCCAAACTTTATCAATTTGTGGTATTGATTTAGAATACCCATGTTTTTCTCATGGCCAACTTTATGTTTCATGCTCAAGAGTTGGTAAGCCATCGGTATTGTTCATTTATTCAACAACGCATGGAAAAACGAAGAATATTGTGTACCAAAGAGCATTACAATAAAAAAAGTAATAAACTAAATCACATCAAACGTTTTTTAATTGCTACTACTATTCAAAACTTCTTTCATTACTATTCATGCGCGAGAATTTTTATAAAAACCACACAGTATTTTTCGGCTTAATTTAATTAATTAATCTAGATTTTTTTAAAGACGACCAGAGGAACGGGCGGGTTTTCGCTAGTATTAAATAAATAAATAAATAAATTCAAAGCCTATGGGAAACTACATACACACATACGAGTATACATGCCTGTATGCACATATGTACGGATGTGTATAACGAACTTTTTTCCAAGAGCGATTTTACTCACTTAAAAATGTTTAAACAAATTAACAACAAACATGGGAACTATCGCTTTTATATGCAATAAATGAGCAGCAAAGAGATTAAGAGAGCAACAATGCATCATTCCATTCATTCAGTATTCAGTATTCAGTAGCTGAACGCGAATCGGCAACAGGTTAGGAAGTGAGCAGTTTTATTAAAAGAAACAAAGAGCATAACTGAATTTGATGTACACAACTCTTTTTACAACAAATTACAATTAAATTTGCAAAAATAATTAAGTAATAACTTTTATTCAGTTTACTTGCTGAAATAAATAATGTCAATACAAAATGTATTATTATAAAATAATAAAATCAGAAACTTAATTTTAACAGTCGAGTAGAAATTGAAACAATAAGTTTTATTCAAGTATTTTGTAAATTTAAAATAATTTTCTGAACGAAGAATTTTATGAAAACTTTTTCTAAATTGTTTCGAACGACGACTCGTTTTGCAGAAGCGCTATGTACATTGTAAACAAAAATTGACATAATTGTATTTATGCGTACAAATAAATGGAACTAGATCGATTCCATTGCGATTCCATTTACCTCCTTCTCTATATCCATACAAAATATCTATCAAACAAATAAAATTAAAATTTTCTTTTGAAAAATGAAACCATTCCATCAGTATTTTTTTATGACGTTGTCACGTTCAACTAACTTCAGTAAACCGACTTTACAGACAACCTCTTTTTAATATCCTGTTTTTTGATGGTATTGATGAATTTAACCGGGGATTTAGTGACTAATTTAGCAGCAGAGGCGGAAAGTGTATCGCCTTGTATTCCGATGTGGCCTGGTATCCATAATAGCTTGATTTTTTTGGTGTATTCAATGTCTCTTATCAGTGATATTGTTAAGTCGGCAAAATTAGCATTTAAGATTGCTTGAATTGCTCCTAAGGAATCACAGCACATAAGGTATCGATGTTTATATTTTGCGGCAAATCGGCCGGCAAAGAGGATTCCTGTTGCTTCTGCTGAAAATACTGATGAGTACCATGGTAGTACTGCAGATAGAATTGTTGAGGTATGGTCAACTACGCTACACCCTATGATATTACTGTTTTTGGATCGGTCTGTATATAGGGCTCTCCAGTTTACATGTGAGTTGCGTATATTCAGAAAGGATTGTAAATATACTGATATACATATGTGTAGTTCCTTTTTTGTATTTCGTTAGGTCTAGAATGATAGAGTTTTTTTCCAGAGTCCAAGGAGGTGCGCGAAGTGGGAGTGTTGCGAATGGAGTTATTGATATATCTTCCTCTTTTACCAGTTCTATAAGTTTCTGCAGGAACTTCTACCCTCCTCGTATTGTATTAAGTTTTCTTTTTAATCTTTTTTTCAAAACAGCTTGGACTGGGGACCCTTCGTTATATAATATATATATACAGGGTTGGCCATATTAAACTGACCCATGTGATTATTAAAAAAATATGGAAAAAGAAAAATTTTTTTGTGTTTCATTGTGAAAAGCATTTAATTTAGTTCAAGGAGATTCGTTTACATCACTTTTTGAATATGATATCGCGCAAGTGGTCGCCCTTAGCTCGTATAGCGTAATGTGCCCGTTTTTCGGCGTTTTCCATAGTTTTGGCCAGCGTCTCGGCCGATATGGCGGCTATTTCCCGTCGGATATTGGCCTTAAGTGCGCCTAGTGTCTTTGGCTTGTTGACGTAAACCTTAGATTTCAAATAGCCCCAAAGAAAAAAGTCCGGTGGCGTCAAATCCGGTGATCGTGGCGGCCAGTCAAAATCGCCGCTTTTTGATATCAAACGGCCAGGGAACAAAGTCTTCAATAAGTTGACGGTGGCTCGTGCTGTGTGTGGTGGTGCGCCATCTTGCTGAAACCAGAAGTGCTCCATACCATTTTCACGAACAATCGGCATCGCAAAATCGGTTATCATGGCCCGATAACGCTCTTGATTGACGGTCAATGGTTGGTGTTGACCATTTTCAAAGAAGAACGGCCCAGTGACCATATCAGCGCAAATGCCACACCAGACTGTAACTTTTTGGTCGTGGAGAGGTACCTCTTCAATAATTTGAGGGTTTTCAGTGGCGTAGAAACGGCAATTTTGCTTATTTACGGTTCCGTTCAAGGAAAAATGGGCCTCATCACTCATAATGATTTGATGACGTTGCGTTTTTACAATCGAGAAGGAATTTTGAATGTACAGCTGAACAATTTCAGCGCGTTCTATTGGGGTGTACTGTTTCATGGTATAAATCTCCTTCGACTGACGCTTCCAACGCGGTATGTCATTAGCTGATCTGAAATTACAGTAAAAAGTTATAGGGTTACTCAATGGGTCAGTTTAATATGGCCAACCCTGTATATATGTATATATATAATTGGCGCGTACAGCCTTTTTGGCTTCGGAGTACATTCCAAACTCGTCGCCATTGTGTTGGTGGTGTAGATGCGGTTGAGATAACTCCCGCTTTGCGTCCGATCTGCCTCTGAACGCATGCCTCATAAGGGTATGCGTCAACCCTAGCACGGCCTCCCTGCCTCGGTACAAATAACCGTGGGATCTCTTAGGGACGACTACACTTTCGAGTCATGGATAGCGGCTCCGAGTGGGGATCCAATAAAAACAAAAATGAACAACAACAACAAAAAACAAAACCAAAAAACAAAAAACCCGAAGAAATTAGGCGGCAGTGGGAATTCGGAGCCGAACCTCAAGGGTTTTCGTATGTTTGTATGACTGGTATTCTGTTCAAAGGGAAGTTACCGTGTAGGATATTAACCTTCTTCCAAAGAGTACTGGATGGGGGTTGGTGGTTTATATCATTGGTAAACTCTACGAAGCGTTCCCTTTTCGAAATTTTGGCTTCTTTTTTGATTTTGGCATTTGCCTTTTGGTATTCTGAAATATTTTCTTTTGTGGGGTTGCGCTTTGCAGTTTTCCAGAGATACACTTTTTTGTGTCTGAGAGAGGATAAAATTTCATTCCACCAGTAAGTAACCCGACAGTGAAAGTTTAATGTACGAGTCGGAATTGATGCGTTCGCGCGAAGTTTAGTTTTCCTTGGTAGGATTGCTATTGATTGGTTGCTGTTGTTTCTGTTTAATGTAATAGGACTATGAATAAGTTCGTTTCGGTTTTACAACAGATGGCGTAACTTGATTATTATTCCATCGATCCACATTTCCAAACATTCATTGGAGAGCTACTGTCGTAAGGCACAAACGTCAGTATAAGTTTTTTATTTGAAGCGTAAACAACAATATTTTTACCACACTTGAAAATGTCGAATTTCGTGCCAAATAATGTGTTTTTGCGGGGAATTCTTCTTCATTATTTTAATATGAAGAAAAAAGCAGCCGAAAGTCATCGTATCTTGGTGGAAGTTTATGGTGAGCATGCTCTATCTGAGCGAACGTGCCAGAAGTGGTTTGCACGCTTTAAAAGTGGTGATTTTGGCTTGGAAGACGAAGAACGCGAGGGTGCGCCGCCAAAGTTCATGGATACCGAATTGGAGGAATTGCTCGATCAAGATCCGGCTCAAACGCAAGAAGAGGTTGCAAAAACTTTGGGAGTTGATCAATCAACCATTTCCAAACGTTTAAAAGCCATGGGAATGATCCGAAAGGTAGGCCATTGGGTGCCGTATGAATTGAAGCCAAGAGACGTTGAACGCCGTTTTATGGCATGCGAACAACTGCTTCAACGGCACAAAAGAAAGGGTTTTTTGCATCGAATTGTGACTGGCGATGAAAAGTGGGTCCATTACGACAATCCAAAACGTCGGGCAACGTATGGATACCCTGGCCATGCTTCAACATCGACGTCGGCGCAGAATATTCATGGCCTGAAGGTTATGCTGTGTATCTGGTGGGACCAGCTGGGTGTTGTGTATTATGAGCTACTGAAACCGAATGAAACGATTACGGGGGATGTCTACCGACGACAATTGATGCGTTTGAGCCGAGCACTGCGAGAAAAACGGCCGCAATACGCCGATAGACACGACAAAGTTATTTTGCAACATGACAATGCTCGGCCACATGTTGCACAAGTGGTCAAAACATACTTAGAAACGCTCAAATGGGATGTCCTACCCCACCCGCCGTATAGTCCAGACCTTGCGCCATCCGATTACTATCTCTTCCGATCGATGCAACATGGCCTGGCTGACCAGCACTTCCGTAATTACGATGAAGTCAAAAAATGGATCGATTCGTGGATTGCGGCAAAACCGACCGAATTTTTCACAAAGGGAATCCGTGAATTGCCAGAAAGATGGGAAAAAGTAGTAGTAAGCGATGGACAATATTTTGAATATTAAATTTGTAACCATTTTACGTCAATAAAGTTTCAAATTTCGAAAAAAAACCGCACGAACTTATTCATAGTCCTATTAAGATTGTCAAAGTGATATTCTATGAGGGTCTAGTAAGAGGACCAATCTCCTAGCTCTAAGTTGTAGCGTTTGGTATTATATGTGTGTCGCAGAGTGTTGGATTAAATAAGATCAGCAATATTGGGTAGTGGTCGCTGCCGTAAGGCTCATCGAAGATTCTCCATGCAACAGCGATGTTGAGGGGTGGATTGCAAATTCGTTGGAGAAAGTTCGGTTTTTAGAAAGTTTCGACCACGTTTTGACGAAGAAACGTACGATTTCTTCATTAGTGGATGCGGAGGAGTTTTCGGATGTTTGTATGACTTGTATTCTGTTCGAAAGGAAGTTACCGTATAGGATATTGGCCTTCTTTCAAAGAGTACTTGATGGGGTTTGGTGGTTTATATATCTGGTCAACTCTACGAAGCATTGCCTTTTCGAAATTTTGGTTACCGTGTAGGATATTAGCCTTCTTTCAAAGAGTACTTGATGGGATTTGGTGGTTTATATATCTGGTAAACTCTACGAAGCATTCTCTTTTCGAATTTTTGGCTTCTCTTTTGAATTTGGCATTTGCCTTTTTGTATTTTAAAATATTTTCTTTTGTGCTTGTTGCGCTTTGCAGTTTTCCAGAGATACACTTTTTCGCGTCTGAAAGAGGATAAAATTTCATTCCACCAGTAACCCAACTGTGATAGTTTGGTGTACGAGTGGGAATTGATGCGTTCGCGCAAAGTTTAATTTTCCTTGTTAGGATTGCTGTTGATTGGTTGCTGTTCTTTCTGTGATACACTATGAGGGTCTGGTAGGAGGACCAATCTGCTAGCTCTAAGTTGTAGCGTTTGGTATTATTTGTGTGGCAGAGTGTTGTGATTAGATAAGCTCAGTAATATTGGGTAGTGGTCGCTGACGTAAGGCTCATCGAAGACTTTCCATGCAACAGTGATGTTGAGGGATGGATTGCAGATGCTAAGGTGTATGTGAGTGTGTGTGGATCTTGTTGAAAAATGTGTTGGGGATTTGTCGTTAAGTAAAATCAAATTACCGTTTTAAATGAAGTTAGTGATTATTCTGCCGTTTTTGTTAAAGTTCGGGGAGCCCCAAAGCGGACTCCAGACGCTTAAATCGCCCAAAAGCAGGAATGGGATATTTGTGTTTGGAAAGAGATGGTGTAAATCAATTTCTGTGAGGCTAGCTGTAGGGGATATGTAAGTACTAATTACTATGAAATAGATATTAGATTTAGTTTTAACTGAGATGTATAAAATAATGTGTTATTTATTAGCAGAGCAACTCCCCGATTGCTACAGAGTTTAGTTTCATGATGGGTTTGAGTGAAGTTGGGTTTCTTGCAGAGCGATTATGTCGTATTTATTTTCTTTTATGAGTACAGTGAGCTCATTATATTTATTAAGGTAACCATTAAGATTCCATTGCAAAACCTTAAGTAACATGATAAACAAACTGAGTGAAGTTTGGAATCTCTACTAGCGAAAAACTGGTTTTCGGTAATAACAGTTCTTTTTATTGTTCCATGTCGGTAGGTGAATTAAAGCCATAGAGATTGGAAGTAAGAGTGGAATATGAGTAATTGTTGGGGAGTGTTATGTTATCAGTATTGTGCTGTTGTGACGTGCTATTAATTATTTGAGCCAATAATGTTTGTACATTGGGAATAGTGAGATTTTTGCTGTCTGATATAAAGAGTTTCATAGAGTTGTTATTTGTTGTTGAGTTTATTGCTTGTTGGCTTGTGGATGAATTAGGCATATGGTTTTGAGTATTTAAATGGTCTTCTATAATATATGTGTAGTTTGAGTTGTTAGAAAAAAAAAATAGTATTGTTGGATAATGGAGAGCGATTTGATGAGTTATCTTGGTTAACTGTATTCTTTGTTTCTATTATAGAGTTATCTTGTTGAGTAGTGGATGGATTAAAAGTGGCTCTTTGAGTGGTTTCTGTGCTTTCAGTAGTATGGGAGAGATTTGGTCTATTGGATGTAGTCGGCATATTATTGTTGTTGTTGTTTTGAGTGTTTGTTTTTTGTTCTTTTGGTTTTGTTACATTTTTTTGAATTGCTTCTTCTAGATTTTCCCGTGGGGAAATATATTCTTTTTGATTATGATTTACTGCTTCAGTGACTTCTCGAAAAGAGCACCTGTTTAGTGTTTTATAGGTAAATATATCTCTCCTGTTTCGTAATGGTGGACATATCATGTTGTTGGATCTATGCTGTTGCTTACAGTTAATGCACTCAACTTTTATGCAGGGTGAGGGGTCGTGAAATGTAGAGGAACATACGTTGCATTTATTTTCGGATTTACAATGTTTTAATGTATGATCTAAAGTGTAGCAATTTTTGCATTGCATTGGGGATGGGATATAAGGCTCTACCTTTACTGTTTTTGACTTTACCGTCTTTATATTTAGTAATTTTTTTACATTCTGTGGCTAATTGATTTTGTAGACCTTCAACGATTTCATTTTCAGTTAACGTGGATTGAAAAGTAGAGTAAATCACACCGTTATGGTATTAAGTGTGGGGGGGAGGCTCACTGATATATCACATAAATTTGATAGTTTAGTGGCTCTAAGACATTTTGTGGTTTCTTGATTATTTTTTGTTAAAATGAGGAGAGACAGGTGGGCTAGGTGACCGTAAAAGTCTAAATAAACACTTACCACGAAAAAATTTGTATAGGAGGCCAGCCAGACCCGAGGTGCCCAACAGAAGATGTAACTTTTTAAAGCCTTTTTTAAATTAAATTTTAAGAACCTACTTGGAAGGCGGCCGCCGTAGCCGAAATGGTTCGTGCGTTACCACCATTCGAATTCATAGAGATTCCTCGGCAGTCAATGGCAAACCTCCGAGTGTATTTCAGCCATGAAAAAGCTCCTCATAAAAATACTGCCGTTCGGAATCGGCTTGAAACTGTAGGACCCTCTATTTGTGAAATAACAGCAAGACGCACAACACAAATAGTAGGAGGAGCTCGGCCTAACACCCAAAAGGTGTACGCTCCAATTATATATATATATATATTTGGAAGTTAAAGCCGTTAGCTATAATAAAAATATGTTAACTTCACACCCAAAGGTCTGCCATCTTGTCTAAGTAAGTTTATTTTTACTTCGACTGCGAGGAGTACAGATGCTCCACCAAAATGCAATCTGTTACTTCTATTCTGTGCACTTATTACGGGTTATTCTGTCATTTAAATTGGGTTCTCTCAGTACTCTTCGCACAGTTTCTGAATGGCAAGTCTTAGCTAAATTATTTTTGACCATTTCAGTTAAGGGGTTATATACCTTGTGCTGGGCTAAAAAATCGAAAATTTTTTTATGGCATATTCTAAAAGTACATCACCTTAAAAATATAAATTCAAAATCATAAAGATCGGAGCACTAGAACGAAAGTTACAGACCGTGGAAGCGCGTGACCTTTCTTGAAAATGAAGTGCACGCAAAACTTTAGACACGATTATCTCGAAGTCGTGTTTTTTGAACATTATGTAAAATCAAAGTTACAACCTCGTGAATCTGAACGGTTCACTTTTTAAAAATATTTGCATAGTTCGCTGGAATTAATTTTTTTTTTGTAGGTTTTCAGCCCCTCAAAAATCACTTTTTTTGTGCAAAGAAGTTTTCATATCGACAAAATTTTTGTTTGGGTAAATAAACCATTCAGATTCACTAAAAAACATTTTTCTACAATAATCATTTATTTTTTTTGATTTCAGTTGAGCTGCTCATGCGCTACCGTGATCACCGCAAGCCTCTTGTAAAAAACAGCGTTTCGGGGGAGGGGCGATATCAACAATAACAAAAATGTATTCTTCGAGAGTTACCCTTCAGTATGATATCCTCATTTGAATAAAAGTTCTAAAACATATTTAAAAAAAATTATGACAATCACCAATTTTTTCGTGCTCACAAGGTATATAATCCCCTAACTTTTGAGCGCTTGTTGCTAGATTTTTCTTCACTTGGCGCAGGAACCACTGATATTCATTCTCTGTGAAAGTTTTATTTTAATCTTGTCGCCACTTATTTACCACACGATTTTCATGTACATACAGTCTGTGTCAGAAGAAAATAACCGGTTTTTTTCTTATAACTTCAAGTTATATTCGTTCTACTTTTTGCTGTATAATAGTCCCACTCAAGGGCTACAACGCTAGTGCTAACTCAGGTTAGTGTCGTTCGAAAATTTCCCGTAAACGCTACCAAACAAAAATGAGTGAGAAGTATGCGAACCGTTTTGAGGCGGTATTTTTATGGACGTATTCGGAGGGCTGCAAAAGTAATTAAAAAATCAAAAAAGTTGGTTGTGATGTGGAATCAGCGGTATAAGGAGTAAAAAAGTTGATGACTTTTCCGAGCGCGGCTTGAAGCGAGTGACGACAAAAAAGCAGGATAAGGTGATCGTCCAACTTTTCAAGCGGGATCCTTCTTTGTGACTGCGCCAAGCACGATCAGTTCTTACTAAAAAGGGAATAGATGTGAGTATCAATTCCATCGATTGTCGACTGAAGGAGGCGAACATATCCTACCATCAGACGTCATCAAAACCACTGCTCTCAGAAACACACATTGAGTAACAACAAACCCAGAAAATGGTGTCACAGTATTGGACTGCCCCCATTGAAAATGTGTGGGGAACTATGAAAACGCATCTTGCAGGAAGGCCAGTTCATGAATTAAAGCAACTCGTACGTCAAGTTCGCAAATTCTAGTCCTGTTCGTCGACGAGCTACGCTGAAAAGCTGGTTCAAAGCATGTAGAAGATGCCAGGCTATATTCGACAACGATGAAGACTACATGGCTTATTGAGTAATTGGGACTCGTAGTTTTGTACATACTTTCATGTAAAAAAAATTGAAATACATATCTTTTATACTTCATGAATAATCGCGTTCCCTTTTTTCTAACACCGACTTTATAAAGCGATCAATAATGTTCCAAACTGTTGACAAACTTAAATGTAGAATTTCAGCTATTTTATGGTGCGACTTTATTTTTTTTTTTTAATGCTCTAAAACTAACTCACGCTTTTCTATTGAAGTTCGTGATCCCATGGTTAAAAACAAAACAAGCAAAATATATAAGATGTCTGCATACTCGGTCGCCCTATTTTCGCAAAATATTGTGAAATACCTACAGCGTTATGTCCGCTGCCGTTGAAGTAGTCCTCAATGCACTTGTGGTGCAAAGTGCACCAAGGTGTTGAATACTTTCTATAGGTTTTTTATATGTCGGTTTTCTTAGCGCAATCCACCAAATCAGAGCACCGTATAGTAATATTGGCTTTACTATAACTGAGTAGCACCAATACATTATAGCAGGAGATGGACCTCATGTAACCTCCAGCATCTTTTCACATGTATATAGTGAGTTACTGGCCAAAGTTACTCCAAGGTACTTGGTGTGGTCTTTAAGCGTCAGCTCCACGTCGTTCAGCGTCGGTGGGTGCCAATAGGGGATCTTGTACCTTCTAGTAAAAAGTATCATATCTGTTTTATCGGCATTTATCCCCAGGTCTTCCTGTGCTGCCCATTCGTGCACTGTTACGGGTTATGTCACTGTTATTAGTTATGTCACTCCTGGTGCTTAGGATTTGCCTGTCACTACTATGGCTATATCATCTGCATATGCTACTAGTTTCGATACCGTACCTTTAAATTTCTTTAGTAACTCATTAACTGCGAGTAGCCTGAGAAGGGGCGATAGAACTCCACATTGTGGTGCTAGTTTAGTGAGTTCAGCTTCGTTCCATTCCGCCCTATAATTCTGCAACCTAACAAGTTCTTTATCCAAAAACAGCGAGTTCTGTATTTGTTGTGTCTAAGCCCTTTAAAATGGCTTGTCAACAGTTTGTTGAATGCTCAACTAATGCCTAGAAATACTCCTAAAACATATTCCTTGTGCTTTAGAGCTTTCTCTGTAACTAAAACTAGAGAGTGTAACGCAGTCTCTGTGGATCAGTCTTTAGTATATGTGAGTTGTGCCTTTGACATAAAGTCTGACACCCTATTTTACGATGCGGGCGTCAAGGATTTCCTCAAACGTTTTCAGAAGAAATGAGGTCAAACTAACAGGCCTATATTCCTTTGAGAGTGTCGGGTTCTTTTTACCTACTTCCGGTATAAACACAACCCTTGCTTCTCTCCAGATAACAGGTACATAGTAAAGCCTCAGACATCATGTGTATATCGCTTTTAGACATGGTACCTGAAGATCATTCATCCTTTGGAGCATGGCTGAAAAATTTTCATCTATACCTGGCGATTTAAATGGGTCAAAAGTGTTTATTGTCCATTCTATTTTTTTAGTTGTAAAAATCTCTTCTGTGATGTTTGCTACGTTATCCCTCAAGGGCTCGTGATCTAACTAGTTTTTGCATCCTGAAAAATGCCTACTAACTAGACCGATTCTTCACAACAATCTGACCACTCTTCGTTAGGTTTGCGCATTAAATTGGGCGTGATGGGATGTTTCGATAACAGTTTCCTGAGCCTAGCCTCCTCGTTTATTCATTCTATGCTGTATTTATTCATTCTAAGGCTCTGTTGGCCTTACATACCTCTTTTGGGTATGTCTTTCGTAGATCGTTATATTCTTCAAAGAGTTATAGCAGCCTAAAAGTTTCAAAAAAACATAGAAGGAAATTTTCGGTCCTCCAGAGTTCTATTGCTAACTTTCAATCTATATAATTTGCCCAGTAAAATTGGCATTGCTTGGCGTAAAGTGTTAGTCCCGCAATATATTCACTCCCTCCTCCTCCAAAGAATGTACTAAATTCTAACAGGCTAAACAAATCGTAAAAATTAAAACTATAAATAAATATTCAATGCGCGAAGCCATCAAACTTCATAAACAACAGCAAATCATTATAAATTCTCCTAATAGCTCTTACGCTGCCATAGCTTTCAATTCAAAGGAAAGCAATAAAAATACAATATCAACGATTTCAAATAACGGCAATAATGCTGCCTTCACTCTAACTCAAAATAACAATAACAAAGACACTAACTACAACCCACCTAATAACTTAGCAAAAACAACTGAAATATCTAATAACTCTTCTAACATTTCCTCTCCTCCTGTCATACTAACTTTGCAAATACCCTAACGACAAATCCAACCTCACTCATAAACGTTCCCTCAGCAATAAATACTAATGAATACAAGTTCCCTTCTTACTCCCCAAACTCTATTATCGCATATAATTCTGCTCAACGTATTGTACATATTCACATCTTTTTCTTATTTATTTTGATATATAATCACGTTAAAAATAGTTTAGTGGAACATAAACGGGTATGTCAACAATTGTCATAAGCTTCAATGGCTTATCAAAGAGAAAACTAAAGATGTCATCTGTGTTCAAGAGACACAGATTCCTACATCACCCAACAGGAATTTTTCTTATCCGAAACAATATATTGGTTATTTTTCTAATTTGAAGAGAGTCATAACCAACAAACAAAGGGTCGGTTTACTCTTAAAAAGGTGCATTTTGCACGAGGTTATAAACGTAACATCTACCTTATCTATCATGTCAGTCCATAAAATCGTGCGTTTTTTAAAAGTGATTTTAAAATTTATAAAAAGGATGTTTAAAGTATTTAATAATAAATAATATATTTTCTTTCATTATTTATAATGTCTTCCCAACGATTAAGCAAATTTTTAATTCCTGCTCAAAAAAAGTTTTGTCCTTGGAGCCAAAGTACGCTTCGATATCCCTTTTTATAGCTTCTTTTGAGGAGTAGTTCTTGTTACTCATATGGAAATGAAGTGCATGGAAAAGGTGATAATGACAAGGTGTAATATCCGGAGAATATGGTGGATGCGGCATTAGCTCCCATCCGAGCTCGTTCAGCTTGCCTAATGTTTGCCTTGCGGTATGAGGTCTTGCGTTGTCGTAGTGAAACAACGTCTATTCACTAAAGACGGTCGATTCTTTTAAGTGCCTCATTCAGGTTTGATAGCTGATGTGAATAATAATCAGTAGTTATCGTCTGGTTTGGTTCCAGAAGTTAATAATATACAATACCGGCCATATCCCACCAAATAGACAGGAGAATCTTCTTTGCGTGAAGGCTATCTCTAGGGGTCGGTTCTGGTATTTCATCTTTATCTAACTATTGGCGTTTGAGATCAGGATTATTGTAAAGGGCCCATTTTTCATCTCCAGTAACGACACGGCTTAAAAAACTTTCATTTTCAAGCCGTTGAAGCAGCTGAGAACACATATTCACTCTCTGCTGAAGGTTGGCGACGGAGAGTCTATGCGGAACCCATTTTCCCAGCTTTGAAACCTTTTCCAACTGAACCAGGTGCCTCTGAACTGTTCCATGTAATGAATTTAGCCTCTGAGCTATCATATCAACTGTCAAGTTTGGCTCAGCTTCCACGAGTTCGAGCAAGGCGTCGGAGTTAAAGACTTCAGGACGACCAGCGCGCAGGACATCCTCCACGTCGCAGTTACCACTTCGGAATTCTGAAAACCACTTTTGCGCACTCCTTACAATCACGGTATCCTCTCCGTGAACAGTGTTTATTTTTGCAGCAGCAGTTGTTGCATTTTTACCACGTTTATAAAAAAAAATACAAAATATGCCTCTGATACGCGTTCGAAGATTCCATTTTATTTTTTAACAACACGTGCTTCTATCCGCGATTAAAATCACTTGTTCAATGCACAATATATCAAAGAAAATATAAATAGTTACGTTATATTCCGCGAATAACACGGTGCTACAAAATAAAAAAAATCGAAAGAACTCTTCAAGTGATACAGTGCACGTTTTAGGTCAAGACCAGTACAACACGAAACTGTGTTTAGAAAGTTCAAAACACCCTCAAATTTTTAATTTATTGTTAATAACCCGATTTATGGTGTTTTTGATGAAGTAAAAATACATAACTAGCCCATTTTTTAACCGATTTTTTATTTCAATATGGCCTTGGGAAGGGGAGTGTACAGTGCGTTATGAATGTATATAATTCTAAGACTGAACGATTGATGTTCAAAAGAAATTTTCAATAACAAGCTCTGATTTGTGCAATTTTCCACGTTTTTTGCAATGTGATGCAATTTTTTGGCCACTATTCTCCAACGGGCACCACAAATTTATACATATTTTTAAACTCCAATAAAATGTGCTCGAAATAAGTCTTCATACACTGAAAGCTGTAAAAGTTACGATTTGAAAAAAAAATTTGTTTTCCAAATTTTTAAAAATCCAGCTGAACCGAGACTGCGAGAGAATACTGCTTGACCGATAGTGCTTTACTGGTCATACTGGCTAATTTTGAAAGACAGCAATAAGTTTATATAACTATGAATACATCTAGCATATCAAAACTCATTATAACCCAAGCTTACCTAATCCAAACTGACCAACCGAAGCTTGCATGACACAGCAGAACCGTTTGAAATTTGCTGGTAAGCATGTACAATTTAATGAGTGTGAAAAATCATCACTCTTGGGTGATCAAGACCTATTGAAACTTAGCGTAAGTGCATCTAACCTAACCTAACCTAACCTAACCTTACCAAACGTTATTTAAATTAAGCTAATATAGATAATGAAATGATAAGACAATGAAATTAAGTGTGTTTCAGTGCCGAGTGTATTACATGGAAAAAACTCAGTTCAGATTGCGTTAGATTCTTTCAGGTTAATGAAGTTTGGTTAGGTTGATTTTAGTTACGAATTTCCTGTAAAGTTATGTTAGTTTGTGTTATGCTAGGTAAAAATACGTTACGTTTATTTGTAGATGTTTTGAATCGAGTACACATAGAAGTACAATGCAATCGGTTCAATTGTGTTACGTAGGGGTATATTTAGTGAAGTGAGATTAGGATAAGTTATTCAAGGTTACGTCGAGTTTGGGTAGGTTGGCATTGCAAGCTGATCAAAATGCAATGCAGCAAAGCAGCACAATGGGTTCGGTTGTCTGACGTTGTATTCGGTCGGATTGATTTCGATAACGTTAGGTTAGATGAGGTTTATTAAGGTAATACTATGTCCGGGTAAGTCTGAAAATTTCAGAAGTAAGTCAGCTAATTGTGTTACTTTATGCAATATTACTTTTTTTTCACGTTATAATATTCTTCTACGGTCTTTGTTCAACTCGAGAATGTTCTGTTTTTATTTTATTTCTACAAAAACGTTCTTCACTTGGAAAATTTCAATAATGCTAGATTCCGAATGGACACAGGTATGAGTAAATATACTTAATTATACACGAATTTTGCGAATAATAACGAAGAACCGCATTAAATTTGCAAATATGAAAGTAGTGCGCAAAACTTTCAGTTTACTGATTTTTTTTGTTTCACAAAAAAATCCGTTACTTCGAGACATTTTGATCGCTTTTTGAAATTAAATGCTTTTTACATTTGGAATAGACACAGCTATAAGACTTTATACTAATAAATAAACCTTTCATTTCAATATTATCAACAGCAAAAAATGGAAACATTTACTACAATTTAAGTTTTGTGTTGAAAATCAGACATACGTCAAAAGGACTAACATTTACCTCAACAAAACTGTTTCAAGATTGGAAATCGGTTAAAATGCAGACGAGTTACAAATTTTTAAGTGTCGGAATACACTCAAACACGGTTTTTTTAACGATAAATAAAAGATTTGAGGGTGTTAAAAATTTGTTGAACACGGTTCTGCGTCGTTCTCGGCTAGATCTACAGTGCTCATCATGTCACTTCAAAAGTTCTGATTCACTGTAGCACCGTGTAATTTTTTATATATTGTACAAAAATCGTGCAATAGTGAAATTATGGGTAAAATACGCACGAACTTATGGACTGACCTGTACAATAGCTTTGGAAATTAAATTAAATCATACACTATGTATGGCAAATACATATATTCCACCTTCGCAAGTTTTCAACGAAACTGAGCTGAGAAATTGCACCTCTCTTGTGGGCAGGAGATTTCAATGCGTGGAGTCCACTTTGGGGCGCCACCAGTAAAAGTCTAAATATAGACTTACCATGAAAAGTAGAAAAAAGCAGGCAAAATAGTCAAAATGCATCGTATACATCTGTATAGGAGGCCAGCCAGACCCGAGGTGCCCAACCGAAGGTGTAACTTTTTAAAGTCTTTTTTCGTCTTGTTCGAAGATCTTTTTTAAAAAGTTATATCCATAAATCGATAGAAAATTTAATTTTAGGAAACTACTTGGAAGGCGGCCGCCGTAGCCGAATTGGTTGGTGCGTGACTACCATTCGGAATTCACAGAGAGAACATAGCGGTCGCTCCTCGACAGTCACTAGCAAACCTCCGAGTGTATTTCAGCCATGAAAAAGCTCCTCCTAAACATACTGCCGTTCGGAATCGGCTTGAAACTGTAGGACCCTCTATTTGTGAAATAACAGCAAGACGCACACCACAAATAGTAGGAGGAGCTCGGCCTAACACTCAAAAAGTGTGTATGTTCCAATTATATATAGGTTAGGTTAAATGGCTGCCCTAGCTAAAGGGCTTACTTGGACAAATGTTAAGAAATTCGTCCGTTGTGGTGCGCATTATATATATATATGCTTGGAAGTTCAAGCCGTTAGCTATAATAAAAATATGTTAACTTCACACCCAAAGGTCTGCCATCTTGTCCAAGTAAGTTTATTTTTACTTCGACTGCGAGGAGTACAGATGCTCCACCAAAATGCAATCTGTTACTTCTATTCTGTGCACTTATTACGGGTTATTCTGTCATTTAAATTGGGTTCTCTCAGTACTCTTCGCACAGTTTCTGAATGGCAAGTCTTAGCTAAATTATTTTTGACCATTTCAGTTAAGGGGTTATATACCTTGTGCTGGGCTAAAAAATCGAAAATTTTTTTATGGCATATTCTAAAAGTACATCATCTTAAAAATGTAAATTCAAAATCATAAAGATCGGAGTACTAGAACGAAAGTTACAGACCGTGGAAGCGCGTGACCTTTCTTGAAAATGAAGTGCACGCAAAACTTTAGACACGATTATCTCGAAGTCGTGTTTTTTGAACATTATGTAAAATCAAAGTTACAACCTCGTGAATCTGAACGGTTCACTTTTTAAAAATATTTGCATAGTTCGCTGGAATTAATTTTTTTTTTGTAGGTTTTCAGCCCCTCAAAAATCACTTTTTTTGTGCAAAGAAGTTTTCATATCGACAAAATTTTTGTTTGGGTAAATAAACCATTCAGATTCACTAAAAAACATTTTTCTACAATAATCATTTATTTTTTTTGATTTCAGTTGAGCTGCTCATGCGCTACCGTGATCACCGCAAGCCTCTTGTAAAAAACAGCGTTTCGGGGGAGGGGCGATATCAACAATAACAAAAATGTATTCTTCGAGAGTTACCCTTCAGTATGATATCCTCATTTGAATAAAAGTTCTAAAACATATTTAAAAAAAATTATGACAATCGCCAATTTTTTCGTGCTCACAAGGTATATAATCCCCTAACTTTTGAGCGCTTGTTGCTAGATTTTTCTTCACTTGGCGCAGGAACCACTGCTATTCATTTTCTGTGAAAGTTTTATTTTAAGCTTGTCGCCACTTATTTAGCACACGATTTTCATGTACATACAGTCTGTGTCAGAAGAAAAGAACCGGTTTCTTTCTTATAACTTCAAGATATATTCGTTTTGCTTTTTGCTGCATAATAGTCCCACTCAAGGGCTACAACGCTAGTGCTAACTCAGGTTAGTGTCGTTCGAAAATTTCCCGTAAACGCTACCAAACAAAAATGAGTGAGAAGTATGCGAACCGTTTTGAGGCGGTATTTTTATGGACGTATTCGAAGGGCTGCAAAAGTAATTATATTAAAAAATCAAAAAAGTTGGTTGTGATGTGGAATCAGCGGTATAAGGAGTAAAAAAGTTGATGACTTTTCCGAGCGCGGCTTGAAGCGAGTGACGACAAAAAAGCAGGATAAGGTGATCGTCCAACTTTTCAAGCGGGATCCTTCTTTGTGACTGCGCCAAGCACGATCAGTTCTTACTAAAAAGGGAATAGATGTGAGTATCAATTCCATCGATTGTCGACTGAAGGAGGCGAACATATCCTACCATCACACGTCATCAAAACCACTGCTCTCAGAAACACACATTGAGAAACAACAAAACCAGAAAATGGTGTCACAGTATTGGACTGCCCCCATTGAAAATGTGTGGGGAACTATGAAAACGCATCTTGCAGGAAGGCCAGTTCATGAATTAAAGCAACTCGTACGTCAAGTTCGCAAATTCTAGTCCTGTTCGTCGACGAGCTACGCTGAAAAGCTGGTTCAAAGCATATAGAAGATGCCAGGCTATATTCGACAACGATGAAGACTACATGGCTTATTGAGTAATTGGGACTCGTAGTTTTGTACATACTTTCATGTAAAAAAAATTGAAATACATATCTTTTATACTTCATGAATAATCGCGTTCCCTTTTTTCTAACACAGACTTTATAAAGCGATCAATAATGTTCCAAACTGTTGACAAACTTAAATGTAGAATTTCAGCTATTTTATGGTGCGACTTTATTTTTTTTTTTTAATGCTCTAAAACTAACTCACGCTTTTCTATTGAAGTTCGTGATCCCATGGTTAAAAACAAAACAAGCAAAATATATAAGATGTCTGCATACTCGGTTGCCCTATTTTCGCAAAATATTGTGAAATACCTACAGCGTTATGTCCGCTGCCGTTGAAGTAGTCCTCAATGCACTTGTGGTGCAAAGTGCACCAAGGTGTTGAATACTTTCTATAGGTTTTTTATATGTCGGTTTTCTTAGCGCAATCCACCAAATCAGAGCACCGTATAGTAATATTGGCTTTACTATAACTGAGTAGCACCAATACATTATAGCAGGAGATGGACCTCATGTAACCTCCAGCATCTTTTCACATGTATATAGTGAGTTACTGGTCAAAGTTACTCCAAGGTACTTAGTGTGGTCTTTAAGCGTCAGCTCCACGTCGTTCAGCCCCGGTGGGTGCCAATAGGGGATCTTGTACCTTCTAGTAAAAAGTATCATATCTGTTTTATCGGCATTTATCCCCAGGTCTTCCTGTGCTGCCCATTCGTGCACTGTTACGGGTTATGTCACTGTTATTCGTTATGTCACTCCCGGTGCTTAGGTATTTGCCTGTCACTACTATGGCTATATCATCTGCATATGCTACTAGTTTCGATACCGTACCTTTAAATTTCTTTAGTAACTCATTAACTGCGAGTAGCCAGAGAAGGGGCGATAGAACTCCACATTGTGGCGCTAGTTTAGTGAGTTCAGCTTCGTTCCATTCCGCTCTATAATTCTGCAACCTAACAAGTTCTTTATCCAAAAACAGCGAGTTCTGTATTTGTTGTGTCTAAGCCCTTTAAAATGGCTTGTCAACAGTTTGTTGAATGCTCAACTAATGCCTAGAAATACTCCTAAAACATATTCCTTGTGCTTTAGAGCTTTCTCTGTAACTAAAACTAGAGAGTGTAACGCAGTCTCTGTGGATCAGTCTTTAGTATATGTGAGTTGTGCCTTTGACATAAAGTCTGACACCCTATTTTACGATGCGGGCGTCAAGGATTTCCTCAAACGTTTTCAGAAGAAATGAGGTCAAACTAACAGGCCTATATTCCTTTGAGAGTGTCGGGTTCTTTTTACCTACTTCCGGTATAAACAAAACCCTTGCTTCTCTCCAGATAACAGGTACATAGTAAAGCCTCAGACATCATGTGTATATCGCTTTTAGACATGGTACCTGTCTATACCTGAAGATCGTTCATCCTTTGGAGCATGGCTGAAAAAATTTCATCTATACCTGGCGATTTAAATGGGTCAAACGTGTTTATTGTCCATTCTATTTTTTTAGTTGTAACAATCTCTTCTGTGATGTTTGCTACGTTATCCCTCAAGGGCTCGTGATCTAACTAGTTTTTGCATCCTGGAAAATGCCTACTAACTAGACCGATTCTTCACAACAATCTGACCACTCTTCGTTGGGTTTGCGCATTAAATTGGGCGTGATGGGATGTTTCGATAACAGTTTCCTGAGCCTAGCCGCTTCGTTTGTTCATTCTGTGCTGCCCTGATTTTCTTTTGGCCTTACATACCTCTTTCGGGTATGTCTTTCGTAGTCGTTATATTCTTCAAAGAGTTATAGCAGCCTAAAAGTTTTAAAAAAACATAGAAGGATATTTTCGGTCCTCCAGAGTTCTATTGCTAACTTTCAATCTATATAATTTGCCCAGTAAAATTGGCATTGCTTGGCGTAAAGTGTTAGTCCCGCAATATATTCACTCCCTCCTCCTCCAAAGAATGTACTAAATTCTAACAGGCTATACAAATCGTAAAAATTAAAACTATAAATAAATGTTCAATGCGCGAAGCCATCAAACTTCATAAACAACAGCAAATCATTATAAATTCTCCTAATAGCTTTTACGCTGCCATAGCTTTCAATTCAAAGGAAAGAAATAAAAATATAGTACAACGATTTCAAATAACGGCAATAATGCTGCCTTCACTCTAACTCAAAATAACAATAACAAAGACACTAACTACAACCCACCTAATAACTTAGCAAAAACAACTGAAATATCTAATAACTCTTCTAACATTTCCTCTCCTCCTGTCATACTAACTTTGCAAATACCCTAACGACAAATCCAACCTCACTCATAAACGTTCCCTCAGCAATAAATACTAATGAATACAAGTTCCCTTCTTACTCCCCAAACTCTATTATCGCATATAATTCTGCTCAACGTATTGTACATATTCACATCTTTTTCTTATTTATTTTGATATATAATCACGTTAAAAATAGTTTAGTGGAACATAAACGGGTATGTCAACAATTGTCATAAGCTTCAATGGCTTATCAAAGAGAAAACTAAAGATGTCATCTGTGTTCAAGAGACACAGATTCCTACATCACCCAACAGGAATTTTTCTTATCCGAAACAATATATTGGTTATTTTTCTAATTTGAAGAGAGTCATAACCAACAAACAAAGGGTCGGTTTACTCTTAAAAAGGTGCATTTTGCACGAGGTTATAAACGTAACATCTACCTTATCTATCATGTCAGTCCATAAAATCGTGCGTTTTTTAAAAGTGATTTTAAAATTTATAAAAAGGATGTTTAAAGTATTTAATAATAAATAATATATTTTCTTTCATTATTTATAATGTCTTCCCAACGATTAAGCAAATTTTTAATTCCTGCTCAAAAAAAGTTTTGTCCTTGGAGCCAAAGTACGCTTCGATATCCCTTTTTATAGCTTCTTTTGAGGAGTAGTTCTTGTTACTCATATGGAAATGAAGTGCATGGAAAAGGTGATAATGACAAGGTGTAATATCCGGAGAATATGGTGGATGCGGCATTAGCTCCCATCCGAGCTCGTTCAGCTTGCCTAATGTTTGCCTTGCGGTATGAGGTCTTGCGTTGTCGTAGTGAAACAACGTCTATTCACTAAAGACGGTCGATTCTTTTAAGTGCCTCATTCAGGTTTGATAGCTGATGTGAATAATAATCAGTAGTTATCGTCTGGTTTGGTTCCAGAAGTTCATAATATACAATACCGGCCATATCCCACCAAATAGACAGGAGAATCTTCTTTGCGTGAAGGCTATCTCTAGGGGTCGGTTCTGGTGTTTCATCTTTATCTAACTATTGGCGTTGGAGATCAGGATTATTGTAAAGGGCCCATTTTTCATCTCCAGTAACGACACGGCTTAAAAAACTTTCATTTTCAAGCCGTTGAAGCAGCTGAGAACACATATTCACTCTCTGCTGAAGGTTGGCGACGGAGAGTCTATGCGGAACCCATTTTCCCAGCTTTGAAACCTTTTCCAACTGAACCAGGTGCCTCTGAACTGTTCCATGTAATGAATTTAGCCTCTGAGCTATCATATCAACTGTCAAGTTTGGCTCAGCTTCCACGAGTTCGAGCAAGGCGTCGGAGTTAAAGACTTCAGGACGACCAGCGCGCAGGGCATCCTCCACGTCGCAGTTACCACTTCGCAATTCTGAAAACCACTTTTGCGCACTCCTTACAATCACGGTATCCTCTCCGTGAACAGTGTTTATTTTTGCAGCAGCAGTTGTTGCATTTTTACCACGTTTATAAAAAAAAATACAAAATATGCCTCTGATACGCGTTCGAAGATTCCATTTTATTTTTTAACAACACGTGCTTCTATCCGCGATTAAAATCACTTGTTGAATGCACAATATATCAAAGAAAATATAAATAGTTACGTTATATTCCGCGAATAACACGGTGCTACAAAATAAAAAAAATCGAAAGAACTCTTCAAGTGATACAGTGCACGTTTTAGGTCAAGACCAGTACACCACAAAACTGTGTTTAGAAAGTTCAAAACACCCTCAAATTTTTAATTTATTGTTAACCGATTTTTTAACCGACATTTTTTAACCGATTTTTTATTTCAATATGGCCTTGGGAAGGGGAGTGTACAGTGCGTTATGAATGTATATAATTCTAAGACTGAACGATTGATGTTCAAAAGAAATTTTCAATAACAAGCTCTGATTTGTGCAATTTTTCCACGTTTTTTGCAATGTGATGCAATTTTTTGGCCACTATTCTCCAACGGGCACCACAAATTTATACATATTTTTAAACTCCAATAAAATTTGTTCAAAATAAGTCTTCATACATTGAAAGCTGTAAAAGTTACGATTTGAAAAAAAAATTTGTTTTCCAAATTTTTAAAAATCCAGCTGAACCGAGACTGCGAGAGAATACTGGTTGACCGATAGTGCTTTACTGGTCATTCTGGCTAATTTTGAAAGACAGCACTAAGTTTATATAACTATGAATACATCTAACATAACAAAACTCATTATAACCCAAGCTTACCTAATCCAAACTGACTAACCGAAGCTTGCATGACACAGCAGAACCGTTTGAAATTTGCTGGTAAGCATGTACAATTTAATGAGTGTGAAAAATCATCACTCTTGGATGATCAAGACCTATTGAAACTTAGCGTAAGTGCATCTAACCTAACCTAACCTAACCTTACCAAACGTTATTTAAATTAAGCTAATATAGATAATGAAATGATAAGACAATGAAATTAAGTGTGTTTCAGTGCCGAGTGTATTACATGGAAAAAACTCAGTTCAGATTGCGTTAGATTCTTTCAGGTTAATGAAGTTTGGTTAGGTTGATTTTAGTTACGAATTTCCTGTAAAGTTATGTTAGTTTGTGTTATGCTAGGTAAAAATACGTTACGTTTATTTGTAGATGTTTTGAATCGAGTACACATAGAAGTACAATGCAATCGGTTCAATTGTGTTACGTAGGGGTATATTTAGTGAAGTGAGATTAGGATAAGTTATTCAAGGTTACGTCGAGTTTGGGTAGGTTGGCATTGCAAGCTGATCAAAATGCAATGCAGCAAAGCAGCACAATGGGTTCGGTTGTCTGACGTTGTATTCGGTCGGATTGATTTCGATAACGTTAGGTTAGATGAGGTTTATTAAGGTAATACTACGTCCGGGTAAGTCAGAAAATTTCAGAAGTAAGTCAGCAAATTGTGTTACTTTATGCAATATTATTTTTTTTTAACGTTATAATATTCTTCTACGGTCTTTGTTCAACTCGAGAATGTTCTGTTTTTATTTTATTTCTACAAAAACGTTCTTCACTTGGAAAATTTCAATAATGCTAGATTCCGAATGGACACAAGTATGAGTAAATATACTTAATTATACACGAATTTTGGGAATAATAACGAAGAACCGCATTAAATTTGCAAATATGAAAGTAGTGCGCAAAACTTTCAGTTTACTGATTTTTTTTGTTTCACAAAAAAATCCGTTACTTCGAGACATTTTGATCGCTTTTCGAAATTAAATGCTTTTTACATTTGGAATAGACACAGCTATAAGACTTTATACTAATAAATAAACCTTTCATTTCAATATTATCAACAGCAAAAAATGGAAGCATTTACTACAATTTAAGTTTTGTGTTGAAAATCAGACATACGTCAAAAGGACTAACATTTACCTCAACAAAACTGTTTCAAGATTAGAAATCGGTTAAAATGCAGACGAGCTATAAATTTTTAAGTGTCGGAATACACTTAAACACGGTTGTTTTAACGATAAATAAAATATTTGAGGGTGTTAAAAATTTTTTGAACACGGTTCTGCGTCGTTCTCTTCTAGATCTACAGCGCTCATCATGTCACTTCCAAAGTTTTGATTCACTGTAGCACCGTGTAATTTTTTATATGCAAAAATCGTGCAATAGTGAAATTATGGGTAAAATACGCACGAACTTATGGACTCACCTGTACAATAGCTTTGGAAATTAAATTAAATCATACACTATGTATTGCAAATACATATATTCCACCTTCGCAAGTTTTCAACGAAACTGAGCTGAGAAATTGCACCTCTCTTGTGGGCAGGAGATTTCAATGCGTGGAGTCCACTTTGGGGCGCCACCAGTAAAAGTCTAAATATAGACTTACCATGAAAAGTAGAAAAAAGCAGGCAAAATAGTCAAAATGCATCGTATACATCTGTATAGGAGGCCAGCCAGACCCGAGGTGCCCAACCGAAGGTGTAACTTTTTAAAGTCTTTTTTCGTCTTGTTCGAAGATCTTTTTTAAAAAGTTATATCCATAAATCGATAGAAAATTAAATTTTAGGAAACTACTTGGAAGGCGGCCACCGTAGCCGAATTGGTTGGTGCGTGACTACCATTCGGAATTCACAGAGAGAACGTAGCGGTCGCCCCTCGACAGTCACTAGCAAACCTCCGAGTGTATTTCAGCCATGAAAAAGTTCCTCCTAATCATACTGCCGTTCGGAATCGGCTTGAAACTGTAGGACCCTCTATTTGTGAAATGAAACAGCAAGACGCACACCACAAATAGTAGGAGGAGCTCGGCCTAACACTCAAAAAGTGTGTATGTTCCAATTATATATAGGTTAGGTTAAATGGCTGCCCTAGCTAAAGGGCTTAATTGGACAAATGTTAAGAAATTCGTCCGTTGTGGTGCGCATTATATATATATATGCTTGGAAGTTCAAGCCGTTAGCTATAATAAAAATATGTTAACTTCACACCCAAAGGTCTGCCATCTTGTCCAAGTAAGTTTATTTTTACTTCGACTGCGAGGAGTACAGATGCTCCACCAAAATGCAATCTGTTACTTCTATTCTATGCACTTAGGTAGGTAGGGTGGTTGTCGTAAGACACACTTAGACCTTCAGCAGGTCCATTGTGATACCACTGGAGCTTATCCTTACTCTACGTGTTCCCTTTCAAACCAACCGGTTGCTTTAATAAACGAGCAGAGCTTCGTTAGTTTTAGATGGGCTATATCCGCTACATCGGTTAGAAATGCTGTATCGAGGGTGCGCAGCCTTCTCCTAGCTAGGCTTTCACACTCACATAAAAGGTGTCTGACTGTTTCCTCTTCTCCTGTATTTAGACAGATTCTACAGAAATCGAAGTAAGGTAGTCCTAACCTTCTAGCGTGGCTGCCTATTAGACAATGACCTGTTGATACACCTATCATTTTTCTTATAGATTCTCTGTTGAATCTGAGCAAGATCTTCGATCGGCCGCTGTTCCAGTTCGGCCATGTCTGTCTGCTTAGTTCGCATCTTGTGAGGTTTTGCCAGATTGTATTTACCTTTTTGATGGTTTCCCTGTCTATAAGTAATTTACAAGTGGCTATGGGCATGGGTATCAGCGCCTTATCCGGTTCGAGATCGAGCGTGGTACCGGTTCTTGCAAGTTCATCCGCCTTACAATTTTCTGCAATGTTCCTGTGGCCTGGTACCCAGATAAGGTGCACCTTGTAGCTCTTATATACGTCATCTAGTAGTTTAAAACATTCTAGAACTGTTTTTGACGAGTGCGTTTTTGATTCCAGCGCTTTTATTGCTGCTTGACTGTCCGAGTAAATGAAGACTTCATTTGTGGATAATACTCTCGTTTTTATTTCTTTAAGCCCCTCTTTTATGGCAGTGACTTCCGCCTGAAATACACTGCAATGATCAGGTAAGCGAAATGATTGGCATACTCCGAGTTTGTCGGAGAAGACCCCTCCACCTACTTTGTTATCCAGTTTTGAGCCATCTGTGTAGATGTTTAAGTCATTTATCTTAACAATGAGCCCGTTATCCCATTCCTCTTTGGAAGGAAATACTGTGACAAAGGATTTATTAAAATTGATGTCCTTGGTCCTACAGAAATCCGTTGTGCTGGGAATGCAGGGGAATTGTTCTAAAATTGAGGAGTGTCCTCTTTGGTTCGTTCTGAGTAGGCCGATTTCTCTTAGTCTGAGAGTTGCTTTGGCAGCTGTTTGCTTACCGTACTGCTCTATTGGTAAAATGTTAAGCATGACATTTAGTGCATCTGTGGGTGAGGTTCTGAGGGCCCCGCAGATGCAAAGACTGGCCATTCTTTGTACGTGTGCCATGGTTCTTTTAATGTACACTTTTGCACTTATTACGGGTTATTCTGTCATTTAAATTGGGTTCTCTCAGTACTCTTCGCACAGTTTCTGAATGGCAAGTCTTAGCTAAATTATCTTTGACCATTTCAGTTAAGGGGTTATATACCTTGTGCTGGGCTAAAAAATCGAAAATTTTTTTATGGCATATTCTAAAAGTACATCATCTTAAAAATGTAAATTCAAAATCATAAAGATCGGAGCACTAGAACGAAAGTTACAGACCGTGGAAGCGCGTGACCTTTCTTGAAAATGAAGTGCACGCAAAACTTTAGACACGATTATCTCGAAGTCGTGTTTTTTGAACATTACCGTCGCGGTGATCATTATGTAAAATCAAAGTTACAACCTCGTGAATCTGAACGGTTCACTTTTTAAAAATATTTGCATAGTTCGCTGGAATTAATTTTTTTTTTGTAGGTTTTCAGCCCCTCAAAAATCATTTTTTTGGTGCAAAGAAGTTTTCATATCGACAAAATTTTTGTTTGGGTAAATAAACCATTCAGATTCACTAAAAAACATTTTTTTTTTTTTTGGTTCCAGAAGTTCATAATAAACAATACCGGTCATATCCCACCAAATAGACAGGAGAATCTTCTTTGCGTGAAGGCTATCTCTAGGGGTCGGTTCTGGTGTTTCATCTTTATCTAACTATTGGCGTTTGAGATCAGGATTATTGTAAAGGGCCCATTTTTCATCTCCAGTAACGACACGGCTTAAAAAACTTTCATTTTCAAGCCGTTGAAGCAGCTGAGAACACATATTCACTCTCTGCTGAAGGTTGGCGACGGAGAGTCTATGCGGAACCCATTTTCCCAACTTTGAAACCTTTTCCAACTGAACCAGGTGCCTCTGAACTGTTCCATGTAATGAATTTAGCCTCTGAGCTATCATATCAACTGTCAAGTTTGGCTCAGCTTCCACGAGTTCGAGCAAGGCGTCGGAGTTAAAGATTTCAGGACGACCAGCGCGCAGGGCATCCTCCACGTCGCAGTTACCACTTCGGAATTCTGAAAACCACTTTTGCGCACTCCTTACAATCACGGTATCCTCTCCGTGAACAGTGTTTATTTTTGCAGCAGCAGTTGTTGCATTTTTACCACGTTTATAAAAAAAAATACAAAATATGCCTCTGATACGCGTTCGAAGATTCCATTTTATTTTTTAACAACACGTGCTTCTATCCGCGATTAAAATCACTTGTTGAATGCACAATATATCAAAGAAAATATAAATAGTTACGTTATATTCCGCGAATAACACGGTGCTACAAAATAAAAAAAATCGAAAGAACTCTTCAAGTGATACAGTGCACGTTTTAGGTCAAGACCAGTACAACACAAAACTGTGTTTAGAAAGTTCAAAACACCCTCAAATTTTTAATTTATTGTTAATAACCCGATTTATGGTGTTTTTGATGAAGTAAAAATACATAACTAGCCCATTTTTTAACCGATTTTTTATTTCAATATGGCCTTGGGAAGGGGAGTGTACAGTGCGTTATGAATGTATATTCTAAGACTGAACGATTGATGTTCAAAAGAAATTTTCAATAACAAGCTCTGATTTGTGCAATTTTTCCACGTTTTTTGCAATGTGATGCAATTTTTTGGCCACTATTCTCCAACGGGCACCACAAATTTATACATATTTTTAAACTCCAATAAAATTTGTTCAAAATAAGTCTTCATACATTGAAAGCTGTAAAAGTTACGATTTGAAAAAAAAAAATTTTTTCACAATTTTTAAAAATCCAGCTGAACCGAGACTGCGAGAGAATACTGCTTGACCGATAGTGCTTTACTGGTCATTCTGGCTAATTTTGAAAGACAGCAATAAGTTTATATAACTATGAATACATCTAGCATATCAAAACTCATTATAACCCAAGCTTACCTAATCCAAACTGACCAACCGAAGCTTGCATGACACAGCAGAACCGTTTGAAATTTGCTGGTAAGCATGTACAATTTAATGAGTGTGAAAAATCATCACTCTTGGATGATCAAGACCTATTGAAACTTAGCGTAAGTGCATCTAACCTAACCTAACCTAACCTTACCAAACGTTATTTAAATTAAGCTAATATAGATAATGAAATGATAAGACAATGAAATTAAGTGTGTTTCAGTGCCGAGTGTATTACATGGAAAAAACTCAGCTCAAGTTGCGTTAGATTCTTTCAGGTTAATGAAGTTTGGTTAGGTTGATTTTAGTTACGAATTTCCTGTAAAGTTATGTTATTTTGTGTTATGCTAGGTAAAAATACGTTACGTTTATTTGTAGATGTTTTGAATCGAGTACACATAGAAGTACAATGCAATCGGTTCAATTGTGTTACGTAGGGGTATATTTAGTGAAGTGAGATTAGGATAAGTTATTCAAGGTTACGTCGAGTTTGGGTAGGTTGGCATTGCAAGCTGATCAAAATGCAATGCAGCAAAGCAGCACAATGGGTTCGGTTGTCTGACGTTGTATTCGGTCGGATTGATTTCGATAACGTTAGGTTAGATGAGGTTTATTAAGGTAATACTATGTCCGGGTAAGTCTGAAAATTTCAGAAGTAAGTCAGCAAATTGTGTTACTTTATGCAATATTACTTTTTTTTCACGTTATAATATTCTTCTACGGTCTTTGTTCAACTCGAGAATGTTCTGTTTTTATTTTATTTCTACAAAAACGTTCTTCACTTGGAAAATTTCAATAATGCTAGATTCCGAATGGACACAGGTATGAGTAAATATGCTTAATTATACACGAATTTTGCGAATAATAACGAAGAACCGCATTAAATTTGCAAATATGAAAGTAGTGCGCAAAACTTTCAGTTTACTGATTTTTTTTGTTTCACAAAAATATCCGTTACTTGGAGACATTTTGATCGCTTTTTGAAATTAAATGCTTTTTACATTTGGAATAGACACAGCTATAAGACTTTATACTAATAAATAAACCTTTCATTTCAATATTATCAACAGCAAAAAATGGAAACATTTACTACAATTTAAGTTTTGGTTTGAAAATCAGACATACGTCAAAAGGACTAACATTTACCTCAACAAAACTGTTTCAAGATTGGAAATCGGTTAAAATGCAGACGAGCTACAAATTTTTAAGTGTCGGAATACACTCAAACACGGTTTTTTTTAACGATAAATAAAAGATTTGAGGGTGTTAAAAATTTGTTGAACACGGTTCTGCGTCGTTCTCGGCTAGATCTACAGTGCTCATCATGTCACTTCAAAAGTTCTGATTCACTGTAGCACCGTGTAATTTTTTATATATTGTACAAAAATCGTGCAATAGTGAAATTATGGGTAAAATACGCACGAACATATGGACTGACCTGTACAATAGCTTTGGAAATTAAATTAAATCATACACTATGTATGGCAAATACATATATTCCACCTTCGCAAGTTTTCAACGAAACTGAGCTGAGAAATTGCACCTCTCTTGTGGGCAGGAGATTTCAATGCGTGGAGTCCACTTTGGGGCGCCACCAGTAAAAGTCTAAATATAGACTTACCATGAAAAGTAGAAAAAAGCAGGCAAAATAGTCAAAATGCATGGTATACATCTGTATAGGAGGCCAGCCAGACCCGAGGTGCCCAACCGAAGGTGTAACTTTTTAAAGTCTTTTTTCGTCTTGTTCGAAGATCTTTTTTAAAAAGTTATATCCATAAATCGATAGAAAATTAAATTTTAGGAAACTACTTGGAAGGCGGCCACCGTAGCCGAATTGGTTGGTGCGTGACTACCATTCGGAATTCACAGAGAGAACGTAGCGGTCGCTCCTCGACAGTCACTAGCAAACCTCCGAGTGTATTTCAGCCATGAAAAAGCTCCTCCTAAACATACTGCCGTTCGGAATCGGCTTGAAACTGTAGGACCCTCTATTTGTGAAATAACAGCAAGACGCACACCACAAATAGTAGGAGGAGCTCGGCCTAACACTCAAAAAGGGTGTATGCTCCAATTATATATAGGTTAGGTTAAATGGCTGCCCTAGCTAAAGGGCTCACTTGGACAAATGTTAAGAATTCGTCCGTTGTGGTGCGCATTATATATATATATATGCTTGGAAGTTAAAGCCGTTAGCTATAATAAAACTATGTTAACTTCACACCCAAAGGTCTGCAATCTTGTCTAAGTAAGTTTATTTTTACTTCGACTGCGAGGAGTACAGATGCTCCACCAAAATGCAATCTGTTACTTCTATTCTGTGCACTTATTACGGGTTATTCTGTCATTTAAATTGGGTTCTCTGAGTACTCTTCGCACAGTTTCTGAATGGCAAGTCTTAGCTAAATTATTTTTGACCATTTCAGTTAAGGGGTTATATACCTTGTGCTGGGCTAAAAAATCGAAAATTTGTTTATGGCATATTCTAAAAGTACATCATCTTAAAAATGTAAATTCAAAATCATAAAGATCGGAGCACTAGAACGAAAGTTACAGACCGTGGAAGCGCGTGACCTTTCTTGAAAATGAAGTGCACGCAAAACTTTAGACACGATTATCTCGAAGTCGTGTTTTTTGAACATTACCGTCGCGGTGATCATTATGTAAAATCAAAGTTACAACCTCGTGAATCTGAACGGTTCACTTTTTAAAAATATTTGCATAGTTCGCTGGAATTAATTTTTTTTTTTGTAGGTTTTCAGCCCCTCAAAAATCACTTTTTTTGTGCAAAGAAGTTTTCATATCGACAAAATTTTTGTTTGGGTAAATAAACCATTCAGATTCACTAAAAAACATTTTTCTACAATAATCATTTATTTTTTTTGATTTCAGTTGAGCTGCTCATGCGCTACCGTGATCACCGCAAGCCTCTTGTAAAAAACAGCGTTTCGGGGGAGGGGCGATATCAACAATAACAAAAATGTATTCTTCGAGAGTTACCCTTCAGTATGATATCCTCATTTGAATAAAAGTTCTAAAACATATTTAAAAAAAATTATGACAATCGCCAATTTTTTCGTGCTCACAAGGTATATAATCCCCTAACTTTTGAGCGCTTGTTGCTAGATTTTTCTTCACTTGGCGCAGGAACCACTGCTATTCATTTTCTGTGAAAGTTTTATTTTAAGCTTGTCGCCACTTATTTAGCACACGATTTTCATGTACATACAGTCTGTGTCAGAAGAAAAGAACCGGTTTATTTCTTATAACTTCAAGATATATTCGTTTTGCTTTTTGCTGCATAATAGTCCCACTCAAGGGCTACAACGCTAGTGCTAACTCAGGTTAGTGTCGTTCGAAAATTTCCCCGTAAACGCTACCAAACAAAAATGAGTGAGAAGTATGCGAACCGTTTTGAGGCGGTATTTTTATGGACGTATTCGAAGGGCTGCAAAAGTAATTAAAAAATCAAAAAAGTTGGTTGTGATGTGGAATCAGCGGTATAAGGAGTAAAAAAGTTGATGACTTTTCCGAGCGCGGCTTGAAGCGAGTGACGACAAAAAAGCAGGATAAGGTGATCGTCCAACTTTTCAAGCGGGATCCTTCTTTGTGACTGCGCCAAGCACGATCAGTTCTTACTAAAAAGGGAATAGATGTGAGTATCAATTCCATCGATTGTCGACTGAAGGAGGCGAACATATCCTACCATCACACGTCATCAAAACCACTGCTCTCAGAAACACACATTGAGAAACAACAAAACCAGAAAATGGTGTCACAGTATTGGACTGCCCCCATTGAAAATGTGTGGGGAACTATGAAAACGCATCTTGCAGGAAGGCCAGTTCATGAATTAAAGCAACTTGTACGTCAAGTTCGCAAATTCTAGTCCTGTTCGTCGACGAGCTACGCTGAAAAGCTGGTTCAAAGCATGTAGAAGATGCGAGGCTATATTCGACAACGATGAAGACTACATGGCTTATTGAGTAATTGGGACTCGTAGTTTTGTACATACTTTCATGTAAAAAAAATTGAAATACATATCTTTTATACTTCATGAATAATCGCGTTCCCTTTTTTCTAACACAGACTTTATAAAGCGATCAATAATGTTCCAAACTGTTGACAAACTTAAATGTAGAATTTCAGCTATTTTATGGTGCGACTTTATTTTTTTTTTTAATGCTCTAAAACTAACTCACGCTTTTCTATTGAAGTTCGTGATCCCATGGTTAAAAACAAAACAAGCAAAATATATAAGATGTCTGCATACTCGGTTGCCCTATTTTCGCAAAATATTGTGAAATACCTACAGCGTTATGTCCGCTGCCGTTGAAGTAGTCCTCAATGCACTTGTGGTGCAAAGTGCACCAAGGTGTTGAATACTTTCTATAGGTTTTTTATATGTCGGTTTTCTTAGCGCAATCCACCAAATCAGAGCACCGTATAGTAATATTGGCTTTACTATAACTGAGTAGCACCAATACATTATAGCAGGAGATGGACCTCATGTAACCTCCAGCATCTTTTCACATGTATATAGTGAGTTACTGGCCAAAGTTACTCCAAGGTACTTGGTGTGGTCTTTAAGCGTCAGCTCCACGTCGTTCAGCCCCGGTGGGTGCCAATAGGGGATCTTGTACCTTCTAGTAAAAAGTATCATATCTGTTTTATCGGCATTTATCCCCAGGTCTTCCTGTGCTGCCCATTCGTGCACTGTTACGGGTTATGTCACTGTTATTCGTTATGTCACTCCCGGTGCTTAGGTATTTGCCTGTCACTACTATGGCTATATCATCTGCATATGCTACTAGTTTCGATACCGTACCTTTAAATTTCTTTAGTAACTCATTAACTGCGAGTAGCCAGAGAAGGGGCGATAGAACTCCACATTGTGGCGCTAGTTTAGTGAGTTCAGCTTCGTTCCATTCCGCTCTATAATTCTGCAACCTAACAAGTTCTTTATCCAAAAACAGCGAGTTCTGTATTTGTTGTGTCTAAGCCCTTTAAAATGGCTTGTCAACAGTTTGTTGAATGCTCAACTAATGCCTAGAAATACTCCTAAAACATATTCCTTGTGCTTTAGAGCTTTCTCTGTAACTAAAACTAGAGAGTGTAACGCAGTCTCTGTGGATCAGTCTTTAGTATATGTGAGTTGTGCCTTTGACATAAAGTCTGACACCCTATTTTACGATGCGGGCGTCAAGGATTTCCTCAAACGTTTTCAGAAGAAATGAGGTCAAACTAACAGGCCTATATTCCTTTGAGAGTGTCGGGTTCTTTTTACCTACTTCCGGTATAAACAAAACCCTTGCTTCTCTCCAGATAACAGGTACATAGTAAAGCCTCAGACATCATGTGTATATCGCTTTTAGACATGGTACCTGTCTATACCTGAAGATCGTTCATCCTTTGGAGCATGGCTGAAAAAATTTCATCTATACCTGGCGATTTAAATGGGTCAAACGTGTTTATTGTCCATTCTATTTTTTTAGTTGTAACAATCTCTTCTGTGATGTTTGCTACGTTATCCCTCAAGGGCTCGTGATCTAACTAGTTTTTGCATCCTGGAAAATGCCTACTAACTAGACCGATTCTTCACAACAATCTGACCACTCTTCGTTGGGTTTGCGCATTAAATTGGGCGTGATGGGATGTTTCGATAACAGTTTCCTGAGCCTAGCCGCTTCGTTTGTTCATTCTGTGCTGCCCTGATTTTCTTTTGGCCTTACATACCTCTTTCGGGTATGTCTTTCGTAGTCGTTATATTCTTCAAAGAGTTATAGCAGCCTAAAAGTTTTAAAAAAACATAGAAGGATATTTTCGGTCCTCCAGAGTTCTATTGCTAACTTTCAATCTATATAATTTGCCCAGTAAAATTGGCATTGCTTGGCGTAAAGTGTTAGTCCCGCAATATATTCACTCCCTCCTCCTCCAAAGAATGTACTAAATTGTAACAGGCTATACAAATCGTAAAAATTAAAACTATAAATAAATGTTCAATGCGCGAAGCCATCAAACTTCATAAACAACAGCAAATCATTATAAATTCTCCTAATAGCTTTTACGCTGCCATAGCTTTCAATTCAAAGGAAAGAAATAAAAATATAGTACAACGATTTCAAATAACGGCAATAATGCTGCCTTCACTCTAACTCAAAATAACAATAACAAAGACACTAACTACAACCCACCTAATAACTTAGCAAAACCAACTGAAATATCTAATAACTCTTCTAACATTTCCTCTCCTCCTGTCATACTAACTTTGCAAATACCCTAACGACAAATCCAACCTCACTCATAAACGTTCCCTCAGCAATAAATACTAATGAATACAAGTTCCCTTCTTACTCCCCAAACTCTATTATCGCATATAATTCTGCTCAACGTATTGTACATATTCACATCTTTTTCTTATTTATTTTGATATATAATCACGTTAAAAATAGTTTAGTGGAACATAAACGGGTATGTCAACAATTGTCATAAGCTTCAATGGCTTATCAAAGAGAAAACTAAAGATGTCATCTGTGTTCAAGAGACACAGATTCCTACATCACCCAACAGGAATTTTTCTTATCCGAAACAATATATTGGTTATTTTTCTAATTTGAAGAGAGTCATAACCAACAAACAAAGGGTCGGTTTACTCTTAAAAAGGTGCATTTTGCACGAGGTTATAAACGTAACATCTACCTTATCTATCATGTCAGTCCATAAAATCGTGCGTTTTTTAAAAGTGATTTTAAAATTTATAAAAAGGATGTTTAAAGTATTTAATAATAAATAATATATTTTCTTTCATTATTTATAATGTCTTCCCAACGATTAAGCAAATTTTTAATTCCTGCTCAAAAAAAGTTTTGTCCTTGGAGCCAAAGTACGCTTCGATATCCCTTTTTATAGCTTCTTTTGAGGAGTAGTTCTTGTTACTCATATGGAAATGAAGTGCATGGAAAAGGTGATAATGACAAGGTGTAATATCCGGAGAATATGGTGGATGCGGCATTAGCTCCCATCCGAGCTCGTTCAGCTTGCCTAATGTTTGCCTTGCGGTATGAGGTCTTGCGTTGTCGTAGTGAAACAACGTCTATTCACTAAAGACGGTCGATTCTTTTAAGTGCCTCATTCAGGTTTGATAGCTGATGTGAATAATAATCAGTAGTTATCGTCTGGTTTGGTTCCAGAAGTTAATAATATACAATACCGGCCATATCCCACCAAATAGACAGGAGAATCTTCTTTGCGTGAAGGCTATCTCTAGGGGTCGGTTCTGGTGTTTCATCTTTATCTAACTATTGGCGTTTGAGATCAGGATTATTGTAAAGGGCCCATTTTTCATCTCCAGTAACGACACGGCTTAAAAAACTTTCATTTTCAAGCCGTTGAAGCAGCTGAGAACACATATTCACTCTCTGCTGAAGGTTGGCGACGGAGAGTCTATGCGGAACCCATTTTCCCAGCTTTGAAACCTTTTCCAACTGAACCAGGTGCCTCTGAACTGTTCCATGTAATGAATTTAGCCTCTGAGCTATCATATCAACTGTCAAGTTTGGCTCAGCTTCCACGAGTTCGAGCAAGGCGTCGGAGTTAAAGACTTCAGGACGACCAGCGCGCAGGGCATCCTCCACGTCGCAGTTACCACTTCGCAATTCTGAAAACCACTTTTGCGCACTCCTTACAATCACGGTATCCTCTCCGTGAACAGTGTTTATTTTTGCAGCAGCAGTTGTTGCATTTTTACCACGTTTATAAAAAAAAATACAAAATATGCCTCTGATACGCGTTCGAAGATTCCATTTTATTTTTTAACAACACGTGCTTCTATCCGCGATTAAAATCACTTGTTGAATGCACAATATATCAAAGAAAATATAAATAGTTACGTTATATTCCGCGAATAACACGGTGCTACAAAATAAAAAAAATCGAAAGAACTCTTCAAGTGATACAGTGCACGTTTTAGGTCAAGACCAGTACACCACAAAACTGTGTTTAGAAAGTTCAAAACACCCTCAAATTTTTAATTTATTGTTAACCGATTTTTTAACCGACATTTTTTAACCGATTTTTTATTTCAATATGGCCTTGGGAAGGGGAGTGTACAGTGCGTTATGAATGTATATAATTCTAAGACTGAACGATTGATGTTCAAAAGAAATTTTCAATAACAAGCTCTGATTTGTGCAATTTTTCCACGTTTTTTGCAATGTGATGCAATTTTTTGGCCACTATTCTCCAACGGGCACCACAAATTTATACATATTTTTAAACTCCAATAAAATTTGTTCAAAATAAGTCTTCATACATTGAAAGCTGTAAAAGTTACGATTTGAAAAAAAAATTTGTTTTCCAAATTTTTAAAAATCCAGCTGAACCGAGACTGCGAGAGAATACTGGTTGACCGATAGTGCTTTACTGGTCATTCTGGCTAATTTTGAAAGACAGCACTAAGTTTATATAACTATGAATACATCTAACATAACAAAACTCATTATAACCCAAGCTTACCTAATCCAAACTGACTAACCGAAGCTTGCATGACACAGCAGAACCGTTTGAAATTTGCTGGTAAGCATGTACAATTTAATGAGTGTGAAAAATCATCACTCTTGGATGATCAAGACCTATTGAAACTTAGCGTAAGTGCATCTAACCTAACCTAACCTAACCTTACCAAACGTTATTTAAATTAAGCTAATATAGATAATGAAATGATAAGACAATGAAATTAAGTGTGTTTCAGTGCCGAGTGTATTACATGGAAAAAACTCAGTTCAGATTGCGTTAGATTCTTTCAGGTTAATGAAGTTTGGTTAGGTTGATTTTAGTTACGAATTTCCTGTAAAGTTATGTTAGTTTGTGTTATGCTAGGTAAAAATACGTTACGTTTATTTGTAGATGTTTTGAATCGAGTACACATAGAAGTACAATGCAATCGGTTCAATTGTGTTACGTAGGGGTATATTTAGTGAAGTGAGATTAGGATAAGTTATTCAAGGTTACGTCGAGTTTGGGTAGGTTGGCATTGCAAGCTGATCAAAATGCAATGCAGCAAAGCAGCACAATGGGTTCGGTTGTCTGACGTTGTATTCGGTCGGATTGATTTCGATAACGTTAGGTTAGATGAGGTTTATTAAGGTAATACTACGTCCGGGTAAGTCAGAAAATTTCAGAAGTAAGTCAGCAAATTGTGTTACTTTATGCAATATTATTTTTTTTTAACGTTATAATATTCTTCTACGGTCTTTGTTCAACTCGAGAATGTTCTGTTTTTATTTTATTTCTACAAAAACGTTCTTCACTTGGAAAATTTCAATAATGCTAGATTCCGAATGGACACAAGTATGAGTAAATATACTTAATTATACACGAATTTTGGGAATAATAACGAAGAACCGCATTAAATTTGCAAATATGAAAGTAGTGCGCAAAACTTTCAGTTTACTGATTTTTTTTGTTTCACAAAAAAATCCGTTACTTCGAGACATTTTGATCGCTTTTCGAAATTAAATGCTTTTTACATTTGGAATAGACACAGCTATAAGACTTTATACTAATAAATAAACCTTTCATTTCAATATTATCAACAGCAAAAAATGGAAGCATTTACTACAATTTAAGTTTTGTGTTGAAAATCAGACATACGTCAAAAGGACTAACATTTACCTCAACAAAACTGTTTCAAGATTAGAAATCGGTTAAAATGCAGACGAGCTATAAATTTTTAAGTGTCGGAATACACTTAAACACGGTTGTTTTAACGATAAATAAAATATTTGAGGGTGTTAAAAATTTTTTGAACACGGTTCTGCGTCGTTCTCTTCTAGATCTACAGCGCTCATCATGTCACTTCCAAAGTTTTGATTCACTGTAGCACCGTGTAATTTTTTATATGCAAAAATCGTGCAATAGTGAAATTATGGGTAAAATACGCACGAACTTATGGACTCACCTGTACAATAGCTTTGGAAATTAAATTAAATCATACACTATGTATTGCAAATACATATATTCCACCTTCGCAAGTTTTCAACGAAACTGAGCTGAGAAATTGCACCTCTCTTGTGGGCAGGAGATTTCAATGCGTGGAGTCCACTTTGGGGCGCCACCAGTAAAAGTCTAAATATAGACTTACCATGAAAAGTAGAAAAAAGCAGGCAAAATAGTCAAAATGCATCGTATACATCTGTATAGGAGGCCAGCCAGACCCGAGGTGCCCAACCGAAGGTGTAACTTTTTAAAGTCTTTTTTCGTCTTGTTCGAAGATCTTTTTTAAAAAGTTATATCCATAAATCGATAGAAAATTAAATTTTAGGAAACTACTTGGAAGGCGGCCACCGTAGCCGAATTGGTTGGTGCGTGACTACCATTCGGAATTCACAGAGAGAACGTAGCGGTCGCCCCTCGACAGTCACTAGCAAACCTCCGAGTGTATTTCAGCCATGAAAAAGTTCCTCCTAAACATACTGCCGTTCGGAATCGGCTTGAAACTGTAGGACCCTCTATTTGTGAAATGAAACAGCAAGACGCACACCACAAATAGTAGGAGGAGCTCGGCCTAACACTCAAAAAGTGTGTATGTTCCAATTATATATAGGTTAGGTTAAATGGCTGCCCTAGCTAAAGGGCTTACTTGGACAAATGTTAAGAAATTCGTCCGTTGTGGTGCGCATTATATATATATATGCTTGGAAGTTCAAGCCGTTAGCTATAATAAAAATATGTTAACTTCACACCCAAAGGTCTGCCATCTTGTCCAAGTAAGTTTATTTTTACTTCGACTGCGAGGAGTACAGATGCTCCACCAAAATGCAATCTGTTACTTCTATTCTATGCACTTAGGTAGGTAGGGTGGTTGTCGTAAGACACACTTAGACCTTCAGCAGGTCCATTGTGATACCACTGGAGCTTATCCTTACTCTACGTGTTCCCTTTCAAACCAACCGGTTGCTTTAATAAACGAGCAGAGCTTCGTTAGTTTTAGATGGGCTATATCCGCTACATCGGTTAGAAATGCTGTATCGAGGGTGCGCAGCCTTCTCCTAGCTAGGCTTTCACACTCACATAAAAGGTGTCTGACTGTTTCCTCTTCTCCTGTATTTAGACAGATTCTACAGAAATCGAAGTAAGGTAGTCCTAACCTTCTAGCGTGGCTGCCTATTAGACAATGACCTGTTGATACACCTATCATTTTTCTTATAGATTCTCTGTTGAATCTGAGCAAGATCTTCGATCGGCCGCTGTTCCAGTTCGGCCATGTCTGTCTGCTTAGTTCGCATCTTGTGAGGTTTTGCCAGATTGTATTTACCTTTTTGATGGTTTCCCTGTCTATAAGTAATTTACAAGTGGCTATGGGCATGGGTATCAGCGCCTTATCCGGTTCGAGATCGAGCGTGGTACCGGTTCTTGCAAGTTCATCCGCCTTACAATTTTCTGCAATGTTCCTGTGGCCTGGTACCCAGATAAGGTGCACCTTGTAGCTCTTATATACGTCATCTAGTAGTTTAAAACATTCTAGAACTGTTTTTGACGAGTGCGTTTTTGATTCCAGCGCTTTTATTGCTGCTTGACTGTCCGAGTAAATGAAGACTTCATTTGTGGATAATACTCTCGTTTTTATTTCTTTAAGCCCCTCTTTTATGGCAGTGACTTCCGCCTGAAATACACTGCAATGATCAGGTAAGCGAAATGATTGGCATACTCCGAGTTTGTCGGAGAAGACCCCTCCACCTACTTTGTTATCCAGTTTTGAGCCATCTGTGTAGATGTTTAAGTCATTTATCTTAACAATGAGCCCGTTATCCCATTCCTCTTTGGAAGGAAATACTGTGACAAAGGATTTATTAAAATTGATGTCCTTGGTCCTACAGAAATCCGTTGTGCTGGGAATGCAGGGGAATTGTTCTAAAATTGAGGAGTGTCCTCTTTGGTTCGTTCTGAGTAGGCCGATTTCTCTTAGTCTGAGAGTTGCTTTGGCAGCTGTTTGCTTACCGTACTGCTCTATTGGTAAAATGTTAAGCATGACATTTAGTGCATCTGTGGGTGAGGTTCTGAGGGCCCCGCAGATGCAAAGACTGGCCATTCTTTGTAGGTGTGCCATGGTTCTTTTAATGTACACTTTTGCACTTATTACGGGTTATTCTGTCATTTAAATTGGGTTCTCTCAGTACTCTTCGCACAGTTTCTGAATGGCAAGTCTTAGCTAAATTATCTTTGACCATTTCAGTTAAGGGGTTATATACCTTGTGCTGGGCTAAAAAATCGAAAATTTTTTTATGGCATATTCTAAAAGTACATCATCTTAAAAATGTAAATTCAAAATCATAAAGATCGGAGTACTAGAACGAAAGTTACAGACCGTGGAAGCGCGTGACCTTTCTTGAAAATGAAGTGCACGCAAAACTTTAGACACGATTATCTCGAAGTCGTGTTTTTTGAACATTACCGTCGCGGTGATCATTATGTAAAATCAAAGTTACAACCTCGTGAATCTGAACGGTTCACTTTTTAAAAATATTTGCATAGTTCGCTGGAATTAATTTTTTTTTTGTAGGTTTTCAGCCCCTCAAAAATCATTTTTTTGGTGCAAAGAAGTTTTCATATCGACAAAATTTTTGTTTGGGTAAATAAACCATTCAGATTCACTAAAAAACATTTTTTTTTTTTTGGTTCCAGAAGTTCATAATAAACAATACCGGTCATATCCCACCAAATAGACAGGAGAATCTTCTTTGCGTGAAGGCTATCTCTAGGGGTCGGTTCTGGTGTTTCATCTTTATCTAACTATTGGCGTTTGAGATCAGGATTATTGTAAAGGGCCCATTTTTCATCTCCAGTAACGACACGGCTTAAAAAACTTTCATTTTCAAGCCGTTGAAGCAGCTGAGAACACATATTCACTCTCTGCTGAAGGTTGGCGACGGAGAGTCTATGCGGAACCCATTTTCCCAACTTTGAAACCTTTTCCAACTGAACCAGGTGCCTCTGAACTGTTCCATGTAATGAATTTAGCCTCTGAGCTATCATATCAACTGTCAAGTTTGGCTCAGCTTCCACGAGTTCGAGCAAGGCGTCGGAGTTAAAGACTTCAGGACGACCAGCGCGCAGGGCATCCTCCACGTCGCAGTTACCACTTCGGAATTCTGAAAACCACTTTTGCGCACTCCTTACAATCACGGTATCCTCTCCGTGAACAGTGTTTATTTTTGCAGCAGCAGTTGTTGCCTTTTTACCACGTTTATAAAAAAAAAATACAAAATATGCCTCTGATACGCGTTCGAAGATTCCATTTTATTTTTTAACAACACGTGCTTCTATCCGCGATTAAAATCACTTGTTGAATGCACAATATATCAAAGAAAATATAAATAGTTACGTTATATTCCGCGAATAACACGGTGCTACAAAATAAAAAAAATCGAAAGAACTCTTCAAGTGATACAGTGCACGTTTTAGGTCAAGACCAGTACAACACAAAACTGTGTTTAGAAAGTTCAAAACACCCTCAAATTTTTAATTTATTGTTAATAACCCGATTTATGGTGTTTTTGATGAAGTAAAAATACATAACTAGCCCATTTTTTAACCGATTTTTTATTTCAATATGGCCTTGGGAAGGGGAGTGTACAGTGCGTTATGAATGTATATTCTAAGACTGAACGATTGATGTTCAAAAGAAATTTTCAATAACAAGCTCTGATTTGTGCAATTTTTCCACGTTTTTTGCAATGTGATGCAATTTTTTGGCCACTATTCTCCAACGGGCACCACAAATTTATACATATTTTTAAACTCCAATAAAATTTGTTCAAAATAAGTCTTCATACATTGAAAGCTGTAAAAGTTACGATTTGAAAAAAAAAAATTTTTTCACAATTTTTAAAAATCCAGCTGAACCGAGACTGCGAGAGAATACTGCTTGACCGATAGTGCTTTACTGGTCATTCTGGCTAATTTTGAAAGACAGCAATAAGTTTATATAACTATGAATACATCTAGCATATCAAAACTCATTATAACCCAAGCTTACCTAATCCAAACTGACCAACCGAAGCTTGCATGACACAGCAGAACCGTTTGAAATTTGCTGGTAAGCATGTACAATTTAATGAGTGTGAAAAATCATCACTCTTGGATGATCAAGACCTATTGAAACTTAGCGTAAGTGCATCTAACCTAACCTAACCTAACCTTACCAAACGTTATTTAAATTAAGCTAATATAGATAATGAAATGATAAGACAATGAAATTAAGTGTGTTTCAGTGCCGAGTGTATTACATGGAAAAAACTCAGCTCAAGTTGCGTTAGATTCTTTCAGGTTAATGAAGTTTGGTTAGGTTGATTTTAGTTACGAATTTCCTGTAAAGTTATGTTATTTTGTGTTATGCTAGGTAAAAATACGTTACGTTTATTTGTAGATGTTTTGAATCGAGTACACATAGAAGTACAATGCAATCGGTTCAATTGTGTTACGTAGGGGTATATTTAGTGAAGTGAGATTAGGATAAGTTATTCAAGGTTACGTCGAGTTTGGGTAGGTTGGCATTGCAAGCTGATCAAAATGCAATGCAGCAAAGCAGCACAATGGGTTCGGTTGTCTGACGTTGTATTCGGTCGGATTGATTTCGATAACGTTAGGTTAGATGAGGTTTATTAAGGTAATACTATGTCCGGGTAAGTCTGAAAATTTCAGAAGTAAGTCAGCAAATTGTGTTACTTTATGCAATATTACTTTTTTTTCACGTTATAATATTCTTCTACGGTCTTTGTTCAACTCGAGAATGTTCTGTTTTTATTTTATTTCTACAAAAACGTTCTTCACTTGGAAAATTTCAATAATGCTAGATTCCGAATGGACACAGGTATGAGTAAATATGCTTAATTATACACGAATTTTGCGAATAATAACGAAGAACCGCATTAAATTTGCAAATATGAAAGTAGTGCGCAAAACTTTCAGTTTACTGATTTTTTTTGTTTCACAAAAATATCCGTTACTTGGAGACATTTTGATCGCTTTTTGAAATTAAATGCTTTTTACATTTGGAATAGACACAGCTATAAGACTTTATACTAATAAATAAACCTTTTTAAAAACCATTTCAATATTATCAACAGCAAAAAATGGAAACATTTACTACAATTTAAGTTTTGGGTTGAAAATCAGACATACGTCAAAAGGACTAACATTTACCTCAACAAAACTGTTTCAAGATTGGAAATCGGTTAAAATGCAGACGAGCTACAAATTTTTAAGTGTCGGAATACACTCAAACACGGTTTTTTTTAACGATAAATAAAAGATTTGAGGGTGTTAAAAATTTGTTGAACACGGTTCTGCGTCGTTCTCGGCTAGATCTACAGTGCTCATCATGTCACTTCAAAAGTTCTGATTCACTGTAGCACCGTGTAATTTTTTATATATTGTACAAAAATCGTGCAATAGTGAAATTATGGGTAAAATACGCACGAACATATGGACTGACCTGTACAATAGCTTTGGAAATTAAATTAAATCATACACTATGTATGGCAAATACATATATTCCACCTTCGCAAGTTTTCAACGAAACTGAGCTGAGAAATTGCACCTCTCTTGTGGGCAGGAGATTTCAATGCGTGGAGTCCACTTTGGGGCGCCACCAGTAAAAGTCTAAATATAGACTTACCATGAAAAGTAGAAAAAAGCAGGCAAAATAGTCAAAATGCATGGTATACATCTGTATAGGAGGCCAGCCAGACCCGAGGTGCCCAACCGAAGGTGTAACTTTTTAAAGTCTTTTTTCGTCTTGTTCGAAGATCTTTTTTAAAAAGTTATATCCATAAATCGATAGAAAATTAAATTTTAGGAAACTACTTGGAAGGCGGCCGCCGTAGCCGAATTGGTTGGTGCGTGACTACCATTCGGAATTCACAGAGAGAACGTAGCGGTCGCTCCTCGACAGTCACTAGCAAACCTCCGAGTGTATTTCAGCCATGAAAAAGCTCCTCCTAAACATACTGCCGTTCGGAATCGGCTTGAAACTGTAGGACCCTCTATTTGTGAAATAACAGCAAGACGCACACCACAAATAGTAGGAGGAGCTCGGCCTAACACTCAAAAAGGGTGTATGCTCCAATTATATATAGGTTAGGTTAAATGGCTGCCCTAGCTAAAGGGCTCACTTGGACAAATGTTAAGAATTCGTCCGTTGTGGTGCGCATTATATATATATATGCTTGGAAGTTAAAGCCGTTAGCTATAATAAAACTATGTTAACTTCACACCCAAAGGTCTGCAATCTTGTCTAAGTAAGTTTATTTTTACTTCGACTGCGAGGAGTACAGATGCTCCACCAAAATGCAATCTGTTACTTCTATTCTGTGCACTTATTACGGGTTATTCTGTCATTTAAATTGGGTTCTCTCAGTACTCTTCGCACAGTTTCTGAATGGCAAGTCTTAGCTAAATTATTTTTGACCATTTCAGTTAAGGGGTTATATACCTTGTGCTGGGCTAAAAAATCGAAAATTTGTTTATGGCATATTCTAAAAGTACATCATCTTAAAAATGTAAATTCAAAATCATAAAGATCGGAGTACTAGAACGAAAGTTACAGACCGTGGAAGCGCGTGACCTTTCTTGAAAATGAAGTGCACGCAAAACTTTAGACACGATTATCTCGAAGTCGTGTTTTTTGAACATTACCGTCGCGGTGATCATTATGTAAAATCAAAGTTACAACCTCGTGAATCTGAACGGTTCACTTTTTAAAAATATTTGCATAGTTCGCTGGAATAAATTTTTTTTTTTGTAGGTTTTCAGCCCCTCAAAAATCACTTTTTTTGTGCAAAGAAGTTTTCATATCGACAAAATTTTTGTTTGGGTAAATAAACCATTCAGATTCACTAAAAAACATTTTTCTACAATAATCATTTATTTTTTTTGATTTCAGTTGAGCTGCTCATGCGCTACCGTGATCACCGCAAGCCTCTTGTAAAAAACAGCGTTTCGGGGGAGGGGCGATATCAACAATAACAAAAATGTATTCTTCGAGAGTTACCCTTCAGTATGATATCCTCATTTGAATAAAAGTTCTAAAACATATTTAAAAAAAATTATGACAATCGCCAATTTTTTCGTGCTCACAAGGTATATAATCCCCTAACTTTTGAGCGCTTGTTGCTAGATTTTTCTTCACTTGGCGCAGGAACCACTGCTATTCATTTTCTGTGAAAGTTTTATTTTAAGCTTGTCGCCACTTATTTAGCACACGATTTTCATGTACATACAGTCTGTGTCAGAAGAAAAGAACCGGTTTATTTCTTATAACTTCAAGATATATTCGTTTTGCTTTTTGCTGCATAATAGTCCCACTCAAGGGCTACAACGCTAGTGCTAACTCAGGTTAGTGTCGTTCGAAAATTTCCCCGTAAACGCTACCAAACAAAAATGAGTGAGAAGTATGCGAACCGTTTTGAGGCGGTATTTTTATGGACGTATTCGAAGGGCTGCAAAAGTAATTAAAAAATCAAAAAAGTTGGTTGTGATGTGGAATCAGCGGTATAAGGAGTAAAAAAGTTGATGACTTTTCCGAGCGCGGCTTGAAGCGAGTGACGACAAAAAAGCAGGATAAGGTGATCGTCCAACTTTTCAAGCGGGATCCTTCTTTGTGACTGCGCCAAGCACGATCAGTTCTTACTAAAAAGGGAATAGATGTGAGTATCAATTCCATCGATTGTCGACTGAAGGAGGCGAACATATCCTACCATCACACGTCATCAAAACCACTGCTCTCAGAAACACACATTGAGAAACAACAAAACCAGAAAATGGTGTCACAGTATTGGACTGCCCCCATTGAAAATGTGTGGGGAACTATGAAAACGCATCTTGCAGGAAGGCCAGTTCATGAATTAAAGCAACTTGTACGTCAAGTTCGCAAATTCTAGTCCTGTTCGTCGACGAGCTACGCTGAAAAGCTGGTTCAAAGCATGTAGAAGATGCGAGGCTATATTCGACAACGATGAAGACTACATGGCTTATTGAGTAATTGGGACTCGTAGTTTTGTACATACTTTCATGTAAAAAAAATTGAAATACATATCTTTTATACTTCATGAATAATCGCGTTCCCTTTTTTCTAACACAGACTTTATAAAGCGATCAATAATGTTCCAAACTGTTGACAAACTTAAATGTAGAATTTCAGCTATTTTATGGTGCGACTTTATTTTTTTTTTTTAATGCTCTAAAACTAACTCACGCTTTTCTATTGAAGTTCGTGATCCCATGGTTAAAAACAAAACAAGCAAAATATATAAGATGTCTGCATACTCGGTTGCCCTATTTTCGCAAAATATTGTGAAATACCTACAGCGTTATGTCCGCTGCGTTGAAGTAGTCCTCAATGCACTTGTGGTGCAAAGTGCACCAAGGTGTTGAATACTTTCTATAGGTTTTTTATATGTCGGTTTTCTTAGCGCAATCCACCAAATCAGAGCACCGTATAGTAATATTGGCTTTACTATAACTGAGTAGCACCAATACATTATAGCAGGAGATGGATCTCATGTAACTTCCAGCATCTTTTCACATGTATATAGTGAGTTACTGTCCAAAGTTACTCCAAGGTACTTGGTGTGGTCTTTAAGCGTCAGCTCCACGTCGTTCAGCCCCGGTGGGTGCCAATAGGGGATCTTGTACCTTCTAGTAAAAAGTATCATATCTGTTTTATCGGCATTTATCCCCAGGCCTTCCTGTGCTGCCCATTCGTGCACTGTTACGGGTTATGTCACTGTTATTCGTTATGTCACTCCCGGTGCTTAGGTATTTGCTTGTCACTACTATGGCTATGTCATCTGCATATGCTACTAGTTTCGATACCGTACCTTTAAATTTCTTTAGTAACTCATTAACTGCGAGTAGCCAGAGAAGGGGCGATAGAACTCCACATTGTGGTGCTAGTTTAGTGAGTTCAGCTTCGTTCCATTCCGCTCTATAATTCTGCAACCTAACAAGTTCTTTATCCAAAAACAGCGAGTTCTGTATTTGTTGTGTCTAAGCCCTTTAAAATGGCTTGTCAACAGTTTGTTGAATGTTCAACTAATGCCTAGAAATACTCCTAAAACATACTCCTTGTGCTTTAGAGCTTTCTCTGTAACTAAAACTAGAGAGTGTAACGCAGTCTCTGTGGATCAGTCTTTAGTATATGTGAGTTGTGCCTTTGACATAAAGTCTGACACCCTATTTTACGATGCGGGCGTCAAGGATTTCCTCAAACGTTTTCAGAAGAAATGAGGTCAAACTAACAGGCCTATATTCCTTTGAGAGTGTCGGGTTCTTTTTACCTACTTCCGGTATAAACACAACCCTTGCTTCTCTCCAGATAACAGGTACATAGTAAAGCCTCAGACATCATGTGTATATCGCTTTTAGACATGGTACCTGTCTATACCTGAAGATCATTCATCCTTTGGAGCATGGCTGAAAAAATTTCATCTATACCTGGCGATTTAAATGGGTCAAACGTGTTTATTGTCCATTCTATTTTTTTAGTTGTAACAATCTCTTCTGTGATGTTTGCTACGTTATCCCTCAAGGGCTCGTGATCTAACTAGTTTTTGCATCCTGGAAAATGCCTACTAACTAGACCGATTCTTCACAACAATCTGACCACTCTTCGTTGGGTTTGCGCATTAAATTGGGCGTGATGGGATGTTTCGATAACAGTTTCCTGAGCCTAGCCGCTTCGTTTGTTCATTCTGTGCTGCCCTGATTTTCTTTTGGCCTTACATACCTCTTTCGGGTATGTCTTTCGTAGTCGTTATATTCTTCAAAGAGTTATAGCAGCCTAAAAGTTTCAAAAAAACATAGAAGGATATTTTCGGCCCTCCAGAGTTCTATTGCTAACTTTCAATCTATATAATTTGCCCAGTAAAATTGGCATTGCTTGGCGTAAAGTGTTAGTCCCGCAATATATTCACTCCCTCCTCCTCCAAAGAAAGTACTAAATTCTAACAGGCTATACAAAACGTAAAAATTAAAACTATAAATAAATGTTCAATGCGCGAAGCCATCAAACTTCATAAACAACAGCAAATCATTATAAATTCTCCTAACAGCTTTTACGCTGCCATAGCTTTCAATTCAAAGGAAAGAAATAAAAATATAGTACAACGATTTCAAATAACGGCAATAATGCTGCCTTCACTCTAACTCAAAATAACAATAACAAAGACACTAACTACAACCCACCTAATAACTTAGCAAAAACAACTCAAAATTCTAATAACTCTTCTAACATTTCCTCTCCTCCTGTCATACTAACTTTGCAAATACCCTAACGACAAATCCAACCTCACTCATAAACGTTCCCTCAGCAATAAATACTAATGAATACAAGTTCCCTTCTTACTCCCCAAACTCTATTATCGCATATAATTGTGCTTAGAGTTGGTTTTCGGGAATTTCCCGACGGGAATTCTCGAGAAATTCTCGATATTTTTCCATCCCGAATCTCGAGAATTGAAATTTTTAGCATTTCGGGAAATCCCGAATCTCGAGAATGTTTCAAGATTTCTCGAGAAATCCATTTTTTTTTTTTAATTTTTGTTGTCAAATATTAAGAGAAAAAACAATTCTTTGACAAGTAAAAGAATACACATACATATGATTAATACCTGGAAACACCAAACTGTAACGGCCATTATGTTACAAAGAATCGCACACTACATACTGGTTCGCAGAATCACATACAATTCACACCATAGTTTCAATTGCTATGCGAAAAGCCACAACAGTATAACTGTTCCATTTGTTTGTTTGTTTGTTTTTTTTTTGTTTTAGGGTGACTACAGAGTAAATGCTAAATGCGTTGCTATGCTATGTCGAGGGAAAGCATTGTAACATCAAGCTAATGAAGTTTAGTTTTATGTGTTTCTTATATGTATGTAGCAGCAGTTAAGCAATTAGAAATGCTTTGAAAATAGTCAAGCAAAATCAATTTGTTCGCAGACTGCACAGACGACGTTTGTAAATTTATTTTTTGTAGTGAGCGGGTGCATTTCATTTTGTGGTACCTGATTAAGTATAAATTATACACCGTATAATAAAATATTTTGTGGTCCAAATATTACTTATTTTTAAGTTTTGAATCGACGTATCGTTGACTGTGAGTACCGGTTAGTTACTTCCTTTAAAAAACAAATTTTAAAACAAATTTTGAATTTTTAGCATTAAAAATCATGAGTTCAGAATACGAATACGACCAAGTGTGGCAGCTTTTCAAGTGATTTGACGACGAAGCAACATGTTTGAAATGCAATAAAATCATTAAATGCAAGTCATCGTCAACATCTGGACTTCACCGTCACATGGAGAGGATACACAACATGAAGCGAAGGGAACATGAGGCTCCAAAAGAACAGTCACCAGCCAAGAAGACCCGAACTCTTCACAACTTTTTCAATACTTCTTCCTCGCCTGAATCGCTTGAACAAATTGTTGCAAAATTGGCTGCAAAGGATGGAATTCCAATAAACGCGATAACAAAAAGTGAGTTCATTCGTAATAGTATCAGCCGCTTAGGATTTCATCTTCCAAAGTGTCACAAAGCTGTTCTGGGTTTGGTTATGAAGTACTGCACGAAAATAAAAAGCGATTTGAAGATCAAAATTGAAAATTTTAAGTCTGCACAGCGTAAGTTCAGCTTGAGCATCGACGAGTGGACAAGCGTGCGAAACCGACGTTACATGAACATTAATATATATTATGACGATGGACAATCTGACAACCTTGGCCTGGTTCGCATTCAGGAATCATGTCCCGCTGAAAAAGTATATGAGCTCGTAAATGCAAAGCTTTCAGACTTCAATATAAAACTACAGTCCGACATCGTGGCTATTACAAGTGATGGTGCCAGTGTCATGATCAAATTTGGGACACCAGCGCATCAACAGATTTGCTACAATCACGGCATACATTTGGCGGTCATGGAGGTAATGTACCAGAAACGAAAAGTCGCAAACAGGATATACGATAGTGACGTAAGCGATGGAGACGATTCGGATGATAGAGGCTCCGATGAAAATGAAAACAATGCAGCCAGTACTTCATTTTCCGACATTAATGCGGAAAACGCTTCCGATGACGAGGACGACAATATCGTATTTGTTGCTGACAAGACGGTCACTATAAAGTCTGCATTTGAAATCGTAAAAAAGGTTCGCAAGATAGTTTTGAAATTCAAGAACTCGCCTGTACGGAATGCCATCTTGCAGAATTATGTTAAAGAGGTCAAGAAGAAAGAGCTTTTCTTGCTGTTGGATTGCAAAACACGTTGGAATAGCCTGGAAACTATGCTGGCCAGATACATTTGCATCAGCAAGCATGTTCGTAAGGCGCTCGACACTCTTAATTTAAATTTTATGGCCACTACTGACGCAGAAGAAAAGTATTGCGAGGATATCATAAATGCTCTTAAACCTATACGTGTTGCTGTAGAAGCACTTAGTCGCCAAAATGTGAACTTACTTGCTGCGGATTCTATTCTCAAATTTTTGTTCACAAAATTGGAGAATCAGCACACCGAATTGGGCAATGAATTCTTATCCAGCCTAAAAAAAACTTAACAGCTCGTAGATCTAGCCGTTTGTTATCGGCCTTTAAATATTTACACGATCCAGTTAACAGCTCTAGTAACAAATCTGAATTTTTCCACACCTGTTCTAAAACAGAATTGATAAAAGAAGCCGAAAACTACTTGGTTCGTCTATTTTCTACGAGCATTCAAGAAGACCAAGCAGTGTCTAGTTCTGACGATGACGACGTATTTGCAACCAACAACGTCGATGAAGAAGATATGGCGAAACAGCTTGAAAAATACGTTCAGCAATGCTCAAAACCGAAAGCAGACATTGCGCAACATGATGTTTTCGTCGCTTAGAAACGAGCTAAAACTATATGAAAAAACTGGAGAGAAAACACAAAATGTTGAAAGACTGATCGGGGCTTTAAACACTGTTAAGCCAACATCGACTCAAAATGAGAGGAATTTTTCTACAGCGGGTAATTTTGTGTCCAAAAAGCGTACGCTGTTGTCAGACGAAGCCATTGACAGTCTGTGTTTTTTAAAACACCATTTTGGGAAATAATGTTTACAATCACTTTTTCCCCCTATTTTAATAAGTATAATCTTCAATTATTTTTGTTTTGAATTTTTTTGTAATTATTTTTGTTTCACTTTTTTGTTTGCAATAATTGAAATAGTAATATTTTCAAATATTTTTTTATGTAATTTATACAATACTTTAATAAAAATAAATAAAAATAATATTTTATGAAATTCATTGCTCTTACACTGGTTTTAGATTTTTTTTTTTAATTTTTTGGAATTTTTCCCGAATTTTCGAGAATTCTCGAGAAATCTCAAAAATTATTTTCGGGAAATCCCGCATCTCGAGAATTGAAATTTTCGTTATTTCGGGAAATCCCGATTCTCGAGATTGGGATTTTCTCGGGAAATACCCAACTCTAATTGTGCTCAACGTACATATTCACATCTTTTTCTTATTTATTTTGATATATAATCACGTTAAAAATAGTTTAGTGGAACATAAACGGGTATGTCAACAATTGTCATAAGCTTCAATGGCTTATCAAAGAGAAAACTCCAGATGTCATCTGTGTTCAAGAGACACAGATTCCTACATCACCCAACAGGAATTTTTCTTATCCGAAACAATATATTGGTTATTTTTCTAATTTGAAGAGAGTCATAACCAACAAACAAAGGGTCGGTTTACTCTTAAAAAGGTGCATTTTGCACGAGGTTATAAACGTAACATCTACCTTATCTATCACGTCAGTCCATAAAATCGTGCGTTTTTTAAAAGTGATTTTAAAATTTATAAAAAGGATGTTTAAAGTATTTAATAATAAATAATATATTTTCTTTCATTATTTATAATGTCTTCCCAACGATTAAGCAAATTTTTAATTCCTGCTCAAAAAATGTTTTGTCCTTGGAGCCAAAGTACGCTTCGATATCCCTTTTTATAGCTTCTTTTGAGGAGTAGTTCTTGTTACTCATATGGAAATGAAGTGCATGGAAAAGGTGATAATGACAAGGTGTAATATCCGGAGAATATGGTGGATGCGGCATTAGCTCCCATCCGAGCTCGTTCAGCTTGCCTAATGTTTGCCTTGCGGTATGAGGTCTTGCGTTGTCGTAGTGAAACAACGTCTATTCACTAAAGACGGTCGATTCTTTTAAGTGCCTCATTCAGGTTTGATAGCTGATGTGAATAATAATCAGTAGTTATCGTCTGGTTTGGTTCCAAAAGTTCATAATATACAATACCGGCCATATCCCACCAAATAGACAGGAGAATCTTCTTTGCGTGAAGGCTATCTCTAGGGGTCGGTTCTGGTGTTTCATCTTTATCTAACTATTGGCGTTGGAGATCAGGATTATTGTAAAGGGCCCATTTTTCATCTCCAGTAACGACACGGCTTAAAAAACTTTCATTTTCAAGCCGTTGAAGCAGCTGAGAACACATATTCACTCTCTGCTGAAGGTTGGCGACGGAGAGTCTATGCGGAACCCATTTTCCCAGCTTTGAAACCTTTTCCAACTGAACCAGGTGCCTCTGAACTGTTCCATGTAATGAATTTAGCCTCTGAGCTATCATATCAACTGTCAAGTTTGGCTCAGCTTCCACGAGTTCGAGCAAGGCGTCGGAGTTAAAGACTTCAGGACGACCAGCGCGCAGGGCATCCTCCACGTCGCAGTTACCACTTCGGAATTCTGAAAACCACTTTTGCGCACTCCTTACAATCACGGTATCCTCTCCGTGAACAGTGTTTATTTTTGCAGCAGCAGTTGTTGCATTTTTACCACGTTTATAAAAAAAAGTACAAAATATGCCTCTGATACGCGTTCGAAGATTCCATTTTATTTTTTAACAACACGTGCTTCTATCCGCGATTAAAATCACTTGTTCAATGCACAATATATCAAAGAAAATATAAATAGTTACGTTATATTCCGCGAATAACACGGTGCTACAAAATAAAAAAAATCGAAAGAACTCTTCAAGTGATACAGTGCACGTTTTAGGTCAAGACCAGTACGACACAAAACTGTGTTTAGAAAGTTCAAAACACCCTCAAATTTTTAATTTATTGTTAACCGATTTTTTAACCGACATTTTTTAACCGATTTTTTATTTCAATATGGCCTTGGGAAGGGGAGTGTACAGTGCGTTATGAATGTATATAATTCTAAGACTGAACGATTGATGTTCAAAAGAAATTTTCAATAACAAGCTCTGATTTGTGCAATTTTTCCACGTTTTTTGCAATGTGATGCAATTTTTTGGCCACTATTCTCCAACGGGCACCACAAATTTATACATATTTTTAAACTCCAATAAAATTTGTTCAAAATAAGTCTTCATACATTGAAAGCTGTAAAAGTTACGATTTGAAAAAAAAATTTGTTTTCCAAATTTTTAAAAATCCAGCTGAACCGAGACTGCGAGAGAATACTGGTTGACCGATAGTGCTTTACTGGTCATTCTGGCTAATTTTGAAAGACAGCACTAAGTTTATATAACTATGAATACATCTAACATAACAAAACTCATTATAACCCAAGCTTACCTAATCCAAACTGACTAACCGAAGCTTGCATGACACAGCAGAACCGTTTGAAATTTGCTGGTAAGCATGTACAATTTAATGAGTGTGAAAAATCATCACTCTTGGATGATCAAGACCTATTGAAACTTAGCGTAAGTGCATCTAACCTAACCTAACCTAACCTTACCAAACGTTATTTAAATTAAGCTAATATAGATAATGAAATGATAAGACAATGAAATTAAGTGTGTTTCAGTGCCGAGTGTATTACATGGAAAAAACTCAGTTCAGATTGCGTTAGATTCTTTCAGGTTAATGAAGTTTGGTTAGGTTGATTTTAGTTACGAATTTCCTGTAAAGTTATGTTAGTTTGTGTTATGCTAGGTAAAAATACGTTACGTTTATTTGTTTTGAATCGAGTACACATAGAAGTACAATGCAATCGGTTCAATTGTGTTACGTAGGGGTATATTTAGTGAAGTGAGATTAGGATAAGTTATTCAAGGTTACGTCGAGTTGGGTAGGTTGGTATTGCAAGCTAATCAAAATGACTTCATTTTGCAATGCAGCAAAGTAGCACAATGGGTTCGGTTGTCTGACGTTGTATTCGGTTGGAATGATTTCGATAACGTTAGGTTAGATGAGGTTTATTAAGGTAATACTACGTCCGGGTAAGTCAGAAAATTTCAGAAGTAAGTCAGCAAATTGTGTTACTTTATGCAATATTATTTTTTTTGACGTTATAATATTCTTCTACGGTCTTTGTTCAACTCGAGAATGTTCTGTTTTTATTTTATTTCTACAAAAACGTTCTTCACTTGGAAAATTTCAATAATGCTAGATTCCGAATGGACACAGGTATGAGTAAATAAACTTAATTATACACGAATTTTGCGAATAATAACGAAGAACCGCATTAAATTTGCAAATATGAAAGTAGTGCGCAAAACTTTCAGTTTACTGATTTTTTTTGTTTCACAAAAAAATCCGTTACTTCGAGACATTTTGATCGCTTTTTGAAATTAAATGCTTTTTACATTTGGAATAGACACAGCTATAAGACTTTATACTAATAAATAAACCTTTTTAAAAACCATTTCAATATTATCAACAGCAAAAAATGGAAACATTTACTACAATTTAAGTTTTGTGTTGAAAATCAGACATACGTCAAAAGGACTAACATTTACCTCAACAAAACTGTTTCAAGATTGGAAATCGGTTAAAATGCAGACGAGTTACAAATTTTTAAGTGTCGGAATACACTCAAACACGGTTTTTTTAACGATAAATAAAAGATTTGAGGGTGTTAAAAATTTGTTGAACACGGTTCTGCGTCGTTCTCGGCTAGATCTACAGTGCTCATCATGTCACTTCAAAAGTTCTGATTCACTGTAGCACCGTGTAATTTTTTATATATTGTACAAAAATCGTGCAATAGTGAAATTATGGGTAAAATACGCACGAACATATGGACTGACCTGTACAATAGCTTTGGAAATTAAATTAAATCATACACTATGTATGGCAAATACATATATTCCACCTTCGCAAGTTTTCAACGAAACTGAGCTGAGAAATTGCACCTCTCTTGTGGGCAGGAGATTTCAATGCGTGGAGTCCACTTTGGGGCGCCACCAGTAAAAGTCTAAATATAGACTTACCATGAAAAGTAGAAAAAAGCAGGCAAAATAGTCAAAATGCATCGTATACATCTGTATAGGAGGCCAGCCAGACCCGAGGTGCCCAAACGAAGGTGTAACTTTTTAAAGTCTTTTTTCGTCTTGTTCGAAGATCTTTTTTAAAAAGTTATATCCATAAATCGATAGAAAATTAAATTTTAGGAAACTACTTGGAAGGCGGCCACCGTAGCCGAATTGGTTGGTGCGTGACTACCATTCGGAATTCACAGAGAGAACGTAGCGGTCGCCCCTCGACAGTCACTAGCAAACCTCCGAGTGTATTTCAGCCATGAAAAAGTTCCTCCTAAACATACTGCCGTTCGGAATCGGCTTGAAACTGTAGGACCCTCTATTTGTGAAATGAAACAGCAAGACGCACACCACAAATAGTAGGAGGAGCTCGGCCTAACACTCAAAAAGTGTGTATGTTCCAATTATATATAGGTTAGGTTAAATGGCTGCCCTAGCTAAAGGGCTTACTTGGACAAATGTTAAGAAATTCGTCCGTTGTGGTGCGCATTATATATATATATGCTTGGAAGTTCAAGCCGTTAGCTATAATAAAAATATGTTAACTTCACACCCAAAGGTCTGCCATCTTGTCCAAGTAAGTTTATTTTTACTTCGACTGCGAGGAGTACAGATGCTCCACCAAAATGCAATCTGTTACTTCTATTCTGTGCACTTATTACGGGTTATTCTGTCATTTAAATTGGGTTCTCTCAGTACTCTTCGCACAGTTTCTGAATGGCAAGTCTTAGCTAAATTATTTTTGACCATTTCAGTTAAGGGGTTATATACCTTGTGCTGGGCTAAAAAATCGAAAATTTGTTTATGGCATATTCTAAAAGTACATCATCTTAAAAATGTAAATTCAAAATCATAAAGATCGGAGCACTAGAACGAAAGTTACAGACCGTGGAAGCGCGTGACCTTTCTTGAAAATGAAGTGCACGCAAAACTTTAGACACGATTATCTCGAAGTCGTGTTTTTTGAACATTACCGTCGCGGTGATCATTATGTAAAATCAAAGTTACAACCTCGTGAATCTGAACGGTTCACTTTTTAAAAATATTTGCATAGTTCGCTGGAATTAATTTTTTTTTTTTGTAGGTTTTCAGCCCCTCAAAAATCACTTTTTTTGTGCAAAGAAGTTTTCATATCGACAAAATTTTTGTTTGGGTAAATAAACCATTCAGATTCACTAAAAAACATTTTTCTACAATAATCATTTATTTTTTTTGATTTCAGTTGAGCTGCTCATGCGCTACCGTGATCACCGCAAGCCTCTTGTAAAAAACAGCGTTTCGGGGGAGGGGCGATATCAACAATAACAAAAATGTATTCTTCGAGAGTTACCCTTCAGTATGATATCCTCATTTGAATAAAAGTTCTAAAACATATTTAAAAAAAATTATGACAATCGCCAATTTTTTCGTGCTCACAAGGTATATAATCCCCTAACTTTTGAGCGCTTGTTGCTAGATTTTTCTTCACTTGGCGCAAGAACCACTGCTATTCATTTTCTGTGAAAGTTTTATTTTAAGCTTGTCGCCACTTATTTAGCACACGATTTTCATGTACATACAGTCTGTGTCAGAAGAAAAGAACCGGTTTATTTCTTATAACTTCAAGATATATTCGTTTTGCTTTTTGCTGCATAATAGTCCCACTCAAGGGCTACAACGCTAGTGCTAACTCAGGTTAGTGTCGTTCGAAAATTTCCCCGTAAACGCTACCAAACAAAAATGAGTGAGAAGTATGCGAACCGTTTTGAGGCGGTATTTTTATGGACGTATTCGAAGGGCTGCAAAAGTAATTAAAAAATCAAAAAAGTTGGTTGTGATGTGGAATCAGCGGTATAAGGAGTAAAAAAGTTGATGACTTTTCCGAGCGCGGCTTGAAGCGAGTGACGACAAAAAAGCAGGATAAGGTGATCGTCCAACTTTTCAAGCGGGATCCTTCTTTGTGACTGCGCCAAGCACGATCAGTTCTTACTAAAAAGGGAATAGATGTGAGTATCAATTCCATCGATTGTCGACTGAAGGAGGCGAACATATCCTACCATCACACGTCATCAAAACCACTGCTCTCAGAAACACACATTGAGAAACAACAAAACCAGAAAATGGTGTCACAGTATTGGACTGCCCCCATTGAAAATGTGTGGGGAACTATGAAAACGCATCTTGCAGGAAGGCCAGTTCATGAATTAAAGCAACTTGTACGTCAAGTTCGCAAATTCTAGTCCTGTTCGTCGACGAGCTACGCTGAAAAGCTGGTTCAAAGCATGTAGAAGATGCCAGGCTATATTCGACAACGATGAAGACTACATGGCTTATTGAGTAATTGGGACTCGTAGTTTTGTACATACTTTCATGTAAAAAAAATTGAAATACATATCTTTTATACTTCATGAATAATCGCGTTCCCTTTTTTCTAACACAGACTTTATAAAGCGATCAATAATGTTCCAAACTGTTGACAAACTTAAATGTAGAATTTCAGCTATTTTATGGTGCGACTTTATTTTTTTTTTTTAATGCTCTAAAACTAACTCACGCTTTTCTATTGAAGTTCGTGATCCCATGGTTAAAAACAAAACAAGCAAAATATATAAGATGTCTGCATACTCGGTTGCCCTATTTTCGCAAAATATTGTGAAATACCTACAGCGTTATGTCCGCTGCGTTGAAGTAGTCCTCAATGCACTTGTGGTGCAAAGTGCACCAAGGTGTTGAATACTTTCTATAGGTTTTTTATATGTCGGTTTTCTTAGCGCAATCCACCAAATCAGAGCACCGTATAGTAATATTGGCTTTACTATAACTGAGTAGCACCAATACATTATAGCAGGAGATGGATCTCATGTAACTTCCAGCATCTTTTCACATGTATATAGTGAGTTACTGTCCAAAGTTACTCCAAGGTACTTGGTGTGGTCTTTAAGCGTCAGCTCCACGTCGTTCAGCCCCGGTGGGTGCCAATAGGGGATCTTGTACCTTCTAGTAAAAAGTATCATATCTGTTTTATCGGCATTTATCCCCAGGCCTTCCTGTGCTGCCCATTCGTGCACTGTTACGGGTTATGTCACTGTTATTCGTTATGTCACTCCCGGTGCTTAGGTATTTGCTTGTCACTACTATGGCTATGTCATCTGCATATGCTACTAGTTTCGATACCGTACCTTTAAATTTCTTTAGTAACTCATTAACTGCGAGTAGCCAGAGAAGGGGCGATAGAACTCCACATTGTGGTGCTAGTTTAGTGAGTTCAGCTTCGTTCCATTCCGCTCTATAATTCTGCAACCTAACAAGTTCTTTATCCAAAAACAGCGAGTTCTGTATTTGTTGTGTCTAAGCCCTTTAAAATGGCTTGTCAACAGTTTGTTGAATGTTCAACTAATGCCTAGAAATACTCCTAAAACATACTCCTTGTGCTTTAGAGCTTTCTCTGTAACTAAAACTAGAGAGTGTAACGCAGTCTCTGTGGATCAGTCTTTAGTATATGTGAGTTGTGCCTTTGACATAAAGTCTGACACCCTATTTTACGATGCGGGCGTCAAGGATTTCCTCAAACGTTTTCAGAAGAAATGAGGTCAAACTAACAGGCCTATATTCCTTTGAGAGTGTCGGGTTCTTTTTACCTACTTCCGGTATAAACACAACCCTTGCTTCTCTCCAGATAACAGGTACATAGTAAAGCCTCAGACATCATGTGTATATCGCTTTTAGACATGGTACCTGTCTATACCTGAAGATCATTCATCCTTTGGAGCATGGCTGAAAAAATTTCATCTATACCTGGCGATTTAAATGGGTCAAACGTGTTTATTGTCCATTCTATTTTTTTAGTTGTAACAATCTCTTCTGTGATGTTTGCTACGTTATCCCTCAAGGGCTCGTGATCTAACTAGTTTTTGCATCCTGGAAAATGCCTACTAACTAGACCGATTCTTCACAACAATCTGACCACTCTTCGTTGGGTTTGCGCATTAAATTGGGCGTGATGGGATGTTTAATAACGATAACAGTTTCCTGAGCCTAGCCGCTTCGTTTGTTCATTCTGTGCTGCCCTGATTTTCTTTTGGCCTTACATACCTCTTTCGGGTATGTCTTTCGTAGTCGTTATATTCTTCAAAGAGTTATAGCAGCCTAAAAGTTTCAAAAAAACATAGAAGGATATTTTCGGCCCTCCAGAGTTCTATTGCTAACTTTCAATCTATATAATTTGCCCAGTAAAATTGGCATTGCTTGGCGTAAAGTGTTAGTCCCGCAATATATTCACTCCCTCCTCCTCCAAAGAAAGTACTAAATTCTAACAGGCTATACAAATCGTAAAAATTAAAACTATAAATAAATGTTCAATGCGCGAAGCCATCAAACTTCATAAACAACAGCAAATCATTATAAATTCTCCTAATAGCTTTTACGCTGCCATAGCTTTCAATTCAAAGGAAAGAAATAAAAATATAGTACAACGATTTCAAATAACGGCAATAATGCTGCCTTCACTCTAACTCAAAATAACAATAACAAAGACACTAACTACAACCCACCTAATAACTTAGCAAAAACAACTCAAAATTCTAATAACTCTTCTAACATTTCCTCTCCTCCTGTTTGCAAATACCCTAACGACAAATCCAACCTCACTCATAAACGTTCCCTCAGCAATAAATACTAATGAATACAAGTTCCCTTCTTACTCCCCAAACTCTATTGTCGCATATAATTGTGCTTAGAGTTGGGTTTCGGGAATTTCCCGACGGGAATTCTCGAGAAATTCTCGATATTTTTCCATCCCGAATCTCGAGAATTGAAATTTTTAGCATTTCGGGAAATCCCGAATCTCGAGAATGTTTCAAGATTTCTCGAGAAATCCATTTTTTTTTTTAATTTTTGTTGTCAAATATTAAGAGAAAAAACAATTCTTTGACAAGTAAAAGAATACACATACATATGATTAATACCTGGAAACACCAAACTGTAACGGCCATTATGTTACAAAGAATCGCACACTACATACTGGTTCGCAGAATCACATACAATTCACACCATAGTTTCAATTGCTATGCGAAAAGCCACAACAGTATAACTGTTCCATTTGTTTGTTTGTTTGTTTTTTTTTTGTTTTAGGGTGACTACAGAGTAAATGCTAAATGCGTTGCTATGCTATGTCGAGGGAAAGCATTGTAACATCAAGCTCATGAAGTTTAGTTTTATGTGTTTCTTATATGTATGTAGCAGCAGTTAAGCAATTAGAAATGCTTTGAAAATAGTCAAGCAAAATCAATTTGTTCGCAGACTGCACAGACGACGTTTGTAAATTTATTTTTTGTAGTGAGCGGGTGCATTTCATTTTGTGGTACCTGATTAAGTATAAATTATACACCGTATAATAAAATATTTTGTGGTCCAAATATTACTTATTTTTAAGTTTTGAATCGACGTATCGTTGACTGTGAGTACCGGTTAGTTACTTCCTTTAAAAAACAAATTTTAAAACAAATTTTGAATTTTTAGCATTAAAAATCATGAGTTCAGAATACGAATACGACCAAGTGTGGCAGCTTTTCAAGTGATTTGACGACGAAGCAACATGTTTGAAATGCAATAAAATCATTAAATGCAAGTCATCGTCAACATCTGGACTTCACCGTCACATGGAGAGGATACACAACATGAAGCGAAGGGAACATGAGGCTCCAAAAGAACAGTCACCAGCCAAGAAGACCCGAACTCTTCACAACTTTTTCAATACTTCTTCCTCGCCTGAATCGCTTGAACAAATTGTTGCAAAATTGGCTGCAAAGGATGGAATTCCAATAAACGCGATAACAAAAAGTGAGTTCATTCGTAATAGTATCAGCCGCTTAGGATTTCATCTTCCAAAGTGTCACAAAGCTGTTCTGGGTTTGGTTATGAAGTACTGCACGAAAATAAAAAGCGATTTGAAGATCAAAATTGAAAATTTTAAGTCTGCACAGCGTAAGTTCAGCTTGAGCATCGACGAGTGGACAAGCGTGCGAAACCGACGTTACATGAACATTAATATATATTATGACGATGGACAATCTGACAACCTTGGCCTGGTTCGCATTCAGGAATCATGTCCCGCTGAAAAAGTATATGAGCTCGTAAATGCAAAGCTTTCAGACTTCAATATAAAACTACAGTCCGACATCGTGGCTATTACAAGTGATGGTGCCAGTGTCATGATCAAATTTGGGACACCAGCGCATCAACAGATTTGCTACAATCACGGCATACATTTGGCGGTCATGGAGGTAATGTACCAGAAACGAAAAGTCGCAAACAGGATATACGATAGTGACGTAAGCGATGGAGACGATTCGGATGATAGAGGCTCCGATGAAAATGAAAACAATGCAGCCAGTACTTCATTTTCCGACATTAATGCGGAAAACGCTTCCGATGACGAGGACGACAATATCGTATTTGTTGCTGACAAGACGGTCACTATAAAGTCTGCATTTGAAATCGTAAAAAAGGTTCGCAAGATAGTTTTGAAATTCAAGAACTCGCCTGTACGGAATGCCATCTTGCAGAATTATGTTAAAGAGGTCAAGAAGAAAGAGCTTTTCTTGCTGTTGGATTGCAAAACACGTTGGAATAGCCTGGAAACTATGCTGGCCAGATACATTTGCATCAGCAAGCATATTCGTAAGGCGCTCGACACTCTTAATTTAAATTTTATGGCCACTACTGACGCAGAAGAAAAGTATTGCGAGGATATCATAAATGCTCTTAAACCTATACGTGTTGCTGTAGAAGCACTTAGTCGCCAAAATGTGAACTTACTTGCTGCGGATTCTATTCTCAAATTTTTGTTCACAAAATTGGAGAATCAGCACACCGAATTGGGCAATGAATTCTTATCCAGCCTAAAAAAAAACTTAACAGCTCGTAGATCTAGCCGTTTGTTATCGGCCTTTAAATATTTACACGATCCAGTTAACAGCTCTAGTAACAAATCTGAATTTTTCCACACCTGTTCTAAAACAGAATTGATAAAAGAAGCCGAAAACTACTTGGTTCGTCTATTTTCTACGAGCATTCAAGAAGACCAAGCAGTGTCTAGTTCTGACGATGACGACGTATTTGCAACCAACAACGTCGATGAAGAAGATATGGCGAAACAGCTTGAAAAATACGTTCAGCAATGCTCAAAACCGAAAGCAGACATTGCGCAACATGATGTTTTCGTCGCTTAGAAACGAGCTAAAACTATATGAAAAAACTGGAGAGAAAACACAAAATGTTGAAAGACTGATCGGGGCTTTAAACACTGTTAAGCCAACATCGACTCAAAATGAGAGGAATTTTTCTACAGCGGGTAATTTTGTGTCCAAAAAGCGTACGCTGTTGTCAGACGAAGCCATTGACAGTCTGTGTTTTTTAAAACACCATTTTGGGAAATAATGTTTACAATCACTTTTTCCCCCTATTTTAATAAGTATAATCTTCAATTATTTTTGTTTTGAATTTTTTTGTAATTATTTTTGTTTCACTTTTTTGTTTGCAATAATTGAAATAGTAATATTTTCAAATATTTTTTTATGTAATTTATACAATACTTTAATAAAAATAAATAAAAATAATATTTTATGAAATTCATTGCTCTTACACTGGTTTTAGATTTTTTTTTTAAATTTTTTGGAATTTTTCCCGAATTTTCGAGAATTCTCGAGAAATCTCAAAAATTATTTTCGGGAAATCCCGCATCCCGAGAATTGAAATTTTCGTTATTTCGGGAAATCCCGATTCTCGAGATTGGGATTTTCTCGGGAAATACCCAACTCTAATTGTGCTCAACGTACATATTCACATCTTTTTCTTATTTATTTTGATATATAATCACGTTAAAAATAGTTTAGTGGAACATAAACGGGTATGTCAACAATTGTCATAAGCTTCAATGGCTTATCAAAGAGAAAACTCCAGATGTCATCTGTGTTCAAGAGACACAGATTCCTACATCACCCAACAGGAATTTTTCTTATCCGAAACAATATATTGGTTATTTTTCTAATTTGAAGAGAGTCATAACCAACAAACAAAGGGTCGGTTTACTCTTAAAAAGGTGCATTTTGCACGAGGTTATAAACGTAACATCTACCTTATCTATCACGTCAGTCCATAAAATCGTGCGTTTTTTAAAAGTGATTTTAAAATTTATAAAAAGGATGTTTAAAGTATTTAATAATAAATAATATATTTTCTTTCATTATTTATAATGTCTTCCCAACGATTAAGCAAATTTTTAATTCCTGCTCAAAAAATGTTTTGTCCTTGGAGCCAAAGTACGCTTCGATATCCCTTTTTATAGCTTCTTTTGAGGAGTAGTTCTTGTTACTCATATGGAAATGAAGTGCATGGAAAAGGTGATAATGACAAGGTGTAATATCCGGAGAATATGGTGGATGCGGCATTAGCTCCCATCCGAGCTCGTTCAGCTTGCCTAATGTTTGCCTTGCGGTATGAGGTCTTGCGTTGTCGTAGTGAAACAACGTCTATTCACTAAAGACGGTCGATTCTTTTAAGTGCCTCATTCAGGTTTGATAGCTGATGTGAATAATAATCAGTAGTTATCGTCTGGTTTGGTTCCAGAAGTTCATAATATACAATACCGGCCATATCCCACCAAATAGACAGGAGAATCTTCTTTGCGTGAAGGCTATCTCTAGGGGTCGGTTCTGGTGTTTCATCTTTATCTAACTATTGGCGTTGGAGATCAGGATTATTGTAAAGGGCCCATTTTTCATCTCCAGTAACGACACGGCTTAAAAAACTTTCATTTTCAAGCCGTTGAAGCAGCTGAGAACACATATTCACTCTCTGCTGAAGGTTGGCGACGGAGAGTCTATGCGGAACCCATTTTCCCAGCTTTGAAACCTTTTCCAACTGAACCAGGTGCCTCTGAACTGTTCCATGTAATGAATTTAGCCTCTGAGCTATCATATCAACTGTCAAGTTTGGCTCAGCTTCCACGAGTTCGAGCAAGGCGTCGGAGTTAAAGACTTCAGGACGACCAGCGCGCAGGGCATCCTCCACGTCGTAGTTACCACTTCGGAATTCTGAAAACCACTTTTGCGCACTCCTTACAATCACGGTATCCTCTCCGTGAACAGTGTTTATTTTTGCAGCAGCAGTTGTTGCCTTTTTACCACGTTTATAAAAAAAAAATACAAAATATGCCTCTGATACGCGTTCGAAGATTCCATTTTATTTTTTAACAACACGTGCTTCTATCCGCGATTAAAATCACTTGTTCAATGCACAATATATCAAAGAAAATATAAATAGTTACGTTATATTCCGCGAATAACACGGTGCTACAAAATAAAAAAAATCGAAAGAACTCTTCAAGTGATACAGTGCACGTTTTAGGTCAAGACCAGTACGACACAAAACTGTGTTTAGAAAGTTCAAAACACTCTCAAATTTTTAATTTATTGTTAACCGATTTTTTAACCGACATTTTTTAACCGATTTTTTATTTCAATATGGCCTTGGGAAGGGGAGTGTACAGTGCGTTATGAATGTATATAATTCTAAGACTGAACGATTGATGTTCAAAAGAAATTTTCAATAACAAGCTCTGATTTGTGCAATTTTTCCACGTTTTTTGCAATGTGATGCAATTTTTTGGCCACTATTCTCCAACGGGCACCACAAATTTATACATATTTTTAAACTCCAATAAAATTTGTTCAAAATAAGTCTTCATACATTGAAAGCTGTAAAAGTTACGATTTGAAAAAAAAATTTGTTTTCCAAATTTTTAAAAATCCAGCTGAACCGAGACTGCGAGAGAATACTGGTTGACCGATAGTGCTTTACTGGTCATTCTGGCTAATTTTGAAAGACAGCACTAAGTTTATATAACTATGAATACATCTAACATAACAAAACTCATTATAACCCAAGCTTACCTAATCCAAACTGACTAACCGAAGCTTGCATGACACAGCAGAACCGTTTGAAATTTGCTGGTAAGCATGTACAATTTAATGAGTGTGAAAAATCATCACTCTTGGATGATCAAGACCTATTGAAACTTAGCGTAAGTGCATCTAACCTAACCTAACCTTACCAAACGTTATTTAAATTAAGCTAATATAGATAATGAAATGATAAGACAATGAAATTAAGTGTGTTTCAGTGCCGAGTGTATTACATGGAAAAAACTCAGTTCAGATTGCGTTGGATTCTTTCAGGTTAATGAAGTTTGGTTAGGTTGATTTTAGTTACGAATTTCCTGTAAAGTTATGTTAGTTTGTGTTATGCTAGGTAAAAATACGTTACGTTTATTTGTTTTGAATCGAGTACACATAGAAGTACAATGCAATCGGTTCAATTGTGTTACGTAGGGGTATATTTAGTGAAGTGAGATTAGGATAAGTTATTCAAGGTTACGTCGAGTTGGGTAGGTTGGTATTGCAAGCTAATCAAAATGACTTCATTTTGCAATGCAGCAAAGTAGCACAATGGGTTCGGTTGTCTGACGTTGTATTCGGTTGGAATGATTTCGATAACGTTAGGTTAGATGAGGTTTATTAAGGTAATACTACGTCCGGGTAAGTCAGAAAATTTCAGAAGTAAGTCAGCAAATTGTGTTACTTTATGCAATATTATTTTTTTTGACGTTATAATATTCTTCTACGGTCTTTGTTCAACTCGAGAATGTTCTGTTTTTATTTTATTTCTACAAAAACGTTCTTCACTTGGAAAATTTCAATAATGCTAGATTCCGAATGGACACAGGTATGAGTAAATAAACTTAATTATACACGAATTTTGCGAATAATAACGAAGAACCGCATTAAATTTGCAAATATGAAAGTAGTGCGCAAAACTTTCAGTTTACTGATTTTTTTTGTTTCACAAAAAAATCCGTTACTTCGAGACATTTTGATCGCTTTTTGAAATTAAATGCTTTTTACATTTGGAATAGACACAGCTATAAGACTTTATACTAATAAATAAACCTTTTTAAAAACCATTTCAATATTATCAACAGCAAAAAATGGAAACATTTACTACAATTTAAGTTTTGTGTTGAAAATCAGACATACGTCAAAAGGACTAACATTTACCTCAACAAAACTGTTTCAAGATTGGAAATCGGTTAAAATGCAGACGAGTTACAAATTTTTAAGTGTCGGAATACACTCAAACACGGTTTTTTTAACGATAAATAAAAGATTTGAGGGTGTTAAAAATTTGTTGAACACGGTTCTGCGTCGTTCTCGGCTAGATCTACAGTGCTCATCATGTCACTTCAAAAGTTCTGATTCACTGTAGCACCGTGTAATTTTTTATATATTGTACAAAAATCGTGCAATAGTGAAATTATGGGTAAAATACGCACGAACATATGGACTGACCTGTACAATAGCTTTGGAAATTAAATTAAATCATACACTATGTATGGCAAATACATATATTCCACCTTCGCAAGTTTTCAACGAAACTGAGCTGAGAAATTGCACCTCTCTTGTGGGCAGGAGATTTCAATGCGTGGAGTCCACTTTGGGGCGCCACCAGTAAAAGTCTAAATATAGACTTACCATGAAAAGTAGAAAAAAGCAGGCAAAATAGTCAAAATGCATCGTATACATCTGTATAGGAGGCCAGCCAGACCCGAGGTGCCCAAACGAAGGTGTAACTTTTTAAAGTCTTTTTTCGTCTTGTTCGAAGATCTTTTTTAAAAAGTTATATCCATAAATCGATAGAAAATTAAATTTTAGGAAACTACTTGGAAGGCGGCCACCGTAGCCGAATTGGTTGGTGCGTGACTACCATTCGGAATTCACAGAGAGAACGTAGCGGTCGCCCCTCGACAGTCACTAGCAAACCTCCGAGTGTATTTCAGCCATGAAAAAGTTCCTCCTAAACATACTGCCGTTCGGAATCGGCTTGAAACTGTAGGACCCTCTATTTGTGAAATGAAACAGCAAGACGCACACCACAAATAGTAGGAGGAGCTCGGCCTAACACTCAAAAAGTGTGTATGTTCCAATTATATATAGGTTAGGTTAAATGGCTGCCCTAGCTAAAGGGCTTACTTGGACAAATGTTAAGAAATTCGTCCGTTGTGGTGCGCATTATATATATATATGCTTGGAAGTTCAAGCCGTTAGCTATAATAAAAATATGTTAACTTCACACCCAAAGGTCTGCCATCTTGTCCAAGTAAGTTTATTTTTACTTCGACTGCGAGGAGTACAGATGCTCCACCAAAATGCAATCTGTTACTTCTATTCTGTGCACTTATTACGGGTTATTCTGTCATTTAAATTGGGTTCTCTCAGTACTCTTCGCACAGTTTCTGAATGGCAAGTCTTAGCTAAATTATTTTTGACCATTTCAGTTAAGGGGTTATATACCTTGTGCTGGGCTAAAAAATCGAAAATTTGTTTATGGCATATTCTAAAAGTACATCATCTTAAAAATGTAAATTCAAAATCATAAAGATCGGAGCACTAGAACGAAAGTTACAGACCGTGGAAGCGCGTGACCTTTCTTGAAAATGAAGTGCACGCAAAACTTTAGACACGATTATCTCGAAGTCGTGTTTTTTGAACATTACCGTCGCGGTGATCATTATGTAAAATCAAAGTTACAACCTCGTGAATCTGAACGGTTCACTTTTTAAAAATATTTGCATAGTTCGCTGGAATTAATTTTTTTTTTTTGTAGGTTTTCAGCCCCTCAAAAATCACTTTTTTTGTGCAAAGAAGTTTTCATATCGACAAAATTTTTGTTTGGGTAAATAAACCATTCAGATTCACTAAAAAACATTTTTCTACAATAATCATTTATTTTTTTTGATTTCAGTTGAGCTGCTCATGCGCTACCGTGATCACCGCAAGCCTCTTGTAAAAAACAGCGTTTCGGGGGAGGGGCGATATCAACAATAACAAAAATGTATTCTTCGAGAGTTACCCTTCAGTATGATATCCTCATTTGAATAAAAGTTCTAAAACATATTTAAAAAAAATTATGACAATCGCCAATTTTTTCGTGCTCACAAGGTATATAATCCCCTAACTTTTGAGCGCTTGTTGCTAGATTTTTCTTCACTTGGCGCAAGAACCACTGCTATTCATTTTCTGTGAAAGTTTTATTTTAAGCTTGTCGCCACTTATTTAGCACACGATTTTCATGTACATACAGTCTGTGTCAGAAGAAAAGAACCGGTTTATTTCTTATAACTTCAAGATATATTCGTTTTGCTTTTTGCTGCATAATAGTCCCACTCAAGGGCTACAACGCTAGTGCTAACTCAGGTTAGTGTCGTTCGAAAATTTCCCCGTAAACGCTACCAAACAAAAATGAGTGAGAAGTATGCGAACCGTTTTGAGGCGGTATTTTTATGGACGTATTCGAAGGGCTGCAAAAGTAATTAAAAAATCAAAAAAGTTGGTTGTGATGTGGAATCAGCGGTATAAGGAGTAAAAAAGTTGATGACTTTTCCGAGCGCGGCTTGAAGCGAGTGACGACAAAAAAGCAGGATAAGGTGATCGTCCAACTTTTCAAGCGGGATCCTTCTTTGTGACTGCACCAAGCACGATCAGTTCTTACTAAAAAGGGAATAGATGTGAGTATCAATTCCATCGATTGTCGACTGAAGGAGGCGAACATATCCTACCATCACACGTCATCAAAACCACTGCTCTCAGAAACACACATTGAGAAACAACAAAACCAGAAAATGGTGTCACAGTATTGGACTGCCCCCATTGAAAATGTGTGGGGAACTATGAAAACGCATCTTGCAGGAAGGCCAGTTCATGAATTAAAGCAACTTGTACGTCAAGTTCGCAAATTCTAGTCCTGTTCGTCGACGAGCTACGCTGAAAAGCTGGTTCAAAGCATGTAGAAGATGCGAGGCTATATTCGACAACGATGAAGACTACATGGCTTATTGAGTAATTGGGACTCGTAGTTTTGTACATACTTTCATGTAAAAAAAATTGAAATACATATCTTTTATACTTCATGAATAATCGCGTTCCCTTTTTTCTAACACAGACTTTATAAAGCGATCAATAATGTTCCAAACTGTTGACAAACTTAAATGTAGAATTTCAGCTATTTTATGGTGCGACTTTATTTTTTTTTTTTAATGCTCTAAAACTAACTCACGCTTTTCTATTGAAGTTCGTGATCCCATGGTTAAAAACAAAACAAGCAAAATATATAAGATGTCTGCATACTCGGTTGCCCTATTTTCGCAAAATATTGTGAAATACCTACAGCGTTATGTCCGCTGCGTTGAAGTAGTCCTCAATGCACTTGTGGTGCAAAGTGCACCAAGGTGTTGAATACTTTCTATAGGTTTTTTATATGTCGGTTTTCTTAGCGCAATCCACCAAATCAGAGCACCGTATAGTAATATTGGCTTTACTATAACTGAGTAGCACCAATACATTATAGCAGGAGATGGATCTCATGTAACTTCCAGCATCTTTTCACATGTATATAGTGAGTTACTGTCCAAAGTTACTCCAAGGTACTTGGTGTGGTCTTTAAGCGTCAGCTCCACGTCGTTCAGCCCCGGTGGGTGCCAATAGGGGATCTTGTACCTTCTAGTAAAAAGTATCATATCTGTTTTATCGGCATTTATCCCCAGGCCTTCCTGTGCTGCCCATTCGTGCACTGTTACGGGTTATGTCACTGTTATTCGTTATGTCACTCCCGGTGCTTAGGTATTTGCTTGTCACTACTATGGCTATGTCATCTGCATATGCTACTAGTTTCGATACCGTACCTTTAAATTTCTTTAGTAACTCATTAACTGCGAGTAGCCAGAGAAGGGGCGATAGAACTCCACATTGTGGTGCTAGTTTAGTGAGTTCAGCTTCGTTCCATTCCGCTCTATAATTCTGCAACCTAACAAGTTCTTTATCCAAAAACAGCGAGTTCTGTATTTGTTGTGTCTAAGCCCTTTAAAATGGCTTGTCAACAGTTTGTTGAATGTTCAACTAATGCCTAGAAATACTCCTAAAACATACTCCTTGTGCTTTAGAGCTTTCTCTGTAACTAAAACTAGAGAGTGTAACGCAGTCTCTGTGGATCAGTCTTTAGTATATGTGAGTTGTGCCTTTGACATAAAGTCTGACACCCTATTTTACGATGCGGGCGTCAAGGATTTCCTCAAACGTTTTCAGAAGAAATGAGGTCAAACTAACAGGCCTATATTCCTTTGAGAGTGTCGGGTTCTTTTTACCTACTTCCGGTATAAACACAACCCTTGCTTCTCTCCAGATAACAGGTACATAGTAAAGCCTCAGACATCATGTGTATATCGCTTTTAGACATGGTACCTGTCTATACCTGAAGATCATTCATCCTTTGGAGCATGGCTGAAAAAATTTCATCTATACCTGGCGATTTAAATGGGTCAAACGTGTTTATTGTCCATTCTATTTTTTTAGTTGTAACAATCTCTTCTGTGATGTTTGCTACGTTATCCCTCAAGGGCTCGTGATCTAACTAGTTTTTGCATCCTGGAAAATGCCTACTAACTAGACCGATTCTTCACAACAATCTGACCACTCTTCGTTGGGTTTGCGCATTAAATTGGGCGTGATGGGATGTTTAATAACGATAACAGTTTCCTGAGCCTAGCCGCTTCGTTTGTTCATTCTGTGCTGCCCTGATTTTCTTTTGGCCTTACATACCTCTTTCGGGTATGTCTTTCGTAGTCGTTATATTCTTCAAAGAGTTATAGCAGCCTAAAAGTTTCAAAAAAACATAGAAGGATATTTTCGGCCCTCCAGAGTTCTATTGCTAACTTTCAATCTATATAATTTGCCCAGTAAAATTGGCATTGCTTGGCGTAAAGTGTTAGTCCCGCAATATATTCACTCCCTCCTCCTCCAAAGAAAGTACTAAATTCTAACAGGCTATACAAATCGTAAAAATTAAAACTATAAATAAATGTTCAATGCGCGAAGCCATCAAACTTCATAAACAACAGCAAATCATTATAAATTCTCCTAATAGCTTTTACGCTGCCATAGCTTTCAATTCAAAGGAAAGAAATAAAAATATAGTACAACGATTTCAAATAACGGCAATAATGCTGCCTTCACTCTAACTCAAAATAACAATAACAAAGACACTAACTACAACCCACCTAATAACTTAGCAAAAACAACTCAAAATTCTAATAACTCTTCTAACATTTCCTCTCCTCCTGTTTGCAAATACCCTAACGACAAATCCAACCTCACTCATAAACGTTCCCTCAGCAATAAATACTAATGAATACAAGTTCCCTTCTTACTCCCCAAACTCTATTATCGCATATAATTGTGCTTAGAGTTGGGTTTCGGGAATTTCCCGACGGGAATTCTCGAGAAATTCTCGATATTTTTCCATCCCGAATCTCGAGAATTGAAATTTTTAGCATTTCGGGAAATCCCGAATCTCGAGAATGTTTCAAGATTTCTCGAGAAATCCATTTTTTTTTTAATTTTTGTTGTCAAATATTAAGAGAAAAAACAATTCTTTGACAAGTAAAAGAATACACATACATATGATTAATACCTGGAAACACCAAACTGTAACGGCCATTATGTTACAAAGAATCGCACACTACATACTGGTTCGCAGAATCACATACAATTCACACCATAGTTTCAATTGCTATGCGAAAAGCCACAACAGTATAACTGTTCCATTTGTTTGTTTGTTTGTTTTTTTTTTGTTTTAGGGTGACTACAGAGTAAATGCTAAATGCGTTGCTATGCTATGTCGAGGGAAAGCATTGTAACATCAAGCTCATGAAGTTTAGTTTTATGTGTTTCTTATATGTATGTAGCAGCAGTTAAGCAATTAGAAATGCTTTGAAAATAGTCAAGCAAAATCAATTTGTTCGCAGACTGCACAGACGACGTTTGTAAATTTATTTTTTGTAGTGAGCGGGTGCATTTCATTTTGTGGTACCTGATTAAGTATAAATTATACACCGTATAATAAAATATTTTGTGGTCCAAATATTACTTATTTTTAAGTTTTGAATCGACGTATCGTTGACTGTGAGTACCGGTTAGTTACTTCCTTTAAAAAACAAATTTTAAAACAAATTTTGAATTTTTAGCATTAAAAATCATGAGTTCAGAATACGAATACGACCAAGTGTGGCAGCTTTTCAAGTGATTTGACGACGAAGCAACATGTTTGAAATGCAATAAAATCATTAAATGCAAGTCATCGTCAACATCTGGACTTCACCGTCACATGGAGAGGATACACAACATGAAGCGAAGGGAACATGAGGCTCCAAAAGAACAGTCACCAGCCAAGAAGACCCGAACTCTTCACAACTTTTTCAATACTTCTTCCTCGCCTGAATCGCTTGAACAAATTGTTGCAAAATTGGCTGCAAAGGATGGAATTCCAATAAACGCGATAACAAAAAGTGAGTTCATTCGTAATAGTATCAGCCGCTTAGGATTTCATCTTCCAAAGTGTCACAAAGCTGTTCTGGGTTTGGTTATGAAGTACTGCACGAAAATAAAAAGCGATTTGAAGATCAAAATTGAAAATTTTAAGTCTGCACAGCGTAAGTTCAGCTTGAGCATCGACGAGTGGACAAGCGTGCGAAACCGACGTTACATGAACATTAATATATATTATGACGATGGACAATCTGACAACCTTGGCCTGGTTCGCATTCAGGAATCATGTCCCGCTGAAAAAGTATATGAGCTCGTAAATGCAAAGCTTTCAGACTTCAATATAAAACTACAGTCCGACATCGTGGCTATTACAAGTGATGGTGCCAGTGTCATGATCAAATTTGGGACACCAGCGCATCAACAGATTTGCTACAATCACGGCATACATTTGGCGGTCATGGAGGTAATGTACCAGAAACGAAAAGTCGCAAACAGGATATACGATAGTGACGTAAGCGATGGAGACGATTCGGATGATAGAGGCTCCGATGAAAATGAAAACAATGCAGCCAGTACTTCATTTTCCGACATTAATGCGGAAAACGCTTCCGATGACGAGGACGACAATATCGTATTTGTTGCTGACAAGACGGTCACTATAAAGTCTGCATTTGAAATCGTAAAAAAGGTTCGCAAGATAGTTTTGAAATTCAAGAACTCGCCTGTACGGAATGCCATCTTGCAGAATTATGTTAAAGAGGTCAAGAAGAAAGAGCTTTTCTTGCTGTTGGATTGCAAAACACGTTGGAATAGCCTGGAAACTATGCTGGCCAGATACATTTGCATCAGCAAGCATATTCGTAAGGCGCTCGACACTCTTAATTTAAATTTTATGGCCACTACTGACGCAGAAGAAAAGTATTGCGAGGATATCATAAATGCTCTTAAACCTATACGTGTTGCTGTAGAAGCACTTAGTCGCCAAAATGTGAACTTACTTGCTGCGGATTCTATTCTCAAATTTTTGTTCACAAAATTGGAGAATCAGCACACCGAATTGGGCAATGAATTCTTATCCAGCCTAAAAAAAAACTTAACAGCTCGTAGATCTAGCCGTTTGTTATCGGCCTTTAAATATTTACACGATCCAGTTAACAGCTCTAGTAACAAATCTGAATTTTTCCACACCTGTTCTAAAACAGAATTGATAAAAGAAGCCGAAAACTACTTGGTTCGTCTATTTTCTACGAGCATTCAAGAAGACCAAGCAGTGTCTAGTTCTGACGATGACGACGTATTTGCAACCAACAACGTCGATGAAGAAGATATGGCGAAACAGCTTGAAAAATACGTTCAGCAATGCTCAAAACCGAAAGCAGACATTGCGCAACATGATGTTTTCGTCGCTTAGAAACGAGCTAAAACTATATGAAAAAACTGGAGAGAAAACACAAAATGTTGAAAGACTGATCGGGGCTTTAAACACTGTTAAGCCAACATCGACTCAAAATGAGAGGAATTTTTCTACAGCGGGTAATTTTGTGTCCAAAAAGCGTACGCTGTTGTCAGACGAAGCCATTGACAGTCTGTGTTTTTTAAAACACCATTTTGGGAAATAATGTTTACAATCACTTTTTCCCCCTATTTTAATAAGTATAATCTTTAATAATTTTTTTTTGAATTTTTTTGTAATTATTTTTGTTTCACTTTTTTGTTTGCAATAATTGAAATAGTAATATTTTCAAATATTTTTTTATGTAATTTATACAATACTTTAATAAAAATAAATAAAAATAATATTTTATGAAATTCATTGCTCTTACACTGGTTTTAGATTTTTTTTTTAAATTTTTTGGAATTTTTCCCGAATTTTCGAGAATTCTCGAGAAATCTCAAAAATTATTTTCGGGAAATCCCGCATCCCGAGAATTGAAATTTTCGTTATTTCGGGAAATCCCGATTCTCGAGATTGGGATTTTCTCGGGAAATACCCAACTCTAATTGTGCTCAACGTACATATTCACATCTTTTTCTTATTTATTTTGATATATAATCACGTTAAAAATAGTTTAGTGGAACATAAACGGGTATGTCAACAATTGTCATAAGCTTCAATGGCTTATCAAAGAGAAAACTCCAGATGTCATCTGTGTTCAAGAGACACAGATTCCTACATCACCCAACAGGAATTTTTCTTATCCGAAACAATATATTGGTTATTTTTCTAATTTGAAGAGAGTCATAACCAACAAACAAAGGGTCGGTTTACTCTTAAAAAGGTGCATTTTGCACGAGGTTATAAACGTAACATCTACCTTATCTATCACGTCAGTCCATAAAATCGTGCGTTTTTTAAAAGTGATTTTAAAATTTATAAAAAGGATGTTTAAAGTATTTAATAATAAATAATATATTTTCTTTCATTATTTATAATGTCTTCCCAACGATTAAGCAAATTTTTAATTCCTGCTCAAAAAATGTTTTGTCCTTGGAGCCAAAGTACGCTTCGATATCCCTTTTTATAGCTTCTTTTGAGGAGTAGTTCTTGTTACTCATATGGAAATGAAGTGCATGGAAAAGGTGATAATGACAAGGTGTAATATCCGGAGAATATGGTGGATGCGGCATTAGCTCCCATCCGAGCTCGTTCAGCTTGCCTAATGTTTGCCTTGCGGTATGAGGTCTTGCGTTGTCGTAGTGAAACAACGTCTATTCACTAAAGACGGTCGATTCTTTTAAGTGCCTCATTCAGGTTTGATAGCTGATGTGAATAATAATCAGTAGTTATCGTCTGGTTTGGTTCCAGAAGTTCATAATATACAATACCGGCCATATCCCACCAAATAGACAGGAGAATCTTCTTTGCGTGAAGGCTATCTCTAGGGGTCGGTTCTGGTGTTTCATCTTTATCTAACTATTGGCGTTGGAGATCAGGATTATTGTAAAGGGCCCATTTTTCATCTCCAGTAACGACACGGCTTAAAAAACTTTCATTTTCAAGCCGTTGAAGCAGCTGAGAACACATATTCACTCTCTGCTGAAGGTTGGCGACGGAGAGTCTATGCGGAACCCATTTTCCCAGCTTTGAAACCTTTTCCAACTGAACCAGGTGCCTCTGAACTGTTCCATGTAATGAATTTAGCCTCTGAGCTATCATATCAACTGTCAAGTTTGGCTCAGCTTCCACGAGTTCGAGCAAGGCGTCGGAGTTAAAGACTTCAGGACGACCAGCGCGCAGGGCATCCTCCACGTCGTAGTTACCACTTCGGAATTCTGAAAACCACTTTTGCGCACTCCTTACAATCACGGTATCCTCTCCGTGAACAGTGTTTATTTTTGCAGCAGCAGTTGTTGCCTTTTTACCACGTTTATAAAAAAAAAATACAAAATATGCCTCTGATACGCGTTCGAAGATTCCATTTTATTTTTTAACAACACGTGCTTCTATCCGCGATTAAAATCACTTGTTCAATGCACAATATATCAAAGAAAATATAAATAGTTACGTTATATTCCGCGAATAACACGGTGCTACAAAATAAAAAAAATCGAAAGAACTCTTCAAGTGATACAGTGCACGTTTTAGGTCAAGACCAGTACGACACAAAACTGTGTTTAGAAAGTTCAAAACACCCTCAAATTTTTAATTTATTGTTAACCGATTTTTTAACCGACATTTTTTAACCGATTTTTTATTTCAATATGGCCTTGGGAAGGGGAGTGTACAGTGCGTTATGAATGTATATAATTCTAAGACTGAACGATTGATGTTCAAAAGAAATTTTCAATAACAAGCTCTGATTTGTGCAATTTTTCCACGTTTTTTGCAATGTGATGCAATTTTTTGGCCACTATTCTCCAACGGGCACCACAAATTTATACATATTTTTAAACTCCAATAAAATTTGTTCAAAATAAGTCTTCATACATTGAAAGCTGTAAAAGTTACGATTTGAAAAAAAAATTTGTTTTCCAAATTTTTAAAAATCCAGCTGAACCGAGACTGCGAGAGAATACTGGTTGACCGATAGTGCTTTACTGGTCATTCTGGCTAATTTTGAAAGACAGCACTAAGTTTATATAACTATGAATACATCTAACATAACAAAACTCATTATAACCCAAGCTTACCTAATCCAAACTGACTAACCGAAGCTTGCATGACACAGCAGAACCGTTTGAAATTTGCTGGTAAGCATGTACAATTTAATGAGTGTGAAAAATCATCACTCTTGGATGATCAAGACCTATTGAAACTTAGCGTAAGTGCATCTAACCTAACCTAACCTAACCTTACCAAACGTTATTTAAATTAAGCTAATATAGATAATGAAATGATAAGACAATGAAATTAAGTGTGTTTCAGTGCCGAGTGTATTACATGGAAAAAACTCAGTTCAGATTGCGTTGGATTCTTTCAGGTTAATGAAGTTTGGTTAGGTTGATTTTAGTTACGAATTTCCTGTAAAGTTATGTTAGTTTGTGTTATGCTAGGTAAAAATACGTTACGTTTATTTGTTTTGAATCGAGTACACATAGAAGTACAATGCAATCGGTTCAATTGTGTTACGTAGGGGTATATTTAGTGAAGTGAGATTAGGATAAGTTATTCAAGGTTACGTCGAGTTGGGTAGGTTGGTATTGCAAGCTAATCAAAATGACTTCATTTTGCAATGCAGCAAAGTAGCACAATGGGTTCGGTTGTCTGACGTTGTATTCGGTTGGAATGATTTCGATAACGTTAGGTTAGATGAGGTTTATTAAGGTAATACTACGTCCGGGTAAGTCAGAAAATTTCAGAAGTAAGTCAGCAAATTGTGTTACTTTATGCAATATTATTTTTTTTGACGTTATAATATTCTTCTACGGTCTTTGTTCAACTCGAGAATGTTCTGTTTTTATTTTATTTCTACAAAAACGTTCTTCACTTGGAAAATTTCAATAATGCTAGATTCCGAATGGACACAGGTATGAGTAAATAAACTTAATTATACACGAATTTTGCGAATAATAACGAAGAACCGCATTAAATTTGCAAATATGAAAGTAGTGCGCAAAACTTTCAGTTTACTGATTTTTTTTGTTTCACAAAAAAATCCGTTACTTCGAGACATTTTGATCGCTTTTTGAAATTAAATGCTTTTTACATTTGGAATAGACACAGCTATAAGACTTTATACTAATAAATAAACCTTTTTAAAAACCATTTCAATATTATCAACAGCAAAAAATGGAAACATTTACTACAATTTAAGTTTTGTGTTGAAAATCAGACATACGTCAAAAGGACTAACATTTACCTCAACAAAACTGTTTCAAGATTGGAAATCGGTTAAAATGCAGACGAGTTACAAATTTTTAAGTGTCGGAATACACTCAAACACGGTTTTTTTAACGATAAATAAAAGATTTGAGGGTGTTAAAAATTTGTTGAACACGGTTCTGCGTCGTTCTCGGCTAGATCTACAGTGCTCATCATGTCACTTCAAAAGTTCTGATTCACTGTAGCACCGTGTAATTTTTTATATATTGTACAAAAATCGTGCAATAGTGAAATTATGGGTAAAATACGCACGAACATATGGACTGACCTGTACAATAGCTTTGGAAATTAAATTAAATCATACACTATGTATGGCAAATACATATATTCCACCTTCGCAAGTTTTCAACGAAACTGAGCTGAGAAATTGCACCTCTCTTGTGGGCAGGAGATTTCAATGCGTGGAGTCCACTTTGGGGCGCCACCAGTAAAAGTCTAAATATAGACTTACCATGAAAAGTAGAAAAAAGCAGGCAAAATAGTCAAAATGCATCGTATACATCTGTATAGGAGGCCAGCCAGACCCGAGGTGCCCAAACGAAGGTGTAACTTTTTAAAGTCTTTTTTCGTCTTGTTCGAAGATCTTTTTTAAAAAGTTATATCCATAAATCGATAGAAAATTAAATTTTAGGAAACTACTTGGAAGGCGGCCACCGTAGCCGAATTGGTTGGTGCGTGACTACCATTCGGAATTCACAGAGAGAACGTAGCGGTCGCCCCTCGACAGTCACTAGCAAACCTCCGAGTGTATTTCAGCCATGAAAAAGTTCCTCCTAAACATACTGCCGTTCGGAATCGGCTTGAAACTGTAGGACCCTCTATTTGTGAAATGAAACAGCAAGACGCACACCACAAATAGTAGGAGGAGCTCGGCCTAACACTCAAAAAGTGTGTATGTTCCAATTATATATAGGTTAGGTTAAATGGCTGCCCTAGCTAAAGGGCTTACTTGGACAAATGTTAAGAAATTCGTCCGTTGTGGTGCGCATTATATATATATATGCTTGGAAGTTCAAGCCGTTAGCTATAATAAAAATATGTTAACTTCACACCCAAAGGTCTGCCATCTTGTCCAAGTAAGTTTATTTTTACTTCGACTGCGAGGAGTACAGATGCTCCACCAAAATGCAATCTGTTACTTCTATTCTGTGCACTTATTACGGGTTATTCTGTCATTTAAATTGGGTTCTCTCAGTACTCTTCGCACAGTTTCTGAATGGCAAGTCTTAGCTAAATTATTTTTGACCATTTCAGTTAAGGGGTTATATACCTTGTGCTGGGCTAAAAAATCGAAAATTTGTTTATGGCATATTCTAAAAGTACATCATCTTAAAAATGTAAATTCAAAATCATAAAGATCGGAGCACTAGAACGAAAGTTACAGACCGTGGAAGCGCGTGACCTTTCTTGAAAATGAAGTGCACGCAAAACTTTAGACACGATTATCTCGAAGTCGTGTTTTTTGAACATTACCGTCGCGGTGATCATTATGTAAAATCAAAGTTACAACCTCGTGAATCTGAACGGTTCACTTTTTAAAAATATTTGCATAGTTCGCTGGAATTAATTTTTTTTTTTTGTAGGTTTTCAGCCCCTCAAAAATCACTTTTTTTGTGCAAAGAAGTTTTCATATCGACAAAATTTTTGTTTGGGTAAATAAACCATTCAGATTCACTAAAAAACATTTTTCTACAATAATCATTTATTTTTTTTGATTTCAGTTGAGCTGCTCATGCGCTACCGTGATCACCGCAAGCCTCTTGTAAAAAACAGCGTTTCGGGGGAGGGGCGATATCAACAATAACAAAAATGTATTCTTCGAGAGTTACCCTTCAGTATGATATCCTCATTTGAATAAAAGTTCTAAAACATATTTAAAAAAAATTATGACAATCGCCAATTTTTTCGTGCTCACAAGGTATATAATCCCCTAACTTTTGAGCGCTTGTTGCTAGATTTTTCTTCACTTGGCGCAAGAACCACTGCTATTCATTTTCTGTGAAAGTTTTATTTTAAGCTTGTCGCCACTTATTTAGCACACGATTTTCATGTACATACAGTCTGTGTCAGAAGAAAAGAACCGGTTTATTTCTTATAACTTCAAGATATATTCGTTTTGCTTTTTGCTGCATAATAGTCCCACTCAAGGGCTACAACGCTAGTGCTAACTCAGGTTAGTGTCGTTCGAAAATTTCCCCGTAAACGCTACCAAACAAAAATGAGTGAGAAGTATGCGAACCGTTTTGAGGCGGTATTTTTATGGACGTATTCGAAGGGCTGCAAAAGTAATTAAAAAATCAAAAAAGTTGGTTGTGATGTGGAATCAGCGGTATAAGGAGTAAAAAAGTTGATGACTTTTCCGAGCGCGGCTTGAAGCGAGTGACGACAAAAAAGCAGGATAAGGTGATCGTCCAACTTTTCAAGCGGGATCCTTCTTTGTGACTGCGCCAAGCACGATCAGTTCTTACTAAAAAGGGAATAGATGTGAGTATCAATTCCATCGATTGTCGACTGAAGGAGGCGAACATATCCTACCATCACACGTCATCAAAACCACTGCTCTCAGAAACACACATTGAGAAACAACAAAACCAGAAAATGGTGTCACAGTATTGGACTGCCCCCATTGAAAATGTGTGGGGAACTATGAAAACGCATCTTGCAGGAAGGCCAGTTCATGAATTAAAGCAACTTGTACGTCAAGTTCGCAAATTCTAGTCCTGTTCGTCGACGAGCTACGCTGAAAAGCTGGTTCAAAGCATGTAGAAGATGCGAGGCTATATTCGACAACGATGAAGACTACATGGCTTATTGAGTAATTGGGACTCGTAGTTTTGTACATACTTTCATGTAAAAAAAATTGAAATACATATCTTTTATACTTCATGAATAATCGCGTTCCCTTTTTTCTAACACAGACTTTATAAAGCGATCAATAATGTTCCAAACTGTTGACAAACTTAAATGTAGAATTTCAGCTATTTTATGGTGCGACTTTATTTTTTTTTTTTAATGCTCTAAAACTAACTCACGCTTTTCTATTGAAGTTCGTGATCCCATGGTTAAAAACAAAACAAGCAAAATATATAAGATGTCTGCATACTCGGTTGCCCTATTTTCGCAAAATATTGTGAAATACCTACAGCGTTATGTCCGCTGCGTTGAAGTAGTCCTCAATGCACTTGTGGTGCAAAGTGCACCAAGGTGTTGAATACTTTCTATAGGTTTTTTATATGTCGGTTTTCTTAGCGCAATCCACCAAATCAGAGCACCGTATAGTAATATTGGCTTTACTATAACTGAGTAGCACCAATACATTATAGCAGGAGATGGATCTCATGTAACTTCCAGCATCTTTTCACATGTATATAGTGAGTTACTGTCCAAAGTTACTCCAAGGTACTTGGTGTGGTCTTTAAGCGTCAGCTCCACGTCGTTCAGCCCCGGTGGGTGCCAATAGGGGATCTTGTACCTTCTAGTAAAAAGTATCATATCTGTTTTATCGGCATTTATCCCCAGGCCTTCCTGTGCTGCCCATTCGTGCACTGTTACGGGTTATGTCACTGTTATTCGTTATGTCACTCCCGGTGCTTAGGTATTTGCTTGTCACTACTATGGCTATGTCATCTGCATATGCTACTAGTTTCGATACCGTACCTTTAAATTTCTTTAGTAACTCATTAACTGCGAGTAGCCAGAGAAGGGGCGATAGAACTCCACATTGTGGTGCTAGTTTAGTGAGTTCAGCTTCGTTCCATTCCGCTCTATAATTCTGCAACCTAACAAGTTCTTTATCCAAAAACAGCGAGTTCTGTATTTGTTGTGTCTAAGCCCTTTAAAATGGCTTGTCAACAGTTTGTTGAATGTTCAACTAATGCCTAGAAATACTCCTAAAACATACTCCTTGTGCTTTAGAGCTTTCTCTGTAACTAAAACTAGAGAGTGTAACGCAGTCTCTGTGGATCAGTCTTTAGTATATGTGAGTTGTGCCTTTGACATAAAGTCTGACACCCTATTTTACGATGCGGGCGTCAAGGATTTCCTCAAACGTTTTCAGAAGAAATGAGGTCAAACTAACAGGCCTATATTCCTTTGAGAGTGTCGGGTTCTTTTTACCTACTTCCGGTATAAACACAACCCTTGCTTCTCTCCAGATAACAGGTACATAGTAAAGCCTCAGACATCATGTGTATATCGCTTTTAGACATGGTACCTGTCTATACCTGAAGATCATTCATCCTTTGGAGCATGGCTGAAAAAATTTCATCTATACCTGGCGATTTAAATGGGTCAAACGTGTTTATTGTCCATTCTATTTTTTTAGTTGTAACAATCTCTTCTGTGATGTTTGCTACGTTATCCCTCAAGGGCTCGTGATCTAACTAGTTTTTGCATCCTGGAAAATGCCTACTAACTAGACCGATTCTTCACAACAATCTGACCACTCTTCGTTGGGTTTGCGCATTAAATTGGGCGTGATGGGATGTTTAATAACGATAACAGTTTCCTGAGCCTAGCCGCTTCGTTTGTTCATTCTGTGCTGCCCTGATTTTCTTTTGGCCTTACATACCTCTTTCGGGTATGTCTTTCGTAGTCGTTATATTCTTCAAAGAGTTATAGCAGCCTAAAAGTTTCAAAAAAACATAGAAGGATATTTTCGGCCCTCCAGAGTTCTATTGCTAACTTTCAATCTATATAATTTGCCCAGTAAAATTGGCATTGCTTGGCGTAAAGTGTTAGTCCCGCAATATATTCACTCCCTCCTCCTCCAAAGAAAGTACTAAATTCTAACAGGCTATACAAATCGTAAAAATTAAAACTATAAATAAATGTTCAATGCGCGAAGCCATCAAACTTCATAAACAACAGCAAATCATTATAAATTCTCCTAATAGCTTTTACGCTGCCATAGCTTTCAATTCAAAGGAAAGAAATAAAAATATAGTACAACGATTTCAAATAACGGCAATAATGCTGCCTTCACTCTAACTCAAAATAACAATAACAAAGACACTAACTACAACCCACCTAATAACTTAGCAAAAACAACTCAAAATTCTAATAACTCTTCTAACATTTCCTCTCCTCCTGTTTGCAAATACCCTAACGACAAATCCAACCTCACTCATAAACGTTCCCTCAGCAATAAATACTAATGAATACAAGTTCCCTTCTTACTCCCCAAACTCTATTATCGCATATAATTGTGCTTAGAGTTGGGTTTCGGGAATTTCCCGACGGGAATTCTCGAGAAATTCTCGATATTTTTCCATCCCGAATCTCGAGAATTGAAATTTTTAGCATTTCGGGAAATCCCGAATCTCGAGAATGTTTCAAGATTTCTCGAGAAATCCATTTTTTTTTTTAATTTTTGTTGTCAAATATTAAGAGAAAAAACAATTCTTTGACAAGTAAAAGAATACACATACATATGATTAATACCTGGAAACACCAAACTGTAACGGCCATTATGTTACAAAGAATCGCACACTACATACTGGTTCGCAGAATCACATACAATTCACACCATAGTTTCAATTGCTATGCGAAAAGCCACAACAGTATAACTGTTCCATTTGTTTGTTTGTTTGTTTTTTTTTTGTTTTAGGGTGACTACAGAGTAAATGCTAAATGCGTTGCTATGCTATGTCGAGGGAAAGCATTGTAACATCAAGCTCATGAAGTTTAGTTTTATGTGTTTCTTATATGTATGTAGCAGCAGTTAAGCAATTAGAAATGCTTTGAAAATAGTCAAGCAAAATCAATTTGTTCGCAGACTGCACAGACGACGTTTGTAAATTTATTTTTTGTAGTGAGCGGGTGCATTTCATTTTGTGGTACCTGATTAAGTATAAATTATACACCGTATAATAAAATATTTTGTGGTCCAAATATTACTTATTTTTAAGTTTTGAATCGACGTATCGTTGACTGTGAGTACCGGTTAGTTACTTCCTTTAAAAAACAAATTTTAAAACAAATTTTGAATTTTTAGCATTAAAAATCATGAGTTCAGAATACGAATACGACCAAGTGTGGCAGCTTTTCAAGTGATTTGACGACGAAGCAACATGTTTGAAATGCAATAAAATCATTAAATGCAAGTCATCGTCAACATCTGGACTTCACCGTCACATGGAGAGGATACACAACATGAAGCGAAGGGAACATGAGGCTCCAAAAGAACAGTCACCAGCCAAGAAGACCCGAACTCTTCACAACTTTTTCAATACTTCTTCCTCGCCTGAATCGCTTGAACAAATTGTTGCAAAATTGGCTGCAAAGGATGGAATTCCAATAAACGCGATAACAAAAAGTGAGTTCATTCGTAATAGTATCAGCCGCTTAGGATTTCATCTTCCAAAGTGTCACAAAGCTGTTCTGGGTTTGGTTATGAAGTACTGCACGAAAATAAAAAGCGATTTGAAGATCAAAATTGAAAATTTTAAGTCTGCACAGCGTAAGTTCAGCTTGAGCATCGACGAGTGGACAAGCGTGCGAAACCGACGTTACATGAACATTAATATATATTATGACGATGGACAATCTGACAACCTTGGCCTGGTTCGCATTCAGGAATCATGTCCCGCTGAAAAAGTATATGAGCTCGTAAATGCAAAGCTTTCAGACTTCAATATAAAACTACAGTCCGACATCGTGGCTATTACAAGTGATGGTGCCAGTGTCATGATCAAATTTGGGACACCAGCGCATCAACAGATTTGCTACAATCACGGCATACATTTGGCGGTCATGGAGGTAATGTACCAGAAACGAAAAGTCGCAAACAGGATATACGATAGTGACGTAAGCGATGGAGACGATTCGGATGATAGAGGCTCCGATGAAAATGAAAACAATGCAGCCAGTACTTCATTTTCCGACATTAATGCGGAAAACGCTTCCGATGACGAGGACGACAATATCGTATTTGTTGCTGACAAGACGGTCACTATAAAGTCTGCATTTGAAATCGTAAAAAAGGTTCGCAAGATAGTTTTGAAATTCAAGAACTCGCCTGTACGGAATGCCATCTTGCAGAATTATGTTAAAGAGGTCAAGAAGAAAGAGCTTTTCTTGCTGTTGGATTGCAAAACACGTTGGAATAGCCTGGAAACTATGCTGGCCAGATACATTTGCATCAGCAAGCATATTCGTAAGGCGCTCGACACTCTTAATTTAAATTTTATGGCCACTACTGACGCAGAAGAAAAGTATTGCGAGGATATCATAAATGCTCTTAAACCTATACGTGTTGCTGTAGAAGCACTTAGTCGCCAAAATGTGAACTTACTTGCTGCGGATTCTATTCTCAAATTTTTGTTCACAAAATTGGAGAATCAGCACACCGAATTGGGCAATGAATTCTTATCCAGCCTAAAAAAAAACTTAACAGCTCGTAGATCTAGCCGTTTGTTATCGGCCTTTAAATATTTACACGATCCAGTTAACAGCTCTAGTAACAAATCTGAATTTTTCCACACCTGTTCTAAAACAGAATTGATAAAAGAAGCCGAAAACTACTTGGTTCGTCTATTTTCTACGAGCATTCAAGAAGACCAAGCAGTGTCTAGTTCTGACGATGACGACGTATTTGCAACCAACAACGTCGATGAAGAAGATATGGCGAAACAGCTTGAAAAATACGTTCAGCAATGCTCAAAACCGAAAGCAGACATTGCGCAACATGATGTTTTCGTCGCTTAGAAACGAGCTAAAACTATATGAAAAAACTGGAGAGAAAACACAAAATGTTGAAAGACTGATCGGGGCTTTAAACACTGTTAAGCCAACATCGACTCAAAATGAGAGGAATTTTTCTACAGCGGGTAATTTTGTGTCCAAAAAGCGTACGCTGTTGTCAGACGAAGCCATTGACAGTCTGTGTTTTTTAAAACACCATTTTGGGAAATAATGTTTACAATCACTTTTTCCCCCTATTTTAATAAGTATAATCTTCAATTATTTTTGTTTTGAATTTTTTTGTAATTATTTTTGTTTCACTTTTTTGTTTGCAATAATTGAAATAGTAATATTTTCAAATATTTTTTTATGTAATTTATACAATACTTTAATAAAAATAAATAAAAATAATATTTTATGAAATTCATTGCTCTTACACTGGTTTTAGATTTTTTTTTTAAATTTTTTGGAATTTTTCCCGAATTTTCGAGAATTCTCGAGAAATCTCAAAAATTATTTTCGGGAAATCCCGCATCCCGAGAATTGAAATTTTCGTTATTTCGGGAAATCCCGATTCTCGAGATTGGGATTTTCTCGGGAAATACCCAACTCTAATTGTGCTCAACGTACATATTCACATCTTTTTCTTATTTATTTTGATATATAATCACGTTAAAAATAGTTTAGTGGAACATAAACGGGTATGTCAACAATTGTCATAAGCTTCAATGGCTTATCAAAGAGAAAACTCCAGATGTCATCTGTGTTCAAGAGACACAGATTCCTACATCACCCAACAGGAATTTTTCTTATCCGAAACAATATATTGGTTATTTTTCTAATTTGAAGAGAGTCATAACCAACAAACAAAGGGTCGGTTTACTCTTAAAAAGGTGCATTTTGCACGAGGTTATAAACGTAACATCTACCTTATCTATCACGTCAGTCCATAAAATCGTGCGTTTTTTAAAAGTGATTTTAAAATTTATAAAAAGGATGTTTAAAGTATTTAATAATAAATAATATATTTTCTTTCATTATTTATAATGTCTTCCCAACGATTAAGCAAATTTTTAATTCCTGCTCAAAAAATGTTTTGTCCTTGGAGCCAAAGTACGCTTCGATATCCCTTTTTATAGCTTCTTTTGAGGAGTAGTTCTTGTTACTCATATGGAAATGAAGTGCATGGAAAAGGTGATAATGACAAGGTGTAATATCCGGAGAATATGGTGGATGCGGCATTAGCTCCCATCCGAGCTCGTTCAGCTTGCCTAATGTTTGCCTTGCGGTATGAGGTCTTGCGTTGTCGTAGTGAAACAACGTCTATTCACTAAAGACGGTCGATTCTTTTAAGTGCCTCATTCAGGTTTGATAGCTGATGTGAATAATAATCAGTAGTTATCGTCTGGTTTGGTTCCAGAAGTTCATAATATACAATACCGGCCATATCCCACCAAATAGACAGGAGAATCTTCTTTGCGTGAAGGCTATCTCTAGGGGTCGGTTCTGGTGTTTCATCTTTATCTAACTATTGGCGTTGGAGATCAGGATTATTGTAAAGGGCCCATTTTTCATCTCCAGTAACGACACGGCTTAAAAAACTTTCATTTTCAAGCCGTTGAAGCAGCTGAGAACACATATTCACTCTCTGCTGAAGGTTGGCGACGGAGAGTCTATGCGGAACCCATTTTCCCAGCTTTGAAACCTTTTCCAACTGAACCAGGTGCCTCTGAACTGTTCCATGTAATGAATTTAGCCTCTGAGCTATCATATCAACTGTCAAGTTTGGCTCAGCTTCCACGAGTTCGAGCAAGGCGTCGGAGTTAAAGACTTCAGGACGACCAGCGCGCAGGGCATCCTCCACGTCGTAGTTACCACTTCGGAATTCTGAAAACCACTTTTGCGCACTCCTTACAATCACGGTATCCTCTCCGTGAACAGTGTTTATTTTTGCAGCAGCAGTTGTTGCCTTTTTACCACGTTTATAAAAAAAAAATACAAAATATGCCTCTGATACGCGTTCGAAGATTCCATTTTATTTTTTAACAACACGTGCTTCTATCCGCGATTAAAATCACTTGTTCAATGCACAATATATCAAAGAAAATATAAATAGTTACGTTATATTCCGCGAATAACACGGTGCTACAAAATAAAAAAAATCGAAAGAACTCTTCAAGTGATACAGTGCACGTTTTAGGTCAAGACCAGTACGACACAAAACTGTGTTTAGAAAGTTCAAAACACCCTCAAATTTTTAATTTATTGTTAACCGATTTTTTAACCGACATTTTTTAACCGATTTTTTATTTCAATATGGCCTTGGGAAGGGGAGTGTACAGTGCGTTATGAATGTATATAATTCTAAGACTGAACGATTGATGTTCAAAAGAAATTTTCAATAACAAGCTCTGATTTGTGCAATTTTTCCACGTTTTTTGCAATGTGATGCAATTTTTTGGCCACTATTCTCCAACGGGCACCACAAATTTATACATATTTTTAAACTCCAATAAAATTTGTTCAAAATAAGTCTTCATACATTGAAAGCTGTAAAAGTTACGATTTGAAAAAAAAATTTGTTTTCCAAATTTTTAAAAATCCAGCTGAACCGAGACTGCGAGAGAATACTGGTTGACCGATAGTGCTTTACTGGTCATTCTGGCTAATTTTGAAAGACAGCACTAAGTTTATATAACTATGAATACATCTAACATAACAAAACTCATTATAACCCAAGCTTACCTAATCCAAACTGACTAACCGAAGCTTGCATGACACAGCAGAACCGTTTGAAATTTGCTGGTAAGCATGTACAATTTAATGAGTGTGAAAAATCATCACTCTTGGATGATCAAGACCTATTGAAACTTAGCGTAAGTGCATCTAACCTAACCTAACCTTACCAAACGTTATTTAAATTAAGCTAATATAGATAATGAAATGATAAGACAATGAAATTAAGTGTGTTTCAGTGCCGAGTGTATTACATGGAAAAAACTCAGTTCAGATTGCGTTGGATTCTTTCAGGTTAATGAAGTTTGGTTAGGTTGATTTTAGTTACGAATTTCCTGTAAAGTTATGTTAGTTTGTGTTATGCTAGGTAAAAATACGTTACGTTTATTTGTTTTGAATCGAGTACACATAGAAGTACAATGCAATCGGTTCAATTGTGTTACGTAGGGGTATATTTAGTGAAGTGAGATTAGGATAAGTTATTCAAGGTTACGTCGAGTTTGGGTAGGTTGGCATTGCAAGCTGATCAAAATGCAATGCAGCAAAGCAGCACAATGGGTTCGGTTGTCTGACGTTGTATTCGGTTGGAATGATTTCGATAACGTTAGGTTAGATGAGGTTTATTAAGGTAATACTACGTCCGGGTAAGTCAGAAAATTTCAGAAGTAAGTCAGCAAATTGTGTTACTTTATGCAATATTATTTTTTTTGACGTTATAATATTCTTCTACGGTCTTTGTTCAACTCGAGAATGTTCTGTTTTTATTTTATTTCTACAAAAACGTTCTTCACTTGGAAAATTTCAATAATGCTAGATTCCTAATGGACACAGGTATGAGTAAATAAACTTAATTATACACGAATTTTGCGAATAATAACGAAGAACCGCATTAAATTTGCAAATATGAAAGTAGTGCGCAAAACTTTCAGTTTACTGATTTTTTTTGTTTCACAAAAAAATCCGTTACTTCGAGACATTTTGATCGCTTTTTGAAATTAAATGCTTTTTACATTTGGAATAGACACAGCTATAAGACTTTATACTAATAAATAAACCTTTTTAAAAACCATTTCAATATTATCAACAGCAAAAAATGGAAACATTTACTACAATTTAAGTTTTGTGTTGAAAATCAGACATACGTCAAAAGGACTAACATTTACCTCAACAAAACTGTTTCAAGATTGGAAATCGGTTAAAATGCAGACGAGTTACAAATTTTTAAGTGTCGGAATACACTCAAACACGGTTTTTTTAACGATAAATAAAAGATTTGAGGGTGTTAAAAATTTGTTGAACACGGTTCTGCGTCGTTCTCGGCTAGATCTACAGTGCTCATCATGTCACTTCAAAAGTTCTGATTCACTGTAGCACCGTGTAATTTTTTATATATTGTACAAAAATCGTGCAATAGTGAAATTATGGGTAAAATACGCACGAACATATGGACTGACCTGTACAATAGCTTTGGAAATTAAATTAAATCATACACTATGTATGGCAAATACATATATTCCACCTTCGCAAGTTTTCAACGAAACTGAGCTGAGAAATTGCACCTCTCTTGTGGGCAGGAGATTTCAATGCGTGGAGTCCACTTTGGGGCGCCACCAGTAAAAGTCTAAATATAGACTTACCATGAAAAGTAGAAAAAAGCAGGCAAAATAGTCAAAATGCATCGTATACATCTGTATAGGAGGCCAGCCAGACCCGAGGTGCCCAAACGAAGGTGTAACTTTTTAAAGTCTTTTTTCGTCTTGTTCGAAGATCTTTTTTAAAAAGTTATATCCATAAATCGATAGAAAATTAAATTTTAGGAAACTACTTGGAAGGCGGCCACCGTAGCCGAATTGGTTGGTGCGTGACTACCATTCGGAATTCACAGAGAGAACGTAGCGGTCGCCCCTCGACAGTCACTAGCAAACCTCCGAGTGTATTTCAGCCATGAAAAAGTTCCTCCTAAACATACTGCCGTTCGGAATCGGCTTGAAACTGTAGGACCCTCTATTTGTGAAATGAAACAGCAAGACGCACACCACAAATAGTAGGAGGAGCTCGGCCTAACACTCAAAAAGTGTGTATGTTCCAATTATATATAGGTTAGGTTAAATGGCTGCCCTAGCTAAAGGGCTTACTTGGACAAATGTTAAGAAATTCGTCCGTTGTGGTGCGCATTATATATATATATGCTTGGAAGTTCAAGCCGTTAGCTATAATAAAAATATGTTAACTTCACACCCAAAGGTCTGCCATCTTGTCCAAGTAAGTTTATTTTTACTTCGACTGCGAGGAGTACAGATGCTCCACCAAAATGCAATCTGTTACTTCTATTCTGTGCACTTATTACGGGTTATTCTGTCATTTAAATTGGGTTCTCTCAGTACTCTTCGCACAGTTTCTGAATGGCAAGTCTTAGCTAAATTATTTTTGACCATTTCAGTTAAGGGGTTATATACCTTGTGCTGGGCTAAAAAATCGAAAATTTGTTTATGGCATATTCTAAAAGTACATCATCTTAAAAATGTAAATTCAAAATCATAAAGATCGGAGCACTAGAACGAAAGTTACAGACCGTGGAAGCGCGTGACCTTTCTTGAAAATGAAGTGCACGCAAAACTTTAGACACGATTATCTCGAAGTCGTGTTTTTTGAACATTACCGTCGCGGTGATCATTATGTAAAATCAAAGTTACAACCTCGTGAATCTGAACGGTTCACTTTTTAAAAATATTTGCATAGTTCGCTGGAATTAATTTTTTTTTTTTGTAGGTTTTCAGCCCCTCAAAAATCACTTTTTTTGTGCAAAGAAGTTTTCATATCGACAAAATTTTTGTTTGGGTAAATAAACCATTCAGATTCACTAAAAAACATTTTTCTACAATAATCATTTATTTTTTTTGATTTCAGTTGAGCTGCTCATGCGCTACCGTGATCACCGCAAGCCTCTTGTAAAAAACAGCGTTTCGGGGGAGGGGCGATATCAACAATAACAAAAATGTATTCTTCGAGAGTTACCCTTCAGTATGATATCCTCATTTGAATAAAAGTTCTAAAACATATTTAAAAAAAATTATGACAATCGCCAATTTTTTCGTGCTCACAAGGTATATAATCCCCTAACTTTTGAGCGCTTGTTGCTAGATTTTTCTTCACTTGGCGCAAGAACCACTGCTATTCATTTTCTGTGAAAGTTTTATTTTAAGCTTGTCGCCACTTATTTAGCACACGATTTTCATGTACATACAGTCTGTGTCAGAAGAAAAGAACCGGTTTATTTCTTATAACTTCAAGATATATTCGTTTTGCTTTTTGCTGCATAATAGTCCCACTCAAGGGCTACAACGCTAGTGCTAACTCAGGTTAGTGTCGTTCGAAAATTTCCCCGTAAACGCTACCAAACAAAAATGAGTGAGAAGTATGCGAACCGTTTTGAGGCGGTATTTTTATGGACGTATTCGAAGGGCTGCAAAAGTAATTAAAAAATCAAAAAAGTTGGTTGTGATGTGGAATCAGCGGTATAAGGAGTAAAAAAGTTGATGACTTTTCCGAGCGCGGCTTGAAGCGAGTGACGACAAAAAAGCAGGATAAGGTGATCGTCCAACTTTTCAAGCGGGATCCTTCTTTGTGACTGCGCCAAGCACGATCAGTTCTTACTAAAAAGGGAATAGATGTGAGTATCAATTCCATCGATTGTCGACTGAAGGAGGCGAACATATCCTACCATCACACGTCATCAAAACCACTGCTCTCAGAAACACACATTGAGAAACAACAAAACCAGAAAATGGTGTCACAGTATTGGACTGCCCCCATTGAAAATGTGTGGGGAACTATGAAAACGCATCTTGCAGGAAGGCCAGTTCATGAATTAAAGCAACTCGTACGTCAAGTTCGCAAATTCTAGTCCTGTTCGTCGACGAGCTACGCTGAAAAGCTGGTTCAAAGCATGTAGAAGATGCCAGGCTATATTCGACAACGATGAAGACTACATGGCTTATTGAGTAATTGGGACTCGTAGTTTTGTACATACTTTCATGTAAAAAAAATTGAAATACATATCTTTTATACTTCATGAATAATCGCGTTCCCTTTTTTCTAACACAGACTTTATAAAGCGATCAATAATGTTCCAAACTGTTGACAAACTTAAATGTAGAATTTCAGCTATTTTATGGTGCGACTTTATTTTTTTTTTTTTAATGCTCTAAAACTAACTCACGCTTTTCTATTGAAGTTCGTGATCCCATGGTTAAAAACAAAACAAGCAAAATATATAAGATGTCTGCATACTCGGTTGCCCTATTTTCGCAAAATATTGTGAAATACCTACAGCGTTATGTCCGCTGCCGTTGAAGTAGTCCTCAATGCACTTGTGGTGCAAAGTGCACCAAGGTGTTGAATACTTTCTATAGGTTTTTTATATGTCGGTTTTCTTAGCGCAATCCACCAAATCAGAGCACCGTATAGTAATATTGGCTTTACTATAACTGAGTAGCACCAATACATTATAGCAGGAGATGGATCTCATGTAACTTCCAGCATCTTTTCACATGTATATAGTGAGTTACTGTCCAAAGTTACTCCAAGGTACTTGGTGTGGTCTTTAAGCGTCAGCTCCACGTCGTTCAGCCCCGGTGGGTGCCAATAGGGGATCTTGTACCTTCTAGTATCATATCTGTTTTATCGGCATTTATCCCCAGGCCTTCCTGTGCTGCCCATTCGTGCACTGTTACGGGTTATGTCACTGTTATTCGTTATGTCACTCCCGGTGCTTAGGTATTTGCTTGTCACTACTATGGCTATGTCATCTGCATATGCTACTAGTTTCGATACCGTACCTTTAAATTTCTTTAGTAACTCATTAACTGCGAGTAGCCAGAGAAGGGGCGATAGAACTCCACATTGTGGTGCTAGTTTAGTGAGTTCAGCTTCGTTCCATTCCGCTCTATAATTCTGCAACCTAACAAGTTCTTTATCCAAAAACAGCGAGTTCTGTATTTGTTGTGTCTAAGCCCTTTAAAATGGCTTGTCAACAGTTTGTTGAATGTTCAACTAATGCCTAGAAATACTCCTAAAACATACTCCTTGTGCTTTAGAGCTTTCTCTGTAACTAAAACTAGAGAGTGTAACGCAGTCTCTGTGGATCAGTCTTTAGTATATGTGAGTTGTGCCTTTGACATAAAGTCTGACACCCTATTTTACGATGCGGGCGTCAAGGATTTCCTCAAACGTTTTCAGAAGAAATGAGGTCAAACTAACAGGCCTATATTCCTTTGAGAGTGTCGGGTTCTTTTTACCTACTTCCGGTATAAACACAACCCTTGCTTCTCTCCAGATAACAGGTACATAGTAAAGCCTCAGACATCATGTGTATATCGCTTTTAGACATGGTACCTGTCTATACCTGAAGATCATTCATCCTTTGGAGCATGGCTGAAAAAATTTCATCTATACCTGGCGATTTAAATGGGTCAAACGTGTTTATTGTCCATTCTATTTTTTTAGTTGTAACAATCTCTTCTGTGATGTTTGCTACGTTATCCCTCAAGGGCTCGTGATCTAACTAGTTTTTGCATCCTGGAAAATGCCTACTAACTAGACCGATTCTTCACAACAATCTGACCACTCTTCGTTGGGTTTGCGCATTAAATTGGGCGTGATGGGATGTTTCGATAACAGTTTCCTGAGCCTAGCCGCTTCGTTTGTTCATTCTGTGCTGCCCTGATTTTCTTTTGGCCTTACATACCTCTTTCGGGTATGTCTTTCGTAGTCGTTATATTCTTCAAAGAGTTATAGCAGCCTAAAAGTTTCAAAAAAACATAGAAGGATATTTTCGGCCCTCCAGAGTTCTATTGCTAACTTTCAATCTATATAATTTGCCCAGTAAAATTGGCATTGCTTGGCGTAAAGTGTTAGTCCCGCAATATATTCACTCCCTCCTCCTCCAAAGAATGTACTAAATTCTAACAGGCTATACAAATCGTAAAAATTAAAACTATAAATAAATGTTCAATGCGCGAAGCCATCAAACTTCATAAACAACAGCAAATCATTATAAATTCTCCTAATAGCTTTTACGCTGCCATAGCTTTCAATTCAAAGGAAAGAAATAAAAATATAGTACAACGATTTCAAATAACGGCAATAATGCTGCCTTCACTCTAACTCAAAATAACAATAACAAAGACACTAACTACAACCCACCTAATAACTTAGCAAAAACAACTCAAAATTCTAATAACTCTTCTAACATTTCCTCTCCTCCTGTCATACTAACTTTGCAAATACCCTAACGACAAATCCAACCTCACTCATAAACGTTCCCTCAGCAATAAATACTAATGAATACAAGTTCCCTTCTTACTCCCCAAACTCTATTATCGCATATAATTGTGCTTAGAGTTGGGTTTCGGGAATTTCCCGACGGGAATTCTCGAGAAATTCTCGATATTTTTCCATCCCGAATCTCGAGAATTGAAATTTTTAGCATTTCGGGAAATCCCGAATCTCGAGAATGTTTCAAGATTTCTCGAGAAATCCATTTTTTTTTTAATTTTTGTTGTCAAATATTAAGAGAAAAAACAATTCTTTGACAAGTAAAAGAATACACATACATATGATTAATACCTGGAAACACCAAACTGTAACGGCCATTATGTTACAAAGAATCGCACACTACATACTGTTTCGTAGAATCACATACAATTCACACCATAGTTTCAATTGCTATGCGAAAAGCCACAACAGTATAACTGTTCCATTTGTTTGTTTGTTTGTTTTTTTTTGTTTTAGGGTGACTACAGAGTAAATGCTAAATGCGTTGCTATGCTATGTCGAGGGAAAGCATTGTAACATCAAGCTAATGAAGTTTAGTTTTATGTGTTTCTTATATGTATGTAGCAGCAGTTAAGCAATTAGAAATGCTTTGAAAATAGTCAAGCAAAATCAATTTGTTCGCAGACTGCACAGACGACGTTTGTAAATTTATTTTTTGTAGTGAGCGGGTGCATTTCATTTTGTGGTACCTGATTAAGTATAAATTATACACCGTATAATAAAATATTTTGTGGTCCAAATATTACTTATTTTTAAGTTTTGAATCGACGTATCGTTGACTGTGAGTACCGGTTAGTTACTTCCTTTAAAAAACAAATTTTAAAACAAATTTTGAATTTTTAGCATTAAAAATCATGAGTTCAGAATACGAATACGACCAAGTGTGGCAGCTTTTCAAGTGATTTGACGACGAAGCAACATGTTTGAAATGCAATAAAATCATTAAATGCAAGTCATCGTCAACATCTGGACTTCACCGTCACATGGAGAGGATACACAACATGAAGCGAAGGGAACATGAGGCTCCAAAAGAACAGTCACCAGCCAAGAAGACCCGAACTCTTCACAACTTTTTCAATACTTCTTCCTCGCCTGAATCGCTTGAACAAATTGTTGCAAAATTGGCTGCAAAGGATGGAATTCCAATAAACGCGATAACAAAAAGTGAGTTCATTCGTAATAGTATCAGCCGCTTAGGATTTCATCTTCCAAAGTGTCACAAAGCTGTTCTGGGTTTGGTTATGAAGTACTGCACGAAAATAAAAAGCGATTTGAAGATCAAAATTGAAAATTTTAAGTCTGCACAGCGTAAGTTCAGCTTGAGCATCGACGAGTGGACAAGCGTGCGAAACCGACGTTACATGAACATTAATATATATTATGACGATGGACAATCTGACAACCTTGGCCTGGTTCGCATTCAGGAATCATGTCCCGCTGAAAAAGTATATGAGCTCGTAAATGCAAAGCTTTCAGACTTCAATATAAAACTACAGTCCGACATCGTGGCTATTACAAGTGATGGTGCCAGTGTCATGATCAAATTTGGGACACCAGCGCATCAACAGATTTGCTACAATCACGGCATACATTTGGCGGTCATGGAGGTAATGTACCAGAAACGAAAAGTCGCAAACAGGATATACGATAGTGACGTAAGCGATGGAGACGATTCGGATGATAGAGGCTCCGATGAAAATGAAAACAATGCAGCCAGTACTTCATTTTCCGACATTAATGCGGAAAACGCTTCCGATGACGAGGACGACAATATCGTATTTGTTGCTGACAAGACGGTCACTATAAAGTCTGCATTTGAAATCGTAAAAAAGGTTCGCAAGATAGTTTTGAAATTCAAGAACTCGCCTGTACGGAATGCCATCTTGCAGAATTATGTTAAAGAGGTCAAGAAGAAAGAGCTTTTCTTGCTGTTGGATTGCAAAACACGTTGGAATAGCCTGGAAACTATGCTGGCCAGATACATTTGCATCAGCAAGCATGTTCGTAAGGCGCTCGACACTCTTAATTTAAATTTTATGGCCACTACTGACGCAGAAGAAAAGTATTGCGAGGATATCATAAATGCTCTTAAACCTATACGTGTTGCTGTAGAAGCACTTAGTCGCCAAAATGTGAACTTACTTGCTGCGGATTCTATTCTCAAATTTTTGTTCACAAAATTGGAGAATCAGCACACCGAATTGGGCAATGAATTCTTATCCAGCCTAAAAAAAACTTAACAGCTCGTAGATCTAGCCGTTTGTTATCGGCCTTTAAATATTTACACGATCCAGTTAACAGCTCTAGTAACAAATCTGAATTTTTCCACACCTGTTCTAAAACAGAATTGATAAAAGAAGCCGAAAACTACTTGGTTCGTCTATTTTGTACGAGCATTCAAGAAGACCAAGCAGTGTCTAGTTCTGACGATGACGACGTATTTGCAACCAACAACGTCGATGAAGAAGATATGGCGAAACAGCTTGAAAAATACGTTCAGCAATGCTCAAAACCGAAAGCAGACATTGCGCAACATGATGTTTTCGTCGCTTAGAAACGAGCTAAAACTATATGAAAAAACTGGAGAGAAAACACAAAATGTTGAAAGACTGATCGGGGCTTTAAACACTGTTAAGCCAACATCGACTCAAAATGAGAGGAATTTTTCTACAGCGGGTAATTTTGTGTCCAAAAAGCGTACGCTGTTGTCAGACGAAGCCATTGACAGTCTGTGTTTTTTAAAACACCATTTTGGGAAATAATGTTTACAATCACTTTTTCCCCCTATTTTAATAAGTATAATCTTCAATTATTTTTGTTTTGAATTTTTTTGTAATTATTTTTGTTTCACTTTTTTGTTTGCAATAATTGAAATAGTAATATTTTCAAATATTTTTTTATGTAATTTATACAATACTTTAATAAAAATAAATAAAAATAATATTTTATGAAATTCATTGCTCTTACACTGGTTTTAGATTTTTTTTTTAAATTTTTTGGAATTTTTCCCGAATTTTCGAGAATTCTCGAGAAATCTCAAAAATTATTTTCGGGAAATCCCGCATCTCGAGAATTGAAATTTTCGTTATTTCGGGAAATCCCGATTCTCGAGATTGGGATTTTCTCGGGAAATACCCAACTCTAATTGTGCTCAACGTACATATTCACATCTTTTTCTTATTTATTTTGATATATAATCACGTTAAAAATAGTTTAGTGGAACATAAACGGGTATGTCAACAATTGTCATAAGCTTCAATGGCTTATCAAAGAGAAAACTCCAGATGTCATCTGTGTTCAAGAGACACAGATTCCTACATCACCCAACAGGAATTTTTCTTATCCGAAACAATATATTGGTTATTTTTCTAATTTGAAGAGAGTCATAACCAACAAACAAAGGGTCGGTTTACTCTTAAAAAGGTGCATTTTGCACGAGGTTATAAACGTAACATCTACCTTATCTATCACGTCAGTCCATAAAATCGTGCGTTTTTTAAAAGTGATTTTAAAATTTATAAAAAGGATGTTTAAAGTATTTAATAATAAATAATATATTTTCTTTCATTATTTATAATGTCTTCCCAACGATTAAGCAAATTTTTAATTCCTGCTCAAAAAAAGTTTTGTCCTTGGAGCCAAAGTACGCTTCGATATCCCTTTTTATAGCTTCTTTTGAGGAGTAGTTCTTGTTACTCATATGGAAATGAAGTGCATGGAAAAGGTGATAATGACAAGGTGTAATATCCGGAGAATATGGTGGATGCGGCATTAGCTCCCATCCGAGCTCGTTCAGCTTGCCTAATGTTTGCCTTGCGGTATGAGGTCTTGCGTTGTCGTAGTGAAACAACGTCTATTCACTAAAGACGGTCGATTCTTTTAAGTGCCTCATTCAGGTTTGATAGCTGATGTGAATAATAATCAGTAGTTATCGTCTGGTTTGGTTCCAGAAGTTCATAATATACAATACCGGCCATATCCCACCAAATAGACAGGAGAATCTTCTTTGCGTGAAGGCTATCTCTAGGGGTCGGTTCTGGTGTTTCATCTTTATCTAACTATTGGCGTTTGAGATCAGGATTATTGTAAAGGGCCCATTTTTCATCTCCAGTAACGACACGGCTTAAAAAACTTTCATTTTCAAGCCGTTGAAGCAGCTGAGAACACATATTCACTCTCTGCTGAAGGTTGGCGACGGAGAGTCTATGCGGAACCCATTTTCCCAGCTTTGAAACCTTTTCCAACTGCACCAGGTGCCTCTGAACTGTTCCATGTAATGAATTTAGCCTCTGAGCTTTCATATCAACTGTCAAGTTTGGCTCAGCTTCCACGAGTTCGAGCAAGGCGTCGGAGTTAAAGACTTCAGGACGACCAGCGCGCAGGGCATCCTCCACGTCGTAGTTACCACTTCGGAATTCTGAAAACCACTTTTGCGCACTCCTTACAATCACGGTATCCTCTCCGTGAACAGTGTTTATTTTTGCAGCAGCAGTTGTTGCCTTTTTACCACGTTTATAAAAAAAAAATACAAAATATGCCTCTGATACGCGTTCGAAGATTCCATTTTATTTTTTAACAACACGTGCTTCTATCCGCGATTAAAATCACTTGTTCAATGCACAATATATCAAAGAAAATATAAATAGTTACGTTATATTCCGCGAATAACACGGTGCTACAAAATAAAAAAAATCGAAAGAACTCTTCAAGTGATACAGTGCACGTTTTAGGTCAAGACCAGTACGACACAAAACTGTGTTTAGAAAGTTCAAAACACCCTCAAATTTTTAATTTATTGTTAACCGATTTTTTAACCGACATTTTTTAACCGATTTTTTATTTCAATATGGCCTTGGGAAGGGGAGTGTACAGTGCGTTATGAATGTATATAATTCTAAGACTGAACGATTGATGTTCAAAAGAAATTTTCAATAACAAGCTCTGATTTGTGCAATTTTTCCACGTTTTTTGCAATGTGATGCAATTTTTTGGCCACTATTCTCCAACGGGCACCACAAATTTATACATATTTTTAAACTCCAATAAAATTTGTTCAAAATAAGTCTTCATACATTGAAAGCTGTAAAAGTTACGATTTGAAAAAAAAATTTGTTTTCCAAATTTTTAAAAATCCAGCTGAACCGAGACTGCGAGAGAATACTGGTTGACCGATAGTGCTTTACTGGTCATTCTGGCTAATTTTGAAAGACAGCACTAAGTTTATATAACTATGAATACATCTAACATATCAAAACTCATTATAACCCAAGCTTACCTAATCCAAACTGACTAACCGAAGCTTGCATGACACAGCAGAACCGTTTGAAATTTGCTGGTAAGCATGTACAATTTAATGAGTGTGAAAAATCATCACTCTTGGATGATCAAGACCTATTGAAACTTAGCGTAAGTGCATCTAACCTAACCTAACCTTACCAAACGTTATTTAAATTAAGCTAATATAGATAATGAAATGATAAGACAATGAAATTAAGTGTGTTTCAGTGCCGAGTGTGTTACATGGAAAAAACTCAGTTCAGATTGCGTTAGATTCTTTCAGGTTAATGAAGTTTGGTTAGGTTGATTTTAGTTACGAATTTCCTGTAAAGTTATGTTAGTTTGTGTTATGCTAGGTAAAAATACGTTACGTTTATTTGTAGATGTTTTGAATCGAGTACACATAGAAGTACAATGCAATCGGTTCAATTGTGTTACGTAGGGGTATATTTAGTGAAGTGAGATTAGGATAAGTTATTCAAGGTTACGTCGAGTTTGGGTAGGTTGGCATTGCAAGCTGATCAAAATGCAATGCAGCCAAGCAGCACAATGGGTTCGGTTGTCTGACGTTGTATTCGGTTGGAATGATTTCGATAACGTTAGGTTAGATGAGGTTTATTAAGGTAATACTACGTCCGGGTAAGTCAGAAAATTTCAGAAGTAAGTCAGCAAATTGTGTTACTTTATGCAATATTATTTTTTTTGACGTTATAATATTCTTCTACGGTCTTTGTTCAACTCGAGAATGTTCTGTTTTTATTTTATTTCTACAAAAACGTTCTTCACTTGGAAAATTTCAATAATGCTAGATTCCGAATGGACACAGGTATGAGTAAATATACTTAATTATACACGAATTTTGCGAATAATAACGAAGAACCGCATTAAATTTGCAAATATGAAAGTAGTGCGCAAAACTTTCAGTTTACTGATTTTTTTTGTTTGACAAAAAAATCCGTTACTTCGAGACATTTTGATCGCTTTTCGAAATTAAATGCTTTTTACATTTGGAATAGACACAGCTATAAGACTTTATACTAATAAATAAACCTTTCATTTCAATATTTTCAACAGCAAAAAATGGAAACATTTACTACAATTTAAGTTTTGTGTTGAAAATCAGACATACGTCAAAAGGACTAACATTTACCTCAACAAAACTGTTTCAAGATTAGAAATCGGTTAAAATGCAGACGAGCTATAAATTTTTAAGTGTCGGAATACACTTAAACACGGTTGTTTTAACGATAAATAAAAGATTTGAGGGTGTTAAAAATTTTTTGAACACGGTTCTGCGTCGTTCTCTTCTAGATCTACAGCGCTCATCATGTCACTTCCAAAGTTTTGATTCACTGTAGCACCGTGTAATTTTTTATATGCAAAAATCGTGCAATAGTGAAATTATGGGTAAAATACGCACGAACTTATGGACTCACCTGTACAATAGCTTTGGAAATTAAATTAAATCATACACTATGTATGGCAAATACATATATTCCACCTTCGCAAGTTTTCAACGAAACTGAGCTGAGAAATTGCACCTCTCTTGTGGGCAGGAGATTTCAATGCGTGGAGTCCACTTTGGGGCGCCACCAGTAAAAGTCTAAATATAGACTTACCATGAAAAGTAGAAAAAAGCAGGCAAAATAGTCAAAATGCATGGTATACATCTGTATAGGAGGCCAGCCAGACCCGAGGTGCCTAACCGAAGGTGTAACTTTTTAAAGTCTTTTTTCGTCTTGTTCGAAGATCTTTTTTAAAAAGTTATATCCATAAATCGATAGAAAATTAAATTTTAGGAAACTACTTGGAAGGCGGCCACCGTAGCCGAATTGGTTGGTGCGTGACTACCATTCGGAATTCACAGAGAGAACGTAGCGGTCGCCCCTCGACAGTCACTAGCAAACCTCCGAGTGTATTTCAGCCATGAAAAAGTTCCTCCTAAACATACTGCCGTTCTGAATCGGCTTGAAACTGTAGGACCCTCTATTTGTGAAATGAAACAGCAAGACGCACACCACAAATAGTAGGAGGAGCTCGGCCTAACACTCAAAAAGTGTGTATGCTCCAATTATATATAGGTTAGGTTAAATGGCTGCCCTAGCTAAAGGGCTTACTTGGACAAATGTTAAGAAATTCGTCATTTGTGGTGCGCATTATATATATACATATGCTTGGAAGTTCAAGCCGTTAGCTATAATAAAAATATGTTAACTTCACACCCAAAGGTCTGCCATCTTTTCCAAGTAAGTTTATTTTTACTTCGACTGCGAGGAGTACAGATGCTCCACCAAAATGCAATCTGTTACTTCTATTCTATGCACTTAGGTAGGTAGGGTGGTTGTCGTAAGACACACTTAGACCTTCAGCAGGTCCATTGTGATACCACTGGAGCTTATCCTTACTCTACGTGTTCCCTTTCAAACCAACCGGTTGCTTTAATAAACGAGCAGAGCTTCGTTAGTTTTAGATGGGCTATATCCGCTACATCGGTTAGAAATGCTGTATCGAGGGTGCGCAGCCTTCTCCTAGCTAGGCTTTCACACTCACATAAAAGGTGTCTGACTGTTTCCTCTTCTCCTGTATTTAGACAGATTCTACAGAAATCGAAGTAAGGTAGTCCTAACCTTCTAGCGTGGCTGCCTATTAGACAATGACCTGTTGATACACCTATCATTTTTCTTATAGATTCTCTGTTGAATCTGAGCAAGATCTTCGATCGGCCGCTGTTCCAGTTCGGCCATGTCTGTCTGCTTAGTTCGCATCTTGTGAGGTTTTGCCAGATTGTATTTACCTTTTTGATGGTTTCCCTGTCTATAAGTAATTTACAAGTGGCTATGGGCATGGGTATCAGCGCCTTATCCGGTTCGAGATCGAGCGTGGTACCGGTTCTTGCAAGTTCATCCGCCTTACAATTTTCTGCAATGTTCCTGTGGCCTGGTACCCAGATAAGGTGCACCTTGTAGCTCTTATATACGTCATCTAGTAGTTTAAAACATTCTAGAACTGTTTTTGACGAGTGCGTTTTTGATTCCAGCGCTTTTATTGCTGCTTGACTGTCCGAGTAAATGAAGACTTCATTTGTGGATAATACTCTCGTTTTTATTTCTTTAAGCCCCTCTTTTATGGCAGTGACTTCCGCCTGAAATACACTGCAATGATCAGGTAAGCGAAATGATTGGCATACTCCGAGTTTGTCGGAGAAGACCCCTCCACCTACTTTGTTGTCGCGTTTTGAGCCATCTGTGTAGATGTTTAAGTCATTTATCTTAACAATGAGCCCGTTATCCCATTCCTCTTTGGAAGGAAATACTGTGACAAAGGATTTATTAAAATTGATGTCCTTGGTCCTACAGAAATCCGTTGTGCTGGGAATGCAGGGGAATTGTTCTAAAATTGAGGAGTGTCCTCTTTGGTTCGTTCTGAGTAGGCCGATTTCTCTTAGTCTGAGAGTTGCTTTGGCAGCTGTTTGCTTACCGTACTGCTCTATTGGTAAAATGTTAAGCATGACATTTAGTGCATCTGTGGGTGAGGTTCTGAGGGCCCCGCAGATGCAAAGACTGGCCATTCTTTGTACGTGTGCCATGGTTCTTTTAATGTACACTTTTGCACTTATTACGGGTTATTCTGTCATTTAAATTGGGTTCTCTCAGTACTCTTCGCACAGTTTCTGAATGGCAAGTCTTAGCTAAATTATCTTTGACCATTTCAGTTAAGGGGTTATATACCTTGTGCTCGGCTAAAAAATCGAAAATTTTTTTATGGCATATTCTAAAAGTACATCATCTTAAAAATGTAAATTCAAAATCATAAAGATCGGAGCACTAGAACGAAAGTTACAGACCGTGGAAGCGCGTGACCTTTCTTGAAAATGAAGTGCACGCAAAACTTTAGACACGATTATCTCGAAGTCGTGTTTTTTGAACATTACCGTCGCGGTGATCATTATGTAAAATCAAAGTTACAACCTCGTGAATCTGAACGGTTCACTTTTTAAAAATATTTGCATAGTTCGCTGGAATTAATTTTTTTTTTGTAGGTTTTCAGCCCCTCAAAAATCATTTTTTTGGTGCAAAGAAGTTTTCATATCGACAAAATTTTTGTTTGGGTAAATAAACCATTCAGATTCACTAAAAAACATTTTTTTTTTTTTTGGTTCCAGAAGTTCATAATAAACAATACCGGTCATATCCCACCAAATAGACAGGAGAATCTTCTTTGCGTGAAGGCTATCTCTAGGGGTCGGTTCTGGTGGTTCATCTTTATCTAACTATTGGCGTTTGAGAGCAGGATTATTGTAAAGGGCCCATTTTTCATCTCCAGTAACGACACGGCTTAAAAAACTTTCATTTTCAAGCCGTTGAAGCAGCTGAGAACACATATTCACTCTCTGCTGAAGGTTGGCGACGGAGAGTCTATGCGGAACCCATTTTCCCAGCTTTGAAACCTTTTCCAACTGAACCAGGTGCCTCTGAACTGTTCCATGTAATGAATTTGGCCTCTGAGCTATCATATCAACTGTCAAGTTCGGCTCAGCTTCCACGAGTTCGAGCAAGGCGTCGGAGTTAAAGACTTCAGGACGACCAGCGCGCAGGGCATCCTCCACGTCGCAGTTACCACTTCGGAATTCTGAAAACCACTTTTGCGCACTCCTTACAATCACGGTATCCTCTCCGTGAACAGTGTTTATTTTTGCAGCAGCAGTTGTTGCATTTTTACCACGTTTGTAAAAAAAAGTACAAAATATGCCTCTGATACGCGTTCGAAGATTCCATTTTATTTTTTAACAACACGTGCTTCTATCCGCGATTAAAATCACTTGTTCAATGCACAATATATCAAAGAAAATATAAATAGTTACGTTATATTCCGCGAATAACACGGTGCTACAAAATAAAAAAAATCGAAAGAACTCTTCAAGTGATACAGTGCACGTTTTAGGTCAAGACCAGTACACCACAAAACTGTGTTTAGAAAGTTCAAAACACCCTCAAATTTTTAATTTATTGTTAATAACCCGATTTATGGTGTTTTTGATGAAGTAAAAATACATAACTAGCCCTTTTTTTAACCGATTTTTTATTTCAATATGGCCTTGGGAAGGGGAGTGTACAGTGCGTTATGAATGTATATAATTCTAAGACTGAACGATTGATGTTCAAAAGAAATTTTCAATAACAAGCTCTGATTTGTGCAATTTTCCACGTTTTTTGCAATGTGATGCAATTTTTTGGCCACTATTCTCCAACGGGCACCACAAATTTATACATATTTTTAAACTCCAATAAAATTTGTTCAAAATAAGTCTTCATACATTGAAAGCTGTAAAAGTTACGATTTGAAAAAAAAAATTTTTTTTCACAATTTTTAAAAATCCAGCTGAACCGAGACTGCGAGAGAATACTGCTTGACCGATAGTGCTTTACTGGTCATTCTGGCTAATTTTGAAAGACAGCAATAAGTTTATATAACTATGAATACATCTAGCATATCAAAACTCATTATAACCCAAGCTTACCTAATCCAAACTGACCAACCGAAGCTTGCATGACACAGCAGAACCGTTTGAAATTTGCTGGTAAGCATGTACAATTTAATGAGTGTGAAAAATCATCACTCTTGGATGATCAAGACCTATTGAAACTTAGCGTAAGTGCATCTAACCTAACCTAACCTAACCTAACCTTACCAAACGTTATTTAAATTAAGCTAATATAGATAATGAAATGATAAGACAATGAAATTATGTGTGTTTCAGTGCCGAGTGTATTACATGGAAAAAACTCAGCTCAGGTTGCGTTAGATTCTTTCAGGTTAATGAAGTTTGGTTAGGTTGATTTTAGTTACGAATTTCCTGTAAAGTTATGTTATTTTGTGTTATGCTAGGTAAAAATACGTTACGTTTATTTGTAGATGTTTCGAATCGAGTACACATAGAAGTACAATGCAATCGGTTCAATTGTGTTACGTAGGGGTATATTTAGTGAAGTGAGATTAGGATAAGTTATTCAAGGTTACGTCGAGTTTGGGTAGGTTGGCATTGCAAGCTGATCAAAATGCAATGCAGCAAAGCAGCACAATGGGTTCGGTTGTCTGACGTTGTATTCGGTCGGATTGATTTCGATAACGTTAGGTTAGATGAGGTTTATTAAGGTAATACTATGCCCGGGTAAGTCTGAAAATTTCAGAAGTAAGTCAGCAAATTGTGTTACTTTATGCAATATTACTTTTTTTTCACGTTATAATATTCTTCTACGGTCTTTGTTCAACTCGAGAATGTTCTGTTTTTATTTTATTTCTACAAAAACGTTCTTCACTTGGAAAATTTCAATAATGCTAGATTCCGAATGGACACAGGTATGAGTAAATATACTTAATTATACACGAATTTTGCGAATAATAACGAAGAACCGCATTAAATTTGCAAATATGAAAGTAGTGCGCAAAACTTTCAGTTTACTGATTTTTTTTGTTTGACAAAAAAATCCGTTACTTCGAGACATTTTGATCGCTTTTTGAAATTAAATGCTTTTTACATTTGGAAAAGACACAGCTATAAGACTTTATACTAATAAATAAACCTTTTTAAAAACCATTTCAATATTATCAACAGCAAAAAATGGAAACATTTACTACAATTTAAGTTTTGTGTTGAAAATCAGACATACGTCAAAAGGACTAACATTTACCTCAACAAAACTGTTTCAAGATTAGAAATCGGTTAAAATGCAGACGAGCTATAAATTTTTAAGTGTCGGAATACACTTAAACACGGTTGTTTTAACGATAAATAAAAGATTTGAGGGTGTTAAAAATTTTTTGAACACGGTTCTGCGTCGTTCTCTTCTAGATCTACAGCGCTCATCATGTCACTTCCAAAGTTTTGATTCACTGTAGCACCGTGTAATTTTTTATATGCAAAAATCGTGCAATAGTGAAATTATGGGTAAAATACGCACGAACTTATGGACTCACCTGTACAATAGCTTTGGAAATTAAATTAAATCATACACTATGTATGGCAAATACATATATTCCACCTTCGCAAGTTTTCAACGAAACTGAGCTGAGAAATTGCACCTCTCTTGTGGGCAGGAGATTTCAATGCGTGGAGTCCACTTTGGGGCGCCACCAGTAAAAGTCTAAATATAGACTTACCATGAAAAGTAGAAAAAAGCAGGCAAAATAGTCAAAATGCATGGTATACATCTGTATAGGAGGCCAGCCAGACCCGAGGTGCCCAACCGAAGGTGTAACTTTTTAAAGTCTTTTTTCGTCTTGTTCGAAGATCTTTTTTAAAAAGTTATATCCATAAATCGATAGAAAATTAAATTTTAGGAAACTACTTGGAAGGCGGCCACCGTAGCCGAATTGGTTGGTGCGTGACTACCATTCGGAATTCACAGAGAGAACGTAGCGGTCGCCCCTCGACAGTCACTAGCAAACCTCCGAGTGTATTTCAGCCATGAAAAAGTTCCTCCTAAACATACTGCCGTTCGGAATCGGCTTGAAACTGTAGGACCCTCTATTTGTGAAATGAAACAGCAAGACGCACACCACAAATAGTAGGAGGAGCTCGGCCTAACACTCAAAAAGTGTGTATGCTCCAATTATATATAGGTTAGGTTAAATGGCTGCCCTAGCTAAAGGGCTTACTTGGACAAATGTTAAGAAATTCGTCATTTGTGGTGCGCATTATATATATATATATGCTTGGAAGTTCAAGCCGTTAGCTATAATAAAAATATGTTAACTTCACACCCAAAGGTCTGCCATCTTTTCCAAGTAAGTTTATTTTTACTTCGACTGCGAGGAGTACAGATGCTCCACCAAAATGCAATCTGTTACTTCTATTCTATGCACTTAGGTAGGTAGGGTGGTTGTCGTAAGACACACTTAGACCTTCAGCAGGTCCATTGTGATACCACTGGAGCTTATCCTTACTCTACGTGTTCCCTTTCAAACCAACCGGTTGCTTTAATAAACGAGCAGAGCTTCGTTAGTTTTAATAGGACTATGAATAAGTTCGTGCGGTTTTTTTTCGAAATTTGAAACTTTATTGACGTAAAATGGTTACAAATTTAATATTCAAAATATTGTCCATCGCTTACTACTACTTTTTCCCATCTTTCTGGCAATTCACGGATTCCCTTTGTGAAAAATTCGGTCGGTTTTGCCGCAATCCACGAATCGATCCATTTTTTGACTTCATCGTAATTACGGAAGTGCTGGTCAGCCAGGCCATGTTGCATCGATCGGAAGAGATAGTAATCGGATGGCGCAAGGTCTGGACTATACAGCGGGTGGGGTAGGACATCCCATTTGAGCGTTTCTAAGTATGTTTTGACCACTTGTGCAACATGTGGCCGAGCATTGTCATGTTGCAAAATAACTTTGTCGTGTCTATCGGCGTATTGCGGCCGTTTTTCTCGCAGTGCTCGGCTCAAACGCATCAATTGTCGTCGGTAGACATCCCCCGTAATCGTTTCATTCGGTTTCAGTAGCTCATAATACACAACACCCAGCTGGTCCCACCAGATACACAGCATAACCTTCAGGCCATGAATATTCTGCGCCGACGTCGATGTTGAAGCATGGCCAGGGTATCCATACGTTGCCCGACGTTTTGGATTGTCGTAATGGACCCACTTTTCATCGCCAGTCACAATTCGATGCAAAAAACCCTTTCTTTTGTGCCGTTGAAGCAGTTGTTCGCATGCCATAAAACGGCGTTCAACGTCTCTTGGCTTCAATTCATACGGCACCCAATGGCCTACCTTTCGGATCATTCCCATGGCTTTTAAACGTTTGGAAATGGTTGATTGATCAACTCCCAAAGTTTTTGCAACCTCTTCTTGCGTTTGAGCCGGATCTTGATCGAGCAATTCCTCCAATTCGGTATCCATGAACTTTGGCGGCGCACCCTCGCGTTCTTCGTCTTCCAAGCCAAAATCACCACTTTTAAAGCGTGCAAACCACTTCTGGCACGTTCGCTCAGATAGAGCATGCTCACCATAAACTTCCACCAAGATACGATGACTTTCGGCTGCTTTTTTCTTCATATTAAAATAATGAAGAAGAATTCCCCGCAAAAACACATTATTTGGCACGAAATTCGACATTTTCAAGTGTGGTAAAAATATTGTTGTTTACGCTTCAAATAAAAAACTTATACTGACGTTTGTGCCTTACGACAGTAGCTCTCCAATGAATGTTTGGAAATGTGGATCGATGGAATAATAATCAAGTTACGCCATCTGTTGTAAAACCGCACGAACTTATAAATAGACCTATTAGATGGGCTATATCCGCTACATCGGTTAGAAATGCTGTATCGAGGGTGCGCAGCCTTCTCCTAGCTAGGCTTTCACACTCACATAAAAGGTGTCTGACTGTTTCCTCTTCTCCTGTATTTAGACAGATTCTACAGAAATCGAAGTAAGGTAGTCCTAACCTTCTAGCGTGGCTGCCTATTAGACAATGACCTGTTGATACACCTATCATTTTTCTTATAGATTCTCTGTTGAATCTGAGCAAGATCTTCGATCGGCCGCTGTTCCAGTTCGGCCATGTCTGTCTGCTTAGTTCGCATCTTGTGAGGTTTTGCCAGATTGTATTTACCTTTTTGATGGTTTCCCTGTCTATAAGTAATTTACAAGTGGCTATGGGCATGGGTATCAGCGCCTTATCCGGTTCGAGATCGAGCGTGGTACCGGTTCTTGCAAGTTCATCCGCCTTACAATTTTCTGCAATGTTCCTGTGGCCTGGTACCCAGATAAGGTGCACCTTGTAGCTCTTATATACGTCATCTAGTAGTTTAAAACATTCTAGAACTGTTTTTGACGAGTGCGTTTTTGATTCCAGCGCTTTTATTGCTGCTTGACTGTCCGAGTAAATGAAGACTTCATTTGTGGATAATACTCTCGTTTTTATTTCTTTAAGCCCCTCTTTTATGGCAGTGACTTCCGCCTGAAATACACTGCAATGATCAGGTAAGCGAAATGATTGGCATACTCCGAGTTTGTCGGAGAAGACCCCTCCACCTACTTTGTTATCTAGTTTTGAGCCATCTGTGTAGATGTTTAAGTCATTTATCTTAACAATGAGCCCGTTATCCCATTCCTCTTTGGAAGGAAATACTGTGACAAAGGATTTATTAAAATTGATGTCCTTGGTCCTACAGAAATCCGTTGTGCTGGGAATGCAGGGGAATTGTTCTAAAATTGAGGAGTGTCCTCTTTGGTTCGTTCTGAGTAGGCCGATTTCTCTTAGTCTGAGAGTTGCTTTGGCAGCTGTTTGCTTACCGTACTGCTCTATTGGTAAAATGTTAAGCATGACATTTAGTGCATCTGTGGGTGAGGTTCTGAGGGCCCCGCAGATGCAAAGACTGGCCATTCTTTGTACGTGTGCCATGGTTCTTTTAATGTACACTTTTGCACTTATTACGGGTTATTCTGTCATTTAAATTGGGTTCTCTCAGTACTCTTCGCACAGTTTCTGAATGGCAAGTCTTAGCTAAATTATCTTTGACCATTTCAGTTAAGGGGTTATATACCTTGTGCTCGGCTAAAAAATCGAAAATTTTTTTATGGCATATTCTAAAAGTACATCATCTTAAAAATGTAAATTCAAAATCATAAAGATCGGAGCACTAGAACGAAAGTTACAGACCGTGGAAGCGCGTGACCTTTCTTGAAAATGAAGTGCACGCAAAACTTTAGACACGATTATCTCGAAGTCGTGTTTTTTGAACATTACCGTCGCGGTGATCATTATGTAAAATCAAAGTTACAACCTCGTGAATCTGAACGGTTCACTTTTTAAAAATATTTGCATAGTTCGCTGGAATTAATTTTTTTTTTGTAGGTTTTCAGCCCCTCAAAAATCATTTTTTTGGTGCAAAGAAGTTTTCATATCGACAAAATTTTTGTTTGGGTAAATAAACCATTCAGATTCACTAAAAAACATTTTTTTTTTTTTGGTTCCAGAAGTTCATAATAAACAATACCGGTCATATCCCACCAAATAGACAGGAGAATCTTCTTTGCGTGAAGGCTATCTCTAGGGGTCGGTTCTGGTGGTTCATCTTTATCTAACTATTGGCGTTTGAGAGCAGGATTATTGTAAAGGGCCCATTTTTCATCTCCAGTAACGACACGGCTTAAAAAACTTTCATTTTCAAGCCGTTGAAGCAGCTGAGAACACATATTCACTCTCTGCTGAAGGTTGGCGACGGAGAGTCTATGCGGAACCCATTTTCCCAGCTTTGAAACCTTTTCCAACTGAACCAGGTGCCTCTGAACTGTTCCATGTAATGAATTTGGCCTCTGAGCTATCATATCAACTGTCAAGTTCGGCTCAGCTTCCACGAGTTCGAGCAAGGCGTCGGAGTTAAAGACTTCAGGACGACCAGCGCGCAGGGCATCCTCCACGTCGCAGTTACCACTTCGGAATTCTGAAAACCACTTTTGCGCACTCCTTACAATCACGGTATCCTCTCCGTGAACAGTGTTTATTTTTGCAGCAGCAGTTGTTGCATTTTTACCACGTTTGTAAAAAAAAGTACAAAATATGCCTCTGATACGCGTTCGAAGATTCCATTTTATTTTTTAACACCACGTGCTTCTATCCGCGATTAAAATCACTTGTTGAATGCACAATATATCAAAGAAAATATAAATAGTTACGTTATATTCCGCGAATAACACGGTGCTACAAAATAAAAAAAATCGAAAGAACTCTTCAAGTGATACAGTGCACGTTTTAGGTCAAGACCAGTACACCACAAAACTGTGTTTAGAAAGTTCAAAACACCCTCAAATTTTTAATTTATTGTTAATAACCCGATTTATGGTGTTTTTGATGAAGTAAAAATACATAACTAGCCCTTTTTTTAACCGATTTTTTATTTCAATATGGCCTTGGGAAGGGGAGTGTACAGTGCGTTATGAATGTATATAATTCTAAGACTGAACGATTGATGTTCAAAAGAAATTTTCAATAACAAGCTCTGATTTGTGCAATTTTCCACGTTTTTTGCAATGTGATGCAATTTTTTGGCCACTATTCTCCAACGGGCACCACAAATTTATACATATTTTTAAACTCCAATAAAATTTGTTCAAAATAAGTCTTCATACATTGAAAGCTGTAAAAGTTACGATTTGAAAAAAAAAATTTTTTTTCACAATTTTTAAAAATCCAGCTGAACCGAGACTGCGAGAGAATACTGCTTGACCGATAGTGCTTTACTGGTCATTCTGGCTAATTTTGAAAGACAGCAATAAGTTTATATAACTATGAATACATCTAGCATATCAAAACTCATTATAACCCAAGCTTACCTAATCCAAACTGACCAACCGAAGCTTGCATGACACAGCAGAACCGTTTGAAATTTGCTGGTAAGCATGTACAATTTAATGAGTGTGAAAAATCATCACTCTTGGATGATCAAGACCTATTGAAACTTAGCGTAAGTGCATCTAACCTAACCTAACCTAACCTAACCTTACCAAACGTTATTTAAATTAAGCTAATATAGATAATGAAATGATAAGACAATGAAATTATGTGTGTTTCAGTGCCGAGTGTATTACATGGAAAAAACTCAGCTCAGGTTGCGTTAGATTCTTTCAGGTTAATGAAGTTTGGTTAGGTTGATTTTAGTTACGAATTTCCTGTAAAGTTATGTTATTTTGTGTTATGCTAGGTAAAAATACGTTACGTTTATTTGTAGATGTTTTGAATCGAGTACACATAGAAGTACAATGCAATCGGTTCAATTGTGTTACGTAGGGGTATATTTAGTGAAGTGAGATTAGGATAAGTTATTCAAGGTTACGTCGAGTTTGGGTAGGTTGGCATTGCAAGCTGATCAAAATGCGATGCAGCAAAGCAGCACAATGGGTTCGGTTGTCTGACGTTGTATTCGGTCGGATTGATTTCGATAACGTTAGGTTAGATGAGGTTTATTAAGGTAATACTATGTCCGGGTAAGTCTGAAAATTTCAGAAGTAAGTCAGCAAATTGTGTTACTTTATGCAATATTACTTTTTTTTCACGTTATAATATTCTTCTACGGTCTTTGTTCAACTCTGTTTTTATTTTATTTCTACAAAAACGTTCTTCACTTGGAAAATTTCAATAATGCTAGATTCCGAATGGACACAGGTATGAGTAAATATACTTAATTATACACGAATTTTGCGAATAATAACGAAGAACCGCATTAAATTTGCAAATATGAAAGTAGTGCGCAAAACTTTCAGTTTACTGATTTTTTTTGTTTGACAAAAAAATCCGTTACTTCGAGACATTTTGATCGCTTTTTGAAATTAAATGCTTTTTACATTTGGAAAAGACACAGCTATAAGACTTTATACTAATAAATAAACCTTTTTAAAAACCATTTCAATATTATCAACAGCAAAAAATGGAAACATTTACTACAATTTAAGTTTTGTGTTGAAAATCAGACATACGTCAAAAGGACTAACATTTACCTCAACAAAACTGTTTCAAGATTGGAAATCGGTTAAAATGCAGACGAGCTACAAATTTTTAAGTGTCGGAATACACTCAAACACGGTTTTTTTAACGATAAATAAAAGATTTGAGGGTGTTAAAAATTTGTTGAACACGGTTCTGCGTCGTTCTCGGCTAGATCTACAGTGCTCATCATGTCACTTCAAAAGTTCTGATTCACTGTAGCACCGTGTAATTTTTTATATACAAAAATCGTGCAATAGTGAAATTATGGGTAAAATACGCACGAACTTATGGACTGACCTGTACAATAGCTTTGGAAATTAAATTAAATCATACACTATGTATGGCAAATACATATATTCCACCTTCGCAAGTTTTCAACGAAACTGAGCTGAGAAATTGCACCTCTCTTGTGGGCAGGAGATTTCAATGCGTGGAGTCCACTTTGGGGCGCCACCAGTAAAAGTCTAAATATAGACTTACCATGAAAAGTAGAAAAAAAGCAGGCAAAATAGTCAAAATGCATCGTATACATCTGTATAGGAGGTGCCCAACCGAAGGTGTAACTTTTTAAAGTCTTTTTTCGTCTTGTTCGAAGATCTTTTTTAAAAAGTTATATCCATAAATCGATAGAAAATTAAATTTTAGGAAACTACTTGGAAGGCGGCCGCCGTAGCCGAATTGGTTGGTGCGTGACTACCATTCGGAATTCACAGAGAGAACGTAGCGGTCGCTCCTCGACAGTCACTAGCAAACCTCCGAGTGTATTTCAGCCATGAAAAAGCTCCTCCTAAACATACTGCCGTTCGGAATCGGCTTGAAACTGTAGGACCCTCTATTTGTGAAATAATAGCAAGACGCACACCACACATAGTAGGAGGAGCTCGGCCTAACACTCAAAAAGGGTGTATGCTCCAATTATATATAGGTTAGGTTAAATGGCTGCCCTAGCTAAAGGGCTTACTTGGACAAATGTTAAGAAATTCGTCCGTTGTGGTGCGCATTATATATATATGCTTGGAAGTTCAAGCCGTTAGCTATAATAAAAATATGTTAACTTCACACCCAAAGGTCTGCCATCTTGTCCAAGTAAGTTTATTTTTACTTCGACTGCGAGGAGTACAGATGCTCCATCAAAAGGCAATCTGTTACTTCTATTCTTTGCACTTATTACGGGTTATTCTGTCATTTAAATTGGGTTCTCTCAGTACTCTTCGCACAGTTTCTGAATGGCAAGTCTTAGCTAAATTATCTTTGACCATTTCAGTTAAGGGGTTATATACCTTGTGCTGGGCTAAAAAATCGAAAATTTTTTTATGGCATATTCTAAAAGTACATCACCTTAAAAATGTAAATTCAAAATCATAAAGATCGGAGCACTAGAACGAAAGTTACAGACCGTGGAAGCGCGTGACCTTTCTTGAAAATGAAGTGCACGCAAAACTTTAGACACGATTATCTCGAAGTCGTGTTTTTTGAACATTACCGTCGCGGTGATCATTATGTAAAATCAAAGTTACAACCTCGTGAATCTGACGGTTCACTTTTTAAAAATATTTGCATAGTTCGCTGGAATTAATTTTTTTTTGTAGGTTTTCAGCCCCTCAAAAATCATTTTTTTGGTGCAAAGAAGTTTTCATATCGACAAAATTTTTTTTTGGGTAAATAAACCATTCAGATTCACTAAAAAACATTTTTTTTTTTTTTTTGGTTCCAGAAGTTCATAATAAACAATACCGGTCATATCCCACCAAATAGACAGGAGAATCTTCTTTGCGTGAAGGCTATCTCTAGGGGTCGGTTCTGGTGTTTCATCTTTATCTAACTATTGGCGTTTGAGAGCAGGATTATTGTAAAGGGCCCATTTTTCATCTCCAGTAACGACACGGCTTAAAAAACTTTCATTTTCAAGCCGTTGAAGCAGCTGAGAACACATATTCACTCTCTGCTGAAGGTTGGCGACGGAGAGTCTATGCGGAACCCATTTTCCCAGCTTTGAAACCTTTTCCAACTGAACCAGGTGCCTCTGAACTGTTCCATGTAATGAATTTAGCCTCTGAGCTATCATATCAACTGTCAAGTTTGGCTCAGCTTCCACGAGTTCGAGCAAGGCGTCGGAGTTAAAGACTTCAGGACGACCAGCGCGCAGGGCATCCTCCACGTCGCAGTTACCACTTCGGAATTCTGAAAACCACTTTTGCGCACTCCTTACAATCACGGTATCCTCTCCGTGAACAGTGTTTATTTTTGCAGCAGCAGTTGTTGCATTTTTACCACGTTTATAAAAAAAAGTACAAAATATGCCTCTGATACGCGTTCGAAGATTCCATTTTATTTTTTAACAACACGTGCTTCTATCCGCGATTAAAATCACTTGTTCAATGCACAATATATCAAAGAAAATATAAATAGTTACGTTATATTCCGCGAATAACACGGTGCTACAAAATAAAAAAAATCGAAAGAACTCTTCAAGTGATACAGTGCACGTTTTAGGTCAAGACCAGTACAACACAAAACTGTGTTTAGAAAGTTCAAAACACCCTCAAATTTTTAATTTATTGTTAATAACCCGATTTATGGTGTTTTTGATGAAGTAAAAATACATAACTAGCCCATTTTTTAACCGATTTTTTATTTCAATATGGCCTTGGGAAGGGGAGTGTACAGTGCGTTATGAATGTATATAATTCTAAGACTGAACGATTGATGTTCAAAAGAAATTTTCAATAACAAGCTCTGATTTGTGCAATTTTTCCACGTTTTTTTGCAATGTGATGCAATTTTTTGGCCACTATTCTCCAACGGGCACCACAAATTTATACATATTTTTAAACTCCAATAAAATTTGTTCAAAATAAGTCTTCATACATTGAAAGCTGTAAAAGTTACGATTTGAAAAAAAAAAAATTTTTTCACAATTTTTAAAAATCCAGCTGAACCGAGACTGCGAGAGAATACTGCTTGACCGATAGTGCTTTACTGGTCATTCTGGCTAATTTTGAAAGACAGCAATAAGTTTATATAACTATGAATACATCTAGCATATCAAAACTCATTATAACCCAAGCTTACCTAATCCAAACTGACCAACCGAAGCTTGCATGACACAGCAGAACCGTTTGAAATTTGCTGGTAAGCATGTACAATTTAATGAGTGTGAAAAATCATCACTCTTGGATGATCAAGACCTATTGAAACTTAGCGTAAGTGCATCTAACCTAACCTAACCTAACCTAACCTTACCAAACGTTATTTAAATTAAGCTAATATAGATAATGAAATGATAAGACAATGAAATTATGTGTGTTTCAGTGCCGAGTGTATTACATGGAAAAAACTCAGCTCAGGTTGCGTTAGATTCTTTCAAGTTAATGAAGTTTGGTTAGGTTGATTTTAGTTACGAATTTCCTGTAAAGTTATGTTATTTTGTGTTATGCTAGGTAAAAATACGTTACGTTTATTTGTAGATGTTTTGAATCGAGTACACATAGAAGTACAATGCAATCGGTTCAATTGTGTTACGTAGGGGTATATTTAGTGAAGTGAGATTAGGATAAGTTATTCAAGGTTACGTCGAGTTTGGGTAGGTTGGCATTGCAAGCTGATCAAAATGCAATGCAGCAAAGCAGCACAATGGGTTCGGTTGTCTGACGTTGTATTCGGTCGGATTGATTTCGATAACGTTAGGTTAGATGAGGTTTATTAAGGTAATACTATGTCCGGGTAAGTCTGAAAATTTCAGAAGTAACTCAGCAAATTGTGTTACTTTATGCAATATTATTTTTTTTCACGTTATAATATTCTTCTACGGTCTTTGTTCAACTCGAGAATGTTCTGTTTTTATTTTATTTCTACAAAAACGTTCTTCACTTGGAAAATTTCAATAATGCTAGATTCCGAATGGACACAGGTATGAGTAAATATACTTAATTATACACGAATTTTGCGAATAATAACGAAGAACCGCATTAAATTTGCAAATATGAAAGTAGTGCGCAAAACTTTCAGTTTACTGATTTTTTTTGTTTCACAAAAAAATCCGTTACTTCGAGACATTTTGATCGCTTTTTGAAATTAAATGCTTTTTACATTTGGAATAGACACAGCTATAAGACTTTATACTAATAAATAAACCTTTCATTTCAATATTATCAACAGCAAAAAATGGAAACATTTACTACAATTTAAGTTTTGTGTTGAAAATCAGACATACGTCAAAAGGACTAACATTTACCTCAACAAAACTGTTTCAAGATTGGAAATCGGTTAAAATGCAGACGAGCTACAAATTTTTAAGTGTCGGAATACACTCAAACACGGTTTTTTTAACGATAAATAAAAGATTTGAGGGTGTTAAAAATTTGTTGAACACGGTTCTGCGTCGTTCTCGGCTAGATCTACAGTGCTCATCATGTCACTTCAAAAGTTCTGATTCACTGTAGCACCGTGTAATTTTTTATATACAAAAATCGTGCAATAGTGAAATTATGGGTAAAATACGCACGAACTTATGGACTGACCTGTACAATAGCTTTGGAAATTAAATTAAATCATACACTATGTATGGCAAATACATATATTCCACCTTCGCAAGTTTTCAACGAAACTGAGCTGAGAAATTGCACCTCTCTTGTGGGCAGGAGATTTCAATGCGTGGAGTCCACTTTGGGGCGCCACCAGTAAAAGTCTAAATATAGACTTACCATGAAAAGTAGAAAAAAAGCAGGCAAAATAGTCAAAATGCATCGTATACATCTGTATAGGAGGTGCCCAACCGAAGGTGTAACTTTTTAAAGTCTTTTTTCGTCTTGTTCGAAGATCTTTTTTAAAAAGTTATATCCATAAATCGATAGAAAATTTAATTTTAGGAAACTACTTGGAAGGCGGCCGCCGTAGCCGAATTGGTTGGTGCGTGACTACCATTCGGAATTCACAGAGAGAACGTAGCGGTCGCTCCTCGACAGTCACTAGCAAACCTCCGAGTGTATTTCAGCCATGAAAAAGCTCCTCCTAAACATACTGCCGTTCGGAATCGGCTTGAAACTGTAGGACCCTCTATTTGTGAAATAATAGCAAGACGCACACCACACATAGTAGGAGGAGCTCGGCCTAACACTCAAAAAGGGTGTATGCTCCAATTATATATAGGTTAGGTTAAATGGCTGCCCTAGCTAAAGGGCTTACTTGGACAAATGTTAAGAAATTCGTCCGTTGTGGTGCGCATTATATATATATGCTTGGAAGTTCAAGCCGTTAGCTATAATAAAAATATGTTAACTTCACACCCAAAGGTCTGCCATCTTGTCCAAGTAAGTTTATTTTTACTTCGACTGCGAGGAGTACAGATGCTCCATCAAAAGACAATCTGTTACTTCTATTCTTTGCACTTATTACGGGTTATTCTGTCATTTAAATTGGGTTCTCTCAGTACTCTTCGCACAGTTTCTGAATGGCAAGTCTTAGCTAAATTATCTTTGACCATTTCAGTTAAGGGGTTATATACCTTGTGCTGGGCTAAAAAATCGAAAATTTTTTTATGGCATATTCTAAAAGTACATCATCTTAAAAATGTAAATTCAAAATCATAAAGATCGGAGCACTAGAACGAAAGTTACAGACCGTGGAAGCGCGTGACCTTTCTTGAAAATGAAGTGCACGCAAAACTTTAGACACGATTATCTCGAAGTCGTGTTTTTTGAACATTACCGTCGCGGTGATCATTATGTAAAATCAAAGTTACAACCTCGTGAATCTGACGGTTCACTTTTTAAAAATATTTGCATAGTTCGCTGGAATTAATTTTTTTTTGTAGGTTTTCAGCCCCTCAAAAATCATTTTTTTGGTGCAAAGAAGTTTTCATATCGACAAAATTTTTTTTTGGGTAAATAAACCATTCAGATTCACTAAAAAACATTTTTTTTTTTGTTTTGGTTCCAGAAGTTCATAATAAACAATACCGGTCATATCCCACCAAATAGACAGGAGAATCTTCTTTGCGTGAAGGCTATCTCTAGGGGTCGGTTCTGGTGTTTCATCTTTATCTAACTATTGGCGTTTGAGAGCAGGATTATTGTAAAGGGCCCATTTTTCATCTCCAGTAACGACACGGCTTAAAAAACTTTCATTTTCAAGCCGTTGAAGCAGCTGAGAACACATATTCACTCTCTGCTGAAGGTTGGCGACGGAGAGTCTATGCGGAACCCATTTTCCCAGCTTTGAAACCTTTTCCAACTGAACCAGGTGCCTCTGAACTGTTCCATGTAATGAATTTAGCCTCTGAGCTATCATATCAACTGTCAAGTTTGGCTCAGCTTCCACGAGTTCGAGCAAGGCGTCGGAGTTAAAGACTTCAGGACGACCAGCGCGCAGGGCATCCTCCACGTCGCAGTTACCACTTCGGAATTCTGAAAACCACTTTTGCGCACTCCTTACAATCACGGTATCCTCTCCGTGAACAGTGTTTATTTTTGCAGCAGCAGTTGTTGCATTTTTACCACGTTTATAAAAAAAAGTACAAAATATGCCTCTGATACGCGTTCGAAGATTCCATTTTATTTTTTAACAACACGTGCTTCTATCCGCGATTAAAATCACTTGTTCAATGCACAATATATCAAAGAAAATATAAATAGTTACGTTATATTCCGCGAATAACACGGTGCTACAAAATAAAAAAAAATCGAAAGAACTCTTCAAGTGATACAGTGCACGTTTTAGGTCAAGACCAGTACAACACAAAACTGTGTTTAGAAAGTTCAAAACACCCTCAAATTTTTAATTTATTGTTAATAACCCGATTTATGGTGTTTTTGATGAAGTAAAAATACATAACTAGCCCATTTTTTAACCGATTTTTTATTTCAATATGGCCTTGGGAAGGGGAGTGTACAGTGCGTTATGAATGTATATAATTCTAAGACTGAACGATTGATGTTCAAAAGAAATTTTCAATAACAAGCTCTGATTTGTGCAATTTTTCCACGTTTTTTTGCAATGTGATGCAATTTTTTGGCCACTATTCTCCAACGGGCACCACAAATGTATACATATTTTTAAACTCCAATAAAATTTGTTCAAAATAAGTCTTCATACATTGAAAGCTGTAAAAGTTACGATTTGAAAAAAAAAAAATTTTTTCACAATTTTTAAAAATCCAGCTGAACCGAGACTGCGAGAGAATACTGCTTGACCGATAGTGCTTTACTGGTCATTCTGGCTAATTTTGAAAGACAGCAATAAGTTTATATAACTATGAATACATCTAGCATATCAAAACTCATTATAACCCAAGCTTACCTAATCCAAACTGACCAACCGAAGCTTACATGACACAGCAGAACCGTTTGAAATTTGCTGGTAAGCATGTACAATTTAATGAGTGTGAAAAATCATCACTCTTGGATGATCAAGACCTATTGAAACTTAGCGTAAGTGCATCTAACCTAACCTAACCTAACCTAACCTTACCAAACGTTATTTAAATTAAGCTAATATAGATAATGAAATGATAAGACAATGAAATTATGTGTGTTTCAGTGCCGAGTGTATTACATTGAAAAAACTCAGCTCAGGTTGCGTTAGATTCTTTCAAGTTAATGAAGTTTGGTTAGGTTGATTTTAGTTACGAATTTCCTGTAAAGTTATGTTATTTTGTGTTATGCTAGGTAAAAATACGTTACGTTTATTTGTAGATGTTTTGAATCGAGTACACATAGAAGTACAATGCAATCGGTTCAATTGTGTTACGTAGGGGTATATTTAGTGAAGTGAGATTAGGATAAGTTATTCAAGGTTACGTCGAGTTTGGGTAGGTTGGCATTGCAAGCTGATCAAAATGCAATGCAGCAAAGCAGCACAATGGGTTCGGTTGTCTGACGTTGTATTCGGTCGGATTGATTTCGATAACGTTAGGTTAGATGAGGTTTATTAAGGTAATACTATGTCCGGGTAAGTCTGAAAATTTCAGAAGTAAGTCAGCAAATTGTGTTACTTTATGCAATATTATTTTTTTTCACGTTATAATATTCTTCTACGGTCTTTGTTCAACTCGAGAATGTTCTGTTTTTATTTTATTTCTACAAAAACGTTCTTCACTTGGAAAATTTCAATAATGCTAGATTCCGAATGGACACAGGTATGAGTAAATATACTTAATTATACACGAATTTTGCGAATAATAACGAAGAACCGCATTAAATTTGCAAATATGAAAGTAGTGCGCAAAACTTTCAGTTTACTGATTTTTTTTGTTTCACAAAAAAATCCGTTACTTCGAGACATTTTGATCGCTTTTTGAAATTAAATGCTTTTTACATTTGGAATAGACACAGCTATAAGACTTTATACTAATAAATAAACCTTTCATTTCAATATTATCAACAGCAAAAAATGGAAACATTTACTACAATTTAAGTTTTGTGTTGAAAATCAGACATACGTCAAAAGGACTAACATTTACCTCAACAAAACTGTTTCAAGATTGGAAATCGGTTAAAATGCAGACGAGCTACAAATTTTTAAGTGTCGGAATACACTCAAACACGGTTTTTTTAACGATAAATAAAAGATTTGAGGGTGTTAAAAATTTGTTGAACACGGTTCTGCGTCGTTCTCGGCTAGATCTACAGTGCTCATCATGTCACTTCAAAAGTTCTGATTCACTGTAGCACCGTGTAATTTTTTATATATTGTACAAAAATCGTGCAATAGTGAAATTATGGGTAAAATACGCACGAACTTATGGACTGACCTGTACAATAGCTTTGGAAATTAAATTAAATCATACACTATGTATGGCAAATACATATATTCCACCTTCGCAAGTTTTCAACGAAACTGAGCTGAGAAATTGCACCTCTCTTGTGGGCAGGAGATTTCAATGCGTAGAGTCCACTTTGGGGCGCCACCAGTAAAAGTCTAAATATAGACTTACCATGAAAAGTAGAAAAAAAGCAGGCAAAATAGTCAAAATGCATCGTATACATCTGTATAGGAGGTGCCCAACCGAAGGTGTAACTTTTTAAAGTCTTTTTTCGTCTTGTTCGAAGATCTTTTTTAAAAAGTTATATCCATAAATCGATAGAAAATTAAATTTTAGGAAACTACTTGGAAGGCGGCCGCCGTAGCCGAATTGGTTGGTGCGTGACTACCATTCGGAATTCACAGAGAGAACGTAGCGGTCGCTCCTCGACAGTCACTAGCAAACCTCCGAGTGTATTTCAGCCATGAAAAAGTTCCTCCTAAACATACTGCCGTTCGGAATCGGCTTGAAACTGTAGGACCCTCTATTTGTGAAATAACAGCAAGACGCACACCACAAATAGTAGGAGGAGCTCGGCCTAACACTCAAAAAGGGTGTATGCTCCAATTATATATAGGTTAGGTTAAATGGCTGCCCTAGCTAAAGGGCTTACTTGGACAAATGTTAAGAAATTCGTCCGTTGTGGTGCGCATTATATATATATGCTTGGAAGTTCAAGCCGTTAGCTATAATAAAAATATGTTAACTTCACACCCAAAGGTCTGCCATCTTGTCCAAGTAAGTTTATTTTTACTTCGACTGCGAGGAGTACATATGCTCCATCAAAAGGCAATCTGTTACTTCTATTCTTTGCACTTATTACGGGTTATTCTGTCATTTAAATTGGGTTCTCTCAGTACTCTTCGCACAGTTTCTGAATGGCAAGTCTTAGCTAAATTATCTTTGACCATTTCAGTTAAGGGGTTATATACCTTGTGCTGGGCTAAAAAATCGAAAATTTTTTTATGGCATATTCTAAAAGTACATCATCTTAAAAATGTAAATTCAAAATCATAAAGATCGGAGCACTAGAACGAAAGTTACAGACCGTGGAAGCGCGTGACCTTTCTTGAAAATGAAGTGCACGCAAAACTTTAGACACGATTATCTCGAAGTCGTGTTTTTTGAACATTACCGTCGCGGTGATCATTATGTAAAATCAAAGTTACAACCTCGTGAATCTGACGGTTCACTTTTTAAAAATATTTGCATAGTTCGCTGGAATTAATTTTTTTTTGTAGGTTTTCAGCCCCTCAAAAATCATTTTTTTGGTGCAAAGAAGTTTTCATATCGACAAAATTTTTTTTTGGGTAAATAAACCATTCAGATTCACTAAAAAACATTTTTTTTTTTTTTTTGGTTCCAGAAGTTCATAATAAACAATACCGGTCATATCCCACCAAATAGACAGGAGAATCTTCTTTGCGTGAAGGCTATCTCTAGGGGTCGGTTCTGGTGTTTCATCTTTATCTAACTATTGGCGTTTGAGAGCAGGATTATTGTAAAGGGCCCATTTTTCATCTCCAGTAACGACACGGCTTAAAAAACTTTCATTTTCAAGCCGTTGAAGCAGCTGAGAACACATATTCACTCTCTGCTGAAGGTTGGCGACGGAGAGTCTATGCGGAACCCATTTTCCCAGCTTTGAAACCTTTTCCAACTGAACCAGGTGCCTCTGAACTGTTCCATGTAATGAATTTAGCCTCTGAGCTATCATATCAACTGTCAAGTTTGGCTCAGCTTCCACGAGTTCGAGCAAGGCGTCGGAGTTAAAGACTTCAGGACGACCAGCGCGCAGGGCATCCTCCACGTCGCAGTTACCACTTCGGAATTCTGAAAACCACTTTTGCGCACTCCTTACAATCACGGTATCCTCTCCGTGAACAGTGTTTATTTTTGCAGCAGCAGTTGTTGCATTTTTACCACGTTTATAAAAAAAAGTACAAAATATGCCTCTGATACGCGTTCGAAGATTCCATTTTATTTTTTAACAACATGTGCTTCTATCCGCGATTAAAATCACTTGTTCAATGCACAATATATCAAAGAAAATATAAATAGTTACGTTATATTCCGCGAATAACACGGTGCTACAAAATAAAAAAAATCGAAAGAACTCTTCAAGTGATACAGTGCACGTTTTAGGTCAAGACCAGTACAACACAAAACTGTGTTTAGAAAGTTCAAAACACCCTCAAATTTTTAATTTATTGTTAATAACCCGATTTATGGTGTTTTTGATGAAGTAAAAATACATAACTAGCCCATTTTTTAACCGATTTTTTATTTCAATATGGCCTTGGGAAGGGGAGTGTACAGTGCGTTATGAATGTATATAATTCTAAGACTGAACGATTGATGTTCAAAAGAAATTTTCAATAACAAGCTCTGATTTGTGCAATTTTTCCACGTTTTTTTGCAATGTGATGCAATTTTTTGGCCACTATTCTCCAACGGGCACCACAAATGTATACATATTTTTAAACTCCAATAAAATTTGTTCAAAATAAGTCTTCATACATTGAAAGCTGTAAAAGTTACGATTTGAAAAAAAAAAAAATTTTTCACAATTTTTAAAAATCCAGCTGAACCGAGACTGCGAGAGAATACTGCTTGACCGATAGTGCTTTACTGGTCATTCTGGCTAATTTTGAAAGACAGCAATAAGTTTATATAACTATGAATACATCTAGCATATCAAAACTCATTATAACCCAAGCTTACCTAATCCAAACTGACCAACCGAAGCTTGCATGACACAGCAGAACCGTTTGAAATTTGCTGGTAAGCATGTACAATTTAATGAGTGTAAAAAATCATCACTCTTGGATGATCAAGACCTATTGAAACTTAGCGTAAGTGCATCTAACCTAACCTAACCTAACCTAACCTTACCAAACGTTATTTAAATTAAGCTAATATAGATAATGAAATGATAAGACAATGAAATTATGTGTGTTTCAGTGCCGAGTGTATTACATGGAAAAAACTCAGCTCAGGTTGCGTTAGATTCTTTCAGGTTAATGAAGTTTGGTTAGGTTGATTTTAGTTACGAATTTCCTGTAAAGTTATGTTATTTTGTGTTATGCTAGGTAAAAATACGTTACGTTTATTTGTAGATGTTTTGAATCGAGTACACATAGAAGTACAATGCAATCGGTTCAATTGTGTTACGTAGGGGTATATTTAGTGAAGTGAGATTAGGATAAGTTATTCAAGGTTACGTCGAGTTTGGGTAGGTTGGCATTGCAAGCTGATCAAAATGCAATGCAGCAAAGCAGCACAATGGGTTCGGTTGTCTGACGTTGTATTCGGTCGGATTGATTTCGATAACGTTAGGTTAGATGAGGTTTATTAAGGTAATACTATGTCCGGGTAAGTCAGAAGTAAGTCAGCAAATTGTGTTACTTTATGCAATATTACTTTTTTTTTCACGTTATAATATTCTTCTTCGGTCTTTGTTCAACTCGAGAATGTTCTGTTTTTATTTTATTTCTACAAAAACGTTCTTCACTTGGAAAATTTCAATAATGCTAGATTCCGAATGGACACAGGTATGAGTAAATATACTTAATTATACACGAATTTTGCGAATAATAACGAAGACCCGCATTAAATTTGCAAATATGAAAGTAGTGCGCAAAACTTTCAGTTTACTGATTTTTTTTGTTTCACAAAAAAATCCGTTACTTCGAGACATTTTGATCGCTTTTTGAAATTAAATGCTTTTTACATTTGGAATAGACACAGCTATAAGACTTTATACTAATAAATAAACCTTTCATTTCAATATTATCAACAGCAAAAAATGGAAACATTTACTACAATTTAAGTTTTGTGTTGAAAATCAGACATACGTCAAAAGGACTAACATTTACCTCAACAAAACTGTTTCAAGATTGGAAATCGGTTAAAATGCAGACGAGCTACAAATTTTTAAGTGTCGGAATACACTCAAACACGGTTTTTTTAACGATAAATAAAAGATTTGAGGGTGTTAAAAATTTTTTGAACACGGTTCTGCGTCGTTCTTGGCTAGATCTACAGTGCTCATCATGTCACTTCAAAAGTTCTGATTCACTGTAGCACCGTGTAATTTTTTATATATTGTACAAAAATCGTGCAATAGTGAAATTATGGGTAAAATACGCACGAACTTATGGACTGACCTGTACAATAGCTTTGGAAATTAAATTAAATCATACACTATGTATGGCAAATACATATATTCCACCTTCGCAAGTTTTCAACGAAACTGAGCTGAGAAATTGCACCTCTCTTGTGGGCAGGAGATTTCAATGCGTGGAGTCCACTTTGGGGCGCCACCAGTAAAAGTCTAAATATAGACTTACCATGAAAAGTAGAAAAAAAGCAGGCAAAATAGTCAAAATGCATCGTATACATCTGTATAGGAGGTGCCCAACCGAAGGTGTAACTTTTTAAAGTCTTTTTTCATCTTGTTCGAAGATCTTTTTTAAAAAGTTATATCCATAAATCGATAGAAAATTAAATTTTAGGAAACTAATATACTTGGAAGGCGGCCGCCGTAGCCGAATTGGTTGGTGCGTGACTACCATTCGGAATTCACAGAGAGAACGTAGCGGTCGCTCCTCGACAGTCACTAGCAAACCTCCGAGTGTATTTCAGCCATGAAAAAGCTCCTCCTAAACATACTGCCGTTCGGAATCGGCTTGAAACTGTAGGACCCTCTATTTGTGAAATAACAGCAAGACGCACTCCACAAATAGTAGGAGGAGCTCGGCCTAACACTCAAAAAGGGTGTATGCTCCAATTATATATAGGTTAGGTTAAATGGCTGCCCTAGCTAAAGGGCTTACTTGGACAAATGTTAAGAAATTCGTCCGTTGTGGTGCGCATTATATATATATGCTTGGAAGTTCAAGCCGTTAGCTATAAGAAGAATATGTTAACTTCACACCCAAAGGTCTGCCATCTTGTCCAAGTAAGTTTATTTTTACTTCGACTGCGAGGAGTACAGATGCTCCACCAAAAGGCAATCTGTTACTTCTATTCTTTGCACTTATTACGGGTTATTCTGTCATTTAAATTGGGTTCTCTCAGTACTCTTCGCACAGTTTCTGAATGGCAAGTCTTAGCAAAATTATCTTTGACCATTTCAGTTAAGGGGTTATATACCTTGTGCTGGGCTAAAAAATCGCAAATTTTTTTATGGCATATTCAAAACGTACATCATCTTAAAAATGTAAATTCAAAATCATAAAGATCGGAGCACTAGAACGAAAGTTACAGACCGTGGAAGCGCGTGACCTTTCTTGAAAATGAAGTGCACGCAAAACTTTAGACACGATTATCTCGAAGTCGTGTTTTTTGAACATTACCGTCGCGGTGATCATTATGTAAAATCAAAGTTACAACCTAGTGAATCTGAACGGTTCACTTTTTAAAAATATTTGCATAGTTCGCTGGAATTAATTTTTTTTTGTAGGTTTTCAGCCCCTCAAAAATCATTTTTTTGGTGCAAAGAAGTTTTCATATCGACAACATTTTTGTTTGGGTAAATAAACCATTCAGATTCACTAAAAAACATTTTTTTTTTTTTTTTGGTTCCAGAAGTTCATAATAAACAATACCGGTCATATCCCACCAAATAGACAGGAGAATCTTCTTTGCGTGAAGGCTATCTCTAGGGGTCGGTTCTGGTGTTTCATCTTTATCTAACTATTGGCGTTTGAGAGCAGGATTATTGTAAAGGGCCCATTTTTCATCTCCAGTAACGACACGGCTTAAAAAACTTTCATTTTCAAGCCGTTGAAGCAGCTGAGAACACATATTCACTCTCTGCTGAAGGTTGGCGACGGAGAGTCTATGCGGAACCCATTTTCCCAGCTTTGAAACCTTTTCCAACTGAACCAGGTGCCTCTGAACTGTTCCATGTAATGAATTTAGCCTCTGAGCTATCATATCAACTGTCAAGTTTGGCTCAGCTTCCACGAGTTCGAGCAAGGCGTCGGAGTTAAAGACTTCAGGACGACCAGCGCGCAGGGCATCCTCCACGTCGCAGTTACCACTTCGGAATTCTGAAAACCACTTTTGCGCACTCCTTACAATCACGGTATTCTCTCCGTGAACAGTGTTTATTTTTGCAGCAGCAGTTGTTGCATTTTTACCACGTTTATAAAAAAAAGTACAAAATATGCCTCTGATACGCGTTCGAAGATTCCATTTTATTTTTTAACAACACGTGCTTCTATCCGCGATTAAAATCACTTGTTCAATGCACAATATATCAAAGAAAATATAAATAGTTACGTTATATTCCGCGAATAACACGGTGCTACAAAATAAAAAAAATCGAAAGAACTCTTCAAGTGATACAGTGCACGTTTTAGGTCAAGACCAGTACAACACAAAACTGTGTTTAGAAAGTTCAAAACACCCTCAAATTTTTAATTTATTGTTAATAACCCGATTTATGGTGTTTTTGATGAAGTAAAAATATATAACTAGCCCATTTTTTAACCGATTTTTTATTTCAATATGGCCATGGGAAGGGGAGTGTACAGTGCGTTATGAATGTATATAATTCTAAGACTGAACGATTGATGTTCAAAAGAAATTTTCAATAACAAGCTCTGATTTGTGCAATTTTTCCACGTTTTTTGCAATGTGATGCAATTTTTTGGCCACTATTCTCCAACGGGCACCACAAATTTATACATATTTTTAAACTCCAATAAAATTTGTTCAAAATATATTAAGTCTTCATACATTGAAAGCTGTAAAAGTTACGATTTGAAAAAAAAAAAAATTTTTCACAATTTTTAAAAATCCAGCTGAACCGAGACTGCGAGAGAATACTGCTTGACCGATAGTGCTTTACTGGTCATTCTGGCTAATTTTGAAAGACAGCAATAAGTTTATATAACTATGAATACATCTAGCATATCAAAACTCATTATAACCCAAGCTTACCTAATCCAAACTGACCAACCGAAGCTTGCATGACACAGCAGAACCGTTTGAAATTTGCTGGTAAGCATGTACAATTTAATGAGTGTAAAAAATCATCACTCTTGGATGATCAAGACCTATTGAAACTTAGCGTAAGTGCATCTAACCTAACCTAACCTAACCTAACCTTACCAAACGTTATTTAAATTAAGCTAATATAGATAATGAAATGATAAGACAATGAAATTATGTGTGTTTCAGTGCCGAGTGTATTACATGGAAAAAACTCAGCTCAGGTTGCGTTAGATTCTTTCAGGTTAATGAAGTTTGGTTAGGTTGATTTTAGTTACGAATTTCCTGTAAAGTTATGTTATTTTGTGTTATGCTAGGTAAAAATACGTTACGTTTATTTGTAGATGTTTTGAATCGAGTACACATAGAAGTACAATGCAATCGGTTCAATTGTGTTACGTAGGGGTATATTTAGTGAAGTGAGATTAGGATAAGTTATTCAAGGTTACGTCGAGTTTGGGTAGGTTGGCATTGCAAGCTGATCAAAATGCAATGCAGCAAAGCAGCACAATGGGTTCGGTTGTCTGACGTTGTATTCGGTCGGATTGATTTCGATAACGTTAGGTTAGATGAGGTTTATTAAGGTAATACTATGTCCGGGTAAGTCTGAAAATTTCAGAAGTAAGTCAGCAAATTGTGTTACTTTATGCAATATTACTTTTTTTTTCACGTTATAATATTCTTCTACGGTCTTTGTTCAACTCGAGAATGTTCTGTTTTTATTTTATTTCTACAAAAACGTTCTTCACTTGGAAAATTTCAATAATGCTAGATTCCGAATGGACACAGGTATGAGTAAATATACTTAATTATACACGAATTTTGCGAATAATAACGAAGACCCGCATTAAATTTGCAAATATGAAAGTAGTGCGCAAAACTTTCAGTTTACTGATTTTTTTTGTTTCACAAAAAAATCCGTTACTTCGAGACATTTTGATCGCTTTTTGAAATTAAATGCTTTTTACATTTGGAATAGACACAGCTATACGACTTTATACTAATAAATAAACCTTTCATTTCAATATTATCAACAGCAAAAAATGGAAACATTTACTACAATTTAAGTTTTGTGTTGAAAATCAGACATACGTCAAAAGGACTAACATTTACCTCAACAAAACTGTTTCAAGATTGGAAATCGGTTAAAATGCAGACGAGCTAAAAATTTTTAAGTGTCGGAATACACTCAAACACGGTTTTTTTAACGATAAATAAAAGATTTGAGGGTGTTAAAAATTTTTTGAACACGGTTCTGCGTCGTTCTCGGCTAGATCTACAGTGCTCATCATGTCACTTCAAAAGTTCTGATTCACTGTAGCACCGTGTAAATTTTTATATATTGTACAAAAATCGTGCAATAGTGAAATTATGGGTAAAATACGCACGAACTTATGGACTGACCTGTACAATAGCTTTGGAAATTAAATTAATATAAATCATACACTATGTATGGCAAATACATATATTCCACCTTCGCAAGTTTTCAACGAAACTGAGCTGAGAAATTGCACCTCTCTTGTGGGCAGGAGATTTCAATGCGTGGAGTCCACTTTGGGTCAAAATGCATCGTATACATCTGTATAGGAGGCCAGCCAGACCCGAGGTGCCCAACCGAAGGTGTAACTTTTTAAAGTCTTTTTTCGCCTTGTTCGAAGATCTTTTTTAAAAAGTTATATCCATAAATCGATAGAAAATTAAATTTTAGGAAACTACTTGGAAGGCGGCCGCCGTAGCCGAATTGGTTGGTGCGTGACTACCATTCGGAATTCACAGAGAGAACGTAGCGGTCGCTCCTCGACAGTTCCTCCTAAACATACTGCCGTTCGGAATCGGCTTGAAACTGTAGGACCCTCTATTTGTGAAATAACAGCAAGACGCACACCACAAATAGTAGGAGGAGCTCGGCCTAACACTCAAAAAGGGTGTATGCTCCAATTATATATAGGTTAGGTTAAATGGCTGCCCTAGCTAAAGGGCTTACTTGGACAAATGTTAAGAAATTCGTCCGTTGTGGTGCGCATTATATATATATGCTTGGAAGTTCAAGCCGTTAGCTATAATAAAAATATGTTAACTTCACACCCAAACGTCTGCCATCTTGTCCAAGTAAGTTTATTTTTACTTCGACTGCGAGGAGTACAGATGCTCCATCAAAAGGCAATCAGTTACTTCTATTCTTTGCACTTATTACGGGTTATTCTGTCATTTAAATTGGGTTCTCTCAGTACTCTTCGCACAGTTTCTGAATGGCAAGTCTTAGCTAAATTATCTTTGACCATTTCAGTTAAGGGGTTATATACCTTGTGCTGGGCTAAAAAATCGAAAATTTTTTTATGGCATATTCTAAAAGTACATCATCTTAAAAATGTAAATTCAAAATGATAAAGATCGGAGCACTAGAACGAAAGTTACAGACCGTGGAAGCGCGTGACCTTTCTTGAAAATGAAGTGCACGCAAAACTTTAGACACGATTATCTCGAAGTCGTGTTTTTTGAACATTACCGTCGCGGTGATCATTATGTAAAATCAAAGTTACAACCTCGTGAATCTGACGGTTCACTTTTTAAAAATATTTGCATAGTTCGCTGGAATTAATTTTTTTTTGTAGGTTTTCAGCCCCTCAAAAATCATTTTTTTGGTGCAAAGAAGTTTTCATATCGACAAAATTTTTTTTTGGGTAAATAAACCATTCAGATTCACTAAAAAACATTTTTTTTTTTTTTTTGGTTCCAGAAGTTCATAATAAACAATACCGGTCATATCCCACCAAATAGACAGGAGAATCTTCTTTGCGTGAAGGCTATCTCTAGGGGTCGGTTCTGGTGTTTCATCTTTATCTAACTATTGGCGTTTGAGAGCAGGATTATTGTAAAGGGCCCATTTTTCATCTCCAGTAACGACACGGCTTAAAAAACTTTCATTTTCAAGCCGTTGAAGCAGCTGAGAACACATATTCACTCTCTGCTGAAGGTTGGCGACGGAGAGTCTATGCGGAACCCATTTTCCCAGCTTTGAAACCTTTTCCAACTGAACCAGGTGCCTCTGAACTGTTCCATGTAATGAATTTAGCCTCTGAGCTATCATATCAACTGTCAAGTTTGGCTCAGCTTCCACGAGTTCGAGCAAGGCGTCGGAGTTAAAGACTTCAGGACGACCAGCGCGCAGGGCATCCTCCACGTCGCAGTTACCACTTCGGAATTCTGAAAACCACTTTTGCGCACTCCTTACAATCACGGTATCCTCTCCGTGAACAGTGTTTATTTTTGCAGCAGCAGTTGTTGCATTTTTACCACGTTTATAAAAAAAAGTACAAAATATGCCTCTGATACGCGTTCGAAGATTCCATTTTATTTTTTAACAACACGTGCTTCTATCCGCGATTAAAATCACTTGTTCAATGCACAATATATCAAAGAAAATATAAATAGTTACGTTATATTCCGCGAATAACACGGTGCTACAAAATAAAAAAAATCGAAAGAACTCTTCAAGTGATACAGTGCACGTTTTAGGTCAAGACCAGTACAACACAAAACTGTGTTTAGAAAGTTCAAAACACCCTCAAATTTTTAATTTATTGTTAATAACCCGATTTATGGTGTTTTTGATGAAGTAAAAATACATAACTAGCCCATTTTTTAACCGATTTTTTATTTCAATATGGCCTTGGGAAGGGGAGTGTACAGTGCGTTATGAATGTATATAATTCTAAGACTGAACGATTGATGTTCAAAAGAAATTTTCAATAACAAGCTCTGATTTGTGCAATTTTTCCACGTTTTTTTGCAATGTGATGCAATTTTTTGGCCACTATTCTCCAACGGGCACCACAAATGTATACATATTTTTAAACTCCAATAAAATTTGTTCAAAATAAGTCTTCATACATTGAAAGCTGTAAAAGTTACGATTTGAAAAAAAAAAAAATTTTTCACAATTTTTAAAAATCCAGCTGAACCGAGACTGCGAGAGAATACTGCTTGACCGATAGTGCTTTACTGGTCATTCTGGCTAATTTTGAAAGACAGCAATAAGTTTATATAACTATGAATACATCTAGCATATCAAAACTCATTATAACCCAAGCTTACCTAATCCAAACTGACCAACCGAAGCTTGCATGACACAGCAGAACCGTTTGAAATTTGCTGGTAAGCATGTACAATTTAATGAGTGTGAAAAATCATCACTCTTGGATGATCAAGACCTATTGAAACTTAGCGTAAGTGCATCTAACCTAACCTAACCTAACCTAACCTTACCAAACGTTATTTAAATTAAGCTAATATAGATAATGAAATGATAAGACAATGAAATTATGTGTGTTTCAGTGCCGAGTGTATTACATGGAAAAAACTCAGCTCAGGTTGCGTTAGATTCTTTCAGGTTAATGAAGTTTGGTTAGGTTGATTTTAGTTACGAATTTCCTGTAAAGTTATGTTATTTTGTGTTATGCTAGGTAAAAATACGTTACGTTTATTTGTAGATGTTTTGAATCGAGTACACATAGAAGTACAATGCAATCGGTTCAATTGTGTTACGTAGGGGTATATTTAGTGAAGTGAGATTAGGATAAGTTATTCAAGGTTACGTCGAGTTTGGGTAGGTTGGCATTGCAAGCTGATCAAAATGCAATGCAGCAAAGCAGCACAATGGGTTCGGTTGTCTGACGTTGTATTCGGTCGGATTGATTTCGATAACGTTAGGTTAGATGAGGTTTATTAAGGTAATACTATGTCCGGGTAAGTCTGAAAATTTCAGAAGTAAGTCAGCAAATTGTGTTACTTTATGCAATATTACTTTTTTTTTCACGTTATAATATTCTTCTACGGTCTTTGTTCAACTCGAGAATGTTCTGTTTTTATTTTATTTCTACAAAAACGTTCTTCACTTGGAAAATTTCAATAATGCTAGATTCCGAATGGACACAGGTATGAGTAAATATACTTAATTATACACGAATTTTGCGAATAATAACGAAGACCCGCATTAAATTTGCAAATATGAAAGTAGTGCGCAAAACTTTCAGTTTACTGATTTTTTTTGTTTCACAAAAAAATCCGTTACTTCGAGACATTTTGATCGCTTTTTGAAATTAAATGCTTTTTACATTTGGAATAGACACAGCTATAAGACTTTATACTAATAAATAAACCTTTCATTTCAATATTATCAACAGCAAAAAATGGAAACATTTACTACAATTTAAGTTTTGTGTTGAAAATCAGACATACGTCAAAAGGACTAACATTTACCTCAACAAAACTGTTTCAAGATTGGAAATCGGTTAAAATGCAGACGAGCTACAAATTTTTAAGTGTCGGAATACACTCAAACACGGTTTTTTTAACGATAAATAAAAGATTTGAGGGTGTTAAAAATTTTTTGAACACGGTTCTGCGTCGTTCTCGGCTAGATCTACAGTGCTCATCATGTCACTTCAAAAGTTCTGATTCACTGTAGCACCGTGTAATTTTTTATATATTGTACAAAAATCGTGCAATAGTGAAATTATGGGTAAAATACGCACGAACTTATGGACTGACCTGTACAATAGCTTTGGAAATTAAATTAAATCATACACTATGTATGGCAAATACATATATTCCACCTTCGCAAGTTTTCAACGAAACTGAGCTGAGAAATTGCACCTCTCTTGTGGGCAGGAGATTTCAATGCGTGGAGTCCACTTTGGGGCGCCACCAGTAAAAGTCTAAATATAGACTTACCATGAAAAGTAGAAAAAAGCAGGCAAAATAGTCAAAATGCATCGTATACATCTGTATAGGAGGCCAGCCAGACCCGAGGTGCCCAACCGAAGGTGTAACTTTTTAAAGTCTTTTTTCGCCTTGTTCGAAGATCTTTTTTAAAAAGTTATATCCATAAATCGATAGAAAATTAAATTTTAGGAAACTACTTGGAAGGCGGCCGCCGTAGCCGAATTGGTTGGTGCGTGACTACCATTCGGAATTCACAGAGAGAACGTAGCGGTCGCTCCTCGACAGTTCCTCCTAAACATACTGCCGTTCGGAATCGGCTTGAAACTGTAGGACCCTCTATTTGTGAAATAACAGCAAGACGCACACCACAAATAGTAGGAGGAGCTCGGCCTAACACTCAAAAAGGGTGTATGCTCCAATTATATATAGGTTAGGTTAAATGGCTGCCCTAGCTAAAGGGCTTACTTGGACAAATGTTAAGAAATTCGTCCGTTGTGGTGCGCATTATATATATATGCTTGGAAGTTCAAGCCGTTAGCTATAATAAAAATATGTTAACTTCACACCCAAACGTCTGCCATCTTGTCCAAGTAAGTTTATTTTTACTTCGACTGCGAGGAGTACAGATGCTCCATCAAAAGGCAATCTGTTACTTCTATTCTTTGCACTTATTACGGGTTATTCTGTCATTTAAATTGGGTTCTCTCAGTACTCTTCGCACAGTTTCTGAATGGCAAGTCTTAGCTAAATTATCTTTGACCATTTCAGTTAAGGGGTTATATACCTTGTGCTGGGCTAAAAAATCGCAAATTTTTTTATGGCATATTCTAAAAGTACATCATCTTAAAAATGTAAATTCAAAATCATAAAGATCGGAGCACTAGAACGAAAGTTACAGACCGTGGAAGCGCGTGACCTTTCTTGAAAATGAAGTGCACGCAAAACTTTAGACACGATTATCTCGAAGTCGTGTTTTTTGAACATTACCGTCGCGGTGATCATTATGTAAAATCAAAGTTACAACCTCGTGAATCTGACGGTTCACTTTTTAAAAATATTTGCATAGTTCGCTGGAATTAATTTTTTTTTGTAGGTTTTCAGCCCCTCAAAAATCATTTTTTTGGTGCAAAGAAGTTTTCATATCGACAAAATTTTTTTTTGGGTAAATAAACCATTCAGATTCACTAAAAAACATTTTTTTTTTTTTTTTGGTTCCAGAAGTTCATAATAAACAATACCGGTCATATCCCACCAAATAGACAGGAGAATCTTCTTTGCGTGAAGGCTATCTCTAGGGGTCGGTTCTGGTGTTTCATCTTTATCTAACTATTGGCGTTTGAGAGCAGGATTATTGTAAAGGGCCCATTTTTCATCTCCAGTAACGACACGGCTTAAAAAACTTTCATTTTCAAGCCGTTGAAGCAGCTGAGAACACATATTCACTCTCTGCTGAAGGTTGGCGACGGAGAGTCTATGCGGAACCCATTTTCCCAGCTTTGAAACCTTTTCCAACTGAACCAGGTGCCTCTGAACTGTTCCATGTAATGAATTTAGCCTCTGAGCTATCATATCAACTGTCAAGTTTGGCTCAGCTTCCACGAGTTCGAGCAAGGCGTCGGAGTTAAAGACTTCAGGACGACCAGCGCGCAGGGCATCCTCCACGTCGCAGTTACCACTTCGGAATTCTGAAAACCACTTTTGCGCACTCCTTACAATCACGGTATCCTCTCCGTGAACAGTGTTTATTTTTGCAGCAGCAGTTGTTGCATTTTTACCACGTTTATAAAAAAAAGTACAAAATATGCCTCTGATACGCGTTCGAAGATTCCATTTTATTTTTTAACAACACGTGCTTCTATCCGCGATTAAAATCACTTGTTCAATGCACAATATATCAAAGAAAATATAAATAGTTACGTTATATTCCGCGAATAACACGGTGCTACAAAATAAAAAAAATCGAAAGAACTCTTCAAGTGATACAGTGCACGTTTTAGGTCAAGACCAGTACAACACAAAACTGTGTTTAGAAAGTTCAAAACACCCTCAAATTTTTAATTTATTGTTAATAACCCGATTTATGGTGTTTTTGATGAAGTAAAAATACATAACTAGCCCATTTTTTAACCGATTTTTTATTTCAATATGGCCTTGGGAAGGGGAGTGTACAGTGCGTTATGAATGTATATAATTCTAAGACTGAACGATTGATGTTCAAAAGAAATTTTCAATAACAAGCTCTGATTTGTGCAATTTTTCCACGTTTTTTTGCAATGTGATGCAATTTTTTGGCCACTATTCTCCAACGGGCACCACAAATGTATACATATTTTTAAACTCCAATAAAATTTGTTCAAAATAAGTCTTCATACATTGAAAGCTGTAAAAAAAAAAAAAAAAAATTTTTGATCGCTTTTTGAAATTAAATGCTTTTTACATTTGGAATAGACACAGCTATAAGACTTTATACTAATAAATAAACCTTTCATTTCAATATTATCAACAGCAAAAAATGGAAACATTTACTACAATTTAAGTTTTGTGTTGAAAATCAGACATACGTCAAAAGGACTAACATTTACCTCAACAAAACTGTTTCAAGATTGGAAATCGGTTAAAATGCAGACGAGCTAAAAATTTTTAAGTGTCGGAATACACTCAAACACGGTTTTTTTAACGATAAATAAAAGATTTGAGGGTGTTAAAAATTTTTTGAACACGGTTCTGCGTCGTTCTCGGCTAGATCTACAGTGCTCATCATGTCACTTCAAAAGTTCTGATTCACTGTAGCACCGTGTAAATTTTTATATATTGTACAAAAATCGTGCAATAGTGAAATTATGGGTAAAATACGCACGAACTTATGGACTGACCTGTACAATAGCTTTGGAAATTAAATTAAATCATACACTATGTATGGCAAATACATATATTCCACCTTTGCAAGTTTTCAACGAAACTGAGCTGAGAAATTGCACCTCTCTTGTGGGCAGGAGATTTCAATGCGTGGAGTCCACTTTGGGGCGCCACCAGTAAAAGTCTAAATATAGACTTACCATGAAAAGTAGAAAAAAGCAGGCAAAATAGTCAAAATGCATCGTATACATCTGTATAGGAGGTGCCCAACCGAAGGTGTAACTTTTTAAAGTCTTTTTTCATCTTGTTCGAAGATCTTTTTTAAAAAGTTATATCCATAAATCGATAGAAAATTAAATTTTAGGAAACTACTTGGAAGGCGGCCGCCGTAGCCGAATTGGTTGGTGCGTGACTACCATTCGGAATTCACAGAGAGAACGTAGCGGTCGCTCCTCGACAGTCACTAGCAAACCTCCGAGTGTATTTCAGCCATGAAAAAGCTCCTCCTAAACATACTGCCGTTCGGAATCGGCTTGAAACTGTAGGACCCTCTATTTGTGAAATAACAGCAAGACGCACTCCACAAATAGTAGGAGGAGCTCGGCCTAACACTCAAAAAGGGTGTATGCTCCAATTATATATAGGTTAGGTTAAATGGCTGCCCTAGCTAAAGGGCTTACTTGGACAAATGTTAAGAAATTCGTCCGTTGTGGTGCGCATTATATATATATGCTTGGAAGTTCAAGCCGTTAGCTATAAAAAGAATATGTTAACTTCACACCCAAAGGTCTGCCATCTTGTCCAAGTAAGTTTATTTTTACTTCGACTGCGAGGAGTACAGATGCTCCACCAAAAGGCAATCTGTTACTTCTATTCTTTGCACTTATTCTGGGATATTCTGTCATTTAAATTGGGTTCTCTCAGTACTCTTCGCACAGTTTCTGAATGGCAAGTCTTAGCAAAATTATCTTTGACCATTTCAGTTAAGGGGTTATATACCTTGTGCTGGGCTAAAAAATCGCAAATTTTTTTATGGCATATTCAAAAAGTACATCATCTTAAAAATGTAAATTCAAAATCATAAAGATCGGAGCACTAGAACGAAAGTTACAGACCGTGGAAGCGCGTGACCTTTCTTGAAAATGAAGTGCACGCAAAACTTTAGACACGATTATCTCGAAGTCGTGTTTTTTGAACATTACCGTCGCGGTGATCATTATGTAAAATCAAAGTTACAACCTAGTGAATCTGAACGGTTCACTTTTTAAAAATATTTGCATAGTTCGCTGGAATTAATTTTTTTTTGTAGGTTTTCAGCCCCTCAAAAATCATTTTTTTGGTGCAAAGAAGTTTTCATATCGACAAAATTTTTGTTTGGGTAAATAAACCATTCAGATTCACTAAAAAACATTTTTTTTTTTTTTTGGTTCCAGAAGTTCATAATAAACAATACCGGTCATATCCCACCAAATAGACAGGAGAATCTTCTTTGCGTGAAGGCTATCTCTAGGGGTCGGTTCTGGTGTTTCATCTTTATCTAACTATTGGCGTTTGAGAGCAGGATTATTGTAAAGGGCCCATTTTTCATCTCCAGTAACGACACGGCTTAAAAAACTTTCATTTTCAAGCCGTTGAAGCAGCTGAGAACACATATTCACTCTCTGCAGAAGGTTGGCGACGGAGAGTCTATGCGGAACCCATTTTCCCAGCTTTGAAACCTTTTCCAACTGAACCAGGTGCCTCTGAACTGTTCCATGTAATGAATTTAGCCTCTGAGCTATCATATCAACTGTCAAGTTTGGCTCAGCTTCCACGAGTTCGAGCAAGGCGTCGGAGTTAAAGACTTCAGGACGACCAGCGCGCAGGGCATCCTCCACGTCGCAGTTACCACTTCGGAATTCTGAAAACCACTTTTGCGCACTCCTTACAATCACGGTATTCTCTCCGTGAACAGTGTTTATTTTTGCAGCAGCAGTTGTTGCATTTTTACCACGTTTATAAAAAAAAGTACAAAATATGCCTCTGATACGCGTTCGAAGATTCCATTTTATTTTTTAACAACACGTGCTTCTATCCGCGATTAAAATCACTTGTTCAATGCACAATATATCAAAGAAAATATAAATAGTTACGTTATATTCCGCGAATAACACGGTGCTACAAAATAAAAAAAATCGAAAGAACTCTTCAAGTGATACAGTGCACGTTTTAGGTCAAGACCAGTACAACACAAAACTGTGTTTAGAAAGTTCAAAACACCCTCAAATTTTTAATTTATTGTTAATAACCCGATTTATGGTGTTTTTGATGAAGTAAAAATATATAACTAGCCCATTTTTTAACCGATTTTTTATTTCAATATGGCCTTGGGAAGGGGAGTGTACAGTGCGTTATGAATGTATATAATTCTAAGACTGAACGATTGATGTTCAAAAGAAATTTTCAATAACAAGCTCTGATTTGTGCAATTTTTCCACGTTTTTTGCAATGTGATGCAATTTTTTGGCCACTATTCTCCAACGGGCACCACAAATGTATACATATTTTTAAACTCCAATAAAATTTGTTCAAAATAAGTCTTCATACATTGAAAGCTGTAAAAGTTACGATTTGAAAAAAAAAAAAATTTTTCACAATTTTTAAAAATCCAGCTGAACCGAGACTGCGAGAGAATACTGCTTGACCGATAGTGCTTTACTGGTCATTCTGGCTAATTTTGAAAGACAGCAATAAGTTTATATAACTATGAATACATCTAGCATATCAAAACTCATTATAACCCAAGCTTACCTAATCCAAACTGACCAACCGAAGCTTGCATGACACAGCAGAACCGTTTGAAATTTGCTGGTAAGCATGTACAATTTAATGAGTGTGAAAAATCATCACTCTTGGATGATCAAGACCTATTGAAACTTAGCGTAAGTGCATCTAACCTAACCTAACCTAACCTAACCTTACCAAACGTTATTTAAATTAAGCTAATATAGATAATGAAATGATAAGACAATGAAATTATGTGTGTTTCAGTGCCGAGTGTATTACATGGAAAAAACTCAGCTCAGGTTGCGTTAGATTCTTTCAGGTTAATGAAGTTTGGTTAGGTTGATTTTAGTTACGAATTTCCTGTAAAGTTATGTTATTTTGTGTTATGCTAGGTAAAAATACGTTACGTTTATTTGTAGATGTTTTGAATCGAGTACACATAGAAGTACAATGCAATCGGTTCAATTGTGTTACGTAGGGGTATATTTAGTGAAGTGAGATTAGGATAAGTTATTCAAGGTTACGTCGAGTTTGGGTAGGTTGGCATTGCAAGCTGATCAAAATGCAATGCAGCAAAGCAGCACAATGGGTTCGGTTGTCTGACGTTGTATTCGGTCGGATTGATTTCGATAACGTTAGGTTAGATGAGGTTTATTAAGGTAATACTATGTCCGGGTAAGTCTGAAAATTTCAGAAGTAAGTCAGCAAATTGTGTTACTTTATGCAATATTACTTTTTTTTTCACGTTATAATATTCTTCTACGGTCTTTGTTCAACTCGAGAATGTTCTGTTTTTATTTTATTTCTACAAAAACGTTCTTCACTTGGAAAATTTCAATAATGCTAGATTCCGAATGGACACAGGTATGAGTAAATATACTTAATTATACACGAATTTTGCGAATAATAACGAAGACCCGCATTAAATTTGCAAATATGAAAGTAGTGCGCAAAACTTTCAGTTTACTGATTTTTTTTGTTTCACAAAAAAATCCGTTACTTCGAGACATTTTGATCGCTTTTTGAAATTAAATGCTTTTTACATTTGGAATAGACACAGCTATAAGACTTTATACTAATAAATAAACCTTTCATTTCAATATTATCAACAGCAAAAAATGGAAACATTTACTACAATTTAAGTTTTGTGTTGAAAATCAGACATACGTCAAAAGGACTAACATTTACCTCAACAAAACTGTTTCAAGATTGGAAATCGGTTAAAATTCAGACGAGCTACAAATTTTTAAGTGTCGGAATACACTCAAACACGGTTTTTTTAACGTTAAATAAAAGATTTGAGGGTGTTAAAAATTTTTTGAACACGGTTCTGCGTCGTTCTCGGCTAGATCTACAGTGCTCATCATGTCACTTCAAAAGTTCTGATTCACTGTAGCACCGTGTAATTTTTTATATATTGTACAAAAATCGTGCAATAGTGAAATTATGGGTAAAATACGCACGAACTTATGGACTGACCTGTACAATAGCTTTGGAAATTAAATTAAATCATACACTATGTATGGCAAATACATATATTCCACCTTCGCAAGTTTTCAACGAAACTGAGCTGAGAAATTGAACCTCTCTTGTGGGCAGGAGATTTCAATGCGTGGAGTCCACTTTGGGGCGCCACCAGTAAAAGTCTAAATATAGACTTATCATGAAAAGTAGAAAAAAGCAGGCAAAATAGTCAAAATGCATCGTATACATCTGTATAGGAGGCCAGCCAGACCCGAGGTGCCCAACCGAAGGTGTAACTTTTTAAAGTCTTTTTTCGCCTTGTTCGAAGATCTTTTTTAAAAAGTTATATCCATAAATCGATAGAAAATTAAATTTTAGGAAACTACTTGGAAGGCGGCCGCCGTAGCCGAATTGGTTGGTGCGTGACTACCATTCGGAATTCACAGAGAGAACGTAGCGGTCGCTCCTCGACAGTTCCTCCTAAACATACTGCCGTTCGGAATCGGCTTGAAACTGTAGGACCCTCTATTTGTGAAATAACAGCAAGACGCACACCACAAATAGTAGGAGGAGCTCGGCCTAACACTCAAAAAGGGTGTATGCTCCAATTATATATAGGTTAGGTTAAATGGCTGCCCTAGCTAAAGGGCTTACTTGGACAAATGTTAAGAAATTCGTCCGTTGTGGTGCGCATTATATATATATGCTTGGAAGTTCAAGCCGTTAGCTATAATAAAAATATGTTAACTTCACACCCAAAGGTCTGCCATCTTGTCCAAGTAAGTTTATTTTTACTTCGACTGCGAGGAGTACAGATGCTCCACCAAAAGGCAATCTGTTACTTCTATTCTTTGCACTTATTACGGGTTATTCTGTCATTTAAATTGGGTTCTCTCAGTACTCTTCGCACAGTTTCTGAATGGCAAGTCTTAGCTAAATTATCTTTGACCATTTCAGTTAAGGGGTTATATACCTTGTGCTGGGCTAAAAAATCGAAAATTTTTTTATGGCATATTCTAAAAGTACATCATCTTAAAAATGTAAATTCAAAATCATAAAGATCGGAGCATTAGAACGAAAGTTACAGACCGTGGAAGCGCGTGACCTTTCTTGAAAATGAAGTGCACGCAAAACTTTAGACACGATTATCTCGAAGTCGTGTTTTTTGAACATTACCGTCGCGGTGATCATTATGTAAAATCAAAGTTACAACCTCGTGAATCTGAACGGTTCACTTTTTAAAAATATTTGCATAGTTCGCTGGAATTAATTTTTTTTTGTAGGTTTTCAGCCCCTCAAAAATCATTTTTTTGGTGCAAAGAAGTTTTCATATCGACAAAATTTTTTTTTGGGTAAATAAACCATTCAGATTCACTAAAAAACATTGTTTTTTTTTTTTTTTTTGGTTCCAGAAGTTCATAATAAACAATACCGGTCATATCCCACCAAATAGACAGGAGAATCTTCTTTGCGTGAAGGCTATCTCTAGGGGTCGGTTCTGGTGTTTCATCTTTATCTAACTATTGGCGTTTGAGAGCAGGATTATTGTAAAGGGCCCATTTTTCATCTCCAGTAACGACACGGCTTAAAAAACTTTCATTTTCAAGCCGTTGAAGCAGCTGAGAACACATATTCACTCTCTGCTGAAGGTTGGCGACGGAGAGTCTATGCGGAACCCATTTTCCCAGCTTTGAAACCTTTTCCAACTGAACCAGGTGCCTCTGAACTGTTCCATGTAATGAATTTAGCCTCTGAGCTATCATATCAACTGTCAAGTTTGGCTCAGCTTCCACGAGTTCGAGCAAGGCGTCGGAGTTAAAGACTTCAGGACGACCAGCGCGCAGGGCATCCTCCACGTCGCAGTTACCACTTCGGAATTCTGAAAACCACTTTTGCGCACTCCTTACAATCACGGTATCCTCTCCGTGAACAGTGTTTATTTTTGCAGCAGCAGTTGTTGCATTTTTACCACGTTTATAAAAAAAAGTACAAAATATGCCTCTGATACGCGTTCGAAGATTCCATTTTATTTTTTAACAACACGTGCTTCTATCCGCGATTAAAATCACTTGTTCAATGCACAATATATCAAAGAAAATATAAATAGTTACGTTATATTCCGCGAATAACACGGTGCTACAAAATAAAAAAAATCGAAAGAACTCTTCAAGTGATACAGTGCACGTTTTAGGTCAAGACCAGTACAACACAAAACTGTGTTTAGAAAGTTCAAAACACCCTCAAATTTTTAATTTATTGTTAATAACCCGATTTATGGTGTTTTTGATGAAGTAAAAATATATAACTAGCCCATTTTTTAACCGATTTTTTATTTCAATATGGCCATGGGAAGGGGAGTGTACAGTGCGTTATGAATGTATATAATTCTAAGACTGAACGATTGATGTTCAAAAGAAATTTTCAATAACAAGCTCTGATTTGTGCAATTTTTCCACGTTTTTTGCAATGTGATGCAATTTTTTGGCCACTATTCTCCAACGGGCACCACAAATTTATACATATTTTTAAACTCCAATAAAATTTGTTCAAAATAAGTCTTCATACATTGAAAGCTGTAAAAGTTACGATTTGAAAAAAAAAAAATTTTTCACAATTTTTAAAAATCCAGCTGAACCGAGACTGCGAGAGAATACTGCTTGACCGATAGTGCTTTACTGGTCGTTCTGGCTAATTTTGAAAGACAGCAATAAGTTTATATAACTATGAATACATCTAGCATATCAAAACTCATTATAACCCAAGCTTACCTAATCCAAACTGACCAACCGAAGCTTGCATGACACAGCAGAACCGTTTGAAATTTGCTGGTAAGCATGTACAATTTAATGAGTGTGAAAAATCATCACTCTTGGATGATCAAGACCTATTGAAACTTAGCGTAAGTGCATCTAACCTAACCTAACCTAACCTAACCTTACCAAACGTTATTTAAATTAAGCTAATATAGATAATGAAATGATAAGACAATGAAATTATGTGTGTTTCAGTGCCGAGTGTATTACATGGAAAAAACTTAGTTCAGGTTGCGTTAGATTCTTTCAGGTTAATGAAGTTTTGTTAGGTTGATTTTAGTTACGAATTTCCTGTAAAGTTATGTTATTTTGTGTTATGCTAGGTAAAAATACGTTACGTTTATTTGTAGATGTTTTGAATCGAGTACACATAGAAGTACAATGCAATCGGTTCAATTGTGTTACGTAGGGGTATATTTAGTGAAGTGAGATTAGGATAAGTTATTCAAGGTTACGTCGAGTTTGGGTAGGTTGGCATTGCAAGCTGATCAAAATGCAATGCAGCAAAGCAGCACAATGGGTTCGGTTGTCTGACGTTGTATTCGGTCGGATTGATTTCGATAACGTTAGGTTAGATGAGGTTTATTAAGGTAATACTATGTCCGGGTAAGTCTGAAAATTTCAGAAGTAAGTCAGCAAATTGTGTTACTTTATGCAATATTACTTTTTTTTTCACGTTATAATATTCTTCTACGGTCTTTGTTCAACTCGAGAATGTTCTGTTTTTATTTTATTTCTACAAAAACGTTCTTCACTTGGAAAATTTCAATAATGCTAGATTCCGAATGGACACAGGTATGAGTAAATATACTTAATTATACACGAATTTTGCGAATAATAACGAAGAGCCGCATTAAATTTGCAAATATGAAAGTAGTGCGCAAAACTTTCAGTTTACTGATTTTTTTTGTTTCACAAAAAAATCCGTTACTTCGAGACATTTTGATCGCTTTTTGAAATTAAATGCTTTTTACATTTGGAATAGACACAGCTATAAGACTTTATACTAATAAATAAACCTTTCATTTCAATATTATCAACAGCAAAAAATGGAAACATTTACTACAATTTAAGTTTTGTGTTGAAAATCAGACATACGTCAAAAGGACTAACATTTACCTCAACAAAACTGTTTCAAGATTGGAAATCGGTTAAAATTCAGACGAGCTACAAATTTTTAAGTGTCGGAATACACTCAAACACGGTTTTTTTAACGATAAATAAAAGATTTGAGGGTGTTAAAAATTTGTTGAACACGGTTCTGCGTCGTTCTCGGCTAGATCTACAGTGCTCATCATGTCACTTCAAAAGTTCTGATTCACTGTAGCACCGTGTAATTTTTTATATACAAAAATCGTGCAATAGTGAAATTATGGGTAAAATACGCACGAACTTATGGACTGACCTGTACAATAGCTTTGGAAATTAAATTAAATCATACACTATGTATGGCAAATACATATATTCCACCTTCGCAAGTTTTCAACGAAACTGAGCTGAGAAATTGAACCTCTCTTGTGGGCAGGAGATTTCAATGCGTGGAGTCCACTTTGGGGCGCCACCAGTAAAAGTCTAAATATAGACTTATCATGAAAAGTAGAAAAAAGCAGGCAAAATAGTCAAAATGCATCGTATACATCTGTATAGGAGGCCAGCCAGACCCGAGGTGCCCAACCGAAGGTGTAACTTTTTAAAGTCTTTTTTCGCCTTGTTCGAAGATCTTTTTTAAAAAGTTATATCCATAAATCGATAGAAAATTAAATTTTAGGAAACTACTTGGAAGGCGGCCGCCGTAGCCGAATTGGTTGGTGCGTGACTACCATTCGGAATTCACAGAGAGAACGTAGCGGTCGCTCCTCGACAGTTCCTCCTAAACATACTGCCGTTCGGAATCGGCTTGAAACTGTAGGACCCTCTATTTGTGAAATAACAGCAAGACGCACACCACAAATAGTAGGAGGAGCTCGGCCTAACACTCAAAAAGGGTGTATGCTCCAATTATATATAGGTTAGGTTAAATGGCTGCCCTAGCTAAAGGGCTTACTTGGACAAATGTTAAGAAATTCGTCCGTTGTGGTGCGCATTATATATATATGCTTGGAAGTTCAAGCCGTTAGCTATAATAAAAATATGTTAACTTCACACCCAAAGGTCTGCCATCTTGTCCAAGTAAGTTTATTTTTACTTCGACTGCGAGGAGTACAGATGCTCCACCAAAAGGCAATCTGTTACTTCTATTCTTTGCACTTATTACGGGTTATTCTGTCATTTAAATTGGGTTCTCTCAGTACTCTTCGCACAGTTTCTGAATGGCAAGTCTTAGCTAAATTATCTTTGACCATTTCAGTTAAGGGGTTATATACCTTGTGCTGGGCTAAAAAATCGAAAATTTTTTTATGGCATATTCTAAAAGTACATCATCTTAAAAATGTAAATTCAAAATCATAAAGATCGGAGCATTAGAACGAAAGTTACAGACCGTGGAAGCGCGTGACCTTTCTTGAAAATGAAGTGCACGCAAAACTTTAGACACGATTATCTCGAAGTCGTGTTTTTTGAACATTACCGTCGCGGTGATCATTATGTAAAATCAAAGTTACAACCTCGTGAATCTGAACGGTTCACTTTTTAAAAATATTTGCATAGTTCGCTGGAATTAATTTTTTTTTGTAGGTTTTCAGCCCCTCAAAAATCATTTTTTTGGTGCAAAGAAGTTTTCATATCGACAAAATTTTTTTTTGGGTAAATAAACCATTCAGATTCACTAAAAAACATTGTTTTTTTTTTTTTTTTTGGTTCCAGAAGTTCATAATAAACAATACCGGTCATATCCCACCAAATAGACAGGAGAATCTTCTTTGCGTGAAGGCTATCTCTAGGGGTCGGTTCTGGTGTTTCATCTTTATCTAACTATTGGCGTTTGAGAGCAGGATTATTGTAAAGGGCCCATTTTTCATCTCCAGTAACGACACGGCTTAAAAAACTTTCATTTTCAAGCCGTTGAAGCAGCTGAGAACACATATTCACTCTCTGCTGAAGGTTGGCGACGGAGAGTCTATGCGGAACCCATTTTCCCAGCTTTGAAACCTTTTCCAACTGAACCAGGTGCCTCTGAACTGTTCCATGTAATGAATTTAGCCTCTGAGCTATCATATCAACTGTCAAGTTTGGCTCAGCTTCCACGAGTTCGAGCAAGGCGTCGGAGTTAAAGACTTCAGGACGACCAGCGCGCAGGGCATCCTCCACGTCGCAGTTACCACTTCGGAATTCTGAAAACCACTTTTGCGCACTCCTTACAATCACGGTATCCTCTCCGTGAACAGTGTTTATTTTTGCAGCAGCAGTTGTTGCATTTTTACCACGTTTATAAAAAAAAGTACAAAATATGCCTCTGATACGCGTTCGAAGATTCCATTTTATTTTTTAACAACACGTGCTTCTATCCGCGATTAAAATCACTTGTTCAATGCACAATATATCAAAGAAAATATAAATAGTTACGTTATATTCCGCGAATAACACGGTGCTACAAAATAAAAAAAATCGAAAGAACTCTTCAAGTGATACAGTGCACGTTTTAGGTCAAGACCAGTACAACACAAAACTGTGTTTAGAAAGTTCAAAACACCCTCAAATTTTTAATTTATTGTTAATAACCCGATTTATGGTGTTTTTGATGAAGTAAAAATATATAACTAGCCCATTTTTTAACCGATTTTTTATTTCAATATGGCCATGGGAAGGGGAGTGTACAGTGCGTTATGAATGTATATAATTCTAAGACTGAACGATTGATGTTCAAAAGAAATTTTCAATAACAAGCTCTGATTTGTGCAATTTTTCCACGTTTTTTGCAATGTGATGCAATTTTTTGGCCACTATTCTCCAACGGGCACCACAAATTTATACATATTTTTAAACTCCAATAAAATTTGTTCAAAATAAGTCTTCATACATTGAAAGCTGTAAAAGTTACGATTTGAAAAAAAAAAAATTTTTCACAATTTTTAAAAATCCAGCTGAACCGAGACTGCGAGAGAATACTGCTTGACCGATAGTGCTTTACTGGTCGTTCTGGCTAATTTTGAAAGACAGCAATAAGTTTATATAACTATGAATACATCTAGCATATCAAAACTCATTATAACCCAAGCTTACCTAATCCAAACTGACCAACCGAAGCTTGCATGACACAGCAGAACCGTTTGAAATTTGCTGGTAAGCATGTACAATTTAATGAGTGTGAAAAATCATCACTCTTGGATGATCAAGACCTATTGAAACTTAGCGTAAGTGCATCTAACCTAACCTAACCTAACCTAACCTTACCAAACGTTATTTAAATTAAGCTAATATAGATAATGAAATGATAAGACAATGAAATTATGTGTGTTTCAGTGCCGAGTGTATTACATGGAAAAAACTTAGTTCAGGTTGCGTTAGATTCTTTCAGGTTAATGAAGTTTTGTTAGGTTGATTTTAGTTACGAATTTCCTGTAAAGTTATGTTATTTTGTGTTATGCTAGGTAAAAATACGTTACGTTTATTTGTAGATGTTTTGAATCGAGTACACATAGAAGTACAATGCAATCGGTTCAATTGTGTTACGTAGGGGTATATTTAGTGAAGTGAGATTAGGATAAGTTATTCAAGGTTACGTCGAGTTTGGGTAGGTTGGCATTGCAAGCTGATCAAAATGCAATGCAGCAAAGCAGCACAATGGGTTCGGTTGTCTGACGTTGTATTCGGTCGGATTGATTTCGATAACGTTAGGTTAGATGAGGTTTATTAAGGTAATACTATGTCCGGGTAAGTCTGAAAATTTCAGAAGTAAGTCAGCAAATTGTGTTACTTTATGCAATATTACTTTTTTTTTCACGTTATAATATTCTTCTACGGTCTTTGTTCAACTCGAGAATGTTCTGTTTTTATTTTATTTCTACAAAAACGTTCTTCACTTGGAAAATTTCAATAATGCTAGATTCCGAATGGACACAGGTATGAGTAAATATACTTAATTATACACGAATTTTGCGAATAATAACGAAGAGCCGCATTAAATTTGCAAATATGAAAGTAGTGCGCAAAACTTTCAGTTTACTGATTTTTTTTGTTTCACAAAAAAATCCGTTACTTCGAGACATTTTGATCGCTTTTTGAAATTAAATGCTTTTTACATTTGGAATAGACACAGCTATAAGACTTTATACTAATAAATAAACCTTTCATTTCAATATTATCAACAGCAAAAAATGGAAACATTTACTACAATTTAAGTTTTGTGTTGAAAATCAGACATACGTCAAAAGGACTAACATTTACCTCAACAAAACTGTTTCAAGATTGGAAATCGGTTAAAATTCAGACGAGCTACAAATTTTTAAGTGTCGGAATACACTCAAACACGGTTTTTTTAACGATAAATAAAAGATTTGAGGGTGTTAAAAATTTGTTGAACACGGTTCTGCGTCGTTCTCGGCTAGATCTACAGTGCTCATCATGTCACTTCAAAAGTTCTGATTCACTGTAGCACCGTGTAATTTTTTATATACAAAAATCGTGCAATAGTGAAATTATGGGTAAAATACGCACGAACTTATGGACTGACCTGTACAATAGCTTTGGAAATTAAATTAAATCATACACTATGTATGGCAAATACATATATTCCACCTTCGCAAGTTTTCAACGAAACTGAGCTGAGAAATTGCACCTCTCTTGTGGGCAGGAGATTTCAATGCGTGGAGTCCACTTTGGGGCGCCACCAGTAAAAGTCTAAATATAGACTTACCATGAAAAGTAGAAAAAAAGCAGGCAAAATAGTCAAAATGCATCGTATACATCTGTATAGGAGGCCAGTCAGACCCGAGGTGCCCAACCGAAGGTGTAACTTTTTAAAGTCTTTTTTCGCCTTGTTCGAAGATCTTTTTTAAAAAGTTATATCCATAAATCGATAGAAAATTAAATTTTAGGAAACTACTTGGAAGGCGGCCGCCGTAGCCGAATTGGTTGGTGCGTGACTACCATTCGGAATTCACAGAGAGAACGTAGCGGTCGCTCCTCGACAGTTCCTCCTAAACATACTGCCGTTCGGAATCGGCTTGAAACTGTAGGACCCTCTATTTGTGAAATAACAGCAAGACGCACACCACAAATAGTAGGAGGAGCTCGGCCTAACACTCAAAAAGGGTGTATGCTCCAATTATATATAGGTTAGGTTAAATGGCTGCCCTAGCTAAAGGGCTTACTTGGACAAATGTTAAGAAATTCGTCCGTTGTGGTGCGCATTATATATATATGCTTGGAAGTTCAAGCCGTTAGCTATAATAAAAATATGTTAACTTCACACCCAAAGGTCTGCCATCTTGTCCAAGTAAGTTTATTTTTACTTCGACTGCGAGGAGTACCGATGCTCTATCAAAAGGCAATCTGTTACTTCTATTCTTTGCACTTATTACGGGTTATTCTGTCATTTAAATTGGGTTCTCTGAGTACTCTTCGCACAGTTTCTGAATGGCAAGTCTTAGCTAAATTATCTTTGACCATTTCAGTTAAGGGGTTATATACCTTGTGCTGGGCTAAAAAATCGAAAATTTTTTTATGGCATATTCTAAAAGTACATCATCTTAAAAATGTAAATTCAAAATCATAAAGATCGGAGCACTAGAACGAAAGTTACAGACCGTGGAAGCGCGTGACCTTTCTTGAAAATGAAGTGCACGCAAAACTTTAGACACGATTATCTCGAAGTCGTGTTTTTTGAACATTACCGTCGCGGTGATCATTATGTAAAATCAAAGTTACAACCTCGTGAATCTGAACGGTTCACTCTTTAAAAATATTTGCATAGTTCGCTGGAATTAATTTTTTTTTGTAGGTTTTCAGCCCCTCAAAAATCATTTTTTTGGTGCAAAGAAGTTTTCATATCGACAAAATTTTTTTTTGGGTAAATAAACCATTCAGATTCACTAAAAAACATTTTTTTTTTTTTGGTTCCAGAAGTTCATAATAAACAATACCGGCCATATCCCACCAAATAGACAGGAGAATCTTCTTTGCGTGAAGGCTATCTCTAGGGGTCGGTTCTGGTGTTTCATCTTTATCTAACTATTGGCGTTTGAGAGCAGGATTATTGTAAAGGGCCCATTTTTCATCTCCAGTAACGACACGGCTTAAAAAACTTTCATTTTCAAGCCGTTGAAGCAGCTGAGAACACATATTCACTCTCTGCTGAAGGTTGGCGACGGAGAGTCTATGCGGAACCCATTTTCCAACTGAACCAGGTGCCTCTGAACTGTTCCATGTAATGAATTTAGCCTCTGAGCTATCATATCAACTGTCAAGTTTGGCTCAGCTTCCACGAGTTCGAGCAAGGCGTCGGAGTTAAAGACTTCAGGACGACCAGCGCGCAGGGCATCCTCCACGTCGCAGTTACCACTTCGCAATTCTGAAAACCACTTTTGCGCACTCCTTACAATCACGGTATCCTCTCCGTGAACAGTGTTTATTTTTGCAGCAGCAGTTGTTGCATTTTTACCACGTTTATAAAAAAAAGTACAAAATATGCCTCTGATACGCGTTCGAAGATTCCATTTTATTTTTTAACAACACGTTCTTCTATCCGCGATTAAAATCACTTGTTCAATGCACAATATATCAAAGAAAATATAAATAGTTACGTTATATTCCGCGAATAACACGGTGCTACAAAATAAAAAAAATCGAAAGAACTCTTCAAGTGATACAGTGCACGTTTTAGGTCAAGACCAGTACAACACAAAACTGTGTTTAGAAAGTTCAAAACACCCTCAAATTTTTAATTTATTGTTAACCGATTTTTTAACCGACATTTTTAACCGATTTTTTATTTCAATATGGCCTTGGGAAGGGGAGTGTACAGTGCGTTATGAATGTATATAATTCTAAGACTGAACGATTGATGTTCAAAAGAAATTTTCAATAACAAGCTCTGATTTGTGCAATTTTTCCACGTTTTTTTGCAATGTGATGCAATTTTTTGGCCACTATTCTCCAACGGGCACCACAAATTTATACATATTTTTAAACTCCAATAAAATTTGTTCAAAATAAGTATTCATACATTGAAAGCTGTAAAAGTTACGATTTGAAAAAAAACAAATTTTCACAATTTTTAAAAATCCAGCTGAACCGAGACTGCGAGAGAATACTGCTTGACCGATAGTGCTTTACTGGTCATTCTGGCTAATTTTGAAAGACAGCAATAAGTTTATATAACTATGAATACATCTAGCATATCAAAACTCATTATAACCCAAGCTTACCTAATCCAAACTGACCAACCGAAGCTTGCATGACACAGCAGAACCGTTTGAAATTTGCTGGTAAGCATGTACAATTTAATGAGTGTGAAAAATCATCACTCTTGGATGATCAAGACCTATTGAAACTTAGCGTAAGTGCATCTAACCTAACCTAACCTAACCTAACCTTACCAAACGCTATTTAAATTAAGCTAATATAGATAATGAAATGATAAAACAATGAAATTATGTGTGTTTCAGTGCCGAGTGTATTACATGGAAAAAACTCAGCTCAGGTTGCGTTAGATTCTTTCAGGTTAATGAAGTTTGGTTAGGTTGATTTTAGTTACGAATTTCCTGTAAAGTTATGTTATTTTGTGTTATGCTAGGTAAAAATACGTTACGTTTATTTGTAGATGTTTTGAATCGAGTACACATAGAAGTACAATGCAATCGGTTCAATTGTGTTACGTAGGGGTATATTTAGTGAAGTGAGATTAGGATAAGTTATTCAAGGTTACGTCGAGTTTGGGTAGGTTGGCATTGCAAGCTGATCAAAATGCAATGCAGCAAAGCAGCACAATGGGTTCGGTTGTCTGACGTTGTATTCGGTCGGATTGATTTCGATAACGTTAGGTTAGATGAGGTTTATTAAGGTAATACTATGTCCGGGTAAGTCTGAAAATTTCAGAAGTAAGTCAGCAAATTGTGTTACTTTATGAAATATTTTTTTTTTCACGTTATAATATTCTTCTACGGCCTTTGTTCAACTCGAGAATGTTCTGTTTTTATTTTATTTCTACAAAAACGTTCTTCACTTGGAAAATTTCAATAATGCTAGATTCCGAATGGACACAGGTATGAGTAAATATACTTAATTATACACGAATTTTGCGAATAATAACGAAGAACCGCATTAAATTTGCAAATATGAAAGTAGTGCGCAAAACTTTCAGTTTACTGATTTTTTTTGTTTGACAAAAAAATCCGTTACTTCGAGACATTTTGATCGCTTTTTGAAATTAAATGCTTTTTACATTTGGAATAGACACAGCTATAAGACTTTATACTAATAAATAGACCTTTCATTTCAATATTATCAACAGCAAAAAATGGAAACATTTACTACAATTTAAGTTTTGTGTTGAAAATCAGACATACGTCAAAAGGACTAACATTTACCTCAACAAAACTGTTTCAAGATTGGAAATCGGTTAAAATGCAGACGAGCTACAAATTTTTAAGTGTCGGAATACACTCAAAAACGGTTGTTTTAACGATAAATAAAAGATTTGAGGGTGTTAAAAATTTTTTGAACACGGTTCTGCGTCGTTCTCGGCTAGATCTACAGTGCTCATCAAGTCACTTCAAAAGTTCTGATTCACTGTAGCACCGTGTAATTTTTTATATACAAAAATCGTGCAATAGTGAAATTATGGGTAAAATACGCACGAACTTATGGACTGACCTGTACAATAGCTTTGAAAATTAAATTAAATCATACACTATGTATGGCAAATACATATATTCCACCTTCGCAAGTTTTCAACGAAACTGAGCTGAGAAATTGCACCTCTCTTGTGGGCAGGAGATTTCAATGCGTGGAGTCCACTTTGGGGCGCCACCAGTAAAAGTCTAAATATAGACTTACCATGAAAAGTAGAAAAAAGCAGGCAAAATAGTCAAAATGCATCGTATACATCTGTATAGGAGGTGCCCAACCGAAGGTGTAACTTTTTAAAGTCTTTTTTCGTCTTGTTCGAAGATCTTTTTTAAAAAGTTATATCCATAAATCGATAGAAAATTTAATTTTAGGAAACTACTTGGAAGGCGGCCGCCGTAGCCGAATTGGTTGGTGCGTGACTACCATTCGGAATTCACAGAGAGAACGTAGCGGTCGCTCCTCGACAGTCACTAGCAAACCTCCGAGTGTATTTCAGCCATGAAAAAGCTCCTCCTAAACATACTGCCGTTCGGAATCGGCTTGAAACTGTAGGACCCTCTATTTGTGAAATAACAGCAAGACGCACACCACAAATAGTAGGAGGAGCTCGGCCTAACACTCAAAAAGGGTGTATGCTCCAATTATATATAGGTTAGGTTAAATGGCTGCCCTAGCTAAAGGGCTTACTTGGACAAATGTTAAGAAATTCGTCCGTTGTGGTGCGCATTATATATATATGCTTGGAAGTTCAAGCCGTTAGCTATAATAAAAATATGTTAACTTCACACCCAAACGTCTGCCATCTTGTCCAAGTAAGTTTATTTTTACTTCGACTGCGAGGAGTACAGATGCTCTATCAAAAGGCAATCTGTTACTTCTATTCTTTGCACTTATTACGGGTTATTCTGTCATTTAAATTGGGTTCTCTCAGTACTCTTCGCACAGTTTCTGAATGGCAAGTCTTAGCTAAATTATCTTTGACCATTTCAGTTAAGGGGTTATATACCTTGTGCTGGGCTAAAAAATCGAAAATTTTTTTATGGCATATTCTAAAAGTACATCATCTTAAAAATGTAAATTCAAAATCATAAAGATCGGAGCACTAGAACGAAAGTTACAGACCGTGGAAGCGCGTGACCTTTCTTGAAAATGAAGTGCACGCAAAACTTTAGACACGATTATCTCGAAGTCGTGTTTTTTGAACATTACCGTCGCGGTGATCATTATGTAAAATCAAAGTTACAACCTCGTGAATCTGAACGGTTCACTTTTTAAAAATATTTGCATAGTTCGCTGGAATTAATTTTTTTTGTAGGTTTTCAGCCCCTCAAAAATCATTTTTTTGGCGCAAAGAAGTTTTCATATCGACAAAATTTTGTTTTGGGTAAATAAACCATTCAGATTCACTAAAAAACATTGTTTTTTTTTTTTTTTTTGGTTCCAGAAGTTCATAATAAACAATACCGGTCATATCCCACCAAATAGACAGGAGAATCTTCTTTGCGTGAAGGCTATCTCTAGGGGTCGGTTCTGGTGTTTCATCTTTATCTAACTATTGGCGTTTGAGAGCAGGATTATTGTAAAGGGCCCATTTTTCATCTCCAGTAACGACACGGCTTAAAAAACTTTCATTTTCAAGCCGTTGAAGCAGCTGAGAACACATATTCACTCTCTGCTGAAGGTTGGCGACGGAGAGTCTATGCGGAACCCCTTTTCCCAGCTTTGAAACCTTTTCCAACTGAACCAGGTGCCTCTGAACTGTTCCATGTAATGAATTTAGCCTCTGAGCTATCATATCAACTGTCAAGTTTGGCTCAGCTTCCACGAGTTCGAGCAAGGCGTCGGAGTTAAAGACTTCAGGACGACCAGCGCGCAGGGCATCCTCCACGTCACAGTTACCACTTCGGAATTCTGAAAACCGCTTTTGCGCACTCCTTACAATCACGGTATCCTCTCCGTGAACAGTGTTTATTTTTGCAGCAGCAGTTGTTGCATTTTTACCACGTTTATAAAAAAAAGTACAAAATATGCCTCTGATACGCGTTCGAAGATTCCATTTTATTTTTTAACAACACGTGCTTCTATCCGCGATTAAAATCACTTGTTCAATGCACAATATATCAAAGAAAATATAAATAGTTACGTTATATTCCGCGAAAAACACGGTGCTACAAAATAAAAAAAATCGAAAGAACTCTTCAAGTGATACAGTGCACGTTTTAAGTCAAGACCAGTACAACACAAAACTGTGTTTAGAAAGTTCAAAACACCCTCAAATTTTTAATTTATTGTTAATAACCCGATTTATGGTGTTTTTGATGAAGTAAAAATACATAACTAGCCCATTTTTTAACCGATTTTTTATTTCAATATGGCCTTGGGAAGGGGAGTGTACAGTGCGTTATGAATGTATATAATTCTAAGACTGAACGATTGATGTTCAAAAGAAATTTTCAATAACAAGCTCTGATTTGTGCAATTTTTCCACGTTTTTTTGCAATGTGATGCAATTTTTTGGCCACTATTCTCCAACGGGCACCACAAATTTATACATATTTTTAAACTCCAATAAAATTTGTTCAAAATAAGTCTTCATACATTGAAAGCTGTAAAAGTTACGATTTGAAAAAAAAAAAATTTTTCACAATTTTTAAAAATCCAGCTGAACCGAGACTGCGAGAGAATACTGCTTGACCGATAGTGCTTTACTGGTCATTCTGGCTAATTTTGAAAGACAGCAATAAGTTTATATAACTATGAATACATCTAGCATATCAAAACTCATTATAACCCAAGCTTACCTAATCCAAACTGACCAACCGAAGCTTGCATGACACAGCAGAACCGTTTGAAATTTGCTGGTAAGCATGTACAATTTAATGAGTGTGAAAAATCATCACTCTTGGGTGATCAAGACCTATTGAAACTTAGCGTAAGTGCATCTAACCTAACCTAACCTAACCTTACCAAACGTTATTTAAATTAAGCTAATATAGATAATGAAATGATAAGACAATGAAATTATGTGTGTTTCAGTGCCGAGTGTATTACATGGAAAAAACTCAGCTCAGGTTGCGTTAGATTCTTTCAGGTTAATGAAGTTTGGTTAGGTTGATTTTAGTTACGAATTTCCTGTAAAGTTATGTTATTTTGTGTTATGCTAGGTAAAAATACGTTACGTTTATTTGTAGATGTTTTGAATCGAGTACACATAGAAGTACAATGCAATCGGTTCAATTGTGTTACGTAGGGGTATATTTAGTGAAGTGAGATTAGGATAAGTTATTCAAGGTTACGTCGAGTTTGGGTAGGTTGGCATTGCAAGCTGATCAAAATGCAATGCAGCAAAGCAGCACAATGGGTTCGGTTGTCTGACGTTGTATTCGGTCGGATTGATTTCGATAACGTTAGGTTAGATGAGGTTTATTAAGGTAATACTATGTCCGGGTAAGTCTGAAAATTTCAGAAGTAAGTCAGCAAATTGTGATACTTTATGCAATATTACTTTTTTTCACGTTATAATATTCTTCTACGGTCTTTGTTCAACTCGAGAATGTTCTGTTTTTATTTTATTTCTACAAAAACGTTCTTCACTTGGAAAATTTCAATAATGCTAGATTCCGAATGGACACAGGTATGAGTAAATATACTTAATTATACACGAATTTTGCGAATAATAACGAAGAACCGCATTAAATTTGCAAATATGAAAGTAGTGCGCAAAACTTTCAGTTTACTGATTGTTTTTGTTTCACAAAAAAATCCGTTACTTCGAGACATTTTGATCGCTTTTTGAAATTAAATGCTTTTTACATTTGGAATAGACACAGCTATAAGACTTTATACTAATAAATAAACCTTTTTAAAAACCATTTCAATATTATCAACAGCAAAAAATGGAAACATTTACTACAATTTAAGTTTTGTGTTGAAAATCAGACATACGTCAAAAGGACTAACATTTACCTCAACAAAACTGTTTCAAGATTGGAAATCGGTTAAAATGCAGACGAGCTACAAATTTTTAAGTGTCGGAATACACTCAAAAACGGTTGTTTTAACGATAAATAAAAGATTTGAGGGTGTTAAAAATTTTTTGAACACGGTTCTGCGTCGTTCTCGGCTAGATCTACAGTGCTCATCAAGTCACTTCAAAAGTTCTGATTCACTGTAGCACCGTGTAATTTTTTATATACAAAAATCGTGCAATAGTGAAATTATGGGTAAAATACGCACGAACTTATGGACTGACCTGTACAATAGCTTTGAAAATTAAATTAAATCATACACTATGTATGGCAAATACATATATTCCACCTTCGCAAGTTTTCAACGAAACTGAGCTGAGAAATTGCACCTCTCTTGTGGGCAGGAGATTTCAATGCGTGGAGTCCACTTTGGGGCGCCACCAGTAAAAGTCTAAATATAGACTTACCATGAAAAGTAGAAAAAAGCAGGCAAAATAGTCAAAATGCATCGTATACATCTGTATAGGAGGTGCCCAACCGAAGGTGTAACTTTTTAAAGTCTTTTTTCGTCTTGTTCGAAGATCTTTTTTAAAAAGTTATATCCATAAATCGATAGAAAATTTAATTTTAGGAAACTACTTGGAAGGCGGCCGCCGTAGCCGAATTGGTTGGTGCGTGACTACCATTCGGAATTCACAGAGAGAACGTAGCGGTCGCTCCTCGACAGTCACTAGCAAACCTCCGAGTGTATTTCAGCCATGAAAAAGCTCCTCCTAAACATACTGCCGTTCGGAATCGGCTTGAAACTGTAGGACCCTCTATTTGTGAAATAATAGCAAGACGCACACCACACATAGTAGGAGGAGCTCGGCCTAACACTCAAAAAGGGTGTATGCTCCAATTATATATAGGTTAGGTTAAATGGCTGCCCTAGCTAAAGGGCTTACTTGGACAAATGTTAAGAAATTCGTCCGTTGTGGTGCGCATTATATATATATGCTTGGAAGTTCAAGCCGTTAGCTATAATAAAAATATGTTAACTTCACACCCAAAGGTCTGCCATCTTGTCCAAGTAAGTTTATTTTTACTTCGACTGCGAGGAGTACAGATGCTCCACCAAAAGGCAATCTGTTACTTCTATTCTTTGCACTTATTACGGGTTATTCTGTCATTTAAATTGGGTTCTCTCAGTACTCTTCGCACAGTTTCTGAATGGCAAGTCTTAGCTAAATTATCTTTGACCATTTCAGTTAAGGGGTTATATACCTTGTGCTGGGCTAAAAAATCGCAAATTTTTTTATGGCATATTCAAAAAGTACATCATCTTAAAAATGTAAATTCAAAATCATAAAGATCGGAGCACTAGAACGAAAGTTACAGACCGTGGAAGCGCGTGACCTTTCTTGAAAATGAAGTGCACGCAAAACTTTAGACACGATTATCTCGAAGTCGTGTTTTTTGAACATTACCGTCGCGGTGATCATTATGTAAAATCAAAGTTACAACCTAGTGAATCTGAACGGTTCACTTTTTAAAAATATTTGCATAGTTCGCTGGAATTAATTTTTTTTTGTAGGTTTTCAGCCCCTCAAAAATCATTTTTTTGGTGCAAAGAAGTTTTCATATCGACAAAATTTTGTTTTGGGTAAATAAACCATTCAGATTCACTAAAAAACATTGTTTTTTTTTTTTTTTTTGGTTCCAGAAGTTCATAATAAACAATACCGGTCATATCCCACCAAATAGACAGGAGAATCTTCTTTGCGTGAAGGCTATCTCTAGGGGTCGGTTCTGGTGTTTCATCTTTATCTAACTATTGGCGTTTGAGAGCAGGATTATTGTAAAGGGCCCATTTTTCATCTCCAGTAACGACACGGCTTAAAAAACTTTCATTTTCAAGCCGTTGAAGCAGCTGAGAACACATATTCACTCTCTGCAGAAGGTTGGCGACGGAGAGTCTATGCGGAACCCATTTTCCCAGCTTTGAAACCTTTTCCAACTGAACCAGGTGCCTCTGAACTGTTCCATGTAATGAATTTAGCCTCTGAGCTATCATATCAACTGTCAAGTTTGGCTCAGCTTCCACGAGTTCGAGCAAGGCGTCGGAGTTAAAGACTTCAGGACGACCAGCGCGCAGGGCATCCTCCACGTCGCAGTTACCACTTCGGAATTCTGAAAACCACTTTTGCGCACTCCTTACAATCACGGTATTCTCTCCGTGAACAGTGTTTATTTTTGCAGCAGCAGTTGTTGCATTTTTACCACGTTTATAAAAAAAAGTACAAAATATGCCTCTGATACGCGTTCGAAGATTCCATTTTATTTTTTAACAACACGTGCTTCTATCCGCGATTAAAATCACTTGTTCAATGCACAATATATCAAAGAAAATATAAATAGTTACGTTATATTCCGCGAATAACACGGTGCTACAAAATAAAAAAAATCGAAAGAACTCTTCAAGTGATACAGTGCACGTTTTAGGTCAAGACCAGTACAACACAAAACTGTGTTTAGAAAGTTCAAAACACCCTCAAATTTTTAATTTATTGTTAATAACCCGATTTATGGTGTTTTTGATGAAGTAAAAATATATAACTAGCCCATTTTTTAACCGATTTTTTATTTCAATATGGCCTTGGGAAGGGGAGTGTACAGTGCGTTATGAATGTATATAATTCTAAGACTGAACGATTGATGTTCAAAAGAAATTTTCAATAACAAGCTCTGATTTGTGCAATTTTTCCACGTTTTTTGCAATGTGATGCAATTTTTTGGCCACTATTCTCCAACGGGCACCACAAATGTATACATATTTTTAAACTCCAATAAAATTTGTTCAAAATAAGTCTTCATACATTGAAAGCTGTAAAAGTTACGATTTGAAAAAAAAAAAAATTTTTCACAATTTTTAAAAATCCAGCTGAACCGAGACTGCGAGAGAATACTGCTTGACCGATAGTGCTTTACTGGTCATTCTGGCTAATTTTGAAAGACAGCAATAAGTTTATATAACTATGAATACATCTAGCATATCAAAACTCATTATAACCCAAGCTTACCTAATCCAAACTGACCAACCGAAGCTTGCATGACACAGCAGAACCGTTTGAAATTTGCTGGTAAGCATGTACAATTTAATGAGTGTGAAAAATCATCACTCTTGGATGATCAAGACCTATTGAAACTTAGCGTAAGTGCATCTAACCTAACCTAACCTAACCTAACCTTACCAAACGTTATTTAAATTAAGCTAATATAGATAATGAAATGATAAGACAATGAAATTATGTGTGTTTCAGTGCCGAGTGTATTACATGGAAAAAACTCAGCTCAGGTTGCGTTAGATTCTTTCAGGTTAATGAAGTTTGGTTAGGTTGATTTTAGTTACGAATTTCCTGTAAAGTTATGTTATTTTGTGTTATGCTAGGTAAAAATACGTTACGTTTATTTGTAGATGTTTTGAATCGAGTACACATAGAAGTACAATGCAATCGGTTCAATTGTGTTACGTAGGGGTATATTTAGTGAAGTGAGATTAGGATAAGTTATTCAAGGTTACGTCGAGTTTGGGTAGGTTGGCATTGCAAGCTGATCAAAATGCAATGCAGCAAAGCAGCACAATGGGTTCGGTTGTCTGACGTTGTATTCGGTCGGATTGATTTCGATAACGTTAGGTTAGATGAGGTTTATTAAGGTAATACTATGTCCGGGTAAGTCTGAAAATTTCAGAAGTAAGTCAGCAAATTGTGTTACTTTATGCAATATTACTTTTTTTTTCACGTTATAATATTCTTCTACGGTCTTTGTTCAACTCGAGAATGTTCTGTTTTTATTTTATTTCTACAAAAACGTTCTTCACTTGGAAAATTTCAATAATGCTAGATTCCGAATGGACACAGGTATGAGTAAATATACTTAATTATACACGAATTTTGCGAATAATAACGAAGACCCGCATTAAATTTGCAAATATGAAAGTAGTGCGCAAAACTTTCAGTTTACTGATTTTTTTTGTTTCACAAAAAAATCCGTTACTTCGAGACATTTTGATCGCTTTTTGAAATTAAATGCTTTTTACATTTGGAATAGACACAGCTATAAGACTTTATACTAATAAATAAACCTTTCATTTCAATATTATCAACAGCAAAAAATGGAAACATTTACTACAATTTAAGTTTTGTGTTGAAAATCAGACATACGTCAAAAGGACTAACATTTACCTCAACAAAACTGTTTCAAGATTGGAAATCGGTTAAAATTCAGACGAGCTACAAATTTTTAAGTGTCGGAATACACTCAAACACGGTTTTTTTAACGTTAAATAAAAGATTTGAGGGTGTTAAAAATTTTTTGAACACGGTTCTGCGTCGTTCTCGGCTAGATCTACAGTGCTCATCATGTCACTTCAAAAGTTCTGATTCACTGTAGCACCGTGTAATTTTTTATATATTGTACAAAAATCGTGCAATAGTGAAATTATGGGTAAAATACGCACGAACTTATGGACTGACCTGTACAATAGCTTTGGAAATTAAATTAAATCATACACTATGTATGGCAAATACATATATTCCACCTTCGCAAGTTTTCAACGAAACTGAGCTGAGAAATTGAACCTCTCTTGTGGGCAGGAGATTTCAATGCGTGGAGTCCACTTTGGGGCGCCACCAGTAAAAGTCTAAATATAGACTTATCATGAAAAGTAGAAAAAAAGCAGGCAAAATAGTCAAAATGCATCGTATACATCTGTATAGGAGGCCAGCCAGACCCGAGGTGCCCAACCGAAGGTGTAACTTTTTAAAGTCTTTTTTCGCCTTGTTCGAAGATCTTTTTTAAAAAGTTATATCCATAAATCGATAGAAAATTAAATTTTAGGAAACTACTTGGAAGGCGGCCGCCGTAGCCGAATTGGTTGGTGCGTGACTACCATTCGGAATTCACAGAGAGAACGTAGCGGTCGCTCCTCGACAGTTCCTCCTAAACATACTGCCGTTCGGAATCGGCTTGAAACTGTAGGACCCTCTATTTGTGAAATAACAGCAAGACGCACACCACAAATAGTAGGAGGAGCTCGGCCTAACACTCAAAAAGGGTGTATGCTCCAATTATATATAGGTTAGGTTAAATGGCTGCCCTAGCTAAAGGGCTTACTTGGACAAATGTTAAGAAATTCGTCCGTTGTGGTGCGCATTATATATATATGCTTGGAAGTTCAAGCCGTTAGCTATAATAAAAATATGTTAACTTCACACCCAAAGGTCTGCCATCTTGTCCAAGTAAGTTTATTTTTACTTCGACTGCGAGGAGTACAGATGCTCCACCAAAAGGCAATCTGTTACTTCTATTCTTTGCACTTATTACGGGTTATTCTGTCATTTAAATTGGGTTCTCTCAGTACTCTTCGCACAGTTTCTGAATGGCAAGTCTTAGCTAAATTATCTTTGACCATTTCAGTTAAGGGGTTATATACCTTGTGCTGGGCTAAAAAATCGCAAATTTTTTTATGGCATATTCTAAAAGTACATCATCTTAAAAATGTAAATTCAAAATCATAAAGATCGGAGCATTAGAACGAAAGTTACAGACCGTGGAAGCGCGTGACCTTTCTTGAAAATGAAGTGCACGCAAAACTTTAGACACGATTATCTCGAAGTCGTGTTTTTTGAACATTACCGTCGCGGTGATCATTATGTAAAATCAAAGTTACAACCTCGTGAATCTGAACGGTTCACTTTTTAAAAATATTTGCATAGTTCGCTGGAATTAATTTTTTTTTGTAGGTTTTCAGCCCCTCAAAAATCATTTTTTTGGTGCAAAGAAGTTTTCATATCGACAAAATTTTTTTTTGGGTAAATAAACCATTCAGATTCACTAAAAAACATTGTTTTTTTTTTTTTTTTTGGTTCCAGAAGTTCATAATAAACAATACCGGTCATATCCCACCAAATAGACAGGAGAATCTTCTTTGCGTGAAGGCTATCTCTAGGGGTCGGTTCTGGTGTTTCATCTTTATCTAACTATTGGCGTTTGAGAGCAGGATTATTGTAAAGGGCCCATTTTTCATCTCCAGTAACGACACGGCTTAAAAAACTTTCATTTTCAAGCCGTTGAAGCAGCTGAGAACACATATTCACTCTCTGCTGAAGGTTGGCGACGGAGAGTCTATGCGGAACCCATTTTCCCAGCTTTGAAACCTTTTCCAACTGAACCAGGTGCCTCTGAACTGTTCCATGTAATGAATTTAGCCTCTGAGCTATCATATCAACTGTCAAGTTTGGCTCAGCTTCCACGAGTTCGAGCAAGGCGTCGGAGTTAAAGACTTCAGGACGACCAGCGCGCAGGGCATCCTCCACGTCGCAGTTACCACTTCGGAATTCTGAAAACCACTTTTGCGCACTCCTTACAATCACGGTATCCTCTCCGTGAACAGTGTTTATTTTTGCAGCAGCAGTTGTTGCATTTTTACCACGTTTATAAAAAAAAGTACAAAATATGCCTCTGATACGCGTTCGAAGATTCCATTTTATTTTTTAACAACACGTGCTTCTATCCGCGATTAAAATCACTTGTTCAATGCACAATATATCAAAGAAAATATAAATAGTTACGTTATATTCCGCGAATAACACGGTGCTACAAAATAAAAAAAATCGAAAGAACTCTTCAAGTGATACAGTGCACGTTTTAGGTCAAGACCAGTACAACACAAAACTGTGTTTAGAAAGTTCAAAACACCCTCAAATTTTTAATTTATTGTTAATAACCCGATTTATGGTGTTTTTGATGAAGTAAAAATATATAACTAGCCCATTTTTTAACCGATTTTTTATTTCAATATGGCCATGGGAAGGGGAGTGTACAGTGCGTTATGAATGTATATAATTCTAAGACTGAACGATTGATGTTCAAAAGAAATTTTCAATAACAAGCTCTGATTTGTGCAATTTTTCCACGTTTTTTGCAATGTGATGCAATTTTTTGGCCACTATTCTCCAACGGGCACCACAAATTTATACATATTTTTAAACTCCAATAAAATTTGTTCAAAATAAGTCTTCATACATTGAAAGCTGTAAAAGTTACGATTTGAAAAAAAAAAAATTTTTCACAATTTTTAAAAATCCAGCTGAACCGAGACTGCGAGAGAATACTGCTTGACCGATAGTGCTTTACTGGTCGTTCTGGCTAATTTTGAAAGACAGCAATAAGTTTATATAACTATGAATACATCTAGCATATCAAAACTCATTATAACCCAAGCTTACCTAATCCAAACTGACCAACCGAAGCTTGCATGACACAGCAGAACCGTTTGAAATTTGCTGGTAAGCATGTACAATTTAATGAGTGTGAAAAATCATCACTCTTGGATGATCAAGACCTATTGAAACTTAGCGTAAGTGCATCTAACCTAACCTAACCTAACCTAACCTTACCAAACGTTATTTAAATTAAGCTAATATAGATAATGAAATGATAAGACAATGAAATTATGTGTGTTTCAGTGCCGAGTGTATTACATGGAAAAAACTTAGTTCAGGTTGCGTTAGATTCTTTCAGGTTAATGAAGTTTTGTTAGGTTGATTTTAGTTACGAATTTCCTGTAAAGTTATGTTATTTTGTGTTATGCTAGGTAAAAATACGTTACGTTTATTTGTAGATGTTTTGAATCGAGTACACATAGAAGTACAATGCAATCGGTTCAATTGTGTTACGTAGGGGTATATTTAGTGAAGTGAGATTAGGATAAGTTATTCAAGGTTACGTCGAGTTTGGGTAGGTTGGCATTGCAAGCTGATCAAAATGCAATGCAGCAAAGCAGCACAATGGGTTCGGTTGTCTGACGTTGTATTCGGTCGGATTGATTTCGATAACGTTAGGTTAGATGAGGTTTATTAAGGTAATACTATGTCCGGGTAAGTCTGAAAATTTCAGAAGTAAGTCAGCAAATTGTGTTACTTTATGCAATATTACTTTTTTTTTCACGTTATAATATTCTTCTACGGTCTTTGTTCAACTCGAGAATGTTCTGTTTTTATTTTATTTCTACAAAAACGTTCTTCACTTGGAAAATTTCAATAATGCTAGATTCCGAATGGACACAGGTATGAGTAAATATACTTAATTATACACGAATTTTGCGAATAATAACGAAGAGCCGCATTAAATTTGCAAATATGAAAGTAGTGCGCAAAACTTTCAGTTTACTGATTTTTTTTGTTTCACAAAAAAATCCGTTACTTCGAGACATTTTGATCGCTTTTTGAAATTAAATGCTTTTTACATTTGGAATAGACACAGCTATAAGACTTTATACTAATAAATAAACCTTTCATTTCAATATTATCAACAGCAAAAAATGGAAACATTTACTACAATTTAAGTTTTGTGTTGAAAATCAGACATACGTCAAAAGGACTAACATTTACCTCAACAAAACTGTTTCAAGATTGGAAATCGGTTAAAATTCAGACGAGCTACAAATTTTTAAGTGTCGGAATACACTCAAACACGGTTTTTTTAACGATAAATAAAAGATTTGAGGGTGTTAAAAATTTGTTGAACACGGTTCTGCGTCGTTCTCGGCTAGATCTACAGTGCTCATCATGTCACTTCAAAAGTTCTGATTCACTGTAGCACCGTGTAATTTTTTATATACAAAAATCGTGCAATAGTGAAATTATGGGTAAAATACGCACGAACTTATGGACTGACCTGTACAATAGCTTTGGAAATTAAATTAAATCATACACTATGTATGGCAAATACATATATTCCACCTTCGCAAGTTTTCAACGAAACTGAGCTGAGAAATTGCACCTCTCTTGTGGGCAGGAGATTTCAATGCGTGGAGTCCACTTTGGGGCGCCACCAGTAAAAGTCTAAATATAGACTTACCATGAAAAGTAGAAAAAAAGCAGGCAAAATAGTCAAAATGCATCGTATACATCTGTATAGGAGGCCAGTCAGACCCGAGGTGCCCAACCGAAGGTGTAACTTTTTAAAGTCTTTTTTCGCCTTGTTCGAAGATCTTTTTTAAAAAGTTATATCCATAAATCGATAGAAAATTAAATTTTAGGAAACTACTTGGAAGGCGGCCGCCGTAGCCGAATTGGTTGGTGCGTGACTACCATTCGGAATTCACAGAGAGAACGTAGCGGTCGCTCCTCGACAGTTCCTCCTAAACATACTGCCGTTCGGAATCGGCTTGAAACTGTAGGACCCTCTATTTGTGAAATAACAGCAAGACGCACACCACAAATAGTAGGAGGAGCTCGGCCTAACACTCAAAAAGGGTGTATGCTCCAATTATATATAGGTTAGGTTAAATGGCTGCCCTAGCTAAAGGGCTTACTTGGACAAATGTTAAGAAATTCGTCCGTTGTGGTGCGCATTATATATATATGCTTGGAAGTTCAAGCCGTTAGCTATAATAAAAATATGTTAACTTCACACCCAAAGGTCTGCCATCTTGTCCAAGTAAGTTTATTTTTACTTCGACTGCGAGGAGTACCGATGCTCTATCAAAAGGCAATATGTTACTTCTATTCTTTGCACTTATTACGGGTTATTCTGTCATTTAAATTGGGTTCTCTCAGTACTCTTCGCACAGTTTCTGAATGGCAAGTCTTAGCTAAATTATCTTTGACCATTTCAGTTAAGGGGTTATATACCTTGTGCTGGGCTAAAAAATCGAAAATTTTTTTATGGCATATTCTAAAAGTACATCATCTTAAAAATGTAAATTCAAAATCATAAAGATCGGAGCACTAGAACGAAAGTTACAGACCGTGGAAGCGCGTGACCTTTCTTGAAAATGAAGTGCACGCAAAACTTTAGACACGATTATCTCGAAGTCGTGTTTTTTGAACATTACCGTCGCGGTGATCATTATGTAAAATCAAAGTTACAACCTCGTGAATCTGAACGGTTCACTCTTTAAAAATATTTGCATAGTTCGCTGGAATTAATTTTTTTTTGTAGGTTTTCAGCCCCTCAAAAATCATTTTTTTGGTGCAAAGAAGTTTTCATATCGACAAAATTTTTTTTTGGGTAAATAAACCATTCAGATTCACTAAAAAACATTTTTTTTTTTTTTGGTTCCAGAAGTTCATAATAAACAATACCGGCCATATCCCACCAAATAGACAGGAGAATCTTCTTTGCGTGAAGGCTATCTCTAGGGGTCGGTTCTGGTGTTTCATCTTTATCTAACTATTGGCGTTTGAGAGCAGGATTATTGTAAAGGGCCCATTTTTCATCTCCAGTAACGACACGGCTTAAAAAACTTTCATTTTCAAGCCGTTGAAGCAGCTGAGAACACATATTCACTCTCTGCTGAAGGTTGGCGACGGAGAGTCTATGCGGAACCCATTTTCCAACTGAACCAGGTGCCTCTGAACTGTTCCATGTAATGAATTTAGCCTCTGAGCTATCATATCAACTGTCAAGTTTGGCTCAGCTTCCACGAGTTCGAGCAAGGCGTCGGAGTTAAAGACTTCAGGACGACCAGCGCGCAGGGCATCCTCCACGTCGCAGTTACCACTTCGCAATTCTGAAAACCACTTTTGCGCACTCCTTACAATCACGGTATCCTCTCCGTGAACAGTGTTTATTTTTGCAGCAGCAGTTGTTGCATTTTTACCACGTTTATAAAAAAAAGTACAAAATATGCCTCTGATACGCGTTCGAAGATTCCATTTTATTTTTTAACAACACGTTCTTCTATCCGCGATTAAAATCACTTGTTCAATGCACAATATATCAAAGAAAATATAAATAGTTACGTTATATTCCGCGAATAACACGGTGCTACAAAATAAAAAAAATCGAAAGAACTCTTCAAGTGATACAGTGCACGTTTTAGGTCAAGACCAGTACAACACAAAACTGTGTTTAGAAAGTTCAAAACACCCTCAAATTTTTAATTTATTGTTAACCGATTTTTTAACCGACATTTTTAACCGATTTTTTATTTCAATATGGCCTTGGGAAGGGGAGTGTACAGTGCGTTATGAATGTATATAATTCTAAGACTGAACGATTGATGTTCAAAAGAAATTTTCAATAACAAGCTCTGATTTGTGCAATTTTTCCACGTTTTTTTGCAATGTGATGCAATTTTTTGGCCACTATTCTCCAACGGGCACCACAAATTTATACATATTTTTAAACTCCAATAAAATTTGTTCAAAATAAGTATTCATACATTGAAAGCTGTAAAAGTTACGATTTGAAAAAAAACAAATTTTCACAATTTTTAAAAATCCAGCTGAACCGAGACTGCGAGAGAATACTGCTTGACCGATAGTGCTTTACTGGTCATTCTGGCTAATTTTGAAAGACAGCAATAAGTTTATATAACTATGAATACATCTAGCATATCAAAACTCATTATAACCCAAGCTTACCTAATCCAAACTGACCAACCGAAGCTTGCATGACACAGCAGAACCGTTTGAAATTTGCTGGTAAGCATGTACAATTTAATGAGTGTGAAAAATCATCACTCTTGGATGATCAAGACCTATTGAAACTTAGCGTAAGTGCATCTAACCTAACCTAACCTAACCTAACCTTACCAAACGTTATTTAAATTAAGCTAATATAGATAATGAAATGATAAAACAATGAAATTATGTGTGTTTCAGTGCCGAGTGTATTACATGGAAAAAACTCAGCTCAGGTTGCGTTAGATTCTTTCAAGTTAATGAAGTTTGGTTAGGTTGATTTTAGTTACGAATTTCCTGTAAAGTTATGTTATTTTGTGTTATGCTAGGTAAAAATACGTTACGTTTATTTGTAGATGTTTTGAATCGAGTACACATAGAAGTACAATGCAATCGGTTCAATTGTGTTACGTAGGGGTATATTTAGTGAAGTGAGATTAGGATAAGTTATTCAAGGTTACGTCGAGTTTGGGTAGGTTGGCATTGCAAGCTGATCAAAATGCAATGCAGCAAAGCAGCACAATGGGTTCGGTTGTCTGACGTTGTATTCGGTCGGATTGATTTCGATAACGTTAGGTTAGATGAGGTTTATTAAGGTAATACTATGTCCGGGTAAGTCTGAAAATTTCAGAAGTAAGTCAGCAAATTGTGTTACTTTATGAAATATTTTTTTTTTCACGTTATAATATTCTTCTACGGCCTTTGTTCAACTCGAGAATGTTCTGTTTTTATTTTATTTCTACAAAAACGTTCTTCACTTGGAAAATTTCAATAATGCTAGATTCCGAATGGACACAGGTATGAGTAAATATACTTAATTATACACGAATTTTGCGAATAATAACGAAGAACCGCATTAAATTTGCAAATATGAAAGTAGTGCGCAAAACTTTCAGTTTACTGATTTTTTTTGTTTGACAAAAAAATCCGTTACTTCGAGACATTTTGATCGCTTTTTGAAATTAAATGCTTTTTACATTTGGAATAGACACAGCTATAAGACTTTATACTAATAAATAGACCTTTCATTTCAATATTATCAACAGCAAAAAATGGAAACATTTACTACAATTTAAGTTTTGTGTTGAAAATCAGACATACGTCAAAAGGACTAACATTTACCTCAACAAAACTGTTTCAAGATTGGAAATCGGTTAAAATGCAGACGAGCTACAAATTTTTAAGTGTCGGAATACACTCAAAAACGGTTGTTTTAACGATAAATAAAAGATTTGAGGGTGTTAAAAATTTTTTGAACACGGTTCTGCGTCGTTCTCGGCTAGATCTACAGTGCTCATCAAGTCACTTCAAAAGTTCTGATTCACTGTAGCACCGTGTAATTTTTTATATACAAAAATCGTGCAATAGTGAAATTATGGGTAAAATACGCACGAACTTATGGACTGACCTGTACAATAGCTTTGAAAATTAAATTAAATCATACACTATGTATGGCAAATACATATATTCCACCTTCGCAAGTTTTCAACGAAACTGAGCTGAGAAATTGCACCTCTCTTGTGGGCAGGAGATTTCAATGCGTGGAGTCCACTTTGGGGCGCCACCAGTAAAAGTCTAAATATAGACTTACCATGAAAAGTAGAAAAAAGCAGGCAAAATAGTCAAAATGCATCGTATACATCTGTATAGGAGGTGCCCAACCGAAGGTGTAACTTTTTAAAGTCTTTTTTCGTCTTGTTCGAAGATCTTTTTTAAAAAGTTATATCCATAAATCGATAGAAAATTTAATTTTAGGAAACTACTTGGAAGGCGGCCGCCGTAGCCGAATTGGTTGGTGCGTGACTACCATTCGGAATTCACAGAGAGAACGTAGCGGTCGCTCCTCGACAGTCACTAGCAAACCTCCGAGTGTATTTCAGCCATGAAAAAGCTCCTCCTAAACATACTGCCGTTCGGAATCGGCTTGAAACTGTAGGACCCTCTATTTGTGAAATAACAGCAAGACGCACACCACAAATAGTAGGAGGAGCTCGGCCTAACACTCAAAAAGGGTGTATGCTCCAATTATATATAGGTTAGGTTAAATGGCTGCCCTAGCTAAAGGGCTTACTTGGACAAATGTTAAGAAATTCGTCCGTTGTGGTGCGCATTATATATATATGCTTGGAAGTTCAAGCCGTTAGCTATAATAAAAATATGTTAACTTCACACCCAAACGTCTGCCATCTTGTCCAAGTAAGTTTATTTTTACTTCGACTGCGAGGAGTACAGATGCTCTATCAAAAGGCAATCTGTTACTTCTATTCTTTGCACTTATTACGGGTTATTCTGTCATTTAAATTGGGTTCTCTCAGTACTCTTCGCACAGTTTCTGAATGGCAAGTCTTAGCTAAATTATCTTTGACCATTTCAGTTAAGGGGTTATATACCTTGTGCTGGGCTAAAAAATCGAAAATTTTTTTATGGCATATTCTAAAAGTACATCATCTTAAAAATGTAAATTCAAAATCATAAAGATCGGAGCACTAGAACGAAAGTTACAGACCGTGGAAGCGCGTGACCTTTCTTGAAAATGAAGTGCACGCAAAACTTTAGACACGATTATCTCGAAGTCGTGTTTTTTGAACATTACCGTCGCGGTGATCATTATGTAAAATCAAAGTTACAACCTCGTGAATCTGAACGGTTCACTTTTTAAAAATATTTGCATAGTTCGCTGGAATTAATTTTTTTTGTAGGTTTTCAGCCCCTCAAAAATCATTTTTTTGGCGCAAAGAAGTTTTCATATCGACAAAATTTTGTTTTGGGTAAATAAACCATTCAGATTCACTAAAAAACATTGTTTTTTTTTTTTTTTTGGTTCCAGAAGTTCATAATAAACAATACCGGTCATATCCCACCAAATAGACAGGAGAATCTTCTTTGCGTGAAGGCTATCTCTAGGGGTCGGTTCTGGTGTTTCATCTTTATCTAACTATTGGCGTTTGAGAGCAGGATTATTGTAAAGGGCCCATTTTTCATCTCCAGTAACGACACGGCTTAAAAAACTTTCATTTTCAAGCCGTTGAAGCAGCTGAGAACACATATTCACTCTCTGCTGAAGGTTGGCGACGGAGAGTCTATGCGGAACCCCTTTTCCCAGCTTTGAAACCTTTTCCAACTGAACCAGGTGCCTCTGAACTGTTCCATGTAATGAATTTAGCCTCTGAGCTATCATATCAACTGTCAAGTTTGGCTCAGCTTCCACGAGTTCGAGCAAGGCGTCGGAGTTAAAGACTTCAGGACGACCAGCGCGCAGGGCATCCTCCACGTCACAGTTACCACTTCGGAATTCTGAAAACCGCTTTTGCGCACTCCTTACAATCACGGTATCCTCTCCGTGAACAGTGTTTATTTTTGCAGCAGCAGTTGTTGCATTTTTACCACGTTTATAAAAAAAAGTACAAAATATGCCTCTGATACGCGTTCGAAGATTCCATTTTATTTTTTAACAACACGTGCTTCTATCCGCGATTAAAATCACTTGTTCAATGCACAATATATCAAAGAAAATATAAATAGTTACGTTATATTCCGCGAAAAACACGGTGCTACAAAATAAAAAAAATCGAAAGAACTCTTCAAGTGATACAGTGCACGTTTTAAGTCAAGACCAGTACAACACAAAACTGTGTTTAGAAAGTTCAAAACACCCTCAAATTTTTAATTTATTGTTAATAACCCGATTTATGGTGTTTTTGATGAAGTAAAAATACATAACTAGCCCATTTTTTAACCGATTTTTTATTTCAATATGGCCTTGGGAAGGGGAGTGTACAGTGCGTTATGAATGTATATAATTCTAAGACTGAACGATTGATGTTCAAAAGAAATTTTCAATAACAAGCTCTGATTTGTGCAATTTTTCCACGTTTTTTTGCAATGTGATGCAATTTTTTGGCCACTATTCTCCAACGGGCACCACAAATTTATACATATTTTTAAACTCCAATAAAATTTGTTCAAAATAAGTCTTCATACATTGAAAGCTGTAAAAGTTACGATTTGAAAAAAAAAAAATTTTTCACAATTTTTAAAAATCCAGCTGAACCGAGACTGCGAGAGAATACTGCTTGACCGATAGTGCTTTACTGGTCATTCTGGCTAATTTTGAAAGACAGCAATAAGTTTATATAACTATGAATACATCTAGCATATCAAAACTCATTATAACCCAAGCTTACCTAATCCAAACTGACCAACCGAAGCTTGCATGACACAGCAGAACCGTTTGAAATTTGCTGGTAAGCATGTACAATTTAATGAGTGTGAAAAATCATCACTCTTGGGTGATCAAGACCTATTGAAACTTAGCGTAAGTGCATCTAACCTAACCTAACCTAACCTTACCAAACGTTATTTAAATTAAGCTAATATAGATAATGAAATGATAAGACAATGAAATTATGTGTGTTTCAGTGCCGAGTGTATTACATGGAAAAAACTCAGCTCAGGTTGCGTTAGATTCTTTCAGGTTAATGAAGTTTGGTTAGGTTGATTTTAGTTACGAATTTCCTGTAAAGTTATGTTATTTTGTGTTATGCTAGGTAAAAATACGTTACGTTTATTTGTAGATGTTTTGAATCGAGTACACATAGAAGTACAATGCAATCGGTTCAATTGTGTTACGTAGGGGTATATTTAGTGAAGTGAGATTAGGATAAGTTATTCAAGGTTACGTCGAGTTTGGGTAGGTTGGCATTGCAAGCTGATCAAAATGCAATGCAGCAAAGCAGCACAATGGGTTCGGTTGTCTGACGTTGTATTCGGTCGGATTGATTTCGATAACGTTAGGTTAGATGAGGTTTATTAAGGTAATACTATGTCCGGGTAAGTCTGAAAATTTCAGAAGTAAGTCAGCAAATTGTGATACTTTATGCAATATTACTTTTTTTCACGTTATAATATTCTTCTACGGTCTTTGTTCAACTCGAGAATGTTCTGTTTTTATTTTATTTCTACAAAAACGTTCTTCACTTGGAAAATTTCAATAATGCTAGATTCCGAATGGACACAGGTATGAGTAAATATACTTAATTATATACGAATTTTGCGAATAATAACGAAGAACCGCATTAAATTTGCAAATATGAAAGTAGTGCGCAAAACTTTCAGTTTACTGATTGTTTTTGTTTCACAAAAAAATCCGTTACTTCGAGACATTTTGATCGCTTTTTGAAATTAAATGCTTTTTACATTTGGAATAGACACAGCTATAAGACTTTATACTAATAAATAAACCTTTTTAAAAACCATTTCAATATTATCAACAGCAAAAAATGGAAACATTTACTACAATTTAAGTTTTGTGTTGAAAATCAGACATACGTCAAAAGGACTAACATTTACCTCAACAAAACTGTTTCAAGATTGGAAATCGGTTAAAATGCAGACGAGCTACAAATTTTTAAGTGTCGGAATACACTCAAACACGGTTTTTTTTACGATAAATAAAAGATTTGAGGGTGTTAAAAATTTTTTGAACACGGTTCTGCGTCGTTCTCGGCTAGATCTACAGTGCTCATCATGTCACTTCAAAAGTTCTGATTCACTGTAGCACCGTGTAATTTTTTATATACAAAAATCGTGCAATAGTGAAATTATGGGTAAAATACGCACGAACTTATGGACTGACCTGTACAATAGCTTTGGAAATTAAATTAAATCATACACTATGTATGGCAAATACATATATTCCACCTTTGCAAGTTTTCAACGAAACTGAGCTGAGAAATTGCACCTCTCTTGTGGGCAGGAGATTTCAATGCGTGGAGTCCACTTTGGGGCGCCACCAGTAAAAGTCTAAATATAGACTTACCATGAAAAGTAGAAAAAAGCAGGCAAAATAGTCAAAATGCATCGTATACATCTGTATAGGAGGTGCCCAACCGAAGGTGTAACTTTTTAAAGTCTTTTTTCGTCTTGTTCGAAGATCTTTTTTAAAAAGTTATATCCATAAATCGATAGAAAATTTAATTTTAGGAAACTACTTGGAAGGCGGCCGCCGTAGCCGAATTGGTTGGTGCGTGACTACCATTCGGAATTCACAGAGAGAACGTAGCGGTCGCTCCTCGACAGTCACTAGCAAACCTCCGAGTGTATTTCAGCCATGAAAAAGCTCCTCCTAAACATACTGCCGTTCGGAATCGGCTTGAAACTGTAGGACCCTCTATTTGTGAAATAATAGCAAGACGCACACCACACATAGTAGGAGGAGCTCGGCCTAACACTCAAAAAGGGTGTATGCTCCAATTATATATAGGTTAGGTTAAATGGCTGCCCTAGCTAAAGGGCTTACTTGGACAAATGTTAAGAAATTCGTCCGTTGTGGTGCGCATTATATATATATGCTTGGAAGTTCAAGCCGTTAGCTATAATAAAAATATGTTAACTTCACACCCAAAGGTCTGCCATCTTGTCCAAGTAAGTTTATTTTTACTTCGACTGCGAGGAGTACAGATGCTCCATCAAAAGGCAATCTGTTACTTCTATTCTTTGCACTTATTACGGGTTATTCTGTCATTTAAATTGGGTTCTCTCAGTACTCTTCGCACAGTTTCTGAATGGCAAGTCTTAGCTAAATTATCTTTGACCATTTCAGTTAAGGGGTTATATACCTTGTGCTGGGCTAAAAAATCGCAAATTTTTTTATGGCATATTCTAAAAGTACATCATCTTAAAAATGTAAATTCAAAATCATAAAGATCGGAGCACTAGAACGAAAGTTACAGACCGTGGAAGCGCGTGACCTTTCTTGAAAATGAAGTGCACGCAAAACTTTAGACACGATTATCTCGAAGTCGTGTTTTTTGAACATTACCGTCGCGGTGATCATTATGTAAAATCAAAGTTACAACCCCGTGAATCTGACGGTTCACTTTTTAAAAATATTTGCATAGTTCGCTGGAATTAATTTTTTTTGTAGGTTTTCAGCCCCTCAAAAATCATTTTTTTGGTGCAAAGAAGTTTTCATATCGACAAAATTTTTTTTTGGGTAAATAAACCATTCAGATTCACTAAAAAACATTGTTTTTTTTTTTTTTTTTGGTTCCAGAAGTTCATAATAAACAATACCGGTCATATCCCACCACATAGACAGGAGAATCTTCTTTGCGTGAAGGCTATCTCTAGGGGTCGGTTCTGGTGTTTCATCTTTATCTAACTATTGGCGTTTGAGAGCAGGATTATTGTAAAGGGCCCATTTTTCATCTCCAGTAACGACACGGCTTAAAAAACTTTCATTTTCAAGCCGTTGAAGCAGCTGAGAACACATATTCACTCTCTGCTGAAGGTTGGCGACGGAGAGTCTATGCGGAACCCATTTTCCCAGCTTTGAAACCTTTTCCAACTGAACCAGGTGCCTCTGAACTGTTCCATGTAATGAATTTAGCCTCTGAGCTATCATATCAACTGTCAAGTTTGGCTCAGCTTCCACGAGTTCGAGCAAGGCGTCGGAGTTAAAGACTTCAGGACGACCAGCGCGCAGGGCATCCTCCACGTCGCAGTTACCACTTCGGAATTCTGAAAACCACTTTTGCGCACTCCTTACAATCACGGTATCCTCTCCGTGAACAGTGTTTATTTTTGCAGCAGCAGTTGTTGCATTTTTACCACGTTTATAAAAAAAAATACAAAATATGCCTCTGATACGCGTTCGAAGATTCCATTTTATTTTTTAACAACACGTGCTTCTATCCGCGATTAAAATCACTTGTTCAATGCACAATATATCAAAGAAAATATAAATAGTTACGTTATATTCCGCGAATAACACGGTGCTACAAAATAAAAAAAATCGAAAGAACTCTTCAAGTGATACAGTGCACGTTTTAGGTCAAGACCAGTACAACACAAAACTGTGTTTAGAAAGTTCAAAACACCCTCAAATTTTTAATTTATTGTTAATAACCCGATTTATGGTGTTTTTGATGAAGTAAAAATACATAACTAGCCCATTTTTTAACCGATTTTTTATTTCAATATGGCCTTGGGAAGGGGAGTGTACAGTGCGTTATGATTGTATATAATTCTAAGACTGAACGATTGATGTTCAAAAGAAATTTTCAATAACAAGCTCTGATTTGTGCAATTTTTCCACGTTTTTTGCAATGTGATGCAATTTTTTGGCCACTATTCTCCAACGGGCACCACAAATTTATACATATTTTTAAACTCCAATAAAATTTGTTCAAAATAAGTCTTCATACATTGAAAGCTGTAAAAGTTACGATTTGAAAAAAAAAAAAATTTTTCACAATTTTTAAAAATCCAGCTGAACCGAGACTGCGAGAGAATACTGCTTGACCGATAGTGCTTTACTGGTCATTCTGGCTAATTTTGAAAGACAGCAATAAGTTTATATAACTATGAATACATCTAGCATATCAAAACTCATTATAACCCAAGCTTACCTAATCCAAACTGACCAACCGAAGCTTGCATGACACAGCAGAACCGTTTGAAATTTGCTGGTAAGCATGTACAATTTAATGAGTGTGAAAAATCATCACTCTTGGGTGATCAAGACCTATTGAAACTTAGCGTAAGTGCATCTAACCTAACCTAACCTAACCTTACCAAACGTTATTTAAATTAAGCTAATATAGATAATGAAATGATAAGACAATGAAATTATGTGTGTTTCAGTGCCGAGTGTATTACATGGAAAAAACTCAGCTCAGGTTGCGTTAGATTCTTTCAGGTTAATGAAGTTTGGTTAGGTTGATTTTAGTTACGAATTTCCTGTAAAGTTATGTTATTTTGTGTTATGCTAGGTAAAAATACGTTACGTTTATTTGTAGATGTTTTGAATCGAGTACACATAGAAGTACAATGCAATCGGTTCAATTGTGTTACGTAGGGGTATATTTAGTGAAGTGAGATTAGGATAAGTTATTCAAGGTTACGTCGAGTTTGGGTAGGTTGGCATTGCAAGCTGATCAAAATGCAATGCAGCAAAGCAGCACAATGGGTTCGGTTGTCTGACGTTGTATTCGGTCGGATTGATTTCGATAACGTTAGGTTAGATGAGGTTTATTAAGGTAATACTATGTCCGGGTAAGTCTGAAAATTTCAGAAGTAAGTCAGCAAATTGTGTTACTTTATGCAATATTACTTTTTTTTCACGTTATAATATTCTTCTACGGTCTTTGTTCAACTCGAGAATGTTCTGTTTTTATTTTATTTCTACAAAAACGTTCTTCACTTGGAAAATTTCAATAATGCTAGATTCCGAATGGACACAGGTATGAGTAAATATACTTAATTATACACGAATTTTGCGAATAATAACGAAGAGCCGCATTAAATTTGCAAATATGAAAGTAGTGCGCAAAACTTTCAGTTTACTGATTTTTTTTGTTTCACAAAAAAATCCGTTACTTCGAGACATTTTGATCGCTTTTTGAAATTAAATGCTTTTTACATTTGGAATAGACACAGCTATAAGACTTTATACTAATAAATAAACCTTTTTAAAAACCATTTCAATATTATCAACAGCAAAAAATGGAAACATTTACTACAATTTAAGTTTTGTGTTGAAAATCAGACATACGTCAAAAGGACTAACATTTACCTCAACAAAACTGTTTCAAGATTGGAAATCGGTTAAAATGCAGACGAGCTACAAATTTTTAAGTGTCGGAATACACTCAAACACGGTTTTTTTAACGATAAATAAAAGATTTGAGGGTGTTAAAAATTTGTTGAACACGGTTCTGCGTCGTTCTCGGCTAGATCTACAGTGCTCATCATGTCACTTCAAAAGTTCTGATTCACTGTAGCACCGTGTAATTTTTTATATATTGTACAAAAATCGTGCAATAGTGAAATTATGGGTAAAATACGCACGAACTTATGGACTGACCTGTACAATAGCTTTGGAAATTAAATTAAATCATACACTATGTATGGCAAATACATATATTCCACCTTCGCAAGTTTTCAACGAAACTGAGCTGAGAAATTGCACCTCTCTTGTGGGCAGGAGATTTCAATGCGTGGAGTCCACTTTGGGGCGCCACCAGTAAAAGTCTAAATATAGACTTACCATGAAAAGTAGAAAAAAAGCAGGCAAAATAGTCAAAATGCATCGTATACATCTGTATAGGAGGTGCCCAACCGAAGGTGTAACTTTTTAAAGTCTTTTTTCGTCTTGTTCGAAGATCTTTTTTAAAAAGTTATATCCATAAATCGATAGAAAATTTAATTTTAGGAAACTACTTGGAAGGCGGCCGCCGTAGCCGAATTGGTTGGTGCGTGACTACCATTCGGAATTCACAGAGAGAACGTAGCGGTCGCTCCTCGACAGTCACTAGCAAACCTCCGAGTGTATTTCAGCCATGAAAAAGCTCCTCCTAAACATACTGCTGTTCGGAATCGGCTTGAAACTGTAGGACCCTCTATTTGTGAAATAATAGCAAGACGCACACCACACATAGTAGGAGGAGCTCGGCCTAACACTCAAAAAGGGCGTATGCTCCAATTATATATAGGTTAGGTTAAATGGCTGCCCTAGCTAAAGGGCTTACTTGGACAAATGTTAAGAAATTCGTCCGTTGTGGTGCGCATTATATATATATGCTTGGAAGTTCAAGCCGTTAGCTATAATAAAAATATGTTAACTTCACACCCAAAGGTCTGCCATCTTGTCCAAGTAAGTTTATTTTTACTTCGACTGCGAGGAGTACCGATGCTCTATCAAAAGGCAATATGTTACTTCTATTCTTTGCACTTATTACGGGTTATTCTGTCATTTAAATTGGGTTCTCTCAGTACTCTTCGCACAGTTTCTGAATGGCAAGTCTTAGCTAAATTATCTTTGACCATTTCAGTTAAGGGGTTATATACCTTGTGCTGGGCTAAAAAATCGAAAATTTTTTTATGGCATATTCTAAAAGTACATCATCTTAAAAATGTAAATTCAAAATCATAAAGATCGGAGCACTAGAACGAAAGTTACAGACCGTGGAAGCGCGTGACCTTTCTTGAAAATGAAGTGCACGCAAAACTTTAGACACGATTATCTCGAAGTCGTGTTTTTTGAACATTACCGTCGCGGTGATCATTATGTAAAATCAAAGTTACAACCTCGTGAATCTGAACGGTTCACTTTTTAAAAATATTTGCATAGTTCGCTGGAATTAATTTTTTTTGTAGGTTTTCAGCCCCTCAAAAATCATTTTTTTGGTGCAAAGAAGTTTTCATATCGACAAAAATTTTTTTTGGGTAAATAAACCATTCAGATTCACTAAAAAACATTTTTTTTTTTTTTGGTTCCAGAAGTTCATAATAAACAATACCGGTCATATCCCACCAAATAGACAGAAGAATCTTCTTTGCGTGATGGCTATCTCTAGGGGTCGGTTCTGGTGTTTCATCTTTATCTAACTATTGGCGTTTGAGAGCAGGATTATTGTAAAGGGCCCATTTTTCATCTCCAGTAACGACACGGCTTAAAAAACTTTCATTTTCAAGCCGTTGAAGCAGCTGAGAACACATATTCACTCTCTGCTGAAGGTTGGCGACGGAGAGTCTATGCGGAACCCATTTTCCCAGCTTTGAAACCTTTTCCAACTGAACCAGGTGCCTCTGAACTGTTCCATGTAATGAATTTAGCCTCTGAGCTATCATATCAACTGTCAAGTTTGGCTCAGCTTCCACGAGTTCGAGCAAGGCGTCGGAGTTAAAGACTTCAGGACGACCAGCGCGCAGGGCATCCTCCACGTCGCAGTTACCACTTCGGAATTCTGAAAACCACTTTTGCGCACTCCTTACAATCACGGTATCCTCTCCGTGAACAGTGTTTATTTTTGCAGCAGCAGTTGTTGCATTTTTACCACGTTTATAAAAAAAAATACAAAATATGCCTCTGATACGCGTTCGAAGATTCCATTTTATTTTTTAACAACACGTGCTTCTATCCGCGATTAAAATCACTTGTTCAATGCACAATATATCAAAGAAAATATAAATAGTTACGTTATATTCCGCGAATAACACGGTGCTACAAAATAAAAAAAATCGAAAGAACTCTTCAAGTGATACAGTGCACGTTTTAGGTCAAGACCAGTACAACACAAAACTGTGTTTAGAAAGTTCAAAACACCCTCAAATTTTTAATTTATTGTTAATAACCCGATTTATGGTGTTTTTGATGAAGTAAAAATACATAACTAGCCCATTTTTTAACCGATTTTTTATTTCAATATGGCCTTGGGAAGGGGAGTGTACAGTGCGTTATGATTGTATATAATTCTAAGACTGAACGATTGATGTTCAAAAGAAATTTTCAATAACAAGCTCTGATTTGTGCAATTTTTCCACGTTTTTTGCAATGTGATGCAATTTTTTGGCCACTATTCTCCAACGGGCACCACAAATTTATACATATTTTTAAACTCCAATAAAATTTGTTCAAAATAAGTCTTCATACATTGAAAGCTGTAAAAGTTACGATTTGAAAAAAAAAAAAATTTTTCACAATTTTTAAAAATCCAGCTGAACCGAGACTGCGAGAGAATACTGCTTGACCGATAGTGCTTTACTGGTCATTCTGGCTAATTTTGAAAGACAGCAATAAGTTTATATAACTATGAATACATCTAGCATATCAAAACTCATTATAACCCAAGCTTACCTAATCCAAACTGACCAACCGAAGCTTGCATGACACAGCAGAACCGTTTGAAATTTGCTGGTAAGCATGTACAATTTAATGAGTGTGAAAAATCATCACTCTTGGGTGATCAAGACCTATTGAAACTTAGCGTAAGTGCATCTAACCTAACCTAACCTAACCTTACCAAACGTTATTTAAATTAAGCTAATATAGATAATGAAATGATAAGACAATGAAATTATGTGTGTTTCAGTGCCGAGTGTATTACATGGAAAAAACTCAGCTCAGGTTGCGTTAGATTCTTTCAGGTTAATGAAGTTTGGTTAGGTTGATTTTAGTTACGAATTTCCTGTAAAGTTATGTTATTTTGTGTTATGCTAGGTAAAAATACGTTACGTTTATTTGTAGATGTTTTGAATCGAGTACACATAGAAGTACAATGCAATCGGTTCAATTGTGTTACGTAGGGGTATATTTAGTGAAGTGAGATTAGGATAAGTTATTCAAGGTTACGTCGAGTTTGGGTAGGTTGGCATTGCAAGCTGATCAAAATGCAATGCAGCAAAGCAGCACAATGGGTTCGGTTGTCTGACGTTGTATTCGGTCGGATTGATTTCGATAACGTTAGGTTAGATGAGGTTTATTAAGGTAATACTATGTCCGGGTAAGTCTGAAAATTTCAGAAGTAAGTCAGCAAATTGTGTTACTTTATGCAATATTACTTTTTTTTCACGTTATAATATTCTTCTACGGTCTTTGTTCAACTCGAGAATGTTCTGTTTTTATTTTATTTCTACAAAAACGTTCTTCACTTGGAAAATTTCAATAATGCTAGATTCCGAATGGACACAGGTATGAGTAAATATACTTAATTATACACGAATTTTGCGAATAATAACGAAGAGCCGCATTAAATTTGCAAATATGAAAGTAGTGCGCAAAACTTTCAGTTTACTGATTTTTTTTGTTTCACAAAAAAATCCGTTACTTCGAGACATTTTGATCGCTTTTTGAAATTAAATGCTTTTTACATTTGGAATAGACACAGCTATAAGACTTTATACTAATAAATAAACCTTTTTAAAAACCATTTCAATATTATCAACAGCAAAAAATGGAAACATTTACTACAATTTAAGTTTTGTGTTGAAAATCAGACATACGTCAAAAGGACTAACATTTACCTCAACAAAACTGTTTCAAGATTGGAAATCGGTTAAAATGCAGACGAGCTACAAATTTTTAAGTGTCGGAATACACTCAAACACGGTTTTTTTAACGATAAATAAAAGATTTGAGGGTGTTAAAAATTTGTTGAACACGGTTCTGCGTCGTTCTCGGCTAGATCTACAGTGCTCATCATGTCACTTCAAAAGTTCTGATTCACTGTAGCACCGTGTAATTTTTTATATATTGTACAAAAATCGTGCAATAGTGAAATTATGGGTAAAATACGCACGAACTTATGGACTGACCTGTACAATAGCTTTGGAAATTAAATTAAATCATACACTATGTATGGCAAATACATATATTCCACCTTCGCAAGTTTTCAACGAAACTGAGCTGAGAAATTGCACCTCTCTTGTGGGCAGGAGATTTCAATGCGTGGAGTCCACTTTGGGGCGCCACCAGTAAAAGTCTAAATATAGACTTACCATGAAAAGTAGAAAAAAAGCAGGCAAAATAGTCAAAATGCATCGTATACATCTGTATAGGAGGTGCCCAACCGAAGGTGTAACTTTTTAAAGTCTTTTTTCGTCTTGTTCGAAGATCTTTTTTAAAAAGTTATATCCATAAATCGATAGAAAATTTAATTTTAGGAAACTACTTGGAAGGCGGCCGCCGTAGCCGAATTGGTTGGTGCGTGACTACCATTCGGAATTCACAGAGAGAACGTAGCGGTCGCTCCTCGACAGTCACTAGCAAACCTCCGAGTGTATTTCAGCCATGAAAAAGCTCCTCCTAAACATACTGCTGTTCGGAATCGGCTTGAAACTGTAGGACCCTCTATTTGTGAAATAATAGCAAGACGCACACCACACATAGTAGGAGGAGCTCGGCCTAACACTCAAAAAGGGCGTATGCTCCAATTATATATAGGTTAGGTTAAATGGCTGCCCTAGCTAAAGGGCTTACTTGGACAAATGTTAAGAAATTCGTCCGTTGTGGTGCGCATTATATATATATGCTTGGAAGTTCAAGCCGTTAGCTATAATAAAAATATGTTAACTTCACACCCAAAGGTCTGCCATCTTGTCCAAGTAAGTTTATTTTTACTTCGACTGCGAGGAGTACCGATGCTCTATCAAAAGGCAATATGTTACTTCTATTCTTTGCACTTATTACGGGTTATTCTGTCATTTAAATTGGGTTCTCTCAGTACTCTTCGCACAGTTTCTGAATGGCAAGTCTTAGCTAAATTATCTTTGACCATTTCAGTTAAGGGGTTATATACCTTGTGCTGGGCTAAAAAATCGAAAATTTTTTTATGGCATATTCTAAAAGTACATCATCTTAAAAATGTAAATTCAAAATCATAAAGATCGGAGCACTAGAACGAAAGTTACAGACCGTGGAAGCGCGTGACCTTTCTTGAAAATGAAGTGCACGCAAAACTTTAGACACGATTATCTCGAAGTCGTGTTTTTTGAACATTACCGTCGCGGTGATCATTATGTAAAATCAAAGTTACAACCTAGTGAATCTGAACGGTTCACTTTTTAAAAATATTTGCATAGTTCGCTGGAATTAATTTTTTTTGTAGGTTTTCAGCCCCTCAAAAATCATTTTTTTGGTGCAAAGAAGTTTTCATATCGACAAAAATTTTTTTTGGGTAAATAAACCATTCAGATTCACTAAAAAACATTTTTTTTTTTTTTGGTTCCAGAAGTTCATAATAAACAATACCGGTCATATCCCACCAAATAGACAGAAGAATCTTCTTTGCGTGATGGCTATCTCTAGGGGTCGGTTCTGGTGTTTCATCTTTATCTAACTATTGGCGTTTGAGAGCAGGATTATTGTAAAGGGCCCATTTTTCATCTCCAGTAACGACACGGCTTAAAAAACTTTCATTTTCAAGCCGTTGAAGCAGCTGAGAACACATATTCACTCTCTGCTGAAGGTTGGCGACGGAGAGTCTATGCGGAACCCATTTTCCCAGCTTTGAAACCTTTTCCAACTGAACCAGGTGCCTCTGAACTGTTCCATGTAATGAATTTAGCCTCTGAGCTATCATATCAACTGTCAAGTTTGGCTCAGCTTCCACGAGTTCGAGCAAGGCGTCGGAGTTAAAGACTTCAGGACGACCAGCGCGCAGGGCATCCTCCACGTCGCAGTTACCACTTCGGAATTCTGAAAACCACTTTTGCGCACTCCTTACAATCACGGTATCCTCTCCGTGAACAGTGTTTATTTTTGCAGCAGCAGTTGTTGCATTTTTACCACGTTTATACAAAAAAGTACAAAATATGCCTCTGATACGCGTTCGAAGATTCCATTTTATTTTTTAACAACACGTGCTTCTATCCGCGATTAAAATCACTTGTTCAATGCACAATATATCAAAGAAAATATAAATAGTTACGTTATATTCCGCGAATAACACGGTGCTACAAAATAAAAAAAATCGAAAGAACTCTTCAAGTGATACAGTGCACGTTTTAGGTCAAGACCAGTACAACACAAAACTGTGTTTAGAAAGTTCAAAACACCCTCAAATTTTTAATTTATTGTTAATAACCCGATTTATGGTGTTTTTGATGAAGTAAAAATACATAACTAGCCCATTTTTTAACCGATTTTTTATTTCAATATGGCCTTGGGAAGGGGAGTGTACAGTGCGTTATGATTGTATATAATTCTAAGACTGAACGATTGATGTTCAAAAGAAATTTTCAATAACAAGCTCTGATTTGTGCAATTTTTCCACGTTTTTTGCAATGTGATGCAATTTTTTGGCCACTATTCTCCAACGGGCACCACAAATTTATACATATTTTTAAACTCCAATAAAATTTGTTCAAAATAAGTCTTCATACATTGAAAGCTGTAAAAGTTACGATTTGAAAAAAAAAAAAATTTTTCACAATTTTTAAAAATCCAGCTGAACCGAGACTGCGAGAGAATACTGGTTGACCGATAGTGCTTTACTGGTCATTCTGGCTAATTTTGAAAGACAGCACTAAGTTTATATAACTATGAATACATCTAACATAACAAAACTCATTATAACCCAAGCTTACCTAATCCAAACTGACCAACCGAAGCTTGCATGACACAGCAGAACAGTTTGAAATTTGCTGGTAAACATGTACAATTTAATGAGTGTGAAAAATCATCACTCTTGGATGATCAAGACCTATTGAAACTTAGCGTAAGTGCATCTAACCTAACCTAACCTAACCTAACCTTACCAAACGTTATTTAAATTAAGCTAATATAGATAATGAAATGATAAGACAATGAAATTATGTGTGTTTCAGTGCCGAGTGTATTACATGGAAAAAACTCAGTTCAGGTTGCGTTAGATTCTTTCAGGTTAATGAAGTTTGGTTAGGTTGATTTTAGTTACGAATTTCCTGTAAAGTTATGTTATTTTGTGTTATGCTAGGTAAAAATACGTTACGTTTATTTGTAGATGTTTTGAATCGAGTACACATAGAAGTACAATGCAATCGGTTCAATTGTGTTACGTAGGGGTATATTTAGTGAAGTGAGATTAGGATAAGTTATTCAAGGTTACGTCGAGTTTGGGTAGGTTGGCATTGCAAGCTGATCAAAATGCAATGCAGCAAAGCAGCACAATGGGTTCGGTTGTCTGACGTTGTATTCGGTCGGATTGATTTCGATAACGTTAGGTTAGATGAGGTTTATTAAGGTAATACTATGTCCGGGTAAGTCTGAAAATTTCAGAAGTAAGTCAGCAAATTGTGTTACTTTATGCAATATTACTTTTTTTCACGTTATAATATTCTTCTACGGTCTTTGTTCAACTCGAGAATGTTCTGTTTTTATTTTATTTCTACAAAAACGTTCTTCACTTGGAAAATTTCTAATCAATTTTGATGAAATAATGCTTGCTAGATTCCGAATGGACACAGGTATGAGTAAATATACTTAATTATACACGAATTTTGCGAATAATAACGAAGAACCGCATTAAATTTGCAAATATGGAAGTAGTTTACTGATTTTTTTGTTTCACAAAAAAGTCCGATACTTCGAGACATTTTGATCGATTTTTGAAATTAAATGCTTTTTACATTCGGAATAGACACAGCTATAAGACTTTATGCTAATAAAATATACTAATAATAAAAAAAACAAAAATTGGAGACATTTACTACAATTTAAGTTTTGTGTTGAAAATCAGACATACGTCAAAAGGACTAACATTTACCTCAACAAAACTGTTTCAAGATTGGAAATCGGTTAAAATGCAGACGAGCTACAAATTTTTAAGTGTCGGAAAACACTCAAAATCGGTTTTTTAAGGATAAATAAAAAAATTGTGGGTGTTAAAAATTTTCTGAGCACGGTTCTGCGTCGTTCTCGGCTAGATCTACAGTGTTCATCATGTCACTTCAAAAGCTCTGATTCACTGTAGCACCGTGTAATTTTTTATATGAAAAAATCGTGGAATAGTGAAATTATGGGTGAAATACGCACGAACTTATGGACTAACCTGTACAATAGCTTTGGAAATTAAATTAAATGATACACTGTGTATGGCAAATACATATATTCCACCTTCGCAAGTTTTCAACGAAACTGAGCTGAGAAATTGCACCACTCTTGTGGGCAGGAGATTTCAATGCGTGGAGTCCACTTTGGGGCGCCAGCAAAACAAACAAAAGGGGTACATTAATTGAAAATTTCGTAGTAAATCATAGTTTCACCATACTTAATAAGGGTTCGCCAACCCACTTTTCATCACAGTCTTCCTTTACAAACGTAGATAATACTCCATCCTCTCCACAAATTTCAGCTAGGATTGAATGGAAAGTATACTCTGACCTTTACGGAAGCGACCACTTTTCTATTTGGATAACTGTTCAAACCAATATCCATACAGTAAAATATGTATAACCACCTCCTAAAGTTCAAAATCGACTTCGCTAAGTGGGGTAAATTTCAAACAGAGATTACAATTAACTTGAATAACTTACCCGTGCAAAATATGACTTGGTCCATTATTACAAAGCTAATATAATAATGCACCTATCTGGTGGAACCAAAACCTAAAGCGACTTCGATCCCAAAAAATTGAGGAGTGGAAATTTTCAAAAGAAACATGTCAAATATGATACTAATCTAATGTCCTATAAAAAATCAATTGCTATTTTCAAAAGAGCGGTTAAAATCGCCAAGAGGAAAAGTTTCGAGATCTCCTAAAATGATTTGGTCGGACGTCAGGCGACTCACTGGTATCCCTCGTGTCCCCATAACATCTATCCAATCAAACAATACGTTGCTCACCAACTCCGAAGATATAGCAACCACCTTCGCTAATTTTTGGTTTGAACTTTCTGAGGATAATCATATTTCTCGCGAATACATCCCAGAAAAAGAGTACTGGTATTCCATGCCTTACAAACCGGAGAATTTATCGCAGTCAGCAAAATATGTGGAAAAGAAGATAGTGGTTTGTGAATTGGAATCAGCACTTAAACATGCTAAAGGTTAAACTCTTGGCATGCTCTCTAATTTGCTGGTAGCAGCAAAAAAAGGCTACTTTCTCTTTATAACACTTTCTTCTCCAAAAGTTCATACCCACATCTTTGGCGTATAGCCACAATTATCCCTATCTTTAAACCAAGTGAACCTACCATCTTGCCTTCATCCTACAGACCCAGTTCTTTGCTTTCTTGTCTTAGCAAAACGTTTGAAAAGATTATTGCTAAACGGCTGATCTGGTTTGTAACAAAAAATAATCTTATCAAACATAATTTTTAATGTCTTCAATCGACTCAAAACGCCTTCCCCGAAGTGGCAATTTTAGTTTTGGGAAGAGAAAAAAGTCACAGGGTGCGAGATCTGGCGAATACGGTGGCTGTTCGATAGTATTTATTAAGTTTTTGGTCTTGTATTCGCGTACAATCAAGGCTCGGTGCGATGGCGCGTTGTCGTCGTGCAGAATCCACGAATTGTCCTTCCACAATTCGGGCCGTTTACGGCGAATGGCTTCACGTAAACGCCTTAAAACGGATACATAATATTCCTTATTAACCGTTTGGCCCTCTGGAAGGAACTCAGAGTGCACCACGCCTTGGTAATCAAAGAAAACCGTGAGCATAACCTTCACTTTTGACCGGCTTTGGCGTGGTTTTTTTGGATACGGCTCGTTCTCGAAGCGCCATTCAGACGATTGCTGACTGGTTTGCATATCGTACTCGTAGACCCATGTCTCATCACCAGTTATTATGCGTTTCATGAACGTAGGGTCCGTATTAGCTCGGGAAACCATGTCTTCAGAGACCTCCTTCCGATGCTCTTTTTGCAAAAATCCATAGTAAAATTCGCCAAGTAAACAAAAGATCAACTCACTTTGACTGCAGAATAAAACACACGAAGTAATAGATCCCGTTCTAATAAGGCTTGTGCATTCAAGGACATGTGTACCAACATGAAAAAACCAAATTTGAAGTGTCAGGTATTCCCGGGAGAGTTTAAATTATAAATTCCGGGTACTTATTTTACACAATGTATAGGGTGGGCCATGTAAAATTTGCTTTTTTAATCGGCTATAAAAACAAACTAATCAATATTTTTTCAAACTTTTTTTTTTTTATTTTGAATATTGAACATTGTCATTTATGTATGAAAAATAATATTGTTCAAATCACTGCTACGACTGGCTTTAGAGTAGGCCATTCGATCAACCCAATTTTAAGCACATTTTCGATTGTTTGCGCTCCAATTTCATAGCATTTGCCCTTAACGGCTCTCCACAAAAAATAGTCCAACACTCACAGCTCCGAGGCGGCCAACTGATATCGGAATTTCGGCTGATTATTCGGTTTTCAAAAACGGTAGCCAAAAGTTCGAGTGTAACTTTGGTAGTGTGACAAGTTGCACCGTCCTGTTGAAACCAAATGTCTTCCATGTCATCCTCTTACATTTTTGGAAACAACTCGTTGAGCATGTCACAGTAACGCTCGCCATTTACTGTAACCGCGGCTCCTCGCTCATTCTCGAAAAAAAATGGCCCGATGATGCCGCCGCACCAAACAGTGACTCGTTGTGGACGCATTTGCTTATTTACAGTAACGTGTGGATTTTCTGAGCCCGAAATCCGACAATTTTGCTTATTGACGTAGCCACCGATGTGAATATGAGCTTCATCAGAAAAGAAGAAGAAGACTCACCACTTTGGAAATAGGTTTTCAATATTTCCCAATTTTGTTCAAGGGTATAGCGTCCCATTTCGTAAATGTCAAACCTTTAAGTAACTTATAAACACATTTGGCATGTCATTTGTGTTACCATTCTCAAAAAAAATAGGTGGTTCAAAAAGCAAACGCTATGTGGCCCACTCTGTATATATCCTCAACTAGTTTTTGATAGTACCATAAATGAATCTGTCAGTAACTTAAAGATTTTAGGTATATGGTTCGACAATAAGCTTAGTTTTAAGTACCAATGTACTAGCCTTAGAAAGAGCCTATGCAAGAGAGTAAACATTATTAAATATTTATGTAGTAAAAGATTTTTTATGCACCCCATTACTCTCACAAACATCATAAAAGCTATATCGATACTCTCCAAGATCGAATATGGGCTGCTATTTTTGGTTGGTGTGCAAAAACATATATCAAGCAACTAGAACCTATACATCATGCTGCGATTCGACGTAGCATAAACGCATTCCCAACACCACGTGTGAAATGCATTTTGGGCGAAACTGGTTTACCTTCATTGAGGGAAAGCATATACGACACAATGATCCAACTGATACCCAAACTACTATATTCTCCGAACTCTAATCTCCATAAAATCGCAATTAGTGCTTCTAAACACAGAAGAAACTATAAACATAAGCCTACACTTCGACGCTGTGTCGGTACTGCAAGTTTTTTTATATAAATATACCGTCTTAATGCCATAAAATCAATATGCAACCCGAGGGGCTGATATGTGAATTCAAAATTGATACATCTCTGCACGCTTTAGATAAATCCAACACTACCAATGAAAGTTTTTTTACAATTTTTGGTTTGGAAATCGTCAATAACTACAAACAATAAAATTGTGTACCTATTTTGACTGACGGCTGTAAAGCAACAAACATTGCGTTTTCAGTTACCTCATCGAACGGCAGTACCATCAGTGGTGGTACGCTCCCTCCACACACAACAGTATTTACTGCCGAGGCTTTTGCTATCCACAAAGCTCTAGAATATGTCTTTCAGCAAAAGCAGAAGTTCGACGTTCCGACAGTTTTTCCTGCTTAAACGCAGTTCAAAACATACGCAACGGCTCAACAATAATAGTCGGGATCCGTGACCTTTGCATTAAATATAGGAAAAAAATTGCATTGCTCTGGGTACGCGGCCATGTCGGCATTCCTGGTAATTAACAAGCTGTTACTGCAGCGAAATACTTTGGATTAGAATCTACTTTTCAATATGAGACAAACGATTATAATGACCTGAAGAAAATATTACGACAACACTCCCACCAAAAGAGTCTCAAAGAATGGAAAAATTACTAGCATCGATACCCCAAACTTAACCCGATCGCGATAAACTTTTCTACCCCAGCAATGTCACTCGTCTACAAGCAACCATTTTCACACGCCTAAGGATAGGGTATACGGAAATAACTCACCAACATCTTCTCACCGGAAGTCCAAACCCAACATGCCCTTTTTGCAGCAATATTAAGTCCGTTGATCAATGCCGCCAGCAGTGTGTGCTAGTGGATTCTAACATAACCTAAACGTCATAAACCAAGCTTAGACATATGGTAAACAAACTGCCTTGACACATTAGTGATTTTATTTTGGTATCATATACTTTTGGTTAATGTCTGATTTTGTGCCGAATAATCGTCATTTGCGGGAAGTATTGATTTTCCTCTTTCATTCGAAAAAAAAACGGCGCCTGAATCGCATCGAGAGCTACGAAAAGTTTACGGAGATTCTGCTTTAAGTGAAACAACGTGCCGAGATTGGTTCCGTCGCTTCAAAGACGGTGATTTTAATGTTGACGACCGTCCTCGGGAAAGAAAGCCAAAACGCAAGAAGAGCTTGCTTCAGTATTTGGAGTTACCCGCTAATCCATTTCCAAGCGATTGCATACTTTGGGAATGATTCGAAAACAAGGGACTTGGGTTCCTTATGAGTTAAAGCCAAGGGATGTCGAACGTCGTTTTTTCGCCTGCGAACAACTGCTCCAGCGGCAAAAAAAGGAAGGGTTTTCTTCATCGCATCGTGTCGGGTGATAAAAATTGATTCATTTTAGTAATCCAAAGAAAAGAAAGTCATGGGGACTGCCCGGTCATGCTTCTACGTCGTCGCCTCCGCCGAATATTCACACAGCGAAGCTTATGCTATGTCTTTGGTGGGACCAAGTTGGTGTTATTTATTATGAACGGTTAAAACCAAGCGAAACCATCACTGAAGATCGGTATCGACTTCAAATAATGCGATTGAGCCAAGCACTGCGCGAGAAACGGCCGCAATACGCGAGGAGCCATAAAAAAGTGATTCTACAGCATGACCGCGGGAGATCCTACCCCACCCGCCATATTCTCCAGATATTGCGCAGTCCGATTATCACTTGTTCCGATCGATGGCAGATGGTATAGCTGACCAGCAGTTCCATTCATATGAAGACATCAAAAATGGTTTGATCCGTGGATAGCCTCAAAAGATCAATAGTTTTACCGCGACGGTATACGAGATCTACCAGAAAGATGGGGATAAAGTAATAGCCAGCGATGGGCAAAAGTGTCAATGATTCACTTGTAACCATTTTTTTAGAATAAAGTTGTATTTTCATAAAGAAACAGCGAGAACTTAGTTGCGCACCTAATATATTCAACACTTGTTTGGTTTTAGAGAGTAATAGGCATAAACGTTTAATTACTAATCAGTATCAAAAATTGCGAAGAACACCATCCTATGTAAATATTTTTACAATTGGCGCGTTCCATGAAAGTAGTACCAGTTGGTCCTTCAATTTTCTTTATACTTTGGAATTTTGTTGTGTTTGTGACTCTTTGGAAGCATGCCAAAGGGTTTTGCAAAATTTCAATTATTTTGCAAGTTATTGTTTATTGAATTTTTATGCTAAATTTTTTGACGTGATAACGTCTTATAATTCGATTTAACAGGCTGCACGCACGAAAAAATGTGTCGTTACCTTGCTCATTAGTGTTACCTTGCTCATTAGTGTTACCTTGCTCTTTAGTGTTACCTTGCTCATATGTAGTTACCTTGCTCATTAGTGTTACCTTGCTTATTAGTGTTACCTTGATCTTTAGTGTTACCTTTCTCATTACTGTTACCTTGCTCAATAGTGTTACCTTGCTCATATGTAGTTACCTTGCTCATTGCCGTTACCTTGCTCATTTGTCGTTACCTTGCTCATTGCATTGCATGAACTGCAAGCGAAAGCGCGGAACGAACGACAAAGCAAACAAAGCAAACGAACGGCAACGTTCGACATCTTGCTCTCTCCTACTTAAGTGAGCGTATATATGTATGTATATGCGCATATGTACATATATAAATTCACGTATTTGTATTTGCATATGCCTTCTTATTGATTATTATTAATTTGATTCACTTGAAGAATTTAAAATAAAACCAAGTTTGTTAATAATACCTGTTGTTTTAATGTTATAATTATTAATTTTTTTATTAATATATATATGAAGGAAAAAATGTATTTTAATATTTACCATATACCTTATAAGATATGTTGTCTATACTAATATTATAAAGAGGAAAACTTTGTTTGTTTGTAATGAATAGGCTCAAAACTACTGGACCGATTTTAAAAATTCTTTCACCATTCGAAAGCTACATCATCCACGAGTAACATGGATTATATTTTATTTTGGAAATAGGGCTCGAGATATAGGTCAAAACGTGGACCTGGGTAACCTTCGGATGTGTATGTACAATATGGGTATCAAATGGAAGCTATTGGTGAATGCTTTAGTCCAGAGTATTTTTCATGCCGCTCCGTGACTAGGGTCTCGAGATAGAGACCAAAACGTGGACCCTAGAATGTGTTTGTACAATATGGATATCAAATTGAAGCTGTTGGTGAATGCTTTCTTCTTCTTCTTAATTGGCGCTATAACCGCTTACGCGATTTTGGCCGAGTTTAGCAAAGCGCGCCAGTCGTTTCTTTCTCGTGCTAACCGGCGCCAGTTGGACACACCAAGTGAAGCCAAGTCCTTCTCCACCTGATCTTTCCAACGCAGAGGAGGCCGCCCCCTTCCTCTGCTACCACCAGCTGGTACCGCATCGAATACTTTCAAAGCCGGAGCGTTTGTATCCATTCGGACGACATGACCCAGCCAACGTAGCCGCTGGATCTTTATTCGCTGCGCTATGTCTATGTCGTCGTAAAGCTCATACAGCTCATCGTTCCATCGTCTGCGATATTCGCCATTGCCAACGTGCAAAGGTCCAAAAATCTTACGCAGAATCTTTCTCTCGAACACTCCAAGCGTCGCTTCATCGGATGTTGACATCGTCCACGCTTCTGCGCCATACGTTAGGACGGGCATGATGAGAGTCTTGTAGAGTGTTAGTTTTGTTCGTCGAGAGAGGACTTTACTGCTCAGTTGCCTACTTAGTCCAAAGTAGCACTTGTTGGCAAGAGAGATTCTACGTTGGATTTCAAGGCTGACATTGTTATCGGTGTTAATGCTGGTTCCTAAATAGACGAAGTCTTTTACAACCTCGAAATTATAACTGTCTACAGTGACGTGGGTGCCGATACGCGAGTGCGCCGACTGTTTGTTTGAAGACAGGAGGTACGTCGTTTTGTCCTCGTTCACCACCAGACCCATTCGCTTTGCCTCTTTGTCCAGTTTGGAGAAGGCAGAACTAACAGCGCGGTTGTTAAGGCCGATGATGTCAATATCATCGGCATACGCCAACAATTGTACGCTCTTATAAAAAATTGTGCCTGAGCGATTAAGTTCTGCGGCTCGTACGATGCTCTCCAACATCAGGTTAAAGAAGTCACACGACAGCGAGTCACCCTGTCTGAAACCTCGTTTGGTATCAAACGGCTCGGAGAGGTCCTTCCCAATTCTGACGGCGCTGCTGGTGTTGAGCAACGTCATCTTACATAGCCGTATTAGTTTTGCGGGGATACCAAATTCAGACATCGCGGCATACAGGTAACTCCTTTCCGTACTGTCGAATGCAGCTTTGAAGTCGACGAAAAGATGGTGTGTGTCGATTCTCCTTTCATGGGTTTTTTCCAAGATTTGGCGTATTGAGAATATTTGGTCGATGGTAGACCTTCCAGGTCTGAAGCCACACTGATAAGGCCCAATCAGTTGGTTGACGGTGGGCTTCAGCCTTTCACACAATACGCTCGCTAGAACCTTATAGGCGATATTTAGAAGACTAATCCCGCGGTAATTGGCACAAATTGCAGGATCGCCCTTCTTATGGATTGGGCAGAGTACACTTAAATTTCAATCGGCAGGCATGCTTTCATCCGACCATATTTTGCATAGAAGCTGATGCATGGTGAATGCTTTAGTACAGAGTATTTTTCATGCCGCTCCGTGACTGGGGTCTCGAGATATAGAACAAAACGTGGACCCGGGTAACCTTTGGTTGTGTATGTACAACATGGGTATCAAATGAAAGCTGTTGATAAATGCTTTAATACGGGGTAATTTTCATACCTATTGATGACTAGGGTCTCGAAATATATGCCAAAACGTGGACCCGCCGTGTCTTTGAACCGAATTAAACCAAACTTACACACATTGTTAAGTAGGTATTGAAGATGATTTCCGTATAGTTTGGATACCTATTGGTAGATAGGGTCTCGAGATATAGGTCAAAACGTGGACCCGGGTAACCTTCGGATGTGTATGTACAATATGGGTATCAAATGGAAGCTGTTGGTGAATGCTTTAGTTCAGAGTATTTCCATCCGCTCCGTGACTAGGGTCTCGAGATAGAGACCAAAACGTGGACCCTAGAATGTGTTTGTACAATATGGATATCAAATGAAAGCTGTTGATAAGCGCTTTAATACGGGGTAATTTTCATACCTATTGATGACTAGGGTCTCGAAATATATGCCAAAACGTGGACCCGCCGTGTCTTTAAACCGAATTAAACCAAACTTACACACATTGTTAAGTAGGTATTGAAGATGATTTCCGTATAGTTTGAATACCTATTGGTAGATAGGGTCTCGAGATATAGGTCAAAACGTGGACCCGGGTAACCTTCGGACGTGTATGTACAATATGGGTATCAAATGAAAGCTGTTGGTGAATGTTTTATGATATGTTATGTTATGTTATGTTATGTTATGTTATGTTATGTTATGTTATGTTATGTTATGTTATGTTATGTTATGTTATGTTATGTTATGTTGTGTTGTGTTGTGTTGTGTTGTGTTGTGTTGTGTTGTGTTGTGTTGTGTTGTGTTGTGTTGTGTTGTGTTGTGTTGTGTTGTGTTGTGTTGTGTTGTGTTGTGTTGTGTTGTGTTGTGTTGTGTTGTGTTGTGTTGTGTTGTGTTGTGTTGTGTTGTGTTGTGTTGTGTTGTGTTGTGTTGTGTTGTGTTGTGTTGTGTTGTGTTGTGTTGTGTTGTGTTGTGTTGTGTTGTGTTGTGTTGTGTTGTGTTGTGTTGTGTTGTGTTGTGTTGTGTTGTGTTGTGTTGTGTTGTGTTGTGTTGTGTTGTGTTGTGTTGTGTTGTGTTGTGTTGTGTTGTGTTGTGTTGTGTTGTGTTGTGTTATGTTACGTTATATTATGTTATGTTAATGTTAACTCATTCTCTATATCCATACAAAATATCTATCAAACAAATAAAATTAAAATTTTCTTTTGAAAAATGCAACCATTCAATCAGTATTTTCTTATGACGTTATCACGTTAAACTATTGTCAGTAAACCGACTTTACAGACAACCTCTTTTTCGATAATTTTTATCTTGAAATATATTAGTGATACAAAAAAAAGTTGTTTATAAAAATTATAGGGAAAACGTTGAATTTTCATAATACAATATATGTTTTAAAAAATAAAAAAAATAATTTTTAGCTAATTTGTTTAAACAATAATATTTATTGTTGGTTTTTTACTCGAAGTACACTGTGGAATTTTGTAAAAAAAATTGTTTATCAAAGTTTGAACCCTTCTTAAAAGATACTGCAAATTATAGAGATGGGTTTTTTTTTGTTCTCGAGAAATTAATTTTTGAATTTTACACTGCATGACTCGGCCTAGTAGCCGCGCGCGGCAGCTCCCGCAGCATGCTTTATTCTTTACCAATACAGTATAAAGAACACAGTTTTACATCATATTTTTTTTTAATATTATTCCAACTTACTAAATTAACATTTTTTATTAAATAAATACCGTTTTCCACACCACCGTGGAGGTACAGTACGTCAAGTGCGTTTTTAAAAAGAAATGTAAAAAAACAGGTGGTATCCCCAGTTGGCCTAATCCACCATTCCCTTTCTCTATATTATAAAATAGAATAATACATAACATAAGTTGTATACATTTTTTCAATATAATCAAAAAAAATTTTTGTGTTCTATTTAGAATTTTAGAATTGATAAGAATTATTATTAAATATTAAATACGGAAGATAAACTATCATTGAAGTTAGAAATTTTTTTACATTTAATTTTTTTCATTTTCAACTGGAGTAAAAGAATGAAAGTCACGTGTGCCACTAATTGTTTTGCATGTTAAAACTCGTTTACTTAAGAACTTTTTTATATCTTCAAGAGCTTCATTGGAACAAAAGTCAAATGTAATTGAATCAAATTTGTTTTTAACTATGTTAAAAAATGCTCCAGGAGTTGCTATTGGTACAGTATCAGGTCTTCGTAGACTTTCTCGCCTAACGTACCTTTTTATTGTACCACAAATTCCATCACAAGCATTTTTTCCATGAGACGTTACAAAAAAGTGCCATTCTGCTTCTATATTAAAATCTTGAAAATGATAGACTAAATTGATAAAATTTTTTCTGTTTTTATACTGTGATGCTGCACCATCGGAGAAATAATAATTTTTTTTTATTTTGTCTGATCCATAATTCTCTTTAATAAAAGAAATTAATCTTGATTGAAAAAGATAAACGGCTTCCGTACTATGCTCAGTACTTTCTGAAATTAAAACAAAACTTTCAAATTTCAAACTATTATTATGATCTCGCTCAGGTCGATAAATCACAAAAGGATGAATAGTTGTTTGGCTGTTATTCCAATGATGACTCTGTATTGCATTTTGTATTAAAAATGTAACATTTTCAGAAAAATCCCCAATTACAATTAATTCCCCTTCTTTCAAATTTGTTTTTAGATTTTTTAAAAATTACTTTGTTCTTTAGCTACAAAATTATGCAGTAAAAGGATATCAGCTTCTTTGCTCATTTTTTTGAGGAATATTTTCGCCTCCTCCGTAATTGTTTCTAGAGAAGAACGATCGGTGTTAGTCCACAGTTGATAAGTTATATTAATAATATTTCTCTTTTTGAGAGCTTCTTCTATTTCAGTAGCAATTTCATGAAAGCCAGGGCAAAGATCACATTGTTTCATATAACATTCATTTTTAGGCTTACTACAAATCGCGGGAGATCTTACCCCACCCGCCATATTCTCCAGATATTGCGCAGTCCGATTATCACTTGTTCCGATCGATGGCAGATGGTATAGCTGACCAGCAGTTCCATTCATATGAAGACATCAAAAATGGTTTGATCCGTGGATAGCCTCAAAAGATCAATAGTTTTACCGCGACGGTATACGAGATCTACCAGAAAGATGGGGATAAAGTAATAGCCAGCGATGGGCAAAAGTGTCAATGATTCACTTGTAACCATTTTTTTAGAATAAAGTTGTATTTTCATAAAGAAACAGCGAGAACTTAGTTGCGCACCTAATATATTCAACACTTGTTTGGTTTTAGAGAGTAATAGGCATAAACGTTTAATTACTAATTAGTATCAAAAATTGCGAAGAACACCATCCTATGTAAATATTTTTACAATTGGCGCGTTCCATGAAAGTAGTACCAGTTGGTCCTTCAATTTTCTTTATACTTTGGAATTTTGTTGTGTTTGTGACTCTTTGGAAGCATGCCAAAGGGTTTTGCAAAATTTCAATTATTTTGCAAGTTATTGTTTATTGAATTTTTATGCTAAATTTTTTGGCGTGATAACGTCTTATAATTCGATTTAACAGGCTGCACGCACGAAAAAATGTGTCGTTACCTCGCTCATTAGTGTTACCTTGCTCATTAGTGTTACCTTGCTCATTAGTGTTACCTTGCTCATATGTAGTTACCTTGCTCATTAGTGTTACCTTGCTCTTTAGTGTTACCTTGCTCATATGTAGTTACCTTGCTCATTGCCGTTACCTTGCTCATTTGTCGTTACCTTGCTCATTGCATTGCATGAACTGCAAGCGAAAGCGCGGAACGAACGACAAAGCAAACAAAGCAAACGAACGGCAACGTTCGACATCTTGCTCTCTCCTACTTAAGTGAGCGTACATATGTATGTATATGCGCATATGTACATATATAAATTCACGTATTTGTATTTGCATATGCCTTCTTATTGATTATTATTAATTTGATTCACTTGAAGAATTTAAAATAAAACCAAGTTTGTTAATAATACCTGTGACTAGGGTCTCGAGATAGAGACCAAAACGTGGACCCTAGAATGTGTTTGTACAATATGGATATCAAATTGAAGCTGTTGGTGAATGCTTTCTTCTTCTTCTTAATTGGCGCTATAACCGCTTACGCGATTTTGGCCGAGTTTAGCAAAGCGCGCCAGTCGTTTCTTTCTCGTGCTAACCGGCGCCAGTTGGACACACCAAGTGAAGCCAAGTCCTTCTCCACCTGATCTTTCCAACGCAGAGGAGGCCGCCCCCTTCCTCTGCTACCACCAGCTGGTACCGCATCGAATACTTTCAAAGCCGGAGCGTTTGTATCCATTCGGACGACATGACCCAGCCAACGTAGCCGCTGCTCATACAGCTCATCGTTCCATCGTCTGCGATATTCGCCATTGCCAATGTGCAAAGGTCCAAAAATCTTACGCAGAATCTTTCTCTCGAACACTCCAAGCGTCGCTTCATCGGATGTTGCCATCGTCCACGCTTCTGCGCCATACGTTAGGACGGGCATGATGAGAGTCTTGTAGAGTGTTAGTTTTGTTCGTCGAGAGAGGACTTTACTGCTCAGTTGCCTACTTAGTCCAAAGTAGCACTTGTTGGCAAGAGAGATTCTACGTTGGATTTCAAGGCTGACATTGTTATCGGTGTTAATGCTGGTTCCTAAATAGACGAAGTCTTTTACAACCTCGAAATTATAACTGTCTACAGTGACGTGGGTGCCGATACGCGAGTGCGCCGACTGTTTGTTTGAAGACAGGAGGTACGTCGTTTTGTCCTCGTTCACCACCAGACCCATTCGCTTTGCCTCTTTGTCCAGTTTGGAGAAGGCAGAACTAACAGCGCGGTTGTTAAGGCCGATGATGTCAATATCATCGGCATACGCCAACAATTGTACGCTCTTATAAAAAATTGTGCCTGAGCGATTAAGTTCTGCGGCTCGTACGATGCTCTCCAACATCAGGTTAAAGAAGTCACACGACAGCGAGTCACCCTGTCTGAAACCTCGTTTGGTATCAAACGGCTCGGAGAGGTCCTTCCCAATTCTGACAGCGCTGCTGGTGTTGAGCAACGTCATCTTACATAGCCGTATTAGTTTTGCGGGGATACCAAATTCAGACATCGCGGCATACAGGTAACTCCTTTCCGTACTGTCGAATGCAGCTTTGAAGTCGACGAAAAGATGGTGTGTGTCGATTCTCCTTTCATGGGTCTTTTCCAAGATTTGGCGTATTGAGAATATTTGGTCGATGGTAGACCTTCCACACTGATAAGGCCCAATCAGTTGGTTGACGGTGGGCTTCAGCCTTTCACACAATACGCTCGCTAGAACCTTATAGGCGATATTTAGAAGACTAATCCCGCGGTAATTGGCACAAATTGCAGGATCGCCCTTCTTATGGATTGGGCAGAGTACACTTAAATTCCAATCGGCAGGCATGCTTTCATCCGACCATATTTTGCATAGAAGCTGATGCATGGTGAATGCTTTAGTACAGGGTATTTTTCATGCCGCTCCGTGACTGGGGTCTCGAGATATAGAACAAAACGTGGACCCGGGTAACCTTTGGTTGTGTATGTACAATATGGGTATCAAATGAAAGCTGTTGATAAGTGCTTTAATACGGGGTAATTTTCATACCTATTGATGACTAGGGTCTGGAAATATATGCCAAAACGTGGACCCGCCGTGTCTTTGCACCGAATTAAACCAAACTTACACACATTGTTAAGGAGGTATTGAAGATGGTTTCCGTATAGTTTGGATACCTATTGGTAGATAGGGTCTCGAGATATAGGTCAAAACGTGGACCCGGGTAACCTTCGGATGTGTATGTACAATATGGGTATCAAATGGAAGCTGTTGGTGAATGCTTTAGTTCAGAGTATTTCCATCCGCTCCGTGACTAGGGTCTCGAGATAGAGACCAAAACGTAGACCCTAGAATGTGTTTGTACAATATGGATATCAAATGAAAGCTGTTGATAAGCGCTTTAATACGGGGTAATTTTCATACCTATTGATGACTAGGGTCTCGAAATATATGCCAAAACGTGGACCCGCCGTGTCTTTGAACCGAATTAAACCAAACTTACACACATTGTTAAGTAGGTATTGAAGATGATTTCCGTATAGTTTGAATACCTATTGGTAGATAGGGTCTCGAGATATAGGTCAAAACGTGGACCCGGGTAACCTTCGGACGTGTAAGTACAATATGGGTATCAAATGAAAGCTGTTGGTGAATGCTTTATGATATGTTATGTTATGTTGTGTTGTGTTGTGTTGTGTTGTGTTGTGTTGTGTTGTGTTGTGTTGTGTTGTGTTGTGTTGTGTTGTGTTGTGTTGTGTTGTGTTGTGTTGTGTTGTGTTGTGTTGTGTTGTGTTGTGTTGTGTTGTGTTATGTTACGTTATATTATGTTATGTTAATGTTAATGTTAACTCATTCTCTATATCCATACAAAATATCTATCAAACAAATAAAATTAAAATTTTCTTTTGAAAAATGCAACCATTCAATCAGTATTTTCTTATGACGTTATCACGTTAAACTATTGTCAGTAAACCGACTTTACAGACAACCTCTTTTTCGATAATTTTTATCTTGAAATATATTAGTGATACAAAAAAAAGTTGTTTATAAAAATTATAGGGAAAACGTTGAATTTTCATAATACAATATATGTTTTAAAAAATAAAAAAAATAATTTTTAGCTAATTTGTTTAAACAATAATATTTATTGTTGGTTTTTTACTCGAAGTACACTGTGGAATTTTGTAAAAAAAATTGTTTATCAAAGTTTGAACCCTTCTTAAAAGATACTGCAAATTATAGAGATGGGTTTTTTTTTGTTCTCGAGAAATTAATTTTTGAATTTTACACTGCATGACTCGGCCTAGTAGCCGCGCGCGGAAGCTCCCGCAGCATGCTTTATTCTTTACCAATACAGTATAAAGAACACAGTTTTACATCATATTTTTTTTTAATATTATTCCAACTTACTAAATTAACATTTTTTATTAAATAAATACCGTTTTCCACACCACCGTGGAGGTACAGTACGTCAAGTGCGTTTTTAAAAAGAAATGTAAAAAAACAGGTGGTATCCCCAGTAGGCCTAATCCACCATTCCCTTTCTCTATATTATAAAATAGAATAATACATAACATAAGTTGTATACATTTTTTCAATATAATCAAAAAAAATGTTTGTGTTCTATTTAGAATTTTAGAATTGATAAGAATTATTATTAAATATTAAATACGGAAGATAAACTATCATTGAAGTTAGAAATTTTTTTACATTTAATTTTTTTCATTTTCAACTGGAGTAAAAGAATGAAAGTCACGTGTGCCACTGATTGTTTTGCATGTTAAAACTCGTTGACTTAAGAACTTTTTTATATCTTCAAGAGCTTCATTGGAACAAAAGTCAAATGTAATTGAATCAAATTTGTTTTTAACTATGTTAAAAAATGCTCCAGGAGTTGCTATTGGTACAGTATCAGGTCTTCGTAGACTTTCTCGCCTAACGTACCTTTTTATTGTACCACCAATTCCATCACAAGCATTTTTTCCATGAGACGTTGCAAAAAAGTGCCATTCTGCTTCTATATTAAAATCTTGAAAATGATAGACTAAATTGATAAAATTTTTTCTGTTTTTATACTGTGATGCTGCACCATCGGAGAAATAATAAATTTTTTTTATTTTGTCTGATCCATAATTCTCTTTAATAAAAGAAATTAATCTTGATTGAAAAAGATAAACGGCTTCCGTACTATGCTCAGTACTTTCTGAAATTAAAACAAAACTTTCAAATTTCAAACTATTATTATGATCTCGCTCAGGTCGATAAATCACAAAAGGATGAATAGTTGTTTGGCTGTTATTCCAATGATGACTCTGTATTGCATTTTGTATCAAAAATGTAACATTTTCAGAAAAATCCCCAATTACAATTAATTCCCCTTCTTTCAAATTTGTTTTTAGATTTTTTAAAAATTACTTTGTTCTTTAGCTACAAAATTATGCAGTAAAAGGATATCAGCTTCTTTGCTCATTTTTTTGAGGAATATTTTCGCCTCCTCCGTAATTGTTTTTAGAGAAGAACGATCGGTGTTAGTCCACAGTTGATAAGTTATATTAATAATATTTCTCTTTTTGAGAGCTTCTTCTATTTCAGTAGCAATTTCATGAAAGCCAGGGCAAAGATCACATTGTTTCATATAACATTCATTTTTAGGCTTACTACAAATCATGCATTCTATTATTTCTTCATAAGTAGTTACAGATATATCTTCAAAAATACTTTTTAAACCGTTTAACATTAATTTAAAATTCTGATGTATTTTACACACACAAACCGTGTGTGTTCCATTATTATCAGCAAGTACACATTGCTTTGGTCGCAAGGAAGCAAATTTACTAAAACCGACTTTTATTTCAGGATATAAAGATTTAAATGCTACATATGCTTCTTTCAAATTACATAAAATAAGACGAAATAAACTGAAAGGCAATCCTTTTGCCCTGGCATGACACGGCTTATTTCATCGGAAGTATAAAAATTTATTATTTTTTCAATATTTTCTGAAGAAAAAGTTCTACGGGTACTTGGAGGGATATGATCCGAAACCGTAAAGATTCTGTATTTTTTTTGCATACTTTGCTGTACTATAATTAAGATTAAATTCACGTTTTAAAGTACTTAGGTTCCAACATAAAGGTGTAACAGTCAGCCAATGAATTTTTTCTTTAAAATTAGATGCAGATTTTACTTTTAGTTTAATTAAATTCATCATTTCTAATCCAACATCACCTTCAACAAATTCGATGTCAGATCTACCCGGCACAGAACCTAGGCTACTTGCAGTTTCGGAAACTTCACTAAGAGCAATATTATTAATATCATCATTAGAATCAATGCTTACGAAACTATTTTCCGACGGTTCCTTTCCCTTTGATAACAGCATCTTGCAAGATAAGCAAATATATTCCCCCAAACCTGGATGTTTTTCTTTCAGTGATGCAGACGATTTAGCAACATTCTTTTCGATCCAAGAATGGTTGGGTAACTTGAAAGGATTGCATCAAACTTTTTTCGGCATGATGATTACTTTGCAAAATTAAATTTTAAACTTGGAGCACTAACAAAATCTAAGAGACGTTGTTCGCTCAAAAGTAAAATTCAATCTAACTGAATTTGAAACACAGTCACTCGCTTCACAAAGAAAAATGTAATTATCGTTAAAAGCTCATTAACACAGTCCGGAGTGACAATTTTAAAAACTTATTCATAGTGGGCTGCTGGGGGTCCGGACCCATTAATCAAATGGGATACGAATATAAAAGGACCATAAATTATACCTATTCCACAATTTTCCTAAATTATAAAATAACTAGCAACCCGCCCTGCTTCGCACGGGTATAAAATATATACCCTATGTCACTCACTGAAAAAATGATTAAAATCGATCCAGTAGTTTTGGCTTATTCATTACTGCCCGTGGCCCGCACGCGTTAAATTTGGAGTAAAATAATTCCCCTTTCTTTATAGCATGAAGATTTCCTGGTATCTTTGGGATATCTAAATTCATACCCTACATTTTTGCATATTCACTTTTTGCATTTTTACATATGTATTTATTTTATTTTTACAACAATGACTATATTACAGAATGTCTTTATATACAACGTTCATAGCCTTCTTGTCATTAGACAATACAAACATGTTTTCTCTAGAGGTTTCTCTTGAAAGAGCGACATACAGTTGGCCATGTGAAAAACAGTCAACACTCAAATCTAAGCCTGCAACGTTGAAGGTTTGACCCTGAGATTTATTAATGGTCATTGCAAAAGATGTCTTTACCGGAAATTGTAAGCGTTTAAATTGGAGTGGTAGATCCGATGGTATCAGAGGGATTCGGGGAATCAATACATCTTCTCCGGTACCACATCCTGTGAGTATTGTGCACTCTATTATGAAAGTTTTCAGTGATTTTACCAGCAAACGCGTGCCATTGCAAAGTTTAGGTGGACTTAGGTTTCTTAATAAAATAACAGGACAACCTATTTTCAGCTCCATTTTGTGAGGAGGGAGTCCAGACGGGTTCAAAGAATTTAGAAATTCTGTAGGAAATTGAACAGCTTCTTCCAAATCGAGAACAGTATCGACCGAGTAGTATATTTTCGTCGGCGCATCAATCTTTGAAATAATCAAGTTATTTACTTTATCTACTTGTTCGTTAGTTGGTGACAGAATAGCTCTTTCTTTAAACCAAGATATTGTCTTATAACTTATGTTATCAATGTCAGGATAGACATTGTTGACTAACTCTTGGATGTTGTCTATCAAAACACAAAGGTTTTCTAGGTTAATCCTTCCCTCACTTTGTGTTAATTCTCCATTGCCAACTTTTACAAGGATCTCTGGAAATAGCCTGTTCTCACGTGAAGATGACGAAACCCTCATATTAGTTTTAAGATCTAATTTATTGACATGCGACCAAAGGTGGGATCTTTTTAGCGAAGCATTTATTTCGTCAGCACGTGTTCCTCGAGTCACAACTGGTAGGATTTGACGGAAATCTCCTGAGAACAGAATTGTACATCCACCCATAGGTGAATTTTTGTTGTGCAAATCGCGTGTTGTCCTATCCAATGCTTCCACAGACGTCTTGTTTGACATGATAGCTTCGTCCCAGACTATTAATGAGCAGTCACGCATCAATTTTCCTGTATTGCTCTGTCTAGAAACACTACAGACGCTATTATCATCATCGGTTGCGATTTTCAGCGGGAGCTTGAATGTAGAGTGTGCGGTTCGGCCTCCTTCCAAAGGAGTAGCGGCAATGCCGGATGACGCAACAGCTAACGCAATTTTTCCGGTAGATCTCAATTACTAACTACTGATGTAATATCTTGAAAAATATTGTTTTTAATTATATGCTGTAAAGAGCCATATACATAGATCTATATGAAAACAACAATGTATTTAAGGTATTTAATTGGATAAGGATTAATGTTGTACCTATTTGTTGAAATCGCTTCGAAAATAAGCTATTAGTTGTCGTAAAAAGTAAATGACAAAAAATGTTATTGTATGGAATCGATAGCAAGCTAAACGCGCTCCGAATCAATAAAAACTATTCAAAAACTGTATTTTAATTACAGTATGCAAAATTCGTATTAGTACACCCCCTAATAAATAAAAAAACCACGTATATTTTCAAATTAATTTTAAAACAAATGCTTGAAACCGTTTTATTTTATAGATAATTAACTAAAATAAGGCCAAATAAAAAAACCGCTCACAAAGTGTATTGAAATGCAAAAAAAAAAAATAAGAAAGAAAAAAATTAACACTTTTCACAGAAGCAAAATTCGTATTAGTACACATGTATTTTTAATGATTTAAAGAGTAAATAAAAAATAGTTCAGAAAATTAATATTTTGTAGGATACCCTCGTTGCCTTAGAACAGCAGACAATCTCTTCGGCATAGATTCCACCAATTTTTTTGTGAGATTTGGAGAAATCTTCTTCCACTCTGATTTGAGGACTTTTTTTAAACGTTCTCGGTTCCTTATTTGATGATGTTCCAGCTGCTTTTTGAAAATCGACCATACATTTTCTATGGGATTAATATCCGGGCTTTGTGGTGGTGTTTTGAGATAATTTGGACAGTTATAAAGCATCCATAACCATGTATCCAACGCCGTGTGCTTAGGGTCGTTATCTTGTTGGAATATACATTTTTTTTTGCAACCCAATTTTTTGGCACCTTTGCGTAGATTCTTTTTTAAAATATCAATATATTGCCTCGCAGTCATAATTCCATCAATAAAATGCAACTTTCCTACTCCGTTTGCCCCGAAACATCCCCATACCATCAGAGAACCACCACCGTGCTTAAAAGAAGGCTGCAGATTTCGTTTTTGAAGGCCAGTATTACACTCTCTCCAAATTTGTATGCGTCCATCGGACATTTTTATATTAAATTTACACTCGTCTGAAAAAATTACCCTTTTCCAAAACCGCATATTTTTGTTTAAATATTGCCTGGCGAATATAACACGCCTTCTTCTATTGACTGAGCTTACATACGGTTTTCTAACCGCAGTTCTGCTTCTAAATCCCAATTTTTTTACATAATTGCGCACTGTTTGAGGTGTAACTTTGATAGAAAAGTATTTTTCTAGTTCTGCAGTTAGTGAAACTCCACTGACGGTGGGGTCTTTTCTCATAAGGCGTTTCAAATAAGTCTTGTGCCTCTGCCCAAGCTTTGCCCTGTTCACATTTCGAAGCTTTTTGTCAATCCTTCCACTGTCTCTAAAAATGTTGACTAAGTTTTGTATTGTAGACACACTTTTCTGCAATGTTCTCGCAATTTCGCGTAAAGACTTTCCGTTTTTGTTCATATTTATTATTAATCTCCTAGTTTCGTTTGACTTTGGCGACATTGCAAGCTAACTCCGCGAACTTGAACAAATGGCTACTAAAACGCAACTGCCCAAGGTTAAACATTGAATCGTTTCGAAAATAAAGGTAAATACCAACAAATTGTTTACAAATTCAACGCATACTAAGTGTACTAATACGAATTTTGCCTGCAGTAGAAATAGCTACACTGCTACTAAAGCTATTTTTTTCAATTCTATGCAAATGTTTCGGAGTTTTTGTTATTATTCTATTTTTTATGAATTTTACAATACCGCACTACGATTGAAATCAATTGCTTTAAAGTAAATTTGAAAATATACGTGGTATTTTTATTTGTAAGAGGGTGTACTAATACGAACTTTGCATACTGTATGTGCGATTTACTAATATAGAACGTGAAAATAGCGTTTTATTTCGCTGTAAAATTGTATGTGCATATAACAGAGAACGTTAATGAATAGAGAAGTCTTAATGACTGGAAAGTGTTCATTTTCGAGGGGTACTCGTCTCGCGAAGACAATTTCACCACGGACACATTTTTCAACAAAAATTAACAGGAAGGGGCTGAATTATGTAAATTTAGCAGCAAGTGAGTATTATTAACAGCAATTAGCAATGTAAGATATTATTAGAAAAGTTTGTGTGAGGGGCGTAATGTATTTGACATTACAGGTGCTTTTTTTTTTGTGATTTATTTCGCCCTTTGGAATTTGGACAATTGCGCCAGAATAATAAATGTCAATCGCAAAAAGGTAACGGATTCAAGTTTTGCGAAATTGCAAAGGCGACTTGCAAATTCCAACGGGCGAACTTTAATTCGGGCGTTAAAATCGGTTTTGAAGTGTTAAAGTGCGTTAAAAATTTAGCGTTTTTTTCAAAGCGCCGTGCGTGTATTCGAGTGATTAAAGTGCGGTAGAAATTTAGCGTTTTTTTCAAAGCGCCGTGCGTAACATCAAAAAATTTAAAACTAAAAAAAAATGAGTGATAGATTGTGTCGCGTACGCGGTTGTTCGCGGGACGAAAAACGCCTTTTTTCGTTCCCAAAAGATCCTGAGGAAGTGGCAAAATGGAGGGACAACTTAAAAATCCCGACGGCGGTGCATCTTCCACCCCACAACTCATATGTGTGCGTTAAGCATTTTGAGCCATATGTTGTGGGTGGAAAATGTTTAAGAAAGGGTGCCATCCCCACCCTTCGTTTAGGTAAGTTTTTGTGCAATACATAAGTAGGTACATATGTGTGTTTTTATATTTCGCCATATTTTTATATTTGAGCCATATGTTGTGGGGGGAAAATGTTTAAGAAAGGGTGCCATCCCCACTTCGTTTAGGTAAGTTTTTGTGCAATACATAAGTAGGTATGTGTGTTTTTATATTTCGCTGAAGCGAACCTACAAGAATAGCAAACACACATACCTGCATATGTATTGCATACATTTCATACAATATTAGGGTGGATAGGTTTTATTGAGGGTGAGGCTTGCTAACTGGTAACATTAGAGTTTTGAGGGAGGAAAGTAGAGTAAGTTAAGAAATTGAAATTAATTTTTGAATGTAAATGATGTTACATATACATATTTATGTGCATATATTATGCTAATTCATTTGATATATGTATGTGCATATATAAATATATATATATGTATATATAAATAAATATAAATGGGAATTACCAAGTGTGATAAAATTACCGAGCGAGTAGTTTTGAGGGATTTAGGATATGTATATAATTTCATAGAAAATAATTTTTTATTAATAACCATAATATTACAATACACGGCATCCGTTGCTATGCCTCGTTGAATAAAATCAAAACAACCAATCGGAAAATTTTTACGTCATTTCGTGTAGTCATTTCGTAGTGATGCGTTATATGTAGTTTGATGAATTATTATATGTTTATGAATTATTATATATTATGTTTTTAAATTATTGAATGTTTATAAATTATTATATTATAAAATACATTTTTTTAATAGGGCATGACGATGACCCTACGTACAGCTGTACAATGCCGAAGAAGCAACGGAGCTGTTGCGTTGTAGGATGCGTAGTGGAAAAGGGTCATGCGTTATACGCCTTTCCTCGACGCGGAGAGGCTAGAAATAGTTGGGCCCTGGCTTGCAACGTGCAACCAGCCGATACTGACAGGCTGTATGTTTGTAAGCGTCACTTTAGTCCAGAGCAAGTAACTCGTTATAAAGTTTTAGATGGGGCTGTTCCATCTTTAAGATTAGAGCCAGTTACTAGAAGTCGCTCACCTAGTACTGGCTCTGATTGGGTTTGCCCGCCCGTTACTAAAGTGTACGTAAATCGTACAGTAGGTGTAGGAAACGATCTTACGTTAGAAGAATTCGCAAAATATTCCATGCTAGAGGAAACAAGGCAGGCACCCAAAAACAAAAACATCTGTGAGGACTTAGAAATCACAAGCAGTAGCGAACGATTTGCTCAGGCTGCTCGTTATTATCGGAGCAATGAAATAAAATTAAAAAAAAGAATTCAAGAGTTAGAAGCAGAGAATGAGAAGCTACTGCAAAAATATAAATATTTGTGTAGTCGTGCAGTTCTTGCGGAAGAAACTTCAAGCAGTGATGCTGTAACTTTCGCAAGAATGATCGTCAGTGGCCAAAAAAATCGTTATAGCGAGGAGGAAAAGACATTGGCCCAAAACATTAATTATATGTCCTCCAAAGCATATACGTTTATGCGTGACGATCTAGGTTTTGCTTTGCCCCATAAATCATCCCTTTCGCGTTGGCGCCCCATCAAATATGTTGTTCCGGGGTTCGATGCCAATGTCTGCAATAATTTAGAAAAAATTGTTTCAAATATGTCCGACACCGAACGCATAAGCGTTCTATTATTCGATGAAACTATCATCAGGTCGGACTTGAGCTATAATAAAGCTAGAGATGTTATCGATGGGTTTGTAGACCATGGGGAAGGTCAACGCGAAAACAAAATTGGGAATAGATGTTTATTTTTTATGGTTAAGGGATTATGCTCCAAATGGAAATACGTGTTTTCGTATTATATCTCCAGTGGGGGTATACCTACGGGGACATTGATGTCCATTTTGAAAAAAAAATATCGCACAACTGAAAAAAATGGGGTTAAATTTGAAAGGTATAGTTTGCGATCAAGGGCCCACCAACATTGCTATTTTTAACACTTTAGGGATTTCTGAGAATCGCCCCTTTCTCCTGCACGAAGACACAAAAATTTTTTGCATGTTCGATTACTGTCACTTGATAAAGTCCGTCCGAAATACGTGAATGAAATATGACATCTTAACACCAGATGGAGTGACAAGCTTCAAGGTGATCAAAAAATTGTTTGATATAGATCAAATGAATCCCCATTTTAAAATTTGTCCGAAACTAACGGAGGCCCATATATATCCCAGTTTTATGGAAAAAATGAGCGTTTCACGCGCGACTCAGGTCCTGAGCAATTCGGTAGCCTCTGGTATCGACATGGCCTTGGCCCAAAATTTATTAGGCAGTGACGACTATGTGATTAAATGCGCTAAGCCCACACAGATGTTCGTTAAAAAAATGAATGATCTCTTTGATGAATTGGATGCAAAAAGATTCCAGTCGAAAAATCCTTCAAAATGTCCGATTAGGCGTGGTGACACCAAAAAAATTCATAGATTAAATAAACATCTAGATTTTTTGCGGTCATTAAAGTTGCCGGGAAACGCACGCGTTAAGTGCATCGAAGGTTTCCGCATAACGATTTTAGCGATGCAAAAGTTATGCGAGGAACTTTTCATTGAGCACAGCTCCCTCAAATTTATTTTCACCGGGAAAATGAATCAAGATGCGTTGGAAAACTTTTTCTATCGCATACGGGCTAGTCAGGGTATGAATACCCATCCATCAGCTCACGAAATTCAATACATAGTTGCGCGACTGATCTCAATGAAAATTTTACGCCAGAAATTTGAGAAGAAAGGTTCTAATTGTACAGATGATGACGATATGAATTTAGATTGGTATATAGGCCCCGAAGATCGTCATCTTGAGGCAGAAATAGGAGACCAGCGAAATGAAGATCTCATTTTAGAAGAGATTGATGTGGAAGATTTAAATTTTGCTGAAGAAAGTCATGAAGCTGAGGTACAAGTGCAGCGTTACTTCACTGGCTATGGTATTTACCAGAAAGTGCTGTGCAAGTTACAATGTGAAAAGTGCACCCACGCCATGACGAAAACAAAAGGGGAGCTGAAGTTGCATTCAGAAGCCCTGATAAGGTCAAAAAACTTCACGGATGACAGCGATTTAAGGCTTGTCAATCCTGAAGACAGGGTTTTCGAAGTGTGTCGACTCCAAATGGTGTGGTACCGTAAGCTCTTCGCAAAATATGCCCACATTGCAGGTCTTAGGTGTTCAATGTTGTCCGCTCTAAAAGAAAAAACACAAAAAGAGTTTCCCGACTGGTTTATAGTATCTGGCGAATGTAGAGATCATCGCGTGAAGCTATTAGATTTTCTCTTAACTGTCCTTTTATTCAAGAATGCAAAGTGGCTCTTGCGAAATGAGGCCAATAATGCCAAAGTCAGAAAAATTCAAAATAAATTAAAAAAGCTGTAGGTTGTAAGTAGGTTGTAAGCCAGGGCCCAACGAAAAGAGATTCACCGCTCACCCAGGTAATAAATAATCTATTAGCTATCCTTTGCATATAATGATACCTATTATTTTATTTCAGGGTTTTCCTCTTTTCTATATTTCAGGTTTTTTTATTTATATATTTTACAGGTATTTTCCGTTTCAGGGTTTTTCTATTTTTTAGTCTATTTTACAGGTTTCTTTTTTATTTTTTCTTCTCTTTCAGCTAGCACCCGAGCCTAGATTTTTAAAGCACTACAATTTTTTCTTAATCATGATGGATTGAGAGTAGTGTTTTAAAAATCAGGTAAATCGCAATGACTTAATCGATGTCAATATCGAAGTCGTGTGAGAAATTGTTATAGTATGAGAACAATTTCGTAATTCGTGCTTTCAAAATTTTATATTTTTTTTTTTCATTTCAGGAAATGTAATTACCTATTATTTATAGCATTGTAAAATATATACATATACATATAAGAATACTTAAATTACTTGTGAATAAAAATAATTATATTTTTTTTTTCATTTCAGGAAATGTAATTACCTATTATTTATAGCATTGTAAAATATATACATATACATAAATTTCTGTGAATAAAAATAAAAAATTAAAATTAAAAAAACTAGTATTTCATTTTCTTAAGGATAATAATATTTATTTGGTAAGAGGATCTTAAAGAAACATATACCAATAATACAATTCGACAGGATTTCATTAGAATATCAATACACATATTCGTTCAGCTCAATAAAATAAATATCTTCATATGAAAAATTGTTCCTATGGACGTGCAAAAGCAAAACACGCATATATAGTACATAAATACATGCATACAAACTGCCATAGCCATACATACATATGAGGCTGCGAGCACTTGCGACAGAAAAAATATTTCGATTTGCTATTGCTGTCGAGAATTTAGAACACATATTTACATACATATATTGATGCATACATATGTACGGAGCCGCGGCCACTCGATTTGACAAAAATTGAAGATTTACCAAATATTGGCAAATAATTCAACGCGAAATATTACAATATTTACTATTTTCAAATTGACGAGAAAATTGTCATATGGGCATTTGAGCAGATGAGCTCGAACTTAGTGTTATAGAATAGTTTGGATTTTTCAGCGCCGTTGCGACTAAAAAAATCATGACCGCTGCGACTGCGCGCATGAATGTATTTTGTTCTTGCAGTCGCCAGGCTTATAATTTTAGCTGTTGTATGTATATACATATGTGTATACTAATAAGCATAGTTTTGCTGGGAGTCGAGAATGTATGTATATGTATGTACGGACATACATATAATAGGGCACACTTGCGCAATATACCAATACGTGAGGTAGGTCATGGTTGCTCCAGTACATTGACCTTTGGCTTAATTGTTTCTTACATATGTATGTATATATGTACATACATATGTATGTAATAAGAAACAGTTTAAACAGATTTTGTTACTGATATACTTACGGTAACATATGAATATGCTTTTTTATCCTATAAAATATGTAAATATGGAGTATATCTTGGGTTTGTTAAAATTATTCTTTTATTTATTTTGAATATCAAAACTTTTTTGTTCTTGTAGTCGCTAGGCATAGAATTTTAGCTTTGAACGACATTCGGAATTAAAGGAATAACGTGAGTGCCCTGCGTGTGCGGTTGTATGCACATGCATATGTGTATATTAATACCTAAGCATTGTTTTGCTTGAATTCAATTCACATATTTATATTTGCATATATATATAGATAGGTATAGTTAGGGATCAAGTGTGCATATACGCACATGCACATACGTCGATGCATATGCAGAAGAAGTTGTTTTAGCATTTGCAGGAATTCGATCATTCGAATATTTACACCCTAATTATTGCATGAAATATAAGGCGATGCTCGTGAGGTAGGTCATGTTGCTTCAGTGCATACATATGCGTGCAACACTATATTTATTAAAGATGCAATAGAACTTAGTTGTCCCATATACATATGTATGCAAATACGTTTCTTTCACGTTTTCTTTTATTTATTTTAAATTTCAAAGTTTTATACTATCTATAAAATGTTTTATACTATCTATAAAATGCATACATATATTATTCCATGTAATAAATCTAAATTGAAAAAAATTTCGTTTGCAAAGGAACAAATGAATGCATATTCAAATGTAAATATGATAAGGTGGTGGGTCAAGAGATAGGCCATTATTGCTCCAGTGCGTGTGCACGTATGTATCAAAATCTATAAGAATTGAAGATGCAATTGATCTTTTGCACAAACATAACTAACATATATTGATATACATACATATACATCAATATACCATACACTTGTATGCTCTATGAATTCTTGTCTAAAATTAATTTAGACTCGAAAAATTATTAAAAATTTTCATCAAATTTTTATGAAGTTTTCATTTTACTAAAATTTTTGTTTGAATCTTATTTTTAGATTAAATCAACAAACAAAAAGTGATGAATGTTGGCGCATAATTCAAGGGAACATAGAAGTGCACAAGCAAATTCTTTGCAAAGTGCCGTCGGCATTCGTCAGTTTGATTTCATACAGAAACCAAAGAGTGAGCGGAGCCAATGTACTTCTACATAATTCACTGTAATCAGCTCTGTTAAAAACTTCCCCGCCTTCGAGTTGAGCGAGGTGAAACAGTGTTCGCCGTTTCACTTCATTTTTGACAGCTCGCACCATTCGTAGCTCGTGAGAATTCTCTATATTTAACGTTCTCTGCATATAATTACATGGAATTCAGTACATACATAGATACATATGTACATACGTCCGAAATGAAATAATGCGAGCGATTCGTAAATACATACATACATACGTCACCATACGATGTAATTCAACATTAATGAGGTGTGGTGAGATTATCGCTTAACGCCTGTTGCTTCATTCGGTTGACAGCGAACAAACACACAAACAGCTTTTTTTGGAAAAAGAGCTGCTTTTGTTTAAACAATTTTGGTTAAATAACAAATATATCAATTTTTTTTTTTGATGCAGAACGAAAGTAAATATTTCAAAGTTAAACTCTAAGAAAGTTTCATTTTAATTGGTTGATTCGTTTATGATTTATGGCCGTGAAAACAAAAAAATTATGTTTTTTTGCCACATTTTGACCGATTGCCACGCCCCCTTTATATATTTCTTCACATTATATAGATATAAACCTTCCTCTTCAATCAATCTATCTTTAAAAAAAAACCGCATCAAAATCCGTTGCGTAGTTTTAAAGATTTAAGCGTATACGGGGACATAGGGACAGAAAAAGCGACTTTGTTTTATAATATGTAGTGATTGTTGTCAAAGAACCTGTTGGGCAGAGCCGAGAATCGTAATCAAGAAAAACACGTTTAAGTACAATGGCGTTTATTCAAAGACTAAATATGTTATACAAAAAGATGAAAAGGAAAAAGAAGAAAATCTTGAAGCAGAGTTGCATTATAGGGTACGATCTATTCGTGTTGTAACTTTAAACCGATTACTTTTTCATCACTCTTCCTCAACACGAGTAGGTCGTTTACATAGAACTTGCATTAAAACCTAAAAGTTTTATAAATTTTTCATGTTTGATTTTGTTCAAATTCTTTGTAAGTACATCAGCAATCATCTCACTTGTACAAATGTATTCAATTTCAATTAAATTATTATTCAGTGCATCTCTAACAAAATGGTACTTAATATCTATATGTTTACTTCGTGAGTGGTAAACCGGGTTTTTCGCCAATTGCTGCGCGCTCAAATTGTCGCTGTAAACTCTAACTGGGTCACCGGAGCCACTTACGCCAATATCTGCCAATAAACGTCGAAGATATACTGCTTCTTTCGCAGCCGTTGCTAACGCGACGTATTCTGCCTCTGTGCTGCTGAGGGCTACGCTGCTCTGGCGTTTGCTCTCCCACGATATTGAACTACCGCCCAAGAAGAATACATACCCTGTGTATGACTTGCGATCGATACTATTACTGCCCCAATCGGCATCCACAAACCCTTCGATAGGCTTGCCCGTATGACGGTATACCAACTTGTAGTCTATAGTCATTGCCAGGTATCGTAAAATATGTTTCACTAGTGCACCCAATTTGAAACCCCACGTCTAAAGGTGTCTTCGCTGCTCGACAACTGGTCATGTTATACTTTTCTAAAATCTCTCTTATATACAACGCTTGCCCGACTGAGATGCTTCCTGTCTCGCCGTCTCTGGTGATCTCCATCCCCAAAAAATACGAGATGGGACCTTTATCGATACATTCGAAGCTGCTTGAAATTCGTGCTTTGATCGCAAGAAGATCATTTTTGTTTGCGCAACTAACGATCAAGTCATCTACGTATACAGTGATGAGACATAAATTACCTTGATGACTCATTTTGTACAGGCACCGCTCATAAGTACACGCCTCGAAACCGATTTTCTTCAAAACTTCGTCCAATTTATGGTTCCACTCTCTCCCGGATTGTTTCAGCACATATATCGCCTTATTGAGCTTCAAAACTTGCTCAGGAAACCGCTTGGCGATAAACTTTTCAGGTTGCTTCATAAACACCACGTCGGTGAGCTCGCTGTTGAGATACGCACTGCAAACATCCATCTGATGAGTGTACATTTTGAGCTCTGCCGCTAGCGCCAACACCATTCGAATAGTGGCGTAACGAACCACTGGAGAAAATGTCTCGGTGTAATTCACACCAAATTTCTGGCTGCAGCCCTTTGCGACTAAACGAGCCTTAAAACGCTCCACGTCGCCATTCTGGTCATGCTTGACCGCAAAAACCCATTTGGACCCGATTGCCTTCTCGTTAGTTGGTAAGTCCTCTAACTGCCACGTTTTGTTTCGCATAAGAGCGTCGTACTCATCTGTCATCGCCTTTGCCCACTCATTCGAATATTTGCTGCTTTCAGCCTCTGCGACAGTTTGCGGGATTTTAATTTCACAAGCATTTTGCATCGTATTGACAGTATTGTACACTTTGCGTGGGCGTCCTGGTTTTCCACTACGTACAAACTTCGGTCTTCCTCGTCCAATATGCGCAGGTGACTCTTCCTGAATCGGAGATTCGCAAAAACTTTCTTGGTAATCACTCCCAGAATCGCTCGAAGCCTTCGCCTCTTCAAACTCATCATCGCTGTCGTCAGCTTCCGATTCACTCAATGACTCGGAAGGTTTCTCCTTGGTGGTATCTTTATTGTTTTTAGCAGACAGCAGGTCGTAAAAATCTACTATTTCACTCTTTTTGAATGGCAAAAACGTAACATCACGTTTCTCCACTACCATGCGCTGCTCAGGATCGTATAAGCGGTACGCTTTCGACGTTAGTGAATAACCTGCCATAACATACTTTTTACCTTTCGGCTTGAATTTACTTTTGCTGATCTTATTTAACGCAATAGTTTCTGAGCCGAACACTCTCAAAAAATTCACAACTGGTTTTCGCCCAGACCAAGCTTCGTAAGGTGTCATACTGTTCAATGCCTTTGTAGGCGATCTGTTTCGCAAAAACACCGCAGTAGCAACTGCCTCTGCCCATAAAAATTCACCAAGTCCACTCTGAAGCAACATACTACGTGCCATTTCCACTATTGTACGGTTCGCCCTCTCGGCAACCCCGTTTTGTTGCGGCGTGTACGGCACCGTCAACTGCCGTTTTATGCCACACTCATTCAAAAATTTATCAAAGTCTTTGTTGACGAATTCACGCCCGTTATCGCTTCGGATTGTCTTAATTCTTTTTTCAGTTTGTCGTTCTACTAAACATTTAAATATTTTAAATTTCTCTAAAACTTCTTCTTTAGATTTTAAAAAATACACAAACATTCGTCTCGATTTATCGTCTATGAAAACTAAGAAATAACGCGCGCCCCCCAGGGACTTTGTACGAAACGGACCACACACATCTGTGTGCACTAATTCTAAAATGTCTTTTGCTCGATTTTCTGTGCTCTTCGGAAAAGGCCTCACACTCATTTTGCATTTTGCACATATCTCACAAGCAATGTCTTTAGTAAATGTCATTTTGTCCATTCCGGGAACCATGTCTTTATTCATTAATTCCTGCAGGCTACCGTAATTCAAGTGTCCATATCGTTCATGCCATGATACTGCCTTTTTATTCGCAGCATAAAAACACTTGCTGCTATCGCATCGGATCACAAAAAGTTTGTTTACCTTTAGGGCTTTTAAAATTATATCATTTTCTTTCATTATTTTAGCGCAATTTTCATCGAACTTCACTTTAAGTCCATTTTCTACAGCTCTAGCGACAGACATAAAGTTACCGCACATATTTGGCACAAACAAAACATTGTAAAGAATAATGTCACTCTCTTGAGACCTCACACGCACTTCTCCCACACCTTCTGAGAAAAGATAATTGTTTCCAGCTTAGCAAATTTTTTCTTTATGATCTTTGAGTGATATAAACATATTTCGGTTACTGCACATATGCGCTGTCGCTCCGCTGTCAAGAAGCCAGGTTGAGTCGTCGAACACCTCAGCGTCCGCTGCTGCTAACATCGTAAACGAATGCTCATTTCTTTTCGCTGCCTTATAATCGTTCTTATTGGACTTCGTGTTGCAGTTTGCAGCGTAATGACGGCGCTGCCCGCACTTAAAGCATTTGACATTTTGCGTATTTTTACTCTTCCTGTGCGTTGAATTTTCCCCTCTTTCTGCATTCTTTGACCACACAGCAAAAGCCTGCGATTCCCCTTCAGATTCAGCAGAACCGCGTTTTGTCTGTTTCTTTCGTTCAGACTCTTCTAGAAGTTTTACCTTCAAATTAGTTAATGTCGGCAGCGTGTCTCTAGTCTCCATAGCAATAACAAAATGCTCGTACTGCTTTGGCAGACTTGAAACTAAAATAATTGTCACTAATTCGTCTTTGATTTCAATGCCGACTTCGGATAACTTTTCGGCAATGGATGTGAAATCATTCAAATATTTTGCCATGCTTTCGCTGTCACTAAGCTTCATATTTAAAAGCTTCTTATACAGCGACACCTTGTGCACTGGCCCACTTGGCTGATGCAAAGTTTCTAGAGCCTTCCATGCTTCTGTGGACGTTCTGCATTGCTTAATGTGGCTGAGCTGCGACGCTTTTACACTTAGTGTAATTGTGGCCAAGGCTTTTTCATCGAGCGCTTCCCATTCGGTCACATTTTCTTCAGACTTTAAGCATTTTTCACTCACTATACTCCATAGTCCAGCATGTATGAGGACACTTTTCATCTGCACCCGCCACGAATCGAAATTCTTTTCATCAAGTTTGTCAATTTGATATAGCGAATTCATATTGTTATCTGTCTTTCAAACGAGACACACACGCTTTCAATTTTCTTATTAATTTCCGAAATACGTTTTCACGGAGTCTTTGCACGTAAAACTTTTAACAACCTTCGCCCGAACCGTGTCCTGGGCCCATAACCTATGTTGGGCAGAGCCGAGAATCGTAATCAAGAAAAACACGTTTAAGTACAATGGCGTTTATTCAAAGACTAAATATGTTATACAAAAAGATGAAAAGGAAAAAGAAGAAAATCTTGAAGCAGAGTTGCATTATAGGGTACGATCTATTCGTGTTGTAACTTTAAACCGATTACTTTTTCATCAGAACCTATATACAATAACCTTACATAAATTACTACCCATTATGGCGATGAAAAACTATTACTCGTACGGCAAACTAAATTCAAACAATATGACCTTTCTTATTTCGGAAGCTTCTAAGATTCTATTAATAAAAATTAACAGTAATATTAATAAAAAATGTTAATTTATTAAGTTGGAATAATATTAAAAAAAATATGATGTAAAACTGTGTTCTTTATACTGTATTGGTAAAGAATAAAGCATGCTGCGGGAGCTGCCGCGCGCGGCTACTAGGCCGAGTCATGCAGTGTAAAATTCAAAAATTAATTCCTCGAGAACAAAAAAAAACCCATCTCTACAATTTGCAGTATCTTTTAAGAAGGGTTCAAACTTTGATAAACAATTTTTTTTACAAAATTCCACAGTGTACTTCGAGTAAAAAACCAACAATAAAAATTATTGTTTAAACAAATTAGCTAAAAATTATTTTTTTTATTTTTTAAAACATATATTATGAAAATTCAACTTTTTCCCTATAATTTTTATAAATAACTTTTTTTTGTATCACTAATATATTTCTAGATAAAAATTATCGAAAAAAATTTAGCATAAAAATTCAATAAACAATAACTTGCAAAATAATTGAAATTTTGCAAAACCCTTTGGCATGCTTCCAAAGAGTCACAAACACAACAAAATTCCAAAGTATAAAGAAAATTGAAGGACCAACTGGTACTACAATTCTTTCATGGAACGCCCCAATTTTTAATTTTTTAGTAGAATGTAACTTGCATAATTTAATATAATTTTGCTACTAAGAACTTACTTGTATATTCGGAGTCGACCGCCATTGTAGCTTGCACTGTTATATTAGGTTTAATATCTATATATTTTTCCTAATAAATAATAATAACAATTTTTGTTGTACGCTATTTCATTGTCCAACTGGGAGCTCTTAAAAATTCCTACTTTTTCTGATTTGAGGAATGTTCGGAAGATGTCGGACACGAACCCGCAGTTTATGTCGTCTAGTCTAATAAATATTTTTCTTTTGTTATCAGAGATTTATATTCCTCCCCTCTTGTACTCGGTTAAGATTATTTGGGTATGGAAACGGTTAACTACTGTATTTAAAATTGGGAATTGATCATTGAGATCGCCCTCTTGCGAATGTATGGTTTCAATAGTACTCAAGTTATTTATGCTATCTTTATCTTCTTTTTTATCAAACAAATCGGCTGTTTCGTTATTTATTCTGCTAAGAAGGTCGGCTAGGGTATTTTATTTACCTTTAATATAACCATTTAATTTGTCATAACCCCCTAATTTCAAAGTCCATCGTTGTAATCTTGAATTAATATATTTTTTTTAATTTATTTTAATAATCTACATTACAAATTACCTTACGGACTAGACACAAATGTAAAGAAAAGCAAGCCAAACTTGGTAACTATAATATAAGCAATCAATATAAATACAATATTAAGTAACTAAATTAAATTTTTTTTACAAAATTATCTAGATATGAATAATGCAAAACCAAGCAGACTGACATTACGCAATGAATTATAATCTCGAAGCGCACGAGCAATGGGTGCATTACTCGTAAATTTCCCCATAAAAAGGGTAAAAATTGCTTCTTCTTCTTCTTTGGGGAACAATAAAGCTTTTCCGCTCAAGCAGATCTGAGCAGTCGACGATCCATTAACAACACTGAATATAAACGAAAGTGAAAGGATTGTCCTTCTCATTTCGAGAGATTCTAGATTAATTAGCTTTAGCCGAGAACTATAAGATGGAACAGGCGACACAAAGCTAGCTTGAGCAAAATTTTTTGAACGCGTTCTATTCTATATATTAATCGAGAGTTGGTCGTAAGATACAGTGATAACAGCGCACCCTAGGTAAGCCTGTAATCCCTAGAGGGCGCGTCCCCAGGTGGTGGATACGGGAACACCTCCCAGATATGGGGGCTGGGAGAGTAAATATCTCCCGCGAACCACACAGGCCGAAGACGTAAGCTTCGTTAAAAAAACTCCCTCAACCCAAGGTGTGATGCGACCCGTGCCTATTGGGTGGGTTTGACAACCGGTGGACTAAATAAGGCTCTTTTCGAATAGAGCCCTCTGGATATCAGGCCGCCTACGGTTGTAACGGTGGCCTTGCCATGGTCGGATATTTCCCCTTTATCCTCTTTGGTCACCGCGCATGGCGGCATGCGCAACTCCCTTGCGAATCAGGTGACCGTACGAACTAGATGAAATGTTTTAACCAAAAACCAAAAAATAAAAACTGGGATCACGGAAAAAAAACATGAAACGAACGGACAAAATGACTGGAAAACATACGGATGCATTGGCATATTGATATAAAAACGAACACGCGGACAAAACCACAGGGCAAGCAAACAGATAGACAGGAGAAAGGGACAGGCGCACTTAGCAAGCAGTCTGACAAATGGACAAGACCTATGAGCAAGTATGAACTGAGGATGACTGGGTCACACTCAGAGGATGAGCTCTTGGCCTCCAGCCAAGAAACAGTTGAGGGCAAACCTGTGGGCCCCAGTACGCCAACAACTATAAATCAACCAACAACATCAGCTAAAGCCATGGGGCAAAAGCGTGGTAAGCAAGGTCTCTCGAGATATAAACTCTACCAGAGATCTCTCGCTATCCTTGGCAGGATTTGAAAAAACAAGACCGAAGGTAAAGTTCGTCCCAAAGATGAGACCAACAAGGCAAGATGTCAAAAGGTGGTTGACGAATACTTGGCAATCCAAGCCCCCAATAAGACAGATTCTAAAACACGAAACCGCTCGCTTTACAAAACTGGGAAGGTAACGAAGAAGCACAAGATCTCGGATCAGGGTGCAGATGCCTCCAAACTTACCAAGCGATTTAGTGAGGTGATCATCTTCAAAATGCATTGGTAGATGAAACCTCTAACCGCGAAAAACCAGTGCTTGACAAGTTGTCAGAGATTGAGGCACAGTTGTCTCGCATAGTCTTTGACCATGTCACGGCGAACCCGTAGGGTCAAACCCGACTCGGTAGAGGTAGTCCACGGTTACCGTGTCATTAAATGCGACGACCAATTTTCACTGCATTTTCTGACAAACGTGATTGGTAAAATCCAGAATAGCTGGGAAGGCTTGAAACTCAAGCTAAGTCCGGCTAGCCAGATTCCACGAAGGCCGAGGGAGTACCAAAACGCATCTGCATACCAAATATGGAGTTTGAAGCCAATCAATTAAATCTACCTTCAGGCTCATAATCGCTTGGTGCCGATGACCGACTGGTCTATCATTAAAGCGGAAGCTCCACAAAACACAGCATTTCTTTCCTGCTTCTAATTACAGAAGAGTGTCTGGGACCACTGAAGAAAGTGGAAAACAAACTTCGGTTTGGCATTCGGAAAGCCCAGCTGAAGACATGCCGTTCTGCGAACCCGGAAGAGGAGCATGATGAGGCCGATGGCGCCAACGAACGGCTGACTGGCAGGCTGTTAAATGACACCTAGTCCGAAGAAGGAAATCCGTAAACGTGGATTTAAAGGTTGTCCAAATTAATCTGCAGCATTCATGGACTGCAACGGACAACCGAACCGTTCTTCTGGCGGAGGAGGACGTGCACATCGCTTTAATTCAGGAACCCTGGGTGCGGAGCACCGTGACGAAAGGGTTTACTGGAAAAAACTACAATATCTACTATAAACGGATTGAAGGTAATCCCAGAACATGTATTGTAGCTAAAAAAACACTTAAATACATTTTTAATTCCATTATATAGTTCACAGGATGTGACGGCTGTTGAGGCGGAAGCCACTGACGGAGTCAGAATAATACTTGCCTCTATATACATCGCTCATTATAGACCAGCACCACCTGAGAAGGCCCGTAAGCTTGTACAGGAAAACTCAAACAAAATCCTGCTTCCCGGATGCGATGCCAGTGTGAGGCATGCCTTATGGGGAAGCTCCGAAAGGAACGACCGAGGTGAGTCTCTTTATGATCTCATAATTCATACTAACTACTCAGTATGTAACAGGGGTAACACTCCCACTTTCACCTTTCCCAGTACGGATAACTCCAGGAGATGGGTGGTAGCGATCGATGTTATTCTATTGTCTGAAAACAGCTCAGTAAGGTTAAATAATTGGAGAGTCTCTCATAAAAGGTATTTCTCGGATCACAGCTGGATCTTCTATGATCTGGATCTTAATGTTGATCCGCACTTACCGTTAGAACTTCTCCTGAACACGCATTTTCCGGCGTGCAGCGTCCACGAAAGTGGGAGGGGAAATATCAGGCGGAGCTAATATAATCCACAGCATCTTGCAAAAGAAATAATTACAAAGGAAAAAGTTGTATGAGCAATTAAATCTTTTTCACCTTTTGAATCTCCGGGGCTAGATGCGACCATTCCAAAGATGAAGCAAATTTTTAAAGCGGGTTTTAATTTAGTTCATATTCCAGATAGTTCGAAACTAGTCAAGGTCGTCAGCGAAGGACTATAGGCCAATCAGTCTTTCGTCTTTCGTGTTAAGAACCTTTGATAGACTTTTGGATTAATATCTCAGAAGCTCTTTGGAGAGTTCTGGTATATCAATGCCTTAAACAATGTTTGTACAGATGCCATCCAACGGGCGTTGATAGACTTAGAGGTGGACAATTGCATCAGTATTTGGGTCATCTCTATGCTAGAAACCAGGCTCATCAAAACTAATATGGGTAATATCAGCATAACCAAGAAGGTCCACAGGGGCACTCCAAAGGGGGGAGTATTATCCCCACTTCTGTGGTTATGCGTTATTAGCAAAGTCTTAACAAAACTTAATAGAGGTGGGGTAAAAGCGGTGGTGTACGCTAACGATGTGGTGCTAATGGCGTTAGGACTGTGTCCTAATACGATCAGTGGGATCATCCAAAGGGCGTTAGGCGAGCTTAACTCTTGGGCCACAGGATGTGGGCTAAGTTTAAGCCCGCGTAAAACAGAACTTATGCTTTTTACAACCAGAGACAAGGTACCAACTTTTACCCTACCAAATATCAACGGACAAACTCTGTCTTTATCAACCAGTTCAAAGTATTTAGGGGTAATTTTTTACTCCAAACTTAGCTGGAAGTTAAACGTCGAAGAACGGGTAAGGAAAGCAGAAATTGCTTTATATGCCTGCAAACGTATGCTTGGAAGAAGATGGGGTCTTCAACCTAAGCATACATTATGGCTGCATAAGGCGGTTATACGACCAATTTTACAGTATGGTTCGGTAGTTTGGTGGAAAGCTCTAAGGAGAGATTATAACACCAAATTACTCCGTAGAATACAAAGATAAGCCTGTGCAATAACGGTCGGTGCAATCAGATCATATCCTAGGGAGGCTCTCAATGCACTGACACACGTTATTCCAATAGATCTACATATTAAGAAGACGGCAATCATGAGTGCATTAAGGTTAAATGAAGTGGGTTGTTGGAAAAATATACTTATGGTCATGCCAGCCTATATCATAACTTTCTTTTTTAAGGGCAATATCGCTATACTTTCGGATAGCAAAATTGAGATCCAGGCACTTTAACTAACCAACCAACCAACTCTAGGTGAGAACGAACAAGAGACGTAAAGCAGTTTATAGTCAAAGTTCTACTTACATAACGTATCGTATGACCTGCTTGCATTAGTGCAGCTCCCATGGCATAATCGCTTGCGTCTGCCACGATTTCGAATTTCTTTTTCAAATCTGGATACTTCAGTATTTATAACAGGTATCCGTGTCTGTGTATCGTATATGTTGACCTTTGTGCCTCTTTTTAAAGATTTTGTCATAGCTTGAGCTATTTTAACGTAATTTTTTATGATTTTACGGTAGTTCCTAGTTGCCCTTAGGAATGATTTTATTTGTTTTGCTGTTTGCGGTAGCTTAACATAAGTTTTTGGATAGACTTCTTTTTAGTGGGGTTCGGCCTGGCTCCTTCTTCTTTATCTTTTTGTTCTTGAGCTGTAGTGCAAAATATCAGAATATCGTCCAAGTAGAACACGCATATTCACATATTAATGTAATTTTTAGGACTGAATTCAAGCCAAGCCTTTGGAAGGTGGCTGGGGCGTTTTCAACACGAAAGGTATACAAATGAGTTCGTAATGTCCTAGTTCGTAGAAAATGCGATTTCGCCCTGTTTCGTTTTGCCGGATTTTTTCACTTTCTTAGGGACAACCCACAGTGGTGAATTGTAAGGTGAATAACCATCTCTAATAATTACATATTTTAGCATTTCCTTCATTTGCTTATTTATCTCTTCTTCGTGAATTTGGGGATAGCGGCATATTTTAGAGTATACCAGCATATTATTCTTTATATCTTTATTTATGTCAAGAAGTCAGTAGATTTACAGGGTAAAATAACAAATACTTAAAAACTTAAATTATATACATAGTTTATTTGACAAATGATAAGGCACAATAAGTGACTTAAATAGAGGCCTTGGCATCGCAAAATCAAGATCAAGACTTCTAGGAAGCCCATTAAACTCTTCAAGTCCTCTTGTAAGAGGGACGAAATTAAGGTTATTAGATCTGAGAACTTCAACAACATCAGCATAGAGTAAATATTTCGAATACTTGAAACATCGATTAATGTAATTAATGAAAAGTATAAACAAGATAGGACCAAGAATGTTACCTTCTTGTACTACAGAAGTTGACACAAATGCATGCAGAAGAGGGTTACTGGTAAAACTAGGCTGTCTGGGGTCTATAAGGAAGACAAGTTCCGCCACCAGAATATAGGAGAATAGGCTGGCGTCCTGTTTTCCTCAAAATCTTTGCGCCAACGAAACATCAATTAAGCCTCGGATAAGATTTGCTCATCGACGACTTTTCGCTATCGAAAAAGAACAACGATTGGTTTTTGGATCGTAATGACGCTCCTTGATGATAGAACTTAAGGTAATCAGAATGCAAAATTTCTTCAGCTTGAACGTAAATTTCAGCGATGCAAATTATCGTCCTTGGTGCTAGTGAAACACGATGGAGTGGAAGTGGGACTTATAGTTCTCACAACAGCAATGTTTTTATTTACTCCGGCAGAATTCTGGACAAATCCATGAAGTGGGCGTTGGTTTACTTATGACATCTAATGCCTTTAAGAGCATGATTTGCTGGAATCCAATCTCTTAAAGATTTATGACAACGAGATTTAATAGTAGAGCTCGAAATGTTACTATTATGCAATGTTATGCCCCCACTGAGCAAGTGTAAAAGATGATTTTTGTAGCCTTTTAGGGCGGTGCTACAAAAACGTCTGGCGTGGTGACGTCGTTATAACTATGGATGATCTTAATGCCAAAGTAGGAAAGTACAACAGCTTCCTCTCGCACGTCACGGTTAAATACTGCGTTGGCGATCGCACCGATAATGGTGGCCGTTTTGTAGATTTTTGCAGCGGTCCCCACTTAGTTATTGGTGGACCCATTTTTGGACATAAACTCTACCATAGTGGCAGCTGGGTATCGCAGGCAGGACGACCTCAAAACCAAATCGATCATTTTGCAATCACTCGACGTTTCCGTAGACGCCTTTCAGATGTACGTAACAAATAAAGTGCGCATATTGGGTACTGTCGCGACCATCATCTGATAATTGTCCAGTTACGTCGTCGAACAGCAGCCATTAAAAATAATGAAACCAAAATCGCTCACACACCTATTATACTGAATGATTGATAAATCCTGGAGTAGTAGATAAGTTAATTCAGCCTCAAGAAAGCCTCACCGTGGACACAGACCGTGGATGTCAGAGGAGATCTAGTCATTGGTTAAACTCCGAAATGAAAACTCAAACCCCAACCTACCATATACGCAAACTATGATACCATCATTGTACCGTGAAAAACAACGTGAGATAAAGTGGAATGCTAGGAGAGATAAAATAAAGCATATAGACGGGCTTGCACTTGCGGCAGAGGAGGCTGCGATTAATGGCTACACCAGAACCAAAACAGCTTGCGGAAAATAAGATGGCCACCAGTGAGAGACACCAGTGGGAAATTTCCAATGAAAAATGACGAGCAGTTCGAAAGGTGCAAAATCCTCTTCCATGCAGTTCTTAGTAACCTTCTTATCGAAGAGAACGTACCTCCCAGCAACATTTTACTCCAACTGCAGATGAAATCTCGTATTAAATCCGATGTGCCCAGTTTTGAGCAAATTGTGTACTCCCCGCTGTGGCAAATATCATAATAAGAGTGATCCCTGAGGGAGTAAAAAAAGGCTTTATACGATTCCGTATGTGCAGAAAAGCGGTCCTTCCCGGACTCTTCGTATACTGATCACATTAATACGCAATATAGAGCGGGGGCTGTATGGAGTTGAGTGTGCTAAATATGAGGACCGCATTCTATAAATAGTTTTGAACTCAGAAAAGCTTGCAGATTATGATTCTGGATGTTGCCGGGGGATTTGATGGTCCATTTTTTTTTTACCCCACCCCCTTAGTATTCAAGTAAATGGACTGAACAAGTGCTTTGAAACCATTTCAATGATTGTTTTAGTGATAAAATTCAATTATTTCTTATGAACTAATATAGGTTTAGTTAGTCAATAAAAAAAAGTAAAAAATAAAACACATATTTTTGATAAAAAATGATTTAATAGGAAAAAGACCATTTTAACATAAGTCATACAACAAAATACAAATAACTAATCTTTTTTATTTTGACAGTTATTATTAATACATGTGCACAACGAAATACAATTTAGTTATAACTTTTTGCAAGAACAAGCCTTTGTTTGACAATTAGATGTACATTTGCAGGGTTGAATTAACAATTCCGGTAATGGTCGCTTCGTCAATTGTCGTGGATACAATTTACCATCTTTTTTTCATAGCCTAATAAGGTGTAATCAAAAGGCTGTAGTACTGTTTGGTCAGAATTTATCCATATATATGTATGTTTGTGCTGAAGTTCTTAACAAGTGTAAATGTAGAGCATCTGATGTGCACATTACTTTTAATAAATTTAAGCCGAAGCCGATATTTTGACAAATTAATTTATAGCGAAGTTCATCAGCAGTTAATGTTTTTTTTGAGAAAAGATAGATGCAAATGGTTTCTAATTCCGTTAACTGTTCGACTGTTAGGTATGTATTTCCTAAATGCCTTAGACCATTTTGCACAAAATCCAACGATGCAGCTTTTAAACTTTTTTTTTTTTAGCCCAGTCTGCTAGTCGAATCGCAACCAATTGACGTTAGAACTTCTTTATCGAAGTTTTTTAATGCTTTGTAATTATTGCAATGACCAAATTTATTCATCACATTGATTATATTTTTCGATCGAGTTAAATGATGAATAGATTGAGCTAAAGCAATATGCTTTGGAGTCGGTTTCTCAGTAATCGTGAAGTATATATCATGAAACACTGATAACGCTCGTCGATTGTAATTTTCACTTAATTTTTTATTTTTAGCACTGAACAAAGCTTGCCTAAAAATTTTCCAATTATTCGGTAAATGATTTTTCTTTAAAAATTGTTCGATTAAAATTTCATCAGATAAAAACCCATTTGGTATTACTTCAGTACTTAATATTTCTTTACGAAGTTCTTTTGCCACTTGAACAATGGAGTTTGTTGAAGTTATGGTACGAATATGTTCAATGACTTCATCCAGTGGTATGTTGCCCATAAACACTAATGATGATTTCGATCGATCATTTGGATATGAAAATAAAACGTTTTCACCATAGTTATCTATTAGTAGTGATTTAATATCACGATTTTCTACAACTGCATCTTCTATGTCAGTGAGTTCAGCAAGTCGCTTAGCTAATGATGACACTTCAAAAGAGTGAGTTGTTAATTTATGTTTTATTTCATTAATCAGCTTCTCAAATGTCTCTATAAGAATGTCATGTGGTATTTTATTTGGAGGTCTACCTGCTGGAGTTGCTGAGTTTCTTGGTAATCGTAGATAATCACGATAACAGTGCTTATGATACTTTACTTCCATTGCAAATAAATCGGCTGGATGTTCGCAAGTGTCAATTTGTGTAAAAACATCATCTTGTCTTTTTCGGGCAGTATTTAGGATTTGTTCCGCTGCTGACATTTCGGAGCACAAATAAAGTGTTTTGTTTTTATTTTTTGTTTGTTTACCACAGATTAAACATTTTAGATCTTTATTAAATTTTAAATTTGTTCTTGATGACCTTCGAGTGCCTTGAGTTACTGACACACTAGCTTCTGCAGAGCAGGTAGAAATAGAAACATTTTCCTGCTTTTGTAGTGCCAATTCTCGACGTGTTATCTTCTCTTCGCTAATGTAACTTGCCATACAAGTTCGATGCCAAGTACATTTGTAATCTGTAAAGTCTGCATTATTTTTAATTTTCTCACTAATGTCATCTTTTCTCCGATCTGCTGCTCTCTGAATATTTATAAATGATTGTGGTTTTGGATTCATCACTAAATTACCCGTTTCATCACAAAACAAACACGAAATTTCGTATAGTTTTCGTTTCTTTATATTTATCACTTCTAAAGACATTGTCCATGTGTTTATTTAAACAAAAAACTAATAAAATAAAATATTTTCCACTGACTAATACGAGTGCTATGACGCAATAACACTTGGACAAGGTGAAGGGCGGGGGAGAGGAAAGGGACCATCACAGCTGCCGGCAACATTTTTTTTTTTTGAGTAGGGTCTCAGGTAAAAGAATTTCAGCATTGTTGCCGGTCCTCACATTTTGCATACTCAATGTCCTTTAGCGCCTGCACTAATAGTATAGGGTTTTTCAGTAAGAGCGCTTCAACTTTTGAACTTTTTTGAATAAAACACAAACGGTTTGACTTTTTTAACTAATTTTTTTTTTATTATCGAGTTTGAACATATACATTTAAGTATGAAATTCGATTTCTTTTGCATGACCACCGCGTGCACGTTTTACGAAGTCCAATCGTTGAACCCAATTTTCGACCACTCTTTTGCATAAATCGGCCGAAATTCCAGCAATTTCGCGTTCAATATTGGCTCTGAGCACACAAATCGTCGCCGGCTTGTTACTGTAGACCAATGACTTCACATAACCCCAAAACGGGACGGCTTGTTAAATGGACCGTAAAATGAAAGCTTTTGACAGCGTTAAGCGGGACCTCATTTGGGCGGCTTTACGACGAAGAAATGCACCAAATAAAATTATATCTTTGATACGGGCAACATACAAAAATGCTTGCTGCCTGGTGCTATATAAAGGGAAACTGTCTGACCCCTTTGATATACAAAGCAGTGTTCGCTAAAGGTTACCCTATCACCCGTGCTGTTTTTGCTTGTTACTCGTACTGGTGATGTCTTAGAAGCTGTGCTGCTACCCATCGAAGCTGCGGACATCTCAATTATGCTGACGACGTATGCTTCCCAGCACACAAAATATCGGACTTGAACGGCATGGTTGAGTCACTAAAGTAAAATGCTATAACTGCCGGCTTAAAAATTAATTGCAGTAATACAAAAATTTTAAGTTTGTCTAACAACTCAACTGCAACTGTAAAGATTTCCGGTGCACCAGTGGAATGTTTTAAGCAATTTATATATCTTGGTAGTGGGTAGCAGCTTTTGGTGGATGAAGATGTCAAATCTCGCATTGGTTAAGCAAAATCCGCCTTCGGTGCTGTCTTCTGTGTGGCGCAATAGCAACATCACCGTTCACACAAAAACTAAAATTTTCAAATCCAACGCAGTATCGGCTCTACTTTATGCTTGATGTACATGGATAGTGACCAAATCCATCATACGAGGCTTCAGGTTTTTATACGTTGCTGCCTTAAGAAGATCTTCCGCATTTTCGGCCCTAAGAATTGCGAACTCAGATCTACTGAAAAAGGCGCAAATGGAAATGATCATAAAACGCCAAAAATGGAGATGGATTGGACACACTCTACGCAAAAACGATTCATGTATTGCACTAAAGGCATTAGAGTGGAACCCTCCCACGAATGGGGAGACTCAACCGCATTGACTGGGAAAGGAAACCCCAGAAAATACAGCAGCAGTTGCTACTGCAGCAACTGCGACAGCAGCAGTAGAAGCAGAAAGATAGACTAAGTATTCAATACTAATAAGATTTTAAATTAATTAGGTAGCAAGCCCAGCTAGATTATTTCTTATGTAATGTACTTAGTCCAGCTAAGTCATAATTCGACAGTTCTTAGGAGGAAAAAAAAATAAAAAACAACCTTATAAATGTAAAGCCTATTCGTTTATTACAACATTTTTGGTACCTTTGCTAGCAGATGGACAATGGAGATAAACTGTTTCAGAGAAACCGACGACAGACACAGACGTTTGAGCTAAGCACTCACAACAGTACCGAACTGAGGACAAGACAATAGTTTGTGAGTATCGAACTATTGCATATTCTCCGATGTTTCATTCCCCCCACAACCGCTTTCGAAGACAGTGGGAGGAGTGAATACTATCGATGGCGTAAAATCTCCATACGCCCACAGGAGCGGAACCTGGACGCAGGAACTTGTTGTGTCAATAGACATAAACGCGGCTCCACCTTGAAGAAATGCTAACGCGGTTCCTGGGTGGAAATCAGCCGAGGAGGAGGAATATAATAGTGTTAGTAGGAGCATGCTCCACATACCATTGGTGTGATGCCACCTTTGATAATGTTTCAGACATTTTGATTTACACCTTGGACAGCTACGTCGAGATTTGCATTTAAGTTGCTTCCAACAGGCGCTTTACGAGTGTTGTTTTTATTAATCCTATTGTTATAAGAAGTAGCCGAAGAATCACCTACAGCAGAATATTCTTTGTACATCCAACATTAGCAACAAGTGCGTTAGCTGAATTAGTAGGCACAGAAATAACTGAGTCCGACGCCGATGCTGACAACGCACTACATTACATAGATGACTAGATGTGAAACTCTTTTTCTCGTGAGAGCGCTGAAAAATGTGCATTTTTTATAACATTTTCCAATATTGCCACACCGGTAGAAACATGAATTGGGTATTTTTTAAACAAAGGTCTGGAATTTTTAGTTTCCACACCACCATTGAAGTTAGTATTTAGTGTGCGGTTGCCCAATAGCCTTATATCACTCGTAAACACCTACATATACTAAAAATAAGCGCAATCCGTATGAAATATGTACATAAATAAGCCAAAAATTTAAAAATTTATATGTAAATGAAATTATTTAAAACTGATATACATAAGTAATTTAATAATAATAAAGTTATGAACCCGAAAAACATAAGTTATAATTAAAAACATGACTTATTGCGATTTTTTAATATAACACAGAAATTGGGTAACAAAAAAAAAAAAAATCTCAAACAACGAACAGAATAAGTTAAAGCAGATTACCTTCAATTTTTGTAAAATATCTCAAACACAAATTCAGTTCCCTTACCTACGCTTTTCAACCATAGAATATTTACGTATATACAAATTTACATAAACTAACATACAGTTTTCAATAAAACTACATTATGTACATAAGACTAATTAAAAGTAGAAGTCGAATAACGAGCTTTGGGTTCTACAAACTCACTTAAATTCAAATTATTACATTTCAATTGAATTAATTTTAAGACAAATAATTATAAACATTTCAACACGTCATTTCTCCATTAAGCAAAAACGAACTGTTTTCGTCTGTTATTTTTGGCGCGTTTCTTCTGGCAGTCTGCCATTTCGCCTATCAGCTGTTCAAAATCCCATAATGTGTGAGTGCTGCCAAGTTTTGAAACGTCCTCATGGGCGCGCTCTCTCTCAAAATGAATAAGTTTCACATCTAGTTATCTATGCTACATTATTGGAGCAGTCAACATTAGAGCTTAACATAGTGAGTACAGTGCGATTCTCATTGGGCGATACGATGATATGCGAAGCTGGAGATAAATTAACTAAGAGAAGCCGTTCAGATTTTGAAGAGTTGCCTTTGTTCGTGTCTTTGGTTTTAACGACTTAATGATTATTTTTGGCAGTCAAATTCTTTCTACTCTCTTTCTTAAACGATGTTTACTGAGGTTTAAAAAAATTATGGCATTGCCGGCACGCATGCGAAACTCGTAATTACATTTTATCTATGCATAATATTATAAGTAACCCGAAGACAAAGCGTTTATGAACACACGCTATTTTCTGTATTATGAATGCAAAATTAATAAAACATTTTAAAAGAATTATTAGAAATATGTCTACAAGCCTTTTTTCTTTGCCGGCATCCATTTTATTCAGGTTTACCTTTGACGCTTCTCTTTACCTTCGCAAAAATAATTATCTATAGCAAAGGGTTGTATGTAATAGAGTATGGTAATAATCTAGGATTATTTTATAATCTCAAATCTCGGGAGAGAAATTTTCTATGGGTAATATCGCTTTTTAATTACGGATTGAGAGTTATGCACGAAAAAGTAGATGATCTCCTTATATGTGAACGTGTTATAATATTACTTAGGTAAATAACAATACAATTTTACTGCCATCAAATTTAAAGTCTGATACCAAATTACTTTTAGCCAAGTTTTACTGTGAAATAAAGTGAAATGCTTGTTTTGGTGCTATTATTTTCACCGGCACTGTATATGTGAACGTATTATTAGCTGCACTGGGATTGGTTACATTGATTGCTTGCATAATTAGCAACAACATTGCGTAAGCTTGGAATTTCCGAGGTTCACGAAGGGATGACCGCATTGTTGTCATTGTTTATTGCGTACAGAGAACGAACTTCAGCAAAAAACCTATCACACATTTGGGATAACTGAGAATTTACCCTACTCAGACTATTTACCACACTAAGTATTTACGCATTTTCGATTGATGAGAGCAGAAAATCAAGATCAGCCGATGACATGTTAACACATTTCAAATGAAATAGGTCTTTGCACTTTGCACACAACACCTTTGGCTGAAAATGCCCAGGCTAAAAAGCCCATTGTATTTAAAGCTCTGGAAAAAGGGTGGATAGTCAAGGAGGGAAGGAGAAAAGTATCAGTTGAAGAGATAGGAACGAATAGAGACAGAGCTAGACATAGTTAGTCCTGTAAGAATTTTCCAGATTCTTTGGCAAATCTGTACATATCCTCCAGTTTTACATAACGAATATTACTCATTCTCTTGACATCGGAACCCAATACCCGTAGCCGTGCCTAGCAAAGGTAGGACACTCACAGAGAAAGTGCTCAGTGCTATCCGCCTCCTCCAAGCATGACAGGCATGTCGGGTCCTCGATGATTCCAATGGTGGTCATATGTTGATCCCATGGGTTGTGTCCTGTAATGATGCCGACTTTCAACCGAATGTCTTTCCTTCTAAGTTTTAGTGGAAAGTTTGACAGTTTTCTGTTCGGACTTGTCACAAAACACTTTGCAGTTCTGCAGCGTTCTAGACCGGACCATCGCTCTTTATGTAGATTGCCTACATAACCGCTGATCCAATTCTTGATTCCTGAGGAACTGATTCCAATTATTTGCTCTGGCCCCTGTGGGGCACCGCTGATCCACGGTTGGCCAATTCGTCGGCGATTTCGTTTCCTTAAACACCGGAGTGTCCTGGAACCCATATAAGTACAAGCCTGTTTTGTCTTGCGACAGAATTAAGCTTCTTCTTACATTCTTGAACAATCTTTGAGGTTTGCTTGGCGTTTTCCGGGCCTTCAGTGCAGCCTGACTGTCACTAAAGACTCCAATCTGTTTTCCCGCTCCATCTCCTCTCGATTATCCATTCCTGAAAGTAGGATGGCAAAAGCTTCTGTTTGGAAAACAGTTGCCATTTCCATCATAGCATAGTGATACTTATTACTATCGTTTAAGTACCATCCGGCTCCAGACCCTATTTCATTCTTGGACACATCGGTAAATAACATATCCGTCAAACCTCCCTGCATGCATTCTGGATTGCTCCATTACGTGACATCAAATTTCCTTCCAAAGGAAACTGTGGGTATCAGGTCATCTCTAGGTGCCAAAAACAGTGGATACTGCTCCGATAGCAACTTAAAGATTTCTCTGTGCCCCGAAGTTCCACTTCTTTGCAGCCTGTATAGTTCCCGGATTGTGGACTTAACCATGCTCCGTCGCCACCAGACCACAGAACCGTAAGTGATGACTGGTCTGATAAGTGCTGTGTATATCCATAGGACCACAGCAGGTTTCAGACCCCAGGTTTTACAAAAGGCTCTACGGCATTGCTGAAAAATCTTCAATGCACGATTCACCTTCAGTGGTTGTTTTGTTCGGATTAACGGAAAGACCTTGTCTCATGCATCAGTCATCGATTTTTTCAAGAATCCTCTGCACTTTCGTGCAAAGCCAAATTAAGGATTTATCCGATGTTAGCGCAAAGACATCGTCCGCATATGCTTGGACGTGAAAACCGAGTTCCTGCATCTCCACTAATAGAGAGTCTACGACGAAGCACCACAGCTGCGGAGAAAGAACACCCCATTGGAGACATCCTTGCTTGGCCCTGACTGTGATTTGTTCGTCTACGCTCTCACCAGCGCTTAACAGCCTCTCAGAGAGCACGCAATATATCCATGTTACAATGGTTTGATTAACTCCGTGTCGTTCGGCAGAAGAACATATCGAGCCGAAAGTGCCATTATCAAAAGCCTCCTCAATGTCCACGAACACGCCCATTGTATATTCGTCAACTTCCAGCCCAGCTTCAATCCTGCTAACAAGATCGTGTAAGGCTAATTCACATGATTTTCCACTCTGGTAAGCGTGTTGATTTCTACTAAGTGGACTTCTCGGCAATACCTCCACACGAATATGTTTCTTTACCACTCGTTCCAGACTTTTCAACATGAACGAAGTCAAACTGATTGGTCTATAACTTTTGGCTAGGAAGTAGTCATCTTTTCCTGTTTTCGGAATATATACTACTCTTACGCGCCTCCATTGGGATGGTATATAACCAAATGTAAGAAAGGCTGTGAAGATCCTTTTCAGGGCCTCAATCAGCCTGTCTCCATCTTTTTTAAGCATTGCTGGATATATTCCGTCAGGTCCAGGTTCTTAAAGTTCTCAAAGGAAGACAAGGAAGACCTTATCGATTCCATTGTCACTATCCGACTAGCAATATACTAGCTGTACCTAGAGGTTCCACCGTTGCTACCGTTATTGTTCATGCCACTCTCTACTTCAGAGAGAGTTTTACTATCCGGGAAATGGGTTCCGAGTAGAGCATTAAGCGTTTCTGATTTGGAAATGGTGTATGAAACATCAGGTTTTCGAATGGAATCCAGCCTCACTGAGCGGTCTAGATGAAGGAACTTACAAAGCCTCGCTGTTTCCCTCAATTCTTCGACGTTACTGCAGAAGTTTCTATAGGATTCAAGCTTGACTTTCCATACTTTTTTCTTATATTCTCTCTGTATAAGAGTCCTCTTCTGTTTGGGTCTTTAGGGCCTTATTAAGAAGTTTTCTTGACCGTACACGAAGCTTCGACAGTTCAGGGTTCCATCAAGGAACCGCTTTCCCCTATCTACTTTGCCTGAGTGGGCACAGTTCCTCAAAGCAATTGATTTAAGTACCTACTAATTTCTCAGTAGCATCTTCAATCATTTCTATTGATTTGAGATTTTTCAGGTTAGGTAATCTGAGTCTACTAAATATTGTCCGCCATCTCCACATCCTCCACAACTTGTTCAGTTGCTTCAGATCGTTTCGACGACGGTGTATCGCTCACACTCACTCGGCTCTCCATTGGCATAGCCAATGTGCTATGTTTCACCACTAGTAGTGCGCTTCCTCCGGAGCCCTGGGTGTCGGTTGCGGTCATAGGGGGTATGGGGTTCGGGCCTGCACATCCGATGCCCGAGCCGTCGATTGCTCGACTGGAGGATTTCCCGAAAGTGGGTTACCTCGTGCAGAGAGATCCCTGGTTAGCCTCCATATTGGAGAAAATGCATTTTATACCTCCTGCCAGGTTGTCGGTGCGGTACTCTCCACATAGTACTTGGGTGGCCACCAATTCCGCCGTTCCGCGGATGGGTGGATACCTAATTCCTATATGGAGCTGCCCTCTTAGTTCGTGGTAAGTTAATCTCCATAACATGGGGTTAACTCACCACTTAAGCCTCATCCCCGCGGCAAGGAGACCAACATGGCCTTTGGTTGATTACGATCAACTTTTTGACCGCAAGCACACGGTATTATGAGTTTGATTTTAAATAGTCAGTTTTTTATTCATTACTTAATTTGCTGTGCTTAAAGTGTCACTGTCTCAAAGTGTGAAATAGGCACGATTTTAATTAATATTTGCGAAATCACTAGGAAATTGATACAGACTGAGGAGCCAACCAAGGCACGTCCGTTTACTACAACATTCAAAAGACATTTTGAAGAATAAGTCAGCGTTGTCGATGACTATTGTTTGTAGTAAACCCTTAGCTTAATCGTTCACTTCTTAGTGCAATAACTTTTGCATAATTGTGCTATATATGTATTTGTGTAGTTTCGAGTGCGTTTATGTCTGTCGTGTATCGCCGAGTTCATCCGTACATTGTGGATTTCAAGATACCCATGCCTATATATTGTCAATATATTTTGTCCAAATATTCCGTCGATCACCAAAGCACCAATCACGTATATATATATATTGTTACGTTTTTATTGAAATAAAATGTCGCACAATAATTCCTCTAAATTTAATTATTGGATTGGTAAATAAAAGTCTCAAATCAATGGCAACACAACTTGCATGCTTAAGTGAATTACTTTGTTACTTTTCGTTTCCTCTTTCACATGTTTAACTTTTGACTGAATACTCTATGCGCATGCTTCTTTGCTTATATACATGTACCCAATAACTATCGTAATTTCTAGATTTGCAACTCGTATCTTCTGGCCTTGCTTTGCCTTGTCAAGTCGAATTTATGTTTTTGATTTGGCAACTCCGCTGCGCCCAATATGCCTTAGCCACAAGACTTTCTTTCGCTATTTCAGTTTTAGATTGCCCCTCTCTTCCATAATTTTTTCTAGGTCCGAATCGTTCAATTGACTTCTTCTTATTGCACTTGGTTCCCATTCAATATCTGGTTGCAATTTCATTAATATTATATCAACTAAGCCATCAGATCTCTAAACTTTCCTTACACTCTATACCAAAAGATCGCCTATAGCACAGTCACCACCGTGTGTTGTAGTAATTCATTTCCGGCTTCCAGATGAATCTACTATAGTATGAGATCACTTCTTCTTGCTCATTGATTTTCTGTGGCAGTATTCCTTCTATTCCGTATGCGCTAGCGTCTGCATCTGCAAATTTTTGTCCCGCGGCATAGGTGCAGTACAAAGCAGCTCTTTCAGCTGCTGGAACGCTTTCTCCTGTTCTTTGTGCCACACAAAAGCGCAATTATTCTTATTGAGATTGTGGAAACCCCGGGCACAATTTGCAGCTCCTGGAACAAAAGGACGTAATACGTGTACGTGCAGTTCGTGCACATTTCTTGGTCAAGGCCAATCTTTCTCTTCGTCTGTCTTGATGCCTTCGGTTGATCCTTATACCAAAAATATGTGCCTTCTGCTTTAAACAAGACGTACTTCTTCGGATTCTATCGTAATCCCTCGGAGACAATGCGATGAAGGACTTCACCCAAGGTGAACGCTAAATTTTTTACACGCATAGTGCTGCCATCCAGGTAGACCAAACATGTTCAGTGGAGTCCCCTCAGCACAAGCTCCATCAGGTGCTCACGGGTTGCTGGCTCGTTACATAATCCCAAAGACATCACTGAAAACTGCCCCAACCCATTTCCTTTGCTGAAAGCTGCCTTTTCACGATCGCATTCCTCAATTTCCATCTCCCAACAACTAACGGGTGATTTTTTAGCTATTATCTTTTTAAACAGTTGGTTTAAACAGCTGACGCACGTTTCGTGTTTTGTTTCACTGTCAAACATCTTCAGTTTGGTCTATAATTTAACCATGAATTGTCTTACAAACGAACAACGCTTGCAAATCATTGAATTTTATTATAAAAATGCGTGTTCCGTTAAGAAAGTTTATCGCGCGCTTCTTCCATTTTATGGTCAGTTTAATCGACCCACTGAAGCGGCTATTTGAGCTATTATGGCTAATTTAGAACCCAATTCACATTACTGGACATCAAACCACCAACACGCTTACGTATAGTGCGAACTCAAGAAAATATCGCAACTGTATCGGCCAGTGTTAATGATGTCCATCAATTATCGATTCGTCGCCGTTCGCAGCAATTGGGCTTCTGTTACTCAACAACGTGGAAAATTTTGCGAAAGGATTTAGGTGTGAAGCCTTTCAAAATACAGCTGGTGCAAGAATTGAAGCCGAACGACCTACCGGAACGCAGAATTTTTGGTGAATGGGCTCCTGGAAAGTTGGCCACAGATTCACTTTTTTATCGAAAAATTGTGTTAAGCGACGATTGATTGTCGATGTTGGAGTGAAGATCAGCTAGAAGCATTGCAAAAGTTACCAATGTATCCAGTAAAGGTCATAGTTTGGTGCGGTTTATGGGCTGGAGGTATCATTGGACCGTACTTCTTCAAAGATGCTGGGAATCGTAACGTAACTGTGAATGGTGAGCGCTACCGTGAAATGATATCCAACTTTTTTTTGTCCAAAATGCAAGAGCTTGGCTTGCATGACATGTGGTTTCAGCAAGACGGTGCCACATGCCACACAGCACGCGTAACAATGGACTTGTTGAGAGGCGAGTTCGGTGAACATTTTATTTCACGTTCGGGATCTATCAATTGGCCACTCAGATCGTGCGATATAACGCCTTCAGATTATTTTTTGTGAGGTTATGTTAAAGCTCATGTCTATTCAGACAAGCCTGCTTCAATTAACTCATTGGAAGAAAACATTAAGGCATTTATATGTGAGATACCGGCCGAAACATTGGAAAGAGTATGCCGAAATTGGACTAAGCGGATGGACCATTTGAAACGCAGTCGCGGTCAACATTTGCATGAAATAATCTTCAAACATTAAATTATATTTCATGAATTTTTCTGAATTTTACGTGTGTTTTTTTGAAAAACTTTCCTATAGCTCTTAAAAAATCACCCTTTACTTTTAAATCTAGCGTGGGAATCCATTTCGCACCGGATAGAGTGTCGAGAGTGTCATCTATTCGTGGCAATGGGTAGCTGTCATTTTTCGTGACTTCAGCCAGCTTTCTATAGTCCACATAGAATCCGATGCTTCCATCTTTCTCTTTAACCAGCACTGCCGGAGAGTTCCACGGGCTTATTTATGGCTCAATAACTCCACTTTGCTGCATATCTTGCATTGGCTGATTCGCTTCTTCGCGCTTTGCTAGAGTAACTCAGCATGGAACTTAGTGAATTGGCTTTGCATTTCCCGTGTCTGTTCGATGTCTCACGATGGCAGTTCTTCCAAACTTTCCACAATCGTTGTTGAATATATTGCCATAGTACTGCAGCAATCTATTAGCTTTCGTCTTCTCTAGCCCTCTCATTTCATGCAACGAAGTCTTTATGAAGTCGTGGGTTTTTATTCCTGCTTCCTGGAATTTATTTCCTGTTCTGGTCCTTCAAAGTTTTCTATGGCTTCTACAGCCCGAAATTTCCTTATTACAACTCCTTTAATAAAAATAACTGGTGACTTGAAATCATTTATGACCCTTACCGGAGCACTCGTATCTTTACCCGTCCTCACTAGTGTTCTATCCACGATTATGTTTGCCGTCTACTCAGTAGATTCTGTGACCCACACTTCGCCTGTCCCACACCTTCCTTTCACATTAACCTATATTATTGCTTCAGATTTTTGGCGGAATCCGTTGACGATGACTAAAGTTGCCTTCGTCTATACAATTGGCTCACACCCGGTGGCCAGAGATATCACAGAACCAGTGGCATGAAATCCACACCAATTATTACTTCATCCATGATTTCAGCTAGCCAAAATATGGGAACTACTGACAAAGATTTAATAACAACCTCGCAAACTACCTTTCCGGTAGCTAACCAGTAGTTCCACATAACCGTTCACCAAATCTGACGGGCTGATCGAGTTCTTTGCCTCTGTGTCCAGAGTAAGAACTTGGAATCGACCATTTATAGTTCAGTTTATCGGAAGTCGTTATCGTCCAATTCGCGACACAGAGACTGTGAACATATAGTTGTGGTATCAAATTCTGGCCCCTTAGGGCGGAGTCGTTTTAGTTACGGGAGCGCCATTCTCAATTTCAGCACTTTGCTTGCTTCCACCTGATCGGTAGGCTGCGTGGTATACTGCAATTGAATGCCATATGTCCGGTCTTATCGCAGTTGTAACACTTTATGCTCGAACTCCTAGGTCATGGCGTTTGAGAAGAGGGTTTGTGTAGTATTCTCCTTATTATTTCTTCCGGAGAGGTAAGATCTTCAACTTTAACGCGATGGACTTTGTGCACTGGCACAGAGCTGGTGTTAACTGTATTAGTGCGAAATACACTGTTTCAGCAACGTCTCCTTCAGTGTTGGTAACAACAAGGTAATGATCCGAGTCGATGTTGGGTCCTCGGAGCGTACATACATCTAATACACTAGAAGCGTGTCTTCCATCTATCACAACATGATCGATCTGGTTTCATGTTTTTCGTTCAGGGGACAGCCAGGTAGCTTGGTGGATCTTTTTATGCTGGAATCTGGTGCTGCAGACTACCATGTTTCGGACCCCGGCGAAGTCGATCTGCCTCTGTCCGTTACCTAGAGTTTCGTTGTGCATGCTGAATTTTCCGACTGTGGGACCAAAAATTCCCTCCTTGCCCACCCTGGCGTTGAAGTCGCCAAGCACGATTTTTATGTCGTGGAACGTTCCAAGCGCTCATAGAAGGAATCTTTGGTCGCATCGTCCTTCTCTTCCGTCGGGGCGTGGGCGCAAATTAGCGAGATGTTAAAAAATCGCGCTTTGATGCGGCTTATTGCGAGACACTCGTCCACCGGAGTGTACGACAGTACTTGGCGACAAAGTCTCTCTCCCACAACAAATACGACACCGAATTTGCGCACCTTTACATGGCAGTTGTAGTAGACGTCGCAAGATCCTATGGTTTTCTTGCCTTGCCCCGTCCATCGCATCTCTTGGATCGCAGTGATGTCAGCCTTTACTCTTACGAGTACATCAACCAGCCGGGCAGAGGCACCTTCCCCATTAAGGCACCGGACATTCCAGGAGCATGTCCTCAAATCGTATTCCTTATTTCGTTTGCAGGGGTCGTCATCAGTGTTGGAAGTTCTCATTTTTAAGTGGCGGGTCCCAAAACCTTGCGCACAACCAGCTATCCGGAATGCTTCGCCTTCTAACATTAGCTCACTCCCGAACGGGTGTTCGGAAGCTACGTGGACTAATACCGGTCGTTGTGAGCTGCTTGAACCATATGCAGAAGAATCGTCCTTGCCACTCCCAAGTGAATGGCGATCAGTAACTTTCCCCACTTGCGTGGACTTCTACACATGGAACCGTCCTCCACTGTGATGATATTTGGGATGACTACAGTGATATTCGTGGAAACTGCAATGCCATATTCGATTGTTAATTCCACTTCTGACACCAATTATTACGAGTTTTACTACGTTTTTATTGAAATAAAATGTATCTCTTCCTCTGAGCTCGATAACTGGATTGCTAAATAAAAGTCAGAAATTAATGGCACCACTACTGGCTTAAGTGAATCACTTTGTTACTTTTCGTTTACTCTTTCACATGTTTAACTTACGACAGAATACACCATGCGAATGCGTCGCGCTTATATATGTATGTATATGTACCCAATAACTATCGTATTTTCTTGATTTGCAACTTTTATCTTCTGGCAAGTTCTGTCTCGCCTTGTTTTGTCTTGTCAAGGCGAGTTCATGTTTTTGTTTTGGTATCTCATTCGCTCAGTATTGCTGGCAGTCCATCCGCGAAATTTCACGGTTCTCTTTAATATTAATGTACTGTGTGTATAACCCTAATAAGTGTGCCTGTTGGACTCGTTTCTTGCTGAGATATCCTCGTTTTTAATAGATTAAGAGCGTTATGTTATGCGTGATGACTTTAATCATTGAGTAATTAATTACACAGGGGCACAATATCGGACAAATATTATTATGTATAAGGAGTCCCAGTACTTGCTCGCCATTTCTACGCGAGACCATTTTCTTGGTCTCTTTTCTGTAAAAAAAGACGTACGAAAAGAAAATATAGGCATATAAACATGTAAAGTTGTACTTATACAGGCAACCAATGATGGCTTTGCTCGTATGCACAAAGAGTAAGCGACGCAGAGTGCCGCGGATGTATAAAAAAAGTGGGCAATAATGGGCAAATGGATTCATTTTTGCTAAAAATGTGTTCGTTAGTGGTCTAGACTACGCCGAATCCTTGATATTCCTATTTGTTTTTTCTTTTTGGTTTTTCTTAGCTTTTATATTTTCGATGAAGTTAAGTCTAAAAGTAGGACTAGCATTTTTTTCTGAAGCAATTCAACAATAACAAATATACATACATTCATACATATAATATATATTATATCGGACAATAAAATTTTTGTTTTGTGCTCGGTCGGAAAGTATTATGCGAAACAGCAGCTAAAACACTTACCACTCACTCAAAAGAAACGATGTCTTCGCTCGTATGAACAAAAAGAATTCGCATAAAACGAGCACACCACATCGTCCCACACGCGCCTGAGCTGTATATAAGCCTGTTTTTCTTGAGGAAGACAAAAATATTTGGTGAATCGTCAATTTTTGTAGTGGCAAGTGCCGGCATATTCGTATACACATATGTCAGAGAACATTAATGATAGAGAATTCTCACGAGCTACGAATAGTGTGAGTTGTCAAAAATGAAGTGAAACCGCGAACACTTTTTCACCTCACTCAACTCGACAGCGGGGAAGTTCTTAACAGAGCTGATTACAGTGAATTATGTACAAGCAGAGAATGTTAATGCAATGAGAAGGAGCAAATGTTAAATGAGCTTTTTTCGAGTACTAATTTGTAGATTCATACTAAGGTAATTTCAAATTCAACTTTCCTCACTAGTGGGGAATTGCAGATATTTACCACGCGAGTGGAGGGTTTCTATATTTACTTACCACGCTAGGACAGGAATTCAGATTTTTTCTGCGTTTACCAAACTACTGAGGAATTTCATAAGATTTTTCGCCACACTACTAAGGAAATCGACTTATTTCAGGCCCACAGCGAAGCGAATAAATTTGCGATTAAGAAGGCCGCGCGACAGTTAATTTGTGGTGCAGAAGCTAAAGTCGGCGGAATTATTCGGTTTGTTTTTTGGCACGTATTTAATTCAGGTTCAAGTCCTGAAGTCATATTTTTTTTCTTGCACATTTTTTTTTTTACAATTCAAACCAGGAAAGTTTGGTAAAATTTTTGAGTTTATTTTAATTAAAATTTCTTTAAAATACTGTTTTTTTTGTATTTCATAAATGGAAATTTCCTTTCGGTATAAAATAGTTCATACTGGATATGACCTGATTTTTATATAAATCAATCAAAACAGAAAATATGTTCATGTCTTGAATCTCTTTCATCAAATCCAAATTATATTGATGAGAAAATATCATTCTAATATCCGTTCAGAAAGCCAAACGCGCATACACACATACATATGCATATAATTACGCATACAAACTTTCAACTAACGCAGAATATGTGCATATAAAATTGCGAATCGAACGAATGAGTGATTTAGAAAATTTCATTAGTAACTGTAGTTTAGCGCAATGATGAAAGACGTGTCGTGTATGCAGTACATCGTCCCATATTTGACTCAGGTTCAAGTCCCTTAGGTATTTTTCTTTGTTCGATATTTTTATTTAATTTTTTGTATTTGGTTTAATTAGAATTGATTTAAAATAGTGTATTCAGGTTTTTCTAATACCTGTTATTTAGAAATTTATTTTCTACATAACATTATTCATATTTCTTTTGAATTGATTTATATGTAAAACAGCCATAAAGGCCATCATATGAATATGCATTCCTATATTTAATCTCTTCAGTCAAATCTGAACTACTTACATACACATATTGATGAGAAAATATTCTAATATCCATGGATGCATCCAGAAAGCCAAACGCGCATGCACGCATATGTATATAAATATATTATATATAAATATATACAAACCTTCAACAAACGCAAAATGTATGCATATAAAAAACAACAACTGCGACCGTCTTCTTGTCCGTCAGTGAAAAGATGGGATATGTATACCCTATGAGCAAAAAGAACCGGGAAGGTGATGTTGACTGTTTTCTTCGATTGCCAAGGCATAGTCCACCATGAGTACTTTCCATCGGGCCAGACAGTCAACAAAGAATATTATTTATCCGTTTTGAAGCCTTTGAGAGATGCTGCATGTTGCAAACGTCCGGAAATGTGAGCAAACAATTCTTGGATTTTGCGAGATGGTAACGCACCATCGCACTGATCACAGAGAATACGACGAAAGAGCTGAAGGCCATGTCGGCCTGCCGGGGGTGTTTGGAAGACTGGGTTAAACGTTGGCACATGTGTGTTGCTTCAGACGGGTCATATTTTGAAGGAGATAATATAAATTTGCTTTAAATTTAACTCTGTTTTGTTTAATTTAAACATTCCCGGTACTTTTTGATCATAGGGTACATATATGCGGCTTTGCGGATAGAAATGTGTGATTCGCTGGAATTGTTCAAGGAATCTAAGTCGCATTAACTCGCGATTGTCGAACAGTTAGAAGACATATTTACATACATATAAGGGTGCATACATACATACGGAGCCGCGGCCACTCGACATGACAAAAATTCAAGATTTATCAAATATTGGCAAATAAATCCACGCGAAATATTCCAATATTGACTATTTTCGAATGGTCGCGAAAATTGGCAAATGGGCGGCTCGTTTTATGAATGAAATTGAAATATGAGCTCGAACTTATGAATGAACTTTCTGTTTTTGTTCTAAATTGTTCAGCGCCGTCGCTGATAGAATCATGGCGGCTGCGACTGCGTCTACGAATGTATTTTGTTTTTGTAGTCGCTAGGCTTAGATTTTAGCTTCGGGCGACATGCGCATGTGAGGTATGTGTTTTTGTTGTGTTCTAGAACATTTTAGAATGTGTGGTGTTTCTAATTTTTGTGTGGGGAAAAGTCAGTGAGGTGTCTATAAACTCCGTGTGCTAAATTTCCTTATTACAAATCTTTCAATTCTTAATTATACTAAAAAAAGCTCACAGTAACATTTGCACCTTCTCATTGCATTAACATTCTCTGGTACAAGTACATTGGCTCTGCTCAGTTTTTGGTTTCTGTATGAAATTAAATTGACAAATGCCGACGGCATTTTGCAAGGCATTTGCTTGTGCATTTCTGGCCCCTATTATGAGTTGCATTCGATCTTCGATATTCGTTGGTTGTCGAAAATCGAATGTCAATTTGGTATTATGAGCTGTGCAACGCTGTCGAAATTTTCGTTGTATACCGAATTTAGAGTCGAATGCAATTTTGCTTTCGATTGTGTAGCGTATTGTGTGGGAAAACTTGTTAAAATGTGAGTTGTTTGCGATTATTTATTGTTTTATAGTAACCAAATAATAAATATATACTAATTTTGTTAATATTATGCAGGTCGAAAGTCGTGAGTACCAAACAGCAATTAGAAACGCTAGTTGCATTAATGGAAGAGAATCCACAATTCGCAAAAGGGATTTCCACCAAAGTTCAAGCAGCAAAAAAATGGGAGGAATTTACAACGGAGCTGAATTGCTTGGGACCACCAGTTAGACGGCAGCAAAATGGATTAAGGTTAATAATGGTTTTTTTTAATGATGTTTATAGAAATACATTTTTATTTTCCCTTGGCGGGTATGGGCTGAAATACGTAGAGGAACTGAAATACATATTTTTTTCGAATGACGAATAATTGAATAAAGAAAATTTATAACAAAAATAAAACAGAAACTGTGGCGTAAAGGTTTCTATTTAATACTTTTTAGATTTTTCTATAATATTCTAAGAATTGCATTTCTTATGTTTTCTGCTTCTCCGTTATTTGGCTCCACTTCAATATCTTCAGCATCATCGTTGAGGGTCTCATCGAATAACTCTTCATCCGGAAGTTGAACATTATAAAACAAGCAAATGTTGTGCAAAGCTGCACACACATTAATAATTTGTGTTGCTTTTTTTGGAGAATAGTGAAGAGCTCTTGGCTCGGGTGCACTGCTGCAACTTGTTTTCTGTACTGGACAGTAGGTTCGTAAACGCCTCTTTAGATAATCTAAAGTTCTTTAAAAAACTGTAAGGAAATTTCTGTAATATTAAGTACGTCAACACATTTCGAAAATACTAAACTTACTTAGTGGAAGCCATTTCAAGGGGGTTGGATGCGCTCCTCAGCTGTTTTCCACCTCTAGCTAGTTCCACTAATCTTTCATCGACCGATGAATCGTCGAACCACAACTCCGTTGTACTCATTTTCACAAAAAATACTTTTTTTAACTTTTAAAATTGTTGTTAGCAAAGAATTTCAACACAGTCGGTTTTTCTTTTATTTTGATTTGCTGTATCAGCTGAGAAAAATTATCTATTGTAAATGCGTCGAGCGATCGAAATTCACAATAGTCCTATTCTTCAACGAATGAGCACCATAATACCAAATGAAAATTCGTTTGATCAGCACTTTCGACTATAGTCGAAGATCAAATGTTGCTCATAATAAGGGCCTCTATGTTTCCTTGATAAACGAAAATTCATTCAATTTATATTTTCAAACAAATATAACCAAATAAAGATTTTAACAACGTTTAAAATCAAAGTAACTTTAATGTTTGTTGTTTTAATTTTAAAAGAAAAATTTAAACAAATTACATTATAAAACGACCTCACATTTTGTTGTGTGCGTTTTAGTAAATTTGATGAAAATTTTTACTAATTTTTCGAGTCGAAATTAATTTTAGACAAGAATTCAAAGAGCATATTGGTATATTGATGAATATATATGTATATCAATATATGTATATATATCACATATATTATGTTAGTTATATTTGTGCAAAAGTTCAATTGCATCTTCAATTCTTATAGTGGTGCAAATGTATGTGCACAAGCACTGCAGCAACAATGACCTATCTCACGACGCATTGCCTTATCATATTTATGTACATTTGTATATGCATTTTTTGATCCTTTGCCAAACGAAATTTTTTTCAATTTACATATGTATATTACAGGGAATAATTCATGTACATATGTATGGGAAAACTAAGTTCTATTGCATCTTTAATAAATTTAGTGTTGCACGCATATGTATGCACTGAAGCAACATGACCTACCTCACGAGCATCGCCTTATCATATATATTTTATGCAATAATTAGGGAGTAAATATTTTCTGCCTATGCATCGATCAAATCAAAAACTTCTGTATACAAAACGCTTCATTACCAGGCACACAGGAAGATGGCATATGCAAATATAAATATGTAAATTGAATTCAAGCAAATCAATGCTTATTAATATACACATATGCATGTACATACAACCACACTAGAGGTGCCAAACTATCGATGGCACTATCGTCACCATCGATGGTAGGGCACTATCGAGCTACTGAACTATCGATGGTTCAAAGTCTCGATAGTGGACGATAGTATCGTCAAAAGAGCGATTTACACATCACCAAGCAAATATTCGCGCTTTTTTTATTTGTGGCGTCGCTTGTGTACAAATATTAAAAAGTGTAAAGTGTTTAAAATAACAATTCCTAAAAATATATAAATGGATCGCTTTCTTAAACGAGGTAATACATTTTTCAAATAATTAGTAAGAATGCTTAGAACACTTTTTTCTAATTTTAGGACGCAGTTCTGCTGCAGCAAATTGCGATTGCAACAGTAGCGACAACGAAACAAATTTTGTGTTGGAGAAGCCTGCACAAAAAAGAGAAGTAAAATTTCGGATGTGTGGAATTATTTTAAAAGATCTGATGATAAGAAATTTGGCAAATGCCTTAGTTGCGCCAAGGAGTATAAAACCAGTGGCAACACATCGAACCTGCATGATCACCTTAAACGGTTTCACCTGAATTTGGACAGAAATGCTCCTGATACACAAGTTGCTGAAGATGTTGAACAAGACGAGAATATTGCGTCTTTCAGCAGCAGCTGCAGGTCAAGCATGCGGTCAGTGGAGTCATACACTAAAAGGGCTGTGTTGTATGATGCAAGCGTAAAAAGGACTTAGATGAACTCGTAGCAGAGATGGTTGCTGAGGATATTCAGCCCTTTAGCATAGTGAAGGACAAAGGATTTATTAAATTAATTACAGATCCACGTTACAAGCTTCCCAGCCGGAGTCATTTGGAAAACGTCCTGATGACCAATTTGTTTAAAAAAACGACGGAAAAATTGTCAACAATTTTGGAGCAGGTTTCGAACATTGCTATCACTTGCGATATGTGGACATCTAGTGCTAACGTGAGCTTTTTAACGGTAACGGTTCATTTCGTACATGAATACGGCATCAAAACGGCATCGCTAGCAACCAAAAAACTGATCGATACTACAAATCACTCGTCACAAAATATTGCAGACACTTTAAAAGATATACTAACATCTTGGCATATCTTTGAAAAAACTGTCTGCATTGTAACTGACAATGCAAGCTCAATGCTGAAAGCATGTGAAATTTTAAAAATCCAAAATCTGCCATGCTTTGCTCATACAGTTAATTTGGTAGTCCAAGATGGCTTGAATCTCAATCACAACGATGTCACAAAAGCATTGTTTGCAAAATGTAAAAATATTGTAAAATTTTTTAAGAAAAGTTCAATTGCGAACGAAAAATTGAAACAAGTTCAAGAAAATTTTGCATATACCTTGTTGCAAGAAACCCCAACAAGGTGGAACAGCTTCCACGACATGATTGAGAGAGTTTTATTAAAACATGAAGCCAGGTTTCAATCCAACGCAAATGCTGAACAAGCAGCAAGTATCTTGAAAAATGAGTTGGTCAATTTGGGCAATTTGACTCATGTTGAAGACCCTGTCAGTCTGGAAGCAAGCATGACCACTACGGACCCAGTTTTTGATTTTTTGAACCAACAATGTGCTACTAAAAAGAGTAATGTTCGATCTGATGCAATCATTATTAAAAGGCAGTATCTGGAGAGAGACATAGTTCACAGGAAATGGACCCTCTTTTATCAAGGTAAAATTAATAAATCAATCTTCGATACATAAAACTAAGTTTTGGTAATACATTTGATTGCAGGTCAACCAGGTGGATTTTCCTTTATTAAAATTACTGATGTATAAATATTTATGCATCCCCGCAACGTCTGTGGAGTCGGAAAGAGCTTTCAGCAAGGCGGGACAAATTGTTTCTGATAGGCGAACACGGCTTAAAGAAGAAAATGTGAACGTTTTGTTGTTTTTAAACAAAAATCTTTCGCTATAACAAATAAATCAAATTATAGTTTTCAAGTTTTAGCTTTTAAGTCTTTTATAAGGCTTTTGTATTTTTAGCTTTTTCCCTAAAATGTAATTTGATAAAATGTAAGCAATGTTCCTTAAACTTATAAGTTCAATATTTTGGCAGAAAAGGCCCATAGCCTCTTACTCTTTTTTTCCAAATGTAAGCCGCCGTAGCCGAATGGGTTGGTGCGTGATTACCATTCGGAATTCACCGAGAGGTCGTTAGTTCGAATCTCGGTGAAGGCAAAATTAATAAAAACATTTTTCTAATAGCGGTCGCCCCTCGGCAGGCAATGGCAAACCTCCGAGTGTATTTCTGCCATGAAAAAGCTCCTCATAAAAACATCTGCCGTTCGGAGTCGGCTTGAAACTGTAGGTCCCTCCATTTGTGGAACAACATCAAGACGCACACCACAAATAGGAGGAGGAGCTCGGCCAAACACCTAACAGAAGTGTACGCGCCAATTATTTATTTATTTTTTTTAAGTCACTCACACTTGTGAAAATATATAGTTGTTCTAAAGTGTTCCTTATGAATTAAAATAAAATTCAAATTATTTGTTTTTTCTTATAAATTTCAATGATTTTCAATCACTGTTTTTTATTGCGACTATCGACCACTATCGATGGTACTATCGACCACCATCGATGGTTTGAGAATTACTATCGTCCACAATCGATGGCGCCCACCATCGATAGTTTGGCACCTCTAAACCACACACACAGGGCACTCACTTTATTCCTCAAAATGCGTATGTCGTTCAAAGCTAAAATTCTATGCCTAGCGACTACAAGAACAAAATGCAGTCATAGACGCAGGCGTAGCGGCCATCCTTCTAGTTGACATAGCGCTGAATTGTCGCGGCGGCGCCGAACAGTTTCAACTATTGTACTGTACAACAAAAACTCATCATCGACAAATTCATTGATAAATTCGAGCTCATATTTCTACTAGCAAAGTACTTTTATTCATAAAACGAGCCGCCATATGCCAATTTTCTCGACCATTCGAAAATAGTCAATATTGGAATATTGCGCGTAGAATTATTTGCCAATATTTGATAAATTTTGAATTTTTGTCAAGTCGAGTGCCCGCGGCATCGTACATATGTATGCATCAATATATGTACATATGTAAATATGTCTTTCTAAATGCTCGACAGCCGCAGCTGCTGTTCCTCAAGTGCGCGCATGAGCATACAGTAAGTTGCAGAAGAAAACAAGTAGCTTAAAAAAAAGGTCTGATTCGGACATTTTAATGCTAAGATAAAATTTGGAAACAATTATTTTATGTTAACTGATAGTAGGTAAATAGTTAATTAGTAGATTACTTTACTTATGTAGTTTTTCAATTGATAAAACGTGCACAATGCCGTGCCTATGAATGTGCGCTGCGCCTATGCGTGCGCGCTGGATTTCTTGAGAAGTTTACCGTTTTATTTTGACTGTCGCTAGTGAGCATACATACACACAGCATATACATATGCGCATATGTATATAAATTCACAAATTCACAAATTTACATTTGCATATGCCATCTTCCTGTGCGCCTGGTAATGAAGCGTTTTCTATAGAGGATTTGTATTCAGTTGAAGGGATTCAATCAACAAAGTTTTACAGAACCAGATAGACAGACATAACATACAAATGTATATAATTTTGGATGATTTGGAAAAATTCAAATTATAGGTCACATTAAAAAGCTACCTAACATTCTTTGCTTCTAATCACCAACAAATTCTTATCGACTGCTGCTAAATTTACATAATTCAGCCCCTTACTGTTAATTTTTGTTGAAAAATGTGTCTGTGGTGAAATTGTCTTCGCGAGACGAGTACCCCTCGAAATTCCATACGTTCCTGTCATTGAGACTTCTCTATACATTAACGTTCTCTGCATCCGGTTTCGCAACCGAAAAACAAATGCCACGTCTTCAATTTCAATTCATTGTATGTAGAATAAGTCTAATCAGCAAATCGTATTAAACTCCAAGTTAAGCAATCTATGTTAAGGTTTCATTTTAATTGTGTTGAATAAAGATAATCAGTTGATTCTTGCCACTGAAATATACACGTCGCGCAGAGAACATTGATGAATAGAGAAGTCTCACGAGCTACGAATAGTGTGAGTTGTCAAAAATGAAGTGAAACCGCGAACACTATTTCACCTCGCTTAACTCGACAGCGGGGAAGTTCTTAACAGCGCTGATTACAGTGAATTATGTACAAGTACATTGGCTCTGCTCAGTTTTTGGTTTCTGTAGGAAATCAAATTGACGAATAGCCGACGGCATTTTGCAAGGCATTTGCTTGTGCATTTTTATGTCCCCTTGATAAACGAAAATTTATTCAATTTATATTTTCAAACAAATATAACCAAATAAAAAGACAACATTTAAAATCAAAGTAACTTTAATGTTTGTTGTTTTAATTTTAAAAGAAAAATTTAAACAAAATACATTATAAAACGACCTCACATTTTGCTGTGTGCGTTTTAGTGTAAATTTGATGAAAATTTTCACTAATTTTTCGAGTCGAAATTAATTTTAGACAAGAATTCAAAGAGCATATTGGTATATTGATGAATATATATGTATATCAATATATGTTTATATACATATATTTTGTTAGTTATATTTGTGCAAAAGTTCAATTGCATCTTCAATTCTTATAGTGTTACAAATGTATGTATGTTCACACGCACTGCAGCAACAATGACCTATCTTACGACTCATTGCCTTATCATATTTATGTACATTTGAATATGCATTTTTGTTCCTTTGCCAACGAAATTTTTTTAAATTTACATATGTATATTACAGGGAATAATTCATATATGTATGCATTTTATAGATAGTACAAAACTTTGAAATTTAAAATAAATAAAAGAAAACTTCAAAGAAACGTATTTGCATACATATATGGGACAACTAAGTTCTATTGCATCTTTAATAAATATAGTGTTGCACGCATATGTATGCACTGAAGCAACATGACCTACCTCACGAGCATCGCCTTATCATATTTCATGCAATAATTAGGGTGTAAATATTCGAATGATCGAATTCCTGCAAATGCTAAAACAACTTCTTCTGCATATGCATCGACGTATGTGCATGTGCGTATATGCACACTTGATGCCCTAACTATGTATATATATATGTACGTTCAATTGAGCAAATCAAAAAATTCTGTACACAAAACGCTTCATTACCAGGCACACAGGAAGATGGCATATGCAAATATAAATACATATGTGAATTGAATTCAAGCAAATCAATGCTTATTAATATACACATATGCATGTACATACAACCACACACACAGGGCACTCACTTTATTCCTCAAAATGCGTACACTGAAGAGCAAAACTGTAACAAAATGTAATACTTTCTATTTCAACACATTTTTTTTTAGACATGTTTTAACAAATCAAATATTTTTTTTGCATAACTTTATTGGCATGTATGTACTCTCTCTCTCAAACCGGTTTGGTGTCAATGCAACAACAACAACACTAGTAGCAAGCAATAATGCAAATAAAGACAAATGTTACAGTTTTGCACTCACTCTTAATTTTCAAATTTTCCGTTATTTTTCTCGTAATTATATATTTGGTGGATTTTTAATTATTATAAACGTGACCGTGAATAAGACAAAATGTTAAATCGGGAAGTACAACGCCAAATAATTGATTTGCTGAAGAAGGGCGAGTCTATAAGAAAAATAGCTAAAAAATTCGAAGTGAGCCACATGGCTGTGCAAAGGCTGCGGAAAAATGTACCAGACGCTGTTCCCAGTAACAAAGGAGGCCGGCCAAGGAAGATAAGCGACCGCGATGCCCGCCATCTGGCAAATTTGGTAACAAGCAGCAAGGCGGTCACTCCCAAAGAAGCACTAAAGATGCGGATACTGATGCCAGTCAGTGGACAGCCAGGCGCAGCCTGTCAAAACTGGGGCTAAAGGCAGCGGAGAAGAAAACCAAGCCAATGCTGACAAAAAGACATGTGCGGTTGAGGCGGGATTTTGTTGCGGCTCACCAACGCTGGACAGTTGAAGATTGGGATCAGGTACGTCTTTATAAATGGATTATAAAAAACCTTTTTTCATAAAATTTCAAAACGATTGCAGGTTATTTGGTCTGATGAAACCAAAATCAATCGATTTCAGTCAGATGGTCGGGCCTGGTATTGGGTTAAAGACCCAAATGCAGTCCAGCCACATCACATCAAGCAGACAGTAAAACATGGTGGTGGCTCCATTATGGTGTGGGGCTGCATTTCCAAAAATGGTGTGGGTCCTTTAGTACGAATAGACGGTATAATGCGGAAAGAGGAATACTTGGCCATATTGCAACAAAATCTGCCGGGTGTAGTGGAAAGTATGGGTCTTGCTGCTGAAAAAGTAATTTTTCAGCAAGACAATGACCCTAAGCACACCGCACATGTTGTACGAAATTGGATGCAACGCCAAAAATTTCGTAACTTAAAGTGGCCTCCACAATCACCGGACATGAACCCAATCGAAAATTTATGGAGTCATGTAAAATCGAAGATTGCCGAATATTCAAGTCCGCCCAGTGGAGTTAATGAGCTGTGGGAGCGAACACGCGATGTATGGGATGCTATTCCGACTGACTTTGTCTTGAGGTATACACGAAGTATGTCCAATCGTATCCACGAGCTGAAAAAATCCAAAGGATATTGGACATCTTATTAATATTTATTTTATTTATTGTAAAAAATAAAAAATGGGTTGAGTGCAAAATTGTAACATTTGTCTTTATTTGCATTATTGCTTGCTACTAGTGTTGTTGTTGTTGCATTGACACCAAACCGGTTTGAGAGAGAGAGTACATACATGCCAATAAAGTTATGCAAAAAAAATATTTGATTTGTTAAAACATGTCTAAAAAAAAATGTGTTGAAATAGAAAGTATTACATTTTGTTACGGTTTTGCTCTTCAGTGTATGTCGTTCAAAGCTAAAATTCTATGCCTAGCGACTACAAGAACAAAATGCAGTCTTAGGCGCAGGCGTAGCGGCCATCACTCTAGTTGACATAGCGCTGAACAGTCGCGGCGGCGCCGAACAGTTTCAACTATTATACTGTGCAACAAAAACTCATCATCAAAAAATTCATTGATAAATTCGAGCTCATAGTTCTAAGAGCAAGTACTTTCATTCCTAAAACGAGCCTCCCATATGCCAATTTTCACGACAATTCGAAAATAGTCAATATTGGAATATTTCGCGTAGAATATTTGCCAATATTTGATAAATCTTGAATTTTTGTCAAGTCGAGTGCCCGCGGCTTCGTACATATGTATGCATCAATATATGTACGTAAATATGTGTATATGTACAATGCTGTGCCTATGAATATGTGCTGCGCCATGAGTGCGCGCTTTATTTCTTGAGAAGTTTACCGTTTTATTTTGAGCTGTCGCTAGTGAGCATATACATATGCGCATATGTATATAAATTCACAAATTCACAAATTTACATTTGCATATGCCATCTTCCTGTGCGCCTGGTAATGAAGCGTTTCTATAGAGGATTTTGATTCAGTTGAAGGGATTCAACAAAGTTTTACAAACACCAGACAGACAAACATAACATATGCATATAATTTTGGATGATTTGGAAAAATTCAAATATATAGGTCATATTAAAAAGCTACCTAACATTCATTGCTTCTAATCACCAACAAATTCTTATCGACTGCTGCTAAATTTACATAATTCAGCCCCTCACTGTTAATTTTTGTTGAAAAATGTGTCTATGGTGAAATTGTCTTCGCGAGACGAGTACCCCTCGAAATTCCATATGTTCCTGTCATTGAGACTTCTCTATACTTTAACGTTCTCTGCGTCGCGTTTTATTTGACTTTATTATATTTTTTTTATCAAACGGCATAATCGGTTTATCTAATTGGCGCAGTCGGTAGGATCCTTTTTAGAAAGGATTCAGTGATTCGAACCGAAAAATAAATCAATTAATTATACAGAGTGCGGAAAAAAAAATTTTATAAATAAATATATACACATGTATATATCGGCCGACGGAAAAAAAAACTAAAAATCAGTTAAGTATAAAATCAGTGCAGTATAGTATAGAAAGCCCAACTACAAATAAGTTGACAAGCGGCACTAAACAAAGAACAACTCAACCTGGCATCAAGAAGACAGCAGAGATCAGACAATTACGACGAGGCAAGGATGGCGAACGATAACACCCAAATGCCACAGGCAGATTTATTGGAACAATTGGCCATTACAGAGCGCAAGTTGGAACAATTACAGCAAGCTTATGTGCAACTCCAGACTAGCAACACCAATGCAGCACAAGGATGGTTGTTTAAAACCATAAACCACCTGGACACGTTCACAGGAACAGGGGATATTTCGATAAATTCATTATTCAGCAGCGTCGAGTATCTACTCCAGTCAATACAAGATCCAGAGTTAAAACGAGAAGCCACCAGGACGATATTCTATAGGACAATCCAAGGAGAAGCGAAGGATGCAGTGATCAACGTGCCGGAACCCGACAATTGGGAGTTAATTAAAACAACCCTAAAACTAAGATACCGACCGGACACCACACCAACCAAATTTACAGGAGGATCTGCGACCTAAGAGTAAACACGGTGAGTGAACTAGCCGTAGAAATACAGAACATCGAATATAAAACTGATGAACTAATAGTTTATCATAAAAATGACAATTTCATAGATTTAAGTAATGTTGAAAGCTTGTTAGTAAACACGGTGAAAGTGATGACTCAAGGTACACCGCTAAATAAAATATATGAAGAAAAAGAATTAGGAGCAATATTAAAAATAATGATGTTACGCAGATACGAGAACAGCTGTATTAGATATCAATATAGAAAAGTCAGAACTAACAGAAACAATGAAAGTCAGAACTAGCCACAGAAAACTTCAGCAATTTTAATCAGAACAATGTACAACAGAACAATCAGCAATTTTCTAATAACCAAAATAATAGGAACCAACAACAGAACTACAGAAATAACAACTCAGGGCAATTTAGGCAAAATAATACACAGCCAAATGTAAGAAGCATCAATTCGGGACTAAGTAGACAAAATCAAAACTATCAGCAATCAGGTTCACACCAATCCAGACAGTATAGACCAGGAAATGCAGAACCAATGGAAATTGATAATTTAGAAGCCTACCAAAACAGGAACAATGACAATGGCCAATATCAGGATGACGACTACAACGACAACAACGATTCAAACGATCAGTACAGTTACCATGCAGAGGTTAATAAAACTGTTTTTTTTATGAAGCAGCCTCTGAATGCCTACCATTAATAGAATTAAACATAAATAAAGAAAAATATGTAGCATTGATACAGGGTGGCTGATGAAAGCCGCTACCAAAAAAAAATTGAATAACTTTTTTTCTTTTTAAGTTATCTGTTCCATTTTTGTTTTAATTTGCAGATTGATCTTTAAAATTTATTAAAATGGATAACTGGGACACGCAAACAAGAATTTGGATAGTCCGCCTCTATCACGCACTGGAGTCCGTAGTTTTGGTACAGAGAGAGTACAGGCGCATGTTTGGCGGCGATCCCCCGAGCAGATGGACCATAATGAGACTGGTGAATAATTTTGCTGAGCAAGAAACAGTCGCAATAAGGCCTTATCATCGAAGCCCACCAGTTCGGACGGAGGAAACGATCGCTGCTGTAGCTGCAGCTATACAAAGCGATCCAAGGGTTTCAACAAGAAGCTTATCTGCTCAACTTGGTGTCAGCCGACAGTCTTTGCAAACAATAATGCACAAAGATTTAGACTTATTTCCCTACAAAATTCAAATGGTTAACAAACTGAATGCAGCAGACTTGCCGATTCGCTTGGAATTTTGCCAGAAGATCCTGCAAATGGTGGAAGAAGACCAAAACATGTTAAACTGCCTTTTCATGTCTGATGAGGCCCATTTCGATTTAAACGGCAATGTGAACAAACAAAATTGTCGAATATGGAGTACTTCTAACCCACAGATACTCCACGAGACGGAATTGCATCCTCTTCGCGTGACAGTGTGGTGTGCGGTTTCTTCACGCTGTATTGTCGGGCCTTATTTTTTTGAAGAAAATGGTCACACCGTTACGGTTACTGGAGACCGTTATTTAAAAATGCTGAAAGAATTTTTCTATCCAGAACTACGCCGAAAGAGAATTCCTTTCAACTCTGTGTGGTTTCATCAAGATGGGGCAACGTCTCACGTAGCCCAGACTGTTATGACAGAGTTGCGACGAAAATTTCCCAATAAACTGATTTCAAGAAACTCCGAATTTCGTTGGCCCCCCAGGTCGCCTGACCTTACGGCACCTGATTTTTTCTTGTGGGGTTTATGTAAACAAGAAGTTTATAAAACAAAGCCAACAAATTTGGATGAACTAAAACAATCCATTCGGGCAACAATTGCGGCTATTCCTGTCGCAACTCTCAAAGCAGCAATGAACAACTTTTTACTAAGATGCCGCACGTGTGTCAACGAGCATGGGGGGCATTTAAATTCAATTATTTTTAAAACTAGTTAAGCTACATTTAATAAAATTTAATGACCTTCCACTTGAAAAAAAAATAAATGAATTCCATACACTAAAAAAAAGTTATTTGAGTTTCTTAATGTAGCAAAATTCATCAGCCACCCTGTAGATACAGGAGCCACTTTAAGCCTAGTAAATGACCAAATCAACGGGTACAGAAAAATAAAATTAAACAGACCAATTCCATATAGTACGATAAATAGCAAAGACATAATAGAGCATGGAATTCATACGACAGCACCAAAAGAATTCAATTTACCATCATTTACAATCATAAAGAAAACTCAATCATAAATAACCCGTATCAGTACAAAGAAGAGTGTACATTAGAAAGCAACGAAGGAAGCATCGATAATCTAAAGCTAGATCATTTGAACAAAGAAGAAAGAAAAAAAATTGAAATTATTATGCAACGTTATAGTAAATTATTTTTCAAAGAGGGAGACGTATTGACTAGTACAACAGAGATAGAACACGAAATACGCACAACCACAGACGAACAATTCAAAACTCTATAGGTATCCACCACAACATGAGGAAGAAGTAAGGAGACAAATAGAAGAAATGACGGAGCAAGGTATAATAAGCAAAAGTAATTCAAGATATTCAAGCCCTTTGATAGTAATACCGAAGAAAATAGACCATTCAGGCAAAAAGAAATATCGAATAGTAATTGATTACACAGGCCGACAAAATTTAACCAACATTCAGACCCAGAAACCAGACTATATATTTCCGAAGGTTTATAATGCGCTGAATCCAAATCTGGCCTCAGAATTGCTCTATTAGTTTGAGTTTTCGAGATATCCCAACCTAAAAGTGCAAAAAACCCCATTTTTGCCCATATTTGAGGTTATGCAGCCTTGCAGATGTTTTCTTTCACCAAAATTAAAGGATGGCATCTTTAAATACAATCCTTCTTTTTTCAAATGGCGTTTTGTTTGCTCAAATATCATTTTTTTTCGCAGAGATATCGCATTTTGAAATTTTCATGTTTCGAAATTTTCCTACACCTGAAAATCGATTAAGATAACATAGACATGATATAGTCGCTTACTAATTTTCTTGGGTTTGAGGGCCTGAAATATATGGATTAATAGTATGTAAATTTGGAGTTTGTGGGAAAGCCTGCTCGCGGTATGATAGGGGTGGTTTCTAGGGGTTAGGGCTGTGTGTGACTCGGTACCCAAAGGTTAGATAGTGTAGGGATGTGGTGAGTCAGCACACTTATGGTGTGAGACAAAATTTTAAGAAAAATAAGACTCAATTCCAGAAAATTAGTAATCGAATATATCATGTCTATGTTATCTTAATCGATTTTCAGGTGTAGGAAAATTTCGAAACATGAAAATTTCAAAATGCGATATCTCTGCGAAAAAAAATGATATTTGAGCAAACAAAACGCCATTTGAAAAAAGAAGGATTGTATTTAAAGATGCCATCCTTTAATTTTGGTGAAAGAAAACATCTGCAAGGCTACATAACCTCAAATATGGGCAAAAATGGGGTTTTTTGCACTTTTAGGTTAGGATATCTCGAAAACTCAAACTAATAAATTAATTTTAGTTATCAATCCGAATTTTGCATGGACAGAGAAGCAGATATTAGTTTAAATTATTTCGGATACTTTTCCTTGTAGACTAGTGTTATAGAAAGTTAAACGAAATCACAATTGACGATAAGTTTCCAATCCTAAACATCGATTCAATTTTGGACAAACTCGGAAGAGCCCAATATTTTACTACGCTAGACCTGGCCAAGGGTTATCACCAAAACTTGGTTAAGGAAGAAGATAGAAAGAAAACAGTATTTGTAACGCCACATGGTTTATATGAGTTTATAAGAATGCCATTCGGGTTAAAAAATGCCCCGGCTACATTTCAAAGGTTTACGAACGAAATTCTGAGAGATCACATTAACAAAAAATGTGTTGTATATCTAGATGATATACTAATATTTAGCACATCATTACAAGAACACATTCAGGCCATTAATGAAATTTTCCAAATCCTGGAAGAGAAAAATTTAAAGATTCAGATAGATAAATGCAATTTTATGAAAAGAGAAACGGAATTTTTGGGTCATATTTTGACAAAGGAAGGTATTAAACCAAATCCTAACAAAATAGCCATTATAGAAAAACTAGTACTGCCTCGGACAGAAAAACAGATAAAAAGTTTTCTTGGTATAACAGGCTATTACAGAAAATTTATTAAAGATTATGCTAAAGTAGCACAACCAATAACAAAATATTTGAAGAAAAATGTGAAAATTAATACAAAAGACCCAACTTATGTAGAAGCATTCGAAAAATTGAAACATATGATCAGTTCACATCCCATACTTAGATTTTCCAATTTTGATAAAACATTTACACTTACGACTGACGCGTCGAATTATGCAATAGTATTGTGCGGTGTTATCCCAAGAAGGTCACGAATTTGTTTTGCGTCTAGAATTCTTAATAATCACGAAAGGAATTATTCGGCTACCGATAAGGAATTTTTGGCAATTCTTTGGAGCGTTAATTATTTTAGACCCTATTTGTATGGAGGAAAGTTTAAAATATTGACCGACCATCAACTCATAAAATTTTTACATTCGAAACATAAAGGAAAAGACATTTCGGCTAGACATCAAAGATGGCTGTTGAAACTAGGAGAGCACCAATTTGAAATTGACTATTTAAAAGGAAAAGAAAATAGAGTAGCAGACTTTCTGAGCAGACTCGAAGACAATGACTACATACAAGATAAAAAAGATGGCATACAGAACGTAAATAACGACAACGTATCAGATATAAATATAATAGCAAACATAGAGGTTAAAGAAGATAATATGTCAATAGAAACAATACAATCAGCTGAAGAAAATTTACACAATCATTTTTCTATAAAGAAGGAAATAGTTAATAAGTACAAAACACAGATAATAATTACAAACTGCAAAATAGAAGAAATTAAAACAATACATGTTAAAAGAATAATTTTTATAGCCAAATATGACTTTCCAACGATGGGTGAGATTTTTAAAAAATATATAAACAAAGGAAAAATTGGAATCTATTCGGAACTACCGTACCATGAATACAATATAGTACAAGAAAAATTAATAGAAATGTTTTCAGACGACAAGCAAATAGAATTCATAAAATGTACATTTAGAGCTCAAGGCATTGAATACGAGACAGAAGCAGTCAAACAAATATCGTTTTACCACGTAAGAGAAAGTATGCATTCAGGTATTCAGGAAACTTACAATCAATTAAAAAACAGAATATACTATCCAAAACTATTAGAATTGGTGCAAGTGGTTATAAACCAATGTGACTTGTACAAAGAAATTAAATATGATAGGAAACCTATAAAGAACAAGTTCAAGAAAACAGAAACCCCATCAAATAAGAATCAAGTTATCCATATAGACACATACGTAGTAAAAAATACACATTTCTTAACAACTATAGACAAATTTTCCAAGTTTGCAGCAGCATACTCATTAAATGATAGAAATCACATGACCATAGTAGAACAATTGGAAGAACATTTCACAAAAATAGGAAAGCCTGATAAAATCATAGCTGACAATGAGTTTAACTCAATCAGAATTAAAGAATTATTAATGCAAGAAGGAATAGAGTTACACCTAACTAAACCAAATAGTCACACGGGAAATTCAGACATAGAAAGACTGCATAATTCATTGGCAGAAAAATTTGGGGTAACACGTAAAACAGAAACATCAAACATGTCAATAAAACTGATAATGCAAAAGGCCGTAAGAAATTACAATGACAGATATCACTCTACAATTAAATGCACCCCTAACGAAGCTCAAAATAATAAGGTAGAACTGACGAAAATTAAAGAAAATATAGAAATTGCTAAGAAAAAAATGTTAGAAAAAATCAACAGTAACAGAGAAAATTATGAAGAAAAACGAGAAGAAGGGTTTATAAAGAACTATAAGGCAGTCAGGCACAAAGAAGTTCCAAAATATTAAAAGGCAAAACTAAAATACTTGACCAGGACGGGTACGCAATAACAGACACGAGAAACCAAGACATAGTTACAACAACAGACATAGTAGTACACATAATCAATTTAGAAGACATCGACGACATTTTAAATGACTTAGAAAACAACATAAAATTGATAAACAATGATAACAGACATATATATATTACAGACACAGTTAACAGAAACAAAACACAAATTATATACATTATATGGAAATCATACACGTAAAAGAAGAGGATTAGTTAATGCAATAGGTAGTGGAGCAAAATGGTTATTTGGCACAATGGACGAAGAAGACAGAAAAATAATAGAGAATCGTTTATCAAAATTCAAAGAAAACATGCAAGAAACAGATGAGTTATTAAATAAACAAATTTATATTTGTGGCAACCAGACTGAACGGACGACCCGATGGCAACCCTGACAATAACAGGACAATATAAAAACGCATTTGAACACGAAGAGTTTGATCGAATCGCCGGCGAGTACAGACGTGTTGTATTAATTCGCATTACAGACATTTTTCCTTAAATCTAATTTAATCCTAATTTTAACCTAAGTATTATTGTAATTAAAAACTAAAAATAAAGATACGTTTTACTGAACCGAAAACAATTAATTGCCACTATACCCACAGTGGTGACCCCGTAAAAAAGGTGATAGTGAGCAAAAAGTGTCAAAAAAATTCGGTTAAATCGGTGCAGAGCGTAACTGCACATAAAACAGGACAAAAAGTGACAAAAAATTCAGTTAAATCGGTGCAGAGCGTAACTGCACGTAAAACCAAAAAAAGTGACGAAAAATTCGGCTAAAGCGCTGCAGCACATAAGGGGGCGTCCATAAATTACGTGAGATGTTTAAGGGGGGGCGGGGGTCGAGTCAAATCTCTTCTAATCTAACGTTGGAGAGAGGGGGGGTCTCGGCAAATATCACGCAATTTTTTTCTGATTGAAACAAAAAAATTGTACATGCTTAAGATTTAATCTCAAGCGTAATCGTAGTATGATTAAGATCATTCACTAATTCGTTCAAAAGAAAATAATTTCATTCATACTTCGACGTTATACATTACTACTGTCAAACCACCATATTTGTTTTATACCAAATAGCTCAATTTAATCTGAATTTGCGGTACAGTGTAGCCCGTCGGTTGTTTTCGCGCCACTATGAGCCGAACGCCCTATCACTCAGGTTGACGCTTGACAATTCCGGACTTTAAAGAACATGACGGATAATCATTTGCTCCATTTCTAATACGCGTACAGATTGAACCGCTGAATGCCTTCATCAGCACGCCTATTGATCTCTATGGCCCAAGTATACGTGATGATTTAGAGAAAATATGCTACAGTACATGCGTTATTTACTTCGCATCTATCACAAGAGCTGCAGAGCACAGGCGAGCAGCTCACATTGCACCAGCTAAGCAAGCGCGTATGTTCCGCAAAGTGCGACCCTCACGGATTGTCACAAGACGAGCTAATGAGTTACTGTGCGCAAGCGTCAACGGCTTAGAGTGGCTAGATTAGAACGAAGTTGAAGGAGCACATGATTTTACTGAAAATCATATGGACATGTTGGTCCCAATAGTCTCTCTTGAAACCGCGCATGATTCTCCATGGACTGAATTAGAGTAGATACTTTATTTTAATCGCAGTAGTTACGATTTAAGTCTTCTATTGTTAAATTTTTATTACACTTATAACTCTCAGCAATATTGATTACTAGTCTTAACTAGTCGTAAATAAAAGCACGAAGCAACTTTTTTTTCTTTTTACAATAACAATCCAACGCGTTTACATGAGATGGGGGAGGGGGTTGAATAAAATCTCACGACATCTCACCAGGGGGGGAGGGAGGATCAGAAAATTGAAAAAAACACCTCACGTAATTTATGGACGCCCCCTAACTGCACAAAAAACGGAAAAAAGTGACGCTAGTTTTAGGTAACCTAAAAGTGCATGTGCGGTGTAAGAGTGACGCCAGTGAAAATTCCTCGACCGTTACAAAAGCCAACTACCATAACGGCACACGAAGTAACGGTTCCTTTACAGTTACGTGACCCAACAACATGAACGTTAATACAGAAGAAAACGATGATAGCAACGCAGCAGGTAACGAGGGTGCAGACGCCGACGCAGACATCGACAGCGGCAGACCGCAAATCAACGTAGTGTTTGGAAAATTACCGTTTCCAAAACTGAACTCGAAGTATAACATTGAATCATGGTTTATCAAGGTAGATGCATGGTTCGAACTACATGGCTTTGGCGTACGTAAGGAAAAGGATAAATATACCGCCATCATTGCGCATGCTGATGATTATATCCTCGACCAAGTTTTTGAGCTTGTACGCAAGCCACCAACAATGTCACCTTATTCCACGCTAAAAAAGGCCATCATCGAAAAATTTAGTGATTCAGCTATGGCCCGACTCGACAAACTAACGGGAATTCAGTTGGGTGACGGTAAACCCTGCCATTTGCTGAGCCAAATGCAGCGAACAATCGCGACGAACGATGAATCCGTCATACAACAATATTGGCTGAAATAATTGCCTGAAGCTGCACGCGCTGTTATTGCCGGGATGCTGCAGGCCCAGCCAAGCACACCTTTACACCAACTCGCCATTACCGCCGATGCAGTACTCGACGCCCTAAGTCGTGACTCCAACTCAGCCCCACCGGTTCGAGCAGCAGCCGTCAACGCTATCGAAACTCCTGCAACTCCTACAAATCAATTCACCGTACTCCAAAGGCAAATCGAAATGCAAGACATTGCCATCGAAAAATTAAGCAACAAATTAAGTATGCTTATGTCACAAAACCGCAGCCGACAACGTGAACGTTCACGGAGCAAGGCCAAACGGCCGAATACACCACATCGCAGTACCAATGTTGAGCAATTACCGACCTGTTGGTACCATCGTGAGTATGGAATTCAGGCCCGTAAATGCCGAAATCCATGCGATTTCCCTACTAAAATCCAAACTTCAATAAAAAACTTAAATCTGCCGTAAGGATCGAGCTCGACAGTCCTGGCAGGGTAACTTCGTCGAGCAACAAATCACAATGCGAACTAGAGGTAAAATTTTCCGAATTCACCAAATCTAAACGTTTTTTCATTCCTGACAGAAAATCAACTCAATTATTTTTGATCGATACCGCCGCAGAAGTATCGGTCATCCCAGCAACTCGTGCGTGTCGCTTGTCAAAATCTAACGGTGCCACGCTTTACGCAGCAAACGGTACAGCAATCAAAACGTATGGCATGATACGTCGCACACTTGACTTCGGCCTTCAGCACAAACTTACTTGGGATTTCGTCATTGCAGAAACGAAGACTGCAATCATCGGTGCAGATTTCCTCCACCATTTCAATTTAATCGTCGACATCAAAAATTCTACACTAACTGTCAGCACTACAGCACCAAGGCGCGCGAACATATGCGCCTTCGGAAAAACAACAAGCTTCGAAACACAAGGGTACAACACTGAAATCGCAAACCTACTTCTCGAGTTCACTGAGATCTGTAATCCAAACGCATTAGCTCCATCAGCATCACAGACCGGAGTAACTCATTGCATCGAAACGAAAGGCCCGCCTGTTTTCGCACGACCAAGACGCTTTCCTGCAGATGAACTTAACGCGGTTAAGGAAGAATTTGAACTTTTAAGCAGACTCGGTATTTGCCGCCCGTCGAAAAGCTCTTACGCCTCCCCATTGCACCTGGTCAAGAAAGCAAACGGTGAGTGGCGTCCCTGTGGCGACTATCGAGCCCTAAATGCGCAGACCATTCCAGATCGTTACCCTTTACCGCACATACAAGACTTCACACACTTTTTGTACCGAAAAAACGTCTTCAGTAAAATCGACCTCAATCGAGCCGACCATCAAATTCCAATCGAGCCCAATGACATTCCAAAGACGGCAATAGCAACGCCGTTCGAATATGTGTTCGTGTACATTGACGATGTGTGTGTCGCCTCAGAAGGTATCGAGCAACATAAAGCGCACTTAAGACAAGTTTTCGAACGACTACAACAATTTCATCTGACGATCAACCTTAATAAATGCAAATTCGCTTAAAAACAAATTTCATTTCTTGGTCATATCGTCACAGCAGAAGGTATTAAGCCATTGCCGGAAAAAGTTAAAGCAATTTCCAATTTCCCTCTGCCAAAGATCGCCAAATAATTGCGAAAATTTTTGGCGATGATTAATTTTTACCGCCGCTTCCTACCTAACGCAGTAGATCACCAAATACCACTGGTCAAATTAATCCCCGGAAATCGAAAGAACGACAAGACCATAATCAAGTGGACTAAGTGGACGACTAAGTCATTCATTTCAACGAGTGTAAGAAACAACTAGCAAATGCTACACTCCTAGTTCATCCAGCACCAAACGCCCAAATATCGTTGAGCAGCGACGCCAGCGATACCGCTATTGGCGCTGCACTTCACCAAATCGTCCACAACGAGTTTCAACCGTTAGCATTTTTTAGCCAAAAACTCACTGAAGCACAAAAAAGGTACAGCACCTACGACAGAGAGTTACTCGCAGTATATCTGGCAATAAAACATTTTCCCTGCATGTTAGAAGGAAGACCGTTCGAGGTAAGAACTGACCATAAACCACTTACTTACGCATTTCATCAAAAGCTTGATAAAGCATCACCGCGACAGCTGCGCCAGCTGGACTTCATCGGTCAATTCACCACGGATATTGTCCACGTTGCCGGCACTGCAAATACGGCAGCCGACACACTTTCACGCATAGAGGCAATTGAACCAAATTTTGTCGACTACAAGCACATCGCCGAAGATCAAAAACAATGCCCAGAGCTGAAAAAACTCATCGATGGCAATACATCCTTGCAACTGAAGTGGATAAGCATACCCAACTCCGATTTTAAAATATGCTGTGATGTAGCTACATCAGAAGTACGATCGTTCATTCCACAATCGCACCGTAGGAACATCATCGAGAGAATGCATAGAATTTCGCATGGGGGTGTGCGCGCTACAACGAAACTTATCAAAACACGTTTCGTTTGGCCGAACATGGGAAAACAAATAGCTAATGTAGTCCAACGCTGTCTAAGCTGCCAACGTACCAAGATCAGTAGACACATGCGATCCCCACTACAACCAATTTCGTTACCATCGAGTAGATTCGAACATATTAATATCGACATTATTGGACCGCTACCGCCATCAGACGAATACCAACACTGTCTTACGATCATAGACAGATACACGCGTTGGCCTGAAGCAATTCCGATTAGAAATATTACTGCAAAAACAATCGCTAAAAAACTAGTCAGCGTTTGGTTCTCACGATTTGGTATACCCGCACGTATCACTACCGATCAAGGTAGACAATTCGAATCACAGTTATTCAACGAGTTGTCACGCATGCTAGGCATATCACACTTACGCACAACGGCGTAGAATTTTTATCACCATCGCTATATAAATCAGCCACAATCGGATTTTGCCAAACAGCTCATTGACGTGATGATAAAAATACGACCAACCCAAACCGCAAATCACGACGCTACGAAAACCTTTGTATTCAACAAACTGGCAGAAGCAACGCATGTATTCGTGCGCAACGACAAAGCACGACCTGCGTTCGTACCAACATACAACGGACCATATCTGGTTATCTCCAGACACCCGAAATATTTCACCATCCAACTCAACAACAACAACAGAAGTAACATTTCCATAGACCGACTGAAACCAGCCTTTATCGAAACACTGCAATCGGATATCCAACCACCAAAAATGTCAACGCAACTAAATCCAGACCAATCGCAAACAACACCATCACCATCAAATCAGATATCTACAAGCAATCCGTCAACAAACCGTATCGGACGAGAAATAAGACTTCCCGTACGTTTCAGAACGTGAAGTCTGGGGGGACCTATGTGGCAACCAGACTGAACGGACGACCCGATGGCAACCCTGACAATAACAGGACAATATTAAAACGCATTTGAACACGAAAAGTTTGATCGAATCGCCGGCGAGTACAGACGTGTTGTATTAATTCGCATTACAGACATTTTTCCTTAAATCTGATTTAATACTAATTTTAACCTAAGTATTATTGTAATTAAAAACTAAAAATAAAGATACGTTTTACTGAACCGAAAACAATTAATTGCCACTATACCCACAATATTAACACATATTTTAATGATACAATCAATTACATCAAGCATGTAATTAAGGCAGATAGAAAAACAATAGAAAGTCAACTGAACGCAATTAACAAATATGAAAATAATAGAAACCAGGAGAATTTGTATTACGACCAACAGATTAAAATACAGTTTATAAGAAACAAAATAGAACATTTACAAGATAATGTTGCATATGCTAGATATAATATTGTACACCCCAGCATATTAACTGATAATGAGATCCAAAAATACAATATAAACTTCAACAAACTCATTCATCTTAAGTAAGCTACAGCAGTGCTTAGAAATAATTTATTGATATTTGCAATAGAAGCTTCATCGCAATTAAAGTTCAACGAATAATTCCAGTACCTAATAATTAAAAATTTGAAATAAATCAAAAGTCCGAAGCTATATTTAAGTACAAAAATGCTACTTACACATATGAAACTAATAAAAAATTGAAAGAAATGAAAAACAGCAAACATTGTATATTAAAAAAAAATTGTAAATTGATAAAAAGAGAAGAAATAGAAATAATAGAAGTTGACGAGGAGACCATGGTAATCAAGAATGCAAACAATGAAAAATTTTATCAAAACTGTAACAAAAAAACAATACAAATTATAAATTTATAATTTATTTATTTATAATCCTTTAATACATTTCGCAAATTGTACAATAGGTATAGATAACAATTATTTTACTAACACTTATGAAATAGAAAACGAAAACACATTATACGAAAAAAAGAGACAAGTGCAAAATTTTACAAAACAAATAACTTTCGAAAATATATTAGAAACAAACAAAATAAACTGGATGAGCATCAAAAACTTAAAAACACATAAAGATATAATCTATTCATTCAATGCAGCTATAATTATACTAATAATTATATTAATAATCTTGATTATGTTAAAGCACAAAAAAATTAAAATCCAACTTTACAATAGTAGAATTCAGGAGAATTCTTTTCTAAAGGGGGGAGAAGTTATGTATAAGCCCACTCCATTCCCAGAACACAACGCACATCCAGATATTCAACTTAGCCCAATTAGCCAGAAAGTGCAGGAGTTATTGAACTCACTAAATTCCTAGTAAGCGATTTCACGTAAAAAATTAATAACTTCTTTTTGTCAACTAAACATCCGATTTCGCAACCGAAAAACAAATGCAACGTCTCCAATTTCAATTTATTGTATGTAGAATAACACTGTGGAACAAATTCAGGTTAGCAAAAATTAGGTCCATTCTGAGAGTGGCGGGTGAAAATAGAGGCGAAATTAGAAGACCCGTATCGCGCCGTTTTTTTATGTTAGTTCGAATTTTCTTTTAATCGGCCTTCGAAGTTTACATTTAAGTTTAAATTTTCGAAATCAATTTTTTCAAAAATTGTAATTGTTGCGCAGGTCTCTAGCAATAATTTGGCTTTTACAGATTGAAAAAATATCAATTAGTCGACGAGTTATAGCCAAAAAACCATATAAAAAATTTTGCTCCGATTTCGAAATTCGAAGGCCGATTAAAAAAAAATTCGAACTAACATAAAAAAACGGCGCGATACGGGTCTTCTAATTTCGCCTCTATTTTCACCCGCCACTCTCAGAATGGACCTAATTTTTGCTAACCTGAATTTGTTCCACAGTGTAAGTCTAATCAGCAAATCGTATTAAACTCCAAGTTAAGCAATCTATGTAAAGGTTTCATTTTAATTGTGTTGAATAAAGATAATCAGTTGATTCTTGCCACTGAAATATACACGTCGCGTTTTATTTGACTTTATTATATTTTTTTTTATCAAACCGCATAACGGTTTATCTAATTTGCGCGCAGAAGCATACATGAATGATGTGAACAAAAGCCTCCGTTGCTTAAGACAAGTTTACGTATTCGAAATTTCGTACTATTTAAAATTTAATTGGATTGTTGAAATGACTTAATTTCATCAAAAATATAAAAGCTATGAAAAACCAGAAAACAAACCCGAGTATATGGATTCAGCGTAGTCTAGCTCACTAAGGAACAAAATTGTATCAAAATTCATTCCTTTCTGCCCAGTGTTTTCATTGAGCGTTTATTCTGTGTGTTTACGGACCATCATTGGTCGTCTTTATTACTCGACACGATGGTTTGCGTATTTTTATGCATTGTGTAAGTATTGTATATTAATATTATGATATTATCAAAATTCATTCCTCCAACGTAGGTTCGAATCTCGGTGAAACACCAAAATTAAGAAAAACATTTTTCTAATAGCGGTCGCCCCTCGGCAGGCAATGGCAAACCTCCGAGTGTATTTCTGCCATGAAAAAGCTCCTCATAAAAATATCTGCCGTTCGGAGTCGGCTTGAAACTGTAGGTCCCTCCATTTGTGGAACAACATCAAGACGCACACCACAAATAGGAGGAGGAGCTCGGGCAAACACCCAAAAAGGGTGTACGCGCCAATTATATATATATACAATATATAAAATTAATTCCTTTTTGCTCACTGTTTATATTGAGCGTTTATTCTTTGTGTTTACGAATAAAGCCATCATTGGTCGCCTTTATTACTTGGCAGGATGATTTGTTTATCTTTATGCATCGAGTAAGTAGTATTATTAACCAGCACGCTTTGAAATTCGAATTAAATACCATCTTTATACGAAAACATTATTTGGTCCATCGAACTTTTTCAACGGCCCAGGAGCAGTTCATTCCCAGAAGCACTAGGACGTAAAAGTCTAATAATTGTATCATATGTTGTTTACACTCACCAGTAAACCAGCTAGTTGTAGATAAAACACATCTATCAATTATCAGTCTCTCCAAGCTCTTCTGGTCCAGATTTAAAAAAACTTCATAATTTTCACCATTTCGCATTTTTGTCCTTATATACGTACGAAATATTATCATTCTTATGGGAACGTAGAAAAACAAACGCACATACCAAAAAGCATAAACTATTCCCTGCGACAATATTTTCCTGTCCCTAATCCATACATATGCACGTACATAGGTATAAGTCGGCATACGCACTCGCCACGGCAAAGATATCACCATTTGAACAATTCTATATTGCGAAGTTAGCTATATATGTAATAGGACTATGAATAAGTTCGTGCGGTTTTTTTTCGAAATTTGAAACTTTATTGACGTAAAATGGTTACAAATTTAATATTCAAAATATTGTCCATCGCTTACTACTACTTTTTCCCATCTTTCTGGCAATTCACGGATTCCCTTTGTGAAAAATTCGGTCGGTTTTGCCGCAATCCACGAATCGATCCATTTTTTGACTTCATCGTAATTACGGAAGTGCTGGTCAGCCAGGCCATGTTGCATCGATCGGAAGAGATAGTAATCGGATGGCGCAAGGTCTGGACTATACGGCGGGTGGGGTAGGACATCCCATTTGAGCGTTTCTAAGTATGTTTTGACCACTTGTGCAACATGTGGCCGAGCATTGTCATGTTGCAAAATAACTTTGTCGTGTCTATCGGCGTATTGCGGCCGTTTTTCTCGCAGTGCTCGGCTCAAACGCATCAATTGTCGTCGGTAGACATCCCCCGTAATCGTTTCATTCGGTTTCAGTAGCTCATAATACACAACACCCAGCTGGTCCCACCAGATACACAGCATAACCTTCAGGCCATGAATATTCTGCGCCGACGTCGATGTTGAAGCATGGCCAGGGTATCCATACGTTGCCCGACGTTTTGGATTGTCGTAATGGACCCACTTTTCATCGCCAGTCACAATTCGATGCAAAAAACCCTTTCTTTTGTGCCGTTGAAGCAGTTGTTCGCATGCCATAAAACGGCGTTCAACGTCTCTTGGCTTCAATTCATACGGCACCCAATGGCCTACCTTTCGGATCATTCCCATGGCTTTTAAACGTTTGGAAATGGTTGATTGATCAACTCCCAAAGTTTTTGCAACCTCTTCTTGCGTTTGAGCCGGATCTTGATCGAGCAATTCCTCCAATTCGGTATCCATGAACTTTGGCGGCGCACCCTCGCGTTCTTCGTCTTCCAAGCCAAAATCACCACTTTTAAAGCGTGCAAACCACTTCTGGCACGTTCGCTCAGATAGAGCATGCTCACCATAAACTTCCACCAAGATACGATGACTTTCGGCTGCTTTTTTCTTCATATTAAAATAATGAAGAAGAATTCCCCGCAAAAACACATTATTTGGCACGAAATTCGACATTTTCAAGTATGGTAAAAATATTGTTGTTTACGCTTCAAATAAAAAACTTATACTGACGTTTGTGCCTTACGACAGTAGCTCTCCAATGAATGTTTGGAAATGTGGATCGATGGAATAATAATCAAGTTACGCCATCTGTTGTAAAACCGCACGAACTTATAAATAGACCTATTATATGTATGCGATCTACATAAATGCGTATATTTTAATAACATAATTAAAAGTAACGTTTATATTTTTATGATGATTAAAAAAATAATAATTATCAAAAACCTAAAATTTTAATAAAAAGTGAATGTACGCTGCCGGTCCCAAGATTTGAACTCGGTGAGAAGTATCTAGTGATCATACAAAAGAAATCACTGAGTAAGTACTACCTCAATGAAGCAATAAAATATTGTAGCCACCAGCGCGCTGCAAATAGCAGAACGAGCTCACACATAATATGTATATATACTGTAAGTATGTATATTATATTGTATTTACACCAAAACATGCCATATTTTTCAATTTCCCGTCTATCCACATGATGACGAATTATTGTCATAAAAATGGCTCACGCAACATGTTTGAGTGGAAAGTGCTAGCACCCACCATAAAAAATAAATTTTGTTCGAGATTGTGACTGTATGACTTACTCAATGGCTTCAATCATTTTAACGCCTTGTTCTAACGTGTAAAATTGTGCATCTGACTACATGAAATATGTCAAGGACAACATACAAAAATTACCGGCTAGGAATTATGCACTACTGACATCTTGGCGTCACTCATGAAAGACACTTGATATACGGTTATACTGGCACTTGCTATGACCAAAATTCACGGTTTACCGAATACTTTTGTTTTCTTCGAGAAAAATAGGCTTATAGATGGCTCAGGCGCGTGAGGGAAGATATGGTGGGCTCGTTCGCTTTGAGAAATATACGCTTGCGTTTATAAATAAAATAGTTTTTGTTGTTTTAAGGAACATTTTAGAACTCTTGGCGGCTAAGCGCCAGTCGCGCTGCTTCTGCGCCTTTGAAGTTATAAATATGTAACAAAAATCGAAGTCGAACCAATAATTAAAAATGCTAAAACAAACAAAGCACGTGGAGTAGACAGAATACGTTATGAGTACCTAAAGGCTGTCTCAACAGAATTCATTATGGAGCTAACGAAAGTATACAACATCATCTTCCAGACCGGAAAATACGACGAAGCAATATTTAAAACAATAGTTTTCCCAATCTTTAAAAAAGGAAATGCAAATGTAGCAAGTAATTATCGTGGAATATCCTTTATGAACTGTATCGCAAAGATCTTAATGGGATTGATTAATGAAAGACTTACAAACTGGATAGAAAACTACAACATGCTAAATGAACTTCAAGCCGGCTTTAGAAAAAACTACTCAAAGGTGGATAACATACATATAAATACAATCTTGCATCTATACGAGTAGTACATTTAAAGTTCAATGAAAACAAAAAAGTTTATGCATATTTTGCGAATTGCAAAGTGGCTTTCGACTGGGTGCCAATTAGGCCATTAATTCATAAATTTTGACAGATGGGATTATCCAACAAAATAACAAGTCTTATCGAAAATATATATTCGAATACGAGAACAACAGTTTGGACAGGAAAGGAAGTATCAGATTGCTTTGAAACTTGTAAAGGGGTGAAAAAAGATTGTGCTTTATCACCTTTGCTCTTCACATTATACCTAAATGATCTACATGTTTGAAGGAATAAATGTACGCCTTTTTTTAAATGCTGGTGATATTGTTCACCTGGCAGATAATCCTAATATAATATCATCCAATCTATGATTAAAAAACTAGAAATATATTCGTGTGTAGACGTGATTTTTACTGTGCTTCCGCGTTTTTAAGTTTTTCACTCTACAATGGACATTTAATTAGCCAATTTTTAAAATTTAATATGCTCGCGATAGTGACTCTTTGTTTGAAAATTATCAGAACTCTTTATACTAACTATGTATATGTACAAAATGCCCTGTGTGTGCGGACTAATGGCTGATCGTAACCAGTTTAAAGTTCAGTGCGCCAAATGTAACGAGTTTTTTCATTTGAATTGTGTTAGTGCCTTGCCAGCTGATTTAGAATTTTTGCTCAGCACGGACAGTAAGTTTTTTTGCAAAATATGTGCGGCCGCTCGCCGAAAATTTATTCTCTCTCCTACTCCTTCCGCTAGTGGAGATACAGCGAGTCAAAAAAGTATTGGCATACTCGAAAAATCAAAGTTCTCTGTGCTTTAACTTTTCTTCTAACGAAAGTACAAAAAACTAGAAAACGGTATTTTCTAAATGTATTTATTTATTATGCATCTGAACAAAAAAAAACTTATTTCTACTTAGGTTTACGAGTTCAACCTTGAAAGGTAAAATAAGGCACAAATTCACATCAAAAGACTAGGTAGCGTAATCAGCTTGCTCCATTGCAGCTGTAACGCGCTAATACTTTGTGGATCCTCCTTTAGACTGAAAAACGGCCTGCAAACGTCTCTTCATACTATTTACCAGATTTGAAGTTTTGGAAGGTGTTATTTTATTCCATTCAGAAATTATTGTCTCTTTTAGAGAATCCTTTGGCGTTATGTGCTAAGATCATGTCTTCCGTTTAAGAAGATGCCACACATGCCGAATAGGATTTAAATCCGGCGATTGGAGGGTGTTTTAAGCTATTTGCAATGACTTTCATTAACTTTCTCTGCTCATACGGTTGATCCTGCTGCTTCCAATGTTGCTGTTATTATGCTTTCATCTTACGCTCGTGTCGCTCGTCAAGTTAATACTGCGGAGAAAAACAATGTTTTACATTCTCCCGCTGCCCCCGTATCTACCGTGGCCTCTGACGCTGCTGCTGTAATTTCCAGCAATCCCAGTAAGAAATCGAAAACGCTAAAAAACGGTCGTAATACAAGTGATGAGTTAGATGTAGTGCATAGGGTTAAATAGCTACATTTATCATCGTTTAAGCCTTCAGTCACAGCAGATAACGTCATCGTATATGTTTCGAAGCATTCATCTATATAATCAACAATGATATCCTGCTATAGGCTCGTTAAGAAGGATGTACCTGTTGAGTCATTGAAAAGAATTAATTGGAATTACTTCATTGCATTACGAGACACTGCTAAACTCAGCACTTTGCCCAACTGACGTAAAAGCACGACCAATTAAGTTTATTAAACAATCAGAGAATATAGAAGTAACCATTTAAGTTCCGCACCAGGTGATTCACTTGATGTTAACCAATCATATGCGAAGAAAGCAAAAAAATCAACCGCCTCAGAATTAATGTTTTAAAATTGTTCCAATTTTTAGGCGTGTAAATTATAAGATTTCTTGGAGCAAGAAGAACTCAGACATCATACAAATTTGAGAAAAAAGTGTTTTAAGAAGTTCTAGTTAAAAAGAAAAGAGACCCGCTTTTATGATTTTATTTATCTCCCACAGGAATAAGTTTCGTACTTTAAATAAGTCTTTGTATAAAGAATACATTCACAAATTTGAGCTTAATATAAAAAGTAATCCGAAGAATTTTGGGCGATATATAATATTAAATCGATTAAAACGGCCTCTTGTATTCCTAATTCTGTTTTTTATAGGGACGTAACTGCCTGCTCTGTCATTGATGCAGCGAATTTATTTGCCGATTTCTTTTCATCTAATTTCGTGTCTGATGAAGATATTCAGGAAGAACACTTGGCAGCCATTCGCCATAATTTCTTGGGGAAATTGTCTTCTTCAGTCGACTTCGGTTCACTTGTTCTATCAGATGATGATGTCATTGAGGGATTTTTAAAGATTAAAAACTGTTCTCATTTGGATGAAGACGGGCTTTCTATAACTTTATTTAAAAATTGTTGCTCTTTGGTGCAACCTCTTAAACTAATTTTTAACAAATCCTTCGCTAAAGGAATATTTATCGATGATTGGAAGCTGACATCAGTCACTCCAATTTTCAAAAGCGGTAATTGAAAATTACAAGCCAATTTTCAAATCATTATCTGCTGTATCTAAACTTATTGAATGTATTGTCAAAGACATGTTATATTTCAGTGTTAAACGTTTAAAAAGTTCTAGACAGCATGGTTTTGTAGTTGCAATATCTACGTTATCTAACTTATCCATTTTTTCTGAAGATTGCCACGCAGGCTTCCAGAATGGTTTCCAAACTGACGCAATATACACGGATTTCTCTTAAGCCTTTGATAAAATCTCCCATCCGATTTTAGTACCTAAATTGGCATGTATCGGTTTTCATTCAACTTTCCTTGATTGGATTCCATCCCTCTTACTAAAGAGGTAGAGTATTGTATTTATCGATGGAGTTTCTTCGAAACAGTTCAGCCTCACCTCCGGTGTACCTCAGGGTAGTATTTTAGAACCTTTGTTATTTCTTTTGTTTTTTAATGATATTTGTTCGTGTTTTTCCTTTGCTAATTTTCTTCTCCATGCTGATGATCTAAAAGTGTATGCTTAAATTAGAAATTCTAGTGATTCAGCCGTCCTACAGTTCGATTTGATTTATATTAATTTTTTATTTTACTGATGCCTAGTGAATCGTCTATTTCTTAATATTGAAAAATGTCATAAAATCACATTTTCTAAGCTCCAAACCCCACTTAATACGTCTTATCATATTAATTATACATACATATGTATCTTGCTTCGTGCGAAGTGATAAAAGGCTTAGGGGTTTTCTTTGATACAAAGCTTAATTTTATCACGCACTTAAATTATGACGTTTCCGATTCACTTGCTATGCTCGCTTTTTATTGACTCATATACTCTTAACATATTATACTCTGCGTTTGTTCGGTTTAAATTAGATTATGCAGCTTTTATTTGGGTACTTTATCATGCAGACCATATAAGTCCACACTACATTCACTCAATTTCTCAGACCCAAAACCATCATACGAATCCAATTTATCTTTGATCTCATTTATGGCATAATTGACTGCCCGGTTACAGTTTAATGTTCCTTTTTAGAAGTTTTCGCCGTTGCAAGATTTTTGGCGTTGGCTTTAGTGGTACGTTATATTGTGTCAGTACGCCACTCGCTAGAACGTTGCCTCTCAACCTTTTTGAATTTGGACCTTTCTAGGGCCAAACAAGTATATCAAATGCAACTGAAAAATTACTTTCTATGTAAGAAATCAAAATGATACCGTGTATATATGAGTTATTTAAGTTTTATAATTATTGATTTCGTTAAAATTCAATTGTAATGTGTATATATTTTTAGCAATTTAATGGTTTCTTATGTTGATAATCTAATTTTACTACACCCTTTAATATTAAATATCGTAAATTTGTATTTTAGTTCTGAATTTATTTCTTAAATGTGTGCTCTGAATTTTGTTAGACATTAATGAATAAATAAATAAATCCTCCAAATGCAGTTTGTTTGCGTTTTTATGCAGAAGATGCCGTGGCTAGAAAATATGTGTATGAGTGTATGCGTATAATTTCTTGGGTTTGGTTGTTTCCATTGCATTCGACTACTCTTATTCCAGAGAACGTTAATATATAGAAAAGTCTCACGGGTTATGAATAGTGTGATTTGTCAAAAACAAAGTCTAACTGCCGCCATAGTGTGTGAAACTTTTAACAGCCCTCTCGCAGGAGGTTTTTATTGCTTATGTGGTGCTCTCTTTTTTTTCAGCATATTCCACACGTGTTCAATCGAACTGATATCCGGGCTCTGTGGTGGCATCTCCAAAATATATATATTTTTTTTCAAAATATCAATATACACGTATTGGTCCATCAGTCCGTCGATAAATTCCAAATTTCCGACGCCTGCTGCTGCCATGCAGCCCCAAACCATAACACCTCCGCCGCCGTGTTTTACGCTTTTTATGGTATTTCTTGGATTTAGGGCTTCTCCTGGTCTCCTCCATACGCGGAGACATCCGTCTGAGCCAATCATCTGAGAAGATTACCTTCCGCCAGTAGTCAATCGGTTTGTCCACATACACTTTGGCAAACTCTAAGCGCTTCCTCCTATTAATTAAATGTACGTGCGGCTTCTTGCGAGGAGTGTAGGACCTAAAGTTATATGTTTTTATTGCTCTACGGACCGTTTCCTGGTGCATCTCCTTGTCAATGTTTCGACCTAGCTCTGACACAATCTGCACTGCGCTAAAAAACGGATCCTTGTCCACCAGATGCTTTATTGTGCGCCTGTCACGATCGGAAAGTGCAGGTGGGCGGCCGGATCTTTTGTTATTTTTAATGCGCCCTTCGTATTTGAATCGCCCAATGACAGTCTGAACAATGGATTTGCTTCTACCCATAATCTTAGCTATCTCTGCATAAGATTTTTACTCCTTTGTGTGGAGAACCAGGATCTTTCCACGATCATCGAGTGATGACTCTCAAGCAAAACACGTCATAATGAATTTACTCATTACTGCACACATTTTTCAAAAATCCCCGTTATTTATAATAAGAACGCTGGCCCCAGACAGCGCAAGAAATTAAGAGTACGTAGACTTTTGTTGACGCAAATATTTGAGCATGTTTACATTCTTTGCAATAATATAAGACTAAAATTAAAAGTAATTGTTTTTCTTTTGTAGCTTAGAAGAAAATACAATGATTTATTAGCTTAAATCAAAGTTTCTTAAATTTAAATTTGATTTGTGCAAATATAACAAGAGTACGGTGACTAACCTAAGAACAAAATAGATTTATAGGTGCAGCCGTAGCGGCCATGATTCTTTTAATCGCGGCGGCGTTGAACAGTTTCAAACATTGTACAGCACAAAAAAAAACATATCAAATCAAAATAGTCAGTACTGGAATATTTCTTACAGAAATATTTGACAATATTTGGTGAATCGTGGATTTTTGTCATGACGAATGGTCGCGGCTCCGTATATATGATTGCACTCATATATGTATGTAAATATGTCTTCTAAATGCTCGACAGCCGCAGCTGTTGTTCGTCTAGTGCGCGCAAGTTATGTGGAATGGCCCCGCTCCCACACATAAAAACATTAAACGGAAAACAAGCATATTTTAACATAAACTTATGCTTGTTAGATCTTATTTCAGCCTTAGAAATGCTACTCAGCACTTTAGAGTTTTATTTAGGATAAAGATATATACATATATTCAAGAAATATAAATATACATATATAATAATATAAATATATGTATATGCTTTAACTGTAATATGTTCATTACATTTATGGATGATGTGAAATCATTCATATATGCAGACAAACAAACATACTGGTGTCAACATTCAAGTATGCAAAACATACTTTATGGCCTCTGGTGACGGTCAAGCATTGTTTGACAAGAACTTTATATGTGTGCGTGTCGGCTGATTGACGCTAATATCTAAAATTTTTGATTTTCATCATTCAAAAGCCGACAACAAGTATGTGTGACACGACGACACCCGACTGCACTAACACACACAAAGCTCAGTCAAGCATGCTGTATCGTCTCCAGAGGCCATTAGTGAAACCAGATATGGAAAAAAAAACAAAGTAAATTATTTGGACGGTGCTGAGTAGGATAATAAATATTTATAAATAAATATTTAAATCGTAAATTTGTATGTTGTTGTTGCCGAGCAGCGAGGAAGATCAGTCATGGTCGCTTAACCTTTTACGAGTATAGGCAGTTGTTGCCCAGCATTGAGGAAGACCGGTCTTGGTCGCTTAACATTTCAAATAATAAATGGATTAAAAAAAATTTTATTTTTATTTATTTATTTATTATGATTAGGTACAATAATACAATTATTATACTTAATAACTAACAGGAGTGCTAGCAGCCAAGGCCTTCGACTCTTAAAAAAAATTATTTAATTAATGTTTATTATTTAACCCCGGTTAACAATACCGCAACCAAATGTTCACATAGAAAATGACAAACATAACTCCCATAAGCGTACAGTAAGATGCCGAAGATAGCCGAACAATTAGCTTACAAAAAAGTTCTGTCCCGGACATTTCGTTGCTAGGACAAAATTTCGAAACAATTATTTTATGTTCTCTGAGGAAACATAGTTAATTAGTATGTTACTTTACGTATATAGTTCTCCAAGTGATAAAAAGAGCACAAAAACATATGTATGTATGTATATAACTGCACAGTTAGAAACTTATTCTGAAATCAGAATGCGGTTTATTTGGAGGTTACTGTACTATTTATATGAAGCCTTCGGATGGGGCCCAAAGTGCCAAATGTATTGAATATTGAAGTTTCTGTGAGCTGTGCAGTGCTGTTCATAACAACAGGTACCAAAGCCGCAAATTGTTAAACTAATATTTTTAAGTCAATATGTATTTTTTATATCTAAAATGTTATACATACTTTTCCTTTTGAAAATTAATTTCCACATATCGAATAATAATGAACACTTCAGAGTAAAAACCTAAAAATTTTTTAAAGTCTTTAAAACTTGTGTATCGCATACATTTGTATATAAATCTCATATATTTAAGTTGTGTGTGTGCCTGGCAATGAAACGTTTCTCTATAAAGGATTTTGATTTGGTTGAAGGGAATTTAATCAACTAAGTTTACCAGACAGATATATTTTATGTATATACGTACAAGGCAAAGTCCAAAATAAACCAGACTGAGCTAAAATAGAAACGACAGGAGCTTTCTTTTAATAATTTCTAGTGTATTTATACAAAACAGTCCCCTCTGGCCTCGAAACACTGTTTTGGGCGATCTAAAAGCTTTTCGAAAGAGTGTTTCAGGACATTGACCGGAATGTCCTTCAGGTTGTCTGGGCAAGCCTTTTGGATGGCCTGTACGGACACAAAACGTCTTTCTTTCATATCCAAATGCAATTTTCCGAATAGGTACAAGTCACAGGGAGCCATATCAGGTGAATACGGTGAGTGATTGATGGTTGAAATGTCACAAGAGTAGATCAATGAGAAGGTGCATTATCATGCAATAAGGGCCATCTTCCTCGTTCGCAGTATTCACAAACGCTTCAAAACGCCAAGATAGAAAATTGCATTGACGATTTCGCCCATTGGCACGAACTTCTTGTAGACAATTCCCTCGGAACCGGAAAAACAAATGAGCATCGACTTGATTTTTGATTTCTCCAAACGCGATTTTGTGAGTGGTGGCTCGTCTGGGGCCCTCTATGCCGGACTTTTACGCTTAGTTTCAGGTTCATGTTGTCAACACAAATGTCTTCATCACCAGTTAAAGAAAGTTGTAAAGGAAGCTCTCGTGTTTTTTCGCCTCTTTAATGGGGATTTCAAAAGTTGAATTCTGAGCAATTTTTGGTCCTCAGTTAACTTGTGCGGAATGAAAAGTGTACAGAACTTTCGTAAGCGCAGCGCAAATGATCAGTTAAAATGCGTTATATCGATGTTTGGATCAACTCCGATTCCATGAATTTCAACTATGATTTCGGTTCATTTTTGATAAATTTACGAACAATTTCGATGGCATTCATGTCCTCACAACCACCTCTGAAACGTGTAAACCACTCATGATCTCTGGCACGAGATATATGTACAATAAACTTTTCTCATCAATTCAAATGCTTTGGTAAACGATCCTGTCAATAAGACATCTCTATACATTAACGTTCTCTGGTACAAGGGTTTATGTATAGAGAAGTCTCACGTGCTAGGAATAATGTGAGTTGTCAAAAATGAAGTCTAGTCGCCGTGCTGTGATGAAACTTTTAACAGAGCGGATTACAGTGAATTCTCTCTCTAGTATATTGGCTCTGCAAAGTTTTTGGCTTCAGTAGGAAATCAAATTGACGAATGGCCGATGGCATTTTGTAAGGCATTTGAATATGCATTTTTATCTTCCTTTGATAAACGAAATTTTATTCATTTTATATTTTCAAACAAACTTAAATGTACGACAAAGATATATATATTTAAATTGAAACCGCCAACATTTAATATTAAAGTAACTTTAATGCTCGTTGCTTTAATTTAAAAAGAAGAATTTATGTCTTGTAACGTAACTTTTTGGCGCGTACGTTTTCGTAAATTTAAAACTTTATACAAATTCGGTGAAAATGTAATGCTAATTTTTTGTGTTGCAACTAATAAAATTTCGTGCACCTTCAAATGCCTTACAAAATGCCGTCGGCCATTCGTCATTTGATTCCCAACGGTACCTGAAAACTGTGCAGAGCCAATATACTAAAGCTCTGTTAAAAGTTTCACCACATCACGGCGGCGTTTAGACTACGATGGAGCCATATTACTTTGAGCCCAGCCCCTAAACTGGTTATTCATTGATGATAACGACGCCAAGCATATAATATAGTAAGATGAAAAATTGGCTTTTCAAAGGAAAAATTGCTATGGTTGAATACTTCGAAAATATTTCGACCACAAATTCTTCGATTCAAAGTTTTCATGAATTTACCTATTTTATAAACTCAAAATTAGCAAGTTAAAGCCAGCAGATCCAATGCGACGGGTGATGAAATTAAAATTATTAAAGCCTCAGAAAACTCCTATGAAAAGCAGCGTAGTGTGCCTAAGGTTGGGTATTGTCGAAGAGACAATGTCGTTAAATCTAATTAAATTGGAATGTTGGCCTGACATATTGAATTCTCATAGCGAGAAGCTAGTTAAGTGGTATTGGAAAATAGAAGAAATCGACGAGGAGGGCATGATCCTTGAGGAGTTAGAGGACCAATTAGAAACCAAGCCCGTTATGAAATTCGATCTAGCAAGAAACATTGTTCATCACATCATACTTAAAGGGCAATATTTAGAATTTAAAAACTTTATGAGTCCGTTTGGGAGTTTAAATGTTCCAAAAGAGCACACCTAAATGTACCGCCAAACCCTTATAATCATGAACAAAAATACACAACAAATAAGATACAAGAACCTTATTGCTACATGGGATAACAAATGGAAAATAAAGCTAAACAAAAGCCAGTCAGCAAATATAGTGTTTTCTATAAGAGACGATACTTACAAGTCAATCTTCATCGATGCGTCAATAATCCTATAAGTCGACGAGGCCAAATATCTGGAAAGCTCTGAAAAACTACACTGGAAAGCTCATGTAAAGAAAAAATTAAGAAAATATGTTTTAGGAGATTTTCTGAATATTAGTGGAGCATTCAATGATGTGGCGAGAAAAGCTATTTTAAGATACTTAGGTACAACAAATACAGGAACCGCTGTTAATACACGGATAAATAATCTTTTAGGGTGCAGGATAATAAGAGCGGAATAGAACGAAGTTAAATTCTCCAAATTTGTATTTGAGGGTACGCCACAATATGGTGTTCTATCGCCACATCTCTGGTTAATGCAATTTGAAGGAACGGCATCTAAGCTAGCCCTATATGAAGATTATATAGCCATAGGTGACAGGCAAATACCTAGATACCGTGGGCGACATAATGAATAATACACTCGCAACAATACATCAATGGTAAACTCAGACAGGCCTGGTGAAAAATGCTGACAAAACAGATATACTACTTTATATACCGAAGCTAAACGGCGTAGAACTGACTCTTAAAGACAACGCAAAGTACCTCGGAATACTTTGGATTGAAAACTATGATGGAGGTACAATATACTAGAGAGGAAGGAAAGGGCCAGTAACGCAATATGTGCATGCACAAGGATTATTAGACTACTGCGCACTGCGACAAAATATATATATATATATATTAGGGCGGGTTATTTAAAAATCGCTCATTGCTCTGTGAAAATCGTATTCTAGGGATCAAAATAAGAAACTTTGCTGAAGGAACCATACCTCTAAAACGAATTCTGATGTCCTCCAACTCCGAACGGCAGATATTTTTTATGAGGAGCTTTTTCACGGCAGAAATATACTCGGAGGTGTGCCATTGCACGCCGGAGGGCGGCCGCTATTAGAAAAAAATTGTTCGTCTTTTTGGTCTTTCATCGAGATTCGAACCTTCGTTCTTTCTGAATTCAGAATGGCAATCGCGCACCACCCCATTCGGCCACGGCGGCCGCCGAAAAAAATATATCTATTGAAACGCCTGCTGACGTACCCTATATCAAGACTTTTTAATAATTTTAGCACATTCTGGGATTTATTGTTCCATAATTTATATTGAGGCACGGTAGTACCACCAAGGTGTTGTAGCCGTTTTTTCAGTGTCTATTTCACAGAATCGGCAGATGATGGTCTCAGAGAGGTCAATTTTGTTTAAATGATATCTCAGACTACAGTACTCTATATAGTAACCACTTACAAGTCTTGAGTCTACTCTGCTAAGTGAAAGTAGCTTATCATAAATTCCTCTGTCCGGGATTAGGAATTGTTTCGCTTGTCGCTCACCGATAGAGTTTCGCCAGTGTTCAACGAACTTCTCCGCCTTCCAACTCTTGAGGCCGATTAGCCTATCATTCTTGTTGTTAAAAACGTTAGAGCGATTGCTAGATGTGCACATCAAAAGAAATATTAGCATCAAGCTACCACCTTCTCAACATGCATACAGGAATGGCAAATCAATAGAGACACCGCTCCACTCACTAGACGACACTACTGAGAAATCACTTCACTATAGGAATATACCCTTGCTGTCTTTCATCGAAGATGCCTTCCATAACATACATCCGGAAACAATTACCAAATCGCTAACGGTAATGAGAGTTAACAGAGCGCTTCTCCCGTTCATCGAACGAATGCTAATCGGGCGGACGATACACGCTAATTTGGGTGAAACATTCATTAAGAAATTTCCGATCAGGAACACCACAGGGTGGGGTTATGCTCCACTTCTGTGGAACCTGACTGTCAATAGTCTTCTTCAGGGATTTGAAAAAATGGGAGATAAGATAATTTCATAGGCCGATGATATTGTAATAGCAATATCGGGTAACCAATTTCCCACACTGTGTGATCTTCAACAAAGATCTCTCAACAAACTATCACTTTGGCGCAAAAGTCAAGGAATAGGAGCAAATTCGGAAAAAATGGAACTGATACTGTTCAGCAGGATACATAAAACACCTGCTCTTCAACAAATATTCCTAGGGGGATCGCAGTCGCAGATTGAGTACGCACACTGAGCACTTTAGTGTAAGTTAGTAAATGGTCAAATGTAGACTATGGCCACGGTAAAATCCTGGAGCTTCCCGGACAGGTGGACTATGCAGTACCGCCTATACTGGCCATTACAACGTTCACGACCCTCCTACCCTCTAGGGAAGAGTGGGAACGACTCGCCCATCCATATATTTACAGATGCCTCAAAGCTCGAGGGCAGGGTGGCTCAGTTCAGTTTTCGGCTCCTCGACTACTGCATTGTCTTTCAGGTTGAACTGATGCCAATAATGAAAGCCGCACCACTGGTATAGTGTGCTATCCGGAAATTATATCTATATCCTCACTGAACACAAAACAGTCGACAACTTCCAAGATAGCCATGAAATGCCGCACATATCTTAACGAAATGGCTGAGTCATATCACTTAAAGGTAACATGATGAACTAGCGAGAGTCGGCACCAAATTGACCGATGAGGACGCTGACAATGACATAGGTATACCCTTGCAAACATATAAGCTACATATCTTTGACGAAATTGTAAGTGCAGCGAATGAAAGGTGAAGTAATGAAGCCACTTGCAAAAGCGCGTCAATGACCAACCTTAAATGGCCTTCAGGCAGAGTATCGATCACGAAAGTAGAAGCTGAAAAAGGTAATAAGAGAAGCAAACATTGCTTCTTCAAGCAAATGCGAGATGGTGTAGATACTGACGATCTACTATCTACTGATGTACGACGGGGTCCTAAAACTTCCCGATAAGGTAGATATCGTACGATATGCTGATGACATTGCGCTGGTAGTTGTAGACAAGCGGCTAGATCAGATGGAAGCAAAATGTAACGATGCAACAGCGAGAGTACAGCGCACGGTAACAAACCAGGATTATGAGGATTGCGGTTGACTGGCACGAAATATTCCCACAGGAGGCCATTAAGTAACTCGAAGTCATGCTTGACACGAGGCTAGGCTTCAAGTATTTTAACAGCAGTTAATTGTAATTCAGTGGCTGTCAATGGCCTACTCACAAGAGTTGTGCTTAATATATGTAGGTGGCCTGCAAGGAGAGAGGAGATGACTCATATCAACTGTGATGGTTGGTTGGTTTGAGTGGTGATTCATCCAGCATCCAACTAGCAATTCCGCACCATTTTTTTGCCACATCCTCGCTACCAACTTATTTCCAGTTATTTACGGCATGACTATATCCTGTTTGTGCGGTTTAAGAATTTTATTAACCTATTGACATCTAAGCCAGACAATTGTTCGAAACCCTCGAACAACGGTTCGCCCGGGGTTAACATTCTGTCTTTCCTTAGGGCAGGGCATTCACAGAGGAAGTGGAAGATTGTTTCCTTTTTCTCCGGTTGTTTACAACTGTGACAGTGTGTTGTGAGGGATGCCCATTTTGGCTGATTGTTCTCCGACAGACCAAAAGCCAGTTATGACTACCGTTAGTCTCCAGGCATCCTGTCGTTTCATGTTTATTAACGTTGATGGTTTCTTAACCATAACGTTCTGCAAATTTTCCAATTCCCATCTACAATCCCCGATTCGGAGGTGTTTCAGGGAAATTGTATTCTTGACTGCACCTAATGGTGTGAATACCGATTCGGTAAGAGCGTCATTCATGGCAGATCCCCCTCTTGCCAGTTCATCTGATTTTTCGTTACCTTCAATGTTCCAGTGTCCCGGGACCCAGATTAAAGTAACTTTATGGTTTTCACTCAAGGTGGAAAGGCTCTTCCTACCTTGTTCCACCATCATAGAGGTTGTTGTAGCCGAACCCAGTGCCTGGATTGCAATTTTGCTATCCGAAAGTACAGCGACATTGCCCTTAAAAAATAAATCTGCGATTAGTAGCCTACAGGTTCCCCAATTCCCAGTAATTCCGCCTGGAAGACACTGCTGGTATTAGGGAGACCCACAGATTTCTCAATTTTAAGTCTATGAGAATGTATACCAACTCCAACACCACAGTCCATTTTACTGCCATCTGTATAGACTGTAGTGTCAAAGTTATTTAGAGGGAATCCCTTATTCCATTTTTCCTTAGATGGCAAGAGGGTGGCGAAATTCCTATTGAATGTTACCGTCGGGACGATGCAATCATTTCTCAACGAGATTAACTGAGTTTGTTTCAAAGATAGGCTGGCATGACCATGAGTATTTTCTTTCCAGCAACCCACTTCATTTAACCTGAATGCACTCATGGTTGCCGTCTTCTTAATATGTAGATCCATTGGAATAACGTGTGTCAGTGTATTGAGAGCCTCCCTAGGATATGATCTGATTGCACCGACCGTTATTGCAGAGGCTGGTCTTTGTATTCTGCCGAGTAATTTGGTGTTGTACTCTCTCCCTAGAGCTTTACACCAAACTACCGAACCATACGATAAAATTGGTTGTATAACCGCCTTGTACAACCATGATGTATGCTTAGGTTGAAGGCCCCACCTTCTTCCAAGCATGCTTTTACAGGCATATTAAGCAATTTCTGCCTTTCTTACCCGTTTTCAACGTTTAATTCCCAGCTAAGTTTGGCGCCCAAAATTACCCCTGAGTACTTTGCCAGCTGTGATGGACTCTATAGTGTTTTATGCAAAGTCAATATGGGCTGAGGCCAAACATAGCCATATGCGTGAGGTGGTTCACATGCGCTTATGATATGATATCGTTCATCAAACGACGCAATATGCATTGTTGTATCGCCTATGTGGAGTAAAGGGACTAAAACCGACGGTAGCAGGAAAGGCTGCAGAAAGAACCCAATCGATAGCCGAACGGTAAACAAGATGGGATGAGCCAAACAAAGGCCGGTGGGCATACAAAATCATACCAAATCTTGAAAGCTAGATGAATAGGAAGCATAGCGATATCGACCTAACTCATATACTCACCGGACAGGGCTGCATCTTGGAATACCTACACCGTTCCCAGTTGGCCGACAGCCCGTTTGCCCGAGTTGCTCGAATACAGTCGAGAGCGCAGAACATGTGGCCTTTACTGCAAACGTTTTAGTGAAGAACGAGCAATGCTGGAGAAGGCATTTGAACACCCGCCATCATACAAAAGATTTGTGATCAGGAGCAGATCAGGATATGTGCTCGACCATCTCTAACTGGGGCGCCGCAAAAAAGTTCGCCGCTTCAGTCGTGATGAGGTTCAATCACATTGGCTTGGAGAGGAAACCGCAGAAACGTCAGCGGCAAGTGCTGCAACAACAGCGGCAGCAGCAATAGAAGCAGAGAGGTCAGTTAAGTATTTAATACTATTAAAATATTTAATTAATTAGACAGCAAGGCCAGGCAGATTTTTTTTTTAGTCATAATTTTACAATTTTGAGAAAAAAAGGAAGAAGGAAAAAGAGAGAAAAAAACGTTATAAACTATATGATATTTTGCTTATTATTAAGTTTTGTAAGCACCTTTACTAGCAGCCAGGCAGTGGAGATGAACTGTTTTAGAGAAACTGACGGCAGATACAGAAGCTCGAGTTAAACACACACTACAGTACCAAACCGAAGACAGTTTGTGAGTATCGAACTATTGCTTGTCCTCCAATGTTTCATTCCCCCCACAACCGCTGTCGAAGGTAGTGGGAGGAAGGAATAATATCGATGGCTTTAAGTTTCCATATTCCCGCACGAGCGGAACTTGGACGTAGGAACCTGTTATGCCAATAGACATACACGCGGCTTCACCTTGAAGAAATGCTAACGGGGTTCCAGGGTGGAAATCAGCCGAAGAGGAGGAATGTTATAGTGTTAGTGAGAGCATGCCCCACATAACAAAACAAAACCGAGTTCGGAAGTTTTCTAAGATCTTTATATGTCCTCTCATATCTACACTTTTTAGGTCGGAGTTGACTTTTAATCTTAAGGCACTCAAACGTACTTCTTTTTCAATTAAGATGGGAAGCGGTGGTGGGCATAGGAGCACTCCTAAGGCGTCAGTTGGGCATGTTTTCATTGCTCCTGTTATACCGACGCAGATGAAGCGGTACAATTTGTTGAGATCATTTACCGCCTTTCGTTGCTTAACATAAGGCCGCCATGCTTTTGAAGCATAGATGAATACAGGTTTAACAACTGTAGTTAATGTTCAATAAGTCATTCTGCGATTGAGTCCCCATGATTTCCAAAAGCTTTGTGCAGTAAAAGAATGCTCTTGTGGCTTTTGCAGTAGCTTTCTCAAATGAGAGTTCCAAGAGAGCGTTTTGTCAAGGTTGATATCAAGGTAGTTCGCTTCTGAGGAAAGTTGAAGAGTCAATTCATTTAAGACAGGACATTTAATGTTGATGTTCCGTTTGCTAACGAACGACACTAGCGCAATTTTAGACGTGTTAATAGAGAGCACAGCATAATAAACAAATGGTGCACCGACAAACTATTTGTTTATTATGTTGAGGGCTTGTTGTATGGGGTTGGAAATGATCTCTTCATGCGAGCCCACTATGTATACTACTAGGTCATCAGCATACCTTCAGGGTGGAAACCTATATTGTTGAGTTTGAGAGGAAGTTCGTCTATTAGAGGAGGAGATAGAGAGGATACAGTACTCCCTCTAGCGGACAACCTCTTGTGGGCTTGATAAACTTTATTCTTCCTTGTAATTCTGCACTGATCGTTATGAATTCCAGCATCGATATAATCCATCTTATGATGGGTTTAGGTACGTCCTTTTGAGATAGAACATTGTTGATTGTCTCATAGAGTGTATTATTGAAAGACCCCCTTATGCCAATAAAAGCGCAAAGTGCCATTTGTTTTGATTCAATAGCTTTTTCAATAATAGTTACAAGACTGTGTATTGCAGTTTCAGTAGATTTGCTTTTTTTGTAGGATAAGAGTGATTAGCACTTTGTTCTAAGTTCAAGTGAAAGACGTGGCAATTTGTATTTCTTGGATTTCTTTAAACTGTTGCGGTATGGTAGCACCTATATCAAACCTAAGGAGACAGTAGCTGACACTGATGTTTCCTCAGACACATGCCAATTTGAGACTTCGGATAGTACATTTGGACTTGCATTTCTAAATGTCGGTTCGTTGCCTCGGTTTACTATTGGTACATTATATTTAAGTAAAAATTTAAGAAAGTACTCACCCTTTGCATTGCTGTTTGGGCTGCCTCATATCTTGTGGTGGGCACTCGCGTCACAACCAATTATCCAGCGTAGATGGTTCCTTGGCAGTTCTTTATTAGGGCTATAAGTTAGCTTGTTGGAGCAACTTCTTCATTTCATGGAAGGTAAACAAAGGCAATAGTTATCTCATGCTCCTTTGTCCGTTGGCACCTTGGTTTAAACGAGATCGGTGTTAGTAAACTACGAAATGGGATAGTTCAACCAGAATTGGGGACTCTTGATCGCTCTGGCGATGGCGATGGTTAGCTCCGTCAGCGAACGACTTCGTACTCTATTGAGTCCCTGCCATTCCTGAACGTTCAGCCGAGAGTTTAAGGATGTCCTCTGCATTTCTGCCTTTAACCAGTTGGTTGTTAACTCCTTTGCCACATGACAGAACTATATATCACAGACGGCTGTTGAAGATTGGCTTAGCATCACCGGTCTGCTTTTGCCTTATGGTGTCCAGGATGACAAGTTGATTGGCCCTTAGTTTTTCTGAAGGCCATATCGTTGTTGGATAGTCAGGTGGTATGATACCCAACTTAGTGCTACATGCAGCATCCTTGCAGGACATTTTTTTCGGTTCATCTTTCACCTTTGCTCCTCCGGTTTCTGTTGACAGATGCCATTTCACCAATTTAGCTCTTTTGGGAGAGCTTTAGATTCATTGGCTGCCGAGCAATGTGTCTCGCTTCCTCTATGGAGAGATCTTGACCCAAATGGTACCTGAGTCGTTTTTTGGCGGCACCGATAAGCCGCACCTTCTTCCCTTACGTTTCCGTCGAACCTGTGCTTCGTAAGGGAGAAACTAGGAGTTTCTCCTCTTCCTCCGGAGATAAAATTGAAGTTTTCCTATTTGGTCCTTGGTTCATTTCGTCTACTTCTATCTCGATTTGCGAGCTGGCAGAGGTCGGGAATTCGCTGCCTTTTAATGCCTGCGGAAATTGTTGTTGTCACGTCGGAGCGTGGCAAGGATCCATCAAGAGCATCGGGTCATTCCTCGACAGGGCGGAGGAGGAGGAGCTTTTGGCCTCGTAGAGCGGGGACACCATCTTTGCGGTGCTGGAGATGATCTTGGGAGATGATTATTCTTCAGATTAATCTTCAGCACTTTAAGGCGGCGTCCGCCATCTTATTAATCCCCCTTGAGGAAGGTGGAGCTGACACAGTCCTGATCCAGGAGCCGTAACTGAGCAGTAGCGGCATTTCTGGTGGCGAATAGCAGGACGTGTAAACCAAGATCTTGTATACTCATGAGGAAAGAAATTTACGCATATATTGCACCTAATTTCAGCAATAAAGGTAGTGTGACGGTGAGCCTGGAGGGCCCTGCTAGAAAGCTATGGCTGATGTCCGTCTACTTGGCATATGACGACGAGATGGAGCCACATCCGGTGCTGCTAAGGGAAGCCCTAGCTGAAGCAAAACGCAGGAAAACCCGCATTATCATAGGCACTGACGCGAATTCCCATCACACCTGCTTGGGAAAGTTTAAATCGCGGAAGAGGTGAGCCACTTTTTGATTTTATTTTAGACGAGGGTAACGACCCCACTTTTATTATCGCAGCCAGAGAAACGGTGCTTGTCCTCACTCTGACATCTTCCACACTGATAAACCGAATCTCCGATTGGAGGGTGCTAAATGCCCATTCCTTCCCGGGTCATAGGTATATCCAACTCTCTCTCAATGAAACTCGTCCAATAAGATCCTCCTACAGGAACTTGAGGAGGACGGACTGGAATACATATTGTAGAAATCTGCTGAACCTACTCCCCAAAGCATCGGGAGAAAATCTAGTTCTATTGGAAGAAGCGATCGCCGAAGTATCCACCAGAATTTCACCTCATCTTGCAATGATGCCCTGGAAACCTCTTGTCAAATAAAAGCTATCTCCAACAAGGAAAAACCGCTTGGGTGGACAATGAAACTTTCTGAGCTAAGGGCCTCATGTAGACGCCTTTTTAACAGGGCTAAAAGAATTAAGTCTCCCTCGGAATGGGAACTGTATAAAGTAGGACTAGGAATATATAAGTCCGACATTAGGAAGGCTAAGACGGACTCTTGGCTGCCATGAGTCCTCCAGGTTTAACCCAGTACTAACGAGGAGTTCCGCTCTCTTGGGGTAGTTAAGAGACGAATTAGGACGTTGGGCGATGAGCGGCAAGGAATCACTGAAGTTACTTCTCGACGCCCATTTTCCACCGAGCCCAGCATATAGCAGCACTGGGCTGGAAAGCATTTCAACCTGCATTCAGAACTGGGGCTCGTTGCCAGATAAGGGCCGCCTGGTTTGGGCCATTGATTCCTTTAGGCCCTTATAGTCACCTGGTCTTGACGGCATCATCCTAGCCCAACGGCAGAAATTTGTGGAGGTATCATGTCGTTGGTTGAGCCCTATCCATGCGAGCTGCATAGCCAGGGACTATATACCAAGATCATGAAGGGCCATGAGGGTTGTATTTATACCCAAGGCAGGCAAGAGTTCTAATCTTTCTTGCTCTGAACACTTGATAGACTGATTGACTTGCATATAAGAAGAGAAATTCCTCGGGTTTGTCGCATAACCAACATGCTTATTGTAAGGGTAGATCGGTGGAATCTTCCCTGCATACAATTGTGAAAGAAATTGAAGAGTCTCTTTTTCAGGAGGAGTTTGCGGTGGGCGACTTTCTCGACATTGAGGGGGCTTTTAATAACGTCCTGCCGAAGGCAATTACTAAGTCTCTGGGTAAACTGGGGGTTGGAATCGACCTTACAAGATTTCTCTACAGAATGTTTATCTACAGAATAGTCGCGGCAGAGTGGGGTGGCATCTCCATCCGCCGGCAGGTGAGGAAGAGCATTCCGCAAGGTGGTGTTCTCTCATCATTTTGCTGGTTTATTGTTGTAAATGGCTTGCTAGAGGAGCTGGTGAGAGGGGGCTGCAGGGTAATTGCCTAAGCGGAAAACGTTGCACTAATTGTTCGAGGAATATTTGTGGATACTGTGTACAATTTCATGCCAGGATATCTGAAAGTAGTTGATAGATGGGCAACGGATTGCGGCCTGTCGGTGAATTCTCTCAAGGCGGAGCTTGTGCTATTTACAAGGAAATTTAAAATATCCATAGCTCAAGGTGAAGTCCTTAGGTATTATCCTTGAGAGTGAGGCCCAATATTGACGAAAGAGTAAGAAAGGCAACAATCGCCTTGTATGGGTCCAAAGGGGCAGTTGGCCCTGGGACCTTTCCTTAGAAACTTTGAGTTGATCTCCCTGACAACGGATCAATGTATACCCTAGCTTAGTCCAACCGGAACTTTCGCCCCTCATATTCCATCAAAGGAAGAGTTGAGAGGGAGCTACACTTGGGGATAGAGCCTGGTGAACTTGTCCACGGAAGGATCAAAGTTGGAAGGAAAAGTTGGCGGAGGAGTTTTTTGCAAGGATCTCCCCATCAGACTCAATGCCAGGTCACCGGACCACTGCAGTTTGTTCCAGGCAGAGGTAGCCACAATCAAGAGGCAGCTGATTAGCTGCTCACATGCGTACTAACAGTCAAGAAAGTAAGTATTTACTACGACAGCCAAGTGGCAATAAGGGCCCTCAGGTTAGTGACGGTGCATTCGAAACTGGTCAGGGAATACCTGGCCTTACTTTCGACTGCGTCAGACCTCTTTGACGTAAGCGTCATCTGGGTTCCTGGTCACAGCGACATTGCGGGAAACTGTGAGGCGGATGAGCTGGCCAGACAGGCGACATGTATGTAGATTTTCCCTCGAAGGGAAAGAATTGGGATTCCCCTGACTACCCACGGTCTGCTCCGGTCAATTCAGCGACCGTTGTGCAAGTTCACAAACTTGTAAGGTCCCGAAATCCATCCATATATATTATATGTATATAATTGGTGCGTGGACCCATTTTCGGGTGTTAGGCCGACCTCCTCCTCCTATTTGTGGTGTGCGTCTTGATGTTGTTCCACAAATGGAGGGACCTACAGTTTCAAGCCGACTCCGAACGGCAGATATTTTTATGAGGAGCTTTTTCATTGCAGAACACTCGGAGGTTTGCCATTGCCTGCCGAGTGGTGACCGCTATTAAAAAATGTTTTTCTTAATTTTCGTATTTCACCGACACTCGAACCTACATTCTCTCCCTGAACTCCGAGTGTTAGTCACGCACCACCCCATTCGGCTACGGTCCACCTACTTATACATATTTATATTATGCCAAGGTTGTGCACTTCGTTGTGATGATGTCGACTCTGCAGTTACTATCGTCGCACTATGGAAAATAGTATAACAACGGCATATCAAAAATGATTTTTACAAATGTCGCTATTGTCATCTTTTTTTATTTTTTCCCCATAGTTTAAGGATCGAATTAAACTATCGGAAAAAATTATTAATAAATTATGTCAATATCATTTTGTATCATTCGGCAATCTTTGTTATTTTTGGAAACGTCCAGGTGAAGCCACTTCACTTTTCTACAATTAAAGGGATTTTAAGGTCATACTTTGTAGGAGTAAGTATAAAGTGTTATATAGTTTCGGAAAGCTTATTTTTTTCAGATTATTAAAAAAAAAAATATGTCCTCAAATTTGTTTTAAAATTGCTACAAAAAAAATTTCAAATAACATAAGTTAAAAGAAAAAGGTTTTTTAATTGATCGAAACTTTCAACAGTTACCGTCGTACCACGTCTCCCCACGCTTACAATTTAAGTGAGATTTGTAACTTTATTATTAATAAGAAACATTTATAAAAACTGGCTGCGGATTTTTGCGATTTTCAAAGTTATTGATAAAAATGTAAAAGGTCAAAACATGAAAATCTACTTTCAAATGCGATTGCAGAGGCAACCTAACGGGTGATTTTTTAAGAGCTATAGGAAAGTTTTTCAAAAAAACACTCGTAAAATTCAGAAAAATTCATGAAATTTTTATTTAAGTCGATAGTACAGTCCATATAATTTAATGCTTGAAGATTATTTCATGCAAATGTTGACCGCGACTGCGCTTCAAATGGTCCATCCGCTTAGTCCAATTTTGGCATACTCTTTCCAATGTTTCGGCCGGTATCTCACATATAAATGCTTTAATGTTTTCTTCCAATGAGTTAATTGAAGCAGGCTTGTTTGAATAGATATGAGCTTTAACATAGCCCCACAAAAAATAATCTAAAGGCGTTATATCGCACGATCTGAGTGGCCAATTGACAGGTCCCGAATAAAATAATCACCGAACTCGCCTCTCAACAAGTCCATTGTTACGCGTGCTGTGTGGCATGTGGCACTGTCTTGCTGAAACCACATTTCATGCAAGTCATTTCACTGTAGCGCTCACCATTCGTTAGTTACGTTACAATTCGCAGCGTCTTTGAAGAAGTACGGTCCAATGATACTTCCAGCCCATAAACCGCACCACTCTGTGACCTTTTCTGGATACATTGGTAGCTCTTGCAATTCTTCTGGCTGATCTTCACTCTAAAATCGACAATTCTGCTGGTGGTTTGATGTCCAATAATGTAAATTTGGTTCTAAATTTAGTCACATTAGCTCGAATAGCCGCTTCAGTGGCTCGATTAAACTGGCCATAAAATGGAAGAAGCGCGCGATAAACTTTCTTAACGGAACACGCATTTTTATAATAAAATTCAATGATTTGCAAGCGTTGTTCGTTTGTAAGACGATTCATGGTTAAATTATAGACCAAACTGAAGATGTTTGACAGTGAAACAAAACGCGAAACGTGCGTCAGCTGTTTAAACCAACTGTTTAAAAAGATAATAACTAAAAAATCACCCTTTATTTACCGTTTTATCTTTTGAGTTGTCTTACTGCGTGAGACGAAATTAGTGAAATTCTTTGGAATCTGTGACTTCCTGAAACCGAAATCTTTTTATGCGCGCTTCCTGTGTCATGTAAACATAAAATTATTTGTACTTTCGCGGCACTTTAAATGCAACACACTTAATAAAATGACTTGTTTTAAATGTTCTAAGCGTGAATAATAAATTATATTAAAGGAAGAAAACCTTTTTATGGTTTATCAAGTGTTTTGAAAAAAATTACAAAGTCTCTGAAGACAACATATATCTTATCTTCAGTGATATTCAAATACATATAATTCCAGCTTTTATTAAAAGATGGATGGAAGTATCCCATAAAATAGACATATTTAAAAAAAAAAATAAACAGTAATTGGTTGGATTCCGAATATTCAATTATTTTACCGAAAGACAATACACCCGTTTCTGGTAAACATGGAAGACCGTGCTTACCCTATATAGACTCCTCAGAATCCAGCAAGAAAAGAAAAAACACAATGCTACTTTATGAATACGGATTTGAACACATTTACAATGCTTATCTTCAGGGACTACGCTCGATAGGAGAAGGAACAGAAGCAAATCTTGTGGAAACAATAGGAGCAGCAGACCATAAAAATAAGACCTTACACTCGAATCTAATAGAAAAATCAGAACAGAAACCCATTCTAACGGATGAAGAAGCATTAAGTTTTTAATTGATTTAAATTTAACAAAAGCCCAATATCAATACCTAAGAAATTTAACTAACGAACGAGACTCTTTTATATTTCCACCATATTACAATTAAACAAACCTGCAATCCGCCAATGTCATCAATAGAAGTAACAAACACAAGTGCAAAAATAGTGAAGCTTCAAGATTAATTGGATCACACTGTGGCTAGAATTTTGAGAGTAGATTCCGTCTTCAAAGATGAGTTGAAACATCTAGTTTTTTACAGTAAATGGGGATGTGATGGTTCATCGGGACAAAGCCAGTATAAACAAAAACTTCCAGAAGAGTCTGAAAGTATTACTGACGGAATTTGTTTATCACTCTATAATCTAAGGTGCCTATTTAATTGATTAACAACCTAACAGAGGATGTGGTGTGGGAAAATCTAGTACCTTCATCTGTTCGATTTTGTCGTCCAATATCTTCTGAATTTAGCAAAGAAACTCCGGAAAAAATTAAAGCTGTTGTGGATGAGATAAAGTGTCAAAAAAATTCTATAAAAGCAACATTTATTATTAAAGAAGATAAGAAAGTGTAAGTAAGACATGAACTCTTTCTAACAATGATAGATGGCAAAGTAGCTCAAGTATTGACGGACACCTCATCGGCTTTCACATGTGCAATACGTGGGGCTACTCCACGTGAAATGAACGATCTAACTAAAGTGATTGCTAGGCCTGAAAATGAAGATTCTTATCAATATGGCCTATCTACATTACATGCCTGGATTCATTGCATGGAAATGATACTACATATGTATTTCCTACAATCTTTCCTTCAAACCATGGTCAGTACCTTCATCTGTTCGATTTGGTGGTCCAATATCTATTGAATTTAGCAAAGAAACTCCGGAAAAAATTAAAGCTGTTATGGATGAGATAAAGTGTCAAAAAAATTCTATAAAAGCAACATTTATTATTAAAGAAGATAAGAAAGTGTAAGTAAGACATAAACTCTTTCTAACAATGATAGATGGCAAAGTAGCTCAAGTATTGACGGACACCTCATCGGCTTTCACATGTGCAATACGTGGGGCTACTCCACGTGAAATGAACGATCTAACTAAAGTGATTGCTAGGCCTGAAAATGAAGATTCTTATCAATATGGCCTATCTACATTACATGCCTGGATTCATTGCATGGAAATGATACTACATATGTATTTCCTACAATCTTTCCTTCAAACCATGGTCAGTACCTTCATCTGTTCGATTTGGTGGTCCAATATCTATTGAATTTTGCAAAGAAACTCCGGAAAAAATTAAAGCTGTTATGGATGAGATAAAGTGTCAAAAAAATTCTATAAAAGCAACATTTATTATTAAAGAAGATAAGAAAGTGTAAGTAAGACATAAACTCTTTCTAACAATGATAGATGGCAAAGTAGCTCAAGTATTGACGGACACCTCATCGGCTTTCACATGTGCAATACGTGGGGCTACTCCACGTGAAATGAACGATCTAACTAAAGTGATTGCTAGGCCTGAAAATGAAGATTCTTATCAATATGGCCTATCTACATTACATGCCTGGATTCATTGCATGGAAATGATACTACATATGTATTTCCTACAATCTTTCCTTCAAACCATGGTCAGTACCTTCATCTGTTCGATTTGGTGGTCCAATATCTATTGAATTTAGCAAAGAAACTCCGGAAAAAATTAAAGCTGTTATGGATGAGATAAAGTGTCAAAAAAATTCTATAAAAGCAACATTTATTATTAAAGAAGATAAGAAAGTGTAAGTAAGACATAAACTCTTTCTAACAATGATAGATGGCAAAGTAGCTCAAGTATTGACGGACACCTCATCGGCTTTCACATGTGCAATACGTGGGGCTACTCCACGTGAAATGAACGATCTAACTAAAGTGATTGCTAGGCCTGAAAATGAAGATTCTTATCAATATGGCCTATCTACATTACATGCCTGGATTCATTGCATGGAAATGATACTACATATGTATTTCCTACAATCTTTCCTTCAAACCATGGTCAGCTCACAGTGAAGAAAATAAACTGCTAAAGCAAGGGAAAAGAATCCTGGTACATAAACGATTTCGCGATGAGCTAGGATTGATAATCAACAAACATCGACAAGGAAGTGGCAATACCAATGACGGTAATACTGTCAGACGATTTTTTTACAATGCTAGCTGTTCAGCTGAAAATACTGGAGTCGACATTCATTTGATGATAAATGATGATAAATTCAGAGAAATTTGGTAGATATGCTATGGAAACTGCTCAGATCTATATGATTAATTATAAATGGTATTACATGCCATCTTCGGTCCACAAAACTGTAATACATGGAGAAAATATTATATATATTTTGCAGTGCTTCCTATTGGTCAACTTTCTGAAGACGCACAAAAGTCCCGAAATAAGGAGTATAAAAAATTTTGTTTACATCATGCTCGGAAATGCTCTCGATCAGCTACAAATGAGGACGTATTCCACACTCTTCTTTATACATCTGATCCATTTATAACAAGTTTAAGAAAACCCTTAAAAGAATTGTAAAGGAACTTGAAGAGGAAACCCTCGACTTACTAAACATTAATTAATTTTTTTTAATCCTTACTTTCCGTAAGCATACAAGTAATTAAAATAAATTTTTGTAAATAGAAAGTGTTACAAAAAATAACTTTTATAATGTTTATTATTTCTATTCCTTTAATACGTATTGTAATGTACTACTTCTTCTTACTGATTTTTATACTTATACAATAATTTAAATATTTTGTTTTGTTAAAAGTTATGTGTTGTAAGTTTGTTTTTACATATTTTAAGACGTTTAGCTATTTAAAAAGGAATAAATTAATTTTAAATTTGATAAATTTTAAGTTAAATTTTTTTTTTCACACGGTATTTAAAAATAAAGGATATTAAAATATATTTTATTTAAAACTTTACACATTTTTTTGTATTTGAGGAAATTTTCGCAACATAATCTATAGAAATGTAACAATTACCGATTTTTGGTCCGTAAAACTCCTCGATTTTCCATAGTGCGGCGCCATATCACACTGCTATTCGCAGAGCGCTTCGGGCATTTCCCACTGAATCGGGCTGAAACGGGCTACCGTTCTTGAAAGACAACATGGAGGACAGTATCTGCGAATTTTACAGTAAGCTCACCCTCGGCACCAATTTGACACTTCGTAATGCTTTCTACTGAGCTACCTCTCGTAACCGTCTTCCAAAATTACAATCGTCTATCTACAAATGCGCCATATTTGCCAAAGAAAATAACTTACCACTAAAAAGTCCTCTCTTACCTAAACCTCGTAGCCCCCCGGGGCTGGTTTCAAAATCGACATTTAAAGATCAGTTATCGCTTCTGCGCAAATCCATCACTCCCAATGCAGTCTACAACGCTATGTTCCGCGAAACCATGGCTCGATTCAAACAAGATAAATGGCGGTTTATTTTCACTGACGGCTCCAAAGCAGTAAACAATACTTTCGCTGTCGTAAGCGAAAAAAATGAACCAATTTCATCCTGTCCAACACGGTACTAAAAATACAGAAAACATATAATTTGTTCCGATAGCCAATCCTGCTTTCACGCCATCAATGATTGCAATAACACCAATATCATCATCAGCTGCATTAGAGACAATCTCATCTCCTACCCAAATAAGATGAAGATAATGTGGTTACCAAGCCACACCGGCATAAACCAAGGCGCGGCATCATGCAGGGTAAGTGGGAAATAAAATACCACTCGCGGACCAAAACAAACAAACACCTGCTTGGAGGTGCGGATAGTTCAACTATCACCAAGCTAGGGTATGAGGGCTAGCAAGCTACTTACCCAAAAAACCAAAGCCCAGAAGCGTCTGCCTCAGATTGAGCGGCTCTTTGGTCAGCGTCTGTTCTCCATGTAAGGAGCGGCTGTACTAATCGTGTAATGCGAAAAAGCTGGAGCTATGAGCCTCTGCGGGTGGACAAAACTACACTTTGCTCTTGGAATGCATGCATCTGTGTTTCGAGCGGATGTGTATGCAGTTCAAGAAGCGATGATCTTTGTTGTGGAAAACCGATAGAGAGGCAGATATAGGTATATGTATCTACAACGACGGCCAAGCTGCGCTTATGTCCTTAGACAGCTGCCCAACCACATCAGGGGTAGTCATGTCCTGTAAATCCAGGCTGAACTATGCCGGTAGATATAATAGCCTGATGCTAACATGGGTTCCGGGACACGAGGGTATCGCGGGTAACGAGACCTCTGACTCCGTTTTGCCACTCCCTTCTGCGGCCATCACAGCCACGCTTAGCAAATGGGTAACTGCAACCCACAATCGAGCTTGGCAGGCTGAGAGAGGCTGTAGATGGACTAAACTGATGTTACCTGTCATGTCCGATCGACTGTCACAAACCCTTCTGTCATTAAGCAGAGGGGAGTGCAGACGGCTGGTTGAACTGATGACGGGCCACTTTCTGTGGGCGAAGCACATGGAAAGGTTGGGCATCTCAGACAGTGTACTCTGCCCAGCTTGTGAAGAGGAGGATGAGACGGCGGACCACTTCCTGTGTGTCTGCCCCGTCTTCGCTCGAATCAGGTTTGAGGTCTTTGGCACTGATGTGCTAAGAAGCGAACATTTTGGCTCCTTGGCACCACAAGATCTAGTCAGATTTCTTCGGAGATCGGATTAAAGAAAATTAAAAAGGAATCCAAGTGTAGTACAATGGACTTAATTAATGTCTGAGTGCTGCACTTGCTAGTTGCCCCGACAAAAACAAAAAACAAAAAAAAATGCGGGTGGAATTTCGTAAAAATGGCTTTCAGAAGGGTTCATGGCCTCTTGCAGGTCTCACAAAGCGCTAAAAGCGCGTAGTCTTAAATGACCACGTAGGTTGGGTTGGGATTACTCCCCATTAATTCCGGCTGGAAGTCTGGCACTGAACACTGGACCCCATAAGGGCCTGAGATAGCGGCTGTGAGTTGGGACCCATACAGCATGGACAACACAAAAATAAATTAAAACAAAACCAACGATATAAACAGCACTACCAAGATAGTAACAGAAGAAGCTATGAAGGCTTTCAGGAGGAGCTCCGTGATTGCAAGGATCCCTCCACAAGCAGCAGCAACAACAGGCAACACAACGGAGAGCAGCTTGCCAACAACGACTACCCAGCGGCGAACAGGTGTATCAACGCTGGAGATGAAAGGCCGAGATGGCACGGTCAGGACGCCGACAACCCAACACATCGAAAAAGTCACTGACGCTCCTAAGTCGCAGCAAAATCCGACTTCCTGCAGCACTGATACTAAACAAAGCAGACAATTTGAATTGATTGACATACTTGGAAGAGAAATTCATGGACTTATCCAATACGTGGAATAGCGCTGTATTGTTCACGGTGGCATAAGAAGACGGCACATGTTATCAAAAGAGCTCACACAGACGTTCTCATTGAAACGGATTCAATGGAACGGTGCGTAAGAAAATTGTCTACCCCTAAACAAGTGCAAATTATTTCGACAGCAGGGAAAAACACTCCTCAGTCGACTAAGAGAACCCGAGCCAAAGAAAGCCCAAGAGCTGCGATGAGGCCTACAAAAAAAGGAGGTCTCCTTATAGAATTTAAAAGGACCAAGGATGTTGAGGCCAGTAGTTACCAAATGGTTATTGAAAAAGCGCTGGACGGTGTAGCATCGGTGAACCTGAAGACGCATACAATCACAACCCAATGTAAAGGTCTTATCACTGACCTGAACACGGAGGAGGAGCTACTTGAAGCGATTATTCAACAGGCACAGGTGAAAAACCTAAAGAAGTCGGCGCTACGAAGCACAGGCACCATTCCAGGAGGTACACAGTCAATGTTTTTATCGCTGGGTGCAAATGATGCCAAGAAGGTGCTGGAGTTAGGGCATCTCAAAGTAGGATGGGTAAGATGTCCAGTAACAGAAGTTAGATCACCAAGACGGCGCTACAGATGCTGGGCATACGATCACGTAGCAACCGCGTGTAAAGAACCTGATCGCACAAAACTGTGCAGACGATGTGGCAAAGAAGGCCACCAAGCATCAAGCTGCAAACACGATGAAAAATGTGTGCTGTGTACCGGAGCACATGCAGCTGGCAGCGCAAAGTGCCCGCGCTATCAAGGGGCGCACAGTGCGGCCGATTCCCAAAAAGCTGGCCAAAAGTCGAAAAAAAAGTTTCTAGATAGAGTTTTTTTGTCTTTGGGTTGGCTACAGTAATGCCTTGAGTAGTGAAAGCCGTTCATAGCAACGTCCTGTACCCTAAGTATCCTCTGTATTTTCAGTCGCAACGTGGCCTTCGTTTGAGCATCGTATTACTGTCGATGAATAGTGAAAGTTGTATACATTTGAAAGATTTTGTAATGGAGTAAATTGAACAAAACCAAATGGAATCATCTTCGGAAGGTTAGTAAAATACGAGAAATCTTTAGTACATATCAATACCTCGACACAAAATTTTTAGCTGCAGCAATACGTAGATACATTTTTTGCATTTTTTTTTATAAAATTTGAGTTTTCAAACTGTATAGTAATACAACGCCGTCATATGCTGCTTTGAAACCTATTAAAGGCTACTCAAAAAAGTAATGGTTACTGAATAAAACAAGATTCAGCTGCTACCACTTGCTAATCAGCGACCCCGAAAACATATAAATTTACATGCATCTTGATTATGTTCTTGAATATACGCTATTTCACGTGAGGGGGTGGCCAATAGGGGTGGAAGGGGGTGGATTTTCAAAATTTTAAGATCAAATTCGTAATCAGCGACCCTGAAAACATATAAATTAACATGCATCTTGATTATGTTCTAGAATATACGCTATTTCACGTGAGGGGGTGGCCAATAGGGGTGGAAGGGGGTGGATTTTCAAAATTTGAAGATAAAATTCGTAATCAGCGACCCCGACAACCCCCGAGTAAGAAATTTTGAATCAATTACTTAATTTTTTGAGTTTTGGCCAGCTTTTCGGGAATCGGCCGCACTGTGGGGCGGTGCGTCTTCTACTTGTAGCTTGCTGTGACGCAACCATGCCCAGGTGCGGGTTGGTAGGCACAAACAACCAGTTTACTGGTGGACCCATGAAATTGCATCAATCCGGAGGAAATGCCTAATGGCAAAGAGAAATGCACAAAGAGCACGGCGCCGTTCATCGTATGAAGAACTTTGCATCCAATAAGGCTCGTAAACGTGATCTGAAGCTAGCAATACAGCAGAGAAAATTAGAAGCTTTAGAAAATTTGGTAGACGGGGTAAATTTAGATCCAATGGGACTAGCGTATAAAACTGTCATGCGGAATGTGAAGGGATCGCGTTCCCCTCAACCCGCGTGCCCACTGCTATTACAGCAAGTGGTTATAACGCACTTCCCGCCCCAGAATGACAGTGATAACTCAGCGGACAAATACGACTTATAGCCGAGTATACCTTCGGTAACAACAGATAAAGTGCTAGGTACACTGAACCGTATTAAGTACAGAAAGGCCCCAGGGCCAGATGGTATACCTAACGCTGCCTTTAAGACAGCTGTACATACGAAACCACACCTTTTTATTAATTTGTACGAAACTTGTTTTAGAGAGGGAACTTTCCCAAATAGATGGAAGATACAACGACTCGTGCTGCTCCTCAAACCAGGAAAGCAACCTGATGAACCATCAGCATACAGACCGCTTTATATCCTCGATACGGTGGGAAAGGTATTCGAAAGTCTCATATGCGACCGGCTACAAGTACCCATCAGTGGGCGGAGAAAAAAGGAGGAAACAAAAACTACGTATAGAAATCCATGAAATACTTTCTAAGGAGTCGATGAAGTATCTCGGCGTGATAATCGACAGGCGACTTAGCTACAAGCAGCACCTATCTGCAGCAAGCGCAAAAGCTGATGCTATCAATGGAGCGCTTACACGAATATTGCCTAATATTGGCGGCCCGCAAGGCAGCAGAAGACGTGTCTTATGGACGGTCGTAGACTCCGTAGTCTTTTACGCTGCCCCGATTTGGACCGGAGCTAAAACTTCCAGCATACAATACGCAGCACAGGTACTACGCCGAAGTGATATTAGTGTGGCTTATGGCTACAGAACGGTCTCGAGAAACGCAATAGGCGTTATTGCGAGTAAACTACCAGCCGACATTCAGGCAAAGAAATTAAGCCGTCTTTATGGCAGGCGACGGGCTAAGCCGTCATTAGAAGAAAAAGCTGAAGAGAGACTGCATTCAATAGAAGAATGGCAAAGCAGATGGGATTCGTCAACTAACGGACGTGAACTCATAGGCTTATTTCAAATACTAGCCAATGGGTGACCAGGAAACATGGAGACGTTAACTACTATATCACTCAAATACTGAGTGGCGAGGGTTGTTTTTTGGAATACCTTTATCGATTTAATCTGGAGGACACCCTGTTCTATCCAAACTGCAACACCGCGATAGAAAGTGTGAAACACGTGTTCTTCCACTGCGATCGTTTCAGAGAGAGGCGCCTAAAGCTTCTGGGTGGTCAGCTGGGCCCGGAAAATCTAATCACTAAGATGATCGCATCACATACTTGCTGGAATGCACCAACAAATGTTTCAACAATGATAGGGTTATATCTTCGACGCGCAGAGTGGCAACGCAACACGCAGCGAAGAATTCAGCAGCAGCTATTGACTGGAGGTAGACTTCCTACGAGCTGACGACAAATCACAGACGCCTGAGCTTAGTACTCAAGACGGTATCAGACTACGACATGTCGGTAGTGCTAAAGACACCTTTTCCGATGTTCCATTTGCGCCGAACCACTCATGAAGTGGAAGCAATGGATACTATCGGTAGCGTATAACCTCCATACGCCCATGTAAGAGGAACCTGGGTGTTGTGTCAATAGACATTAACGCGGCTCCCCCTTGACGAAATGTTACCACGGTCCCAGGGTGGATCTCAGCCGATAAGGAGGGTTGTTATAGTGTTAGTGGGAGCATGCCCCACATACCACTGGTGCGACGGAACCTTTGATGATGTTTCTGACATTTTGATTTTAACCTCTTTAAACAAAAAAAAAAAAAATACCAACAAACATGCTCACACCTTTTATACGGCTCCGAATCGCACACACCGTACGCACACATGCTCATCTCCTTGAAAGGGGCCGGACCAACCGATGTCCCTTTTGTAATGCTCCAACAAGCGTTCCCCATCTAATTGCTTTCTGTTCAGGACTCGACGCCAAAAGACAACAGAATTTCGTTGGGATTGACCCCACTGCACTTTTTATGAACCCATCTGCAAAAAACATAAGATTAATGTATGGATTCCTAAAAGACACCGACCTACTCTGAAGGATTCAAAACCGTTCATACTTCCCGGACAGCTGATAGCCTCTGATGCTTGTGCGGCATGACAACCCCAGTTTATACAATAGTTATTAACATTGGCGAGCCGTCGTGGCCGAATGGGTTGGTGCGTGACTACCATTCGGAATTCACAGAGAGAGCGTCGGTTCGAGTCTCGGTGAAACACCAAAATTAAGAAAAACATTTTTCTAATAGCGGTCGCCCCTCGGCAGGGAATGGCAAACCTCCGAGTGTATTTCTGCCATGAAAAAGCTCCTCATAAAATTATCTGCCGTTCCGAGTCGGCTTAAAACTGTAGGTCGCTCCATCTGTGGAACAACATCAAGACGCACACCACAAATAGGAGGAGGAGCTCGGACAAACACCCAAAACGGGTGTACGCGCCAATTATATATATATATGTTAACATTGTATAAGCTTAATTAAAATAATAAAAAAAAAGACACTAAAGAGCTGAGTAGCATTCCTAAAGCTAAAATATTAGGTTTGGTTAAACAAGCATAAATTTATTTCAATTACTATACTTGTTTTCCCTTTACCCTTATTATGTGTGGGAGCGGCCCATTCCAGGTAACTTGCGTGTACATATTTGTATGTGCGTATGCACGTTTGATGCCCTAGCCAATGTACGTACATATTTGTATTCTGAACTTCCAGCAAAACAATGCTTATCAATATACATACATATACATATGCATGTACATACAACCGCACACACAGGGCACTCACTTCACAAGCGGCCCATATGCCAATTTTCTTGACAATTCGAAAATAGTCAGTATTGGAATATTTCGCATAGAATTATTTGCCAATATTTGGTAAATCTTGAATTTTTGTCATGTCGAATGGTCGCGGATCGTATATATTATATGTTTGCACCCATGTATGTATATATGTAAATATATCTTCTAAATGCTCGACAACCGCAGCTGCTGTGCGTTAAGTGCACACATTTTATAACTAATTTGCGTTTAGTTATTTAAAAAAAAATAAAGACGATAATTAAACCGAACCAGTCGAGATCGAGATCCAGAAAAAGACTGACTTTTATATTAGTTTATTTCAATTTTTCACAATTCAGTTTTTCCTACGTGCTAAATTACATTGGTTTAATTTCGCTTTACATAAAATTGCTGATTTTGCTTAAATAATTAAAATTGTTTATTCTTTGGAAATTGTTATGGATTGCGACGTGTTCCGGAAACTGATATTGGGTTACTGCTTTTGTCAATTTTATTTAAAAATTCCTCGAATTTATCAGGTGCATTGGCTTTGAAGTCAATGGAACTGTTTGTATATATAACTTCTCCCCCCTTTACATAAAAATTCTCCTGAATTATTTTGTTTAGTTTTTTTTAATATATTTTAGTTTTGTTCTCCAAACGACAATTATTAATCTTATTGTTTAAATAAGAAATAAGTTACACCAGTATATGATTTTGTTATGAATTTTCAACTTAGATATATTTTTGAAGTTTATTTTATTCTCTTCTCTGTTTTTCGTTAAATTCTTCATATTATCATATTGCAATCTCATAATATTTCCTTCGAATCTTTCAATCAAATTAGAGTAACAATAATCATTAATTTTTATTGAACAATTGTTGAATTGGATTGCGTAATTTCCGTTTAATACAGTGTCATTCATGTTACATGTATTGTTTACAAATAAATTGAATGCATTTTTAACTAGGACAGTTTTTTCGTCCAGTGTTATAGTAATATCTAATTCTTTACTTGATATTAATTTACAATATTTCATTATTATACAATAATATTATATTATTTTCTTCAAATTTCATAATTTTATCTTTATAAGTAAAAACTTCGTCTCTTTCTGCTTCTATTTCTCTTTGATTCTTATTTGGTAGTGGTACAATTTTTCTTATTTTTATTTGTATGAATGATTATGGAATTTTAATGCTTAGTATTAGATAGGTATTATTAAAAGTTGCCATCCCTAGCTGTAAATATTTTAATTTATTGAAATCAATGTTATAATTGGTAATTTCCTGATTTGTTAGAATATTTGGGTGAACTTGACCATATTTGGCTGCGACTACATTGTCTTGGATTTGTTCTATTTTACTTTTTATAAACTTAATTTTTGTCATTTGTTGTAAGCACATATTTTGGTTATATTATTCGTCTATGCATTTATTTATACTATTAAGTCCTGTTTCAATTTCCTTCCTATGATCTTGTACAATATTTCTTATTTGTTTCATTGCCAAATTAAAATTTTCATTTATGTGTATTTGTTGATTCAACATTTCGTCAGTTTGTGTTAAATGTTTTTGAATTGTCTGTCTGTCGTCATCGTTCATTGTGCCATATGTCCATTTTGCTACAGTACCTATTGCGTTTACAAGTCCTCTCTTATGTCTTTTTTCTATTGGTATTAATGTCATTAACTTATTTCTCGCTTCTAATAATTCTGTTCGTAATACTTTTTTCTTAATTATCTTTACACGTATAATATTTTCTGTCATTTCGTTAATAATATCTTGTATTTGTTTAACGTCAATTATATGGAGAACTATATCACTGTCCTTAACTATGTCCTGGTCTCTTATTTGTATGTCAACAAATCCTGTTTGACCCGTCAGTTCCGTTAAAATTATCGTGATATCACTATGTCCTATCCATGTCAGCACTAGTATCTTAGTTAGTATCTGCAAATTTTAATAGTCTTTTAATGTTTTAAGAATAAATGTTTTCTAATTTTTCCTTCCTGTGCTTTGGTTGTTCTTTATGCCTAACCGCTATATAGTTCTTTATAAATCCTTCTGTTCTTTCTTCTTTATAGTCTTTTCTGGTTTTATTCTGATTGCTTATAATTTTATGCTTCTTTGCTTCTAAATTCCTTTTTACTATTTCCGGATCAATTTTAGTGTCATGTACTTCGTTTGGTGTACATTTTATTGTGGAATGGAATCTATCATTATAATTTCGTATTGCTTTCTCTATTAAGTGTTTAATTGACAAATATAATAATATCGGCATTGCCAGTGTGACTATTAAGTTTTTTTAGGCGAAGCTCCACATTTTCGTTGCCCTAAAACTCTGTTATTCTTGCGGCCTTAAGTCCGTTATTTGCAATTATTTTCCTTGGTTTCCCTAATTTAGCAAAATGTTTTTCTAACTGTTCAATAATGGTAATATGGTTTCTGTCATTCAAGGGATACGCTGCCCCGAACTTTAAGAATTTATCTATAACCGTTAAAAAGTGGCTTCCCTTCATGACATATGTATCTATGTGTATAATTTCATTTTTCTTTATTGGCGTTTCTGAGATATTTAATTTCCCAGTTTTATGGGTTTCCTATCGTACTTTAATTCTTGGCAAATTTCACATTGACTTATAACCAAGTGATCCAATTCCATTAACTAAGGGTAATAGATTTTATTTTTTATTTGATTGTATGTTTCTAAAATACCTGAATGTAAACTTTCTCTAACATGGTAAAAGGAGATTTGTTTTATGGCTTCAACCTCTGTGTCAATGCCTTGTGCTCTTTTTGTACTTAGTGAATTGAAGTTGATTGTCATTCGAATCAGTTTTCTTGTACTATGTTATAGCTGTGGTCGGTTAGTTCCAAAAATATTCGAGTTTTTCCTTTCAAAATATATCTCCTGAAAGTTTTTCCCATTTGTTCAAAATCACTCTGCAATAAAAATTACCCTTTTCCCCTGTATCTCTCTAAACTCTTCTGTTTTATTAATTGTAAGTATAATGTGAGTTCTATATTTGTTCACTATCTCTTCTTTCATCGCAAAATAGTCAGCCAAATTCCCCTCTGCTAAACGTACTGTTGCCATGCTTACATTGTGTTCTTCCCCATTGGCCAAAATTAAGTTTATGCTATTGGAACCGTCAGCATCTTCATGTTTCAAAATATTGTCTTCACTTTTTTCTATTCTACTGAGAAAATCTACTACTTTGTTCTCTCTACCTTTTATATAGTCTACTTCGAAATCGTACTCTCCTAGTTTGAGTAACTATCGTTGGTTTCTTGGCGATATATCCTTTCCTTTGTATTTTGTGCATAAAAACTTAATAGGTTGATGGTTAGTAAGAATTTTAAATTTCTTATCATAAAAACATGGTCGGGTGTCCTTCTTGTGAAATGACAGCGCCAATTGCATAATTGGATCCGTAGTTAATGCAGAGAACGTAAATTCATAGAGAAGGCGCAGTCCCGGCCCGTTCCTCCTAACAAAATACGGGTAGGAAAATGAAATCAGCACAAGTTAACAGTAGGAAATTAATTAATATGGCTGCCGGAGAGAAATGAGAGGGAGAGAGTGATACGTAAATGTAAAAAAATTTAGTTTACATTAGCTTACATTTGCTTGCGTACAGAACATATTTGTTCATTTGATATATCCATATGATTTGTATGCATGTTTACAGATTTGGTCTTTTTATGAAAATTGCGCGTAATTGTAGTATGCATACAGCTATGGTCAAACGTTTAGCGCACTTAAAAAGAGTTCAATATAATGCTCGATTAAATGATATGAAACCAAAATAAATCCAGTTTTTTTAACTAAATATATTTAACACTTTATTATAAGACAAAATAACTTAAAGTAGACAGTTTTCCCTAGAAAAAATATGATAGAATAGAAGTAATTCTTATTTGGTCATAGTGGGATTTGGACAAAGACTTAGCGCAGTTTTGATTTCTGTAAAAAATATGAAATATTTGTAAGAAATGAGAAAAGATTGCTGACTATTATTATTTAACATATCAATATTTGGTAGAATAGCCGTTATTCTGTATAACTCCTTCACGCCTGCGTGGTAAACTCTCTATTAACTTTTGGCACCTGTCCAAAGGAATAGAGTTCCATGCTTTCTGTACACCTTCCCAAAGTTCATCGATATTTTTTAATTTTTTTTGTCAAACCATCGTCTTCACATCATTCCACAAGTTTTCGATTGGATTTAAATCCGGACTTTGTGCTGGCCAATCGAGCTGGGTAATATTTTCCTGCGAAAGCCAGTTTTTGACCACTCCCGCAGTATGTTTGGGATCGTTGTCGTGCATAAATATCCAATTTTTGCATGTTTGACTATTGCCATCTCATAAAGTCCATCCGTAATGTATTTACGAAAAAAAAATATTCCAATCGCCCATGGCCACTGCAAGCTTTAAGGTCATTAGGAAATTATTTGATATTGATCAGAAGAATTCCAATTTTAAAATTTGCCCAAAATTGACGGAGGCTCTTATTTATCCAAGCAATTGTTATAATATAAGAACAATTTCGTAATTCGTGCTTTCACAAGTTTATATTTTTTTTCATTTCAGGAAATGTACAATAAATACCTATTATTTATAGTATTGTAATATATATATACCATATATGAGTAGTTAACTTACTTGTTGGTAAAAATAAAAAATAGAGATTAAAAAAACTAGTGTTTAAATTTTCTTAAGGATAATAATATTTATTTGGTAAAAAGAACTTAAATGAACATATACCAATAATTTAATTCGACAGGATTTCCCTACAAAAGCAATATATTCGTTCAGCAAAATCAAATGAATATCTGCATATGAAAAATCGTTCATATGGACGTGCAAAAGCAAACACGCATATACATAAATACATGCATACAGACTTCCATAGCCATACATACATATGAGTCTGCGAGCACTTGCGACAGAAAAAATATTTCGATTTGCTATTGCTGTCGAGAATTTAGAACACATATTTACATACATACATATATTGATGCATACATATGTACGGAGCCGCGGCCACTCGACTTGACAAAAATTCAAGATTTGCCAAATATTGGCAAATAATTCAACGCGAAATATTCCAATATTGACTATTTTCAAATTGTCGAGAAAATTGGCATATGGGCGGCTCGTTTTATGAATGAAAGTACTTGCTCTTAGAACTATGAGCTCGAATTTATCAATGAATTTTTTGATGACGAGTTTTTGTTGTACAGTACAAGAATTGAAACTGTTCGGCGCCGCCGCGACTGTTCAGCGCTATGTCAACTAGAATGATGGCCGCTACGCCTGCGCATAAGACTGCATTTTGTTCTTGTAGTCGCTAGGCTTAGAATTTTAGTTTTGGAAGCATACACATGTAGAGGCATAAAGTAAGTATGTGCGGTTATATGTATATACGAATATTCATTGTTTTGCTTAGAATAGAAACTTTTACGTACATATGTGCATTGTCCCAACATATGTATTCATATGTATATGCATACATACATACATATGTATATGTACGCGAATACCGTTTAGATGAGTTTTTTTGCATATGTTAGGAATATGTTTGCATACGTTTGTCTATTTGCTTTTGAATTTTTTATATGTAGATACATAGGAGCTGTGTTTTGAGGCAGGTCAAGATTTTTTTCTGCCCACATGAATATGGATGGTAGATGTTATATCTATTTAGTATATGAATATACATACATATGGATATAAAAATTTAAAAAGGACACATATTGTTGAATAATAACCGTTGATGCAAATTAATGGTTTACAAAGCCAATTTTTAATGTGGATATTTTGAAATTATTTTGATAATGCACTTAATATCAATACAATTTAGTTAATTAGATACTTAAAATTTCACATTCATTCATGCATATATGTACTTAGAATTAATTTATTCATCTCACAAGAAATAATCCATTTGCGCACGCAAAATGCCTACGGGAAATAAGCATGAAATTGCCTTGAATTCTTTATATGTAGATGTGTATGAGAGGTGTATGAGCTGGGTTTTGAGGCAGGTCATGATTTTTTTCTGCCCACATGAATATGGATGGTAGATGGTATATATAATATATTCAACACTTTGTAGTATATGAATATACATACATATGGATGTAAAAATTTAAAAAGGACACATATTGTTGAATAATAACCGTTGATGTAATTGAATGGTTTACAAAGCCAATTTTTTATGTGAATATTTTGAAATTATTTTGATAATGCACTTAATATCAATACAATTTAGTTAATTAGATACTTAAAATTTCACATTCATGCATGCATATACTTAGAATTAATTTATTCATCTCACAAGAAATAATCCATTTGCGCATGCAAAATGCCGACGGCAAATAAGCATGAAAGAAAAATGTACAAGTCTTCTGTTATTTTCTTTTCCCTAACACCAAATCATGGCATTTTACATTTCAATGCAAACGCTATATTTATTTCTGTTGACTACGCTCCGCTATGTTAACTCTCTTCTGTTAACTTCCTACCCTCGTTTTGATGTGTTTTGACATTTAACCTGTCCATTCGTTCCTGCGCCTTCTCTATGAATTTACGTTCTCTGGTTAATGTGTACTCTCTATTAAAATTGGGATACCTTAATATTCAATTGTTTTAACTTTTTAAATGCTTCGACATAGGTAGGGTCTTTTGTATTCACTTTTACGCTTTTTTTTTAATATTTTGTCATCGGTTGGGTCACCTTGGCGTAAATTTTACAAACTTTCTCTAGTATCCTGTAAGACCCAGAAAGCTTTTGATCTGTATTTCTGTTCGTGGTATATCTAATTCTTGAATTACTTTTATTTTATTTGGCTTTAGTCCTTCAATTGTCAAAATATAACCTAGAAATTCGGTTTCCGTTTTCATAAAATTACTCTATTTGTAAATATTTTTAAATTTGCGTCCTCTTATACTCTAAAAATATCTGTTATTGCTTTTACGTGTTCCTTTAGAGAAGTACTAAATATTAAAATGTTGTCCAGATAAACAACGCATGTTTTCTTAATGAATTCGCGTAATATTTCGTTCATTAGTCGTTGGAATGTCTCTGGAGCATTTTTCAGCCCAAACGGCATTCGTTTAAATTCATATTGTCCTTGGGGTGTAACAAAAGCCGTCTTTTCCCTATTAAAATTTGATGATATCCCTTAGCTAGATCCAAAATTGAGTCGATGTTTGGTAGTGGAAATTTATCATCTATTGTTATTTCATTTAATTTCCTGTAATCCACTACTATCCTGTGCACTTTGCTCCTGAATTATCTAACTTCTTTGGCACAACTATTAATGGACTTGTATAACGAGAGCAACTTTTTTCGATTATACCCTAATCTTCCATTTCCTTGATTTGTCGTCTTACTTCAGCTTCGTGTTGTGGTGGATACCTATATAATTTAGCATTTATCTGATCGTCCGTTGTTGTTCTAATCGTATTTTTTATATTCATTGTACTAGTCATTTGCCACCTTCTCTAAAGTTTTTAAATCTATTTAAAATTCTCATGACTTCTTTATATTCTTCAGTATTCAGATGTTCCAAATATAACCTACGAGGGGTGCCTTTTATTTGGCAGGATTCGGCCGCCTGGTGTTGCAATCTGGCAACTGACAGCTGTATCGCAAAGTTTGTCATTTTTTGGCTTTTACGTACTCTGAACATTTTGAAATGCCAGCGCTATGTGTGGTTTACAGTAACTTAAAGATTCATCTCGGTCCAAAAATGGAATTAAATCGTGAACATTTTCAAGCGATTATTTTTTACAACTTTCGACGTGGATTAACTCAGCAACATTGCATGGATGAACTTAATTCATTTTTTGGCGATGAAGCTCCATCAAGGACCAGTGTTTATCGATGGTATGGTGAATTCAATCGTGGTCGTAGTTCACTCCAAGACGAATTTCGTGAAGGTCGTCCAAAATCAGTTGTTGTTCCGAAAACCATTGATGCTGTGCGCGAACTGATATTGCAAGATCGTTATGTGACCTATCGTGAGATTGAGACAATCTTAGGCACTAGTGGGACCAGCATACATTCAATATTGCATAAACATTTGACTGTCAAAAAAATTTGTGCGCGTTGGATCCCACACAATTTGTCAATCGCTCAAAAAAAGACTCGTGTCGATTGGTCGAACGAAATGCTCAAAAAATACGATCGCGGGACTTCGAAACACGTCTATGACATCGTGACAGGTGATGAATCATGGATTTACGCGTATGAGCCCGAAAGTAAACAGCAGTCGACTGTATGGGTGTTTCAAGATGAGCCAAATCCAACAAAAGTTGTTCGCGCACGAGGCACTTCCAAGCAAATGGTCGCCTGTTTTTTTGGAAAAACTGGACATGTCGCAACCGTACCACTAGAACAACGCAGAACGGTAAATTCTGAGTGGTACACAAACAACCATTTGTTTGCCAGTTGTCTTCCAAGAAATTAGGAAAACCAATCGCCAAAGACGGATCACTCTTCACCAGGACAATGCGAGCTCTCACACATCGGCTCAAACAACTGCATTTTTGAGCACCCAAAACCTCGAATTAATGGGTCATCCGCCGTATAGTCCTGACTTGGCACCGAATGACTTCTTTTTATTGTCGTACGTAAAAAACAAACTGAGAGGTCAGCGTTTTTCGACACCTGAAGAAGCGGTTGCGGCATTCAGAATGCATGTTTTGGAGGTAACTCATTCAGAGTGGCAAAAGTGCTTCGACAATTGGTTCAAACGCATGCAAAAGTGTATAGATCTTCATGGAGAATATTTTGAAAAACAATAAAGTGATATTCGATGATTAAAATTTGGTTTTGTTCTGCAATCCCGAAATATAAAAGGCACCCCTCGTATTCCAGTCAAAATTGATTTCTTCCAATGTACATATTTGAAGACTTTTGTAAGGGTTTACTATAAAATTCGTTATCTTGTTGTTAAAAGAAACATTTCCGTCTACCAAATGTATCATTGTGTTAAAACAATTTAATAGATCGGTCCCCGTTATAAAACTGTATGTTCTTCCTCTTAACTGGGCGACTTTCCACTTAATCTTTGCATCTTTCACATTAAATTCTTCGGGTGCATCTGAAATGACTTCGAATTCAATTATACCTTTTCCTGTTATTGTTTTAAATTCGTACGGTTGGCTTAACGGGATTTTTCTAAAATCTTTTATGTCTTTATTTATTATACTTACACTTGCTACTGTGTCTATTAAAGCAGTATATTTTTTATTGTTTATAGTAAGTTCTAGAATGGGTAAGTAGTCTGAGGTTGTTTCCGAAAAAATATATTTTCGTAATTTTGGGTGTCTTCATAATGTTCCATTGTTTCCCTGAGATATTTCCCAGGTTGAGTCAAGCGATTTTGGCTGACATTTGTCTTAACGGTATTTACCAATACACTGACTATATTGCTTAAGTCTATACCATGATCATCACTGTGGTATATTACCAAGTCATCGGATTTATACTTTTTATTTTGTATTTCTATAGCTAATTTACTTACTGTTCTTACATACTGACATTTTTTATATATCTGATTTGGTTTGGTGTCTGGTCTGTATCTATATTTAAGAAGTCTTTTTATGAGCTGTCAGTTGTCCACTTGTTGAACGGTGATGATGGTATTCTCTGCCTCTCCTTTGATGTTCCTGTGGTATATTGCTTTGATCGCCTCTTTTTTCATTGTTTCATCTCTTATTGTTGAAAGAAGATATTCCATATTACTCATGAATGAATTAATGGTCACCTGACCTTCTCCAGTAAACGTTGGCAGATGCGATACATTTCTATAGATGTGTTCTATCTTTTGTTGTAGTATCAAATTTGAAGCGGCATGTTCCTGCTTTTTTTTTTGTCGCGACAACTAGCAAGTGCAGCACTCAGCCATTAATTAAGTCCATTCTCCGATCTCCGAAGAAATCTAAGTAGATCTTGAGGTGCCAAGGAGCCAAGATGGTCGCTCCCCATGCGATTCGCCCACAGAAAGTGGCCCGTCATCAGTCCAACCAGCCGTGTGCACTCGCTTCTGCTTAATGCCAGGAGGGTTTGTCACAGTCGATCGGACATGAAAGATAATATCAGTTTAGTCCATCTGCAGCCTCTCTCAGCCTGCCAAGCTCGCTTGTGGGTTTTAGTTACGCATTTGCTAAGCGTGGCTGTAATGGTCGCAGAAGGGAGTGGCAAAACGGGCTCTGGCCCAAAGAAGTTGGCCTCAGAGCCCATCTTAGCTAAGGAGTCAGAGGTATCGTTACCCACGCTACCCACCAGTCCCGGGAACCATATGAGCATCAGGCTATTATAACTACCGACATAGTTCAGCCTGGATTTACAGGATTCGACTACCTCTGATGTGGTTGGGGAGCTGTCTAAGGACATAAGCTCAGCTTGGCTGTCGTTGTAGATACATATACCTATATCTGCCTCTCTATCGGTTTTCCACAACAAAGTTCATCGCTTCTTGAACTGCATACAACTCCGCTTCAAACACAAATGCATGCATTCTAAAAGCAAAGTGCAGTTTTGTCCTGCTGGATTCCTCGTAGACCCCAGAGACGGAGCCATGCTCGGTCCTGAAGCCATCCGTGAAAATGCGAAAACAGTGTTTGCCGGGCTCGTTTTCTGAGTTTGACCACAACTGAGCCTCTGGCAGCACAACACTGTATTTATTTAAAGTATGAGTCTTGATGGCATGGAGTCAAGAGGCATGGAGAGAATCATTGGATCGAACTCCATGCCTTCTCGGTTTTCCAATGCCAGACAGGGGTCGTACCAGTTCCCATTGTATATCAGCATGCAGATGGCCCTCAAGGTCTCTCCTTGGATGAAAGCATGTAGTGGTGGTAAATCAATCAGAGCATCTAATGCCGGGCCTGAAGTAGTCGGAAAAGCTCAGCTGCAACAGATGGTCACAGTGCGTTTTAGTCTCGATAAGGTCCTCCGAGTCCCACGAGAGAGAGTCTACTCATCCAGACCACTGATGCATAGATGATAATAGGTCTTATCATAGCCGTGTAGATCCATAGGACCTTGCTAAGAGAAAGACCCCACGTTTTTCCAAAGACACCTTTGCACTGCCAGAAAGCTGCCAGTGCTTTGGATGTTTTTGTTTCAACGTGCGACTTGCAAACGAGTTTACTATCAAGGATTGCTCCAAGATATTTGATTTCTCTGGATAGCGGGACTGTGACTCCTTTTAACTTAGGCAGAACGCGTACATCAAGCTTCCCCCTTCTGGTGAAAAGGACAGTACAAGTCTTGGTGGGATTTGCCGATAGCCCATTCGCACAGCACCAAGTGTCAATCAGATCCAGAGTTTTCTGCACTTTTCTGCAGATGTTCATAAGCGAAGGGCCTGTTACCAAATAGGCAACATCGTCCGCATATGCTTGTGCGTTGACTCCCGAATCGTTTAAGGTGGTGAGTAGAGGACCGATTACCATGAACCAGAGCATTGGAGACAGCACACCGCCTTGGCGGCAACCTCTATTAACCCGGGATGACACCAGCAGATCTTCCTCTGCTCGTATAGATACGATTCTTTGGGCCAGGTACGAACGTATCCAATTCACTAGCACCCGTTCTACGCGCCTACTAGCAGAGCTACACATACTGTCAAGAGTGGCATTATCAAACGCCCCCTCTATGTCTAAAAATATGCCCATAGCGTAGTCACCCCTGTCGATGGCCAGCTCTACCCTAGCAACAAAGTTTTGCAGTGCCGACTCGCTGGATTTTCCACTCTGATAGGCATGCTGAAATGGGGAGAGAGGGTGAGCCTTCAGCGACTTCTGACGTATGCGCAATTCCACCAGTCGTTTGAGACTTTTCAGCATGAAAAAGTCATGCTGATGGGTCTAAGGCTTTTGAAGCTGATGTAGTCGTCTCTTCCAACCTTTGGGATGAAAGCGACCCTCACCTTACTCAAAGAGCGTGGTATGTAGGCCAGTGCCAGGTATGCAGAGAAGATTTTCTTGAGGATGGCAAATCGAATGGCGGCCTCAGTCACCACAGATATGGCAACGAACCGGTCGTTCCGTGAAGGTGTAGCAGCTCTGACAACCACCTCCATCAATAAGGACTGTTGCCGGCTGGCGATTATCTGATTACCTGGAAAGTCAGATTCAATCAGCAAGCTGAGTGTCTCACTTTGCCGCTCCATGAAGGAGCCGTCAACTTTCCTAAGTGACCCCAGCTTTGCAATTGGGTCCCTTTTCAGAGATCCAGTCAGAGATTCAATACCGTTGCAGAATTCACTATATGAGGCTCTTTTCGATTCCCGGATAATCTTGTTGTTCTTTTGAACATCACGGTATCGCTCCCAGTCCTCAGCAAGGTTAGAAGTTTTCTCGACCCACCAAGGAACGGAGTCCGGTTAGGGAGAGGCCGAATTGGACAGGCTGACTCAAAACATTCAATTTGGGCAGCGCACTATGGAAAATCGAGGAGTTTTACGGACCAAAAATCGATAATTGTTACATTTCTAAAGATTATGTTGCGAAAAATTCCACAAATACAAAAAAAATGTGTAAAGATTTAAATAAAATATATTTTAGTATGATTTATTTTTAAATACCGTGTGAAAAAAAAATTTAGCTTAAAATTTATCAAATTTAAAATTAATTTATTCCTTTTTAAATAGCTAAACGTCTTAAAATATGTAAAAACAAACTTACAACTCATAACTTTTAACAAAACAAAATATTAAAATTATTGTATAAGTATAAAAATCAGTAAGAAGAAGTAGTACATTACAATACGTATTAAAGGAATAGAAATAATAAACATTATAAAAGTTATTTTTTGTAACACTTTCTATTTACAAAAATTTATTTTAATTACTTGTATGCTTACGGAAAGTAAGGATTAAAAAAAAAATTAATTAATGTTTAGTAAGTCGAGGGTTTCTTCTTCAAGTTCCTTTACAATTCTTTTATAGGGTTTTCTTATAAATGGATCAGATGTATAAAGAAGAGTGTGGAATACGTCCTCATTTGTAGCTGATCGAGAGCATTTCCGAGCATGATGTAAACAAATTTTTTTATACTCCTTATTTCGGGACTCTTGTGCGTCTTCAGAAAGTTGACCAATAGGAAGCACTGCAAAATATATATAATATTTTCTCCATGTATTACAATTTTGTGGACCGAAGATGGCATGTAATAATATACCATTTATAATTAATCATATAGATCTGAGCAGTTTCCATAGCATATCTACCAAATTTCTCTGAATTTATCATCATTTATCATCGGCCGCCGTAGCCGAATGGGTTGGTGCGTGATTACCATTCGGAATTCACAGAGAGACGTCGGTTCGAATCTCGGTGAAAGCAAAATTAATAAAAACATTTTTCTAATAGCGGTCGCCCCTCGGCAGGCAATGGCAAACCTCCGAGTGTATTTCTGCCATGAAAAAGCTCCTCATAAAAATATCTGCCGTTCGGAGTCGGCTTGAAACTGTAGGTCCCTCCATTTGTGGAACAACATCAACACGCACACCACAAATAGGAGGAGGAGCTCGGCCAAACACCTAACAGAAGTGTACGCGCCAATTATTAATTAATTAATCATCAAATGAATGTCGACTCCAGTACTTTCAGCTGAACAGCTAGCATTGTAAAAAAATCTTCTGACAGTATTACCGTCATTGGTATTGCCACTCCCTTGTCGATGTTTGTTGATTATCAATCCTAGCTCATCGCGAAATCGTTTATGTACCAGGATTCTTTTCCCTTGCTTTAGCAGTTTATTTTCTTCACTGTGAGCTGACCATGGTTTGAAGGAAAGATTGTAGGAAATACATATGTAGTATCATTTCCATGCAATGAATCCAGGCATGTAATGTAGATAGGCCATATTGATAAGAATCTTCATTTTCAGGCCTAGCAATCACTTTAGTTAGATCGTTCATTTCACGTGGAGTAGCCCCACGTATTGCACATGTGAAAGCCGATGAGGTGTCCGTCAATACTTGAGCTACTTTGCCATCTATCATTGTTAGAAAGAGTTCATGTCTTACTTACACTTTCTTATCTTCTTTAATAATAAATGTTGCTTTTATAGAATTTTTTTGACACTTTATCTCATCCACAACAGCTTTAATTTTTTCCGGAGTTTCTTTGCTAAATTCAATAGATATTGGACGACAAAATCGAACAGATGAAAGTACTAGATTTTCCCACACCACATCCTCTGTTAGGTTGTTAATCAATTAAATAGGCACCTTAGATTATAGAGTGATAAACAAATTCCGTCAGTAATACTTTCAGACTCTTCTGGAAGTTTTTGTTTATACTGGCTTTGTCCCGATGAACCATCACATCCCCATTTACTGTAAAAAACTAGATGTTTCAACTCATCTTTGAAGACGGAATCTACTCTCAAAATTCTAGCCACAGTGTGATCCAATTAATCTTGAAGCTTCACTATTTTTGCACTTGTGTTTGTTACTTCTATTGATGACATTGGCGGATTGCAGGTTTGTTTAATTGTAATATGGTGGAAATATAAAAGAGTCTCGTTCGTTAGTTAAATTTCTTAGGTATTGATATTGGGCTTTTGTTAAATTTAAATCAATTAAAAACTTAATGCTTCTTCATCCGTTAGAATGGGTTTCTGTTCTGATTTTTCTATTAGATTCGAGTGTAAGGTCTTATTTTTACGGTCTGCTGCTCCTATTGTTTCCACAAGATTTGCTTCTGTTCCTTCTCCTATCGAGCGTAGTCCCTGAAGATAAGCATTGTAAATGTGTTCAAATCCGTATTCATAAAGTAGCATTGTGTTTTTTCTTTTCTTGCTGGATTCTGATGAGTCTATATAGGGTAAGCACGGTCTTCCATGTTTACCAGAAACGGGTGTATTGTCTTTCGGTAAAATAATTGAATATTCGGAATCCAACCAATTACTGTTTATTTTTTTTTTTAAATATGTCTATTTTATGGGATACTTCCATCCATCTTTTAATAAAAGCTGGAATTATATGTATTTGAATATCACTGAAGATAAGATATATGTTGTCTTCAGAGACTTTGTAATTTTTTTCAAAACACTTGATAAACCATAAAAAGGTTTTCTTCCTTTAATATAATTTATTATTCACGCTTAGAACATTTAAAACAAGTCATTTTATAAAATGTGTTGCATTTAAAGTGCCGCGAAAGTACAAATAATTTTATGTTTACATGACACAGGAAGCGCGCATAAAAAGATTTCGGTTTCAGGAAGTCACAGATTCCAAAGAATTTCACTAATTTCGTCTCACGCAGTAAGACAACTCAAAAGATAAAACGGTAAATAAAGGGTGATTTTTTAGTTATTATCTTTTTAAACAGTTGGTTTAAACAGCTGACGCACCTTTCGCGTTTTGTTTCACTGTCAAACATCTTCAGTTTGGTCTATAATTTAACCATGAATCGTCTTACAAACGAACAACGCTTGCAAATCATTGAATTTTATTATAAAAATGCGTGTTCCGTTAAGAAAGTTTATCGCGCGCTTCTTCCATTTTATGGCCAGTTTAATCGAGCCACTGAAGCGGCTATTCGAGCTAATGTGACTAAATTTAGAACCAAATTTACATTATTGGACATCAAACCACCAGCAGAATTGTCGATTTTAGAGTGAAGATCAGCCAGAAGAATTGCAAGAGCTACCAATGTATCCAGAAAAGGTCACAGAGTGGTGCGGTTTATGGGCTGGAAGTATCATTGGACCGTACTTCTTCAAAGATGCTGCGAATTGTAACGTAACTAACGAATGGTGAGCGCTACAGTGAAATGACTTGCATGAAATGTGGTTTCAGCAAGACAGTGCCACATGCCACACAGCACGCGTAACAATGGACTTGTTGAGAGGCGAGTTCGGTGATTATTTTATTCGGGACCTGTCAATTGGCCACTCAGATCGTGCGATATAACGCCTTTAGATTATTTTTTGTGGGGCTATGTTAAAGCTCATATCTATTCAGACAAGCCTGCTTCAATTAACTCATTGGAAGAAAACATTAAAGCATTTATATGTGAGATACCGGCCGAAACATTGGAAAGAGTATGCCAAAATTGGACTAAGCGGATGGACCATTTGAAGCGCAGTCGCGGTCAACATTTGCATGAAATAATCTTCAAGCATTAAATTATATGGACTGTACTATCGACTTAAATAAAAATTTCATGAATTTTTCTGAATTTTACGAGTGTTTTTTTGAAAAACTTTCCTATAGCTCTTAAAAAATCACCCGTTAGGTTGCCTCTGCAATCGCATTTGAAAGTAGATTTTCATGTTTTGACCTTTTACATTTTTATCAATAACTTTGAAAATCGCAAAAATCCGCAGCCAGTTTTTATAAATGTTTCTTATTAATAATAAAGTTACAAATCTCACTTAAATTGTAAGCGTGGGGAGACGTGGTACGACGGTAACTGTTGAAAGTTTCGATCAATTAAAAAACCTTTTTCTTTTAACTTATGTTATTTGAAATTTTTTTTGTAGCAATTTTAAAACAAATTTGAGGACATATTTTTTGTTTTAATAATCTGAAAAAAATAAGCTTTCCGAAACTATATAACACTTTATACTTACTCCTACAAAGTATGACCTTAAAATCCCTTTAATTGTAGAAAAGTGAAGTGGCTTCACCTGGACGTTTCCAAAAATAACAAAGATTGCCGAATGATACAAAATGATATTGACATAATTTATTAATAATTTTTTCCGATAGTTTAATTCGATCCTTAAACTATGGGGAAAAAATAAAAAAAGATGACAATAGCGACATTTGTAAAAATCATTTTTGATATGCCGTTGTTATACTATTTTCCATAGTGCGACGATAGTAACTGCAGAGTCGACATCATCACAACGAAGTGCACAACCTTGGCATAATATAAATATGTATAAGTAGGTGGACCGTAGCCGAATGGGGTGGTGCGTGACTAACACTCGGAGTTCAGGGAGAGAATGTAGGTTCGAGTGTCGGTGAAATACGAAAATTAAGAAAAACATTTTTTAATAGCGGTCACCACTCGGCAGGCAATGGCAAACCTCCGAGTGTTCTGCAATGAAAAAGCTCCTCATAAAAATATCTGCCGTTCGGAGTCGGCTTGAAACTGTAGGTCCCTCCATTTGTGGAACAACATCAAGACGCACACCACAAATAGGAGGAGGAGGTCGGCCTAACACCCGAAAATGGGTCCACGCACCAATTATATACATATAATATATATGGATGGATTTCGGGACCTTACAAGTTTGTGAACTTGCACAACGGTCGCTGAATTGACCGGAGCAGACCGTGGGTAGTCAGGGGAATCCCAATTCTTTCCCTTCGAGGGAAAATCTACACACATGTCGCCTGTCTGGCCAGCTCATCCGCCTCACAGTTTCCCGCAATGTCGCTGTGACCAGGAACCCAGATGACGCTTACGTCAAAGAGGTCTGACGCAGTCGAAAGTAAGGCCAGGTATTCCCTGACCAGTTTCGAATGCACCGTCACTAACCTGAGGGCCCTTATTGCCACTTGGCTGTCGTAGTAAATACTTACTTTCTTGACTGTTAGTACGCATGTGAGCAGCTAATCAGCTGCCTCTTGATTGTGGCTACCTCTGCCTGGAACAAACTGCAGTGGTCCGGTGACCTGGCATTGAGTCTGATGGGGAGATCCTTGCAAAAAACTCCTCCGCCAACTTTTCCTTCCAACTTTGATCCTTCCGTGGACAAGTTCACCAGGCTCTATCCCCAAGTGTAGCTCCCTCTCAACTCTTCCTTTGATGGAATATGAGGGGCGAAAGTTCCGGTTGGACTAAGCTAGGGTATACATTGATCCGTTGTCAGGGAGATCAACTCAAAGTTTCTAAGGAAAGGTCCCAGGGCCAATTGCCCCTTTGGACCCATACAAGGCGATTGTTGCCTTTCTTACTCTTTCGTCAATATTGGGCCTCACTCTCAAGGATAATACCTAAGGACTTCACCTTGAGCTATGGATATTTTAAATTTCCTTGTAAATAGCACAAGCTCCGCCTTGAGAGAATTCACCGACAGGCCGCAATCCGTTGCCCATCTATCAACTACTTTCAGATATCCTGGCATGAAATTGTACACAGTATCCACAAATATTCCTCGAACAATTAGTGCAACGTTTTCCGCGTAGGCAATTACCCTGCAGCCCCCTCTCACCAGCTCCTCTAGCAAGCCATTTACAACAATAAACCAGCAAAATGATGAGAGAACACCACCTTGCGGAATGCTCTTCCTCACCAGCCGGCGGATGGAGATACCACCCCACTCTGCCGCGACTATTCTGTAGATAAACATTCTGTAGAGAAATCTTGTAAGGTCGATTCCAACCCCCAGTTTACCCAGAGACTTAGTAATTGCCTTCGGCAGGACGTTATTAAAAGCCCCCTCAATGTCGAGAAAGTCGCCCACCGCAAACTCCTCCTGAAAAAGAGACTCTTCAATTTCTTTCACAATTGTATGCAGGGAAGATTCCACCGATCTACCCTTACAATAAGCATGTTGGTTATGCGACAAACCCGAGGAATTTCTCTTCTTATATGCAAGTCAATCAGTCTATCAAGTGTTCAGAGCAAGAAAGATTAGAGCTCTTGCCTGCCTTGGGTATAAAGACAACCCTCATGGCCCTTCATGATCTTGGTATATAGTCCCTGGCTATGCAGCTCGCATGGATAGGGCTCAACCAACGACATGATACCTCCACAAATTTCTGCCGTTGGGCTAGGATGATGCCGTCAAGACCAGGTGACTAGAAGGCCTAAAGGAGTCAATGGCCCAAACCAGGCGGCCCTTATCTGGCAACGAGCCCCAGTCTTGAATGCAGGTTGAAATGCTTTCCAGCCCAGTGCTGCTATATGCTGGGCTCGGTGGAAAATGGGCGTCGAGAAGTAACTTCAGTGATTCCTTGCCGCTCATCGCCCAACGTCCTAATTCGTCTCTTAACTACCCCAAGAGAGCGGAACTCCTCGTTAGTACTGGGTTAAACCTGGAGGACTCATGGCAGCCAAGAGTCCGTCTTAGCCTTCCTAATGTCGGACTTATATATTCCTAGTCCTACTTTATACAGTTCCCATTCCGAGGGAGACTTAATTCTTTTAGCCCTGTTAAAAAGGCGTCTACATGAGGCCCTTAGCTCAGAAAGTTTCATTGTCCACCCAAGCGGTTTTTCCTTGTTGGAGATAGCTTTTATATGACAAGAGGTTTCCAGGGCATCATTGCAAGATGAGGTGAAATTCTGGTGGATACTTCGGCGATCGCTTCTTCCAATAGAACTAGATTTTCTCCCGATGCTTTGGGGAGTAGGTTCAGCAGATTTCTACAATATGTATTCCAGTCCGTCCTCCTCAAGTTCCTGTAGGAGGATCTTATTGGACGAGTTTCATTGAGAGAGAGTTGGATATACCTATGACCCGGGAAGGAATGGGCATTTAGCACCCTCCAATCGGAGATTCGGTTTATCAGTGTGGAAGATGTCAGAGTGAGGACAAGCACCGTTTCTCCGGCTGCGATAATAAAAGTGGGGTCGTTACCCTCGTCTAAAATAAAATCAAAAAGTGGCTCACCTCTTCCGCGATTTAAACTTCCCAAGCAGGTGTGATGGGAATTCGCATCAGTGCCTATGATAATGCGGGTTTTCCTGCGTTTTGCTTCAGCTAGGGCTTCCCTTAGCAGCACCGGATGTGGCTCCACCTCGTCGTCATATGCCAAGTAGACGGACATCAGCCATAGCTTTCTAGCAGGGCCCTCCAGGCTCACCGTCACACTACCTTTATTGCCGAAATTAGGCGCAATATATGCGTAAATTTCTTTCCTCATGAGTATACAAGATCTTGGTTTACACGTCCTGCTATTCGCCACCAGAAATGCCGCTACTGCTCAGTTACGGCTCCTGGATCAGGACTGTGTCAGCTCCACCTTCCTCAAGGGGGATTAATAAGATGGCGGACGCCGCCTTAAAGTGCTGAAGATTAATCTGAAGAATAATCATCTCCCAAGATCATCGCCAGCACCGCAAAGACGGTGTCCCCGCTCTACGAGGCCAAAAGCTCCTCCTCCTCCGCCCTGTCGAGGAATGACCCGATGCTCTTGATGGATCCTTGCCACGCTCCGACGTGACAACAACAATTTCCGCAGGCATTAAAAGGCAGCGAATTCCCGACCTCTGCCAGCTCGCAAATCGAGATAGAAGTAGACGAAATGAACCAAGGACCAAATAGGAAAACTTCAATTTTATCTCCGGAGGAAGAGGAGAAACTCCTAGTTTCTCCCTTACGAAGCACAGGTTCGACGGAAACGTAAGGGAAGAAGGTGCGGCTTATCGGTGCCGCCAAAAAACGACTCAGGTACCATTTGGGTCAAGATCTCTCCATAGAGGAAGCGAGACACATTGCTCGGCAGCCAATGAATCTAAAGCTCTCCCAAAAGAGCTAAATTGGTGAAATGGCATCTGTCAACAGAAACCGGAGGAGCAAAGGTGAAAGATGAACCGAAAAAAATGTCCTGCAAGGATGCTGCATGTAGCACTAAGTTGGGTATCATACCACCTGACTATCCAACAACGATATGGCCTTCAGAAAAACTAAGGGCCAATCAACTTGTCATCCTGGACACCATAAGGCAAAAGCAGACCGGTGATGCTAAGCCAATCTTCAACAGCCGTCTGTGATATATAGTTCTGTCATGTGGCAAAGGAGTTAACAACCAACTGGTTAAAGGCAGAAATGCAGAGGACATCCTTAAACTCTCGGCTGAACGTTCAGAATTGGCAGGGACTCAATAGAGTACGAAGTCGTTCGCTGACGGAGCTAACCATCGCCATCGCCAGAGCGATCAAGAGTCCCCAATTCTGGTTGAACTATCCCATTTCGTAGTTTACTAACACCGATCTCGTTTAAACCAAGGTGCCAACGGACAAAGGAGCATGAGATAACTATTGCCTTTGTTTACCTTCCAAGGAACCATCTACGCTGGATAATTGGTTGTGACGCGAGTGCCCACCACACGATATGGGGCAGCCCAAACAGCAATGCAAAGGGTGAGTACTTTCTTAAATTTTTACTTAAATATAATGTACCAATAGTAAACCGAGGCAACGAACCGACATTTAGAAATGCAAGTCCAAATGTACTATCCGAAGTCTCAAATTGGCATGTGTCTGAGGAAACATCAGTGTCGAACTACAGTCTCCTTAGGTTTGATATAATTGCTACCATACCGCAACAGTTTAAAGAAATCCAAGAAATACAAATTGAACTTACAACAAATTGCTAATCACTCTTATCCTACAAAAAAAGCAAATCTACTGAAACTGCAATACACAGTCTTGTAACTATTATTGAAAAAGCTATTGAATCAAAACAAATGGCACTTTGCGCTTTTATTGGCATAAGGGGGTCTTTCAATAATACACTCTATGAGACAATCAACAATGTTCTATCTCAAAAGGACGTACCTAAACCCATCATAAGATGGATTATATCGATGCTGGAATTCATAACGAGCAGTGCAGAATTACAAGGAAGAATAAAGTTTATCAAGCCCACAAGAGGTTGTCCGCTAGAGGGAGTACTGTATCCTCTCTATCTCCTCCTCTAATAGACGAACTTCCTCTCAAACTCAACAATATAGGTTTCCACCCTGAAGGTATGCTGTTGACCTAGTAGTATACATAGTGGGCTCGCATGAAGAGATCATTTCCAACCCCATACAACAAGCCCTCAACATAATAAACAAATAGTTTGTCGGTGCACCATTTGTTTATTATGTTGTGCTCTCTATTAACACGTCTAAAATTGCGCTAGTGTCGTTCGTTAGCAAACGGAACATCAACATTAAATGTCCTGTCTTAAATGAATTGACTCTTCAACTTTCCTCAGAAGCGAACTACCTTGATATCAACCTTGACAAAACGCTCTCTTGGAACTCTCATTTGAGAAAGCTACTGCAAAAGCCACAAGAGCATTCTTTTACTGCACAAAGCTTTTGGAAATCATGGGGACTCAATCGCAGAATGACTTATTGAACATTAACTACAGTTGTTAAACCTGTATTCATCTATGCTTCAAAAGCATGGCGGCCTTATGTTAAGCAACGAAAGGCGGTAAATGATCTCAACAAATTGTACCGCTTCATCTGCGTCGGTATAACAGGAGCAATGAAAACATGCCCAACTGACGCCTTAGGAGTGCTCCTATGCCCACCACCGCTTCCCATCTTAATTGAAAAAGAAGCACGTTTGAGTGCCTTAAGATTAAAAGTCAACTCCGACCTAAAAAGTGTAGATATGAGAGGACATATAAAGATCTTAGAAAACTTCCGAACTCGGTTTTGTTTTGTTATGTGGGGCATGCTCTCACTAACACTATAACATTCCTCCTCTTCGGCTGATTTCCACCCTGGAACCCCGTTAGCATTTCTTCAAGGTGAAGCCGCGTGTATGTCTATTGGCATAACAGGTTCCTACGTCCAAGTTCCGCTCGTGCGGGAATATGGAAACTTAAAGCCATCGATATTATTCCTTCCTCCCACTACCTTCGACAGCGGTTGTGGGGGGAATGAAACATTGGAGGACAAGCAATAGTTCGATACTCACAAACTGTCTTCGGTTTGGTACTGTAGTGTGTGTTTAACTCGAGCTTCTGTATCTGCCGTCAGTTTCTCTAAAACAGTTCATCTTCACTGCCTGGCTGCTAGTAAAGGTGCTTACAAAACTTAATAATAAGCAAAATATCATATAGTTTATAACGTTTTTTTCTCTCTTTTTCCTTCTTCCTTTTTTTTTCAAAATTGTAAAATTATGACTAAAAAAAAATCTGCCTGGCCTTGCTGTCTAATTAATTAAATATTTTAATGGTATTAAATACTTAACTGACCTCTCTGCTTCTATTGCTGCTGCCGCTGTTGTTGCAGCACTTGCCGCTGACGTTTCTGCGGTTTCCTCTCCAAGCCAATGTGATTGAACCTCATCACGACTGAAGCGGCGAACTTTTTTGCGGCGCCCCAGTTAGAGATGGTCGAGCACATATCCTGATCTGCTCCTGATCACAAATCTTTTGTATGATGGCGGGTGTTCAAATGCCTTCTCCAGCATTGCTCGTTCTTCACTAAAACGTTTGCAGTAAAGGCCACATGTTCTGCGCTCTCGACTGTATTCGAGCAACTCGGGCAAACGGGCTGTCGGCCAACTGGGAACGGTGTAGGTATTCCAAGATGCAGCCCTGTCCGGTGAGTATATGAGTTAGGTCGATATCGCTATGCTTCCTATTCATCTAGCTTTCAAGATTTGGTATGATTTTGTATGTCCACCGGCCTTTGTTTGGCTCATCCCATCTTGTTTACCGTTCGGCTATCGATTGGGTTCTTTCTGCAGCCTTTCCTGCTACCGTCGGTTTTAGTCCCTTTACTCCACATAGGCGATACAACAATGCATATTGCGTCGTTTGATGAACGATATCATATCATAAGCGCATGTGAACCACCTCACGCATATGGCTATGTTTGGCCTCAGCCCATATTGACTTTGCATAAAACACTATAGAGTCCATCACAGCTGGCAAAGTACTCAGGGGTAATTTTGGGCGCCAAACTTAGCTGGGAATTAAACGTTGAAAACGGGTAAGAAAGGCAGAAATTGCTTAATATGCCTGTAAAAGCATGCTTGGAAGAAGGTGGGGCCTTCAACCTAAGCATACATCATGGTTGTACAAGGCGGTTATACAACCAATTTTATCGTATGGTTCGGTAGTTTGGTGTAAAGCTCTAGGGAGAGAGTACAACACCAAATTACTCGGCAGAATACAAAGACCAGCCTCTGCAATAACGGTCGGTGCAATCAGATCATATCCTAGGGAGGCTCTCAATACACTGACACACGTTATTCCAATGGATCTACATATTAAGAAGACGGCAACCATGAGTGCATTCAGGTTAAATGAAGTGGGTTGCTGGAAAGAAAATACTCATGGTCATGCCAGCCTATCTTTGAAACAAACTCAGTTAATCTCGTTGAGAAATGATTGCATCGTCCCGACGGTAACATTCAATAGGAATTTCGCCACCTTCTTGCCATCTAAGGAAAAATGGAATAAGGGATTCCCTCTAAATAACTTTGACACTACAGTCTATACAGATGGCAGTAAAATGGACTGTGGTGTTGGAGTTGGTATACATTCTCATAGACTTAAAATTGAGAAATCTGTGGGTCTCCCTAATACCAGCAGTGTCTTCCAGGCGGAATTACTGGGAATTGGGGAACCTGTAGGCTACTAATCGCAGATTTATTTTTTAAGGGCAATGTCGCTGTACTTTCGGATAGCAAAATTGCAATCCAGGCACTGGGTTCGGCTACAACAACCTCTATGATGGTGGAACAAGGTAGGAAGAGCCTTTCCACCTTGAGTGAAAACCATAAAGTTACTTTAATCTGGGTCCCGGGACACTGGAACATTGAAGGTAACGAAAAATCAGATGAACTGGCAAGAGGGGGATCTGCCATGAATGACGCTCTTACCGAATCGGTATTCACACCATTAGGTGCAGTCAAGAATACAATTTCCCTGAAACACCTCCGAATCGGGGATTGTAGATGGGAATTGGAAAATTTGCAGAACGTTATGGTTAAGAAACCATCAACGTTAATAAACATGAAACGACAGGATGCCTGGAGACTAACGGTAGTCATAACTGGCTTTTGGTCTGTCGGAGAACAATCAGCCAAAATGGGCATCCCTCACAACACACTGTCACAGTTGTAAACAACCGGAGAAAAAGGAAACAATCTTCCACTTCCTCTGTGAATGCCCTGCCCTAAGGAAAGACAGAATGTTAACCCTGGGCGAACCGTTGTTCGAGGGTCTCGAACAATTGTCTGGCTTAGATGTCAATGGGTTAATAAAATTCTTAAACCGCACAAACGGGATATAGTCATGCCGTAAATAACTGGAAATAAGTTGGTAGCGAGGATGTGGCAAAAAATGGTGCGGAATTGCTAGTTGGATGCTGGATGAATCACCACTCAAACCAACCAACCATCACAGTTGATATGAGTCATCCCCTCTCTCCTTGCAGGCCACCTACATATATTAAGCACAACTCTTGTGAGTAGGCCATTGACAGCCACTGAATTACAATTAACTGCTGTTAAAATGCTTGAAGCCTAGCCTCGTGTCAAGCATGACTTCGAGTTACTTAATGGCCTCCTGTGAGAATATTTCGTGCTATAAAATCTATGCAACTTTCTGCTAATACAGTGATGAGGCGAGTAGAAGTAATGAGCAATGATATTTCTTTACAGTTAATAAGTGACTTAGATAACTGTATTTATTTTTCACTGCAACTGGATGAATCAACAGATGTAGTTGACAGGATGGCTTTTAGTGATTTTACAATTAAAGAAGATCTTTTGAAGTTTATTCCACTCAAAGGACATACTACTGGGCTAGAACTGTTTTCTCGATTAAAAAATCTCATCTCTTCAGAGAAAATTCCAATATCAAAAATGGTAGGCCTGACAACTGACGGTACTCAGCTATGGTGGGTTGTGATAAGGGGCTCGTGGCGCTATGTCATAAGGATGAAAGTTTTTCACAATTTCTTAGTTACCACTGTATTATACATCAGCAAGCATTATGTGGAAATTTTCTAAACTTGAACAACGTTATGAAAATGGTGGTAAAAATTGTGAACAAGAATAGAGCTCAAGCGATAAAGAATTAGCGGAAATGATTTCTGATATAAATGCATTTATTACAAAATTTGAATTTTGGGAACAAAACCTAAAAAACCGCGATACTAAGCATTTTCCGATTCTTTCCGAAAAGATATCCAGAAATCTATTAGAGCCCTATGACAGTAAATATCATATGGAAATAGTTTCTAACTTGAAGGAAAACTTCAAAAATCGTTTCAAGGATTTCAGTAAAATTGCTTTAGTGACGCAATTTGTTGTTTCACCCTTCATGGACATTGATATACAACAGTTTGCAACTTGTGTTATGAACAACTTTGGCGAAGACATTGCTGTGACAGAAATGGAACTGATTGCTTTTCAAAGTAAGTAAAGATAAGTATTCAGTTTTATGTCGTGTTGCGTTGAAAGTGAAAGCGTTATTCAGTTCAACTTATTTGTGTGAATCTTCTTTTTCCAATATGAAATTTATTAAAAATAAATACCGCAATCGGCTTACAGATATACGTTTGGATAACTGTATTCGAAAGACTGTATCAAATTATACTGCAAATATTAAAAAAATTATCGATGAGTCAGAATGTCAACCTTCTCATTAAATATGCTCTTTTTATCTGCCCATATTTTATTTATATAACTAGCGAAAACCCGCCCGTTCCTCTGGTCGTCTTTAAAAAAATCTAGATTAATTAAATAAATTAAGCCGAAAAGTACTGTGTGTATTTTATAAAAATTCTCGCTCATGAATAGTAATGAAAGAAGTTTTAAATAGTAGTAGCAATTAAAAAACGTTTGATGTGATTTACTTTATTACTTTTTTTTATTTTAATGCTCTTTGGTATACAATATTCTTCGTTTTTCCATGCGTTGTTGAATAAATGAACAATACCGATGGCTTATCAACTCTTGAGTATGAAACATAAAGTTGGCCATGAGAAAAACATGGGTATTCTAAATCAATACCACAAATTGATAAAGCTTGGCCTTGTGACTTATTAATAGTAATCGCGAATGCAAGGCGAACAGGAAATTGAAGACGTTTGAATTCAAACGGCATATCCGATGGTATCATTGGTATTCGCGGTATTAAAACGTCTTCACCAGAGTATTTTCCATTCAAAATTGTTGCTTCAATGACGTTATTCATCAATCTCTTAACTGTTAATCGAGTGCCATTACATAGTCGTGGTTGATTTATGTTTCTCAACATAATAATCGGTGCTCCTATTTTCAAGTTTAGCATGTGTGGCGGTAATCCAGGTAAATCAAGGGAATTCAAAAATTCAGTGGGATAATTTACAATATCATCTTGATTTGTAACAGTGTGAACGGATCGATATGTTTGTTCTGGACTTGGTATGTTGGCCAAAATGGACCATTTTGCATAAGAACACGTACATTTGTAGTTAGTTTGAGTGTTTGAACATGTCTCCACAAATATGATGATTTCAAACATGCAGCCAATTCATCTGCTACAGTTGTCGAGGAATAACAGGCAGTGTTTGTCTAAAATCACCTGCCAGTAGCACTAAGGCACGGCCAAACATTTCATTTTTACTACGTAAATCTCGTAATGTCCTATCAAGCGCTTCCAGTGACTTTATATGTGCCATCGTGCACTCATCCCATACAAATACGTGTGCGAAAAAGCGGAGAAGGAGAAGAGAACTGTTCTATTCCCCCCCCCGCTTTAACCCAGCTATGTGTTCAGGTGCAAATGACTTTTTTGCGTGAAGTCTGATATAAAATAAGTTCTATTTACTCTTCTTAAATTTATATAAACTTTTCCAGGCGAAGTTAAAAAAACTGACATATATTTGCTCCAACTGTATATTTGTGAGTACACAGGTAATACGTAAATATATGAATGATATAGGTAATATCTCATATTAGCATAACCTTTCTGCAGAAAATTAAGGAAACGATCACCAATCACGCCGGCAATGATACAATGAATTTTTCACTATAACTGACTTCAGTGAGTCCTCGTTTTGGCCTTCGGCATCGCCACCTGGTGGCGAGTGGAATCAATAAGCATATTATACTAACCTTCACCGTGGAAAAATATATATATATACCAAATTTCATAATAATCGGCCCAGACACACACGACCAAAATGTATTCAATTCTAATGAATGCTATGTGCGGCAAATAGCAAAAACACACTCACTTAACCGACGCACCGCACACACACGCGTTATCGGATTTCAACCAAACTTCTCAGAATCACCAACAATGTGTGAAACTTTCATTGTTTTCCTTACACGCGTTGCTGAGATTACCTCGGACAAATGCACACTTTTTTTCGGCTTAATTTTTATATATATAGATAATGTACTATTACTGTTTTGTTGTTTTTTTAAGTCGCTTGTGATTTGCCATTATGACTGCAAAAAATTTTGTTTATTGATAGGTGTGAACATGGATGTATTTAGTTATGCATAAGTATAAGCACTATAAGTCATAAGTTTATTATATATAGAACGTATATTATATATTAGTATATTAGTAAAATAAATACATGTATTGTATGTCGAATATAACTGTGTGTTATTTAATTTATGTTGGATTGAGCAAGTAGCTCGCTGTTTATTTCAAAATCTTGAAAGTAGCTCAACACATTGAAAAGGTTGGCGACCACTGTAGTAAGGTGAAGTGGCTTCACTTGGAAGTTTCCAAAAATGACAAAGATTGCCGAATGATAAAAAATGAATTTGACAACTTTTTGTGTGTGTTCGCTAACCGGCCGTGTCTTTGCACCGAATTAAACCAAACTTACACACATTGTTAAGTAGGTATTGAAGATGGTTTCCGTATAGTTTGGATACCTATTGGTGGATAGGGTTCGAGATATAGGTCAAAACGTGGACCCGGGTAACCTTCGGATGTGTATGTACAATATGGGTACCAATTGAAGCTGTTGGTGAATGCTTTAGTACAGAGTATTTTTCATGCCGCTCCGTGCCTGGAGCCTCGAGATAAAGGTCAAAACGTGGACCCGGGTAACCTTTGGTTGTGTATGTACAATATGGGTATCAAATGAAAGCTGTTGATAAGTGCTTTAATACGGGGTAATTTTCATACCTATTGTTGACTAGGGTCTCGAAATATATGCCAAAACTTGGACCCGACGTGTCTTTGCACCGAATTAAACCGAACTTACACACATTGTTAAGTAAGTATTGAAAATGGGTTTCGTAAAGTTTGGTTGTAATTCGGAACACTGGCAACGCGTACAGCGTTCGTTTGAACCAGCTATAATGTCGTTTACTTTTTTAGCGCTTGGGGCGGAACTGAACTGTCAAATTGACAGTGTGAGTTACAATACGTCAATATTTCTTTCTGATTTGGATGCCATAAGGAGAAGACGTAAGTGCAAAGTGTAAAAATTGTTTGTGAATTTTTTTGGAGTGGATTTTGGAACAGTGAATAATTTCTTACGAAATTTGAGAATTTAATGTGAAATCCGAATGTTCAAATGAAATTATGTGTTCGTGGAAAAAAAAATTTTTTCGTTTTTTGTTTTTGAAAAATATAAATGGATAATGGTTAAAAAAGCTCCAATGCTCAATAAAGCATATAAATTGAAACGAAAAATTCATGGATGATCAGGAAAAAAGCCGATTGTTTCTTAGTTATTCATTTTCGTTGATTTGAAATTTAAAAACAATCTTCTTTTTTCCTGATTTTCAATTTATATTTTATATTTACTCAAAAACAAATAGAAAAACAAAAAATATTGTTTATGCCAAAGCGCTTGAATAAAGAATAAAGAAATAAATAATGTGAAAACCATATCTTTTCTGTTCTAAACCATATCTATTCTATTTTAGTGTGCCCAGCGAAGCGGGCCGGGTTTGCTAGTTTTATTTAAATGAGTACTTGCTGTCTAATACACTTCGAAGAAACTTGAGAGTATGTAAGCATGGAATATTTGTATTGTTGAATGTGAATGTTGGGAAACTACAATTATGTTTTTACAAATATGTAGTAACTTGGATTTAGTATAGGAAATGGAAGCGCCGGAGGAAAAGGTTCATGGGGATAAACTGGAGATAATTTCCTCGAAAGTAGGAACAATCGAGTTAAAGTCAGACAATTTGTAAAATAGGGGAATGTCATCGGCATATGTTTGATGCCGGATATTAGGGATGTTAGATAGGATATAGCTTATTTCGACAAATGCTATGGTGAAGAGAATAACCGAGAGGGGTAAGCCCTGAGGAGTGCCGTTATCAAGAGGTGGAGGGGGGAGGAAATATTAGAAATAAGAACTTGGATTTTGCGTTTGGAAAGAAAGGATTTAACAAAGTTGTAGGTGTGAGGCCCAACCTTCGATTTGATGAGTAGCCTTAGGATGACCTGTATCATATTGGTATACATCGAAGGCCTTTTCAAAGTCGAGTGAAAGTAACGAAACATGATTTTTGTTGGATAGGGCGTCAGATATGAATTGGTCTAGATGTAAGAGTGCATCGATAGTGCCTTGGACCTTTTTGAAGGCTACCTTATTTGGATGGATTAGATTGTTGGAATGAAGATACCAGGAGAGCCTAGTAGCAACAGTAGTAGCAAACTTTTCCATAAGTTTTCCCAGGCAAGGGATTAGAGAGATAGGGCGGTAGCTAGCGATTTTGAAAGCAGGCTTTCCAGATTTCAATATGGGGATTATAGCGCTTGTTTCCCAAAGTTGGGGAAGGATGCCAGTACGGAAGCAATTGTTGTAATGGACGATGGGGCGGGAGAGGACGGGGTAGGGGTAGGATATTTTGTCTATATCAGGAGTTTTACCTTTGACTGAGGATAGAGCCACTTTTAATTCGAGCAAGGAAAGCTCAGAGTCAAGCCATTTGGCCGAAGGAGATAACTGATGAGTAAGTATAGGAGAGTTTGTTAGCAGAAAATTCTGAGGTGAAATTGGTATCAGAGGAGGAGTTACTGAAATTATTGGCAAATTCTAGGGCTATGTCTTGAGGATGTAGTAGATTACCTCTAGGAGTGTTTAAGGACGAAATGGGGGAAAATGGGGGCAAACCAGATAGCCTTTTTAAATTAGCCCAAATTTTTATTCGATTCGGAAGAGGAGTTGATGCTGCTAGTGAATTTCTGGTAACAATCGGTTTTGGCAATTTAGGCTTTGCGTCTGAAAAGAGCGTTTGCTTTTTAATAGGCGACAAGGTTTATCGGCGAGCGATTTCATTTAAACTGTTGCCATGTTCGTTGCTTATTTCGCCTTAGTGCTAAGAGGTCGCTGTTCATAGTAGTAAGTCATGGATGCGGTGTCAATCGGTTTTGGGAAACAGTGATGCAGAACAGAGTGAGAGGTCAATATGTGTAAAAGTAGCGTGGGTGAGCAGAGTGAGCATAGCATCTTGAATTAATCGCCCTCTATGATTAGCTGAGGGAGATACCCAAAAGGCTCCAGGTGTTAAAGTCGCCGGCCAGTAAAAAGGAGCTGTGGTCAGGGGGGGAAGACCACAGGAGTAATATAAGAGCATGTGACAATGATTTTATTGGGGGAAGGAATTTCTATGGAAAGGGAGGAGATATTTGAAAGAAGTACGGGGAGGGTGTTGTGAGGTATATTTCTTTTAACAAGGATGGCGATTCCTTGTTTACAAGAGGTATCTCAGTGGAGGTTATAGAAGTGACCGGTATAAGCTTTGGGGGTATGAGCTGAAATAATGCTAGGGAGATGTGTTTCGTTTATTAGTATATTTAAGTAACCATATATGTTCCATTGAAGTATGGACAGCATACAGGGTTTGATTGAAAAGTAATGAGCCTTCCCGCGCGGAGCGTCTGCCAAGCGATCAACCGATTCGGCTGGTGGGGGAAAATGATCGTTGGACCTTTTCCTTCCACTAGAAACCGGTCCCAGTTCGCTGGCAACAGCGGTGCAGTCAACATCGCTCCGCGTCTTAAAGCTGTTTTAAAAGTGTGTTAGGATTTTGCAGGGGCGAAAATGCAGCGATCGTTGGAGCAACGTTACTCGATCAAATTTTGCGTAAAGCTAAAGAGTTTGCACCTCAAAGAAGCACTTTAAACGCGGCATTTTACAAAGAAGTGCTCCTTCGGCTGAAAAACCACGTCGCCCAGGTTCGGCCCAACCTCGTCAACAATTGGACTCTTCATCACCACAATGCGCCGGTGCACACCGCCTTCCTCTGCACCTCTGCATTGGCCAAGATGGGGGTTCCGGTGCTTCCCCACCCTCCATACAGTCCAGACCTCTCCCCCCAGACTTCTTTTTGTTCCCGCGCCCGGAAAGAAAACTGAAGGGGAGGCGTTTGGACTCCATCGAGGCGATCCAAAAAACTGTGACAGCCGAATTGAACGTATTTCCGGCGGATGAGTTTAAAAAATGTTTCCTGCAGTGGAAGGACCGCTACCAGCGGTGTATTGACGCTCAAGAGTCCTATTTTGAAAAACATTAGTTGTATATTGTATTGATAATTTAAAAGAAAAGAAAGTTGTAAATATTTGTGAAGATAAATGTATAATATAAGTATTTACTGTTCCATTATTGAGGGTGATGGTGAGGTGTGGGGAAGGGAGGGCGAGTTAGGGTTATGAGCAAAGGGAGATATGGTAAAGTCGAATGGTCCATTGGAAGAGGACTTGTGGAGGGGAGATGAGAGAAATGGGTGAGAAAGGAGGAGAAGAGGAAGGATTCAAGGGGTGAGAGGTGGGAAGAGTAGTCTGCTTTGAGTTTTCAATTTTATTATTGTAATTTTGTTTATATTTGGTATATTATCGTTGTTGGATGGTGTATTAGCCACTCTGGCAGATTTACCATTAGTTTTTTTGTATATTTCAGGTGTTGTCGTTGTTTATAGCTGTATTTGCCACTCGGGCGAAAGAGGAGGAGGCAGATGTGCTGGGAAGTTGTTTTTTGTAAGTGGTGATGGCTTCTCTCATGGTAAATTTATGTATAGTTTTCATTTTTAGTATTTATTTTAATTCAATAGCCTTGGGATAAGTATTCGATGATGGGAGATGTTGCGCAGTTGGCACAGTATACTCTAGATCATTCTACAGGGGAGGGGTGGTTGGGAGGGAGGTTGCAAACCACGCAAGCTGGAGTGTTGTTGCAGCGTTCGGCTGTGTGTCGTAACGATTACAATTTTTGCAGCGCATCGGACGTCCGTCCCAACTACGTAAAGGGTACGCCAGACGACTTCTATTCGGCTAGGTAGTGAAGACTTATCGAATGTTAGTAGCACCGCACCGGTACTTACACCAGCGCCTTTTTTTAGTCGTGTAAATTTGTGCATAGCGGATACATCTTGGTCTTTGAGGCCATTAATTATTTCATCATCCGGCAGGTGACAGATGAAGTGGGCGTAAATCGTGCCCTTGGGGGAGTTTAGTGTGGTGAGAAGAGTAACTTCAACCTCGCCTGCGCCGGGAAGATATTTTGTTGCAAAGAATTTTATGGTTTCTTTCGAGGAGTAGAAGATTGTCATCGCGTAGTGACGAAATGTGGTTTACCTCTTTGCTAATAGCTTATATACCTTTGTATACAACAAAGCAGGAGGTGGATGCAAGTGTTTTGTTGGCATGCAGATACTTGATTATTAGGTACTTCGGGTCATCCTTTTTGTTATCGGTAGATTCGGGAAGAGATCCAGCGTTGAATATTCGGGCTTTTTCCTTTTTGTTTTCTGGACAGGAGACTATAGGTTCGCCCTATTGGCCCCGGGGCATTGTGTGAATACTGATTTAGTTGTATGTGAGTGCAAACATGTGTGTGAAGCGTATGCGATAAACAAAAGAACAAAGGAACGCAGTCAGGTACAAATAGTAAACTTCGAGCGATCAAACACGATACTCTGTTAGTTTTAGCAAAACGTTAGTGTGCGAATAATACAAAGTAACACAAGCGGAAAAAATGCGACCATACGGATTAACAGTAGCAACAACTCAAATAAAAAGAAAAAAAAGCTACTTCACAACGGGTGACAATACGCAAAATAGCAAGAGAGCGTAGCCTGCGTTCATGGCAGGAAAAATGGAGCTTGTCCCCCAACGGACGCTGGACGTACCGTTTGATTCCCTAGAGTTTTAGTTTGTAACCCTAGAGTTTTAGGCTTTTTAAAAATTTTAGCACAATTTTGGGTTTGTTGTTCCAAAGATTGCATGGAGATACTACGATACCACCAAGGTGATGAAGTCTCTGTCTGCTAAACGCAGGACATTCACAAAGCACATGTTCTGAGCTTCCTATGTCAATTTCGCAAAAGCGGCTGACATTGGTCTCAGATGGACCAATATTATTTAGATGATATCTCAGGCTGCAGCGACCTGTAAGATATCCTGTTAAAAGACGCAGATCTACTTTGCTTAGTGAGAGAAGCTTGTCAGATATTCTTTTGTTGGGACTTACGAAAAATTAGTTTGGCTTGACACTGACCGGCATAGTTTAGCCAGTGTGCAGCAAGTTTTCTTTCTTCCCATTTCCTAAGAAATTCATTAATGTGGCCATTTCATTTCCCTCATGTCCTTCATGTCCCGGAATCCAGCATAGTGTTACTATGTTGAGGTTCCCTAACGTGTTAAGAAGGTTTAGGCAATCATTTACCAATTTGGTGGTGATAGTTGTTGATAGAAGGGCTTTTAGAGCCCCTTGGCTATCTGAAAGTATGTAGATGTGAGTACCTCTCATATTCCTGCTAAGGCATTCTCTCACACATATTTCGATGGCATGTATTTCTACCTGGAATATTGTTGGGTAGAATCCCATCGGAATCGATTTTTTGGATTTGGGCCCATTGATTCCTTCCCCTGTCCTACCATTTTCCAATTTGGACCCATCAGTAAACCATACCTGGGAGCCGGGTTTGAAAGTGATAGAGTTAGTTCATTATTTATAACTTGGAAGCTCCTGAAGAGTATTGGGTGATAGTATATCATCCCTACGAAGAATGGGACTATGTAGGAAGTCTTCTAAGATCTTTAAATGTCCTTTCATATCGCCACTTTTAAGTTCAGATATACCTTTTAATCTTAAGGCACTCGAGCGAGCTTCCCTTTCAATTAAGGTTGCAAGCGGTGGTATGTTCAGGAGCAAACCCAATGCATCCATGGGACATGTTTTCATTACTGCTTTTCTTTGCTTGACCTTGGGCCACCATGCTAAGGATGTATAAGTAACTATGGGTTTCACAACTGTGGTGAATGTCCAGAAGGTCATTCTAGGGTTTAGTCCCCATGTCTTACCAAAAAGCCTTGTGCAGGCAAAGAATGCCCTTGTGGCTTTTGAAGTAACTCTCTCAATATGGGAATTCCACGTAAGCGTTTTGTCAAGACTGACGCCAAGATAGTTCGCTTCTGTCGAGAGTTGAAGTGTTGTTCCATTAAGGGTCGGACATTTGATATTTATGTTCCTTCTCCTAGTAAACGGTACAAGTGTTATTTTGGATGGGTTAATGGAAAGCCCTTTTTCAGTGCACCATTTGTTTTTTATTGTAAGGGCTTGCTGCATGCGATCCGAAATGGTTTCCTCATGCCAGCCTAGTACATAAACTACTAGGTCGTCAGCGTAGCCCTGAGTGTGAAATCCTAGGTTATTCAGTTTGTGGAGAAGTTCATCTATGACTAGAGTCCACAAAAGAGGAGAGAGTACGCCTCCTTGAGGGCAAGATCTTGTGGCTTTAATAGATTTGATTGTTCCTCCTAGTTCGGTGCTGATCGTCCTAGATCTCAGCATAAATATTATCCATCTCGTGATGGGTTCAGGTACCTCCTTTAGATATAGGGCATTATAGATTGCCTCATAGGAAGTGTTATCAAAAACCCCTGATATGTCAATAAAAGCACATACAGCTATCTGTTTGGACTCAATAACTGTTACCAGGATGTGTACTGCAGTCTCAGTGGATTTTCCCTATTGATAGGCAAATTGAAGTCGATGCATTGGGAAGTTAGTTAGATTGTTTTCCCTAATATACTGATCAACTATCTTTTCCATTGTTTTAAGGAAAAATGTGCTGAGACTAATTGGTCTGTATGATTTAGGCAATTGTTCGGGTTTTTCCCCTACCTTCGCAATAAATACAACCGCAGTAGTAAGCTTGCTTTGTATAGGGATAATATGGTGTGCACCCTGCTGTAAAAGACAGGGGAATATCCCATCAGGACCAGGAGATTTGTATGGGCTGATTGTTGATATCGCCCATTGTACCCGCTTTTCATGGAATAGATTGTTTGCTAGTTTTAAGTTCTCAGCACTCGCAGATGTAGTAGTTTCTGCCGGCAAAGAGATCTCGTCTAGCACAAGTGATCCAGGGAAGTGAGTGTCCTGCAGAAGTTGACTGGTTTCCTCTGGATTCCTTGTGTAGCTTCCATCTTACTTTTTTAGGGTACTAATGCCGTTTGAGTGATCTTTTAGTAGGGCTTTTTGGATACGAATAGCATTCGGAAGACTACAAATCTTTTCACAATGATTCCTCCAAGTAGCCCTTTTAGATTTCCTCAATATCCTTATTGTAGTTGGTTAGGGCTGTTGAGTAGGAGGGCCAGTCCCCCGTAGCTTTAGCTCTATTCCATAAGGTTCTTGTTTCTTTACGCAGGTTGGAAAATGTACTCTTCCACCTCTTGCATCACAGCAGAGGATCCACCGGAGACGTTTTTGCTGACAGTATTCCACCAGGGCTATAACCTCCCTTGTTGGAGCAGTAACCTCATCTCCTGGAAGGTAAGCGGAGGTAAGTACTACCTCATGCTCACCTTTGCTCGTTGGCATTTTTACCCAAATCGCCACCAGGTCTTCTGTAATAAACTGTGAAACTAGGATAAAGGTTAGTTGACTATTTATTATCAACGCCACTCTGTGACGGTCTTTGTTAGCAGCATATATCAACTTACCGTTTACGCTCTGGAGTCCCAGAACGACTCCTTTACGTACCCATGGTTCTTGAATGAAAGCTACATCCAATAGTTCTTGGTTAAATCTCCTCGTTAGCACGTCCGAGGCTGCTTTTGCGTGATGGAGATTTATTTGAAGGCATCCGAGTTGCCTTCTGCTGTTATGAGGTTTTTGCTTTGGCCAGGTCATCTAGTGATACTTCGTATGGCAATGGCTGACTTTTTCTTACTTCGGTTGCTTTTCAGCAGGACTGCTTCCTCAGCGGGCATCTGATCCCCTCTTCTTCATGGACAGTTAGATTACTATCTGACCCAAATACTGACGGGACATGGGTGCTTTAAATCCTACTTATATAGGTTTAAGCACGAAGACGACCCGTACTGTTCTCATTGTGCACCAACTGCAGAAGACACAGAGCAGGTTTTGTTTGTCTGTCCGCGATTTGCGTTCGAAAGGGAGGAACTAAGCACTAGGGTGGGCAAGCCAATTACGGCTGATAACTTAGTCGATATTATGATAGAGTCCGAAGAACATTGGTCCGCTGTATGTAATATGGCAAAAATAGTAATTTCCAAACTGCGTCGCGCTGAACAACAGCGCAAATCTTCATGAAGAGGCAATAGGCCGGTCCCCTCCCGTGAAGTACTACTTAACGGTTGTCCCGCGGGACGGAAATGGAGCCGGGGTGGGTTTTTAGTGGGTGAGCCGAAAAGCAAGTCTCACACTTTTCGGCTTTCAATGCTTTGTGCCACCTCCATAAAAAAAAAAAAACAAAATACATATGTACATAAACATCACAAAACCTTGGTTCACAACGCAGTCGCAGAAGCAAACGCACCAGCGCCGCTATCCCTTTCCAAATGCATGACTTGACATCAATTCTCGTCGCAAACGTTTTTTTTTTTCCAAGTTTTTTTTTTATTTATTCCTTTTTTAATGTAATCGTAAAAAAAATTTTAATAAATTGTATGTATCCGCTTATCATTTCAAAAGTAACAAAATAGTAAAAAATAAGCAGTCGCAGAAATAAACGCACCGCGTATATTTCCTCGCCATATGTTAGACTCGATATCAATTCCCGGCGCCAATTCTTTTTTCATATTTTTTTTAATTAATTTTTTTTTAATGTAATCGAAAAAAAATTTTGTAATAAATTTTACGTATTCGCTTATTATTTCAAAAGCTTATGTAAGTAGTAATAATTTAATTGGTTTAATGTCGAGGTAAGAAATGTGTTTTGTGTTGAGGTGAAGATGTGTGGTGATTTCAATTTTTGTGTGGACAAAACTCAGTGTGGTGTCTATAAAGTCGGTGTTCTAAAATCCCTTACTACAAATCTTTCAAATCTCAATTGTACTAAAAAAAGTTAACAGTAACATTTGCTCCTTCTCATTCCATTAACATTCTCTGATGCAAGTGACTACGCTATTGGCGCAGTGCTGTCGCAACAAGGACAGCCGGTATGCTATATTTCTAGAGCTCTTAATAATCATGAGCAAAATTATAAAGAGTTTGTGGCTATTATTTATGCAATCACATACTTCAGGCCATACATATGTATATGGAAATAAATTTAAGATAGTCACTGACCACTGGCCAATTGTATATTTAAATAATAAATACAAGAGTAAAGAATTTTTTCAACGTCTCTAAAATTACAAGAATACAATTACGAAATAGAGTAAGTGGAAGCAAAATATAATGTGGTCGCAGATTTTTTGAGCCGAATATAAAATGCTCCGAATATAAAAGAGAATAACGATAAATAATGGAATTTTAAATGTCCGATACGATACATTCCGCAGAGGAAGAGTTATTGGATCATTTTGCAATAAAGGAAGAGATTTTCAATAAATTTAAGACACAAATTATAATAACATATAGCCCTGAAGCTGAAGTTAAGACATTGCATGGTAGGAAAATAATTGAGGCTGACCTGCAGAATAGTGAAAACACATTAAGAATTATATTTGACAGGCACATTAAGGGCGGCAAGGTCTCAAGGAATCTTTTCTGAAAATGAAGAGCGGGATTATCATCAAATTCAACTGTTGTTGATGTCCATGTTCTCCTGTAATAGCAAACTGGAATTCGTAAAGTGTACACAAAGAGCAACAGATATATTTCAGGAAGAAGAACTGCATAGACAAATCTCTTTGTATCACAGTAATGAGTCGACGCACAGTGGCATTGGAGAAACATACAACACATTGAAAGACAAAATTTTTTACCCTAAATTCAGGGAGCACATTCAGCTAATAATATATAACTGTGAAAAATGTCTACAAATAAAATACGATAGGAAACATATAAAGCCTAAATTCAATTTGACAGAAACTCCTACGGATAAAAACGAAATTATCCACATTGATATATTTCATTTCAACAAACATTCGTTTGTTACCACAATAGATAAATTGACCAAATTTGCAGCAGCATATACAAATAATAACTTAAAGGAGGTCAAAGAAAACTATATTAATAGAACAGTTCGCAAAATTCGGAAAACCGAAGAAAGTAATAATGGATAGTGTGTTTAGAGCAGAACAATTAATACAATATTTAAATACTGAAAATACTGAGGTCCATCTAACAAACCCCAATAATCACACTGCTAATGCAGACATTCAGACACTTCACTCAACCCTATAGCGAACTATAACGATCGATATCACTCAATAATCACATGTTCTCCAAGGTTCGCCAAAGAAAGCAAATGTCCATCCATTCGGCAAAAGAAAAAGTACGAGTAATAGCAAAACATAATAACAATAGAGAAGATTATACAGAAAATAGAGAATCAGGACCCATAAAAAATAACAAAAAAGTAAGACACAAAGACGGCCGCCGTAGCCGAATGGGTTGGTGCGTGACTACCATTCGGAATTCCCAGATAGAACGTTGATTCAAATCTCGGTGAAACACCAAAATTTTTTTTATTGTATTTTTTTTTTTTCCATTATAAATTACGATCTGTTAATATTAATGATAAGTAATTGGTGTTAGGGTTTGGAATTAAAGTGTCCTTCCCTTTGAAAGAGAACATTATTTTCTTTGGTGGTATTTAGTTACAATTTTACCGTTACATAGTTTTCTATAATTTTATATTATTATATTTTATTATATATTACAGTACGAGCAAAATCTGTGGGTGTTTTGCGCTTTAGTCTTCTTGGTTTAAGTTCCATTTCCGGTATCAGTCTCATCTCATGGTTTTTGTGCTCTAATAGTCGCAAGATGTGCTTACTGCTGCTTCTTTTTACTGCTTCAGTGACAGTGTCTATGCCGAGGTCGCGGTGAATATCGTCATTTTTTATGTACCAATTTGCGTTTGTGATTGTCCTTAGCATCTTAGATTGACTTTTCTGAATGATTTGTAGGTTTGGTTTACTGGCAGTCCCCCAGTCTAGTCCGTAGGTCCATGTCGGTCTGATTATTGATTTGTATATCATTTGTTTATTAAATAAGCTTAGGGTTGATTGTTTTCCTAGTAGCCAGTAGAGTTGTCGGGATTTTTTTCATCTCGTTTCTCTTGTTCAGTAGGTGTTTTTTCCATATGAGTTTTGAGTCAATCGTTATGCCTAAGTATTTTGCACTTGAGTGTATTTTTATGTCTTCCCCGTTAATTTGGATTGGATATCTTGCAGATTTTCTCTTCGCGTATATTACATGTTGTGTTTTGTCTGTATTGACCTCAATGCCCCATTTTTCAAACCATTGTGTTGTAGCTGATAGCGTATCTTGCAGTGTTTTTGTTGCTGCTTCTTCATTGTGGTTAGCTGACATTAAAACTGTGTCGTCTGCAAATGTAGCTATCATTGATCCTCGAGTAGTTGGCGTTGGGATATCTGCCCAGTACGCTTCCTTGAGGTACTCCAGCAGACGCCGTCAAGATAACAGAGCACTCGTCGTCATATTTTATGAAGAAGTGTCTATCAGTCATGTAGCTTTTAAGGATATTAAATATAATATGTTAAGTGGTAAAATGGTTTTTAGCTTATATAGAAGTCCTTTGTGGCATACTCTGTCAAAAGCTTTCGCGATGTCCAAATACACGGCAATGCAATATTTCTTCTTATCGAAGTCGTCTGTAATTTTGTTTACTACTCTGTGAATCTGTTGCACAGTTGAATGTTGTTTTCGGAAACCGAACTGAGGTGAAGGGATAGCGTCTTTTTGTTTTAGAATCGGGTCAATTCTCTCAAGCAGTATTTTCTCAAACAGTTTAGAGAGGATGGGCAGCAAGCTAATTGTCTGTACGAGCTAGCAACAGTGACGTTCTTGTTTGGCTTGGCGATCGCTATAACTTGTGCAACTTTCCATGCTTTTGGGAAGTAATGTAACCTAATTATTGAAGAGGTCTCGTATGTATTTTATTATAGTATCGGGCAGTTCCTTTAGTATTTTTTCATTTATTTGGTCATATCCCGGTGTCTTTTTGTCTTTAAGTTTCTTTATATAATATTTGATTTCTTCTTTTGTGGTGTTTTGTATTGTGTGGTCTGCATTCTCAATTGTGTTCGGCAGCTCAATATCTTTATTATCCATGCTATTTGTAAATATTGTTTTAAAGTGGTCAGCTAATGGGTCAGCCTTTTCTTTGCTTGTTCTAGCCCATGTGTTGGAATTTGTTTTTATTGGAGTCTTGTGTATGGTTGTTTTAGTGAGTTTTTTAGTTGCTTTCCATAGGGAATAGTTGGTAGCTGTAGTTGGTTCGAGGGTGCTAAGGTACTTCTTCAGTTGATTGTCATTATGTTCTTGGAGAATTTTTTTGAGTTCATTTGATGATTTATTTAGTTTAGTTTTATCGACTGGGTGTTTGGAGCGTTGCCAGTCTTTCCTGAGTTTGCGTTTTTGTTTGATTTTCTCTAAAATAAAAGCAGGTATTTTCTTTGTTATTAAGGTGTCTAATATTGGTGTCGATTGTGCTACTGCTTTTATTATGTTATCGTTTAAGTATACGATTGCATTGTCCAGTTCGGAGGAGGATTTCAAAGGGACCTTGAGTTTCCATGTTTTCTTTTATGACATCACGAAATATATTCCAGTTCGTCTTATGGTTATATAGTGATGGTTTTTCTAACAGGTATATCCTGGAGCGTTATTATTAATGGTGAGTGGTCTGATGATAAGTCAAGGCATGATTTTATTGCAATGTTTTCAAGAGTCAGGTTTTTCGTATTACAGAAGTCGATTAAGTCAAGACGTTTTTTAGTGTCAGTTGGCCAATACGTCGGTTCTCCTGTGATTAATATGCTGTTGTTATTTGCCTTAATGGCCTCATATAGATGTCTTCCTTTCGTGGTGGTTATCCTATGTAGATCCCCATATTACGTGCTTAGCATTGTAGTCTCCCCCTGATAGGTATCGATTTCCAACTGATTTAAGATAATCAAGGTATTGGTGTTTTGTATTATTATACTTGGGTAGGCAATAAACAGCTGATATATTTATTGGGCCCGTCAAAGTGTTGATGCAGACTGTAGTCGCCTGTATATGTTCTGCTTTATAGCCATCCATTTCTACTCATTTTATTGCTCTTTTTATTATGATAGCTGTGCCTCCATGAGCTTTGTTGTCAGGGTGATTTGTATAATAAATATCGAAGTTTGGTATTATATAGGTCTTCTCAGTGGCATGGGTTTCGGAAATGAGCATGATATCAATTGCATTGTCGGTTAAAAATATTTTCAATTCTAGTAAGTGGCGGAAGGCATATTTTTGGTAAGTGCTTCTGCGTACGATATTTCTGAGGTTATTTGTTTATTTGTGCCAGAGTTCTTATACTGATCTGTGGGTGGCGTTGGCGTTGCTGGTAGTTCTTTTTTACGGACGGAGGGGAACTTTTGTATTTGTAGGGCTTTGTAGACCATGCATCCTTCATAATTTGCGGTGTGATTTACGCCGCATAGGGCACATTTAATTTCATTTTTGTTGGATGAGTGATGGATTTTGCAGTTAAGGGTGTTATGTGCAATAATTCTTCGTGTGGCCATATTTTTGGCAGTTTGTGCATTGGGGGATTGTCCGCTTTTGGTGAGGTGGCTCAAACCTGACTCTGCAGAGTAGAAGGGTTACTATTTTGTAGATTTCTTTGTTATTGTCTTGCTGTTTTAGTTATATAGCGAAGAGCGGGAGAGGTTGTTTTGTGTAACTGCGTTGAATGTTGTGTATGCTTAGCACTTCATGACCAAGTTCTGCTAGTTCCATTATGATTTCGTTTTTATCTGTTGCATGATGAACGTTGCGAAGTATTACTTTGAATCCTCGTTGGTCTTTAGGTCTAAATGTGTAGAATTTTGTTTCTTTATCTTTTAATAGCTTCAGAATGTTTGTGTAGTGAATGCTTTCTTGTGGTTGGATTTTAACTTCATTTGTTGAGAGTGCTTTAAGTTCGTATTTTGTATCAGTTAGTGATTTAAGGGCTGTACATTTTCAACGGTTTGCACATAGATGGGTGGTGGTTTAAGTTTGCATTGTTCTGTTTGGATTTGTGGTTTTGTTTTCGGTTCTGCCCCACTGTCAGTATGTAGTTCATTCGCTTCAGCTTCTTGTGCTAGCAACTCAAAACGGTTGCTTGAATTAGGCTTGTCCAGCCAGTACTCTTTGAGTGTTTTTATACAGTGTTTTGACTTTTGTTTTTATGTTTTTTATTACTGTTCATCTGATCGTTTGAGTTATTTGAGGACTGTCCGTCATCAGATGTGCCAGGGAACATACTGGTGTTGTAGCTGCTGCGTTTGCTGTTGTTGTTGTGTTGGTTGTTGATGTCATTGTGAGAGGAAGAGTGGAGAGAGCGACCTGGTAGCTTGGTATTGCTAACAAAGTGGAGGAGGATGTACCGATTGATGTTTTTGATATGTGCGGGAGAATTGGAGTTGATGGTGACGCGCACTGGGCACTCCAGGGACTATTGATATTGATATCTCTATCAGGCGCGTTAAGGCAACTGTTACCTTGGGTGTGGCTTGTTGCGTGTGAATATGTGAAATATGCATTATTCACTTTTGTTTTTGTTTGAGGCTCTCGCCTTAGAGAAACATTTTTCTAATAGTGGTCGCCCCTCGGCTGGCAATGGCAAACCTCCGAGTGTATTTTTGCCATGAAAAAGCTCCTCATAAAAATAGAAATGGCAAGTGGTAAGCCGGCAAAAATCTAGGCCCAATACCGTGCCAAGAGGAAGTGATGGGCCGCAGAACAATGGGGCAAGGAAGGCTAAAGCGAACCAAAAGAAGAATAAGCGAATACCAAAACGAAAATCGGAGGCTGTGTTGGTAAAGCCGGTAGAGGGCCACAGTTATGCTGAAATCCTTAAAAACATCCGAGAAAAGACCATGCCAGACGAAACCACAACGGTTAAAGGCATAAAAAGAACCAAAACTGGCGCTCTTTTAGTTGAATTAGAAAAGGGGAAAACAGTTAACGCTGATTTTTTGAAACAATTAGAGGAAACCGTAAAAGCGGTCGGTTCCATTACCACCCTCAGACCAATTTCAACTGTAGAGTTCAGAGACTTGGATTCCGTCACGAAGAAGAAGGAAGTTGATGACGCAGTGAAAAAAATGCTAGTTGGTACCAACTAAAATATTTATGCTAGGATCACAAAACCTAATCAACGACAACACGTACGGGCTTATGTTACTCTCGCTATTTAAAGCGCGGAAAAGCTGCTCAAGCAAAATAATATCAAAATCGGATGGGTTATTGCAAGGATGAGAGCTAGCACATCTCTGGAGCGGTACTTCGGTGTCGGACACCTTCACTCAAACTTCAAAGGACCAGACAGAAGCGGAAAAAGTATACGCAACCGATGTGGAGAGGCTGGGCACAAAATGAAAGATTGCACCAAAGAGTCCAAATGCTGCCTATGTACTGATGCTAATCGCAGCGAGACAAAGCATATGCCAGGCTCGACCAATTGCCTGATGACAAAAGAACATGCCAAGATAAGATTTGATTATACTTCAAGCAAACATGCAGAGGCGTAAAAGAAAGCTTAGATCGAAGACGAGTCGAGAACTTCACAATGATAAGCTGTTACCTTACACCGAACGACAATATAGATGAATTCACCCGGAAACTGGAAAATATTGAAGACAAAGCCTTTAGTTTGGAGGGACAATTAATAACTGCAGGAGAATTCAACTCAAAAGCAACCGAATGGGGCTCGGTGACAACGAACTCAAGAGGTAGACGAGTGCTGGACATGGCAGCCGACTACGTACCGAAAGCCAGGTTGCGAAGGCACAACACCCGACATAACCCTAGCATCGGAAAGCATAGACACTTTTACTAAAGACTGGAGAGTCCTGGAAGATTACGATGGGAGTTACCATCAATACATCACGTTATGCCATGAAACGAAAAACCAACGAATTCGTGAAAATCGAAATAAAAGTACACGCAAATGGAACATAAACAAGCTAAACCCAGCGACGCTTCTTGCAACTATTGACGAAAATAAAACGACGATCTGTACGAATAGTACAGCAAAAACACTAGTCAAGACAACAATGCAATGCATTACGATAGGTTGCAACGCATCTATGTCTAAAATAGATAAGAAAAAAAGAAGAAATGATGATACTGGTGGACACATGAGATTGCAGAATTTAGAGATATGTGCATTCATAAGCGTAGAAAGTATACTAAAACCAAAAGATTGGGCCCGGCAATAATGGAATCCGAAGAATACAAAAACAGCAGAAAAGAATTGAGGAAAGCTATAAGCCAAAGCAAAAATGACAAATGGGAAGAGCTAAGAAACGATCTAAACAATAACCCATGGGGGTTGAGCTACAAAATCATTATGAAGAAGCTAGGAGTCAAATCCCTTGCTGCTGATATGAAAACCGAAGTGGTAAGCAAAATAGTCGACACACTCTTCCCAACACATTGTGTTGAGAGGAAAGAACTCGGGTATGAAGCAACGGAACCTGTCCTATTCCCAGAAGAAGAACTTATGGATGCTGCAAAAGCACTGAAATGCAATAAAGCGCCAGGACCTGATGGCATAGTTGCAGAAATATTGAAACTATTGGCAATCGAACGCCCTCTTTTGCTGCTAAACATGTACAACACATGCCTAAAAGAAGGAATTTTCCCAGAAATATGGAAAAAACAAAAACTAGTACTAATCAGTAAGGGAAAGGGAGACCCAACATAAGCGTCCGCTTATAGACCGCTATGTATGCTGAATAGCGCAGGAAAACTCTTTGAGAAACTGATAAAGCATAGGCTTAGCGAAATCGTAGAGAACAATGGCGACCTGTCTGACAGGCAGCATGGTTTTAGAAGTGGCAGATCTACCTTAAGAGCCATCCAAGATGTAATAGCTAGCGTAGAACATGCCCAAGCAGGTAACCGATACTCCAAACGCTTAGTATTACTAGCCACACTGGATATTAGAAATGCTTTCAACAGTTTAAGTTGGGACGACGTAATTGAAGCCTTAAAGGTAAAATTCAAGATCCCGAATAATCTATTGAAGATTATTCGTAGCTAAACCATGCTGCCACAAGAGCTGCCAAAGTAAGCGGCGTGTTAAATAAGCTCATGGCAAACCTTGGAGGTCCAACGCAGAACAAGCGAAAACTTTTGATGGAAATGACGAAACTCGAATCTCATACAGATGCGAAATATGGGCAGATTCGCTAAGGGTGCAATGCAATCTGTGCAACGCACCTGCGCTCTCAGAGTGGCTTCGTCATACAGAACAGTATTTGAAGCAGCGGTGTTAGTTATCAGCGGAACCATCCCTATAGGTATTCTAGCACAAGAGCGCAAACGGAGATGGGAGGCAAACAACACAGGAATCCCAGTACCACGCTTCTCCGACATTAGAGTTCAAACGCTCACACTTTGGCAAGCAAGATGGACAGGGAGACTAATACCCGATCTAAAAAAGTGGGTAGAAGGAAAGCACGGTGAGGTTAACTATTACCTCACAGAGTTTTTGTCCGGACATGGGTCCTTTCCCAAGTATTTGTGGCTAATGGGAATAGTGAGCCAACCAAACTGCATATATGAAGATTCTGAGTATGATGAATCGGAGCACAACTTCTTTAAATGCGAGAAGCGCAACGTTGAGAGAACAGGTCTACAACGAGCTATTGGTTTATTTAAACCTGGAGAAATGATCGAGAAAATGATGATAGACGAAGGAAAATGGAATGCCGTCGCAAATTTTGTTGAGGATATTATCCGAAAAAAGAAGCGTGAAATGGAAAGTTATGCTGAAGAGCATTGAGCATAGGTTTCTCAAAGCAGGTGACCCTGGACGCAGGGTGAGTAAGTAAGTGTCCTTCTTAGGACGCTGTCTTGGCCCTCTAAGTCGAAGCAATGCGGTTGCAGTCCCGGGGTGGAGGGAAAAATCCAAGAGGAAAGGAGGAATATTTTTAGTGGAATAAACACCCACGTAGTAGCGACGGTTACTATATGGTGCGAAGGCATGTTTAACCTAACATCACCGCCAAAAAACAAAAAAAAAGTTGTATGTCGATTGGCTCTTGCTGCATCATAGAAGGGCTTGAGCGGTTGTATTTAACTGTTGCCAGGGGAATTAATTCGACCTTGTCTGACAGCGAGCAATCTCTGTAAGGGTGTTGTGGAATTTTTCCATTTGCCTATTAGTTGCACTGTGGTAGTGTGGTATAAACATTAACACAAAATGATTTTTGAGTATTGCCTTGATGATTTCCGAAATCAAGGACTTTGTACTGTTACAAACTAGGAGCTTTATATTTTTATAAAAATTGAGAAGTTCGTAAATCTTCTCTTTAAAATCTTTTATAATTCTGCATTTAATTGGAAATACTATTGCAATATTGGTGAATTTGTGAGGAAATGGGTTTATCCGTAGAATAAATAACAATATGGGGGATTTCTCCTGCACACGTAGGTAAAGAGTGGATCCTATTTCAAGGCTTGAAGGATGGTACTGATTATAAATCTTGCAGTTGGAAATTATTTATTTCAAAACCTTTCGTATATCAGGAAAATAATAACAATAAAAGACAAAAAAGAAACATTCTCGCGGAGTGACCGATGAGCCCGGTTTTGATCGAATTGAAAACTTTTCCGTTGGCCATCTTTATTGAAAGCATTTATTACTTGCTTAGTAGTGTAACGGGACTTGACAGCCGGAAATGCAGTGAACGTACTGTTTTGAATACACATACAATATTTGAATACAAATGCATTCGTGATGCACCAAGTGCACATTTTATTTGTTCATGGATGCGAAGGTTCTGGGGAGCAAGTTCGATAGCAAACTGTCCAAGGCCGCCGCCCAGTTTGACATCGGGAATAAAATAAAAATATTGAGCTTTTCGCAACAAGTTTGCACGAGAATCCTCGTCAAGCGCAAGACAGCGGCTGCCCTGGAACTTCCCAAAACTGTTGTGAAAGAAAAAATGAGGAAGGATTTTAGATTTCACCCCTTTAAAATTCAAATTGTGGAAGTGCGATTGTGCGATTACAACTTGCTCACAAATTTCTGCGAGACAATGTTGGAGCGATTTTGTAGGGTAAACACTATCGGTTAGAGTGATGAATCCCATTTTTATTTAAATGGAAATGAAAAATTAATGAATGATGAAAAAATTAAATGAAAAATCAAAATTCCTGTTATGGGTCACTTAAAGACGGAACTCATTATTGAAATATCAACAGCCATTTCAAATTATTCACGTTCTCTACCAGTGGAATAATTGGACAATATTTTTTTGAAAACCGTCGAGGGCAAGCAATTTCTGTGGACGGTGGCTCTTACAGGCGCATGTTGAACTATTATTTTCTGCCAACAAAATGTTGAACAATATTTGCGGACTGCAAACGAACTAAGGAATGGCCGATCCCTTAATGGGGAAGGTGCCTCTGGCCGGTTGGTTGATATCCTCGTAAGAGCAAAGGCTGACATCACTACCCTTCTAGATTTGCGATGGACGGGGCAAGACAAGAAGAGCAAAGAACCTTCCGACGTCTAGTACAGCTACCATGTACCGCGAATGCGGTGCTGTATTTATTGTGGGAGAGACACTTCGTCACCAAGTACGTCGTTCACTTCGGTGGAAGATTGTCTCGTAATAATCTGCTTCAAATCCCAATTTTTTAGCATCTCGCTCATTTGCGCCTACGACCCGACGGAAGATAAGCACAATGCAACCAAAGATTCATTCTATGAGCGCCTGGAAGGTTTCTATGAGGGCTGCCCCCATCACTACATAAAAATCGTGTTTAGTGACTTGAATACCAGGGTGGACAAGGAGGGAATTTTTCGGACCCACAGCCTGCACAACGAAATAACAGGTAACGGGCAGAGGTTGATCGGCCAGTTCCGGCAGGTGAGTTAATACAACTCTACTTATAAATTATTGCGACTACTGAAATTGAAATTTGAACTTTGAAAAGGTCGAGCCAAGGAGCACCAAGAGATTTGGTGGCTCCTAAAACACTCAGGCTAAAAAGCCCATTATATTTAGAGCTCTGGAAAGAGGGTAGATAGTCAAGGAGGAAAGGAGAAAAGTATTAGAGAAAGAGATAGGAACTAATAGAGACAGAGATAGAGAGAGTTTTCCAGATTCTTTGGCAAATCTGTAAATATCCTTCAGTTTTAGAGAACGAATATTACCCATTCTCACGACATCGGAATCCAAAACTCGTAGCCGTGCTCTAGCAAAGACAGGACACTCACAGAGAAATTGGTCAGTGCTATCCGCCTTCTCCAAGCACGACTGGCACGTTAGGTCCGCAATGATTCCAATGGTGGTCATATGCTGACCCCATGTTAGTGTCCTGTAATAATACCGACCATCAACCGAACGTCTTTCCTTCCAAGTTTTAGTAGAAAGTTTGACAGTTTTCTGTTCGGACTTGTCACAAAACAATTTGCAGTTCTGCAGCGTTCTAGACCGGACCATCGCTCTTTATGTAGATTGCATACATAATCGCTGATCCGATTCATGATTCCTGTGGAACTGATTCCGATTATTGGCTCTGGCCCTTGTGGGGGCACCACTGATCCATGGTTGGTCAATTCATCGGAAATTTCGTTTCCTTGAACACCGGAGTGTCCTGGAACCCATATAAGTATAACCCTGTTTTGTCTTGAGACAGAATTAAGCTTCTTCTTACATTCTAGAACAATCTTTGAGGTTTGCTTCGCCTTCTCCAGGGTCTTCAGTGCAGCCTGACTTTCACTGAAAATTCCAATCTGTTTCCCGCTCCATCTCCTCTCGATGATCCATTCGACTACTTTCAGGATGGCAAAAACTTCCGTTTGGAAAACAGTTGCCATTTCCCCCATAGAATACTGATACTTATTACTATCCTTTAAGTACCATCCATTTCCAGACCCTTTTTCATTCTTTCACCCATCGGTAAAGAAAATATCCGTCAAACCTCGCTGAATGCATTCAGGATTGCTCCATTGCTCACGCAATGGAAATCTGACATCGAATTTCCTTCCAAATGAATCTGTGGATATCAGATCGTCTTTAGGTGCCAAAAACAGTGGATACTGCTCAGATAGCAACTTAAAGATTTCTTTGTGTCCCGAAGTTCCGTCTTCCTGCCAGAAGCCATATTTATGTAGTCTACACAGTGCTTTTACTGCTTCCTGTTGTATCTTAAGATCCAGGGGGAACAAATCAAGCATAGCACTTAGGGCATCACCAGAGGTTGTACTCATGGCACCCGTAATTCATAAACATACACTTCTTTGTAGCCTGTATAGTTCCTGGACTTAACCATGGTCAGTCGCCACCAGACGACAAAGGCGTAAGTGATGATTGGTCGGATAAGTGCTGTGTATATACATAGAACCACAGCAGATTTCAGACCCCAGTTTACCAAAGGCTCTGCGGCATCGCTGAAAACTCCTTAATGCGCGATTCACCTTCAGTGAAACGTGTGTCTCCCAAGTCAGATGCTTATCCAAGATTGCTCTTAGATATTTAACTTCATCGGAAAGACCAAGTGTCACACCTTTCAGTGTTGGAAGACTGAGTCCATCGAATTTCCGTTTTCTTGCAAACAAGACTATGGTTGTTTTGTTCGGATTAACGGAAAGACCTTGTCTCATGCACCAGTCATCGAATTTGTCAAGAATCCTCTGCACTTTCGTGTAAAGCCTTCTTAGACATGAAACCGAGTTCCTGCATCTCCGCTAGTAGAGAGTCTACGACCAAGCACCACAGCAGCGGAGAACGAACACCCCCCTGACGGTGATTAGTTCGTCACTGTTCTCACCACCGGTTAACGGCCTCTCGGAGACGACTGAGTCTAAATACTTGAACAGTTTACTACACATTTTTGTTTTTGTGAACGCTTTGGAATCCTGTAGAATACACCTTGTGCCATTTCGCAGGTGTTATGTTACCCCTGCAGACTCTACTGCTTCAGCGGCGAATGTTTGTTGTTCAAGTTTATGCTGTTGTTACGCGCAAACCTGCTGACGGTACCTTGTCCGTTGAAATGGAATGCTGGCTGCTCGTTCAATCGTGATGGGATGGATCGTGATTTTGTGATGGGGTTAACCTATATGCTACCCTCAGTTCTGTTAATTTCACTGCTAAGCCGGTGGCGGCGCATTCTATAGCCTCGATGAAAAAATTATTAGGCCTTTTTATTCACTATTTCACTGCTCGATACCTCTATGCTCGATTAACCTAACGAAAAATTTGCATCCAAAAGCAACAAAAAAGCTATCGAGTAAGATTCGTTGAGAAAAATTGGCATATGGGCAGCTCGTTTTATTAATGAAGGTACTTTGCTCATAGAAATATGAGCTCGAACTTATAAATGAATTGGTTTATTGTTGTGCTGTACAATATTTGAAACTGTTCAGCCCATGGAAACTAGAATCATAGCCGCTACGGCTGCGCCTATGAATGCTTCAGCCTTGGACTACATACGCATTTAGAAGAATAAAGTGAGTGCCCTGTGTGTGCGGTTATATGTACATACATGCGTATGTGTATACTAATAAGCATTGTTTTGCTGGGAGTTCAGAATAAAAATTTATACGTACATAGGCTAGGGCATCAAGTGTGCATACGCACACACAAATATGGCAGGCGACAGAGACCGCCCCGCCCTGTGTAAAAATCACCAAAAATAAGCGAAACCGCACACGCGATGACTAGCAACAAGTGCCCTTTATATCAAAGAGCACTCAAAGAAATGCGAAATAGATGAAGTTTCTCCAACTGAGTTTAAATCACTGAGAGAAGGCTCAAAGCCTGCTCGAACAGTCTGTACGAGAGCACAAAATGGACATTGCAATACTCAGCGAACCCTATAAATACGGAAATGGGAGCGATGGGGTATCCGACACAACAGGCAAATCAGCTATATGGAATTGTGGAACGAATAGGTCACGAATGACGAATATAAACGCAACACGTGGCTATGTAAATACGAGCCCGTGTTGGTAAGCTGTTTGCTTACAGCTGCTATCTTCCACCAAGCTGAAGGCATACACGCACTGGAAGAACTTGCACATGACATTAAAGATCATAGTCCGGTTAATGTAGCTGGTGACTTTAACGCTTGGGCAGTGAACTGGGGATGCCCCCGAACCCCCCCCTAGACGAAAAGCCCTTTTAAAAGCATTCGCCATGCTTGATATAGCGCTTATGAATTCTGGGAACCAGCAAACATTCCAAAGAGCAGGGAAAGGATCAATAATCGACCTGACATTTGTTAGCTCTAGCCTCATGAGTAGTACGAGATGGTCCCTTAGCGAGTATTACACTGGAAGTTATCACTTCGCAAATACTTTGCGTTATAGGCAAACATGATAGGCCGAAGCTATCTAACTCGCACGAGGTCAGATACCGGGTTGGAACTTTGGACCCGGAAGTGTTAGAGATAATGATGGCAAATTTTACAGCCACTGGAAATGCGGCTGAAAAAACTAACCAAGTCATGAGGCAACTCACTAAAGCATGTGATGCAGCTATGAGTAAAACAAGGCCTAATAAAAACCACAGAGAGCCCGTTTACTGGTGGACGGATAAAATCTCCGCTGCACGCGAAGAATGCAATAGAGCAAGGAGAACATATCCGCGGTCGAGAGGTACGACCAGCTTTGAAAGGAGCAGACTCCTATTCAAACATAAAAGGAAAGCACTAAAAAATGCAATTAAGAGCAGCAAACGCCGGTGCTTTCAAAAACTATGCGAGGATGCTGACAGGAATCCATGGGGATTTGCATACCAGCTTGTGATGAAAAAAACAAAAGCCTCAAACCACTGCCCACGACGTGCCCGGTTATTCTGCGCAACGTGGTCAAAACATTGTTCCCCCAACAGCAAGGCATCGCAGCCAACGCTGCCAGCTGTATAGAAGACGATGAAAATCGATGTTTCGCCAACACTGACGAAATTTTGCACATTTGCAAACATATTACAGGCAATAAGGCACCCGGGCCCGATGAGATACCGAATGAAGCTCTTAAGTTGGTAATCCAAAAGCATACAGAAATCTTTGTGGATGTTTACAACTGCTGGTTAGAAGAATGCACATTCCCGAAAGAGTGGAAACTGCAAAAGCTAGGGCTAATACCAAAGGGGTCTAAGCCGGCGGTAGATCCCTCAGGCTACCGTCCACTATGCTTACTGGACACGGCAGGGAAAATATTAGAAAGGCTAATTTCGGATCGCCTGGAATCTGCCATCGATAGTGCCGGAGGGTTATCGGCTCACCAAAATGGGTTCTGTAAAACACGCTCTACCACAGATGCTGTTATAGCGGTTAAGCGTATCGCTCCCAAAGCGATCGAAGGTTCTCGCTGGCTCTACGGATATAAAATGTATTGCCTCGTCACAACGTTGAATGTAAAAAATGCATTTAATTCAGCAAACTTGGGCAAAATCCTAAATGCGCTGTAGAATTTCCAAGTCCCAGTTTACACTCGAAAAATGATTGCAAGCTACTTCACAACAGAGGGAGGAATGAAAAGGTACAGAGTAACCGGAGGAGTACCGCAGAGGTCAGTGTTGGGCCCACTCCTCTGGAATATAATGTACGATGGAGTCTTGCGTCTCCAACTACTTCCAGGATCCAAAATCATAGGGTTTGCTGATGACATTGCAATCGTAGTCGTTGCTAAATATTTTAACCAGGCTGAAGCGATTTGCAACTAAGCGGTCGAAATCATAAAAGATTGGCTGCGCAATAGTAGTTTAAGCCTTGCAAACCATAAAACAGAGGCAATTCTCTTCAGTAGTAGGAAAATAGTTGAAACAGCAAATCTCAGAGTGAGTGACCACGCACTGGAGTCTAAGCTGCACATCAAATATCTTGGAATAATGATTGACCACAGATTGAGCTTTAAACAGCGCCTTACATACGCCAGCGATAAAGCAGCGAAGGCTGTAACTGCATTGACATTTATTTTGATGAATAAGAGAGGTATGGTATGTATCGTCTATCTTGCTATATGCGGTACCAGCCTGGGTCAAAGCAACAAACTGCAGCACATACATGAAAGGCATTAAATCGGTATACCGGTTATGTGCCCTCAGGGTGTGCTGTGCATTCCGCACAGTATCGAAGGATGATGTATTAGTCCTCACATTTATGCTACCAGTTAAGCTGACTGCACTCGAATTCGCCGAAATAAAAACATATCGAGCGGATCCAGCACAGCTGACTAACCGATGGACTGAACGGGAGCAAAGCATCCGTACTTGGCAGGAGGAATGGAGAAACTCCATGAACGGACGATGGACATATCGGTCGATTTCGAATATCACAAGAAGGATTAATTGAAAGCATGGACAGATAGATCCCTACCTGACCCAAGTACATAGTGGGCACGGATGCTTTAAGGCTTATCTGCATAGATTAAAGCAGGAAATGACCCGTACTGCACCTTTTGCGACATTCTAGTTGAAGATGCAGACAGCCCTCGTTTTGAGCTGGAAAGAGTAGATATGAGAGATAGGGTTCGGAACCTAGTAAATATTATGCTTGACTCAGAAGAACATTGGTCCGCTATCAGTAACATTGCAAGAATAGTAATTACCAAGTTGCGTCGCACTGAACAACAGCGCAGATTTTTACGTAGAGGCAATAGGTCACAACCCCTGCCGTGAAGTAATACCACAAACTGCGTCACGCTGAACAGCAGCGCAGATTTTCAGGTAGAGGCAATAGGCCGCTCTCCCTCCCAGAATTAATACTTAATGGTTATTAATTACCAACCTGCGACGTGCTGAAGATCAGCGCAGATTTTCATGAAGAGGCAATAGGCCGCTCCTCCTTCCGTGAAGTATTACCTAACGGTCGTCTCGCGGGAGGGAAATGGAGCTGGGGTGGGTTTTTAGTGGGTGAGTCGAAAGACAAGTCTCGCATTTTTCGGCTTTTAATGATTTTTGCCACCTCCATAAAAACAAAAAAAAAAAATGCATATCCAAAACAGAATTGTTTTATCATTTGTTACATAGGAATTCAATAAATCGGGTATTTACGCCCTAATTATTGCATGAAATATGGGAAGGCGATGCTGGTGAAGTAGGTGATGGTTGCTTCAGTGCATACATACATGTGTATGCGCGCAGCACTATATTTATTAAATATGCAATTGAACTTAGTTGTCCCATTTATGCAAATACGTTTCTTTGAATTCTTCTTTTATTTATTTCAAATTTCAAAGTTTTATACTATCTTGAAAATGCATCGGGCCAGACAGTCAATAAAGAACATTATTTATCCGTTTTGAAGCCTTTGAGAGATGCTGTATGTTGCAAACGGCCGGAAATGTGAGCAAACAATTCTTGGATTTTGCGTGATGATAACGCGCCATCGCACCGATCAAAGAGATCAAAGAGAATACGACGAAGGAGCTGAAGGCCATGTCGGCCTACCACCGGAGCTGTTTGAAGGACTGGGTTAAACGTTGGCACATGTGTGTTGCTTCAGACGGGTCATATTTTGAAGGAGATAATATAAATTTGCCTGAAATTTAACTCTGTTATGTTTTATTTAAACATTCCCAGTACTTTTTATCATAGGGTACATATATGCGGCTTTGCGGACAGAAATGTGTGATTCGCTGGAATTGTTCAAGGAATCTAAGTCGCATTAACTTGCGACTGTCGAACAGTTAGAAGACATATTTACATACATATGTATGTATAAGGGTGCATACATACATACGGAGCCGCGGCCACTCGATATGACAAAAATTCAAGATTTATCAAATATTGGCAAATAATTCCACGCGAAATATTCCAATATTGACTATTTTCGAAAGGTCGCGAAAATTGACATATGGGCGGCTCGTTTATGAATGGAATTGAAATATGAGCTCGAACTTATGAATGAACTTTTTGTTTTTGTTCTAAATTGTTCAGCGCCGTCGCTGATAGAATCATGGCCGCTGCGACTGCGTCTACGAATGTATTTTGTTTTTGTAGTCGCTAGGCTTAGATTTTAGCTTCGGGCGACACGCGCATGTGAGGTATGTGTTTTTGTTGTGTTCTAGAACATTTTAGAATGTGTGGTGGCAAAGCGGCCATCGCGTTGCGCTTGCTGTTGCTTCTGCGTCTATCAAAGTATTGTGTTTTTGTAAGTACAATATTAGGAATATCGACTGGTGAAAGACAAAAGTACACGGAAGCAAGAAGGGAGCGCTGTGCTCGCGCATATATGCATGAATGTATGAACGTGCATGGAACATATGAATACAATTATTTTGTAGGAAGTTTAGAAGGCAAGTAGGTATATAATGATGTATGTATATGTGCTAGGACATAAAGTGGGTATATATGCATACATAGAGCAGAATTGTTTTTGCACTTGTTAGGAAGAAACTCGTTCACTAGTGCGTATGTGTATTTGATATCTTGTAAGAAAGTGATGTGCTGTGACGTGTGTACATACATACATACATAAGTCAAGGTTATTTGGGCATACATGCATATGTACATATGTATGAAAGGAAGATGATATTCTTGCGCATGTGCATTATTGTTTTTCATATATGTCGAATACATAAACTATAAATTGACATACATACAATATAAAATAAGTGTTGATTTATCTTTAACCGTTCTTTTTTTCTGAATGCAAATACCTCCTATTGAGATGTACATACATACATACCTATTATGTACATTGTCATATACCATCATTTATGTACATATAGAGTATACGTTCATTTATGAATGCATGTAATGAAAAACGTCATGAATTACTTTCAGAATTTATTAAAACTTATTCGCGTCGCGCGCATACATATCTACGTAGACATCACAAACCTTTTGTTCACAACGCAGGCGCAGAAATAAACGCTCTGCGTATTTATCCTCCCCACGTGACTCGCCATCAATTCTCGGGGCAAATTATTTTTTCGATTTTATATTTTTTTTTTTTTGGAGTTTACTCCTTAAGAAACGATATATAAGGCCCACGGTATGAAAAAAATATGGGTAGTAAAATCTGGCATACGCTGACGGAAGTGTACGCTGACGGAAGTGACGCCTTGCCCTTTCTCTACGCCCCTTTTCTCTTTTCGTTTGTGTTTTTGATGGTTTATTTAGTTGGTAAGTGTTTATTTTAAATTTTTCCAACGAAGACACAAACCACCACTTTGAATATTTGAATATTATCTGCGCAGCGCAATAGTGCAACAACAAACCATACAGCAGCTACTCAGTGTTTGTGCTACTACATTTCACCTCAAACTGTGCATGTGTAATTGTGCCTGCGAATGTTTTGTTACAATGGAGAAACTACTCAGAGTGTTTCGCTGCTACATTTGACATCAAACTGTGGCTCATCATCATAAATGTGTGGCTTACAAAGTATATTCACTAATTTTGCTAATAGCAAAATTGCATAGCTGGAAACATAAAACGCCTGTGTTAGCTATCCTACATAAAAGTAAATTTTGGTAACTGTGCGTGTTAATTATTAATTTCGCAGTTACCGTGTAAAGCAAATTAAACTTTAGAACAGCCATTTTTCATACGCCGCCGGCCAAGGCATCCACACCAGGGCAGCAATAGAAACTTGGTTAAGAATTTGCGCTAGCTAAGCTACGAACCATTTCTGGTTCAATTTTGCAAAGACGCTACTACAGTGCACATCAAACAGTGGACGAGTAGGTAGCAGCACAACGTACCGGAAATTTTACCCAATGCACGTTTTAAATGAGTTTCTGCAGAGAATGTTAATTAACATGCAAGAGAATTCTGTATTTTGTTGCATATAATTAACATTATCTGCTGCTACAAACCTTTCAAACCTCAATTTTACTAAAAATAGTTAACAGTAACATTTGTGCCTTCTCATCGGTAATCGTTCTTAAGGAGTAAACTCCAGTCGCGTGTCGGAGCTGACACACACACCTCTTTTTTTAATGAAATTGAAAAAAAAATTATGTGTAGTCAACGAGCATTTTCGTTAACTGTTCTTTCAACGAAAAGAAAAACACGCTATTCCGAAAAAATACAATTTATTTTATATATGTACATACATATATTCGAAGTTAAGGTAAATAGAAAATTACGGCACGGCGCCTCGAATTAATCTGCGCGACCTGGTATACGATCCAATTGCGACTGACATTGTCCTGCAGTTGGGGAGTAGATATATACTTGCTTTGATTGCTGCGCAGAGCAATTTACAAAAGTTTGTATATATGTACATACAGGTGTTATAGTGCATGAGAGAGGGCAAGTGCCGCGTTTATGTTGGTTGCGCTGACTGCGCTGCTTTCTGCATAACCAAACAAATTATGTAATAAATTTTACGTATTCGCTTATTGTTACAAAAATACGAAAATAGTAAAAATGTAATTGGTTTAATGTCGAGGTGAGAAATGTGTTGTGTGTTGAGGTGAAAGATGTGTGGTGTTTCTAATTTTTGTGTGGGGAAAAGTCAGTGAGGTGTCTATAAACTCGGTGTGCTAAATTTCCTTACTACAAATCTTTCAAATCTCAATTGTACTAAAAAAAGCTCTGCTACAACGGTTCTTATATTGTTTGTTTACCTGACTTTTTGTGAAAGAGCGTGGCAGAGAACGTTAATGAATAGAGAAGTCTTAATGACTGGAAAGTGTTCATTTTTGAGGGGTACTCGTTTCGCGAAGACAATTTCACCACTGACACATTTTTCACCAATAGTTAACAGCGTAAAAGGCAATTCGGAAAATTTAACAGCAAGTGAGTATTATTAACAACAGTTAGCAATGTAAGATATTATTAGAAAAGTTTGTGTGAGGGGCGTAATGTATTTGACATCACAGGTGCTTTTTTTTTGTGATTTATTTCGATCTTTGGAATTTGGAAAATTGCGCCAGAATAATAAATGTCAATCGCAAAAAGTTAACGGGATTTAAGTTTTGCGAAATTGCGAAGGCGACTTGCAAATTCCAACGGGCGGACTTTTATTCGGGCGTTAAAACCGGTTTTCGAGTGTTTAAAGTGCGTTAAAAATTTAGCGTTTTTTTTCAAAGCGCCGTGCGTGTATTCGAGTGTTTAAAGTGCGGTACAAATTTAGCGTTTTTTTCAAAGCGCCGTGCGTGACATCAAAAAATTTAAAATTAAAAAAAAAATGAGCGATAGATTGTGTCGCGTACGCGGTTGTTCGCGGGACGAAAAACGCCTGTTTTCGTTCCCAAAGGATCCTGAGGAAGTGGCAAAATGGAGGGACAACTTAAAAATCCCGACGGCGGTGCATCTTCCACCCCACAACTCATATGTGTGCGTTAAGCATTTTGAGCCATATGTTGTGGGTGGAAAATGTTTAAGAAAGGGTGCCATCCCCACCCTTCGTTTAGGTAAGTTTTTGTGCAATACATAAGTAGGTACATATGTGTGTTTTTATATTTCGCCATATTTTTATATTTGAGCCATATGTTGTGGGGGGAAAATGTTTAAGAAAGGGTGCCATCCCCACTTCGTTTAGGTAAGTTTTTGCGCAATACATAAGTAGGTATGTGTGTTTTTATATTTCGCTGAAGCGAACCTACAAGAATAGCAAACACACATACCTGCATATGTATTGCATACATTTCATACAATATTAGGGTGGATAGGTTTTATTGAGGGTGAGGCTTGCTAACTGGCAACATTAGAGTTTTGAGGGAGGAAAGTGGAGGAAGTTGAGAAATTTAAACTAATTTTTGAATGTAAATTATGTTACATATGCATATGTATGTGCATATATATTGAATGTGAATTATGTTACATATGCATATGTATAAATAAATATAAATGGGAATTACCAAGTGTGATAAAATTACCGAGCGAGTAGTTTTGAGGGATTTAGGATATGTATATAATTTCATAGAAAATAATTTTTTATTAATAACCATAATATTACAATACTCGGCATCCGTGGATATGCCTAGTTAAATAAAACAACCCATCAGAAAAATATCAAGCGAAATTATTTTTATTAATTTCTATCTCAAACCGTTTTTGAACTTTGCATTTGGGTCATAGTTGAACAGCTTATGCGGATTATGAAGTCTAGAGTGCGGTATAAATAGTGGGAAACAGGAAAAACTAAGATTTTTTAGATTAAATTTAAGCAAATATTCGATTATTAGTGACGAATGAGAGTGGTGGCGCGGCCTGGGGGCTGTGGGGAGAGAGTTCCATCATAAAAACAAGCATATAACCTTCATTGGGTGAAAATATAAATGCATTCAAATTTTTACGTCATTTGGTGTAGTCGTTTCGTAGTGATGTGTTATATGTAGTTTGATGAATTATTATATGTTTATGAATTATTATATGTTTTTAAATTATTGAATGTTTATAAATTATTATATTATAAAATACATTTTTCGAAATAGTTGGGCCCTGGCTTGCAACGTGCAACCAGCCGATACTGACAGGTTATATGTTTGTAAGCGCCACTTTAGTCCAGAGCAAGTAACTCGTTATAAAGTTTTAGATGGGGCTGTTCCATCTTTAAGATTAGAGCCAGTTACTAGAAGTCGCTCACCTAGTACTGGCTCTGATTGGGTTTGCCCGCCCGTTACTAAAGTGTACGTAAATCGTACAGTAGGTGTAGGAAACGATCTTACGTTAGAAGAATTCGCAAAATATTCCATGCTAGAGGAAACAAGGCAGGCACCCAAAAACAAAAACATCTGTGAGGACTTAGAAATCACAAGCAGTAGCGAACGATTTGCTCAGGCTGCTCGTTATTATCGGAGCAATGAAATAAAATTAAAAAAAGAATTCAAGAGTTAGAAGCAGAGAATGAGAAGCTACTGCAAAAATATAAATATTTGTGTAGTCGTGCAGTTCTTGCGGAAGAAACTTCAAGCAGTGATGCTGTAACTTTCGCAAGAATGATCGTCAGTGGCCAAAAAAATCGTTATAGCGAGGAGGAAAAGACATTGGCCCAAAACATCAATTATATGTCCTCCAAAGCATATACGTTTATGCGTGACGATCTAGGTTTTGCTTTGCCCCATAAATCATCCCATTCGCGTTGGCGCCCCATCAAATATGTTGTTCCGGGGTTCGATGCCAATGTCTGCAATAATTTAGAAAAAATTGTTTCAAATATGTCCGACACCGAACGCATAAGCGTTCTATTATTCGATGAAATTATCATCAAGTCGGACTTGAGCTATAATAAAGCTAGAGATGTTATCGATGGGTTTGTAGACCATGGGGAAGGTCAACGCGAAAACAACATTGGGAATAAATGTTTATTTTTTATGGTTAAGGGATTGTGCTCCAAATGGAAATACGTGTTTTCGTATTATATCTCCAGTGGTGGTATACATACGGAGACATTGATGTCCATTTTGAAAAAAAATATCGCACAACTAAAAAAAATGGGGTTAAAATTAAAAGGTATAGTTTGCGATCAAGGGCCCCCCAACAGTAGTGTCTTTAAATCTTTGGGGATTTTTGAGAATCGCCCCTTTTTCCTGCACGAAGGCACAAAAATTTTTTGCATGTATGATTATTGTCACTTGATAAAGTCCGTCCGAAATACCTTGATGAAATATGACATCTTAACATCAGATGGAGTGACAAGCTTCAAGGTGATCAAAAAATTGTTTGAAATTCAATACATAGTTGCGCGACTGATCTCAATGAAAATTTTACGCCAGAGATTTGAGAAGAAAGGTTCTAATTGTACAGATGATGACGATATAAATTTAGATTGGTATATAGGCCCCGAGGATCGTCATCTTGAGGCAGAAGTAGGAGACCAGCGTAATGACGATCTCATTTTAGAAGAGATTGATGTGGAAGATTTAAATTTTGCTGAAGAAAGTCATGAAGCTGAGGTACAAGTGCAGCGTTACTTCACTGGCTATGGTATTTACCAGAAAGTGCTGTGCAAGTTACAATGTGAAAAGTGCACCCACGCCATGACGAAAACAAAAGGGAGCTGAAGTTGCATTCAGAAGCCCTGATAAGATCAAAAACTTCACGGATGACAGCGATTTAAGGCTTGTCAATCCTGAAGACAGGGTTTTCGAAGTGTGTCGACTCCAAATGGTGTGGTACCGTCAGCTCTTCGCAAAATATGCCCACATTGCAGGTCTTAGGTGTTTAATGTTGTCCGCTCTAAAAGAAAAAACACAAAAAGTGTTTCCCGACTGGTTTATAGTATCTGGCGAATGTAGAGATCATCGCGTGAAGCTATTAGATTTTCTCTTAACTGTCCTTTTATTCAAGAATGCAAAGTGGCTCTTGCAAAATGAGGCCAATAATGCCAAAGACAGAAAAATGCGAAATAAATTAAAAAAGCTGTAGGTTGTAAGTAGGTTGTAAGCCAGGGCCCCACGAAAAGAGATTCACCGCTCACCCAGGTAATAAATAATCTATTAGCTATCTCTTGCATATGATGATACCTATTATTTTATTTCAGGGTTTTCCTCTTTTCTATATTTCAGGTTTTTTTTATTTATATATTTTACAGGTATTTTCCGTTTCAGGTTTTTTCTATTTTTTAGTCTATTTTACAGGTTTCTTTTTTATTTTTTCTTCTCTTTCAGCTAGCACCCGAGCCTAGATTTTTAAAGCACTACAATTTTTTCTTAACCATGATGGATTGAGAGTAGTGTTTTAAAAATCTGGTAAATCGCAATGACTTAATCGATGTCAATATCGAAGTCGTGTGAGAAATTGTTATAGTATGAGAACAATTTCGTAATTCGTGCTCTCAAAATTTTATTTATTTTTTTTCATTTCAGGAAATGTAAATACCTATTATTTATAGCATTGTAATATATATACATATACATAAATTTCTGTGAATAAAAATAAAAAATTAAAATTAAAAAAACTAGTATTTCATTTTCTTAAGGATAATAATATTTATTTGGTAAGAGGATCTTAAAGAAACATATACCAATAATACAATTCGACAGGATTTCATTAGAATATCAATACACATATTCGTTCAGCTCAATAAAATAAATATCTGCATATGAAAAATTGTTCCTATGCACGTGCAAAAGCAAAACACGCATATATAGTACATAAATACATGCATACAAACTGCCATAGCCATACATACATATGAGGCTGCGAGCACTTGCGACAGAAAAAATATTTCGATTTGCTATTGCTGTCGAGAATTTAGAACACATATTTACATACATATATTGATGCATACATATGTACGGAGCCGCGGCCACTCGACTTGACAAAAATTGAAGATTTACCAAATATTGGCAAATAATTCAACGCGAAATATTACAATATTGACTATTTTCAAATTGACGAGAAAATTGTCATATGGGCATATGAGCAGATGAGCTCGAACTTAGTGTTATAGAATATTTTGGATTTTTCAGCGCCGTTGCGACTAAAAAAATCATGACCGCTGCGACTGCGCGTATGAATGTATTTTGTTCTTGCAGTCGCTAGGCTTATAATTTTAGCTTCGGAAACAAGCCAGTGCTTTGTGTGTGCTGTTGTATGTACATACATATGTGTATACTAATAAGCATAGTTTTGCTGGGAGTCGAGAATGTATGTATATGTATGTACGGACATACATACATATAATAGGGCACACTTGCGCAATATACCATACGTGAGGTAGGTCATGGTTGCTTCAGTACATTGACCTTTTGCTTAATTGTTTCTTACATGTGTATGTATATATGTACATACATATGTATGTATTAAGAAACAGTTTAAACAGATTTTGTTACTGATATTCTTACGGTAACATACGAATATGCTTTTTTATCCTATAAAATATGTAATAATGGAGGATATCTTGGGTTTGTTAAAATTATTCTTTTATTTATTTTGAATATCAAAACCTTTTTGTTCTTGTAGTCGCTAGGCATAGAATTTTAGCTTTGAACGACATTCGGAATTAAAGGAATAAAGTGAGTGCCCTGCGTGTGCGGTTGTATGCACATGCAAATGTGTATATTAATACCTAAGCATTGTTTTGCTTGAATTCAATTCACATATTTATATTTGCATATGCCATCTTCCTGTGTGCCTGAAGCGTTTTCTATAAAGAATTTTTTGATTTGATCAATTGAACGTACATAGTTAGGGCATCAAGTGTGCATATACGCACACGCAAATACGTCGATGCATATGCAGAAGAAACATAACTAACATATATTGATATACATACATATACATCAATATACCATACACTTGTATGCTCTATGAATTCTTGTCTAAAATTAATTTAGACTCGAAAAATTATTAAAAATTTTCATCAAATTTTTATGAAGTTTTCAATTTACTAAAATTTTTGTTTGAATTCTTATTTTTAGATTAAATCAACAAACAAAAAGTGATGAATGTTGCCGCATAATTCAAAGGAACATAGAAGTGCACAAGCAAATTCTTTGCAAAGTGCCGTCGGCATTCGTCAGTTTGATTTCATACAGAAACCATAGAGTGAGCGGAGCCAATGTACTTCTACATAATTCACTGTAATCAGCTCTGTTAAAAACTTCCCCGCCTTCGAGTTGAGCGAGGTGAAACAGTGTTCGCCGTTTCACTTCATTTTTGACAATTCACACCATTCGTAGCTCGTGAAAATTCTCTATATTTAACGTTTTCTGAGCGTGGTTTAATATTATATTGATAAAAATGTCCGAGATAAGAATTTTGAAAATAAATAAAAATAAGGAAATGTTGGGTGTTGATGGGTATTTCTATTATTTAAAAAGAATAACAAAACAAAGGACATATAAGGTCGTGTTCCAAATGAATAGCGTGTGACTGTAAATCTCGATTGGTGGCTGAATTAAAAGACGGTATCCATTGGGTGATTAAAATGTCCGGTGTACATACCCATAGCCCTGAGGCAGTGGAAGGTTTTGTTCGCGATGCTAATATAAAGCTTAAAGAGTTATCTAAAAAAACATGCTTGCCGGCTAGCCAGATAATTCGAGAAACCATTGTGCTAACTACGAGCGATAGCCGAAGAAATGGGACATGAAAGAACCGAAAACTGTAGACGATATTGATATGCCACTTAATTATAAATCCTTGAAGGCGAGCTTTTTGTCTTGGCAGAAAAGTGGGTCGATGATGAACTTTTTATAATATTGGGGACATAATCTTCATTGGAAATGCTGAGTAGCAGTGACTGCTGGGCTGTTGATGGAACTTTCCATGTTGTTCCTCGCGTTATGAGGCAACTTTTTCCATACATGGCGAAATCGTGCTCTCGTTTTTTGCCTGATGAGTAAAAAAACGTTGAAGTCATATGTCGCTGTTTTTAACGAGTTGCTGACGATTGCAGGTAACCATGAACTAAATCTATGCCCTCAGCGTATAATTTGCTATTTCGAAATGGGTATCATATCGGCAATTAAGCAATGTTTCCCAAATACTGATTTACGCGGCCATTTTGGACAACTAATATGGCGAAAGGTTCAGAAGGAGAGGTAATTAAAGCCTATTTTATGGTTGTGTATGTATACTAAGTAATAATATGTTCTTTTTATGTATAGATTGGCTCAAAAATATGGGACTTCGGTGGAATTCGCACTGCAAGTCCGAATGATTAAAAGCTTAGCTTTCGTACCGCCAAGCGAAATACCGAATTACTTTCAAACATTACTTAATAACTGCGATGATGAAAGTGTAAAAAATTTACTAGTTTGGTTTGATAAAAATTATATTGATATAAATAATAATAATTCCAAATATTCTCCCGAGTTTTGGTCAGTGCATGACCATAATGCATCGCAAACAGAAACGTTTCCTAGAACACAAAACAATATTGAAGCGTGGCATCGCCGGCTGAAAGTTATTGTTGGAACAAGAAACTCTCAATTTTACCATCTTGTGCTAAGTTTGCAAAAGGAACTTATTTTAGCGAAAACTCAAATGTCAAGAAAAGAAAATGGAGAAAGAGTTAGAAAAAAAAGGAAAATAATTAAAAAAAAACAAAAACAGCTGCGAAGAATTATTAAGACAAGAAATGAATTAAGTCACACTACATATTTAAAAAGAATTGCAAAAAATATTGTAATTGGCTAAACTAAAATATTGTTATCACTTAAACATATATGTATGTATATTTATGGAATAAATGTTTATTTTGTTACTTCTTGTATGACGAAAATCACAAAACTTGAATAAAACTTTCGCATTAAACATGCAGAATTTTGAAAAAGCAGAACTTTAGAAAGCAGAATTTAAAAAAGCAGAGTTTTCTTGCAATTTACAGAATTTTGTAATACAGAATAATGATACGCTCCTCGTAAAATTTATTAATTACATAATTTTTTTTCAATTAGCGAGGAAAAATAGGCGGTGCGTTTATTTTTCGACTGCTTATTTTTTTACCATTTTGTTACTTTTGAAATGATAAGCGGATACATAAAATTTATTACAAATTTTTTTACGATTACATTAAAAAAAAAAATTTAAAAACGAAAAAAAAAAATTTGCGCCGAGAATTGATGGCGAGTCACGTGGGGAGGATAAATACGCAGAGCGTTTATTTCTGCGCCTGCGTTGTGAACAAAAGGTTTGTGATGTCTACGTAGATATGTATGCGCGCGACGCGAATAAGTTTTAATAAATTCTGAAAGCAATTCATGAAGTTTTTCATTACATACATTCATAAATGAACGCATACTCTACATGTACATAAATGATGGTATATGACAATATACATAATATGTAAGTACATGTCAATAGGAGGTATTTGCATTCAGAAAATAAAACGGTTTAAGATAAATCAACACTTATTTTATATTGTATGTCAATTTATAGTTTATGTATTCGACAGCATTTACATACATACATATGTGTGTTTGTACATTTGTATATGAAAAACAATAATGCACAAGCGTAAGAACATCATCTTCCTTTCATACATATGTAAATATGCATGTATGCCCAATAACCTTGACTTATGTACATATGTACACATGTCACAGCACATCACATACTTACAAGAAATCAAATACACATACGCACTAGTGAATGAGTTTCTTCCTAACAAGTGCAAAAACAATTCTGCCCTATGTATGTATATATACCCACTTTATGTCCTAGCATATATACATACATATATACCTACTTGCCGTCTAAACTTCCTACAAAATAATTGTATTCATAAGTTACTACATCCATGCACGTTCATACATTCATGCATATATGCGCGAGCACAGCGCTCCCTTCTTGCTTCCGTGTACTTTTGTCTTTCACCAGTCGATATTCCTAATATTTTACTTACAAAAACACAACATGTGCCAACGTTTAACCCAGTCCTCCAAACACCCCCGGAAGGCCGACATGGCCTTCAACTCCTTCGTCGTATTCTCTTTGATCAGTGCGATGGCGCGTTACCATCACGCAAAATCCAAGAATGGTTTGCTCACATTTCCGGCCGTTTACAACATACAGCATCTCTCAAAGGCTTCAAAACGGATAAATAATATTCTTTATTGACTGTCTGGCCCGATGGAAGGTACTCATGGTGGACTATGCCTTGGCAATCGAAGAAAACAGTCAACATCACCTTCCCGGTTCTTTTTGCTCATAGGGTATACATATCCCATCTTTTCAATGACGGACAAGAAGACGGTCGCAGTTGTTGTTTTTTATATGCATACATTTTGCGTTCGTTGAAGGTTTGTATATATTTATATACATATGCGTGTATGTGCGTTTGGCTTTCTGGATACATCCGTGGATATTAGAATATTTTCTCATCAATATGTGTATGTAAGTAGTTCAGATTTGACTGAAGAGATTAAATATAGGAATGCATATTCATATGATTGCCTTTATGGCTGTTTTACATATAAATTAATTCAAAAGAAGTATGAATAATGTTATATAGAAAATAAATTTCTAAATAACAGGTATTAGAAAAACCTGAATACACTATTTTAAATCAATTCTAATTAAACCAAATACAAAAAATTAAATAAAAATATCGAACAAAGAAAAATACCTAAGGGACTTGAACCTGAGTCAAACATGAGACTATGTACCGCATACACGACACGTCTTTCACGATTGCGCTAATCTACAATTACTAATGAGCTTTTCTAAATCAGTTATTTATTCGATTCGCAGTTTTATATGCACATATTGTACGTTAGTTGAAAGTTTGTATGCGTAATTATATGCATATGTCGCGGGCAAAAGTAAGGTGAATTTATTTGTCAAACTTCGCGGGATTAAAATTTCGCTCTAGTTATTTTTTTCATGAGTTGGCAGCACTGTTAATAACATCTGGGCCAACTTTCATGTTAATGTCATTATCAGTAATATATTTACGCTTGTGTTTACCAAACGACCAAGAGTGCATTTTTCGATTTTTACAATGTCTGATTTGATTGAGCAGAGAAGTGCCATCAAATTTTGTTTGCGGAATCAAATTGCATGTTGCTGCGGAAACGTTTAGCATGTTGCAGAAGGCATTTGGTGATTCGACCATGTCGCAGAAAAATGTTTATAAGTGGTACAAACACTTCAAAGAGCGCCAAGAACGTGTTGATGACTTGCAGCACTCCGGACGACCATCGACGTCAACAGATGACCAACACGTCAATAAAGTGAAGGAGTTAGTGCTCAAAAATCGTCGGTTGACTTTTAAAGACCTTACTGATATGATCGGAGTATCAGAAGGACCTGTGAAAACCATTTTGAAAGACCATTTGGGCCTACGAAAAGTCAAATCTCGTTTGGTACCGAAAACTCTCAATTTTTTGGAAAAAAGTAGTCGCGTTGATGTGTGTGAAACAATGCTTTCAGACTATCAGGACAAGCTCAAATGCATCATTACGGGAGATGAGACTTGGATTTATGCTTACGACCCTGAAACAACCGACCACTTAAGCGAATATCGTGCTAAAGGCGAGGCCAGACCGAAAAGAGCACGTCAAAGTCGTTCAAAAATAAAGGCCATGATGACAGTTTTTTTCGATTTTCGTGGTGTGGTGCACTATAAATTCCTTTCACCTGGCCAAATTGTTTTTTTTTTTTCGGGACAACTAGCAAGTGCAGCACTCAGACATTAATTAAGTCCATTGTACTACACTTGGATTCCCTTTTAATTTTCTTTAAATCTACCCGATCTCCGAAGAAATCTGACTAGATCTTGTGGTGCCAAGGGGTCAAGATGGTCGCTTCTTAACACATCATTGCCAAACACCTCAAACCTGATTCGAGCGAAGGCGGGGCAGACACACAGGAAGTGGTCCGCCGTCTCATCCTCCTCTTCACAAGCTGGGCAGAGTACACTGTCTGAGATGCCCAACCTTTCCATGTGCTTCGCCCACAGAAAGTGGCCCGTCATCAGTCCAACCAGCCGTCTGCACTCCCCTCTGCTTAATGACAGAAGGGTTTGCGACAGTCGATCGGACATGACAGGTAACATCAGTTTAGTCCATCTGCATCCTCTTTCAGCCTGCCAAGCTCGCTTGTGGTTGGTAGTTACCAATTTGCTAACCGTGGCCGTGATGGCCGCAGAAGGGAGTGGCAAAACGGGCTTTGGGCCAAAGAAGTTGGCCTCTTTTAATCCCAGAAACAACAGCAGATCTTCCTCTGCTCGCACCGAAACGATTCTTTGGGCCAGGTACGAAAGAATCCAATTTACTAGCACCCGGTCTACGCCGTGCCTACTAGCAGAGTTACACATACTGTCAAAAGTGGCATTATCAAACGCCCCCTCTATGTCTGAAAAGATGCCTGTTACGCCAAATGGCTTATAGTTTTAATTATTAATTTAAGTGTTATCATTAATTATCCGAAATGAATTTTTATAAGTTTCTCAATTTAACTGTACATTTAAATATTATGTCTGCTGTTCAAATTACGGTTGTATGCCATAATAACACTATGTATATATGTATAAGTACATAGATAACATAACGTAACATAAAATACATAATACATTTTCTCTTAATTATATATAGTCCGTTAGTTAAGTTTAGGCTAAGAAATTCTATATAAACAAGAAGTAGAAAATAAAGAGGTGACTTGTAAAGTTACAACGAACGCGCTCGCAGTTTATATTTCAGGCAATTGTTGTATTCGCGCAAAATAACTTACAATCTTAAAAAAGCTTAAGATTTTTCAATGCCCATAGCGTAGTCCCTCATGTCGATGGCCAGCTCTACCCTAGCAACAAGGTTTCGCAGTGCCGACTCGCAGGATTTTCCACTCTGATAGGCATGCTGAAATGGAGACAGAGGGTGAGCCTTCAGCGACTTCTGACGTATGCGCAATTCCACCAGTCGTTCGAGACTTTTCAGCACGAAAGAGGTTAGGCTGATGGGTCTAAAGCTTTTGGGGCTGGTGTAGTCGTCTTTTCCAACCTTTGGGATGAAAGCGACCGTCACCATCCTCCAAGAGCGTGGTATGTAAGCCAGTGCCAGGCATGCCGAGAAGATTTTCTTCAGGGCTGCTGTCACGGACTCTGCACCTTCCTTTAGCATAGCAGGATATATGCCATCTGTTCCGGGCGACTTGTAGCCGCCAAAAGATTTGATGGCCAAACTGTTAATAAGGAATATTATTTGAGCGTTATGCGTCGTTTACGTGAAGCAATTCATCTAAAAAGTCCAGTCCACACTGCACTCGCTCTTCGTGACGATTTCGCCAAAAATTCCACGCATATCGGTCCGCAACCACCGTATTCGCCTGATTTGGCTCCGTGTGACTTCTGGCTATTCCCAAAACTCAAGAGACCACTCCGGGGAACGCGTTTCGAGTCGATTTAGGAGATAAAAGCTGAATCGAAGAAGGTGCTGATGGCTATACCGGAAATAGACTGTTTGGCATGTTTCGGGGATTGGAAAAATCGTTGGCATGGCATAAGTGTATTTCATCGAAAGGGGACTATTTTGAAGGGGATGAAATTGATTTACAAGAATAACTTACTTTTTGCCCACAGTAGTAATTTGGATTTGATGAAAAAGATTAAAGACATATGTACATATTTTCTGTTTCGATTGATAACGAATAATTCCGCCGACTTTAGCTTCTGCACCACAAATTAACTGCCGCGCGGCCTTCTTAATCGCAAATTTATTCGCTTCGCTGTGGGCATGAAATAAGTCGATTTCCTTAGTAGTGTGGCGAAAAATCTTATGAAATTTCTTAGTAGTGTGGTAAACGCAGAAAAAATCTGAATTCCTGTCCTAGCGTGGTAAGTAAATATAGCAACCCTCCACTTGCGTGGTAAATATCTGCAATCCCCCACTAGTGAGGAAAGTTGAATTTGAAAATTCCTTAGTATGAGTCTAAAAATTAGTACTCGAAAAAAGCTCATTTAACATTTACTCCTTCTCATTGCATTAACATTCTCTGGCTCTAGCGTTTACCACACTACTAAGGAACTTCATAAGATTTTTCGCCACACTACTAAGGAAATCGACTTATTTCATGCCCACAGCGAAGCGAATAAATTTGCGATTAAGAAGGCCGCGCGGCAGTTAATTTGTGGTGCAGAAGCTAAAGTCGGCGGATTATTCGCTTTGTTTTTTGGCACGTATTTAATGCAGGTTCAAGTCCTGAAGACATATTTTTTTTCTTGCACATTTTTTTTTACAATTCAAACCAGGAAAGTTTGGTAAAATTTTTGAGTTTATTTTAATTAAAATTTCTTTAAAATACTGTTGTTTTTGTATTTCATAAATGGAAATTTCTTTTCGGTATAAAATAGTTCATACTGAATATGACCTGATTTTTATATAAATCAATCCAAACAGAAAATATGTACATATGTCTTTAATCTCTTTCATCAAATCCAAATTATATTGATGAGAAAGTATCATTCTAATATCCGTTCAGAAAGCCAAACGCGCATACACGAACACATATGCATGTACTTCTGCTCAAATACGAACGAGACTGATTTAATAAAACACAAACGGTTAATTATTGTTCAATTTTCATTTTATCTCCTTCAAAGTAATCACCATTGAAGGCGATACACATATGCCAACGTTTTTTCCAACCATCATAGCATTTCTGGAAGGCCGATTCCTTCTTCGAATTCTCTTTTATGACTTCAATTGTCTCAAAATGTTTTCCACGGAGCGGTAACTTGAGCTTGGGAAACAGGAAAAAGTCACACGGAGCCATATCAGACGAATACGGTGCTTGCGGAACGATATTAACATTATTTTTGTTCAAATAATCGCGAACAAGACGTGATGAGTGAGCAGGTGCATTATCGTGATGCGAGAACCATGACTTGTTGTCCCACAATTCCTTCCTTTTAAGACGAATGTTCTCGCGCAAACGCTTTAAAACGCCTGAATAATATTCAGCGTTAACCGATCGGCCTTGCGGAAGGAACTCCGAGTGCACCACACCTTCGTAATCGAAAAAAACAGTCAGCATAACCTTAATTTTGATGTTGCTGGACGACGTTCATGAGGCAAGTTTTCAACCGATGTACGGCCCTCTTTGAACGATTTGTACCTCTGGAAAACACGTGCACGCGATAGAGCAGAGTCCCCATAGGTTGTGTGCGACATTTTTAAGGCGTCTGAAGCCGAAATTTTGTTGGGATAACAAAATTTCAAACAAATTCTTTGTTCAACTTGAATTTCCATCGTTAAATTCGAAAAACACACAAACTTGACTTGTTTACAGTAGCACAGAAAACAAACTATGTGACTTATCACGCTGAAATTTACCATGTAAGCTTATAACAGTCCTACCATCCAACAACAATTTTTTTTTTGCCATATGTCATCCGCGGACCGTTTTATTGATAAAGTCTCGTTCATATTTGAGCAAAAGTATGTATATAAATATGCATACAAACTTTCAACGGACGCCAAATTCATGCATATCAGGACGTTCAATAATGTGTGTGACTGACACATAGATGGCGGCACTAGTACTAAATCAATATTTTTTTCGAACGTTGGCAACCTTTTCAGGCTTACTGTCAAAATCATATGTTAATCCGACCATTTGTTTACAAGTTACAGTGCCTTAAGTGACGCTAATTTTGAGTTTAAAAAAAAAATTAATTCAAAGGAATTCCGTGTGCTGATTTATCATTGTTTTTTAATGAAAAAAAATACTGTTCAATGCCAGGAATGGCTTGAAAAACATTAATCGGACTCTGCTCCATCAAAAAGAAGCATTTGTTATTGGTATGCCGAATTCAAACGTGGTCGTACAGACACCGATGACATTCCATCAACTGGAAGGCCAAATGACGCTGTTATTCCGGAAAACGTTGAAAAAACATTGAAAATCATTGTCCGACCGTAAAGTGAAAGTGAGGGAGATTGCTGACATTCTAAAGATATCAGCAGGCAGTGTACACACCATAATACACGAATATTTGGTATGAAAAAGGTGTTTTCCAAATGGGTGCCGCGTTTGCTCTCACTGGAGCAAAACCAACAACGAATCGATGATTCAAAGAGCTGTTTGGACATGTTTACGCGCAATAAGTCGGAGTTTTATGTATTGTACATATGCATATAATTACGCATACAAACTTTCAACTAACGCAGAATATGTGCATATAAAACTGCGAATCGAATAAATGAGTGATTTAGAAAAGTTCATTAGTAATGAAAGATGTGTATGCAGTACATCGTCCCATATTTGACTCAGGTTCAAGTCCCTTAGGTATTTTTCTTTGTTCGATATTTTTATTTAATTTTTTGTATTTGGTTTAATTAGAATTGATTTAAAATAGTGTATTCGGGTTTTTCTAATACCTGTTATTTAGAAATTTATTTTCTATATAACATTATTCATACTTCTTTTGAATTGATTTATATAATATGTAAAACAGCCATAAAGGCAATCATATGAATATGCATTCCTATATTTAATCTCTTCAGTCAAATCTGAACTACTTACATACACATATTGATGAGAAAATATTCTAATATCCATGGATGCATTCAGAAAGCCAAACGCGCATACACGCATATGTATATAAATATATACAAACCTTCAACGAACGCAAAATGTATGCATATAAAAAACAACAACTGCGACCGTCTTCTTGTCCGTCATTGAAAAGATGGGATATGTATACCCTATGAGCAAAAAGAACCGGGAAGGTGATGTTGACTGTTTTCTTCGATTGCCAAGGCATAGTCCACCATGAGTACCTTCCATCGGGCCAGACAGTCAATAAAGAATATTATTTATCCGTCTTGAAGCCTTTGAGAGATGCTGTATGTTGTAAACGGCCGGAAATGTGAGCAAACAATTCTTGGATTTTGCGTGATGATAACGCGCCATCGCCCTGATCAAAGAGAATACGACGAAGGAGCTGAAGGCCATGTCGGCCTACCACCGAGGCTGTTTGAAGGACTGGGTTAAACGTTGGCACATGTGTGTTGCTTCAGACGGGTCATATTTTGAAGGAGATAATATAAATTTGCCTGAAATTTAACTTTGTTATGTTTTATTTAAACATTCCCGGTACTTTTTGATCATAGGGCACATATATGCGGCTTTGCGGACAGAAATGTGTGATTCGCTGGAATTGCTGGAATTGCCGAAGCTGAAGACGAAAAACAGTGCAGAACAAATCGTATGAATTCGCTCGCTCGTACGCATAGTGCGCGCTGTGACGAAGACGAAGATGAAGACGAAACGCAAACAATCAGCTTCAAACGCTGCTGTACTGAATTTGAAGACGAATCGCTTGCTAGTTACCGTTGTTTTTGTTTGTTTGTTCTGTCTATGCTTTGGCACGTGTTCAAGTTTAGTTGTAATTTGTGATTTTACGGACGCACATGTTTTGTGAAAATGTCTGCAATTAACGAGAAATTAATTGCAGCAATATTTAAAAAACCCTGTTTATGGGACCATCAAAACAAACTCTACCACAATAGGCAAATAATTGACCGAAATTGGAACGAAATTTCAAACGAACTGAATGTTGATGGTAAGTAATTTAATTAATTTTAATCACAATGAAATAATAATAGAATGGAAAATTTAAATACTATCAGCATTTCTATGGCTGCAAACATAACTATGGAAAGTGTCTCTAATTATTCGACCTCTTTTCTTTGAAATTTCCAATATATTTTTTGGTTTGTTGCTTATAAATTGTGCCTCTGCCATGTGCGTGTCCAGATCTTCTAAATCTAGCATTGTATTATGCAATATACAAATTGCTTTAACAATAATTTCTGCGTTAGATGGTGTCGTTTCAATTGGCTTCCATAATATTCTCCATTTCGAGTTAATTATGCCAAATGCACATTCCACACACCTACGCGCTCTGGACAAACGACTATTAAAATATTTATTTTCCAATGTTAGATTTCTTCTGGCATATGGTCAAAGAACCCAGTCCAAAAGCGGATAAGCTTCACCTGCAAGCAACACGTATGGCATGGATATTGTGGTATTGGGCAAATAGGAATCCTTCGGAAAATTTAAGTCTCCAGAATTTTTCATTGTGTAAATCGCTGAGGAAGCAAAAGTTCCACCATCACTCTGACGTCCGTATCCACCAACTTCGATAGTAACAAATTTACATTTTGCGTCAGCGACTGCCTGCAGCACTATTGAGAAAAATTTTTTATAATTATAAAACATTGATCCTGAATTCGCTGGGCATTTTAGACGTATGTGCTTTCCATCAATAGAGCCAACACAATTTGGGAATTCCCAAAGATTCCAATACTGGTCCGCAACTTTCTTTAAATTTTGTTCTGTGGGCACAGCCATATGTATAGGCTGCAAAACTGTCCACAAAGCTTCACATGTCTCTATAACAATGGAACGAACCGTTGAAGCACCCATTCGAAAGTTAAAAGAGATTGATCTGAATGAAGTTCCAGTAGCAAGATATCTAAAATAACAAAACAATTTAAAACAATGTTATGCAACTAATAAAATTCTAATATGTATTTTTTAGCTATGGTTTTGAAAAAAAACAAATGGAAATAATTGGGGGACACGTTTCGAGCTGAATTATGGAAATGTCCACCGGACCGTTCTGGCGACGCTGGACCTCATTCAGTCAACGAGAAGTGTTCTCAATGGAGTCATTTCGAATCCATGATGTTTATAAAGGACCAGAAAAAGTGCCGCCAGTCTTCCGGAAATTTAAGTCGCCAAAAAAACAATGAAGTACAAGATATGAACATTAATATTGGCGAAGATGTTAATAGTGTAGATATAGAGGCGCCGCACGTTATCCTCCTAGAAATCTAAAACGCCGTCATAATAACAAAGAAGATGAAATGATCAACATCGAAAAAAAGAAGTTGGAGCTGTTAGAACAGAAAACAAAAAACAAGATTTCAGCCGCCGATGAAGACATAGCTTTTTTTGTGAGCCTATTGCCACACGTTAAAAAGATGGATCCCCAAACGAAACTTTTGTTCAGAATGGATATGCAAAAATCGGTCTATCGTCACGTGTACAACGTGGGGCGCTCTTTTAATCTACAAAATATTGAGAACCAAGCTTTTTGTGTATCATCACCGACTCTACTTGAATCTTCATTAAATCAATATTCCGATAATGCTTTATCCCCACAGGAACCGAGCACTTTTGTTACATCAGGAAATATTATTACATTTTCAAATTAAGTTAAGACAGTCGATAAACAAGTAATTAAATGAGAAGTAATAATCAATAAAAGGCATAGAACTCAATATATTTTAAATTATTTTTTACCTTAACGTCACAATTAGCCTTTCAGCACATATAAATGGCGTTTTCTTAAAATTAGTCCAATTTTTAATTATAAGTGGCTCAATTTTAATTAGAATATAATCAAATGTGGTAATTGTCATTCTGGTATATTCCACAAATTTATTTTCATCGGGGCCAGCTCATCATACAAATGATGAAATTCACCAAATGCTTCTCTTCCCAAATTTATAGGGTGTATTTTTTTTATTTACTTTTATACGTTTTTATTTAAAATATAAGCTTTGCTCAATCAGCAGGTCATCTTCTGATGAGGAATCCATTGCGACTAACATAACAAAAGCGCAACAAATTCGTCTTGCACTGTGCAACCAATTCGCTTACTCGTAACGCAAGCAATTTCTCTTCAGCTTCGTGTCAGCGTGCACTGTGTTTGCAGCCTTAGAAGACATACTTACATACATATAAGGGTGCATACATACATATGGAGCCGCGGCCACTCGACATGACAAAAATTCAAGATTTATCAAATATTGGCAAATAATTCCACGCGAAATATTCCAATATTGACTATTTTCGAATGGTCGCGAAAATTGGCATAAGGGCGGGTCGTTTTATGAATGAAATTGAAATATGAGCTCGAACTTATGAATGAACTTTTTGTTTTTGTTCTAAATTGTTCAGCGCCGTCGCTGATAGAATCATGGCCGCTGCGACTGCGTCTACGAATGTATTTTGTTTTTGTTGTCGCTAGGCTTAGATTTTAGCTTTGGGCGACATGCGCATGTGTGGTATGTGTTTTTGTTGTGTTCTAGAACATTTTAGAATGTGTGGTGGCAAAGCGGCCATCGCGTTGCGCTTGCTGTTGCTTCTGCGTCTATCAAAGTATTGTGTTTTTGTAAGTACAATATTAGGAATATCGTCTGGAGAAAGACAAAAGTACACGGAAGCAAGAAGGGAGCACTGTGCTCGCGCATATGTATATGCATGAATGTATAGTATGAACGTGCATGGATGTAGCAACATATGAATACAATTATTTTGTAGTAAGTTTAGAAGGAAAGTAGGTGTATATGTACCTATGTATATATGATAGGACATAAAGTGGGTATATATACATACATAGAGCAGAATTGTTTTTACACTTGTTAGGAAGAAACTCATTCACTAGTGAGTATGTGTATTTGATCGGTTGTAAGAATGTGATGTGCTGTGACATGTGTACATACATAAGTCAAGGTTATTTGGGCATACATGCATATGTACATATGTATGAAAGGAAGATGATGTTCTTGCGCTTGTGCATTATTGTTTTACATATACAAATATACATACACACACATGTATGTTGTTCTTTCCACCGGGTTGAGCGACTGAGCTGGGCTCTAAGCTACCGTGGGGGTCGGCAGGTTGCGGATAGCCGGAAGGCCTGTAGTAGCAGGTTAGTTGCGAAATAAGTTTAAACGAATAAGCAATCCCCGATAATGAGCGGCCAGAAGCGGAGGATGCGGCTAAATGACAGCCAGCCCATCCGATGAGGTTTCCGGTGACAGAGGCCCAAAGTGAATGCCTCTAAGAAATAGTTGTCTCCCCAAGCCCCCAAGGCTATGGGGAGCACAACAAAAAAAAACAAACAAAAAAAATCCGGGCGCGGCGGTTTCCATAGTGGACGGCTTCCTGGTCGCCGTCTGTTCACCATGTTAGGTGCGGCTGCTAACTGACCGGTATATGCCGTGGCGCACTGGGAGTATCTCATCACTTCAAGAACCATCTCTGTTGTTGAAGTGAGGCGAGTGATGTAAGCTTGCTCTGCCGAGGTGTTAGCTGCGGGGTGTATCAGTGACCAGCCCCTTCGGGCCCTAATCAGGGAGTGTGTATTGGACGCAGAGGTAGTAGTATGCGTTGTCCCGGGTGAGCTCCGGTCCGTCCGTGTTTTCCGGGACCGGTAAAGCGAAGAACAGGCCTCAGAGAACTGGGGTAGGGGCACTGTCCCCAAGGGTATACCCGTTCCTGTTTATTTCGGCCCGCCCCCCTACACACGATGCGCTGGTAAATAAAAAAAGAATGGAAAACAAAATGAGAAATACAAATACAACAAACAACAGCAGTAACATTTATGCAGCCATTATGGGCAGTGGAAATAAAAGCCGGGAAGAGGCTAACAGAAAGGAACCAGGTGCAAGTGGATCGAGTGATCTACTAGTGGACCTAACTGAGGAGTACAAGACCCCCAAAGGCCGTATAATCACGGGGGCTGATCCTTTTAAGCGCGCACCAATGCTGAGGCGGAGTCCTATCAAGACGCTCAGTGTGGAAAGGCCTGAGAGAGCAAAATCGTCGCCACCTGCGTTGCAAGAAAACAATGAGAAAGCAGCAAAATCGAGTAACAATACCTTAACGCTTCTTGGTGAGACGATTGGGAAGTTGACAGAAGCAATGCGTCTACCACAACGCTCGATTAACAACCATATAAGGGAACTCCTCGAAAAGATCACTAAGCTACACTCGAGAGCTCAGGAAGAAGCGAAAAGCAAGGAAGCCAAGCAAAACGTTCTTGGTAACGACTGAAGGAACACCGAAAAGACCGCGCGACGATAAGTAGCCGGGTAGAAAAACGCCACCCAAAAAAAGCAAGACCACTCACGAAGAAGAACACAAAGTGTCAGCAAGTGCAGACAAAAAAGCCAAAGGAGAGAGTAATGCCAAGAGGACAAACGGGGATATGGAAAAAGGCTGGATGAGTGTCAAGCGCAAACCAGCCAAGAAGAAAGTGACAAATAAACCACCCCCGAGGCCGGATGCGATTGTCATTGCGCGTGCCGGAACAATGACGTACAGTGGCATTCTCAGGGTGGTTAAAAAAAATGATGCCCTGCAAGATCTCGGCGAAAATGTTACGCGCATAAGAAAGACGGCCAAAAGCGAAATCCTGCTTCAATTGAAAAAAGAGCAGATGGCCAATACAGGAGTATACAAGAAGAAAATTGGCAAGGTGCTAGGTGACCAGGCACAAATCAAGGTCCTAACCCACGAGATGTTAGTGGAGATCCGTGATTTAGATGAAATCACAACCAAAGAGGGCATAGGTGAGGCAATACGAACGCGAGCTAACGAGCTTAACCTATTTAGTGAAAACGCAATAAAAAGTTTTAGAGCGGCGTAGGCAGGCACGCAAACAGCTGTGATAAGCCTACCAGCACTGGACGCAAGGCGACTGCTTGGGAAGCAAAAACTCAAAATCGGCTGGGCGGTATGCCGAATAAGAGAAAAGCCTGACTTAAGGAGATGCTACAGATGCCTGGAGTATGGACACCTAGTGAGGGCGTGTACAAGCGAAGACGACAGAAGCCAGAACTGTCTCAAATGTGGAGAAAAGGGTCACCAAGCGAAAGTATGCGGTAAAAAGCCCTTCTGCGGAGCTTGTAAAAGAAATGGAACAGAAGATACAAGCCATCAGATTGGAAGCAGAAAATGTCCCCTGTATTAAGCGGCGTATATTAAAAGGAAGAAATGAGGAATGAGCAGATCAATCTAAGCCATTGCGAGGCTGCACAAGAGCTCCTTAAACAAAGGGTATATGAAAATAAGGTGGATGTTGTGCTAGTCAGCGACCAGCATAAAAACCTAAACGTCGGAACGTGGGTCTCGGACAGCAGAAGTAAATCAGCTATTTGGGCTTGTCGACGAAATACCCTGCAGGACAAACCGCACACCGACAGTGATTACTATACCCGAGCAAAAATATGTGGCATATATTTCTACAGTTGCTACGCGCCACCGAAACTGACGCAGGCAGAGTTCGAAAACCTACTGGATGAACTTGTGCAAAACGCTCGTGGTACCACACCAAACGTGATTGCGGGTGATTTCAATGCGTGGGTCTTGGAATGGGGTAGCAGATACACCAATAAAAGGGGAGATGCCTTGATTAAGGCATTCTCACTGCTTGCTGTGGTTCTGCTAAACACTGGGGGAAAAAACATCTTCGAAGTGAATGGTCGTGCATCAATAATCGAAATCACTTACGCCAGCAGGGCTCTAGTACGATCAGCAAGGTGGCAAGTGAGTGATTTTTACACAGGCAGTCACCACCTGGAGGATGGTTCCATGTGTAGAAGTCCACGCAAGTGGGGAAAGTTACTGATCGCCATTCACTTGGGAATGGCCAGGACGATTCTTCTGCATATGGTTCAAGCAGCTCACAACGGCCGGGATTAGCCCACGTATCCTCTGGGTAGCTTCCGAACACCCGTTCGGGAGTGAGCTAAAGTGAGAAGGCGAAACATTTCAGGATAGCTGGTTGTGCGTTGGGTTTGGGACCCGCCACTTAAAAATCCCCCCCAATGAAAAGTTTGAAAAAGCCTCGGATGAGACCTCCCTATACTGATGACGACCCCTGCAAACAAAATAAGGAATATGATTTGAGGGCATGCACCTGGAATGTCCGGTCCCTTAATGGGGAAGGTGCCTCTGCCCGGCTGGTTGATGTCCTCGTGAGAGTAAAGGCTGACATCACTGCCATCCAAGAGATGCGATGGACGGGGCAAGGAAAGAAAACCATAGGACCTTGCGACGTCTACTACAGCTGCCATGTAAGGGAGCGCAAATTCGGTGTCGGATTTGTTGTGGGAGAGAGACTTCGTCGCCAAGTACTGTCGTTCACTCCGGTGGACGAGCGTCTCGCAACAATCCGCATCAAAGCCCGTTTTTTTAACATATCGCTAATTTGCGCCCACGCCCCGACGGAAGAAAAGGACGATGCGACCAAAGATTCCCTCTATGAGCGCCTGGAACGCTCCTATGAGCGCTGCCCCCGCCACGACATAAAAATCGTGCTTGGCGACTTCAACGCCAGGGTGGGCAAGGAGGGAATTTTTGGTCCCACAGTCGGAAAATTCAGCCTGCACAACGAAACATCCGGTAACGGACAGAGGCTGATCGACTTCGAAGGGGCCCGAAACATAGTAGTCTGCAGCACCAGATTCCAGCATAAGAAGATTCACCAAGCCACCTGGCTGTCTCCTGATCGAAAAACACGAAACCAGATCGATCATGTTGTGATAGATGGAAGAACCGCTTCTAGTGTATTAGATGTACGTACGATCCGAGGACCCAACATCGACTCGGATCACTACCTTGTTGCAGCCAAACTGCGCACACACCTCTGTGCAGCAAAAAAGTACATCTACCTACGCAAAGAATGTTCGACATCAAACAGCTGCAATCACAACAGACAGCCAGAAGATTAGTCACTAGACTCTCACTCCTGCTCTCAGTGAGTACTGTCCAACAAACCGGCATGCACGAGCAATGGAGCAACATTTTTCGTTCCCTACGTACCACCGCCAAAGAAGAAATCGGATTCCGGCGAGCCCGAAACAAAGTTGGTACGACGAGGAATGTCATGCTGCCGCAGAAAGAAAGGATGCTGCCTATAGAGCCACGCTGCGATCGGGCGCAACGCGAGCCATGTGGGATTGCTACAGAGAGCTGAAAAAGGAAGAGAAACGTATTATCCGAAAGAAGAAACGAGAGGCCGAAATACGTGAGTGCGAGGAGCTTGAGATGCTGGCCAATAGGAACAACGCCCGAAAATTCTACCAGAAAGTTCGGCGGCTTACAGAAGGTTTTAAGACCGGGGCGTTTTCCTGTAAGAACAAAGACGGCGATCTGGTGACTGACGTACAGAGCAATCTTAAATTATGGAGGGAACACTTCTCGAACCTGTTAAACGGGGACAGCTGCGCATGTCATAGAGAATGTGAAGATCCCGATACCCCAATCGTTGACGACGGAATTGTCGTTCCGTTACCCGACCATGACGAGGTGAGAATAGCAATATCACGGCTAAAGAACAACAAAGCCGCGGGCGCCGACGGACTGCCGGCTGAGCTATTCAAACATGGCGGCGAGGAGCTGGTAAGGTGCATGCATCAGCTCCTATGCAAAATATGGTCGGATGAAAGCATGCCTGCCGATTGGAATTTAAGTGTGCTCTGCCCAATCCATAAGAAGGGCGATCCTGCAATTTGTGCCAATTACCGCGGGATTAGTCTTCTAAATATCGCCTATAAGGTCCTAGCGAGCGTATTTTGTGAAAGGCTGAAGCCCACCGTCAACCAACTGATTGGACCTTATCAGTGTGGCTTCAGACCTGGAAAGTCTACCATCGACCAAATATTCACAATACGCCAAATCTTGGAAAAGACCCATGAAAGGAGTATCGACACACACCATCTTTTCGTCGACTTCAAAGCTGCATTTGACAGTACGGAAAGGAGTTACCTGTATGCCGCTATGTCTGAATTTGGTATCCCCGCAAAACTAATACGGCTGTGTAAGATGACGTCGCTCAATGCCAGCAGCACCGTCAGAATTGGGAAGGACCTCTCCGAGCCGTTTGATACCAAACGAGGTTTCAGACAGGGTGACTCGCTGTCGTGTGACTTCTTTAACCTGATGTTGGAGAGCATCGTACGAGCCGCAGAACTTAATCGCTCAGGCACAATATTTTATAAGAGCGTACAATTGTTGGCGTATGCCGATGATATTGACATCATCGGCCTTAACAACCGCGCTGTGAGTTCTGCCTTCTCCAAACTGGATAAAGAGGCAACGCGAATGGGTTTGGTGGTGAACGAGGACAAAACGAAGTACCTCCTGTCTTCAAACAAACAGTCGGCGCACTCGCGTATCGGCACTCACGTCACTGTTGACAGTTATAATTTTGAGGTTGTAAAAGACTTCGTTTATTTAGGAACCAGCAGTAACACCGATAACAATGTCAGCCTTGAAATCCAACGTAGAATCTCTCTTGCCAACAAGTGCTACTTTGGACTAAGTAGGCAACTGAGCAGTAAAGTCCTCTCTCGACGAACAAAACTAACACTCTACAAGACTCTCATCATGCCCGTCCTAACGTATGGCGCAGAAGCGACGCTTGGAGTGTTCGAGAGAAAGATTCTGCGTAAGATTTTTGGACCTTTGCACGTTGGCAATGGCGAATATCGCAGACGATGGAACGATGAGCTGTATGAGCTTTACGACGACATAGACATAGCGTAGTGAATAAAGATCCAGCGGCTACGTTGGCTGGGTCATGTCGTCCGAATGGATACAAACGCTCCGGCTTTGAAAGTATTCGATGCGGTACCAGCTGGTGGTAGCAGAGGAAGAGGGCGGCCTCCTCTGCGTTGGAAAGATCAGGTGGAGAAGGACTTGGCTTCACTTGGTGTGTCCAATTGGCGCCGGTTAGCACGAGAAAGAAACGACTGGCGCGCTTTGTTAAACTCGGCCAGAATCGCGTAAGCGATTAAAGCGCCAATTAAGAAGAAGAAGTTACCACCTTGCCATTAAGGTGGACTTTTCGCATGGAAAAAAAGCCGTACAGAAAAAACAGAATAAGGGTTGGAGGGTGGAGATGATTGATGAAGAAATGTTCCAAATCATGCTAGAGAAGAACCCTACTAGCACCAACGATGCCGCTATGTGCAGGAAAAGACAGAGCGCTCCCAGAAAGCATGTATACTGGTGGAACGAGGAGATCAGCACCCTAAGAAGCGAATGCAAAAAAGCAAGACGCCTTTCCTAAAGGAGTTATGGGCTGGCAGAACACTATAGGCTCCGCGAGAACTATAAAAAGAAGCGAAACAATTAAAGAAAGCCATTAAAAACAACAAGGCAGCCAGCTTTAAAGAACTGTGCCAGAATGTGGACGAAAACCCGTGGGGTCATGGCTACAAACTCGTTATGCCCAAGGTCAAAGGAGGTAGAGGACAGGCGCCAACTTGCCTCATTCTTTTAGAAAAGATTGTACATACACTCTTTCCAAAGCAAGACATGCAACCAAGCCTGGGTCTGGCAGAAAATAGTGTCACAATCAGTGAAGCAGAGGTGATTTTGGCGACGGAAAGTTTCGGCAATGCTAAAGCTCCAGAACCTGACGGCATTCCGAACAAGGCGCTGAAGATCGCTATCAGGTGCAACGCAAAGCCATTTGCAGAACACTTCACTAAGTGTATAAATGAAGGCATGTTTCCGAAAGTGTGGAAGAAGCAACAACTGGTCCTACTTCAGAAACCAAATAAGCCAGCGGGTGGCCCACGTTCTTATCGACCACTCTGCATGATAGATACTATGGGTAAAATCTTGGAGAAACTAATCTGCACGCGCCTGGAACAACACCTGGAGAAAGTGCCGGCTGAACTATCCGAACATCAGTTTGGTTTCCGAAAAGGTCGTTCAACCATCGATGCCGTCAGGAGGGTGACAAACATTGCAAGCAAGGCTATTGGGGGTGACAGGTGGATGCATGGTGATAAAGAATACTGTGCAGTTGTCACTCTGGATGTCAAGAACGCCTTCAACTCGGCATACTGTCCCCATATTATAAAGGCTCTTGAAGAGAAAAAAAACACCAGCATACTTAGTACGGGTTATAAACAGTTATCTGTCGGAAAAAGTACTTCTGTACAATACAGATGAAGGTCCAAAGAGATATGCAGTGACGGGCGGAGTACCGCAGGGTTCTGTACTGGGCCCGATGCTATGGAATGTATTATATGATGGGGTACTGCAACTCCCAATGCCGAGCGAAGTGCAAATAATAGGATAAGCAGACGACATTGCGTTGACCATAGTCGCCAAAACAATCCCTCAGATTCAGAGTATCTGCAGCGAGGCAACAACAAAGGTCAAACAATGGTTAACGGCGGTTAAACTTCAGCTAACCGGGCAAAAAACAGAAGCAGTTCTCATTACGAGTAGAAAAAAGTTAGAAACGACCACACTAAACATTGATGGGTTCAACGTCACAACACAGGCGGCACTACGATATTTGGGTGTAATGATCGATGCTCGACTAAGCTACAGGGAGCACATTAAAAAAGCATGCGGAAAGGCAGCCATGGTGACGGCGGCACTCAGAGTAGAAGAGCGCTCCTGGTTAAAGTTACCCAGTCTACACTCATGTATGCAGCACCCATATGGGGTAAAGCCCTGATACAGAAAACATACGCGAAAAAGGCGGAAATAGTTTTTATATTTAGTACGTAGGTGTACTGTTTCGCAAGTCCAGTTTAAGTAGTAATAGGGTAAGACTCCGTCAGAAAATATGAGATTTGCAAGTGGTCTTTCGATTTCTTTGAAACTTTGGGAAATATTAGTTCTAGGTAAGATACATTCGAGCCTAAAAGGATTTTGAAAAAATTTCAAAATTGAGTCATCTACGCCATGTTGAAAATCGGGACCGTGTTTTTTCAAAAATCAATATTTCTTGAACCGTTGGATGGATTTCAATGCAATTTACAGACAATATAGAAACAAATAAGTAGTTTAAATTAGTATTATGTTAAAAAAAAAATTTTGAAATTTTTACCAAAAAAAAGTCAAAAAAATTTCTTGAATCAATTTTTAGTTGATTTGGCCAGTTTTTTAGATTTTTTGTTATACACGTAACGATTCCTTATGATTTAACCTTTATTTTGAAAAAAAAATTTTATGGTGTCTATAATAGTTCTCGAGATATTGCGATTTTAGTGGAAGCGCGCACGCACGGTTTAGGTAACAGGTGTGCAATGCGCGCTGCGTTATGTGTTCCTGTATGAAGTGACTGGAGCAGACTGCTGCAGGTCTGTGCGCGTTTTTCTACTCCCGCGCTGCGTAACCGCGAACTTCACGGTGCGCGCTTCCACTAAAATCGCAATATCTCGAGAACTATTATATATATACTATATATATCAAAATAAAGGTTAAATCATAAGGAATCGTTACGTGTATAACAGAATATCTAAAAAACTGGCCAAATCAACTAAAAATTGATTCAAAAAAATTTTTTGACTTTTTTTTGGTCAAAATTTCGAAATTTTTTTTTTTAACATAATACTAATTTAAACTACTTATTTGTTTCTATATTTTCTGTAAATTGCATTGAAATCCATCCAACGGTTCGAGAAATATTGATTTTTCAAAAAAACACGGTCCCGATTTTCAACATGGCGTAGATGACTCAATTTTGAAAATTTTTCAAAATCCTTTTAGGCTCGAATGTATCTTACCTAGAACTAATATTTCCCAAAGTTTCAAAGAAATCGAAAGACCACTTGCAAATCTCATATTTTCTGACGGAGTCTTACCGAATACTGACTGTGCGTGGTCCCGAATGAGGTGCAGCCTCAGCGATCAGTATGAATCGTGCATGCCGTCTGTATTGACGGTATCTATGTAAGATTACCCCTTCGGATAAAAAAAAAATAAAAAAAAAAAATCATATGTATGTAATTGCTGTCGAATACATAAACTATAAATTGGCATACAATATAAAAATGGTGTTGATTTATCTTAAACCGTTGTTTTCTGAATGCAAATACCTCCTATTCACATGTACATATATACATATTATGTACTTATATTGACATATACCATCATTTATGTACATATAAAGTATACGTTCATTTATGTAGGTATGTATGTAATGAAAAACTTTATGAATTACTTTCAGAACTTTATTAAAATTACTTCGCGTCGCGCAGAAATAAACGCACTGCGTATTTATCCTCCCCATGTGACTCGCCACCAATTCTCGGCGCTAATTTTTTTTTTCTTTTTTAATTGTGTTTTTTTAATGTAATCGTAAAAAAAATTGTAATAAACTTAATGTATCCGCTAATCATTTCAGAAGTAACAAAATGGTAGATAAATAAGCAGTCGAAGAAATAAACGCACCGCCTATTTTTCCTCGCCACATGTTAGACTCGATATCAATTCCTGGCGCAAACTTTTTTTTTATAAATTTTTTTTTTAATTAGTTTTTTTTTAACGTAATTGAAAAAAAATTTTGTGTAATAAATTTTACGTATTCGCTTATTATTCAAAAATACGAAAATAGTAAAAATTTAATTGGTCTAATGTCGAGGTGAGAGATGTGTTGTGTGTTGAGGTGAAAGATGTGTGGTGTTTCTAATTTTTGTGTGGAGAAAAGTCAGTGAGGTGTCTATAAAATCAGTGTGCTAAATTTCCTTACTACAAATCTTTCAAATCTCAATTGTACTAAAAATTCTTAACAGTAACATTTGCACCTTCTCATTGCATTAACATTCTCTGCTAGAGCAATCAGCCAGCAGTAAAGCTTGTGATTAATTCATAACTACGCCGTAAAATTTGGATCGTAATGATTTCGGTTCGATTTCTCCAGCACGAAAAACGTGATGCCCAATGACCCGTTGAATTTGCTTACTTAGCGACACATATCGAGTGTAGCAAAATGGTATAACCAGAGAATGTTAATGCAATGAGAAGGAGCAAATGTTAAATGAGCTTTTTTCGAGTTCTAATTTGTAGATTCATAATAAGGTCATTTCAAATTCAACTATCTTCACGAGTGGGGAATTGCAGATATTTACCACGCGAGTGACGCGAGTGGAGGGTTTCTATATTTACTTACCACGCTAGGACAAGAATTCAGATATTTTCTGCGTTTACCAGACTACTGAGGAAGTTCATAAGATTTTTCGGCACACTACTAAGGAAATCGAAGCGAATAAATTTGCGATTAAGAAAGCCGCGCGGCAGTTAGTTTGTGGTGCAGAAGCTAAAGTCGGCGGAATTATTCGTTTTGTTTTTTGGCACGTATATAATTCAGGTTCAAGTCCTGAAGTCATATTTTTTTTCTTGCACATTTTTTTTTTACAATTCAAACCAGGAAAGTTTGGTAAAATTTTTGAGTTTATTTTAATTAAAATTTCTTTAAAATACTGTTTTTTTTGTATTTCATAAATGGAAATTTCTTTTCGGTATAAAATAGTTCATACTGGATATGATCTGATTTTTATATAAATCAATCAAAACAGAAAGTATGTACATATGTTAATCTCTTTCATCAAATCCAAATTATATTGATGAGAAAATATCATTCTAATATCCGTCCAGAAAGCCAAACGCGCATACACAGATACATATGCATATAATTACGCATACAAACTTTCAACTAACGCAGAATATGTGCATATAAAAGTGCGAATCGAATAAATGAGTGATTTAGAAAACTTCATTAATAATTATAGTTTAGCGCAATCGTGAAAGACGTGTCGTGTATGCAGTAAATCGTCCGATATTTGACTCAGGATCAAGTCCTGTACACAGTTTTTTGTTCGATATTTTTATTTCATTTTTTATATTTGGTTTAATTGAAATTGATTTAAAATAGTGTATTCAGGTTTTTCTAATACCAGTTATTTAGAAATTTATTTTCTATATAACATTATTCATTTGAATTGATTTATATGTAAAACAGCCATAAAGTCAATGATATGAATATGCATTCCTATATTCTCCCCACGTGACTCGCCATCAATTCTCGGCACAAATTTTTTTTTTCGTTTTTAATCGTTTTTTTTTAATGTAATCGTAAAAAAATTTGTAATACATTTTATGAATCCGCTTATCATTTCAAAAGTAACAAAATGGTCAAAAAATAAGCATTCGAAGAAATAAACGCACCGCCTATTTTTCCTCGCCACATGTTAGACTCGAGTTCAATTCCCGGTGCAAATTTTTTTTTATAAATTTTTTTTTTTTAAATCGTTTTTTTTTTAATGTAATTGAAAAAAAAAATTATGGAATAAATTTTACGTATTCGCTTATTATTTCAAAAATACGAAAATAGTAAAAATTTAATTGGTTTAATGTCGAGGTGAGAAATGTGTTGTGTGTTGAGGTGAAAGATGTGTGGTGTTTCTAATTTTTGTGTGGGCAAAAGTCAGTGAGGTGTCTATAAACTCGGTGTGCTAAATTACCTTATTACAAATCTTTCAAATCTCAATTGTACTAAAAAAAGCTCACAGTAACATTTGCACCTTCTCATTGCATTAACATTCTCTGGTTATACCAGCGGATTCATAAAATGTATTACAAATTTTTTTACGATTACATTAAAAAAAAAACGATTTAAAAAAAAAAAATTTGTAAAATAAGTTTGCGCCGGGAATTGAACTCGAGTCTAACATGTGGCGAGGAAAAATAGGCGGTGCGTTTATTTCTTCGACTGCTTATTTTTTGACCATTTTGTTACTTTTGAAATGATAAGCGGATACATAAAATGTATTACAAATTTTTTTACGATTACATTAAAAAAAAAATAATTTAAAAACGAAAAAAAAAATTAGAATTGATGGCGAGTCACGTGGGGAGGATAAATACGCAGAGCGTTTATTTCTGCGCCTGTGAACAAATGGTTTTGTGCATGCGCGCGACGCGAATAAATTTTAATAAAGTTCTGAAAGTAATTCATGAAGTTTTTCATTACACACATATGTACATAAATGAACGTATACTTTATATGTAAATAAATGATGGTATATGCAATATACATAAGTACATAATATGTATGTACATGTCAATAGGAGGTATTTGCATTCAGAAAAAAAGAACGGTTTAAGATAAATCAACACTTATTTTATATTGTATGTCAATTTATAGTTTATGTATTCGACAGCATTTACATACATATGTATGTATGTACATTTGTATATGAAAAACAATAATGCACAAGCGCAAGAACATCATATCACATATGCAAGTATGCCCAAATAACCTTGACTTATGTATGTACACATGTCATACCACATCACATTCTTACAAGAAATCAAATACACATACGCACTAGTGAACGAGTTTTTTTTCCTAACAAGTGCAAAAACAATTCTGCTCTATGTATGCATATATACCGACTTTATGTCCTAGCATATATACATACATACATATATACCTACTTGCCTTCTAAACTTCCTACAAAATAATTGTATTCATATGTTACTACATCCATGCACGTTCATACATTCAAGCATACATATACATATGCGCGAGCACAGCGCTCCCTTCTTGCTTCCGTGTACTTTTGTCTTTCACCAGTCGATATTCCTAATATTGTACTTACAAAAACACAATACTTTGATAGACGCAAAAGCAACAGCAAGCGCAACGCGATGGCCGCTTTGCCACCACACATTCTAAAATGTTCTAGAACACAACAAAAACACATACCTCACATGCGCATGTCGCCCAAAGCTAAAATCTAAGCCTAGCGACTACAAAAACAAAATACATTCATAGACGCAGTCGCAGCGGCCATGATTCTATCAGCGACGGCGCTGAACAATTTAGAACAAAAACAAAAAGTTCATTCATAAGTTAGAGCTCATACTATATCAATTTCATTCATAAAACGAGCCGCCCATATGCCAATTTTCGCGACCATTCGAAAATAGTCAATATTGGAATATTTCGCGTGGAATTATTTGCCAATATTTGATAAATCTTAAATTTTTGTCATGTCGAGTGGCCGCTCCTCCGTATGTATGTATGCACCCTTATATGTATGTAAATATGTCTTCTAACTGTGCGACAGTCGCGAGTTAATGCGACTTCCAGCGAATCACACATTTCTGTCCGCAAAGCCGCATATATGTACCATTTATTCGATTCGCACTTTTATATGCACATATTCTGCGTTAGTTGAAAGTTTATATGCGTAATTATATGCATATGTATCTGTGTATGCGCGTTTGGCTTTCTGGACGGATATTAGAATGATATTTTCTCATCAATATAATTTGGATTTGATGAAAGAGATTAACATATGTACATACTTTCTGTTTTGATTGATTTATATAAAAATCAGATCATATCCAGTATGAACTATTTTATACCGAAAAGAAATTTCCATTTATGAAATACAAAAAAAACAGTATTTTAAAGAAATTTTAATTAAAATAAACTCAAAAATTTTACCAAACTTTCCTGGTTTGAATTGTAAAAAAAAATGTGCAAAAAAAAAAAATATGACTTCAGGACTTCAACCTGAATTATTGTAAATACGTGCCAAAAAACAAAACGAATAACTCCGCCGACTTTAGCTTCTGCACCACAAATTAACTGCCGCACGGCCTTCTTAATCGCAAATTTATTCGCTTCGATTTCCTTAGTAGTGTGCCGAAAAATCTTATGAACTTCCTCAGTAGTTTGGTAAACGCAGAAAAAATCTGAATTGCTGTCCTAGCGTGGTAAGTAAATATAGAAACCCTCCACTCGCGTCACTCGCGTGGTAAATATCTGCAATTCCCCACTCGTGAGCAAAGTTGAATTTGAAATGACATTATGAATCTACAAATTAGAACTCGAAAAAAGCTCATTTAACATTTGCTCCTTCTCATTGCATTAACATTTTCGGGTATAACAACGAAAAGCTCATGAGTCGGATAAAAGTTCCACGAAGTATTGTAACAAAAGGCCCCTTCTTTGTGCTAAAGGCAGCAATTGGCGAATAGACGAAACAACTGGTATAAATAAGCATACATAATAATAATAATAATAATTGGCGCGTACACTTCTGTTAGGCGTTTGGCCGAGCTCCTCCTCCTATTTGTGGTGTGCGTGTAGATGTTGTTCCACAAATGGAGGGACCTACAGTTTCAAGCCGACTCCGAACGGCAGATATTTTTATGAGGAGCTTTTTCATGGCAGAAATACACTCGGAGGTTTGCCATTGCCTGCCGAGGGGCGACCGCTATTAGAAAAATGTTTTTTTATTAATTTTGCTTTCACCGAGATTCGAACCGACGTCTCTCTGTGAATTCCGAATGGTAATCACGCACCAACCCATTCGGCTACGGCGGCAGCATACATACATACATATAAATAAGAGTACATCTCGGTAGCGCTGGAAAAGATGTACCAAAAATTACATTTGTTTGTGCGGCCGTGGTAGCCGAATGATTTGGTGCGTGAATGCCATTCGGGAGTGCGTAGGTAGTTAAAGACCTGGTTGAAATTTAAAGACTTGCTTGTCTTTGAAAAAATATAAAAATTTTTTTTATGAATTTAATTTTACGGTAGTTCTTAACACTATGTTAATACTGGACTGTCTGCTAACATATTTGACAGTCGTATATATACTTATACCTCATCTTACTGTTTTAGGTACACGACTTGAATATTCGTTTCTTTGTTTGCTGTTTAGGAAAACCTGGTTTATCTTTTGTTATTCTTAAAATACATATGATTATCTTTTTTTTTTTCTTAAAATATGTTTATCTCTTAAAATATGTTTGGATTTGTTCAGCCCTGCATGATTATACTTAGAATTTACTTAGCTATTTTTATTTATTATTTGTAAATGAAATCGTTCCTTAACTCTCCCCTTCATAAATTAAATCGTCCCGATTTTTACCGAATTTACGTTTGTTCCTTGTTCTTGCCTAAATAATTTTTACAGTTATTCACTCTTGTGTAAGTATTGTTGCAAAAGGCCATTTCCTTATCGGTGAAAATTTTTACATGCATAGCTCTAAGTGCTTAGCTCTAAGTTGTGATAGGATATTTGGAAATAGCAATGATAGGATTTTTAGTTCTTATTAAATATTTGTTCGTATGATGTGGCATTTTTTTGTCAACTAGTTACGTAGAATAAAAATGTGAATTAGTCAAATAAATATGCATCGTCGGTTCTAGTTAGAATATATTTCCTGTTAGTTATGACTGTTATTTTGGTGTCTCCCTCTGCTTGAATTGCGTTATGATGACCATGGTTAGTACTATCAGGTAATTCATTGTCGTCTCCTGTAACTGTGTAATTTTTTACGTTGTCTTTGTGAATAACTTTGCCCTCCTTAGTCAAAATCGTGTCCACACGATCTTCCTGCACTAGGTACTTTTTGTAACGACTGTCGCTTTTACCCCTGATGTTAGTCCTTAACACCAATATCTGGTATCCTTGTTTGAAAGTTCGGTGTCTAGTTCTCTGGTTTAGACGTTGTAATATTTTCTCCGAAGCGTCTTTTAATATTTTTACTATGTCTTCCTTGCTGTATGTTATTAGGTTAAAATGTATATCCTTTGGTTTTTATTCTGTGACGGTATGGGTTGTGTTGTTCAATTCCTTTATAGCTACAAATAGCACCTCGGCTGCTGATGTTGAATTATTTATTTTTAATATTCTTGCCAATTCTGATATGGAATTGTGCGTTCGTTCTATCTGACCGTTTGCCTTTGATCTATATATTGGTGTCTGTATTTTGTTCATATTGTATTTTATACACATTTGTTTTAACATTGGTGTATTTAGACAACTTTCGTTATCTGTCATGAGACATTTACAGTTCAGAAAATTGTTGATAAGAATTTCTTCTACTCTTTTGTCCATTTCTGTATTTGGGTCTAATTGTCTGATAGTTGTGTACATATTTTGAGAATTTATCTAGTGCTACTAAATATGTTTTGTGATCATTAAAATAAATATCTACCATAAATGTATGTATTCTTCTGGTTGTGTTGGTACGTCTGATTCCTTTAGTGGCTCTCTTGTGGGATTCCGTTCGTATTTGTTGTAAAGACAAGCTTTGCACTTTTTGTTGTATGCCTCACATTGTTGTTTTATGTTCGGCCAATAGTATTGTTCTCATAGTTCTTTTACATTATTTTTCTATCCCCTGTGTGCTCGCTCGTGTGTTTGTTTAACTAATCATACTTGTCTATCTGGTTGTGTTATGCCTTCGAGTTTATTTGGTATATATATAAATTTTATATCTGTGAACGTGTTTTTTATAATTTGTCCGTATCTAAATAAATCCTCAGCTGTTGTATCTATTGCTGCGATTGGTGTGTTTGTTTAACTAATTATAACTGTATATCTGGTTGTGTTATGCCTTCGAGTTTATTTGGTGTATATACGAATTTTATATCTGTGAACGTGTTTTTTATAATTTGCCCGTATCTTAAAATCCTCAGCTGTTGTATCTATTGCTGCGATTTTTTTCGGCTGCAAAAACCTTTTTAATTCGGATATTAGATCATTTTCGTCAGTAAAGGTTATTGTGTGACGTATTTTACTTTGAAATATAATACGCGAACTTGTCTCATTCTTTTGTGTGTTTGGCATCAATTCTATTTGGATACCATAGGCATTTAGCGGTTGGCGTACTGCCTTGTTTATGTCGTTGTATGAACTATCAGATGAGTGTACAGTGCCTACAGAAGATGTGTTAATTATTTGTCGTGACAAGACGTCAGCTACAACATTCTGTGCGCCTGGTTAATACACGACTTTTGCTCCATAATATTCGATAATATTTTTCCATCTCTTTAGTTTATGACTAGTTAAGGCGGCTATGTCGTATATGTAATTTCGTAATGTTTGTAGCGACCATATAATAGCGAGTAACTCTTTCTCGTTGGTACTATAATTTTGTTCTGTGGTACTGAGTGTGCATGATAAAAAATAAATTGGATTTTTATTTTGACTCAATACAGCTCCAATGGCTATATTGGAAGCGTCTTTAGTGAGTTCAAAAGCTTTCTCATAATTTGGCTGGTATAATTCCAACTGCTCCTTTAAGCAGTTCTTCAGTTTATTTATTGCTTCTATAGCCGTCTGGTCTAAACTAATGTTCGTGTTCTTACTTTTATTTTTTCCGATATGAGAATTATCTCCTTTAAGATGTAAAGTTAAGGGTTTAGCTAGAGCTGCATAGTTTTTTACGCATTTCTATAGTATTCAGTAAGTCCTAAGAATTCGCTAAGGCCTTTAAGGGTTTCTGGGATTGGGTAAATTTCTATTGTTTTTATTTTATTCGAATCAGTTGAAATTCTATTTTGCTTTACAATATGATCTAAGTATTCTACCTCTTCCATGAAAAATTTAGACTTTTCTTTGAACACTTTTTAAGAGGCATTATTTAATACGTTATAAATAGTTGGATGTTTTTCATATGCCACTTTTTGACGTGATAACGTCTAATAATTCGATTTAGCCGGCTGCCCGCACGAAAAAATGTGTCGTTACCTTGCTCATTTGTCGTTACCTTGCTCATTAGTGTTACCTTGCTCATTAGTGTAACCTTGCTCATTTGTCGTTACCTTGCTCATTACCGTTACCTTGAATGAACTGCAAGCGAAAGCGCGGAACGAACAAAGCAAACGAACGGCAACGTTCGACATCTTGCTCTCTCCTACTTAAGTGAGCGTATATATCAGTGGTCGCCAACCCGTCGATCGCGAGCTACCGGTAGCTCGCAAAGGCAATTCTGGTAGCTCGCGCTGTTCACGTTGCAAAAAATCCAAAAGTCTGAAAATCATTCCAGTATTAGCAAATTTCAGAAATTTTCATAATAAATAGATAAACAGCGGCAACACTGCGGTAAGCGATTTCGCGCCGACAAACACGACGCGAAGTCGCGTCTCCGTTCTAGGATCGGCGGGAACCGATTAGCGTGTTCGAGAATTTTTTGGCTTTATATATACGCAATGCACGTCGACATTGCGTTCAGTTTAATACTGAACGGCATTATCAACGTTCTGCGTGCAGCGGTTGGGTTAGAGTTCGAAACATTATGGCAAGCAGTAGGAAGAAGGCGAAGACATACCATTTCCATTCGGAATGGGAAGAACAATACTTCTTCACAGAAGTTAAAGGCAAAAGTGTTTGTTTGTTATGTAATACATCTGTGTCAGTTCCTAAAAAAGGAAATATTGAGAGGCATCATAAAACTGTACATTCGAATTTTGAGAAGGCATTCCCGTTAAATTCTGCCACCAGAAAAGAAAAACTGAAACATTTAAAAATCCAGTTAATTGGACAACAGTCAATATATTTGAAAACAATCGACAAAAATAAGGCTGCGACTGAAGCATCTTATCGTGTTTCCCAGATAATTGCACAAAAGAAAAAACCTTATGAAGACGGGGAAATCATAAAACAAGCATTTTTGGAAGCTGCAGTTTCTTTATTCGCCAACCTTAGAAATAACGACGAAAAAGTGTCTGCTATAAAATCTATGCAACTTTCTGCTAATACAGTGATGAGGCGAGTAGAAGTAATGAGCAATGATATTTTTTTACAGTTAAGAAGTGACTTAGATAACTGTATTTTTCACTGCAACTGGATGAATCAACAGATGTAGTTGACACCTCACAGATAGCCATATTTGTCAGGATGGCTTTTAGTGATTTTACAATTAAAGAAGATCTTTTGAAGTTTATTCCACTCAAAGGACATACTACTGGGCTAGAGCTGTTTTCTCATTTAAAAAATCTCATCTCTTCTGAGAAAATTCCAATATCAAAAATGGTAGGCCTGACAACTGACGGTGCTCCAGCTATGGTGGGTTGTGATAAGGGCCTCGTGGCGCTATGTCATAAGGATGAACGTTTTCCACAATTTCTTAGTTACCACTGTATTATACATCAGCAAGCATTATGTGGAAATTTTCTAAACTTGAACAACGTTTTGAAACTGGTGGTGAAAATTGTGAACAAGATTAGAGCTCAAGCGTTACAAAGAAGATTATTTAAAACCTTGGCTGATGAAATTGACTGTCAATACGGAGAGCTACTTCTTCACTCTCAAGTGCGATGGTTAAGCAGAGGACGAGTGCTCAAACATTTCAATGATGTCCTGCCTGCTATACTCCAATTTTTCAAAGAACGCGATGAACCGATTCCTGAACTGGAAAATTCGACTTGGCTCAGAGATTTTGGTTTTCTTGTGGACATTACAGAGAAATTAAATGAGCTTAACTTGCAGCTTCAAGGCAGGGATAAAGAATTAGCGGAAATGATTTCTGATATAAATGCATTTATTACAAATCTTGAATTTTGGGAACAAAACCTAAAAAACCGCGATACTAAGCATTTTCCTATTCTTTCCGAAAAGATAACCAAAAATCTATTAGAGCCCTATGACAGTAAATATCATATGGAAATAGTTTCTAACTTGAAGGAAAACTTCTAAAATCGTTCAAAGGATTTCAGCAAAAGTGCTTTAGTGACGCAATTTGTTGTTTCACCCTTCATGGACATTGATATACAACAGTTTGCAACTTGTGTTATGAACAACTTTAGCGAAGACATTGCTGTGACAGAAATGGAACTGATTGCTTTTCAAAGTGACTTGACTTTAAAATCTTTAGGTTCAAATACAAAATGTATATGGACTTTAGTAAGTAAAGATAAGTATTCAGTTTTATGTCGTGTTGCGTTGAAAGTGAAAGCGTTATTCAGTTCAACTTATTTGTGTGAATCTTCATTTTCCAATATGAAATTTATTAAAAATAAATACCGCAATCGGCTTACAGATATACATTTGGATAACTGTATTCGAAGGTGGTCATTCCTGGCAGTCTTTGTAAGGGGAATAACGCAAAGGCCTTCGTGGACTTTGTGCCGTAACTGCAAGACTGTCGGAAGTGCGACTATTCCTCCCCGTGGTGGCCACTGGAAACAGGATACCCCAGCACGGTCATGTCTCTGTTGGGGTCCTGGCTAATATAGTCGGGCGGGAAGAGTAAACTTCCTTGGGTAAGTATAAATCCCCAATCCAAGGTGGAACAGCATACGCCGAGGGATGCTTGGCTAGAGGGGGATCTAGTCGCTAGTATGCGGACTTGGGGCGCCCTGGCGAGGCCCCATTTCAAAAATGCCTTCCTGTGCTACCGGGGCACTGGCGCAGGTGACCGATATACCCCTTTACTCGTGGGAACAAAAATGAATACCAGCAAACAAAAACAAAAAAATGGCGGAAGCGGCCAAGAAGGCTTCAACCAAGAGGCTAACAAAAAACCTCAAAAACCAGAGGCGGTCACACCTCAACAGGAAGAGGCCACCAAGCCTCAAACTAATAAGGAGGAACGGTCCGCAGTTGAAGGCGTGAGTACTGCCGAGACGACTCCAAACACCGATGGCGAAGGGCCGAAAACGGAACAGTCAAAAAGGCTCAGTGGTGCGGGCAAGAGAAGACTTGCACACTTCCTAAAAAAAGGGCTAACCAGAGAAGAAGCTTATGCTAAGGCTCTGGAGCCCATGTGCAAAAGCACAGAAAAACCAACGACGGGGCCGAAACGACTAAGGTCGGTTGAGGACACACCACCCGAAGCAACAGCAAAAAAGCGGCCTAAAGATGATGGTCCGTCCACATCGAAAGACGCAGCTCTAAAGAGCAAAAAGTGGCAGCCCACTGCCACATACAAAGACATAACAACAGGAGTCAGGTTGGCAGTACTTGCTAGGGACTACCCCAACACGGTACTGACAACCGAACAAATGGACTCCATCCAACAACTCCTGTTAGAAAAAATACTGGCGGGGGAAAACATGGTCACAAAACCAGCGTTCTTGGGCACTACTTACAAGGCAGGATACCTTGTCCTGCATTATAAGGAGAGCACTTCGGTGGAATGGGTCAAGGCGGCCATATCTAATGCGTCGCCGTGGGAGGGTGCAACACTGTGGGCCACAGAGGAATCCAAAATTCCTCACTCTCGGATCGCAGTGGGGTACTTTCCCAACTCAGTCAAAGTCGAGACAGCCAAGATACTGGACTTTGTGCAGGGGCAGAATAAAGGCCTCAATGTTGATTCCTGGCGCCTGCTAAAAAGAGCCGAAAGAGCCAAATGGAGGCAGTGGAGTTACAAGAAGAGGATGAAAGTCCTCCCAAAGACTCCGAAAAAGAACCGGCGAAATGAGCTGCCTCCAGGCAAATCTTTACCATGCTAAGGCTGCCACCACTGAGCTTAGCAGAAGACTTGCCGGAGGTATCAACATAGGGCTGATCCAAGAGCCCTGGATCTACAGAGGCCGTCCGCAAGGCCTCAATGTCCAAAACACACAGGTAATTTATGACAAAAGCGCTGTCAAACCTAGGGCTGCGATAATCATAGATACCAATATTAAATTCTTGCCATTCACAGAATTCATGGATGGCGACACATCAACAATACTGGTCGAAGCGGAGTCTGGAGGAAGCAAGAGAGAGGTCGTAATCGCCTCAGCTTATTTCCCCGGAGACGCCGACATAGTAACACCAAAAAAAATCAGAGGCCTAGTGGAGTATTGCCAAACCCACAATCTAACCCTCGTAATTGGATGCGACGCCAACTCCCACAATGTGGCATGGGGAAGCACGAATACAAACAACAGAGGTGAGCCACTCCTTGAATTTTTATTACTTAGTAATATAGCAATAGTAAACAGGGGCAATAAACCCACTTTTGTAAACGCAATACGACAAGAGGTACTCGACTTAACTCTAATTACTAACAAATCTTTGAATATGATCAGTAACTGGAGAGTCTCGGATGAGGACTCAATGTCTGACCACAAACACATACTCTTTGACCTAAATGGGGTGGTAAAGTTCTCCACATTTTACAGAAGCCCAAAAACAGCAAACTGGAAAAGATACAATGAATGTCTTTAAGCTAAGCTTAATAACAGCGTAAGCAAAATAACATCAACAGAGGAACTAGAAGAGGCAGTAACAGAAATGACTGACTCAATCATGGCCTCATATCAAGACTGTTGTCCACTAAAAATGAAATCCTCCACGAAGAGGGTCCCCTGGTGGAACAACGAACTTGACAAACTTTGGAAAGCAACGAGAAAACTATTCAACACTGCAAAGAAAGCAAACAAATGGGAAGAATATAGGAAATCCCTAACTAACTATAACAAAGAACTAAGGAAATCCAAACGAAACTCTTGGAAAAACTTCTGCGAGGATCTAAAAGATACTCCAGCAACAGCTAGAATCCAAAAATCACTTTCCAAAGGTGGCTCAAGTCCCATAGGCACACTAAAAGGTCCAAACGGAACTATTACCAACACATTCGTAGAAACACTAGAGCTTCTTCTAATGACTCACTTCCCAGATTGTAAAAGTCATGACCCATCAATCGACAATAGTCTAGACATGGTAACTCACCATCAACGGAGATCTACGGTCTCATTTGTCAATAAAATCATAAACTTCGAAAGGGTAGAGTGGGCAATTAACTCCTTTAAACCCTTTAAATCACCAGGGCCGGATGGAATATTCCCAGCACTTCTATCCAAAGGCACTGTGGAACTGATCCGAGTCATGGTGAAAATCTTCAGAGCTAGCCTAATATTGGAATACATTCCAAAGATATGGAGGAAAGTGAAGGTAATATTTATTCCTAAGGGAGGTAACAAACCCCCTGATTCTCCAAAATCTTACAGACCAATCAGTCTATCGTCGTTCATGCTAAAGACAATGGAAAAACTACTCGAATACCATCTAAGAGAAGAAGTAATCTTCAAAAAACCCCTTCATAAGCTGCAATTTGCTTACCAAAAAGGGAAATCCACAGTCACAGCACTGCACACACTCGTTGTCAATATAGAAAAGGCCTTAAATCAAAAAGAAATAGCCCTATGTCCTTTATGGACATAGAGGGAGCCTTCGACAACGCAAATTACAAATCCATGGAAACAGCACTCGAAAAAAGAGGTGCAGACCCAAAATTAACTCACTGGATAAGCCAAATGCTTAATCAGAGGATTATTAAAGCCTCGTTAGGCCAAGCTGAACTTAATGTCACAACAGTAAAGGGATGTCCGCAAGGAGGAGCCCTTTCTCCACTGCTATGGTCCCTACTAGTTGATGACTTGGTGCAGCACCTAAACAACAAGGGATTCATAACCATTGGTTATGCAGATGACATATCTGTTATAATAAAAGGCAACCATGAAAGGACACTAACGGACTTTATGCAAAACGCCTTGAGCGCAACATGGGAATGGTGTAAAAAGGAGGGGCTGTCGATCAACCCTAACAAAACCACAATAATCCCCTTCACAAGAAAAAGAAAGTTAGAGTTTCCTGCATTGAAAATAAATGAAACAGTGATAGAACTAAAGGAAGAGGTCAAATATCTAGGTTTAACCTTAGATAAAAAACTCACTTGGGAATCACATATAAATAATATAACAAAAAAAGCCACGAAATCCTTGTGGACAACCAAACAATTACTAGGGAGATCCTGGGGCCTCAGCCCTAGTATGGCCCTCTGGATATACACCCAAATGGTTAGACCAATCATACTGTATGGGGCACTAGTATGGTGGAGCAAATCTATCCAACAAACAGCGATAACCAAACTGGGAAAAGTACAAAGGCTTGCTTGCCTATGCATCACAGGGGCTATGAGAACTACCCCAATAGCTGGCATGGAAGCACTCCTTAATCTCCCACCACTTCATATAGCAATCCAAGAGGAAGCAGCTACGCAAGCACTCATGCTACACATGAAAGAAAATTTCAAATTGGGCAACCTCACCGGTCACCTAAATATCCTAAATAAAATCAAAAACACCATAAGCATGGCTCAAGTTTCAGACCACATTGACCCAACCCTCTGTTTCACAAAAGGATACTCAGTTACCTTTCCTGAGAGGATAGAGTGGAAAACAAACCCGAAATGGATGAATGATGATTCACAAAAATGGTACACTGATGGATCAAAAACACCTTATGGTGTAGGAGCAGGTGTAGTGGGGCCCAGAATCCACAAATCATACACTCTCACCAGGGACACCACTATCTTCCAAGCGGAACTATACGCAATAATGGAATCAGTAAACATCATGCAACGCAGAAACCACAAGAGAGTAAGGATTAAAATACTCTCGGACAGCCAATCAGTCCTAAAAGCTTTAGATAGCTATACATACAACTCAAAAACCCTCTTAGAATGCCACAAGGCACTCAATAATCTGGCATCCAAAAACAATGTTTCATTAATTTGGGTACCGGGACATGAGGGATATGACGGCAACGAAAAGGCAGACGTTCAAGCCAAAAAAGGGGCAGATGAAAACTTCATCGGACCTAGTCCTATGTTCGGATTCAACAAAAACAACCTAAAACAAAAAATAAAATACTGGGCCAAAACTCTATTAAATCAGCATTGGAACAATGTAGAGGGTCTTAGACACTCCAAAAAGTTCCTAAGTTTCAACGCTAAAAGAGCCAACATGGCCCTCACGTTAAACAAAAAGAGCATTCGCACTCTCACAGGCGCCCTCACGGGTCACTTCACCTGCAACAAACACTTACATAAATTAGGCATAACTAACACCAGCACCTGCAGATTCTGCTGCGAAGATGAGGAGTCTATGGAGCATCTCATTATCGAATGTCCGGGGTTGACGCATAGAAGGAAAAGGTTTTTAAACAAGTTCATGCTTACAGATGAAGACCTTCAATCACTCCCTCAGAAGGAGCTGGTACAATTCATAAGCATACTTAACAGTCAATAGACAGCATAGGGTGCACAATAGATCAATATGGTCGCAGTGCTAAAGGGCTACTCCTTAACCCTTTACAACCATTAACCATTAACTGTATTCGAATGACTGTATCAAATTATACCGCAAATATTAAAAAAATTATCGATGAGTCAGAATGTCAACCTTCTCATTAAATATGTTCTTTTTATCTGCCCATATTTTATTTATATAATAATGTACTATTACTGTTTTGTTGTTTTTTTAAGTCGCTTGTGATTTGCCATTATGACTGCAACAAATTTTGTTACGATTGATAGGTGTGAACATGGATGTAGTTATGCATAAGTATAAGCACTATAAGTCATAAGTTTATTATATATAGAACGTATATTAGTAAAATAAATACATGTATTGTATGTCGAATATAACTGTGTATTATTTAATTTATGTTGGCTTGTGCAAGTAGCTCGCTGTTTATTTCAAAATCTTGAAAGTAGCTCAACACATTGAAAAGGTTGGCGACCACTCTTATATATGTATGTACATGCGCATATGTACATATATAAAATTCACGTATTTGTATTTGCATATGCCTTCTTATTGATTATTATTAATTTGATTTACTTGAAGAATTTAAAATAAAACCAAGTTTGTTAATAATACCTGTTGTTTTAATGTTATTATTATTAATTTTTTTATTATATATGAAGGAAAAAATGTATGGTCATATATACCATATACCTTATAAGATATGTTGTCTACTAATATATGTATATAAACATGCATATACATATACAAATTCGCGCAATTTTCAAAAAGAACAAATCTATATGTAAAGATGCATACAAGTCATATGGACATATCAAATATACGAATCTATTCCGTACGCAAGCAAATGTAAGCTAATGTGCTTGAACTGCAAGCGAGAGCGCGGAACGAACGACAAAGAGCACAATCGGCCCACGCGTTCGGCAACGTTCGACATCTGGCTCTGTCCTACTTGAGTGAGCATATATATGTATGTATATGTATGTATTTGCGCATTTGTATATAAATTCACATACTTGTATTTGCATATGCCTTCTTCCTGTGTGCATGGTAATGAACCATTTCTCTGTTGAGAATAGGACGATGCTAGAAAAAGTAGGAAATGAAAGGGGGTGTTTCGAGTGTAAAGTGTCTTGAAAAAGGCAAATCGATGATGGTGCCTCTTAGTGTTGTTAACTTATTAACGTCTGATGCACAATCGAAATTGAACATATCTTTCATGAATTTGATAAATGTTTCGTCATTTTTCACGTGTGTGTAAATGTAACTTGACCTATTCCATTGCAATTCCATTTACCTCCTCCTCTATATCCATACAAAATATTTATCAAACAAATAAAATTAAAATTTTGTTTTGAAAATTGCAACCATTCCATCAATACTTTCTTGTGACGTTGTCACGTTAAACTATCGTCAGTAAACCGACTTTACAGACAACCTCTTTTTTTTAATTTAATGAAAGCCGGACTCCAAATCAGGTGTGGTGAAAAATTTGGCTTTCCCTAATAATACGTTCACATATTCATTAATCACCTATAAATCCACCAAATTAATCTACCTGTTCACATATGGAAGATTACCTGCAAAATCTACAATCAGCTGTCAATACTGCTTTGAAAGGTTTTTCTTTATATAAATTATTTTGGTGGAATACTTCGATGTTTTTGCTTTCTTTAATTATTATTAATGATGTGAAGAAAATACAGGGAGAGAGAATAGCTAATTTAATGCGCAATTGACTGCTAATAATAAACAGTTGGAGGAAATCCGTATGCGACGTTTACAAAGGTTGCAACGGATTATGGCAGTAATACCAGAGAATGTTAATGCAATGAGAAGGTGCAAATGTTACTGTGAGCTTTGTTTAGTACAATTGAGATTTGAAAGATTTGTAGTAAGGAAATTTAGCACACCGAGTTTATAGACACCTCACTGACTTTTGCCCACACAAAAATTAGAAACACCACACATCTTTCATCTCAACACACAACACATTTCTCACCTCGACATTAAACCAATTAAATTTTTACTATTTTCGTATTTTTGAAGTAATAAGCGAATACGTAAAATTTATTACGTAATTTTTTTTTTCAAATACATAAAAAAAACCAATTAAAAAAAAAAAATTAATAAAAAAAAGGTTGCGCCGGGAATTGAAATCGAGTCTAACATGTGGCGAGGAAAAATAGGCGGTGCGTTTATTTCTTCGACTGCTTATTTGTTTACCATTTTGTTACTTTTGAAATGATAAGCGGATACATAAAATTTATTACAAATTTTTTTACGATTACATTAAAAAAAAAATTTTAAAACAAAAAAAAAAAAAAATTTCCTCCGAGAATTGATGGCGAGTCACGTGGGGAGGATAAATACGCAGAGCGTTTATTTCTGCGCCTGCGTTGTGAACAAAAGGTTTGTGATGTCTACGTAGATATACAAATATGCGCGCGACGCGAATAAGTTTTAATAAATTCTCAAAGTAATTCATGAAGTTTTTCATTACATACATTCATAAATGAACGCATACTCTATATGTACATAAATGATGGTATATGACAATATACATACATAATATGTATGTATGTACATGTCAATAGGAGGTATTTGCATTCAGAAAATAAAACGGTTTAAGATAAATCAACACTTATTTTATATTGTACATATGTCACTTTATAGTTAATGTATTCGCCAGCGTTTACATACATATGTATGTATGTATGTACATTTGTATATGAAAAACAATAATGCACAAGCGCAAGAACATCATATCACATATGCAAGTATGCCCAAATAACCTTGACTTATGTATGTACACATGTCACAGCACATCACATTCTTACAAGAAATCAAATACACATACGCACTAGTGAACGAGTTTCTTCCTAACAAGTGCAAAAACAATTCTGCTCTATGTATGTATGTATGTATACCCACTTTATGTCCTAGCATATATACATACATATACGAGTATACCTACTTGCCTTCTAAACTTCCTACAAAATAATTGTATTCATATGTTACTACATCCATGCACGTTCATACATTCATGCATATATGTATGCGCGAGCACAGCGCTCCCTTCTTGCTTCCGTGTACTTTTGTCTTTCACCAGTCGATATTCCTAATATTGTACTTACAAAAACACAATACTTTGATAGACGCAAAAGCAACAGCAAGCACAACGCGATGGCCGCTTTGCCACCACACATTCTAAAATGTTCTAGAACACAACAAAAAGACATACCTCACATGCGCATGTCGCCCGAAGCTAAAATCTAAGCCTAGCGACTACAAAAACAAAATACATTCGTAGACGCAGTCGCAGCGGCCATGATTCTATCAGCGACGGCGCTGAACAATTTAGAACAAAAACAAAAAGTTCATTCACAAGTTCGAGCTCATATTTCAATTTCATTCATAAAACGAGCCGCCCATATGCCAATTTTCGCGACCATTCGAAAATAGTCAATATTGGAATATTTCGCGTGGATTTATTTGCCAATATTTGATAAATCTTGAATTTTTGTCATGTCGAGTGGCCGCGGCTCCGTATGTATGTATGCACCCTTATATGTATGTAAATATGTCTTCTAACTGTTCGACAGTCGCGAGTTAATGCGACTTAGATTCCTTGAACAAATCCAGCGAATCACACATTTCTGTCCGCAAAGCCGCATATATGAACCCTATGATAAAAAGTACCGGAAATGTTTAAATAAAACATAACATAGTTAAATTTCTGGCAAATTTATATTATCTCCTTCAAAATATGACCCGCCTGAAGCAACGCACATGTGCCAACGTTTAACCCAGTCCTCCAAACACCCCCGGCAGGCCGACATGGCCTTCAGCTCCTTCGTCGTATTCTCTTTGATCTCTTTGATCAGTGCGATGGCGCGTTACCATCATGCAAAATCCAAGAATTGTTTGCTCACATTTCCGGCCGTTTGCAACATACAGGATCTCTCCAAGGCTTCAAAACGGATAAATAATAAAATAATTGACTGTCTGGCCCGATGGAAGGTACTCATGGTCGACTATGCCTTGTTAATCGAAGAAAACAGTCAACATCACCTTCCCGGTTCTTTTTGCTCATAGGGTATACATATCCCATCTTTTCACTGACGGACAAGAAGGCGGTCGCAGTTGTTGTTTTTTATATGCATACATTTTGCGGTCGTTGAAGGCTTGTATATATTTATATACATATATTTATATACATATGCGTGTATGCGTGTTTAGCTTTCTGGATGTGTTTTTGTTGTGTTCTAGAACATTTTAGAATGTGTGGTGGCAAAGCGGCCATCGCGTTGCGCTTGCTGTTGCTTCTGCGTCTATCAAAGTATTGTGTTTTTGTAAGTACAATATTAGGAATATCGTCTGGAGAAAGACAAAAGTACACGGAAGCAAGAAGGGAGCACTGTGCTCGCGCATATGTATATGCATGAATGTATAGTATGAACGTGCATGGATGTAGCAACATATGAATACAATTATTTTGTAGTAAGTTTAGAAGGAAAGTAGGTGTATATGTACCTATGTATATATGATAGGACATAAAGTGGGTATATATACATACATAGAGCAGAATTGTTTTTACACTTGTTAGGAAGAAACTCATTCACTAGTGAGTATGTGTATTTGATCGGTTGTAAGAATGTGATGTGCTGTGACATGTGTACATACATAAGTCAAGGTTATTTGGGCATACATGCATATGTACATATGTATGAAAGGAAGATGATGTTCTTGCGCTTGTGCATTATTGTTTTACATATACAAATATACATACACACACATGTATGTTGTTCTTTCCACCGGGTTGAGCGACTGAGCTGGGCTCTAAGCTACCGTGGGGGTCGGCAGGTTGCGGATAGCCGGAAGGCCTGTAGTAGCAGGTTAGTTGCGAAATAAGTTTAAACGAATAAGCAATCCCCGATAATGAGCGGCCAGAAGCGGAGGATGCGGCTAAATGACAGCCAGCCCATCCGATGAGGTTTCCGGTGACAGAGGCCCAAAGTGAATGCCTCTAAGAAATAGTTGTCTCCCCAAGCCCCCAAGGCTATGGGGAGCACAACAAAAAAAAACAAACAAAAAAAATCCAGGCGCGGCGGTTTCCATAGTGGACGGCTTCCTGGTCGCCGTCTGTTCACCATGTTAGGTGCGGCTGCTAACTGACCGGTATATGCCGTGGCGCACTGGGAGTATCTCATCACTTCAAGAACCATCTCTGTTGTTGAAGTGAGGCGAGTGATGTAAGCTTGCTCTGCCGAGGTGTTAGCTGCGGGGTGTATCAGTGACCAGCCCCTTCGGGCCCTAATCAGGGAGTGTGTATTGGACGCAGAGGTAGTAGTATGCGTTGTCCCGGGTGAGCTCCGGTCCGTCCGTGTTTTCCGGGACCGGTAAAGCGAAGAACAGGCCTCAGAGAACTGGGGTAGGGGCACTGTCCCCAAGGGTATACCCGTTCCTGTTTATTTCGGCCCGCACCCCTACACACGATGCGCTGGTAAATAAAAAAAGAATGGAAAACAAAATGAGAAATACAAATACAACAAACAACAGCAGTAACATTTATGCAGCCATTATGGGCAGTGGAAATAAAAGCCGGGAAGAGGCTAACAGAAAGGAACCAGGTGCAAGTGGATCGAGTGATCTACTAGTGGACCTAACTGAGGAGTACAAGACCCCCAAAGGCCGTATAATCACGGGGGCTGATCCTTTTAAGCGCGCACCAATGCTGAGGCGGAGTCCTATCAAGACGCTCAGTGTGGAAAGGCCTGAGAGAGCAAAATCGTCGCCACCTGCGTTGCAAGAAAACAATGAGAAAGCAGCAAAATCGAGTAACAATACCTTAACGCTTCTTGGTGAGACGATTGGGAAGTTGACAGAAGCAATGCGTCTACCACAACGCTCGATTAACAACCATATAAGGGAACTCCTCGAAAAGATCACTAAGCTACACTCGAGAGCTCAGGAAGAAGCGAAAAGCAAGGAAGCCAAGCAAAACGTTCTTGGTAACGACTGAAGGAACACCGAAAAGACCGCGCGACGATAAGTAGCCGGGTAGAAAAACGCCACCCAAAAAAAGCAAGACCACTCACGAAGAAGAACACAAAGTGTCAGCAAGTGCAGACAAAAAAGCCAAAGGAGAGAGTAATGCCAAGAGGACAAACGGGGATATGGAAAAAGGCTGGATGAGTGTCAAGCGCAAACCAGCCAAGAAGAAAGTGACAAATAAACCACCCCCGAGGCCGGATGCGATTGTCATTGCGCGTGCCGGAACAATGACGTACAGTGGCATTCTCAGGGTGGTTAAAAAAAATGATGCCCTGCAAGATCTCGGCGAAAATGTTACGCGCATAAGAAAGACGGCCAAAAGCGAAATCCTGCTTCAATTGAAAAAAGAGCAGATGGCCAATACAGGAGTATACAAGAAGAAAATTGGCAAGGTGCTAGGTGACCAGGCACAAATCAAGGTCCTAACCCACGAGATGTTAGTGGAGATCCGTGATTTAGATGAAATCACAACCAAAGAGGGCATAGGTGAGGCAATACGAACGCGAGCTAACGAGCTTAACCTATTTAGTGAAAACGCAATAAAAAGTTTTAGAGCGGCGTAGGCAGGCACGCAAACAGCTGTGATAAGCCTACCAGCACTGGACGCAAGGCGACTGCTTGGGAAGCAAAAACTCAAAATCGGCTGGGCGGTATGCCGAATAAGAGAAAAGCCTGACTTAGGGAGATGCTACAGATGCCTGGAGTATGGACACCTAGTGAGGGCGTGTACAAGCGAAGACGACAGAAGCCAGAACTGTCTCAAATGTGGAGAAAAGGGTCACCAAGCGAAAGTATGCGGTAAAAAGCCCTTCTGCGGAGCTTGTAAAAGAAATGGAACAGAAGATACAAGCCATCAGATTGGAAGCAGAAAATGTCCCCTGTATTAAGCGGCGTATATTAAAAGGAAGAAATGAGGAATGAGCAGATCAATCTAAGCCATTGCGAGGCTGCACAAGAGCTCCTTAAACAAAGGGTATATGAAAATAAGGTGGATGTTGTGCTAGTCAGCGACCAGCATAAAAACCTAAACGTCGGAACGTGGGTCTCGGACAGCAGAAGTAAATCAGCTATTTGGGCTTGTCGACGAAATACCCTGCAGGACAAACCGCACACCGACAGTGATTACTATACCCGAGCAAAAATATGTGGCATATATTTCTACAGTTGCTACGCGCCACCGAAACTGACGCAGGCAGAGTTCGAAAACCTACTGGATGAACTTGTGCAAAACGCTCGTGGTACCACACCAAACGTGATTGCGGGTGATTTCAATGCGTGGGTCTTGGAATGGGGTAGCAGATACACCAATAAAAGGGGAGATGCCTTGATTAAGGCATTCTCACTGCTTGCTGTGGTTCTGCTAAACACTGGGGGAAAAAACATCTTCGAAGTGAATGGTCGTGCATCAATAATCGAAATCACTTACGCCAGCAGGGCTCTAGTACGATCAGCAAGGTGGCAAGTGAGTGATTTTTACACAGGCAGTCACCACCTGGAGGATGGTTCCATGTGTAGAAGTCCACGCAAGTGGGGAAAGTTACTGATCGCCATTCACTTGGGAATGGCCAGGACGATTCTTCTGCATATGGTTCAAGCAGCTCACAACGGCCGGGATTAGCCCACGTATCCTTTGGGTAGCTTCCGAACACCCGTTCGGGAGTGAGCTAAAGTGAGAAGGCGAAACATTTCAGGATAGCTGGTTGTGCGTTGGGTTTGGGACCCGCCACTTAAAAATCCCCCCCCAATGAAAAGTTTGAAAAAGCCTCGGATGAGACCTCCCTATACTGATGACGACCCCTGCAAACAAAATAAGGAATATGATTTGAGGGCATGCACCTGGAATGTCCGGTCCCTTAATGGGGAAGGTGCCACTGCCCGGCTGGTTGATGTCCTCGTGAGAGTAAAGGCTGACATCACTGCAATTCAAGAGATGCGATGGACGGGGCAAGGTAAGAAAACCATAGGACCTTGCGACGTCTACTACAGCTGCCATGTAAAGGAGCGCAAATTCGGTGTCGGATTTGTTGTGGGAGAGAGACTTCGTCGCCAAGTACTGTCGTTCACTCCGGTGGACGAGCGTCTCGCAACAATCCGCATCAAAGCCCGTTTTTTTAACATATCGCTAATTTGCGCCCACGCCCTGACGGAAGAGAAGGACGATGCGACCAAAGATTCTTTCTATGAGCGCCTGGAACGCTCCTATGAGCGCTGCCCCCGCCACGACATAAAAATCGTGCTTGGCGACTTCAACGCCAGGGTGGGCAAGGAGGGAATTTTTGGTCCCACAGTCGGAAAATTCAGCCTGCACAACGAAACATCCGGTAACGGACAGAGGCTGATCGACTTCGAAGGGGCCCGAAACATAGTAGTCTGCAGCACCAGATTCCAACATAAGAAGATTCACCAAGCCACCTGGCTGTCTCCTGATCGAAAAACACGAAACCAGATCGATCATGTTGTGATAGATGGAAGAACCGCTTCTAGTGTATTAGATGTACGTACGATCCGAGGACCCAACATCGACTCGGATCACTACCTTGTTGCAGCCAAACTGCGCACACACCTCTGTGCAGCAAAAAAGTACATCTACCTACGCAAAGAATGTTCGACATCAAACAGCTGCAATCACAACAGACAGCCAGAAGATTAGTCACTAGACTCTCACTCCTGCTCTCAGTGAGTACTGTCCAACAAACCGGCATGCACGAGCAATGGAGCAACATTTTTCGTTCCCTACGTACCACCGCCAAAGAAGAAATCGGATTCCGGCGAGCCCGAAACAAAGTTGGTACGACGAGGAATGTCATGCTGCCGCAGAAAGAAAGGATGCTGCCTATAGAGCCACGCTGCGATCGGCTTTTTTAAAGTTTTCATTGGGGGGGATTTTTAAGTGGCGGGTCCCAAACCCAACGCACAACCAGCTATCCTGAAATGTTTCGCCTTCTCACTTTAGCTCACTCCCGAACGGGTGTTCGGAAGCTACCCAGAGGATACGTGGGCTAATCCCGGCCGTTGTGAGCTGCTTGAACTATATGCAGAAGAATCGTCCTGGCCATTCCCAAGTGAATGGCGATCAGTAACTTTCCCCACTTGCGTGGACTTCTACACATGGAACCATCCTCCAGGTGGTGACTGCCTGTGTAAAAATCACTCACTTGCCACCTTGCTGATCGTACTAGAGCCCTGCTGGCGTAAGTGATTTCGATTATTGATGCACGACCATTCACTTCGAAGATGTTTTTTCCCCCAGTGTTTAGCAGAACCACAGCAAGCAGTGAGAATGCCTTAATCAAGGCATCTTCCCTTTTATTGGTGTATCTGCTACCCCATTCCAAGACCCACGCATTGAAATCACCCGCAATCACGTTTGGTGTGGTACCACGAGCGTTTTGCACAAGTTCATCCAGTAGGTTTTCGAACTCTGCCTGCGTCAGTTTCGGTGGCGCGTAGCAACTGTAGAAATATATGCCACATATTTTTGCTCGGGTATAGTAATCACTGTCGGTGTGCGGTTTGTCCTGCAGGGTATTTCGTCGACAAGCCCAAATAGCTGATTTACTTCTGCTGTCCGAGACCCACGTTCCGACGTTTAGGTTTTTATGCTGGTCGCTGACTAGCACAACATCCACCTTATTTTCATATACCCTTTGTTTAAGGAGCTCTTGTGCAGCCTCGCAATGGCTTAGATTGATCTGCTCATTCCTCATTTCTTCCTTTTAATATACGCCGCTTAATACAGGGGACATTTTCTGCTTCCAATCTGATGGCTTGTATCTTCTGTTCCATTTCTTTTACAAGCTCCGCAGAAGGGCTTTTTACCGCATACTTTCGCTTGGTGACCCTTTTCTCCACATTTGAGACAGTTCTGGCTTCTGTCGTCTTCGCTTGTACACGCCCTCACTAGGTGTCCATACTCCAGGCATCTGTAGCATCTCCTTAAGTCAGGCTTTTCTCTTATTCGGCATACCGCCCAGCCGATTTTGAGTTTTTGCTTCCCAAGCAGTCGCCTTGCGTCCAGTGCTGGTAGGCTTATCACAGCTGTTTGCGTGCCTGCCTACGCCGCTCTAAAACTTTTTATTGCGTTTTCACTAAATAGGTTAAGCTCGTTAGCTCGCGTTCGTATTGCCTCACCTATGCCCTCTTTGGTTGTGATTTCATCTAAATCACGGATCTCCACTAACATCTCGTGGGTTAGGACCTTGATTTGTGCCTGGTCACCTAGCACCTTGCCAATTTTCTTCTTGTATACTCCTGTATTGGCCATCTGCTCTTTTTTCAATTGAAGCAGGATTTCGCTTTTGGCCGTCTTTCTTATGCGCGTAACATTTTCGCCGAGATCTTGCAGGGCATCATTTTTTTTAACCACCCTGAGAATGCCACTGTACGTCATTGTTCCGGCACGCGCAATGACAATCGCATCCGGCCTCGGGGGTGGTTTATTTGTCACTTTCTTCTTGGCTGGTTTGCGCTTGACACTCATCCAGCCTTTTTCCATATCCCCGTTTGTCCTCTTGGCATTACTCTCTCCTTTGGCTTTTTTGTCTGCACTTGCTGACACTTTGTGTTCTTCTTCGTGAGTGGTCTTGCTTTTTTTGGGTGGCGTTTTTCTACCCGGCTACTTATCGTCGCGCGGTCTTTTCGGTGTTCCTTCAGTCGTTACCAAGAACGTTTTGCTTGGCTTCCTTGCTTTTCGCTTCTTCCTGAGCTCTCGAGTGTAGCTTAGTGATCTTTTCGAGGAGTTCCCTTATATGGTTGTTAATCGAGCGTTGTGGTAGACGCATTGCTTCTGTCAACTTCCCAATCGTCTCACCAAGAAGCGTTAAGGTATTGTTACTCGATTTTGCTGCTTTCTCATTGTTTTCTTGCAACGCAGGTGGCGACGATTTTGCTCTCTCAGGCCTTTCCACACTGAGCGTCTTGATAGGACTCCGCCTCAGCATTGGTGCGCGCTTAAAAGGATCAGCCCCCGTGATTATACGGCCTTTGGGGGTCTTGTACTCCTCAGTTAGGTCCACTAGTAGATCACTCGATCCACTTGCACCTGGTTCCTTTCTGTTAGCCTCTTCCCGGCTTTTATTTCCACTGCCCATAATGGCTGCATAAATGTTACTGCTGTTGTTTGTTGTATTTGTATTTCTCATTTTGTTTTCCATTCTTTTTTTATTTACCAGCGCATCGTGTGTAGGGGTGCGGGCCGAAATAAACAGGAACGGGTATACCCTTGGGGACAGTGCCCCTACCCCAGTTCTCTGAGGCCTGTTCTTCGCTTTACCGGTCCCGGAAAACACGGACGGACCGGAGCTCACCCGGGACAACGCATACTACTACCTCTGCGTCCAATACACACTCCCTGATTAGGGCCCGAAGGGGCTGGTCACTGATACACCCCGCAGCTAACACCTCGGCAGAGCAAGCTTACATCACTCGCCTCACTTCAACAACAGAGATGGTTCTTGAAGTGATGAGATACTCCCAGTGCGCCACGGCATATACCGGTCAGTTAGCAGCCGCACCTAACATGGTGAACAGACGGCGACCAGGAAGCCGTCCACTATGGAAACCGCCGCGCCTGGATTTTTTTTGTTTGTTTTTTTTTGTTGTGCTCCCCATAGCCTTGGGGGCTTGGGGAGACAACTATTTCTTAGAGGCATTCACTTTGGGCCTCTGTCACCGGAAACCTCATCGGATGGGCTGGCTGTCATTTAGCCGCATCCTCCGCTTCTGGCCGCTCATTATCGGGGATTGCTTATTCGTTTAAACTTATTTCGCAACTAACCTGCTACTACAGGCCTTCCGGCTATCCGCAACCTGCCGACCCCCACGGTAGCTTAGAGCCCAGCTCAGTCGCTCAACCCGGTGGAAAGAACAACATACATGTGTGTGTATGTATATTTGTATATGTAAAACAATAATGCACAAGCGCAAGAACATCATCTTCCTTTCATACATATGTACATATGCATGTATGCCCAAATAACCTTGACTTATGTATGTACACATGTCACAGCACATCACATTCTTACAACCGATCAAATACACATACTCACTAGTGAATGAGTTTCTTCCTAACAAGTATAAAAACAATTCTGCTCTATGTATGTATATATACCCACTTTATGTCCTATCATATATACATAGGTACATATACACCTACTTTCCTTCTAAACTTACTACAAAATAATTGTATTCATATGTTGCTACATCCATGCACGTTCATACTATACATTCATGCATATACATATGCGCGAGCACAGTGCTCCCTTCTTGCTTCCGTGTACTTTTGTCTTTCTCCAGACGATATTCCTAATATTGTACTTACAAAAACACAATACTTTGATAGACGCAGAAGCAACAGCAAGCGCAACGCGATGGCCGCTTTGCCACCACACATTCTAAAATGTTCTAGAACACAACAAAAACACATACCACACATGCGCATGTCGCCCAAAGCTAAAATCTAAGCCTAGCGACAACAAAAACAAAATACATTCGTAGACGCAGTCGCAGCGGCCATGATTCTATCAGCGACGGCGCTGAACAATTTAGAACAAAAACAAAAAGTTCATTCATAAGTTCGAGCTCATATTTCAATTTCATTCATAAAACGACCCGCCCTTATGCCAATTTTCGCGACCATTCGAAAATAGTCAATATTGGAATATTTCGCGTGGAATTATTTGCCAATATTTGATAAATCTTGAATTTTTGTCATGTCGAGTGGCCGCGGCTCCATATGTATGTATGCACCCTTATATATAATGTATGTAAGTATGTCTTCTAAGGCTGCAAACACAGTGCACGCTGACACGAAGCTGAAGAGAAATTGCTTGCGTTACGAGTAAGCGAATTGGTTGCACAGTGCAAGACGAATTTGTTGCGCTTTTGTTATGTTAGTCGCAATGGATTCCTCATCAGAAGATGACCTGCTGATTGAGCAAAGCTTATATTTTAAATAAAAACGTATAAAAGTAAATAAAAAAAATACACCCTATAAATTTGGGAAGAGAAGCATTTGGTGGATTTCATCATTTGTATGATGAGCTGGCCCCGATGAAAATAAATTTGTGGAATATACCAGAATGACAATTAGCACATTTGATTATATTCTAATTAAAATTGAGCCACTTATAATTAAAAATTGGACTAATTTTAAGAAAACGCCATTTATATGTGCTGAAAGGCTAATTGTGACGTTAAGGTAAAAAATAATTTAAAATATATTGAGTTCTATGCCTTTTATTGATTATTACTTTATTTAATGTAATAATATTTCCTGATGTAACAAAAGTGCTCGGTTCCTGTGGGGATAAAGCATTATCGGAATATTGATTTAATGAAGATTCAAGTAGAGTCGGTGATGATACACAAAAAGCTTGGTTCTCAATATTTTGTAGATTAAAAGAGCGCCCCACGTTGTACACGTGACGATAGACCGATTTTTGCATATCCATTCTGAACAAAAGTTTCGTTTGGGGATCCATCTTTTTAACGTGTGGCAATAGGCTCACAAAAAAAGCTATGTCTTCATCGGCGGCTGAAATCTTGTTTTTTGTTTTCTGTTCTAACAGCTCCAACTTCTTTTTTTCGATGTTGATCATTTCATCTTCTTTGTTATTATGACGGCGTTTTAGATTTCTAGGAGGATAACGTGCGGCGCCTCTATATCTACACTATTAACATCTTCGCCAATATTAATGTTCATATCTTGTACTTCATTGTTTTTTTGGCGACTTAAATTTCCGGAAGACTGGCGGCACTTTTTCTGGTCCTTTATAAACATCATGGATTCGAAATGACTCCATTGAGAACACTTCTCGTTGACTGAATGAGGTCCAGCGTCGCCAGAACGGTCCGGTGGACATTTCCATAATTCAGCTCGAAACGTGTCCCCCAATTATTTCCATTTGTTTTTTTTCAAAACCATAGCTAAAAAATACATATTAGAATTTTATTAGTTGCATAACATTGTTTTAAATTGTTTTGTTATTTTAGATATCTTGCTACTGGAACTTCATTCAGATCAATCTCTTTTAACTTTCGAATGGGTGCTTCAACGGTTCGTTCCATTGTTATAGAGACATGTGAAGCTTTGTGGACAGTTTTGCAGCCTATACATATGGCTGTGCCCACAGAACAAAATTTAAAGAAAGTTGCGGACCAGTATTGGAATCTTTGGGAATTCCCAAATTGTGTTGGCTCTATTGATGGAAAGCACATACGTCTAAAATGCCCAGCGAATTCAGGATCAATGTTTTATAATTATAAAAAATTTTTCTCAATAGTGCTGCAGGCAGTCGCTGACGCAAAATGTAAATTTGTTACTATCGAAGTTGGTGGATACGGACGTCAGAGTGATGGTGGAACTTTTGCTTCCTCAGCGATTTACACAATGAAAAATTCTGGAGACTTAAATTTTCCGAAGGATTCCTATTTGCCCAATACCACAATATCCATGCCATACGTGTTGCTTGCAGGTGAAGCTTATCCGCTTTTGGACTGGGTTCTTTGACCATATGCCAGAAGAAATCTAACATTGGAAAATAAATATTTTAATAGTCGTTTGTCCAGAGCGCGTAGGTGTGTGGAATGTGCATTTGGCATAATTAACTCGAAATGGAGAATATTATGGAAGCCAATTGAAACGACGCCATCTAACGCAGAAATTATTGTTAAAGCAATTTGTATATTGCATAATACAATGCTAGATTTAGAAGATCTGGACACGCACATGGCAGAGGCACAATTTATAAGCAACAAACCAAAAAATATATTGGAAATTTCAAAGAAAAGAGGTCGAATAATTAGAGACACTTTCCATAGTTATGTTTGCAGCCATAGAAATGCTGATAGTATTTAAATTTTCCATTCTATTATTATTTCATTGTGATTAAAATTAATTAAATTACTTACCATCAACATTCAGTTCGTTTGAAATTTCGTTCCAATTTCGGTCAATTATTTGCCTATTGTGGTAGAGTTTGTTTTGATGGTCCCATAAACAGGGTTTTTTAAATATTGCTGCAATTAATTTCTCGTTAATTGCAGACATTTTCACAAAACATGTGCGTCCGTAAAATCACAAATTACAACTAAACTTGAACACGTGCCAAAGCATAGACAGAACAAACAAACAAAAACAACGGTAACTAGCAAGCGATTCGTCTTCAAATTCAGTACAGCAGCGTTTGAAGCTGATTGTTTGCGTTTCGTCTTCATCTTCGTCTTCGTCACAGCGCGCACTATGCGTACGAGCGAGCGAATTCATACGATTTGTTCTGCACTGTTTTTCGTCTTCAGCTTCGGCAATTCCAGCAATTCCAGCGAATCACACATTTCTGTCCGCAAAGCCGCATATATGTGCCCTATGATCAAAAAGTACCGGGAATGTTTAAATAAAACATAACAAAGTTAAATTTCAGGCAAATTTATATTATCTCCTTCAAAATATGACCCGTCTGAAGCAACACACATGTGCCAACGTTTAACCCAGTCCTTCAAACAGCCTCGGTGGTAGGCCGACATGGCCTTCAGCTCCTTCGTCGTATTCTCTTTGATCAGGTCGATGGCGCGTTATCATCACGCAAAATCCAAGAATTGTTTGCTCACATTTCCGGCCGTTTACAACATACAGCATCTCTCAAAGGCTTCAAGACGGATAAATAATATTCTTTATTGACTGTCTGGCCCGATGGAAGGTACTCATGGTGGGCTATGCCTTGGCAATCGAAGAAAACAGTCAACATCACCTTCCCGGTTCTTTTTGCTCATAGGGTATACATATCCCATCTTTTCAATGACGGACAAGAAGACGGTCGCAGTTGTTGTTTTTTATATGCATACATTTTGCGTTCGTTGAAGGTTTGTATATATTTATATACATATGCGTGTATGCGCGTTTGGCTTTCTGGATGCATCCATGGATATTAGAATATTTTCTCATCAATATGTGTATGTAAGTAGTTCAGATTTGACTAAAGAGATTAAATATAGGAATGCATATTCATATGATTGCCTTTATGGCTGTTTTACATATAAATTAATTCAAAAGAAGTATGAATAATGTTATATAGAAAATAAATTTCTAAATAACAGGTATTAGAAAAACCTGAATACACTATTTTAATTCAATTCTAATTAAACCAAATACAAAAAATTAAATAAAAATATCGAACAAAGAAAAATACCTAAGGGACTTGAACCTGAGTCAAATATGGGACAATGTACTGCATACACGACACGTCTTTCACGATTGCGCTCAACTATAATTACTGATGAACTTTTCTAAATCAGTCATTTATTCGATTCGCAGTTTTATATGCACATATTCTGCGTTAGTTGAAAGTTTGTATACGTAATTATATGCATATGTATCTGTGTATGCGCGTTTGGCTTTCTGGACGGATATTAGAATGCTATTTTTTCATCAATATAATTTGGATTTGATGAAAGAGATTAAAGACATATGTATGTACATATTTTCTGTTTTGATTGATTTATATAAAAATCAGGTCATATCCAGTATGAACTATTTTATACCGAAAGGAAATTTCCATTTATGAAATACAAAAAAAACAGTATTTTAAAGAAATTTTAATTAAAATAAACTCAAAAATTTTACCAAACTTTCCTGGTTTGAATTGTTAAAAAAAATGTGCAAGAAAAAAAATATGTCTTCAGGACTTGAACCTGAATTAAATACGTGCCAAAAAACAAAACGAATAATTCCGCCGACTTTAGCTTCTGCACCACAAATTAACTGCCGCGCGGCCTTCTTAATCGCAAATTTATTCGCTTCGCTGTGGGCATGAAATAAGTCGATTTCCTTAGTAGTGTGGCGAAAAATCTTATGAAGTTCCTTAGTAGTGTGGTAAACGCAGAAAAATCTGAAGTCCCTTCCTAGCGTGGCAAGTAAATATAGAAACCCTCCACTTGCATGGTAAATATCTGCGATTTTTTGAAAATTTCTTAGTATGAATCTACAAATTAGTACTCGAAAAAGCTCATTTAACATTTGCTCCTTCACATTGCATTAACATTCTCTGCTAACACCTAACTTAAAGTTTATGTGCCTAGAAGAGCCCGCGTTTGTCTCTTTTTTAATGAGCTTATATCATAAGATATGCTTGGTATCTAAGCCGGCATATATTTTAACATATTGAAATAATTTTAAGAGGGAAATAAACAATCCTAGATAAGGTTTTGTGAAGAACTGGAGAGCAGATATCTCTCGAGAAAACTCTGCACAACAAACTGTTTGCAAAGGCCGGGTGGCAGCTAATAGAAATAGGGCCGGAAATACTTATCTCATACAAACACACTTCCCTGGATTCCAAGAATGCACTAACAATGCAGAAAGTTCAAGCATTTCTGTAATTCAGACAGATGAACTTGCAATCCTACAAGTTAGGAGGAGCGAACGGAATTATGGTTATGATGTTACAGCAGTAACATACGATATACGATAGCATTAACGCTAACAGTAGGAACGATTAATATTAGTTTGGGGAAAAAGAAATCAATCATTTTTGCGTAAAATTTTTGCGCAATCGGTTCAAAACTATTTTATGGTCGATCTCTAGCTCCTGGGCGAACCTATGAATACTAGCATGCTAGTCAACTTCACTACGTACCATTTTCTTTAACATATAAGTGCTTGAAAGGAATCGACGAAGCCAAAATTGCACACATCCGCGAACCAAATTGCTAGGGAGGAGTCCCGAACTTAAACCTTCATGAAGTAATGGACAACGATAGGATAATTGCTCTAGGTGGAACCCACATAGGTGGCAATCCATTCGTTCCGACGGCAGGGCATGGAGTTTGGAGGATCCAACCATTACCAAAGTCTCTAAACTATATGAGGGAGAGCGCATCTTGGAGGAGGCAGGGCTTGCTATCGCAATCTCTTCTTCTTCAGAGACGAAGAGTCGTTTCCCAGTTTCAAAGGGCTTTCGTTGCGAAGTCACTGCGTCGGTGGCACGACCTCCCAAGGAAGCCGAGAAATTGAAGTGTGGAGCGAGGAGGGAAAAGAGAAAGCGATTGGCAAGGCTAATGTGGGAGATATTTTCATGTGGCTCTGCCGGCCCTTCTACGTCTGTGTCTTCCAAAAGACCTCGGTCGGCGGCAGTGACACCCATGGAAGCACCGTGTCCGGTGCGCACCGGCACGGGCGATCTCAAACTGTCTCGCTCTCGAAGTAAGCGGAGGAAGACGGAAGGGTAGCAACCGGGAAGAAAAGGAAGGGGCTACTTTTGTGGTGCGAATGGATGAGCTCATGGGCTCACGGTATGAGAACCGTCAAAGTCTCTACTTTTGGATTGCCAGTTTTTACGCCTTTCCCAGACGATCGGCTCAGCTTGGAGCTTCCTAAAGGCGCTAGTGCATTTCTAAGTAGACGGCTTTCCCACCTGCACACAATACCCAGCATAACAACAGTGCAAGAGCACTGGGTCCTTAGAGGCCGCCACTGTGACTTCAGCGCGTTGAAAGGGGTATTATATGACAGGAGTTCGAGTAGACCTATGACCGGTCTTTTAATATCATCCCATCTCACTGTGACGGGTCTTGAACAATTCTGTTGCCAAGGCCTGGTAGCGGCTTAAGTGTGTTACAAGAGTAAGAGCGGATGTTGCGATGCTAATGCCCAGTATACAATCTGGAGCAGCAGCAAATGCAATTAACAAGGCTCTCGACTGTTCGAGTTTATCCCTTCCTCTTGCCTAAACATACACAACAAGGGCACACAGCCTACGTTTATAACTGTTAGAAGGCTGGAAGTGATTGATATCACCCTTTCAAATTCAAAACTTGGAAGGTACGTCAAGAACTGGAGAATCCTTGCCGAAGATTCGTGCTCAGACCACAGGTATACGGAGTTTCAGTGTGGTGAGGATTCACAAATGCCATTGCCCACTAGAAACCTCAGAAAAACAGACTTGCAGAAGTTTAGGGGGCGTTGCTGGACCTTGACGCGACGCCCCCAAGACTTTGGAAAGTACAAAAAATTGAGGTGGCTGTTGAAAAATTCAACACGGCCTTAAGTGGGTGTTTTGAGGCAACCTGTTCAATTCGACCTCTCGTTGACCGGACTCCCGCTGCTTGGTGGAATCGAGAGCTCCAGGTGTTGAGGGGTAAGTCGAGAAAACTTCTAAACAAGGCTCTCAAGACTAATCTTGCTGAGGACAGGGAGCAATACCGTAATGTTCGGAAAAGGTACAAGACGCTTATTCGGGAATCGAAAAGAGCTTCTTATGCGGAGTTCCGCAGCGGTATTAAATCTCTGAGTGACACAGCGAAGTTGGTTAGAATCCTGCTAAGGGATCCAACCGCAAAGCTGGGGTCACTTAGGACATCTGAGAAGTCTCGAATGACTATTGTAATTATGCATAGGCTGAAATTTGCTGAATGTTCGCCCTGTTTCTCCATTTTAGTATTCCTATCAAAGTGGAAGAGCTCGCCATAGTTAGGACTCTGTGTGGAAAAAATAATACAACTATATTTTTTCTGAGCAAGAACTCCTTTATTGAATTCGTCTATTTCAGAATTAATTTTATATTTTAATGCTTACATCTATTTATACTATTTGTAAATACAATTTGGTTTGAGATAAAAATATGTTTACAGGTTTTTATATTTAGCTGTTATAATGGTATTGTTTAGTCTCTGCATATATTTGTATTTTAATGCTTAGATCTATTTATACTATTGTATTTCTAAATACAATATGGTTTGAGATAAAAATATGCTTACATGTGTTTATTGTATGAAGGGACAAAGACCATGTTTGTATTGTTTATCATTATTATTCTTTCCAAACATTATATTGTTTGCAGTGTATGTATGTAGTGTAGTGTATGTGTCAACGGCGTTAGCTCTCCCCGGTGTTTAGAATGAAATGTCCTCATTTCAAATCTGCTGTAGTCGGAGTAGTTCGGCTTCATATGCTCTTTGGAATATTAAGCGTCTCTTTTCCTCTCGTTGGTTTCGGTGATATTTACTTAATTTTATGTATAAGTAAATTGTTAAGGTAAAGGTAATTATGAAAAAAAATAACATATAATGTGAATTTTAATAGATGCTCTTCTATAGGTATAACTTATACTTATATAATTGTTGAATATTATTAAATTTATAATCTGAGTTTGATGCTAGTATTTTCAAGACATCTACTTCATCGTTATTAATTGCGTGAATAACATTTTTAATTACTTATTGGTGGTTCACATGTGTTTTATTATCTATACATGTAGAGGTCTTAAATTGTATTAAAAGTGGTCCGTTTATTTTTAAACCATTCCAAGTATGTTCATTAGTTATAACAATATTGCCGTGGTCTAAAATTTGTATTGGAATATTATTTTCTTATATTATGTTACATTGAGCTTGTTGATTTGATAACAGTGGAATTGTGCAGTTATCCTTTAATTCCTCTTTACAAATACTAATGCCTAAATAGTTTTTACATTTTGATACATTAATAAATTCGTCATTACATTTTGAAACCATTTGATTTAATTCATATTTTTCGTGTTTAAAGGAATCACTTGATATAGTTGACATTTATTTGAAATTACAGGAAATTTGTATATGGTTATTATTGCGGTTTTAAACATACATACATGGATGTCGGAATATTCTAGTATATTAATTACAGGAATATTATATATTTCATTGCTGATTACTTCATTTATTTCTTTTAAATTTAAGGTTAAGTCCGTTATTTTGTCGGAAGAACAAGATGAAAGAATAAGTAATAATATAAATCCAGTTGCCTTCATGTTGCTACTTTCCTGATACTGTCTTTATGTATAATTTTCCCTTTTACTGACAGAATCTTGTCCCCTTGATCTTCTTTAACTAGGTGTTTGTTGTATTTTGCCGAGGTTTTATTTCGTCCATCTGTCCTGCTGTAAACCGTACCGCCTTCTTTGTAGGTTATAATCTTTCGATTTTTGTTATGGTACCTTAAAAGCTGGTGCTGCTTCTGTTCAAGCGTTTCACGAATGTCAGGATATATTTGTCGCGATTATAAAACACATCCTCAGGTTTATATCCTGTGCTTGAGTGAATAGTTTTGTTGTATTGGCAAACTGCGTTGCATAACTCGTCAGCGGGAGCTGTTTTATTCTCTGCAGCTAAAGTTTGACAGAGTTCGATGAGTGTGCTATGTAACCGTTCAACTTGAGCGTTTGATGTTGAATGATGTACAGGCGTCACGGAGTGGGTTATTTGTAGTCGACTGTATACTGATTTTGCCATATTTCCTATGAATATACTCTCGTTATCAGTCATAAGATATTTTGCGTTGGAGTAGATTTGTGTGAGAACTTCCTCAATATACTCGTGGCAATGTAATTTATTTTCTAATTTTCGAATAAAACAGTATTTCGAGTATCTGTCTATTGAACTGAGATACGTATTGTTGTTCAAAGAAATATGCCCATTTGTATGTATCGTATTTATGTTCAAGGCATATTTCGCATATGTTTGTCTCCGTACTGCACATTTTTTTTAGGTTTGGCCAGTAGTAGTTTAAAAGAATCTCTTGAGCGTTGTTTTTGTAATTTCTATGAGCTCTTCTGTGAGTTTGAATAATAATCTCTTTTTGTCTATCGATATTCGTAATATCAATAAGGAGTGTTTGTGCTTGTACAAACGTACAATTTAGAACTGTACGAATAATATCTTTTCCAAAGTGAAATATTTCTTCATTTTCTACCCTTAAAGCGTTTGTAACGTTTGGTCTGACTACCTCATTCAACTTGTTGCCTAAAATTTGTGAATCGTTGTAATATATTGTGTGCCTAAAATGGTCGGCAAATATTGTCTGAGATACGGTTTCTTTTTCTTCATTGGTTTTTATAATAATTATTTGGTTTTTGAAAGAGTTGAATGGTTGTTTCACTTTTTTCATTATTGAAGTAAAAACTTCTTTAGAATCGTTGGGAGTGATTTGAGACTCGATGAAACGAAAAAGCGACACTACGAAGCGTTATATGTTGATATACGTATATGTGTGTGGCTGCGTACTGCTGAGCCACGGTAGTATAGTGAGTATTGTAGCATGTACATATACTACACTGCCTATTACTTGCTTTGGTGTTTGGTTCAAGCGTCATACGTATGTATGTCTGTATGTTTTTTTTTATCCGAAGGGGGAATCTTACATAGATACCGCCAATATAGACGGCATGAACGATTCTTACTGATCGCTAAGGAAGCACCTCATTCGGGACCACACACAGTCAGTATTACTACTAGACTGGACTTGCGAAACAGTACACCTACGTACTAAACCCTAACTCCGACCTCTGTAGCTTTAGTTTGCCCTGCGGTACCGCCGTTTAAGCATTGCATCGCAGGGCCAAGTTAGCCATTATGGCTCTTCATTTATATTTCTGTCTCCGTCTACACTTCTTTGTCTTCTTTCTCTACTGCGTTCCCATTCCTTTTTTCGCAGTTCCTGTAACGCATTTGCGGACCATTCTCTCATCTTGGTCCACACCAACTTCGACTGCAGCATGTGATCTACAATGTTGCCCGGGGTTATTTTTCCTTTTATGATTTCTTCAATGCACATTCTTTCAGATGGGTATCTCGGGCAGGAGAAGAAGACATGTTCCACGTTCTCACTACCGTTGCCGCAGAACGAGCAGTCAGCTGCGTCCTCGTGGCCGAGTCTTTGGAGATACTCTCTATAGCATCCATGTCCCGTCAGGAACTGTGTGAGGTAATAGTCTGTGTCACCATGTCCTCTCTCAACCCAAGCCTGCACGCTTCTGATAAGTTTATGTGTCCATCTCCCTTTTGTCGCTAGGTCCCAGCGATTCAGCCACTCAGTTATGCTCCCCCGTCTTTCTTCTTTACGCTCTTCAGCCGTTAGTCACCAGTTAAGGCTTTTGGCTTTGTCGTACACTCTACCCAGTTCAGAGGCCATTATATCTGGTGGCATGATCGGGTATCATACATGACACATACTGCTTCAAACGACATTGTCCTGAAAGCACAGGCAACTCTAAGCGAAATAAGTCTAAAAACTATTTCCGCCTTCTTCGCGTATGTTTTCTGTATCAGGGCTTTCCTCATATGGGTGCTGCATACATGAGTGTAGACTGGGTAACTTTAGCCAGGAGCGCTCTTCTACTCTGAGTAGGACCACCGATGTTGGCCATAATTCTTGACAGTGCCGCCGTCACCATGGCTGCCTTTCCGCATGCTTTTTTAATGTGCTCCCTGTAGCTTAGTCGAGCATCGATCATTACACCCAAATATCGTAGTGCCGCTTGTGTTGTGACGTTAAACTCATCAAGGTTTAGTGTGGTCGTTTCTAACTTTTTTCTACTCGTAATGAGAACTGCTTCTGTTTTTTGCCCGGCTAGCTGGCGTTTAACCGGCGTTAACCATTGTTTGACCTTTGTTGTTGCCTCGCTGCAGATACTCTGAATCTGAGGGATTGTTTTGGCGACTATAGTCAAAGCAATGTCGTCTGCGTATCCTATTATTTGCACTTCCCTCGGCATTGGGAGTTGTAGTACCCCATCATATAATACATTCCATAGCATCGGGCCCAGTATAGAACCCTGCGGTACTCCGCCCGTCACTGCATATCTCTTTGGACCTTCATCTGTATTGTACAGAAGTACTTTTTCCGACAGATAACTGTTTATAACCCGTACTAAGTATGCTGGCGTTTTTTTTTTCTTGAAGAACCTTTATAATATGGGGCCAGTATGCCGAGTTGAAGGCGTTCTTGACATCCAGAGTGACAACTGCACAGTATTCTGTATCCCCATGCATTCACTTGTCACCCTCAATAGCCTTGCTTGCAATGTTTGTCACCCTCCTGACGGCGTCGATTGTTGAACGACCTTTTCGGAAACCAAACTGATGTTCGGATAGTTTAGCCGGCACTTTCCCCAGGTGCTGTTCCAGGCGCGTGCAGATTAGTTTCTCCAAGATTTTACCCATAGTATCTATCATGCAGAGTGGCCGGTAAGAACTTGGGTCACCCGCTGGCTTATTTGGTTTCTGAAGTAGGACTAGTTGTTCTTTCTTCCATACTTTCGGAAACATGCCTTCATTTATACACTTGGTGAAGTGTTCTGCAAATGGCTTTGCGTTGCGCCTGATAGCGATCTTCAGCGCCTTGTTCGGAATGCCGTCAGGTCCTGGAGCTTTAGCATTGCCGAAACTTTCCGTTGCCAAAATCACCTCTGCTTCACTGATTGTGACACTATTTTCTGCTGCGTGGAACTGGGTCTGGCTTGGTTGCATGTCTTGCTTTGGAAAGAGTGTCTGTACAATCTTTTCTGAAAGAATGGGGCAAGTTGGTGCCTGTCTTCTACCTCCTTTGACCTTGGGCATAACGAGTTTGTAGCCATCACCCCACGGGTTTTCGTCCACATTCTGGCACAGTTCTTTAAAGCTGGCTGCCTTGCTGCTTTTAATGGCTTTCTTTAATTGTTTCCGCTTCTTTTTATAGTTTGTCTCTTTTTTAATGAGCTTATATCATAAGATATGCTTCGTATCTAATCCGGCATATTTTTTAACATATTGAAATAATTTTAAGAGGGAAATAAAGAAAGCAAATAAAGAATCGTAGATAAGGTTTTGTGAAGAACTGGAGAGCAGATATCTCTCGAGAAAACTCTGCACAACAAGCTGTTTGCAAAGGCCGGATAGCAGCTAATAGAAATAGGGCCGGAAACACTTATCTCATACAAACACACTTCCCTGGATTCCAAGAATGCACTAGCAATGCAGAAAGTTCAAGCATTTCTGTAATTCAGACAGATGAACTTGCAATCCTACAAGTTAGGAGGAGCGAACGGAATTATGGTTATGATGTTACAGCAGTAACATACGATATACGATAGCATTAACGCTAACAGTAGGAACGATTAATATTAGTTTGGGGAAAAAGAAATCAATCATTTTTGCGTAAAATTTTTGCGCAATCGGTTCAAAACTATTTTATGGTCGATCTCTAGCTCCTGGGCGAACCTATGAATACTAGCATGCTAGTCAACTTCACTACGTACCATTTTCTTTAACATATAAGTGCTTGAAAGGAATCGACGAAGCCAAAATTGCACACATCCGCGAACCAAATTGGCTAGGGAGGAGTCCCGAACTTAAACCTTCATGAAGTAATGGACAACGATGGCATAATAGCAAGCAATCATCGCCAGTAAGAAGGCGAAATGGGAGGAACTTCGAAGGGATCTAAATAGCAACCCTTGGGGTCTGGGCTACAAAATTGTAACGGGGAAGCTAAACGCCAACTCCACAGCCGTACATCTGGACAGTGATGTTATTAGCAAAATAGTGGAGAGACTGTTCCCCACGCACCCTATGCTGTGCGGGGACCGAGGCCCTTAAGGTGATGAGATGCTCCCACCCTTCACCCAGGAAGAGCTTAAAACCGCGGCAAGAAGCCTTAAAAGAAACAAAGCTCCAGACCTAGATGGCATCCCAGCCTGTGGAAAATACAGCGCAACCGTCAGCTTGGCGTCCGCTTTGCATGCTGGACAGCGCCGGGAAATTGTTTGAGAAATTCATAGAGCGTAGACTTGCAGAGTCTATTCAGATACCAGGAGGATTGTCAGCAAGGCGATATGGTTTCCGAAGGGGAAAATCAACCCTTGGCGCAAAAGAGGAGGTAGTAAGCAGCGCTCAACCCAGACGGCACTACGCGAATCGCATCACCGTCCTGTACAAAACGCTCGATGTACAAAATGCCTTTAACAACCTACGATGGACAGACATTATAAAGGCAGTACGAGAAAGGTTTCGAGTACCTGCATACCTGCTAAGGATTCTCCAATGCTACTTGAGCGAGAGCGAACTGCTGTACGACACACCAGATGGTCAGAAAACAAAAGCAATAACGTCTGGCGCAGCTCAAGGATCTATTCTCGGCAATTTTCGTGATCAGCGGTCAGAAACGCCATGAGCAAAAAAAACCGGGAGGGTGATGTTGACTGTTTTCTGCGATTGCCAAGGCAAAGTCCACCATGAGTACCTTCTCTCGGGCCAGACAGTCAATAAAGAATATTATTTATCCGTTTTGAAGCCTTTGAGAAATGCTGTATGTTGCAAACGGCCGGAATGTGCCATCGCCCCGATCAAAGAGAATACGACGAAGGAGCTAAAGGCCATGTCGGCCTGCCGGGGGTGTTTGGAGGACTTGGTTAAACGTTGGCACATGTTTGTTGCTTCGGACGGGTCATATTGTGAAGGAGATAACATAAATTTGCCTGAAATTTAACTCTGTTATGTTTTATATAAACATTCCCGCCACTTTTTGATCATAGGGTGCATATATGCCGACAGAAATGTGTGTTTCGCTAGAATTGTTCAAGGAATCTAAGTCGCATTAACTCGCGACTGTCGAACAGTTAGAAGACATATTTACATACATATAAGGGTGTATACATACATACGGAGCCGCGGCCACTCGACTTGACAAAAATTCAAGATTTATCCAATACAGTAGGTTCTGTTTTTATGCGGTAGATACGTTCCGCAAGAAACAGCATACAAAAAAAATCAGCATAAAAAAAGCTACTAGTTCTATAGTAAAACTATAGATACGTTTCAAAAGTGCTAAAACCGCATAAATCTGAAATAATGTAATAAAATCGCATAAAAAAGGGCACTAGTCCCATATTATAACTATAGATACGTTCCATAGACCGCATGAATCTGAAATAATTAAATAAAATCGCATAAACAAAATATTGTATTTTTGAAAATTATATCTTTATTTAAGAAACGTCAGAACCGAAAAATAAATTTAAGTCAGAAATAGAATCAGACAATACCCACATGTTGCGCGTTCGTTAAGGGTTTGGCGTAAAATCACTTTCGTCACTTGAGGAAATGTACACGTCTGATCTAGATAGTTATGCAGGCGGTTCCATACTTGTGGGGTTAGCATTTCTGATGTAATCTGTGATGAGTTTTTGCTTAGCTGGTTTAGAATCTTGTTTATATGTACAATTCCCGATAGGTCGACATGCATTTTGCAATTTAAAAAAAACCGCTCTATTTCAAAACAGCATAAAAAAAAGCCGCATAAAAACAGAACCTACTGTATTGGCAAATAATTCCACGCGGAATATTCCAATATTGACTATTTTCGAATGGTCGTGAAAATTGGCATATGGGCGGCTCGTTTTATGAATGAAATTGAAATATGAGCTCGAACTTATGAATGAACTTTTTGTTTTTGTTCTAAATTGTTCAGCGCCGTCGCTGATAGAATCGTGGCCGCTGCGACTGCGTCTACGAATGTATTTTGTTTTTGTAGTCGCTAGGCTTAGATTTTAGCTTTGGGCGACATGCGCATGTGAGGTATGTGTTTTTGTTGTGTTCTAGAACATTTTAGAATGTGTGGTGGCAAAGCGGTCATCGCGTTGCGCTTGCTGTTGCTTTTGCGTCTATCAAAGCAGAGAATGTTAATGCAATGAGAATCAGCAAATGTTAAATGAGCTTTTTTCGAGTTCTAATTTGTAGATTCATAATAAGGTCATTTCAAATTCAACTTTGCTCACGAGTGGGGAATTGCAGATATTTACCACGCGAGTGACGCGAGTGGAGGGTTTCTATATTTACTTACCACGCTAGGACAGCAATTCAGATTTTTTCTGCGTTTACCAAACTACTGAGGAAGTTCATAAGATTTTTCGGCACACTACTAAGGAAATCGAAGCGAATAAATTTGCGATTAAGAAAGCCGTGCGGCAGTTAATTTGTGGTGCAGAAGCTAAAGTCGGCGGAATTATTCGTTTCGTTTTTTGGCACGTATTTAATTCAGGTTCAAGTCCTGAAGACATATTTTTTTTCTTGCACATTTTTTTTAACAATTCAAACCAGGAAAGTTTGGTAAAATTTTTGAGTTTATTTTAATTAAAATTTCTTTAAAGTACTGTTTTTTTTGTATTTCATAAATGGAAATTTCCTTTCGGTATAAAATAGTTCATACTGGATATGACCTGATTTTTATATAAATCAATCAAAACAGAAAATATGTACATACATATGTCTTTAATCTCTTTCATCAAATCCAAATTATATTGATGAAAAAATAGCATTCTAATATCCGTCCAGAAAGCCAAACGCGCATACACAGATACATATGCATATAATTACGCATACAAACTTTCAACTAACGCAGAATATGTGCATATAAAAGTGCGAATCGAATAAATGAGTGATTTAGAAAACTTCATTAATAATTGTAGTTTAGCGCAATCGTGAAAGACGTGTCGTGTATGCAGTAAATCGTCCGATATTTGACTCAGGATCAAGTCCTGTACACACTTTTCTTTGTTCGATATTTTTATTTCATTTTTTATATTTGGTTTAATTAGAATTGATTTAAAATAGTGTATTCAGGTTTTTCTAATACCTGTTATTTAGAAATTTATTTTCTATATAACATTATTCAGACTTCTTTTGAATTAATTTATATGTAAAACAGCCATAAAGGCAATCATATGAATATGCATTCCTATATTTAATCTCTTCAGTCAAATCTGAACTACTTACATACACATATTGATGAGAAAATATTCTAATATCCATGGATGCATCCAGAAAGCCAAACGCGCATACACGCATATGTATACAAATATATACAAACCTTCAACGAACGCAAAATGTATGCATATAAAAAACAGCAACTGCGACCGTCTTCTTGTCCGTCAGTGAAAAGATGGGATATGTATACCCTATGAGCAAAAAGAACCGGGAAGGTGATGTTGACTGTTTCCTTCGATTGCCAAGGCATAGTCCACCATGAGTACCTTCCATCGGGCCAGACAGTCAATAGAGAATATTATTTATCCGTTTTGAAACCTTAGAGAGATGCTGTGTGTTGGAAACCCCCGGAAATGTGAGCAAACAATTCTCAGATTTTGCATGATGATAACGCGCCATCGCACTGATCAAAGAGAATACAAATCGGCCTGCCGGGGGTGTTTGGAGGACTGGGTTAAACGTTGGCACATGTGTGTTGCTTCAGACGGGTCAAATTTTGAAGGAGATAATATAAATTTGCCAGAAATTTAACTCTGTTATGTTTTATTTAAACATTTCCGGTACTTTTTATCATAGGGTTCATATATGCGGCTTTGCGGACAGAAATGTGTGATTCGCTGGATTTGTTCAAGGAATCTAAGTCGCATTAACTCGCGACTGTCGAACAGTTAGAAGACATATTTACATACATATAAGGGTGCATACATACATACGGAGGAGCGGCCACTCGACATGACAAAAATTTAAGATTTATCAAATATTGGCAAATAATTCCACGCGAAATATTCGAATATTGACTATTTTCGAATGGTCGCGAAAATTGGCATATGGGCGGCTCGTTTTATGAATGAAATTGAAATATGAGCTCTAACTTATGAATGAACTTTTTGTTTTTGTTCTAAATTGTTCAGCGCCGTCGCTGATAGAATCATGGCCGCTGCGACTGCGTCTACGAATGTATTTTGTTTTTGTAGTCGCTAGGCTTAGATTTTAGCTTTGGGCGACATGCGCATGTGAGGTATGTGTTTTTGTTGTGTTCTAGAACATTTTAGAATGTGTGGTGGCAAAGCGGCCATCGCGTTGTGCTTGCTGTTGCTTTTGCGTCTATCAAAGTATTGTGTTTTTGTAAGTACAATATTAGGAATATCGACTGGTGAAAGACAAAAGTACACGGAAGCAAGAAGGGAGCGCTGTGCTCGCGCATATGTATATGTATGCTTGAATGTATGAACGTGCATGGATGTAGTAACATATGAATACAATTATTTTGTAGGAAGTTTAGAAGCCAAGTAGGTATATATGTATGTATGTATATATGCTAGGACATAAAGTCGGTATATATGCATACATAGAGCAGAATTGTTTTTGCACTTGTTAGGAAGAAACTCGTTCACTAGTGCGTATGTGTATTTGATTTCTTGTAAGAATGTGATGTGGTATGACATGTGTACATACATAAGTCAAGGTTATTTGGGCATACTTGCATATGTGATATGATGTTCTTGCGCTTGTGCATTATTGTTTTTCATATACAAATGTACATACATACATATGTATGTAAATGCTGTCGAATACATAAACTATAAATTGACATACAATATAAAATAAGTGTTGATTTATCTTAAACCGTTCTTTTTTTCTGAATGCAAATACCTCCTATTGACATGTACATACATATTATGTACTTATGTATATTTCATATACCATCATTTATTTACATATAAAATATACGTTCATTTATGTACATATGTGTGTAATGAAAAACTTCATGAATTACTTTCAGAACTTTATTAAAATTTATTCGCGTCGCGCGCATGCACAAAACCATTTGTTCACAGGCGCAGAAATAAACGCTCTGCGTATTTATCCTCCTCACGTGACTCGCCATCAATTCTCGGCACAAATTTTTTTTTTCGTTTTTAAATTTTTTTTTTTTTAATGTAATCGTAAAAAAATTTGTAATACATTTTATGTATCCGCTTATCATTTCAAAAGTAACAAAATGGTCAAAAAATAAGCAGTCGAAGAAATAAACGCACCGCCTATTTTTCCTCGCCACATGTTAGACTCGAGTTCAATTCCCGGCGCAAACTTATTTTTATAAATTTTTTTTTTTAAATCGTCTTTTTTTTAATGTAATTGAAAAAAAAAATTATGTAATAAATTTTACGTATTCGCTTATTATTTCAAAAATACGAAAATAGTAAAAATTTAATTGGTTTAATGTCGAGGTGAGAAATGTGTTGTGTGTTGAGGTGAAAGATATGTGGTGTTTCTAATTTTTGTGTGGGCAAAAGTCAGTGAGGTGTCTATAAACTCGGTGTGCTAAATGACCTTATTACAAATCTTTTAAATCTCAATTGTACTAAAAAAAGCTCACATTAAAGTAACATAACAAAGTAACATTTGCACCTTCTCATTGCATTAACATTCTCTGATCAAAGTATTGTGTTTTTGTAAGTACAAAATTAGGAATATCGACTGGTGAAAGACAAAAGTACACGGAAGCAAGAAGGGAGCGCTGTACTCGCGCATATATCTATGCATGAATGTATGAACGCACATGGATGTAGTAACATATGAATACAATTATTTTGTAGGAAGTTTAGAAGGCAAGTAGGTATATATGTAGGTATGTATATTTGCTAGGACATAAAGTGGGTATATATACATACATAGAGCAGAATTGTTTTTGCACTTGTTAGGAAGAAACTCGTTCACTAGTGCGTATGTGTATTTGATTTCTTGTAAGAATGTGATGTGCTGCGACATGTGTACATATGTACATAAGTCAAGGTTATTGGGCATACATGCATATGTACATACATATGTATGAAAGGAAGATGATGTTCTTACGCTTGTGCATTATTGTTTTTTATATACAAATGTACATACATACATATGTATGTAAATGCTGTCGAATACATAAACTATAAATTGACATACAATATAAAATAAGTGTTGATTCATCTAAAACCGTTTTATTTTCTGAATGCAAATACCTCCTATTGACATGTACCTAAATATTATGTATTTATATGGTCATATACCATCATTTATGTACATATAGTAGGTTCTGTTTTCATGCGGCTTTTTTTTAAATTACAAAATGCATGTCGACCTATCGGGAATTGTACATATAAACAAGATTCTAAACCAGCTAAGCAAAACCTCATCACAGATTACATCATAAATGCTAACCCTACAAGTATGGGACCGCCTGCATAACTATCTAGATCAGACGTGTACATTTCCTCAAGTGACGAAAGTGATTTTACGCCAAATCCTAAACGAACGCGCAACATGTGGGTATTGTCTGATTCTATTTCTGACTTAAATTTATTTTTCGATTCTGACGTTTCTTAAATAAAGATATAATTTTCAAAAATACAATATTTTGTTTATGCGATTTTATTTAATTATTTCAGATTCATGCCGTCTATGGAACGTATCTATAGTTATAATATGGGACTAGTGCCCTTTTTTATGCGATTTTATTACATTATTTCAGATTTATGCGGTTTTAGCACTTTTGAAACGTATCTATAGTTTTACTATAGAACTAGTAGCTTTTTTTATGCTGTTTTTTTTTGTATGCTGTTTCTTGCGGAACGTATCTACCGCATAAAAACAGAACCTACTGTATAGAGTTTACGTTCATTTATGAATGTATGTAATGAAAAACTTCATGAATTACTTTCAGAATTTATTAAAACTTATTCGCGTCGCGCGCATACATATTTACGTAGACATCACAAATCTTTTGTTCACAACGCAGGCGCAGAAATAAACGCACTGCGTATTTATCCTCCCCACGTTTTTAAATTTGTTTTTTTTTTTAAATGTAATCGTAAAAAAATTTGTAATAAATTTTATGAATCCGCTTATCATTTCGAAAGTAACAAAATGGTAAAAAATGGTCGAAGAAATAAACGCACCGCCTATTTTTCCTCGCCACATGTTAGACTCGATACCAATTCCCGGCGCAAACTTTTTTTTATTAATTTTTTTTTTTATGTAATTTAAAAAAAAAATATGTAATAAATTTTACGTATTCGCTTATTATTTCAAAAATACGAAAATAGTAAAAATTTAATTGGTTTAATGTCGAGGTGAGAAATGTGATGTGTGTTGAGGTGAAAGATGTGTGGTGTTTTCAATTTTTGTGTGGGCAAAAGTCAGTGAGGTGTCTATAAAGCCGATGTTCTACTATAAAATCCCTTACTATTATTATTTTATTTATTTATTATTATTTATTGTTCGACTTTTTTAAAACACTTATTACATTTCATTTTTAATCATTAACATTAGAACGTACGACAGTGACACTAGGTCGTTTGTCGGAAGAAAAAAGAAAAAACAAATAAAATCTTACATTTCACATATGTTACTATGGTACTATGTATTGAATTCGTTTAAAAGTAATTTTCTATATTCTATAGCACCAGTGATGAACTTAAATAAGTTATTATATCCAGAAGGGCCAATACCATTTAAAATGTCTATGATTTCATCTCGGTTTAAACTATTTTTTCCAAAAAATCTTTGACGAATTCTTTTAAGTATCGGGAATTTTCCTAAGAAATGTGTGATGTCTTCTAATTCATTTAAGTTACATAAAGTGCAATTTAAATCCCTTTGGCTTCCCAAGTATATTAAATCCAGAGTGCGTAGAGCGCTCAAAATTCGCTCCTACTCTTTCAAGCTATCACCAAAAGCAATACAACTCATACAAAATATTCTCTGAGTAAATCATTGAGAGGATCTATTTTGCGTAAACTACTCAAACACTTTTATTACTCATTTGTTTGTATACAAAGAGTGCTCGTCGTTCTGTGAGCATTCGCTTTGTTTTCATCCCCCGAGTTGATGCGCTCTTTATTTGAGCTCAAGTTTATATGAATTTATCAATGATAAGTAATTTGATATTCAATGTTGTCCCTTTTTGCATTGCATTTCGAGCATACCCTAACCAATTTCTGCTTTATTTAATGAAAGCAATACATTTGCGAGAATAGTGAAGTTTATTTCATTTATTTTTTTAAATATAAATAATAAATAAAACTTATATGAAAATAAAAATTTCAAAGAAAGAAACTAAAAGAAAATTCATTAAAGGTGAGGTTCATTGAATTTAATGAAAGTCGATTAAATATATTATTTAAGACTGATCGTCGTTCGGTTCGTCAAAATCTGTACTTTTGAACAAACTTTCATTCAATTTGATAAACAGCAAATTATTAAGATTTTCAGAGCTCATCCTGGAACGATGTTTGGTTAATATCAAAGATAGAGCGCTAAATGCTCGTTCTACAGAAGTTTGGCTGCTTGGTACAGACAAAATTATTTGTGAAAGCTTACTAAGAGTTGGTTCAGCGATTCGCAAATTCATCCAGTACTTTAGTATGTCAGAGTTGAATGGCATTTTACTTTGATGAGCCAAACTTTGAAGTTTTTGTCGAAGTGATTGTATGTTTTGTGGCAAGTGAAAACTCTGTTGTGTTATTGAATTGGCGTTTTGTTCAAGTAAATCATACTTATCATCGAAAACTTGGGTCTGCCCACCAATATCAATTTCTGAATCTCTACCGATTGGAGTGCATCCCTCCAAAATATCTAAATTTGCGCTTGTGTTAAGTATATGTGACTGTAAATATATTAAAATTTTAGTAATTAAAAAAAAAAACACATTTAAATGGTTGGTCACAGAGTATATGTATTATATAAATAATGCAAAATGTCTATTACATTGACTTTAAGAATTAACTTAGACTTACTTACCACTGCTTGTTTTTTTATATTTCGTTCAAAAATGACGAGTACATGTAATTAAATCTCTGATCCATATACAAAGCAGCAATAAATGCATTATTCTCCAGCAATTTACTTTTTCTTGATTGCATAGATTGTAGTAAAACTGTCGCGAACGTGTTATCCTGGATATTCTCAAGTTGCGCCTCGCAGAGTAGCCAATCTCGGTAAAAGTCACCAATAATATAACTTTCTGTTTGTAAACTCTTGGTACATTCAGAAACTGGCTTGAAAGCGTGTACAAAGTTTTGAATGAAGTCCCAATCAACTTCACAAGGAATTTCATGGTCGTTTAAAAATATTCTGAGGTCTAACAGAGAAGTGAGCATGTCGAAGGTGGAGTTCCAGCGAGTTGCATTGTCTAGTGTAGGCATCCGAATTTCTTTATCATTATAGTTATTTCGAATAATTTTTCTTAGAGATCGAGTTGCGTCTCTACATATCGCCAAGTCGGATTTTATAGTTTTGTATACATCATGCGCACATAGTTGTAATGTGTCTACGGCGCATCTCACTACCGACATAACCGAGCTAAGTCTATTATGAATTTCTTAGTATTCGTCGTCCTCTACATTGTCCTGTTCTTGTAGCAACTCCGAAGTTTTGATGACATTAGATCCATTATCCGTAGTTGAAGAATAGATCTGCGTTGCTTTTATGTCAAACTTATTTAAGCAATTTAGAATTTCTTTTTCAACTCTACCATGCCTAGAGTGAAAATTTCGATTTCAAAATTTTTAATAACCTGGATATTCACTCCTAATATGCTTTTGTCAAGTTTTGTTGCAATATCTAACTTAATGCACCCCATTTTGTTTTTTAATAATTTTTTTAAATGATTTCTCATGACTTCGGCATACAAATCCAGCTTACTTAAAATATTTCGTGAATTAACTTTTATATTAAAAGCACTTTCATATGGTTTTATAAGCTTTTGAAAATACTCTTGGTCATCAAAAATTCGAAATGGACACCATTTTGTTTTTTAATAATTTTTTTAAATGATTTCTCATGACTTCGGCATACAAATCCAGCTTACTTAAAATATTTCGTGAATTAACTTTTATATTAAAAGCACTTTCTTATGGTTTTATAAGCTTTTGAAAATACTCTTGGTCATCAAAAATTCGAAATGGCATCGCTTTTACAGTGACTAGCCCCACACAGCACTTTATGAACTCGTGTAATTTTAGTTGTATCTTTATTTTGCTTACACTTCTTGAGGAGTTATTGTTTTCGAAATTATGTTTGTGCACTGTGCTGTAATGCCTCTTGATATTATGAAGCACTTGACCCTTAAACTTTTTTGAGCATTCAAGGCATGTCGATTCATTTGTATCACCATTGTATGACACATATTTGCTTTTATCTATGCTAGAAAATCTGCCCATTTTTTACACTTTTTACACACGCGAAACACAAACGCAAACTAACCACAAAAATGCTTAAATAAAAACTAACGGCGTTAGAAATTCAGGTAGGAAAATGTGTCAATATAAAAGAGTGATAAAAAATGATGCTTTCAAAGAAAACTCACTGAGCATACAAAATGATTGCTACTGTTGAAGAGAGTTTATCATTTTTAAATAATCTGAGAGGAGAGAATAAGCGAGCGAACACTCAATTCGGTTGATGCTTTCAAAGAGCGCATGTTAAAAGAATGCCGAAAGAGGAATGTTAATAAATGATTTTTTCGCTCTTTCAAAAAATAACTGATGCTCTCTTGTTTGGTTTTAAGCAGAAATGAAAAACTCAAAACAAAATGCATTGAATTGAGTTTTTATCAGCTGAATGAGGGATATTTTACTCATCAATGATAAGTATTTACGAACTCTGATTAAATCACATCTGGCTTTCATAATCCACATAATTTTATATATTAGATTCCAGTATTAGCGTTTAAATAGCTTCTGGCGTTGTTATGGTCTAATTCCTTATATAATCGGGTGCTTTGGTGTGCCCTTTCCCATAAAGTTCGAATATTCGAATCATGAAGATTTTCTAGTATTGAAATTATATTTCTATTCCACTCTCTTTTATTTGAAGTGCCCCAGTTACATGCTATATTTAACTTTTGTGCCAGATTACTAATTTCTTCAACCCAAAATATCTGTTTTTCTAAAATCTTTTTTGATAGTATATGATGCAATCTCTTATCATCATATTCAAATAACGTTTTGAATATATATTTTAAATGAAGCTGCAGTGTATACAAATGAAAACTTGGAGCATTTGTCTCCAAGAGAATGCAATAAGATGGCGTCTTACTCGGAAGATGAAGTACCCTTTTTAAAAAATAAAGTTGAATTTTGTCTACTTCTTCAAACAAAGAGTTTGCCCATACCTGAGCAGCATAACTCTGGATTGCTCTAGTCACTGCTAAAGACAGTTTCCATTTTGCCGACAACTTAATTTTATTTTTACTAAGAAATGTGCGCCAAGTTGCATTTATGCTATTATTTGCTAGAACATTTCTATTTTCTATATGTTGCTTGAAACTGAGTTTTGATGTTAGCTTCACACCCAAGTAATTATATTCTTTGGTATTGGTATAACTTCGCCGTGAAAAAACCTCTTTTCTTTTTCTGCTATACTACCGCCTCTCCGAAAAATCATTATTGCTGACTTAGATAAGTTTACTTGCATATTCCACTTATCGCAGTATTTTTCCAAGTTGCTTATCATTTTTTGAAGAGCACTAACCTCATCTGCCAATATGACGATATCGTCAGCATATAATAGCAAACGGATATTTAACTCATCCATAAAGAGCCCCCCTCCAAGCAGTCCTGCAGGTCATTCAAGCAAAGAGCAAATGTGAAAGCAGGCACCCTTGCTTTACTCCTGACGATATTTTGAATTTATTTTTATTTCTGTAATAACTTTCAATAAAGTTTGCCATTTTGGTAGAGATTCCTATTTCATGAAGCTTGTATAGCAATAGTTGTCTAGGGGCAGTATCAAAAGTGGCTTTAAAGTCTACAAAAAACGCGTACACTTTTTTCTTCTCTCTAAACTTAATATGGACTATTGCTGCTAGGTTATATATGTTATCTACAGTTGAATGTCGCTTTCTGAAAGCTGCTTGAATTTCTGTTATAATATTTTTATTTTCTACCCAGCTTGTGAGCCGCTCATTTAAAATGCCCATCATTATCTTTGCAACACAATTCATGAATGAGATACCTCTATAATTGGAGGGAGATTTCCTATCGCCTTTTTGACATGATAACATCTTATAATTCGATTTAGCCGGCTGCACGCACGAAAAAATGTGTCGTTACCTTGCTCATTTGTCGTTACCTTGCTCGCGTTACCGAAAGCGCGGAACGAACGACAAGGCAAACAAAGCAAACGAACGGCAACGTTCGACTCTTGCTCTCTCCTACTTAAGTGAGCGTATATATGTATGTATATGCGCATATGTACATATATAAACTCACGTATTTGTATTTGCATATGCCTTCTTATTGATTATTATTAATTTGATTTAATTGAAGAATTTAAAATAAAACCAAGTTTGTTAATAATACCTGTTGTTTTAATGTTATTATTATTAATTTTTTTATTATATATGAAGGAAAAAAGAGGTTGTCTGTAAAGTCGGTTTACTGACGATAGTTTAACGTGACATCGTCATAAGAAAATACTGATGTTATGGTTGCAATTTTCAAAAAAATATTTGAATTTTATTTGTTTGATAGATATTTTGTATGGATATAAAGGAGGAGGAAATGGAATCACAATGGAAAAGGTCAAGTTACATTTACACAAACGTGAAAAATTACGAAACATTTATCAAATTCATGAAAGATATCTTCAATTTCGATTGTGCATCAGACGTTAATAAGTTAACAACACTAAGAGGCACTATCATCGATTTGCCTTTTTCAAGACACTTTACACTCGAAACACTTCCTTTCATTTCCTACTTTTTCTATCATCGTCCTATTCTCAACAGAGAAATGGTTCATTACCATGCACACAGGAAGAAAGCATATGCAATACATACATATATATGCTCACTCAAGTAGGACAGAGCCAGATGTCGAACGTTGCCGAACGCGGGGGCCGATTGTGCTCTTTGTCGTTCGTTCCACGCTCTCGCTTGCAGTTCAAGCACATTAGCTTACATTTGCTTGTGTACGGAATAGATTCGTATATTTGATATGTCCATATGACTTGTATGCATCTTTATATATATGTTTGTTCTTTTTGAAAATAAAATCCCGTGATATTGCACATATATCATTGACAGATTCACCTATATTACTAACATAAGTAAATTTTCCCTCAACATCACTACTTAACATGCCATTCAACGCTATTAGACCATTATTTATACAGAACTCTATGAACTGCCTTCCACCTCTACTGATTTTTTTGTCCCTTGAATTCCTATCTGCTTTTCCTCCTACAATATCATTTAGTAAGGTTTCGTCCATATTTACTTGTAAGTCTCCAATTCGTACATTAAGGTCACCGATTACAACACCATTTACAAAATCATTTTGAACAAAACTTTCTTTTACAATTTCAAAATCATGTATCCAGTTATTACCCTTCAAATATAATGGAATCAAGTTTACAGTTTTTCCGGCACACAAAATTCGATTACGTCTATACAGTCTAAACACTTAAACGAATATCTGACATCAACATTTTCTAGGTCTTTTTTAATGCCATAAAGGAGTCCACCACTTGCCCGTCCATAATGACTACGCCGTACTGCTGATCTCCAAAACAGAGTAAAGCCCTTGAAGAATTTAAAATATTTTTCAAAATTTTCCGTTTCAACATGCGTTTCTAACAAGATGAAAACAATCAAAAAAATCTTTATATAACGTTTTGCTTGCTAAGCCGTTAATGTTATATGACACAATTTTAATATTAGTTAATTGATTACGATTTTCTAAAAGTTCATCACTGCTGGTTATTATATTTAATTTTGCGGTTACTTTAGTAAAATTGTTTAGTTTTTTGAATTTATTTTCTCTAACAAAGAGTAATAGGTAATATCAATTTTTGACACGTTTATACCAAAGTAGTGAATAAGAATTTTCTCTGCCGGCTGCCCCTCACACATATGTAAGTAATTTATTATTATTGTATGACATCCATTTGCCGTCAATATGCATGCTATCATTCCTTACGAATATCTTATGTGTTCTACTTAAGGACAAGAGCTCGCAACATTCTAGCGTTTTTAAGGATATCTCCTGCCATTTCCACAGCTTCAAACTCTGCTATTATATTGCACTTTTTATCTTGATCGTATAGTGAACGTGCCTCTTTTATTTTAATGTGATGCAGACTAAGCTTATCTTCGCATAATTTCTGAACAGCTAGTGTTGGTTTTTCATCTTTTGTAACGTCTTTGAAAAATAACCTATTTCGCTTACTTTGGTCAACAAAGCGTAGTATTCCTTTTTGTTCCAATTCCCTGTCTTTTTTTAATTTTTGTACTTCTAGTTTAAGGGACTCGTTTTCAGCCTTTAGCTTTTCAATTTCCAATCCCATTGACTCTTTTAAATCTCTAATGTCTTGTTTAGAAGCTAATCGCTCTAATTGCTTATTAAGGTTGGTTTCAATTCCACGTATGGCTGTCATTACATCTTGCAGTGAAATATCCGGAGATAATTCGGTACCTCTTCTCTTAGCCGCATTACTTGAAGTAGGATCTTCCTGTGTGCCTGGTAATTAAGCGTTTTCTATAGAGGATTTTGATTCAGTTGAAGGGATTCAACAAAGTTTTACAGACACCACCAGACAGACAGACATAACATATGTATATAATTTTGGATGATTTGGAAAAATTCAAATATATAAATATATATACTATATATAATATATATTATTTCGTATTAAAAAGCTACCTAACATTCTTTGCATCTAATCACCAACAAATTCTTATCGACTGCTGCTAAATTTACATAATTCAACCCCTTACTGTTTGGTACTTTTGGTGAAAAATGTGTCTGGAAAAAGTCTTCGCGAGACGAGTACCCCTCGAAATTCCATACGTTCCTGTCATTGAGACTTCTCTATACATTAACGTTCTCTGTCATTTCTCCGCGCGAATAATGATCAAAAAGGACACGCAGAAAGGCCACCACCAGGCGAATCTTTTTAAATTAATAATTTTCGCCAACTCCCTCGTCCAGCACAACAGCAATCACCAACACTTCAACATCCGCTTCCAATGTTGAAACTTTTTATTTCTTCAAATACCTTGGTAAAATTAAGAATTTTATAGGAGCGCTCTAATTACACGACTAATCACAATGACCTTCTTCTTCTTCCTCCCTTACTACAAATCTTTCAAATCTCAATTGTACTAAAAAAAGTTAACAGTAACATTTGCACCTTCTCATTCCATTAACGTTCTCTGCTAATACAATATCAGTCTCACGTAATTGAATGAGTGATGCGTGACGATTACAGGGTTCTGCAATCATGACTCCGCCTCCTCTGCTACATCCAGTTTTAACAGCATCTCTGTCTTTACGGAAAAGATCGTAAAGGTTTGGGTCGAAAAATTTAGCATCAAAAAAGTTTGAGTTGAGCCAAGTCTCAGTTATAACAGAGAATGTTAATGCAATGAGAAGGTGCAAATGTTACTGTGAGCTTTTTTTAGTACAATTGAGATCTGAAAGATTTGTAATAAGGTCATTTAGCACACCGAGTTTATAGACACCTCACTGACTTTTGCCCACACAAAAATTAGAAACACCACATATCTTTCACCTCAACACACAACACATTTCTCACCTCGACATTAAACCAATTAAATTTGTACTATTTTCGTATTTTTGAAATAATAAGCGAATACGTAAAATTTATTACATAATTTTGTTTTTCAATTACATTAAAAAAGAAAAAAAACGATTTTAAAAAATAAAATTTATAAAAAAAAGTTTGCACCGGGAATTGAACTCGAGTCTAACATGTGGCGAGGAAAAATAGGCGGTGCGTTTATTTCTTCGACTGCTTATTTTTTGACCATTTTGTTACTTTTGAAATGATAAGCGGATACATAAAATTTACTACAAATTTTTTTACGATTACATTAAAAAAATAAAAATTAAAAACGAAAAAAAAAAAAATTTCCACCGAGAATTGATGGCGAGTCACGTGGGGAGGATAAATACGCAGAGCGTTTATTTCTGCGCCTGTGAACAAATGGTTTTGTGCATGCGCGCGACGCGAATAAATTTTAATAAAGTTCTGAAAGTAATTCATGAAGTTTTTCATTACATACATTCAAAAATGAACGTATACTTTATATGTAAATAAATGATGGTATATGAAATATACATAAGTACATAATATGTACATATGTACATGTCAATAGGAGGTATTTGCATTCAGAAAAAAAGAATGGTTTAAGATAAATCAACACTTATTTTATATTGTATGTCAATTTATAGTTTATGTATTCGACAGCATTTACATACATATGTATGTATGTACATTTGTATATGAAAAACAATAATGCACAAGCGCAAGAACATCATCTTCCTTTCATACATATGTACATATGCATGTATGCCCAATAACCTCACTGACTTTTCCCCACACAAAAATTAGAAACACCACAATTCCACCATAAAATGAAAACACCACATAAAAAATTAATACACCATATTTCTCTTCACCAACTTTACTCCACTTGTTTTTGTATATATTTGCATTTTTTTATGTGTATGCATTTATGTGCACATATGTCATAGAGGTTAACTGTTAGTCGAATAAACAAATGCGCCAAAAAGAAGAAGTTCGAAAGAAAAGTTGGCGTGTATCAGAACGCAAAATTTTGAAAGTGAGTCGGTCGTGCTAAGCAATTTTCGATAGTTTTGTGTAAAAAATTTAAAATAATTAACTTTTAAACAAAATGCCTAAAGTTCGGAAGTGCATAGTTCGCGGGTGCAGTGAAAAAAACAAACAAATGTTTCTTTTGCCTCGGGATAAGGCTGTAGCACAGAAGTGGTTGGAAAATTTACGTTTGGAGCCAACTGCTCGTTGCACGCCTTATACCACATTCGTATGCAGGAATCATTTTGAGGACTACGCTGTTGGGAAAAAACTTTTAAAACGAAATGCAGTTCCAACCATAAATCTCGGTAAGTTCAGCATTTATGCGTTTATGTGCACATTCGAATATGTGCGAATATATATTGCCCCATAGAAGAACCAACCACTGAAAACTTGGAGCCTTTGGAGCAACTTGCCGTGGATGAAACATACATTCCAGATGAGCAATTTGCTGAAATAGAAGGTAAAGCTGCAGAAATCCAGGTACAAAGGTACTACACAGGGTATTCAATTTACCAAAAATTGTTGTGTAAGTCCAGCTGCGAGAAATGTTGTAAAGCGATGGTAAAAACGCCAGGGGATTTGAAGAAATATTCCGAGGCATTGATTCAGTCAAAGAATTATAAAGGCTGTACCGATCTGAGGCTAATAAACCCAGATGACAAAATATTTGACGTTTGCCGATTGCAAATGGCCTGGTACAAAGAAATTTTCAAGACATTTGCTTATGTGAACGGAGTTCGGAATTTACTGACGAAAACAATAGCCAAAAAGACAGAGGAGGTTTTCCCGGAATGATTTTCAGAAGTCATTAATTACTGTTTTGCTGTTTAAGAACGCAAAATGGTTAGCCCAGGAGGTTTATGAAAAAAATCAGGCCCGTGTGAAAGGAAATAAGCTTAAAAAATTTACCAATTAAATTCAGTTTTGTCGAATTTAAATTTGATTTACATTTAATTAATTTTTATTTAATGAATTTAAAATGGCTTGTTAAATTGCATGTTAGGGTACATTTAAAAGGTAACAAGGTTCAGGAAGTTTCTTTTTCGTGTAAGTAGACAGTGAAAAAATGTTATTTATGTACACCTATGCTAATAATCGTTATTATGAATTATTTTTTTTTTTCAGATTTTCTGTTTCTATTTACAAATTTTTGCTTTCTCTTTTATTTTCAGTTCCAAAAAAAAAAAAAAAAAAAAAAAATCATATATTGATAGTTTATATTTAGATATGTTATGCATGGACTTACTTTAATTCGTTTTGTATAAAAAAAATAATAATAATATATTGATAGTTTATATTTATGCATGTTATTAATTTGTACACATGAGCCTAGTTCTTGAAAACCGTGGATATATGATTTGATCAAAGTTAAGTCATGTTTTACAGAACAGGTGAATACTTAATGATTAATCCAAACAGATTGATCGTGCGAGAATTTGCCTTTAGATGGAAGGTAAATTCGCAAATCGTGTACACATTTTTTAAATTTTTCTTTTTATCGAATTTTTGTTTCTAATTTTTCTCATTTAATTTCATTGCAGAATTTTCCCTTGTTTCATTCTATTTCAGGATTTTTCATATTGCTTTATACATATTTTATTTTAAATAAATTAAAAATGTACGCCAACAAACAATTTTTTATTTGTAAATTTTTTCATTTTGCCGACGGCATTTCGCATTTTGTATGTGCATGTGAACTATTTCTATGGTAAGTACGCGGAAAAGTGTATTTATTACACACAGGGCGAACGGTCGTATGGTCGCGACTTCATACATATGTATGCACCAATATATGTATATACATTTGTATATAAAAAACAATAATGCACAAGTGCAAGAACATCATCTTCCTTTCATATGTACATGCATGTATGCCGAAATAACCTTGACCTACATACATATGTATTTGCACATATCACTCACTTCATACAAAAACGAAATACATTCGTAGACGCAGTCGCAGCGGCCATGATTATTTTAGTCGCGACGGTGCTGAACAATTTAGAATATTATATCGTACAAAAACAAAAAACTTCATTCATAAGTTCGAGCTCATATTTCAATTTCATTCATAAAACGAGCCGCCCATATGCCAATTTTCGCGACCATCCGAAAATAGTCAATATTGGAATATTTCGCGTCGAATTGAAATTATTTGCCAATATTTTGTAAGTCTTGAATTTTTGTGATGTCGAGTGGCCGCGGCTCCGTATATATGTATGCACACTTCTATGTATGTAAATATGTGTTCCAACTGCTCGACCGCCGCAGCTGCTGTGAGCCAAGTGTTCGCAAAAGCTACAGTAATAGGCACAAAAAAACGACAAGTAGCCTATGAAAAAGTTCTGACCAGGACATTTCGATACTAGGGAAAATTTCTAAACCATTATTTTTAGTTCTCGCGTGGTATATAAATATAAAGTTAACATATTCCTTTACGTATGTGGTTCTCCGATTGATAAAAAGTGCACAAAAGCATATGCATATTAGCAGCAAAGAAATAAACATACTGTAAAATAAGAGTGCGGTTTTTTTGTAGGCTACTGTGCAGACATTCAGCCTTCCCATGAAGCACAAAGTGCCAAACATTTAATATTGAAGAAATCACTGAAGCTTCTGCGAGTTGTGTTGATGTGCAGTATTGTTCATAACAAAAGAGACCGATGTCTCAAAATTTGTAACCCAATATGTGTATGTAAGTAGTTCAGATTTGACTGAAAAGATTAAATATAGGAATGCATATTCATATGATTGCCTTTATGGCTGTTTTAGCAATCGTACTTCATCTGACTTACTTCTTAGTCCGGATGCATTTTCATAATAAATTTTAATTCGATTATTAGGTCTGGCACAGGCAACTAATTCTGCGGCGGTTGATTTACTTGCTTGCTTAAAAAATTAAACGGACGAATAGATACGTTAACAGGCCAAATCTCAGGCTTAAGCAGTTTATCGTTATTATACCAGAGAATGTTAATGCAATGAGAAGGTGCAAATGTTACTGTGAGCTTTTTTTAGTACAATTGAGATTTGAAAGATTTGTAATAAGGTAATTTAGCACACCGAGTTTATAGACACCTCACTGACTTTTGCCCACACAAAAATTAGAAACACCACATATCTTTCACCTCAACACACAACACATTTCTCACCTCGACATTAAACCAATTAAATTTTTACTATTTTCGTATTTTTGAAATAATAAGCGAATACGTAAAATTTATTACATAATTTTTTTTTTCAATTACATTAAAAAAAAAAACGATTTAAAAAAAAAAATTTATAAAAATAAGTTTGCGCCGGGAATTGAACTCGAGTCTAACATGTGGCGAGGAAAAATAGGCGGTGCGTTTATTTCTTCGACTGCTTATTTTTTGACCATTTTGTTACTTTTGAAATGATAAGCGGATTCATAAAATGTATTACAAATTTTTTTACGATTCTTCTTCTTCTTAATTGGCGCGATAACCGCTTACGCGATTTTGGCCGAGCTTAACAAAGCGCGCCAGTCGTTTCTTTCTCGTGCTAACCGGCGCCAATTGGACACACCAAGTGAAGCCAAGTCCTTCTCCACCTGATCTTTCCATAATAAGCGAATACGTAAAATTTATTACATAATTTTTTTTTACGATTACATAAAAAAAAAAACGATTTAAAAAAAAAAATTTATAAAAATAAGTTTGCGCCGGGAATTGAACTCGAGTCTAACATGTGGCGAGGAAAAATAGGCGGTGCGTTTATTTCTTCGACTGCTTATTTTTTGACCATTTTGTTACTTTTGAAATGATAAGCGGATACATAAAATGTATTACAAATTTTTTTACGATTACATTAAAAAAAAAAAAATTGAAAAACGAAAAAAAAAATTTGTGCCGAGAATTGATGGCGAGTCACGTGGGGAGGATAAATACGCAGAGCGTTTATTTCTGCGCCTGTGAACAAAAGGTTTTGTGCATGCGCGCGACGCGAATAAATTTTAATAAAGTTCTGAAAGTAATTCATGAAGTTTTTCATTACACACATATGTACATAAATGAACGTATACTTTATATGTAAATAAATGATGGTATATGAAATATACATAAGTACATAATATGTATGTACATGTCAATAGGAGGTATTTGCATTCAGAAAAAAAGAACGGTTTAAGATAAATCAACACTTATTTTATATTGTATGTCAATTTATAGTTTATGTATTCGACAGCATTTACATACATATGTATGTATGTACATTTGTATATGAAAAACCATAATGCACAAGCGCAAGAACATCATATCACATATGCAAGTATGCCCAAATAACCTTGACTTATGTATGTACACATGTCATACCACATCACATTCTTACAAGAAATCAAATACACATACGCACTAGTGAACGAGTTTCTTCCTAACAAGTGCAAAAACAATTCTGCTCTATGTATGTATATATCCCACTTCCCAGCAAGAAGAGTGGCGGTCACGTTACCCTTCACGTAACCGCCACGCGTGGCCGTTAAACTGTCACTAACCACGCCCCTTTACAATCACGTTGTTAAAAGCGTTGGGAAAATCGTGCCAAAAACTTTGTGTACGTGTGATTTTCTATCCCTTTCATACATATGGATTCGTTTGCCAGTGCCAGTTTCATATAAACGTAGCGACGAACAAAATAACTTTTAGGCCAGCGGCGGCAGCACAGCGCGATAGCCTAGCGGCTAGCAATGTGGGCTTCCGATCCAAAATCCTTGGTTCGAATCACAAAAAAAAAATTTTTTTATACATTTATTTTATTTTGTTTTATGATATGTTTATGAGGAGAATTTTTTCATGGCAGAAATACACTCGGTGTTTTGCCATTGCCTGCTGATGGGCGACCGCTATTAGAAAAACGTTTTTATTAATTTTGCTTTCACCGAGATTCGAACTGACGTTCTCTCTGTGAATTCTGAATAGTAGTCACTCACCAACCCCCCAGCAAGAAGAGTGGGGGTCACGTTACCCTTCACGTAACCGCCACGCGTGGCCGTTAAACTGTCACTAACCACGCCCCTTTACAATCACGTTGTTAAAAGCGTTGGGAAAATCGTGCCAAAAGCTTTGTGTACGTGTGATTTTCTATCCCTTTCATACATATGGATTCGTTTGCCAGTGCCAGTTTCATATAAACGTAGCGACGAACAAAATAACTTTTAGGCCAGCGGCGGCAGCACAGCGCGATAGCCTAACGGCTAGCAATGTGGGCTTCCGATCCAAAATCCTTGGTTCGAATCATAAAAAAAAAAATTTTATACATTTATTTTATTTTGTTTTATGATATGTTTATGAGGAGAATTTTTTCATGGCAGAACTACACTCGGTGTTTTGCCATTGCCTGCTGATCGGCGACCGCTATTAGAAAAATGTTTTTATTAATTTTGCTTTCACCGAGATTCAAACTGACGTTCTCTCTATGAACTCTGAATAGTAGTCACGCACCAACCCATTCCGCTACGGCGTTTGTTTACTTTGACTGATGCAAAAATGAGGAAAAATATTTGAATGAAGTTTGCTTACTGCTTACACATTTGCCAAAGGTTGACAATTTGATTCTCGGCCTACTTTGATATCAAAAAGAGATAAATTTATGTCCTAGCATATATACATACATATACGAGTATACCTACTTGCCTTCTAAACTTCCTACAAAATAATTGTATTTATATGTTACTACATCCATGCACGTTCATACATTCATGCATATATGCGCGAGCACAGCGCTCCCTTCTTGCTTCCGTGTCCTTTGTCTTTCACCAGTCGATATTCCTAATATTACAAAACACAATACTTTGATAGACGCAAAAGCAACAGCAAGCGCAACGCGATGGCCGCTTTGCCACCACACATTCTAAAATGTTCTAGAACACAACAAAAACACATACCTCACATGCGCATGTCGCCCGAAGCTAAAATCTAAGCCTAGCGACTACAAAAACAAAATACATTCGTAGACGCAGTCGCAGCGGCCATGATTCTATCAGCGACGGCGCTGAACAATTTAGATCAAAAACAAAAAGTTCATTCATAAGTTCGAGCTCATATTTCAATTTCATTCATAAAACGACCCGCCATATGCCAATTTTCGCGACCATTCAAAAGTAGTCAATATTGGAATATTTCGCGTGGATTTATTTGCCAATATTTGATAAATCTTGAATTTTTGTCATGTCGAGTGGCCGCGGCTCCGTATGTATGTATGCACCCTTATATGTATGTAAATATGTCTTCTAACTGTGCGACAGTCGCGAGTTAATGCGACTTAGATTCCTTGAACAATTCTAGCGAATCACACATTTCTGTCGGCATATATGCACCCTATGATCAAAAAGTGGCGGGAATGTTTATATAAAACATAACAGAGTTAAATTTCAGGCAAATTTATATTATCTCCTTCAAAATTTGACCCGTCTGAAGCAACACACATGTGCCAACGTTTAACCCAGTCCTCCAAACACCCCCGGCAGGCCGATTTGTATTCTCTTTGATCAGTGCGATGGCGCGTTATCATCATGCAAAATCTGAGAATTGTTTGCTCACATTTCCGGGGGTTTCCAACACACAGCATCTCTCTAAAGTTTCAAAACGGATAAATAATATTCTCTATTGACTGTCTGGCCCGATGGAAGGTACTCACGGTGGACTATGCCTTGGCAATCGAAGGAAACAGTCAACATCCCCTTCCCGGTTCTTTTTGCTCATAGGGTATACATATCCCATCTTTTCACTGACGGACAAGAAGACGGTCGCAGTTGCTGTTTTTTATATGCATACATTTTGCGTTCGTTGAAGGTTTGTATATATTTGTATACATATGCGTGTATGCGCGTTTGGCTTTCTGGATGCATCCATGGATATTAGAATATTTTCTCATCAATATGTGTATGTAAGTAGTTCAGATTTGACTAAAGAGATTAAATATAGGAATGCATATTCATATGATTGCCTTTATTTCTGTTTTACATATAAATTAATTCAAAAGAAGTATGAATAATGTTATATAGAAAATAAATTTCTAAATAACAGGTATTAGAAAAACCTGAATACACTATTTTAATTCAATTCTAATTAAACCAAATACAAAAAATTAAATAAAAATATCGAACAAAGAAAAATACCTAAGGGACTTGAACCTGAGTCAAATATGGGACAATGTACTGCATACACGACACGTCTTTCACGATTGCGCTCAACTATAATTACTGATGAACTTTTCTAAATCAGTCATTTATTCGATTCGCAGTTTTATATGCACATATTCTGCGTTAGTTGAAAGTTTGTATGCGTAATTATATGCATATGTATCTGTGTATGCGCGTTTGGCTTTCTGGACGGATATTAGAATGATATTTTCTCATCAATATAATTTGGATTTGATGAAAGAGATTAACATATGTACATACTTTCTGTTTTGATTGATTTATATAAAAATCAGATCATATCCAGTATGAACTATTTTACACCGAAAAGAAATTTCCATTTATGAAATACAAAAAAAACAGTATTTTAAAGAAATTTTAATTAAAATAAACTAAAAAATTTTACCAAACTTTCCTGGTTTGAATTGTAAAAAAAAAATGTGCAAGAAAAAAAAATATGACTTCAGGACTTGAACCTGAATTATTGTAAATACGTGCCAAAAAACAAAACGACTAATTCCGCCGACTTTAGCTTCTGCACCACAAATTAACTGCCGCACGGCTTTCTTAAGGGGGAAGTCTACTGTGACAAGGGAAAAAACAGGCTTATTTTCCGGATTTTATTTCTAACAAAATATTGCTCGTACATAAAATCTATTTAAACTCTTATCTTTATTATATATTTCAGTTTTTGAAAAAAAAATTTTAAGTCAAGATATTCAAAATGGCCGCTGTGGCACTTCTGCCAGCGCAGGTCCGCTTTTCTTAGGTGCCTAAACGGTGTACATGAAATCTTACGTTTCGGTAATCTAAAACAAAAAAAACAAAATATTGTTATCATATACATAGTATTGACTCTCGTCTGACGTAGGATTATGTCGATAAAAAATTTTGGCGTTGAAAAAAAAATTCTTGAAATTTTTTTCTTTTTTTTTGCCTAAAATTGATGTTACTATTGTTTATAACAATTTAACAAATAACGATATCAAAAAAATCCTATGTCAGACGAGAGACACTATTACAGAGAATATATAATTAAATTTTTAAGCTGATTCATTTATCAGAACTCGAGATATCGTGTACACCGTATACAAAAACTTAGTTTCGAGAAAAATGCGTTTAAAGTTTCAGTATAGCAGGTACGCGCTTTGGAGCGCTTCGGGAAAAGGTCGAAATTTCAACGAAGAAAAATTTAGCCAGCTGTAACACATATTGTACCTTATTTAAGAGGTAAGTGTGTTTTGGTTCTAGTATAGAGGTAGGGCACACAGAGGCGACTGGCAGGAACTGCCTAAAGCCTAAAGACCGACCATTGTGGTAATATTCCACTCCTGCACGAGGTGCCCCTGCTTTCGACCGAAAATGGCGGATCTAGAGAGGCAAACTCGAAAAAACCCGTAATCACAGGTGTTATTCGTACCGTGCCTAAGTGATGAATGGCACTACGTCAGTGTGTCTTTTAACGGTGACCTCCAGATACCGGGCGCCCTCTGGTTGTAATTAGCCTTACCGCAACACCGGGGCACTGTTGCGGCTCGACCTCCATTCCCCTTTACTCGTGGGATTCACTTATGTCTGAAACTAACGATAAAAACGAAAACAAAGAAAAGGCAACAATGCCTTCTACAAACCAGGTCAGCAGTGACCTTTCGGCAGCTACTGTCGAACAACAACAACTGCCGCAGGCAACAAAAGGCAGCGAATGCCCGACCTCTGCCATAGCGCAATTAGAGATGGAAGTAGACGAAATGGACCTAGGGCCCATAGGGAAAACTTCCGCTTTATCACCAGAGGAAGAGGAGAAACTCTTAACTTCTCCCTCAAAAAACACAAGTTCGGCTAAGAATGGAGCGGAAATGGAAGTGAAGCTGCGGCTCAGCGGTGCCGCCAGAAAGCGACTCAGGAACCACCTGGGTAAAGGTCACTCCATTGAAGAAGCGCGACAACTAGCACAGCAGCCAATGAACTTAAAGCGTCAGCGCTCCAGCAGCACCACCCCTAAGCAAAGATCTCCCAAAAGAGCTAACTTAGTGGAAAGGACAACTGACCCATCAGAAGCCGAAAGGGCAAAGGCAGCAGTGCCTAACCTGGAGGTGAAAGAAGGGACGGCTAAAATGTCCTACAAAGATGCTGCATGTAGCACCAAGCTGGGTATCATACCACCTGATTATCCGGCAACGATATGGCCTACGGATAAACTAAAGGCCATTCAACACGCTATCCTGGACAGCATAAGGAAAAAGCAGACTGGTGGTGCCAAGCCAATCTTTAACAGCTGCACCTTCCGCGCAGGATACATAGTTGTCTCATGTGGCAACGATGAAACAACCGACTGGTTAAAGGCAGCAATGCCTAAACTTGAACCATGGAAAGATGCGCAAATTAAGATCGTTTTAGAAGAGGACATACCAAGGCCTTTGATCTTCACATGCCACTTTCCAGAACTGGACAGCACATCCACAGAGGACATCCTCAACCTCCTGGATGGGCAAAACTCTGGCCTGAACGTTCAGGAATGGCGGGTACTACGTAGAGTACAAAAGGGTAAGGTGACGGAGCTAACCATCGCAATCGACCCCATCTCCGCCATTGTGATCAAAAAACATCACTACTGGTTGAACTATGGGTTTAGCACAGTTCAACTTAGAACTAAGGCCAAAACCCCGGAGAAGGATGCTGAACCAGAAGCGCCCAAGCCTCCCGCATTGCAGCGGACCGAGGAACAACCCTGCACTTCGGCATCGGCGATCGCAGCAACCGCAGTGAGCGTAACGCAAACTGATGAGCAGCCATGTTGCTCTAAAGATGCGCCACACGCCACTAAGCCTGCACCAATGTCAAGTGCTCAAAGGGTAGAGGAAGGCATAAGAATGCGACCCCCGCTTCGTGCCGACAAGAAAAATAATGGTCCAAAGAGGACCAAAAAAGGCGAGCGTCACTCTGCTGAGGAAGCGGCCTTGCTGGGTAGCAACAGAGGCAAGAAAAAGGCAGCCAGTGCCAAAAAAACAGAGGCGATAATGCCACACGCTATCCTAAGCAACAATAGAAGGCAACTCGGATGCCTTCAATTAAACCTCCACCATGCAAAGGCTGCCTCGGCTGAACTAGCAAGGAGGTTTAACAAACAAAACTTGGATATAGCTCTAATCCAAGAACCGTGGGTACGTGACAGAGTCATTGAGGGACTCCAAGATGTTAATGGTAAGTTAATCTATGCCAACAATTATCGCCCTAGAGCGGCAATCTTAATTAGCAATAATTTAACTTTCATTCCCATTTCGCAGTTCACTACCACCGATCTCGTTGCGATCTGGACCAAGGTGCCAACAGACAAAGGCGAGCACGAGGTAATCATTGCCTCTGCCTACCTTCCAGGAGATGAGGAAACTGCTCCAACAAGGGAACTTGTAGCCCTAGTCAACTACTGCAAGGAGAACCACCTACGCTGGATAATAGGATGCGATGCGAATGCCCATCATACGATATGGGGCAGCACAAACATCAATGCGAGAGGTGAGTGCCTTCTTGAATTCTTACTTAGATATAATGTATCAATAGTAAACCGAGGCAATGAACCAACATTTAGGAATGCAATAAGGGAGGAAGTACTTGATCTTACCCTATGCAGTCCAAATGTACTTTCAGAAGTCTCAAATTGGCATGTGTCCGGGGAAGCATCAATGTCGGACCACAGTCTTATCAGGTTTGACTTAGGTGCTACCTTACCGCACATAACAATTTACAGAAATCCAAGGAATATAAATTGGAATGTCTTTCACTTTAACTTAGAACAAAGTGCTAACTACTCTAAGCATCACCTGGTGCTTAAATCTGAGCTTGAGATGGAGGCAAATGAACTCCACTCAAACATTACGTCTGCATTTCATGAGAGCTGTCAGGAAAAAGTGAAAAAATCACGAAGGGATGTCCCCTGGTGGAATAGTACGCTTTCAAGACTACGCCATGAAACCAGAGTATTATGGAATAGAGCTAAACAAACAGGGGACTGGGTCTCCTACTCAAGAGCTCTAACCAACTTCAACAAAGAATTGAGGAAATCTAAGAGAGCTTCCTGGAGGGATCACTGTGATAAGATTTCAAATCTTCCCAATGCTATCCGCCTCCAGAAAGCCTTATCAAAGGATCACTCAAACGGCATATGTACCCTGAAAAAGCCAGATGGTAGCTACACTAAAAACCCAGAAGAAACTAGCCAACTTCTACTGGACACCCATTTCCCGGGATGCCATGCTTTACATGAGTCCACAATGTTGGTAGAACCTACCACTTATGCTGACAGGGAGGACCTAAAGCTGGCAAATAAGCTATTCCATGAAAATCGGGTACAATGGGCTATATCTACATTTAGCCCATACAAATCTCCTGGACCTGATGGGATATTCCCTTGCCTTCTGCAAAAGGGAAGCCAATACATTGTCCCTACTTTGTCCAGACTATATAAAGCAAGCCTATTGCTAGGTTATATTCCTACGAAATGGGCTGAGGTAAAGGTCGTATTCATTCCAAAGGTAGGGAAAAAACCCGAACAATTGCCTAAGTCATACAGACCGATTAGCCTTAGCTCATTTTTCCTAAAAACAATGGAAAAAATATTGGATCAGCACATACGGGAGAATAACTTGGTTAATTTCCCACTGCACCAACTTCAATTTGCCTACCAACAAGGTAAATCTACTGAGACTGCAATACACAGTCTGGTAACCATTATTGAAAAGGCTATTGAGTCAAAACAAATCGCACTTTGCGCTTTTATTGACATAACAGGAGCTTTCGATAATACGTCCTATGAGACAATCAACAATGTTCTATCTCAAAAGGACGTACCTAAACCCATCATAAGATGGATTATATCGATGCTGGAATTCATAACGATCAGTACAGAATTAGGAGGAAGAATAAAGTCTATCAAGGCCACAAGAGGTTGCCCGCAAGGGGGAGTACTCTCTCCTCTTCTGTGGACACTAGTAATAGATGAACTTCTCCACAAACTGAACAACCTAGGATTCCACACCCAGGGCTATGCTGATGACCTGGTAGTATATATAGTGGGCTGGCATGAAGAGACCATCTCTAACCGCATGCAACAAGCCCTCAACATAATAAACAAATGGTGCACTGACAAAGGGCTCTCTATCAACCCATCTAAAACTGCGCTAGTGCCGTTCACCAGGAAAAGGAATATCAACATCAAATGTCCTGTCCTGAATGAATCGACTCTACAACTCTCCACAGAGGCGAACTACCTTGGTATCAACCTTGACAAAGCGCTTACCTGGAACTCGCATCTTGAGAAAGTTACTGTAAAAGCCACAAGGGCATTCTATGCCTGCACAAGGCTTTTTGGTAAAACATGGGGGCTCAGCCCCAGAATGACCTACTGGACATTCACTACAGTTGTTAAGCCTATAGTCACTTATGCTTCCATAGCATGGTGGCCCAAAGTCAAGCAACGAAAGGCGGCAAGCGATCTTAACAAATTGTACCGCCTCATCTGCATCGGTATAACAGGAGCAATGAAAACATGCCCAACTGACGCTTTGGGCGTGCTCCTAAGTATACCACCGCTTCCCATCTTAATTGAAAAAGAAGCAAGATTGAGTGCCTTAAGACTAAAAGGCAACGCCGATCTTAAAAGTGGAGATATGAGAGGACATCTAAAGATCTTAGAAGACTTTCGACACACTCCTATATTACACAGGGTGGATACAATATCTCCCAAACCCATTCTCTACAGAAACTTCCGAATTATTATTAATGAACGAACAACTTGGAGAACTAATTCTATCAATTTCAAGCCTGGATCTCAATTATGGTTCACTGATGGGTCCAAGCTGGAAGATGGTAGAGCAGGGGCAGGAATCAATGGGCCTAAATTTAAAAAATCGATTCCGATGGGACTCTACCCAACAATATTCCAGGCAGAAATACATGCCATTGAAATATGTGTGAGAGAATGCCTTCGCAGGAAAATGAGAGGTACTCACATCTACATACTCTCAGATAGTCAAGCGGCTCTAAAAGCCCTTCTATCAACAACTATCACCTCTAAATTGGTAAATGATTGCCTAAACCTTCTCAACATGTTAGGAAACCTCAACACAGTAACTCTAGTCTGGATTCCGGGACATGAAGGGCATGAGGGGAATGAAATGGCTGATGACCTCGCAAAACAAGGAGCAAATATGCAACTTACTGGTCCTGAGCCTTTCTGTGGACTCACGAAAAGCCACATTAATGAATTCCTCAGGAAATGGGAAGAAAGGAAATTTGCTGCACACTGGCTAAATTGTGCCGGTCAGCGTCAAGCCAAACAATTTCTTAGTCCCAACAAAGGAATATCAGACAAGCTACTCTCACTAAACAGAGTAGATCTGCGTCTTTTAACAGGATATCTCACAGGTCACTGCAGCCTGAGGTATCATTTAAATAACATTGGTCTATCAGAGACCAATGTCTGCCGCTTTTGCGAAATGGATATAGAAAGCTCAGAACATGTGCTTTGTGAATGTCCTGCGCTGGGCAGACAAAGACTTCACCACCTTGGTGGTATCGTAGTATCTCCATGTAATCTTTGGAACAACAAACCCACAATAGTGCTAAAATTTATAAAAAGCCTTAAACTCTAGGGTTACAAAAATAGGTCTTGCACAATAGATCAACTCTGGTCGCAGTGCGTAATGGCCTTCTAATAATAATAATAATAATATTTAAGAGGGTTCAAAGTATTTTTTAAGCTAAAAAAAAAAAAATCGATTTTTTGAAAAATTCACAGTAGACTTCCCCCTTAATCGCAAATTTATTCGCTTCGATTTCCTTAGTAGTGTGCCGAAAAATCTTATGAACTTCCTCAGTAGTTTGGTAAACGCAGAAAAAATCTGAATTGCTGTCCTAGCGTGGTAAGTAGATATAGAAACCCTCCACTCGCGTGGTAAATATCTGCAATTCCCCACTCGTGAGCTAAGTTGAATTTGAAATGACCTTATTATGAATCTACAAATTAGAACTCGAAAAAAGCTCATTTAACATTTGCTCCTTCTCATTGCATTAACATTCTCTGATTATACTCACTAACACCAGAGAATGTTAATGCAATGAGAAGGTGCAAATGTTAAAGTGAGCTTTTTTTAGTACAATTGAGATTTGAAAGATTTGTAGTAAGGAAATTTAGCACACCGAGTTTATAGACATCTCACTGACTTTTGCCCACACAAAAATTAGAAACACGACACATCTTTCATCTCAACACACAACACATTTCTCACCTCGACATTAAACCAATTAAATTTTTACTATTTTCGTATTTTTGAAGTAATAAGCGAATACGTAAAATTTATTACGTAATTTTGTTTTCAATTACATTAAAAAAAAACCAATTTAGATATGTATGCGCGATTTATGTTATCACCCCACGATAGTGTTAAAAAAAACAACGAGTTAATTCTTCGACAGCAATATGACAAGTGTTTATTAATTGATGCTTAACTACTATTTATACATTTTATGCTTATTGATAAGTATTACAATGTTCAATTTGCTTAATACGCAATTTATTACATATAACCTAAATTCTACAGAAATATTATTACAGTAAATGATTAATAAGCTATATTATTACAATAAATGATTAATAAGCTGTATTATTACAATAAATGATTAATAAGCTATCTTATTGCAATAATTGATTAATAAGCTATATTATTGCAATAAGTATTAAATTTCTTAATTTTAAACAATTACTGCTACATCCGCATTTCCGGTGTTGATGACTGCTGGGTTCTTGCCCTTGGTGGCTTTTCTGGTGGTTGTCGAGTTGGTGTTGTTGTTGAGGTTGCGGTAGCGGCCGTAACTCCTCCCCCCATAAAGTAAAACGAAGGCCACAAAGATGTCTTTGGGGCAGGAGCGTTGAAAAGATGGTTCGGCAAATATTTTACCTTCGTTTTTTTTGTGGTATATGCGATGATGAGGATGACGGCAATCCCAAAGGTGAATATTACTATTAAAATCCCTTTGTTCTTCTTTGATGATGCCTCGTAGTTCTCTATTTGGTATTTCCTTAATTTTTTCAGACTTAATTTTTCTTTTATGACCCTCGGTGTTATTTTCGCATAATTAGCTGGTGGTATGAAAATTTCTTCCTTGTACTGTAGAGGGGTGTCTTTGAAGACTTCATCGTTAACGTAAATTGTGCAGTTAATATAGTGTAGAAGAGCTGTGCCGTTTATATCGTATGGCTCTTCATTGCAGCTTGATTTGATCACGGTTTTGTTAACGTTGATGAATAGGATGTAGTTCGGCTCTGGTTGGGTGATGGAGCTTATCTCGCCGTTATCTTCCAGGTCACATATTGCGTCTCTGTTGTTTATTAGTGGGGCGATACATGTTGAGTTCGTGGTGTGTTGGGAGTATTGCGACGACTTGCAGTAGTGCTGACCTTCTATCTTTGGGCAATTTGTGTCAAAAAACTGAATGTTGTTTTTATTATATGTTATATATGGTTTTATTTTAATTTGTTTGGTTTCATTTATGGGTAGGGGAACAATATGGTAAAGTTTATATGTTTCTTTCGATAGATTTGGTATTTGAATATTGAAAATAATATTTGAATTGTTGTAGTAAGCTTGTAATTGAAGCAGTTCATATATTTGGTCTTTTGATATGATTTTTAATGATTGATTTTTCATTTGTTCATATATTTCATCTATTTCTTCAGTACTTAGTATAAATTTCGGTATTATTTTTAGTTTTGCTAATATAATTGATTCAGCGATATTGGCTAAGTGATTATTTAAAAGATCTATGTTGTAATTAATTTGGTTAATATATTGGAGCTCTAAAAATCTATTATCTTCTTTTGATATACTATTCATTAGTTTGTTAAGGTATAGCTCAATTTTATCCTGTTCTGTGTTAATGTGATTAGTAACATTGAGTAGTCTATTTTGCAAAGCTGTGTTAAATTTATGCTGATATTCTAGAGTGCTTTCAATTTGGTGTGTGTTTGATTGGATGGTTTCAATTTGTTTGTTAATGGAGATTGCATCGTTAGTATCCATATTGCCTGTTATAAATTTAATTGCAGTGCCTAACCCATTAATAAGACCACGTTTAGATCTGTTGAGTGGTGATAGTGTGTGTATTTTGTTTTCGAGTTCAGTGAGTTTTAGTTTGGTTACTGTTGTAAGTGTAGTGGTCCCGTGAAGTTTATTGAAGGTGTTTATGGTAGTGTGTATTTTGTTTGTGTTGTTTATGTATTCTTCAAGGTTAATGATGTGTATAAGATTATTATAGTTAGTAATTATTCTTGCAGGTCCAAGCTCAAATTTCACTATTTTCTGTCGGGCGTTTATGTCTCGGATGTCAATTTGTTGGGGAAATATGTGTGGTAGCCTAAGGATAAAGGGATTATTTTAGTTGTTAGTTTTTTGTGGTTTGTGTATTCTTTTAAGTTTTGATTTATGAAATTTTTTGTCTTTTGTAGTAATTATTGTCAGTCTATTATTGTGTTTGACTTTATGTTTTGAGAATCTTGGCGTTATTTTGTTACGCCTTGACTCTTTTCGAAAGATTATTTTGTCTTCTAAATTTTCCGGTTCAGATCGATCTTTGTTCAATTTGTCTATTACTAGGTTTGTGTCTCGTTTCATTTTTTCTTTAATTAGAGGATATAGGGTATTCTGAAATTCATTGAGTTTTGTGAGGTATTCATGTTCGTTATTAAATTTAACTGTATTATTAAATTTGAAAGTTCTACCAAAAAATAATTCGAAGAGAGTTAATTTAGTTGCGGAGTGTATTGAATTGTTATATGTTATTAGAGTTTCAGTTAATATATCATCATGGCTTTCACTTAGGTTGTTTTCCTTTCTAGTTGTCGCCACAATTCTATATATTTCAGTAAGAGTGGAGTGAAGTCTCTGAACTGGAGCATTACTTGTGCTCTGTTGGAATGAAGTAATGTGCAATAGAATTTGAAATTGACGACAAAAATCTTTAACAATGTTTGCAGTAAATTCTGATCCTTGATCTGCTACTATTTTTCGTGGTATGCCATAGTTTTTTAGAGATTTTAATATGCAAATACTATTTCGGGATGGTAGAGTATATCCTGCGGCAAATTTTGAAAATTTGTCAATTACTGTAAGAATTTGTTGGTTATTTACGCTATAAATGTCCATGTGAAGGATATCTAGGGGTTTTTCGGGGATTTCTGGTTTTTGGTAAACAGGTTTCGGGGGATTTCTGTCGTATTTGAGAGTTTGGCATTTGTCGCAGTTATTTATTGTTTGAGTAATTTTATTTTTCATAAATGGGAAATATAATTTTCTTTTAAGGTGGAGATGGGTTTCGTTTATACCCCGATGGTTATTGTTTTGATGATACTCTCTTATTACCTCTTCTTGCTCGTCAGTGTTTGTTATGTCATCTAGTAAATCTTTACAGCGCAATAGCTTGAAAAGCTTACTGTTCGAAAAAAATTTTGAATACGCTGTCTGTATTATTCGGAAAGTGTCATCGTCCGTAAATATAGCTGATACCCGGTTTGGGTTAAGAAATTTTTTGAAAATTTCGGTTATTACTTCTTCAGTGAATACCGGTTTTCTGAATATACGTCGTTGTTTATTTTTGAAAGACATTTGTGTTAATGTTTCTGAACCGTTCGGATTTTTCTCGAATATATATTCAAGATTAAAATCATTTAAAGGTTTTTCTGAAATATATATACCGTCATTGAGGTTTTCTTCTGCTGAATGTACAGTGCTACCTGAGGTGCCTTGGTTGGAGAGTGTGTCGTTTATATTTATGTCTACTTCGGTTGGTGGGTCTATTCTGATTCGGCTAAGTACATCTGCGTTTGTGTTTAATTTTCCTTTTTTGTAAATTATTTCATAATCAAATCCTTCTAGTTTGAGTCGCCATCTGACCAGTTTTGAATTGGGTTCTTTTAAACTCATCAACCATGTTAGGGGTCTGTGATCTGTTATAATGAGGAATTTTCGCCCAAAAAGGTAAGGACGGAAATATTTAGTAGCCCATACTATGGCTAATAGTTCCTTCTCTATTGTCGAATAATTGAATTCTGAATCACTGAGTGTGCGACTAGCATAACAGATTGGTTTGTCGCTCCCTAAGTGTCCTTGGGATAGAACTGCTCCTAACACAAAGTTGCTTGCGTCCGTGGTTAGTATAAAGGGTTTTGCAAAATCAGGATATTGTAGAATGGGGTCGTTAGTTAAGATAGACTTACATGTTTCAAAGGCGTTCAAGTATTTCTCATTAAAGTCTATGTTTTTACCCTTCTTGAGACATTCCGTTAAGGGTTTGGTTAATTTGGAAAAATCCTGAATGAATTTTCGGTAATACCCGACGAGGCCAATGAAGCTTTTAATTTGCTTCTGAGTTCGGGGGATTGGAAAATTTTTTATAACATCAATTTTTGTCGGATTTGGTCGTATTCCCTCTGTTGATATAATATGCCCGAGAAACTTTGTTTCTTTTTTTAAAAATTCGGATTTATCTGTTTGAATTTTAAGGTTGGATGATCGAAGCTTATCGAAAACTAACTGGATGTTTTTTATGTGTTCTTGAAGGGATGTGGAATAGATAATAATATCGTCTAGATAGACTAGGCATATTTTACCTACTAGTTCACCTAAAACGTTATCAATGACTCTTTGGAAGGTGGATGGTGCGTTTTTGAGTCCAAAAGGCATTCTAAGATACTCAAAATGTCCGCCTTCTACTGTGAATGCAGTTTTTTGTATGTCTTTATCATGCATCTCAATTTGGTGAAACCCACAAGTGTGGTAAAGTACATACATTTACCTAATTTGTCTAGAATTTCGCTTATATTGGGGAGGGGATACCTATCGGATATGGTTTTCTCATTAAGTTTCCTGTAATCAATTACCAGCCGCCATTTTTGTTTACCGCTGGCATCGAGTTTTTTTGGAACTATCCATACAGAGGAACTCCAGGGAGAATAACTTGGGCGTATTATTCCCTGTTCTAACATATCTGCTATTTGTTTTTTTACTTCAGATTTGTGTACTTAAGGGTATCTATAGGATTTGGTATGCATAGGGATATCGTCCGTTGTTGTTATTTTATGCTTGACTTGATTGGTGAAAGTCAATTTAGTATTTTCCTTAAAAAAGATATCCTTATAATTTTGGCAGAGTTTTAATAGGTGTAATTTTTCTTCACTGTTTAAATGTTCTGTTCTAAGTGTTTCTAAAATATCGTATTCACAGTTTCCTGTTTGAATTGATTCGAAGTTAAAGGCTTCTATGAACTCATGACAGTTGTATTTAGTAACTTTCAATGGTTGCTCTATGTATAATATCTGTTGTTCGTCCGAAATGTTAATAATTTCAAGTAGGCTGTGCCAGTCTTTTGCTTGGTATATGCCTTCAGGTATATAAAGTGAAGCAGTGATAAAGGTTTTTTCTATGTAGATATCTCCGTCCCTCACGTCTACTGGAATTTTTTTTATAAGTTTGGAATTATCAGGAATAATATGCTTCCCTGATGAGAAATTCGGTTTAAATTCTAAAGGAATTATTGAGTTCTTTGTTACAATTTTATTTTTTTCCAAATCTATTTTGGATTCTAATTGTGAAAGGATGTCAATGCCTATCAATCCATCGAAATAATTATGAAAATTAAATAAAAGAAATCTTAGTTCACCTGGTTCGTTAAACTCAACGAATTTTGGAAGTCTAACCTATTTGTTTAGTTCATATTTGTTGAGGATCGTTGTTATGGTAATTGGTTTACATGTTGTTTGATCTGAAGGATTTATAAATTTTGGGTTTATAAATGATGAGGAGGCTCCCGTGTCAATTAGGAATTTAAGAGGTCGTCCGAATGCGGAAGAGATATTAATGTAGCCTAACTCGCTACCATGCTTATTTATATCTAGGTATCCTGTCTGTTGTTTGAGGCTAAGTCGCGAAAATTTGTGTTGTCCTCAATGTTCGAGTGATCTTTTGCTTCTTGGTACTGATCTAAGTTTTGTTGGTAACCTGCGATTGGTGGTAATGGATCTAGGTAGTTGTTGCTTTGAAGGTTATAAAGCTCCCTACTCTTATATTGATTTCCGGATGCGAGAGTACGCATCGTGTGGTCAGTTTTAAAGGATCTTTGAGTTGTTGTTGGTGCTTGAGTTTTCACATAGCTGGAGCTTACATCCATAGGCTCTGGCTTACTGTATCCTTGAAACGTGTTACCTCTAAATGGGTTCTGGTTGTAGTTTTGGTTCGGGAAGTTGGAGTTTATCCTACGTTGAGAGGTTTGGGCGTTATAATTCACTATTTCTTTTGACTGTTGGGGACGTGTATATTGATTGTTGCATGTAAACTGGTTTTGCTGCGAAAAAGGTGTAAATCTATTATTATACCTGTTTCCACCATAAAACGAAGTGTATGGCCTTGGTTGCCATTTATTTTGGGTTGTAATGGGATTTGTTTTCATATAAAAAATATTTTGTTCTTTAATGCATAATGAAAATGCTTCTGCTAGTGAGTCTGGCTTGGATGCCCTTATGGTCGAGCCTAGTGGTTCCCTTAATCCAATCAGAAAGCTATTTAGACACATTTCGGAATAAAGTTCTTTCTTAGATCTTAATACCCTTATATCTCTTTCGTGTATTTGGATATTGTTAAGTAGAGCTGCCTGGATTTCTATTATTTCGCTGTACAATTTTTCTACATTATTGAATTTTTGGTGAATATTATGGAGGTCTCTAATTAGAGAAGTTTCGGTCCTTTTATCTGAGTAGTGTAGGATAAGGTTTTGTTTAATGTCATCCCAAATAAGAGGTGTTCCGTACATATTTAACACCTCATTAGCTTGTCCGATGATTTTGTTGCGGATGGCTCGCAATAGTATCTGACCTTGTGGTGTTGCATCACAGGCTGTTATGTGAAGCAAAATTTCTTCCACGTTGTTAATAAATTCATTTAAGAGTCTTGGGTTGCCTTCGTATGTTGGCAAATCCTTTATAGCGTCTGGAATACGGAGAGATTCAAGAGAGAATCTAAGGGGAAAATTTGGGATAGGGTTCCCTACAGTGTTTGGCTGTTCGCTTGGAGGAGTAGCCATATTATTTGCTTCTAATCGAAAAGATGTATCTGTCAAAGGAGATTCTTCGGTTATTGAACTTAAACTTCTACTTTTAAAAAGTATTCCTAGTGTATTTGGGTATGGCCTAAATGAAATAGATTTACCTGTTTTTCGCTTGAACATTTACTAGCAGTATAATTATATATATTTTTGTTTTTTCTATGGGAAATCAATCAATACGTGAACAAATTTTTTTTTTTTTTAATGCTTCATGTATATTTTTTTTTTTTAATTTTTTTTTTTATGTTTTATATCTGTCCTGTAGGGATCTCTGTGGCGATATTCTCTCGGCACTCCTGTTCTATAGATCAGTGATATTCCCTCACTGTCCAGAAGGAAGGATGGATTTGCCAGGCAGATATATTGTATATTCTTTTTAATAATTCAACAATTCTTTATTTCGTTTTATATATATCTTAAATTCTTTTTTTGTTTTTTCTTCTTTTTTTGTTTTTTTTTAATTCTTCATTCTTGTATGTGCTTTTGTGTGTGTTTTTTTTTTTTTTTTTCTTGTTCCCACTATTTGTTATCGCTCTTATAACCTGGAGGGTCCGGCTTTATGGGCTACGGAATCGCAGATTTGAGTTAAATTATAATGACTTTACTCCAAGATAGGAATAAAAGTCGATTTTTGTATGTTTTTAGAGGATGTACAAGCCTCATATGTTATTATATATTGTAGTATTTTAATTTACGTTTGGCGTGCATACAGATGTGCAAGCGGTAATTAATTTATATTTATATTATTTTTCTTATTATAATCAGTTTTTGACTTACCATAAGGCCAGCATGAGTGTGCATTGCATTTTCAGGTTCTCCAGTGTTATGTAGTTGAAACTACTCCAGTCCGGTTGTGCTTCTGAGTCGCATTCTTCCGATATGCCCTTGGAATTTTTTTTGCAGCTGGAACCACTTTGGTCTTCGTTGGTCTTTCCGATATGCCCTCGGAATTTTTCAACTGGAACCACTTTAAATTCGTTGATTTCCTTCAGCCTGCTCTGATATGCTCTCAGAGGTCACTTAGGGATTTTTCAACTTTTTCTTTAGCACTTCCGAACCGTTCACTGGGCAGCCGACTGCGCCATTTATGTTATCACCCCACGATAGTGTTAAAAAAAACAACGAGTTAATTCTTCGACAGCAATATGACAAGTGTTTATTAATTTATTCTTAACTACTATTTATACATTTTATGCTTATTGATAAGTATTACAATGTTCAATTTGCTTAATACGCAATTTATTACATATAACCTAAATTCTACAGAAATATTATTACAGTAAATGATTAATAAGCTATATTATTACAATAAATGATTAATAAGCTGTATTATTACAATAAATGATTAATAAGCTATCTTATTGCAATAATTGATTAATAAGCTATATTATTGCAATAAGTATTAAATTTCTGAATTTTAAACAATTACTGCTACATCCGCATTTCCGGTGTTGATGACTGCTGGGTTCTTGCCCTTGGTGGCTTTTCTGGTGGTTGTCGAGTTGGTGTTGTTGTTGAGGTTGCGGTAGCGGCCGTAACTCGCGCGACGCGAATAAGTTTTAATAAATTCTGAAAGTAATTCATGAAGTTTTTCATTATATACATTCATAAATGAACGTATATTCTATATGTACATAAATGATGGTATATGACAATATACATACATGATATGTAGGTACATGTCAATAGGAGGTATTTGCATTCAGAAAATAAAACGGTTTTAGATGAATCAACACTTATTTTATATTGTATGTCAATTTATAGTTTATGTATTCGACAGCATTTACATACATATGTATGTATGTACATTTGTATATAAAAAACAATAATGCACAAGCGTAAGAACATCATCTTCCTTTCATACATATGTATGTACATATGCCTAGCATATATACATACATATATACCTACTTGCCTTCTAAACTTCCTACAAAATAATTGAATTCATATGTTACTACAGCCATGCATGTTCATACAATCATGCATATATGCGCGAGCACAGCGCTCCCTTCTTGCTTCCGTGTACTTATGTCTTTCACCAGTCGATATTCCTAATATTGTACTTACAAAAACACAATACTTTGAAAGACGCAAAAGCAACAGCAAGCGCAACGCGATGGCCGCTTTGCCACCACACATTCTAAAATGTTCTAGAACACAACAAAAACACATACCTCACATGCGCATGTCGCCCAAAGCTAAAATCTATGCCTAGCGACTACAAAAACAAAATACATTGGTAGACGCAGTTGCAGCGTGGAATTATTTGCCAATATTTGATAAATCTTGAATTTTTGTCATGTCGAGTTGCCGCGGCTCCGTATGTAGGTATGTATGCACCCTTATATGTATGTAAATATGTCTTCTAACTGTTCGACAGCCGCATATATGTACCCTATGATAAAAAGTACCGGAAATGTTTAAATAAAACATAACAGAGTCAAATTTCAGGCAAAGTTATATTATCTCCTTCAAAATATGACCCGTCTGAAGCAACACACATGTGCCAACGTTTAACCCAGTCCTCCAAACCCCCCGGCAGGCCGACATGGCCTTCAGCTCCTTCGTCGTATTCTCTTTGATCTCTTTGATCAGTGCGATGGCGCGTTACCATCATGCAAAATCCAAGAATTGTTTGCTCACATTTCCGGCCGTTTGCAACATACAGCATCTCTCCAAGGCTTCAAAACGGATAAATAATATTCTTTATAGACTGTCTGGCCCGATGGAAGGTACTCATGGTGGACTATGCCTTGGTAATCGAAGAAAACAGTCAACATCACCTTCCCGGTTCTTTTTGCTCATAGGGTATACATATCCCATCTTTTCACTGACGGACAAGAAGGCGGTCGCAGTTGTTGTTTTTTATATGCATACATTTTGCGGTCGTTGAAGGCTTGTATATATTTATATACATATATTTATATACATATGCGTGTATGCGTGTTTAGCTTTCTGGATGCATCCATGGATATTAGAACATTTTCTCATCAATATGTGTATGTAAGTAGTTCAGATTTGACTAAAGAGATTAAATATAGGAATGCATATTCATATGATTGCCTTTATGGCTGTTTTACATATAAATCAATTCAAAAGAAGTATAAATAATCTTATATAGAAAATAAATTTCTAAATAACAGGTATTAGAAAAACCTGAATACACTATTTTAATTCAATTCTAATTAAACCAAATACAAAAAATTAAATAAAAATATCGAACAAAGAAAAATACCTAAGGGACGTGAACCTGAGTCAAATATGGGACGATGTACTGCATACACGACACGTCTTTCACGATTGCGCTCAACTATAATTACTGATGAACTTTTCTAAATCAGTCATTTATTCGATTCGCAGTTTTATATGCACATATTCTGCGTTAGTTGAAAGTTTGTATGCGTAATTATATGCATATGTATCTGTGTATGCGCGTTTGGCTTTCTGGACGGATATTAGAATGCTATTTTCTCATCAATATAATTTGGATTTGATGAAAGAGATTAAAGACATATGTATGTACATATTTTCTGTTTTGATTGATTTATATAAAAATCAGGTCATATCCAGTATGAACTATTTTATACCGAAAGGAAATTTCCATTTATGAAATACAAAAAAAAACAGTATTTTAAAGAAATTTTAATTAAAATAAACTCAAAAATTTTACCAAACTTTCCTGGTTTGAATTGTTAAAAAAAATGTGCAAGAAAACAAATATGACTTCAGGACTTGAACCTGAATTAAATACGTGCCAAAAAACAAAACGAATAATTCCGCCAACTTTAGCTTCTGCACCACAAATTAACTGCCGCGCGGCCTTCTTAATCGCAAATTTATTCGCTTCGCTGTGGGCATGAAATAAGTCGATTTCCTTAGTAGTGTGGCGAAAAATCTTATGAAGTTCCTTAGTAGTGTGGTAAACGCAGAAAAATCTGAATTCCTGTCCTAGCGTGGTAAGTAAATATAGAAACCCTCCACTTGCATGGTAAATATCTGCGAATTTTTTAAAATTTCTTAGTATGAATCTACAATTTAGTACTCCAAAAAGCTCATTTAATATTTGCTCCTTCTCATTGCATTAACATTCTCTGCTAACACCTAACTTAAAGTTTATGTGCCTAGAAAAGCCCGCGTTTGTCTCTTTTTTAATGAGCGTATATCATAAGATATGCTTCGTATCTAAGCCGGCATATATTTTAACATATTGAAATAATTTAAGATGGAAATAAAGAAAGCAAATAAAGAATCCTAGATAAGGTTTTGTGAAGAACTGGAGAGCAGATATCTCTCGAGAAAACTCTGCACAACAAGCTGTTTGCAAAGGCCGGGTGGCAGCTAATAGAAATAGGGCCGGAAACACTTATCTCATATAAACACACTTCCCTGGATTCCAAGAATGCACTAACAATGCAGAAAGTTCAAGCATTTCTGTAATTCAGACAGATGAACTTGCAATCCTACAAGTTAGGAAGAGCGAACGGAATTATGGTTATGATGTTACAGCAGTAACATACGATATACGATAGCATTAACGCTAACAGTAGGAACGATTAATATTAGTTTGGGGAAAAAGAAATCAATCGTTTTTGCGTAAAATTTTTGCGCAATCGGTTCAAAACTATTTTATGGTTGATCTCTAGCTCCTGGGCGAACCTATGAATACTAGCATGCTAGTCAACTTCCCTACGTACCATTTTCTTTAACATAAAAATGCTTGAAAGGAATCGACGAAGCCAAAATTGCACACATCCGCGAACAAAATTGGCTAGGGAGGAGTCCCGAACTAAAGCCCTCGTAAAGTAATGGACAACGATAGGATAATTGCTCTAGGTGGAACCCACATAGGTGGCAATCCATTCGTTCCGACGGCAGGGCATGGAGTTTGGAAGATCCAACCATTACCAAAGTCTCTAAACAATCTCTTCTTCTTCAGAGACGAAGAGTCGTTTCCCAGTTTCAAAGGGCTTTCGTTGCGAAGTCACTGCGTCGGTGGCACGACCTCCCAAGGAAGCCGAGAAATTGAAGAGTGGAGCGAGGAGGGAAAAGAGAAAGCGATTGGCAAGGCTAATGTGGGAGATATTTTCATGTGGCTCTGCCGGCCCTTCTACGTCTGTGTCTTCCAAAAGACCTCGGTCGGCGGCAGTGACACCCATGGAAGCACCGTGTCCGGTGCGCACCGGCACGGGCGATCTCAAACTGTCTCGCTCTCGAAGTAAGCGGAGGAAGACGGAAGGGTAGCAACCGGGAAGAAAAGGAAGGGGCTACTTTTGTGGTGCGAATGGATGAGCTCATGGGCTCACGGTATGAGAACCGTCAAAGTCTCTACTTTTGGATTGCCAGTTTTTACGCCTTTCCCAGACGATCGGCTCAGCTTGGAGCTTCCTAAAGGCGCTAGTGCATTTCTAAGTAGACGGCTTTCCCACCTGCACACAATACCCAGCATAACAACAGTGCAAGAGCACTGGGTCCTTAGAGGCCGCCACTGTGACTTCAGCGCGTTGAAAGGGGTATTATGTGACAGGAGTTCGAGTAGACCTATGACCGGTCTTTTAATATCATCCCATCTCACTGTGACGGGTCTTGAACAATTCTGTTGCCAAGGCCTGGTAGCGGCTTAAGTGTGTTACAAGAGTAAGAGCGGATGTTGCGATGCTAATGCCCAGTATACAATCTGGAGCAGCAGCAAATGCAATTAACAAGGCTCTCGGCTGTTCGAGTTTATCCCTTCCTCTTGCCTAAACATACACAACAAGGGCACACAGCCTACGTTTATAACTGTTAGAAGGCTGGAAGTGATTGATATCACCCTTTCAAATTCAAAACTTGGAAGGTACGTCAAGAACTGGAGAATCCTTGCCGAAGATTCGTGCTCAGACCACAGGTATACGGAGTTTCAGTGTGGTGAGGATTCACAAATGCCATTGCCCACTAGAAACCTCAGAAAAACAGACTTGCAGAAGTTTAGGGGGCGTTGCTGGACCTTGACGCGACGCCCCCAAGACTTTGGAAAGTACAAAAAATTGAGGTGGCTGTTGAAAAATTCAACACGGCCTTAAGTGGGTGTTTTGAGGCAACCTGTTCAATTCGACCTCTCGTTGACCGGACTCCCGTTGCTTGGTGGAATCGAGAGCTCCAGGTGTTGAGGGGTAAGTCGAGAAAACTTCTAAACAAGGCTCTCAAGACTAATCTTGCTGAGGACAGGGAGCAATACCGTAATGTTCGGAAAAGGTACAAGACGCTTATTCGGGAATCGAAAAGAGCTTCTTATGCGGAGTTCCGCAGCGGTATTAAATCTCTGAGTGACACAGCGAAGTTGGTTAGAATCCTGCTAAGGGATCCAACCGCAAAGCTGGGGTCACTTAGGACATCTGAGAAGTCTCGAATGACTATTGTAATTATGCATAGGCTGAAATTTGCTGAATGTTCGCCCTGTTTCTCCATTTTAGTATTCCTATCAAAGTGGAAGAGCTCGCCATAGTTAGGACTCTGTGTGGAAAAAATAATACAACTATATTTTTTCTGAGCAAGAACTCCTTTATTGAATTCGTCTATTTCAGAATTAATTTTATATTTTAATGCTTACATCTATTTATACTATTTGTAAATACAATTTGGTTTGAGATAAAAATATGTTTACAGGTTTTTATATTTAGCTGTTATAATGGTATTGTTTAGTCTCTGCATATATTTGTATTTTAATGCTTAGATCTATTTATACTATTGTATTTCTAAATACAATATGGTTTGAGATAAAAATATGCTTACATGTGTTTATTGTATGAAGGGACAAAGACCATGTTTGTATTGTTTATCATTATTATTCTTTCCAAACATTATATTGTTTGCAGTGTATGTATGTAGTGTAGTGTATGTGTCAACGGCGTTAGCTCTCCCCGGTGTTTAGAATGAAATGTCCTCATTTCAAATCTGCTGTAGTCGGAGTAGTTCGGCTTCATATGCTCTTTGGAATATTAAGCGTCTCTTTTCCTCTCGTTGGTTTCGGTGATATTTACTTAATTTTATGTATAAGTAAATTGTTAAGGTAAAGGTAATTATGAAAAAAAATAACATATAATGTGAATTTTAATAGATGCTCTTCTATAGGTATAACTTATACTTATATAATTGTTGAATATTATTAAATTTATAATCTGAGTTTGATGCTAGTATTTTCAAGACATCTACTTCATCGTTATTAATTGCGTGAATAACATTTTTAATTACTTATTGGTGGTTCACATGTGTTTTATTATCTATACATGTAGAGATCTTAAATTGTATTAAAAGTGGTCCGTTTATTTTTAAACCATTCCAAGTATGTTCATTAGTTATAACAATATTGCCGTGGTCTAAAATTTGTATTGGAATATTATTTTCTTATATTATGTTACATTGAGCTTGTTGATTTGATAACAGTGGAATTGTGCAGTTATCCTTTAATTCCTCTTTACAAATACTAATGCCTAAATAGTTTTTACATTTTGATACATTAATAAATTCGTCATTACATTTTGAAACCATTTGATTTAATTCATATTTTTCGTGTTTAAAGGAATCACTTGATATAGTTGACATTTATTTGAAATTACAGGAAATTTGTATATGGTTATTATTGCGGTTTTAAACATACATACATGGATGTCGGAATATTCTAGTATATTAATTACAGGAATATTATATATTTCATTGCTGATTACTTCATTTATTTCTTTTAAATTTAAGGTTAAGTCCGTTATTTTGTCGGAAGAACAAGATGAAAGAATAAGTAATAATATAAATCCAGTTGCCTTCATGTTGCTACTTTCCTGATACTGTCTTTATGTATAATTTTCCCTTTTACTGACAGAATCTTGTCCCCTTGATCTTCTTTAACTAGGTGTTTGTTGTATTTTGCCGAGGTTTTATTTCGTCGATCTGTCCTGCTGTAAACCGTACCGCCTTCTTTGTAGGTTATAATCTTTCGATTTTTGTTATGGTACCTTAAAAGCTGGTGCTGCTTCTGTTCAAGCGTTTCACGAATGTCAGGATATATTTGTCGCGATTATAAAACACATCCTCAGGTTTATATCCTGTGCTTGAGTGAATAGTTTTGTTGTATTGGCAAACTGCGTTGTATAACTCGTCAGCGGGAGCTGTTTTATTCTCTGCAGCTAAAGTTTGACAGAGTTCGATGAGTGTGCTATGTAACCGTTCAACTTGAGCGTTTGATGTTGAATGATGTACAGGCGTCACGGAGTGGGTTATTTGTAGTCGACTGTATACTGATTTTGCCATATTTCCTATGAATATACTCTCGTTATCAGTCATAAGATATTTTGCGTTGGAGTAGATTTGTGTGAGAACTTCCTCAATATACTCGTGGCAATGTAATTTATTTTCTAATTTTCGAATAAAACAGTATTTCGAGTATCTGTCTATTGAACTGAGATACGTATTGTTGTTCAAAGAAATATGCCCATTTGTATGTATCGTATTTATGTACAAGGCATATTTCGCATATGTTTGTCTCCGTACTGCACATTTTTTTTAGGTTTGGCCAGTAGTAGTTTAAAAGAATCTCTTGAGCGTTGTTTTTGTAGTTTCTATGAGCTCTTCTGTGAGTTTGAATAATAATCTCTTTTTGTCTATCGATATTCGTAATATCAATAAGGAGTGTTTGTGCTTGTACAAACGTACAATTTAGAACTGTACGAATAATATCTTTTCCAAAGTGAAATATTTCTTCATTTTCTACCCTTAAAGCGTTTGTAACGTTTGGTCTGACTACCTCATTCAACTTGTTGCCTAAAATTTGTGAATCGTTGTAATATATTGTGTGCCTAAAATGGTCGGCAAATATTGTCTGAGATACGGTTTCTTTTTCTTCATTGGTTTTTATAATAATTATTTGGTTTTTGAAAGAGTTGAATGGTTGTTTCACTTTTTTCATTATTGAAGTAAAAACTTCTTTAGAATCGTTGGGAGTGATTTGAGACTCGATGAAACGAAAAAGCGACACTACGAAGCGTTATATGTTGATATACGTATATGTGTGTGGCTGCGTACTGCTGAGCCACGGTAGTATAGTGAGTATTGTAGTATGTACATATACTACACTGCCTATTACTTGCTTTGGTGTTTAGTTCAAGCGTCATACGTATGTATGTCTGTATGTTTTTTTTTATCCGAAGGGGGAATCTTACATAGATACCGTCAATATAGACGGCATGAACGATTCTTACTGATCGCTAAGGAAGCACCTCATTCGGGACCACGCACAGTCAGTATTACTACTAGACTGGACTTGCGAAACAGTACACCTACGTACTAAACCCTAACTCCGACCTATGTAGCTTTAGTTTGCCCTGCGGTACCGCCGTTTAAGCATTGCATCGCAGGGCCAAGTTAGCCATTATGGCTCTTCATTTATATTTCTGTCTCCGTCTACACTTCTTTGTCTTCTTTCTCTTCTGCGTTCCCATTCCTTTTTTCGCAGTTCCTGTAACGCATTTGCGGACCATTCTCTCATCTTGGTCCACACCAACTTCGACTGCAGCATGGGATCTACAATGTTGCCCGGGGTTATTTTTCCTTTTATGATTTCTTCAATGCACATTCTTTCAGATGGGTATCTCGGGCAGGAGAAGAAGACATGTTCCACGTTCTCACTACCGTTGCCGCAGAACGAGCAGTCAGCTGCGTCCTCGTGGCCGAGTCTTTGGAGATACTCTCTATAGCATCCATGTCCCGTCAGGAACTGTGTGAGGTAATAGTCTGTGTCACCATGTCCTCTCTCAACCCAAGCCTGCACGCTTCTGATAAGTTTATGTGTCCATCTCCCTTTTGTCGCTAGGTCCCAGTGATTCAGCCACTCAGTTATGCTCCCCCGTCTTTCTTCTTTACGCTCTTCAGCCGTTAGTCGCCAGTTAAGGCTTTTGGCTTTGTCGTACACTCTACCCAGTTCAGAGGCCATTATATCTGGTGGCATGATCGGGTATCATACATGACACATACTGCTTCAAACGACATTGTCCTGAAAGCACAGGCAACTCTAAGCGAAATAAGTCTAAAAACTATTTCCGCCTTCTTCGCGTATGTTTTCTGTATCAGGGCTTTCCCCATATGGGTGCTGCATACATGAGTGTAGACTGGGTAACTTTAGCCAGGAGCGCTCTTCTACTCTGAGTGGGACCACCGATGTTGGCCATAATTCTTGACAGTGCCGCCGTCACCATGGCTGCCTTTCCGCATGCTTTTTTAATGTGCTCCCTGTAGCTTAGTCGAGCATCGATCATTACACCCAAATATCGTAGTGCCGCTTGTGTTGTGACGTTAAACCCATCAAGGTTTAGTGTGGTCGTTTCTAACTTTTTTCTACTCGTTATGAGAACTGCTTCTTTTTTTTGTCCTGCTAGGTGGAGCTTAACCGCCGTTAGCCATTGTTTGACCTTCGTTGTAGCCTCGCTGCAGATACTCTGAATCTGATGGATTGTTTTGGCGACTATGGTCAGCGCAATGCCGTCTGCGTATCCTATTATTTGCACTTCCCTCGGCATTGGGAGTTGCAGTACCCCATCATATAATACATTCCATAGGATCGGGCCCAGTACAGATCCCAGCGGTACTCCGCCCGTCACTGCATATCTCTTAGGGCCTTCATCTGTATTGCACAGAAGTACTCTTTTCGACAGATAACTGTTTATAACCCGTACTAAGTATGCTGGCGTTTTTTTTTTCTTGAAGAACCTTTATAATATGGGGCCAGTATGCCGAGTTGAAGGCGTTCTTGACATCCAGAGTGACAACTGCACAGTATTCTGTATCCCCATGCATTCACTTGTCACCCTCAATAGCCTTGCTTGCAATGTTTGTCACCCTACTGACGGCGTCGATTGTTGAACGACCTTTTCGGAAACCAAACTGATGTTCGGATAGTTCAGCCGACACTTTCTCCAGATACTGTTCCAGGCGCGTGCAGATTAGTTTCTCCAAGATTTTACCCATAGTATCTATCATGAAGAGTGGCCGATAGGAACTTCGGTCACCCGCTGGCTTGTTTGGTTTCTGAAGTAGGACTAGTTGTTGCTTCTTCCATACTTTCGGAAACATGCCTTCATTTATACACTTGGTGAAGTGTTCTGCAAATGGCTTTGCGTTGCGCCTGATAGCGATCTTCGGCGCCTTGTTCGGAATGCCGTCAGGTCCTGGGGCCTTAGCATTGCCGAAACTTTCCGTTGCCAAAATCACCTCTCTTACAGTCTTTTCTGAAAGAATGGGGCAAGTTGGTGCCTGTCCTCTGCCTCCTTTGACCTTGGCCATAATGAGTTTGTAGCCATCACCCCACGGGTTTTCGTCCACATTCTGGCACAGTTCTCTAAAGCTGTCTGCCTTGCTGCTTTTAATGGCTTTCTTTAATTGTTTCCGCTTCTTTTTATAGGTCTCGCGAAGCCTGTAGTGTTCTGTCAACCCATTGGTGTGGTACCACGAGCGTTTTGCACAAGTTCATCCAGTAGGTTTTCGAGCTCTGCTTGCGTCAGTTTCGGTGGCGCGAAGCAACTGTAGAAATATATGCCACATATTTTTGCTCGAGTATAGTAATCATTGTTGGTGTGCGGTTTGTCCTGCAGGGTATTTCCTCCACAGGCCCAAATGGCAGCTTTATTTTTCCTGTCCGAGACCCACGTTCCGATGTTTAGGTTTTTATGCTGGTCGCTGACTAGCACAACATCCACCTTATTTTCGTATACCCTTTGTTTTAGGAGCTCTTGTGCAGCCTCGCAATGGTTTAGATTGATCTGCTCAATCCTCATTTTTTCGTTTTAGTATACGCCGCTTGATACAGGGAACATTTTCTGCTTCCAATCTGATGGCTTGTATCTTCTCTTCCATTTCTTTCACAAGCTCCGCAGAAGGTCTTTTTACCGCATACTTTCGCTTGGTGACCCTTTTCTCCACATTTGAGACAGTTCTGGCTTCTGTCGTCTTCGTTTTTACACGCCCTCGCTAGGTGTCCATACTCCAGGCATCTGTAACATCTCCTCAAGTCAGGCTTTTCTCCTATTCGGCATACCGCCCAGCCGATTTTTAGTTTTTGCTTCTCAAGCAGTCGCCTTGCGTCCAGTGCTGGTAGGCTTATCACCGCTGTTTGCGTGTCTGCATACGCCGCTCTAACGCTTTTTATTGCGTTTTCACTAAATAGGTTAAGCTCGTTAGCTTGCGTTCGTATTGCCTCACCTATGTCCTCTTTGCTTGTGATTTCATCTAAATCACGGATCTCCACTAACATCTCGTGGGTTAGGACCTTGATTTGTGCCTGGTCACCTAGCACCTTGCCAATTTTCTTCTGGTATACTCCTGTATTGGCCATCTGCTCTTTTTTCAATTGAAGCAGGATTTCGCCTTTGGCCGTCTTTCTTATGCGCGTAACGTTTTCGCCGGGTTCTTGCAGGGCCTCATCTTTTTTAACCACCCTGAGAATGTTACTGTACGTCATTGTTCCAGCACGCGCAATGACAATCGCATCCGGCCTCGGGGGTGGTTCATTTGTCACTTTCTTCTTGGCTGGTTTGCGCTTGACACTCATCCAGACATTTTCCATAACCCCGTTTGTCCTCTTGGCATTACTCTCTCCTTTGAATTTCTTGTCTGCACTTGCTGACACTTTGTGTTCTTCTTCGTGAGTGGTCTTGCTTTTTTTGGGTGGCGTTTTTCTACCCGGCTACTTATCGTCGCGCGGTCTTTTCGGTGTTCCTTCATTACACTTCCAAGAACGTTTCGCTTGGCTTCCTTGCTTTTCGCTTCTTCCTGAGCTCTCGAGTGTAGCTTAGTGATCGTTTCGAGGAGTTCCCTTATATGGTTGTTAATCGAGCGTTGCGGTAGACGCATTGCTTCGGTCAACTTACCAATCGTCTCACCAAGAAGCGTTAAGGTATCATTACTCGATTTTGCTGCTTTCTCATTGTTTTCTTGCAACGCAGGTGGCGACGATTTTGCTCTCTCAGGCCTTTCCACACTGAGCGTCTTGATAGGACTCCGTCTCAGCATTGGTGCGCGCTTAAAAGGATCAGCCCCCGTGATTATACGGCCTTTGGGGGTCTTGTACTCCTCAGTTAGGTCCACTAGTAGATCACTCGATCCACTTGCACCTGGTTCCTTTCTGTTAGCCTCTTCCCGGCTTTTATTTCCACTGCCCATAATGGCTGCATAAATGTTACTGCTGTTGTTTGTTGTATTTGTATTTCTCATTTTGTTTTCCATTCTTTTTTTATTTACCAGCGCATCGTGTGTAGGGGGGCGGGCCGAAATAAACAGGAACGGGTATACCCTTTGGGACAGTGCCCCTACCCCAGTTCCCTGAGGCCTGTTCTTCGCTTTACCGGTCCCGGAAAACACGGACGGACCGGAGCTCGCCCGGGGCAACGCTTACTAATACCTCTGCGTCCAATACACACTCCCTGACTAGGGCCCGAAGGGGCTGGTCACTGATACACCCCGCGGCTAACACCTCGGCATAGTAAGCTCACATCACTCGCCTCACTTCAACAACAGAGATGGTTCTTAAAGTGATGTGAGACTCCCAGTGCGCCACGGCATATACCGGTCAGTTAGCAGCCGCACCTAACATGGTGAAAAGACGCTGACCAGGAAGCCGTCCATTATGGAAACCGCCGCGCCTGGATTTGCCTAATACTTGCTTAGACCAAGCGTCCTACGAATGTTTGTGTATGTTAGTACGTCTGTGTAATGTACGCGTTACGACGCTCATAATAGCAACCGCGTGTGCTGTATTGCGTCCGTATTTTTATATTCGTAAATATTTTCATTTTTAAATATTTACCGCAATTGCAGGCGGTGTTGCAATATACCACAATCAAAATGACGGTGCTCGTATTGTAACTCCACAGATAGATCTGAATGCACAGCAACTAGAATCACTGTCTGTTCAACTCTCTAAAGTGGGAGAAATATGTGCATGCGAAACCAGATTGAGCAATGGAAAAACAGTTTTAATTGTGGCAATTTATATTTCACCGAATCAATCAATAAATAGCATCACGGCATTCATTCACGAAAATTTAATAAAGTATACACCAGAAGTTTCGCGGATACTTAGAAAAGATAACGATAAAGTTCCAATGATTTTAAGTGGCAATTTTAACGTAAATTTTGCATTGGACACAGCGGTTCCTTTAATTGACTTTCTCAATACAACATTCAATTTAAAAATGTGTAACAATCGCACTGAATCGACAACACGATCAAAAACAACAATTGACGCGGTATTTCAAAGATATATTGACAACATCGAAACCAAAACATTTGTATCATATTTTAGCTATGATAAGCCACTCGTACCATTTGTTGAAATTGAAAACATTGAGGATGAATAATAATAAAATGAAGAAAATAAAATATGAACTTTATTGAATATTATAATGAACCTATAATTATCCCGCTCCTAATACTGCTTTCGTCTCATTCTCTCTTAGTTTGTTTTACGGAAGGTTTCACTTCTATCGCGTCTAACCGTTAGACTGGAATTTTTTTTTTGATATAGAATAAATTAATGATTGGTGGTCCGTATAAATTGTCGATTTGACTCCCTATAAGTAAATTCGTAGTTTTTGTAGTGCCCATACTATAGCTAAAAGTTCGTTTTCATTGGCATTATAACTTTGTTCGGTATCGCTAAGAATTCTTGAAATAAAAGCGATGGGTTTTCGATTTTGGGCAAGTACAGCTCCTATAGCAAAATTACTTGCGTCAGTCGTGAGTTCGAAAGGTTTTGAAAAATCTGGTTGATACAATTCTACCTGTGCCTGTAATTCTATTTTAATTTTTTCAAAGGCATGTATTGCAGCTTCGTCTAACTTTATTTCTATTTTTGCGCTTTAATTATTTTTTACCATACCTTGTTCTCCTCTGAGATGTATTGTTGAGGGTTTTGTTATTTTTGCAAAGTTTTTAATAAATTTTCTATAGTAACTGCCGAGTCCTAAAAATTACCTCAATTATTTTAAAGTTTTTGGTTCAGGGAACTTCTTTATTGTTTCGCTTTTATTTGGGTCTACAGTCACTCTATTGTGTTTAATGATGTGGCCTAAGTATTTAACTGAATCTTTGAAGAAATGTGACTTTTCTTTCGAGATCTTCATGTTAGCATTATGGAGTGCATTGATTATAGTTTGGATGTGTTCAATATGTTCTTCGGTTGAAGAAGAATATATCAGTACGTCATCAATATACACATATGCAAATTTTCCAATATATTCACGCAAAATATCGTCAACAACTCGTTGAAATATTGCCGGTGCGTTTTTTAAACCAAAAGGCATCCTAACAAATTCATATTTTCACCATTTACTGAAAACGCTGTCTTTTCTCTATCTTTATCTTTAATGAGGATTTGGTGGAATCCTGATTCTAAGTCTATTGTTGAAAATATTTTTGCTTTCCCTAGACTTTGTATAGTCATGTTTACATCGGGTATCGGGTACCTATCTGTAATTGTGTGGGAATGTACTTTCTGAAAATCAACAACCATCTGTCTCTTGGGTCTGCCTTGGTCATCGGTGCCCTTTTTAGGAACGGTCCATATAGGGGAATTATGCGGGCTTTTGCTTGGTTGAATAATTCCTTCTTTAAGTAATTTATTTATTTCCCTTTTCACAAACTCATGGTCTGCCATCGGATAAGGGTATTGCTTAGTCCAAATGGGGTCGTCCTTATATAATTCATTTCTTTGCATAATTTGAGAAATTTCTTTATTATAACTCTCATTATCTAAGGTGTAATTAATTGTTTGTTCTTCAATCCTCTTTTTATATTTCAGGCTATAATCAAATAAATTTACTTCTGCTTTTAATACAAGTAATCCCTGTTCACCTAAAACCATATCGTAGTCGTTTAGTTCATCAATTTCATAGAAAGATAAGTGGTGTCCGAATAGTGTAATGACTTTTTTTGATTTTATTACTGACTTTCCATGCAATGTTTTTGTGTGTGTTGGCCTAATTTGGACGGATTTCCCTATATCACAATTGAAACTAATATAATTATTTGTAGCCCCTGTATCTACTAAAACTGTTACTGGTTTGCCAGTCATACCGCATTTTGTTACAATACATGGCAAACCTTTAAACGCTTAAAAAAGTGCTTCCTCTTTCAAATTTCTCTTCAAAACAGTCTATATTTTCTGCTCTATTTTCTTCTTCGACTGTATGATTTATTCTCTGTAATTTCTGAGGATTTATGTTTTGATTTGACGGCATTCTGTCTCTCTTAAATGGGTTATTATATTTACCATTCTGTGTAGTCCGAACGAATTCTCTACAGTTGTTCGCTTCCATGGGTACTGGTCTCTGCGGCTGCTGTTGGTGCTGAAATCGCTGATTATTCCCGTATACCTGTATCCCTGGATTATATCGATGTTGCCTGTCTTCATAGCGTGGTGCTGGACGATTTTCGTGATAATGATGACGTGCTGGATTTGATCGCTGCGGCTGTATATCGAACTGTTGATTCACATTGTCGTGGTATATTGTACATGCAATGGCATAGGCTGCCTCCAAGTTTTTTGGGCTATTGCTGTATAATGTTCCGCTAGTGTATTTGCTGTTTAGCCCTAGTATGAAAGTACGCACAGCTTCTTCGTTAGCATATTCTAACATTGCTGCATTGTTTTGACTAGCAGACATCTCGATTTTAGACAAGGCTAAATTTAATGCCTTGCTGACCTAACTGTGAAATTCAGACAATGTACGTCTTCCTTGAACTATTCTTTTCATATCGTCAAGCAGGACATACAACGGACTCTGATCTGCATATGTGTAATCTAGTCGATTGATTATCGAGTACAAATTTAATTTTGTATTGTGGTTTGTTAGAATATCAGCTGCCGACCCAATAATCTCCGTACGTACTATTCCCAATGCCGAGTAATAACGAGGGTGTTGCATAAAACTCTTAATGGACTCCATAAATGTCCAGGCTGAATTTCTCCAAGAACGGTACTGCGTTTTATCGCCATCAAATTTTGGTAACGCTTTAAATAGCTCCAGATCAATATCCTTAGGGTCTGTTAGTGCCAGACGGACTTCTTCATGTTGAGTAACAAATGTTACTTGTTGGAATGATTCCCTTTTGATGCTTTCGATGTGTTGCTGGAAGGATTCTTGTTGGCTCTGCATGTTCATTGCCAATACCGTTATTTGGGCTTTCAGGGCTGCTATTTCAGTTTCCATCTCGATTTTTATGTCCCGATTACTGTCGTAGGTGCGTTGTTTTTTAACTAGCCGTAAGTTTTTAAAGTGCTCCAGTTTTCTTTGCTGGTATAGCTAGGCTTCACTTAATAATTTTTGTTTCAATTTTTCAGAAACTGTATTTCTTGAAGACCGTGGATTTTTATATTTTCCTTTATTTCAAGGACTTAGGTTTTAGGTGGCAAACGTATTGCAATCCCGGTTGAGCCCCCAGTTAGGATTCTGTGTGGAAAAAATAATAAAACTATATTTTTTCTGAACAAGGGCTCCTTTATTGAATTCGTCTATTTCAGAATTAATTTTATATTTCAATGCTTACATCTATATATTTATACTATTTCTAAATACAATTTGGTTTGAGATAAAAATATGTTTACATGTTTTTATATTTAGCTGTTATCATGGTATTGTTTAGTCTCTGCATATATTTGTATTTTAATGCTTAGATCTATTTATACTATTTCTAAATACAATATGGTTTGAGATAAAAATATGATTACATGTGTTTATTGTATGAAGGGACAAAGACCATGTTTGTATTGTTTACCGTTATTATTGTTTCCAAACAGTGTTTGCAGTGTATGTATGTAGTGTAGTGTATGTGTCAACGACGTTAACTCCATCGAGAGGAGGGACAACGTTATGGGTATTTTTTTGGACATAGAGGGGACGTTGGATAATGCCACTTTTAGATTCGTTCGATGCTGGCCCAAATAAACGTCGATCCTCATCTGACCACCTTAAATGATTCGGGACTCTACGCACAAGCATATGCGGACGATGTTGTCTTTTTGTAAACATGCCCTTCGCTTATGAACATGTTTAGAAAAGTGCATAAAACTCTGGATATGATCGACACTTGGTGCTGTTCGAATGGGCTATTGGCAAGCCCCACCAATACTGGTAATACCCTCTTTACTAGAAAGAGGAAGCTTAATGGACTCGTTCTACCTTAGCTAAACGAATCACAATCCAGCTGTCCAAAGAAATCAAATATCTTGGAGAAATGCTCGGTAATAAACCCCTTTGAAAGTCACACGTTGAAACAAAGCACTGAAGCACTGACAGCCTTCTGGTAGTGTTAAGGTGCATTTGGGAAAACGTGGGGTCCTTCTCCCAGCACACTGCTCCATGCCTGTCGTAAGAGGCGACTAAAATGCGGTAAAAGAGGAAGGATCTTAAGGTGAAAAAGGCGCCAGGTTATGACGCAATAACACCATTAATGATAAAAAATCTACCGCAAGTCGCTATAATTGTGCTGTCTGTAATATTTAATGCAATCATCGAGGTAGGCATTTTTCCAAAGAGCTGGAAAACGTCTTTAATAATAATGATTCCTAAGCCGGGCAAAGACTTAAATGTGCCATCGTCCTATCGACCAATCAGTTTGTTGCCTTGTTTGTCAAAATTATTTGAAAAAGTTTTGAGAAACAAAATGATGCCGTTTTTAAACGAACGTAATATAATCCCTCCACATCAGTTTGGTTTCCGAGAACAACATGGGACAATCGAGCAAGTAAATCGGTTAACTGCGGAAATAAGAAAATGTTTGGAACTTAAAAAATACTGTTCAGCAATTTTTATAGATGTGGCACAGGCATTTGACAAAGTTTGGCATGAGGGTCTCATACATAAAATAAAACGCTGTTTGCCACCTATTACACACAAAGTTCTGGAATCGTACTTAACAAACAGACAATTCAGAGTAAAATGCAACGATTATGTGACTCATGAATATGAAATTGAAGCTGGTGTCCCTCAAGGCAGTGTACTAGGCCCAATTTTGTATTTAATTTATACTTCTGATCTGCCCGAGTGCGATAGTTTGACTATATCTACATTCGCTGACGACACCGCTGTGCTTAGTTCTCAAAATGATCCGTCTCTGGCATCTAGAGAGCTAAATAAATACCTCAGACTTTTAGAAAAGTGGCTGAAAAAATGGAGAATAAAAGTGAACGAAATAAAAAGTAAACATGTCACATTTTCGTTTAGAAGAGGAGACTGTCCCTCGGTTACCCTTAACAACGTATGCATACCACAGTCTGATCACGTCACATACCTTGGCGTTCACCTAGATAGGCGTTTAACATGGAGACGCCACATCGAGGCAAAGCGGCTTAATATGATAATCAAAGCTTCAAACCTTCACTGGCTAATTAATGAGCAATCAAGATTGAGCCTTGACTGTAAAGTCCTCTTGTACAAGGCAATTTTGAAACCAATTTGGACTTATGGAATCCAATTGTGGGGAACGGCCAGCAGTTCCAGTATCGATCTTATACAGAGAGCACATATAAGAAACGACAACATCCATAGGGACCTAGATGTACCGATGGTGAAGGAAGTATTCAAAAAAGTTCGTGAAAACTATCAGTTGAAATTGCAAGATCACCCGAACCCGTTCGCACGTTAACTCCTGAGTACGCAACATACGACCAGGCTTCGAAGAAATGACCTACCACCCCGATGAGTAGAGGGCCATTTGATAATTATTTATTGTAGAAAATGAGATAAAATAAAATTTTTCTTTTTAGTTCTAAGATTTGAATACTTATTGTGAGGCCTTTGAAAAGGCAGATTCAATAAACAAATAAAAAGTTAAAAAAAAAAACAGAGGAAGGACGCACGGCTCGAAAGGCTTCATGTACGAGAACCTCCAGACTACTAAGCTGGGCTTTACGCTACCGTGGGGAATGACAGGGTGCAGATAGCCGGACGGCCTGTTGTAGCAGGTTAGTTGCAAATAAGTTTTTAACAAATATGCAGCCCCCGACAAAGAGCGGCAGAAACGGAGCGTACGGTATAAAAGCTAACATGCCCTATGATGTTTCTGTGTCAAACAAAAAAAAGAACCACCAGCGACTGACTAATAATGAGCGGCTACCTGGTCAGTGTCTGTTCTCCATGTTAGGAGTGGCTGAAAATGAAAATACGGCGTGGCCTTCGGGTTATCAGGATTGCTTCCAGTAAGATCCTGATTACGGTATACTAGTTTGGAAGCAGATTGTAATTGGGCAGAAACAGTAAGTCTCTGTAAGCGGAATGAGATCTAGCCGAAACGACTTACAGAAGGGTTCACTTCTTCTTCGCTCTAGTAAAACTTAGGAAGTCTTACGATATGTTCAATGCTTGTTATTATCTTAATGACAGCGTGGGTTGGATTGAGATGACTCTAGATTAGTTCTGGATCTGAACCATGTACCTCGTAAGGGGCAGGGTCAACTCTTGCATGGCCTCCCTGAACTCATAGATAACCATGGGACCTACGGGAACTAGGCACACTAGCAGATATAGCGTACGTGAGATAGGGCTCTTACAGGATGGAAAAACTTGAACTTTTAAAACACAAAATCCTCGATAACGTTGTAGCAGATGGCGTTGAAGCTTTCAGAGGAGCTCGATCATTCAAAGATCGCCAGAGGAGACTCAAAGTTCGACAGAAAACATAGGTGAAGTAAACGTTGCAGTAGAGAAGGTGCTCTCACCTCCTGCGAAAAACTTGTGCAGTTTCGAGTTTAGCGCATATGAAATCTGCTATAACAACCAATGCAGATAAAAAGTCCGGCTGGACTATCGTTAGGTAAAAAAGGAGAAGAAGAAAATGATAAGGGGAAGACCAGACGCTATTATCATATAGAAATGGTTTCGTTGCAAGTCGCTCCACTGTCACTAACTTGTCTATTTTCAATGATTACTGCATTTCAGCCTTCCAGAACAGATCTCAAGTTGATGCAATTTATACAGACTTCTCTAAAGCGTTTGACAAAGTATCGCACCGAATACTCTTGTCGAAGCTTGCATCATTGGGTATACACTCCACTTTTTTGTCTTGGATCAAATCATATTTGTCCAACAGACACTGCGTTGTAGTCGTCGATAATACGACATCCCGTGCATTTATTGCATCCTCCGGTGTCCCACAGGGAAGTATTCTAGGACCCCTCCTCTTTATACTCTTTATTAACGATATTGGTTCTTGCTTTTCATTTGCAGAACACTTGTTGTATGCTGATGATCTTAAAATATTTGCGGTGATTAACAGTGTTAGGGACTCTGAAAAGTTGCAAACCGACTTGCACAATGTCCGGAACTGGTGCTATTTAAACCATCTGTCACTAAATATTAGCAAATGCTTTCACGTAAAATATGCTAAATCAAACAACACTTTGCATACTTCGTATAATATTGCTGGCTTACCTTTGCAATCCGTTGAGGAAATTAAAGACTTAGGCGTTATTTTCGACTCTAAGCTGAATTTCACCAGCCATGTTAACCACGTCATAAGACGATCATATGCGATGCTAGCATTCGTTCGCCGAAATTGTTCTGCATTTACCAACCCACACACTCTCAAAACATTGTATTGTGCTTTTGTTAGATCAAGATTAGAGTATGCCGCTATTATTTGGAGACCGTACCAAATAGGTCTGTCTAATCGGATTGAGAGAGTGCAGAAAGTCTTTCTTCGTTTTGCGCTCCGATCTTTAAACTTTTCTGAACCTGTACCATCGTACCGCTCTCGATGTTTACTAATTGACTTAAAACCACTTGATAGCAGACGGCCTATTCTATCGTGCTCATTTATTATTCGTATTATTTCTGGATCTATTGATTGTCCTTCCCTCTTAAGTAAAATTCAATTTAATATACCCAATATGAGGCTCCGACAGTACGAAACCTTTAAAATTGGCTTCTCGAGAACCAACTATGGGATGAATGCTCCGATTCCTAGGGCATGTTCAGATTTAAATATGTTTTTCAATTCTTCTGGTGCTGATTTTACATGGCCGTATGGCATCTTAGTCAATCATCTTAAATCGTTCTTTTCTTAGTAACTAATAAACTATTGTACATTAGCTTAATATAGTCTGTAAGAATGTATCCATTCAAAGACAATAAATAAATAAATAAATAAATAAATAAATCAGAGCACGCAAATTATGCTGAAATTCTACGCAAGGTGACAACCGCTGACTCCTTCTAGAAGATGTTAAGGCGATTCGCAGGGCAGCAAAGCAAGAGCTTATTATAGATTTGAAAGAGGCGTCGGAAAAGAAAACATCAGCTTATCAGTCCGCATTACTGGAGGTGCTAAAACCCATAGTGAAAGTTTCGGTAAAGACTCTCACAATGACTTTGCAATGTAGGGACTTGGATGAATAAACCACACCACAAGAAATTTGTGACGACGTCCAAGCACAGTGTGGTATTAAACGACCAGTTGTAGCCGCGGTAAGGAGTCTGCGAACAGTCTTCAACGGTACGTTGACAACATTCATTGCTCTCCCAGCAGACGATGCGAAAAAAGTGTTAAAGGCACAACGGGTGCGAATAGGGTGGGTTTCGTGCTGGATAAAAGAATCTGACTCTGCGAAATGCTGCTTTAGGTTTTGGGATTATGGCCATCTGGCACAATTGCCAGGACCAAGAAGCTAGACTTGGACTATGTCGAAAATGTGGTCAAGAAGGTCATAAAGCAGAGGCGTTCGCAAATTCTAAAAGATGCGCATTATGCAAAGGAAAACATGCTGTTGGCAGTTACAAATGCGTCTTGGCTAAAAAGGTGCGAAGAAACGAGTAGACATCTCAACAAATCTTATAGCTTAACCTTAATCATTGCAAAGCTGCGCAAGGCCTCCAGTGTTAAACCATGCATGAGAACAATGTGGATATTGCGCTGATATCTGCTCAATTTCATAATCTCGACAGCCACTCCTGGATATCAGATGGTCTGAACAAGTCAGCGATATGGGCTGTACTACCCAGCTTTGCAAGATAAAATAGCGGGTGCAAACCCCGGATTCACGTGGGTGAAGATGAGAGACGTATATTTATTTAACTGCTATGCCCCACCAAGCATGAATATAGATAAATTTGAACGAATGCTTCTAGTATTAGCAATGGAAGCTCGAGGTTAACACACGTTCTTGCTGTTTGGGGAAATAAGCACACCAACAGACGTGGAAAATGCTACTTGAAAGCATGTCATTGCTCAACTTCGTGTTGCTGAATGCGCTCATTGCGCCTTTCAAGCAGAAAGAATTTCGGACTTGACCTTCGCACAGAGCAACTTTGCTCACAACGCAGAATGGAACATAAGCTCTTTTTACACGTACAGTGGCCATAAAGCTATTATCATCAATATACCGGCTGATGTGAAAGGGTACGCTCGCCGTATAAATGAAGAAGAACAAAAAAGGTGAAAAAGACAAGCCTATAATTCCGAGGTATTCAACATGATATGGCCAAATATCAAGTTTAGCAATGAGCTAATGGAAACGAATGCCGAAAGAATGTGAAATAAAATAAGTGACCTCCTAGAAAATGCATGTGATGTAACCATGCCTAGGCTGCATAAAAGACCGGAGGCGGCCAGTCTACTGGTGGGACGAGAAAATCGCGGCAGCTTAAAGTGACTGCAGCCATGCTCGACGAAAGCGGAAGAGAGCACGCGGCATGCCAGCATTAGATATGTTGCGTATGGAATGCAACACCCTAAAAGCAGCTCAAAAGAAAGCAATACAGCACAGTAAAAACCAAATGTTTCAAGGACATTCGCGAGATAGTGAATGTTGACCCCTGGGGACTAGGTTACAAAACTATAATGAGCAAGATTAAAGGTCCGAGAGCACCGCAGTCAACCTGCCTACGCTTCTGCGATCAGTGGTAGTCACACTTTTTCCGCAACAGGAAAAAATTACATTTTTTCCAAAATCTACCCGTTTATGGGCGTAACATCCCTGATTTAATCACAGAGGAAGTGCTCTCGCCGGCGAATCGCATTGCTGATAGCGGAGCTCCCGGCCTAGATGGTTAACCAAATATGGCAGTGAAAGCAGCCACAAAGGCGACCCCTGAAGTCTTCGCTCTTGAAGGAAAGCGTTTTCCCAACGCCCTCGAGACATCAGAGTTTGGTGGTCTTGCCCAAGCGGTCATAAGTATTGAGCGTAAAGCCACAAACGGCAGGAGCTGGAGACCCGGCTCTAAAAAGTGTTGTGCAATTATAACACTGGATGTTAAAACGCAGATTATGAGTTCCCTTAGAACTTTCGAGGTACCAATATACCTGCAGCGAATCAATCCAAGTTATTTCAATAAAATCCTACAGCGATGGAACGTAATGTATGATGGCATACTTAAGCTTGATCTCCCAGAATGAACAACGTTTATGGGATACGCTGATGATATAACACTGGTGGCAGTGGCAGAACACCTAGATACGCTGCAGGCATTGCTTAAAGATGCTATCTCAAGAGTGCAACGATGGCTTAGAAAGGCAAAGCCCGAGTTGGCGGAACATAAAACCTCTTGTGCACACGGCGGATATGTGAGGAATTAACCATTACGGTTAGTGACCACAACTCAGCCATATATAAAACACTTGGGAGTACTTATCGATTCGCACATGACATTCAAGCAGCATCTACAGTCAGTAAGTGACAAAGCTACACGTATAAATGGGAGCTGTGGAGGCTAATGCCTAACATCAGCGGTGCTCGATCAAGCATATGGCAACTCCTACCAACAGTGACAAGCTCTGTGATACTGTTCGCAGCGCCGATTTGGGCTCATACGAAGAAAACCTATCTTAAAGATATTAAATCAAATCATACAGAATCGGTTATTTGAGAGTAGCTAGTGCATACCGAGCTGTATCGAATGACGTGATATGTGTAATTGCGATAAAGGTACCTATTGCTCTTCCAGCGCATGAAATGGCACGGTTGTGTAACGACAGCGCGCATAGACCGTAAAATGCACCAAAACAAAAAGAAAGAGCAAAAATAATTGCTGAATGGCAACGGTAATGGGAACAATCCGAGAGGGTCGCCGGACTCTCAAACTTATCCCTGAGGTTATGACGAGGATAAACAGAGAGCACGGTGAAGTTGATAACAATGCAACGCAGCTTCTTACTGGTCATAGATGCATCGAAGAACACCTGCACAGGTTTAAAATCCAAGATGATCCTTATTGTTTACACTGCCCAGAAGAGCGAGAAACAAACCCCAAAAATTGGTTATACAAAGCTATGACCTATTATCACTTATGCATCAGTAGTCTCTCTCGTCGGAGTCACGAGGACCTTATGGAGACCACAACGCACTGTGGCCATCTGTTTCACCTTCGCTTTTTCGACTACTTCAGGCCCGGCATTAGATGCTCTGGTTAGTCTATCAATACTTGATGTGTTCATCCAAGGATACGCCTTGAAGTCCATCTCAAGGATGAGACAAAAAGGGAATTGGTACGGCCCCTGTCCAGAATTGGACAACAGAGTAGGCATGGACTTCGATCCAACGATTTTCTCCATGCTGGATTGAGTGTCTGTAGTGGCAGCAAAGCTGCGCTCATGGCTATATACATCTGGTTGGACTGATGACGGGCCACTTTCTATGGGCGAAGCAGTGCACCCTTACGAGCATGTGGACAGGATGATCAAACGGCGGACCCCATTCTGTGCGTCTGCCCGGCCTTCGCTCGAATCACACTTGAGGTCTTTGGCACTGATGTGTTAAAAAGCGACCCCCTGGATCCTTGGCCCCACAAGATCTAATCAGATTTCTTGGGGGTTTGTGTATATTAAAAGAAAATTAAAAAGGCATCCCGAGTGCAGTACAATGGACCAAATGTTGTCTGAGTGCTGCACTTGCTAGTTTGTCCCGACGAAAAAATCGAACGAAGTGAAGACGCAAAGCTTTTCTGGAAAAGGAACACCGAGGAAAGGAAGAAGAAAGCTTGTAATGCCCTCTTTATATTATATGTAGAAGGACATTTAGCCAAAAATGGGGTCTGAAACCATGTATAAACCACTGGGCATATAATATGATCATTGGACCAATTTTGACTTATGGAGCTTTGGTGTGGTGGGAGGCACTGCAGGCCCAATTCTCCCTAAAGAATCTTATGAAAGTCCAACGATTAGCTGGTATAGGAATAATAGGTGCACTTCGATCGAAGCCTCAGGCGGCGATATGTATATTAAGGGGATAGCGGCCGAATCTGCTTCCATGACTAAAGAGTATCCATGCTAAAAGAAAACACACACAGTCATTAACAAAGAATATAACCTAACGAATACCGAAAATCTTTAAATTGCTCCTTTAGACTCTGAGACCGGTGTCGCATCTTCCAAGCTGAGACCTAATGGATTTACCTCCGTCAAACCTTAACATGTTTTTACGATCAAGGCACTGGCCTTAGCGTGCCTCAACTCAAGATGTATTAAAGAGTGCAGGAGGTCACTCTCGTTTATCCAACAACACCACACCACATTTCCCGGCCACTCTGGAGTGGAGGGAAATGAAAGAGCAGATGAGTGTGCAACGAAAGGCTCTGAGCTTTACCTTCAGCGAGTGGTACAGGGCATAAGCATTCCTCTAAACGAACCGTGCACTAGTCTCTAACTACTAATTGCAGGGTCTCCAAAACGCTCTGGCCAAAATCGAATCTTAAAAGGACAAAGTGTCTGCTTTGCTTCAACATATCAACTACCAGCTTTCTCATAAATGTTATATCGGATCACTGCACTATTGGCACCATAGCTAGTAGTATTGGTGTATTTCGCAATGACTTCTGCAGGAGTTGTTGAGATGAAGAAAAAATTTAATCGCTACAATACCTTCTCCGCGTCCCATGTTCACTCAGCAACTAGCGACATGAAACCCACTGATGTGGCGAAATGAGTTTCAACCGATTGTTTCGATTTGCATCCCATCTGTGACCTGCTTAACACCCTAATAATCACCAATACCAACAATAATCGCCGGTCAGGTGATAATAAGAGTGTAAATTTGAATAGTAGTTAATGAATTATTGAACTAAATAAAAAAATTATAATTTAAATAATTATTATATTTAATAAGAAGAGACTAGAGAACTCTCGGCAAGAAAGAACTAAAACTCTGAGGCTAGAGAACAAAAAAATGCTAAATCATGTTACGAAAATGGTAATCTGGTCACAGTGGTCACCAATTGTTTCGAAAATCAGCTGATATTTCTTCTTCTTAATTGGCGCGATAACCGCTTACGCGATTTTGGCCGTGTTTAACAAAGCGCGCCAGTCGTTTCTTTCTTGTGCTAACCGGCGCCAATTGGACACACCAAGTGAAGCCAAGTCCTTCTCCACCTGATCTTTCCAACGCAGAGGAGGCCTTCCTCTTCCTCTGCTACCACCAGCTGGTACCGCATCGAATACTTTCAAAGCCGGAGCGTTTGTATCCATTCGGACGACATGACCCAGCCAACGAAGCCGCTGGATCTTTATTCGCTGCGCTATGTCTATGTCGTCGAAAAGCTCATACAGCTCATCGTTCCATCGTCTGCGATATTCGCCATTGCCAACGTGCAAAGGTCCATAAATCTTACGCAGAATCTTTCTCTCGAACACTCCAAGCGTCGCTTCATCGGATGTTGTCATCGTTCAAGCTTCTGCGCCATACGTTAGGACGGGCATGATGAGAGTCTTGTAGAGTGTTAGTTTTGTTCGTCGAGAGAGGACTTTACTACTCAGTTGCCTACTTAGTCCAAAATAGCACTTGTTGGCAAGAGAGATTCTACGTTGGATTTCAAGGCTGACATTGTTATCGGTGTTAATGCTGGTTCCTAAATAGACGAAGTCTTTTACAACCTCAAAATTATAACTGTCTACAGTGACGTGGGTGCCGATACGCGAGTGCGCCGACTGTTTGTTTGAAGACAGGAGGTACTTCGTTTTGTCCTCGTTCACCACCAAACCCATTCGCGTTGCCTCTTTATCCAGTTTGGAGAAGGCAGAACTAACAGCGCGGTTGTTAAGGCCGATGATGTGACAATTGTACGCTCTTATAAAATATTGTGCCTGAGCGATTAAGTTCTGCGGCTCGTACGATGCTCTCCAACATCAGGTTAAAGAAGTCACACGACAGCGAGTCACCCTGTCTGAAACCTCGTTTGGTATCAAACGGCTCGGAGAGGTCCTTCCCAATTCTGACGGCGCTGCTGGTATTGAGCAACGTCATCTTACACAGCCGTATTAGTTTTGCGGGGATACCAAATTCAGACATAGCGGCATACAGGTAACTCCTTTCCGTACTGTCGAATGCAGCTTTGAAGTCGACGAAAAGATGGTGTGTGTCGATTCTCCTTTCATGGGTCTTTTCCAAGATTTGGCGTATTGTGAATATTTGGTCGATGGTAGACTTTCCAGGTCTGAAGCCACACTGATAAGGTCCAATCAGTTGGTTGACGGTGGGCTTCAGCCTTTCACACAATACGCTCGCTAGGACCTTATAGGCGATATTTAGAAGACTAATCCCGCGGTAATTGGCACAAATTGCAGGATCGCCCTTCTTATGGATTGGGCACAGCACACTTAAATTCCAATCGGCAGGCATGCTTTCATCCGACCATATTTTGCATAGGAGCTGATGCATGCGCCTTACCAGCTCCTCGCCGCCATGTTTGAATAGCTCAGCCGGCAGTCCGTCGGCGCCCGCGGCTTTGTTGTTCTTTAGCCGTGATATTGCTATTCTCACCTCGTCAAGGTCGGGTAACGGAACGACAATTCCGTCGTCAACGATTGGGGTATCGGGATCTTCACATTCTCTGTGACATGCGCAGCTGTCCCCGTTTAACAGGTTCGAGAAGTGTTCCCTCCATAATTTAAGATTGCTCTGTACGTCAGTCACCAGATCGCCGTCTTTGTTCTTACAGGAAAACGCCCCGGTCTTAAAACCTTCTGTAAGCCGCCGAACTTTCTGGTAGAATTTTCGGGCGTTGTTCCTATTGGCCAGCATCTCAAGCTCCTCGCACTCACGTATTTCGGCCTCTCGTTTCTTCTTTCGGATAATACGTCTCTCTTGCTTTTTCAGCTCTCTGTAGCGATCCCACATGGCTCGCGTTGCGCCCGATCGCAGCGTGGCTCTATAGGCGGCATCCTTTCTTTCTGCGGCAGCATGACATTCCTCGTCGTACCAATTGTTTTTTCGGGCTCGCCGGAATCCGATTTCTTCTTCGGCGGCGGTACGTAGGGAGCGAGAAATGTTGCTCCATTGCTCGCGCATGCCGGTTTGTTGGGCAGTGCTCTCCGAGAGCAGGAGTGAGAGTCGAGTGGCGAATCTTCTGGCTGTCTGTTGTGAATGCAGCTTTTCGATGTCGAACATTCTTTGCGCAGGTAGATGTACGTTTTTTGCTGCACAGAGGCGGGTGCGCAGTTTGGCTGCAACAAGGTAATGATCCGAGTCGATGTTGGGTCCTCGGATCGTACGTACATCTAATATACTAGAAGCGTGTCTTCCATCTATCACAACATGATCGATCTGGTTTCGCGTTTTTCGATCAGGAGACAGCCAGGTGGCTTGGTGGATTTTTTTATGCTGGAATCTGGTGCTGCAGACTACTATGTTTCGGGCCCCGGCGAAGTCGATCAGCCTCTGTCCGTTACCGGATGTTTCGTTGTGCAGGCTGAATTTTCCGACTGTGGGACCAAAAATTCCCTCCTTGCCCACCCTGGCGTTGAAGTCGCCAGGCACGATTTTTATGTCGTGGCGGGGGCAGCGCTCATAGGAACGTTCCAAGCGCTCATAGAAGGAATCTTTGGTCGCATCGTCCTTCTCTTCCGTCGGGGCGTGGGCGCAAATTAGCGATATGTTAAAAAAACGCGCTTTGATGCGGATTGTTGCGAGACGCTCGTCCACCGGAGTGAACGACAGTACTTGGCGACGAAGTCTCTCTCCCACAACAAATCCGACACCGAATTTGCGCTCCTTTACATGGCAGCTGTAGTAGACGTCGCAAGGTCCTATGTTTTTCTTACCTTGCCCCGTCCATCGCATCTCTTGGATGGCACTGATGTCAGCCTTTACTCTCACGAGGACATCAACCAGCCGGGCAGAGGCACCTTCCCCATTAAGGGACCGGACATTCCAGGTGCATGCCCTCAAATCGTATTCCTTATTTCGTTTGCAGGGGTCGTCATCAGTAAAGGCAGTTCTCATCCGAGGCTTTGCAGTTCTTTTCATTGGGGGGGTTTTTAAGTGGCGGGTCCCAAACCCAGCGCAAAACCAGCTATCCTGGAATGTTTCGCCTTCTCACGTTAGCTCACTCCCGAACGGGTGTTCGGAAGCTACCCAGAGGATACGTGGGCTAATCCCGGCCGTTGTGAGCTGCTTGAACCATATGTAGAAGAATCGTCCGGGCCACTCCCAAGTGAATGGCGATCAGTAACTTTCCCCACTTGCGTGGACTTCTACACATGGAACCATCCTCCATCTATTTATACTATTTGTAAATACAATTTGGTTTGAGATAAAAATATGTTTGCAGGTTTTTATATTTAGCTGTTATAATGGTATTGTTTAGTCTCTGCATGTATTTGTATTTTAATGCTTAGATCTATTCATACTATTGTATTTCTAAATACAATTTGGTTTGAGATAAAAATATGCTTACATGTGTTTATTGTATGAAGGGACAAAGACCATGTTTGTATTGTTTATCATTATTATTCTTTCCAAACATTATATTGTTTGCAGTGTATGAATGTAGTGTAGTGTATGTGTCAACGGCGTTAGCTCTCCCCGGTGTTTAGAATGAAATGTCCTCATTTCAAATCTGCTGTAGTCGGAGTAGTTCGGCTTCATATGTTCTTTGGAATATTAAGCGTCTCTTTTCCTCTCGTTGGTTTCGGTGATATTTACTTAATTTTATGTATAAGTAAATTGTTAAGGTAAAGGTAATTATGAAAAAAAATAACATATAATGTGAATTTTAATAGATGCTCTTCTATAGGTATAACTTATACTTATATAATTGTTGAATATTATTAAATTTATAATCTGAGTTTGATGCTAGTATTTTCAAGACATCTACTTCATCGTTATTAATTGCGTGAATAACATTTTTAATTACTTATTGGTGGTTCACATGTGTTTTATTATCTATACATGTAGAGATCTTAAATTGTATTAAAAGTGGTCCGTTTATTTTTAAACCATTCCAAGTATGTTCATTAGTTATAACAATATTGCCGTGGTCTAAAATTTGTATTGGAATATTATTTTCTTATATTATGTTACATTGAGCTTGTTGATTTGATAACAGTGGAATTGTGCAGTTATCCTTTAATTCCTCTTTACAAATACTAATGCCTAAATAGTTTTTACATTTTGATACATTAATAAATTCGTCATTACATTTTGAAACCATTTGATTTAATTCATATTTTTCGTGTTTAAAGGAATCACTTGATATAGTTGACATTTATTTGAAATTACAGGAAATTTGTATATGGTTATTATTGCGGTTTTAAACATACATACATGGATGTCGGAATATTCTAGTATATTAATTACAGGAATATTATATATTTCATTGCTGATTACTTCATTTATTTCTTTTAAATTTAAGGTTAAGTCCGTTATTTTGTCGGAAGAACAAGATGAAAGAATAAGTAATAATATAAATCCAGTTGCCTTCATGTTGCTACTTTCCTGATACTGTCTTTATGTATAATTTTCCCTTTTACTGACAGAATCTTGTCCCCTTGATCTTCTTTAACTAGGTGTTTGTTGTATTTTGCCGAGGTTTTATTTCGTCGATCTGTCCTGCTGTAAACCGTACCGCCTTCTTTGTAGGTTATAATCTTTCGATTTTTGTTATGGTACCTTAAAAGCTGGTGCTGCTTCTGTTCAAGCGTTTCACGAATGTCAGGATATATTTGTCGCGATTATAAAACACATCCTCAGGTTTATATCCTGTGCTTGAGTGAATAGTTTTGTTGTATTGGCAAACTGCGTTGCATAACTCGTCAGCGGGAGCTGTTTTATTCTCTGCAGCTAAAGTTTGACAGAGTTCGATGAGTGTGCTATGTAACCGTTCAACTTGAGCGTTTGATGTTGAATGATGTACAGGCGTCACGGAGTGGGTTATTTGTAGTCGACTGTATACTGATTTTGCCATATTTCCTATGAATATACTCTCGTTATCAGTCATAAGATATTTTGCGTTGGAGTAGATTTGTGTGAGAACTTCCTCAATATACTCGTGGCAATGTAATTTATTTTCTAATTTTCGAATAAAACAGTATTTCGAGTATCTGTCTATTGAACTGAGATACGTATTGTTGTTCAAAGAAATATGCCCATTTGTATGTATCGTATTTATGTACAAGGCATATTTCGCATATGTTTGTCTCCGTACTGCACATTTTTTTTAGGTTTGGCCAGTAGTAGTTTAAAAGAATCTCTTGAGCGTTGTTTTTGTAATTTCTATGAGCTCTTCTGTGAGTTTGAATAATAATCTCTTTTTGTCTATCGATATTCGTAATATCAATAAGGAGTGTTTGTGCTTGTACAAACGTACAATTTAGAACTGTACGAATAATATCTTTTCCAAAGTGAAACATTTCTTCATTTTCTACCCTTAAAGCGTTTGTAACGTTTGGTCTGACTACCTCATTCAACTTGTTGCCTAAAATTTGTGAATCGTTGTAATATATTGTGTGCCTAAAATGGTCGGCAAATATTGTCTGAGATACGGTTTCTTTTTCTTCATTGGTTTTTATAATAATTATTTGGTTTTTGAAAGAGTTGAATGGTTGTTTCACTTTTTTCATTATTGAAGTAAAAACTTCTTTAGAATCGTTGGGAGTGATTTGAGACTCGATGAAACGAAAAAGCGACACTACGAAGCGTTATATGTTGATATACGTATATGTGTGTGGCTGCGTACTGCTGAGCCACGGTAGTATAGTGAGTATTGTAGTATGTACATATACTACACTGCCTATTACTTGCTTTGGTGTTTAGTTCAAGCGTCATACGTATGTATGTCTGTATGTTTTTTTTTATCCGAAGGGGGAATCTTACATAGATACCGTCAATATAGACGGCATGAACGATTCTTACTGATCGCTAAGGAAGCATCTCATTCGGGACCACGCACAGTCAGTATTACTACTAGACTGGACTTGCGAAACAGTACACCTACGTACTAAACCCTAACTCCGACCTATGTAGCTTTAGTTTGCCCTGCGGTACCGCCGTTTAAGCATTGCATCGCAGGGCCAAGTTAGCCATTATGGCTCTTCATTTATATTTCTGTCTCCGTCTACACTTCTTTGTCTTCTTTCTCTACTGCGTTCCCATTCCTTTTTTCGCAGTTCCTGTAACGCATTTGCGGACCATTCTCTCATCTTGGTCCACACCAACTTCGACTGCAGCATGTGATCTACAATGTTGCCCGGGGTTATTTTTCCTTTTATGATTTCTTCAATGCACATTCTTTCAGATGGGTATCTCGGGCAGGAGAAGAAGACATGTTCCACGTTCTCACTACCGTTGCCGCAGAACGAGCAGTCAGCTGCGTCCTCGTGGCCGAGTCTTTGGAGATACTCTCTATAGCATCCATGTCCCGTCAGGAACTGTGTGAGGTAATAGTCTGTGTCACCATGTCCTCTCTCAACCCAAGCCTGCACGCTTCTGATAAGTTTATGTGTCCATCTCCCTTTTGTCGCTAGGTCCCAGTGATTCAGCCACTCAGTTATGCTCCCCCGTCTTTCTTCTTTACGCTCTTCAGCCGTTAGTCGCCAGTTAAGGCTTTTGGCTTTGTCGTACACTCTACCCAGTTCAGAGGCCATTATATCTGGTGGCATGATCGGGTATCATACATGACACATACTGCTTCAAACGACATTGTCCTGAAAGCACAGGCAACTCTAAGCGAAATAAGTCTAAAAACTATTTCCGCCTTCTTCGCGTATGTTTTCTGTATCAGGGCTTTCCCCATATGGGTGCTGCATACATGAGTGTAGACTGGGTAACTTTAGCCAGGAGCGCTCTTCTACTCTGAGTAGGACCACCGATGTTGGCCATAATTCTTGACAGTGCCGCCGTCACCATGGCTGCCTTTCCGCATGCTTTTTTAATGTGCTCCCTGTAGCTTAGTCGAGCATCGATCATTACACCCAAATATCGTAGTGCCGCTTGTGTTGTGACGTTAAACCCATCAAGGTTTAGTGTGGTCGTTTCTAACTTTTTTCTACTCGTAATGAGAACTGCTTCTTTTTTTTGTCCTGCTAGGTGGAGCTTAACCGCCGTTAGCCATTGTTTGACCTTCGTTGTAGCCTCGCTGCAGATACTCTGAATCTGATGGATTGTTTTGGCGACTATGGTCAGCGCAAGGCCGTCTGCGTATCCTATTATTTGCACTTCCCTCGGCATTGGGAGTTGCAGTACCCCATCATATAATACATTCCATAGGATCGGGCCCAGTACAGATCCCAGCGGTACTCCGCCCGTCACTGCATATCTCTTAGGGCCTTCATCTGTATTGCACAGAAGTACTCTTTTCGACAGATAACTGTTTATAACCCGTACTAAGTATGCTGGCGTTTTTTTTTTCTTGAAGAACCTTTATAATATGGGGCCAGTATGCCGAGTTGAAGGCGTTCTTGACATCCAGAGTGACAACTGCACAGTATTCTGTATCCCCATGCATTCACTTGTCACCCTCAATAGCCTTGCTTGCAATGTTTGTCACCCTACTGACGGCGTCGATTGTTGAACGACCTTTTCGGAAACCAAACTGATGTTCGGATAGTTCAGCCGGCACTTTCTCCAGATGCTGTTCCAGGCGCGTGCAGATTAGTTTCTCCAAGATTTTACCCATAGTATCTATCATGAAGAGTGGCCGATAGGAACTTCGGTCACCCGCTGGCTTGTTTGGTTTCTGAAGTAGGACTAGTTGTTGCTTCTTCCATACTTTCGGAAACATGCCTTCATTTATACACTTGGTGAAGTGTTCTGCAAATGGCTTTGCGTTGCGCCTGATAGCGATCTTCGGCGCCTTGTTCGGAATGCCGTCAGGTCCTGGGGCCTTAGCATTGCCGAAACTTTCCGTTGCCAAAATCACCTCTCTTACAGTCTTTTCTGAAAGAATGGGGCAAGTTGGTGCCTGTCCTCTGCCTCCTTTGACCTTGGCCATAATGAGTTTGTAGCCATCACCCCACGGGTTTTCGTCCACATTCTGGCACAGTTCTCTAAAGCTGTCTGCCTTGCTGCTTTTAATGGCTTTCTTTAATTGTTTCCGCTTCTTTTTATAGGTCTCGCGAAGCCTGTAGTGTTCTGTCAACCCATTGGTGTGGTACCACGAGCGTTTTGCACAAGTTCATCCAGTAGGTTTTCGAGCTCTGCTTGCGTCAGTTTCGGTGGCGCGAAGCAACTGTAGAAATATATGCCACATATTTTTGCTCGAGTATAGTAATCATTGTTGGTGTGCGGTTTGTCCTGCAGGGTATTTCCTCCACAGGCCCAAATGGCAGCTTTATTTTTCCTGTCCGAGACCCACGTTCCGATGTTTAGGTTTTTATGCTGGTCGCTGACTAGCACAACATCCACCTTATTTTCGTATACCCTTTGTTTTAGGAGCTCTTGTGCAGCCTCGCAATGGTTTAGATTGATCTGCTCAATCCTCATTTTTTCGTTTTAGTATACGCCGCTTGATACAGGGAACATTTTCTGCTTCCAATCTGATGGCTTGTATCTTCTCTTCCATTTCTTTCACAAGCTCCGCAGAAGGGCTTTTTACCGCATACTTTCGCTTGGTGACCCTTTTCTCCACATTTGAGACAGTTCTGGCTTCTGTCGTCTTCGTTTTTACACGCCCTCGCTAGGTGTCCATACTCCAGGCATCTGTAACATCTCCTCAAGTCAGGCTTTTCTCCTATTCGGCATACCGCCCAGCCGATTTTTAGTTTTTGCTTCTCAAGCAGTCGCCTTGCGTCCAGTGCTGGTAGGCTTATCACCGCTGTTTGCGTGTCTGCATACGCCGCTCTAACGCTTTTTATTGCGTTTTCACTAAATAGGTTAAGCTCGTTAGCTTGCGTTCGTATTGCCTCACCTATGTCCTCTTTGCTTGTGATTTCATCTAAATCACGGATCTCCACTAACATCTCGTGGGTTAGGACCTTGATTTGTGCCTGGTCACCTAGCACCTTGCCAATTTTCTTCTGGTATACTCCTGTATTGGCCATCTGCTCTTTTTTCAATTGAAGCAGGATTTCGCCTTTGGCCGTCTTTCTTATGCGCGTAACGTTTTCGCCGGGTTCTTGCAGGGCCTCATCTTTTTTAACCACCCTGAGAATGTTACTGTACGTCATTGTTCCAGCACGCGCAATGACAATCGCATCCGGCCTCGGGGGTGGTTCATTTGTCACTTTCTTCTTGGCTGGTTTGCGCTTGACACTCATCCAGACATTTTCCATAACCCCGTTTGTCCTCTTGGCATTACTCTCTCCTTTGAATTTCTTGTCTGCACTTGCTGACACTTTGTGTTCTTCTTCGTGAGTGGTCTTGCTTTTTTTGGGTGGCGTTTTTCTACCCGGCTACTTATCGTCGCGCGGTCTTTTCGGTGTTCCTTCATTACACTTCCAAGAACGTTTCGCTTGGCTTCCTTGCTTTTCGCTTCTTCCTGAGCTCTCGAGTGTAGCTTAGTGATCGTTTCGAGGAGTTCCCTTATATGGTTGTTAATCGAGCGTTGCGGTAGACGCATTGCTTCGGTCAACTTACCAATCGTCTCACCAAGAACCGTTAAGGTATCATTACTCGATTTTGCTGCTTTCTCATTGTTTTCTTGCAACGCAGGTGGCGACGATTTTGCTCTCTCAGGCCTTTCCACACTGAGCGTCTTGATAGGACTCCGTCTCAGCATTGGTGCGCGCTTAAAAGGATCAGCCCCCGTGATTATACGGCCTTTGGGGGTCTTGTACTCCTCAGTTAGGTCCACTAGTAGATCACTCGATCCACTTGCACCTGGTTCCTTTCTGTTAGCCTCTTCCCGGCTTTTATTTCCACTGCCCATAATGGCTGCATAAATGTTACTGCTGTTGTTTGTTGTATTTGTATTTCTCATTTTGTTTTCCATTCTTTTTTTATTTACCAGCGCATCGTGTGTAGGGGGGCGGGCCGAAATAAACAGGAACGGGTATACCCTTTGGGACAGTGCCCCTACCCCAGTTCCCTGAGGCCTGTTCTTCGCTTTACCGGTCCCGGAAAACACGGACGGACCGGAGCTCGCCCGGGGCAACGCTTACTAATACCTCTGCGTCCAATACACACTCCCTGACTAGGGCCCGAAGGGGCTGGTCACTGATACACCCCGCGGCTAACACCTCGGCATAGTAAGCTCACATCACTCGCCTCACTTCAACAACAGAGATGGTTCTTAAAGTGATGTGAGACTCCCAGTGCGCCACGGCATATACCGGTCAGTTAGCAGCCGCACCTAACATGGTGAAAAGACGCTGACCAGGAAGCCGTCCATTATGGAAACCGCCGCGCCTGGATTTGCCTAATACTTGCTTAGACCAAGCGTCCTACGAATGTTTGTGTGTATGTTAGTACGTCTGTGTAATGTACGCGTTACGACGCTCATAATAGCAACCGCGTGTGCTGTATTGCGTCCGTATTTTTATATTCGTAAATATTTTCATTTTTAAATATTTACCGCAATTGCAGGCGGTGTTGCAATATACCACAATCAAAATGACGGTGCTCGTATTGTAACTCCACAGATAGATCTGAATGCACAGCAACTAGAATCACTGTCTGTTCAACTCTCTAAAGTGGGAGAAATATGTGCATGCGAAACCAGATTGAGCAATGGAAAAACAGTTTTAATTGTGGCAATTTATATTTCACCGAATCAATCAATAAATAGCATCACGGCATTCATTCACGAAAATTTAATAAAGTATACACCAGAAGTTTCGCGGATACTTAGAAAAGATAACGATAAAGTTCCAATGATTTTAAGTGGCAATTTTAACGTAAATTTTGCATTGGACACAGCGGTTCCTTTAATTGACTTTCTCAATACAACATTCAATTTAAAAATGTGTAACAATCGCACTGAATCGACAACACGATCAAAAACAACAATTGACGCGGTATTTCAAAGATATATTGACAACATCGAAACCAAAACATTTGTATCATATTTTAGCTATGATAAGCCACTCGTACCATTTGTTGAAATTGAAAACATTGAGGATGAATAATAATAAAATGAAGAAAATAAAATATGAACTTTATTGAATATTATAATGAACCTATAATTATCCCGCTCCTAATACTGCTTTCGTCTCATTCTCTCTCAGTTTGTTTTACGGAAGGTTTCACTTCTATCGCGTCTAACCGTTAGACTGGAATTTTTTTTTTGATATAGAATAAATTAATGATTGGTGGTCCGTATAAATTGTCGATTTGACTCCCTATAAGTAAATTCGTAGTTTTTGTAGTGCCCATACTATAGCTAAAAGTTCGTTTTCATTGGCATTATAACTTTGTTCGGTATCGCTAAGAATTCTTGAAATAAAAGCGATGGGTTTTCGATTTTGGGCAAGTACAGCTCCTATAGCAAAATTACTTGCGTCAGTCGTGAGTTCGAAAGGTTTTGAAAAATCTGGTTGATACAATTCTACCTGTGCCTGTAATTCTATTTTAATTTTTTCAAAGGCATGTATTGCAGCTTCGTCTAACTTTATTTCTATTTTTGCGCTTTAATTATTTTTTACCATACCTTGTTCTCCTCTGAGATGTATTGTTGAGGGTTTTGTTATTTTTGCAAAGTTTTTAATAAATTTTCTATAGTAACTGCCGAGTCCTAAAAATTACCTCAATTATTTTAAAGTTTTTGGTTCAGGGAACTTCTTTATTGTTTCGCTTTTATTTGGGTCTACAGTCACTCTATTGTGTTTAATGATGTGGCCTAAGTATTTAACTGAATCTTTGAAGAAATGTGACTTTTCTTTCGAGATCTTCATGTTAGCATTATGGAGTGCATTGATTATAGTTTGGATGTGTTCAATATGTTCTTCGGTTGAAGAAGAATATATCAGTACGTCATCAATATACACATATGCAAATTTTCCAATATATTCACGCAAAATATCGTCAACAACTCGTTGAAATATTGCCGGTGCGTTTTTTAAACCAAAAGGCATCCTAACAAATTCATATTTTCACCATTTACTGAAAACGCTGTCTTTTCTCTATCTTTATCTTTAATGAGGATTTGGTGGAATCCTGATTCTAAGTCTATTGTTGAAAATATTTTTGCTTTCCCTAGACTTTGTATAGTCATGTTTACATCGGGTATCGGGTACCTATCTGTAATTGTGTGGGAATTTACTTTCTGAAAATCAACAACCATCCGTCTCTTGGGTCTGCCTTGGTCATCGGTGCCTTTTTTAGGAACGGTCCATATAGGGGAATTATGCGGGCTTTTGCTTGGTTGAATAATTCCTTCTTTAAGTAATTTATTTATTTCCCTTTTCACATACTCATGGTCTGCCATCGGATAAGGGTATTGCTTAGTCCAAATGGGGTCGTCCTTATATAATTCATTTCTTTGCATAATTTGAGAAATTTCTTTATTATAATTCTCATTATCTAAGGTGTAATTAATTGTTTGTTCTTCAATCCTCTTTTTATATTTCAGGCTATAATCAAATAAATTTACTTCTGCTTTTAATACAAGTAATCCCTGTTCATCTAAAACCATATCGTAGTCGTTTAGTTCATCAATTTCATAGAAAGATAAGTGGTGTCCGAATAGTGTAATGACTTTTTTTGATTTTATTACTGACTTTCCATGCAATGTTTTTGTGTGTGTTGGCCTAATTTGGACGGATTTCCCTATATCACAATTGAAACTAATATAATTATTTGTAGCCCCTGTATCTACTAAAACTGTTACTGGTTTGCCAGTCATACCGCATTTTGTTACAATACATGGCAAACCTTTAAACGCTTAAAAAAGTGCTTCCTCTTTCAAATTTCTCTTCAAAACAGTCTATATTTTCTGCTCTATTTTCTTCTTCGACTGTATGATTTATTCTCTGTAATTTCTGAGGATTTATGTTTTGATTTGACGGCACTCTGTCTCTCTTAAATGGGTTATTATATTTACCATTCTGTGTAGTCCGAACGAATTCTTTACAGTTGTTCGCTTCCATGGGTACTGGTCTCTGCGGCTGCTGTTGGTGCTGAAATCGCTGATTATTCCCGTATACCTGTATCCCTGGATTATATCGATGTTGCCTGTCTTCATATCGTGGTGCTGGACGATTTTCGGGATAATGATGACGTGCTGGATTTGATCGCTGCGGCTGTATATCGAACTGTTGATTCACATTGTCGTGGTATATTGTACATGCAATGGCATAGGCTGCCTCCAAGTCTTTTGGGCTATTGCTGTATAATGTTCCGCTAGTGTATTTGCTGTTTAGCCCTAGTATGAAAGTACGCACAGCTTCTTCGTTAGCATATTCTAACATTGCTGCATTGTTTTGACTAGCAGACATCTCGATTTTAGACAAGGCTAAATTTAATGCCTTGCTGACCTAACTGTGAAATTCAGACAATGTACGTCTTCCTTGAACTATTCTTTTCGTATCGTCAAGCAGGACATACAACGGACTCTGATCTGCATATGTGTAATCTAGTCGATTGATTATCGAGTACAAATTTAATTTTGTATTGTGGTTTGTTAGAATATCAGCTGCCGACCCAATAATCTCCGTACGTACTATTCCCAATGCCGAGTAATAACGAGGGTGTTGCATAAAACTCTTAATGGACTCCATAAATGTCCAGGCTGAATTTCTCCAAGAACGGTACTGCGTTTTATCGCCATCAAATTTTGGTAACGCTTTAAATAGCTCCAGATCAATATCCTTAGGGTCTGTTAGTGCCAGACGGACTTCTTCATGTTGAGTAACAAATGTTACTTGTTGGAATGATTCCCTTTTGATGCTTTCGATGTGTTGCTGGAAGGATTCTTGTTGGCTCTGCATGCTCATTGCCAATACCGTTATTTGGGCTTTCAGGGCTGCTATTTCAGTTTCCATCTCGATTTTTATGTCCCGATTACTGTCGTAGGTTCGTTGTTTTTTAACTAGCCGTAAGTTTTTAAAGTGCTCCAGTTTTCTTTGCTGGTATAGCTAGGCTTCACTTAATAATTTTTGTTTCAATTTTTCAGAAACTGTATTTCTTGAAGACCGTGGATTTTTATATTTTCCTTTATTTCAAGGACTTAGGTTTTAGGTGGCAAACGTATTGCAATCCCGGTTGAGCCCCCAGTTAGGATTCTGTGTGGAAAAAATAATAAAACTATATTTTTTCTGAACAAGGGCTCCTTTATTGAATTCGTCTATTTCAGAATTAATTTTATATTTCAATGCTTACATCTATATATTTATACTATTTCTAAATACAATTTGGTTTGAGATAAAAATATGTTTACATGTTTTTATATTTAGCTGTTATCATGGTATTGTTTAGTCTCTGCATATATTTGTATTTTAATGCTTAGATCTATTTATACTATTTCTAAATACAATATGGTTTGAGATAAAAATATGCTTACATGTGTTTATTGTATGAAGGGACAAAGACCATGTTTGTATTGTTTACCGTTATTATTGTTTCCAAACAGTGTTTGCAGTGTATGTATGTAGTGTAGTGTAGGTGTCAACGACGTTAACTCCATCGAGAGAAGGGACAACGTTATGGGTATTTTTTTGGACATAGAGGGGACGTTGGATAATGCCACTTTTAGATTCGTTCGATGCTGGCTCAAATAAACGTCGATCCTCATCTGACCACCTTAAATGATTCGGGACTCTACGCACAAGCATATGCGGACGATGTTGTCTTTTTGTAAACATGCCCTTCGCTTATGAACATGTTTAGAAAAGTGCATAAAACTCTGGATATGATCGACACTTGGTGCTGTTCGAATGGGCTATTGGCAAGCCCCACCAATACTGGTAATACCCTCTTTACTAGAAAGAGGAAGCTTAATGGACTCGTTCTACCTTAGCTAAACGAATCACAATCCAGCTGTCCAAAGAAATCAAATATCTTGGAGAAATGCTCGGTAATAAACCCCTTTGAAAGTCACACGTTGAAACAAAGCACTGAAGCACTGACAGCCTTCTGGTAGTGTTAAGGTGCATTTGGGAAAACGTGGGGTCCTTCTCCCAGCACACTGCTCCATGCCTGTCGTAAGAGGCGACTAAAATGCGGTAAAAGAGGAAGGATCTTAAGGTGAAAAAGGCGCCAGGTTATGACGCAATAACACCATTAATGATAAAAAATCTACCGCAAGTCGCTATAATTGTGCTGTCTGTAATATTTAATGCAATCATCGAGGTAGGCATTTTTCCAAAGAGCTGGAAAACGTCTTTAATAATAATGATTCCTAAGCCGGGCAAAGACTTAAATGTGCCATCGTCCTATCGACCAATCAGTTTGTTGCCTTGTTTGTCAAAATTATTTGAAAAAGTTTTGAGAAACAAAATGATGCCGTTTTTAAACGAACGTAATATAATCCCTCCACATCAGTTTGGTTTCCGAGAACAACATGGGACAATCGAGCAAGTAAATCGGTTAACTGCGGAAATAAGAAAATGTTTGGAACTTAAAAAATACTGTTCAGCAATTTTTATAGATGTGGCACAGGCATTTGACAAAGTTTGGCATGAGGGTCTCATACATAAAATAAAACGCTGTTTGCCACCTATTACACACAAAGTTCTGGAATCGTACTTAACAAACAGACAATTCAGAGTAAAATGCAACGATTATGTGACTCATGAATATGAAATTGAAGCTGGTGTCCCTCAAGGCAGTGTACTAGGCCCAATTTTGTATTTAATTTATACTTCTGATCTGCCCGAGTGCGATAGTTTGACTATATCTACATTCGCTGACGACACCGCTGTGCTTAGTTCTCAAAATGATCCGTCTCTGGCATCTAGAGAGCTAAATAAATACCTCAGACTTTTAGAAAAGTGGCTGAAAAAATGGAGAATAAAAGTGAACGAAATAAAAAGTAAACATGTCACATTTTCGTTTAGAAGAGGAGACTGTCCCTCGGTTACCCTTAACAACGTATGCATACCACAGTCTGATCACGTCACATACCTTGGCGTTCACCTAGATAGGCGTTTAACATGGAGACGCCACATCGAGGCAAAGCGGCTTAATATGATAATCAAAGCTTCAAACCTTCACTGGCTAATTAATGAGCAATCAAGATTGAGCCTTGACTGTAAAGTCCTCTTGTACAAGGCAATTTTGAAACCAATTTGGACTTATGGAATCCAATTGTGGGGAACGGCCAGCAGTTCCAGTATCGATCTTATACAGAGAGCACATATAAGAAACGACAACATCCATAGGGACCTAGATGTACCGATGGTGAAGGAAGTATTCAAAAAAGTTCGTGAAAACTATCAGTTGAAATTGCAAGATCACCCGAACCCGTTCGCACGTTAACTCCTGAGTACGCAACATACGACCAGGCTTCGAAGAAATGACCTACCACCCCGATGAGTAGAGGGCCATTTGATAATTATTTATTGTAGAAAATGAGATAAAATAAAATTTTTCTTTTTAGTTCTAAGATTTGAATACTTATTGTGAGGCCTTTGAAAAGGCAGATTCAATAAACAAATAAAAAGTTAAAAAAAAAAACAGAGGAAGGACGCACGGCTCGAAAGGCTTCATGTACGAGAACCTCCAGACTACTAAGCTGGGCTTTACGCTACCGTGGGGAATGGCAGGGTGCAGATAGCCGGACGGCCTGTTGTAGCAGGTTAGTTGCAAATAAGTTTTTAACAAATATGCAGCCCCCGACAAAGAGCGGCAGAAACGGAGCGTACGGTATAAAAGCTAACATGCCCTATGATGTTTCTGTTTCAAACAAAAAAAAGAACCACCAGCGACTGACTAATAATGAGCGGCTACCTGGTCAGTGTCTGTTCTCCATGTTAGGAGTGGCTGAAAATGAAAATACGGCGTGGCCTTCGGGTTATCAGGATTGCTTCCAGTAAGATCCTGATTACGGTATACTAGTTTGGAAGCAGATTGTAATTGGGCCGAAACAGTGAGTCTCTGTAAGTGGAATGAGATCTAGCCGAAACGACTTACAGAAGGGTTCACTTCTTCTTCGCTCTAGTAAAACTTAGGAAGTCTTACGATATGTTCAATGCTTGTTATTATCTTAATGACAGCGTGGGTTGGATTGAGATGACTCTAGATTAGTTCTGGATCTGAACCATGTACCTCGTAAGGGGCAGGGTCAACTCTTGCATGGCCTCCCTGAACTCATAGATAACCATGGGACCTACGGGAACTAGGCACACTAGCAGATATAGCGTACGTGAGATAGGGCTCTTACAGGATGGAAAAACTTGAACTTTTAAAACACAAAATCCTCGATAACGTTGTAGCAGATGGCGTTGAAGCTTTCAGAGGAGCTCGATCATTCAAAGATCGCCAGAGGAGACTCAAAGTTCGACAGAAAACATAGGTGAAGTAAACGTTGCAGTAGAGAAGGTGCTCTCACCTCCTGCGAAAAACTTGTGCAGTTTCGAGTTTAGCGCATATGAAATCTGCTATAACAACCAATGCAGATAAAAAGTCCGGCTGGACTATCGTTAGGTAAAAAAGGAGAAGAAGAAAATGATAAGGGGAAGACCAGACGCTATTATCATATAGAAATGGTTTCGTTGCAAGTCGCTCCACTGTCACTAACTTGTCTATTTTCAATGATTACTGCATTTCAGCCTTCCAGAACAGATCTCAAGTTGATGCAATTTATACAGACTTCTCTAAAGCGTTTGACAAAGTATCGCACCGAATACTCTTGTCGAAGCTTGCATCATTGGGTATACACTCCACTTTTTTGTCTTGGATCAAATCATATTTGTCCAACAGACACTGCGTTGTAGTCGTCGATAATACGACATCCCGTGCATTTATTGCATCCTCCGGTGTCCCACAGGGAAGTATTCTAGGACCCCTCCTCTTTATACTCTTTATTAACGATATTGGTTCTTGCTTTTCATTTGCAGAACACTTGTTGTATGCTGATGATCTTAAAATATTTGCGGTGATTAACAGTGTTAGGGACTCTGAAAAGTTGCAAACCGACTTGCACAATGTCCGGAACTGGTGCTATTTAAACCATCTGTCACTAAATATTAGCAAATGCTTTCACGTAAAATATGCTAAATCAAACAACACTTTGCATACTTCGTATAATATTGCTGGCTTACCTTTGCAATCCGTTGAGGAAATTAAAGACTTAGGCGTTATTTTCGACTCTAAGCTGAATTTCACCAGCCATGTTAACCACGTCATAAGACGATCATATGCGATGCTAGCATTCGTTCGCCGAAATTGTTCTGCATTTACCAACCCACACACTCTCAAAACATTGTATTGTGCTTTTGTTAGATCAAGATTAGAGTATGCCGCTATTATTTGGAGACCGTACCAAATAGGTCTGTCTAATCGGATTGAGAGAGTGCAGAAAGTCTTTCTTCGTTTTGCGCTCCGATCTTTAAACTTTTCTGAACCTGTACCATCGTACCGCTCTCGATGTTTACTAATTGACTTAAAACCACTTGATAGCAGACGGTCTATTCTATCGTGCTCATTTATTATTCGTATTATTTCTGGATCTATTGATTGTCCTTCCCTCTTAAGTAAAATTCAATTTAATATACCCAATATGAGGCTCCGACAGTACGAAACCTTTAAAATTGGCTTCTCGAGAACCAACTATGGGATGAATGCTCCGATTCCTAGGGCATGTTCAGATTTAAATATGTTTTTCAATTCTTCTGGTGCTGATTTTACATGGCCGTATGGCATCTTAGTCAATCATCTTAAATCGTTCTTTTCTTAGTAACTAATAAACTATTGTACATTAGCTTAATATAGTCTGTAAGAATGTATCCATTCAAAGACAATAAATAAATAAATAAATAAATAAATCAGAGCACGCAAATTATGCTGAAATTCTACGCAAGGTGACAACCGCTCCTTCTAGAAGATGTTAAGGCGATTCGCAGGGCAGCAAAGCAAGAGCTTATTATAGATTTGAAAGAGGCGTCGGAAAAGAAAACATCAGCTTATCAGTCCGCATTACTGGAGGTGCTAAAACCCATAGTGAAAGTTTCGGTAAAGATTCTCACAATGACTTTGCAATGTAGGGACTTGGATGAATAAACCACACCACAAGAAATTTGTGACGACGTCCAAGCACAGTGTGGTATTAAACGACCAGTTGTAGCCGCGGTAAGGAGTCTGCGAACAGTCTTCAACGGTACGTTGACAACATTCATTGCTCTCCCGGCAGACGATGCGAAAAAAGTGTTAAAGGCACAACGGGTGCGAATAGGGTGGGTTTCGTGCTGGATAAAAGAATCTGACTCTGCGAAATGCTGCTTTAGGTTTTGGGATTATGGCCATCTGGCACAATTGCCAGGACCAAGAAGCTAGACTTGGACTATGTCGAAAATGTGGTCAAGAAGGTCATAAAGCAGAGGCGTTCGCAAATTCTAAAAGATGCGCATTATGCAAAGGAAAACATGCTGTTGGCAGTTACAAATGCGTCTTGGCTAAAAAGGTGCGAAGAAACGAGTAGACATCTCAACAAATCTTATAGCTTAACCTTAATCATTGCAAAGCTGCGCAAGGCCTCCAGTGTTAAACCATGCATGAGAACAATGTGGATATTGCGCTGATATCTGCTCAATTTCATAATCTCGACAGCCACTCCTGGATATCAGATGGTCTGAACAAGTCAGCGATATGGGCTGTACTACCCAGCTTTGCAAGATAAAATAGCGGGTGCAAACCCCGGATTCACGTGGGTGAAGATGAGAGACGTATATTTATTTAACTGCTATGCCCCACCAAGCATGAATATAGATAAATTTGAACGAATGCTTCTAGTATTAGCAATGGAAGCTCGAGGTTAACACACGTTCTTGCTGTTTGGGGAAATAAGCACACCAACAGACGTGGAAAATGCTACTTGAAAGCATGTCATTGCTCAACTTCGTGTTGCTGAATGCGCTCATTGCGCCTTTCAAGCAGAAAGAATTTCGGACTTGACCTTCGCACAGAGCAACTTTGCTCACAACGCAGAATGGAACATAAGCTCTTTTTACACGTACAGTGGCCATAAAGCTATTATCATCAATATACCGGCTGATGTGAAAGGGTACGCTCGCCGTATAAATGAAGAAGAACAAAAAAGGTGAAAAAGACAAGCCTATAATTCCGAGGTATTCAACATGATATGGCCAAATATCAAGTTTAGCAATGAGCTAATGGAAACGAATGCCGAAAGAATGTGAAATAAAATAAGTGACCTCCTAGAAAATGCATGTGATGTAACCATGCCTAGGCTGCATAAAAGACCGGAGGCGGCCAGTCTACTGGTGGGACGAGAAAATCGCGGCAGCTTAAAGTGACTGCAGCCATGCTCGACGAAAGCGGAAGAGAGCACGCGGCATGCCAGCATTAGATATGTTGCGTATGGAATGCAACACCCTAAAAGCAGCTCAAAAGAAAGCAATACAGCACAGTAAAAACCAAATGTTTCAAGGACATTCGCGAGATAGTGAATGTTGACCCCTGGGGACTAGGTTACAAAACTATAATGAGCAAGATTAAAGGTCCGAGAGCACCGCAGTCAACCTGCCTACGCTTCTGCGATCAGTGGTAGTCACACTTTTTCCGCAACAGGAAAAAATTACATTTTTTCCAAAATCTACCCGTTTATGGGCGTAACATCCCTGATGTAATCACAGAGGAAGTGCTCTCGCCGGCGAATCGCATTGCTGATAGCGGAGCTCCCGGCCTAGATGGTTAACCAAATATGGCAGTGAAAGCAGCCACAAAGGCGACCCCTGAAGTCTTCGCTCTTGAAGGAAAGCGTTTTCCCAACGCCCTCGAGACATCAGAGTTTGGTGGTCTTGCCCAAGCGGTCATAAGTATTGAGCGTAAAGCCACAAACGGCAGGAGCTGGAGACCCGGCTCTAAAAAGTGTTGTGCAATTATAACACTGGATGTTAAAACGCAGATTATGAGTTCCCTTAGAACTTTCGAGGTACCAATATACCTGCAGCGAATCAATCCAAGTTATTTCAATAAAATCCTACAGCGATGGAACGTAATGTATGATGGCATACTTAAGCTTGATCTCCCAGAATGAACAACGTTTATGGGATACGCTGATGATATAACACTGGTGGCAGTGGCAGAACACCTAGATACGCTGCAGGCATTGCTTAAAGATGCTATCTCAAGAGTGCAACGATGGCTTAGAAAGGCAAAGCCCGAGTTGGCGGAACATAAAACCTCTTGTGCACACGGCGGATATGTGAGGAATTAACCATTACGGTTAGTGACCACAACTCAGCCATATATAAAACACTTGGGAGTACTTATCGATTCGCACATGACATTCAAGCAGCATCTACAGTCAGTAAGTGACAAAGCTACACGTATAAATGGGAGCTGTGGAGGCTAATGCTTAACATCAGCGGTGCTCGATCAAGCATATGGCAACTCCTACCAACAGTGACAAGCTCTGTGATACTGTTCGCAGCGCCGATTTGGGCTCATACGAAGAAAACCTATCTTAAAGATATTAAATCAAATCATACAGAATCGGTTATTTGAGAGTAGCTAGTGCATACCGAGCTGTATCGAATGACGTGATATGTGTAATTGCGATAAAGGTACCTATTGCTCTTCCAGCGCATGAAATGGCACGGTTGTGTAACGACAGCGCGCATAGACCGTAAAATGCACCAAAACAAAAAGAAAGAGCAAAAATAATTGCTGAATGGCAACGGTAATGGGAACAATCCGAGAGGGTCGCCGGACTTTCAAACTTATCCCTGAGGTTATGACGAGGATAAACAGAGAGCACGGTGAAGTTGATAACAATGCAACGCAGCTTCTTACTGGTCATAGATGCATCGAAGAACACCTGCACAGGTTTAAAATCCAAGATGATCCTTATTGTTTACACTGCCCAGAAGAGCGAGAAACAAACCCCAAAAATTGGTTATACAAAGCTATGACCTATTATCACTTATGCATCAGTAGTCTCTCTCGTCGGAGTCACGAGGACCTTATGGAGACCACAACGCACTGTGGCCATCTGTTTCACCTTCGCTTTTTCGACTACTTCAGGCCCGGCATTAGATGCTCTGGTTAGTCTATCAATACTTGATGTGTTCATCCAAGGATACGCCTTGAAGTCCATCTCAAGGATGAGACAAAAAGGGAATTGGTACGGCCCCTGTCCAGAATTGGACAACAGAGTAGGCATGGACTTCGATCCAACGATTTTCTCCATGCTGGATTGAGTGTCTGTAGTGGCAGCAAAGCTGCGCTCATGGCTATATACATCTGGTTGGACTGATGACGGGCCACTTTCTATGGGCGAAGCAGTGCACCCTTACGAGCATGTGGACAGGATGATCAAACGGCGGACCCCATTCTGTGCGTCTGCCCGGCCTTCGCTCGAATCACACTTGAGGTCTTTGGCACTGATGTGTTAAAAAGCGACCCCCTGGATCCTTGGCCCCACAAGATCTAATCAGATTTCTTGGGGGTTTGTGTATATTAAAAGAAAATTAAAAAGGCATCCCGAGTGCAGTACAATGGACCAAATGTTGTCTGAGTGCTGCACTTGCTAGTTTGTCCCGACGAAAAAATCGAACGAAGTGAAGACGCAAAGCTTTTCTGGAAAAGGAACATCGAGGAAAGGAAGAAGAAAGCTTGTAATGCCCTCTTTATATTATATGTAGAAGGACATTTAGCCAAAAATGGGGTCTGAAACCATGTATAAACCACTGGGCATATAATATGATCATTGGACCAATTTTGACTTATGGAGCTTTGGTGTGGTGGGAGGCACTGCAGGCCCAATTCTCCCTAAAGAATCTTATGAAAGTCCAACGATTAGCTGGTATAGGAATAATAGGTGCACTTCGATCGAAGCCTCAGGCGGCGATATGTATATTAAGGGGATAGCGGCCGAATCTGCTTCCATGACTAAAGAGTATCCATGCTAAAAGAAAACACACACAGTCATTAACAAAGAATATAACCTAACGAATACCGAAAATCTTTAAATTGCTCCTTTAGACTCTGAGACCGGTGTCGCATCTTCCAAGCTGAGACCTAATGGATTTACCTCCGTCAAACCTTAACATGTTTTTACGATCAAGGCACTGGCCTTAGCGTGCCTCAACTCAAGATGTATTAAAGAGTGCAGGAGGTCACTCTCGTTTATCCAACAACACCACACCACATTTCCCGGCCACTCTGGAGTGGAGGGAAATGAAAGAGCAGATGAGTGTGCAACGAAAGGCTCTGAGCTTTACCTTCAGCGAGTGGTACAGGGCATAAGCATTCCTCTAAACGAACCGTGCACTAGTCTCTAACTACTAATTGCAGGGTCTCCAAAACGCTCTGGCCAAAATCGAATCTTAAAAGGACAAAGTGTCTGCTTTGCTTCAACATATCAACTACCAGCTTTCTCATAAATGTTATATCGGATCACTGCACTATTGGCACCATAGCTAGTAGTATTGGTGTATTTCGCAATGACTTCTGCAGGAGTTGTTGAGATGAAGAAAAAATTTAATCGCTACAATACCTTCTCCGCGTCCCATGTTCACTCAGCAACTAGCGACATGAAACCCACTGATGTGGCGAAATGAGTTTCAACCGATTGTTTCGATTTGCATCCCATCTGTGACCTGCTTAACACCCTAATAATCACCAATACCAACAATAATCGCCGGTCAGGTGATAATAAGAGTGTAAATTTGAATAGTAGTTAATGAATTATTGAACTAAATAAAAAAATTATAATTTAAATAATTATTATATTTAATAAGAAGAGACTAGAGAACTCTCGGCAAGAAAGAACTAAAACTCTGAGGCTAGAGAACAAAAAAATGCTAAATCATGTTACGAAAATGGTAATCTGGTCACAGTGGTCACCAATTGTTTCGAAAATCAGCCGATATTTACTGAGAGCAAAATAACGGGATCACGTTAAATAAACCATTGTAAAATGGATATATTCGATGTTCTCTGAGAGGCCGTTAACCGGTGGTGAGAACAGTGACGAACTAATCACCGTCAAGGGGGTGTTCTTTCTCAGGTCTTTCCGTTAATTCGAACGAAACAACCATAGTCTTCTTTGTGAGAAAACGGAGATTGGATGGACTCAGTCTTCCAACACTGAAAGGTGTGACACTTGGTCTTTCCGATGAAGTTAAATATCTAGGAGTTATCTTGGATAAGAAGCTGACACACGTTTCACTGAAGGTGAATCGCGCATTAAGAATTTTTCAGCAATGCCGTAGAGCCTTTGGTAAAATCTGGGGTCTGAAACCTGCTGTGGTCCTATGGATATACACAGCACTTATCAGACCAATCATCACTTACACTTCTGTGGTGTGGTGGCGACGGAGCATGGTTAGGTCCACAATCCGGTAACTATACAGGCTACAAAGAAGTGTATGTTTATGCATCATGGGTGCATCCTGGATCTTAAGATATAATAGGAAGCAATAAAAGCAATGTGTAGACTCCATAAATATGGTTTCTGGCACGAAGACGGAACTTCGGGACACAGAGAAATTTTTAAGTTGCTATCTGAGCAGTATCCACTGTTTTTGGCACCTAAAGACGACCTGATACCCACAGTTTCATTTGGAAGGAAACTTAATGTCAGATTTCCATTGCGTGAATCCAGAATGCATGCAGGGAGGTCTGACGGATATTTTCTTTACCGATGGGTCTAAGAATGAAATAGGGTCTGGAGCCGGATGATACTTAAACGATAGTAATAAGTATCACTATGCTATGGGGGAAATGGCAACTGTTTTCCGAACAGAAGTTTTTGCCATCCTAAAAGGCGCCGAATGGATAATTGAGAGGAGATGGAGCGGGAAACAGATTGGATAAGCAAACTTCAAAGATTGTTCAGGAATGTAAGAAGAAGCTTAAATCTGTCGCAGGACAAAACAGGCTTCTACTTGTATGGGTTCCAGGACACTCCGGTGTTCAAGGAAACGAAATCCGATGAATCGGCCAACCGTGGATCAGCGGTGCCCCAACAGGGTCCAGAGCCAATAATCGGAATCAGTTCCACAGGAATCATGAACTGGATCAGCGATTATGTAGGCAATCTACATAAAGAGCGATGATCCGGTCTAGAACGCTGCAGAACTGCAAAGTGTTTTGTGACAAGTCCGAACAGAAAACTGTCAAACTTTCTACTAAAGCTTGGAAGGAAAGGCGTTCGGTTCGCACTGTTTCGCGATGTCGTTTACTTTTTGCATGTATCATACTTCGTTATTATCACCCGACCAACGCTTAGTGCTCCGATTCCATGCAATAGACAAAAATAGGAGTTTTCGGAATTTGTTGAAACTTTACTCCTAAAAGGACAACACGCTAATTTCAAAAATGGAATCGGGTTTTTCGTACCGGTTACAAATTTGGAAAACGCGTTTTTATTCTTTTTGATATGGAGGTAAAATAAATAAATTATCGTTGAGATGTAGAATTAAAATATATGAATAAAACCGTCTACAGAAAACAACTCAATTTTCTCAAAATTAAGAAAATAACTCAAAGCATATATATATATATATGGTATATGATATATTCATGGTGTATTATGTATGAGTTTCTGGACTTATATTCTTATAATTATCTTATAGTTGATGCAAATAGTTTCATGCTATTATTTGTTTCTTTGTTTTAAGTTTCTTCAAGAAGAAACTAAAGGATCTGACGATAATAGCAAATGAGTCATTCAATTTTTCTTGATGCGTACCGTTTTAGCTTTTCGAGTATGAGAAAGCCGGTATTTTCTAAAGTTTTTGTCTGAGCTTTCTAATTCTTCTTCGGATACCGTTAAAACAAATGGTTAAATAAATAGCTCAGAACATATTACCTATTGGTAAATCTAAGAACTTAATTATATCGCATCCGTCTATTAAAACTTTATACACGGAACTAGGTATGTTGTACCAACTATTATTTCTGAGGTACAAGTCTCTTGCTTCGATTACCTAATTACTAAGTTAGAACTTTTTTTTTTGACACCAAGATTGAAATATTTTACATAACTTGGGTATAATTTAGTAAAATTTGACTTACAACACAGGTGGCAGCCTTTTACAAAAATACATTTAAACGAAAATCTTCTCAAACCTCTCCGTTTTGACACCCATATTGTGATACATATGTATCTGATATGTTAACTGATGAATTATTTTAAATTTCACTTTTCTAACAGATAGCAAACCTCTTTTAAAACCTTAAATATAAACCAAATGTTAGTCAGAGTTATAAGTGATCCGTGTAAAAAAATTTCACCTAAATTCGTCTAAGCGTTACGTAATTAAGAGAAATCTTCAAATTTCAAATCATTCTGTACCATCATATGAAGTTCTAACCTTAAAAAATAAAGCTTTATTGCACACTCCTGGTAAAGCTCTCTAATTCGACACTTGCATTGCATTGCAGTGTTTTCGCGTATTATAAATATAGATAAGCTAAAACAAATACCCAGCAACTTACATTTTACGAGGCAGAAAAAGGCGAAGAAAATATTACTTTCCGGTAATAATAAAGGGTTAAAACTGTCATAAGCCATAATCAATTTTTTAGGAGGTTTTAAGAGCGTTTTGTTTTGTCTTTAAATTTTCTCCATTTTGGGGTTTTAGCATCTTCAAACTGGGATTTAGTTGGAGTTTGCCGAATGCGGTCTCACGACGTACTGCTGAGAAAAATATTCAATAAGCCCGTGCGGATTTGTAAGCATAAGTTTAATTCGTTTAATTGGTTTTCGGAAGTACTAGATGTGGACTAAAAACATTCGTCAGTGGTTTCTTAAATGATGTGTGAGCGCAATGCTCTTGCTTAAAAATGCTAAAAACATTGCAAGCAATGTCTTAATTAGAAAAAGAAAAAATGATAACGTGATAGAGGACACAATGTCAAAACATAGCAAAACCAATTACAATGCTATTCTAGACAATGAACTAGAAGAGTGTAATGAAGTGATAGAAAAATTTTAGCACTACTTGCATACCCACAATCTAAGCAACGAAATAAGTGAACAAATAAAAACTGGTGATACAATAAATAATATCACCGAAACACCAACAAGTGCAAAGTCAATTACAAATCCAGTTGCCTCTACTAATATAAACAATGAGAGTGAAACGAAAACAAACACAAATGCCAAACACAAAAGCAATAGTAAAAATATTCCTCCTATAAACACATTTGATATAGAATCCAAACAAATTATAGAACTAATAAAAGATGGTTTAATGATAACACAATTCAGAACAAAAGAATATAAACAAAACAAATTAGCAATTTACCTAAAAAATATCGCCGACTATAAAAGAGTTCGAGGATACTTAGAAAAATCTAAAGTCAAATTCTCCTCATATACGCCTAAATGTTTGAAAACAAAAACTATATTAATGAAAGGGATAAACAGTAACACCGACACCAAAGCCATTTTGAGTGAACTTTGCAACTATCAATAACTCAACACAACAAAAAACTATCAATTTTTATGGTTCAAATAACTGCAGAAAGCAATGTTAACGAATTAAAATAAATTAGAACCATTTTATACCACTGCATTAAATGGGAGCATTTACGTAGGCTTGAGATAACTCAATGCAGGAAAGCTTCTTCCATAGCGCAGCTAATTGTAACCTACCACCCAGATGTGTTAAATGTAGCGGAACACATAAAACCGAAGACTGATATTCCTCAGGCGGAAAATTGACTGTTTATTCTTCGGTTAAATTATTGGCTTGTTTGATGTTATCACAACTTGTTTTGGTTGCTCGAAAGCTGTCGAATAAAGTTTTTGTTTCTAAAATCTTATTGAAGCATTCTTGCACCTGTAAGTGAACGAGATTGTCAAGTTTGCACTGTTTAGAAGAATGAAGTGCTTCAAAATGAATCCCTACTATATCGGGTACATCTTCACTGTTTTTGATGGAGTAATTGCCTGTTGTAAAATTTTTTTCTAGTAGATTGAAATCGTGGCCAGCTTTTTGAGGTATATCTGATGAGTTAAAAGGAACGTTTATGTGACTAATTGAGTTGTCGTTTTTTAGAAATTTTCGTTTATTTACTGAACATTTTTAGGGGTCGCTATTCTTAAGGGAAATAAGTGTGTGTTCGAGTTGATTATTAAATTATATCTTTATATTGCCATTGAATTAGTTAAGTTTGTATTGTTTGGTGCCAAAATCTCTTTCTAAACTTGTGTGTAAAAGGTATTTCGAAATTTTTTCCAATTGGTTTTTGTAGTCCAATGTTCTTTGGATTGGATTGCCTGCCAAGTTAAGATAGAATATTTCATCCTTACAGGTAGCGTTGATTTCGATAGAGCAATTGTCGCTATCATAGTCGATGCATTTTAAACAGTTAATTGTATCATTGACCTTTTGAATATCTATTGTATGATCAGCAATACAAATATCTCGGAAGGAGTGGGTCCTTTCATAAGATGGGGTTACGGAGGCATACATATTACATCTAAATTCTATTGCGTTTGAAGTAAGCCAATCTTTTAAAGCGTTGCCTTTAGTATTGTCTTACATGTTTCCCCAGTTCGAGTCTGTACTATTAAGGTCGCCTGCTAATATGTAGTAATGATTTGGGTTTTGAAGATCAAGAGCTTCAAATATTATATTGAGTTCTGATTAGAATGCATCGTTGTTGTTACCTGATGGATAATAAGCTGCAATTGTGCAATGCGATTAACCTTTTGACTTCCGAAATTAACTGGAGCTGGAATAAAAACATTTCACAGGAGCTTGCTTCTTAAACATTGAAAAGGCCTTCGACAAAGTGTGGATCGAGGGCCTGATATCACTATTTTCATTAATAACAAGCTGTCAAAAAAAAAAATTGTCAGTATTTATAAATAAATTAAAAAGTAGTCGCGAATTTAATATAGCAAATGGTTTGCAACAAGGGACAGTAAATGCCCCAGTTCTTTTTAATCTCTTTATACTTGTCTTACTACATACTCGTAAAATAGACAATATCACCTTTACTGATGATATTGTCATTTACCATCCAAACAGAACAATGGAGGATATTAACAGAAATCTGCAACTGAAATACAATATTGTAGAAGATTTTGCAGCAAACTGGTATCTTAAAATAAATACAACGAAATGCGTAAGCATTTTGTATCGTCCACCCATAAAAAAATGCAGCTGAAATATTAGAAAAAAAATGGAAAAATCTAAATATTTATAATATCCAACGAAACCAGAATCCCTTTTCAAACCACTGAGAGAGTCAAATACCTCGGTATTCACCTTGATATATTTTTATACTAAAACGATCACATTAACCTCCAAGTCGAGAAGACTGCAAGAGCTTTCCATATCTATAAAAAATGTTTTCATCAAAACTACTGCACAAGAATGTCACAATATTAATGTATCAAACCCTGGTAAGACCGATAGTCACATATGGTTGCTCAATTTGGTACAACATTTCACCCTCATATATGGAACGGCCAAGAAAGCTGGAGAGAAGAATACTACGATCATGTACTTCCTTATACAGATCACAAAATAGTAACTATACCAAATATCATACATCTCGAATTCAAAGCTTTATAACACGGCGAAAGTGCCCAGAATTGATTGTTATATTATACATTTAATAAGAAAACATATCCGGCGTTGCCTAGACAATACCAATAACATAATATATTAATAAGAGCGTTTTACTACGAAAGCTACGATTATTTCACACTAGCTATTTCTAATGGATTTGCACCTCCCGAATCCTTCTTATACCTCGACAAAAAGGCTTTATACAAAACGAAAACTACACACCAATAATATATCACATATTCAGAAGAGCGAACAATAAAATAATCACATCAAAAACACTTAATGCAAATAATCAATACACCCTTACCATTAAATACTGCTGGTGGTTAACAAATGGCACGCAACACTAACTCACACCACCTTTCTAGTCTGACTACCTACTTTTACTACTTTTAAGCCTTTTATTATAAACAATAATCTATGCATCGTTTGTGTTCCCTTTTTCCCTGCATAACTTCTAAGTTAAAACAAAATTAATTTCAATATTGAAAAATCTTCACTGGTTTGAGAAGATAAACTAGGTATTGTATTATATTAAATTTTTTAAAAAACACTTTGTAAGGGTAGAAGCGCGAAATAAAACGTATATTGCCTGTAACGCAATTTAAAAAAGGAACACCGCACTCGTCCGATTACAATTTCAAAAGTGGAGTTTATTACACATGTACTGTCCTTATATTAAGCCTAAAACTAAGATACGAGAAATAGCGGAAATGGAAGAACAGTAAGTGGAGAGTTAGAGAGAGTTTGCAGTTAAGTAAACAGAAATAGGAAGAACGGAAAGTAGGTATAGTTGTAGAATAAAGTCAATGTTCGGAAGTAAATAGAAATAGCGACAGCGAGAAACAGTAAAGTATACTACATACCTACTTATAAATAAACAATATAAAATAACTTAATATTAAGCTTTAATACAATTTCAATTTTTAAACAATATAAAATAAACTTAATATTAAGCTTTAATACAATTTCAATTTTTAAATTCAATATTATTTATATTAATTTATTCTATTCTAATGGTTTGTCAGAATCTGGCTTAACACCGGCCACCTTGAAGGAATCCAACAGCCTTCAATTCTTGTTTTCCACCGGCAGCACGGCGAGTTTGTGAATAGGGCGTCGTACTTCACCCGACCTAGTGGTGATGTCTGCGACTCGAATTTTGCCGTCCGCTCCGGGAATGGTTGCGGTTACTCGACCGAGCACCCAATGCTGCGGTGGTACGTTGTCTTCGTGGACGACGACGAGTTGGCCTGGTTGGACGTTGGGCTGCGGGTGCACCCATTTGTTGCGCTGCTGAAGCTCCAGAAGGTAGCTCTTCGACCACGCGCGCCAAAATTGTTGCTTGAGAGAGCAAACAAGCTGCCATCTCTCTAAGCAGCGGCTGAGGTTGACGGGTACCTTCTCCGGTGGCAAAGCTCGCAAGGGGCAACCGATTAGTAGATGCGCCGGCGTTAGCGCCTCGCCGTCGTTGGGGTCGTTGCTGAGTGGTGCGAGCGGTCGGGAATTCAGGACCGCTTCTACTTCGACGAGAAGCGTTGCGCGTTCTTCGGCGGTTAACAGCGCGTTGCCTACGGCGCGCACCAGCAGATGTTTGGCCGACTTCACTGCTGCTTCCCACAGGCCGCCGAAGTGGGGTGCCCTCGGAGGTATGAAGGCGAAGATGAATCCTTCGTCGGCGGCGTATTGGAGAATCTCCTCTTTCTGTGCCAGAAAGGCTTCCCGGAGCTCCCTCAGCTTCCTCTCTGCTCCCACGAAGTTCGTCGCGTTGTCGCAGTATATTTTGGCTGGCATCCCTCGGCGCCCAATGAACCTTTGAAGCGAAACACACGAAAATGGCAATATACGTTTTCACGGGAGGGCGACCGCGAATTTTTAAGGTTATGTGAATGGGCCCGCAGTAATCTACCCCACATATTGTGAAAGGCCGTTGGGCGCGTAATCGATCGGCGGGTAGATTGCCCATGATCTGACCTTGTAATTTTGGCTTATAACGAAAACAGTGAATACATTCTCTTACAGTTCGACTACAGGCTTCTCGAGCATTTACCAGCCATATTTTTTCTCGCAGAAGCGCTACCAATGCCTTTGGACCGGCATGGTGATTACGAAAATGTAGGAACCGGATGTATGCTTTCACAAAGTGCGAGTCTTTGCGTAATAGCAAAGGGAACTTAGCATCATAGGGGATTGGCGCGTTTAATAAACGGCCACCTACTCGAATCAATTTAAACGATAATGATGATTCCGAGTGTTCATGCAGAAATGGAGTTAATTTCTGCAAATTTGAGGGAAGTACGTTATTTTTCGATAATTTATTCATTTCATCGCTAAATTCAAAATGTTGAATTATTTCGACAATTTTAAGGAAACTCAATTGTAATTCCTTTGCCGTGGGTATTATTTCAGATTCTGCTTTTCGCTCTCGTATTTTTCGAAGCCATCTGAGTATATAAGCGAAAATCCGAAGCACTTTTCTGTGAGATGAGAACCTGTCAATTATTTCGAGAAGTGGATTTGTTGTGGCATTGATTGCGGTTAACGTAATTGCGTTCTTCTTCTTCTCGAGTGCTTCTTGTTCTGGAGAGAGACTGAAGTTGACATTGTTTGGCCATGTAGCAGGGTCTTCTAGGAGGAACTGTGGACCACTAAACCATATTGAATTACCCAATTCGTCCACGTTACAACCCCGAGACACTTGATCCGCTGGATTTTGTTTTGTGGGCACATGACGCCACGACACATTCTGGGTCCACTCTTGGATCTCGGACACTCTATTTGCGACGAAAGTTTGCAACGACGATGGATGCGTTTTAATCCAATGCAGAACTATTTCGGAGTCTGTCCAGAAAATTGTTTGTTCTATTGGTCGACTCAACATTGGTGAAATTCTTGACCATAATTTGGCAAGAAGATGGGCTGCCGAGAGCTCTAAACGCGGAAGAGATTTAGTCTTCAGCGGAGCTACTCTAGACTTTGAAGTAAGCAGCGTGCATTTCGTACCACTAGCGGATTGGCTACGTATATATACGCAGCAGCCATACGCTCTTATTGAAGCGTCGGAAAAGCCATGAATTTGGCAGCTGGCACTCGACTCTGTATTTACATACCGAGGAATGCTAATTGATGGAAGCTGCAACAAATTGGCTTTAAAGTTTTGCCAGCTAGTGTCAAGCCGCAATGGAATCGACTCATCCCAGTCTAGCTTTTGAATCCAAAGCTCTTGTAATAAGATTTTAGCTTTGGTAACTAGCGGGGCTAATAAACCAAGAGGGTCAAAGAGGCGAGCGGAAACGGATAAAGTATTACGTTTAGTTGCTCGCAGCTCGCTAAAATTATCTTCCAGAATGAAGCGAAAAATGTCATCTTTCGGCTGCCAGTGGATTCCCAGCGTTTTGGTGGAGTCGGTATCGCTGAGCTGCAATAATTTTTGGAGACTCTCACTATTCGATGAGCTTGTATGATTGGAAAACCACTTTGCTAATTTCAGGCCTGCCGATTCTAAAATTATATTTACTTCCTGTTGTATCTGGGTGAGGCTTTCTATACTGTCGGATCCTGTTAATAGGTCGTCGACGTAAAAGTCATTCCGAATGACTTTGGAACCGAGTGGATATTTGGCTTTATTTTTGTCGCTTAGCATTTGCAGACACCGTGTGGCGAGAAATGGTGCAGGCGCTGTGCCGTATGTTACGGTGTTTAATCGAAAAATTTGCAAATGCTCCGATGGATCCTGTCTCCACACTATGAGCTGGAAGTTCCTGTCGTCTTCGTGCACCAATATTTGACGATACATCTTCGTGATGTCAGCAGTCATGGCATATTTGTGCAATCGGAAGCGAAGGAGGGTCGAAAAAAGCTCCTCTTGAACGATCGGTCCGACCATCAAGGTTTCATTCAACGCAACTTGTGTTGATGTGCGACTCGAAGCATCAAAAACTACGCGCAACTTGGTAGTTGTGCTCTGCGGTCTTAACACACACTGGTGCGGAATGAAATAGTGCGGCTCACTCGGGAGTCGATTATTTGTTGGACTCATATGCCCCAATTCGAGATACTCTTGCATGAAGTCCAGGTACATTTTACGAAGTACTGGATCTTTCAGCGTCCTTCTCTCCAGCGCCTGAAACCGCCGAGCTGCGGTTTCATACGAATGACCGAGTAATTTACGGTCGGTTTTGAAAGGCAGTCTGACTTGAAGCCTTCCACATGGTAAAACCTGTGTGGTTTTCGAAAAAAATTCCTCACATTTTGCCTGCTCTGGAGTCAGCCGTGTGGAATTTATTTGTGCAGGTATTTCTTCCAATTCCCAGAATTTTCGGATTGTGGTATCAATACTAGCAACGCTTTCTTCAAATTGACATAATGTGCTACTTACTTGGGCACTGGAGCTATTATTTGTGGCATACTTGCCTGAAATTATCCAGCCTAACACAGTTTTTTGCAGCGTTGGCTGCCTTGGGCTGGTTCTGATCTGACCTACCGATAACAGATCAAAGAATATTTCAGCTCCTAAAAGTATGTCTATTTTCTGACACTTGTAGAAACTTGGGTCAGCTAGTTCAATATTTTGTGGGATTTTCCAGCCATTTGTGTTTACAGTCCGATCTGGATGATTGACTGATATCGAACGCATTACCCAAAAGTCCGCCGAAAATTCAAAATTGTTGATCCTCGATTTTATATAAGTTTTAAGCTTGCCTTGGACCTTTTTATTTGAATTGCCAATTCCAACTATATTTAGAGCGAATTTTTCCTTACGGATTCGCAATTTCTGCATAAGCTCTTCGGTCATAAAGTTTACTTGAGAACCGGAGTCAAGTAGAGCTCGCGCTTGCACGTAAACACCGGAGCTGGCCTTTACATTAACTACGGCTGTAGCTAACATGACTCGGTCAGGCAGGCTGCTAATATGCATGGCCTGTGACGTCGAAGGTTGCGGCTCGGTCTCAAAGGAGATCGGATATTGATGCAACATGGTGTGATGCGAACGGTTGCATACACCACAGCGATTTGCTTTGCACTTTGAGACCGTATGTCCCTTGCGCAAGCAATTTATGCACAGGGAAATCGATTTTGCTAATTCAAATCTTTTAAGTGCAGTAAGCGCTTGGAATTTTGGACAAGCTGTCAAATAATGGTCCTTGGAACCACAGTGAAGGCAAGTTGGCAGTTTGGAATTCGTCGCGATAAATGTTGTCTTTGAGGGTCGCAGTTGTTGAGTTTTTGTTTTCTGCCGCGTATCTTCATTATTTGGCCTTTGTTGGGATGAGGAAGCTTCTTCAGCTGATAAATGCTGGTATCTCTTGTTTAGCATAGCTTCACACTCAGCCCAAAGCGGCAGCTTATCATAGTCAAGTTGCTCCTCCCACTTTGACCGAGTAGTGGGATCAACCTTCGACATGACTATGTGAATCAACATCGCATTTGAAATAAGCTTATCGTCACCCAGCGATAAAAGGGAGTCATATACTGCAGACACTGTATCAATCATTGATCGCAAAGACGACGCAGAAGGCCTTTGGATTTTTGACAATTCAAAAAGTTTCGACACTGTATTAAAAAATATCAGGCATTTATTGTCATAAACCTTTCTCAAACTTGCCAACGCCTTTGGATAATTTTCTTCAGACATTTGGAAGGACTTCACTGTGCCTAAGGCTTCACCGGATAGACATGATACTAAATGATTAAATTTTTCAATATCCGGGATTGTGGGATCATTATGCACGAAACTCTCAAACAAACTCATAAAGTTTTTAAACTCGGAATATTCTCCTTTGAATGTAGGTAACGACATTTTTGGTAGTCGCGAGCTGTGAGGTGCAGTAAAAGATGTTTCGGCAATTGACGATTTATTTCTCGCCAGAATGGACTTTATAATGGACTTTGTTTCTACAATTAAGTCCTCTAACTCTCCACGGGCAATGTCTTCTTCGTCGATTTCCTCAATTTTCGACTGACATTTCATGAGTTTTTCGCTGTGGGAGTTCAATATGTCGAGTCGGCACTCCAATTCGATTGGATCTAGCGACATGGTCTTTTCAAGGAGGCCAGTTTTTATGCGCACTATGCTGGTTTTTGCAACAGTTCTCTGGCGCTTTAAAGACTTTAAGTCCATCATCTCCTTACTTGGAGAGAGACTTGAAATAGCCGACTTTGGTTTACTCATGTTTTGAGATTAAAGTTCGCTGCTTTAGCCTGTGGCTTTTGTGAAATGAAAACGGTTCTGGAAGTTTGTCAGCACGAAAACGAAAACGAAAGCGATAATACTGAAATATATTATATAATAGCTCAAACTTGACCAGAACCAACGAAAACGAGACGAAAATAAGCAGCGAACAATTGAGTCTTTGCTCAAACAAAATTTGTATTGTCGAGAAAAAAAAAATTTTTTTTTTTTTGAAAATATTGTGGTTGATTAACAAACCGCAATTTCGTTTGGTTTTTTGAAAAAATCCCGAAAATAAACCGAAAAATAGTACTCGCAAATTATTTGGCGACAAACAAGTTCCTCTACCTCGGGTCCCACTGTATCCTTCACTTCATAGGCAGTATATGTATATGTATATAGATATGTATATATATAAGTATATAAGTTTATTTGCATATAAAAAGTGGATACAAGAGATGCCAACAATTGAAGCCCTTATACTGTGAGACGATTATTAGCAACTGTAATAATCTCGGTCAATCACAAAGCCAATTTCTAGCTTCAATTTTTCGCACTCAATACCTGTTTATCGTGGACTGGTTTGTTTCCAGCTTGAACTTCCCTTTGGCAGGCCACGCAGTTGCAGGTCATTCCTCCCTCGATGTTAACGGTGTAACGGTGGATATTGGTGGTGAACAGTTGGTGAACCGGTGAATATTACAGCTATAGTTTCACTCCCCTTCGTTGGCGATGTTCTATATGTTTTTTTTTTTTTTTTTAACTTCTTTTATTTTGTTTATATGTTAAACAATTTTTTTTTTTTTCAAATAATTTTAGCTTTTTTTTTTGATAGATATATTAATTTTTTTTTTGTTTTGTTTTTTGGGGGCTCACTGTCACTGTGCACTTTTTTAGTTACTGCACTTCCAAGTCACTGCACTGGTTTTTGTATATGCATATACATATGTATGTGCATATATTAGTTTAGCTGTTCGTTTTGTTAATTTGCGAGACGACTTTTGTTTTTGTTATCAACGGACCGCGCAGGCAATATTCTTTTGGTTTATTCGGCTTATTTAGTTTAATTATTAAATATTTTCGGTTCAGCTTACACAAATCACCAACTTGTAATATTTTGTCACTATTAATGTATTTTATTTAAATAACTTCCGATTTTAGTTCACAAATTATGTACACAAATTATTGTTTATTTCTCGAATTTCGCACTAAAGTCCCTGCTCGGGCGCCATGAAAAATCTTCACTGGTTTGAGAAGATAAACTAGGTATTGTATTATATTAAATTTTTTAAAAAACACTTTGTAAGGGTAGAAGCGCGAAATAAAACGTATATTGCCTGTAACGCAATTTAAAAAAGGAACACCGCACTCGTCCGATTACAATTTCAAAAGTGGAGTTTATTACACATGTACTGTCCTTATATTAAGCCTAAAACTAAGATACGAGAAATAGCGGAAATGGAAGAACAGTAAGTGGAGAGTTAGAGAGAGTTTGCAGTTAAGTAAACAGAAATAGGAAGAACGGAAAGTAGGTATAGTTGTAGAATAAAGTCAATGTTCGGAAGTAAATAGAAATAGCGACAGCGAGAAACAGTAAAGTATACTACATACCTACTTATAAATAAACAATATAAAATAACTTAATATTAAGCTTTAATACAATTTCAATTTTTAAACAATTTTTAAACAATATAAAATAAACTTAATATTAAGCTTTAATACAATTTCAATTTTTAAATTCAATATTATTTAATTTATTCTATTCTAATGGTTTGCCAGAATCTGGCTTAACAAATATTAAGGAAAAGTTACTCGGCATCAGATAATATAGGTACTTCAGAGCTCGTCTAGAGACATTGTACGACACATCATTACTATACTAATATGTACTATTGTTTATTGTAGCACTTAATATTATTAATTGGAAATAAATAAACAAATATAAAAAAACAAAAAAAAAACTATATCCTTGTTAATATTAAAAAAAATATAGTTGTTTTAAATTTTTCTCATGAGATATACTCGTATATCTTTGGATTCATAATAACATAATTACCTTTATAAAATCACAGTAGATCATCTTGTTAAGGATAAAAATGTATTTTTAACCAATTTTTTATTACAAGTTTCATGTAATTTGACGGATATATAATAATTAAGGTAGATTTTACCACAAAACAGGTTAAAAACGCGTCTCTATTGGAGTTTTAATTCTCAAATGATACCAAAAAGTCCAAGTTCCAAGATTTTGGATTTTCATATTTTTGCCCACGTTCGGAGCACTGTGCGACGGAATAAATATGACCGCTTGTCAAAAATTAAGTGATTATGTCTCTGTTATTATTTACTGAATATTCACAGTCTTAAGGGGTGGTCTAGAATAAAAAAAAAACGTTTGAAATTTTAATATGATGTTCACAACATCAATGGCTATCGCCCGTACTAGAATCATATTATTATTTCAATTATTTCGTAGTTTTTGGATTAAAAAACTGAAAAAACCCGATTTTTAGAGTGTGAAATGCTAAACCGCGCCATTTTGTACATTTTTTTATTCTAGTACGGGTCTACAGTCATACTGATTAATATTTTTTTTGGTTTTTGTGTTTCAGATAAATAGAAGAGCCAAAATGGATGGTGTTGGTCCAATTTTCCGGAGGGTTAACTTCGGCGCCATTTTTTCATATTTTTCATATTTGTATGTAAAAGAACTTCAATAAAAATCCTCAAAAATTTAAATATCGTTTTCATTTTGTTATAGTAAAAATAGTTCTGAAAATACCCTACATTTTCGAGCTCTAGACCACCGGGACCCCCTCGTCTACTTAAAACTTTCACGCCACGTTGGCGTTCGCTTTGCTTTGACGCGAAAAGCTCTAAATGTCGATATTATGAATGTGTAATACAAAAAATTTAATAAGCTGATGCAACACAGCTGTTTGTTTTATTATACAATATATAATAATAACTGCATTTACTTAATTCATACTTATTTAAATTTAACTCCGGTTCACATTCTTAGAATAATTTTATTTGCTTACATCTAATGATTGTCGACGTACGCGAAAGGACGAGAGTTACCATCTTGATGCTTCGCCTTGGTGCTTATGTGGGTATTGGGCTACTTGATGGATTCAGAGTATTTCTCTGAGCCCAACTTCCTCAATAAATTTTAAAATTGTTTTGTTTCCTCCTCTAGTAAACAATGATATTTGTTCCGCTTATGCATCACTGCTGGGTACGACGTACTTTTTTTTACCCTCTTTATGTTTCCTTGCTAGTGCCAAGAAACTAATTACACAGGTCAACAACGTTTTGCTCTAGGAAAGTGTTGGGTCATTTTCGAAGTAATTTTTTGCATAACTTCTAAGTTAAAACAAAATTAATTTCAATATTAAGGAAAAGTTACTCGGCATCAGATAATATAGGTATAGGGCTATTCAATAGGTGCGCTTCAACTTTTTTCCGATAGGGAGGGCGAACGACGCAATATTTTTTATTTTTCGCTTGTCATTTGTAAACTTCATTAGTATACATTTCATCATGGAACGCTACACACTTGAGCAACGATTGCAAATCGTGCAAATTTTTTATGAAAATAATCGTTCTGTTGCTGCTACTTTAAAAGCATTACGGCCATTTTACGGTCCATTTAACAAGCCGCCCCGTTTTGGGGTTATGTGAAGTTATTGGTCTACAGTAACAAGCCGGCGACGATTTGTGAGCTCAGAGCCAATATTGAACGCGAAATTGCTGGAATTTCGGGCGATTTATGCAAAAGAGTGGTCGAAAATTGGGTTCAACGATTGGATTTCGTAAAACGTACACGCGGTTGTCATGCAAAAGAAATCGAATTTTATACTTAAATGTATATGTTCAAACTCGATAATAAAAAAAAAATTAGTTAAAAAAGTCAAACCGTTTGTGTTTTATTCAAAAAAGTTCAAAAGTTGAAGCGCTCTTACTGAAAAATCCAATACTTGAGAGCTCGTCTAGAGACATTGTACGACACATCATTACTATACTAATATGTACTATTGTTTATTTTAATACTTAATATTATTAATTGGAAATAAATAAACAAATATAAAAAAAACAAAAAAAAAACCTAAATCCCTGTTAATATTAAAGAAATATATTTGTTTTAAATTTTTCTCATGAGATATACTCGTATATCTTTGGATTCATAATAACATAATTATCTTTATAAAATCACAGCAGAACATCTTGTTAAGGATAAAAATGTATTTTTAACCAATTTTTTATCACAAATTACATGTAATTTGACGAATATATTATATAATATTTAAGGTAGATTTTATCACAAAACAGGTTAGAAACTTGTCTTTATTGGAGTTTTAATTCTCAAATGATACCAAAAAGTCCAAGTTCCAAGATTTTGGATTTTCATATTTTTGCCCACGTTCGGAGCACTGTGCGACGGGATAAAATAAGTGATTGTGACTCTGTTATTATTTACTGAATTTTCACAGTCTTAAGGGGTGGTCTAGTATAAAAAAAAAAATGTTTAAAATTTTAATATGATGTTCACAACATCAATGGCTATCGCCCGTACTAGAATCATATTATTATTTCAATTATTTCGTATTTTTTGGATTAAAAAACTGAAAAAACCCGATTTTTAGAGTGTGAAATGCTAAACCGCGCCATTTTGTACATTTTTTTATTCTAGTACGGGTCTACAGTCATACTGATTAATATATTTTTTGGCTTTTGTGTTTCAGATAAATAGAAGAGCCAAAATGGATGGTGTTGGTCCAATTTTTCCGGAGGGTCAACTTCGGCGCCATTTTTTCATTTTTTTTCATATTTGTATGTAAAAGAACTTCAATAAAAAGTCTACCAAATTTAAATATCGTTTTCATTTTTTATTGTAAAAATAGTTGCTTTGACGCGAAAAGCTCTAAATGTCGATATTATTTATTTTATTTATTTATTTAAGCCCATGAATTACATTCCTTACAGACTATGCTACAAAAGTTGCTTAGATTAAACTACAAATATATTACACGTATTTAAAAACTCTACTAGCTACTATTATTATTATTAGAAGGCCATTACGCACTGCGACTAGAGCTGATCTATTGTGAAAATATTAACTAGTAACTAACTATAATATAGAATTCAAAAGATTTAAAAATGCTTGAGAGCGAGAAATCAAGAAGAACATCATTATGAACGGCATTTAATTCCCCTAAAGCACGAGTAATGGGAGCATTACTGGCATACGTAGTTTTAAAGTTTCCCCCATAATAAGGGTAGAAGTTCCTAGGAGATCGCTGGGGAACATTAAATCGAATCCTTTCCAACAAGTAGGGACAATCAATTACTCCAGTAATAATATTATGAGTAAAAGGCAAAGACAGTATATACCTACGAATCTCTAAGGACTTGAGACTTATAAGCATGAGACGAGCAGAATATGATGGCATGGGATCAATAAAATTCAGGACCGAAGGGCATATTTGAGAAATATTTTTTACACACGTCCGATTCTATTGATAGCTTGCTGACTACAAGGTCTCCAAATAACAGCAGCATATTCTAAATGAGATCTAACAAAAGATGTATAGAGTAACTTAATGGTATAGGGATCAGAGAACTTAGTGGCGTTCCGTCTGACGTAGCCCAACATCGAAAAAGATTTTGAAGTAATATAATTTATATGGCTATTAAAAGAGAGTTTGTTATCAAAGATGACGCGAAGGTCCTTAAACTCGCTAACACACTGTACTTAGTGCACAAAATGTTAGATGTTTTCGAGTAAGATATTTGGAAGCACTTAGATAAGTTCAGCGAAAGTCGTGAATTCTGGCACCACAAGTATCGGCTTGAAGTTTAATGGCATCCTCTTAAGTCTTGATCGCTGAGAAGATCTTAAGGTCATCAGCATAAAGCAAAAATTTAGCAAATGTGAAACCACTTTTAATGTCATTAATAAATAACACAAATAAAAGCGGTCCCAAGATACTTCCTTGCGGAACACCTGAGGTGGCAGCAAAGGAGGTTCATCTACCTCATCCATCAATTGTTACAACACAACGTCTATTGCTCAAATAAGAGTTTATCCATTGCAGAAATGTTGAATGAAAGCCAAGACTGCTAATTTTTTAGCTAAAATTCTATGAGAAACTTTGTCGAAGGCTTTCGAAAAGTCGGTGTAAATACAGTCGACCTGGAAGCCAGCGGAGAAAGAATCAATGCAGTATTCACTAAAAACAGCCAGATTAGATACTGTAGATCTGTTAGCAATAAACCCATGCTGATTAGGGCAAATTAAAGATTTAACGACAAAATTCAGCTTTGCATAGACCGCGTGCTCAAAAATTTTGGAAATAGTTGACAGCTTAGAGATAGGCCTATAATTTCTAACGTCATTTTTATTGCCACTCTTAAAGAAGGGCGTAATGAAAGAGAGTTTTAATGCGTCAATGAAACACCCCGACGATAAAGATTTGTTGAAAATAATTTTCAGGGGATAAACCAAGTGCAGACAATTTTTTATCAAAACTGCTGAAAGTCCATCAGCATCAGTTTGAGAGGATGATTTCAATTTAATTAAAGCGTTACTAATATCCTCAAAAGAGAGGCAAAGACCTCCAAAGTTCAGGGCATAGTCTAAGTCAGAAGAAAAGTCGGATGGGCGATCAAATTCGTCGTCAACAAAATTAGATTTAAAAAACGCAGCAAACAAGTTTGCCGTTTCAGTTGGGCTTCGCGCTTGGCTATTATCGAAAAACAGTGGACCACTGGCAGTACTCCTTATCGATTTTATGTATTTCCAGAAGATTTTGAGATTTGCTTTAATGTTTAACTCTATATTGGTATTATAGCTGTTATAGAGAGATTTATTTAAATCGTTGAAGTCCTTTAACGCTTGCTTATATTTAACGAAGTACAAATGATTCTTGGGAGATTTAAACTTCTTGAAATAATTATTTTTAAGATTTTTAAGCTTTTTCAAAGACTTAGAATACCAGGGAAATTTATAGGGCTTTTTCTTTCTGAGCGGAATGTTATCTAAGCAGAGTTTAGACAAAATGGACTTAAATGCAGAAAAACTACTAGATGTGTCAAGTTCAGCAAATAAATTATCCCAATTATTCCGCATAAAGAATAATTGAATGATAACCTGACATCAGACGCAATAGTAGCAAAACAGTAAAAGTCGATTTTAACAACTAAGGGTAAATGATGCTTACCTTTCGGAGTTATGGAATTCAAACATTCATTGATCTCGTAGTTCATGTTACCACTTACAAACATGAGGTCTAAGATTCTATTCAGAGAATTAACAAAATTATTAATTTGAAATAAATTAAGACTTAGAATATTATCAATAAAATATAATTCAAGATTTGCAGTTACATTATTTGGTGTGAGAATAGAGTTAGGGACACTGGCACACCAATTTATCTTACTTAAGTTGAAATCACCTAACACACATAAATTATTGTCATTTAAATTATTTAGGACAAGATATACTATGTTGTCAACATGCGCTTTGTACAGCTCGTATGAACTTTCAGGCGGCAAATACGAGGCAATTAGATATAAAGAGCCTTTGGAGTTGGGACAACTTATGATGACGCAGATCTGATCCAGTAGAGAGTCACCGTTCATGAAGGGGCACAAAAATGCGTTAAAGTGACACCTGATAGCAATAAGAATGCAACCCCCACGCAAGCATCCTGTTTTTGCAGCGTCTCTGTCTTTGCGAAAAACGTTAAATAAGTTCGGGTCGAAGAATTCATTGTCATAGAAACTTGCATTTAGCCAGGTCTCAACAAAAACGAAAATGTCATAATCTAACTGCGAACTAAGGGAATGTACATACTCAGCCTTAGTACGCATGCCGGACGCATTTTCATAGTAAATTTTAATTCGATTATTAGGCCTGGCACAGGCAACTAATTCTGCGGCGGTTGATTTACTTGCTTGCTTAAAAGATTAAACGGACGTATAGATACATTAACAGGCCAAATCTCAGGCTTAAGCAGTTTATCATAATTATGTTCACTAACACCTAACTTAAATTTTATGTGCCTAAGAGAGTCCGCGTTTGTCTCTTTTTTAATAAGCTTATAGCATAAGATATGCTTCGTATCTAAGCCGGCATATTTTTTAACATATTGAATGATGTTATCAGTTGACACCGTAGGTGAGAAAGATGACAAATGTAGCCACTTAAAGCGTGCAGCCACCTCAAGTTCATTGTTCACACCAGATCCAACAACACGTAATTGATTTTTCTTACGTTTACTCTTTTTACTCTCAACAGAGACACAGGCAGAATCAGGGGAACCTGCGAAGAGTTTGGAAGTTGAGAAGCAATTATCCGCGAAGGTTAATTATTATTTACACTCTTAACATTAACGGAGGGAGCATCAACTCCACTAGCAATTATTGGGCGAAGTAATAGCGGAGAGCGATTGCGAACGAAAGGCAAAACAGACGGCGACAAAGTCTCAGAGGCAGAGGCAGCAGCAGCGTATGAGATAGCAGCGGAGGCGTAAGCAGCAGCATTCGATGTATAACTGTTGGCAGCAGAAATAGTTGACACAGTTGTTGACATTGAATTTTTTGTGTTAGCAGCGCGCGAGATACAGCTAGTCAGCACAAAATAGGCACATTAACAGCCTCAGGATTTACTGCAGTAAAGCAGTTATTAAATAATTTCTTCATAGAGAGAAGTTCGGATTGTAGGTTATCAACCTTTCCCAGTAGCATTTGCTTATCGTCGTAAAGAGATTGCAGCAGAGAAAGCACACGAATATTCTCTGCTCTAAGCCCAGCTAATTCTTGCATCACAACTATGAGCGCAGATTCCATTTCTTTGTCTTTTTGAAGACTGTTGTTTACCTTTTGAATAACGGGTGGAACAGATGGTCCTTGTTGTTTTTCTGGCACAATCACAATATCCAGATCATCCAGAGGCGGCAATGCATCAGGTGTGTTGCGGGGTGGAGGCGGGGAGCGAATTGAGTTTCGCCGCAATTTAGTGCAAACTGCACAAAGAAATTCACGTTCAAACTTCACAAAACAGTCAGCATCAGCTTCCGACAGGGTAGCACATTTCAAATGGAAAAGTTCCATGCATTTGGAACATTATATTTTCCGCTGACCACGGTCGACTTCTTGCTTGCATGTGCAAGGCATGTTTTTAAAATAGGCACAAATTGAATTAGTTTAACGGATTCGCTAGGAAATAAACACAAATTGTGGAGCGAACCAAAACACGTCTTTATACCGCAACAATCAATAAAGCAATTATGAATGAGTAATCCAAAAAATTTAATAAGCTGATGCAACACAGCTGTTTGTTTTATTATACAATATATAATAATAACTTCTTCTTCTTCTTAATTGGCGCTATACCGCTTACGCGATTTTGGCCGAGTTTAGCAAAGCGCGCCAGTCGTTTCTTTCTCGTGCTAACCGGCGCCAGTTGGACACACCAAGTGAAGCCAAGTCCTTCTCCACCTGATCTTTCCAACGCAGAGGAGGCCGCCCCCTTCCTCTGCTACCCCCAGCTGGTACCGCATCGAATACTTTCAAAGCCGAAGCGTTTGTATCCATTCGGACGACATGACCCAGCCAACGTAGCCGCTGGATCTTTATTCGCTGCGCTATGTCTATGTCGTCGTAAAGCTCATACAGCTCATCGTTCCATCGTCTGCGATATTCGCCATTGCCAACGTGCAAAGGTCCAAAAATCTTACGCAGAATCTTTCTCTCGAACACTCCAAGCGTCGCTTCATCGGATGTTGTCATCGTCCACGCTTCTGCGCCATACGTTAGGACGGGCATGATGAGAGTCTTGTAGAGTGTTTGTTTTGTTCGTCGAGAGAGGACTTTACTGCTCAGTTGCCTACTTAGTCCAAAGTTGCACTTGTTGACAAGAGAGATTCTACGTTGGATTTCAAGGCTGACATTGTTATTGGTGTTAATGCTGGTTCCTAAATAGACGAAGTCTTTTACAACCTCGAAATTATAACTGTCTACAGTGACGTGGCTGCCGATACGCGAGTGCGCCGACTGTTTGTTTGAAGACAGGAGGTACTTCGTTTTGTCCTCGTTCACCACCAAACCCATTCGCTTTGCCTCTTTGTCCAGTTTGGAGAAGGCAGAACTAACAGCGCGGCTGTTAAGGCCGATGATGTCAATATCATCGGCATACGCCAGCAATTGTACGCTCTTATAAAAAATTGTGCCTGAGCGATTAAGTTCTGCGGCTCGTACGATGCTCTCCAACATCAGGTTAAAGAAGTCACACGACAGCGAGTCACCCTGTCTGAAACCTCGTTTGGTATCAAACGGCTCGGAGAGGTCCTTCCCAATTCTGACGGTGCTGCTGGTATTGAGCAACGTCATCTTACACAGCCGTATTAGTTTTGCGGGGATACCAAATTCAGACATCGCGGCATACAGGTAACTCCTTTCCGTACTGTCGAATGCAGCTTTGAAGTCGACGAAAAGATGGTGTGTGTCGATTCTCCTTTCATGGGTCTTTTCCAAGATTTGGCGTATTGAGAATATTTGGTCGATGGTAGACCTTCCAGGTCTGAAGCCACACTGATAAGGCCAAATCAGTTGGTTGACGGTGGGCTTCAGCCTTTCACACAATACGCTCGCTAGAACCTTATAGGCGATATTTAGAAGACTAATCCCGCGGTAATTGGCACAAATTGCAGGATCGCCCTTCTTATGGATTGGGCAGAGCACACTTAAATTCCAATCGGCAGGCATGCTTTCATCCGACCATATTTTGCATAGAAGCTGATGCATGCACCTTACCAGCTCCTCGCCGCCATGTTTGAATAGCTCACCCGGCAGTCCGTCGGCGCCCTCGTCATGATCGGGCAGCGGAACGACAATTCCGTCGTCAACGATTGGGGTATCGGGATCTTCACTTTCTCGGTGACATGCGCAGCTGTCACTGTTTAATAAGTTTGAGAAGTGTTCCCTCCATAATTTAAGATTGCTCTGTACGTCAGTCACCAGTTCGCCGTCTTTGTTCTTACAGGAAAACGCCCCGGTCTTAAAACCTTCTGTAAGCCGCCGAACTTTCTGGTAGAATTTTCGGGCGTTGTTCCTGTTGGCCAGCATCTCAAACTCTTCGCACTCACGTATTTCGGCCTCTCGTTTCTTCTTTCGTATAATACGTCTCTCTTCCTTTTTCAGCTCTCTGTAGCGATCCCACATGGCTCGCGTTGCGCCCGATCGCAGCGTGGCTCTATAGGCGGCATCCTTTCTTTCTGCGGCAGCATGACATTCCTCGTCGTACCAATTGTTTTTTCGGGCTCGCCGGAATCCGATTTCTTCTTCGGCGGCGGTACGTAGAGAACGAGAAATGTTGCTCCATTGTTCGTGGATGCCCGTTTGTTGGGCAGTACTCTCTGAGAGCAGGAGTGAGAGTCGAGTGGCGAATCTTCTGGCTGTCTGTTGTGGTTGCAGCTTTTCGATGTCGAACATTCTTTGCGTAGGTAGATGCACGTTTTTTGCTGCACAGAGGCGTGCGCGCAGTTTGGCTGCAACAAGGTAGTGATCCGAGTCGATGTTGGGTCCTCGGATCGTACGTACATCTAATACACTAGAAGCGTGTCTTCCATCTATCACAACATGATCGATCTGGTTTCGTGTTTTTCGATCAGGAGACAGCCAGGTGGCTTGGTGAATCTTCTTATGCTGGAATCTGGTGCTGCAGACTACCATGTTTCGGGCCCCGGCGAAGTCGATCAGCCTCTGTCCGTTACCGGATGTTTCGTTGTGCAGGCTGAATTTTCCGACTGTGGGACCAAAAATTCCCTCCTTGCCCACCCTGGCGTTGAAGTCGCCAGGCACGATTTTTATGTCGTGGCGGGGGCAGCGCTCATAGGAGCGTTCCAGGCGCTCATAGAAAGAATCTTTGGTAGCATCGTCCTTCTCTTCCGTCAGGGCGTGGGCGCAAATTAGCGATATGTTAAAAAAACGGGCTTTGATGCGGATTGTTGCGAGACGCTCGTCCACCGGAGTGAACGACAGTACTTGGCGACGAAGTCTCTCTCCCACAACAAATCCGACACCGAATTTGCGCTCCTTTACATGGCAGCTGTAGTAGACGTCGCAAGGTCCTATGGTTTTCTTACCTTGCCCCGTCCATCGCATCTCTTGGATGGCAGTGATGTCAGCCTTTACTTTCACGAGGACATCAACCAGCCGGGCAGAGGCACCTTCCCCATTAAGGGACCGGACATTCCAGGTGCATGCCCTCAAATCATATTCCTTATTTTGTTTGCAGGGGTCGTCATCAGTATAGGGAGGTCTCATCCGAGGCTTTTTCAAACTTTTCATTGGGGGGGGATTTTTAAGTGGTGGGTCCCAAACCCAACGCACAACCAGCTATCCTGGAATGTTTCGCCTTCTCACGTTAGCTCACTCCCGAACGGGTGTTCGGAAGCTACCCAGAGGATACGTGGGCTAATCCCGGCCGTTGTGAGCTGCTTGAACCATATGCAGAAGAATCGTCCTGGCCATTCCCAAGTGAATGGCGATCAGTAACTTTCCCCACTTGCGTGGACTTCTACACATGGAACCATCCTCCATATAATAATAACTGCATTTACTTAATTCAAACTTATTTAAATTTAGCTCCGGTTCACATTCTTAGAATAATTTTATTTGCTTACATCTAATGATTGTCGAGGGATATCTACAAAATGCTGTATATCAAAATTCTTTTCGTACGAAATACTGTAAATTAACGTAACAAAGTTCGGCAGTGACAAAATTCTGTATTTACAGAATTCCGTATTTACAAAATTCTGTAAAAACAAAATTCTGTACTGTCTTAAAAAAATTCTCTATTGACAAAATTGTGTATTGACGAAATTCTGTACTGACGAAATTCTGTCTTAACAAAATTCTGTATTGAAAAAATTTTGTGTTGACAAAAGTCAACGAAAAAAGGAGTTCTACGCAAAAATACGGTGGATTGCGAAGACGGAGTCGGACTGATGAGGGTTATTTTTTTGAAGCGCGGCCGAAGGCCGCCCACGCGAAAGGAGTTCTACGCAAAAATACGGTGGATTGCGTAGCCGGAGTCGGACTGATGAGGGCTATTTTTTTGATAAAATTTGTTGAATTTCTTATCATTTACTTACAGCATTTCGTCAATACAGAATTTTGTCAATACAGAATTTTGTCAATACAGCATTTCGGCAATACAGAATATTTTTTACAGAATTTTGAAATACATAATTTCGTATACAGAATTCTATAATACAGAATTCTGAAATACAGAATTTTGTGTACAGCATTTTGTAAATAGAATATTGATCATACAGCATTACGTACCCAACCCGATTGTCGACGTATGCGAAAGGACGAGAGTTACCCATCTTGATGCTTCGCCTTGGTGTTGATGGGGGTATTGGGCTACTTGATGGATTCAGAGTATTTCTCTGAGCCAAACTTCCTCAATAAACTTTAATATTGTTTTGTTTCCTCCTTTAGTAAACAATGATATTTGTTCCGCTTATGCAGCACTGCTGGGTACGATGTACTGTTTTTTTTTCTCTTTCTTTATGTTTCCTTGCTAGTGCTAAGAAACTAATTATTTATTCAAATGAAATATATATGTACATACATTTATGATTAATTCGGATATGAAAATAAAGGAAGTGAATGAATGGAGAGAGCCAGAAAGGACGGGAAAGGCCTAGTTTCCAGTTTCTCTTAAAGCTTCCGTTATCCCTCATGTCAACATGTCAAGATTTCTTTCGGGTGTGGCGGATGTAAATGGAGGGAGCCAGAAAGGACGGGTTTCCAGTCTCTGATTCCTCGTAGCTGGAAGCCGGAAAAACCTAGTTTTCAGTCTCCCTTAAAGCTTCCATTGTCCCTAATGAAGATTGCGAGGTTTTATAAAAATAGTGTTATATGGTTATTGATCGATTTCACCCATTTTCAATCAAGCTACTTGTGATAAAGATTAATTCATATGTATACTAAATAAAGTTAATGAGCTTTAATATTGGTACTACAAAAGTTTTGGATTCAAGAAGATGCACCCACTTAAATATCCCAAAATCTAGCCAAAGGATAGCTTGATTACAATCGGATACTCCAAATAGTACAAGTGTTACCGACACAATTTAGCATATTTTATCCTTAATTACGGAAGATTATGTTTTAAAGAATAAAAATTCGGTTCCAGAAATGCCAGTGGACTAAAAAATGCATTGTTCCGTTTGGGTTCCATTGGAGACAGTGCATCGAAAAGAAAGATTGCATCAATGTTCGGTGTTGAAGATGGGGGAACCGTGATTACAATCATAGACTGAGATATTTTCGCAATTAGTTATTTGAAACCTCGAGTTTATGTGTCACGAGAAGAGAGGCGAAACATTGTCGGAAATACAATTTACTAATCGCCACGGTGTATTGGCTAAGTCGATTACACCAGAATACGTTTGTCGGAGTCACTCATTAAAGATCACAAGCTCTACCTTTCTAGAAAAATACAGCATTCTTTTAAAATGCAAATAGTGTGCGACTATTCTTTGAGAAATCATAATGCAACAAAGGAATGTAAATGTAAAAGCAATGGATAGCTAGTGAGTCTGTGCGTTCCTTAAAACACTTCGACGACTTGTGCAACATGGGGACTGGCACTTTCGTGAAGGAGTATGGTTTGACCATGTCGATCAGGTCTTTCCAGTAGAATAGCCTGATTCACGCGATGCAGCTGGGCATTTTCGAGCATTTCCCAGTGCATCATGGCCTCCCAATCCAACCAAACAGATCTCCTCTTCCTCTGCTACCAGCTCCTTGCCGTCATGTTTGAATAGCTCAGCCGGCAGTCCGTCGGCGCTCGCGGCATTTGTTGTCCTTTAGCCGCGTTATCGCTATTCTCCCTTCCTCATGGTCGGGTAGCGGAACGGGAACTTCGTCGTCAATGATTGGGGTATCCGGACTTCACATTCTCTGTGACATGCGCAGCTATCACTATTTAATAGGTTCGAGAAGTGTTCCCTCCATAATTTAAGAATGCTCTGGATGTCAGATACTAAATCGCCATCTATGTTGTTACAGGAAAATGCCCTGATCTTAAATTGCCAAACACAAAAGCAATAGTAAAAATATTCCCCCTATAAACACATTTGATATAGAATCGAAACAAATTATAGAACTAATAAAAGAAGGTTTAAAAAACCGAAGACTGATATTCCTCAGGCGGAACCTTGACGAAGAGGGAAAATGTGTACTATGTCTTATGCATGAAGTTTGGACACTCAGCATCTTACAAAGGCAGCGACCGATACAAAGAACTGCAGCAGAAAATTAGATTAAGAGAACATAACCTCATTGCTGCTATAACAAGCACCACTGGAAAATTCACTAGCCCTAATTTTAGCTATGCCGACGTAACTAAAGAAAATATTGGGGCAAATACGAGTAGTCCTTCTAACAATCAAAATTTATAACTGTTAGAATTAAAAAATACAATGTTATCTCTAAGTAGACAAATTATGGTTCTTCAGAAGCAGCTCGATATACATACAAACTGCGCGAATCGACGCAATATGTAATCTAGTAGACTCAGTATGCATTCGCAATCGCATTTAAAAATAATTTTCATTAATGTTAATTTGATCATTAATATAAATAGAAGAATAGGATTAAGTAAGTTCTTAACAGATAACAATCCAGACATAGTTTTGCTGAACGAAACCAACCTAAACGCAAAGCACCAGCTAAAATTTAATGGATATAATTTAATAAGGTGAGATAGATCTCGTAGAACGACAGGTGGAGGAACCGCGATTTTAATTAAAGAAAATATGAAATTTGCCAAAGTCTTTAATAATAGAGTAGACTCCCTCTCTTTTTTAGGAGCTTGTATAATTAAGATGCATGTGCCCCCTAATAATATCATGTATCTAATTGCAGCTTATTATCCATCAGGAAACAACAACGATGCATTCAAATCAGAACTCAATATAATATTTGAACCTGAGTTAAATTTAAATAAGTATGAATTAAGTAAATGCAGTTATTATTATATATTGTATAATAAAACAAACAGCTGTGTTGCATCAGCTTATTAAATTTTTTGTATTACACATTCATAATATCGACATTTAGAGCTTTTCGCGTCAAAGCAAAGCGAACGCCAACGTGGCGTGAAAGTTTTAAGTAGACGAGGGGGTCCCGGTGGTCTAGAGCTCGAAAATGTAGGGTATTTTCAGAACCATTTTTACAATAACAAAATGAAAACGATATTTAAATTTTTTAGGATTTTTATTGAAGTTCTTTTACATACAAATATGAAAAATATAAAAAAATGGCGCCGAAGTTAACCCTCCGGAAAATTGGACCAACACCATCCATTTTGGCTCTTCTATTTATCTGAAACACAAAAACCAAAAAAAATATTAATCAGTATGACTGTAGACCCGTACTAGAATAAAAAAATGTACAAAATGGCGCGGTTTAGCATTTGACACTCTAAAACTCGGGTTTTTTCAGTTTTTTAATCCAAAAAATACGAAATAATTGAAATAATAATATGATTCTAGTACGGGCGATAGCCATTGATGTTGTGAACATCATATTAAAATTTCAAACGTTTTTTTTTTTATTCTAGACCACCCCTTAAGACTGTGAATATTCAGTAAATAATAACAGAGTCACAATCACTTAATTTATTCCGTCGCACAGTGCTCCGAACGTGGGCAAAAATATGAAAATCGAAAATCTTGGAACTTGGACTTTTTGGTATCATTTGAGAATTAAAACTCCAATAAAGACAAGTTTTTAACCTGTTTTGTGATAAAATCTACCTTAAATATTATATACCCGTCAAATTACATGTAATTTGTGATAAAAAATTGGTTAAAAATACATTTTTATCCTTAACAATATGTTCTGCTGTGATTTTATAAAGATAATTATGTTATTATGAATCCAAAAAGTATACCTCATGAGAAAAATTTAAAACAAATATATTTCTTTAATATTAACAGAGATTTAGGTTTTTTTCTGTTTTTTTATATTTGTTTATTTATTTCCAATTAATAATATTAAGTATTACAATACACAATAGTACATATTAGTATAGTAATGATGTGTCGTACAATGTCTCTAGACGAGCTCTCAAGTATTGGCTTTTTCAGTAAGAGCGCTTCAACTTTTGAACTTTTTTGAATAAAACACAAACGGTTTGACTTTTTTAACTAATTTTTGTTTATTATCGAGTTTGAACATATACATTTAAGTATAAAATTCGATTTCTTTTGCATGACAACCGCGTGTACGTTTTACGAAATCCAATCGCTGCAATTTCGCGTTCAATATTGGCTCTGAGCTCACAAATCGTCGCCGGCTTGTTACTGTAGACCAATGACTTCACATAACCCCAAAACGGGGCGGCTTGTTAAATGGACCGTAAAATGGCCGTAATGCTCTTAAAGTAGCAGCAACAGAACGATTATTTTCATAAAAAATTTGCACGATTTGCAATCGTTGCTCAAGTGTGTAGCGTTCCATGATGAAATGTATACTAATGAAGTTTACAAATGACAAGCGAAAAAGAAAAAATATTGCGTCGTTCGCCCTCCCTATCGGAAAAAAGTTGAAGCGCACCTATTGAATAGCCCTATACCTATAATATCTGATGCCGAGTAACTTTTCCTTAATATTGAAATTAATTTTGTTTTAACTTAGAAGTTAAGCAGGGAAAAAGGGGAAAAAAACGATGCAAAGATTATTGTTTATAATAAAAGGCTTAAAAGTAGTAAAGGAAGGTAGTCAGACTAGAAAGGTGGTGTGAGTTAGTGTTGCGTGTCACTTGTTAACCACCAGCAGTATTTAATGGTAAGGGTGGATTGATTATTTGCATTAAGTGTTTTTGATGTGATTATTTAATTGTTCGCCCTTCTGAATATGTGATATATTATTGGTGTGTAGTTTTCGTTTTGTATAAAGCCTTTTTGTCGAGGTATAAGAAGGATTCGGGAGGTGCAAAACTATTAGAAATAGCTAGTGAGAAATAATCGTAGCTTTCGAAGTAAAACGCCCTTATTAATATGTTATTGGTATTGTATATGCAACGCCGGATATGTTTTCTTATTAAATGTATAATATAACAATCAATTCTGGGCACTTTTGCCGTGTTATAAAGCTTTGAATTCGAGATGTATGATATTTGGTATAGTTACTATTTTGTGATCTGTATAAGGAAGTACATGATCGTAGTATTCTTCTCTCAAGCTTCCTTAGCCGTTCCCTATTTGAGGGTGAAATTGAGCAACCATATGTGACTATCGGTCTTACCAGGGTTTGATACATTAATATTGTGACATTCTTGTGCAGTAGTTTTGATGAAAATATTTTTCATAGATATGGAAAGCTCTTGCAGTCCTCTCGACTTGGAGGTTAATGTGATCGTTTTAGTATAAAAATATATCAAGGTGAATACCGAGGTATTTGACTCTCTCAGTGGTTTGAATAGGGATTCTGGTTTCGCTGGATATTTTTCTAATATTTCAGCTGCATTTTTTTATGGGTGGACGATACAAAATGCTTTCGCATTTCGTTGTATTTATTTTAAGATACCAGTTTGCTGCAAAATCTTCTACAATATTGTATTTCAGTTGCAGATTTCTGTTAATATCCTCCATTGTTCTGTTTGGATGGTAAATGACAATATCATCAGTAAAGGTGGTCTATTTTATGTAGTAAGTCAAGTATAAAGAGATTGAAAAGAACTGGGGCATTTACTGTCCCTTGTTGCAAACCATTTGCTATATTAAATTCGCGACTACTTTTTAATTTATTTATAAATACTGAACATTTTTTTTTGACAGCTTGTTATTAATGAAAATAGTGATATCAGACCTTCGATCCACACTTTGTCGAAGGCCTTTTCAATGTTTAAGAAGCAAGCTCCTGTGAAATGTTTTTTATTCCAGCTCCAGTTAATTTCGGAAGTCAAAAGGTTAATCGCATTGCATAATTGCAGCTTATTATCCATCAGGTAACAACAACGATGCATTCAAATCAGAACTCAATATAATATTTGAAGCTCTTGATCTTCAAAACCCAAATCATTACTACATATTAGCAGGTGACCTTAATAGTACAGACTCGAACTGGGGAAACATGCAAGACAATACTAAAGGCAACGCTTTAAAAGATTGGCTTACTTCAAACGCAATAGAATTTAGATGTAATATGTATGCCTCTGTAACCCCATCTTATGAAAGGACCCACTCCTTCCGAGATATTTGTATTGCTGATCATAGAATAGATATTCAAAAGGTCAATGATACAATTAACTGTTTAAAATGCATCGACTATGATAGCGACAATTGCTCTATCGAAATCAACGCTACCTGTAAGGATGAAATATTCTATCTTAACTTGGCAGGCAATCCAATCCAAAGAACATTGGACTAAAAAAAACCAATTGGAAAAAATTTCGAAATACCTTTTACACACAGCTTTAGAAAGAGATTTTGGCACCAAACAATACAAACTTAACTAATTCAATGGCAATATAAAGATATAATTTAATAATCAACTCGAACACACACTTATTTCCCTTAAGAATAGCGACCCCTAAAAATGTTCAGTAAATAAACGAAAATTTCTAAAAAACGACAACTCAATTAGTCACATAAACGTTCCTTTTAACTCATCAGATATACCTCAAAAAGCTGGCCACGATCGCAATCTACTAGAAAAAAATTTTACAACAGGCAATTACTCCATCAAAAACAGTGAAGATGTACCCGATATAGTAGGGATTCATTTTGAAGCACTTCATTCTTCTAAACAGTGCAAACTTGACAATCTCGTTCACTTACAGGTGCAAGAATGCTTCAATAAGATTTTAGAAACAAAAACTTTATTCGACAGCTTTCGAGCAACCAAAACAAGTTGTGATAACATCAAACAAGCCAATAATTTAACCGAAGAATAAACAGGCAACTTCTTTATTCGTTTCGATGATCTCTCAGATATATTTTCCAATCTTAAAAGTAAACTGTCCTCAGGCTTGGTCCAAATACCCAGCATTATTCTGAAAAACTTATCCTAAGAACTAATATCAGAATATTGCACACTATTCAAAGCATGGCAGGCAATGGCAAACCTCCGAGTGTATTTCTGCCATGGAAAAGCTCTTCATAAAAATATCTGCCGTTCGGAGTAGGCTTGAAACTGTAGGTCCCTCCATTTGTGGAACAACATCAAGACGCACACCACAAATACGAGGAGGAGTTCGGCAAAATACCCAAAAAGGGTGTACGCGCCAATTTTATATATATATATATATATATATATATATATATACTAGCAAACCCGGCCCGCTTCGCTGGGCACACTAAAATAGAATAGATATGGTATAGAACAGAAAAGATATGGTTTTCATATTATTTATTTCTTTATTCTCATACTATTTATTTATTTATTCAATACCACGTTTTGGTCTCTATCTCGAGACCCTAGTCACGGAGCGGCATGAAAAATACTCTGAACTAAAGCATTCACCAACAGCTTCCATTTGATACCCATATTGAACATACACATCCGAAGGTTACCTGAGTCCACGTTTTGACCTATATCTCGAGACCCCTGTCACGGAGTGGCATGAAAAATACTCTGAACTAAAGCATTCACCAACAGCTTCAATTTGATATCCATATTGTACAAACACATTCTAGGCTCCATGTTTTGGTCTCTATCTCGAGACCCTAGTCACGGAGCGGCATGAAAATTACTCTGAACTAAAGCATTCACTAACAGCTTCCATGTGATACCCATATTGTACATACACATCCGAAGGTTACCCGGGTCCACGTTTTGACCTATATCTCGAGACCCTAGTCACGGAGCGGCATGAAAAATACACTGCACTAAAGCATTCACCAACAGCTTCCAATTGATATCCATATTGTACAAACACATTCTAAGGTCCACGTGTTGGTCTCTATCTCGAGGTCCTAGTCACGGAGCGGCATGAAAACTACTCTGTACTAAAGCTTTCACCAACAGCTTCCATTTGATACCCATATTGTACATACACATCCGAAGGTTACCCGGGTCCACGTGTTGGTCTCTATCTCGAGGCCCTAGACACGGAGCGGCATGGAAACTACTCTGTACTAAAGCTTTCACCAACAGCTTCCATTTGATACCCATATTGTACATACACATCCGAAGGTTACCCGGGTCCACGTTTTGACCTATCTCTCGAGACCCTAGTCACGGAGCGGCATGAAAAATACTCTGTACTAAAGCATTCACCAACAGCTTCGAATTGATATCCATATTGTACAAACACATTCTAGGGTCCACGTGTTGGTCTCTATCTCGAGGCCCTAGTCACGGAGCGGCATGAAAAATACTCTGAACTAAAGCATTCACCAACAGCTTCCAATTGATATCCATATTGTACAAACACATTCTAGGGTCCAAGTGTTGGTCTCTATCTCGAGGCCCTAGTCACGGAGCGGCATGAAAAATACTCTGAACTAAAGCATTCACCAACAGCTTCCAATTGATATCCATATTGTACAAACACATTCTAGGGTCCACGTGTTGGTCTCTATCTCGAGGCCCTAGTCACGGAGCGGCATGGAAAATACTCTGAACTAAAGCATTCACCAACAGCTTCAATTTGATATCCATATTGTACAAACACATTCTAGGCTCCACGTTTTGGTCTCTATCTCGAGGCCCTAGTCACGGAGCGGCATGAAAATACTGTGAACTAAAGCATTCACTAACAGCTTCCATTTGATATCCATATTGTACAAACACATTCTAGGCTCCACGTTTTGGTCTCTATCTCGAGGCCCTAGTCACGGAACGGTATGAAAAATACTCTATACTATAGAAACCATCAACAGCTTCCATTTGCTACCCATATTGTACATATACGTCCGAAGGTTACCCGGGTCCACGTTTTGACCTATATCTCGAGACCCTATCTACCAATAGGTATTCAAACTATACGGAAACCATCTTCAATACCTACTTAACAATGTGTGTAAGTTTGGTTTAATTCGGTTTAAAGACACGGCGGGTCCACGTTTTGGCATATATTTCGAGACCCTAGTCATCAATAGGTATGAAAATTACCCCACATTAAAGCACTTATCGACAGCTTTCATTTGATGCCCATATTGCACATCCACAACCAAAGGTTACCCGGGCCCACGTTTTGACCTATATCTCGAGACCCCAGTCACGGAGCGGCATGAGAAATACTCTGTACTAAAGCATTCACCAACAGCTTCCAATTGATATCTATATTGTGCAAACACATTCTAGGGTCCACGTGTTGGTCTCTATCTCGGGACCCTAGTCACGGAGCCGCATGAAAAATACTCTGAACTAAAGCATTCACCAACAGCTTCCATTTGATACCCATATTGTATATACACATCCGAAGGTTACCCGGGACCACGTTTTGACCTATATCTCGAGACCCCAGTCTCGGAGCGGCATGAAAAATACTCTGTACTAAAGCATTCACCAACAGCTTCAATTTGATATTCATATTGTACAAACACATTCTAGGGTCCACGTTTTGGTCTCTATCTCGAGACCCTAGTCACGGAGCGGCATGAAAAATACTCTGAACTAAAGCATTCACCAACAGCTTTCATTTGATACCCATATTGTATATACACATCCGAAGGTTACCCGGGTCCACGTTTTGACCATTTTCCCGGCAATTATTCGAATTTTTCTCACCTTTTAAACCTTCCCTAGACCACCACGAATAATTCAAGACCAAGATAAGATAAATCCGTTCAGCCATTCTCGAGTTATAAACGAACATAGGGACAGATTTTCACATTTATATATATAGATATATTCAACAATATGTTGAATAATGCCTCTATTCCTCCTATTTGGAAAACAGCTAAACCGATCGTGATAACAAAAAAAGAGAAAGACAAAAACTGTTTGAAAAATCTCCGACCAATTAGCTTGTTACCAAACATTAGTAACGTTTTTGAGGTCGTAATCAACATAAATATAAACAGGGTCACTAAAACCAACAACTTAGTGAATTCTAAACAATTTGGGTTCACATATAGATATTTAACTATACATGTGATTAACCTTTTGATCTCCGAAATTAACTGGAGCTGTAATAAAAAACATTTCACAGGAGCTTGCTTCTTAAACATTGGAAAAGCCTTCGACAAAGTGTGGATCGAAGGCCTGATATCTAAACTCATTGGCTATAAATTCCCGGTTCACCTCACCATTCTCATTAATAACAAGCTGTCAAAAAAAATTTTCAGTACTTATAAATAATATAAAAAGTAGTCGCGAATTTAATATAGCAAATGGTTTGCAACAAGGGACAGTAAATGCCCCAGTTCTTTTCAATCTCTTTATACTTGACTTACTGCATAAAATAGACAATATCACCTTTACTGATGATATTGTCAATTACCATCCAAACAGAACAATGGAGGATATTAACAGAAATCTGCAACTGAAATACAATATTGTAGAAGATTTTGCAGCAAACTGGTATCTTAAAATAAATACAACGAAATGCGATGGCATTTTGTATCGTCCACCCAAAAAAAAATTCAGCTGAAATATTAGAAAAAACTGGAAAAATCTAAATATTTATAATATCCAACGAAACCAGAATCCCTATTCAAACCACTGAGAGAGTCAAATACCTCGGTATTCACCTTGATATATTTTTATACTAAAACGATCACATTAACCTCCAAGTCGAGAAGACTGCAAGATCTTTCCAAATCTATAAAAAAATGTTTTCATCAAAACTACTGCACAAGAAAGTCACAATATTAATGTATCAAACCCTGGTAAGACCGATAGTCACATATGGTTGCTCAATTTGGTACAACATTTCACCCTCAAATATGGAACGGCTGAGGAAGCTTGAGAGAAGAATACTACGATCATGTACTTCCTTATACAGATCACAAAATAGTAACTATACCAAATATCATACATCTCGAATTCAAAGCTTTATAACACGGCAAAAGTGCCCAGAATTGATTGTTATATTATACATTTAATAAGAAAACAAAACAAACAAAACACGACAAAAAGGCTTTATACAAAACGAAAACTACACACCACTAATATATCACATATTCAGAAGAGCGAACAATTAAATAATCACATCAAAAACACTTAATGCAAATAATCAATCCACCCTTACCATTAAATACTGCTGGTGGTTAACAAATGACACGCAACACTAACTCACACCACCTTTCTAGTCTAACTACCTTCCTTTACTAATATACTTTTAAGCCTTTTATTATAAACAATAATCTTTGCACCGCTTTTTGTTCCCTTTTTCCCTGCTCAACTTCTAAGTTAAAACAAAATTAATTTCAATATTAAGGAAAAGTTACTCGGCATCAGATAATATAGGTACTTCAGAGCTCGTCTAGAGACTTTGTACGACACATCATTACTATACTAATATGTACTATTGTTTATTGTAGTAATTAATATAATATTATTAATTGGAAATAAATAAACAAATATAAAAAAACAAAAAAACCTAAATCCCTGTTAATATTAATGAAATATATTTGTTTTAAATTTTTCTCATGAGATATACTCGTATATCTTTGTATTCATAATAACATAATTATCTTTATAAAATCACAGCAGAACATCTTGTTAAGGATAAAAATGTATTTTTAACCAATTTTTTATCACAAATTACATGTAATTTGACGAATTTATAAAATTTAAGGTAGATTTTATCACAAATCAGGTTTAAAACGCGTCTCTGTTGGAGTTTTAGTTCTCAAATGATACCAAAAAGTCCAAGTTCCAAGATTTTCGATTTTCATATTTTTGACCACGTTCGGAGCACTGTGCGACGGAATAAATATGACCGCTTGTCAAAAATTAAGTGATTGTGACTCTGTTATTATTTACTGAATATTCACAGTCTTAAGGGGTGGTCTAGAATAAAAAAAAAACGTTTGAAATTTTAATATGATGTTCACAACATCAATGGCTATCGCCCGTACTAGAATCATATTATTATTTCAATTATTTCGTATTTTTTGGATTAAAAAACTGAAAAAACCCGATTTTTAGAGTGTGAAATGCTAAACCGCGCCATTTTGTGCATTTTTTTATTCTAGTACGGGTCTACAGTCATACAGATTAATATTTTTTTTGGTTTTTGTGTTTCAGATAAATAGAAGAGCCAAAATGGATGGTGTTGGTCCAATTTTCCGGAGGGTTAACTTCGGCGCCATTTTTTCATATTTTTCATATTTGTATGTAAAAGAACTTCAATAAAAATCCTCAAAAATTTAAATATCGTTTTCATTTTGTTATAGTAAAAATAGTTCTGAAAATACCCTACATTTTCGAGCTCTAGACCACCGGGACCCCCTCGTCTACTTAAAACTTTCACGCCACGTTGGCGTTCGCTTTGCTTTGACGCGAAAAGCTCTAAATGTCGATATTATGAATGTGTAATACAAAAAATTTAATAAGCTGATGCAACACAGCTGTTTGTTTTATTATACAATATATAATAATAACTGCATTTACTTAATTCATACTTATTTAAATTTAACTCCGGTTCACATTCTTAGAATAATTTTATTTGCTTACATCTAATGATTGTCGACGTATGCGAAAGGACGAGAGTTACCATCTTGATGCTTCGCCTTGGTGTTTATGTGGGTATTGGGCTACTTGATGGATTCAGAGTATTTCTCTGAGCCAAACTTCCTCAATAAATTTTAAAATTGTTTTGTTTCCTCCTCTAGTAAACAATGATATTTGTTCCGCTTATGCATCACTGCTGGGTACGACGTACTTTTTTTTTACCCTCTTTATGTTTCGTTGCTAGTGCTAAGAAACTAATTACACAGGTCAACAACGTTTTGTTATAGGAAAGTGTAGGGTCATTTTCGAGGTAATTTTTTGCGTAGAATCCGAATCCGGGGATTAAATTGCTCTTTCACGTCAGTATTTTGAGATATCCTAACCTAAAAGTGCAAAAAACGCTGTTTTTGCCCATTTTTGAGGTTATGTAGCTACGCAGATTTTGCTCTTCATAAAAAGGTAAACATAGTATTTTAAAGTCTAAATGCGATATCTCAGTGAAAAATTAAGATATTTGAGGAAACTCAACGGCATTTAAAAGAGGAAGACTTATAATTTCAAATACAACGTCTACTTGTTTATGAAGAGCAAAATCTTCATAGTTAATATACATAACCTCAAAAATGGGCAAAAACAGCGTTTTTTGCACTTTTAGGTTAGGATATCTCAAAGTCCTGACGTAATAGAGCAATTTAAGCCCCGGATTCGGATTCTACAGATTCAACGGTCTCTCCTGTTCGGTGCTTCTCCATCAGTTGCACATTACCTAGGCTTGACATTTATCTTTGACAGCTCGGCCAATCCTGATTGATCGTCTCCCCTGGGCGATTCGTCGTTAACATCTTCGTCAATTGATTCATAGTCATCATCAACGATACTGCTGTCTCATGTTGTCGTTCGTGAATATGCCTGCATAGCGCTTGCGGTGTTTGGGTATATCTGGGAGGTCCTCGACCACATAGCGATCGTTTGGTAAGACCTTTGTCACAACATATGGTCCTTTGTATGCTGGTTCGAGTTTGCGCGAGGTACCAGAGGCTGGGAGTACATGGTCAATCACCACCAGATCTCCTTCATTGTACTGCCTGGGGAATCGATGCTTTGCGTCGAACCTCTGTTTCCATTTCGTTTTTTCTGAATTGATCCGTTCGGCCACGATTTCGAGTTGGACGTCTTCGCGTTCACTCTCGTTGTCATCCTTGTAATCTTGTACAGCTTGAATTAATCGATTTGCAGTTACGCCTCGTAGCTTGAAGTTAAAAACTAGACTATTCGGACTCTGCCTAGTTGTTGCGTTGCTTTGGGAGTTAAGACACCATTGAAGTTGCGGTAGTGCCTGGTCCTAGTCTTTATCGTTTCTGACCATACACTTGAGTGAGTTAAGAATCGTCTTATTGACCCGCTCAGCTTGGCCATTGGCTCGGGGCGTACGAACTGCCACTTGGACATGCCGTATGTCGTATTGTTGAACGAAGTTCCGGAATTCCTTCGACGTGAAAGCCGTGCCCCTGTCGGAAATGATTTGCCTTGGGCTTCCATATACCCTAATATATTCTCGTAGGGTTGTAAGTACTGGCGTCGTCTTTGTGTTTCGTACGGCTCGTAATATTACATATTTGGTAAAAGCGCATACAATTACTAGTATGTAAAAGTTGCCCCTTTTGCTGCGCACGAATGCCCCTACATGGTCTAAATGCACGCACCTGAAGGGTATCGGCACAACATCGCTGATGTGTAACTGAGCTTCCCTCTTACCACCTGTCACCTTATTGATACAACATTCGGGCCATGACGCGATGTATGATTTAATATATCGTCGCATGCGTGGGAACCAAAATTCTTTCGATAATCGCTCATATGTCTTGTCCAGTCCAAAATGACCGGCTTCATCGTGGCACGATCTCACTAGACGCCACCTCACTCCTCGTGGTACCGCTAGTCGCTTGTTGCCGTCGACTCTACGATATAATCGTTGACCTAGCAATTCATAGTCATCTTTAAGTTGATGCTCGTTCGGTGCTGACTTTCCATTAAGAACAGCGATGATGTCTTTAAGCGCGTCGTCTTGGCGTTGCATTGCTGATATCCAGTCGTTGTCAATTTCGACCACTCGGTATATCGAATCAGCAATCGTTGTCGGTTCCATTGGAGGAAGTGTCGGGCATCTACTTAACCCATCTGCTAACCTATTCTTCGTTCCTGCGCGATGAATGCACTTGAAATCGAACTCTTGAAGTTTGAGCCACCACCTTGCGATCCGAGGAAACAATGGCGTTGTTGCTTTTGTTGCCGCAATAGCGTTGCAATCGGTGATTACTTTAAAGTTATGCCCCAGCAAATACATACAAAATCGTTGCAACGTTTCCACGATTGCTAGAACTTCTAGTTCGTGACTGGCATAGTTACTTTCGGCATCATTGCATTGCCTGCTAAAATAAAACACAGGGTTCCATTCGTTTCCACAATCGTTTTGCAACAATATGCCAGATAATCCTAGACTACTCGCATCCGTATGCACTTCGTGTGGTTTCATCGCGTTGTATATCGTTAGTACTGGTTTAGTTGTGATAATCGATTTCAATTTCTCAAATGCGTCGTGCTGTTCAACATTCCAGATAAAATTTGCATTCTTTTTCAACAAGATCGTCAGTGGACGTGCTATAATGCTATATTCTTTGACAAATTTCCGGAAATAGCCAGTTACTCACAGAAATTGTCGTACTGCTTTGATAGTTGTTGGTTTTGGAAACCCTTCAATCACTTTCGTTTTGTTTTCTCCCGGACGTATGCCGTCGGAGTTGATGTCATGACCTAGAAACTGCACTTGCTCAGCCAGAAATGTACTCTTCGAAGGTCTAAGCGTAAGACCCGCTGCGTTCACAGCTTTTAAAAATTCTTGAAGTACGTCGATACCTTCGTCAACGGACTTCGTGGCTATGATGACCTCATCCACGTAGTTTACCACTTTGTCCCGATGCTTAAGCGTTTTTATCAAATTTATAATAATCTCCTGGAAGACCATTGGAGCGTTCACCAGACCAAAATGCATAACGTTGTGTTCAAATAGTCCTTCATGCGTTAAAAATTCAGTATATTTCTTCGACTCTTCGTTCATAGGAACTTGATAATAGCCGGAAGTCATGTCCAGTGTCGTAAAATATTTATTGCCAGCTAGACGTGAAAGCTGTTCCTCCACGATCGGCATAACATAGTTCTTTTTAACCGTGACTTCGTTCAATGTTCGGAAGTCAATACACATTCTACTCTCACCATTGGACTTCTTCACCAAAAGCACAGACGCAGCGTGTGGACAATCACTCGGACGAATGATATCATTGTCCAACAGCTCCTTTAAAATTTCCGATAATATCGGGCGTTGTGAAAGCGGAACCTGGTACCGTTAACCTAAGATTGGCTCTGATGTCGTTACACTTATGGTCATTTGTGCGTACTTGCACCTACCAATTTGACTAATGCTTTCTGCAAAACATTGCTTAAACGTTAATAAAAGATTTTCTGTCTTGTTTTTATCTTCTTCCGACAGGCAGCTAGATATATTAACTTCCGTCGGTCTGTCTTCCTCCAGGCGTACCCCATTGCCAATCACCATGTGATACCCGTCCTGCTGTAATACATCGCGACCTAATAAAACATCGTAAGGTATGCTACCATATTCAATATGGCTTCTCGTGGAACATTGTCCACCGTAATCTGTACGTTGATCTGTTTCGCGACCTGCACCTTGGATCCTCCAAACCCCGTGAATCATCTCCGAGTTCCTGTCGTCTGAATATCACCTAAGCCGATGCGCGTATTAATGCGCATACGCTACCAGTATCAATGAAAGCGTTGAGTTGCCTTCCGTTAAGCTCCACAATTTTCGTAATCGGAGGTGCTCCGTCTCGGTCGGTTTCGTCACCAATCTTCGCAACTTAAGTCTTTTTGTTACAATTCTTGGCTTCGTGATCCGTCTTCTTGCAAATGGTACACCTTGGTTTTCGCTGCGGTCGTTGGCACTTTGCTGCAATGTGACCATAATCATTGCAGTTGAAACATTTTATCTGTGTCAGATTCGGTTTTGGTTTCTCTTCGGCTTTTAGTGTTTGCTGAGTTTCCGTCGCTGGACTCACCGATGCATTGCTGACTGTCGTTAAATTTTTGAGTGCCACCAACAATTGGCTACACGTCTAAAAATTCATCGTTGCCAAAGTTTTTGTTATAATACTATCGTTAAGTCCACCGATAATATGCGTGTTGATGGATACAACGTCCACCCCACCTTGTCGACCTATCGTTAACATGGCATAATAATACTCCAAAAAGTTTGCGTTGGGTTTACGTTTGCGTTTCATAAGAGTTTTATGAGTTTCAGCCGCATTCCGTGTTGACGGAAAGTCTGTTTCAAATGCGTGCACAAATTGTGACCAAGAACTAAGCACATTGTGTGCATCCAGCCACTGCTTGGCCATGCCTTTCATTTTGTGCTGGACTGCAATCAAAATCATCTCTTCCCTCCAACTATAGCATTGTTGTAATTGTTGAGTTCAACTTATAAATTGCCTTGAGGTCGTAGTTCCTTTTATTGGGTCGAGTTCAGGCATTACCCCTATCATATCCTGAATTCTCATGGTTGGACCTGATGGCGTTCATAACTCCTCCGCAGACACCCAGCTCGCAACACTTAAGCTTGGCCTACCATCATCGTTGTTGTTTATCGTTTGCTGATTTGCTTCATTGTCTCTTTCAAACTATTCAATTGCGTGCGTAAGTCGTTTGAGGACACCGCTCTATCGTCTTCAAGCTCCACCGGATCTACCTCATCGGTACCCAAAACTTCTTGCAACTTTGCAATTTTAATTGCTTTAGCGCCTGTGGTTGGTAAATCATTTGCCCTCAATAACGTGTTCAGTTGAACGACCCTTAGAGTGCTTAACTTGATCATGGTGAAAAATAAAATTTTATTGTAGTAGAAACCCACTATTCTTAAAATAATGTATTTCACCGTCCTTTTTGTTCAGGCTCCACTGTACTTTATTCGCCTCTATTTCGTTGTCTCTTCTTTGCTCACCACTACCTCGTCTTGCAAATTCAATTGAAATTGTCGCTCGTACGTCAATCAACTAGTGTCTGTATGTATGCGTATTCAAATTTTAACGTTCGCCCGTAGAAGCAGTGAAATTGAAAAAGCGTCATTTTATAGCTGCGCAGTCGAGACTATGCCACGCAGTCGCCTTCGTGTATAGCACACTTGCCTTCGTTGATTTGTCTTTGCCAATATCTGCAAACACACTATACGTTGACTGTTGAGACTCTTACCAAGTCGTTGTAATTTCTCCGTTTGTCGTTTCTACGCTGGCGTTTTGCTTTGGCTTTGTTTCGCAGTACTCGGCTGCCGTTGACAATCTTCTTTTTCACTGACGATGCGCCGTTTTGCTATTTCGTGCACGTTTGCGCTGCCGTTGAACGTGGAAGATTCTCGTCGTTTGTGTGTTTGTACACCTTTGCCGCAGCGTTGAAATTTTTCCTTTCGTTGTAGGCGTATGGATATCAAATCCACTTCTGACTTGTTACGTATCGAGTTAAACAAAACCACCGTCTACCTTAAAGATATATAATTACTCAGATATTTGAATAAATTAAATAAAAGAATGATTTTCAATGGACACATCCGTGTCGTTCGGCCACTCGATACGAACTAACTCGTCGCTCATCGGTCTCATCTGTTCGGTGCTTCTCCATCGGTTGCACATTACCTAGGCTTGCCACCTATCGTTGACATATGGTTATTGATCGATTTCACCCATTTTCAATCAAGCTACTTGGGATAAAGACAAATACATATGTGTTCTAAATAAAGTTAATGAGCTTTAATATTGGTACTACACGAGTTTTGGATCCAAGAAGATGCACCCAAATAAAATAATCCATCAGATTCGCGTTTGGTGAATTGGAGAGCCATTGTTTTGTAGCCATTCTTGGTTCACTCGAGCTTTGGGAGATGGTGTCGAGTAATGTTGGAGCGTCCATGGTCTGCCACCGAAATGTCTGTCTGCCCACGGCTTCAAAACAACCTCCAGAATACTTTCTTCTTCTTATTATCTTCTTAATTAACAAAGCGCGCCAGTCATTTCTTTCTCGCGCTAACCGCCGGCAGTTGGACACACCAAATGAGGCTCAGTCCTTCTCCACCTGATTTGCCAACGCAGAGCAGCCATTCCTCTTCCTCTGCTACCACCAGCTGGTACCGCATCGAATACTTTCAGAGCCGGAGCACTTGTATTCATTCCGACAACATGACCCAGCCAGCGTAGCCGCTGGATCTTTATTCGCTGCGCTATGTCTATGTCGTTGAAAATCTCATACAGCTTATCGTTCCATCGCCTGAAATATTCGCCGTTGCCAACGTGCAAAGGTACACAAATCTTACCCAGAATCTTTCTCTGAAACACTCCAAGCGTCGCTTCATCGGATGTTGTCATCGTCCACGCTTCTGCGCCATACGTTATGATCGTATTAGTTTTGCGGTGATACCAAATTCAGACATTGCGGCATACAGGTAACTCCTTTTCGTACTGTCGAAAGTAGCTTTGAAGTCGACGAAAAATGGTGTGTGTTAATTCTCCTTTCACGGGTCTTTTAAAAGATTTGGCGTATTGTGAATATTTGGTCCATGGTAGACTTTCCAGGTCTAAAGCCACACTGATAAGGTCCAATCAGTTGGTTGACCGTGAGCTTCTGCCTTTCTCACAATACGCTCGCTAGTACCTTATAGACGGTATTTAGAAGACTAATTCCGCGCTAATTGGCCCAGATTGCAGGATCTCCCTTCTTATGTATTGGGCAAAGCACACTTAAATTCCTATCGGCAGGCATGCTTTCATCCAACCATATTTTGCATAGAAGCTGTTGCATGCACCTTACCAGCTCCTCGCCGTCATGTGTGAATAGCTCAGCCGGCAGTCTCACTTCGTCATGGTCGCGTAGCGGAACGGGAACTTCGTCGTCAATGATTGGGGTATCGGGACTTCACATTCTCTGTGACATGCGCAGCTATCACTATTTAATAGGTTCGAGAAGTGTTCCCTCCATAATTTAAGAATGCTCTGGATGTCAGATACTAAATCGCCATCTTTGTTGTTACAGGAAATTGCCCCGACCTTAAAATGCCAAATACAAAAGCAATAGTAAAAATATTCCCCCTATAAACACATTTGATATAGAATCGAAACAAATTATAGAACTAATAGAAGATGGTTTAAAAAACCGAAGACTGATATTCCTCAGGCGGAACTTTGACGAAGAGGGTAAATGTGTACTATGTATTATGCAAGAAGTTTGTACACTCAGCATCTTACAAAGGCTGCGACCGATACAAAGAATTGCAGCAGAAAATTAGATTAAGAAAACATAACCTCATTGCTGCTAAAACAAGCACCACTGGAAAATTCACTAGCCCTAATTTTAGCTATGCCGACGTAACTAAAGAAAATATTGGGGCAAATACGAGTAGTCCTTCTAACAATCAAAATTTATAACTGTTAGAAGTAGACAAATTATGGCTCTTCAGAAGCAGCTCGATATACAAACTGCGCGAATCGATGCAATATGTAATCTAGTAGACTCAGTATGACTTCGCAATCGCATTTAAAAATAATTTCCATTAATGTTAATTTGATCATTAATATAAACAGAAGAATAGGATTAAGTAAGTTCTTAACAGATAACAATCCAGACATAGTTTTGCTGAACGAAACCAACCTAAGCGCAAAGCACCAACTAAAATTTAATGGATATAATTTAATAAGGTGAGATAGATCTAGAATTAATTAAAGAAAATATGAAATTTCCCAAAGTTTTTAATAATAGAGTAGACTCCCTCTCTTATTTAGAAGCTTGTATAATTAATATGCATGTGCCCCCGAATAATATTGCAGCTTATTATCCATCAGGAAACAACAACGATGCATTCAAATCAGAACTCAATGTAATATTTGAAGCTCTTGATCTTCAAAACCCAAATCATTACTACATATTAGCAGGCGGCCTTAATAGTACAGACTCGGACTGGGGAAACCTGCAAGACAATACTTAAAGCAACGTTTTTAAAGATTGGCTTACTTCAAACGCAATAGAATTTAGATGTTATATGTATGCCTCTGTAACCCCATCTTATGAAAGGACCCACTCCTTCCGAGATATTTGTATTGCTGATCATAGAATAGATATTCAAAAGGTCAGTGATACAATTAACTGTTTAAAATGCATCGACTATGATAGCGACAATTGTTCTATCGAAATCAACGCTACCTGTAAGGATGAAATATTCTATCTTAACTTGGCAGGCAATCCAATCCAAAAAACATTGGACTAAAAAAAACCAATTGGAAAAAATTTCGAAATACCTTGAACACACAAGTTTAGAAAGAGATTTTGGCACCAAACAATACAAACTTAACTAATTGAATGACAATATAAAAATTCAATTTAATAACCAACTCGAACACACACTTATTTCCCTTAAGAATAGCGACCCCTAAAAATGTTCAGTAATTAAACGAAAATTTCTAAAAAACGACAACTCAAATTAGTCACATAAACGTTCCTTTTAACTCATCAGATATACCTCAAAAAGCTGGCCACGATTGCAATCCACTAGAAAAAAATTTTACAACAATTACTCCATCAAAAACAGTGAAGATGTACCCGATATAGTAGGGATTCATTTTGAAGCAATTCATTCTTCAAAACAGTGCAAACTTGACAATCTCGTTCACTTACAGGTGCAAGAATGCTTCAATAAGATTTTAGAAACAAAAACTTTATTCGACAGCTTTCGAGCAACCAAAACAAGTTGTGATAACATCAAACAAGCCAATAATTTAACCGAAGAATAAACAGGCAACTTCTTTATTCGTTTCGATGATCTCTCAGATATATTTTCCAATCTTAAAAGTAAACTGTCCTCAAGTTTGGTCCAAATACCCAGCATTATTCTGAAAAACTTATCCTAAGAACTAATATCAGAATATTGCACACTATTCAACCACATGGCAGGCAATGGCAAACCTCCGAGTGTATTTCTGTCATGAAAAAGCTCCTCATAAAAATATCTGCCGTTCGGAGTCGGCTTGAAACTGTAGGTCCCTCCATTTGTCGAACAACATTAAGGCGCACACCACAAATACGAGGAGGAGTTCGGCAAAATACCCAAAAAGGGTGTACGCGCCAATTGTATATATATATATATATATATTCAACAATATGTTGAATAATGCCTTCATTCCTCCTATTTGGAAAACAGCTAAACTGATCGTGATAACAAAAAAAGAGAAAGACAAAAACTGTACCGACCAATTAGCTTGTTACCAAACTTTAGTAACGTTTTTGATTTCGTAATCAATATAAATATAAACAGGGTCACTAAAACCAACAACTTAGTGAATTCTAAACTATTTGGGTTCACATATAGATATTTAACTATACATGCGATTAACCTTTTGACCTCCGAAATTAACTGGAGCTGGAATAAAAAACATTTCACAGGAGCTTGCTTCTTAAACATTGAAAAGGCCTTCGACAAAGTGTGGATCGAAGGCCTGATATCTAAACTCATTGGCTATAAATTCCCGGTTCACCTCACCATTCTCATTAATAACAAGCTGTCAAAAAAAATTTTTCAGTACATATAAATAATATAAAAAGTAGTCGCGAATTTAATATAGCAAATGGTTTGCAACAAGGGACAGTAAATGAACGAAATGAACGAAACCAGAATCCCTATTCAAACCACTGAGAGAGTCAAATACCTCGGTGTTCACCTTGATATATTTTTATACTAAAACGATCACATTAACCTCCAAGTCGAGAAGACTGCAAGAGCTTTGCATATCTATAAAAAAATGTTTTCATCAAAACTACTGCACAAGAAAGTCACAATATTAATGTATCAAACCCTGGTAAGACCGATAGTCACATATGGTTGCTCAATTTGGTACAACATTTCACCCTCATATATGGAACGGCCAAGAAAGCTGGAGAGAAGAATACTACGATCATGTACTTCCTTATACAGATCACAAAATAGTAACTATACCAAACATCATACATCTCGAATTCAAAGCTTTATAACACGGCGAAAGTGCCCAGAATTGATTGTTATATTATACATTTAATAAGAAAACATATCCGGCGTTGCATATACAATACCAATAACATATTAATAAGGGCGTTTTACTACGAAAGCTACGATTATTTCTCACTAGCTATTTCTAATGGGTTTGCACCTCCCGAATCCTTCTTATACCTCGACAAAAAGGCTTTATATAGGGTTATTCAATAGGTGCGCCACAACTTTCTTCCGATAGGGAGGGCGAACGACGCAATATTTTTTTATTATTCGCTTGTCATTTGTAAACTTCATTTGTATACATTTCATCATGGAACGCTACACACTTGAGCAACGATTGCAAATCGTGCAAATTTTTTATGAAAATAATCGTTCTGTTGCTGCTACTTTAAGAGCATTACGGCCATTTTACGGTCCATTTAACAAGCCGTCCCGTTTTGGGGTTATGTGAAGTCATTGGTCTACAGTAACAAGCCGGCGACGATTTGTGAGCTCAGAGCCAATATTGAACGCGAAATTGCTGGAATTTCGGCCGATTTATGCAAAAGAGTGGTCGAAAATTGGGTTGAACGATTGGACTTCGTAAAACGTGCACGCGGTGGTCATGCAAAAGAAATCGAATTTCATACTTAAATGTATATGTTCAAACTCGATAATAAAAAAAAAATTAGTTAAAAAAGTCAAACCGTTTGTGTTTTATTCAAAAAAGTTCAAAAGTTGAAACGCTCTTACTGAAATACCCTATACAAAACGAAAACTACACACCAATAACACTGTGCGACAGTGATTTTATACTTTTTTGGAGACCTAGTACAACTTGTAGGTATAGTAAAACTAAGAAAAATGGTATAGGAGAAATTTCCAATACACCCCCAAAATCTCGTTTTATGGCCATGAAACCGTTTTTCAGTAGTGTTGCCGACTTAAGCAACCCGTAAAAATTTACGAAATAGAGCAACTCTGCGCGAAATTATGACTTGTCACTATAACTAAGCTTTACTCTTTTATATCGCTCATTTCATTTTTATCGGTGCACGCGGACACTTATAAGGCCTAATTGAAAGAAATAAAGAATAAGAGAGGAAAACTAAGGTAAAGAAAAACTGAAATATAATTAAACTATGAATTGTAAAAAATATGTAAAAACTAAAAGAATAAAATAAATAAATACCTTTACAGGTTTTTTAAAGCATCAATCAAAGAATCTATTAAAAATTAGAATCCTCTTTTCTTTACAACAAAATCTTTAAAAAACCTTATTAAATGATGGCGGAATTAAACGGTGCTCCAGCAACGCTAAACACAGTGGCTGAAGAAGTTGTAGTGCAAAATGATTGTGAGTATAACGTCACTAGTCCTGCACCGCCTGCAGATCAAAATCTACAAATAAATCTAGATGGCGACGGTGGCAGTCTCAGCGCACCACAAGAATTGCTAATCCATAGCAGAAAAAAACAGCTCCGTTTACAGCAACTAGAAGAGACCATGCGTTTAAGAGAAGAGTATTTACGGGAAAAATTTCGCATTTTAAACGCAGAAGATGCAGACGAGGAAATAGAAGGTCCATGTGTTATTGGCCCCACCAAAACGTGTGGAACTAATGTGAGCGGTAACACAGCATTTTCTCCTACTCCAGTGCAGCATGTACAAAATAACAGAACCAACATATGTCCAGCGCGTGAGGTACCGGTACATACAGTTATGCAGTCACCACGTCAGCCGTCGACGCGGACTGCGGCAGAGCGTAGTCAGGCCATACATGTAGACTGCAACGGTAATTCGCCAGACATATTTACAACGTTCACAGCACCAACAAGTACAGCGCGTTCGCCAAATCAGGTATTCGCAACTCAATCAGCCGATACCTGTAATTTGACGACTTCGCAGTTTGCAGCGCGGCAATGCGTGCCAAAAGACTTGCCGGTATTTAGCGGTGACCCCCAAGAGTGGCATATTTTTGTTAGTGCATATGAACAGAGCACACAAATGGCTGGTTACTCTCATCATGAGAATTTAGTTCGCCTTCAAAAATGTCTACGTGGTAAGGCTAGGGAGGTCGTGCGCAATTTACTGGTATTACCGGAGATGGTACCTGATATTATAAATACGCTCAGAATGTATTTTGGACGTCCTGAGCAAATACTTAGAGTACTTATTGATAGGGCGCGTCAATTACCATCGCCTAAGGGTAAACTTGATCTACTCATCGACTTTGCATTTGCTATCAAGAATATAGTAGCAATAATTCATGCAAGCAAACTAAGCGGTTACCTCAACAGCCCATTACTATTGCAGGAATTCGTTGAGAAGCTCTCTCAGGAGTCAAAACTTAACTGGGCAATTTATTCAACTGGCATGAATAACCCTTGCTTGGAAGATTTTTCTACCTGGTTGTCCACATTGGCTGAAGCAGCTTGCCGTGTTACGAATCCGGCATCACTCTCAGAGAAACTTAACAAGCGTGAAGCTCATTTGTACACGCATAAATCTGATGCCGTTTTAAAACAATACGAAGAAGCAAAATCTATGCCTAGATGCGCAGTATGTAATAACCCGCATAAGGTTCCTCAGTGTGACCGGTTTAAAGCACTCACTATGAATGAGAGATGGGACTTTGTTAAGAGGAAAAATCTATGCCGCCAGTGTTTGGGAACACACTCTCGCCGCTGCTGGAGTAATAAGTCGTGTGGGGTGGATAGCTGCACAGTACGTCACCACAGTCTCCTTCACAATTCTGATGTTAACAAAAATAGTGAAGTTTCAACGATGCTGAATAACCACCGTTCGATTTCCAGCAACAACACCACATATTTTCGAATCTTGCCGATAGTTTTGTATGGAAGAAATAAAACAATATCCACATACGCGTTTATGGATGATGGATCTACACTAACACTTATAGATCAAACACTTGCAGATGAATTGGGTGAGACTGGCGTTCCCGATCCTCTATGCATTCACTGGACTGGAGACATAAACCGGTATGAAGCTGATTCGCAACGACTCGATTTACGAATTTCAGGTAATATTCAAGGTGCGAAAATATATCCACTCCGAGGTGTTTACATGGTTAGTAGATTAAATATGTCATCATCAAAATTGATTGCTGACCAATTGAAAACAAAATATGCACATTTAAAAGGCATTCCCTTGCCAAACTTTATTGACATAGTTCCTAAGCTAATTATTGGTGTAAATAACCCCAATTTGATAATGGCACAGAAGGTACGTGAAGGTGGATGGCAAGATCCCGTAGGGGCGAAAACCAGATTAGTGTGGACAATTTTTGGTGGCGGTAATAATCAGAGTAAAGGTAACGGATTAAACTTACATAAATGCGACTGTGAGAGCGATAACAACTTGCATGAACTCGTAAAGTCTTTCATGTTGAATGAAAATATTGGAATTTCAGTGCCAAAGGTAAATCCAGTTTCAATGGAAGATCAACGAGCCATAGAAATTTTGGGTAACTGCGAGTTGCATGAGGGTCAGTACACCGCGGGCTTGCTGTGATCAAATGACAATATACGATTGCCAGACAGCTTGCCAACAGCTCTTAGGCGCTTTAAATGTCTGGAACGTAAGTTATCTAGCAATCCTGAACTAAAACGCAATATGCAGCAACAAATTAACAACTTAGTTAAGAAAAATTATGCGACCAAGTTACCGAACGAAGCTATAAATGATCGTGGTGACAAAATTTGGTATTTGCCGGTTTTTATTGTCCGCAATCCGCACAAGCCAAATAAAATTCGACTTGTGTGGGATGCAGCCGCAAAATCTAGAGATGTATCCCTAAACAATTTCTTACTGAAAGGGCCAGATATGTTAACTCCACTAGTAAATATATTATTCAACTTTCGAATGGGTAGAATCGCAATATGCGGTGATATCGAAGAAATGTTCCACCGCATTAAGTTACGACACCCAGACGCAGATGCTCAGCGTTTTCTCTGGCGTACTAACATGAATGATCCGATAAACGTTTACAGGCTCAACGTTTTAAGTTTTGGTGCTTCTTGTTCTCCATGTATAGCGCATTACGTGCGAAACCTAAATGCTTCGGTACACGCTGCTCAAAATTCTCAGGTAGCGTGTGCAATAAAGAATCACCATTACGTCGATGATTTTATTGATTCGACTCAAACCGTCGACGAAGCTATCAAATTGGCAAAAAATGTTCGAGATGTTCACTCTAAATGTGGTTTCAACATGCGTAATTGGTCAAGCAATTCGCCAGATGTTTTAGCAGCGCTTAATGGAGATGGGGAGCCACAACTTAGATCATTTGACTGCAGTAAGGATGTCATAAATTTCGAAAAAATACTTGGTATGTACTGGGAACCAAAATCCGATACATTCAGCTACGTGTTCAAATTTGTTCGGCTTAAGCGCAACGTATTCGCGGACAGGGTCGTCCCTACAAAGAGAGAAGTATTGCAAGTGCTCATGTCAGTTTTCGATCCGCTGGGACTAGTAGCTTGCTTAACTTCATATCTAAAGATTCTTATTCAAGATATCTGGCGAAGTGGAATAGACTGGGATCAACCGTTAAATTATGAACTTTCATTGAAATGGAAAACTTGGATTGAATACATTCCCGTTATTACTAGCGTGTCGGTACCGCGTTGCTACTCTCCACTCCTTTACGAGGATGACTGTAAAGTACAACTGCATACGTTCGTAGACGCAAGTGAAAATGCATACGCAGCCGTATCATATTTTCGTATTGAAGCTGGTGGTCACATCGTCAGTAGGTTGGTAGCAGCTAAAGCAAAGGTCGCACCGTTGCGCCCGCTCTCAATACCACGACTGGAACTACAGGCTGCGGTAATTGGTGCACGTTTAACAAACATGGTTGAGGAAGCACATCGTATAAAATTTGAAAAGCGTTGCATCTGGAGCGACTCAAAAACCGTTCTAAAGTGGCTTCATGGTGATCCGCGTAAATTTCAACAATTTGTAATGTTTCGTATTGCTGAAATCCAAGAAGCAACTGCTATCAGTGAATGGCGTTGGATACCAACAAAAATGAATGTCGCTGATATTGCTACGAAAACGAAGCCTTGCATTGAGGTAGCTCATCAATGGATAAATGGTCCCGCTTTCCTTACTTTACCTACTAAAGAGTGGCCGGCACAAGAAGATCTGGGTACGGTGAACACTAGCGAATTTCGAACTAAGCTTCTAATTCACAACGTGCGAAAGGTAAATATCAACTTTGAATATTTTTCGAATTGGCTTCGACTATATAGAGCTATAGCAAACTGTGTGCTTTACATCGAAAAACTTAAACAACGGCTCCAAATCACATCGGAAGGCAGTCATCTAACCGCATGTCATTTTCGGCGTGCAAAACTGTTTATTTTTAAGACAATCCAAATGGAACATTTTGACGACTGGTCATTGCTTAAAGTTGGTAAGCCTGTATGTAAAACTGGTCCGCTACGAAACCTGCAAGTTTATATGGACGATGAGCATCTCATTCGCGTGAAAAATAGGGCAACATATTTTCAGTCATGCGACCAGCCTCAACGTGATTTCATTGTTCTACCACCTGGTCATCGAGTAACCTATCTTATAGTAGATCACTATCATCAACGCTTTTACCATATTCAGCACGAGACAGCCTTGAATGAGGTAAGACAATTGTTTTTTATACCAAAACTGCGATCGTTATTTAAAGCTGTGAGGCGAAATTGCCAAGTATGTAAAATCGCGAACGCCGCTCCTCAAGCTCCACAAATGGCACAATTACCCATAGCCCGGCTTGCCGCATTCTCTCGTCCCTTTACGTATGTTGGAATCGATTATTTTGGGCCGATCTTAGTTACTGAAAACCGCAAGGCGAAGAAGAGGTGGGGAGTATTGCTGACCTGCCTGACAATAAGAGCTATACACATAGAAATAGCCCATTCTCTAAGTACTGACTCCTGTCTAATGTGCTTGCGAAATTTCATTGCTCGCCGTGGCTGCCCTGTTGAAATATATAGCGATAACGAACGTGAACTTGCTCACAAAGGTATCGCCTGGAAGTTTAATCCACCAGCTGCACCTCACATGGGGGGAGCATGGGAACGCCTAATAAGAACAAAAAAGGCAGTGCTGTATAAGATCTCGCCGTCGCAGAGATTCTCTGATGAAAGTTTACGTTCGGCTTTGCTGGAGGTGGAGATGATCATTAATTCTCGACCGCTGACATATCTATCGCTCGACTATGAGGACCAGGAACCGATTACCCCAAACCATTTTTTATTGGGCAGTTCAAATGGAGCCAAGCCGTTTTGTAAACCTGAAGAAATTAGCTTAAAAATGAATTTACGTCAAAGCGAGATGTTTGCGAATTTATTCTGGCGTCGATGGGTACGTGAAATGATTCCATCACTTACACGTCGCAGTAAATGGTTTGAAAAAGTGAAACCCATAAGCGAGGGTGACATCGTATTGATTGTCGATGAAAACGCAGAAAGGAACACTTGGCTAAAAGGTATAGCCGTCGAAACAACGATGGCAAAAGATGGACAAGTAAGGCGTGCTAAAGTAAAAACGAGGCAAGGTGTTTTAGAACGACCAGCAGTAAAGCTTGCAGTGCTCGACATCGGCAAAGACAAGGCAAGCTCCGAAGATTCGTCCGCTTACCGGGGGGACATTGTTGCCGACTTAAGCAACCCGTAAAAATTTACGAAATAGAGCAACTCTGCGCGAAATTATGACTTGTCACTATAACTAAGCTTTACTCTTTTATATCGCTCATTTCATTTTTATCGGTGCACGCGAACACTTATAAGGCCTAATTGAAAGAAATAAAGAATAAGAGAGGAAAACTAAGGTAAAGAAAAACTGAAATATAATTAAACTATGAATTGTAAAAAATATGTAAAAACTAAAAGAATAAAATAAATAAATACCTTTACAGGTTTTTTAAAGCATCAATCAAAGAAGCTATTAAAAATTAGAATCCTCTTTTCTTTACAACAAGTAGGTTGATGTGAAGAATAACTCCTAACTTCGCCAATTTCCATCCGATTTCGGATTTGTTTTTTTAGTTCGAAAGAAGAAAAACAAGCCTTTTTGACAGTGTGTTGACAATTTTTCTGAAATGACAACTGACGAGACTGTAGACGGAAGTATTTGGAATTTTTTTATTTTTTCTCTATTTTTTCAACTTTGACATAAATTTTACGATATTATCCGATATTGAGGATTTTTTTAGTACACTGCAGTTATAGTAAATTTAATTTTGCGACGAATGAGCTATATGTGACTGTAATTGAATTAAAATTAATAGAGTTGTGTGAGTTTTAAGATTTTTTTTTTTTTTTTTACTTATTTGGTATGTAGGTAGGTATAACTTACGCTAAATGGGAATAAGGACGTGTTTTGATGCGTTATTATAGATACGTAATATTTATTGGAGTATATATGTACTGTACTGCATACAACAGAACTGGTTAAAACTTACGAAAATATCTGACATATAATATTATCACACTTTTTTTTTTTCAATAGAAATAAGAAAAAGGTCCCAAGTGTACCAAAGCTCACACTGTACATTGATTAACAAAAGAAGTTTGTTATTATAATTTAACCTTATTAAAACGTCAAAGTTGTATTGTTTGTTTCATTGAAATTCAAGAGATATAAATCAAAACGTTGCCAGAAAAGTTGAACTTCTCAATATTCTCCGATGATGTGGCATCATCAGCCTTATCATAAACCAGATGATTGTTATTTTTATAAAACGGACGTAAACGGTCATCATTATAAAGCTCGAAAGCACATAAAGTATGCTGATGTTGCAACTGTTAAGAACCCCGTAGTCTTGGACAATATGATTGACTCAACTGAAGGAAGTTCAACTCATTGCTGATGATGATCAAACTGATAACAATAAACCTGATAATGAAGAGTACTTTCCGTCTGGTTCTAAGTCTTCAGAACGACACATTGTATCAAATTCAGATTTTCAGGATCTTTCTCGTGATTTACTTCTATCTTCTCGATTTAAACAATGGAATTTAGTTGATGACGACTTCAGATGAATGGTGATGATCGAATTTCTTACAGAAAAGTATTCAAAACTGATGAAGAGAATGACAAATGTACCGTACCATACTAAACTCCAAAGGGCCGTTTCCAATGCATTTTTAAGTTTGGAACCAGTTCCGTTGTGTACTGCACCGTACCATACCGTACAGTGCTGCACTGCACAATGCTCCAATAAATATTATGTGTTTTATAATGACACTTGTTATCATTTTCATGCTTCGATGCCTACATACCAAATTAGTAAAAAAAAAAAAAAAATCTTAAAACTCACACAACTCTATTAATTTTAATTCAATTACAATCAAATATAGCTCATTCGACGCAAAATTAAATTTACTAATATATAACAGTAGTGTACTGAAAAAAATCCTCAATATCGGATAATATCGTAAAAATTATGTCAAAGTTGAAAAAATAGAGAAAAAATAAAAAATTCCAAATACTTCCGTCTACAGTCTCGTCAGTTGTCATTTCAGAAAAATTGTCAACACACTGTCAAAAAGACTTGTTCTTGTTCTTTTGAACTAAAAAAACAAATTCGAAATCGGATGGAAATTGGCGAAGTTAGGAGTGATTCTTCACATCAACCTACTGAAAAACGGTTTTATGGCCATAAAATGAGATTTTGGGGGTGTATTGGAAATTTCTCCTATACCATTTTGTTTAGTTTTTCTATAGCCATAAGTTGTGCTAGGTCTCCATAAAAGTTTATTTAATTTTTTTTTGTCACACAGTGTAATATATCACATATTCAGAAGAGCGAACAATTAAATAATCACATCAAAAACACTTAATGCAAATAATCAATCCACCCTTACCATTAAATACTGCTGGTGGTTAACAAATGACACGCAACACTAACTCACACCACCTTTCTAGTCTAACTACCTTCCTTTACTACTTTTAAGCCTTTTATTATAAACAATAGTCTATGCATCGCTTTTGTTCCCTTTTTCCCTGCATAACTTCTAAGTTAAAACAAAATTAATTTCAATATTAAGGAAAAGTTACTCGGCATCATATAATATAGGTACTTGAGAGCTCGTCTAGAGACATTGTACGACACATCATTACTATACTAATATGTACTATTGTTTATTGTAGTACTTAATATTATTAATTGGAAATAAATAAACAAATATAAAAAAACAAAAAAAACCTAAATCCCTGTTAATATTAATGAAATATATTTGTTTTAAATTTTTCTCATGAGACATACTCGTATATCTTTGTATTCATAATAACATAATTATCTTTATAAAATCACAGCAGAACATCTTGTTAAGGATAAAAATGTATTTTTAACCAATTTTTTATCACAAATTGCATGGAATTTGACGGGTATATAATATTTAAGGTAGATTTTATCACAAAACAGGTTAAAAACGCGTCTCTATTGGAGTTTTAGTTCTCAAATGATACCAAAAAGTATAAGTTCCAAGATTTTCGATTTTCATATTTTTGCCCACGTTCGGAGCACTGTGCGACGGAATAAATATGACCGCTTGTCAAAAATTAAGTGATTGTGATTCTGTTATTATTTACTGAATATTCACAGTCTTAAGGGGTGGTCTAGAATAAAAAAAAAAACGTTTGAAATTTTAATATGATGTTCACAACATCAATGGCTATCGCCCGTACTAGAATCATATTATTATTTCAATTATTTCGTATTTTTTGGATTAAAAAACTGAAAAACCCCGATTTTTAGAGTGTCAAATGCTAAACCGCGCCATTTTGTACATTTTTTTATTCTAGTACGGGTCTACAGTCATACTGATTAATATTTTTTTTTGGTTTTTGTGTTTCAGATAAATAGAAGAGCCAAAATGGATGGTGTTGGTCTAATTTTCCGGAGGGTTAACTTCGGCGCCATTTTTTCATATTTTTCATATTTGTATGTAAAAGAACTTCAATAAAAATCCTAAAAAATTTAAATATCGTTTTCATTTTTTTATTGTAAAAATAGTTCTGAAAATACCCTACATTTTCGAGCTCTAGACCACCGGGACCCCCTCGTCTACTTAAAACTGTCCCGGCACGTTGGCGTTCGCTTTGCTTTGACGCGAGAAGCTCTAAATGTCGATATTATGAATGTGTAATACAAAAAATTTAATAAGCTGACGCAACACAGCGGTTTGTTTTATTATATAATACAATATATAGTAATAACTGCATTTACTTAATTCATACTTATTTAAATTTAACTCCGGTTCACATTCTTAGAATAATTTTATTTGCTTACATCTAATGATTGTCGACGTATGCGAAAGGACGAGAGTTACCATCTTGATGCTTCGCCTTGGTGTTTATGTGGGTATTGGGCTATTTGATGGATTCAGAGTATTTCTCTGAGCCAAACTTCCTCAATAAATTTTAAAATTGTTTTGTTTCCTCCTCTAGTAAACAATGATATTTGTTCCGCTTATGCAGCACTGCTGGGTACGATGTACTGTTTTTTTTTCACTTTCTTTATGTTTCCTTGCTAGTGCTAAGAAACTAATTTTTTATTCCTACCTACCCTACGACTCTTTACAGCCACCTCCTTCGAGGGAGCTAAGAGAAGTGGTCAAGTAGGCAGAATCCAATAATCTGGGGCTAATAGTGGGCTGTGACGCAAATTCACAGAACATTGTGTGGGGAAGCAGCAAATGCAACCCCAGAGGTCTCAAGTTACTGGATTTTATCCTGTCATCCGATTTGGTCATCCAAAACACTGCTAACAAACCAACTTTTGTGACCAGAAGGAGACAAGAGGTGATTGATTTAACACTTACCAATAGGTCAGTTGGAAATCAAATCAACCGATGGCGAGTTTTGGAAGAGGACTCTCTTTCTGATCATCGTCTTATCGAATTCCGACTGGGAATTGACACAATATCAATACCTTCCGGTAGGAATCCTCGAAATGTGGACTGGAACAGGTATGGTGAGCTTGTAACAGAGCGATTACCAAACCTGAAAAAACTCAAATCAGCAGAAATGATTGAAGATGCTACTAAGAAATTAGAAGGTACTTTAATCAATTGCTTTGAGGAACTGTGTCCACTCAGGCAAAGCAGACAGGGGAAAGCGGTTCCTTGGTGGAACCCTGAACTGTCGAAGCTTCGTGTACGGTCCAGGAAACTTCTTAATAAGGCCTTGAAGACCAAAACAGAAGAGGACTGGGCCAATCATCGACTTACACAGAGAGAATATAAGAAAAAAGTACGGCAAGCCAAACTTGAATCCTATAGAAATTTCTGCAGTAACGTCGAAGAAAGGAGGGAAACAGCGAGACTTTGTAAGGTCCTTCATTTAGACCGCTCAGTAAGGCTGGATTCCATTCGAAAACCTGATGGTTCATACACCATTTCCAAATCGGAAACGTTTAATGCTCTACTCGAAACCCATTTTCCGGGTAGGAGAACTCTCTCTGAAGCTGAGAGTGGCATGAACAATGACGGTGGCAACGGTGGAACCTCTAGGTACAGCTGGTATATTGCTAGTCGGATAGTGACAAGGGAATCGATAAGGTTTTCCTTATCTTCCTTTGAGAACTTTAAGTCCCCTGGACCTGACGGAATATATCCAGTAATGCTTAAAAAAGGAGGAGACAGGCTGATTGAGGCCCTGAAAAGGATCTTCACAGCCTGTCTTGCATTTGGTTATATACCATCCCAATGGCGACGCGTAAGAGTAGTATTTATTCCAAAACCAGGAAAAGATGACTATTCCCTAGCAAAAAGTTTTAGACCAATCAGTTTGACATCGTTCATGTTGAAAAGTCTGGAACGAGTGGTGGAGAAACATATTCGAGTGGGGGTATTGCCGAGAAGTCCACTTAGTAGAAATCAACACGCTTACCAGAGTGGAAAATCATGTGAATCAGCCTTACACGATCTTGTTAGCAAGATTGAAACTGGGCTGGAAGCTGACGAATACACAATGGGCGTGTTCGTGGACATTGAGGGGGCTTTTGATAATGCCACTTTCGGCTCGATATGTTCTTCTGCCGAACGACACGGAGTTAATCAAGCCATTATAAAATGGATATACTCCATGCTCTCTGAGAGGCTGTTAACCGCTGGTGGGAGCGACGACGAACAAATCACAGTCAGGGCCAAGCAAGGATGTCCCCAAGGGGGTGTTCTTTCTCCGCTGCTGTGGTGCTTCGTCGTAGACTCCCTATTAGCGGAGATGCAGGAGGTCGGCTTTCACGTCCAAGCATATGCGGACGACGTCTGTGCGCTAACATCGGATAAATCCTTAAGGAGGCTTTGCACGAAAGTGCAGAGGATCCTTGACAAAATCGATGATTGGTGCATGAGACAAGGTCTTTCCGTTAATCCGAACAAAACAACCATAGTCTTGTTTACGAAAAAACGGAAATTGGATGGACTCAGTCTTCCAACACTGAAAGGTGTGACACTTGGTCTTTCCAACGAAGTTAAATATCTAGGAGTAATCTTGGATAAGAAGCTGACCTGGGAGACACACGTTTCACTGAAGGTGAATCGTGCATTGAAGATTTTTCAGCAATGCCGTAGAGCCTTTGGCAAAACTTGGGGTCTGAAACCTGCTGTGGTCCTATGGATATACACGGCACTTATCAGACCAATCATCACTTACGCTTCTGTGGTCTGGTGGCGACGGAGCATGGTTAAGTCCACAATCCGGGAACTATACAGGCTGCAAAGAAGTGTATGTTTATGCATCACGGGTGCCATGAGTACAACCTCTGGTGATGCCCTAAATGCTATGCTTAATTTGCTCCCCCTGGATCTTAAGATACAACAGGAAGCAATAAAAGCAATGTGTAGACTCCATAAATATGGTTTCTGGCACGAAGATGGAACTTCGGGACACAGAGAAATCTTTAAGTTGCTGTCGGAGCAGTATCCACTGTTTTTGGCACCTAAAGATGACCTGATACCCACAGTTTCGTTCGGAAGGAAATTTGATGTCAGATTTCCATTGCGTGAGCAATGGAGCAATCCAGAATGCTTGCAGGGAGGTTTGACGGATATTTTCTTTACCGATGGGTCCAAGACTGAAATAGGGTCTGGAGCCGGATGGTACTTAAACGATAGTAATAAGTATCACTATGCTATGGGGGGAATGGCAACTGTTTTTCAAACAGAAGTTTTTGCCATCCTAAAAGTAGCCGAATGGATAATCGAGAGGAGATGGAGCGGGAAACAGATTGGAGTCTTCAGTGACAGTCAGGCTGCATTGAAGACCCTGTAGAATGCGAAGCAAACCTCGAAGATTGTTCAAGAATGTAAGAAGAAGCTTAATTCTGTCGCAAGACAAAACAGGCTTGTACTTATATGGGTTCCGGGACACTCCGGTGTTCAAGGAAACGAAATTGCCGACGAATTGGCCAACCGTGGATCAGCGGTGCCCCCACAGGGGCCAGAGCCAATAATCGGAATCAGTCCCGCAGGAATCAAGAACTGGATCAACGATTATTTAGGCAATCTACATAAAGAGCGATGGTCCGGTCTAGAACGCTGTAGAACTGCAAAGTGTTTTGTGACAAGTCCGAACAGAAAACTGTCAAACTTTCTACTAAAACTTAGAAGGAAAGACATTCGGTTGATGGTCGGCATCATTACAGGACACAACCCATGGGGTCAGCATATGACCACCATTGGAATCATCGAGGACCCGGTATGCCTGTCCTGCTTGGAGGAGCCGGATAGCACTGAGCACTTTCCCTGTGAGTGTCCTGCCTTTGCTAGAGCGCGACTACGGGTATTGGGTTCCGATGTCATGGGAATGAGTAATATTCGTTCTCTAAAACTGGAGGATATTTACAGATTCGCCAAAGAATCTGGAAAATTCTCACAGGACTAACTATCTCTATCTCTGTCTCTATTCTTTCCTATCTCTTTCTCTGATACTTTTCTCCCTCCCTCCTTGACTATCTACCCCCTTTCCAGAGCTTTAAATACAATGGGCTTTTTAGCCTGAGTGTTTTAGGAGCCACCAAATCTCCTGGTGCTCCTTGGCTCGACCTCTTCAAATTCAAATTCAATTATTTATTCAAATGAAATATATATGTACATACATTTATGATTAATTCGGATGTGAAAATAAAGGAAGTGAATGAATGGAGAGAGCCAGAAAGGACGGGCAAGGCCTAGTTTCCAGTTTCTCTTAAAGCTTGCGTTATCCCTCATGTCAACTGATTCCTCGTAGCTGGAAGCCAGAAAAACCTAGTTTTCAGTCTCCCTTAAAGCTTCCATTGTCCCTAATGAAGATTGCGAGATTTTATAAAAATAATGTTATATGGTTATTGATCGATTTCTCCCATTTTCAATCAAGCTACTTGGGATAATTACTAATTCATATGTATACTAAATAAAGTTAATGAGCTTTAATATTGGTACTACAAAAGTTTTGGATTCAAGAAGATGCACCCACTTAAATATCCCAAAATCTAGCCAAAGGGTAGCTTGATTACAATCGGATACTCCAAATAGTACAAGTGTTACCGACACAATTTAGCATATTTTATCCTTAATTACGGAAGATTATGTTTTAAAGAATAAAAATTCGGTTCCAGAAATGCCAGTGGACTAAAAAATGCATTGTTCCGTTTGGGTTCCATTGGAGACAGTGCATCAAAAAGAAAGATTGCATCAATGTTCGGTGTTGAAGATGGGGGAACCGTGATTACAATCATAGATCGAGATATTTTCGCCATTAGTTATTCGAAACCTCGAGTATATGTGTCTCGAGAAGAGAGGCGAAACATTGTCGGAAATACAATTTACTAATCGCCACGGTGTATTGGCTATGTCGATTACACCAGAATACGTTTGTCGGAGTCACTCATTAAAGATCACAAGCTCTACCTTTCTAGAAAAATACAGCATTCTTTTAAAATGCAAATAGTCTGCGACTATTCTTTGAGAAATCATAATGCAACAAAGGAATGTAAATGTAAAGACAATGGATAGCCATTGAGTCTGTGCGTTCCGTAAAACACTTCGACGACTAGTGCTACATGGGGACTGGCACTTTCGTGAAGGAGTATGGTTTGACCATTCTTATTCTCTTCTTAATTGGCGCAATAACCGCCTACGCGATTTTGGCCGAGCTAAACAAAGCGCGCCAGTCGTTTCTTTCTCGCGCTAACCGCCTGCAGTTGGACACACCAACTGAAGCTCAGTCCTTCTCCACCTGATCTTGCCAACGCAGATTAGGCCTTCTTCTTCCTCCGCTACCACCAGCTTGTACCGCAACGATAACTTTCAAAGCCGGAGCATTTGCATTCGGACAACGTGACCCAGCTAGCGTAGCCGCTGGATCTTTATTCGGTGCGCTATGTCTATGTCGTTGAAAATCTCATACAGCTCATCGTTCCATCACCTGGGACATTCGCCGTTGCCAACGTGCAAAGGTACAAAAATTTACGCAGAATCTTTCTCTCAAACACTCTAAGTGTCGTTTCATCGGATGTTGTCATCGTCCACGCTTCTGCGCCATGCGTTATGACCGTATTAGTTCTTCGGTGATACCAAATTCAGACATCGCGGCATACAGGTTACTCCTTTTCGTACTGTCGAAAGTAGCTTTGAAGTCGACGAAAAAATGGTGTGTGTCAATTCTCCTTTCATGGGTCTCTTCCAAGATTTGGCATACAGTGAATATTTGGTCGATGGTAGACTTTCCAGATCTAAGGTCACACTGATAAGGTCCAATCAGTTGGTTGACCGTGAGCTTCTGCCTTTCTCACAATACGCTCGCTAGTACCTTATAGACGGTATTTAGAAGACTAATTCCGCGGTAATTGCACAGATTGCAGGATCTCCCTTCTTATGGATTGGGCAGAGCACACTTAAATTCCAATCGGCAGGCATGCTTTCATCCGACCATATTTTGCATAGGAGCTGATGCATGCACCTTACAAGCTCCTCGCCGCCATGTTTGAATAGCTCAGCCGGCAGTCCGTCGGCGCCCGCGGCTTTGGTGTTCTTTAGCCGCGTTATCGTTATTCTCACCTCGTCATGATCGGGTAGCGGAACGACAACTCCGTCGTCAACGATTGGGGTATCGGGATCTTCACATTCTCTGTGACATGCGCAGCTGTCACTGTTTATTAGGTTCGAGAAGTGTTCCCTCTATAATTTAAGATTGTTCTGTACGTCAGTCACCAGTTCGCCGTCTTTGTTCTTACAGGAAAATGTCCCGATCTTAAAACCTTCTGTAAGCCACCGAACTTTCTGGTAGAATTTTCGGGCGTTGTTCCTATTGGCCAGCATGTCAAACTCCTCGCACTCACGTATTTCGGCTTCTCGTTTTTTCTGTCTGATAATAACTCTCTCTTCCTTTCTTAGCTCTCGGTAGCGATCCCGCATGGTTCGCGTTGCGCCCGATCGCAGCGGGGCTCTATAGGCAGCGTCTTATCTTTCTGCGGCAGCATGACATACCACGTCGTACCAACTTTTTTTCGGGCTCGCCGGAATCCGATTTCTTCTTTGGCGGTGGTACGTAGAGAACGAAAAATGTTGCTCCATTGCTCGTGCATGCCGGTTTGTTGGACAGTACTCACTGAGAGCAGGAGTGAAAGTCGAGTGACTAATCTTCTGGCTGTCTGTTGTGATTGCAGCTGTTTGATGTCGAACATTCTTTGCGTAGGTAGATGTACTTTTTTGCTGCACAGAGGTGTGTGCGCAGTTTGGCTGCAACAAGGTAATGATCCGAGTCGATGTAGGGTTCTCGTATCGGACGTAGGTACACAAGGATCACATCATGATCGATCTGGTATCGCGTTTTTTGATCAGAAGACAGCTAGGTGGCTTGATGAATCTTCTTATGCTGGAATCTGGTGCTACGGACTACCATGTTTCGGGTCCCGGCGAAGTCTATCAGCCTCTGACCGATACCGGCTGTTTCATTGTGCAGGCTGAATTTTCTGACTGTGGGAGCGAAAATTCCCTCCTTGCCCCACCCTGGCGTTGAAGTCGGCCAGCACGATTTTTATGTCGTGTCGGGGACAGTGCTCATAGGAACGTTCCAAGCGCTCATAAAAGGAATCTTTGGTCGCATCGTCCTTCTCTTCCGTCGGGGCGTGGGCGCAAATGAGATGCAAAACAAATTGGGCTTTGATGTGAATTATTGCGAGACGTTCGTCCATGGAGTGAACGACAGTACTTGGCGACGAAGTCTTTCTCCCACAACAAATACGACACCAAATTTGCGTTGCTTAACTTGGCAGCTGTAGTAGACGTCGCAAGGACCTATGGCTTTCTTGCCTTGCCCCGTCCATCACATCTCTTGAATGGCAATGATGTCAGCCTTTGCTCTCACGAGGACATCCACCAGCGGGGTAGAGGCACCTTCGCTATTAAGGAACCGGACATTCCAGATGCATGCCCTAAAATCTTGGTCATTAGTTCGTGTGCAGTGGTCGCCATCAGTATAGGGAGACTTTTTTAATCATATCATTGGGGGGAATTTTTAAGTGGCTGGTCCCAAACCCATAGCACAACCAGCTATCCTGGAATGCTTCATCTCCTCACGTTAGCTCACTCCCGAACGGGAGTTCGGAAACTACCCAGAGGATACTTGGGCTAATGCCGGAAGTTGTGAGCTGGTTGAACCATATCCAGGAGAGTCGTCCTGGTCAGTCCCTAGTGAATGGCGATCAATAACTTTCCCCACTTGCGTGGACTTCAACATATGGAACCATCCTCTTACATCCAGAATACTTTCCCGATAAAATTTCGCATATACCTTGACGCTAGGCTCAATGAAAACGATAGGAGAGCATTAATCTGCGATTAGAGCGGCCCAAACCATTACTTGTGTCGGGTGCTGCCTCCTGGTGTCTAATCAACTACTCAAATTCTCGTATGAATGGTCGGTCAAATAAAACCTATTATTTCGGGGAATAACGAATTGCTCAATTAGAAAAATTTTCTCGTCAGAAAACAAAATGTTTGGAAATGGACCACTTTCGGCCAAGCAAAGCAGCTCCTTCGCTCTCTCAAGTCTGACTTATTGCTGCTGTGGTGTGAGATCATGCGCCTTTTGGATCTTGTAAACCCTGATATTGAGATAAATTTTCAGTATGTGGAAGATGTTACGGTCAGATATTTTCAGTTCTTCGTTATTTGATTGGCACTTCGTCGGGGATTTCGCTCAAGTCGCTTCTTCACTTTTTGAACCATTTCACGTGACGTTGCAGTCTTTTGATGACCACCTCCATGACGTTTCGCGATGTTACCAGTAGAATTGTAACGAGTAATGGTGTGATAAACAAAAACTTTACTTACTTTAGGTGCTTGAGCTCACGAACATGCGCTGGTTGTAATTTTTCTGCTAAATATAATGCAATCACACTTTTACGTTTGAAATCCATTACTGATTTTTTTTTTCACGTTTACTCTCAGCAAAATGCTTCCGCTCACTTGTAAACAATACTCTGAACTCTCATTTAGCCAACTAACAGACACCTGAAGCACGGGCATCAGCTGCGCGAGCGGTCTGAAGTTGGTTACACTTCCAGACCATGTAGGAACCATTTCTCATCTCCCTTGATGATTCGGTATAAAAAGCGCTGTTTATGATCACGTGGTGCTCGATGGCGTGCCAAATGCTGAGAGCAATTTGAAGCTGACACTCTTTGTTTGTTTTGTTGAGCTCGTGACGCAGCCATGCTTGCAATTTTTCGATAAATTCCTTTGAATGAAGGTGATTGAGGATTTCTTTATTATCGCAGCCCTTTTTTGCGCCAATTCACGACTCGTTTGCCGACCGTTCTCTTTCAAAAGTGATTTCAGACGTGCTTCATCGAATTCAGAAGGCCTTTCGCTGCGGGACGTGTCATCGACGTCAAAATCGTCATTTTTAACTTGGCAAACCATTTCCGTGCTGTGGACTCGCCTATGAAACGTTCTCCATACCCGGGCTGCTTTGGAAGCTTTTTGACCTCGATGAAAAGCAAAGAAGAGAAGATGTCGAAAATATTGACGTTTACCTCCTGGGTATTCCACTTCTAATAAAAAATTAAATAAGTCAAAAATAGAATTAACGTAGTTTTGTAGAGCAGAAAGGGTTTTATCGAATGAATACTATATATATTATATATGGGAACTTCCACAGAAAAGTCTACCTTAACCGAAAACCTAGAATATGATTAAACAAAAAAAAAAATGCTTGATTTATTAAAGAAAACTATTTAAATATCACAAAAGTAATATTTTCAAAATTTTCCTTAATTGCGTTCTTGAGTTGTCGGAACACAAATTTCATGTTCACTTGGTGATCAGTTTTTTTATTTACAAGAGCGTTTTCTCTTTGCTGTTTAAATTTTTTAAGAGTAACTCTGCAATTCAACTCTAATAGCTACAATTTGGCAATAACAACAACTAGGCGTAAAACCAAGGTAAAAGAGCAGTGACGTTTCAATTAACGGTAAATTTTGCATTTACTCTTAAAAGATATTCATCAATAACGTCACGCTATACAGATGCTATTTAGTCTTATTATAACTGCGCTGGCGATTGTAGATGCAAATAATTTGGTATTTTAATAAAAGTTGATAAAGTTTACAAATTAAATTAAAAATTACGCCATTTAAGCAAGGAATTTCTGTCGTATTGAGCTTCAAAGTTTCGTAACGTCTCGCCATATTGTAAGTAATTTTCTCGATGGGCGATGGCTTCTTCTGAATTATAATTCAATCATGTCTTATGTAGATGGATTCTTCGAGTAACTGTAAAAAATACTCAAAGTGCTATAGGGAAAAACTAAAAACTGACCCACTGAGGCGGGAGAGAAGCCGTTTAAAAGCAAAAGAGAGGGCATCAAAGTACAGAAAAAGGTTAGAATCCAGCAAGCATGAAAGTGATGCAATAAGAAAACAAAATTGTAAAAGACAACAAGCATTTCGCCTGAGAAAGAAAAATGAATGTGCCAAAGAATATAGCCCAGAAGCCAATCAGCCCTATAAATGCAGGCAAACAATAGGAAAGGCATTAAAAAAAACCAAAACTGCTTTGCCGGCCGACCCACAGAAAAGAAGGTATATTGTTGATTTGTTATACAAAAAATATGGTACATTATCATTGAAGAACGAATCTAAATCGGCAATACAAGAAAAAAAACAGTTTGTCGTAGACTTTTACTCAAGAGATGATATTAGTGTCCAAGCCGCAGGTAGAAAGGACACATTGATTGTCGATGGGGAAGTAGTGGCCAAGCGTTTTATGGTGCTATCTGTTGCTGAGTCGTACGAACTTTACAAATTGGAGAAAACTAATAGCTTCGTTTCTGCATTTTACGAATTGCGACCAAAACATGTGCAACTCTCATGCAAGATACCACATAATATGTGTGTTTGTAAGCATCACGCCAATTTAGCATTTGTTTTGGAAAGCAGTGCGGATTTTATAAAATCTTTTTCATCCAACTTTGAAAAATTTCTCGAATCTGCTTGTTGCAACATTAAAAACGAAAAATGTATGATGAACAAGTGCAAACCTTGTGTTCAGGATGTAAAAAATGAATTAATGCCCTTAAAATATTAGCCATTGATAGATGGATCTGTTAAATGGAAACATTGGCGCAAAGTTGAAGACCGCATTGCTTTGAGATACACCGAAGGATCTTTGTCTGATCTTTTGTACGAACTAGATGCCCAGTTACCTTTGTTTAAACGCCACTTTTTTATTAAACGTTCCCAACAAAACTATTTCGAAAGCAAAAAAATGGCATTAGCTCCGACGATCTAATTCTTCAAATTGACTTCGCAGAGAACTATAGGTTAACTTGTCAAAATGAGGTGCAAAGCGCACATTTTAGCTACCGTCAAATTACCATTTTCACTTGCGTTGCTTGGCTGGTTGGCGAAGTAAAATCGTACTCTATAATCAATGACAAACTCACTCACAATAAATTCGATGTGTGCTGTTTTTTAACAAAACTTGTAGATATAATCAAAAAAGAACATGGGCAATTTCAAAATATTTATATTTTTTCGGATGGAAGTAGCTCTCAGTTTAAAAATAAGTATATTGCGCGAAGCCTGCCAGATTTTGTTTTTGAATTTGGTTGCAAAGTTTTAGAGTGGAATTATTTTGCATCTTCTCATGGTAAAGGTGCGGTCGATGGCAACGATGTGCAACAATAAAACCAAAAGTTTGGAGGTAACAAAAACGAAAAATATAATTTTGGATACTGCAGTTTCTTTTTACCAATGTGCTCGAAATCATATATTTGGAGTTAACTTAGTTTACATTCCCACACAGCAAATAGAAGAGTTTTCTGTTTTGCTAATATAATAGAAAAGTGGAATGAGTTGCCGAAAATTTCTGGAATACATAAAATTCATCATTTATCAAGCAGCGAAGACAGGCAAATAAAAGCAGCCGAGACTGCGTTTTCACATAAAAGTGTTGTATAATAATAAAATTAACTTAGAATATTTAAATAAACAAAATCGTATTTTTGAAATAAAATTCATGTTTGATTTTTAAACGTCAAAAGTTATTTGCCTATTTATTTGGTTTATTTTCTTAAAACATCAAAATCACAGCGCTAACCCGAATTGAAGATGGTTCCATGTGTAGAAGTCCACGCAAGTGGGGAAAATTACTGATCGCCATTCACTTGGGAATGGCCAGGACGATTCTTCTGCATATGGTTCAAGCAGCTCACAACGGCCGGGATTAGCCCACGTATCCTCTGGGTAGCTTCCGAACATCCGTTCGGGAGTGAGCTAACGTGAGAAGGCGAAACATTCCAGGATAGCTGGTTGTGCGCTGGGTTTGGGACTCGCCACTTAAAAATCGCCCCCAATGAAAAGTGTAAAAAAGCCTCGGATGAGACCTCCCTATACTGATGCCGACCCCTGCAAACGAACTAAGGATTATGATTTGAGGGCATGCACCTGGAATGTCCGGTCCCTTAATGGGGAAAGTGCATCTGCCCGGCTGGTTGATGTTCTCGTGAGAGTAAAGGCTGACATCAGTGCCATCCAAGAGATGCGATGGATGGGGCAAGCCAAGAAAACCATAGGATCTTGCGACGTCTACTACAGCTGCCATGTAAAGGAGCGCAAATTCGGTGTCGGATTTGTTGTGGGAGAGAGACTTCGTCGCCAAGTACTGTCGTTCACTCCGGTGGACGAGCGTCTCGCAACAATCCGCATCAAAGCCCGTTTTTTCAACATATCGCTAATTTGCGCCCACGCCCCGACGGAAGAGAAGGACGATGCGACCAAAGATTCCTTCTATGAGCGCCTGGAACGTTCCTATGAGCGCTGCCCCCGCCACGACATAAAAATCGTGCTTGGCGACTTCAACGCCAGGGTGGGCAAGGAGGGAATTTTTGGTCCCACAGTCGGAAAATTCAGCCTGCACAACGAAACATCCGGCAACGGACAGAGGCTGATCGACTTCGCCGGGGCCCGAAACATGGTAGTCTGTAGCACCAGATTCCAGCATAAGAAGATTCACCAAGCCACCTGGCTGTCTCCTGATCGAAAAACACGAAACCAGATCGATCATGTTGTGATAGATGGAAGACACGCTTCTAGTGTATTAGATGTACGTACGATCCGAGGACCCAACATCGACTCGGATCACTACCTTGCTGCAGCCAAACTGCGCACACACCTCTGTGCAGCAAAAAAGTGCATCTACCTACGCAAAGAATGTTCGACATCGAAAAGCTGCAACCACAACAGACAGCCAGAAGATTAGCCACTCGACTCTCACTCCTGCTCTCAGAGAGTACTGCCCAACAAACGGGCATCCACGAACAATGGAGCAACATTTCTCGTTCTCTACGTACCGCCGCCGAAGAAGAAATCGGATTCCGGCGAGCCCGAAAAAACAATTGGTACGACGAGGAATGTCATGCTGCCGCAGAAAGAAAGGATGCCGCCTATAGAGCCACGCTGCGATCGGGCGCAACGCGAGCCATGTGGGATCGCTACAGAGAGCTGAAAAAGGAAGAGAGACGTATTATCCGAAAGAAGAAACGAGAGGCCGAAATACGTGAGTGCGAAGAGTTTGAGATGCTGGCCAACAGGAACAACGCCCGAAAATTCTACCAGAAAGTTCGGCGGCTTACAGAAGGTTTTAAGACCGGGGCGTTTTCCTGTAAGAACAAAGACGGCGAACTGGTGACTGACGTACAGAGCAATCTTAAATTATGGAGGGAACACTTCTCAAACTTATTAAACAGTGACAGCTGCGCATGTCACCGAGAAAGTGAAGATCCCGATACCCCAATCGTTGACGACGGAATTGTCGTTCCGCTGCCCGATCATGACGAGGGCGCCGACGGACTGCCGGGTGAGCTATTCAAACATGGCGGCGAGGAGCTGGTAAGGTGCATGCATCAGCTTCTATGCAAAATATGGTCGGATGAAAGCATGCCTGCCGATTGGAATTTAAGTGTGCTCTGCCCAATCCATAAGAAGGGCGATCCTGCAATTTGTGCCAATTACCGCGGGATTAGTCTTCTAAATATCGCCTATAAGGTTCTAGCGAGCGTATTGTGTGAAAGGCTGAAGCCCACCGTCAACCAACTGATTTGGCCTTATCAGTGTGGCTTCAGACCTGGAAGGTCTACGATCGACCAAATATTCTCAATACGCCAAATCTTGGAAAAGACCCATGAAAGGAGAATCGACACACACCATCTTTTTGTCGACTTCAAAGCTGCATTCGACAGTACGGAAAGAAGTTACCTGTATGCCGCGATGTCTGAATTTGGTATCCCCGCAAAACTAATACGGCTATGTAAGATGACGTTTCTCAACACCAGCAGCGCCGTCAGAATTGTGAAGGACCTCTTCGAGCCGTTTGATACCAAACGAGGTTTCAGACAGGGTGACTCGCTGTCGTGTGACTTCTTTAACCTGATGTTGGAGAGCATCGTACGAGCCGCAGAACTTAATCGCTCAGGCACAATATTTTATAAGAGCGTACAATTGTTGGCGTGTGCCGATGATATTGATATCAGGCCTTAACAACCGCGCTGTTAGTTCTGCCTTCTCCAAACTGGATAAAGAGGCAAAGCGAATGGGTTTGGTGGTGAACGAGGACAAAACGAAGTACCTCCTGTCTTCAAACAAACAGTCGGCGCACTCGCGTATCGGAACCCACGTCACTGTAGACAGTTATAATTTCGAGGTTGTAAAAGACTTCGTCTATTTAGGAACCAGCATTAACACCGATAACAATGTCAGCCTTGAAATCCAACGTAGAATCTCTCTTGCCAACAAGTGCTACTTTGGACTAAGTAGGCAATTGAGTAGTAAAGTCCTCTCTCGACGAACAAAACTAACACTCTACAAGACTCTCATCATGCCCGTCCTAACGTATGGCGCAGAAGCTTGGACGATGACAACATCCGATGAAGCGACGCTTGGAGTGTTCGAGAGAAAGATTCTGCGTAAGATTTTTGGACCTTTGCACGTTGGCAACGGCGAATATCGCAGACGATGGAACGATGAGCTGTATGAGCTTTACGACGACATAGACATAGCACAGCGAATAAAGATCCAGCGGCTACGTTGGCTGGGTCATGTCGTCCGAATGAATACAAACGCTCCGGCTTTGAAAGTATTCGATGCGGTACCAGCTGGTGGTAGCAAAGGAAGAGGGCGGCCTCCTCTGCGTTGGAAAGATCAGGTGGAGAAGGACTTGGCTTCACTTGGTGTGTCCAACTGGCGCCGGTTAGCACGAGAAAGAAACGACTGGCGCGCTTTGTTAAACTCGGCCAAAATCGCGTAAGCGGTTATAGCGCCAATTAAGAAGAGAAGAACCCGAATTGAATATCTACATACACCCCTTCTATTTGAAGTTTCTACAAAAAATGTAAAAATTGGTATATCAAAAAAAAAAAAATTTATATAAATTTCAGTAACATAACGTCAGGTAACGTCACGCCAGACACTTTGTGTGGTAAAAAAAAACCGAAACCATTTTTTTAACATAGGAAATTGGAATGTGAACCTTAAATATTTAAATATCCTGACAAAAAGTTTCCCTCGAATAGTTCTACAAAATTCGAAGAATTATGCTTTTTCAAAATTCAAGATAAGGGGGACTTCCGTGTTTTGTAACGTCACGCCAGCTTATATATCAGCTTATATTATTTAGTGTTGTTAATAAATTTCTGTAACTTGTTTACTAGAATAAAGTCCCCTTTATTACAATGCAACTATGCATATAAAATTTTTCGAAATGTTCAGTAAAGCATTTGTTTTTTTGACATTTAGTCATTCAAATGTCACGTCACGCCAGTTTGGAAATACCCATATATATAATTGGCGCGTACACCTTTTTTAGGTATTTGGCCGAGGTCCTCCTCGTATTTGCGACGTACGTCTTGATGTTGTTCCACAAAAGGAGGGACCTACAGTTTCAAGCCTACTCCGAACAGCAGATATTTGTTTTTTTATGAGGAGCTTTTTCATTTTTCTTAGTTTTGGTGTTTCAAGATTCTCTCTGAACTCCGAATGGTAGTCACGTACCAACCCATTCGGCTACGGTGGCCGCAAAATCGTTGTAAAATTAAAGAAAATATAAAACGCTATGTACTTATTCCCCAACCCAATAATTAGAGTTTGTGTGTATCCTTAATCTAAGGCAGATAATTAAAATTTATTAAATTTTGTTGGTTAGGCTAGCTTTGGAGATATGTACATTTGAAGATACTTGTTATATTTTCTATCCTAGCTTCCTGTAGAAACTTTGATGCTGTACTCAACGAGAAAGTTTGAGTTTGCTAAGGGCTGGGCATAAATCTATAGCTAGTAACTCCGTTATTTGATTTTATTCAATATTAATTTATTTATCTATTGTAATTTCACTTAATACTAACAGCGAGATATACGCTTGGCTGGAGAAATTATATTGATGCGTTCGCGTGTCCTGGCGCCAAGTAATTAATGCTGAAAACAGTCATCGACGTAAACGTCCCCTGTTAGCTGTTACGATCAAACTAATGAGAGCCCCACGTAAATGAAGAATTACTTCCCTTCCGCATCGTAGTATCGTAGATTTCGTCGTAGGATTTTTGAAAATTCCCGTGGAACGGTGTGAGCTGATTGCTCTCTCACCACACAGTGTTGCTAAACAGTACATTTCGAAGTCATTTACAAAATAAACTTTGAAAAATTTTAATTTTTGTTAAATTAACTTAAAAATAATATTGAATAATGTTAATTATAGATGGTTAATGGTTAATGGTAGTAAAGGGTTAAGGTATGGCCCTTTAGAACTGCGACCATATTGATCTATTGTGCACCCTATGCTGTCTATTGACTGTTAAGTATGCTTATGAATTGTACCAACTCCTTCTGAGGGAGTGATTGGAGGTCTTCATCTGTATGCATGAACTTGTTCCTTCTATGCGTCAACCCCGGACATTCGATGATGAGATGTTCTATAGACTCCTCTTCTTCGCAGCAAAATCTGTAGGTGCTGGTGTTAGTTATGCCTAATTTATGTAAGTGTTTGTTGCAGGTGAAGTGACCCGTGAGGGCGCCTGTGAGAGTGCGAATGCTCTTTTTGTTTGACGTGAGGGCCATGTTAGCTCTTTTAGCGTTGAAACTTAGGAACTTGTTGTCGAAGGCTCCCTCTATGTCTAGGTAAGCAAATTGCAGCTTATGGAGGGGTTTTTTGAAGATTACTTCTTCTCTTAGATGATATTCAAGTAGTTTTTCCATTGTCTTTAACATGAACGACGATAGACTGATTAGTCTGTAAGATTTTGGAGAATCAGGGGGTTTGTTACCTCCCTTAGGAATAAATATTGAAAAGGTCGAGCCAAGGAGCACCAGGAGATTTGGTAGCTCCTAAAACACTCAGGCTAAAGAGCCCATTGTATTTTATAATTAAATATTATCTTCACTTTCCTCCATATCTTTGGAATGTATTCCAAAATTAGACTAGCTCTGAAGATTTTCACCATGACTCGGATCAGTTCCACAGTGCCTTTGGATAGAAGTCCTGGGAATAAGGAGTCAATTGCCCACTCTACCCTTTCAAAATTTATGATTTTATTGACAAATGAGACCGTCGATCTCCGTTGATGGTGAGTTACCATGTCTAGACTATCGATTGATAGGTCATGACTTTTACAATCTGGGAAGTGAGTCTTTAGAAGAAGCTCTAGTGTTTCTACGAATGTGTTAGTAATAGTTCCGTTTGGACCTTTTAGTGTGCCTATGGGACTTGAGTCACCGTTGGAGAGTGGTTTTTGGGTTCTAGCTGTTGCTGGAGTATCTTTTAGATCCTCGCAGAAGTTTTTCCAAGAGTTTCGTTTGGATTTCCTTACTTCTTTGTTATAGTTAGTTAGGGATTTCCTATATTCGTTCCATTTATTTGTTTTCTTTGCAGTGTTGAATAGTTTCCTCGTTGCTTTCCGAAGTTTGTCAAGTTCGTTGTTCCACCAGGGAACCCTCTTCGTGGGGAATTTCATTTTTAGTGGACAACAGTCTTGGTATGAGGCTATAATTGAGTCAGTCATGTCTGTTACTGCCTTTTCTAGCTCCTCTGTTGATGTTATTTTGCTTACGCTGTTATTAAGCTTAGCTGAAAGAGATTCATTGTATCTTTTCCAGTTTGCTGTTTTTGGGCTTCTGTAAAATGTGGAAAACTTTACCACCCTATTTAAGTCAAAGAGTATGTGTTTGTGGTCAGACATTGAGTCTTCATCCGAGACTCTCCAGTTACTGATCATATTCAAGGATTTGTTAGTAATTAGAGTTAAATCGAGTACCTCTTGTCGTATTGCGTTTACAAAAGTGGGTTTATTACCCCTGTTTACTACTGTGATGTTACTAAGTAATAAAAATCGAAGGAGTGACTCACCTCTATTGTTTGTATTCGTGCTACCCCATGCCACATTGTGGGAGTTTGCGTCGCAACCAATTATAAGGGTTTGATTGTGGGTTTGGCAATACTCCACTAGGCCTCTGATTTTCTCTGGTGGTACTCCGTCTGCTTCCACCAAACTCCGCTTCGACCAGTATTGTTGATATGTCGCCATCCAGGAATTCTGTGAATTGCAAAAATTTAATATTGGTATCTATGAATATCGCAGCCCTATTTTTGACAGCCCTTTTATCATAAATTACCTGTGTGTTTTGGACATTGACGCCTTGAGGATGGCCTCTGTAGATCTAGAGCTTCTGCTAAACTCAGTGGTAGCAGCCTTAGCATGGTGAAGATTTGCCTGGAGGCACCTCATTTTGTTGGTTAGTTTTCGGAGTGGTTGGGAGGACTTTCATCCTTTTCTTCTAACTCCACTGCCTCCATTTGGTCAACTAACTCTTCCGTCGTTATGTTTTCAGCTTTCAGCCTGAGGGTCACTTAGATGAAACGGTAGTTTACTCTACCATTATACTCCTTCAGGCTGGCGCTAATTTTTGATCTACCGCTACGACTAGCGTTACGTTGGAGCCTCTTTCGGCTCTTTTTAGCAGGCGCCAGGAATCAACATTGAGACCTTTATTCTGCCCCTGCACAAAGTCCAGTATCTTGGCTGTCTCAACTTTGAGGGAGTTGGGAAAGTACCCCACTGCGATCCGAGAGTGAGGACTTTTGGATTCCTCTGTGGCCCACAGTGTTGCACCCTCCCACGGCGACGCATTTGAAATGGCCACCTTGACCCATTCTGCCGATGTGCTCTCCTTACAATGCAGGACAAGGTATCCTGCCTTGTAAGTAGTGCCCAAGATCGCTGGTTTTGTGGCCATGTTTTTCCCCGCCAGTATTTTGTCCAACAGAAGTTGTTGGATGGAGTCCATTTGTTCGGTCGTCAGTATCGTATTAGGGTAGTCCCTAGCTAGTACTGCCAACCTGACTCCTGTTGTTACATCTTTGTATGTGGCAGTGGGCTGCTACTTTTTGCCTCTTAGAGCTGCGTCTTTCGATGCTTTTTGGCTGTTGCTTCTGGTGGTGTGTCCTCAATCGACCTTAGTCGTTTCGGCCCCGTCGGTGTTCTTCTGGTGTTTTTGGTAGTACGGCGCCTTAGCATATGCCTCTTCTCTGGTTAGCCCTTTTTTTAGGAAGTGTGCCAATCTTTTCCTGCACGCACCACTGAGCTTTTTTGGCTGTTCCGTTGTCGGCCCTTCGCCATCGGTGTTGTTCGGAGTCGTCTCGGCAGTTCTCAGGCCTTCGACTGCGGACCGTTCCTCCTTATTAGTTTGAGGCATGGTGGCTTCTTCCTGTTGAGGTGTGATCGCCTCTGTTTTTTGAGGTTTTTGTTAGCCTCTTGGTTGAAGCCTTCTTGGCCGCTTCCGCCATGTTTTGTTTTATTCAGACTGGTATTCATTTTGTTCTCACGAGTAAAGGGGTATATCGGTCACCTACGCCAGTGCCCCGGTAGCGTAGGAAGGTATTTTTGAAATGGGGCGTAGCCAGGGCGTCCCAAGTCCGCATACTAGCGACTAAATCCCCCTCTAGCCAAGCATCCCTCGGCGTACTCTATTCCACCTTGGATTGGGGATTTATACTTACCCAAGGAAGTTTACTCTTCCCGCCCGACTATATTAGCCAGGACCCCAACAGAGATATGACCGTGTTGGGGTATCCTGTTTTCAGTGGCCACCACGGGGAGGAATAGTCGCACTTCCGTCAGTCTTGTAGTTACGGCACAAAGTCCACGAATGCCTTTGCGTTATTCCCCCTACAAAGACTGCCAGCAATGACACCCTAATTAAAGATAAATGAACTATTTGCTTTTGTTGAATTTTGGCTTTGGTTTATTAAACAATGAAAATTTTGTAACTGATAACGCGGATGTGGGAAAAAGTGTGTAAGCAAAAATATCAATGGGAACAACCAAACACAAACACACACAAACTGATGTATTGTGTAAAAATGTAACTAAAGGAACGCAGTTGTTCTCTACGGGATACGTTATGATCAATTTTGAGCTCTCTAGGGGCTGCGGTAAGGGACTACGATACGTCAGTCACTGTGCGCGCACTAATGCTGCAAACAATCACCGACATAAACGCGGTTCCCTGCAGCTGTTACGATCAAACTAATGAGAGCCCCATGTAAATGAGAAATTATGATACTTCCCTTCCGTATCGTAGTATCGTAGATTTTATCGCATGATTTTTGAAAATTCCCGTAGATCCGTGTCCGCTGATTGCTCTCTCACCACACAGTGTTGCCAAACAGTACATTTCGAAATCATTTACAAAATAAACTTGGAAAAATTTTAATTTTGGTTAAAATAACTTAAAAACAATGTTGAATAATGTTAATTATAGATAAATGAACTATTTGCACTTGTTGGTTTTTGGTTTTGGTTTATTAAACAATGAAAACTTGTAATTGATAACGCGGAAGTGTGAAAAAGTGTGTAAGCAAAATATCAATGGCAACATTGTATAGAAACAACCAAACACAAATATACACAAACCGATGTGTTGTGTAAAAGAATGCAGTTGTTGTCTACGGGATGAGTTTTGCTCAATTTTGTGTTCTCTAGAGGCCGCGGTAGAGGACTACGATAAGTCGGTCACTGTGCGCGCACTAAGGCTAGGTTCGTTGAATCAAAGAGAAACTATTCTCTCGTTCTGTTTGTTTACGTCCCTCGTCAAAGGTTGTGCCAACCAGTAGTGTCACTACATCTGCAAGAAGTATTGCGTTGACACTATTAGGCTGTTGCAATAATGGCCTTCAGAAGTAAAGTTTCTATTAAGGAAATGTTGATGAGGAAGTGCGCAATGTTCGATGCGAAGTCCTAAAAATACTTTTGGTGCCGCAATACTGTAAGTTGTTGGGTATGTTGTTTTAGTGCTCTCAGGATTTATAAAGCGTTACGGACTGTTGTATGTGCAAACACATGGCAACCTTATATGACAGAGATATATGGAAAGTATAAGCGGTTGTCATCATATTTTAAAATCATCAACAGCAGTGAATGAACGAACGACGAGCTTGACGGTCACCAACGGATCTACGGGCCTCATATTTAACGATATAATAATTTTATGTATTTGTTTTCTTACCATTAAATTGTTATTTTAATCATTATTTGAAAGTGAATATATTTTTTCAAAGTGTCCTGACAGTTTGTGCCCATTTACACAGGGAAACATTTTGTTCGGGGATGAAGGACGGCCGCGGAAGAGCGAAGGGAATTTGTCTCCTGTACTGGCGACACGCTTTGCTCTCCTTATTCGTATTTCCAATCTTAAAGCAATTTTTGACAGTTGCTTCATTTGTTTTTTTCTTTTGTGGGAGAAAGTTCTAAGTAATGTGCTGGTTTTCAATCAAACGGAAGATAACAACGATGACAAACATTAAAATAGTTATGGGATATGTTTGTGTTGAATTCTAATTTTTCCCCGCATTTCTAGATAATTAAGTTAATTTTAAGTTAATTATTTATATATGAAGTATTTTTAATTTAATTTTTTTATTCAAGTACAACAATTTATAAAAATATTTATATAAAAACATATATAATATTAAAAAAAAAACAACAAATTATTTATTATTTAAGCAGTTTGCATTCTTCATTGATATATTTAAGAAATTGTTTACGAACGTTTTCCGCTTTACATATTAGCGGGTTGTAGAATATATTCGAACCAGAAGGTGCTAAGGTAGTAAACGTCAAAATGTTGCCGAAAACAATAGTTTATTTGTCTATAATTAACATTATTCAACATTGTTTTTAAGTTATTCTAACAAAAATTAAAACTTTTCCAAGTTTATTTTGTAAATGATTTTGAAATGTACTGTTTGGCAACACTGTGTGGTGAGAGAGCAATCAGCGGACACGGTTCTACGAGAATTTTCAAAAATCATGCGATAAAATCTACGATACTACGATATGGAAGGAAGTATCATAATTTCTCATTTACATGGGGTTTTCATTAGTTTGATCGTAACAGCTGACAGGGGACTGCGCTTACGTCGGTGACTATTTGCAGCATTATGCTGGTTGTTTGCAGTAAAATGTGTGGTTAGAGTCGTCGCCAGTGTTGTTTGCTAATTGGAATGAAATCGGGATATGTTTGAAACAAGAATTCAATTACGAAATTAAAGAGTCAGACATTAACTACAAAATCTGTAATGCCAGTATAAAAAATGATGAGAGTGTTACTGATTATTGTTTCCGCATATCATGCTAGGTCCGCGATTAGAGTGGAGTGACGCAGCTATTATTAAATATACACGGGAAGGATTTAGACTTCTGGAATTGCATATGGCAATTGAAAATTATGTTTGTAATTCACGAGAACAAAACAATAAAGGAAATATACAACATGAGTTTAAACCGAAGTTTGAACCTAAAATGGATAACTCTAAGCCAAGTGCTAATTAGAAGACAAACAAGCGAGCTATTGTTTGCTATAATTGTTCTGAGGTAGGCCATATTTCGAATCAGTGTCCAAAGCTACAAGGACCTCAGCTTTGCGCTGACTGCAACAAAGTTCATGGCCGCGGTGAACCAAAATACGGTGGAAAGATAGTAGTGTAGAGTAACGAGCAGAAATATACGATTTCGAAAGAAAAAAATGTACGAAATCAGTGATAATAAACGGACAAACATTCATTGCATTTCTCGATACGGGTAGTCAGTGTTATATGATTCGTAACTCGGTTGCAAGCAAATTACCAAATACGCGTGAAAATTGTATGATATCAATTAAGGGGTAACACCACTGTAGAAATTTAAAAAATTTTTTTTTTTTTTATAAGCTTAAAAAATTCTTTGAACCTTTTAAAATACAGAACAAAAAGTTTTATACGTTACCGAAGTTTATTTCATAAATATTTTAAGCTTTTAACCAAGCGTTAGTGACTGCTACCTAACGACTTCTCCAATCTTCCAAACTTTAAACGCGTTTTTCTCAAAACACGTTTTCTGAAATTGGCACGCAGCATAACTCAAACAATTTTAAATATTTTTAATCAGGTTTTCCACTACGTCTGTATAATAACCTTCTTAAGAGAAGAGCGTAGGGGATTTTCGATAGATTTATTTGAACGATTGATAAAATTATTTAAGTGCCGTTTTTTTAGACCAAAATTGAGTTTTTTCCTTCAAATGCTTGCTAATTCCACAAAAATAAATATTTTTTAAATCCCCTACGTGTTTCTCTAGCTATTTTTATCTAGATTAAAAAAAAAAATGTTTCTTTGTTCCAGATTAAAATTTGCACCCTCTGTGCTGCGTGCCGCGGAGCTCCTTCAAGAGAAACCACATTACATAAATGTCTCCAATGCCGCCATTTTGTAAAATTTTTCGATCAAACTTTGTAGTTTTGTATTTTAGTATATAAGTAATAACTTCCCAAATCAGAGTGATTGTTTTCCCTTTCCTTCTATACAAAAAAATTCTTTAAAAATCGTGTTTATTTTACGCGTGTACAGTGGTGTTACCCCTTAATGGTATTTGTGGCGGTACGCAAGTGGCAAATGAAAAAGTTAAATTGCTTATAAAAATCGATGAGTTGGTACGTGAAATAATTGCCTATGTGGTAGAAGATAATTTAATAAACGCTAATTTATTTCTTGGCCCAGACGTATTTAAAACTACCCACTAACACTCGACAATGGTAAAACTAAATTTTGCGAAATGTTTTGAAAATCATTCGGGTATTAAACCTTTTTAAACGGCAAATGGCATTAGATGTATTGCCGATAAACAAATTTAAACGCAGTTGTTAGGCATAGTCAACGAATACCGTGATGTATTTGTATGTGATCTAAATGAAATCGGAAACACGAATGCAATTGAAATAGAAAATACATTGGACACGGATGTTCCACACGCGCAATCTCCATATCGACTTCCGGAACAGAAAAAAGCGATCGTAAGCCAAATAGTAAGGATCTTTTAAAACATGGTATTAGTGAAAAGTCATACTCGATTTATGCTAGCTCAATAACTTTAATAAAACAGACGATGCAGACAGAATGTGTGTTGACTATCGCAAAATAAATGCTAATACGAAAAAAGAAAATTTCTTGATGCCCAGATTTCGAATTATGAATATTATACAGCACTTAACTTAAATTCGGGTTATTACCAGGTGCCAATAGCTATTAAGTGCATGCCATTCGGGCTTAAGAACGCGAATTTTGAATTTTCGCACGTTACGTATATTACATATACTATATGTTGGTACTCATGTCTCTCACTCATTCCGACAAGTTCGGCCATTTTGAATGTTTAGTTAATTGTTGACAGCTGCTTTGTTTTGCACGTGTTTCTAGTCGTCTTCGATTTTTACCTATTCAAAAAGATCGATCAAAGAACCTGTATCAAACTTTGTGTGAAAAACGATATTAAGTGCGAAGATGTATTCCGGATGTTGACTGTGTCATACGGAGAAGCTACTTTGGACCAAAGCAACGTGTATCGGTGGTACAAAATGTTCTCAGAAGGCCGAGAAGATGTGAACGACGAAAAGCGTGCCGAACGCCCGAGCACTTCAACAACAGACGAAAAAATTGATGAAGTGAAGAAAGTGGTGTTGGCCAATCATCGAATCACCGTTAGAGAAGTTGCTGAGGACCTAGACATATCGATTGGCTCGTGCCATTCCATTTTTTCAATGATTTGGGCATGAGACGGGTCGGCGCGAAATTCGTACCAAAACTGCTCAATTTCGACCAAAAGCAGCATCACATGAGCATTGCTAATGAGATGTTGGACTCTGTCCGCGACGACCCAAGTTTGCTCCAGAGGGTCATAACTAGTGACTAATCGTGGGCTTATGGTAATAATGTGGAAACCAAATCTCAATCATCTCAATGGAAGCTGCCGCACGAACCAAGATCGAAAATAGCGCGCCAAGTTCGGTCGAATGTAAAAGTTTTACTTACCCTTTTCTTCGATTGCAGAGGCATCATACAAAGGGTAAAACGGTCAATAAGGAATATTAGCTGCAAGTAATGCGCAATTTGCGCGAAGCAATCCCCAAGAAACGCCCGGATTTGTGGAAAAACAAAAACTGGCTCTTGCATCACGATAACGCCCCTGCTCACACATCGTTGCTTGTGCGCGAATGTTAGTCCAAAAACAGCACACTTATGATGCCACAGCCACCGTTTACCCCAGATGTGGCCCGTTGTGACTTTTTCTTATTCCCGAAACTGAAGAGGCCCATGAAAGGACGACGCTACGCTACGATTGACGAGAATTACTTTTAAGGGGACAAAATAGATATTAATGAATAAATAAATAATAAAATTCGCGATACTTTTTGAACACGCCTCGTATTTCAAAGGCTTAGGGCAAAAATTAAAGACAGAATTAAATCATCTGATATGACACATTACAAGGAGCAACACAATCGACGAAATGTTTAATAAAATCAAACGAGTTTTTCAACCTACATTTAACGCTCAATAGTAAAAAATGTGAGTTCTTAAAAACAAAAAACAAACACCAACTAAAGTTCATGAAGTCCGCCAATTTTTAGGGCTTAGTGGTTATTTCCGACGATTTGTTCCGGGTTTTGATATTTTATCTGAATCGTAAAGAAAACTTTTACGGAAGGACAGCCAATTTAATTGGACAAACAACTAACAGACGGCTTTCGACAGACTTAAAAATATTATCTCATCTCAACCTGTAATGGTGCCGTATAACGCGGAAGCAGAACATGAAGAGCATGCGATATTATGTGAACTTATACCACGAGATGGTGGTTGAAAGCTCAAGATTATAACATATTCAATAAGCATTGTACCGGAAGGCGAATGGAGCACGTTGATGCGCTTGGCCGAGCTCAAATTAAGTGTACACGTGATGTTGACACAGTATCTATACGCATATTGAAAATTAATATAAAATTACCAACGGAGTTTTGCAATGCAATTAAGAGATGAAGGAATTAAACAAATCTTCGAAAAGGTTAACGTAAATGATTCATCTGTAAGAAGGTACTGCGTTGAGAAAGACAGGTTGTAACGCCTCATAAATAAGACGAAGTTGGGGGTTGTTCCGAAATCACTTCGTTGGCGGATAGTTCATGACTATCATGATAAGACTGGACATCTATGCGTAGACAAGGCAATTCTCAAAATACATATACAACATATACCAAACTTCCTTTGGTTTACACGAATGCGAAATTTTGTAAAAGCTTACATAAAATCTTGCGTTCACCGTGCCTGCAACAAAACTTCGAGCGGAAAGAAAGAAGGGGTGTATAACTGCAATGATATGGAACCGATTCCTTTTAAAACGGTACATATTGTATTCATTAAAATCACGAGATATTCTCAAAACCAAGCAGACGACGATTCTAAACGACGCCAACACGCAAGATATTTTAGATTCCAATGATCTTCGACAATCATGATCAATGATCAACGAGAATAATCCATAATACGTTTTGACGCAAGACATAGCTCACCAACACAATATAAAGTCGGAGATTTGGTCTTAGCAGAGAACGAATCAGCAAGCACGGGAAATCACGAACGTTACAAGGGCCCCTCTGTTTTAAGCGAAATTCTTGATCAAGATTGATACGTCATAACCGATCTTCCAGATACTTCACGCAAACAACGTCATTGCACATTAATATTTTATTTCGATAAGTGACGCCTATGAAGAAGAAAACTAACAGCAAGATCGCTTGAGTATTCAGAAGCGGCCGACGGTAAACATATGGTAACCTTATATGACAGAGATATGTGGCAACTATAAGCGGTTGTCCTCATATTTAAAATCGCTAACGGCAGTGAATGAATGCACGACGAACTCGACGGCAATCAACGGATGTACGCACCTCATATTTAACGATAAATTAATTTTATGTATTTCTTTTTATGCCATTAAAGTATAATTTTAATCATTATTTGGAAGTGAATTTTTTTTGAACGTATGCTGACATATATGGTCTCTAACTCCCTTTGTTGCTCTTCGATGACTTTGTATAAGCACATGTAGCGCAAGATATCGCATTTTTTTGTCTCTACAAAGTGGCATAGCGTATGCTGCACACCTTTTGCTTCTTCGTCGGGTACTTCATTGCTTCGGATTTTATGTATAGTATCGCGAAACCTATATTATTTTACTCTATTTTTGAGTGCAATCAAATTGTTTCAAATGCATTAAATCAGTGGACTTGGGTTGCATACGTTCTAAATTGCTGATATGGTTGAAAGATTATAGGTACATATTGTGAATTTGCTTCTTGATATCTTTTCCCATTGGGTTGCTTCTTTCACAGCATATGTTTCGGCAAATTCGGAACAATAAGCGATAGCAACCCTATACCGTTCACATGAGTTATGTTAGCATTTCCCACTTGTGAAAAGTTACTGAAAGTACAGGAATTTTGTTTTTTTTTTAACTCATTAATTTGTCTTCCAAATAAGAAAATTATAGAGCCTATGGTGGATACGTGCTAGTTTTTAAGTAGACCGAAGTTAAAATTTGTAGAACCCGGTGAATAGTTGATTGCTTTTTTAAATGCCGCTTTCATTTAAGTTCCTGATGTACTTTATTGTGCACCGTAGGCTTGTATCGGGAGTTTTTTTTTGCTGCATGAGAACTATCGTTATCGATAACTATGGTTCGACAGTTAAGAATGGCAAACTGTGTGGGAATTTCTGTTTGGTAAGATTTGGCAAGTCATCATGAACCGTTTAACGCTAGAACAAGGCTTCCAAATTGTGGAAATTCACTTTGAAAAAAATAAATCTGTTCGCGAAGTTCATAGAGCACTGGCGGCATTATCGGCGCTTATTTATTTCAAAGTGACGAAGGAGCTGCCCTAACGGTGAATGGGGCGCGCTATCCAGCCATGCTGACTATTTTGTTTCCAAAAATTAATCAGATAAGCATCGACTTTTTATTCCAACAAGACGCAACTTTATGACGCTTAACAATCGATTTATTGGAATATTCAAACCATCATTGTGACCATACGGGCAGATTTATTGGAAAAGGTAGTCAAAAATTGAACTAATCGAATGCATCAGGTAACTCCTAGTCGCGGCGGACTTATGCTGTATATCATGTTAAAAAAGAGGTTGCCTGTAAAGTCGGTTTACTGACGATAGTTTAACGTGACAACGTCATAAGGTTGCAATTTTCAACACAATATTTTAATTTTATTTGTTTGGTAGATATATTGTATGGATATAGAGGAGGAGGTAAATGGAATCACAATGGGATAGGTCAAGTTACATTTACACAAACGTGAAAAATGACGAAAGATTTATCAAATTCATGAAAGATATGTTCAATTTCGATTGTGCATCAGACATTAATAAGTCAACAACACTAAGAGGCAACATCATCGATTTGCCTTTTTCAAGACACTTTACACTCGAAACACTCCCTTTCATTTCCTACTTTCCCTTTCATCGTCCTATTCTCAACAGAGAAATGGTTCGTTACCATGCACACAGGAAGAAGGCATATGCAAATACAAGTATGTGAATTTATATACAAGTGCGCATATATAGGGGTTTTCAATAAGAGCGGGTAGATGTTGAAATGGAATGAAATGGCGTTTGCTGTGGGGCACGTAGCGCCGTCCTGCTGGAACCACATGTCGTCTAGGTCCGTATGGTTCAATATGGGCCATAAGAAATTGGAAGGGCCACCACGTCTACCGAAAAATGGGCGCAATGCGCGCAACGTTTGCGTTAATGAACACTCATTTTGATAATAAAGTTTTATCATTTGAACGTTCTGTTCAATCGTGTAACTTGCCATGATGATTTGGCATAAACAACTGAATAATAAACAAAAGATTTGACAGATGTCACCAAAACAAAATGGCTGCCACAGGGCGCCAAAATCGACCCGCGCCTATTGAAAAACAGAACGATTATTTTCATAAAAAATGTGCACGATTTGCAATCGTTGCTCAAGTGTGTAGCGTTCCATGATGAAATGTATACTAATGAAGTTTACAAATGACAAGCGAAAAAGAAAAAATATTGCGTCGTTCGCCCTCCCTATCGGAAAAAAGTTGAAGCGCACCTAAAAAAAACCCTTTACATATATTACATATACATATATGCTCACTGAAGTAGGAGAGAGCCAGATGTCGAACGTTGCCGAACGCGGGGGTCGATTGTGCTCTTTGTCGTTCGTTCCGCGCTCTCGCTTGCAGTTCAAGCACATTAGCTTACATTTGCTTGCGTACAGAATAGATTCATACATTTGATATGTCCATAGGATTTGTATGCATCTTTACATATAGATTTGTTCTTTTTGAAAATTGCGCGAAATCGTATATGTATATGCATGTTTATATACATATATTAATATACAACATATCTTAAAAGTTATGTGGTAAATATTACCATACATTTTTTCCTTCATATATAATAAAAAAATTAATAATAATAACATTAAAACAACAGGTATTATTAACAACTAGTCGTCACTAATTATAAATTCGGTAAGGATGATGATGATACACTTGGTTTTATTTTAAATTCTTCAAGTAAATCAAATTAATAATAACACAGGCCTGCGAAATTTAACTTTTTTCAGTTTCTAGAATGGCTGTACTTGTTTCTTGTAGTTTTTTATGCGCTGAAAACGAATCCGACCTTCAAAATGCTCCATCACGTCAGGATTTTTGGTAAATGAAGCCTAAAAGGTCAAAAAATGGCCATTTTAGCCATTTTTGATAATTTTTTTTGGGATAGAAATTTTTTTTTTTCAATTTTCGACGAAAAGGTCGCATAGTACAACTCTTTAGCTTTAAAACCCAGTTTTTAAAATTATTGTACGATTTTTTAAAAAAAAGTTATGACATTTTGAAATTAACAGTTTCAGTTACGCCAATAGACGTTATACCCAACGTATACGTAACTGAAACTGTTAATTTCAAAATGTCATAACTTTTTTTAAAAAAATCGTACAATAATTTAAACAAATGGGTTTTAAAGCTAAGGAGTTGTACTATGCAACCTTTTCGTCGAAAATTGAAAAAAAAAATTTTCTTTCCCAAAAAAAATTATCAAAAATGGCTAAAATGGCCATTTTTTGACCTTTTAGATTCGTTTTCAGCGTATAAAAAACTACAAGAAACAAGTGCAGCCATTCTAGAAACTCACCCTCGCAGGACTGTGTAATGTGTTTCTGCTCGTCTTCGATTTTTACCTATTTCAAAGGATGGATCAATTAACCTGTATCAAATTTTGTGTGAAAAACGAAATTAAGTGCGAAGATGTATTCCGGATGTAGACTGTGTCACACGGAGTCACAAAGCAACGTTTATCTGTGGTACGAAACGTTCTCAGAAGGCCGAGAAGATGTGAACGACGAAAAGCGTGCCGAACGCCCGAGCACTTCAACAACAGACGAAAAAATTGATGAAGTGAAGAAAGTGGTGTTGGCCAATCATCGAATCACCGTTAGAGAAGTTGCTGAGGACCTAGACATATCGATTGGCTCGTGCCATTCCATTTTTTCAATGATTTGGGCATGAGACGGGTCGGCGCGAAATTCGTACCAAAACTGCTCAATTTCGACCAAAAGCAGCATCGCATGAACATTGCTAATGAGATGTTGGACTCTGTCCGCGACGACCCAAATTTGCTCCAGAGGGTAATAACTGGTAACGAATCGTCGGTTTATGGTTATGACGTGGAACCCAAATCTCAATCATCTCAATGGAAGCTGCCGCACGAACCAAGATCGATAAAAGCGTGTCGATTTCGGTCGAATGTAAAAGTTTTGCTTACCGTTTTCTTCGATTGCAGGGGTGTTGTGCATCATGAGTTCTTGCCACAGGGTAAAACTGTCAATAAGGGATATTAGCTGCAAGTAATACGCAATTTGCGCGAAGCAATCCGCCAGAAACGCCCAGATCTATGGAAGAACAAAAATTGGCTCTAGCATCACGATAACGCCCCTGCTCACACATCGTTGCTTTTGCGCGACTTTTTGTCCAAGAACAACATACTAATGATGCCACAGCCACCGTATTCCCCAAATCGAGCCCCCTGTGCCTTTTTCTTGTTCTCGAAACTGAAAGGAAATCCACTGAATCAACCTTAAACGAGGTTGTAGAGACTGTGGAAAAATCTCTGGAGGGCAAACCATTCACTTTGGCGACCTTTATAGATATACATTTAAGAAGATTTGAATAAATCATCATAATTTTTTCGATGACTGAATACATAAGGCCTAAAAAAAGACAAAACAATCAATGATTCAATGCAGGCAAACACTTACAAAGTAATTATAGACTTGTCTTCTTAACTGGCGCGATAACCGCTTACACGATTTTGGCCGAGTTTAACAAAGCGCGCCAGTCGTTTCTTTCTCGAGCTAACCGGCGCCAATTGGACACACCAAGGGAAGCCAAGTTCTTCTCCACCTGATCTTTCCAACGCAGAGGAGGGCTTCCTTTTCCTCTGCTACCACCAGCTGGTACCGCATAAAATACTTTCAAAGCCGGAGCGTTTGTATCCATTCGGACGACGTGACCTAGCCAATGTAGCCACGGGATCTTTATTCGCTGTGCTATGTCCATGTCATCGTAAAGCTCAAACACCTCATCGTTCCATCGTCTGCGATATTCGCCGTTGCCAACGTGCAAAGGTCCAAAAATCTTACGCAGAATCTTTCTCTCCAACATTCGCTTCCTCGGATGTTGTCATCGTCCAAGCTTCTGCGCCATACGTTAGGACGGGCATGATGAGAGTGTTAGTTTTGTTCGTCGAGAGAGGACTTTACTGCTCAGTTGCCTACTTAGTCCATAGTAGCACTTGCTGGCAAGAGAGATTATACGTTGGATTTCAAGGCTGACATTGTTATCGGTGTTAATGCTGGCTCCTAAATAAACGAAGCTTTTTACAACCTCGAAATTAAAACTGTCAACTGTGGGTCCCGATACGGAGGTACTTCGTTTTGTCGTGGTTCACCACTAGACCCATTCGCTTCGCCTTCTTATCAGTTTGGAGAAGGCAGAACTAACAGCGCGGTTGTTAAGGCCGATGATGTCGATATCATCGGCATACGCCAACAATTGTACGCTCTTATAAAATATTGTGCCTGAGCGATTAAGTTCTGTGGCTTGTACGATGCTCTCCAGCATCAGGTTAAAGAAGTCACACAACAGCGAGTCACCCTGTCTGAAACCTCGTTTGGTATCAAACGGCTCGGAGAGGTCCTTCCCAATTCTGACGGCGCTGATGGTGTTGAGCAACGTCATCTGGCAAAGCCGTATTAGTTTTGTGGGGATACCAAATTCAGACATCGTGGCATACAGGTAACTCCTCTTCGTACTGTCGAATGCAGTTTTGAAATCGACGAAAAAATGGTCTTTTCCAAGATTTGGCGTTTTGTAAATATTTGGTCCAGGTCTAAAGCCAAACTGATTAGGACCAATCAGTTGGTTGACGGTGGGCTTCAGCCTTTCACACAATACGCTCGCTAGTACCTTATAGGCGATATTTAGAAGACTAATTCCGCGGTAATTGGCACAGATTGCAGGATCACCCTTCTTATGGATGGGGCAGAGCACACTTATATTCCAATGGGCAGGCATGCTTCCATCCAACCATATTTTGCATGGGAGCTGATGCATGCACCTTACCAGCTCCTCGCCGGCATGTTTGAATAGCTCAGCCGGCAGTCCGTCGGCGCCCGCGGCTTTATTGCTCTTTAGCCACGTGATCGCTATTCTCACCTCGTCATGGCCGGGTAGCGTAACGACAATTCCGTCGTCGTCGATTGGGTTATCGGGATCTTCACATTCTCTGTGACATGGGCAGCTATCACTGTTGAACTGGTTCGAGAAGTGTTCCCTCAATAATTTAGAATTGCTCTGGATGTAAGTCACCAGTTCGCCGTATTTGTTCTTACAGGAAAACGCCCCCTTATTGAAACCTTCTGTAGCCGCCGAACTTTCTGGTAGAACTTTCGGGAGTTGTTCCTATTGGCCTGCATCTCAAGCTCCTCACACTCACGTAATTCGGCCTCTCGTTTCTTCTTTCGAATAATACGTCTCTCTTCCTTTCTTAGCTCTCTGTAGCGATCCCACATGGCTCGCGTTGTGCCCGATCGCAGTTTGGCTCTATAGGCAGTATCTTTTCTTTCGGCGGCAGCATGACATTCCTCGTCGTACCAATTGTTTTTTCGGGCTCGCCGGAATCCGATTTCTTCTTCGCGGCGGTACGTAGAGAGCGAGAAATGTTGCTCCATTGCTCGTGCATGCCGGTTTGTTGGGCAGTACTCTCTGAGAGCAGGAGAGAGAGTCGAGTGGCTAATCTTCTGGCTGTCTGTTGTGATTGCAGCTTTTTGATGTCGAACATTCTTTGCGTAGGTAGATGTACTTTTTTGCTGCACAGAGGTGTGTGCGCAGTTTGGCTGCAACAAGGTAATGATCCGAGTCGATGTAGGGTTCTCGTATCGTACGTAGGTACACTAGAAGCGTGTTCTCCATCTATCACATCATGATCGATCTGGTTTCGCGTTTTTCGATCAGGAGACAGCCAGGTGGCTTGATGAATCTTGTTATGCTGGAATCTGGTGCTACCGACTACCATGTTTCGGGCCCCGGCGAAGTCGATCAGCCTCTGTCCGTTACCGGATGTTTCGTTGTGCAGGCTGAATTTTCCGACTGTAGGACCAAAAACGCCCTCCTTGCCTTTGCCCTTGCCAGGCACGACTTTTATGTCGTGGCGGGGGCAGCGCTCATAGGAGCGTTCCAAGCGCTCATAGAAAGAATCATTGGTCGCATCGTCCTTCTCTTCCGTCGGGGCGTGGGCGCAAATTAGCGATATGTTAAAAAATCGCGCTTTGATGCAGATTATTGCAAGACGCTCGTCCACGGAGTGAACGACACATTACTTGGCGACGAAGTCTCTCTCCCACAACAAATACGACACCGATTTTGCGCTCCTTTACATGGCAGCTGTAGTAGACGTCGCAAGATCCTATGGTTTTCTTGGCTTGCCCCATCCATCGCATCTCTTGGATGGCAGAGATGTCAGCCTTTACTCTCACGAGAACATCAACCAGCCGGGCAGATGCACTTTCCCCATTAAGGGACCGGACATCCCAGGTGCATGCCCTCAAATCACATTCCTTATTTCTTTTGCGTCATCAGTGATGGAAGTTCTCATCCGAGGCTTTGTTGCTGTTTTGATTGGGGGGGCTTTTTAAGTGGCGGGTCCCAAACCCAGCGCAAAACCAGCTATCCTGGAATGCTTCGCCTTCTCACGTTAGCCCACTCCCGAACGGTTGTTCGGAAGCTACCCAGAGGATACGTGGGCTAATCCCGGACGTTGTGAGCTGCTTGAACCATATGTAGAAGAATCGTCCTGGCCACTCCCAAGTGAATGGCGATCAATAACTTTCCCCACTTGCGTTCTACACATGGAACCACCCTCCAACTCTTACTGGTATCAACTTCTCCGTCAGGTAGGGAGAGGACTTGAATAATGTAAGTTTGCACATATATATATGAAATTTCTAGCAGACAAATAACTGTTAAGGCAACTGCCCAGTAAATTTGTTCCCCAGGCGGATATATGATCATGTCTGACAATCCCATATACATACCGCGTGACATTATTAAATGCTACATTAAGTTTATGGCAGGATGTGGAGTCAAGTTAGTTGTATACAACCTCAGAGTAGGTAATGAGGGGCATAATTAGGAGAACTAATTTAGTTAATTATTAGAGAAAATTTTATCCAAACAAATTATGTGGTTTGCAAAATAAATTGATTAGTGTCAAGAATCATGGCATGTAAAATTACATTTCGAGCACTCTGCGTCAACCGTCATCTCCAATAAGGGACATCTCCTTTAAGTTTGGATTTTGAGAAGCCCTATGACCATATCGGACCACACGTTGTCCTCAAAAAAGAGGCTAATTGAATAATAGGCCTCAAGATATACAAATTCATTAAAACATTTTTAAACAATAGAAAATTCCGAGCCAAATTTAATAAATACTAGTGAGATTGCCTTCCCTTATAGAATGGCATAGCTCAAGGTTCTCCACTATCCGTCACTATATTTGTGGTTGCTTTCAATAAAGTCAGCCAAATTTATCCCAATTTCCATTTATGCAGACGACGTAGTGCTATTATCAAAAAGTTTCGATTTGTCTGATCTGTGACATCGTGAACCAACTTATCATTTTAAAAATGTAGCACTTTATTCTACATATTTGTAGCAAAAAAACATGTAATGGTTTTAACTTCAGAAGCAATGTTAATATTCCAAATTTTACTACACTTAGCTTAAGAGATCATTGCCTATATTTAAGAAAAAAGTTATTTACAAAATTAAATATTATTGAATTTCTTTCTTTGCAACGATCAGAAATTCATCCTAATATCCTCAACACAACGAAAGTTCTAATAATCTCCATTATTGACTAGGGCTTTTCAAATAACGTATATCACGCAGGAAATTCACTTTCAAACTCTTATGTAATATGGGGACTCAGACGCAGCATCATGGCCTTGCACATATCGAACATAAGGAACTTGGCGCACCACATATCTAAGAAATACTCGAATTGAGCACTCTACGGCTTATGCCAAAAATATTTTACACACATCGGGTGTTTTTTTAAGAGCTTGAGAACTAATACAAAACAGAAATAATGTTCACATGATTTTTTTTATGATAATCTAGAAGATAATTTCATCGGATTTATTTTTTGACGTGATAACGTCTTCTAATTCGATTTAGCCGGCTGCACGCACGAAAAATTGTGTCGTTATCTTGCTCAATGGTCGTTATCTTGCTCATTCGTCGTTATCTTGCTCAATCGTCGTTATCTTGCTCATGGTCGTTACCTTGCATGAACTGCAAGCGAAAGCGCGGAACGAACGACAAAGAGCACAACGTTCGATATCTTGATCTCTCCTACTTAAGTGAGCGTATATATGTATGTATATGCGCATATGTACATATATAAATTCACATATTTGTATTTGCATATGCCTTCTTATTGATTACACAGTCCTGCGAGGGTGAGTTTCTAGAATGGCTGCACTTGTTTCTTGTAGTCTTTTATGCGCTGAAAACGAATCTGACCTTCAAAATGCTCCATCACGTCAGGATTTTTGGTAAATGAAGCCTAAAAGGTCAAAAAATGGCCATTTTAGCCATTTTTGATAATTTTTTTTGGGATAGAAAATTTTTTTTTTCAATTTTCGATTAAAGAAAGTTATGACATTTTGAAATTAACAGTTTCAGTTACGTATACGTTGGGTATAACGTCTATTGGCGTAACTGAAACTGTTAATTTCAAAATGTCATAACTTTTTTTTAAAAAATCGTACAATAATTTTAAAAACTGGGTTTTAAAGCTAAAGAGTTGTACTATGCGACCTTTTCGTCGAAAATTGAAAAAAAAAATTTTCTATCCCAAAAAAAATTATCAAAAATGGCTAAAATGGCCATTTTTTGACCATTTAGGCTTCATTTACCAAAAATCCTGACGTGATGGAGCATTTTGAAGGTCAGATTCGTTTTCAGCGCATAAAAGACTACAAGAAACAAGTGCAGCCATTCTAGAAACTCACCCTCGCAGGACTGTGTAATCAATAAGAAGGCATATGCAAATACAAATATGTGAATTTATATATGTACATATGCGCATATACATACATATATACGCTCACTTAAGTAGGAGAGATCAAGATATCGAACGTTGTGCTCTTTGTCGTTCGTTCCGCGCTTTCGCTTGCAGTTCATGCAAGGTAACGACCATGAGCAAGATAACGACGATTGAGCAAGATAACGACGAATGAGCAAGATAACGACCATTGAGCAAGATAACGACACAATTTTTCGTGCGTGCAGCCGGCTAAATCGAATTAGAAGACGTTATCACGTCAAAAAATAAATCCGATGAAATTATCTTCTAGATTATCATAAAAAAAATCATGTGAACATTATTTCTGTTTTGTATTAGTTCTCAAGCTCTTAAAAAAACACCCGATGTGTGTAAAATATTTTTGGCATAAGCCGTAGAGTGCTCAATTCGAGTATTTCTTAGATATGTGGTGCGCCAAGTTCCTTATGTTCGATATGTGCAAGGCCATGATGCTGCGTCTGAGTCCCCATATTACATAAGAGTTTGAAAGTGAATTTCCTGCGTGATATACGTTATTTGAAAAGCCCTAGTCAATAATGGAGATTATTAGAACTTTCGTTGTGTTGAGGATATTAGGATGAATTTCTGATCGTTGCAAAGAAAGAAATTCAATAATATTTAGTTTTGTAAATAACTTTTTTCTTAAATATAGGCAATGATCTCTTAAGCTAAGTGTAGTAAAATTTGGAATATTAACATTGCTTCTGAAGTTAAAACCATTACATGTTTTTTTGCTACAAATATGTAGAATAAAGTGCTACATTTTTAAAATGATAAGTTGGTTCACGATGTCACAGATCAGACAAATCGAAACTTTTTGATAATAGCACTACGTCGTCTGCATAAATGGAAATTGGGATAAATTTGGCTGACTTTATTGAAAGCAACCACAAATATAGTGACGGATAGTGGAGAACCTTGAGCTATGCCATTCTATAAGGGAAGGCAATCTCACTAGTATTTATTAAATTTGGCTCGGAATTTTCTATTGTTTAAAAATGTTTTAATGAATTTGTATATCTTGAGGCCTATTATTCAATTAGCCTCTTTTTTGAGGACAACGTGTGGTCCGATATGGTCATAGGGCTTCTCAAAATCCAAACTTAAAGGAGATGTCCCTTATTGGAGATGACGGTTGACGCAGAGTGCTCGAAATGTAATTTTACATGCCATGATTCTTGACACTAATCAATTTATTTTGCAAACCACATAATTTGTTTGGATAAAATTTTCTCTAATAATTAACTAAATTAGTTCTCCTAATTATGCCCCTCATTACCTCCTCTGAGGTTGTATACAACTAACTTGACTCCACATCCTGCCATAAACTTAATGTAGCATTTAATAATGTCACGCGGTATGTATATGGGATTGTCAGACATGATCATATATCCGCCTGGGGAACAAATTTACTGGGCAGTTGCCTTAACAGTTATTTGTCTGCTAGAAATTTCATATATATATGTGCAAACTTACATTATTCAAGTCCTCTCCCTACCTGACGGAGAAGTTGATACCAGTAAGAGTTGGAGGGTGGTTCCATGTGTAGAACGCAAGTGGGGAAAGTTACTGATCGCCATTCACTTGGGAGTGGCCAGGACGATTCTTCTACATATGGTTCAAGCAGCTCACAACGTCCGGGATTAGCCCACGTATCCTCTGGGTAGCTTCCGAACAACCGTTCGGGAGTGGGCTAACGTGAGAAGGCGAAGCATTCCAGGATAGCTGGTTTTGCGCTGGGTTTGGGACCCGCCACTTAAAAAGCCCCCCCAATCAAAACAGCAACAAAGCCTCGGATGAGAACTTCCATCACTGATGACGACCCCTGCAAAAGAAATAAGGAATGTGATTTGAGGGCATGCACCTGGGATGTCCGGTCCCTTAATGGGGAAAGTGCATCTGCCCGGCTGGTTGATGTTCTCGTGAGAGTAAAGGCTGACATCTCTGCCATCCAAGAGATGCGATGGATGGGGCAAGCCAAGAAAACCATAGGATCTTGCGACGTCTACTACAGCTGCCATGTAAAGGAGCGCAAAATCGGTGTCGTATTTGTTGTGGGAGAGAGACTTCGTCGCCAAGTAATGTGTCGTTCACTCCGTGGACGAGCGTCTTGCAATAATCTGCATCAAAGCGCGATTTTTTAACATATCGCTAATTTGCGCCCACGCCCCGACGGAAGAGAAGGACGATGCGACCAATGATTCTTTCTATGAGCGCTTGGAACGCTCCTATGAGCGCTGCCCCCGCCACGACATAAAAGTCGTGCCTGGCAAGGGCAAAGGCAAGGAGGGCGTTTTTGGTCCTACAGTCGGAAAATTCAGCCTGCACAACGAAACATCCGGTAACGGACAGAGGCTGATCGACTTCGCCGGGGCCCGAAACATGGTAGTCGGTAGCACCAGATTCCAGCATAACAAGATTCATCAAGCCACCTGGCTGTCTCCTGATCGAAAAACGCGAAACCAGATCGATCATGATGTGATAGATGGAGAACACGCTTCTAGTGTACCTACGTACGATACGAGAACCCTACATCGACTCGGATCATTACCTTGTTGCAGCCAAACTGCGCACACACCTCTGTGCAGCAAAAAAGTACATCTACCTACGCAAAGAATGTTCGACATCAAAAAGCTGCAATCACAACAGACAGCCAGAAGATTAGCCACTCGACTCTCTCTCCTGCTCTCAGAGAGTACTGCCCAACAAACCGGCATGCACGAGCAATGGAGCAACATTTCTCGCTCTCTACGTACCGCCGCCGAAGAAGAAATCGGATTCCGGCGAGCCCGAAAAAACAATTGGTACGACGAGGAATGTCATGCTGCCGCCGAAAGAAAAGATACTGCCTATAGAGCCAAACTGCGATCGGGCACAACGCGAGCCATGTGGGATCGCTACAGAGAGCTAAGAAAGGAAGAGAGACGTATTATTCGAAAGAAGAAACGAGAGGCCGAATTACGTGAGTGTGAGGAGCTTGAGATGCAGGCCAATAGGAACAACGCCCGAAAGTTCTACCAGAAAGTTCGGCGGCTACAGAAGGTTTCAATAAGGGGGCGTTTTCCTGTAAGAACAAATACGGCGAACTGGTGACTTACATCCAGAGCAATTCTAAATTATTGAGGGAACACTTCTCGAACCAGTTCAACAGTGATAGCTGCCCATGTCACAGAGAATGTGAAGATCCCGATAACCCAATCGACGACGACGGAATTGTCGTTACGCTACCCGGCCATGACGAGGTGAGAATAGCGATCACGTGGCTAAAGAGCAATAAAGCCGCGGGCGCCGACGGACTGCCGGCTGAGCTATTCAAACATGCCGGCGAGGAGCTGGTAAGGTGCATGCATCAGCTCCCATGCAAAATATGGTTGGATGGAAGCATGCATACCCATTGGAATATAAGTGTGCTCTGCCCCATCCATAAGAAGGGTGATCCTGCAATCTGTGCCAATTACCGCGGAATTAGTCTTCTAAATATCGCCTATAAGGTACTAGCGAGCGTATTGTGTGAAAGGCTGAAGCCCACCGTCAACCAACTGATTGGTCCTAATCAGTTTGGCTTTAGACCTGGACCAAATATTTACAAAACGCCAAATCTTGGAAAAGACCATTTTCTCGTCGATTTCAAAACTGCATTCGACAGTACGAAGAGGAGTTACCTGTATGCCACGATGTCTGAATTTGGTATCCCCACAAAACTAATACGGCTTTGCCAGATGACGTTGCTCAACACCATCAGCGCCGTCAGAATTGGGAAGGACCTCTCCGAGCCGTTTGATACCAAACGAGGTTTCAGACAGGGTGACTCGCTGTTGTGTGACTTCTTTAACCTGATGCTGGAGAGCATCGTACAAGCCACAGAACTTAATCGCTCAGGCACAATATTTTATAAGAGCGTACAATTGTTGGCGTATGCCGATGATATCGACATCATCGGCCTTAACAACCGCGCTGTTAGTTCTGCCTTCTCCAAACTGATAAGAAGGCGAAGCGAATGGGTCTAGTGGTGAACCACGACAAAACGAAGTACCTCCGTATCGGGACCCACAGTTGACAGTTTTAATTTCGAGGTTGTAAAAAGCTTCGTTTATTTAGGAGCCAGCATTAACACCGATAACAATGTCAGCCTTGAAATCCAACGTATAATCTCTCTTGCCAGCAAGTGCTACTATGGACTAAGTAGGCAACTGAGCAGTAAAGTCCTCTCTCGACGAACAAAACTAACACTCTCATCATGCCCGTCCTAACGTATGGCGCAGAAGCTTGGACGATGACAACATCCGATGAAGCGACGCTTGGAGTGTTCGAGAGAAAGATTCTGCGTAAGATTTTTGGACCTTTGCACGTTGGCAACGGCGAATATCGCAGACGATGGAACGATGAGGTGTTTGAGCTTTACGATGACATGGACATAGCACAGCGAATAAAGATCCCGTGGCTACATTGGCTAGGTCACGTCGTCCGAATGGATACAAACGCTCCGGCTTTGAAAGTATTTTATGCGGTACCAGCTGGTGGTAGCAGAGGAAAAGGAAGCCCTCCTCTGCGTTGGAAAGATCAGGTGGAGAAGAACTTGGCTTCCCTTGGTGTGTCCAATTGGCGCCGGTTAGCTCGAGAAAGAAACGACTGGCGCGCTTTGTTAAACTCGGCCAAAATCGTGTAAGCGGTTATCGCGCCAGTTAAGAAGACAAGTCTATAATTACTTTGTAAGTGTTTGCCTGCATTGAATCATTGATTGTTTTGTCTTTTTTTAGGCCTTATGTATTCAGTCATCGAAAAAATTATGATGATTTATTCAAATCTTCTTAAATGTATATCTATAAAGGTCGCCAAAGTGAATGGTTTGCCCTCCAGAGATTTTTCCACAGTCTCTACAACCTCGTTTAAGGTTGATTCAGTGGATTTCCTTTCAGTTTCGAGAACAAGAAAAAGGCACAGGGGGCTCGATTTGGGGAATACGGTGGCTGTGGCATCATTAGTATGTTGTTCTTGGACAAAAAGTCGCGCAAAAGCAACGATGTGTGAGCAGGGGCGTTATCGTGATGCTAGAGCCAATTTTTGTTCTTCCATAGATCTGGGCGTTTCTGGCGGATTGCTTCGCGCAAATTGCGTATTACTTGCAGCTAATATCCCTTATTGACAGTTTTACCCTGTGGCAAGAACTCATGATGCACAACACCCCTGCAATCGAAGAAAACGGTAAGCAAAACTTTTACATTCGACCGAAATCGACACGCTTTTATCGATCTTGGTTCGTGCGGCAGCTTCCATTGAGATGATTGAGATTTGGGTTCCACGTCATAACCATAAACCGACGATTCGTTACCAGTTATTACCCTCTGGAGCAAATTTGGGTCGTCGCGGACAGAGTCCAACATCTCATTAGCAATGTTCATGCGATGCTGCTTTTGGTCGAAATTGAGCAGTTTTGGTACGAATTTCGCGCCGACCCGTCTCATGCCCAAATCATTGAGAAAATAGAATGGCACGAGCCAATCGATATGTCTAGGTCCTCAGCAACTTTTCCAACGGTGATTCGATGATTGGCCAACACCATTTTCTTCACTTCATCAATTTTTTCGTCTGTTGTTGAAGTGCTCCAGCGTTCGGCCCGCTTTTCGCCGTTCACATCTTCTTGGCCTTCTGAGAACGTTTCGTACCACAGATAAACGTTGCTTTGTGACTCCGTGTGACACAGTCTACATCCGGAATACATCTTCGCACTTAATTTCGTTTTTCACACAAAATTTGATACAGGTTAATTGATCCATCCTTTGAAATAGGTAAAAATCGAAGACGAGCAGAAACACGTGGAAGCAAAGCAGCTGTCAAAAATTAGCTGAACATACAAAATAGCCGAACTCGTTGGCATGAGTGAGAGACTTCAGTACCAACATATATATATATATTTGGCGCGTACACCCTTTTTGGGTATTTGACCGAACTCCTCCTCCTATTTGTGGTGTGTGTCTTGATGTTGTTCCACAAATGGAGGGACCTACAGTTTCCAGCCGACTGCGAACGGCAGATATTTTTATGAGGAGCTTTTTCATGACAGAAATACACTAGGAGGTTTGTTTTTGCCTGCCGAGGGGCGATGCTATTAGAAAAATGTTTTTCTTAATTTTGGTGTTTCACCGAGATTCGAACCAAAGTTCTCTTTGTGAATTCCGAATGGTAATCACGCACCATTCCAAGTACCAACATATAGCCACAAAAAAATCGAGATTCAAATATACGTTACCTGCGAAAATTCAAAATTCGCGATACTTTTTGAACACACCTCGTACAGCTAATTTGAATATTTGTGTGCTTTTCTATAGTTTTGCGAATTGTCTTAATGTCTCGTGCTATCTTTCGATACTTTTGCGATTTGACCTGCTGTGCTATTTTAAGGGTCTGGGTTAAGAATGTGAGCATGTCACCGCTCAGAATCCCATCAAAGTGTTTCAGACCTCTTTTTTTTGTCGGCGAGGTTGGATTAAACATGCTTTCGCACCATATAGTAACCGTCGCTACTAGGTGCACCACAGACATTTAGACAATTCGGAAAACTATAGACTATATTCGACTAAAACTATCCCTCCTCTTCTCTTGGAGTTTTCCCTCCACCTCGGGACTGCTTTCGCATTGCTTCGAGGTAGAGAGCCAACTTACTTACTCACCTTGCGTCCAGGGTCGCCTATTTTGAGAACCCTATACTTAATGCTCTTCAGCATAAGTTTCCATTTCACGCACCATTTTTCGGATAATATCCTCTACAATATTTGCGACGGCATCCCATTTTTCGTAGTCTATTATTATTTTCCCGATTATTTGTTCAAGTCTAATTACACCAATAGCTCGTTGCAGACCTGTTCTCTCTATGTTCCATATAAAGAAGGTGTGCACCGCATCATCATACTCAGTATCTCCATATAAGCAGTTTGGTAGACTCACTTTTCTCATTCTCCACAAATACTTGCGAAAGGACAAATGTCCACTACCCATTGGGTATTAGTCTCGTTGTCCATCTACCGTTCAGAGCCATCTTGCCTGCCAAAGTGTGAGCGTTTGCACTCTAATATCGGAGAAGCGTGGTACTGGGATTCCTGTGTTGTTTGCCTCCCACCTCCGTTTGCGCTCTTGTGCTAGAATATCTATAGGGATGGTTCCGCTGATAACTAACACCGCTGCTTAACACGTTCACGCCGGCGGTGTTATTCATGGTCTTCGCTCAAAGACGGCAATGTTTACATCTTTTCGCTCTATCGGACGGGAGCGATTGCAGGTCATGAAACGAAATTTGTTCGTAAGGGTAGTCGTTTATGGCATCTCATCTCATATGTAGGTACCGCGCTGCCAGATGATGCAATCTTGTGCGGGCCACCGGTGGTACACGCCGCCCCATAAAGCAGACTTGTGCGGGCCACCGGTGGTACGCGCCGGCGTGAACGTGTTAAAATACTATTCTGTATGACGAAGCCGCTCTGAGAGCGCAGGTGCGTTGCACATATTGCAGAATTTTCCGCCTGCATTGCACCCTTAGCGAATCTTCCCATATTTCGCATCCGTATGAGAGTTCGAGTTTCGTCATTTCCATTAAAAGTTTTCGCTTGTTCTGCGTTGGACCTCCAAGGTTTGCCATAAGCTTATTTAACATGCCGCTTACTTTGGCTGCTCTTGTGGCAGCATGGTTTATGTGCGCTCAGTAAGTTAGCCTTGTGCCTAATTGCATTCCTAGATATTTGACTACTGTTTTTGTCTATAAAGTGGCATCGAGTACTTGTATGTCTGCTTCTAATGGGATACGTCTGTTGATTAGAAGGATTAGCTTTGTTTTCTCTGTGGCCAACTTTAATCCATAGTCCTCTAGCCATTTCTGAACTCGGATCATCACCTTTTGGCTTCGTCAGTGTTTCGGGCGATTATTACAGCTGGAATGCCATCTGCGTATCCCACTAAATGCACATCCTCAAGCATCTCTATTCCAAGGATTTCATCGTAGCTTATATTCCAAAGTTCAGGTCCGAGTATTGATGCTGTTATTTGCTTAGTCTTACGCCCTTCTCGCGTTTCGTATCTTCAATAGATTATTCGGGATCTTGAATTTTACCTTTAAGGCTTCAATTACGTCGTCCCAACTTAAACTGTTCAAATCATTTCTAATATCCAGTGTGGTTAGTAATACTAAGCGTTTGGAGTATCGATTACCTGCCTGGGCATGTTCTACGATAGCTATTACATCTTGGATGGCTCTTAAAGTAGATCTGCCACTTCTAAACCCATGCTGCCTGTCAGACAGGCCGCCACTTTTCTCTACGGCTTCGTTAAGCCTATGCTTTATCAGTTTCTCAAAGAGTTTTCCTGCGCTATCCAGCATATATAGCGGTCTATAAGCGGACGCTTATGTTGGGTGTCCCTTTTCCTTACTGATTAGTACTACTTTTGTTTTTTCCATATTTCTGGGAAAATTCCTTCTTTTAGGCATGTGTTGTACATGTTTCGCAGCAAAAGAGGACTTTCGATTGCCAATAGTTGCAATATTTCCGCAACTATGCCATCAGGTCCTGGCGCTTTATTGCATTTCATTGCTTTTGCAGCATCCATAAGTTCTTCTTCTGTGAATGGGACAGGTTCCGTTGCTTCATACTCGAGTTCTTTCCTCTCAACACAATGTGTTGGGCAGAGTGTGTCGACTATTTTGCTTACCACTTCGGTTTTCATATCAGCAGCAGGGGATTTGACTTCTAGCTTTTTCATATATGATTTTGTAGCCCAACCCCCATGGGTTATTGTTTAAATCGTTTCTTAGCTCTTCCCATTTGTCTTTTTTGCTTTGACATATAGCTTTCTTCAATTCTTTTCTGCTCTTTTTGTATTCTTCGGATTCCATTATCGCCGGGCCCAATCTTTTGGTTTTAGTATACTTTCTACGCTTATGGATGCACATATCTCTAAATTCTGCAATCTCATGTGTCCACCAGTATACAGCATTTCTTTGTTTGTTCTTATCTATTTTAGGCATAGATGCGTTGTACAGATCGTCGTTTTATTTTCGTCAATAGTTGCACGGTAGATCTGCAAGTTTGGGTTTAGCTTGTTAATGTTCCATTTGCGTGTACTTATATTTCGATTTTCATGCACTCGTTGGTTTTCCATGTCAATGCAAAGCGTGATTGTAATCTTCCAGGACTCTCTAGTCTTTAGTAAAAGTGACCATTCTTTCCGATGCTAGGGTTATGTCGGGTGTTGCGCCTTCGCAACCTGGCCTTCGGTACGTAGTCGGCTGCCGTGTCCAGCACTCGTCTACCTCTTGAGTTTGTTGTCGCCGAGCCCCATTCGGTTGCTTTTGAGTTGAAGTCTCCCGCTATTATTGATCGTCCTTCTCAACTAAGGGGTTTGTCTTCAATACTTTCCAGTTTCCTGGTGAATTCATCTATATTGTCGTTCGGCGTAAGGTAACAGCTTATCACCCGATTCGCTTATCAATACTGCTTGAACTCCTTTTTCTAAGACCATCTGCTCCATTAGCAGGTCTGCATTTTTACTTCTGTGCATGTTTGCTTGATAATCATATCTTACCATATCTTGGCATGTTCATTTGTCATCGCAGATTTGCACGAGCCCGGCATATACTTTGTCTCGCTGCGATCGGTCTCAGTACATAGGCAACACTTTAGCTCTTTGGTGTACTCTTTCATTTTGTGTCCAGGTTCTCTACATCGACTGCATATACCTTTTCCGCTTCTGTCTGGTCCTTGGCAGTTTGAGTGAAGGTTTCCGACATCGAAGCACCGGTAGCATCGCTAGATTGCTAGTTCCCATCCTTGTACTAACCTATCCGATTTTGATATTTTTTTGCTTGATCAGCTTTTCTGCGCTTTCAATAGCGAGAGTAACATAATCCCGTACTTGTTGTCGTTTATTAGGTTTTGTGATCCTAACATCGATATTTTCGTTAGTCACGGCTAGCATTTTTCTCACAGCGTCATCAACTTCCTTCCTCTCTGTGACGGCATCCAAGTCTCTGAACTCTACAGTTGAAGTTGGTCTGAGGGTTGTAATGGAAGCGACAGCTTTTACGGTTTCCTCTAATTGTTTCAAAAAAATCAGAGTTAATTGTTTTCCCCTTTTCATTTTCAAGTAAAAGAGCTCCAGTTTTGGTTCTGCACCACCTGTTTTTCGAGCTGTTGTGGGGTGTCACCTTCGATTTCTTTCGTTGATGTATCCGGCAAGGGACGACCTTTACCGGCGTATTCAGCTCGAATCCAACCTCTTCTGTTTTTCAAGACGGCGAATAGCTCTGAGTCTCCGGTCTTTATATCCGTGGAAGTATTCCTACCCGTCAATATAACTGCTTTTATCTTCCTAGGCACTCTCAAACATTGCTCTAAGGCTTCCTCGTCTGCAGCTCGCATTTTGAGAATAAATTCTTGTCGCGGAGATGCAGTTTTTTCCCCGTTCTGTGTTTGCGTCCTTTGCAGTTACAGGGGTATGTGACGGCGCATTGGGCGCATTTGCAGTATTTTTATCTTCTTTTGACGTTACTCTTACGTCTAATTCTTGAGGCGTCCTTTCAGCTCCTTCATTGACCGTCTTTGATTTTCCTATAGTTGGCAATGATCCACTCGTAAGAGGCGTATTCGCTTTTTGTGGTGGCAAGCGAAGCAATCGAGGTTTCGTTCAAAAGGGCTCTGGTCTAGATCTCCATCATTAACGGCCTTCTGCTGTTTGTCTTCTTTTTGTTTTCCCCATATTTTTATCCATCCTTTTTTATTTAACCAGCGCGTCGTATGCAGGGGGCTGGACCGAAATAATCAAGAGCGGGTGTAGCCTCGGAGGCAATGCTCCTACCCCAGTTCTCTGAGGCCTGACCTACGTTTTACCGATCCCGAAAAACACGGACGGACTGGCGCTCGCTCAGAGCAACGAAAGCGACTACTCTTTCGTCCAATAAACACTTCCTGACTAGGGTCTAAGACGTCTAGTTACTGATATACGCCGGAGCTAACACATCGACAGAGGAAACTCACATAATCCCTTTGAGGTCGCAGGTGGAAAGCCATAGTGACCTACCCAGGGACTCCCAGTGCGCCCCGTTGCATATCGGTCATGCTTTTTACATAAACAGTCGCACCTAACATGGTGAACAGACTCTGACCAACACACCGCCTTGGAGATTGGCAAAGTCAAAATTGGATGGGGCGTGTGTCGCTTGCGAGAATGTGTCCCATTACAAAAATGTTTCAGATGCCTAAAATATGGCCACATGTCGCGTAAGTGTGCTGTTGCATTCGATAGATCTAAGCAGTGCAGGAAATGTGGTTTTGCCGGTCACTTCGCAATGGATTGTCAAAATAGTCCGAAATGTGTGCTCTGTGAGACCGACAGAAGGGAGAACATAAATCATATTACCGGGAGCTATGAGTTCCCGGCATTTCGGGCAGCTTTTACAAATAAAAGTAAATGAGAATTGTTCAGATAAACCTAAACCTACCCCATGTGAGGCCGCCCAAGACCTATTATCACAAAAAATTACAGAAATTATACCTGATATTACCATTATAACTGAGCTTTCCCACTTGCCACTGCACATGGGCCTCCGACAGCAAAAACTGCGCGGCCAACAGGGCTCGCTTTCCAAGAGAATCATAGTGCTGGTGAAGGGTTCGTGCAATCAAAAATAAATGGAATCAATTTCAAGACCCAGTCCGACAACAGTGCAGTACGAACAGCTTCTTCAAAACATTGTACAGGAAGCTAGTTGGAAATCGCCTTTCATCGTAGCGGGTGCTTTCAACGCGTGGAAAACTGAATGGGGCAGTCGGCACACAAACAAAAGAGTAAAGATGCTACTTGAAGCTTTCGCTCTACTCCACATTACTGTTGTAAATAGCGAGTCAACTTACACCTACCGTAAGACGGGAATAGGGTCAGTCACAGATATTGCCCTGCCAAATGATTCCCGTGCTTAAAAGAGAGGGTGAGCGAGGGCTACACGCACAGTGACCATCAAGGTATCGTAATAGACTTTACTGAAAAGAGGTTTAAAATTGCACCCAAGCTGACAGGTCCGAAGTGGAAGGACGAGAAGTTTGATAGCGAAGTCCTTAAACATATACTTGGGCAACTTTAACTCCCTGTTTGTACTGCCAAGAATTGGACGAAACTAGTAGGAGGACTAAGAAAAGCTGGTGATGCCTTCATGCCTAGGCGAGTAATGCATCAACACATATATCCATGCTAATGGTGGAGAAGAAACATCAACTCTCTAAGATCTCAATGGCTCCGCGCTAGACGCAAGATGCAACGCAATAGAGGGATGCCTGATTTTGTAGAAAACGTTCAAAACCTTAGATCAGCCAGGCAGGTGCTAAAAAAGCAATTAGAACTAGCAAACTAGAAAGTTTCAAGGAAAACATTTTGCCATCCTGCACACAACATGAAGCAGGTGACATCCCTCGTGTCACCGACCAAAAACTCCTAACGCCGGGTAATAAAATTTATTCTAAGAAAGCTCCAGGTCCAAATGTTATACCAAATAGAGCCCTGAAATTAGGGATTTCCAAATGACCAGACATATTCCATACAGTATTCCAAATCTGCCTTAACGAAGGTACTTTCCCAAAGGGGTGGAAGAAGCAAACACTGGTGCTTTTACCCAAGGGAAACAAAACGCCTGGCGAACCCGAGTCTTACCGACCAATATGTCTACTAGACACAGTGAAGAAAATTTTAAGAGAATTATTTGCGAAAGGTTGTCGTCTTTCACTAAATATAAATGTATTCTATCCACTTACCAGTTTGGTTTCAGGAAATCGCGCTCAACAGTGGATGATATCAAATGCGTGGTTGATTTAGCATCAGAAGCCATTGAAGGCCAGAGATGGCGCAGCGGGAAAAAAGAGTACTGCGCTGTAGTAACTCTGGGCGTTAGAAATGCTTTTAACAAAGCTAGCTGGCAACGTAGGTATACTGGAAAACCTCGCAAAAACAGGGTCGCCTAATTAGATTATAAAAATAATTGAGAGCTATTTCACGGACCGTAAACTGCGGTTTCGATGGGGCAAAGGCTCTGAGGAGTATATCGTGACAGCAGAGGTTCTTCAGGGATCAGTTCTGGATCCACTGATGTTGAACTTAATGTATGACGAAGTTCTAAGACCGGATATGCCCCCAAGAACTAAAGTCAGTGGATTCGCATCGCGGTGGAAATGGTGGCAAAGCAAATCCACGAAATTGAGAGGATCGCCAGCGAATCAGTAAGCAGGATCAAGGCTTTGCTAAGGTCTATAGCTGGAATAAGCTGAACATAAGACCGATATAGTCCTAATAAGCAGCAGAAAGAAACTATAAATGTAAATGTTCGGTCTGTAACTATTAGTTCTAAACCCGCTATTAAATACCTAGGAGTGATGATTGACAGTCGTTTAAACTTCAAAACGTACCTGGAATTTGCTGCGAAGAAGGCATCGAGTGTGCAGTCTTGTCTGTCGCGAATAATGCCAAACAACGGCGGACCTAGCCACAGCAAAAGAATACTATATAGCAGGGTAGTCAGCTCGGTTCTCTTATATGCCGCACCGATCTGGGCTGATACACTGAACATAAATAGCTACACAAAAAAACTGATAGCCGTCTATTGGCTAAGCGCTTCGCGGACTATCTGCGGTTTCCGTACAATTTCGGACAATGTTTCCTTCGTTATAGCCGGTCTAATCCCCGCAGGCGCTTTGGCGAAAGAAATGCAGAGAGTGTATTTAAGGCTATCCGAGCCCGACGGTAGACCAAGTCGTAAAAATATTGCAAAAGAAGAAAGGCGTCGTTCGATCGCCGAATGGCAAGACCGGTGGAACAGATCACAGAAAGGTAGATGGACGCATGGGCTAATACCCATTCTTACAACGTAGCTGGAAAGAAACCATGGGGAAACAAACTTCCATCTAACCCGATTCCTTTTAGCGTTCGGAGTATTTCGAAAAAGCAAATTTTTCACATAATCCCATCAAAATGCACAAAAAAAGAATATATGTGGATTTTCGTACATATACATGTAATACCGCCTTGGTAGATTCGCCAATCATCAAACCATCACCAGTAAGCGGTGCTACAAAATAGTGGTTTCTTAAGAAACTAAACAGCGGATGGTCACTGCTCTATGACTGTACTATTGACTGTAAATACTGCATTTTGTATTTCGATTTAAAGTAAGAAGAACTTGTAACAAACCAAAAGCAAAGATTTTTTAACACTATTGTCATTTCATGTGACTTTTGGGGGGAAAAAATAGACCTGGAAAGATTGATGATTACAACAAACTGAAGACTTTTATATGTTTCATGAAAATTGTCAGTGACATAGCAGAGATATCAGCAGGGCTAAAAAAAGAAGTGTCAGCAATATTTACTTCTGGTGCTAAAAAATATTCTGGACAATTTCTAAACATAAAAAATGCAATGTCTGAACTCCATTTTTTTATTTATTTTGTTTAACGTCTATAAAATATCAAACAAGTATACTTTGAATGTTTTTCCCGTTTAGAAGTTTATGAAATATTAACTCATCAAATAATATAAATAATAGCACATATTTTTGAAGCACCCTAATGTGCATATGTTTATTTGCTGCGGTGTGGCTACCTAAATGCGATGAGTACTTTTATCACTTTATTGCGCTCTTTTTGGTAATATTGTTTTCGAGCACCAAAGCTGTCTGCTTGCTCTGTTTGTACCTTCGGGCTTTAACAGCAGCTCTGGCTATAAATACCAGTCTGTGAACTATTTTTATACCTAATTCAGTACACACATTCGCCTACAACAGTTCATTTCAGCACACGGTTAAATAGGCTATCGAATACGACCACTCTCTAAGCCGAGATCGTTACTACTGCATTCGCCGTCATCAATCATCAGTTTAATATATTTCACCCACAAAAACGGTATTATTATACGAGACCATTCACAAAAATCTGTATAAGTAAAATTTAAATAACTCAAATTTAAGTACCTTATATTTGAGTAAAAAAATGAAACCATTTTTGGTAATTGTTCTTGCATTATTCGTATGCATTGCTGCCCAGGATGATAAAAAAAACAAGCTAAGAAGCACTGACAGTGAAATAAAAATTTACAAGCGCCTTATACCAGCAGATGTGTTACGAGGTAAGCATAAACTTAAGCACATATGTAAATATGTATATAGAGCACACATACAAAAATAGATATGTATGAGAGCAGTAATAAATTTTTTTAGTATAACTCTTTCCTTCTATTCAAAATTGCTAAGTTCCGACTGTGCAGCGATTTGCTAAAAGAATGTGGAATAAGTGTTTTAGAACGGTCCTTCAAGATGTCGCTGTAAGCCTTTAAATTTTTCCAATTATACATTATATAATATTTTCTGTTCATCCGCAATGCATTTTTTTGCGCAGAGAATAAAAATCGCTTCATGCCCAATTAAGCAAATGCGCGATGTGATTGTTAGTTAATATGCGATTTAATGGCGCATTGTCGAACTTGTTTATATTGCACAACTAATACGAAACAAATGAACATGTGTAGGTAGGTAAATTGTTATAAAGGCTATACTAAGCCATAAGCCAGGAACTCACAGTTGCGGACTTGATTTTGAAGCTGCAGCTACTTTTGTCAGTTTGCTACGACTCCGACGTTTAAGGGAGAATGGGAAATAAACAACTTTATTATTATTTATTATCATTGTTATTAAGTATATAAATAAATACAAATCACAGGCCACGAATTTAGATACTTTTCTTGTTATAAATAAGTTACTCTAAATTTATTTTGTAATAAAGGGTCATTCATTGGCGGTTTAGACGTAATTTTTTTTAAATGAACATAAAACCTATAATCTTGTTTGCAATAATAAAAACATGATGATCAGTATATATTTAGTTGAAATTCATTGATGTATTTCCACGTAATTTTTGAAAATAGACGGAAAAGCCATTTAATAGTGACGCTACATTTCACAACGCGTAATGTCGTTATTTAACAGCGTATTGTAAATATACAAATATGGAAATTTTAAATAGGCCAATTAAAATTTCTAGTTTTCGTGACATGACACGGTTATTACTAGGTGTGCAAAATAAGTTCCGGGAATTGAATTATAACTAGCAACACTATATCGATATACATACACATATCCACAAAGTGGAGGAGCCTTCGTCTAGTACCAACCGACATACATCGCAAGTAATGTGCTGTTATCCAATTTTTAGCGAAAGTTGCAGAAAAAATCTTGGAAAAAAAAGATTTGATGAGCTGGTTAGTCATTGGACACTTGAAAATTTGAGCAGGTCCACAAGTTAGCAGTGGATGAAAATGGTGAAGAGCAGCCAACGAAAGCGGGGATGTCGCGATGTCTGGCAAATGAAACTGTACCGACATCATGCTTCAATTTCATCGTCTACATATGTCTACACTTCTAACAATGAAAATAAAATAAATATTCCTTTTTTTTCTTCAAATTTTGAACTACGTGATCTTAATAAAGGGATCTGTCAATATCTGTACTTCAATTTGAAGTAAAAAATTTAAGATAATTTTTATTCAGTTCTAAAATTAAAAATGAGAGGGAAATGCCAATTTTCTAATGCAAGAAAATTAGCGGCATGTTCTGACTATTGTAAAACACTTCAACATATTTACCCATCTACATATGTACATACATTTACTCGTATATGTGTATACGAATTCGTATCGTTTTTAAATTTGTTTGGTCAAAAGTAATATGTATTTGTTTTTCTTTTTATTCACGAATACTGAGTGTGGGTGGATGTGTTTTTGCTGAATCATACTGTTTTACGATCTCTACAGAAATTTCTGGTAAAATTTTCCTTTAAAAAATTAATTTGTTTCATTCTTTATTTCTTCATTAAAATATCTTTATTTGGTTTTTTAAATTAATTTTCTGTGTTTATTTATTAATTAGTTGCAAAAACATATCCACACGCTTTCAATTTTTTTAATTTTACCATTTCTCAACGCGAGCTAGTATTTTTCTGGAGCTTATTTAAACACTGTAAATAAAGTTATGGTTTTAACACAGCGTGATATTTTTGTATTTGAGTGAATGAACATAAATCAGATTAAAGTAAATACATTTATTTTATGAATTTTAAGCTTAAAAGAAAGTCTGATTAATGAAAACTGCAGTACGCAAAATAGAAATGTAACTTTGTCAAATATATTGATGTATTGTATACCAAGAATATATGTCCGTTGGCCATACCCAAATGGACTCCGTTCATACCAATATTGGCAAAAAAGAAAAATAAGGAATAATTTGCGTTGGCAGAAAATTTGGAAAAGTTCTTAAGGACAACAGGAACATACATTTTTTTTAAATATTCTGATTAACGTTTTTATAAATCCATAAAAGCAGGACTAAAGTCAAGGTACTCTTGCATCACTGATATTGGTAATTCTTATAAACTTGTTTATGATTACTCACAATTACCACATTGAATAAAAACCTATGTAAAAGTATTAGCCGAAACAAAATGCCATTAAAAAGTTCTGAGAATTCCAAAGTTAAACAGATTTGATTCCAATTGACTACCTCACTTTTACGATGTTTTTTGAAAAAAAAACACCAACCTCGTAAGTACAAAATTGGAGTGTATGGCAGAATTAGGAATTAAGAGCTAAATTAAAAAAGAATTATTTATTAATTATTGAAAGTTTGTTTCAATAACTACTACAAAGAAGACAAGTGCGAATTTTGTTTTTAAAACATTATTTTCTCTAAATGTTGACCGCTACGTCGAATGCAGTATTGCTGGCCTCCATCCTCCGTGCCACTCTCTAGGGAAATGGTGTCGGGATGCCATTAACCTCGCGAATGATATTTTCTTTTAGTGTTAAGATGGCCGATGGGTTTGTTTCATAGACTTCAGTGGTACCCCCACAGAAATAAGTCCGTAGGGTAACATGGGTGGCCTGGATATGTCACCGAAACGGCTTATCAGTTTGTTTGGGAACAAATCACGCTGTATCGCTATCGTCTCTCTGACCGTGTGCGGCGTGGCATATCTTGCTGAAACCATATGTGTGTACTGAATTAATTAAAAATGTGCTCTAATGAATGACAATCATTCAGCATGTGCGGATAAAAGATACCGTCCTCGACGATTTTCAAGAATCAATATTGAACCAATTATTCCACTTTACTATGAAAGCCAAACCATCCTTTTGGGATTGTGAAGTGGAACGAGTGGAACTTTAGCTTAACATATGGAAAAATAAAACTTGAGGTAATACTTTTTTTTCAAAATTATTTAAGGTATTTTCCAATTTATTTAAAACTGATATTGATGTAAATAATATAGACCTCAGGCTGCAACTGCCTTCATACTGCACCTTGCCTTTCAAGATAAGGATGCACATATGCACATAATTATATTAAATGACAAATGCGATTTCTAGATGCAGCTATGGTCTGGTGTAGTAAAATGCCGCATGAGCAATTTTAGCCGAAGTATACGGCGGCCGTAGCCGAATGGGTTGGTGCATGACTAACATTCGGAAATCAGAGAGCACGTAGTTTCGAATCTCGGTGAAAGTCCGAAGTATGAAGGCAATGGCAAACCTCGAGAGTATTACTGCCATGAAAAAGGTCCTCAGAAAAATTATCTGCCGTTCGAAATCGGCTTGAAACTGTAGGTCCCTCCATTTGTGGAGTATCATCAAGACGCACACCACAAATAAGAGGAGAAGCTCGGCCAAACACCCGAAAAGCGAGTACGCGCCAGTCACATAAATATGTATATATATACAAGGGGAAGTTCAAAATAAACAAGACTGAGGTAAAATAGAAACGACAGGAGTTTTGTTCTGATAACTTCGAGTTTATTTATTCAAAATAGCCCCCTCTGGTCTTGATACACTTTTTCGCGTAATGTAAAAGCTTTTCGAAAGAGTGTTTCAGGTCATTGACCGAAATGTCCTTCAGGATGCTGGTACAAGCGTTTTGGATGGCCTCTACGGACGGAAAACATTTTCCTTTCATGGCCAAATGCAATTTTTCGAGTAGGTAGAAGTCACAGGGAGCCATATCAGGCGAACACGGTGAGTGATTGATGGTTAAAATGCGATTTCTAGTCAAAAACTCACGCTTTGACGCTTAGTTTCAGGATCATGTTGGAAGCACCACGTTTAATTACCAGTTATAATGTTGTAAGTGAAATTCTTGTCTTTTCTCGCCTCTTTAATGAGGGTTTCGAATGTGGAATTCTGAGCGATTTTTGGTCCTCAAGTAACTTGTGCGGAATGAAACTTTCACAGACCTTTCGCAAGCCCAAATGATCAGTTAATATGCGTAAAATCGATGTTTTGGAGATATTCAACTCCGATTCCACGATGACTTTGGTTCATTGTTCATAAATTGGCGAACAATTTCGATGTCCTCACAACCATCTCTGAAACTCTGGCACGAGACAGACAACCATCGCCATAAACTTTTTTCATCAATTCAAATGTTTCGGTAAACATTTTACCGATTTTAAAACAAAAATTGATGTTAGCTTTTTGTTCCAAAATCATTTTTGTACCGATGACTCAAACATACTGACACTTTAGACGCAATAACTTCGCTTCCATTGAACCGGATGTCACCAAGCTTTCACTGGAAGTCAGCTAGGGATATAACTTCGAACGCACTAGCTCATTAAAAAGATGGGACCATCAAAAACATTTTTACGACGCCAGTCTTATTTATTTTGGACTTCACCTTGTAATTATTTACATATATTTTTATGCAGCTTGGTGGAGATGTTAGGAAGGGGATAAGATTTGCAATCGCAGAATATCGTCGTACATTGCATTCCAGAATAATGGCGTTAGGACAGATGCTTATGGCACCCATCTAGAGACTTTATATTCTTTGACTGTGCCTTCCAAAGACCTGCTTATAATTTTTGTCAATTGAACTTTCAAAACCATGGAGAGCCTCGGCCATTTTCAGTACTCTTTTGTGCCCGTTTTCTATCTAACTCCCTCTTTTCACATCTGCTACACCAGCACGACTGCATCCGTCGTAGACCTTCTCTTTCTAAAATCAAACTGTGTCTCAGAAAGGCTACCCCTGCCACGATTTCTATTGCTGATCTATTTCTATTCTGCGTTCCAGCAGCACGTGTCGAGGATCCATATTCCCTGGTTTCCCTGCCTTAAGTAAGGGGTAGAGTCGCTGGTGTGTCGTGATAGATGGGAAAACACCGCGTTCAAGACATTCGTTGTATGTTTGAACAAAAGATTAGGGGTTCGCGCTTTAAATCTCTTCACCGCGAGAAGTACTTCCTCCTTCGTAATAGGTGGGAACTCATACTCGGGAAAAAGCTTCCGATGGAATGGTGGCCGAAAAAAGGAAGCTTATTATATGTTCAAGCTGTTTAGGGCACGAAATCTGAGATCATGCCGATTTTTTCATCTTTTTGGTTGCGACTTTATGTGCCAAGACCCAGGGGTCTTTGTCAGCGTTGTTTCAATGACTAAGAAAACATATTTTCTTGCTTACCATTATGTCCCGTTTAAGTTCCCTACATATGTCGTTCTATATAGCAAAAATATGCGATTCAATTATACAGGAACACTAATTTAATCATGTAAATAAGTTTATTTGTAAGTGGCAACATGCTTTCATGCCCGGAAGATCAGCTTGCTCAAGTCTACAAGTAGTTCTAGCCTCTAAAAATATAATAAATGCATGATAACCATGCCCTGCTAGATGTTATATATTCAGACTTCTCAAAGGCGTTTGACAAAGTTGAACACACTTTATTTACACAAGCTCAAACATTTTGTAGTCAGGGTAAAATTCTAAGAATTCTTCGCCAGCTTTCTAAATAATTTTTTATTTTTTTTATTTCTTCCATAAAATATTACACCTGTCGTTAGACCATAAGTAATTTGATTTACAAAAAGATGGAATGAGAGTGATATTGAAGAGCCAATGCCCCCAAGCTCATTTAGAAGAAATATATACATATTATTTAAAAACAAGTGGTTAACAAACATTGACATATACGATTAGTTGACAATTGATTACATGGATTTTGATATGTTAGTGTTTGACGGTTAAGCCGACTTTGGGTAGATTTTCCTTTATTTGGTAGCCTTCTCATCATAGGATTTGTGTGCGTTAATAATCTATTTATGTGTCTTCTGCTAGCGCTTTGTATTGTTTCATCAATAGTATCGATGTCAAGGTCGCGATGAATATCTGCGTTAGGTATGTACCAAGGACTTTAGACTGGACTCGTTGAAGTATACTTAGATTACTTTTTGCAACAGTGCCCCAAATCTCAATTCCATATTTCCAGATCGGAGCAATTATCGTTCGATAAATAAGTACTTTATTTTGCAATGATAGATTGGACTGAGGTCCAAGTAGCCAGTACAATTTCTTAAAACGATTTTAAACTTCATTTCGCTTTTTCTTTATATGCTCCTGCCAGTTTAATTTCGAGTCGATCATAATACCCAGGTATTTCGCTTTGGTGTCAATACCTATGCACGTCAGAATTACCAACGCAGACTGGTTCAATGGTTGTCCTTCGGTTTGTGTAGTTTACTTGTATTGTTTTGTCAGCGTTGATTTCGACGTTCCATTTTTTGAACCAGTTTAATGTCACATTTAATTCGTTTTGTAAATTTTGTTTTGCGACTTTTGTATTTTTATGAGATACCATGAGGACTGTGTCATCCGCAAATGTTGCAATCATGCTGTTTTCTGACTTCGGTTCCGGTAGATCAGCCGTGTACAATAGATGCAATGTTGGTCCCAAGACACTGCCTTGGGGAACGCAAATAATATTTTTTCGAAAATTTTTGATATTGTCGGTAGTAGGCTGATTGGTCGATATGATGTCGCTAGTGTAGCGTTTTTGTTAGGTTTCGGGATCACTATAACTTCAGCTACTTTCCAGGTACTAGGGAAATATTTGAGACCTATAGGAGCGTTGAAAATATTTCTTAGATAAATTATTGCCTTGTCAGGCATATGATTCATAATTGTTCCCGAAATTTGATCGTATCCAGGCGATTTATTGTTCTTTAGAGTTTTTATTAATTGTTTTATCTCCGTAAGTGTGATTTTTTTAATTTGCTTCTTATTCTCGTTTGCTGCATAAGTGAGATTTATGTCGTTATTATTATTTTCAAAAGTATCTTTAAAATGTTGAGCTAAGACCATTGCTTTTTCTGAAGTGGTTCGGGCTCATTTCCCTTTAGTTGTTTTTATTGGTGGTAAATGTATTGTGGCGCCCACCACTTTTTTCGTCGCCTTCCAGTGTGTAGTTTGAGGATTTTGTTGCGTCAATAGTTTTGAGATAATTGCTATGTTTTTTGTCTTTTTCCTTTTGAAGTAGGTCTCTTATACCTTTTCCCAATTTGTTTAGAAATCTTGTTGTCTGCCATTTCTTACTTAGCTTTCTTTTTTGTTTTAGTTTCTTTTTTATCGTATCAGGTATATAGTCATTCTTTACTTTAGTTGGTGAAGAGGGGGTAGATTTACTAACTACCTTAATAGTTTTGTCGTTAAAAAAAGCTATAGCTGTCTCAATTTCATCGCCTGTTTTCAAAGATACTTTTGTGTCTAAATATGATTTCAAAAGCTCAATAAACGCATTCCAGTCTGTACGATGATTGTAAAGTGGTGGATTTAAGTTTTTTTGCGGTGGTTGTTGGGTTCTTAGTATAATTGGCGAGTGATCAGAAGAAAGCTCAAGACAAGATTCAATTGTCAGTACGTTTGGATTAATTGATTTCATGATAAAAAAGTCAAGTAAGTTAGATACTTCCTTAAAGTCAGAGGGCCAGTAAATGGGTTCTCCTGTACTTATATAATTACAATTACGCGCTCTGATGGCGTCGAGTAATGCTTTTCCTTTCGTGTTTGTTAATCTTGAACCCCACATCATATTTTTTGCGTTATAATCTACTCCGGCAATAAATATACTTCCAAGTGTTTCAAGGTAGTTAGCGTATTGTGTTGTTTTGTTGTTGTGTTTCGGAGGGCAGTAAGCAACTGATATGGTAAGCTGGCTTAGAGTGTCATTTATTTGTATCGTCGTTGCTTGCAGATGGTCCATTTGATATTCCTCCATTTTGTTAAACATAATATTTTGTCTCAGTATAATAGCTGTTCCGCCGTGTGCTCTGTTGTCAGGGTGATTGGTGCATATTATTTTGTAGCCGGGAATACTAACGTAGCTTTTGTCATTAAAATGAACACCAATAGTATGTCAATGTTGTAGGGCGGATTGCCTCCGCGTGGTGCACCCTGGGTAACGCCAAATGATCTGCGGCCTTAACGGCCTTAAATCTGAACGGTGACGACCCTGCATTCTTTTGGCATTCTCTTTACTCTCTGGACTTGAACTTCGTTTCCTGAGCTGGTGGTTGCGGCATTCTGCCACCTGAGTACGCTGGGGTGAAACTCAACCGAAACGGATGGTGGGCAAATGTCGTGACTGCCCCCGTCCCGTTAAAACCCTGGCAGGCCTCGGAGTACGTTCCAAACTCGTCGCCATTGGGTTGGTGGTGTAGGTGCGGTTGAGATGACTCCCGCTTTGCGTCCGATCTGGCTCCGAACGCATGCCTCATAAGGGTATGCGTCAACCCTAGCACGGCCTCCCTGCCTCGGCACAGATAACCGTGGGATCACTTAAGGACGACTACACTTTCGAGTTATGGATAGCGGCTCCGAGTGGGGACCCAATAAAATAAACATGAACAACAACAACAACAACAACAAAAACAAAACCAATAACAAAAACCCGAAGAATTTAGGCGGCAGTGGGGATTCGGAGCCGAACCCCAAGGTCTCCTCACTTAAGGAAAGAGGGGCGGAACCGCCTTCTCTAACCAGCCCTAACCGAGAGGCAGCCCAGGGGGACAAAACAAGTAGGGGCGGAAGGGTGTCGGAGTCGATGCTCAAAGCGTTATGTGGGTGGGGATCTGGGAGGAAGTAGGAATCGACTTCGAGCACCATCCCAAGGGGGGTGAGCGGCAACTCGCTTTACGTAGGTAGACGGTCGCTTGCGGAACCGCCTGCGACCCGTAGTGAGGTAGGACTGGAGGGGATGGCCAGTACCAGTAAGGGGTTTTCCCCAAGTTTTCCGGGGGTTTCTGGGACTTCTTTTCAGGGGTCCCTTGCTAGGCCTAAACGGCAGCCAGGACAGAGCAGGAAAGCCTTCTCTGACCAACGCATAGCCGCTAAAATCTTGGAACGCTACGGCGGCCAAAATGCTTCGCAGGTACCTGAGAAGTACTTAAGGACGCTTGAGTGGGCCAGGATGGTACTTAGTGGGGCAGAGAAAGGCCGAGTGGAAAGGGTGGGTGCGGTAGCACCGCCCGTAGAATCGGCAGTGAAGCGGCAACGCTCTCAAGAGGAGGAAATTCTCCGGCCGAAAAAACCGAGGACTGGGGGCGGTCCGCCGAAATCTTTTAGCGAAGTCGCTAAGCAGGCGGGATCAATCACTCTAGGGGTGGTCGACAAGAGCAGGGAAGCCATCTCTGCGGTGTTTATGAAGGTGGTAAGGGAAAACCCTGGACCTCCACCGTGCTGTGAGAGTGCCAGGTGGCACCACGGCACCTTTAAGCGAATAGTGTGTGCCGATGAGCGGTCGGCTACTATGTACAGGGCGGCAGTAGCTCTGGTGGGGGAGGTCTGGAAGGGAGCCAAGCTGGAAGCTGTGGACAAAAAGGACCTACCTCTTCGTCCGCGCCCCCGGGTCTGGCTTCCCTCATAGCCCTCTGCTCCAGAGGATATGGAGGAAATCCTCCGTTACTGTAACCCGAAACTTCCCACGCACAACTGGGAGGTAGTCAAGGTGGAGAAGTCCGAAGGACATTTTCGGCAAGCGCTGATTCTGCTAAATGCAGAGTCCCTCGGACCTCTTGCTGAAACTAAAGGGATCATCACCTATGGTTTTGAGAAGGTAGCCATGAAGGTTTACCAGACCGATGCCAGGGGTGATGTCTCTGCAACTCGGGTAATGCTGGGAGGGGATAGGCCCACGGTAGAGGAAGCTCCCGTGGAGATGGATGTGGAATCTGTCATGTCGGATGGGGGCAGAGCTTACGACGCCCGCTCTCTAGCGGGGTCAGTCTCCAGTATCGGGCAACTGTTCGACAGGGCGGAGGAGGAGGGGCTTCTGGCCTCGGATAGTGAGGAGGCTGACCTCAGGATGTTGGAGAAGATTATTGAAGATGAAGATTCTTCAAATAAATCTCCAGCACTCTAAGGCAGCTTCCGCTAACTTACTAATCCACCTTGAGCAAGGTGGAGTTGACGTAGTCCTGATCCAGGAGCCGTGGCTGAGCAGTAGTGGTATCTCTGGAATCAGGACGAAAAACTATTTACTGACGGTTCACAGTGGTGCAGGTAAACCAAGATCTTGCATACTCATCAGAAAAGAACTAAGAGCATTCATTTTGCCTAATTTCAGCAATGAGGACATTGTCTCTATAAGCCTGGAGAGCACCACCGGGAGAGTCTGGCTGATCTCAGCCTATATGGCGCACGATGACGAGGTGGAGCCACCTCCGTTGCCGCTAAGGGAGGCCCTAGCTGAGCCGAGGCGGAGAAAAATCGACGTCATTATCGGAACCGATGCAAATTCCCATCACACTCACTCAAGAGGTGAGCCACTTTTTGATTTTATTATAAGCGAAGACTTAGTTATTTGCAATAGAGGTAAAGACCCAACCTTCATTCCGGCGGTTAGGGAAGAGGTGCTTGACCTCACCTTAGCCTCTTCTACACTTAGGTATCGAATAACTGATTGGAGGGTGCTCTGCGCTCATTCCTTTTCGGATCACAGATACATCCAGTTTTCTCTGAATGAAACCAAACCGAATAGATCCTCCTACAGGAACCTTAGGACCACGGACTGGGACCTATAATGCAGAAACCTGCAGGTTTTCCTTCCGGAAGCACCGCAAGAAAACGCGGATCTCTCGGAAGAATTTATAGATGTATTGGTGGAGACATTCACCGCTGCGTGCAACAGAGCCCTCGAGAGCGCTTGTCCACTAAGATCGCCCCCCAAAAAGGAAAAGCCGCCTTGGTGGACAACCCAGCTCACGGAAATCAGGGCTTCATGTAGGCGGCTCTTTAATAGAGCCAGAAGACTTAAGTCTCCGTCGGGATGGGAACTGTATAAAGTAGGACTGGGTATTTACAAGTCCGAAATCCGGAAAGCGAAGCGAGACTCATGGCGGAGATTCTGCGAAAGCGTGGAGGGCTGTCATGAGTCCGCGAGATTCAGACGTATTCTCTCAAGGAATTCCACACCTATGGGGTACCTGAAAGACAGCTCGGGGTGTTGGACCATGAGCAGCGAGGAGTCACTCCGGTTACTCCTTGACGCCCATTTTCCGACAAATCCGGACTCGCTTAATATTGGCTGGGATAGGACGCATAGCACTCCACATACCCACCACCGCTGGCTGAATATGCGACGCCTGGCTTGGGCGATTGACTCTTTCAAACCCTTCAAGTCACCTGGGCCCGATGGCATTATACCGGCTCAACTGCAGAAATCTGCTGAGGTATCTTGTCATTGGCTTCTTCCTATCTACGCGAGCTGCATAGATAGGGGCTACATACCCAGATCTTGGAGGGCTGTGAGAGTAACTTTCATACCCAAGGCAGGTAAGATTTCACATGTATCCCCTAAGGATTTCAGACCAATCAGTCTCTCCTCGTTCCTCTTAAAAACCCTGGAGAGGCTGATTGATCTGCACATAAGGATTGAAATTCCTCGGGGGCGTTTATCGTACGCTCAACATGCTTACTGTAAAGGCAGATCGGTAGAGTCTGCTTTGCATACAATTCTTAAGGACATCGAGGTGTCCCTCCACCAGAAGGAGTTCACTGTGGGTGCATTCCTCGACATTGAGGGGGCTTTTAATAATGTCCTCCCGGAGGCAATCACCAGGTCACTAGGTAAATTAGGAGTCGGAGCCGAAATTATAAGGCTCATCCACACGATGCTTACCGATAGAACGGTCGTGGCAGAATGGGGTGACACCTCTCTCCGCCGGCAAGTGAACAGAGGCACTCCGCAAGGCGGTGTTCTCTCGCCACTACTCTGGGTTGCCGTACTTAACGGTCTGCTGGAGGAGCTGGAGGGGAGGGGCTGTAAGGTGATTGCCTACGCGGATGACGTGGCACTTATTGTCAGAGGCAAGTTTCTAAATACTCTGATGGAACTGATGCAGGGTTATCTGAATCTAGTTATAAATTGGACCGCAAATTGCGGCCTATCGACAAATCCTCTGAAGACGGAGCTCGTCTTATTTACGAGGAAATACAAAATACCAAGAGTGTTTCTCCCCTCAATATCGGGCGCTCCGTTGGTGCTCTCTGACAAGGTGAAGTACCTGGGACTCATCCTTCACAGAGGCCTTACATGGAAGCCAAACATTGAGGAGAGAATCAGAAAGACAAAAGTCGCCCTGTATGGTTGCAGGGGCGCTATCGGCAAAAGATGGGGCCTCTCGCCTAAAGTCACTTTTTGGCTTTATAACACGATTATAAAACCAATCTTGCTATACGGAGTCCTTGTCTGGTGGAACTCGCTAGAAAGGATGGTATCAGTTAAGAAGCTGGAGAGGGTACAAAGGTCTGCCCTCATTGGAATCAGTGGGGCTCTCCGTACCACTCCTACTCTAGCGCTTAACGCTATGCTGAATGTGGCGCCCGTAGACATTGTAGGAAAAACTACCGCTGCACGCGCGGCAATCAGATTAAGGTGTTCGGGCCATAGGCTAGACTTAAGTTACGGACACTCCAGCATTCTTAAAAACTTTGAGTTCATTCCTATGGTGCTGGACCACTGTACACCCACGCTAGGTCCGAGCGGACCTTTTTCTGCTCACATTCCCTCAAGGGATGAGTGGGCGGGGTGCAACATTCGGCGGCAAGGCATGAATATTCTGTAAGGAGCCTCCCATCAAACTTAAATTTAGGCTCCCGGACCACTGTAGTGTTTTCCAAGCGGAGGTATCCGCAATTAAGGAAGCGGTGGACTGGTTGCTCAATTCGGTAATTACCGTTAAGGAAGTAAATATCTACTCCGATAGCCAATCGGCAATTAGGGCCTTGGGCTCGCTGTTTGTGCGCTCGAGATTGGTCGGGGAATGTCTGGCTTCTCTCTCGATTGCATCCGAATACTTCATCATCAGGCTCATTTGGGTTCCCGGGCACAGCGGCATAGAGGGAAACTGCTGGGCTGATGAGCTGGCTAGACAGGGAACTTTGGAGACGGTTTCGTCGCGAAATGAGAGAATTGGGGTTCCCCTGAGAACCTGTGGTCTGCTCCTGGAAAGATGGGCCTAGAGTCAACTCAGCGAGCGCTGGGCTACTGCGCAAACGTGCAAGGTCGCGAGATCCTTCTGGCCACGGGTAGATCGGGGACGCTCAAGGGAACTCCTAAGGCTAACAAAGCCCCAGCTCTCGAATTTGGTGAACATCCTTACCGGACATTGTCCGTTAGGTGTTCACGCCGTAAGACTTGGGATTGCCTCAAGTCCGTTCTGCAGAAACTGTCTGGAGGACGAGGTGGAATCATCTCAACACCTTCTTCTCAGCTACCCTGCTCTCGTCTGGCAAAGACTAAGATATCTGGGCTCTCACTTTTTCGCTACGCCTGCGGATATAGCCGGTGTAGATATCATAAATTTGGTGAAGTTCATTAGTAGCTTGTTACGGCTAACTACGAACGCAAAGCAGCCCCCGTTGGCGCCGTCGTAAAAATGCATGGTCATCATCGTTTCTAATCCCAAGGCTCCTTATTCCTTCCCATCTCCCTCCTCCTCTCCCATGTATGGCACCACAACGGACGAATTTACTAACATTTGTCCAAGTGAGCCCTTTAGCTAGGGCAGCCATTTAACCTAACCTATGTCAATGTTGTATTGGTCAATAAAAGTTTTAGTTTCAAGAATATGTTGATTTAGTCCTTTTGCATTCCATAAGGCTATTGTCATTTTACTTTGCTTGTCCATCGAATTTGGTGACCAGTAGTGTGATTATATTCATCATGTTAGTCATTTGATTGATGAGCTGGCTCATAATTTTTTTTAAGTTCTTGAATATCATCATTTTGAGGGTTAGGCATACATGTTTTATTATATGTAGCTTGTGCTGCTACTTGCGCATAGGTTGATAGCCCGATTCTAGCGGATTCGACTGTGTTTTCTTGTTGCGGCGGGTTCAGTATCGGAGTCTAGAGTTCCTTTTTGCGTAGAGCTGGAAAACGTTGCACCCTCAGTGATTTGTATACCAACATCCTTTATAATTGGCTGTGTGTTTTTCGCACTCTGCATTTAATATTGTTACTACTTTTATTGATTGAACAGTTCGCAGTTTTATGCACACTTAACACAGATTGGATTTTTTGTGCAATAGTTTCAAGTATGCCCATATTTTTGGCAGATGAGACATTGTGAAAGAGACCATATTTGACGTGGGGGCTCGAATTTACCTCACAATGCAATAGATTTGTTATATTGTATATATCTTTGTGGTTACTATTTGTTTTGATTTCCAGTGAGAATAAAGGTAGAAGTTGTTTTGAGGCGTTTTTGAGGATGTCGAAAATATTTGTTACATCATGAGTTTGCGTCTCTTCTTTTTCATTCTCTTCTAATTCGTTCTCTTCTAATTCATTCTCTTGGTCCAGTATATCAAATCTATTCTCTGACGGTGGTTTACTCAGCCAATATGTGAGCTGTTGTTGTTTTGAGGACACTTTCCTTGTTTTGTTGTTTGCATTTACTTCTGCTTTTTCTGGAGAACTGCGTAAACGCTTGGGTGTTTAGCTTTTCTTTGAGTTGTTGGGTTGCTCAGCAGTAGATGTTTTTAGTGTCGTGCACATAATAGACTTTGCGTTAGTCGCTGATGATGATACCGTGGTTGTTACTGCTGAGGCTGTCGTTGTCATGCTGGTGTTTGTTGTGAGTGTTGCGAGAGCAAGAGTAGCTGTTGTTGCGGAGGCTGTTGCTGTAGTGGTGGTCTTTGTTGAAGATGTTAGTAGAGCGGCTAGAACATTTTCAGTTATAGGAGGGGTGTGGATTTGATCAATTTCTTTGTTAAGCTTATTCACGTGCGAGAGTACGGCATTATTTATAAAATTGTTTACACTGTGAGAGCGCCTGCGCTCGCACGGAGGAGAGCGTTGGACACTCTTTTGCAAATATGCACTAGTTTAGTTATTTATGTTTTTTTTTTTTTGTTAGTTGAATGTCACAAAGCGAAACTTAGCGAATTAGTTTGGCACTTTTGATATTTAGAGTCACTATCTCGTTAATTTATCAAATATGCCGATATTTTACTGGGATTTGGAGCTATTTCGCAGAGCGATTTATAAACACGTCCGTTCACATGAGTGGAAAACATAAATAGATAAATAATATAAAATTATTTTGAAAATCGGCTCTATTGTTGAATGGTGCACAACAAACCATTTATATATCATTGTAAAAATATGTATTGTTATAACACTTACCGGGAAATAAAACTATTACTTATTCAATTACAAATAAAGTCAAACTGTACAAAATCACCGTTAAGAAACGAGAGATCTAGTAGTTATTTTTGATGTTAAATTATCATTCTCAAATAATATTGATTTCATTGCTCCAAAGCATTCGCAGTGATCGGTTTCATTAGAAGAAATACCAATAACTTTAAAGTATTTTATCGGCTAGCCTCTAATGCGTATTCGACCAATTACCCATCCTACTCTGACTTTATCTGCTGCTAGCAATTTGTTAGCAACAGGGACTGGTAACAGTGAAGCTGCTGTTTTAGTTCCTCTAGAGGCATCTCTTAGATTCTTTATTCTTCCTTTCGAGGATATCATACTATGGAACTCTTTTTCCAAGACATTACTAAACTCTCCCTCTGTCGCTAGAGTCTCCCCTAGCGCTTTTTTAACCGCATGTTGTATCTTCACGGTATGCGAGTTTGCGGGTTTCGTCAACTGGAGGAGTAGGTCCCCGCTAGCTGTTTTGTGAACTTTGGTAATGGCTTCTCCAACTTGCTTAAGTTTTGGCTCAATCTTTACTGTTGTGACTATATCCGCCTACGATTTCCCTACTATTGCTCTTTATTTTTAGTGCATCTGGGCGTGCTAGTTCAATATTTGCCTTTCTTCTGGGTAGGATAATCTTCCATATGGACTGTTACACAACATTTACTCTTTTACGCGGTGCAACAGATGTTTTCTGCTGATTGAGTTTTTTGAGCTGTTCTGTAATATCCGTCGAAAGTGGGATTCTGCTATCTTTTGGGGTTGTCCGTGAAGCTGCATTTGCAGTTTCTTTTTGAACAGTAATCTTCACTTTACCATACAAGACGTATAGCTGGGCTATTATATGACGTATCGGTTGGTGGATAGGTGGCCTCTTGCCATCTTCTAACATGTCGTTTAGATACCGTATCTTTGCTGCTTGTTCTATCATGTAAAATTGTACACCAGTCTACTAGACATCTACAAATGCGCCACTCTACTATAGTTTCTTCTGAAATTCACTTCAGTGCATAAAATAACCAGTCACACACATATATTTACTTTTATACTTGTATTCAAATATGCAACACTAACTTTTCGCTCAGTTTCACAACTTAAGCAATAAATTACTTAAAAACTATAAGGCTCCGGAGGGTCTAGTACTCAGTTTTAGAATGGATATACACCATTTTAAAGGGTGAGTTTTTAAGAGTTATAGGAAAGTTTTTCAAAAAAAACACGCGTAAAATTCAGAAAATTGCATGAAATATTTATTAAAATCGATAGTATAGTCCATGTAATTTAATGCTTGAAGATTATTTCATGCAAATGTTGACCGCGACTGCGCTTCAAATGGTCCGTCCGCTTAGTCCAATTTCGGCATACTCTTTCCATTGTTTCGGCCGGTATCTCACATAAAAATGCTTTAATGTTGTCTTCCAACGCGTTTATTGAAGCAGGCTTGTCTGAATAGACATGAGCTTTAACATAGCCCCACACAAAATAATCTAATCTGGGTGGCCAATTGATAGGTCTCGAGCGTGAAATAAAATGTTCACCGAACTCGCCTCTCAACAAGTCTATTGTTACGCGTGCTGTGTGGCATGTGGCACCGTCTTGCTGAAACCACATGTCATGTAAGTCAAGCTCTTGCTTTTTGGGCAAAAAAAAAGTTGGATATCATTTCACGGTAGCTCTCACCATTCACTGTTACGTTACAATTCGTAGCATCTTTGAAGAATTAAGGTCCAATGATACCTCCTGCCCATAAACCGCACCAAACTGTGACCTTTTCTGGATACATTGGTAGCTCTTGCAATTCTTCTGGCTGATCTTCACTCCAAAATCGACAATTGCTTATTTGCGTACCCATTGATCCAAAAATGAGCTTCGTCGCTGAACACAATTTTTCGATAAAAAAGTGGATCTTCGGCAAACTTTCCAAGAGCCCATTCACCAAAAATTCTGCCTTGCGGTAGGTCGTCGGGCTTCAGATCTTGCACCAGTTGTATTTTGAAAGGCTTCACTCCTAAATCCTTTCGCAAAATTTTCCACGTTGTTGAGTAACAGAGGCCCAATTGTTGCGAACGGCGACGAATCGATACTTGTTGGTCATCATTAACACTGATACAGCTGCGATATTTTCTTCAGTTCGCACTCTACGTAAGCGTGTTGGTGGTTTGATGTCCAATAATGTAAATTTGATTCTAAATTTTATCACAATAACTCGAATAGCCGCTTCAGTGGGTCGATTAAACTGACCATAAAATGGAAGAAGCACGTCATAAACTTTGTTAACAGAGCACGACGGCGATTCATGGTTAAATTATAGACCAAACTGAAGATGTTTGACAGTGAAACAAAACGCGAAACGTGCGTCAGCTGTTTAAACCAACTGTTTATAGATAGATAATAGCTAAAAAATCGCCAAGCTCTTCGTGTTAGTGATAGTATAAATCGAATACGATTGATATCGCCATATTTACACATAATCTTAGCGTTCCTGTAAGTGGACAAGCTCTCATATCTTCTCCTGACTTTTCTGGTCATGCTTTCGTGTTGTTCGTTGTACGGGTATAGCATTCGTATTCACTTTGGTATTTAGTTGACAAAAGCCGAGGATAGAAAGACCACGTTTTTCACCACATCGTCTACTACCTCCCGATAGAAATGTAGCTTACAATTCGCTGCCAACCTTTCTACTGCCTCCCTGATCTGAAGAATGATCTTGGAAGTTATACTAAATGTCGTAATTGCTTCAGCAGCTGCCTGACTATCTATCTTAATTTTGGAGTTGACCCCAGTAGTATCGCAAGCTAGGTATGCTGCCTTTTCAACTGTGAAAACCTTAGCCTGAAATGCACTGCAGTGATCTGGAAGCTTATACGTTGGTCCAAATCTGGGCCATATATGCCAGCGCCTACTCCACTAGCCATTTTGGAACCGTCCCTATAAAAGATAAGTCTATTGCGTTTGGAGCTAAGGCCCTTACGCCATCCTTCTTTTTTTATAGTAATCGTAAACCTCTTTCCCTTTGAAGACCGGAGCCATATGGTCCATAGAGACTATATTGTACCGGTTTATTGAGCTGTGTTCTTTTCACGCCTCTGCTTAATAATTCGGTATCGCCGCACCTGTACTTCCAATTGTCGCTATAATTACACTAGTCTACAAGGAAAAGTATCCGAAATAATTTAAACTAATATCTGCTTCTCTGTCCATGCAAAATTCGGATTGATAACTAAAATTAATTTATTAGTTTGAGTTTTTACGATAATCGTATCTTTCGTGTTTAATGGAACTAGGCCGACAAAATTTAACCAACATTCAGACCCAGAAACCAGACTATATATTTCCGAAGGTTTATGATGCGCTGAATCCAAATCTGGCCTTAGAATTGCTCTATCAGCTCTGGTTTTCGAGATATCCTAACCTAAAAGTGCAAAAACCCCCATTTTTGCCCATATTTGAGGTTATGTAGCCTTGCAGATGTTTTCTTTCACCAAAATTAAAGGATGGCATCTTTAAATACAATCCTTCTTTTTTCAAATGGCGTTTTGTTTGCTCAAATATCATTTTTTTTCGCAGAGATATCGCATTTTGAAATTTTCATGTTTCGAAATTTTCCTACACCTGAAAATCGATTAAGATAACATAGACATGATATAGTCGCCTACTAATTTTCTTGGGTTTGAGGGCCTGAAATATATGGATTAATAGTATGTAAATTTGGAGTTTGTGGGAAAGCCTGCTTGCGGTTATGTGGGTTAGTCTGCTCGCGGTATGATAGGGGTGGTTTCTAGGGGTTAGGGCTGTGTGTGACTCGGTACCCAAAGGTTAGATAGTGTAGGGATGTGGTGAGTCAGCACACTTATGGTGTGAGACAAAATTTTAAGAAAAATAAGACTCAATTCAAGAAAATTAGTAATCGAATATATCATGTCTATGTTATCTTAATCGATTTTCAGGTGTAGGAAAATTTCGAAACATGAAAATTTCAAAATGCGATATCTCTGCGAAAAAAAATGATATTTGAGCAAACAAAACGCCATTTGAAAAAAGAAGGATTGTATTTAAAGATGCCATCCTTTAATTTTGGTGAAAGAAAACATCTGCAAGGCTACATAACCTCAAATATGGGCAAAAATGGGGTTTTTTGCACTTTTAGGTTAGGATATCTCGAAAACCAGAGCTGATAGAGCAATTCTGAGGCCAGATTTGGATTCAGCGCATCATAAACCTTCGGAAATATATAGTCTGGTTTCTGGGTCTGAATGTTGGTTAAATTTTGTCGGCCTGTGTTATCGAACTCGCATTCACGCTCTCTCACCACTGCATCGTCTTTGTCTACGTTGGGGCTCCTGTTTACTTATGTATTGTTGCTGCCCAATAACCAACAACATATACATAATATTGTCGGACTATTTTCGCGTATTGCATTTTTGCCTGCTATTTCAGAAAGTCACACGTGAGGTCAGCTTCACATTGTAAAAGGTGAAATAGCAGGACATTTCCATTCAATCATAAGCGTCTTAGTTAAATGTATTCTTTTGTCAGACGTTGAATAAAAAGCAACATAAAATTACTAGCGGGTGTTTTAATATTTTAAAGGCGTTGTAAAAATTGCCAATGTCAGTGAACCAAGACGAGAAGCACCGGTGATACAACGCAGCATTCCAATCAAAATTCATCAGCGTGAAAATCTCTTAACACACTTGCGTTTGTTGCACCTCGGCGTTGTCGAAGGTGACAATTAGACGAGCTGGATGAATCTAAACTAAACGCAGACCGAGGCGAAAATCGCAATATATATATATGTATATATATAATTGGCGCTAACACCCTTTTGGCGAGCTCCTCCTTCTATTTGTGGTGTGCGTCTTGATATTGTTCCACAAATGGAGGGCCCTACAGTTTTAAGCTGATTCCGAACGGCAGATATTTCTTATGAGAGGCTTTTTCTTGGCAGAAATACACTCGACAGAAATACACACTTGCCTGCCGAGGGGCGACCGTTATTAGAAGAAACGTTTTCATAATTTTTGGTATTTCATGGAGATTGAAACCTACGTTCTCTCCGAATTCCGAATGGTAGTTACGCGCCAACACATTCGGCTAGGACGGCCGGCCGCATCCGCAATACTCGACCAATTAAAAGAACTGCATAGAGTCCAACCTCTATGAGCAGCACACAAGCAGATCAGCATCCTACACACCACATTAATATACCAAAATTGCAATTAACGAAATTCAGCGGGGAGCAGTCGCAGTAGTTGGACTTATACAATATGTTCACCACCTTTGTGCACAACAATAAAGTTTCATAAGCAGTTGTTTCAACAATAGCCTATTAATCTTCCAGCCACACATGCCGAAAATTCAGGCATGCAGTCACTGGCAACTTCGGAACAAATCGCAGAAGCAATTTTACTACATGCCATACCAAGTCAGTTACATTCAGCAACACGCACAAAATGGGAAGAAGAAGTGGCCATCAACTGAAATTGTAGAAGCTCATCATCTTTACAAATACTAACTTTGGCAGACCTCGCTGTATTCCTTAAGTGCCGTTGGCAGACATTCAACATGCTTGAAATCAACAAGAAAGCCTGCCAATTGTTAACCCCGATGAAAAAACATTTGACTAAAGCAAGCAACAAATATGAGTGGGCAGTTATGAATACACATACAAGGTGCCTGCTATGTGATTCAAGCCGAATTTATAGCTCGTTCAGTTGTATAGTAACAGACTAATGCCTGGACAAGAACCACATTTCAAACAACTGTCCATCCAGCCGTAGGTGCCACACACACAGAAAGAATGAAAGCGATGGTTCCAATGGTTCGAAAAGGCGAGAATTGCAACCTAGTCGCCGAGCAGATTCACGGCGATGTCGTTTTTGTTACAGCCCGTATTCGCTTGTGCAATTCATCGGGATCGTCACTTATTGTTCGCACACTTTTGGACTCAGGATCACTGCTTAATTTGATTCCAGAACATATCGCACAACATCTTCGTCTACCACAGACCAAGCGAAACAATGACAAAAACACATCAACTTTGTTACATAGCTGAAGTCAATGCACATCGAATACACTTCAAGCTTGGAAGCTGTGTTAATTCCTAATCAAGCTTTAGTTGAAAGGTTTAACGAATCAGGTGGCATCGACTATATCATCGGTGCTGGAATAATTTTCGATCTACTGCCTGTGGGCCAGATTAAATATCAGGTATCCCATTCTTCCAAAAACCACATTAGGATAGAACGTTCCCGGCACAGCTCCATCGGACTCATCGCATACTACAAATACTTCTTCATCGTTGCCCACATATAAAACGTTTATAGCTGTGGAAAGCCAAATACTTTAAACAATCTGCAAAAAATGCTTTCAGATAACGAATTGGCCTGTGAGTGATTCTTTATGTTCACCACAATGAGGTTTCCGGTAAGCGGAAGGGTCATCGTTCGCCTGCCATTGAAGGAAAAGCCAGCCGTGTTAGGCTAGTCTTAAGATATAGAAGGTTAGTAGGGATTGAATATAAATTCTTAAAGGATCCTTCAAATTTAAAGAGTTATCCTGAGTTCATACACGAGTATAAACAGATGCAGCACATGTAGGTTGTCGAGAAAGTCAAACTGAGCCGAAATTTTATTCCACATCATTGTGTTATGAAAACTAACAGTAGCACCACAAAGTTACGCTTGGTTTTTGATGCGTCATGCTAAACTTGAAATGGGAAATCCGTGAATGACGTTCTTCGAGTAAGCCTTCACCATCTTGAACCATTTTCACGATTCTTATTCGATTTTGAAGCCAGATATGTTTTTATAGCATGTCGCCAAAATGTACGGTGTTAACGGCGCCGCTTCTCCATGGCAATGTATTTTACAGCGCGATTCACCGCAAGCTCCAGTACAAATGTACCTAATGCAGACTGTTACATACGGCACAAGCTGCACAACCTACCTGGCAACAAAATACTGAAGTGACATCTGAAGGGTTTCCGATTAGCTCAGCTATTACGCTCACGGACTTTTACATTGATAATGTGATGACGAGTGCGTCCACTGTGAACATGGTCATTGAAATCAAGCGTCAAGTTACGGCCTTGCTGAAACGAGTTGGTTTTCATTGCCGCAAATTTTCTGCAAGCAACATGAAAATCTTCGACGACTTACCATTGCATGAAGAGAAGAAATAACACTAGTCTACAAGGAAAAGTATCCGAAATAATTTAAACTAATATCTGCTTCTCTGTCCATGCAAAATTCGGATTGATAACTAAAATTAATTTATTAGTTTGAGTTTTCGAGATATCCTAACCTAAAAGTGCAAAAAACCCCATTTTTGCCCATATTTGAGGTTATGTAGCCTTGCAGATGTTTTCTTTCACCAAAATTAAAGGATAACATCTTTAAATACAATCCTTCTTTTTTCAAATGGCGTTTTGTTTGCTCAAATATCATTTTTTTTCGCAGAGATATCGCATTTTGAAATTTTCATGTTTCGAAATTTTCCTACACCTGAAAATCGATTAAGATAACATAGACATGATATATTCGATTACTAATTTTCTTGAATTGAGTCTTATTTTTCTTAAAATTTTGTCTCACACCATAAGTGTGCTGACTCACCACATCCCTACACTATCTAACCTTTGGGTACCGAGTCACACACAGCCCTAACCCCTAGAAACCACCCCTATCATACCGCGAGCAGGCTTTCCCACAAACTCCAAATTTACATACTATTAATCCATATATTTCAGGCCCTCAAACCCAAGAAAATTAGTAAGCGACTATATCATGTCTATGTTATCTTAATCGATTTTCAGGTGTAGGAAAATTTCGAAACATGAAAATTTCAAAATGCGATATCTCTGCGAAAAAAAATGATATTTGAGCAAACAAAACGCCATTTGAAAAAAGAAGGATTGTATTTAAAGATACCATCCTTTAATTTTGGTGAAAGAAAACATCTGCAAGGCTACATAACCTCAAATATGGGCAAAAATGGGGTTTTTTGCACTTTTTGGTTAGGATATCTCGAAAACTCAAACTAATAGAGCAATTCTGAGGCCAGATTTGGATTCAGCGCATCATAAACCTTCGGAAATATATAGCCTGGTTTCTGGGTCTGAATGTTGGTTAAATTTTGTCGGCCTGTGTAATTAAACTGGGCTACGTTAAAACTCTCGGTCTGATATGGTCACCTTCTAAACATGCCTTTTTCTTCAGCTGCCATGGACCTAGCAGTATCGTGTAAACCATCGAAGCGTTCCAATATTATCGTAAATAACTGCCTTGTTTGACGCCCATGGAGAAAGAGACCTAGTTCGCATTGTTTTGCGCAACAATGTTATAGGCCGAGCTTTTACAAACCGTTGTTGCAATGTTTTCATCTAATTTAAACAGTATTCACTGCTGGGCTGACTGAGTAACTGGATTGTGTTGGATTCGAGGGGAGCCAAATCGATGGACAGTATTTGTGGCCGAGCACGTCTCGAAGTTCAAAGGTTGACATCTAAAAACAAATGTCATCATGTACCATCCGAACTCAACCCTGCTGATCTTATTTCTCGTAGCACAAGACTGGCTGGCATCTGGAGTTTAATCAAGAAGATTGGCCCAAATCCTCATATCGCAGATTGTTGGTATTCTTCTAGAATAGCATGAAATTTTAAAATTTGAAGCTTCAATAGGTCGACCCAAGGAGCACCAAGAGATTTAGTTGATCCTAAAACACTAAGGCTAAGCAGCCCATTGTATTTAGAACTCTAGAAAGACGTTAGATAGTCAAGGAGAAAAGGAGAAAAGTATCATAGAAAGAGATAGGAAATAATAGAGACCGAGACAAAGGTAGTTAGCCCTGTGAGTACTTTCCAGATTATTTGGTAAATCTGTAAATACCCTCTAGTTTTAGAGAACGAATACTACTCATTCTCCCGACATCGAAACCCGAAATTCGTAGCCTTGCTCTACTAAAGAGAGAGAAAGTGCATACATAATCGCTAATCCAATTCATAATTCCTGCGGAACTGATTCCGATCATTGGCTCTGGACCCTGTGGAGGCACCGCTGATCCATGGTTGGCCAATTTATCGGCAATCTCGTTTCCTTGAACACCGGAGTGTCCTGGGACCCATATAAGTACAAGCCTGTTCCGTCTTGCGACAGAATTAAGCTTCTTCTTACATTCTTGAACAATATTCGAGGTGTGCTTAGCGTTCTCCAGGGGCTTCGGTGCAGCCTGACTGTCTTATCCATAGAAACACAGCAGGTATAAGACCCCAGGTTTTACCAAAGACTCTGCGGCATTGCTGAAAAATCCTTAATGCGCGATTCACCTTCAGTGAAACGTGTGTCTTCCAAGTCAGCTTCTTATTTATTTATTTATTATTATTGAAAAAGGATAATATAATTATATTATGCCTTAACAATCTAGAAAAAGCGTTAGCAGCTAAGGCCATCAGCTTCTTAAAATTAATTTATTTCTACTATGTGTACAAATAAGACTTATGTATATATATATCACACTTCAAAATAAATGTTTAGTTTAGTTATAAATCTTATAAATTCTTTTATGTTGGTGTGTGTTACATTTGAGAGCAATTCCCTTATATTGGGGTTGGCCATAGATTGGCGTATTGTTTCAAGCGCTAGGCATCCTTCGATTATATGTGGTATTGTTAAGTTCGCATCGTAGCAAAAATAGCAGAGTGGTGGTTGGACGTTTTGGAAGAGATGTTGGTGGGTTAGCCTGGTGTGTCCCAGACGGAAGCGGGTGTAAATAATCTGTTGCCTTCTTGTTATATTTGTTGGTAGTGTTGTTGGCTGACGAGTTGGGTTTATCTCTTTGTAGTAATGAGTATATTCAGACCATTGCGTAATTTCATTTCTTAAGCAGTTTTTGTAAGCCAGTTTTTTAATGTCCTTTTTGTTGATGGTATTGATGAGTTTAACTGGGGATTTCGTGGCTAATTTGGCAGCAGAGTCGGCAAGTGTATTGCCTTGTATTCCGATGTGGCCTGGAACCCATAATAGCTTGATTTTTTCCGTGTATTCAATAAGAATGTCTCTTATCTGTGATATTGTTGGGTCGGCAAAATTAGCATTTAGGATAGCTTGGATTGCTCCTAAGGAGTCGCTGCATATAAGGTATCGATGTTTATGTTTTGCGGCATATCGGCAGGCAAAGAGGATTGCTGTTGCTTCTGCTGAAAAGACTGATGAGTACCATGGTAGTACTGCAGATAGAATTGTTGAGGTATCGTCCACTACGCTACACCCAATGATATTACTGTTTTTAGATCCGTCTGTATATAGGGCTCTCCAGTTTATATGTGAGTTGCGTATGTTTTGAAAGGATTGTAAATATACTGATATAGGTGTAGTTTCTTTTTTGTATTTCGTTAGGTCGAGCATGATAGAGTTTTTTTCCATAGTCCAAGGAGGTGCACGAAGTGGGAGTGTTGGTAATGGAGTAATTGGTATATCTTCCTCTTTTACCAATTCTATAAGTTTCTGCAGGGTAGAAGTTCTCCTCGTATTACGTTTTCTTTTTAATCTTTTTTTCAAAATAGCTTGAACTGGGGATCCTTCGTTATATGCCAACTTAACAATCATCCCTGTATTGATGTAAACTATCCGACCCTTTAGTGTTGGGAGTCCAGCTTCTGTTAGTATATTTATGATGGGGGTGGTACGAAATGCTCCAATGGCCAGTCTTGCTGCTGTATGGTAGATTGACGATAATTTTGATACATTTCTTTTTGAAGTTAGGGAAAATAATGGAAGGCCGTAATCTATTTTAGCTAATATTGTCGCTTTTATAATTCGCACAAGTGTGTTGGAATTGCTCTCCAATTTTATATTGCTTAAAGATTTGATAACATTCAATCTGCTTTGAAGTGAGTTGTGTAAATATGTGATGTGATCATTCCAGGTGTACTTATTATTAAACACTAAGCCTAGTATTTTAAGACTATTTACATTCGTAATATTGTTATTATTTATACATATGTTTATGTCTTGACAATTTTGTTTGTAGCAAATGTGCAGATGTTTAGATTTATTAGCAGATATAATTGTTCCGCTGGCATTACACCAATTAGAAATTTTTTGGAGTAAAGTGTTTGTTTGGAATAAGAAATTATCGATATTCCGAACAGTAGTAAAGACGTAAAGGTCATCCGCGTAAATAACGTGGTTGAAAAACTTGTGTTCTTTTATAAGACAGCTTAGTCGGTCGAATGCTATGAGAAATAGGACTACAGAAAGGGGTGACCCCTGGGGGATGCCATTTTCGATTGGCCACTGCTCAGATATCTTATTGCCGACTTTGACACAAATTTTTCGATTTTGTAAGTAGTGGCGTATATAGTTAATAATTTTTGGGCCGACTTTCCAGTTTATTAGCTGTTCTATTATCGTATGTAAGCCAACACGATCGAAGGCCTTTTCCATATCTAACGAAAGTATTGAAAAATGATTTTTGCAGGAGATGGAGTTAGATATCTGTTCGTCGAGTGCTAGTAAAGCATCTATTGTGCCACATCCTGGTTTGAAGGCGGTTTGATGGTTTGAAAATAGTTTTTTTGTTGTTGCAAACCACATTAGTCTTCGTGCTATCATTTTCTCCATGACTTTTGATAAACAAGGTATAAGTGATATGGGGCGGTATCCCTCAATGGTATTTTTTGGCTTGTTAGGCTTAGAGATAGGAATAATTAAACTGGTTTTCCATTGTTGAGGGATTATGCTCGTTGTGAAAATTATATTGTAAAGGCTGCATAGTTTAGATTTTCCTATAAGCGGTAAGTTTTTGATGAGAGGGTAAGAGATGTTATCTAAGCCTGGGGTTTTGCCTTTAAGTGTCGAAATGCAAGCATTGAGTTCCAGTGGAGAAAAAGGGGCTTCTAATTGCATTGCTATCTTATCAGCTATATAGCCAGTGTTGACGGGGTTGGTATAAAGATTTTTTTTGTAGACAAATTCGTTGGAGAAAGTTCGGTTTTTAGAAAGTTCTGACCACGTTTTGACGAAGAAACGTCCGATTTCTTCATTAGAGGATGCGGAGGAGTTTTCGGATGTTTGTATGACATGTATTCTGTTCGAAGGGAAGTTACCGTGTATGATATTAACCTTCTTCCAAAGAGTACTTGATGGGGTTTGGTGATTTATATCTCTGGTAAATTCTACGAAGCGTTCCCTTTTCGAAATTTTGGCTTCTCTTTTGAATTTGGCATTTGCCTTTTTGTATTCTAAAATATTTTCTTTTGTGGGGTTGCGCTTTGCAGTTTTCCAGAGATAAACTTTTTCGCGTCTGAGAGAGGATAAATTTTCATTCCACCAGTAAGTAACCCGACTGTGATGGTTTGGTGTACGAGTGGGAATTGATGCGTTCGCGCAAAGTTTAATTTTCCTTGTTAGGATTGCTGTTGATTGGTTGCTGTTGTTTCTGTTTAGTGTAAGATTGTCAAAGTGATGATCTATGAGGGTCTGGTAGGTGGTCCAATCTCCTAGCTCTAAGTTGTAGCGTTTGGTGTTATCTGTGTGTGGCAGAGTGTTGTGATTAAATAAGCTCAGTGATATTGGGTAGTGGTCGCTGCCGTAAGGCTCATCAAAGATTTTCCATGCAGCAGCGATGTTGAGGGGAGGATTGCAGATGCTAAGGTCTATGTGGGTGTGTGTGGATCTTGTTGAAAAATGTGTTGGGGATTTGTCGTTAAGTAAAATCAAATTACTGTTTTGAATGAAGTTAGTTATTATTCTGCCTTTTTTGTTAAAGTTCGGGGAGCCCCAAAGCGGACTCCAGGCGTTTAAATCGCCCAAAAGCAAGAATGGGGTATTTGAGTTTGGAAAAAGATGCTGTAAATCAATTTCTGTGAGGCTATCTGTAGGCGATATGTAAGTACTAATTACTGTGAAATGGATATTAGATTTAATTTTAACTGATATCGATAAAATATTGGTGTTCGTGTTTATTACAGTGTGTTCTAATGTGTTATTTATAAGCAGAGCAACTCCTCTTTTTGCTACAGAGTTTGGTTCTATATCGTTGTTTGTGTAGATAGAGAAATTTTTCGGTATTCTGTTTGATGGTGGGTTTGAGTGAAGGTGGGTTTCTTGCAGAGCGATTATATCGTATTTATTTTCTTTTATGAGTAAAGTGAGCTCATTATAATTATTCAGATAACCATTAAGATTCCATTGCGGAATCTTAAGTACCATGATAAGCAAACTGAGTGAAGTTTAGAATCTCTACTAGCGAAAAACTGGTTTTCGGTAGTAAGAGTTCTTTTTATTGTTCCATGTCGGCAGGTGAATTGGAGCCATAGAGATTGGGAGTTAGAGAGGAATATGAGTAATTGTTGGGAAGCGTTATGTTATCAGTATTGTGTAGTTGTGGCGTGCTATTAATTATTTGAGACAAAAATGTTTGTACATTGGGAATAGTGAGATTGTTGCTGTCTGATAAAGAGAGGTTCATAGAGTTGCTATTTATTGTTGAGTTTATTGCTTGTTGGCTTGTGGATGAACTAAGCATGTGGTTTTGAGTAGTTAAATGGTTTTCTATAGTATTTGTGTAGTTTGAGTTGTTAGAGAGAGGAATAGTATTGTTGGGTAAAGGACAGTGATTTGGTGAGTTATCTTGGTTAACTGTATTCTGTGTTTCTATTATAGAGTTTTCTTGTTGAATAGTGGATGGATTAAAAGTGCCTCTTTGAGTGGTTTCTGTGCTTTCAGTAGTATGGGAGAGATTTGGTATGTTGGGTATGGTCGGCAGGTTATTGTTGTTGTTGTTTTGAGTATATGTTTTCTGTTCTTTTGGTTTTGTTACCTTTTTTTGAATTGCTTCTTCTAGATTTTCCCGTGGGGAAATATATTCTTTTTGATTATGATTAACTGCTTCAGTGGCTTCGCGAAAAGAGCACTTGTTTAATGTTTTGTAGGTAAGTATATCTTTCCTCTTTTGTAATGTTGGACATTTGATGTTGTTGGATCTATGCTGTTGCTTACAATTAATGCACTCAACTTTTGTACATGGTGAGGGGTCGTGAAATGTAGAGGAACACACGTTGCATTTATTTTCGGATTTACAATATTTTAATGTATGACCTAAAGTATAGCAATTTTTGCATTGCATTGGGGATGGGATATAGGGCTCCACCTTTACTTTCAGCCAAGCTACATTGACTTCGACAGGAAGTTCGTATGCGTTAAAAGTAATAATATGCAAGGGAGTGTTTATGACTTTACCGTCTTTAAATTTAGTAATTTTTTTGCATTCTGTGGCTCCTTGGTTTTGTAGACCTTCAACGATTTCATTTTCTGTTAAGGTGGATAGAAAAGTAGAGTAAATCACACCTTTTATAGTATTGAGTGTGGGGTGAAGGCTCACTGAAATATCACATAAATTTGATAATTTAGTAGCTTTAAGAAATTTTGTGGTTTGTTGATTATGTTGTTGTTAATATGAGGAGATCTCCATCTCTGGTAAACGAAATTGAGTTTGGCTGCTCTGTAGTGATTGACTCTAGGGCCTTTTGTAGTAAAAATATATAAAATGTTTTTAGTGGTTTCGTGTTGTCTTTGTTTTTCACAATAATAAATTTTGGGCAAATTGTTGGGTTGACGTTTAATGGTTTGTTGTTTTTCTTGAGGTAAGGAAAGTCACGTGTATTGTTAAGGTTAAGGGTTTTACGTTTAGGGGGCGGCTCTTCCCCGAGAATTGCAAAGTAATTATGATCCCTCCCTCCTCGCTCTGAGGACATGGTGGATACTTTTTTTTTAATCACTCTCCGTTTACTTATATAGTTAAGTTTCACGTATTGGGTGTAAAATGAAACGAATGAAAATTAGAATAGCACTATACAACAACACAAAATTTGATCGCTTTGCTAGTATAGAGACACAGTAAAAAGATGTGAACTGGTAGACAGTCAATTACTCACTGAAGTCAGCTTCTTATTCAAGATGACTTCTAGATATTTAACTTTTTCGGAAAGACCAAGTGTCACACCTTTCAGTATTAGAAGACTGAGTCTATCCTATTTCCGTTTCGTACTTTTACGCGTCGCCATTGATATGTTATATGACCAAGTGCAAGACAGGCTGCGAAGATCCTTTTCAGGGCCTCAATCAGCCTATCTCCCCCTTTCTTACGCATTCTTGAATATATTCTATCACGACCAAGAGACTTAAAGTTTTCAAAGGAAGATAAGGAAAAGCTTATCGATTCTTTTGACACTATTCGACTAACTATGGTATATACCAGCTCTACCTAGAGGCTCCACCATCGCTACCGTTATTGAAGCAGACAGTGTTCTACTACCCGGAAAATGGGTTTCGAGTAGAGCACTAAACGTATCCGATTTGGAAATGCTGTATGAACCATCAGCTTTTCGAATGGAATCCAGGCTTAGTAAGCGGTCGAGATGAAGGGCCTTACAAAGTCTAGCTGTTTCCGTCATTTCCTCGACGTTACTACATAGAATAGTATAGTAATTGTTTTTGCTATGCTTTGACATTATGCCCTCTATTACGTTGCCATTTTTTCTTTTTCCTACGGATGGTTTTAGCCCACATGTAGCACTTTCGAATACAAATTTATTGAGATAACCTGATACTTAGAAATTCGCACAGACTAATATGAATTTTTTTCTCAGCTGCCCAGGTTGATCATGAGACCGCACTCTGCAGAGTCCATTGTTGACACCTGTTATGAATAAGTGTTACATGCGTTTAGATTCTCTTGCAGCTTATTATTAACTGGTTTGAGCATAAAATCCATAATATTTTCTCCACTTAAAGTTTTAAAGGCTGTGGGAGCATAGCGTGGGCATTGAAACAACACGTGTTCAACATCTTCTTCCTTCTCCGTTCAAATTTGGCAGTTTGCTGAACTGTCATGGCCAAATCTGTGGATATATTTTCTAAATACCCTTTCTAAGTGCCCTGGAAGGAATTGAGTTAGATGGTAGTTTATTCCCTCACGGTTCCTTTCTTAACACAGTGTAAGAATCATGCGTCCATTTACCCTTACGTGACTTGTTCCACCGGTCCTGTCATTATGCGATAGAATGACACCTTGCTTTTTCAGCGATTTCTTTACGCATTGCTCTATCGCCAGTATGTCAAGTGGGATCAGTCCTGCAATAACGAAGGATGCGTCATCAGAAATTGTGCGGAAGCCGCAGATAGTCCGCAAAGCGCTTAACCGATAGACGGCTATCAGTTTTCGTGCGTTCATTGCGTCAGCCAAGATCGGTGCCGCATACTAAATGGCCGTGCTGACAATCCTACTATAGGGTGGGCCATATAAAATTTGCTAATCAATATTTTTTCAAACTTTTTTTTTTAATTTGAATATTGAACATTGTCACTTATGAATGAAAAATAATATCGTTCAAATGACTGCCACGACTGGCTTTACAGTAGGCCATTCGATCAACCCAATTTTAAGCACATTTTCGATTGCTTGGGCTCCAATTTCATAAATGGCAACTTCGATTTCGTGTTTTAAAGCATCAATCGGCTCTGGATGGTTCGCATAGCATTTGTCCTTAACGGCTCTCCAGAAAAAATAGTCCAACGGGCTTAAATCACAGCTCCGAGGCGGCCAATTGATATCGGAATTTCGGCTGATTATTCGGTTTTCTAAAACGGTAGCCAAAAGTTCGAGTGTAACTTTGGCAGTGTGCCAAGTTGCACCGTCCTGTTGAAACCAAATGTCGTCCACGTCATCGTCTTCAATTTTTGGAAACCACTTGATGAGCATGTCACGGTAACGCTCGCCATTTACTGTAACCGCGGCTCCTCGCTCATTTTCGAAAAAAATGGCCCGATGATGCCGCCAGACCAAAAAACGCACCAAACAGTGACTCGTTGTGGATGCATTTGCTTCTCTACAGTAACGTGTGGATTTTCTGAGCCCTAAATCCGACAATTTTGCTTATTGACGTAGCCACCGATGTGAAAATCACAAAAGAAGAAGAAGACTCACCACTTTGGAAATAGGTTTTCAATATTTCCCAATTTTGTTCAAGGATATATGTATATAGTATTCTTTTGTTATGAATAGGGCCACCGTTGTTTGGCATTACTCAGGACTGCACCCTCGGTGCCTTCTTCACAGCAAAATCTAGTTGCGTTTTAAATGACTATCACTCATTACCCCTAGTTATTTAATGGCGAGTTTTGAATTGATATTTACAGTCCCAACTTTAACCTTAATGGATTTATCGGCTTCATGCTCTGCTGATTCCAAACTCATGGACGTCAACCTAAGCCTTAATCCTACTTACTGACTCGCTGGCGATCCTTTTAATATTTGTTTTGCCACTATTACCACCACTTTGTCCAATGACTTTCGCTCTAGAATGCATATCTAGTCTAAGTACACCGTTGTACATAAGGCTCCATAGTAGTGGGCCTAACACTGATCCTGCTATTACATTGTGCACCTCAATGCCTTTGTCGTTTTTAAATCTCATTTTACGGTCCAAAAATAGCTCCAAATTGCTCTGATAATATAACTAGGAGCCCCTACTTATATGAGGTCTTCTAGTATACACTACCAAGAAGATGTGTTAAAAGCGTTTTTAACGTCTAGAGTTACCACAGCGCAATATTTTTCTCCTCGCCAAGCCATTCCTTGCGCTCAATGGCTTCTGTTGCTTCCACCACGCATTTGATTGCATCCCCTCTTGAGCGGGATTTCCTGAAGCTGAACTGGCATGTGGACAAAACACCTTTACCTTCTGCGAAAGATGATAGCCTATCGCAGATAATTCTCTCAAGAATATTTTTCATTGTTTGTAGTAGGAATATCGATCTATAAGGCATGGGTTCACCAGGCTTTGTGTTTCATTTGGATTAAAGCACAAGGGGTTGCATCTTTCCACTTTTTGTGAAAGTGCTTCTTTAAAGCAAGTAACACCATAACGTCACACAGTGTGACTTTTTTCACCTTTAGGATGCCAAAATCAATAACAGCCAAACCAATGGAGCAATTCATTTCAAATTTTGCAGTGTGGTTGCAGATACCTAAATCTGATTTGAGAATAAAAATGGGCGTAATACGCCCACTTTTTCTTCTTGCCCACATATAAGGTAAAATTTCACATAATCATATTTTCTACTTTAAAAGCATTTTGCAGTGCCAATTTAAATACAAATTGTTTAGATTTCTTAACTTTAGCTTAGATACATGACTAATATTTAAAAGATTTCATTCAGCCCCTGGGCACCTTTTTATACTACATTATACTGCTCAATGAAGGAGAGAATCACAAATTGTTTCAATGATAAATATGTCACTAATCTTTATTTTATTAATAGTAAGCCAATAAACAGTTTCTAATGATTAAACATAACAAAACATAAACACTTATTCGAAAGCAATTATTCATAATACTTCTTCCTGGGCCAGCAAAGCAATTACATCTTGAGGCAAAGTCCGGCGCTTGGTTTTCGATGGCTTACGTAAGCTGCAAATGTAGGGATCGGATGATATTAGAAGCCTGTGCAATAAATCCTCATTGGTTTGAGTTCGTGAACTTTTCATTGTATACCATTCGCGATAATTTCTGACATCTTTATTTCTCGATTCTTGCGCTTCTTCGGAAAGCTGACCAATAGGAACCATGCATGACGATATTATATGTCTTGAATGGAACAGTATTTTATGCAGACTGACTGGCATATTGTACCACTCATATTCCCTCAAATAAAGATCGCGTGTGTCTCTCACGTATACCTCAAAGGCCTCAGCATTTATCTGAAATTCACACCCTAAGCAAGACAATATGGTGAAAAGCCTTTTTAAGAGACATAAGTTAATGCCTGTAATTGTAATGTCTGCAGTAACTTTTGCATTACTAAAAACACGTCGTGCTGTATTTCCGTCATTTGTATTGCCAGATTTCTCTTTTAGCATATCAATTAAAAGCCCAGTTTCGTTTCTAAATCTGCTTTGAATGCTTTCCTTCCTCTGTTTCAGTTTTTCCTTATTTTTGGCGCCTCTTACACACCATGTCCTTAGTTCCAACCGATATGCAATGTGCAACATACACTCCATGCACCATATCCATGAGTGAAGTGGTGAAATACCGACAAAGCGCTAAAATTATTCTTATCCTTCGCTAAAGCACCACATATATAACACGCTTGAGATGAGGTATATGCTGAAAGTGCATTATATACTTTACCGTCAATCATACACAAAATTAGTGTACTAGTAACTTTAAAGTTTAAATTTTCCATCTTAATTATTGTAGGAAGAAGATTAGAAATTTGGTCTTCCACAATCTTTACTTCTCTCACAATAGCATCTCGCGTTTCTTTTTCAAACAAAAATTTAATGGGACGTGAATATCTGGTTGATGATGGAACAGGGTTCCTCCATATAACAACTCTACGTTCATTAACTAGAGTATACATTTGGAGAAGTACGAGTGAAACAAAAAACATGCTGCTATCAGATTGATTTTCTTCGCTGAACTTTTGCTTATACCGTTTTTGCTCCGAGCCATCGCAACCCCATTTGAAAGTCACGAAAACTTCTTGAATACTGGGAATCGACAGCAGTACTTCTTTTTGTGCGTTACACAAGCTTTTTATACTATGATCAATAAGCGCTTGCAACTCAATTTCGGCATACGTTTCGGTTACTGTGATTTTTTCTGGGTAACATAAAGCTTTGGACTTTTTTATGCAGTTATACGACGGATATAATTTGGGATTTATTTCTTTTGTATGCTGTCTATGCATATTATAGTCATGTGTTGAATCATTTGCATCTATTATCAGCGCAAGTGCTTGGTCTGGCGATAAACTTTTGTTGCGCTCTTTCGAAAGTCGAGATTTTTTCAACACAGTACCTCTTGACGGTGAAGACAAACACAGCTCTTTAAATAATATTGTTCGCTATTTGATACTGCTAAAAGACTCTTTGCAGACACAGTTTTTTTATACGCTCTCCTAGCTTTTTAGTATCCACATCTCTTCAGATCACCGCAAAAATTTTCTCTAACACCGCATCTCGACGCGTTTCTTTTGAGCTCGTCAGCCAAATTTCAAAAAGTTCTTTCCGAGGAATCGCCATGAAAACTTCTTTTAAAGCTGGGGTAGCAAATTGTAGCAAAATTTTATTCCAGTATCTGAAACACAGAATCCTAAAGGTCGTTTCGCTGTTAAAGAATGGATGGAACTCGATGGATCAATATAAGTTTTTCTCAGTAAAATATCAAAAATAATATTAAGCTATGGCTGTTTTAGTGATATTTTACTGAGCGGATTTGTATCGATAGTAAAAACTTTATAATCCTCTTACTTACCCCTGAAGTACAAAATTGTTGAAATTTAATCAGCAAATACTCAATTTTATGAAATTGATACTTATTCGTATTATATCTTTTGACAAACTTCACAGCGATTTTCGGATAATAAATAAAAATTATTCAATTGACGCACCGGCTTGTGTTTGTAAACGGTTATCTTTCTTAAAACTATAGTTTTGATAAATTTTGAGTACACTGTCGTAAAATTTGGTAATTTTTACACAACATACCGAAAGAAAATCATTTTCGCAGAACTTTTTTTTTTTAATTTTGGCATCCTAAAACGATAAAAAGTCACAGTGTGCGTCACAATCTGGAACAAAAATCATTTTGTATATGGGATGCCAGTACTGGTTTCACTGTTTTAATTCAAAAAACATTTCTTAACAAGTATACGTGCAAAATAACATCACTTAAATGTCCACTATGACAACGCCTATTGGTAAAATCCGTCTAACATAAAAAAGGTACCGTCTAGGGAGTTGTTCACTACTGACAACTAGGCGTCACTTTTAAAAGGTAATTAATATGTATATGGGCATGCGGGCCCTTGCCATGACAAAATTCACGATTCGCCAAATAGTTTTGTCTTAGTCAAAAAAAAAAAAAAAAACAGGCTTATCGACGGCTCAGGCATGTGAGGGAAGATGTGGTGGGCTTGTTTTAAGTATAGGGTTATTCAATAGGTGGGCTTCAACTTTTTTCCGATAGGGAGGGCGAACGACGCAATATTTTTTATTTTTCGCTTGTCATTTGTAAACTTCATTAGTATACATTTCATCATGGAACGCTACACACTTGAGCAACGATTGCAAATCGTGCAAATTTTTTATGAAAATAATCGTTCTGTTGCTGCTACTTTAAAAGCATTACGGCCATTTTACGGTCCATTTAACAACCCGTCCCGTTTTGGGGTTATGTGAAGTCATTGGTCTACAGTAACAAGCCGGCGACGATTTGTGAGCTCAGAGCCAATATTGAACGCGAAATTGCTGGAATTTCGGCCGATTTATGCAAAAGAGTGGTCGAAAATTGGGTTCATCGATTGGATTTCGTAAAACGTGCACGCGGTTGTCATGCAAAAGAAATCGAATTTTATACTTAAATGTATATGTTCAAACTCGATAATAAAAAAAAAATAGTTAAAAAAGTCAAACCGTTTGTGTTTTATTCAAAAAAGTTCAAAAGTTGAAGCGCTCTTACTGAAAACCCCTTTATAATGGTGAAATAAATTTTGTTGCATTAAAGAATATTTTAGAATACTTGGCAGCAAAGCAGTCATTGCGCTACGCATCCTGCGTATGTATGAAGATATTGCGTTTTTGTAAATACAATATTTGGAATATCGACTGAAGGACTATTAACATTTACAGTTAAATTTAAATATGTGTATGTATGTAAGTATATATATATATGTGTATAAGATCCTCTAACTCCTAGTTGGAGCATAGGGCGTCTAACTATAATGTATATGGTATGTATAAAATCATATACTTTTACGGGAGATAAATATTTAAATAAAGTATTTATAAAATATTTTGTATACAAATCCTGGAAAAATAAAAATAAGGCAAATCAAAATATTGCAGTAGCGTCAAATATGCTATACTTGCACGTACATAAAATTGAATGCATGAATATATTCGTTTGGAGAAAAATAAATACCTTCATTTTGCTTAAAATCTTACAATTTTTACAATTTAAAGAAGAATAACTTGGAGTAAGAACTCCCAGAGGAGTTCTTTACTTAATAATGAACATCATATAACATATAAATTATACAATTTTATAATTTTTGCATTTACGTATTTTCCGTTTTAAATCATTGCATTTAATCGTGAGGCTGACATTTTTTAATCTTGAAGAGTAGTTTTTCTTAGAAAGGTTATTTGCTCGCTTATTCGGATGAGTGGCAAGTCGGTTCTTGTATCTCTGGTTGAGGTTGTTTATTTCTTCGAAAACTTTCGCAACTTTTAGGCCACGGTGCAAAATCTCGTTTCGTACAAACCATGGCGCATTGGCACACATACGGAGCACCTTTGACTGAAATCTTTGCATAATTTCTGGATTTGATTTTGCAGAATGGATTTGTAGATAAACATCTTATTGTCTAGTGCAAGTGCTGAATTGTAGCAGTTTCAGTCCTAGCTACTTTCACTTTAAAAGTAGTTATATGCGATAGCCAAGTAAGACGCCGGTCTAATGGAATACCCAAATATTTAGCATTATCTGTTTGAGGTATTGGAACGCTGTTAAGAGATACGGCAGGACATGAGCCGTTTTGAAGTTTTAAGTTATCAGCGTCAATTTGCTTCAGTTAGTTTTTATGCGCCATTTTTTTCGCTAACACTGTTAAGGTTTTCTTGTAGGTAATTGAGACAAGGGTACTGCTGGCCATGATGACAGTATCATCTACATTCGTGACTGTATATGTGTTCTTTGATAGTGGCAATTATGCCGTGAACAAAGGGTTTAAGGCGGGGCTTAGAACACTTTCTTTCTTTACACCTGCTCTAATTGCGTGAACGTTAGTGGTTTCGTTCTTTAATTTAACAAGAAAATTTATGAACATATAACAGTGGTGCGGTAAACCCTGCTTAAGCTTGTATAGCAGGCCTTTATGCCAGACTTTATCGAAGGCTTGAGTTATATCTAAAATGTCGCTGTACAGTGTTGCTTCTTTTCAAGTGCTTGTCTAGCGAAATCATATACACAATTAACTTGCTCAATGTGGAGTGATACTTACGAAAACCAAATTGGTGCGCTGGAATGAGATTCCTTTGCGCAAATATTGGATTTAACCTTTTTAAAAACAGCTTTTCGAAAAGTTTAGACAATATACTTATTGGCCTGTAATTGGAGACCGCGCTTGGGGTCTTCCCTGGCTTTTCTATGAGGATGGTTTCAGTAACTTTCTACTGACGTAGCGTTAAATATAATAGTGAGGGATTTGGCAGTTCTTTTAAAACCTTACGAGTTATTAAATCGTAATCTGGTGCCTTTTTGATTTCACGATATTTATTTAGACAACTTGTTGTTTCATCGCTTTCGGGCAGGTATAAAAATGTGTAAATGATTGCAAACATGAACGGTCGTGTTTTTGATTGCTCCGCTATCGAAGTTATTAAATATGAACATAAACTATCAAAAATTAGAAATTGTGTAATTTTCTTTATGAGACAGTGACTCTGGTGTATTACATCTATTCTTTTTGGCTATTGTATATTATATCGAACTAACAATGCCGTGTCTATGTGCCAACAAATTTGAGCGTACACAAGAGAAAGTGCAGTGCGACAAATGTAATGATCTTTTTCACTTAAATTGTGTCAACCTACAACCTGTTGACTAAGAGTTTTTGCTTAAAACGGGTAAGCAATTTATCTGTGATAAGTGTGCCGCTGTTCGACGTCAATCCCTTCGAGCATCATCAGCTCCCATCAAACAGGATGATGAAATTGCCATTGCTAATCTACTAGTGAATCAAGCTGACTTAAGTGCACAGTTATCACCACATTAACAAGTGCCGAATCCAACGCCAGCAGATGATGTAAACAAATCATATATCAGTCTGAAAACAATTATCAGAGTAATCGCTGCTCTGAAATCAGAAAATGCTCGTGCGATGGCTGCAATTAGCTCTCTCAAAGAGGATTAGCAGATGCTGATTTCGCAAACAATTGAACTGTGTGCAGAAGTAAAGGAATTGCAAAAACATCAAACGGTTGATGTCTCCTCTGCTTTTGTACAGCAAGGAACACAAAAAAAGCAAAAAGCAAATCTAAGAGACAGGAGCAACTACTACCAGTGACTGCTGCTACATGGCTTGTAAACGTGTCTATTGTTACTGCTCCGCATGGTGAGACTAATTCGTTTTCCTCTGCTTCGCACTCTCATGCTGCTGTTGGCGATACGCCGCTCTCTTATTGCGCTGCTGTTACTAATACAGGTAAAGTGAAGCTGACCCCAATTGCTGCTGCTGCTGCTACTACGTCCGTTCTCCCATCACCATAAACTTGCAAAAAAGCGTCGGCAATGCCGACTACTTTTGCACCTACTTCAAATCGCATTCAACTGGAAGGGCCAACTCAATTAGCCATGACTGATGGGTCGAATGATCTCTCTAATCGTACACGTGAATGGAAAACCGTAACTAGAGCTAATAGAAAAAAGGTTAAACAACCTTTAGTTATCGGTTCAAACCAAAATAATGAATTAAGTGTAGTTCCTCACATGAAGTGGCTGCACATATCGTCATTCTCAAACACAGTGACAGCTGCCGATATTGTGGACTATGTTGCGAAACATGCTGCTATATGCTTATCAAAAATGATACCCTCGTAAAGGATTTCAAGAAAATCAACTTTAAGCTAGGCGTTTCTGAGTTTTCTTATGATAAGCTTTTAAATGGGGATATATGGCCTACGAACGTAAAAATTCGGCCATTCACTTTTTTTCAAAAAGACGTCACTCCACCTCTAGTTCCGTGACTGCTGCAGCTAACTCCATCGCTAGTAATAAATTACTAAAATTGTATTCTCAAAATATATCTGGACTTTGGACTAAAAGCTCGACGGTGTATATGAAAAGTTCTTTCTTAGACATTGATATTTTTGTATTCGTTGAATCTTGGCTGAATGAAAATTTTTTCGACTGTGAAACTTTTGACCTCAATTTGGACGATGTTTTCCGTAAAGACCGTAGTATGATTATAAGTTGAACATGCCCAGCGTAGTATACTGAGTTGCTTTTAATTTAATTAATACGTGCTTCATATTTCAAAGGTCCATTGCATGAGCTGCACAAGCTGACAACAAGCATTTTCCTCATGTGCCTAAATTGTTTGTCCGCACACTCAGTGGAATCAAATTACATTTCTCTTTGTTGCTAAAATTTGTTAAATAAACGTTAAGTAAACATGTGTTATAGAATATATATGGGGCATTCTTCGCCAACCGGACACCCCCATCTGCCCAGAACAGTTTTTATAAAAAAAATTTTTCCCTATGCCGAAATAAAAGCTTATGTCATGTACTTTAATTTGTCATGTGGCACTTTTTAAATATTCAAGATGGACGACGAATATTGACAAATATGTTGGAAGCTTAACAAAAGATTCGAGTCTGCAGCACCAGTACCAGAAATACTAAAAAGCCATTCCTTCCAAATCTCAAACAAAAAGGAAGTGATTATTAAAAGATTTTCCAATTCTCCAGAAGAAAAAAAAGTTTTACTGTGAAAAAAATCCTGTATTATGAAAAAAAAATTCCAATTTCAGCAATTTCCTTCAATATTTATATTCAGCAGCGAACCCAGAAACCCCCGAGCATCATGTCAATATTCGTCGTCCATCTTGAATATTTAAAAAGTGCCACATGACAAATTAAAGTACATGACATAAGCTTTTATTTCGGCATAGGGAAAATTTTTTTTATAAAAACTGTTCTGGGCAGATGGGGGTGTCCGGTTGGCGAAGAATGCCCCATATATATATATTTTTTTTTTTTTTTTTTGCCTCCTTTATTAATTACACCTGTCGTATGACACTAAGTAATTCTTTCTGCAGCTTGGATTTTATAACATTAATCATGATCAATATTACATTTGGGTTAAGTTTTTGTGTGAGTTTACAAGTGTAGGTATGTGCATAGCTTTAAATTATTCTAGTTATCAGCTGAGTTGGGGTTGGTCGTTTGATCCGCCTAGAGTTTGCCCTTTCTGCTGTTGGGAGTTGTCGCATGTCATTATTGGAATGGTTCATTAAACGGACAATATGATTTGTGCTGCGTTTGCGGATGATTTCTGCTACTGTTGCGATGTTGAGATCGCGATGAATGTCTTCGTTTGGGATGTACCAAGGTGCATTGGGTATAGTTCTGAGTATTTTTGATTGTAGTCGTTGAATAATGTTAATGTTACTTTTGCTTGCAGTACCCCAGATTTCTATGCCGTATGCCCAGATTGGCACAATCACAGTTTTGTAATAGGTCTATTTATAAGTTCGTGCGGTTTTACAACAGATGGCGTAACTTGATTATTATTCCATCGATCCACATTTCCAAACATTCATTGGAGAGCTACTGTCGTAAGGCACAAACGTCAGTATAAGTTTTTTATTTGAAGCGTAAACAACAATATTTTTACCACACTTGAAAATGTCGAATTTCGTGCCAAATAATGTGTTTTTGCGGGGAATTCTTCTTCATTATTTTAATATGAAGAAAAAAGCAGCCGAAAGTCATCGTATCTTGGTGGAAGTTTATGGTGAGCATGCTCTATCTGAGCGAACGTGCCAGAAGTGGTTTGCACGCTTTAAAAGTGGTGATTTTGGCTTGGAAGACGAAGAACGCGAGGGTGCGCCGCCAAAGTTCATGGATACCGAATTGGAGGAATTGCTCGATCAAGATCCGGCTCAAACGCAAGAAGAGGTTGCAAAAACTTTGGGAGTTGATCAATCAACCATTTCCAAACGTTTAAAAGCCATGGGAATGATCCGAAAGGTAGGCCATTGGGTGCCGTATGAATTGAAGCCAAGAGACGTTGAACGCCGTTTTATGGCATGCGAACAACTGCTTCAACGGCACAAAAGAAAGGGTTTTTTGCATCGAATTGTGACTGGCGATGAAAAGTGGGTCCATTACGACAATCCAAAACGTCGGGCAACGTATGGATACCCTGGCCATGCTTCAACATCGACGTCGGCGCAGAATATTCATGGCCTGAAGGTTATGCTGTGTATCTGGTGGGACCAGCTGGGTGTTGTGTATTATGAGCTACTGAAACCGAATGAAACGATTACGGGGGATGTCTACCGACGACAATTGATGCGTTTGAGCCGAGCACTGCGAGAAAAACGGCCGCAATACGCCGATAGACACGACAAAGTTATTTTGCAACATGACAATGCTCGGCCACATGTTGCACAAGTGGTCAAAACATACTTAGAAACGCTCAAATGGGATGTCCTACCCCACCCGCCGTATAGTCCAGACCTTGCGCCATCCGATTACTATCTCTTCCGATCGATGCAACATGGCCTGGCTGACCAGCACTTCCGTAATTACGATGAAGTCAAAAAATGGATCGATTCGTGGATTGCGGCAAAACCGACCGAATTTTTCACAAAGGGAATCCGTGAATTGCCAGAAAGATGGGAAAAAGTAGTAGTAAGCGATGGACAATATTTTGAATATTAAATTTGTAACCATTTTACGTCAATAAAGTTTCAAATTTCGAAAAAAACCGCACGAACTTATTCATAGTCCTATTATATAAGTATTTTATTCAGCAATGACAGTTTCGAGCGCCTGCCAAGTAGCCAATATAGTTGTCGGAATCTGTTTTTTACCTCATTTCTTTTCATCGTAATATGTTCTTTCCAGAGAAGTTTGGAGTCAATAGTCATTCCAAGGTATCTTGCTTTGTTGTCTATTGGGATTTGTGAGTGGTTTATTGTCAGATTCCTGTGTCTTACTTTCTTGTTGGAATAAACTACATGAATTGTTTTGCCACTATAGCCATAGCTTTTCATTAACAAATAGTAGTCGAGTGGAAGATACTGTTTAAGTTTAAATATAAAAACCTTGTGCCACACGCTGTCGAAAGCTTTCGCTACATCAAGATACGCAGCAACACATGTATTTCTTTTGTCAATTTCTGATAATATTTTATTTGTTACTCTATGTACCTGTTCTATTGTTGAGTGTTTTCTACGAAATCCAAATTGGTGTGAGGGAAATAAGTTTCGCGCCTGTAGTATGGGGTCAAGGCGGTCAAGTATAAGCTTCTCAAAAAGTTTAGATAATGATGGTAATAAACTAATTGGTCTGTATGAAGAAGCTTCAGAGGCATCTTTATTAGGTTTGGGTATTGCGATGATTTCAGCAACCTTCCAAGGCAGTGGAAAATACTTCATTCGTAATGCTGAGTTAAATACATTTCTTAAGTACAGAGTTGCTTTGTCAGGTAACTCCTTAAGAATCCTTCCTGTGATTCCGTCATATCCTGGGGATTTATTTACGTCAATTTTTGTCTCAATTGCTATACGAATTTCTTTTGAAGTTATTTTCTTGATTGGTATATTTATGTTATTTGTGAGGTGGGCATGAAATTCAGAATTGTCAATGTCTTGGTTGTTATGTTGATTTGTAAATGTTTTTTTAAAATGATCAGCGAGTATTTTTGCTTTTTCTTTTGGTGTTTTCGCCCAAGAATTTGTACTTGTCCTTAGAGGGGGTTGGTGCACAACTGCGTTTTCGATTTTTTTGCAGGCCTTCCATAGTGTATAGTTTGTAGCTCTAGTAGCTCCCAGTGATGCGATATATTTTTCAAATTTTTCGTCCTTGTCCACTTTTAATATATCTTTAATTTCTTTTGCTGCTATATTCAGCCTTTTATTGATATCTGGTGAGCGTGTAGATTGCCATTGTTGCCTTAGTTTTCGTTTTTCTCTGATTTTTTCCAAGATTTTATGGGGTAATTTGTGTTTGTTGTTACTCATCTTGATTATAGGTGTGGAAGTTGTTGTTGCATACACTATACTGTCATTGAAGTATGCGATTGCGGAGTCTATTTCTTTTTCGCTCTTTAGGGGGACTTTTATGTTAAGGCTTTGCTCCATAATTTCACGAAAATAGTTCCAGTTCGTATAATTATTGTAAAATTTATGTGTCTTGTAGTTTAGGATAGGACTGGTTTCTATAGAATATATAGAAATAAGTAAAATAAGTATAAAAACTCGACCATATCTTAATGATCAATCAATAAATATTTGACAATACAACCGCCGGTTATCCAGCATTGGTTACCAAAAAGAAAATCGTCTTTTATTTATTACATGGCGATCCTGCCAGCTTGAGCATTGATTTTGCTAAGCTTTTAAACGCAAGTTTCTTGCAATATATTTGCAAGTGCTCTAAAAAGCACCAAAAATTTACAAACTATTAAGTCCTGACGTGATCAGCCAAAACGATCCGTCAGCTGCGGAAGGAAGAACCTGGTTATGCCAATACAACCAGAAGAAAAATGGATGTCCAAACCAGCTCAAGGGCCGCAACCAATCTCCTTGGAGGAATACAGAAGACGGAACGGCCTTAACAAAAAACCAACAGAAGTTTCTATCCCAAAGGTGAGCAAACCAAAAAGAAGAGGAGGCTACACCACCAGACTAAAGAGGGAAATAAGCTTACTCATCAGGGAGTTAAACCAGCAACCACTACCATCCCGGGAGAAATCTAGCGCAATCTGGGAGCGCATAACCCAACTAGAATTCCTGCTTCCGCAGAGAAAACAAATCAAGTACATCAAACAGTTAGAGTCTGTAAGCGTTAACCGCTCGAGACATAAATAATTTTCCAACAAATTTTTTGTCCCCCTATTAATATGGAAACAATTAAAAAAAAAAAAACTTGTATATAAAATTAAAACTTTTGACATTTTGCAAAGCTAATAATAAGTATATCCATAATTTTTTTTTTCTATAAACGAATTACCCAAAATGTTTTTAAAATAAATTAAATATAAAATAATGAATAAAAATTATTTTTAATTAAATTGGTTATATAATTATATAATAATAATAATTTATGTATAGGTAAAATTTGACTAAACATTTCCAAATAGTAGTTGACACTATAGCAAAATTTTTTATTCTGGACATTCCAATACTAATTTTAAAGACATATCCAAATATGGGACTTTTGGATGTAAAGACGGTAGACTCAACAGCAAACGTTATTAACAAGGTACTTAGAAATAATCACAATTTTATTAATTATAATGGTAGCTTTAGTGACTGCAAACATTTGCATAAAAATTTATAGAATGCACAACAAGTGCTTAAACAAAAACAATTTAGAACAAGTCTAAAAACTATAATATTTTTTTAGAAAAAAAAAACTTAACAGATGGACAAATGGCTAATTATACGAAAAAAAATTACAATTAGAAAGGGACAACTTTAAAAAAGCATATAAATTCATAAGTCAGAATAGATATATTAAGCCAGTTAATACAGTTAGAAAACATTTAGAAAATCTAGTTAATACCTTAGAATCAATTCGAAAAATTATCCAAGAGAATTATAGCCAATTTACTAATATACATCAAAAAGAAACACGTGACTTATTTTGGCAATTAAGAGACTTATTGGTAAAAATAATAGCCAAGTATAGCATTAAACAAGATATATCTCATTCACTAAGTGAACCAATAACACTTCACTTCAACGAAATTTTGTTAACGACCACATGGGAAGCAGTTTCAGAAGAAACAACAGATTCCGATACAGACATAGATTCTGATCAAGAAATCGAAATCACACAAAACATAGTAGAATTTCTAAACACAGCCGCAATTCTAGTGACTGATTTCGACGGTAAGCCAGAAAATTTACGTTCATTTCTAGATGCTCTAGCACTTCTAAATACAATAAAAGGTGAACACGAAACCACAGCTATATCACTTATTAAAACATAGTTAAAAGGAAACGCGAGAAACCTTATTACATCGGAAAGCACTATTGCAGCAGTTATTGCCACACTTAAACAGTTAAAGGTGAATCTGTTGAAGTAATATCGGCCAAAATAATGAATATAAGGCGAAACAGTAAGCCAGCTAACAATTACTGTAACGAAATCGAGACTCTTACAAAATCGTTAGAAAATGCTTATATTACGGATGGATTATCTACTGAATTAGCCAGCAGATATTCTACTCAAATAGCCGTAAAGGCAATGACCAAAAATTGCAGCCTTGAAAAAGTGAAATTGATTATGGAAGCAGGTCAATTCAATAACATGAATAAAGCAATAAGTAAATTTATAGGAAGTTGTACCGAAACTACTGGTCAACAAAATATATTACAATATTACATTTTGGCCAAAGACCATTTAATAATTCTAATAATCGATTTCCAAGAAACGCCAGATTTCAGAGAAGAAACAATTTCTCAAATAATCAAAATAGGGCAAAATATAATGGCAACTTCAGCAATAACAGTTTTGGCAATAGTAACCAAAACTACGGAAATAGCAATAGAGGTCGCTTCTGACCAAATAGACAAAATCAAAACTGGAACGTAACAAACAATGTCAGATGTACTCAGTCCGAAGAAATTAATCCGGAAATCTAGAAATTTCCTCTAAGATATATTCACTCAACATTAGTTATAGTTTTTTCGTACAATTCAAAATATCAGACTCAAATACAGTTATAACATTATTAGTAGACACAGGAGTTGATATATCCTCATTAAAATATAATAAATCCACTTTTCAAAAAATCAATCCTGGACAAATAACAAACTTAAGCGGTATAGGACAAGGCAAAATTAGATCCATTGGTATAATATTTTCCGATTTAAAATTCAGAAACCATTTAATACCTCATAAATTTCAAGTTATACATGACAATTTTCCAATACCTTGCGATGGCATAATAGGCATGGATTTTATTTTAAAAATTCAATTGCATATTGAACTTTACACAGAACCATGATATCCTAATATTAAGACCGGATAATTTGTCACATAACATAGAAATACCGATATCAACAACGTATAACGATGAAATAACCATACCACCACGGTCAGAAGTAATACGCAAAATTAATCTACCATATTCTCTAGAAGACACACTAGTCTCAAACCAAGAACCACAACCGGGTATCTTTATAACAAATATTCATATATATATTATATATATATATAATTGCCCGTACACCCTGTTTGGGTGTTTGGCCGAGCTCCTCCTCCTATTTGTGGTGTGCCTCTTGATGTTGTTCCACACATGGAGGGACCTACAGTTTCAAGCCGACTCCGAACGGCTGATATTTTTATGAGGAGCTTTTTCATAGCAGAAATACACTCGGAGGTTTGCCATTGCCTGCCGAGGGGCGACCGCTATTAGAAAAATGTTTTTCTTAATTTTGGTGTTTTCACCGAGATTCGAACCGACGTTCACTCTGTGAATTCCGAATGGTAGTCACACGCCAACCCATTCGGCTACGGCGGCCGTCACCCTTTATAACAAATACCCTGGTAAAAACAAACAATGCCTATATCAGTATAATGAATACCACTCACAACACAATCTCTTTAAAACAGAACGAAATCCTTACAGGAAATATCTCTGATTACGACATAATAACTGATAGCACAAATGACAGACATCGAAAATCGGAAATTCTTAAAAAATTTACAAACAATTTTCCAAAACCACATGAAAAACAGTTAACAAAACTTTGCTCCGAATACAGCGACATTTTTGGGTTTGACACCGAACCAAATACAACTAATAATTTTTACAAACAAAGAGACACACAACCGGTATACATAAAAAATTACCGTATACCCCACACACACAAGGAGGAGATCGAAAAACATGGGAACAAACTCACTAGATTACCGTATGGTCTAAAAATAGCCCCTAATTCATTCCAAAGAATGATGATGATTGCTTTCAGCGGTTTAAAACCTGAGCAAGCCTTCTTATATATGGATGATTTAGTAGTCCTTGGTTGCTCTGAACAACATATGCTTTCGAATTTAAAAGACGTTTTCAATTTATGTCGAAAACATAATCTAAAATCACATCCAGAAAAATGTTCATTTTTTATGCACGAAGTAACTTACCTCGGGCATAAATGTACAAATAAGGGCATACTTCCAGACGGATACAAGTACTCTGTAATTAAAAATTATCCAACACCCACAGACAGAGATAGTGCAAAAAAATGTGTAGCATTTTGCAATTACTACCGAAAATTCATTAAAAACTTCGCAGAATATTCAAGACACCTGACAAAATTGTCAAAAAGGGGAGTTGTCTTCGAATGGACAAAAGAATGCAATGATGCATCTGAATATCTAAAAAAGGCACTAATGAGTCCTACACTATTGCAATATCCCGATTTTAAAAACCGTTTTGCTTAACAACAGACGCAAGCAAAAACGCCTGTGGCGTAGTACTAACTCAGGAGTGTGAAGGAAAACATTTACCAATAGCATATGCCTCCAGAAGTTTCACAAAAGGAGAAAGCAGCAAATCGACTATACGAGTAGAACAAGAATTAGCCGCCATAAATTGGGCCACAACATATTTCAGACCCTATATCTACGGTACAAAATTTCTCGTAAGATCTGATCATAGACCACTGTCTTACCTATTTGCTATGAAAAATCCAAGTTCTAAATTAACACGAATGAGACTAGACTTAGAAGAGTACGATTTTATAGTTGAGTATCATACAGGACATAGCAATCACATTGCGGACGCTCTGTCGCGCGTAACAATAACAGATTTAAAACAAATAAATGAGAACAATAAAAAAATATATAAAATAGTGACAAGATCAATGTCTAATAAAAACGCTAGTCCAAATACACAGCAGCATAACAATTATAATAATGATAAGCCCAGTATATATGTATGTTCCTATAAACAACACTGACGTCAGGAAATTTTTTAAATTAAAGATCGCTCCCACGAGATGCCACATCAAACGGGGAAAATCTATGAAAGCATATATACAAATTAATGACTTGTTTGTTAACGGAAAAATGTCTTTAGAGACACTTTTTTCTAGGCTCGATAAAGTGGCCGACATACATGGAATTAAAAATTTGCAAGTGGCACCAAGCGAGAAAATTTTCGAATTTATCTCGGTAAATGATTTTAAAAATAAGTGCAATGAAATATTAACTAAAGTAAAAGTAGCGGTACTAAATGAGGTGAACCACATTAAAGACACTTAAGCTGTAAATGATATTCTAAGACAATATCACGACGATCCAATTCTTGGAGAGCACTGCGGAATCTTAAGAACGCTCATGAAAATAAAAAGACTTTACTTTTGGAAGGGTATGGCAAAAGATATTACTAAATACGTAAAGACTTGTGACAAATGCCAGAAAACAAAAATAACAAAGCACCAAAAAAGTCGAATGACTCTAACACCAACACCGCTAAGTGCATTTGACTCAGTTTTTGTTGACACAATTGGTCCCTTACCTACCTCAATAAATGGAAATGTTTATGCAGTCACGATAATATGTGACTTGACAAAGTATTTGGCCACCAATACTACCAAATACCAATACAAAACAAAAACGCAAAAACGGTTGCAAAAGCAATCTTTGAACATTTTATTCTTACCTACGGTCCAATGAAGACGTTCATTTCAGACATGGGTACAGAATATAAAAATTCAATCCTAACGGAACTATGCGAATTACTAAGAATTGAAAAATTAGCCTCAACCGCATACAGCCATGAGTCAATAGACGTTGTCGAGCGTGTCCATAAAGTGTTCAATTCATACGTAAGATCCTACGTATTAATTGACAAGGACGATTGGGATGAATGGTTACAATATTTCACATACTGTTTCAACACACCTTCGACAGTACACAATTATTGTCCATACGATTTAGTTTTCGGAAAAATACCCAACGAATTTCGTCAATTCAAAGATATAGACAAAATAACACCACTCTATATCATAGACAATTACGCTAAGGAAGTTAAATTTAAATTAGAAATAGCACATAGGAGAGCTAAAATTATGTTAGAACAATCTAAACTTAAGCAAAAAACTAATTATGATAGGAATACATTAGATTACAACTTTAGTATAAAAGACCTAGTTTTACTTAGAAATGAAGCGGCCCATAAACTAGAACCCCAACATGGTGGGCCTTATAAAATTAAAACAATAGATAATAATAATCATAATGTAATAATAGTTGATAAGAAATCCCTAAAAGAACAAAAAGTTCACAAAAATAGACTTAAGATATAAAAAAAATAAATAAATAATTGGCGCGTACACTTCTGTTAGGTGTTTGGCCGAGCTCCTCCTCGTATTTGTGGTGTGCGTCTTGATGTTGTTCCACAAATGGAGGGACCTACAGTTTCAAGCCGACTCCGAACGGCAGATATTTTTATGAGGAGCTTTTTCATGGCAGAAATACACTCGGAGGTTTGCCATTGCCTGCCGAGGGGCGACCGCTATTAGAAAAATGTTTTTATTAATTTTGCTTTCACCGAGATTCGAACCAACGACCTCTCTGTGAATTCCGAATGGTAATCACGCACCAACCCATTCGGCTACGGCGGCCGCCCTTAAGATATACCAGCAATAATTATATATACACATAGTACCGCGCGGTCCTCAACAAATTAATACAATAATATAATGTTAACTTTAATACAATATAATTATAAATCTTTCATAAAAACACTTAAACTTAAATTTGTACATAATATTAATCATTTTTATAAACGAATGTTCATACAATACAGTTGTGTGAGCATTCTTCTAAAGAAGGGAGGTGTAGTATGATTATAAGTTGAACATGCCTAACGTAGCATACTCAGTTGTTTCTAATTTAATTAATGCATGCTTCATATTTCAAAGGTCCATTGCATGAGCTGCACAAGCTGACAACAAGCATTTTTCGGCATGTGCCTAAATTGTTTGTCCGCTCACTCAGTGGAATCCAATTACATTTCTCTTTGTTGCTAAAATTTGTTAAATAAACTTTAAGTAAACATGTGTTATAGAATATGTAGAAATAAGTATAAAAACTCGACCATATCTTACCGATCAATCAATAAATATTTGACAATACAACCTGCCGGTTATCCAGCATTGGTTATCAAACAGAAAATGTCTTTAATTTATTACAAGACCGTGACCATGTCGAATCTGGATGTTGCGGAGGAGGTGGTGTTCTCATTGCTGTTCGGAGAAAATTTCGGGCATCATTGGTAACACTTACCAATTCTGATACAGTCATCGAACAGCTTTGTGTACGTGTTTATGGCTCATCTGGAACAGTTTATGTGTGTGCATCCTACATTCCGTTGAATAGTCCGGATTATTTATACTTTGCACATGCTGACAATGTCATGTTTGTGTCCTCGGTGATTCTAATTTATGTCGCTTGAGTTGCTCTAATTTTGATCCCGACCTAGACTCCGATTCTAGTTTGCACTCTAACAGTTTTTCACATCTCGATTTTGGTATTATGAAGCTCAAGTCTACAACGAAAACTGACTCGGATGGCCTTTCGGGCATTTTGGTGAAGAACTGCTTGTGTCTCGCTGAGCCTCTTACCATTATATTTAAAAAATCGTTGTCCTCCGGTATCTTTGTTGACGACAGGAAATTTACTTCCGTTACGCCTATATTTAAGAGTGGAAATAAAAACGATGTTAGCAATTACAGACCGATTTCGAAGCTTTCGTTTGTCTCAAAACTTTTTGAGATAACTGTAAATGATAAGTTATATTTTTCTGTCAAAGGCCTAATATCTACCAACCAGCATGGTTTCGTTGCAAGTCGCTCAAATGTTACTAATTTGTCTATTTCAATGATTACTGCATTTCAGCCCTCCAGAACAGATCTCAAGTTGATACAATTTATACAGACTTCTCTAAATCGTTTGACAAAGTATCGCACCGAGTACTCTTGTCGAAGCTGGCATCATTCGGTGTACACTCCACATTTTTCTCGTGGATCAAATCATATTTGTCCAACAGGCACTGCGTTGTAGCCGTTGATAATACGTCACCCATGTGCATTTATTGCGTCCTCTGGTGTCCCCCAGGGAAATATTCTAGGACCCCTTCTCTTTATTCTCGTTATTAACGATATTGGTTCATGATTTTCTTTTGCTGAACACTTGCGCTGATTAACAGTGTTAGTGACTCTGAAAAGTTGCAAATCGACTTACACAATGTCCGGAACTGGTGCTATTTAAACCGTTTGTCACTAAATATAAGCAAATGCTTAAAATATGCTAAATCAAACAATACTTTGTATACTTCGTATAGTATTGCTGGCTTTCCTTTGCAATCCGTTGAGGAAATTAAAGACTTAGGCGTTATTTTCGACTCTAAGCTGAATTTCACCAGCCATGTTAACCACGTCATAAGACGATCATATGCGATGCTAGCATTCGTTCGCCGAAATTGTTCTGCATTTACCAGCCCACACACTCTCGAAACATTCTATTGTGCTTTTGTTAGATCAAGATTAGAGTATGCCGCTATTTTTTGGAGACCGTACCAAATAGGTCTGTCTAATCGGATTGAAAGGGAATTGAAAGTTTTTCTTCGTTTTGCGCTCCAATCTTTAAACTTTTCTGAACCTCTACCATCGTACCGCTCTCGATGTTAATTGATTGGCTTAAAATCACTTGATAGCAGACGATTCTATCGTGCTCATTTATTATTCGTATCATTTCTGGATCTATTGCTATTCCTTCCCTTTTAAGTAAAATTCAATTTAATATTCGCAATACCAACTATGGGGTGAATGCTCCGATTCCTAGGGCATGTGCAGATTTAAATATGTTTTTCAATTCTTCTGGTGCTGATTTTACATGGCCGTATGGCATCTTAGTCAACCATCTTAAATCATTTTTTTCTTTCTTTCTAAAAAAAAATGTTTCCGGAAGATATTTTTCCTAGTCAGTGAAACCACACACGCATAATACAATATTTTTTTATCTTTTGAAAGTTGTTTTGTGAATATCTTTTATATCCTGACTTCAACAATTCATAAGTGTGGCTCGCACAAGGAAAATATTTCTACAGACGTGGAGTTACTGTACGAAATTGAGGACCTGAAGCAATTGTCGCGCCATCTGAATCGGCATCAGTGTAAGATTCACCATTATTGCATTTTTTTTATTATTCATTTATAAGTCCTAAATCATTAATTTATTTTTAATTGAATATATTGATAAATAATAAATACGTATATCTGATATACTGTATCACTTAATTAATTCAACTTTAAGTTCTTTAAATGCCTTAACGAAGTTGGATCCATTGTGAGTGATGGTATAAACTATTTTTTCTAGTGGTAGTTTATATTGCCTGTTTATGTCGCATATAATTTTCGTTACACGATCAAAGGATTTTAAATATTGATAATCTCAATTCGTTCATAATACTTAACATATTTTTACGAATTTCCTTAAGTTAAAGTTCAAATAAATCTCTTACAAACACTCCCTGAGTTCGATCACTGGATTGTCGAATAAAAGACATAAATTTATGGCGACACACTTGTTTTTCTTTATTTCCAACACCTTACTTTTAAATGTGCACATTCACCTTTAGACTGAATCACTCTATTAATTTTGGATTATTCGCTTACACGTTTAACTTACTACTGAATACCCTGTGCGCATGCTCCTCTGCTTAAATAAATGTGCGTATTTTCTATCGTAATTTCAAGATCTGGCAGCTCGTATCTTCTGGTGAGTTCTGTTGTAGTATATAGCAGCTTACTAGTCACCTCTCGTCTTCGTCTAACTCATCCAGCGCACCAAAACTAAAAATATTTATTGAGTACATAAAATATTTAATTTCCCTGATGAGAACGCATTGCATATTGACCTCCCATAAACAGTAAATATTTTACTGATAATCCAAATCGAAAGAAATTGCAGTAAAAATATTGATAACATGTATGTGGATGAAAATATTTTGAATGCAATTTTTTTCAGTAATCATTAAAAAATATTTTTATTGGAATTCTTTCAGGTAATCAATAAAAGTTTACTGGTAATGCAAGCTAAATTGAAATATCGGTAAAAAATAACATTTACTGCACTTTTACTGTTACTTAAAAATGTCCTATGAAAACGAGTGATTGCGACTCTGTCTTACTACTTACTCAATGATAACATATGAGGTGTGTTCAAAAAGTATCGCGAATTTTGTGTTTTGTCACAAATTATTTATTTATTCATTAATATCTATTTTGTCCCCTTCAAAGTAATCCCCATGAGATATTATGCACTTCTGCCACCGTTTTTTCTAATCTTCGAAGCACTCCAAACAATCATTTTTTTTTATCTTGTTCAGCTCCTCCTTCGATGCCGTCTTTATCTCGTCAATCGTAGCGTTGCGTCGAAAAAGTCACATGGGGCTCGATCTGGGGAATACGGTTGTTTCACGCTAACTTGCAGGTAATATTCCTTATTGACCGTTTTATTCTGTGGCAAGAAGTCATGATGCACAACCCCCCTGCAATCGAAGAAAACGGTAAGTAACACTTTTACATTCGCACTTGGCGCGCTTTTTTCGATCTTGGTTCGTACGGCAGCTTCCATTGAGATGATTGAGCTTTGGTTTTCACGTCATAACCATAAACCCACGATTCGTCACCAGTTATTACCCTCTGGAGCAATTTCGACCATTTTCTTCACTTCATCAATTTTTTCGTCTGTTGTTGAAGTGCTCCAGCGTTCGGCCCGCTTTTCGCCGTTCACATCTTCTCGGCCTTCTGAGAACATTTTGTACCACCGATAATCGTAGCTTTGGTCCAAAGAAGCTTCTCCGTTTGACACAGTCAACATTCGGAATGCATCCACGCACTTAATTTCGTTTTTCACACAAAATTTGATACAGGTTAATTGATCCATCTTTTGAAATAGGTAAAAATCGAAGACGACTAGAAACACGTGCAAAACAAAGCAGCTGTCAACAATTAACTGAACATTCAAAATGGCCAAGCTCGTCGGCATGAGTGAGAGACATGAGTACCAACATATCGCTACAAAAAAATCGAAATTCGAATATACGTAACCTGCGAAAATTCAAAATTCGCGTTTCTTTTTTAACATACCTCGTATGTATGTACCTACGTATAAGAGCGAATTTTGATATGAAAATAAATTCATTTTTTCGATTCTTTATTTATCTTAAACTTCTTTGTTGTACTGATTTACATTTATTCACAGCATTTAAAGTGTTTTAATAAAAAAAATTCAAATTCTTTGGAAAAAAACAACTAAAGCAACAAAATAAAATAAAATACGATTTTGACACAGTCAATAAACTGTATTTACATTTTAGTTTTTCAATTTCTTTAGAATGTGTTGCGCGATTAATTTCAATTTACCGTTATCTCTGCTTCATTTTATCATTCAGTGAAAAATATTCCTTTATTCGGAATTCAAACTTAAATACTGCGTTATATTATAATTACCACCTGGGTAAAAGTGTTCCGGAATTATCTGAAATGTTTTCGGCAAAACGTCAGACAGTTTATGATGTTATAAACCGAGTTGAAAAGAGAGTAGATTATAGCAAAAGCATGCAGATGGGTCAAAACTCCAGAATTTCCTTGAGAATCTTTGCAAAGGAGTGTAACAAGGAGTGTGGTGTTGTTGTCTCTCACGAAGCGGTGCATCAAGCCATACTGCACCACGAATATTCAACGAGATCAGCACGAAAGCAACCATTGCTATCTGCACAAAATGTAAAAAAAACGCCTGTCATTTACTTTGAACCACGTTTAGGAACCAGAAGATTATTGGGACGACATTATATTTTGCGACCATAGTCAGTGACAAAACTCCAGGTTGGTTGGTTGGTTGGTTAAAGTGGTGATTCTTCCAGAATCCAACTAGCGCTTCCGCGCCATTTTGTTCCCACATCCTCGTTGCCAACTTGTTTAACGGTTTTTTACAGCATAACTATATCCAGTCTGTGCGGTTAAGGAACCTTATTAGGTTGTTAACGTCTAAGCCAGATAGTTGTTCGAGATTCTCGAACAGCGGTTGGCCCAGGGTTAACATTCTGTCCTTCCATAGGGCAGAGCATTCACAGAGGAAATGGAAGATTGTCTAATTTTTCTCCGGTTGTTTACAACTGTGACAGTATGTATTGTGAGGGATACCCATTTTGGCTGCTTGTTCTCCGATAGACCAAAAGCCAGTTATGACTGCCGTTAGTCTCTAGGCGTCCCGTCGTTTCATTCTTATTAATGCCGACGATTGCTTGAGGTTGTAGGTGGGCCATAACGTTCTGCTAATTTTGCATTTCGTCTGGACTTTCCACCTACAGTCAGCGATTCGGAGGTATTTTTGGGAAATTGTGCTCTTGACTGCACCTAATGGTGTGAGTACCGATTCTGCAAGAGCGTTATTCATGGCAGATCCCCCTCTTGCCAGTTCATCTGATTTTTCGTTACCTTCAATGTTCCGATGTCCTGGGACCCAGATTAAGGTAACTTTATGGTTTTCACTCAAGATGGTGAGGCTATTCCAACTTTGTTCCACCACTTTGGAGGTTGTTGTGGCCGAACCCAGTGCCTGGATTGCAGCTTGGCTATCCGAGAGAATAGCGATATTACCCTTAAAAGAGAAATCTGCGATTAGTAGCCTGCAAGCTTCCCCAATCGCCAGTACTTCCGCCTGGAAGACACTGCTGGTATTAGGGAGACGCACAGATTTCTCAATTTTAAGTCTGTGAGTATATATACCAGCTCCAACACCGCAGCCCATTTTACTTCCATCCGTATTGACTGTAGTGTCGAAGTTGTTTAGAGAGAAAATCTTATTCCATTCTTCCTTTGTTGGAAAGAGAGTGGCAAAATTCCTATTGAAAGTTACCGTCGGGACGATGTAGTCAGTTCTCACCAAGATTAACTGAGTTTGTCGCAATAATAGACTAGCATGACCATACGTTTTTTCTCTCCAGCGACCCGCTTCGTTTAACCTAAATGCACTCATGGTTGCCGTCTTCTTTATATGTAGGTCTATCGGAATAACGTGTGTCAGTGCATTGAGAGCCTCTCTAGGACATGATCTGATTGCACCGACCGTTATTGCACATGCTGATCTTTGTATTCTGCCGGGTAGTTTGGTATTGTACTCTCTCCCTAGAGCCTTCCACCAAACTACCGAACCATACTGTAAAATTGGTCGTATAACCGCCTTGTGCAGCCATAATGTATGCTTAGGTTGAATACCCCATCTTCTTCCAAGCATACGTTTACAGGGATATAACGCAAATTCTGCCTTCCTTACCCGTTCTTCAACATTTAATTTCCAGCTTAGTTTGGAGTCCAGAATTACCCCTAAGTACTTTGCGCTGGGTGATAGTGAAAGAGTTTGTCCGTTAATATTTGGTAGAGTACAAGGTGGTACCTTATATCTGGTGGTGAAAAGCATAAGCTCTGTTTTACGTGGGTTGAAACTTAGGTCACAGCCTGCGGCCCAAGAGTTAAGCTCGCCTAATGCCCTTCGGATGATCCCACTGATCGTATTAGGACACAGTCCTGACGCCATTAACACCACATCATCAGCGTACGCAACCGCTTTTACCCCACCTCTATTATGTTTTATTAAGACTTTGCTAATAACACATAACCAGAGAAATGGAGACAGTACTCCCCCCTGTGGGGTACCTCTGTGGACCTTCTTGGTTATACTGATATTACCCATATTAGCTTTGATGATCCTGGTTTCTAGCATAGAGATGACCCAATTACTGATGCAATAGTCCACCTCTAAGTCTATCAACGCCCGTTGGATCGCATCTGTACTAACATTGTTAAAGGCGCCTTCTATATCCAAGAATGCCGCCATGGTATAATGTTTGTTCTCTAGAGAGCCGTCTATTGTTCGGATTACCTCGTGAAGCGCTGTCTCCGTAGATTTGTCTTTAAGGTACGCATGTTGTACAGTAGATATACCAGAGCTCTCCAAAGAGCTTCTAAGATATGTATCCAAAATTCTTTCAAAGACGAAAGACTGATTGGCCTATAGTCCTTCGCTGATTCATGTCCCCTCCTGCCTATTTTTGGAATGAAGACGACCTTGACTAGTTTCCAACTATCTGGAATATGACCTAGGTTTAAGGGGTTATACGCAGTTATGAAGCAAATAAAAGACGGGTTGTCAAGGATTTATCCTGAGAAACTTCAGAATATTTTAATTTGAAAGTTTTTGGCGGTTATAAAAGCATCCTTCAAGAACGTAACAAAATTTTTTGTTTATGAAAATGTTGATTATAGAGCGCGCTGCAGGCGATTTCTGGAACCTCCTTTAAAAAAAGACGATTTACGGTGTACATCGTAACTCAGGATTGGATTATCTGAAATCAAAAAACCAAACAAATTTTGTTAATATATTAGATTATCTAGTAATTAATCGTTCGGCTAATCAAAATAGTGAATTTTCACAAAATGGCAGCTTTTAAAAGAAATGATTTCGATTTTTACGTTAAAATTTGGCCGTAAATTGATTATAAAATGGAAAATAAGTATCAGATTTACAAAAGGAACGATTAATTACTAGAAAATGTATCTTTAAAGATTGAGTTAAAACGGTTGACCGATCAAACAAGCCGTTTTCGAGATATCGTGTACACCGACTTGAAAAATGCCGTTTTGAAAAAAACACGCTTAAAGTTTCAATACCTACCTTAAAACGTGCCGAGGCATCTCTACATATTTAGGTATAACTCCGAAAGTATTGCTTAGATCTACTTCAAATTTCGTGCGTATACTTTTGAATATATGTACATTACAAAAATGCAATAAAAAAATCGATTTTTTTGAAAGTCATAACTGCGTATAACCCCTTAAACACGCTTTAAAAATTTCCTCTAGCCATGGTAGGATACAGTCCAAGGTTTCCTGTAACATCTTTGGGATGATCCCATCTGGCCCCGGAGATTTAAAAGGTGAAAAAGATTTAATTGCCCATGCAACTTTCTCCTTTGTAATTATTTCTTTTGCAAGGTGCTGTGGATTATATTGGCTCCGCCTGATACTTCCCCTCCCACTTTCGTGGACGCTGCACCCCGGGAAATGCGTGTTTAGCAGAAGTTCTAGCGATTCCTCTGTCGTAGCTGTCCAAGTACCATCAGGCTTCTTGACCCAAGAAGCCATTGAATGATCTTTGGACAGAACACGGCTAAGCCTGGCAGAATCCCTGGTGGATTCGATTGACGAACAGAATTCGCTCCAGCTCTCTTTCTTGGCGGCCCTAATTGCCTTCTTGTACTGTCTCCGACTCTCTTTGTACAATTGCCAATTTCCTGTCGAGTAGCTGAGGTTAAACGTTGATCTAGATTTTTCCCTTAGCTTTGAGAGCTCACTGCTCCACCAAGGGGGATGGGATTTTTTACTAAATTTCATGGGGCAGGACGTTTTGTAGGCCCTACTAAATGCCTTCTCCAGTGTTGTGACCCTACTCTCAAGGTTTTCGGTGAGAGTGATTTTGTGGATGGGAATCTCTCCTATCCTTTTATTGACTATGTTTCTGAACCTTTTCCAGTTGGTTCTTAGTGGATTTCTATACGGTAAGGGCGGATCAACATTAAGATCCAGATCGTACAGGATCCAGCTGTGATCCGAAAAAGACCTTTTGTCAGAGACCCTCCAATTGTCTAACCTTACTGAGCTGTTTTCAGACATTAGGGTAAAATCGATCACTTCCTCCCATCCCCTGAAGTACTCCGTACTTTGAAAGGTGAAAGTGGGAGTGTTACCCCTGTTACATACCGACAAGTTAGTGTTAATTTTGAAATCATAAAGAGACTCACCTCGGTCGTTTGTTTCGGGGCTTCCCCATAGAGCCTGCCTTGCATTGGCATCGCATCCGAGAAGCAGGGTTTTGTTCGGGTTTTCCTGCACAAGTTTACAAGCCTCCTCAGGCGGTGCTGGTCTTTTATGTGCCATGTATATAGAGGCAAGCGTAATTCTGACTCCGTCAGTGGCTTCCACCTCAACAGCCGTCACATCCTGTGAACTATACAATGGAATTAAAAATGTGTTTAAATGTTTTTTAGCTACAATACTTGTTCTGGGATTACCTTCTATCCGTTTATAGTAGATATTGTAGGTTTTCCCAGTGAACCCTTTCACCTCGGTGCTCCGCACCTAGGGTTCCTGAATTAGTGCGATGTCCACGTCCTCCTCCGCCAGGAGAATGGTTAGGTTGTCCGTTGCACACCGTGAATGCTGCAGATTGATTTGGACAACCTTTAAACCCATGTTTACTGGTTTCCTTTTTCGGACTCGGTGTCATCTAGCTGCATGCCAATCAGCAGTTCGTTGGCACCATCGACCTCATCCTGCTCCTCTTCCGGGTTTGCATAACGGAATATCTTCAGCTGGGTCTTCCTGATCCCAAACTGAAGTTGGTTTCCCACTTTCTCCAGTGGTTCCAGACTGTCTTCTGTAATTAGAAGGAGGAATGATCTGCTGTGCCTTTGCGGAGCCTCCGCTTTGATGATCGACCGATCGGTCATCGGCACCGAGCGATTATGAGCCTGAAGGTAGGGGATTAGTTGATTGGCATCAAACTCCATGTTTGGTACCCAGATGCGAGCCCTCGGCCTTCGTGGAATCCCGCTAGCCAGAATTAGCTTGAGTTTCAAGCCTTCCCAGCTGTTCTGGATTTTAAAAATCACGTTTTTCAAGAAACGCAGTGAGAATTGGTAATCGCATTTAATGACACGGTAGCCGCGGACTACCTCCACCGAGTCGAAACCTGGTGTTTGGCCCTCCGGGTTAGCGATGACATGGTCAACGACTATGCGAGACAACCGTGCCTCAATCTCTGACCATTTGTCAAGCACTGGTTTTCCGCGGTTAGAGGTTTCTTCTACCAATGCCATTTGGAGATGGTCCCGTGCCACCTCACTAAATCGCTTGATAGGTTTGGAGGCAACTGCACTCTGATCCGATATCTTGTGCTTCTTTGTTACCTTCCCAGTTTCGTCATGCGAGCGGTTTCGTTTTTTGGCATCTGTCCTGTTGGCGGCTTGGAATGCCAAGTATTCATCAACCACCTTTTGACATCTTGCCTTGTCGGTCTCATCTTTGGGATGAACTTTACCTTCGGTCCCGTTTTTCCGAATCCTGCCAAGGATAGCGAGAGACCTCTGGTATAGTTTATACCTCGAGGGACTTTTATTGCCACGCTTTTGCCCCATGGCTTTAGCGGATGTTGTTGGTTGATTTATAGTTGTTATCGTACTGTGGCCCACAGCTTTGCCCTCAACTGTTTCTTGGCTGGAGGCCAAGAGCTCATCCTCTGAGGGTGACCCCGTCATCCTCGGCAGGCAATGGCAAACCTTCGAGTGTATTTCTTCCATGAAAAAGCTCCTCATAAAAATATCTGCCGTTCGGAGTCGGCTTAAAACTGTAGGACCCTCGATTTGTGGAACAACATCAAGACGCACACCACAAATAGGAGGAGGAGTTCCGCCAAATACCCAAAGAGGGTGTACGCGCCAATTAAATATCTATATAGGTATAACTACTCCTCCTTTTCACAAACAAGCAATTCCCTTCCATTAGTTTGTTTATTCATGGGCTCTGACAGCACATCGAACTCGGAAAGCACAACCTGGTATTCTATCATCTTTGGGCTACATCAGCCCACCAGCTGATTCTGTTAAATTCGCTGAGAGCCGGCTAACGGCCTGATATTGGCCACACCTCTAAAATCTTTTCACCATGCATCCAAATATACATACAGCCAATAACACCTTATTTGATTACAGATGCGATTCTTTTGTAAAATGTTCTATATTTCATAGTATTTTGCATAAATGAAAAAACAGAGTATGCAGATATTTTATTTATCTCGCTTTATTTCATTTAAAAAAAATTTTTTTTTTATTTGCTTCCTTGAAATATTACACCTGTCGTTAGACAAAAACTAATTTAATTTACAATGAGATGGATGAGATGAGAGTAATATGAAGGGCCGATGCTCTCAAGTTCATTTAGAAGAAATATAATATAGGTACATGGCATTCAAAACGAGTGACTAACAAGCAATGACAAATACGATTAGTTGACAATTAACTATATTACATAGATTTTGCAGCAGTTCCCCAAACCTCGATTATATATTTCTAGACCGGTGCAATATAAGTTAACACCGGCTTCAAGCTCACTTTTCCATAATTCTAAAAAATAATAGAAACAGTACTTGCTTATGTGCTTCATCAACAGTAAAGCATTCACACAGAATAATCCCCGAGAATTAATAGAAACTGCACCTGCTTATGTGCTGCATCAGCAATAAAGGCAGATTATAAAACATTGCCATTGTTTTACTAAAAACGGAAACTTGTATAAGTACTTTATTTTGCAGTGATAATTTGGACTAAGGTCCACAGAGCCAGTACAATTTCTTGAAACGATTTTTAACTTCATTACGATTTTTCTTTATGGGCTCCTGCCAGTTTAATTTTGAGTCGATCGTAATGCCTAGATATTTTGCTTTGGTGTCAATGTGCACGTCGGAATTGTCAATCCTAATTGGTTCGGTGGTAGTTTTATCTGTGTTAACTTCGATGTTCCATTTTTTGAACCAGTTTAATGTCACATTCAACTCGTTTTGTAGACTTTGTTTAGCGAGTTTTGTGTCTTTATGAGATACCATTAGGACTATATCATCTGCAAATGCTGCAATCATTCTGTCTTTTGACTTCGGTACCGGTAGATCAGCCGTGTATAAGAGATACAACGTTGACCCTAAGATAATGCCTTGAGGAATGCTCGCGTCATTGTATTTAACGTAGAATTTCCTGTCTTGGGTGTAACTCTTAAGCAGCAGGTGAAAGTCATTAGGCAGCCATGTTTTTAATTTATGAAGCAACCCAGAGTGCCATACTTTGTATAAAACTTTAGCTACGTCGATAGGCACATTTTTTTTACTCGAATCATCATTAATTTTCGTCTAAATCCAAATTGGTGTTGGGGTATCAGCTTCATATTTGTTATAGTTGGGTAGCAAGCTGATTGGTCGATATGATGTAGGTTATGTAGCGTTTTTGTTTGGTTTTGGAATTGATATAATTTCAGCTGCTTTCTAGGTCCTAGGCAAATATTTAAGGTTTATAGCAACGTTAGTTTTTGCCTTGTCAGGCATTTGCCTCATAATTGCTTTGATCGCATCCAGGCGATTTATCGTTCTGTAAAGTTTTTATTATTTGTTTTATATCTGAGATTTACATATGTCGGTATTATTGTTTTCAAATGTATCTTTAAAATGTTGAGCTAACACGGTCGACCCTTTTCCATTTACTATTCTTATTGGCGATAAATGTAGTGTAGCTCCCACCATTTTCTTTGCCGCCTTCCAAAGTGTGTAATTTAAGGTTTTTGTTGCGTCAATATTTTTAAGGTAATTAAGGTAATTTTTTATCTTTCTCCTTTTGAAGTAACTCTCTTATCTCTTTTTCCCAATTTGTTAAGCACTTTTTTCTAAGCTTTCTTTTTTGGTTTAGTTTCTTTTTTTATCTAGGTGTGGACTTAACCCTTGTGTTGCCATCCAAAAAATCTACATACTCTGCCACCCGGGCACCCGACGACAATTTTTTGGGTTTAAGTCCTCTATATCCGGAAATATTTAGTTGTATACGAGTACATATGATAATTATTTATTTATTTATGTTGTAAGAACATATTTCTAACTGAATACATCAATAATACGTGCGATGCGCAGTAATTACTAAGATAGTTTGAATACTTTAGCGTACGTGAGCACGCGTGTGTTAATCTTTTACGTGATTGTGTAACTTTATGTTGTGTGACGTATTTTCTGAAATTTGTGTATACTTTTTGAAGTTTTTTATCTAAAACAACAAATTAAATTACAATAAGTGCAAAATCATGGAGGTGTTATCGAGATTGAATTTTTTGAGCTAATGTAAGGAATATATGTAAATAGGATATCAAAAATATTTATAATAGATTTATTTTTTATTTAGATTGAGTGAAGCTGAAAAAGATGCGTATTCGAAACAGCTACTAAGCGAGGACAGTGACGATAGTTCGGATCCTTCGGACAGTGAAGGCGACGAGTAGCTTCTAAGCGGCAATAGAACGCATAATTCTCTTGATACTGAAGCGTCAGATAATGAAAAATTTGAACATGAAGAAAGTGCAAATGTCGACGATGAACAACAGCAAGAATAAGAAGAAGAAGACGTCGACGATGTCGCCGAAAGAGAAGGTGGCGCTGAGGAGGGGATCGAAGATGAAGCAGCCGCACCCACAGGTAATTATTGTTTTCTATTATTGTGTATACCGAAATATTCCTCACAGTACTATAAGGCTAGAGCAAAACGTGTCTCTTCGTTTTGCAGCAGGTAAAGACTCTCCCTCTCTCTCTTTCTCGTCAGGTAGAATCGGTGTATGCACACTGGGGCTCGTCTGTGCTTATGTTATGACACATTACAGGTAAATTTACTCATTCTCAGGAAATCGGAACCCAAAACTCGTAGTCGTACTCTAGCAAAGGCAGGACACTCACAGGGAAAGTGCTCAGAGATATCCGCCTCCTCCAAGCATGACAGGCACACTGGGTCCTCCGTGATTCCAATGGTGGTCATATGCTGACCCCATAGGTTGTGTCCTGTAATGATACCAACCAGTAACCGAAGGTCTTTCCTTCCAAGTTTTAGTAGAAAGTTTGACAGTTTTCTGTTCGGACTAGTCACAAAACACTTTGCAGTTCTGCAGCGTTCTAGACCGGACGTTCGCTCTTTATGTAGAAAGCCTACATAATCGCTGATCCAACTCATGATTCCTGCGGAATTGATTCCGATTATTGGCTCTGGCCCCTGTGGGGGCACCGGATCTACGGTTGGCCAATTCATCGGCAATTTGGTTTCCCGTGATGCATAAACATACACTTCTTTGTAGTCTGTATAGTTCCTGGATTGTGGACTTAACCATGATCCGTCGCCACCAGACCACAGAAGTGTAAGTGATGATTGATCTGATAAGTGCTGTGTATATCCATAGGACCATAGCAGGTTTCAGACCCCAGGTTTTACCAAAGGCTCTGCGGCATCGCTGAAAAATCCTTAATGCGCGATTCACCTTCAGTGAAACGTGTGTCTCCCAAGTCAGATGCTTATCCTCGATTGCTCTTAGATATTTAACTTCATCGGAAAGACCAAGTGTCACACCTTTCAGTGTTGGAAGACTGAGTCCATCCAATCTCCGTTTTCTTGCAAACAAGACTATGGTTGTTTTGTTCGGATTATCGGAAAGACCTTGTCTCATCCACCATTCATCGAATTTGTCAAGAATCCTCTGCACTTTCGGGGAAAGCCTCCTTAAGGATTTATCCGATGTTAGAGCACAGACATCGTCCGCATATGCTTGGACATGAAAACCTAGTTCCTGCATCTCCTCTAGTAGAGAGTCTACGACCAAGCACCACAGCAGAGGAAAAAGAACACCCCCTTGGGGTTATCCTTGCTTGGCCCCGACGGTGACTAGTTCGTCCACGCTCTCACCAGCGGTTAACAGCCTCCCAGAGAGCATGGAATATATCCATTTTACAATGGTTTGACTAACTCCGTGTCGTTCGGCAGAAGAACATATCGAGACGAAAGTGCCATTATCAAAAGCCCCTCAATGACCACGAATACGCCCATTGTGTATTCGTCAGCTTCCAGCCCGACTTCAATCTTGCTAACAAGATCGTGTAAGGCTGATTCACATGATTTTCCATTCTGGTAAGCGTTTTGATTTCTACTAAGTGGATATCTCGGCACTTTTTCAACACGAACGATGTCAAACTAATTGGTCTAAAACTTTTTGCTAAGGAAAAGTCATCTTTTCCAGGTTTCGGAATAAGTACTACTCTTACGCGTTGCCATTGGGATGGTTTATAACCAAATGCAAGACAGGCTGAGAAGATCCTTTTCATGGCCTCAATTAGCCTGTCTCCTCCTTTTTCAAGCATTGATGGATATATTCCGTCAGGTCCAGGTGACTTAAAGGATGAAAAGGAAAACCTTATCGATTCTTTTGTCACTATACGACTCGCAATATACCAGCTGTATCAAGAAGTTCCACCGCTGCTACCGTTATTGTTCATGCCACTCTCAGCTTCAGAGAGAGTTCTACTGCCCGGAAAATGGGTTTCGAGTAGAGCATTAAACGTATCCGATTTGGAAATGGTGTATGGACCATCAGATTTCCGAATGGAATCCAGCCCTACTGAGCGGTCTAGATGGAGGACCTTACAAAGTCTCGCTGTTTCCCTAATTTCTTCGACGTTCTGCAGAAATTTCTATAGGATTCAAGTTTGGCTTTCCATACTTTTTTCTTATATTCTACCTGTGTAAGTCGATGATTAGCCCAGTCCTTTTCTGTTTGGGTCTTTAAGGCCATATTAAGAAGGTTTCTGGACCGTAAACGAAGTTCGATAGTTCAGAGTTCCACCAAGGAACCGCTTTCCCCTGTCTACTTTCCCTGAGTGGGCACAGTTCCTCAAACCAATTAATGAAAGTACCTTCTTATTTCTTAGTAGTATCTTCAATCATTTCTATTGATTTTAGTTTTTTCAGGTTAGGTAATCGCTCTGTTACAAGCTCACCATACCTGTCCCAGTCCACATTTCGAGGATTCCTACCGGAAGGTATTAATATTCTATCTATTCCCAGCCGGAATCCGATGAGACGATGATCAGAAAGAGAGTCCTCTCCCAAAAGTCGCCATCGGTTGATTTGATTTCCAACTGACCTATTGGTAAGTGTTAAATCAATCACCTCTTTTCTCTTTTTGGTCACAAAAGTTGGTTTGTTACCAGTGTTTTGAATGACTAAATCGGATGACAGTAACTTGAGACCTCTGGGGTTGCATTTGCTGCTTCCCCATATAATGTTCTGTGGGCTTGCATCACAGCCCATTATTAGCCCCAGATTATTGGATTCTGCATACTTGAGCATTTATCTTAGCTCCCTCGAAGGAGGTGGCTGTAAAGAGTTCTAGGGTAGGTAGGCCGAAACTATGATAGCTTCGTCACTGTTCCCACTCTTCCAGTACTTTATTTTTGCAACAACGATATCGCCTGAGCATAGCTCTTTTAACATCGGGTGTTCGATCAACCTCGGCATGATAATACATGCTCGTGGTCTCACATTCCCTTCACAATGAAGTATTTGTCCCCACGACATAGCATTTTTGTATTAGTATTATATGTGGGTTTATTTGCAGTTTAGCATGCCTACGGCACAGGAGAGCCGGAGACGATTTGCTTGCTGCAGATTTATCTGTGTAAATATTACTTCAGTCATGAGACTGAGTATATTTACGCTTTGTCCTCCACCTTATCCTGGACACGGAAATGGATTTTGCCCCAGATGTAGGTGAGAACGGCACCCGTACTTCGACTTCAGAATCGTAAGGGACCCAAGATCGATACTCAGTACCAGGTGGGAACCCACCTCCGAAGTGGTAGCGGATTTCTGCCTGGTGCACGAGTATACTCTCCAGAGAGTCGTGTCAAGATCTTTGTTCTGAACACGGATGCGTGTGAGAAGTTCTGCTGAGCTACGGGAAGGACCCGGAATCCAGACACTCGCTGGTACCTGCCTTGCTTTGCTACTCTCAATAAGAATGAACTTGCTGTTTTCGCAGGCTGGAAGTTTTGCTTTCTGTTTTTCCAGGGATTCTCGGGAAAAAGCATTGGAGCAGTGCACCTTTACGATGCCGTCCAGCACGCTTTAATCCTCGAAAGTCGGCGCGTCTTTCGACTCACCGATAGCTTTCCAAAGATAACTGTCAAGATAGTGGGATACGTTGCACTAGACAGGGCTAGTTTACTTAGGCGGCAGCCTTTGGTCGGGAAAAACCCGAGTCATTCCGGTAACGTAGAACCGGCTGCCATGGAAATGCTGTCAAGATAGTCTTGTTGTCCTTTGGACAGTAGACCATCTTGTTTGTCGGTATCTATCTCCACCGTCATTGCCTTTGCTGCAATTCTCGCGAATGATTCGCCAGACGTTGACGGAAGAGTGTCATTCGACATTTGAGGTCTCTTAGCCTTTGCCTAGTCAGGTAAAGGTTTATCTGCCTTAGATTGGGTGGAGGATGCAGGTATTTCCGAATTCCGTATTCCGTCTCTCGACTTTCCTCTTCTTTGCCTTTCTCCTCTTCCCGGTCGTTGGTTCAGACCCCGTTTCGTTTCCGGAAGAGTGCAACGTTACAGAGGAATCCTCTGTTCTGCCACGCTTTTCCGTTTCCAAGACAGGTGTCGAAGTTGGCGGAGCTTGAGTGCTTACCCTAGCTAATGGTTCGGCTTTCTTCGCCTCCTGTTTTCTTCGTTTGATCTGTCTTGCGGATAGATCAACACCTGCTTTCGAATCTCCAATAACTTCAGTCTTTTTACCGGTACTTACCTGATTCGCACCAGGCTTAACCGTTGTCAAAGACTTACTCGATACCAGAGATCCATCTGAGCCTACTGACAGACTGTCCGCCATCTCCACATCCTCCACAACTTCTTCAGTTGCTTCGGATCGTTTCGACGACGGTGTATCGCTCACACTCACTCGGCTCTCCATTGGCATAGCCAATGTGCCACTGTCACCACTAGTAGTTCGCTTTCTCCGGAACCCTGGATGTCAGTCCCGGTCATGGAGAGGTGTGGGGCTCGGGCCTGCACATCCGATGCCCGAGCCGTCGATTGCTCGACGGGAGGATTTCCCGAAAGTGGGTTACCTCGTACAGAGAGATCCATGGTTAACCTCCACTTCGTAGAAAAATGCGTTTTATACCTCCTGCCAAGTTGTCGGTACGGTACTCTCCACATAGTACTTGGGTGGCCACTAACTCCCCCGTTCTGCGGATATGTGGATACCCAATTCCTATATGGAGCTGGCCTCTTAGTTCGTGGTAAGTTAGTCTCCATAACATGGGGTTAAATCACCACTTCTGCTTGATCCCCGTAGCAAGGATACCGACTTGACTAGGCGCCTGTGTGCATACACAGATCTTAACTGACGAGGGAGACAGTGTTTTTGACTATACAAAACAGCAGAGATACACTCTATGCCTACAATACTATACTTACCCGACCATTGTTTAGAGATTCTTTCCTTTACATGTATACGAAAACTTATTTACATGAATTTTTTATGTGTTTCAGACAGCACCAGTACAACATTTGTGGCTAAAGACAAAACGGTTTGGAATAAAACTTCGCAACCAAATCGTCAAACTCCTGCGAGATATATCGTCAGACAAAAGGCTGGGCCACATAGGAGTACTGAAATGTTAACAATTGCCAATACATTTAAAAAAATTATTATTATTTATAAAAAAGCAGAAGCTATGTATGAAGATTATAATTACTAAAATCCTCAAAAGGAGCCGAACTCGAACACAGACCACGTAGATGAAATGTCGAAGAAAAGCTCATTCCCTTTAAACCGTGCATCGATGGAACGAAGAAGATCTCAATCACTTTTACGGTTTCTACGTTTTGATGATGTATACACGCCGTATACGAGCAGCCACAGACAAAGCTGCACCAATCACTGATGTATGGAACACGCTGAATGCAAACCTAGCAACGATGTATAGACCAACGGAATACTTGACTATTGATAAACAACCTTTTCCTTATCGAAGAAGAACGAAGTTTACCCAATACATGCCATCAAAGCCTGCCAAGTACGGTCTCAAAGTATTTTGAGTGTGCGATGCAAGTAATGCTTATCCGCTGAAAGGGATTCTCTATACAGGCAAGCAAGGTAATACTCGAGAGGTGAATCAAGGAGAGTGAGTTGTGAAAGAACTTGTTATCGGTTACAAAGGTACTTTGAACAAAAAAAAACAAAAAAAAAACGTACATTCCTCCAGAAATGAAACCGTCGAATTCTAGAGAACTTTTGTACCACACGTACCAAAGAAAAACAAAGCCGTGATTCTTCTTAGTACGATGCATTACCATGCTATGATCCCTGATTTAGCACATCAAAAACCAGAAATGATTTTGTTTTACAACAAAACCAAAGCCGGCGTTGATACTATGGATCAAATGTGCATGAGGTACTCTACGCAACGGCGAACTTGCAGATGGCCGCTAGCTTTCTTGTACAATATGTTGAATATTGCTTGTGTTGCTGCTTACGTCATTTATTATGAAAATAATAATATGCCTTCCAACAAAAGCAGTCGACGCAGAATCTTTTTGCGCCAGGTTTCAGAAGAGTAAGCTATGCCGGTGATTCAAGAACGAGCTTCCAACCAGCAGGTTATGCGAAACCACGCAACGAGGCTTGCAGTCGAAAGTTACTTCGAAAAACCTGTAGACAACCAACGTCGAGACGTTACTGGCAGAAAAGTTGTAGTTGGGTTATACCACATTTGCAACGAGCAGCCTATTCGTAAGCGAAGAAAGTCGAGGAAGTGTTGTGGCGAGAGCGAGAAGCCCGTTTGTGCTGAGCACTCAGTAAAAATCAATAAATGTTTACATTGCGATCAGTAATTTTGAATTACGCTAAAAATTAATCATTGAGATTTATTTATTTATAATATATGTAGGTATTTCTCTATTTATTACTTTTATTCTTTACTTTTATTAATTTTTTACGTATTACTGATTGTGCAAATAGTGTAATGTCGATGTTTTTTTTTTATAACAAAATGTAATAATTATTATTATATTCAATATATTTATTCAATAAACAATTTAAAAAGAATATAATTTATAATTAATTACTAATAATACTTATTTACCTTTTATTTGTATAAATGAAGATATTTTCATGACATAATACACGAATCTCGTGTGATCTGTATAGGAGTACCCGATACAAAATAAGTCAAATCAATCCAAGAGGAATCAATCTCATAGGAAAAAATTTATTCAACAAATGTGCGCCGATGGGCACCCATGTACCCTAGGTAAAAGGGTTAATTATTGACTTAATAGTCTTCTCGTTAAATAATGCTACAGCTGTCTCAATTTCATCACTTGTTTTCAATGATACTTTTGTGTATACGTACGATTCGATAAACTCCTGAAACGCATTCCAGTCTGTACGCTGATTGTAAAGTGGTCGATTTAGCATTTGTTGTGATGGGTATTTGGTTCTTAGTATAATTGGCGAGTGATCAGAAGAAAGCTCAAGACAAGATTTAATTGTCAGCATATTTAATGATAAAAAAGTCATGCAAGTCAGGTACTTCCTTAATGTCAGAAGACAGTAACTGGGTTCTCCTGTACTTAAACATTTACAATACAATTTTGTGCTCTGATGGCCTCAAGTAGTACTTTTTCTTTTGCGTTTGTTAGTCTTGAACCCCACATCATATTTTTTACATTATAATCTACTCCGGTAATAAATCTACTTCCAAGGGTTTTAAGGTAGTTAGTGTATTGTGTTATTTTGTTGTTGTGCTTCGGAGGGCAATAAGCAGCGTGTCATTTATTTGAACCGTTTTTTCTTGAATGTGGTGAGATTTTAACTAATCAAACTAATGAAAACGAAGTGCCGTGCATTCAATTGTGAAAGCACAACTTAATATTATATAAAGGCTCCAAATGCAGTTTTCTTGCGTTTTTATGCGGAAAACGCCGTGGTTAGAAAATATGTGTGTATGTGTATAATATCCTGTGTTTGGTTGCTTCCATTGCTTTCGCGAAATTCGAAATTTTCGAAGGCGCAATCTGTTCCTCTATCATTCTTGCTTTAAACCTTCTCTTCCTTTGGTCTGAATGTGTAATATTGAGTATTTCGTTATTTAAGTAGTTTTATTGTTGCCGTATAGTGCGTAGATTCCTTCGTTTGTATTTTTATTTCATTGTTCTTACGTACTTTTAGTTCGTAGTTATTTTTTATATGTTCATTAAGAGCTCGGAAAAGAGTGCTTAAGTCTGTTCAAATACTTACTTTTATAGATATTTTTTAGGATTTTTTTTTAAGAAAATAAAATGCAATTATTATTGACATCAAATTGTATACAAAAATTATTATGTTTTTTGACATATTTTTTTGTAGTAGGGTGACACTAAAGGAAGCGTCTTAAAAAAAAGATAGATGGCTTGTCAACAGGATTTTGACTCTTCAGGGCATCTGAAACGAAATACTTAAACTGATTATTATTCTGTAGGCTTGTCATTCTGGCAGGTGTGACAATGGGAAATTTTTTTTGAAAAATTACAAAATGGCGGACTTTTGACACATACCTTTTTTTCAAAAGTCTACCATTTTGTTATTCCCAAATATTATATATCTACAAAAATGAGTGTTTGACCAGTCTACTACCTTAAAACTTGTACTTTTTGTATATAGATAGGTGGTGGCTTTGGTATGTATTTGGGCTTTGTCGGTTTTGAATTCAGAGTTAACTTCTCTTCATTTTCAGTCTTTTGTAATTCGTTCTCTTCGTTCAGTATTTGAAATATGTTCTCTGAAGGCGGTTTACCCAGCCAATATGTGAGCTGCTGTTGTTTTGAGGATAATTTTTTTGTTTTCCTGTTTACAATGATTTCTCAACATAGAATACAAAGAAGTGTCCACTCATTTCCTTGTAAAGCAAAAACGGGGGCACAAGTCTTACCTAAATCCGTTTGGAGCGCTTGTTGTTGGATTTTTCTTCACATGGCGCAGTAACCACTGACACCCTTTCTCTGTGAATGTTTTATTGGAGCCATGCGTCCCTTATTTACCACACGGTTTTAATGCATAAGGTGTTCAATAATATGCTGAACTGTTGACGAACTTACAATAAAAGAACAATTTCTGGTATTTTACGATACAACGATATTCCTTTTTTCAAATGTTCCAAAACTAACTCACGCTTTTCTATAGCAGTACGCGGTCTCCTGGTTAAAAACAAGTATACGTAAAATTTAATTTTGTTTTATGTCGGACTCACTCTACAACCGAGAATAGCGGTACTTTGAACTGTATCACTTAAGCTGCGGCGTGAATTCTCTGTTTTTGTTTTTTTTTGCATTACAATGAAATGAATGGACTCTTTTTGCATTTCATGTTGAGAAATAAAAAAAAATAAATTAAAAAAAATATCTGCATACATTTTCGCAAAATATTATGAAATATAGAACACTTTACAAAAAAATCGTATTAAATAAGCTGTGTGTGAGTGTATGTCATTCCAATAATTCGTTTTGCAACGAATCGAGTACAACGATACTTGTGCCAACAATAATACATACATATGTATGTCTGTAGAGATAAGCAATAAGAAATATTTCGATGAGCAATCAATAAAATAATATAAATATAAGAAAAATTAAATTGTATAGGGTGGGCCATGTAAAATTTGATTTTTGAATCGGCTATAAAAAAAAAACTAATCAATATTTTTTCAAACTTTTTTTTTATTTTGAAGATTGAACATTGTCATTTATGAATGAAAAATAATATCGTTCAAATGACTGCCACCACTGGCTTTACAGTAGGCCATTCGATCAACCCAATTTTTAAGCACGTTTTCGATTGTGTGGGCTCCAATTTCATGAATGGCAACTTCGATTTCGTGTTTTAAAGCATTAATCGTCTCTGGATGGTTCGCATAGCATTTGTCCTTAACGGCTCCTCACAAAAAATAGTCCAACGGGCAAAAATCACAGCTCCGGCTGATTATTCGGTTTTCAAAAACGGTAGCCACACTTTGGCAGTGTGACAAGTTGCACCGTCCTGTTGAAACCAAATGTCGTCCATGTCATCGTTTTCAATTTTTGGGAACAACTTGTTGAGCATGTCACGGTAACGCTCGCCATTTACTGTAACCGTGGCTCCTCGCTCATTTTCGAAAAAAAAATGGTCCGATGATGCCGCCAGACCAAAAACCGCACCAAACAGTGACTCGTTGTGGATGCATTTGCTTCTCTACAGTAACGTGTGGATTTTCTGAGCCCCAAACCCGACAATTTTGCTTATTGACGTAGCCACCGATGTGAAAATCACAAAAGAAGAAGAAGACTCACCCCTTTGGAAATAGGTTTTCAATATTTTCCAATTTTGTTCAAGCGTATAGCGTCCCATTTCGTAAATGTCAAACCTTTAAGTAAATTATGAACACATTTGACATGTCATTTGTGTTACCATTTTCAAAAAAATAGCAAAAGCAAACGCTATATAAGCCAATTGTCAAGCAGAGCTCTATTACTAAGTTTGTCGATCCTATAATACAAATGAAGTTATTTCAATATACATATATATAAATAAGGTTATATTTCATTGCTTGTTGGAGAACGTTCTGTGGAGAAATCGAAGGAACCACAGAGGCTTCTAGACTGCGTAAAATCCTTTCAAAAAAACACTATTCCTCCGGATACCTCCAAAAACCGGATAAGAGTTGAACTATTTCGAGTGAGGAAACTCTGAAGTTGCTAGTGGACACACACTTTCCCAGCAACGAATCATCTAACGTATTAATCAATAATAGCACAGAAAGTCCTAACTCTGACATTGAAGAAATAATCACTGAATCCAGGATAACCTGGGCAGTGAATACGTTTAAATCACCGGGTCCAGATGTATTATTCCCGGCCCAAATACAACATTCAAATACATTATGGAGTGGTTAACGGCTATATTCAAGGCCGCTCTGAAACTTAAAAGTGTCCCATCAGTATCCTCCGGATACCTCCAAAAACCGGATAAGAGTTGAATTATTTCGAGTGTCAAAACTCTGAAGTTGCTAGTGGACACACACTTTCCCAGCAACGAATCATCTAACGTATTAATCAACAATAGCACAGAAAGTCCTAACTCTGACATTGAAGAAATAATCACTGAATCCAGGATAACCTGGGCAGTGAATACGTTTAAGTCACCGTGTCCAGATGTATTATTCCCGGCCCAAATACAACATTCAATTACATTATGGAGTGGTTAACGGCTATATTCAAGGCCGCTCTGAAACTTAAAAGTGTCCCATCAGTATGGAAAGAGGTAAAAGTTGTCTTTATTCCTAAAGCGGGAAAAAGTTCACACACAACACCTAAGGATTTCAGGCCAATCAGCCTATCGTCCTTTTTGCTAAAAACATTAGAAAGAATAATGGAAGAGCATATTAAGGCTAACATCAGCCCTAATAAGCTTAGTATCTCACGACATGCGTACTGTAAAGGGAAATCTACTGAAACAGCACTTAACTCACTTGTTACAGAAATCGAGAAGTCAATTTATAGGGGCCTCAACCCTAGGGGCCTCAGAGGGGAACACCTCAAGGCGGTGTGCTGTCCCCTCTCCTATGGGTGCTGGCATTAAACTCCTTATTAAAGAGCCTAGAGGAGAGAGGACAACACGTCGTAGCACATGCGGACGATGTTGCAATGGTAGTAAGAGGGAAATTTCCCAATACACTTAGAGAAGTCATGCAAGATTTACTAAACATGGTTGAAAACTGGTCAAAAGCAAACGGGCTAAGCGTCAACCCCAATAAAATTGAACTCATCATATTTACCAGAAAACACAAAATTCCAAATATAGCTCCCCCGACTTTAGGTGGAACGGCACTGTCATTTAGTGATGAGGCCCTACTTAGGTCTAATACTAGACCGAAAACTAACTTGGAAGGCAAATGTCAAAGATAGAGTAAAAAAGGCGACAATAGCACTATACTCTTGTGAACAGCTGATAGGACTAAGTTGGGGTCTCTCCCCATCTATCGTATATTGGCTTTACACAGCAATTGTCAGACCAATCCTAATAATGGCATATTAGTATGGTGGCCGGCTTCAGATAAATTATACATTAAAAGAACCATGGTACATGTACAAAGAATGGCCGGTCTTTGCATCTGCGGGGCGCTTAGGACCACACCCACAGATGCACTGAATATTATGCTTAATATTTTACCAATAGAGCTATTCGGTAAGCAAACAGCTGCCAAAGCAACTCTCAGACTAAGAGAAATCGGCCTACTCAGAACGAACCAAAGAGGGCACTCTTAAATTTTAGAACAATTCCCCTGCATTCCTGGCACAACGGATTTCTGTAAGACCAAGGACATCAATTTAAATAAATCCTTTGTCACAGTACTTCCTTCCAAAGAGGAATGGGTAACGGGCTTATTGTTAAGAAAAATGATTTAAACATCTACACAGATGGCTCAAAACGCGACAACAAAGTAGGTGGAGGGGTCTACTCCAATAAACTCGGAGTATGCTAATCATTTCGCCTACCTGACCATTGCAGTGTATTTCAGGCGGAAGTCACTGCTATAAAAGAGGGACTTACAGAAATAAAAACGAGAGTATTATCCACAAATGAAGTGTTCATTTACTCGGACAGTCAAGCGGCAATAAGGGCGCTTGAATCAAAAACGCACTCGTCAAAAACAGTTCTAGAATGTTTTAAACTACTAAATGACGTGCCAGGAATATTGCAGGAAACTGCAAGGCGGATGAACTTGCACGAACCGGTACAACGCTCGATCTCGAACCGGATAAGGCGGTGATACCCATGCCCATAGCCACTTGTAAATTACTTATAGACAGGAAAACCACCAAAAAGGTAAGTACATACAAGCTGGCAAAGCCTCACAACATGCGAACTAAGCAGACAGACATGGCCGAACTGAACAGCGGTCGATCGAAGATTCTGCTAAGATTTAACAGAGAAGCTATACGAAAAATGATAGGTGTATTAACTGGTCATTGTTTAATAGGCAGCCACGCTAGAAGGTTAGGACTCCCGAAATTCGATTTCTATAGAAGCTGTCTTAATACAGAAGAAGAGGAAACAGTCAGACACCTTTTATGTTAGTGTGAAAGCCTAGTTATAAGAAGGCTGCGCACTCTTGATACAGCGTTTCTAACCGATGTAGCGGACATAGCCCATCTAAAACTCTGCTCGTTTATTAAAGCTACCGGATGGTTTGAAAAGGAACATGTAGTGTAAGGATAAGCTCCAGTGGTATCGCAATGGACCTGCGAAAGGTCTAAGTGTGTCTTTATATTTCATTGGCAGCATGGATTTATCCCCGGCTGGTTGACCCACTCTTATCTCATTTTATCTACAAATCAAATAGTAAGTGCGTTTAAAAACTGTTCCAAATCAGAGGCAATTTATACAGACTTTTGTAAAGCCTTTGACAAGGTGAACCACTCAATGCTTTTGTATAAGTTAGAACACCTTGGTATTAGAGAATATATCTTGAAATTCTTCGACAGTTTCTTAAGAGGTAGGAAACTGCTCGTGAAAATTGAACCGATTGCGTCTAAAATCGTAGTGGATGCATGGTCTGGTATAACGTAAGGAACTCATTGCGGGCCATTGCTGTTTACAATCTTTACTATATAAGCGACTTATCTAACCGTTTTAAGTTTGCAAACTGTTTAATGAGCTGATCCTGTTTACCAAAATCAAATACATACTATGCGGCGCCTCATCTATGCACCATCATATCTGTCATTAGGCCTCTTATTTTTGCCAAGACTTAGCAAGTGGCGAATAGATGAAGCAACTGATACAAATGAACATATATCGGCAACGCGGGAAGAAAACTGCCTTAAATTACATGTGTTGCTAACTTGATAACGATAACTTTGTTATTGCTTTCGCGTGCAAATTTTTCGTCATCATAATAAATCGAGCATAGAGATAACGAGCGGGAAAATGGCGAATAGAAGAGGCCTATGAATGACAAACTGCATTATCGACGCGAATTGGAATAGAGCTGCCATTAAGACACAATTGAATTTACAAAATACAGTGCCGCTCAATTGAATAGGTTTGACTTCTTTTTTAGACTTAGAACATAATATCTTTATAACGAGCACTCGGATTTAAACCAAATAAATTTTGTTAAGTAAAACGATCAATTATTTATAAAAAACAAAAGTTTTTTTTTTTTTTTTTTGGTTTGGTTTTTTATGGTTTTTATATTATATTTCCAAAAACATAGCTGAAAATCTACATTATTTTTGGCTCAAGTGAATAGGTTTGACCAACAAAACTATACAAAAATTATTCACAGCAATATTTCATGGCACTTGGTGACTTAAATAATAAAATACACTATTTCCGCATTATTTAATTTGGTATGACCACCTTTATCTTCTATAGTATTATTTTAAAATATGGCGCTTACTCTGACTAAACTACAATATGTACAGATATGAAATATATATCAAAAGAAAGGTTTTGATGAGCATATTTCCGGAAAATTATAAAAATTAAAATTGGTTAATTTGTTCATGAAATATTTGCGTGTAAATTTATCAAAATTTTCATATTGATAACAGCGATGTCTATGCAAAGCGGGATGACACACAAATATACGCATATATATTATATGAGTACGTTTGCTTTGTATAACTCTCTTTCTAATGAGCACAGCATTGTATACATTTGGATTCTCAATAATTGTTTTGTTTTGTTCTCTTTACTAATAAATATGTATTCATGAACATAGTCCCAACGGGTGCTGCGAATTTTTTTCAAAATTTTGTTGTGATGGCAACAATTGGTATGAATTGACAATTGGCTTGAAATTTGTCAATTCACTTAAAACAACGGTAACAGTGCAAATTAGAAAGAGTTTCGGACAGACGCAAAATAGAATTTATTTTAAGAAAAAAGTACATCAATATTTAATTTTAAAATGTGCCTAGAGGACGACCCAGAAGAGTTCCTACTTTAAGTGGAGGTATAGAGCAGGTAAGTAAGTGATAAATGTTTGAAACGTCACGTATTGGATATGATTGGTAGAAGCATCCACTTTTGTTTTCATTCATATATGGTACAATTGAACTACAATATATAAACGTATGTACATATGTATTTAAAAATTTTGTGTGCGTTTGATTCTTTTTGCAAAACTCAAAATTTTAAATAGTTTTAAAAAATGAGGAGAGAGAGGCAAATTAGTTATTTATTTGATTCTAAAGGTAAACTATATTTGGACTATTCTCAGACAAATTTTATAGTAATAGACGATGCCCAACGCCATTTAAAAGAACACTATTACCCATCAAATCAACGAACTTTTTGACACAGATATACATTTTTAAGTGTTTTTTTTTCTTTGTATTGTATTCTATGTGTGTACATGTATATTTTTATGTATGCAGCCATTATCAAATCATATGTGAATATGAACTTTGAAAATTTTTTTTACCATTCTTCTTAAAATTTTTTAGAACGTAAAGATCTGTGAAAAAAAGTGTCACATGTTTACTTTCCGTGGGAAAAAAGCACACCCGATTTTCGGGGGTTACATACTAGTTCTTAATTATTTCAAACATTCGAGTTGATAAGGAATCGTAATATTTTTCAATTTCACTCAGTGAAATAGTTGACCAGGCTTTTTTAATCGCTTCAACCAGGGTCGCCGAGTCTTGAAATTGTCTTCCCCCTTCATACACTCTCCTGGATAAAAGTCCCCAAATGTTCTCGATAATATTTATGTCTGGGGCAAGTTGACATTCTGGTCCTTAATCCACTGTTTTGTAGCCCGGGCTGTATGGATGGGGGCGTTGTCTTGTTGGTACGTCCATTGAATAGGTCCAAAAATTTCGGAAAACTGGGGAAAAGCCTTTTGGAGCACAGTCTTGTAGACATTTGCATTCATCTTTGACGAAACAAACTGCAGCTCGCAAGTTTCATAAACGATATGGCTCCCCAAACCATTACGCCTCCTCTACAGGAGTGATGACGACTCAAAAAGGATTCCTCTTTTCGCATATCGTGAAAATAGTATTTGTAGCCAGCCGGTCCGTCGAGAATGAACTTTTTTTCGTCGGAGAAGACCACAGCCTTCCACTCCTTGTTCCATGTCATGTGATCCCGCTCAAATCGAAGTCGCGCCTCCTTCCGTGCACCATTGAGAGGAGTTTTTTTTATATTTTTAACTCTTAAAGTGTTTAGCACTCCGAATAACTCGTTTTACCGTTGCCAAACTACCATTTACACCGCATTCATCCCTGATTTTACTGGCAGAGAGGTGGGTATTCGAAGCAGTTCGAAGGATTAGTCGCCTCTCTGATGCCGTTGTAGCATATTTTTTTCCTCCTTTCATTTTTTCCTCGTAATCGGCTTCATTACGAAGAAAATTGCTTACCACGTTTTGGCTTCGACCAATCTTCTTTGCTATTTAATTATGTTTTAGGCCAGATTCAATATAGCCTTTACTTTGACCTTTTTCAAAATCGGTTAAAGATTTTCCCCCACCCATATTAAAAAAAATGGTAGCAATTAGTTTAAATTTAAGTAGATCAAAGAAATTATATGTTTTCAACCACGCAGCCAATCAAAAAGTGAAGTCAAGGTTGTCAAACCTAATCAGATGAGCCAAAAATAGACCACACATTTAGCGAATTCCACGATGAAAGCAAAATTCTGATTTACCGTTGCATAGAACCCGTTACATTTTTTGTCATATTATGAGTAAACAAATGAATGTTCAAAACAAAAAAGAAAGAATGAAAAAATGCCATAGGAACAAAGAGAGAAGAAAAAATAGAAGAAATAGTTTTCAAACCTATTCAGTTAAGCGGCACTGTACGTCACAAAATCGAGCCACTAAAGGTGGCCATCTAAAAATCCAATATAAAGCACAAATTAAAAAAGAAAAATGGAGTAAATTTGCGCTGAATGAAATAAATACAACACCTGAAAACAGAAAATTTTAAACTAAAGCAAAAACTGTATTCACTGGTAAAGCCAACAGTGTACATCAAAATATCACTTCACCTTAATATGAAACTGATGAAATATGCGTGAAATATGCGCAGATGAACAAAACAATTCACTGCACAAAACCAAAGGAGCAACTGCCAGAATGCTGTAACTGTGGAGAAGCACACCCTGCCAGTTATAGAGGTTGCATAGTAGCAAAATAGTAACAAAAAATAATTCGCGATAAGAATATCGGACAGCGAGCAAAAAATATGTCCTGCCAATGAATTCCCAATAAATTTTTTCAGTATCATGATAACCTACCTGTTCGAGCGCTATTTTCGCGTTAGATACGAAGATGAGTTCTCTGAGCTGAAAGATATAAAAGCAGCCGCAAGGAAGTGTGTTTGGCCCTCTGCTTTATCTACTTTTTGCTTACGTCCTGTTGAACAGCAAAAATTGCTTCACAGCGACATTTTCTGATGACACAGTAATACTAACTATCGGAAAGACAGAAATAGAGTCTACTACACAATTACAGCTTGCTATTAATGAAATATACAATAAACATCCACTTTACAAACAAAAAGACCAACTATCTACCAATATACCCTACGATAAAAAAGTACCCGGAAGGTGATATTAACTGTTTTCTTCAATTTCCAAGGCGTAGTGCACCATGAGTACCTTCCATCGGGCCTGACAGTCAATAAAGAATATTAATTATCCATTCTGAAGCTTTTGAGAGATGTTGTACGTCGCAAACGGCCGGAAATGTGGGCAAACAATTCTTGGATTTTGCATGACGATAACGCGCTATCGCACCGAGCCCAAATTGTGCTGTGACCAAACACCAAGTAAATACCATCGTGCAAGCACCGTTTCACTTGATATGGCCCCGTGCAACTTATTTTTGATTCCCACGTTGAAGTTACCACTTCGTGGAAGGGGATTTCAGTCGATAGAGGAGATCAAAGAGAATGCGACAAAGGAGCTTGACACATGTGTGATGGTTCAGACGGGTCATATTTTGAAGGAGATAAAATAAATTTACCTGAAATTTAACTCAATTTTGTTATATTTAAACATTCCCGTTACTTTCTGATCATAGGTTACTTAAACAGCATTAAAGTACCATACTCTAATACAACAAAGTATCTAGGTATACGCTCGACACGAAACTTAGGTGGACTGCGCACGTGAAAAAGGAAAGAAGAACTGGATCTAAAATTCCAAAATATGCTTTGGCTATTGGGTAAGCAAGCGCCGTAGCCGAATGGATTGGTGCGTGCCTACCATTCGGAATTCGGAGAACGTAGGTTCGAATCTATGTGAAACACCAATGGAAATGGCAAATCTCCGAGTGCATTTTTGCCATGAAAAAGCTCCTTATAATAAATAAACAAAAATCAGTTAACAATATGAACCGTTTTTGTTTAGGATTAACATAAATTTATATTTAGCTATGTACCATCATGTATTTATAAGTATCTAATGTTATGTTAGTTGCAATAAAAAGACTAATAAAAAAACCAAAATCTCGATGCCTTTCAAAAATGGTGCTCATCAAACCATTTTTTTCTGAATGTCAATAAATGTTTTATTTTAACATTTACCAGGAAGCCAAATTTCTTTTCTTTTAACTAAAGGGTTTTCTAATAACAGGTGTTATCTATCGCTATGGAGATATGATTAACGATTTTTTATGGCCGGAATTGAAAAGTATTGATCTGAATAACGTTTGTTTCAACAAGCAACGAAACCATTGATCTTTTAGGGAAAAAGTTTCCGGACCGTGTTATCTTTCGAAGAGGTGACCACAATTGGCCATCGAGATCTTGTGATTTAACACCTTGTGACTTTTTTTTGGGGCCACGAGAAAGAGAAGGTCTACGCCAACAGCCCAGGATCGATTCAAGACCTCAAAGATGGAATTCGTGAGGCTATCGAGGACATAGGGCAGCCACTTTGCAATTCGGTTATGGGAAATTTCATGAAAAGGATATTTTCCTGTAAGTGTGGTCGTGGTAGTCATTTGATGTTATTTTCCACTATTAATGGCATACCTTGATCTTTAGAATGAAGTAAGCCTCCGACCATTTGTATTAGAAAGTAGCATTTTTCCTTGAATATCAAAATAACATCTCTTATTGGAGAACTCTTTCAAATTAAACAATTGCATGCTAATTAGGCCGCCGTAGCCGAATGGGTTTGTGCGTGTTTGTGCGAATCTCGGTGAAACACCAAAATTAAGAAAAACATTTTTCTAATATAATAGCGGTCGCCCCTCGGCAGGCAATGGCGAACCTCCGAGTGTATTTCTGCCATGAAAAAGCTCCTCATAAAAATATCTGCCGTTCGGAGTCGGCTTGAAACTGTAGGTCGCTCCATTTGTGGGGGGGGAGGCACATCACAAATAGAAGGAGGAGCTCGGCCAAACACCCCAAAAAGGGTGTACGCGCCAATTATATATATATATCCTAATTAGGAAGTGGGAAATGAAAGATCTTGGTGTTATTTTTAATACTTTCATTTTCCAAACATGTTGATTATGTGATATGCAAAGCATTTGCAATAGTTGGTTCTATCACAAGATATTCTACTTTCGCAGTGAGAACATTAATAACAATACTAGGAGGTTTCTTTCGAGGAATAGGCTCGATCGAGCGGTGTAGGCTTTCTGCTATCAAAGCACGCACGTGCAGCATTGCTAGAAAGGGAACCACACTCGGACCGCATCATAATCGCCCACTTTCGCTCGCGTGTCAGAAACATCACTTGTGTTCAATGCTATGTACCAACAGAAGCAGTTCCGTCCCCAAAAAGGAGGCATTTTACAGTCTCCTGTCAAGAGGAACATCAACCATCAATGACTGTGAGATGACGCTACTGTTAGGAGACTTCAATGTCCAAGTTGGTTCAGTCAACAACAGCATAGAACGCGTTATGGGCAAAATGACCGAAAATGAAGTTGCTCGTTGAGTTTTGCGCTAGCAGCAGTCGCGTCATCGGAGGCACACTTTTCCCACACAGGCCTTGCCCCAAGGTAAGAAGGATATCACCCGACCACGTTATCGAAAACCAGATTGATCTCATCGCGATCAGCCATACCTGGAGGGGTTCGGTTTTGGACGTCAGAAATAAGCGACGCGCCGATTGTTCCAATGATCATCACCTTCTGATAGGCTGGCTATGGCCGATGAACTGGCTTCTGAAGCACAGTCGGCTGTTGGAACCAACCTCTTGTGCGATCTGCACGATTGTGTAACAATTATTGTAACGTAATTAACTTCAATGAAAATATTGTAAAATTTAAGCTTGATCTGTGTACCATATTTAATTAACTGAATTAGTCAGTAAGACCATTTTCTGTAGACTGAAATAAATATTAAAAGATATGTCTAGTGCTGATATTCGTATTTATAGATAGAAGAATAGTTAAATGTTACAAAGCTAACCAGTTCGCCGTGATACTCTTATCTAAAGATAGGAGAATAGTTAAATCATGCAAAGATATCACATATCTGTCGCTATATTTCAAATTTGCAAGTGAAACAAAATTTGTGATTGTGCATAAAGAAAGAAGTTTAAGTTACGCGGACCAAGTGCAAGAAAACAAAATAATATAAAGTGAAAGGGAACCACTAAACTTATGAAGGAAAATAGTTGTTACTTGAACATTTTGAAAAGGAAACACAATAACTACCAAAAATTATGGAAAGCAACGGAGCTTGTCAACAGGCACAACTACCAATCGCAGTGACGGGGTTAATAAAGGAATAATCAAGGACAAAGGAGCTCAGCAGCGATAAATCAAATGATTTATCTTCATTCAGTAGAGAGGTGGAAATTATCCTTCCTCTCTTCAACGATAATACGCGGTTTCACGAATTCGTTTTCAACGATATATCAGTTTTCAAAGATACAAGGACCAGCGCTCAACGCAATAAGGACCTTGTACCATCACCGACGTGGGAAGTAATAAAGGAAGATGAAAAACCTACCACAAACCTAAAGAAACCTACGTAAGTTGTGATACCAATAATTTTTGACTTTTATTTAGCAAATCAGTGATCGAACTCAGAGGGTGTCTCAGATGTCAGCCTAGCTAGGCAGATACTCTCCAGTTTCAGCCATATATATCCGCTACCTGTAGTGAACATCTTGAATTGGGGAAGTTTATCACTCATCACTATCCAGTTATCGGGGTCAATATTTTTTAAGGGTTGCGATATAAAGGCCACATCTATATTACTTTCTTCAGCGTTTTGGCAAAGTATGTATGTCTTGAGCTTCTCGGCAGTGTACAGTTGAAGTACATTCATGTTCTTATAAGCCCGAAGAGCTCTCCAGTTGTGCTGGTTCAAAATAAAGATGGAAGTACCCGATTTTTTGTCGACTATAGAAACCTGAACGAAGTCACGAAAAAGGACAGCTACCCATTATAACGAATAGATGACACTCTCGACACTTCATCCAGTGCGCAATGGGTTTTCACACTTGATTTAAAAAGTGGGTACTGGCAGGTGGAAATTGTGGACTGGGATCGCGAAAAGACAGCCTTCAGCATAGGAGATGGGTTGTGGCAGTTTTCGGTGATGCCTTTGAGCGCCTGATGGAGTATGTGCAGAGAGGACTAGATTAGAAAATTTTTTTGGTTTGTTTGGATGACATCATCATTATGGTAGAAATTTCAGCGACCATCTGAATAGTATGGAAGAAGTCCTTCAACGCATTGCATAGCGGGAATTCGATTGAATCCGAAGAAGTGCGACTTGTTTGGAACAGAAGTCACGTATATTGGGCAAAAGGTGGCAACTGAAGGCATTAAAACGGTCGAGGAGAAAATAAAAGCAGTAAAGGAGTGACCACAATATGGTTTCCCATATGGAAAAACCCACTAAATATTTCAAATGCAATGGTTTTACATAAGCATATTCTGTAAAATATTTATTTATTTATTTTAATTTTTTTATAAAAGTTTAAATAATAATTTAATTATTATATAAACTGATAATACAATGCGGTGCTAGCAAAGGAAGCTTTCGGGTGGAATGTATGTCAGATTATAATCTATAACAATTTTATGCCAATTTTGAAAATTGCCGTCATATAAATTGGTTGATTTTTTAAGCTTAAAATGCTAATACAAAACAAATTTTTTTTATTATAACCTGGTAGATGATTTTATGGCATTTATTTTTTATATATATATCCGGCATACATTACTTATTACGCATACTATATTTTTCGTTAAATATTAGGAAAGACTTCATGTTGTTGAATCACCATTGAAGATGAAATACTAAGGAAATGCAATGTGCAATATTTCGTTGCACATTATTTTTTAATATTTTTTTTTGATTGGATAGAATAAAAATTATTATAATATTATAATTTTATATTATTAGGTTATTATTTTCGTTTGTGTTTATTTTGCAGATTTCCCTGGCATGTGCTTTGCTTCAACACGTTGCGCTACGGTCGAACCAGGCAAGACATGGGAGTTGACACCATTTTGCGGACGTTCAACTTGTGTTCAAAACGATGAAAACCCTTCCAAGTACTTATGTGCTTTAAATTGATAAATGTTAGACCAGATGCGATAAAAAAGTTTTTCTTGCTTTACTATTTATTTAGATTGCTGGAATTAGTAGAAGACTGTGGTCCACTGCCTTTGGCTAATGAGAAATGCAAATTGGATACTGAAAAAACGAACAAGACGGCGCTTTTCCCTTACTGCTGCCCCATTTTCACCTGTGAGTCCGGCGTTAAGCTTGAATACCCCGAAATCACGAAGGAAGAACCGAAACAAGAATAATTTAAAAATAAATAATAGCAGACTTTGTTGCAATTTGTTAACGATCAGCAAGAAGTACAGTTTAGATCCAAAACCATTTTACATAGATTATCAACTACAGCCATCGTTCTGTTTCGATTAACATATACATACATATATATAACGCGAAGTAGCGTTATCTTATATGTACATTCTATTGAATAGCGCCCGCCTTTGCTCAAATATGGATGGATATGTATGCCTGAAATGAAATCAATTGTATTATAATTTTCACTGTTTACGTTCAAAACTTATAATGTTAATACATGCAGAAAAGTAGTGAACTCTTTTATAATCATACTAATTCAAGAACATAAATGCAGACATTTCGCACATCAGGAGTAAAAAATCTGTATTCGCAATAGAAAAGGTAAATGCTTGTCAAAACTGTCAAATTGATTATAATAAGCTGAGACATCTACAATATTTTGGTCGACAATGACAAAAAGGCAGAAATGGTTTCATAACATTTTTTATTGGCGATGAAAACTAGGCTCATCGAAATTTGAAGACCATGTAGCAGCAGTATACCGAGAAGTGTATCCCAGATACTGCTCCTTCCGACTTCTGTCTTATTTGAACAATAACGCATAGCCTGATTAAGTATGTCTCCAACAACATGTAGTTTTTGTTTTTTGGCGTGGAACACCTATATTTTCTTCTAGGTGAATCCTTTTGGGAACTAATTCATCTTCAAGCTAGCTTATTCTCCCGAAGAGGATGCACTTGAACATAAATATAAGGTGCGTAAAGCCAGTTTCAGAGCATTCTTGCGCTAATAAAAAAAAAAACAGGCTGTGCTGCTTTTTTAAACATGTAAGTACATTATGAAAAGCCAAGAACTGTAGAATGAACTAACGATATTGAACATTTTCTAAAAGAGGGTAAACTTAATTTAATATTTAATATTGTTTCAATATTTAACATGAAATCAAAAAATCCTTTTTATTCCTGTAGCATTTCTTACCCTTCTAACTTTAATAAAAATAGGTTTTTATAGCTTTTGATATTCACCTGGGATAAAAAAAACCTTAAAAAAAGGTTGTCTGTAAAGTCGGTTTACTGACGATAGTTTAACGTCATAAGAAAATACTGATGGAATGGTTGCAATTTTCAAAAGAAAATTTTAATTTTATTTGTTTGATAGATATTTTGTATGGATATAGAGAAGGAGGTAAATGGAATCGCAATGGAATTGATCAAATTACATTTACACAAACGTGAAAAATGACGAAAGATTTATCAAATTCATGAAAGATATGTTCAATTTCGATTGTGCATCAGACATTAATAAGTCAACAACACTAATGGGCAACATCATCGATTTGACAATTTCAAGATACATTACACTCGAAAGACTCCCTTTCATTTCCTACATTTCCTATCATCGTCATATCCTACATATGCGCATATACATACATATATTTGCTCACTCAAGTAGGAGAGAGCTAGATGTCGAACGTTGCCGAACGCGGGGACCGATTGTGCCTCTTTGTCGTTCGTTCCGCGCTCTCGCTTGCAGTTCAAGCAAGATAACGACGCTGGCTAAATCGAATTATAATCAATACAAATTTTTCTAGGATTTCTTTTCTTTTCTCTTCACCTTTTTCTCTGAAAGGTGACTCCAAAGTTTGAAACGCAAAAACTGAAAATTTGCTGAACCGTTTGGCATATTTCAAATACACACCAAAAACAACAAAATTACTAAGTAGCAAAAAAATCTCAAATTTAAAAGTTCACGGACATATGGAACACCCCTAAAGTTACACGATGCATACGGAAATTCTAAATCTAACTTCTTAAGGAAATACTAAAGCTGACTGCTGAAAGATTGAAATTAACGTATAAAAAAGATGTAAACATGATTGGAGGAATGAAGTTTTTGAAATTGTCATAAGTGCATTTAAGAGCTGTACTTTTTGTAACAAAATAACAATAAATCAAAACAAAGTAGTTTTTGAAAAATTATAGTCCTCATTTGAAAATTATTTTTACTTTTGATATAACAGTAAACATATATACATATACATATACAGTGCACTCGCGATAACTCGAACTAATTAAAACAGGCGCTGTTCGATTTATCGAATTTGTTCGACTTATCAATTGAGTGTGCTATGTTAAAAAAACAGTCATCGATATCGATTTTTCGATCGATTGTTGAAAATGGAAGCCAGTAGAAAATTTCTGTAGTATAGTTTCGTTATACGAATTACATTTTGGTCCATTGGCTGGATCAATGGTGTCACATTCGGCGGCATAAACATAGTTAAAATTGAACCATCCTCGGACTTTAATTCGATTTCGTTGGGATGTGATGGGGCATTATCAATTAGAAGAAGAGCCTTCTCAGGTAGTCCCCCATCTTTCAAATATTTTCTTACCTAAATATTAAAGTCATTTAACTTGGTTAAAAAAATTGTTTTAATGAATCTGGATTTTACCTGCGGCACGAACGAATTATGAAACCAGTCTTTGAAAATCGCCGAAGTCATCCAGGCTGATTTGGAATTTTTGTACTCCACCGGACAGTTAAAATTTTTGAAAACACGAGGATTTCTTGCTTTGTCAATAACGAGAAGTTTAAGCTTATGGTTGCCGGTAGCGTTAGTGCAAGCCATAAATTGCCTTATCTTTCTTTTTTATAAGACTTATGGTGGACTTGGCTACCCCATATTCCTTCGCTAGAGAAGTAACACTACGTCCACGTTTAATTTTGTTAAGGACTTCAGCCCTCTCTTTTAATGTTAAACACTTCAACCCTTTACGATCCATTACTCACGTGCACTGATACACTACAAATGACAAATTTAAAGCAATTTGGTCAATGCAATATGTTGTTCCCAGAAAACTAACGGGATATTAACGCCGAAATATTCATATGGACAATACACTAGTATACATATAATTTATATACATATACTATTACATATGTATCTATGTACAAAATGTACATGTTTGAAAAGAATGTGTGTACAAATAAATTTGTTTTTTTGTTCGAGTTATAGCGCTTTTTTATTGTTCGAGTTACAAAGAAGTCAATAGGGGAAAAAAGGTGTTCGAGTTAGCACGTCGTTCGACTTAGCGGCTATTCGAGTTACCGCGAGTGCACTGTATATATATAATTGGCGCGTACACCCTTTTTGGGTGTTTGATGTTGTTCCACAAATGGAGGGACCTACAGTTTCAAGCCGACTGCGAACGGCAGATATTTTTATGAGGAGCTTTTTCATGGCAGAAATGCACTCGGAGGTTTGCCATTGCCTGCCGAGGGGCGACCGCTATTAGAAAAATGTTTTTCTTAATTTTGGTGTTTCATCGAGGTTCGAACCGATGTTCTCTCTGTGAATTGCGAATGGTAGTCACGCACCAACTCATTCGGCTACGGCTACAGTAAACATAACAAAACACTAATATTACTTGCCGTTCATGGGTTATATTTTCAGTTATGCGCTTAAAATTGAAATAATAAAAAAAAACCAAATAAATATTACCTTTCTGAAGATAATAGTAAAGCAAGAGTATAAACTTTTCGGAAACATGTGAGAATCTATAGTTTGTAGTTCTGCCAATGTAGTTTTTCTTTTTAAATGAAGTAATCTTCAAATCCTTGTCGTACGGACTGACCAGAACCTTTATATTTTTGTTTTTGCTTGCCAAATGTTACAGCGGAAGCGGCCGATACGATTGAGTATGGCAAATCTAAATATTCATTCCTGTAGGCCAGCATATTGTGACACCACTTTTTCGATACGAGCTCTACATTTTCTACGGACATGTTCATTTTATGCTGTAGAATTCTGAATCTGTTGGCCAGAATTCCGAAGGAATGCTGCACAACATGTCGAGCGCGCGAAATTCGAATAATAAATAAATAATAAAAATTTCTTTTATATTATTATTGTTTGAGTACCGCGTCATACTATATTTTTGAAGCGAGAATGCATGATCGCCGACTATTGCATAACGAAGTTTTCGCCCGTTCCCAATTATTTCGCCCGGCGGAAAGTATTTATCTGCATCTTTGATAACTTTTTTTCTCTGTAACAAAACGTCTGCATCATGGGTGCGTCCATTGCAACCCACATCTACTTATATATAAATAAAGCGGCAATTAGAATCTACTTAGCCAAAAATAAATTTTTTTTGTTTTTTTTTTCGAACTCCATTTATTCCATACAATCTGTCATAACAATAACAATAAGTACTATTTTTACCTACAATTTAAATAATAATAATATAAAAATAAATATATGAAACATCTTTCCGTAAAGACTGAAATACAATATATTTCCTATCCTACGCTACTATACAGCGGGGAAATTGCTCTTTAATAGCAAAGTTTTTTGCAATAACTTTTCATTCCGTAATTGTTGCCGGAAACTGTAAGAATAATAAAACAATAAGGATAATAATTTTTGCTCATTATTTCAAAAAACAAATACGAATTTGGATAAACAAATAAACGGCGTCAAGAGTTTGATTGAGAAGCGAATAGATGATAGAAGTGATTATTATTGGCTCGGACAACAAACTATTTTTGAACTTAACGATTATTAACAATTTTTTATGGCCGGAATTGGATGGTATTGATCTAGACAACGTTTATTTTCTACAAGAAGGCGCTACGTGCCACACAAGCAACGAGACCATTGATCTTTTAGGGAAAAAGTTTCCGGACCATGCTATCTCTCGAAGAGGTGAATACAATTGGTCACCGAGATCTTGTGATTTAACACCTTGTGACTTTTTTCTTTGGGGCCACGTGAAAGAGGAGGTATCCATCAACAGCCCAGGGTCGATTCAAGACCTCAAAGATGGAATTCGTGAAGCTATCGAGGACATAGGGCAGCCACTTTCAGTTATGGAAAATTTCATGAAGGGATATTGTCCTGTAAGCGTGGTCGTGTAAGTCATGTGTAGAGCTAACGGCAAAAAACGCGCTCGAAATGCCTGGGATCCCCACAGTTTAAGGGTCTGGAGGACATCTCAAAACTAGCGCCTTCTGCGCTTCTTAGGTTTGCTAAAAGCGTTGAGATCCTAAGTGGTGTCTACTTTAAATCTTAATAAAGGCCAGTGTCCATCTGGTATAGTTAGGGACCAAAGGGTCTATGCGTGGCTTAAAGCCAGCCGGGTTAACGTAAACTAACCCATTACGGTATTTAAAAAGCAACGATTTCAGTATAACAACAACAACGAAACTTGATTTTTGTATGCAATCTAAATTTCCGTTAGTTTAACAAACAATATATGTTAGAAGTTGTGAGCATTGCGATGAGAAAGGAAAGAGATGGTATTAAAGCTTAAATTAAGCGTTTACATAAATACTAGATACTGATGTTATCTTCTTCTTCTTCTTCTTGATTGGTGCGATAACCGCTTATGTGATTTTGGCCGAGTCTAACAAAGCGCGACAGTCGTTTCGTTCTTCTCCACCTGATCTTTTCAACGCCGAGGAGGCGTTCCTCTTCCTCTGCTACATAGACCTCGACGTCGCAAGGTCCAATGCTCTCCGTGCCTTGCCCTGTCCATCGCATCATCTGATGTTACCTGTCATGTCCGACCGACTGTCGCAGTCCCTACTGTCACTTAGCAAAGCCCATGGAAAAGGTAGGTATCTCAGACAGTGCACTCTGCCCAGCATGTGGAGAGGAGTATCCGACGGCGGACACGGCCCAGCCTTCGCTCGAGTCAGGATTGAGGTCTTTGGCACTGAAATGTTAAGAAGCGACCACCTTGGCTCCTTAGCACCACAAGATCTACTCAGATTTTTTCGGAGGTCGAGTAGATTTAATGAAAATTAAAAAGGGAATCCGAGTGCAGTACAATGGACTTAATTGTGTCTGAGTGCTGTACTTGCTAATCTGTCCCAACAAAAAAAAAATCCCGGAGGATGAGTAAGTACATTTTGGTATTTTTGTGGAAGCAAATTATTGAGTTTCACAAATACGTAGGAGGCAAGGAATTGTTTTTATGTTCCCAGCTTAACTGAAATTGGCAACTTTTCTTCGTTTTCTTTCCAAATTCATTCAATATCAGGAATGACTCAATCAACAGTTGCAAAGGTCATCATGGAGTGCTTGTGTACTTTTGAGACAGAATTTCGCAGCACAGAACTTCGTGAAACAGCACTTTTTTGATAACTTTGCCATACCGAGAGTCATAGGCCGTGTCAACGGTAGACATGTTGAAATTAGTTTAGTGTCAACCGTATACCATAATCGGTAGGGATTTTATAGTATAACTAAATTTCATGGCAGTATGGCAGTGGTTTTAAGTCAATTAATAAACATCGAGAGCGGTACGATGTTACAGGTTCAGAAAAGTTTAAAGATCGGAGCGCAAAACGAAGAAAGACTTTCTAAACTCTTTCAATCCGATTAGACAGACCTATTTGGTACGGTCTCCAAATAATAGCGGCATACTCTAATCTTGATCTAACAAAAGCACAATACAATGTTTTGAGAATGTGTGGGTTGGTAAATGCAGAACAATTTCGGCGAACGAATGCTAGCATCGCATATGATCGTCTTATGACGTGGTTAACATGGCTGGTGAAATTCAGCTTAGAGTCGAAAATAACGCCTAAGTCTTTAATTTCCTCAACGGATTGCAAAGGTAAGCCAGCAAAATTATACGAAGTATGCAAAGTATTGTTTAATTTAGCATATTTTACGTGAAAGCATTTGCTTATATTTAGTGACAAACGTCTTAAATAGCACCAGTTCCGGACATTGTGTAAGTCGATTTGCAACTTTTCAGAGTCACTAACACTGTTAATCACCGCAAATATTTTAAGATCATCAGCATACAACAAGTGTTCTGCAAACGAAAAGCAGGAAACCAATATCGTTAATAAAGAGTATAAAGAGGAGGGGTCCTAGAATACTTCCCTGTGGGATACCAGAGGACGCAATAAATGCACATGGGTGACGTATTATCAACGGCTACAACGCAGTGCCTGTTGGACAAATATGATTTGATCCACGAGAAAAATGTGGAGTGTACACCGAATGATGCAAGTTTCGACAAGAGTATTCGGTGCGATACTTTGTCAAACGCTTTAGAGTAGTCTGTATAAATTGTATCAACTTGAGATCTGTTCTGGAAGGCTGAAATGCAGTAATCATTGAAAATAGACAAATTAGTAACATTTGAGCGACTTGCAACGAAACCATGCTGGTTAGTAGATATTAGGCCTTTGACAGCAAAATATAACTTATCATTCACTGTTATCTCAAAAAGTTTTGAGACAAACGAAAGCTTCGAAATCGGTCTGTAATTGCTAACATCGTTTTTATATCCACTCTTAAATATAGGCGTAACGGAAGTAAATTTCCAGTCGTGAACAAAGATACCAGAGGACAACGATTTATTAAATATAATTGTAAGAGGCTCAGCGAAACACAAGCAGTTCTTCAGCAAAATGCCCGAAAGGCCATCCGAGTCAGTTTTCGTTGTAGACTTGAGCTTCATAATACCCTTGACGACATCAGTAACAGATAGGCACAAAGTCCCAAAATTGAGATGTGAAAAACTGTTAGAGGGCAAACTAGAATCGGAGTCTAAGTCGGGTTCAAAATTAGAGCAAAAAAAGTCAGCAAATAAATTGGCAGATTCTATGGCGGAATTTGCATATTTACCATTATAAAAAACATTGTTTGGCAACATTGAGCAAAACTTTTTTGATTTGATGAATTGCCAAAAGGCCTTCGAATCCGAAATAATATTGTTTTCGAAATTCAAGATGTAATTTCTATATAAGAACATGTTCAAACAGTTAAACTCTTTTAAATTGCATTGAAATTTTGAGAAGTGCATTGGATCTCCAGACCTTTTATACAGTTTAGAAAATTTGTTTTTTAGATTCTTTAGATGCCCAAGCCGTTTGGTATGCCAAGGTGTCTAATATACTTTCTTATGATAAATAGGAATGTGCTTCAAACACAGCTCAGAAACCTTAGTCTTAAAAAAATGAAAACAAGTGGTAACATCATTGTCGTGGAAGGCATTATCCCAGTCAATACTTAATAAAATTTCGTTAAAAATTGTGAAGTCGCATAAAATAAATTTGATGTTAGGCTCATCGGATACCTCAGATAACTCATAAAATTCCAACTCAAGAGAAAGCGGAACATGATGTTTATCAGTTAAAGATATGGGAGCAATGCCTTCCGACAATGTGTAGTTGATGTTATTTGAAATGAACACTAGATCTACGTTTCTATTAAGGCTATTATAAAAACCATTAATTTGTGATAAATCTATGCTTAAAAAGCTATCAATGACATGAATTTCGGCTAAAGAATTTATATTAGAAGCCATAAAAGCAGCCGAGTTTCTAAGTGGGGGCCAACTCAGGCGACATAAACTAAAATCACCGAGGACTCAAAGATGACTGTCACCAGCTATGCTTGATGCTAATGACACAACATTATCAGCATGTGCAAAGTAAAGCGTTTTTCAGTAAGAGCGCTTCAACTTTTTTTTTAAATAAAACACAAACGGTTTAACTTTTTTAACTAATTTTTTTTTTATTATCGACTTTGAACATATACATTGAAGTATGAAATTTGATTTCTTTTGCATGACCACCGCGTGCACGTTTTACGAAGTCCAATCGTTGAACCCAATTTTCGACCACTCTTTTGCATAAATCGGCCGAAATTCCAGCAATTTCGCGTTCAATATTGGCTCTGAGCTCACAAATCGTCGCCGGCTTGTTACTGTAGACCAATGACTTCACATAACCCCAAAGAAAATAGTCTAGAGGCGTCAAATCACACGAGCGCGGCGGCCATTCGACCGGTCCATTTCTGGAAATAATGCGCTCATCGAACTTATTCTTCAACAAATCAATTGTAGCGTCTGCTGTGTGGCTTGTGGCCCCGTCCTGTTGAAACCACATGTCGTCTAAGTCCATACCATTCAATTTTTTTATTTTTATTTGTTATTAACGCATCTTAAAGTATAAGCAGAATAACGTTTAGAAATTACAACTAGTACAACGAAATAAAGATACTAACGAGCAATTTTTATTGCGGCCAAAAATAATCGTTTATCATGTCGCGGTATCGATTTCCATTCACAGTAACGTGGCGATCGTTCTCGTCAACGAAAAAATATGGGCCAATTACGCCGCCGGCATGTAAACCGCACCAAACAGTGATTTTTTCGGAATGCAACGGTGCCTCATGAATCACGTGTGGATTGCTTTCTGCCCAGTAATGCATATTTTGCTTGTTGACAAAGCCATTGAGCCTAAAGTGAGCTTCATCACTGAAGATGATTTTTTGGATTTTTTGCTCTTAAAGTAGCAGTGACAGAACGATTCTTTTCATAAAAAATTTGCACGATTTGCAATCGTTGCTCAAGTGTGTAGCGTTCCATGATGAAATGTATACTAATGAAGTTTACAAATGACAAGCGAAAAATAAGAAATATTGCGTCGTTCGCCCTCCCTATCGGAAAAAAGTTGAAGCGCAGCTATTGAAAAACGCCTTATAAATAATCCGGACTATTCGGCGGAATGTAGGTGCCAAGGAGTCTTATATTTATTTATGCACACACATAAACTGTTCCAGATGAGCCATAACACGGTCGCTGTTCATTCCACCTGACTGAACGACAAAGCTGGGCTCTAAGCAACCGTGGGGGTCGGCAGGTTGCGGATAGCCGGAAGGCCTGTAGTAGCAGATTAGTTGCGAAATAAGTTTAAACGAAAAAGCAATCCCCGACAATGAGCGGCCAGAAGCGGAGGAGGCGGCTAAATGACAGCCCATCCGATGAGGCTTCCGGTGACAGAAAAAAAAAAAAAAAAAAAAAAACAAAAATCCGGGCGCGGCGGTTTCCATAGTGGACGGCTTCCTGGTCAGCGTCTGTTCACCATGTTAGGTGCGGCTGCTAACTGACCGGTATATGCCGTGGCGCACTGGGAGTCTCTCATCACTTCAAGAACCATCTCTGTTGTTGAAGTGAGGGGAGTGATGTGAGCTTGCTCTGCCGAGGTGTTAGCTGCGGGGTGTATCAGTGACCAGCCCCTTCGGGCCCTAATCAGGGAGTGTGTATTGGACGCAGAGGTAGTAGTATGCGTTGCCCCGGGTGAGCTCCGGTCCGTCCGTGTTTTCCGGGACCGGTAAAGCGAAGAACAGGCCTCAGGGAACTGGGGTAGGGGCACCGTCCCCAAGGGTATACCCGTTCCTGTTTATTTCGGCCCGCCCCCCTACACACGATGCGCTGGTAAACAAAAAAGAATGGAAAACAAAATGAGAATTACAAACACAACAAACAACAGCAGTAACATCTATGGAGCCATTATGGGCAGTGGCAGTGAAAGCCGGGAAGAGGCTAACAGAAAGGTACCAGGTGCAAGTGGATCGAGTGATCTACTAGTGGACCTAACTGAGGAGTACAAGACCCCCAAAGACCGTATAACAACGGGGGCTGATCCCTTTAAGCGTGCACCAAAGCTGGGACGGAGTCCTATCAAGACGCTCAGTGTAGAAAGGCCTGAGAGAGCAAAATCGTCGCCTCCTGTGCTGCAAGATAGCAATGAGAAAGCAGCACAATCGAGTAATGATACCTTAACGCTTCTTGGTGAGACGATTGGGAAGTTGACAGAAGCAATGCGTCTACCGCAACGCTCGATTAACAGCCATATAAGGGAACTCCTCGAAAAGATCACTAAGCTACACTCGAGAACCCAGGAAGAAGCGAAAAGCAAGGAAGCCAAGCGAAACGTTCTTGGAAGTGTAATGGCTGAAGGAACACCGAAAAGACCACGCGACGATAAGCAGCCGGGCAGAAAAACGCCACCCAAAAAAAGCAAGACTACACACGAAGAAGAACACAAAGTATCAGCAAGTGCAGACAAAAAAGCCAAAGGAGAGAGTAATGCCAAGAGGACAAACGGGGTTATGGAAAATGTCTGGATGAGTGTCAAGCGCAAACCAGCCAAGAAGAAAGTGAACAAATAAACCACCCCCGAGGCCGGATGCGATTGTCATTGCGCGTGCCGGAACAATGACATACAGTGACATTCTCAGGGCGGTTAAAAAAGATGCAGGAACTCGGCGAAAACGTTACGCGTATAAGAAAGACGGCCAAAGGCGAAATCCTGCTTCAATTGAAAAGAGAGCAGATGGCCAATACAGGAGTCTACCAGAAGAAAATTGGTAAGGTGCTAGGTGACCAGGCGCAAATCAAGGTCCTAACCCACGAGATGTTGATGGAGATCCGTGATTTAGATGAAATCACAACCAAAGAGGACATAGGTGAGGCAATACGAACGCAAGTTAAGGAGCTTAACCTATTTAGTGCAAACGCAATAAAAAGCGTTAGAGCGGCGTATGCAGGCACGCAAACAGCGGTGATAAGCCTACCAGCACTGGACGCAAGGCGACTGCTTGAGAAACAAAAACTCAAAATCGGCTGGACGGTATGCCGAATAAGAGAAAAGCCTGACTTGAGGAGGTGCTACAGATGCCTGGAGTATGGACACCTAGCGAGGGCGTGTACAAACGAAGACGACAGAAGCCAGAACTGTCTCAAATGTGGAGAAAAGGGTCACCAAGCAAAAGTATACGGAAAAAAAGCCCTTCTGCGGAGCTTGTAAAAGGAATGGAAGAGAAGATACAAGCCATCAGATTGGAAGCAGAAAATGTCCCCTGTATCAAGCGGCGTATATTAAAACCAAAAAATGAGGATTGAGCAGATCAATCTAAACCATTGCGAGGCTGCACAAGAGCTCTTAAAACAAAGGGTATACGAAAATAAGGTGGATGTTGTGCTAGTCAGCGACCAGCATAAAAACCTAAACGTCGGAACGTGGGTCTCGGACAAGAAAAGTAAAGCTGCTATTTGGGCCTGTGGAGGAAATACCCTGCAGGACAAACCGCACACCCACAGTGATTACTATACCCGAGCAAAAATACGTGGCATCTATTTCTACAGTTGCTACACGCCATCGAAACTGACGCAAGTAGAGTTCGAAAACCTACTGGATGAACTTGTGCAAAACGCTCGCGGCACCACACCAAACGTGATTGCGGGTGACTTCAATGCGTGTGCCTTGGAATGGGGTTCCAGATACACCAATAAAAGGGGAGATGCCTTGATTAAGGCATTCTCACTGCTTGATGTGGTTCTGCTAAACACTGGGGGAAAAAACACCTTCGAAGTGAATGGTCGTGCATCAATAATCGACATCACTTACGCCAGCAGGGCTCTAGTACGATCAGCAAGCTGGCAAGTGAGTGACCTTTACACAGGCAGTGACCACCTCGCCATTAAGGTGGACTTTTCGCATGGAAAAGAAACCGCACAGAGAAAACAGAATAAGGGTTGGAGGGTGGAGACGCTTGATGAAGAAATGTTCCAAATCATGCTAGAAAAGACCCCACCTAGCACCAACGATGTGGAACTTCAGGCGGAGCTGCTAGTAAAACATGTTAGCAGAGCGTGCGATGCCGCTATGTGCAGGAAAAGACAGAGCGCTCCCAGAAAGCCTGTATACTGGTGGAACGAGGAGATCAGCACCCTAAGAAGCGAATGCAAAAAAGGAAGGCGCCTTTCCCAAAGGAGTTATGGGCTAGCAGAACACTACAGGCTCCGCGAGAACTATAAAAAGAAGCGGAAACAATTAAAGAAAGCCAAAGCAGCAAGGCAGCCAGCTTTAAAGAACTGTGCCAGAATGTGGACGAAAACCCGTGGGGTGATGGCTACAAACTCGTTATGGCCAGGGGTGATTATGGCAACGGAAACTTTCGGCAATGCTAAGGCTGCAGGACCTGACGGCATTCCGAACAAGGCGCTGAACATTCCGAACAGAACACTTCACCAAGTGTATAAATGAAGGCATGTTTCCGAAAGTATGGAAGAAACAACAACTAGTCCTACTTCAGAAACCAAATAAGCCAGCGGGTGACCCAAGTTCTTATCGGCCACTCTGCATGATAGATACTATGGGCAAAATCCTGGAGAAACTAATCTGCACGCGCCTGGAACGGCACCTGGAGAAAGTGCCGGCTGAACTATCCGAACATCAGTTTGGTTTCCGAAAAGGTCGTTCAACCATCGATACCGTCAGGAGGGTGACAAACATTGCAAGTAAGGCTATTGAGGGTGACAGGTGGATGCATGGTAATAAAGAATACTGTGCAGTTGTCACTCTGGATGTTAAGAACGCCTTCAACTCGGTATACTGGCCACATATTATAAAGGCTCTTGAAGAAAAAAAAACCCCAGCATACTTAGTACGGCTTATAAACAGTTATCTGTCGGAAAGAGTACTTCTGTACAATACAGATGAAGGTCCAAAGAGATACGCAGTGACGGGCGGAGTACCGCAGGGTTCTGTACTGGGCCCGATGCTATGGAATGTATTATATGATGGGGTACTGCAACTCCCAATGCCGAGGAGAGTGCAAATAATAGGATACGCAGACGACATTGCGTTGACCATAGTCGCCAAAACAATCCCCCAGATCCAGAGTATCTGCAGCGAGGCAACAATAAAGGTCAAACAATGGCTAACGGCGGTTAAACTCCAGCTAGCCGGGCAAAAAACAGAAGCAGTCCTCATTACGAGTAGAAAAAAATTAGAAACGACCACACTAAACATTGATGGGTTCAACGTCACAACACAGGCGGCACTACGATATTTGGGTGTAATGATCGATGCTCGACTAAGCTTCAGGGAGCACATTAAAAAAGCATGCGGAAAGGCAGCCATGGGGACGGCGGCACTGTCAAGGATTATGGCCAACATCGGTGGTCCCACTCAGAGTAGAAGAGCGCTCCTGGCTAGAGTTACCCAGTCTACACTCATGTATGCAGCACCCATATGGGGTAAAGCCCTGATACAGAAAACGTACGCGAAGAAGGCGGAAATAGTTTTAAGATTTATTTCCCTTAGAGTTGCCTGTGCTTTCAGGACAGTGTCGTTCGAAGCAGTATGTGTCATATCGGGTATCATGCCACCAGATATAATGGCCTCTGAACTGGGTAGAGTGTACGACAAAGCCAAAAGCCTAAACAGGTGACTAACAGCGGAAGAGCGTAAAGAAGAATGACGGGGGAGCATAAGTGAGTAGCAAAATCGATGGGACCAAGCGACAAAAGGGAGATGGACGCATAAACTTATCAGAAGCGTACAGGCCTGGGTTGAGAGAGGACATGGAGACACAGATTACTATCTCACACAGTTCCTGACGGGGCATGGATGCTATAGAGAGTATCTCCAAAGACTCGGCCACGAGGACGCAGCTGACTGCTCGTTCTGCGGCAACGGTAGTGAGAACGTGGAACATGTCTTCTTCTCCTGCCCGAGATACCCATCTGAATGAATGTGCATTGAAGAAATCATAAAAGAAAAAATAACCCCGGGCAACATTGTAGATCACATGCTGCAGTCGAAATTGGTGTGGGCCAAGATGAAAGAATGGTCCGCGAATGCGTTACAGGAACTGCGGAAAAAGGAATGGGAATGCAGTAAGGAAGGAAGACAAAGAAGTAATGAAGGGTAGACGGAGAGAGAAATACAAATGAAGAGCCATAATGGCTAGCTTGGCCCTGCGATGCAATGCTTAAACGGCGGTACCGCAGGGCAAACGAAAGCTACAGAGGTCGGAGTTAGGGCTTAGTACGTAGGTGTACTGTTTCGCAAGTCCAGTTTAGTAGTAATACTGACTGTGCGTGGTCCCGACTGAGGTGCACCTTTAGCGATCAGTATGAATCGTGTATGCCGTGTGTATTGACGGTATCTATGTAAGATTCCCCCTTCGGATAAAAAAAAAAAAAATTAGCCATAAACACGTACACAAAGCTGATCGATGAGTGTGTCAGATTTTGGCGTCAGTGAAACCACAATGCGGCGCATTTTAAAGGATGATTTAAATTTGTTTCCGTATAAAGTGCAATTTACACAAATAATATTGCCGACAGACCATTCACGTCGGTTGGAATGCGGCCAAACAGTCGCTCAAAACAGTAGTGTCAAAAAGAGGCGACACCGACTGGCCCCCCGGATCACCTGACTTAAGCCCCTCGGACTTCGTTTTTTGGGGTTATCAGAAAGGCAAGGTTTTCGCCAACAAGCCGCAGGCTATTGACCAGCTTAAGGCAAACATTTGTGCAGGAATCGACGCTATAAAACCCGAAATGCTTGACAAGGTTATGACAAATGCAGAACAAAGACCGCAGTTGAAGATTGCTAATAAAGGTGGCCACTTGATTGATATTGTATTCAAAAAATAGTTTTAATAAATTGTAAATAACCAAACCAAATAAAAATACCTGACTTATACAAATCAATTTTTCAAAGTTATTCAATGTTTTCGTACCTACATAAAAGATGGCGCACCCTGTATATGTATACATATCCTATTTGTGACCAGAGTCATCAAGCATAATCTTATTTGCACACACACAATATAATAGTTGCCCATATATTATATGTATGTATGTAGACACGAGAGATCGTGGGGCTAGCCTCGACGCTTTTATATGAAAGCTCAGCGCAGCAGAGCAGTTGCTTAAAACATATTTTGATAATGGAAAAACTAAGGCGTCGCTAAAATAATACTCTTAGAAGGTTTCTCCACAAGTGGCTATGTTTATCCTCTGCAACCAGATTTGAAGACACCACTGCGTATGCCCAGTGGTGCAGTCCAGAGCCGAGTACCAAGCCAAGGACTGTCATTGAACGTTGTTTCGGCGTTTTAAAAAATTGTTTTCGGCGCATAATAAGTAGGGTCGGATTATTCTGTCAAAAAAGCACAAGACTTATAAATGAATATGCAATACCTATGCATTTTAATGATGCATTCCTTTTCACTCAGCTCTAGATATATGGTAATTAATGAAGATGGCTTGATAAAGCTGCGGGAATTTATCGCAAAGTTTCCGCGAATGAATCGGGTTTTTCCCGTCCAAAGGCTGCTGACCCAGTAAACTAGCCCTGTCTAGTGCAGCGTACCTTACCCCTCATCTATCTGCACAAGAGCAATCCTACGCAGCAAGTCTGAAGCAAATTTTTTTTTATGACTGGTATCGAACCCAAACCTGGACCAGAGGTATTTTACAGCTGCATCTGCCACAAACAACTCCAACTGCCGCAAAGTGCTCCAACTGCCGCCACAAATCAAACCTTAACTGTTAGGAGTTCATTGGTGCAACACAACTCTGACCAACAACCCTCATGCACCAACCCACGTGCGAGGACAAACCAGCAGCTCTTGGTCCCTCCACAGTCTGCTCCCTGTGTCACACCAGGGTTCCTCGAAACCTGACATCGGTCAAGCCAATTCTTCCTGGTGCCACTTTCGGAGGTGCTCTGGCCTGAACACCACCCGTTAGTGAACATTCGACTAAATTGCCTCCTTCTGCAGAGCCCTGCACTCACAACCGCCCCCTGTGGCGCGGCCATCCACCACCGTCAGACCACAACAATAACAGAGGAGCGCACAAAAGGACCAACATAGGCAACTTCCCGCGTCCCTCAGCCCCCGAATTACGTCAGTCCTTCCGAGGAGCTTCAAGCTTCTCCAGCTCCAACATGAGTCTGCCCGGAATCAAAATAGCTGCAGTCCAAAAGACAAAACTACACGCAAGCTCCTCCCTGATTCCCAGGGATGGCTTGAACATTCACGGAAAAGATCGCGAGCGAAACAGTGGTGGTGGTCTAGCGTTTATAGTCCACAACATACTGGAATATCGCCTTATCGATGAAGGCATCGACTGCAGGGACATCACCTTAGAATGTTAAGGTATACCTATCCGGTTAGGCGATGCCGGGCACGAAATTTTTAATATATATATATACGCGGAGGATGGTTCCATGTGTAGAAGTCCACGCAAGTGGGGAAAGTTACTGATCGCCATTCACTTGGGAGTGGCCCGGACGATTCTTCTACATATGGTTCAAGCAGCTCACAACGTCCGGGATTAGCCCACGTATCCTCTGGTTAGCTTCCGAACACCCGTTCGGGAGTGAGCTAAAGTGAGAAGGCGAAGCATCCCAGCATAGCTGGTTGTGCGCTGGGTTTGGGACCCGCCACTTAAAAAGCTACCCCAATGAAAACAGCAACAAAGCCTCGGATGAGAACTTCCAACACTGATGACGACCCCTGCAAACGAAATAAGGAATACGATTTGAGGGCATGCACCTAGAATGTCCGGTCCCTTAATGGGGAAGGTGCCTCTGCCCGGCTGGTTGATGTCCTCGTGAGAGTAAAGGCTGGCATCACTGCCATCCAAGAGATGCGATGGACGGGGCAAGGTAAGAAAAACCTAGGACCTTGCGACGTCTACTACAGCTGCCATGTAAAGGAGCGCAAATTCGGTGTCGGATTTGTTGTGGGAGAGAGACTTCGTCTCCAAGTACTGTCGTTCACTCCGGTGGACGAGCGTCTCGCAACAATCCGCATCAAAGCCCGTTTTTTCAACATATCGCTAATTTGCGCCCACGCCCCGACGGAAGAGAAGGACGATGGGACCAAGGATTCTTTCTATGAGCGCTTGGAACGTTCCTATGAGCGCTGCCCCCGCCACGACATAAAAATCGTGCTTGGCGACTTCAACGCCAGGGTGGGCAAGGAGGGAATTTTTGGTCCCACAGTCGGAAAATTCAGCCTGCACAACGAAACATCCGGCAACGGACAGAGGCTGATCGACTTCGCCGGGGCCCGAAACATGGTAGTCTGCAGCACCAGATTCCAGCATAAAAAGATACACCAAGCTACCTGGCTGTCCCCTGATCGAAAAACGCGAAACCAGATCGATCATGTTGTGATAGATGGAAGACACGCTTCTAGTGTATTAGATGTACGTACGATCCGAGGACCCAACATCGACTCGGATCATTACCTTGTTGCAGCCAAATTGCGCACACGCCTCTGTGCAGCAAAAAACGTACATCTACCTACGCAAAGAATGTTCGACATCGAAAAGCTGCAATCACAACAGACAGCCAGAAGATTCGCCACTCGACTCTCACTCCTGCTCTCGGAGAGCACTGCCCAACACACCGGCATGCGCGAGCAATGGAGCAACATTTCTCGTTCCCTACGTACCGCCGCCGAAGAAGAAATCGGATTCCGGCGAGCCCGAAAAAACAATTGGTACGACGAGGAATGTCATGCTGCCGCCGAAAGAAAAGATGCCGCCTATAGAGCCACGCTGCGATCGGGCGCAACGCGAGCCATGTGGGATCGCTACAGAGAGCTGAAAAAGGAAGAGAGACGTATTATCCGACAAAAGAAACGTGAGGCCGAAATACGTGAGTGCGAGGAGCTTGAGATGCTGGCCAGTAGGAACAACGCCCGAAAATTCTACCAGAAAGTTCGGCGGCTTACAGAAGGTTTTAAGACCGGGGCGTTTTCCTGTAAGAACAAAGACGGTGATCTGGTGACTGACGTACAGAGCAATCTTAAATTATGGAGGGAACACTTCTCGAACCTGTTAAACAGTGACAGCTGCGCATGTCATAGAGAAAGTGAAGATCCCGATACCCCAATCGTTGACGACGGAATTATCGTTCCGTTACCCGACCATGACGAGGTGAGAATAGCAATATCACGGCTAAAGAACAACAAAGCCGCGGGCGCCGACGGACTGCCGGCTGAGCTATTCAAATATGGCGGCGAGGAGCTGGTAAGGTGCATGCATCAGCTCCTATGCAAAATATGGTCGGATGAAAGCATGCCTGCCGATTGGAATTTAAGTGTGCTCTGCCCAATCCATAAGAAGGGCGATCCTGCAATTTGTGCCAATTACCGCGGGATTAGTCTTCTAAATATCGCCTATAAGGTTCTAGCGAGCGTATTGTGTGAAAGGCTGAAGCCCACCGTCAACCAACTGATTGGACCTTATCAGTGTGGCTTCAGACCTGGAAAGTCTACCATCGACCAAATATTCACAATACGCCAAATCTTGGAAAAGACCCATGAAAGGAGAATCGACACACACCATCTTTTCGTCGACTTCAAAGCTGCATTCGACAGTACGGAAAGGAGTTACCTGTATGCCGCTATGTCTGAATTTGGTATCCCCGCAAAACTAATACGGCTGTGTAAGATGACGTTGCTCAACACCAGCAGCGCCGTCAGAATTGGGAAGGACCTCTCCGAGCCGTTTGATACCAAACGAGGTTTCAGACAGGGTGACTCGCTGTCGTGTGACTTCTTTAACCTGATGTTGGAGAGCATCGTACGAGCCGCAGAACTTAATCGCTCAGGCACAATATTTTATAAGAGCGTACAATTGTTGGCGTATGCCGATGATATTGATATCATCGGCCTTAACAACCGCGCTGTTAGTTCTGCCTTCTCCAAACTGGATAAAGAGGCAAAGCGAATGGGTTTGATGGTGAACGAGGACAAAACGAAGTACCTCCTGTCTTCAAACAAACAGTCGGCGCACTCGCGTATCGGCACTCACGTCACTGTAGACAGTTATAATTTCGAGGTTGTAAAAGACTTCGTTTATTTAGGAACCAGCATTAACACCGATAACAATGTCAGCCTTGAAATCCAACGTAGAATCTCTCTTGCCAACAAGTGCTACTTTGGACTAAGTAGGCAACTGAGCAGTAAAGTCCTCTCTCGACGAACAAAACTAACACTCTACAAGACTCTCATCATGCCCGTCCTAACGTATGGCGCAGAAGCGTGGACGATGACAACATCCGATGAAGCGACGCTTGGAGTGTTCGAGAGAAAGATTCTGCGTAAGATTTTTGGACCTTTGCACGTTGGCAACGGCGAATATCGCAGGCGATGGAACGATGAGCTGTATGAGCTTTACGGCGACATAGACATAGCGCAGCGAATAAAGATCCAGCGGCTTCGTTGGCTGGGTCATGTCGTCCGAATGGATACAAACGCTCCGGCTTTGAAAGTATTCGATGCGGTACCAGCTGGTGGTAGCAGAGGAAGAGGAAGGCCTCCTCTGCGTTGGAAAGATCAGGTGGAGAAGGACTTGGCTTCACTTGGTGTGTCCAACTGGCGCCGGTTAGCACGAGAAAGAAACGACTGGCGCGCTTTGTTAAGCTCGGCCAAAATCGCGTAAGCGGTTATCGCGCCAATTAAGAAGATATATACGCACTGTCCTCTGCCGCCCGAGAGGGTATCTCCCTGAAATTGGTATGCTCATCAGAGGTGGAAACTGATTGGTAGTAGGTGACTTTAATGCGCCTCGCGATCTTTGGCATTCAAGCCTACCAAACGATCGTAGGGGACAGCATTTCGCAGAGCAGATAGATGACTCGATATTCAGCACTGTGAAGGGCGACGCTACCACCAGGGAAGTGGGCAATTGCAGCAGCTCGTCTGTCATAACAACTGCTAGTGCTGGTATGATAAATAACATAAGCTGGCGACCTATGCTATTGCCTTCATCAGACCACTTGTCCATTATCATCTCGATCTAGAGACCTGCCGACTTTGTTTCCGCGAATCACCGGTCATACATTATCTTCAACAAAGCCAATTAGGTTTTGGAATTTACAGACGACTCCTTCGCTGCTGTCCTCATCCCTTCCGAAGTGTGCGCAGGCGAACGCTCATTTGCCAAGTTGCTCACACCACCGCTGCGGCTCGCTTCATTCCTATTGAAAGGATCTGGAACATATGACCCAATTTACCCGCTAAAGTAGCCGTTTTAGAAAACAAGGGTGACGACCTACGCCAGACCGATACCAGGGATCCCCATAAAGGATCGGAGTTTGGAGATTCGGCAACTGGTCATCCAACATAAGCGAACTAAATGGGAAGAGCACTTAAAGACCTGCAACTTCACCACTGGAGCGAGTAGGCTCTGGTCTTACGCAAGGTCCCTGTCGAACCCGATGAAGCACACCGACAAGGTGGCTATCACCTTTAACGGTTGCACGGGTTCGAAGAGATGCGCGAGCTACTTTAGCCGGCTTTTCATATTGCATCCTCCTGCTGACAGATCCAAGCGTCGTGCCACCAGACGGCTGCACAAGCTTCCGAACAACAGTGCGCCACTTGTTCTCGTTGGTGTTGGGGTCCAGTGGTCATCAAGAAAATGAAAGTATCAAAAGCTATTGGCCCTGGCGGCCCCAACATGCTGATGCTGAAAAACCTCAGTCCTTTGGGATTAGAGTACTTCACCAGGGTTTTCAATATGTCCATGCTCACTTTCATAACTCCTGACAAGTGGAAATCAGGGAAAGTGGTCGCACTACTGAAATTTGGGAAACCCGGCAACCAAGGGATCCTTATTGGGCGATAACTCTCCTTTCCCCAGTAGTAAAGACTTTTGATGCCCTCCTACTCCCTCTCTACACAAAACATCTGACAACAGCCCAACATCAGCATGTCTTCCGAAGAGTGCACAGTACCACCACAGCACTCACCGTTATAAACACCCAGATACGCCGCGGGCTTAACCAAAAGCGCTCGAGCGAGAGGACTGTCCCAGTAGCGCTGGACGAGAAGAAGGCTTCCGTCACAGTCAGCCACTCTACGCTACCAGATGATATTTTAGAGTCGACATTCCCGCCAAGCCTGAAGAGGTCGTCCGCGAACTATCGTCAGTAATCCCTCGAGACTAAATCTGTAAATAATGGAAAATAAAGCAAGGTGTTCCGAAGGGTGGTGTCCTTTCACCCTTGCTTTTCTACTTTCAACATATCGAAGTTCCCCCTGCCACCAGACGGAGTTATCCTGGTCTCCTACGCTGACGACTGTATGTTAATGCTGTCGGGCAATGATATTGATGACCTGTGCACTAAAGTAAGCGACTACCTCACCCGCCTTACTTGCTTTTTTGCTGCAAGGAATCTACGACTTTCCGCCCACTAAGTCCGAGGCGACCCTAGTTACCACCTGGACAAAGGAGGTCGAGCTGCAACTCAAGGACAAAGTTGACGACAAAATAATACCGACTGTTAGCAACCCCAAAATTTTGGGAGTTACCTTTCACAGTTTGCTCTCCTTGCTCTCCACACAACCGTAATTGCTACTAAAGTCCAAAACCGGAACAAAGTCCTCAAATCGTTTGCCGGCAGTACTTGGAGCAAAGACAAAAAAATGTTGTTGGCGACAGAAAAGCCGAAACGCTCTTATTCAGGCAGCGACGGGATGCCTCCTGATGTCCTCACTACAACACTTACAGAACGAGGCTCAGATGCTCCCTGTGAAGGAGCACAACAAACTGCTCAACAAACAGTTTCTGCTAGGGTGCTGTCACAGGTTTCACCCTTGTAGACATCTTCTGGAACCAGAGCCGCCTCCCAGGCACGTCAGGAGATGCCTCTTCAGTTACGCCGGCCAGATTCAGGCAAAACAAATCGACAACTACTGGACCGGACAGTGCTTAGACTATTCGCGACATTCATCGGGAGACACTTACGTCCTTCTTAAGTTCCCGACCCCCGAATGCTGCCCAGAGGAAGTGCTCCTTCTCCAGCTATCCCGAGGCACCCGCGCAACCTTGGCACAATTATGTTCTGGATACTGTAGCAGTAATTTGTAAGTAAAGCTATTCCCAAGAGCCGCTCCATTTGGGGCGCCTGCTGTGGGCATCAGTAGGATACAGTCCATGGACTTCTTTACTTCTCTCAATGTTGAATGGCGGAATAAGCCGACGCCGCTGGCTTTAACATTTTTTTGTTGCCAATAATCTTCCGTTTAGTCCAACTTTTAAAGTCAGTCCAAATCTATGGATAAAATCGTACAGAGAATTTCACATTTGCATTTGTATATTAATAAATTACGAATTCGAACCGAAAATAACAGATATTACCGAGCTCAAACCGGGCTCATACTCACCTTTTTCCATTTGACCCCGCTTCTTGACGGAGGTCCAATCGCATTTAAGTTATTGCCCCCTCTGTCCCACTGGGCATCAAATGAGATATTTTCCACTCCGAATACTGGAGCGCCTCTTCCCAGGTTTGGCTTATCCTCCAATTCTCCTACCAGCATCTTAAACTGTGTGCTAGTAGTTTCTTAACACCGAACAGTTTATTACCTCAAAGCAAATATATATTTATTGAAATTTTCGTTATATTATTTATTTTAAGAATCTTCTATTTCAGATTTAAAACTATGATAGCAATATTGCTTTCGTTCCAATTTTACATTACTCTTCGTTGCTTTGCTTACTATTCGTAATAGGGAATAATATTTTATAACGTAAGAAATCACCTGTGTTTCCCTGTTTTTGTGTTCAAATTCTTCTTCTTCTTCCTAATTGGCGCTATAACCGCTTACGCGATTTTGGCCGAGTCTAGCAAAGCGCGCCAGTCGTTTCTTTCTCGTGCTAACCGGCGCCAGTTGGACACACCAAGTGAAGCCAAGTCCTTCTCCACCTGATCTTTCCAACGCTGAGGAGGCCGTCCTCTTCCTCTGCTACCACCAGCTGGTACCGCATCGAATACTTTGAAACCCGGAGCGTTTGTATCCATTCGGACGACATGACCCAGCAAACGTAGCCGCTGGATCTTTATTCGCTGCGCTATGTCTATGTCGTCGTAAAGCTCATACAGCTCATCGTTCCATCGTCTGCGATATTCGCCATTGCCAACGTGCAAAGGTCCAAAAATCTTACGCAGAATCTTTCTCTCGAACACTCCAAGCGTCGCTTCATCGGATGTTGTCATCGTCCAGGCTTCTGCGCCATACGTTAGGACGGGCATGATGAGTGTCTTGTAGAGTCTTAGTTTTGTTCGTCGAGAGAGGACTTTACTGCTCAGTTGCCTACTTAGTCCAAAGTAGCACTTGTTGGCAAGAGAGACTCTACGTTGGATTTCAAGGCTGACATTGTTATCAGTGTTAATGCTGGTTCCTAAATAGACGAAGTCTTTTACAACCTCGAAATTATAACTGTCTACAGTGACGTGGGTTCCGATACGCAAGTGCGCCGACTGTTTGTTTGAAGACAGGAGGTACTTCGTTTTGTCCTCGTTCACCACCAGACCCATTCGCTTTGCCTCTTTATCCAGTTTGGAGAAGGCAGAACTAACAGCGCGGTTGTTAAGGCCGATGATATCGATATCATCGGCATACGCCAACAATTGTACGCTCTTATAAAATATTGTGCCTGAGCGATTAAGTTCTGTGGCTCGTACGATGCTCTCCAACATCAGGTTAAAGAAGTCACACGACAGCGAGTCACCCTGTCTGAAACCTCGTTTGGTATCAAACGGCTCGGAGAGGTCCTTCCCAATTCTGACGGCGCTGCTGGTGTTGAGCAACGTCATCTTACATAGCCGTATTAGTTTTGCGGGGATACCAAATTCAGACATCGCGGCATACAGGTAACTTCTTTCCGTACTGTCGAATGCAGCTTTGAAGTCGACAAAAAGATGGTGTGTGTCGATTCTCCTTTCATGGGTCTTTTCCAAGATTTGGCGTATTGAGAATATTTGGTCGATCGTAGACCTTCCAGGTCTGAAGCCACACTGATAAGGTCCAATCAGTTGGTTGACGGTGGGCTTCAGCCTTTCACACAATACGCTCGCTAGAACCTTATAGGCGATGTTTAGAAGACTAATCCCGCGGTAATTGGCACAAACTGCAGGATCGCCCTTCTTATGGATTGGGCAGAGCACACTTAAATTCCAATCGGCAGGTATGCTTTCATCCGACCATATTTTGCATAGAAGCTGATGCATGCACCTTACCAGCTCCTCGCCGCCATGTTTGAATAGCTCACCCGGCAGTCCGTCGGCGCCCGCGGCTTTGTTGTTCTTTAGCCGTGATATTGCTATTCTCACCTCGTCATGATCGGGAAGCGGAACGACAATTCCGTCGTCAACGATTGGGGTATCGGGATCTTCACTTTCTCGGTGACATGCGCAGCTGTCACTGTTTAATAAGTTCGAGAAGTGTTCCCTCCATAATTTAAGATTGCTCTGTACGTCAGTCACCAGTTCGCCGTCTTTGTTCTTACAGGAAAACGCCCCGGTCGTAAAACCTTCTGTAAGCCGCCGAACTTTCTGGTAGAATTTTCGGGCGTTGTTCCTGTTCGCCAGCATCTCAAGCTCTTCGCACTCACGTATTTCGGCCTCTCGTTTCTTCTTTCGAATAATACGTCTATCTTCCTTTTTCAGCTCTCTGTGGCGATCCCACATGGCTCGCGTTGCGCTCGATCGCAGCGTGGCTCTATAGGCGGCATCCTTTCTTTCTGCGGCAGCATGACATTCCTAGTCGTACCAATTGTTTTTTCGGGCTCGCCGGAATCCGATTTCTTCTTCGGCGGCGGTACGTAGAGAACGAGAAATGTTGCTCCATTGTTCGTGGATGCCGGTTTGTAGGTCAGTACTCTCTGAGAGCAGGAGTGAGAGTCGAGTGGCGAATCTTCTGGCTGTCTGTTGTGATTGCAGCTTTTCGATGTCGAACATTCTTTGCGTAGGTAGATGCACGTTTTTTGCTGCACAGAGGCGTGTGCGCAGTTTGGCTGCAACAAGGTAGTGATCCGAGTCGATGTTGGGTTCTCGGATCGTACGTACATCTTATACACTAGAAGCGTGTCTTCCATCTATCACAACATGATCGATCTGGTTTCGTGTTTTTCGATCAGGAGACAGCCAGGTGGCTGATGAATCTTCTTATGCTGGAATCTGGTGCTGCAGACTACCATGTTTCGGGCCCCGGCGAAGTCGATCAGCCTCTGTCCGTTACCGGATGTTTCGTTGTGCAGGCTGAATTTTCCGACTGTGGGACCAAAAATTCCCTCCTTGCCCACCCTGGCGTTGAAGTCGCCAGGCACGATTTTTATGTCGTGGCGGGGGCAGCGCTCATAGGAGCGTTCCAGGCGCTCATAGAAGGAATCTTTGGTCGCATCGTCCTTCTCTTCCGTCGGGGCGTGGGCGCAAATTAGCGATATGTTGAAAAAACGGGCTTTGATGCGGATTGTTGCGAGACGCTCGTCCACCGGAGTGAACGACAGTACTTGGAGACGAAGTCTCTCTCCCACAACAAATCCGACACCGAATTTGCGCTCCTTTACATGGCAGCTGTAGTAGACGTCGCAAGGTCCTATGGTTTTCTTTCCTTGCCCCGTCCATCGCATCTCTTGGATGGCAGTGATGTCAGCCTTTACTCTCACGAGGACATCAACCAGCCGGGCAGAGGCACCTTCCCCATTAAGGGGCCGGACATTTCAGGTGCATGCCCTCAAATCATATTCCTTATTTCGTTTGCAGGGGTCGTCATCAGTATAGGGAGGTCTCATCCGAGGCTTTTTCAAACTTTTCATTGGGGGGGATTTTTAAGTGGCGGGTCCCAAACCCAACGCACAACCAGTTATCCTGGAATGTTTCGCCTTCTCACGTTAGCTCACTCCCGAACGGATGTTCGGAAGCTACCCAGAGGATACGTGGGCAAATCCCGGCCGTTGTGAGCTGCTTGAACCATATGCAGAAGAATCGTCCGGGCCATTCCCAAGTGAATGGCGATCAGTAACTTTAAATGAACGATACGACTCTGGCACAAAACAAACGTTCGCTCCGTTATAGAGAATGGTTTTTTAAAATAGAAATGTTTCTCTGACAAAAATAGGCTTATTTGAGAGCTAATAAAATTAACTCCAAAATATTGTTCAAAATTGGTTTAGTTTTTTCATCAGACCTTTGAATGGATAAAAAAATTTAAAACAGTGCAACCGTTTATTGTATTAACCTGCTGCTATTTTGACATTTAACGACAGTCAGTTATCTAATCTTATCAGCAGCACCAAATTTTAATCCATGTGTTTAATATTCTAGGAGATATAGAGATTTGTACTTGCTTGGCAAAGTTTCTAAAGGTTTGTGGTTTTTACTAGTGAAGGTAATTAAGTTAGCCTTGAAAATACGCTATTTATCATTTCAAGTTATTATTTTTATTATACGGGGATTTGGCACTGAGACCTAAAAGATCTATTGTGCCTTGTTTGTGGATTCAGAGTACTTCTCTGAGCCCAGGTTGTAGTATTTGTCCTCTTGTAAAATATGTTTACCCGGGTGTTTGTCCCGCTTATGAATCAGTGGTGGGCACGATATCATCACACGGTTGGCGTTTTCATCTTATTTCCTACTGAAGCTGCAAGTTCAACTGGAGTATATTCAAATGTTAGTACGATTAAAAGTCAATTTACAATGCCCTGTGATAATTCCTTGGATGATTCCTAAATTATTCTTATTTGATTCCACACAATCTTTTAATCGGCTCAGCTTGAAACAACTTTTATTTGTTATAAACCCAATTGACCGTCCCAGTATGACCTCCTTTGTCCTTCCTCATTTCCTGAATAAAAGAGAAGGAGTTACCCTTTCCTAGGTCACAAAATGGCTCTGGGCCTATAAATGGGGAAGCCACCGTTTTTCTGTCTAATTAATCCCAAGTTCAGTCGAGAAGATTTTGACGAAACTGAACATAGGTAGAACCATGTCCCATGGAATTGTGATCTAAGGGCTTAGTTCCGTAAGAATATTTAACTATGCCAATTTGTAATTTTAGTTGTTCTTAAGATATCTCTCCTCTCTTGGGAATGGATATAAATGTGCAGAAGTGCGAGTTCTAAAGGAATCTCCATTGTTGCCGTGGGACCTGTACGCAGGGCTCCTGTTATGACTGCTTTGTCGTACAATTCTACCAGACTGCCCCGTGATAACTCGTACTATAGCCATATAGCCAACTTAACCCTGTAAGTGATTTATATTTCATGAATACTCGAATGACCTTTCTCGCCATCTTTTCTATGTTATACCTATTCACTTTACTTCTCTTTATATTTTTATCTCAATAACATCTAAGGAAATTGATTTAAGGTGTTTGGATTTGTGTTTCCTTGTGAATGTTACAATGGCCGATTTGACTGGATTTATGTTCAGTTAACCCTAAGCTACCACCTTTTAATTAATTTTTACCTTAATTTATAAAGAGTCTCTTCGAATTTCCCTCTACATATTACGACCGTCGCTGTCTAATTCTATCAAGGGTTCATATACTACTAAGCTCCGCATCACGGGTGATAGTATGCCACCTTCCGGACACTCTCTAGATGTATTTGCCTTATGCTACCTGAACTGGTTGGTACTTAACTTATTGCTCATCCATTGAGTGAAAGCTTAATTATGGCTGTATATTCTCTTTTATCAAAGGCGTGTATTACAATTTCCCTCTTTTCTATACTATATCGAAGCACGTTGGTTATTTGAATGAAGTGGTGAATTTGCTATATCGAGTGCGATAATTGTTCTAGAAATTCCTATAAGCTCTAGAAGCAGGTTTATACACTTTTTGAGTAATGCCACGAAGATGTCATCAATACTTTTCATTTACTCCTGCTAACCCTTCCCAGGGTTTGAGTATGTTCTGTTCCTGTCTTTCCGTCGTAGAGTAGCTAAGTGAGTCTCAAGAAGTAGTCTAATTTTGCAGCTTCACTTTCTTTTAAGGTACCGTCTACTTTTTTGAGGTTGGTGGAGGATATACTACACACCTTAGATAGCACTTTTCGCAAAAACTGTAGTTCTTAGTTTGTCCAGGTAGTTACTCCACCAAGGAGCGTTAGAGGAGATTGGACTCTGGAGGCAATCTCTCCAGAGACATGGTAGCATTTTTAGGCAGTCAACACCGTAATTTCTCTCAACTTTGTACAGATCCTTCCGCAAACTGGAGTTTGAGGGTTGCGCCATGGCAATCTTTCCTAGTAGGCTCGGAACGAGTGGGAAATCTGTTCTGAGGCTTTTATCTCTATCTTCACTGACGAATCCAAGATAGAAGCAGGAGTCGGGTTTTCTCTAAAGCGGCGAATTTATCTATTTCCTTCCAACTGTCAAACTGCTTGAGTTTTTCAGGCAGAAGTCTTTGCGATCCTGCGGGCATGAACCATACAATAGAATGCTTAAGGAACGCGGCAATGCTATGGTGCAGATCCAAACTAGTAAACTACTGTAAGGAAGAGATCAAATCTCTTCGGTGTGCATTTCATGGATATGGGTTCCAGGATATAGTAGCATCAACCTTCTCCGTTATATCAACAGCTCTAGTTGGCTTTAGATATCTGTCCTTTTGAGGTCTCTCAACGGTATCAAAACGGCGCTTTATTGCTATTTGGGGAGAGCCATATTGGTATTACAATCAATTTTCCTATCTTCCTACCTACCTGGCGATTCTAGTGACGTAGCTTCACAAGATCGGACAGTTGAGATGCACACGCGTGTGTGAGGAAAGAAGGTGTTATCTTGGATTGGGGCGAGATGTTTAGAGAGCATCCCACCCAGTCATATACCCATAGTACCGAACCGATGGTACAGCCCACCCCTTAATAGATGTACGCAAGCCCAGCCACCAATCCTCAAGGTTTAGGTACCACGAAAGAAATTTACAAAAAAAATGAATCGCGTTATAATATTCATAAACGAGGGTGGGACTAAGTTTAAAGAAAGAAAGATTCAAACGTTCCAGATTTCAAGTTCCACATTTCCCTCACACATTAAAAAAAAAGGTAATGTTGTCAGACGAAGCGCCATTTATTAGTAAATGCTACTTTTATTATACTTAGCTCGACAAAAAATTAAAACATAAAATTATTGATCTACTTTTTTCTCCGAAAAATATGAAATAGTGCCAACCAAACGTGCCCTTCGTGTTTTTACAACAATTATAAAGACGCATAAGCCCGATGTAGTGCTTTTTTTCTAAGAAATAATGCCGAAGTTTAATTTAAGAAATTATTTAAAAAATAGTGCTGGGAAGCAAGCTGAAAGTAATGGCTCATATCAAAAACACTAGCCTTACGATTGTTGACATTATGGCATTCACTGTATGGGTGGTCGATTTTTCGCAACCTAGCACATAGATTTCTATGGCATAAAGAGTCCCATAGTCTTACCATCCTATGATGAGAGACCATAAGAGTACGGGCGTTCTTAAACTATCCAAGATAAGAAGAGGAACCGAAGCAGGCGAACGCCAATACTGTTAGCAATTCATTGAAGGCTCAAGAACATCTTAATTCAAATGCTAGCGGTATAAGAACAAAAATGCTGCATTTTTATCGTCACAGTTTTAAACGAAAATTAACTTTTCTGAATGCTATCATACTACAGAAATGTTCGATTGTTAGGTTTAATCAGGGTCCGGCACTCGAAGTGTAACCAATTAAAAGGTCATTTGAAAATTACTTTTATTTAATTCAAAGTAAAATATGTGTATAAATAATACAAAATTAAGAATCAATTTACTTTTGCTCGATGTGACCACCTTTTGCCTTGACTATGGCCTTGCGACGGTGCAGAAACGAATCGCAAGCTGCCCGAATGTGACTTGCAGGTATTTTGGCCAACTCGCGGACAATGGCTTTTTTCAGCGCCTTGAGACTGGTGAATCTTTTAGTTCGGATCTTGCTCTCCAAAATGGCCCAAAGAGAAGAATCCATCGGATTCGCGTTTGGTGAATTGGAGAGCAATTGGTTCACTCGAGCTTTGGGGGACGTTGGCGAGTCCTGTTGAAGCGTCCATAGTCTGCCACCAAAATGTTTGTCTGCCCACGATAATATTTCATATTTACCTTGACGTCAGGCTCATTCTCGATGAAAACGATTGGAGAGCGCCCATCTGTGGCTACAGCGGCCCAAACAATTACCTGTGGTGGGTGCTGCCTCCTGGTGGCCAACCGATGAATCAAATTCTCCTACGTACGGTCGGTAAAATAAGCCCTATCGTTGTGGGAGTTAACAAATTGCTCAATTTGAAAAATTTTCGGAACTCCTTCGCTCTCTCAAGTCTGACTTTTTGCTCCTTTGGTGTGAGATCATGATCACCACCTCCATGACGTTTCGCGATGCTACCAGTATCGTTTAACGAGTAATAGTGCGATAAACGAAAATATGATTTACTTTAAGTTGCTCGAGCTCACGAACAATCGCTAGTTGTGATTTTCCAGCCAAATATAATGCAATCACACTGTTACGTTTGAATTCCATCACTGATTTTCTTTTTTCGCGTTTAATCTCGGTAAAATGCTTCCGCTCGTGCATCAGCTGCGCGAGTGGTCTGAAGTTTGTTACACTTCGAGCACCGGGCCCTGACAGAGGTCGCAAAGACAAATGTCACCGTTTTATTGGTCTCTCTAAAGGCGGCGGTGCACGTGCCGTTGCTCATTCCAATCTACCCAGCAGGCAAATCAACATATCTTCTGATATTAGCTCAGTGCAGAAGTGTTTCGACATCGATCAAATTATTGTTAATACCGTAGTTAATGGTGTAGATAAATCGGAATAATTATTCATTTTAGTAAGTTATATTCTGCCCTTGAGTTCAGTTGAATTGTATAAAACACATGCAAACACTGTTGCTCACTATTAAAGAATCAAAATATTTATTATTGGGTGACTTAAATTTGCCAAACGTTAAATGGTGTTTTAACGATGACGTCAAGCTATTTTTGCAAAATAAAGTAATAAGCGAGAATGAATGTGAGGTTCTCAACACTTTTGCTGAGTTTAATCTACATATGTCACATCAACAGAATTAATAATGACATCAATCGTATTCTCGATACAGTATTTATTAACATTGACATTAAATCTGACGTCGAATTCCCCTGTTCACCCAATCACGCGAACTCTTTGCATAACAAAGCATTATGTGTACGCTTACTATAAAATATAATACCAAAAACTTTAACATCACACGAGTTATTACTAGGAGATTTAGGGAGATATTAATCATTAATAAAAACATATTGACCTAAGTCGTTATGACGCCGCATTAAATTTATAATAAGCGCCTAAATATTCTTATATACGAACATATTTCCATACAATTTTAATCTATTTAAGTAGCCTATAGTGACTTAAACTGTTTTTGCATATTTTGTTTTAAAATGAATTGTAATAAAGTTAAGTGATTGTTGCAAATTGAGAATGTTAAAATACATGCTCTATCTCTACATAAAGTATATATTAATGCATTGTTTTTGGTATGATTTAAGGAAAGCTATATAAATATCAGCGGCAATTGAAAATGACATATTCTCTCAGATGTTGAACAGACTACAGTTAGGCTACTATAATTAAAGCAGCCTTTGAAAATGATTTCATTTAAGATAATAAGAGTCCAGAAGGTAATACAAAATGCATTGTTTTACTAAATATAAATAAAAAAATATATAGTAATACGGACAAAATAGACAATAAAACAGGTAAGAGAATAGTGTACAAAACACAACGCATTACTTAGTTAATTTAATGTGTGATGTTAATTTAATTCCTTTGCATCATCCATACTGTATCTTTTCACTGCAATATACACGGGTGTAGTACAATGGTGTTCCTTAGGGCATAGACATGTCCAACCGCCCCAAACAAACGAATTTAATGTGATCTAATATAAGTCAAATTCAATGGCAAATGTCGGCCATAAACTTTATTCTTTCTAAATCGTTCGCAATGTAGCCTTTATTCGTCGAAATATATAGTTCTTCATTTTCTGATTCTTATACTGTCAAACTGTTGTACTCGTCCTTAGTGCGGTCCAGGGTATTCGTTTTTTTTTTTTTTCCATTATAAATTACGATCTGTTAATATTAACAATAAGTAATTGGTGTTAGGGTTTGGAATTAAAATGTCCCTTCCCTTTGAAAGAGAACATTATTGTCTTTGGTGGTATTTAGTTACAATTTTTCTAATACTTAGTTTTCTATTGTATAATTTTATATTATTATATTTTATTTTATATTACAGTAGGAGCAAGATCTGTGGGTGTTTTGCGCTTTAGTCTTCTTGGTTTAAGTTCCATTTCCGGTATCAGTCTCATCTCATGGTTTTTGTGCTCTAATAGTCGCAAGATGTGCTTACTGCTGCTTCTTTTTACTGCTTCAGTGACAGTGTCTATGCCGAGGTCGCGGTGAATATCGTCATTTTTTATGTACCAATTTGCATTTGTGATTGTCCTTAGCATCTTAGATTGACTTTTCTGAATGATTTGTAGGTTTGGTTTACTGGCAGTCCCCCAAATTTCTAGTCCGTAGGTCCATGTCGGTCTGATTATTGATTTGTATATCATTTGTTTATTAAATAAGCTTAGGGTTGATTGTTTTCCTAGTAGCCAGTAGAGTTGTCGGGATTTTTTCATCTCGTTTCTCTTGTTCAGTAGGTGTTTTTTCCATATGAGTATTGAGTCAATCGTTATGCCTAAGTATTTTGCACTTGAGTGTATTTTTATGTCTTCCCCGTTAATTTGGATTGGATATCTTGCAGATTTTCTCTTCGCGTATATTACATGTTGTGTTTTGTCTTTATTGACCTCAATGCCCCATTTTTCAAACCATTGTGTTGTAGCTGATAGCGTATCTTGCAGTGTTTTTGTTGCTGCTTCTTCATTGTGGTTAGCTGACATTAAAACTGTGTCGTCTGCAAATGTAGCTATCATTGATCCTCGAGTAGTTGGCGTTGGGATATCTGCCCAGTACGCTTCCTTGAGGTACTCCAGCAGACGCCGTCAAGATAACAGAGCACTCGTCGTCATATTTTATGGAGAAGTGTCTATCAGTCATGTAGCTTTTAAGGATATTAAATATAATATGTTAAGTGGTAAAATGGTTTTTAGCTTATATAGAAGTCCTTTGTGCCATACTCTGTTAAAAGCTTTCGCGATGTCCAAATACACGGCAATGCAATATTTCTTCTTATCGAAGTCGTCTGTAATTTTGTTTACTACTCTGTGAATCTGTTGCACAGTTGAATGTTGTTTTCGGAAACCGAACTGGTATGAAGGGATAGCGTCTTTTTGTTTTAGAATCCAGTCAATTCTGTCTTTATTTGGTCATATCCCGGTGTCTTTTTGTCTTTAAGTTTCTTTATAATATATAATATTTGATTTCTTCTTTTGTCGTGTTTTGTATTGTGTGGTCTGCATTCTCAATTGTGTTCGGCAGCTCAATATCTTTATTATCCATGCTATTTGTAAATATTGTTTTAAAGTGGTCAGCTAATGGGTCAGCCTTTTCTTTGCTTGTTCTAGCCCATGTGTTGGAATTTGTTTTTATTGGAGCCTTGTGTATGGTTGTTTTAGTGAGTTTTTTAGTTGCTTTCCATAGGGAATAGTTGGTAGCTGTAGTTGTTTCGAGGCTGCTAAGGTACTTCTTCAGTTGATTGTCATTATGTTCTTGGAGAATTTTTTTGAGTTCATTTGATGATTTATTTAGTTTAGTTTTATCGACTGGGTGTTTGGAGCGTTGCCAGTCTTTCCTGAATTTGCGTTTTTGTTTGATTTTGTCTAAAATAAAAGCAAGTATTTTCTTTGTTATTAAGGTGTCTAATATAAGTGTCGATTGTGCTACTGCTTTTATTATGTTATCGTTTAAGTATACGATTGCATTTTCCAGTTCGGAGGAGGATTTCAAAGAGACTCGAGTTTCCATGTTTTCTTTTATGACATCACGAAATATATTCCAGTTCGTCTTATGGTTATATAGTGATGGTTTTTCTAACAGGTATATCCTGGAGCGTTATTATTAATTGTGAGTGGTCTGATGATAAGTCAAGGCATGATTTTATTGCAATGTTTTCAAGAGTCAGGTTTTTCGTAATACAGAAGTCGATTAAGTCAAGAAGTTTTTTAGTGTCAGTTGGCCAATACGTCGGTTCTCCTGTGATTAATATGCTGTTGTTATTTGCCTTAATGGCCTCATATAGGTGTCTTCCTTTCGTGGTGGTTATCCTAGATCCGCATGTTACGTGCTTAGCATTGTAGTCTCCCCCTGATAGGTATCGATTTCCAACTGATTTAAGATAATCAAGGTATTGGTGTTTTGTATTACACTGTGGAACAAATTCAGGTTAGCAAAAATTAGGTCCATTCTGAGAGTGGCGGGTGAAAATAGAGGCGAAATTAGAAGACCCGTATCACGCCGTTTTTTTATGTTAGTTCGAATTTTTTTTTAATCGGCCTTCGAAGTTTGCAGTCAAATGCCGATTTTCAGTATATTGTTTCATAAGTACCACAAAAATTTTCGAAATCAATTTTTTTCAAAATTGTAATTGTTGTATAGGTCTCTAGCAATAATTTGGCTTTTACAGATTGAAAAAATATCAATTAGTCGACGAGTTATAGCCAAAAAACCATATAAACAATTTTGCTCCGATTTCGAACTTCGAAGGCCGATTAAAAAAAAATTCGAACTAACATAAAAAAAACGGCGCGATACGGGTCTTCTAATTTCGCCTCTATTTTCACCCGCCACTCTCAGAATGGACCTAATTTTTGCTAACCTGAATTTGTTCCACAGTGTTATTATACTTGGGTGGACAAGAAACAGCTGATATATTTATGGGGCCAGTCAAAGTGTTGATGCAGACTGTAGTCGCCTGTTTGTGTTCAGCTTTATAGCCATCCATTTCTACGCATTTTTTGCTCTTTTTATTATGATAGCTGTGCCTCCATGAGCTTTGTTGTCAGGGTGATTTGTATAGTAAATATCGAAGTTTGGTATGTTTATATAGGTCTTCTCAGTGGCATGGGTTTCGGAAATAAGCATGATATCAATTGCATTGTCGGTTAAAAATATTTTCAGTTCTAGTAAGTGGCGGTATAGTCCGTTAGCATTCCAGATAGCGATTGTTAATTTATTGTTTATCAAGTTTAGTTACAAGCAAGGTTATGATATTCATCATGTTGGTCATTTGAGCAACTAGTTGTTTCATCATTTGTTTCAATTCTTGTAAGTCGTCTTGTTGTTGCGTCGGGTAAGTGTTAGTTGTGGGAGAATGCTGTTTATGGCTCGTTGATGAAGGCATATTTTTGGTAAGTGCTTCTGCGTACGATATACCTGGGGTTATTTGTTTATTTGTGCCAGAGTTCTGATACTGATCTGTGGGTGGCGTTGGCGTTGCTGGTAGTTCTTTTTTATGGACGGAGGGGAATTTTTGTATATGTAGGGCTTTGTAGACCATGCATCCTTTATAATTTGCGGTGTGATTTTCGCCGCATAGGGCACATTTAATTTCAGTTTTGCTGGAGAAGTGATGGATTTTGTAGTTAAGGGTGTTATGTTTACCTGCACATTTTACACATACTGGATCTTTTGTGCAATAATTCTTCGTGTGGCTATATTTTTGGCAGTTTGTGCATTGGGGGATTGTCCGCTTTTGGTGAGGTGGCTCAAACGTGACTCTGCAGTGTAGAAGGGTTACTATTTTGTAGATTTCTTTGTTCTTGTCTTGCTCTTTTAGTTCTATAGCGAAGAGCGGGAGAGGTTGTTTTGTGTAACTGCGTTGAATGTTGTGTATGCTTAGCACTTCATGACCAAGTTCTGCTAGTTCCATTATGATTTCGTTTTTATCTGTTGCATGATGAACGTTGCGAAGTATTACTTTGAATCCTCGTCGGTCTTTAGGTCTAAATGTGTAGAATTTTGTTTCTTTATCTTTTAATAGATTTAGAATGTTTGTGTAGTGAATGCTTTCTTGTGGTTGGATTTCAACTTCATTTGTTGAGAGTGCTTTAAGTTCGTATTTTGTATCAGTTAGTGATTTAAGGGCTGTTGTTAATGCATGTACATTTTCAACGCTTTGCACATAGATGGGTGGTGGTTTAAGTTTGCATTGTTCTGTTTGGATTTGTGGTTTTGTTTTCGGTTCTGTCCCACTGTCAGTATGTAGTTCATTCGCTTCAGCTTCTTGTGCTAGCAACTCAAAACGGTTGCTTGAATTAGGCTTGTCCAGCCAGTAATCTTTGAGTGTCTTTTGCACAGTGTTTTGAGTTTTGTTTTTATGTTTTTTATTACTGTTCATCTGTTCGTTTGAGTTGTTTGGGGACTGTCCGTCATGGTGTCGCTTTAGGTTTTCTTGCTTATTTGGTTCTTTGGGGCTAATGGTGTAAATATTTTGTACCTGCGATGTTGTGGAAGTTTTTGAAGTTACTGCCGAGGAGCAAATCAGATGTGTCAGGGAACATACTGATGTTGTAGCTGCTGTGTTTGCTGTTGTTGTTGTGTTGGTTGTTGATGTCATTGTGAGAGGAAGAGTGGAGAGAGCGACCTGGTGGCTTGGTATTGTTAACAAAGTGGAGGAGGATGTACCGGTAGATGTTTGTAATATGTGCTTGAGAATTGGAGTTGGTGGTGACGCGCACTGGGCACTCGAGAGAGTATTGATATTGATATCTCTATCAGGCGCGTTAAGGCAACTGTTACCTTGGGTGTGGCTTGTTGCGTGTGAATATGTGAAATATGCATTATTCACTTTTGTTTTTGTTTGAGGCTCTCGCCTTAGAGTTTGAGCGTTATTCACGCTCATTTTTTTTTTTTTGTTTTTTAAGAAATGCAGCTGGCAACACTGAGCAAATTTAATTTATGCAGAGGCACAAAAAGCTTGCATATTTTTAGGCCGAGCGTATTGCAGCTTGCTGGGTTCGATTTTTGTTTTATTGTTTTGACGCCTTTGTTTGATGTTTTTGTTATTGTTTTATTTTTCACTTTGCTCAAGCTCTGAGCGCCAATTTTTAATAAGGAAAATTTACGTTTATTGCACACTATTTGTTTATTACTTTATACACCACCGATTAAGAAAATTTTCTTTAATCGGGTTTGCACAAATTTATATTTTTTACCACTTTATACTCAGGTAATTTTTCACCTAAAAAATTCACTGATGGATTCGCTTTCGGTTAGGTTAAGGGTTGCCAACCAATTTTTTCGTTTGTTCAGAGAGCTTTTATCCGCTTTGCCCTCGCTAGATGAAATTCATTGATCCCATTTCGTCCTATCGCTCTCGGTGTTTATTAATGAATCTAATGTCCTTAGAGTCTAGGCATGTTCTGTTGTCGATGTGTTTTGTCTTTGATATTTGTGCGAGTTCAAATGATCTGCTCAATAAAATTACTTTTAATGCTCCCTCACGCATTTTCCGTTATAATGAAATGTTTTTTGTGGGTATTGCTAAAACTCTGTATGGAATGAATGCTCCTTTTAAAAGGTCGCTGGCTCAATTTAATACTTATTATTTTTCATTAGTCTTTGATTTCTCTCACTCCAAGTTTACTGCTAAGAAGTTGAAATTGAGATTTGAAATTTGAATTGGTCGAGCCAAGGAACACCAAGAGATTTGGTGGCTCCTAAACACTCAGGCTAAGAAGCCCATTGTCTTTAGAGCTCTGGCGGCCGCCGTAGCCGAATGGATTGGTGCGTGACTATGATTCGGAGTTCAAAGAGAAAACGTAGGTTCGAATCTCGGTGAAAGACCAAAATTAAGAAAAGGTTTTTTGTAATGGCAAACCTCCAAATGTGTTTCTGCCATGAAAAAGCTCCTCATAAAAAATATCTGCCGTTCGGCGTCGGCTTGAAACTGTAGGTCCCTCCATTTGTGGAACAACATCAAAACGCACACCACAAATAGGAGGAGGAGCTCGGCCAAACACGCAAAAGAAGGGTGTACGCGACAATAAAAAAAAAACTAATTTTTATGCCGATGCTCTTAAAGAATGGTCCCGACAGTTTATGAGTTATTTCTACCTGACCGGCAGCAGATTGAACCTTGAAGGGGCTCTTTAGTTTCAATCAATTTTTGGCAATTTTTTTGCAAGCAAATTTTATCTAAATATAAGAAATTTTAGGGTTCTACCGTTTTGTAAAATAAATTCTAAAAAATAGGGTAGGCTAGATAGGCGTCCGTTATAAAATTTACCTCCTCGCCTCCTTCGAGTGTTTCGGGTTCCTGATCTTCTGTTTGAACGGGTGTGCTTTCTATTCGGTTCATATAATTTACTCTCTTCGAATGAATTGAAGGATCTGCCTCCATTCCATTGGCTTAGGTTGTATTGGCCTTGGTGGTGGTGGAATTTGAGTCTCTAAATTCCTATTGTAAATTTTGTTTTTTTCTGCAGGACCTAATTCTCTCGGTGTCAAAGATTGCTTTTGCTTTATTAGGTATCTAGACGCTTGAATTGGCATGGTTGTATTCTTAGGATAAATAGAATAGTTTCTTAAATTAATGTTTTGTATTTCAAGGCAGAATGAGTAATCCTCTGGTAAGTTTTTGGGTCGTTGGATGACTAGCATCCTGGACAATTCGCCACTCAATCCCCTAATGAAAACATCAAGGGCTCTGTTTCTGTAGGTTTCCAAAAGCGCATTGCTTGTTTCCCTAGAGTAGTCTTGCCCTTTTATTTTATTTACTATAAGTGATAATTGGCGATTAGTTCTTGCGTAAAATTGATCTACGCTAAAAAGTTTCTGAGACAATGATCCTAGTTCATGTTCAAAGGTCCTCAAACCACGTTTATCTGCGTAGTGCAGTGACAAACAGCTTTTAGTTCTCCACCAATCTTCATCGAAAATATTATAAGAAATAAGGGCTGTATCTGCAGGGCCTTTTATTTTTTGTCTAATTTGACGAAGGATGGCTCGATAAATCGGTTTTGTTTTTACTACATAATGGTCCCTTAATGTCCTTAATTTTTATGAACCCACGAAATAAATTATACGGGATCACCCTCGAAGGTTGGCAGGGTTTTGACACTATCGGGCAACCTATTTATTTCCCGCGGGACCGCCTCAGTTAAGTTGATGGGATTGTTAAAATTTACCATTTCATTAGAAGGACTAACCACTGCTTCTAACTGCTTTATTCTAGCACTCATTGCCCTCATTTGCTCCACTTGTGCGTTAACTGCCCCCGTTGGTTGTGTTATCGCATTTTCAATTTGTTCCATTTTAATTAGATATTTCTTGTATATACAGTACAATCGTGATAGTCCGACATTTTTTAATCCGACACGTTCGGTAATCCGACAACCTCATAACGTCTATGGATGCAATTGGCATTATTTTATTTTGATCAGTCGTAGCAGAGCAGCAGAGAGGGATTGTGTTTTGTTTCCCGGTCACAACGTATTTGTCATTAAATTTGAACGACGCCAGTTCTCTCGCGATTTCTGACGGTGTCGATGTGATTTTTTTCTGTCTTTTCGGGTCATTAAATGGAACCTTCGGTAGTCCGGAATATTTGATAATCCGACAACGAGTCGGTCCCGTATGTGTCGGACTATCACCATTGGACTGTACTAATTTTTTTATATTATTACTTTTGAAATTTTCACAAACTAGTATACTTGTGTTATTCTAACACTTTATTTCAAAATTTAATATAAAAATGCTTAAAACAAAAAAAAAAATAATATCTTACAGCATTATGAAGTTGACTGCCTCCATGAAATCCGATCGTTCCGCTATGATCCTGCTTGGGTTTTTCCTTCCCCTACTATGGTGCGGGATGCGATACTTGATATTATTCCACTATTCGGTGACTGTCGGTCGATGAGCCTTGGTGGTTGATGACTTTTAGCTCAGATCCAATTTGACTGAATTTTCAGTATGCTGAAATGCGTTTAGCTTTTGAATATCGCCTTAATTTTCACGAATTTTTCAACTATACACTTGCATTTAACTGGATTATCAGTATGATGAAACGCGTTTAGTTTTTTGATATCGCCTTAATTTTCCCGATTTTTTTAACTATGCACTTGCATTTAACTGGATTATCAGTGTGATGAAACGCGTTTAGTTTTTTGATATCGCCTTAATTTTTACGATTTGTTTAACTATGCGTTTGCAAAGTGTCCAGGTACTTTATTCACTTCTAGGGCGCCAATTAGCGACACTTCACCAAAATGAAACTAGTGGAGTTGGAGTTGGCAAAAGAACTTAAACATTTTATTGAAATTTTCTCCTTTTATACAATAAAATTGCTTACACACTAATATATTTTGATTGTGTTCTTATTTACAATATTTTAATATATTATTTGTTTATTTTACATATGGAATTGCTAACAATGCAATTTTAGTCAACTCATTGGGCAATAGCGATACTATAAAATTGCTTACGCACTAATATATTTTGTTTGTGTTCTTATTGGGCAATAGCGATACAATATTACGGTGGTACGACTTCCGCTTGAAGTAAGTGCACGCGAAATGTTAAGTTAATGTTGTTGTTAAGTTATTGGAGAAGTGCTTACTCTGTGAACGAATTTGGTAATTCGAGAACTTTTTAAAAGCGCAGCATTTTATTAATATTTATATATTATATTTACGCAACAATATTGTTGTTAGCATATTTCAGTATAATGATTAGTGTGCAATTTGTTGTGCTAGCTATATATATGTCAAAAAAGTCTTGCGGTATTTTTATTGAATTTTCAATTGTTCATAAAATTGGTTATAATAATGCGATTTAAGTCAAATATGCGCCGTTTTGTTCGATGACGAGTTCCCAACGAGATGCCAACTTCATAATGCCCCTCTTATAGAAGCTCGCTTCCCTTATGTCAAAAAACTCGGAGAGCCAATTTTCACAGGACTCTCTTGTGGACAACTTCCGACTACCAAGCTCCCAACCTCCCATCCGAGCTCCCGGAGCTTCTGGCGCGTCACCAAAGATGTGTGTGGCCTGGCGTTGTCCTGATGGAAGACAATTCGGCCTCTGTTGATCAAAGATGGCCTCTTCTGCATGAGTGCTGCATTCAAGCGGTCCAGTTGTTGGCAGTACAGGTCCGAATTGGGCGTTTGGCCATAGGGGAGCAGTTCATAGTGGATGATTCCCTGCCAATCCCACCAAACACACAGAAGAACCTTCCTGGCCGTCAATCCAGGCTTGGCCACCGTCTGGGCAGCTTCACCGCTTTTCGACCACGACCGTTTGCGCTTCACGTTGTCGTAAGTGACCCACGTTTCATCGCCAGTCACCATCCGCTTCAAAAACGGATCGATTTTGTTGCGATTCAGAAGCGATTCGCATGCATCCACACGGGCAAAAATGTTGTTTTGCGTCAAGTCGTGTGGCACCCATACATCGAGCTTCTTTTTGAATCCAAGCTTCTTCAAATGGTTTATAATGGTTTGATGACTCATACCCAGCTCTTGGCCGATGCTACGGCTGCTCCTATGCCGGTCTCTTTCGATCAATTCAACGATTTTATCGCAATTTTCGACGACAGGCCTTCCGGACCGTGGCGCATCTTCGATCACCTCTGGAGCAGAACGAAAACGTTGAAACCACCATTGTGCGGTGGAAATGGAAACTGTATCGGGTCCATAAACTGCACAAATTTTATTGGCAGCATGAGATGCATTTTTGCCTTTATCGTAGTAGTACTGTAAAATATGCCGTATTTTCTCTTTATTTTGCTCCATGTTTGCGACGCTATAACTCACGAACGACTAAAAGCAAACAACAATAAATCAAACACGTGTTAGCACGTGAAAAGAGCTTTCCAAAAAGCTCTAGCGTGAACCGATGCGACGAATACAACTAGAACTACGCGCTTGCAAAGACAAGCTTCCGGAAATACCACAAGACTTTTTTGACAACCTTATATTTAGTCAACAATGTTTTTTTACAATACATATTTACCCAACAACATAGTTGCTAGTGCATTTCAGTACAATGATTGGTGAACAGATGTATGTATTCAACGAAGCAACCATGACTAACCGCACGAAGGCGATGCCTCATACTCGTATTTATACGAGTATACAATAAATAGGTACAAAATACCAGAATGATCGAACTCCTGCCTAACATATGCTAAAACAATTCTCTTTTGAACATGCACATACATATGCATTTGCGTGTGCGTATGCACGCTTGATGCCCCAGCCCATGTACGTACATATTTGTATTCTGAAATCCCAGCAAAACAATGCTTATTGGTATACACATATACATAACATATAAGTTAACACACAATATATTTTGCCACAATATAAGCTAGCCAGAACATGGTGTCCAAAAAAATGGTGGAAGCAACACCAAAGAGGCCACGTGAGGATAACTCTACACGGCGAAAGACGCCCCCAAAAAGGAGCAGAATATCGCAAGAACTGGCCAGAAAAGCTGACGTTAGTACGCCCAGTGAAACGGATAAGAGTCCAGCTAAAACTGCGAGAGTGGAAACTCCAAGAGACGAGAACTGGGTGAAAGTCAAGTACAAGAGGCGAAAGAGCAAAGATAAGAGCAAGAAGAAGAGGAATCCCACTCCGAGACCTGATGCCATAGTTATCACAAAAACTGGCAACATGTCATATAGCGACATACTGAGGGCGGTCAAAAAAGATGATGGTCTTCAGCAGCTTGGCGAAAACGTATCTAGAATCAGAAAGACAGCCAAAGGAGAGATACTGCTGCAACTTATAAGAGCACAGACAGGGCATGCCCGAGAATACAAAGAAGGGATTGCAAAGTTACTGGGAGATCAGGCGGAAATAAAAGCGCTGACACACGAGCAGTCACTAGAAATACGGGACCTAGACGAAATAACTACGAAGGATGACCTAGTCGAAGCCATCCGCTCACAAGTCAAGGGACTCAGTAACTTCAGCGGAAGCGCAATAAAAAATTTAAGAACGGCATATGCAGGTACCCAAACAGCCGCTATACGCCTTCCAGCGCTGGAGGCAGGGTACTTACTGAACGCAGGAAAAATCAAGGTTGGATGGGTTGTTTGCAGAATCCGTGAAAAAGTGAACCTTACGAAGTGTTATAGATGCCTAGAATATGGACATACTGCAACTAAATGTACAAATCCTGAAGACAGGAGTGAGTGCTGTATGAAATGTGGTGGGAAAGGTCATTTCGCAAAAACGTGCGAAAGGGAACCTTTTTGTATTGTGTGCAATAAAGCCGGAAGGTCAAACTTCAAGCACCAAACGGGTAGCAAAAACTGCCCCATTTACCAGGCAGCATGTAAAACAAAAAGAAAATGAGAGTGATCCAAATAAATTTAAATCACTGCAGGGAAGCGCAAGGTCTTCTAACGCAAACAATGTACGAACAGCACGCACACGTGGCGGTAATATGTGAACAATACAACAAGCCAGACTCTGGAATGTGGGTTTCGGATGCAACAAGGAAGGCAGCCATATGGGCCCTAGGAGATAAGACTATCCAAGAGGTACAAATCGCAGACAAAACCAGCTACACTAGAGCAAAAATTTCTGGTGTACATATATATAGCTGTTATATACCGCCGAGCCTACCTCAAGCAGCATTTGAAAAGATCTTTGACGAACTGGTCAGAGAAGCCGTGACAACAACGCCAAACTTAATAGCTGGAGACTTCAATGCATGGGCCATAGAATGGGGAAGTAAGTGTACAAACCAAAGAGGGAAAGCACTTCTCAAAGCCTTCTCCTTACTTGACGTTGTGTTATTAAACACTTGAAGAAAAAACACTTTCGAGAAGAATGGTCATGGCTCCGTTATTGACATAGCTTTTATAAGCAGATCTTTAGCTTTAAGGACGAAATGGCAGATTTGCGACATTTATACCCACAGCGACCACTTGGCTATAATGATCGAAATAATGCATCCGAAACAAAGTAAAGGAAAGAACAAGCCTGCTAAAAAAGCCCAGTCAAAAGGGTGGAAGATCGAAACCATGGACGAAGAGATTTTTAAGCTTATGCTAAACGCTCATCCAACTAACATAAACGACGCGAATGAGCAAGCTCAACTACTGGTAACACGCCTGACCAAAGCCTGTGATGCTGCAATGATCAGGAAAAAACACACCTATATACGGAAACCGGCATACTGGTGGAACAGCGATATAGCTGAACTCAGAGGCGCTTGCCACAAAGCTAGACGGCAATACCAAAGAAGCAGAGGAACAAGTGAAAAAGAAAGGCTGCGGGAAATCTTCAAAATGAAACGCAAGGGCCTCAAAAATGCGATTAAAAAAAGCAAGGCTTCCTGCTTCAAAGAACTTTGTGCCAAAGCTGATGAAAATCCGTGGGGAGGAGCGTATAAGTTGGTGATGTCTACGATCAGTGGTTACAAAGGAAAAGCGCCGACTTGTCCTATTATCTTAAAAAAGGTTGTGGAAACTCTTTTTCCAAGACAAGAAGATGAGCAAGAATACCGACTAACAGCAGACGCACCTTTTACTACAGATATACCTACTGTTACGGAAACAGAGGTAAAAGAAACCTTGAGTCATTTTGGAAACACTAAAGCTCCAGGACTAGTTGGAATACCAAACGGAGCTCTTAAACTCGCACTGAAAGAAGATGCAAAACCCTTCACGGAGACATGTCAAAAGTGCTTTCGAGATGGTGTCTTCCCAAAAATCTGGAAACAGCAACGACTTGTCCTTTTGCCGAAACCTAATAAGACGCCGGGTCAACCAAGCTCGTATCGACCCCTCTGTATGATTGATACGATGGGCAAAATCTTAGAACGGCTTATTGCTGATCGTTTGGAGCAGCACGTTACTGAAAAAGAAGGCTTGTCCGACAACCAATATGGTTTCCGCAGGGGGCGCTCGACAATTGATGCAATAAAAAAACTTACATCAATAGCGGAAAATGCCATTGAAGGAACAAGATGGATGCATGGTACCAAGGAGTATTGCGCCGTCATAACATTGGACGTAAAAAATGCTTTTAACTCTGCATGCTGGTCCCACATTATGCAAGCTTTAGGGAACCTGGACACGCCACCATATCTATTGCGTTTGATAAGAAGCTACCTGTCAGATAGAATACTACTCTATGACACAGACGAAGGAGTTAAGCAATATAGAGTAACTGGGGGAGTACCGCAAGGCTCTGTGCTGGGCCCTCTGTTGTGGAATGTGCTCTACGATGGAATCCTCCGCATCCCTATACCAAAAGCAGCCCAATTAATCGGATACGCGGATGATATTGCGTTGGCAATAGTTGCAAAGGAACTTCATCAAATCAAGACTTTATGTAGTGCGACAGTTCACAAACTAAAAAACTGGCTTACATCGTCAAACCTACAGCTTGCGGGCCAAAAAACTGAAGCAGTTTTGATTACAAGCAGAAAAAAAATTGAGAACATCACACTAAGCATAGACGGGCATAACATCAGCACCCAACCGTACCTGAAATACTTGGGAGTCATGATTGATGCACGCCTAAACTTCAAAGTGCACATTGAAAAAGCTTGTGAGAAAGCAGCACGGGTAAACACGGCGCTATCTCGAATAATGGCTAACATAGGCGGGCCAAGCCAGAACAGAAGGCTACTACTGGCAAAAGTTACCCAATCCATTGTAATGTATGCTGCACCGGTATGGGGGCAAGCGCTAAAATACGAGACATACGGCAAGAGTACAAAATCTCTGTTTCGACTGAGCGCTATTAGAGTCGCAAGCGCTTTTCGCACTGTATCCCATGACGCTATTGGGGTGATCTCTGGCATAATGCCCCCAGATATAATGGCTCTGGAAAGTAAGAGAATATATGACAAGAGCCGAAGCCTTGGCAGGCCGTTAATAGCTGAGGAGCGCAAAGAAATCAGATACGAGAGTCTATCTAAATGGCAAAGGCGCTGGGATATAACAACCAAAGGGAGATGGACACACCGACTCATTAGTGATGTGCAGGCATGGGTTGATAGAAAACACGGTAATGTCGACTTTTATATGACGCAATTCCTGACAGGACATGGTTGTTTTAGAGAGTACCTCCATAAATATGGTCATGATGATGGAGTTATATGCTCATTTTGTGCCAAGGCTAATGAAAATGCGGAGCATATTTTCTTTCACTGCCAGAGATATAGTAAAGAACGAGAGTTGTTGGAGAACCAAGTAGCACAAAGAATAACACCGGACAATGTTGTTCCACATATGCTACAATCTAAAGAAGTATGGGATGGTATCAAAAATTTGTCAGCGTCCGTACTCAATGAGCAACGCCAAACACACACGTGTTATGGTTTTTATGGTAACAATGGAATGACTCCAATGTGTATGCATTTAATTCAAATAATTTTCTTAGGTAGGTTTTGCTGCAATAAAACTACCATACGCGAGGTTAGCAACCTGTTTAATGTGTCATATTCTTGTGCCCATAACGTGATAAACAATGTTGTGTCGTTTCTGATTGGACTTTCACCAGACATCATAAAATTCCCTCAAAGTGCTACTGAAAAAGAGATTATATCAAATGAGTTTGCGCCAATCTCTGGTTTTCCTAACGTATTAGGCTGCATTGACAGAACTTACATTTCGATAAGTTATCTTTCATCGGTAAAGAACTTCCAAAGCTATGTTTACCAAAATATCATGTGTTAGGGGATTCTGCATATCCGATCCGAAATTATTTGTTAACACCGTATAGGGATTACGGGAATTTAACTGAGCAAGAAAAGAGATACAATTACAAATTTAGCCAAACACGGGTTCGAATTGAAAACGCCTTTGGATTGTTAAAATGTCGTTTCCGGCAACTTATGCGATTAGATTTTCATGAAGTTGAGACTACAGCGAAATTTATACTAGCGTGCTGCGTGCTTCATAATATTTGCATAGACAAACAAGATTTTATAGAGAAAAAAGAATACTGCGTTGATCCTGCTTCCGTTCAGGAAGTAAGCGACACTGTTCTTACTGAGCTGGGCGAAATAAAAAGAAGCCAAATAAAGTCACTTTTTTGACATGTTTTTTTAAAGTACCTAAATTTGGAAATTTTCTACTTAGCAACATTGTATAGGTTAGTTCAAAAACAGTAAATGTTCAAAATTAACGTTCCGAGGAAATCAAAAAATTATTTTTAACTTCGTTCGGCATTTCCCCTTATTTGTACAATATTAACAGCTAAGTAACGTTTTAAGGCCAGTCAATGAAGAGACCAAATATGTAAAATTTTGGACTAGCACAGTTTTCGAACGCACTAATTGCTTATTTAACGAGATGTACCTTGAAAGAAACTTCAATAAATATTAAAAAACTACTTTTTCTTTTGTTTCATATATTGTATATATTGAAAATAAGGGAGATCATATTTATTTGCTTCAAGCAGGTACAAAGTAAAAACTAAATAGGCGAAACGGTGGACCAGGAACGAAAGGCATTTCCTCCCATTTTATACTAAATTACAGAAGCCTGCAAAACCAAAATATTTCAATTAACATTTAATCGATGATAAGCAGCATACACAATTCAAACCGGCTTTAATAACTTACCTCACACGCCCACAGCTTCAAGCTGGTTTGTTTTCACTGATGCACTTTTCCAAAAGGCTTTCGATTCTTGCAGCTTTCTCCATTCTTTCCTTGTGTCGCTTCTCTCTGGCTTCCTCCTTCCTAGCAGCAATTTCTAACATACTTTCTTGGAGCGTTTTCCTCTTTCTTTGCTTTTCTTTTGCTGCGACCTCTTGTTTTATCATACATTGGCTACTTATTTTTACTGCCGGCTCAATGGAATCATCTATTTCGCATATTTTTTCGACCTCTTCATCAAACTGTAGCTTTTGGCGTTTTGCTCCTGAGGTCCTGTTATTTTCCACCGCCACTTTTTTACGTTTCATGATGGTCTTATACCTTTCTTCACACTGCTTCCAACTTTTCCCATCGAACTCTGCGCCAATTTTCATCCACATGTCCTTTTTTGTCTTTAACTGTTTGAAGGGACCAATGCCCGGCAAATAGGAGGCGTATTTATCCAGCAGAAGTCTCGTTTCGCCCTCCGTCCATACTACCAAAAAGGATCGTTTAAATAATTAGCATTTTCACTTTTTCACATTTGATAGAAAAGTCAAGACATTCTCATTTTACCTGTAACTGTTTTGCTGCTAATAGGACTTTCTTCTTTAGCTAGCATTCTTTTATTTTTTTATTTTAAACTGTCCACCAAAAATTTCTGCAATTCGTTGTCCGATTAGCGCGCGAAAAAACTGCTGATTGCATTTCAGGGTTACAGTTTGTGTTCTTTTATAAATGTGAAGGGCTGCACTGAACCTTAAAAATGGTGGCAGTTTCACAGGGTGAAGTGCGACTTTGCACGACGGCATGGCAACATTTTTGTGTAGAAACGAAAACGCTATAAGATTGAAGAAATCAAATCAAAATAGCCATAACTGGAATATTTCCTACAAAAATATTTGCCAATATTTGGTGGATCGTGAATTTTTGTCATGTCAAATGGTTGCGCTACCGTACATATATATGTTTTCACCCATATATACATATCGCACTTGTTACGTTAAAGCGTAACAACTCAAAAAGAAAAGGAAAAGAGTAACCACTCAAAAATTTGTTATTTTAGCGCAACTACTAAACAAATAAGAATGAAACCACCGTTATATTGTTTTTAATGATATTTTCGTGCAATTACATATTTTTTCCCCTTGTAATACCTATATTATTAATATTTACGGAAACAGTTTTTCGTCTCTACTGAAAATGTTCAGATTTTGAGTTGTTACGCTTTAACGTAACAAGTGCGATATATGTAAATATGCCTTCTAAATGCCCGACACCCGCAGCTGCTGCTGGTCAAGTGCGCACATGAGCGTACAGTAAGTTGAAAAAAACAGCGACAAGTAGCTTATAAAAAGTTCAATAAATCCAGCGCACATTCATAGACACGGCATTGTAAATATGTACAGTAGCCTTCAAATGTGTGCAGTAACCTTCAAATACTCTAATTTCAGAGTAAGTTTCTAACCTTGCAGATATATGCATATGTTTTTGTGCACTTTTTATCAATTGGAGAATTAGAGACGTAAATGAATATATTAATTTAAAATTTACCTACCATCAGAGAACATAAAATAATTATTTCGAAATTTTCTCCTAGTATCGAAATGCCCGGGATAGAACTTTTGAAGTGAGACTTCTTAGGCGTCGATGTACGAGCGAGAATGGGGAGTAAAATTTCAAGGGCATTTTCGTTCCGCGAGAGAGAAAAAAGATGTAACGTAGAGAAATAGGAGAGGAGAGCTATACCTTATATATATTTAAGATACACTTTAAGCCATTTTTCCTTGTGGTTGCTAGTTTTTAGTAAGAAAAAACACTGCATACCTTTTGGCGCTTGTTTCTTGGTGCAATCTTGTAGGAAATATATTTTTGGTGCCTACTTTTTGGCGTTATATTTCCTTGGCGTTTTTTTGATGGCCACTTTTTGGCGGTTATTTCCGTGCTTTTGCGTACTATAAAGTGTTATCCATTCCGGCGTCGGATTTATTGGTATTGCCTTGCGGTAATTTGAGCCATTGATGGGGTTCTGGAATCGCTGCGTTTGTGCGGGTGATAAACGCTCGTTGTTGCCACGGTTTGTGTCCGGCGTTTACCTACATCGGTCGACCCTTCTCTGTTTTTTGTAAATTTTGTCTATTTGTATTCTCTGCAAATATTGTGAATTTATTTAGATATATTCTTTCTCTCTCTCTCTCTCTCTCTCATTTTCTTTCGGGTCTCTCCCTCTTTTTTTGTCTGCCTTGAAAGTTTCACTTCTGTTATGTGTACTACGCTACTCGCACTTTTTTTTATGAGCTACGTGCTGCTGTCTTCTGCATTTTACTGTACGCTCATGCGGGCACTTGACGTTGTTCGCAGCTGCGGTTGTCGAGCATTTAGAAGACATATTTACACACATTTAAGATCGATCAAATATTTCTGTAGGAAATATTCCGGTATTGACTATTTTGATTTGATATGTTCAATCTTAGATGTAAATTTTTGTCAGAAAAATTGGGATATGAGCGACTCGTTTTATGTATGAAAGTACTTTGCTCATAGAAATATGAGCTCGAACTTATCAATGAATTTTTGTTGTGCTGTATAATATTTTAATTTGTGCAGTGCCGCCGCGACTATTTTAGACTGTTCAGCGCAGTGACAACTAGAATCATGACCGGCAGCGCCTATAAATGTATTTTGTTCTTGTAGTCGTTAGTCATAGCATTTTAGCTTTGGACGACAGACGCATTTAGAGGAATAAGGTGAGTGGCTTGTGTGTGCGGTTGTATGCACATGCATATACATACATATGTGTAATAAGCATTGTTTTGCTGGGAGTTCAGAATATAAATATGTTTGTACATAGGCTAGGGCATACAAATATGTACATTAGGGGTATTCTATTTTTGTAACCTATTTTTTACACGCCCGTAAACGATGAGAAACATTAAAAAAATGATAACTGCGTTTTTAGTTTTTATTCAAAAAAGTACAGGTACCAAACGATTTTAAAATTAATATGCGCATATACCCACAAACATGTACAAATACATTGGACATATATGTATGTATTGCTGTTGACCGCTTTGCTATTTGTTTTCGTTTGCTTTTTTTTGTTATTCTTATTAATTATTTAATTTATTAGTTACAGTCGAACCTCAATAAGTCGAACTTCGATATCTCGAATATTTGATATCTCGAATCAAATTGCTTGGCAATGGCGTTTAGAGTGAGAATTGTGTGTTATTTTTACTTGATAACTCGAACTTCTATTACTCGAATATCTTGATAACTCGAACAGAATATTTGGCGCCAGCTTTGATAAGTCGAATTTCCGCGGGAATCCCCTTATTACGTGTTGCTTATATTTTAGCAAACAGATGTCAGCAGTTAGGTCGCTGCACAGGTATTTTATTAGTAGTTCTTGCACGAAAATAAACTCTGTTGACATGTCATCAAAACGTTGTTTAAAAACTTTTTCTATTGATGAAAAATTTAAACTAATAAAGGAAGTAGAAATGGGTGCGCGAAAAAAAGATGTAGCTGTAAAGTATGCTATTCCGACAAATACAGTGTCAACTATTTTAAAAAATAAACAAACGGTTATTACTGCAATCGAAAGTGGTGCTGCAAGTGGGAGTTCAAAGAGACTAAAAAAGCCAACATACGTAAATGTGGACAAAGCAGTTTTAGAATGGTTTAAATCGGCAAGATCACGGAATTTGCCTATATCCAGAGGATAACTTAAAGAAAAAGCATTGGAATTTAGTCCAAAATTAGAACAACCGAATTTCAAGGCAAGCACTGGTTGGCTCGATAATTGGAAACGAAGGTACATATGTACATTCATAAAATAAATGTGCAAGCTGGCACCTAAAGTTATTTTTTTTCTAAGATCTGGTATATGTCATAAAAAGGCGTGTGGTGAGAGTAATGATGTAAGTGAAGAAGACTGTATGAAATGGCAACGTGATGTTTTACCTCATTTATTAGAAGGTTATCAAGCACGTGACGTATTCAATGCAGACGAGACGGGCTTATTCTTTAAATGTCTTCCAGATAACACCTTAACTTTTAAAAACCAGAAATGAGAGTTACGATAATGAGTGCCGCAAACATGGATGGATCAGAAAAATTGAAATTACTCTTGATAGGTAAAAGTAATCAACCCCGCTGTTTTAGAGGTGTTAAATGGTTACCTCTCGACTATAAAGCAAATTCAAAGGCGTGGATGACGGGAGCCTTTTTTGAAGAATGGCTTCTTAACTTAGACAAACAATTTGGAAAAGCCGGAAGAAATATTCTACTTTTTATTGACAACTGCCCAGCTTATCCTAAAGACATCCAACAGAGATTAAAGTTTATCAAACTTGCATTTTTTCCCCCGAATATGACATCAAAATTACAACCACTCGATCAAGGTGTCATACAAAATTTAAAATGTCATTATCGTCGCAGAATTTTAAAAAATACTATAAAATGCTTTGAAGTAAACTAAAACCTTAACATTACTTTAATGGACTGTGTTGATGAAATAACTAATGCATGGAATATCGATGTTAAGCCTGAAATCATCTCTAATTGCTTTAGAAAAGCCGGCTTCGGTCAATATTCTGAATGGGAGAAAGAAGATGGCATTCCTTTGGTTTTCATAAGCGAACGCATAAAAAAAAGGAGTGAGGAAGAAACTCAACTGCAGAATGAATATGAAGCTTGGCAAAATATCAAAGGTACATAAGGTGTCACCTTTAATGATTTTATGCATGTGGATGACGATATTGTTACTTCAGAGTTTCCCACAGATGAAGATATTGTGGAGCTATTGGGATCTCAATCCGAATTTGAGCATGATAGCGAAAGTGATATAGAAGATGATTTGCAAGATGATATGCTGCAACCAGTTTCAAACGAGCTAGTTGCAAATTCGTTCAAGATTTTGCGGTCATATTTAAAAACCAATGAACATACAACCGATTCTCTGTACAATGGTTTAAAAAATATTGAAGCTTTTTTTGAAGATCATAATAAAAAATCCTCTCGTCAATCCCAAATAACTGACTTTTTTACTTTAAACGAATGAAAGCTATATATCTATTCATACAATGTTCTTAATTATGTATATATAATTTTAAAATATACACATACAATATTATATAGCAACTATACATAATTTGAAGCATGTACTGTTTTATCAATAAAATTGTTTGCTAACCCTTGAGTTTTATAGATTGTTTTATTTTTCCTTCAGGTTTTATTTTGTTTATGGATTTTTATGTATGTATGTACATACATATGTATATTATATTTGATAACTCGAAATCTTGATAGCTCGACTTTTTTTTGTGGCATGTCATAGTTCGAGTTATCGAAGTTCGACTGTATTTAATTTGGCGTTAGAAGAAATACATTTCAAATTTAAGGTTCGTTCATTTTTACAAAATGAATATAAATCTTTTACTTCTTTAAGGGCTCGTTCGGCACATATATTAGACCGTTTTAAATATGGAATGGCTGAATCTTCCTTCACCCAGTGCTTTTTTAAACATTGATATGCAGTTTTGAACGGCTTTACAGATTCTTTCAAGCATTCAAAATTATTGTTTCGAAAACGTTGGTCGGAAAACCATACTTCGCACCAAGCACTGCATATAAATTGACAAACTTGTAAAAGTTTTGCTCTGTGATTAGAAAGGAGTATAAATGTGAGCAATGCAAGAATAGCTCTGGAGTTCCAACGGGCGTTACTGAGCGGTGGTAAAACTCCAAAGTTAATATAAGGAAAAACGTTATGTTTTTGATAATACTTAAAGTATTGTCCAAGGTCATACAAATACTGCATGTCATCGCGCCATTTGATATTAGGAATTTTCATTTTTCTGCCGCTTTGTTTGAAGTTTTGCTTCAGATTTTGAAAATCAGTTATTAAAACTGAAAATATTTCGTAGGAAATATTTGGTGATATTGCTTTTGCGACAAGTAATTCATTCATTACATGCTTCAGAATTAAATCCAAAATATGGTGTTGGCAACCAACATAATGTGGCGGTGTCAAACATTTTTCTCCAAAGCATGATTGTAGGTAATGAATAATTCCATTTTTTTCCCGGTATTCACATTTGTTGTAGCACATACAATCATTTTAACTGAGTTCCACAAATAAAATCGGTCTAGAATTTCCTTTATGCCTGTAAATTTAAGTAGAGTTAGAAATGTATATTTGTATATATAAATTTATATTATATTTATATTATAATTATACTATAAAATCTTAATTTTTATTTCTTACCTTCAAATATTGCGACACTTTTCCCATTCTCAAGCACAATTACCGCTAACCGCACTTCTTTAGTTTCATTTACCAATACCACTACCTTCCTTTTTTCCAAATTTTTGCCGTCAAAATGAAGACACCAATTCTCTTTTTGTAACGTTGTCATATATTTTGCTTCAAATCGCTCGGCTGATTTCATTGAGGCTTTATATACGGCAGATTGTGAGGATGCAGGAATATCACTGATTTCACTAATTCTTCACATATTTTAGTTGCTTTTTCGCTACTCAAACTTGTTTTCTCTATCATGTCTACGGCGTTCTTTGTTTGACACTTGACTTCTCTAAGTCTTTTTGTAGGTGTTTCAGGGTGATACCATTCATTATCTCCTTCCAGGGACGATATTGTTGTATCAGATTCAATTGCATTTATAACACTTTTCTTTTGTACGGTCAATGGGTTAAGTAAAGCAATTTTTGATGGTTGAATATTTATTTTCTTTTCAGTGGTGTATCCAACATCTCCATTGGAATTTTGTTGAAGTGCATACAACTTTTTGTCTTCAATACTCAGCCAAATGCCATTTCGATTGGTTATATCAAACAATTGTCCAAAAACTACAGAAACTTTTCCGTTAGGTCGCTTTAAAAACTTCGAATAATTTTTTAAGAGATTTTCTACTTTTCTTTCAATTGAAGTTTTAGCTAAACTGGGAAAGTTTAATTTTGTCCATAAATCCAACAATTCGTCGGCAATAATTTTAAATCTTGCTTTTTTACTTTTTTCGACGTTTGCCAATGAGTTATATCTACCTATTATAACGGTCTTCTTAGGTATTCTGCAAAATGCGTTAAAATTTTTATCAACCCGTTTTTTTTCTTGCCGTCTATTTCTGCTTTTCTCGAAGCGAATCAAAGAGTTTTCCCATCGTTGCGAATTTCTCGAAATTGCATTAGAACTTTTCTTGAAATTCATTTTTTTCCACTGTTTAAAAATGTTAATTGTTTATGCTCAGAGAGCACAATTGAATCAATTCAGAAAGAAAATAAAGGCTCAGTTCTGCCTTCAAAATAGCAGTAAATATTTACCACTACATTCAAAAAAACAAAAATTATAAAACAACAAAACAAAATAAGAATAAGAACTAGAAAGCAAACGAAAACAAATAGCAAAGCGGTCAACAGCTATACATATCCCAGCAAAACCTGCGTGACCGAAACTCTCACTCAATTACACTTTTTTATTTGTTACTAACACATATGCACTCGTATTTGTTTGGAAATCGACTTTTTTTTTTGATTCTCCGTCACCTTTGGCAAATGTGTAAGCAGTAAGCAAACTTTATTCATATCTTTTTTCTCATTTTTGCATCAATAGAAATAGAACAAAAGAAAACGATAAGTGGCTGTCAAAGCAATAAGTCAAAAAGATATCTTTTCTCTCTTTTTGATATCAAAGTAGGCCGAGAATCAAATTGTCAACCTTTGGCAAATGTGTAAGCAGTAAGCAAAGTTCATTCAAATACTTTTACTCATTTTTGCATCAATCGAAGTAAATAAGCGCCGTAGCCGAATGGGTTGGTGCGTGACTACTATTCAGAATTCACACAGAGAACGTCAGTTCGAATCTCGGTGAAAGCAAAATTAATAAAAGCATTTTTCTAATAGCGGTCGCTTTGCAAACACCGAGTGTATTTCTGCCATGAAAAAATTCTCCTCATAAACATATCATAAAACAAAATAAAATAAATGTATAAACAAATTTTTTTTTTTTGTGATTCGAACCAAGGATTTTGGATCGGAAGCCCACATTGCTAGCCGCTAGGCTATCGCGCTGTGCTGCCGGCGCTGGCCTAAAAGTTATTTTGTTCGTCGCTACGTTTATATGAAACTGGCACTGGCAAACGAATCCATATGTATGAAAGGGATAAAAAATCACACGTACACAAAATTTTTGGCACGATTTTCCCAACGCTTTTAACAAAGTGATTGCAAAGGGGCGGGGCTAGTGACAGTTTACAGACCACGCGTGGCGGTTATGTGCAGGGTAACATGACCACCACTCTTCTTGCTGGGATGTATCCAAAGTATTTGTACATGTTTGCGTGTATATGCGCATATAAATTTTAAAATCGTTTGGTACCTGTACTTTTTTGAATAAACAAAAAAAACTAAAAACGTAGTTATCATTTTTTTAATGTTTCTCATCGTGTACGGGCATGTGAATTAAAAAAAAAAACCAAAATAGCATACCCCTTAGCAGAAGAGAATTGTTTGGCATTTGTTAGGTAGGAATTTGATCAACACTTTATTTATTAAAGATGTTATTGAACTTAGTTGTCCCATAATGCGTTTCTTTGAGTTCTTCTTTTATTTATGTAAAATTTCAAAGTTTTATACTATACATATATTATTCCCTGTAATAAAATGTAAATTGAAAAAAATTCCGTTCGGCAAAGGAACAAATAAAGGCATATTTTTGTGCCGTCGGCAATTTGGTTTCATACAGAAGCCAAAAACTGTGCAGAGCCTACTTATACCAGAGAATGTTAATGCAATGAGAAGGAGCAAATGTTAAATGAGCTTTTTTCGAGTTCTAATTTGTAGATTCAAACTAAGGTAATTTCAAATTCAACTTTCCTCACGAGGTGGGAATTGCAGATATTTACCACGCGAGTGACGCGAGTGGAGGGTTTCTATATTTACTTACCACGCTAGGACAGGAATTCAGATATTTTCTGCGTTTACCAAACTACTGAGGAAGTTCATAAGATTTTTCCGCACACTACTAAGGAAATCGAAGCGAATAAATTTGCGATTAAGAAGGCCGTGCGGCAGTTAGTTTGTGGTGCAGAAGCTAAAGTCGGCGGAATTATTCGTTTTGTTTTTCGGCACGTATTTAATTCAGGTTCAAGTCCTGAAGTCATATTTTTTTTCTTGCACATTTCTTTTTACAATTCAAACCAGGAAAGTTTGGTAAAATTTTTGAGTTTATTTTAATTAAAATTTCTTTAAAATACTGTTTTTTTTTGTATTTTATATATGGAAATTTCTTTTCGGTATAAAATAGTTCATACTGGACATGACCTGATTTTTATATAAATCAATCAAAACAGAAAATATGTACATATATCTATAATCTATTTCATCAAATCCAAATTATGTATATTGATGAGAAAATATCATTCTAATATCCGTCCAGAAAGCCAAACGCGCATACACAGATACATATGCATATAATTACGCATACAAACTTTCAACTAACGCAGAATATGTGCATATAAAAGTGCGAATCGAATAAATGAGTGATTTAGAAAACTTCATTAATAATTGTAGATTAGCGCAATCGTGAAAGACGTGTCGTGTATGCAGTAAATCGTCCGATATTTGACTCAGGTTCAAGTCCTGTACACAGTTTTTTGTTCGATATTTTTATTTCATTTTTTATATTTGGTTTAATTAGAATTGATTTAAAATAGTGTATTCAGGTTTTTCTAATACCTGTTATTTAGAAATTTATTTTCTATATAACATTATTCATACTTCATTTGAATTAATTTATATGTAAAACAGCCATAAAGGCAATTATATGAATATGCATTCCTATATTTAATCTCTTCAGTCAAATCTGAACTACTTACATACACATATTGATGAGAAAATATTCTAATGTAAGTTAGATCTTTTTAAACTAAGATCTTAAAAAAAATAACTAACGCGAACTTTCCTCGAGAAAGATCGCGGACAATGTTTGAAATAAAAAATGCCTTTCGTTATCAAAACGAAGTTTATTCTTGAAAGTTCAAATACAGAGTGAATTAATTTTAGACAATAAGTTAAACTTATCAACTACCTGAGCCATAAGCTGGCTATTTGGATTTCCATGGAATTTTGCGAAAGCATTGCAGTTAATGCTTTCGCATTGTAAGTCAGACGCTGCAGTTTTATGAACGGAAATGCGTTTTCAATTTCGTTTTACTTTTGTCTGGGAATATGGGCAGCGGATGTCGTCGACACACTTGTCAACGATATTCGCTGACAACATAGTTTTTATGACCGCGCGTGTAAACTAAATATTGGGAAACAAATATGAAAATGACTTGAATTCATATGTGCCAAGATATATCGAGTTTTCAACATATTTTGTGTTAACTCTTCCCCCTTTAAAAACGATTGTCCCCAATCGTTAGAAGTAGGGTAGGTCATCAATTTTTTGCGGCTTTGGCTCATATGATTTCGTTCTAGCAACCGAAGATTGTATAAATTTCATGTTAGGATCTATGGTATGGAGAATTACCTTTTCTTTATTTCTTGTAAAAAGCTTTATCAGGATAAGACATATAGTTAAAAGGATGAATAATGCGTAAGTTGTATATTTGGTGATTGCAGAGTCTGACCTAAGCTCATGGATACGCTTGGTATTATTAATATGCAAGTGGTTTAACATTTCCAAGGATAATAGGTTTATGAATTCATCTTCAACCGGCGTTTGCTGAATTGTGGGTGGTGAAGCTTCCAAAAGTGGAGCTTCCCAGTTTCTATAAAATTTGTCATTTATTTGCAACGTAACATTGTGGAATTTGATTAAAAATGTCCCATTTACTGTTTTATTATTTATTGTCCCGATAAAATCATTGAGGAGGATTACACCTGGAGAAATATTTTCTATTTTAGGTATATGGTAACCGTAAGAAATTGGACAAGATGAATTCATTCCGTTTAATAGCGGTGGAATGCAAGTATCGTTGGATATGTTTACCAATTCGTCATTCTTACAAATCTTAAAATTTTTCGTTGTAGTACACTCATTTTTTATGCCAAATATTTTATTATTTTTCTTTAATATTTCATTAAACTTAGTACTTATGATTCTATTATTTTTCTTTATAGGCTTAATTATAATATTATCAAATTCTTCTCTACTAGTGAGCGGGATAATAATAACATATAAAAGTTTTTTCTGATTGTACAGAACCTTAATGCTTACAAATTCAAGAGCTTCTTCTATTGATGTAAATACAATATTGTCATTTGTAATTTTTTCTAATGCCACTTTTATTTCTTTTTTATCTAACAAAAATGAATTTATAATATTTTGTTTTGCCCATTGTATAGCATATTTAATGTTGGTTATTTCTTCTTTTGTAAACCTGAGCTTGATTTGCATAGTGAGTGCAGCCTCGTTTACGTAATCATTATTGTTCTTCATAACCTTGGATATTTGATTTGTTATTTGAGTAAGGTTTTCTAGCCTTTCTGTAAAAATGTCGTTTATAATGACTTGTTGGTTATTGTTTTGGATAGTTTGATCTAATGCGCATTTCACCATTTCAAAGTCGTCGTGATCCGGAGATCCGGCGATATATTTCCAGGCAGTACCTATTATATTAATGGCTCTTTTTTTCCTGGATGATTCCACAGGTTCGATGGTTTCTAGGATATTGTGAATTTGGGATATTTCATGCATTAGGAGTGGGAAAAAGGGATTGGATTTTGGGATGATTTGTCTGATTTGGTCCTGTGCATCGTCAACAATGGATCTGTACTTGTCTATTTCTATGATGTGGATTAGTTTAAATGTACCGTCCTGTATTCTCGCTGGTCCATTAAAAATAGTCACAAGGTGTGACATCGTATAGTTCAAAATTTGCATCTCGGTTGCAGCAGAGAAGCAAATTGTCAAAAAGGTGCTGTAATAAGATAAAATATTGTTTCAATTTTTTATGTTACTTTTGTGGACTACTTTTCCAGACTCTGTAGTTATTGTGGTAGATCTATTTTCTTTGACTATTTCTTTTTTAAATTTAGGTGATAGTTTGGTCCCTATGCGTTTATTAATTCTTACATAAACGATTTCTCCCGGATCAAACTGTTTGATGGGCTCTCGGTTTTTGTTATGAATCCTTAGATCAGTTGCTTGTTTATCTTTTAGTCTTTGAATGTTGTCCTGCCTTGCTTTTTCGTACGTTTCAGGGTCAGTACTTATTCTCCGTCCGAAAAAGACTTCAAGTGGTCTTTGGCCTGTTGTGCTGTGTATTGAATAGTTGTATTCATAAACTGCTCTATCTAACAATTCTATAAAAGTGGTGTAAGTGCGTTCGGTTTTAAGACAACGCATAATCTCCGTTAAGGTGGAGTGAAAGCGTTCAACTTGTCCATTGACCGTGCTCGTATAAGGAGGAGCTTTGTAGATTTGTATTCCTAGTTGGTCCTGTAACATAAAGGTTATTGAAGCTGAGTTAAATGATTTTTCGTTATCGAAAACGATACATTTCGGAACGCCGAATAGGAAAATAAGTTCTCGAAGTGGTTCTTTCACGTCCTCGACGGCTCTTGACTTAATGACCTTGACCTGCGTATATTTTGAAAATTTGTCTAAGGCTGTAAGAACGAGTTGGTTCCCGGTTGTGTAAACGTCCACATGAAGAATTTCCCCAGAGTACGTCGGTATCGGTGTTTCTTTGAGAACAGGTTTCGATGGATGCCTATCATATTTATTCTCCTTACATACTACACATTGTTTGACAATTCTATTAATCTTGTTATTCATACTAGGGAAGTAAAATTTTTCGAGAATTTGTATTTTATTTTCTTTGGCATTTCTATGTGCTCTTTTATGTGTACTTATAATCATCTCATCCTGTTGGCGTTCATCCTTCACATCCTCCACTTGAAGGCTTGTGAATCTTATTCGAATTTTAGCAAAATGGAGAGGGTAAATTTCTTGAATTTTTCCCATTAACGATTCTGGAGCTTTAATAGCATTTATAACAGATGGATTGAGGTATTTTTTCAGAATGGAAATTAGCTGTTCGGGAGTATAATCTGTCAAAACTATTGTATGTCTGTGAATAGTAGGGAAAACTATTTCAAATTTATACGCAGTGGTTAAATCCGGATCAAAAATAATTTGATTCTTGAATGCATTTACAGGTGTTTCGACGCTGCAGATAAGGTTTTGTCCTGAACTGCTGTCACTTTTAGTCATTTCTGACATGGTATGGACTCCCGATTCTAATGGAATTCTTGACAGGGCGTCGGCCACAACATTACTTTTTCCTGGCTTGTAGTGAAGCTCATAGTTATACTCCTCGAGTATAGCCTTCCAGCGCTTCATTTTGCTGTTATTGTTCTTATGGCTGAGCGCATAAGTAAGCGGTTGATGGTCTGTATAAATCTTTACTTTGGCGGAACCATACAAGTAATTTCGAAGAGAGTTTAGGGCCCAGATGATGGCGAGCATCTCCTTCTCATTTGCCGCGTAATGCTCTTCCGCTTTACTCAATGTCCGAGAAATAAAAGTTATGGGCTTATCCTTTTGGGAAAGGACAGCTCCAAGCGCGAAGTCCGATGCGTCTGTCGTGAGTTCGAATTCTTTGTCGTAGTCAGGGTATGATAATAAAATGTCTTTTGAGACTAGGGAGTTTTTTATTTTGTTAAAAGCCTCGTTTGCTGCGCTATCGAGGTTTATCGCAATTTTAGAAGATTGACGTTTTGACACATGGCCTTCTTCGCCTCTTAGCATTGTTGTTAAAGGTTTGGCCAATTTAGCGTAGTCTCTTATAAACCGACGATAGTAGCCGGAGAGGCCAAGGAACGATCTTAAGTTTTTCAAAGTTTTTGGTACAGGGAAATTAACTATCGCCTCGACTTTCTTTGGATTAGTTTTTATGCCGGTTTGTGATATTACAAACCCCAAAAATTCCACTTCCTGTTTGAAGAAATGGCACTTGTCGAGTTGTACCTTCATATTGGCGTTTTCCAATGTTTTGAAAATACTTTCGATGTGACGTACATGCTCTTCTTCTGACTTACTGTAAATGATGATGTCGTCTATATAGACGTAACATATCTTTCCGATAAAATCATGAAGGATGTCGTCTAACGCACGCTGGAATACCGCGGGTGCGTTCTTTAAGCCAAATGGCAGACGGGGAAACTCGTATTTTCCATTGTTTATGGAAAATGCGGTTTTCTCTACGTCCGAGGCTCTAAGTGGAATTTGATGGAATCCACTTTTTAGATCGAGCACTGAGAATACCTTGCTATTGCCTAGCTGAGACAGGACGTCTGCTATCTCTGGGATAGGATATCTGTCTGGTATTGTCAGTGAGTTTAGCTTTCTATAGTCGATCACCATTCTATACTGCTTATTCCCCTGTGAATCTGGTTTCTTATTCACAACCCAAATTGGGGAATTATACGGCGATCGTGATGGTCGTATTATTCCATCACTTAGAAGTTTACTGATTTGTTTTTCTACCTCATTTTTAAGCGAAGCTGGATATGGGTAAAATTTACTATAAACAGGAGTGTCCGTAGTAGTTCGTATTTCTCCAGTGACTTTTGTCGTGTAAGTTAGTTTTTCGTCGGGTTCCGAAAAGAGATTCGGAAATTTCTTTACTAAAGTGTCTACGGTTTCCATTTGGTAATCGGTCAAGTGCTCGTCTTGTAGTCCGATAGAGTTTATACTTTGGCTACTAAGTTGCTTAAGTTGAATTTTGATTCTGTCGCGGATAACCATGAGGTTTTTGTCAGTAAAAATGACTGCATTCAGGTCTCTCAAGCTGTCGTTTCCCAGTATTGCATGGAAAGATTTTAAGGTAGGCATGACGTAAAATTTGAGCTTATCGTCTAAATTGAATAAGTTAACATAAGTATGCGATTGAATTTTTATGTCTCCTGCAACTGATTTTGCGAGGAATGGGGTGTCGTTAGGTATTTCTTTTTTTACTAACCTCGGTTGGACATAGTTTTTACTGGAGCCTGTGTCCACCAAAAATTTTAACACTTCTCCGCTCTTCGTTTTACATTCGAAGTATGGTAGCGAAGAGCTGGTTATCCTAAAAAATGTACGTCGCTTAATACCAATTCTTCGTCCCTGTTTTCTGATTCTATGGAATCGACGTATTCTGTCAATGTCTGGTCGTAATCGTCATTTCCTTCGTAAGTGTCTTCGCTGCCTGCGTCAATGTGAAATACGCGTCGGGTTTTGTTAGGCTGGATATTCCTTTGAGAGGATGGTTGGGGTGGTCTTTTTCCCAGGAATTGATTTGCCTGAGGTCTGTTCGCGTAATTTATTTGTCGGGAGCGAATGCTTCGGTCGATATCCATCGGCTCTGGCGGTGGTAGTGGTTTGGGTGCTAAGGGTCTAGGTGGGGGTTGTCTTGGCTGGTTGCTATTTGTTGGTACTTGCTCGTAATTAAAAAGTCTTGGGTTATTTTGGAATCCAGGTATGTGAGCTAATTGGGGGTAGAAAGTCTGTCTTTGTCTTTGATTATTGGGGCCTCTCTGTGGCAAAGGTGGTGGTGAATAGTAAGACTGCTTCCTTAGTGGTAAGTCGTTTTGATTTTGAGCATAATGAGTTCGAAATTTCTGATTCTCTAGTTTGAGACACAAATGTAGAGCTTGCGGAAGGTCCGCAGGCTCTCTCATACCTAGCAGTCTCGGTAAATCTCCGTTGAGACCTCTGATAAACGTATCAAGGGCCTTTCCTCGATAAGTCTCGGTAAGTAAGCTTAAAGCTTCTTTTCCTGTGTCCAGACTACCTAATTTGTTGAGGATAAGGGATAAATGAGAGTACACTGCCTGATAAAATTGTTGTACTGTAGAGTTGCCTTGAACGAGTCCTGTCATCTGATATTCCAGTGTTGACACATCTCTCTTATCTGCGTAATGCAGTGTAAGGCATTTGGCGATGGCTGTCCAGTCCAACGGCGTGTTGTAGGACTCTAACGCGATATCAGCGTTTCCTACGATTTTGTTCCTAATTATGTTTAGGATTCCATAGTACTTTGCTGTTCCGCGTAAGGGCTCATAAATTCTGAGTATTCTTTCCACGCTCTTCCTCCAAGAGTTAAACTCCCCTGGTCTGCCTGAAAAATCCCTTAAGCATTTAACAACGTCGGGAATTCTGTCGAGGTCGCCTAAACTATCTAGATGTTGTGTTTCTATTGTTTGGTCTACCATGTTAACAAAATTCGCGTTGGGATTGAGTGCGGCCTGCACAATTGCTGGTGCTTGACTGCTAAGGACTTCTAAGGTTATCTGTGAAACTAGTTCTCTTAGGTCTGGAAAATTTATTTGCCTTTGGGTTGGAGGATTGTTGGAGTCGGATGGGTCTTGAGGATTTGGGTTGGCTGCGTTGTTTGTGCTTAGCCTAGCTGGTCGTACCAGATTGCTTGGGTTTGACATTTTTCGAATAATAATTTCCCGTGAAGCTTTACTTCAGCTTTAGTTTTGACAGTGAATGTTTTTTTTTTCCTTTTTAGCAATAAATTAAAGTCTGCGATTATTACTTTCGCCCTTTCTTCGTTTTAAAATTTACAAAATTTGCTTTTCAATATTCGCTAACTTATTTTTTCGATTAAATTTCTGTATTTATTGTATAATAAATTTCTTTCAAGCTTTGTTTCGGCTTTTTGTTTCTATTTCAATTATTTAAAAAAAAAAAATTTCTAAACAATATCAATATGTCTTATCTCTTAATTTTATCCTTTCTTTCGTTTCAGGATTTATAAAATTTTTCTTTTACTATGCAAATAATTTTTTCACAATATTTCTTTAAAACAAAAAATTAATATATTTTAACTTACACAATAATTAAAGCTGCCGATGACATTTGTGCTGCTGCTGGTTGTTGTTGTTGATGTCCTTGCAAAGCTAGGGCACGTTGTTGATGGTGATACACTTGTTGCTGTTGTTGTATATGTGTCAGGAGATTACTATGGCTCGGTGGTTGTGGTGACGCTATTGTTGTTTTTTTCTTAAAGTTGATTTTTCAATTGTTTATTTAGATTAGAACGCACTGCATTTATATTGAATAGTTCTTCACACCAAATAACGCGTTTTATTTAAAAGTTTATGATGATTTTATTTTTTTATTTTTTATTATCATTAAATTCACTTAGTTTTAAAACCGTTCCGACTGCGTGAATTTTTTCCGTTTTGTTTGTCACTACTAAGGATTCACTTACAGTACACTAAACGAACGGGTGCCTGCGGACGGACACGTACAGGCTTAGATTCCGTGGTATATTTTTTATACCAGGCTGCTCGGTTTCGCGGTTTTGCTAACTTCGAGTTAGCAAAATACTTTGCTCGTTTTCGCGGTTTTGCAAACTTCGAGTTGGCAAAATAATTTGCTCGGGCGCCAGTTAGATCTTTTTAAACTAAGATCTTAAAAAAAATAACTAACGCGAACTTTCCTCGAGAAAGATCGCGGACAATGTTTGAAATAAAAAATGCCTTTCGTTATCAAAACGAAGTTTATTCTTGAAAGTTCAAATACAGAGTGAATTAATTTTAGACAATAAGTTAAACTTATCAACTACCTGAGCCATAAGCTGGCTATTTGGATTTCCATGGAATTTTGCGAAAGCATTGCAGTTAATGCTTTCGCATTGTAAGTCAGACGCTGCAGTTTTATGAACGGAAATGCGTTTTCAATTTCGTTTTACTTTTGTCTGGGAATATGGGCAGCGGATGTCGTCGACACACTTGTCAACGATATTCGCTGACAACATAGTTTTTATGACCGCGCGTGTAAACTAAATATTGGGAAACAAATATGAAAATGACTTGAATTCATATGTGCCAAGATATATCGAGTTTTCAACATATTTTGTGTTAACTTGTACATGGATGCATCCAGAAAGCCAAACGCGCATACACGCATATGTATACAAATATATACAAACCTTCAACGAACGCAAAATGTATGCATATAAAAAACAACAACTGCGACCGTCTTCTTGTCCGTCAGTAAAAAGATGGGATATGTATACCCTATGAGCAAAAAGAACCGGGAAGGTGATGTTGACTGTTTCCTTCGATTGCCAAGGCATAGTCCACCATGAGTACCTTCCATCGGGCCAGACAGTCAATAGAGAATATTATTTATCCGTTTTGAAACCTTAGAGAGATGCTGTGTGTTGGAAACCGCCGGAAATGTGAGCAAACAATTCTCAGATTTTGCATGATGATAACGCGCCATCGCACTGATCAAAGAGAATACAAATCGGCCTGCCGGGGGTGTTTGGAGGACTGGGTTAAACGTTGGCACATGTGTGTTCCTTCAGACGGGTCATATTTTGAAGGAGATAATATAAATTTGCCTTAAATTTAAATCTGTTTTGTTTAATTTAAACATTCCCGGTACTTTCTGATCATAAGGTACATATATGCGGCTTTGCGGACAGCAATGTGTGATTCGCTGGAAGGCGCATTAACTCGCGACTGTCGCACAGTTAGAAGACATATTTACATACATATAAGGGTGCATACATACATACGGAGGAGCGGCCACTCGACATGACAAAAATTTAAGATTTATCAAATATATATTGGCAAATAATTCCACGCGAAATATTCCAATATTGACTACTTTCGAATGGTCGCGAAAATTGGCATATGGGCGGCTCGTTTTATGAATGAAATTGAAATATGAGCTCTAACTTACGAATGAACTTTTTGTTTTTGTTCTAAATTGTTCAGCGCCGTCGCTGATAGAATCATGGCCGCAGCGACTGCGTCTACGAATGTATTTTGTTTTTGTAGTCGCTAGGCTTAAATTTTAGCTTTGGGCGACATGCGCATGTGAGGTATGTGTTTTTGTTGTGTTCTAGAACATTTTAGAATGTGTGGTGGCAAAGCGTTGTATTGTGTTTTTGTAAGTATAATATTAGGAATATCGACTGGTGAAAGACAAAAGTACACGGAAGCAAGAAGGGAGCGCTGTGCTCGCGCATATATGCATGAATGTATGAACGTGCATGGATGTAGTAACATATGAATACAATTATTTTGTAGGAAGTTTAGAAGGCAAGTAGGTATACTCGTATATGTATGTATATATGCTAGGACATAAAGTGGGTATATATACATACATAGAGCAGAATTGTTTTTGCACTTGTTAGGAAGAAACTCGTTCACTAGTGCGTATGTGTATTTGATTTCTTGTAAGAATGTGATGTGCTGTGACATGTGTACATACATAAGTCAAGGTTATTTGGGCATACTTGCATATGTGATATGATGTTCTTGTGCTTGTGCATTATTGTTTTTCATATACAAATGTACATACATACATATGTATGTAAATGCTGTCGAATACATAAACTATAAATTGACATACAATATAAAATAAGTGTTGATTTATCTTAAACCGTTCTTTTTTTCTGAATGCAAATACCTCCTATTGACATGTACATACATATTATGTACTTATGTATATTATCATATACCATCATTTATTTACATATAAAGTATACGTTCATTTATGTACATATGTGTGTAATGAAAAACTTCATGAATTACTTTCAGAACTTTATTAAAATTTATTCGCGTCGCGCGCATACACAAAACCTTTTGTTCACAACGCAGGCGCAGAAATAAACGCTCTGCGTATTTATCCTCCCCACGTGACTCGCAATCAACTCTCGGTGGAAATTTTTTTTTTTTTCGTTTTTAAATTTTTTTTTAATGTAATCGTAAAAAAATTTGTAATAAATTTTATGTATCCGCTTATCATTTCAAAAGTAACAAAATGGTAAAAAAAATAAGCAGTCGATGAAATAAACGCACCGCCTATTTTTCCTCGCCACATGTTAGACTCTAGTTCAATTCCCGGCGCACACGTGGTTTTATAAATTTTTTTTTTTAAATCGTTTTTTTTTTAATGTAATTGAAAAAAAAAATTATGTAATAAATTTTACGTATTCGCTTAGTATTTCAAAAATACGAAAATAGTAAAAATTTAATTGCTTTAATGTCGAGTTGAGAAATGTGTTGTATGTTGAGATGAAAGATGTGTGGTGTTTCTAATTTTTGTGTGGGCAAAAGTCAGTGAGGTGTCTATAAACTCGGTGTGCTAAATTCCCTTACTTGAAATCTTTCAAATCTCAATTGTACTAAAAAAAGCTCACAGTAACATTTGCACCTTCTCATTGCATTAACATTCTCTGGTGAGACTTCTCTACATCATTAATGTTCTCTGCCCAAAGTGCCAAATATTTAATGTTGAAGCTTCTGTGAGCTGTGCAGCACTGTTCATTACAACAGTGACCAAAGCCGCAAAATGTTAAAACAATATTTTTCAGTCAATATGTCCTTTTTATTTACATAAAATAAGTACTACATACTTTTCCTCTTGAACATTAAAATTCATATATCGAATAATTATGTATTATTTCATAGTAAATACCTAAACTGTTGGTTAAGTAAATTATGAAATAATTTTGTTGGCGCTTCATAATTCATAATTTTTGGCCAATGCTGTCCCTATGAATGTGCGCTGGATTCCTTGAGAATTTTTTGCAAATCTTAATATTTTTGTTGTGGCAAGTGTACATAGCCTCTATGTAAATAAAGGGTTTTCCAATAACAGGTGTTACAGCTGAAAAGACTGCGCTATCGAGAGATTATCAACGATTTTTTATGGCCGGAATTTGATGGTATTTATCTGGACAACGTTATTTTCAACAAGACGGCGCTACGTGCCACACAAGTAACGAAACCATTGATCTTTTACGGGAAAAGTTTCCGGACCGTGTTATATCTCGAAGAGGTGATCACAATTGGCCACCGAGGTCTTGTGATTTAATACCTTGTGACTTTTTTCTTTGGGACCACGTGAAAGAGAATGTCTACGCCAACAGCCCAGGGACAATTCAAAGATGGAACTCGTGAGGCTATTGTCCTGTAAGCATGGTCGTGGTGGTCATTTCCCTGATGTTATTTTACGCTATTAACGGCATACCTTCCTCTTTATAATGAATTAAACATCCGATCATTTACATTAAAAAATAGCATTTTTCTTTGAATATCAAAATAACACCTCTTATTAAAAAAACGTATATATAAATTCACATATTTGTATTTGCATATGCCCTCTTACTGTGTGTAATGAAATCATTTCTCTAGGAAGGAACTTTTAGCTACCGTTTCTGAATTCCGATATCAATTGTCCGCCTCGCAGCTGTGATTTTTGCCCGTTGGACTATTTTTTGTGAGGAGCTGTTAAGGACAAATGCTATGCGAACCATCCAGAGACGATTGATGCTTTAAAACACGAAATCGAAGTTGCCATTCATGAAATTGGAGCCCAAACAATCGAAAATGTGCTTAAAAATTGGGTTGATCGAATGGCCTACTGTAAAGCCAGTCGTGGCAGTCATTTGAACGATATTATTTTTTATTCATAAATGACAATGTTCAATCTTCAAAATAAAAAAAAAGTTTGAAAAAATATTGATTAGTTTTGTTTTTATAGCCGATTCAAAAAGCAACTTTTACATGGCCCAACCTACATATGTATATATGCATAGCTAACCTACAAGGTTAACATTCTTTAATTACAATCGACAACAAATTCTAATCGACTGCTGCTAAATTTACATAATTCAGCCCCTTACTGTCAACTTTTGGTGAAAAATGTGTATGAGGTGATTAGTCTTCGTGGGACGAGTAACCCTCAAAATTCCATGCGCTTCTGTCATTGAGGCTTCTCTTTACATTTTCGTTCTCTGCATCCGGTGTATATCACCATCTAGTTTTTTCATTGTACTAGTCTCTTCCGTGGGCTCCTCTCTAAATAGTCTATGCATCCTGGAAATTGCATAACTACTAGTGATTCTTCTCAACTATCAGTCCAGTATCAGTTAGCTTTGCGAATTAAATCGGGCGTGGTGGAATATTTCGATAAAAGTTTCGTGAGCCTAGACGCTTCGTTTGTACTTTCTATGCTGCCAGATAAGTCTTTCCATGATTTTCTTTTGGCTCTACGTACCTCTTTCGTGTAAGTCCTTCGTAGATCGTTATATTCTTCCCACCAGGATTGATTGTCAGCTGCCCGTGCCAAATTATAGAATTGTAATACGCTGCGCCTTTTTGATCCCAGCACCTTGTTTCACCAACAGGCCTTTGATCTGTGATTCAAGCGTAGGGGAGTGCATGCTGCACAGTATGCTTTATTAAGTACGCCTATAAATGTTTTATCATTTTCTTCCATTTCAACACATGAGCTGAATCTACCAGGTCTCAATGGTTTTTGTAGTAGCACTTTCCTAAACAGTTATTCTAAAATATATGTATGTGTGGTCTCCAATCGTCCACCATCGTAAGGTTATTCGTAAAGGTTACGTGTAGATAATTTTTCGAGGTGTGCCCAATATATGTTGAAGCTGTTACCTTACACCGAACGACGATATAGATGCATTCACCCGGAAACTGGTATTGAAGACAAACCCCTTAGTTTAGAGGGACGATTAATTATAGCGGGAGACTTCAACCCAAAAGCAACCGAATGGGGCACGGCGACAACATACTCCAGAGGTAGAGGAGGGCTGGACATGGCAACCAGACTAGGTTTAATGGTACTCAAAACAGGAACGACTACGTACCGAAAGCTAGGTTGCGAAGACACCACACTTGACACAACCATCGGAAAGCATAGTCATCTTTACTAAAGGCTGGAGAGTTCTGGAAGATTACAATGGGAGTGACCATCAATACATACATCACATTTTTCATTGCAATGGAAAACCAACGAGAGCGTGAAAGTCGAAACAAAATTACACGCAAATGGAACATAAACAAGTTAAACCCAGCGACGTTCCCTGCCACTATTGATGAAAATAAAACGACGATCTGTACGAATAATACAGCAAAAACACTAGTCAAGACAACAATGTCTTCAGTAATGCATAGCTTACTATAGGTTGCAACGCATCTATGCCTAAAATAGATAAAACAAAAAAAGGAATGCTGTATACTGGTGGACACATGAGATCGCAGAACTTAGAAAGTATATTAGAGCCAGAAGATTGGGCCCGGGGATAATGGAATCCGAAGAATACAAAAAGAGCAGAAAAGAATTGAGGAAAGCCATAAGCCAAAGCAAAAAAGACAAATGAAAAGAGTTAAGAAACGATCTAAACACTAACCCATGGGGGTTGGGCTACAAAATCGTTATGAAAAAGCTAGGAGCCAAATCCCCTGCTGCTGATATGGAAACCGAAGTGGTAAGCAAAATAGTCGGCACACTCTTCCCAACACATTGTGTTGAGAAGGAAGAACTCGATAATGAAGCAACGAAACCTGTCCCATTCACAAAAGAAGAATTAATAGATGCTGCAAAAGCAATGAAATGCAATAAAGCGCCAGGACCTGATGGCATAATTACGGAAATATTGAAACTATTGGGGATTGAACGCCCTCTTTTGCAGCTAAACATGTACAACACATACCTAAAAGAAGGAAGTTTTCCAGATATATGGAAAAAACAAAAACTAGTACTAATCAGTAGGGGAAAGGGGGATCCAACTTTGGCGTCCGCATATAGACCACTATGTATGCTGGATAGGGCAGGAAAACTCTTTGAGAAACTGATAAAGCATAGGCTTAGCGAAGCTGTAGAGAATAGTGGCGGCCTGTCTGACATGTTTTAGAAGTAGCAGATCTATCTAAGGAGCCATCCAAGATGTAATAGCTAGCGTATAACATATTAGAATTCAAACGCTCACACTTTGGCAGGCATGGAACTCTGAACGGTACGGTTGATGGACAGCAAGACTAATTTCCGATCTAAAAAAGTGGGTAGAAAGAAAGCACGGTGAGGTTAACTATTACCTCACACAGTTTTTGTCCGGGCATGGGTCATTTCGCAAGTACATATTTGAGGCGAATGAGAAAAGTGAGCCTACCAAACTGCTTATATTGAGAAACTGAGTATGATGATGCGGAGCACACCTTTTTTAAGTGAAGTGGAACACAGAGGGATCAGCTCTGCAAGTGTTAGATTAGATAAGATTAGATTTGTGGGGGGTTGGACAAATCCAAGCATTCAGTCAGGAGACCATTAAACTACACAAGGATAGATTTCAGCAGAAATAATAGAGATAGAAAACATAAAACATGGGTGGTAAGACGGGTAAATTAGTTTGTGGTTGAAATTTGAAATTTGGAAAGGTCAAGCCAAGGAACACCAGGAGATTTGGTGGCTCCTAAAACACTCAGGCTAAAAAGCCCGTTGTATTTAAAGCTCTGGAAAGGGGGTGGATAGTTAAGGAGGGAAGAAGGAAAGTATTAGGCAAAGAGATATGAAATAATAGAGACAGAGATAGAGATAGTTAGTCCTGTGAGAATTTTCCAGATTCTTTGGCAAATCTGTAAATATCCTCCAGTTTTAGAGAACGAATATTACTCATTCTCCCGACATCGGAACCCAAAACTCGTAGCCGTGCTCTAGCATAGCATGGCCCATCGACTTTATGCAGATTGCCTACATAATCGCTGATCCAATTCATGCTTCCTGCGGAACTGATTCCGACTATTGGCTCTGGCCCCTGTGGGGGCACCACTGATCCACGGTTGGCCAATTCGTCGGCAATTTCGTTTCCTTGAACAACGGAGTGTCCCGGATCCCATATAAGTACAAGCCTGTTTGGTCTTGCGACAAAATTGAGCAGCCTGACTGTCACTGAAACCTCCAATCTGTTTCCCGCTTCATCTCCTCTTGATTATCCATTCGGCTACTTTCATGATGGCCAAAACTTCTGTTTGGAAAACAGTTGCCATTTCCCCCATAGCATAGAGATACTTATTACTATCGTTTAAGTACCATTGGGCTCCAGACCTTATTTTATCCTTGGACCCATCGGTAAAGAAAATATCCGTCAAATCTCTCTGCATTCAAGTGAAACTGTGGGTATCAGGTCGTGTTTAGGTGCCAAAAACAGAGGATGATGCTCAGAGAGCAACCTAGAGATTTATCTGTGTCCCGAAGTTCCGTCTTCGTGTCAGAAACCATATTTATGCAGTCTACACATTGCTTTTATTGCTTCCTGTTGTATCATAAGATCCAAGGGAGCAAATCAAGCATAGCATTTAGGGCATCACCAGAGGTTGTACTCATGACACCCCTGATGCATAAACATACACTTCGTTGTAGCCTGTATAGTTCCCGGATTGTGGACTTAACCATGCTCCGTTGCCGCCATACCGCAGAAGCGTAAGTGATGATTGGTCTAATAAGTTCTGTGTTTATCCATAGGACCACAACACTTTCGTGCAAAGCCTCCTTAAGGATTTATCCGATGTTAGCGCAGTGGCATCGTTCGCATATGCTTGGACATGAAAACCGAGTTCCTGCATCTCCGCTAGTAGAGAGTCTACGACCAAGCACCACAACAGAGGAGAAATAACATCCCCTTCAGGACATCCTTGCCTGGCTGTGACTGTGATTTGTTCGTCACCGCTCCTACCAGCGGTTAACAGCCTCTCAGAGAGCATGGAATATATCCATTTAAGAATGGTTTGACTAACTCCGTGTCGCTCGGCAGAAGAACATATCGAGCCGAAAGTGCCATTATCAAAAGCCCCGTCAATGTCCACGAACACGCCCATTGTGTAATCGTCAGCTTCCAGCCCAGCTTCAATCTTGCTAACAAAATTGTGTAAGGCTGATTTACATGATTTTCTACTCTGGTAAGCGTGTTGATTTCTACTAAGTGGACCCCTCGGCAATACCCCCACTAAAATATGTTTCTCGACCACTCGTTCCAGACTTTTCAACACGAACGATGTCAAACTGATTGGTCTAAAACTTTTTGCTAAGGAAAAGTCATCTTTTCCAGGTTTCGGAATAAATACTACTCTTACGCGTCACGATTGGGATGGTATATAACCAAGTGCAAGACAGGCCGTGAAGATCCTTTGCAGCCTGTCTCCTCCTTTTTTAAGCATTGATGGATATATTCCGTCAGGTCCAGGTGACTTAAAGTTCTCAAAGGAAGACAAGGAAAACCTTATCGATTCTTCTGTCACTATCCAACTAGCAGCTGTAACTATAGGTTCCACCCTCGCTACCGTTATTGTTCATTCCACTCTCTTCTTAAAAGAGAGTTCTACTACCCGAAAATGCGTTTCGAGTAGAGCATTAAACGCTTCCGATTTTGAAATGGTGTATGAACCATCAGGTTTTCAAATGGAATCCAGCCTAACTGAGCGGTCTAGATGAAGGGCCTTGCAAAGTCTCGCTGTTTCCCTCATTATTTCAGCGTTACTGCAAAAATTTCTATAAGATTAAAGTTTGGCTTTCCGTACTTTTTTTCTTATATTCTCTCTGTATAAGTCGATGATTAGCCCAGTCCTCTTCTGTTTGGGTCTTTTACGGTCTTATTAAGAAGTTTTCTGGACCGTACCAGAAGCCTCGACAGCTCGGGGTTCCACCAAGGAACCGCCTTCCCCTGTCTTCTTTGCCTGAGTGGGCACAGTTCCTCAAAGCAAATAATTAAAGTACCTTCTAATTTCTTAGATTTCTATTGATTTAAGTTTTTTTCAGGTTAGGTAATCGCTCTGTTACAAGCTCACCATACCTGTACCAGTCCTCATTTCGAGGATTCCTACCGGAAGGTATTAATATTCTATCTATTCCCAGCCGGAATCCGATGAGACGATGATCAGAAAGAGAGTCCTCTCCCAAAAGTCGCCATCGGTTGATTTGATTTCCAACTGACCTATTGGTAAGTGTTAAATCAATCACCGCTTTTCTCCTTTTGGTCACAAAAGTTGGTTTGTTACCAGTGTTTTTAATGACCAAATCAGATGACAGGATAAAATCCAGTATCTTGAGACCTCTGGGGTTGCATTTGCTGCTTCCCCATACAATGTTCTGCGAATTTGCGGCACAGCCCACTATTAGCCCCAAACTATTGGATTCTGCACACTTGACCACCTCTCTTAGCTCCCTCGAAGGAGGTGGCTGTAAAGAGTCGTAGGGAGGTAGGCCGAAACTATGATAGCTTCGTCACTGTTCCCACTCTTCCAGTACTTTATTTTTGCAACAACGATATCGCCTGAGCATAGCTCTTTTAACATCGTGTCTTCGATCAACCTCGGCATGATAATACATGCTCGTGGTCTCACATTTCCTTCACAATGAAGTACATGTCCCACGACATAGCACCTAGACCACAGAAACGCTTGTGACATACCCATGGTTTTTGTATTAGGTTTCCATGCCTACGGCACAGGAGAGCCGTAGACGCTTTGCTTGCTGCAGATTTATCTGTGTAAATATTACTTCAGTCATGAGACTGAGTATATTTACGCTTTGTCCTCCACCTTATCCTGGACACGGAAATGGATTTTGCCCCAGATGTAGGTGAGAACGGCACCCGTACTTCGACTTCAGAATCGTAAAGGACCCAAGATCGATACCCAGCACCAGGTGGGAACCCACCTCCGAAGTGGTAGCGGATTTCTGCCTGGTGCTCGAGTATACTCTCCAGAGAGTCGTGTTAAGATCTTTGTTCTGAACACGGATGCGTGTGAGGAGTTCTGCTGAACTACAGGAAGGAGCCGGAATCCAGAAACTTGCTCGTACCAGCCTTTCTTTGCTACTCTCAACAAGAATGAATTTGCTGTTTTTGCAGGATGGCTAACTTTTGCTATCTCTTTTTCCAGCCATTCTCGGGATAAAGCATTGGAGCAGTGCACCTTTACGATGCCACCCACCACGCTTTTACTCTCGCTTCCTCCGGGACCCTGGGTGTCAGTTCCGGTCATAAGGGGGTGTGGGGTTCGGGCCTGCCCATCCGATGCCCAGGCCGTCGATTGCTCGACGGGAGGATTTTCCGAAAGTTGGTTACCTCGTGCAGAGAGTTCCTTGTTTAGACTCCACATTGCAAGAAATAAATGCATTTTATACCTCCTGCCAAGGTATCGGTACGGTAATCTCCACATAGTACTTGGGTGGCTACCAATTCCGCCGTCCCGGGGATGTGTGGGTACCCAATTCCTATATGGAGATGGCCTCTTAGTTCGTGGTAAGTTAATCTCCTTAACATGGGGTTAAATCACCACTTAAGTCTCATCCCCGCGGCAAGAAGACCGACATGACAGGGTAGTTTGAGGTTACCCTTCGACAAATCTCTTGGATTCATTGATGAATCTTAAGTTATCCGGAAGAGAATGAACTTTATCCATACTCAGCACAGCTACAGAGAAAGTGATCTGTATTGTCGTCATTCTCGAGAAGGGTAGGCATTTCGGGCTGTCTACGACCCCCATGGTAGCCACATGCTGACCACAGACGTTGGGCCTTGTGATGATACCCACCAGTACTCTCAGGTCCTTTCTGCTGAGTTTTAGGAGAAAGGTCGCTATTTTCCTGTTGGTTATTTCACAAAGCATTTGGTTACTCTGCACGAGTTCAACCCAGACCAACGTCTTCTATAGGGAGACCTAATGAAGTCGTCAATCTATAGTTAAATCGATGCAGAATTGTCACCTAGAAAAGGTGCAGGGCCTAGTGGCCTACTTGTAGAGCCTTCAATAGCCAATTTATCAGCAAACTGTAGTAGCACAATGTCTAGGGACCCAAATAAGACTAACTTTGTTGTGTTTAGCAACACTGTTCAGTTTTGTCCTACATTCACCGACTTACTTCGAAGAGCAGCGTGGGTTAGCAAGCAAGAGCTTTCAGTGCAGCTTGACTGTCACTACAAATTCCAATACTGCTGCCCAGCCACTTTTTTCAATTAGCCAGTACGCCACATTCAAGATTGCATAGACTTCGGTAAGGAATATCGTGGTCATCTGTACTGTGTCATAGGAGTACTTAGTGTTTTCGTCTAAGTACCATCCAGATCCACTACCATCACAGGTTTTGGATCTGTCGATGTAGAATTTGTGTTGATATCCCGCTAATAGCTCCTCTGGACTTAACCATTGATCTCTATCTGGGATCAAAACATTTTACTTCCTACCGAAGCTAACGACAGGCACCCGATTGTCCACTGGCATCGAGAACAGTGTGCACCGCTCCGACACCTGGGGTATATCTGACAGTGGTCAGTGCTGTCTTCATTTCCCCAGACTCCGTCTAACTTGAGCCTGTACGCCGCCTTCATTACCTCCTTTGAAATTTGAAGATCAAGAGGTTGCTAGTTCAGAATGGCATTAAGGGCACCACCAGATGTCGTACTCATGACACTTGTGATACCCAAGCACACACTTGTCTGTAGCCTGTTAAGGGGTTATACGCAGTTATGACTTTCAAAAAAATCGATTTTTTTATTGCATTTTTGTAATGTACATATATTCAAAAGTATACGCACGAAATTTGAAGTAGATCTAAGCAATACTTTCGGAGTTATACCTAAATATGTAGAGATGCCTCGGCACGTTTTAAGGTAGGTATTGAAACTTTAAGCGTGTTTTTTTCAAAACGGAATTTTTCAAGTCGGTGTACACGATATCTCGAAAACGGCTTGTTTGATCGGTCAACCGTTTTAACTCAATCTTTAAAGATACATTTTCTAGTAATCGTTCCTTTTGTAAATCTGATACTTATTTTCCATTTTATAATCAATTTACGGCCAAATTTTAACGTAAAAATCGAAATCATTCCTTTTAAAAGCTGCCATTTTGTGAAAATTCACTATTTTGATTAGCCGAACGATTAATTACTAGATAATCTAATATATTAACAAAATTTGTTTGGTTTTTTGATTTCAGATAATCCAATCCTGAGTTACGATGTACACCGTAAATCGTCTTTTTTTAAAGGAGGTTCCAGAAATCGCCTGCAGCGCGCTCTATAATCAACATTTTCATAAATAAAAAATTTTGTTACGTTCTTGAAGGATGCTTTTATAACCGCCAGAAATTTTCAAATTAAAATATTCTGAAGTTTCTTCAGGATAAATCCTTGACAACCCGTCTTTTATTTGCTTCATAACTGCGTATAACCCCTTAAGGGGTTTTACTATGGAATTAATCATTGTAGCTTTCCACCACACTACAGAGGCGTATGTATTAATGGATCTAATCAGGGTGATGTACAGCTAGTGTACTATCGCTGGTCTTAAACCTCATGTCTTGCCAATGGTTCTCTCTGAGAATTATTTCTTCTACTCCATAACTTCTGATAGAAGAGCACATAGAGTTAGTGACCACAAACACACCAAGAGTGTACTCTCTTGTTTCCAAATCTTCTTCGATTATGCTAACGCACTCGTGCCGAGCCGATTCGCAAGATTTCCCACTTTGATAAGCATGCTGTCTGACGTTGAGAGGGTTTCGACTTAGAACCCTCGACCTAATGTCCTTTTCCGCCATACGTTCTAGACCTTTAAGCATAAACGATGTCAGGCTTATAGGTCTTAAACTTTTTGGTAAAGCGTAGCCATCGGGTCCTGGGGACTTAAAGTTTTCGAATGACGAGAAAGCGAACCTTATCGTTTCCTCGTTAACTATCCTGGATGCAATAAACCAATTACATCTGCTGGAGACAGGGAAATGTGTTGAAAAGAGAACATCGTACATTTCTGATTTTGTGTCCGTATAAGTAACATCCGGTTTGAGCAGTGAGTCCAGCCTAGCCATCCGGTCTCTTTGGAGGGCTTTGCATATCCTCGCTGAACTTTTCCGTTCCCCCAGTTCACTGCAGAAACTTTTGGTGTATTTAAACTTAAAGAATTAATCGAGAAAATGATGATAGACGAAGAAAAATGGAATGCCGTCGCAAATTTGGAGGAGGATATTATCAGAAAACAGAAGCTTGAAATGAAGACTTATGCTGAAGAGTATTAAGTATTGGTTTCTCAAAACAGGCAACTCTGGACGCAGTGTAAGTAAGTAAGTTTCTTCCTTAGGTCGCCGTTTTGGCCCTCTACCTCGAAGCAATACGGAAGCAGTCCCGGGGTGGAGGGAAAAGTTCAAGAGAAGCGGAGCGATATTTTTAGTGGAATCACCACACACGTATTAGCGATAAGGTGCAAAGGCATTTTTAACTCAACCTCACTGCCAAAAAACCAAAAACTCTAGGTCCGGAGAAGGCTATTTACGCTAGCTGTACTTTCCAGGTCCGAGTCTACTTGAACTATGGCACCCGTACACTGCATGGCTATTTTAGTTTTCGTATGTGTATTCGTGTTGGCAGTAGCAATACAACCACTATAATCGTGTTTTTCCCCTTCTCTACTTCCATATGAGTTTTCATTTCGGGGATCTCCAACCCATAGCGATTTATTTCTAGCCGCCAGGAGCCTCATGCGCAATGATCACCCGTTTTTGTTTTTGTTTTTGTGAAGGAAGGGAAGCATCAAAAGCCTATGGCTGAATCCGTGGTGTGTGACTTTAACCCAACTATACCCCCATCGTGTCCTGCGGTATGTCCTCCTGAAACTTCGCCGTTAAGTAGTACATCAGGGGGCCGTTGTGAGTATATTATTACTCAATCGTCTGTTATTGTCAGTCTGTTCTGTACATTGTGTTAAGGAGCTCTTTCTATGTGCATATTCCGCGTATTCAAGGTTCTTCATGATATTTGTGGACTCTACACATGTAATTTTCCAGTTTTCTTCGTTTCCGCACATATGTGGGATAAGATTTGACTCACTTATGTTTTCACCAAATGCTCTCTCAAGCATATTTCGCTCATTAATGAACCACGGGCATTGGAACAAGATATGCTTCGCCGTTTCGTGTTCTTCTCGGCACTGTGGGCAGTATGGGTCGTTCTCAAGATGGAACCTGCGTAGGTATGCTTTGAAGCAACCGTGTCCAGTAAGCAACTGTGTGATACAAAAATCACTTTCTCTGTGTTTTTGCTCAATCCACTTCGCAATGTTTGTAGTCAGTTCAAAGGTTCACCTACCTTTCTCGGACTGCTCCCACCGTATCTGCCATTCTTCAATTGTTCGCCTTTCTTCTTTTTTAGCCACGGGCGACGGCTTCTGCCCAATGGTGTTATGTAATCTATACATCTCAACCGCGAGAAGATCGATAGCCACGATACCTGTTATCATATGGATTGCGCGAGGGGTGCCCATATTACGCAATAGTCTAGTTAACGCGTTTTTTTATTCTTACGGCTTTTTCACTGACTGACTGTAGATGATGCTTAAAAGTCATTTTCGAATCAATGAGAACTCCCAGATATTTGATATATAGCTGCGACCTTATGTCATGGTCAGCTACCGTAATCACTAACTCTTCACGTACCCATCGTGTTGTCGGTAATACGACTTCAGTTTTTTGAGCTGTAGTTCTAATTTCACATTTCCAAGCCATCTTCTTATTCTTTCAATTGCATCGTTGCATAACGCTTGCAGCACGTCCAGAGGCTTTCCCACTACCTCCAACACAATGTCGTCCACGTATCCAATGAGGGTAGAGTCTTCAGGAAGCACAAGCTTAAGGATACCGTCATACATAGCATGAGCCTGTGGAACACCGTCAGTTAATTTATGTGTACCTATTCCGTTATCAGTATCATAAAGCAAGAGCCTGATTTCAAAGTAGCTTGATACGAGTATGATTTTTTGCAGGAATATCGGCACCATGATAATCAGTACACTTATAATCTGGGGTCAGCTTGCGGAGGTGAACGCTTTTTTTATGTCTAAGGTTACAACAGGGAAGTATTTCTTCGTGCCACCTTTCCATTTCCTGCCTCTAGGGGCTTGACGAGCAATACTCATTACAGCTTGTATTACGTCAACAGTTGAACGGCCTTTTCTAAAGCCGCATTGATTTGGGGCAAGCCCTGTTGGTTTCTATAGAAACTCTTTCATTTTGTTAAATACATATGATGCGTTTTAGTACTTTGCCGAGTGTATCTATCATACAGAGTGGACGATATTACGATGGATGCTCCGGTGGCTTTCCTGGTTTGATTAGCAGTACTAAGCCTCTGTTTCTTCCACACTTTTGGGAAAGCGCCTTCGTTGGGACATGTGTTGTGGAATTTAGCAAAAACCTCTGGTGTTGATTTAATTGCTGCTATATTTGGGAAGCTATCTAAGCGCGGAACTTTGTTATCCGCAATACGCTGTACTATGGAGAGCACTTCTTGTGTGTTGACTTCTGGGATGTCAACCGCCATCACCCGTTGTGTCTGTCGTGGATTTGACTCCACCTGATATAGAAATAATGTGGAAACCACTACGCGCAATAGGGCTGGGCACGTTGGCAGTGGTCTCCTTGGATTTGTAAGCCTTCTCATAGCAATTTTATATCCAATTCCCCAGGGGCCGACGTTCACGCTATCGCAAAGCTCCTTAAAACAGCGATTTTGGTTAGCCTATATAGCTTTTTTAAGAGCAGCTTTACAGGTTTTATGTTGCGCTAATAATGCGTCGACGGCTTGTGTACCGCGTGCTCGCTTCAGCTTTCAGCGCAAACGATTGAAGTCTCCTCTTGTTTTTGCGATGTGACTATTCCACCAATATACTGCTTTTCTCAGTGGCCTTCCCGATAACCTAGGCATAGTCGCGTCACAGGCTTTGCTGAGACAGTTGCTTATGACAGCCGTCATGTCTTCTGCTTTCGTTCCCTCAACGCTATCTTGAGTTAGGCAAGCGTCGGTTTGAGAAGTGCATTGACCAGGCACAAGACTTGGAATTGCAAGTCAAATAGTGCCAGGTTTCCAGAAGCACTCTGCCACGTCTGCTCGTACGCGTACTTCCCCGACCACCCCTTGGGATAACATATAAAGTGAGTCACCGCGGAGAGGAATGGGAGGTCATACATCAATCTTAGCTATACATCACCTGTTCCCATTGCAATCAGGTAAACCTGGTTAAACCTAACCTCAGACAATGAAGATAGTGTTGACCATAGCCAAGTCGGCGCCCCAGGGGAGGAACTAGCTGCGAAGATTTTTTGCAACCATGGCGTAAGTTTTGGTAATAATAAAATTTATATGACAAGCAAAAGTGAGTTTCGAATCAAATATTTCACCCAAGTTTTTAATTTCACTTACACGTGACAGGTGCATGCTAATATAGATATCTGATAAGAGGTGTCAATAATAGTGGCACTTCTTTATGTTCAGTAGTGGACGATTATCTGGTGTATCAATATAACCGAAATTATCTAAATTAATTTGCATTAATTCAAAATGGAGAGAGCTGGTGATCGCTGAATAAATCGTTACGGCGTCTGCATCTTTAAGAGCCCTGTGCTCATGCCAATAGATTTTGCGGCTATAAGCTGTTGGTGTCTAGTTCTGAAGGTGTTCTTTGAGCCTGGATATATTCATTTTATCGAATCTTACTGATAGCGATCTAGTGGTAGCTCACCTTGAGCCCAAGTTATTGTCTGGCGTCCACTTATCTTACTCACGATCATGTTGAACTACTGCGACAAATTTTGAAACAAACGATACAATAAGCTAATAAACGTAAAGTTAGGCTGATCGTCGAATGCGATGCTAACGTTCACCACTCCCTGTGGGAAAGTAGCGACATAAATCAAAGGAAGTGAGGAACCGACTTTTGTCACTAGAGAAAGGAAAGCGGTTTTAGATATCACATTGGCCTCAGCTATTATCTCAACCATTATAAATTGCTGGAGAGTTAGTAAGGCGAAATCGTTCTGAGATTATAGCTATATTGAGTTTAATCTTGTCGATTCTCCACCACTTCCGATATTTCGTAGGAATATTAGTGTTGCAGGCAAAAGCAACAATGGCTCAAAATACGAGGCTTCCGAAATTATAATAAACAACACTTTAAGTTCACTGTATTTTATTTCTTGTTCATGAAATATTTTATAAGTATATGAATTTAAAGTTTATGAAATTAATAATGTTTAACAAGTTGTTTAAATTGCGTTAACTTAGAAGTGAAGTTTTTATATATTGTCGCGCCTCGTACGCGTCTGAATTTCCGTAAGCAACTGGACTTTTAAAGCACGCTTCGGTCAATTCAACGGCGTTTACAGTTCAGGCATGGTTGCATTTTTTGGTAAAATATTACAAAGGAATTTTTTAGTATGAAATGATAATTCAGGTTTAGTACATAAATATTTGAATACAGTTTTCGTCTAATTAGTACAAAAAACAATTTTAATATGGGATTGTATTATTAATCGGTAACATCCTCCCCCCCGTGATTCGCATCACTGGTGAGAGAATCACTACCAACGTCGAGCACTGCAATTTTAGACGCTGGTCTCCGTAAAATTCCTGTTGACGTCTTGACTAAAACAGATCTAACTTGATCATCTGGGGCTGGCTTTGCTTCTGTTACGATACCCCGTTTCCAATGGCCTTGGCTCTCGTTGTCGTCGCAAACTATAACGATGTCACCTACAGCTATCGGCTTCACCCTCTTAAACCATTTCGTACGCCGGGTCAAGGTAGGAAGATACTCCAATATCCACCTCTTCCAGAAAGTCTGCTTCAGCTGCCTCGCTATGTGCCACTGCTTGCGTAAACATATCTTCTCTGACAGCGGTGGAGTTTGTACATCATTCGCGCAGCCTAGCAAGAAATGATTGGGTGACAGAGGCACATGTGTTAATGGACGCGAATTTATTAAATTTTCTGCTTCAATCAGAAGACTTTGCAGGGTCTCCAACTGTGGCGCTCGTTCCTTCAGCGTGAACATCAAAACTCGTTTTACGCTTCTTACCATTCTTTCCCATATGCCCCCGGCAGATGGATTGGCAGGTGCATTGAAAACCCACTCTACACCTCGAAGATCACACTCCGATTGCATACCGCTTTGAACGTTCACCCAATCTTCTTTGCTTGCGCCGACAAAATTTGTCCCCATGTCGCTTCGGAGCCGTACCGGTACACCTCTTCTGTTTATAAAGTTACGGCAGACAATTATGGCAGCATCTGTTGATAGGTCCCTAGCTAGTTCCAGGTGAATGGCTCTAATAGTTAGACACGTGAAAAGTGCAACCCAACGTTTTTCTTGACGACGGCCTATGGCTACTAAGACAGGCCCAAAGTAGTCAACGCCTGAATATGTGAACGGACGAACGAACGGCGTAACTCGATCGCTAGGTACTTGGCCCATAAGTGGTGATTCGGGAATAGCGGATAAATTTTTACATTTCTGGCATTTAGCTTTAATTGACCTCAATAATCGGCGCGCACTAGGAATCCAAAACTTTCGACGTATGGCGCACAACGCTGACTCAAAGTTGTGGTGATGAAAAAGTTCGTGATAATGCTTAGCTACAAGACGTGATATAGGATGACTCCTTGGCAATATTATTGGTCGCTTTGTTGACATTGGTACGCATTCGGCATAGTCTATCCGACCCCCTAGTCGTATAAGGCCCTCATTGTCCAACATCGGGCTTAGCTTAAATATAGAGCTGCATTTCGTAATTGGCGCACCTTTGCGTAAAGATTCAACTTCGTCAGCAAAAACATCTTGTTGTACTAATAGGCATATCAGTAATTCAGTTTGTTTGATCTCATTCGCAATAATTAACTTTGATGCATATACGTTTCTACGTACATCAACCTTACGGAATTTCATTATGGCATATCGTACCCATGTCATCACCCTTAAAAGTTTATAGTAATTTGAATACTTATTAAATGGAATTACTCTATCCGCTGACGATATCGTATATATTTGCTTGGAGCGTCTCTCCTCTTGGCATTCGCTATTATCAAATTCGGTTGGCATGGCCGGCCAACTATGCTCAGGCAATTTCAAAAAAGGCGGACCATTTAACCACTTACCATTTTGAGAAAAGGTTTTTATGCGTGTAGCATCATCAGCTGGGTTTTCTTTACCTGGTACCCACCTCCACTGACTGGCTTCGGATGTTTGCAGGATCTCAGCTATACGGTGTGCCACGAACTGCTTGTAGCACCTGGCGTCAGACCTTATCCACTGGAGAACTATTTTTGAATCTAACCAAAATGTTGACTTACGCGGCTGTACGTCATGGCTGTTGATGACAGCTTCCCTCAACCTTATTCCCAAGACGGCTGATTGTAACTCAAGTCTCGGAATGGACAATGGCTTCAGCGGGCTGCACCGGGATCGGCCAGCAACGAATACGATGTCTGTATTGTTTGCGTGATGAATTCGCCAAAAGGCGACGGCAGCAAATGCGATCTCACTCGCATCAACAAAAATATGTAGCTGTATATTGGCATTCGGATTCAAGAATTGTACGCCATAACATCTTGGCATTTTAAAATGTTCGATGGTATTCAACGTTTTGTACCACTGCAACCACTTCTTATAAACGTCTTCGGGGATTGGCTCATGCCAATCTATAGTCCTGGTCCACAGACTCTGCATCAAAACTTTTGCCCGCAGCACCAACCCACACGCGAAACCTAGCGGATCAAATATAGACATAGTAACGCTCAGCATCTCACCTTTCGTTGGCCGTCTACTACAGTCTAAAACTGCTTTGGGCACTTTTGAAAACAGCAATTTGAAGAAAAAGTAATCTTTGTTTGGGTTCCAGTGCATTCCAAGCACCTTCTCGGTAGCACTCTCCCCTTGGCATATATAATTTCTTTGTTGCTTACACGGCTGCTCGTTGTGTAATACAGCTTGCAGAATGTCGTACGAATTTGACGTCAACCCTCTTAACTGGAACCCGGCGTGGCTATGGATATCGATGACATCCTTGGTAACCTTAATGCATTCTTCGACAGTATCGAAACTGTCCATATAGTCGTCGACATAGTGCCGATCCACAATGGCATTGACGGCTCTTGCATTTACATCACGATATTTTTCTGCGTGCACGTTTTTTACAAATTGTGCAGAACATGGTGAGCTAATTGATCCAAATATCATGGCGCGCATAACGTAAACATCTGGCGGCTTTGATCGATCGCCCCCTCTCCAAAGAAAGCGCTGCGCATTTTGATCTTCGTGGCGAATCAGAATCCGGTGAAACATCTCACATATGTCACCACATACTGCAAATTTGCCTTGTCTAAACTTACACAATATTGCCAACAGCGATTTTGGTTGATACTCCTCCGGTCCTTTCATAAGGGCACAATTCAACGACATATTATTTATTTTTGCTGCGGCATCGAAAACGAGTCTACGTTTGTTTCCTTTGTTTACATTACATGTGGCGAAATGTGGTAAATACCATGTGCGATCAGCATTTACATTAGCTTCATCGGGTGAAAGTCGCTTTGCGTATTCCTTTTCGATGTACTCGTTGATTTTTGCTTTATACCATTCCCCGTAATCTTTTTCCCGTTCCATTTTCATTTCAATTTGCTCTAAGCGCTTCATGGCCATACTGAAACTTTCGGGAAATTTCACATTATCTTTATGCCAAAGCAAGCCGGTTTCATATCTATTATTATTTACAAACCTTGTCGTCTCGTTTAATAACTTTTCCGCCCTAATATCGGCTTCTGAACGAACGCTTGGCAATTGCTTTATTTCAAATTTTTCTGCTGCAAAATATTCTGTAATTTGTAAATTAATTTCGTTTAATTGTGTGCTTTCAATATCGACATGACCAATAGTGCCATCACTCAAACGATTTTCATTCGAACCAAATAATGTCCACCCTAACATTGTCTTGTGGATTGCAAAGCAATCGTCCAAATTCACAGTTTTTATTGTTCGTATTAACTCTGTATGCGACAATCCAATAAGTATTTGCGGCACTGCATTATTGTAATCGGCGATTGGTATATTTGCCAATTGTTCGTGACGTTGTATGAAGTCGTTCAAATTCAACGTCTGCTGCGGCAAATACAACTTTTTTGTTGTACGCACTCCCCTCATTTCATAACTCGTTGCTGCTTCATTTGCGCCGGCAATTTCAAATGACACTTGCCGCGACTGTTCGCTCATGCTTTGATTGCCTATCCACTTCAGGCGAAGTAAATTGGATTTGCCTTTGAGGCCGAGAACATTCGCTATATTTTCCTCCAATAGAGATATTTTTGCGCCTTCGTCAATGAAAGCGAAAATGTTGATTTCACCTTTGGGACCTTTCAGCTTGACAGGCAAATATTTGAGGAGTGTTTTGTTACGTTGTGGTGAATTTGATCGAGCGAGTGGATGTTGTGGATTTTGATACACAGTTTGAACAGTTGCCACAGCTTTATCAGTAGATGAAATATTGTTTTTGTTATTATCACTGGAACTATGAAGCAACCGATTGTGGAATTTATTACACGAGGATATACCACACACTCGTCGCTTGCGGCAATTCTGTACACTGTGACCAGGTTGCAAACAACAAAAACACAGATGCTTATTTTTTACTATACTCCAGCGATTCGAACAATCGGCATCTTTAAATTTTGAGCACGTATTTAAAATATGGCTTTGGTCACACACTAAACACTTCTTTTCTTCTTTTGTTACAGTCATTACGGGCTTGGACGACATTTTAGGTTTGTGGTACACAAAATCGTTGGGCATATACTTTGTTGGCATAACATCTATTGCCATGGACACATACATGGCTGTGTGCTGCAACCAATTGCTAAATTCACGCACAGTGGGATATGGCTTTTGCATTTCGAAGATGTGGCGAGTCCACTCTTCCCTCTTGTTCAGCGGCAGTTTGCTGATTAATTCGTCGAGCAACATTGGATTATTTAGATGTGGTACCGCACCGGAATTTTCTAGAAAGGCAGCTAAGTTTGATACCATTGTGCTAAAATTGAGTATATCGGCGATTCGTCCTCCGGTAAAGGGTGGAAACGCTCGAACTTTCGCTATTTGGCTTCTAATAAGTAGCTCTGGGCGACCGTAATGAAATTCTAACGTTTTCATAGCCGCATCTACACTGGATGGGTGGATCAACAACGATTCCACCTGTTGTTTGGCTCTCCCCTTTAGGGCTTTCTGGAGACGTAACAGATTCTCCAATTGCGAATATGAATTCATTTCCGTGGTTTCCTTAAAGGCCACAGAAAACATAGGCCACTCTTCGGGCGAACCATGAAAATCTAGCAAATCTAAAATTTTACGTACCTGGCTTGTGCTGGGTGCTATTTGAACTTTTTGATTGATGAGCTGCGGTGTGATTTGTGGGTTGGACGCTGCAGGCATGTAGCTTGCTGGCAGAAGATTTAAGGAATAAGGGCTGGTGTGGCAGTACGGCTGCATTATTGCTGGCGGGCACGTGGAAGACCGGATATAGGGGCCGAAGGCAGCGTCGGGCTTGACGTTGGCAGAAGTAACGCTGGCAGAGGTAGCGTTGGCGTAATTGGTGCTGGCAGTTGTAGCACCGGCAAAGTTGGCGTTGGCAGAAGTAACGCTGGCGGAGGTGGCGTTGGCATAATTGGTGCTGGCAATTGTAGCACCGGCAAAATTGGCGTTGGCAGAGGTAGCGCTGGCGTAGGTGTCGTTGGCATAATTGGTGCTGGCAGTTGTAGCACCGGCAAAATTGGCGTTGGCAGAGGTAGCGCTGGCGTAGGTGTCGTTGGCATAATTGGTGCTGGCAGTTGTAGCACCGGCAAAGTTGGCGTTGGCGGAAGTAGCGCTGGCGTAGGTGGCGTTGGCGTTGGCATAATTGTTACTAAAAGAATAAGTCTCGGCAGGAATAGCGCTGGCAGAAGTAGCACTGACTGTTGTGAAGTTGGCAGAGGTAACTTCGGTTGGCTTGAAGCTAACAGGAATAGCTTCGATGCTAGGTACGTCGGCACTGATGACGTTGTTAGCGGTTTGTTGATTTAGGGCTTCGATGTATTGGACTTTTTCCTTTTCCGATGACGCTAGCGACTTTTGCAAGGCTTTTATTTGCTCGCGTAGTTCTTCGATCACTTTGTCTTGCTGAACTATCGCGCAATCATTTTCGTCGTCACTCGAACTTCTTTCACCATTTTTGTCGGCCATTTTGGCTTCGCGAACTTTCTCGACGCGTTTCTTATGACGGAGGTTATAACGCGGTACTTCTTCGCCGGATTTTTCGTAGGCGCGATCACCCGAAGATTTCATGAACAATTATTACGGTTATCGAAAATTTATATAAACGCGATTTTTTTCAGCATGTATGTATATGCAAAATTAGGACAATATATAAAAAGATGTTGCAGGCAAAAGCAACAATGGCTCAAAATACGAGGCTTCCGAAATTATAATAAACAACACTTTAAGTTCACTGTATTTTATTTCTTGTTCATGAAATATTTTATAAGTATATGAATTTAAAGTTTATGAAATTAATAATGTTTAACAAGTTGTTTAAATTGCGTTAACTTAGAAGTGAAGTTTTTATATATTGTCGCGCCTCGTACGCGTCTGAATTTCCGTAAGCAACTGGACTTTTAAAGCACGCTTCGGTCAATTCAACGGCGTTTACAGTTCAGGCATGGTTGCATTTTTTGGTAAAATATTACAAAGGAATTTTTTAGTATGAAATGATAATTCAGGTTTAGTACATAAATATTTGAATACAGTTTTCGTCTAATTAGTACAAAAAACAATTTTAATATGGGATTGTATTATTAATCGGTAACAATTAGAAAGACCAATTGGGTATTGTGCCTTTGTGAAATTACTTGATGAGGTGCCTATGCAAAGTGCAGATACAAGCACCAGTCTCAATAGAGTAGTAGTAAAACTCACCAGGCGTTTGATGCGGCTTATCCCTTAATCAAGAGCAGAAGGGAAAAAACCACCTTGTTCGTCGCAAGAACTAAATCCGCTTAAGAAAGACTGAATCAGATTGTTTAATCGAGCTAAAGCCACTGGACTAATAGACTATTGGGAACGTCATAAAGATAGCCTCAGAATCCACCAAGGGTTTCTTAAAAGAGCAAAACGTGGCTCGTGGCGATAATTTTGTAGCATGGAAACTTCTAGGCTCAGGAAAGCTATGTACCTCGACACCTATGCCCCCAGATTTTGTAAAAAGGCCGGACGGTTCGTATATCATTTCTGAATCTCCTATAAGAGACTCACTTTCCTGGCAGTTCAGGCATTCATAATGGATCTGCCACCACGACGTTATACCATAACGAGGAGTACAACAATGAACATTATAATAGCATCTTTGACGAAATCGTTTCTGGAACCAAGATTCGATGGGTTGTTAATAGTTTCAGACCTCATAAATCACCTGGTACTGACGGTATCGCTTCAGTAGAGCTTCTACAAATGCTTCCCCCGGCGATACCATGGCTCCTGGTCGTTTTTAAAAGTTGCGACAGGTTGCCATATATTCCCGGTAAGTGGAAAGAAGCCAACGTGGTGTTATTCTTAAAGCAGGGAAGATTTTGTCCGTCCTTTTTAAGGATCTCAGACCAATCAGCTTCTCATCGTTCCTTCTAAAAGCTGTGGAACGTTTGATCAATCCGAAAAAAATTTTTTTGAAGATTTCTCGGCAATTTTGTATTTCGGCTCAAAATCGATTTTTTTAATTATATAAGATACATTTTTTTTTTAACTGCTCATAACTTAGTCAAAACTGAACCGATTTTAATGACTCTGGGTTCAAAATGATAGTAATTACTTGCACGAGCGACTTCATGTACAAACAATACCAAAAAAATAGTTGAAAATTTTTTATTTTGTAAAAAATTTTTTCGAAATTCAATACAGCGCACGCTCGATAACGTGAACTAATTCAAACCAAGGCAGTTCACGTTAACAAAAATGTTCACGTTCTGGAATGCCCAAAAAGACTAAGTAAATATATTTTTTCACATTTTATTCTTGCTTTCGTTACATATTTTTTGAAAATTAAGTCATACTATGGTTTATTTAAAAAAATCAGTCATCTTTTTTTGTATTTTCTGTTTTTCTAAAATTTGAAGCACAGCTTTCTCCCTTAAGCGTCTTAGCACATATCATATCATTTTGATCGACGTCTTCATGACCAGCCCATATTAACGCCTTGTTGAAAATTTCAACTGCTACAGTCGGCTTAATTTGCCCAGTTGCTCTGATACGCTGTCATCATCGGACTCGTCCTCCTGTTGATGATCGTCATCTGCATTGCGCCCCTCGATATCTTTGTTCCATTCATGAATGGCTGGTAACGTGAATTCAATCTGAAATTTTTAATAAAAAAAAGTGTTTTCAATAACCCATATACATATCTTTGAGCATATCTGCAAACACGAACGAACCTCAGGATTTAAACTACTAAGGACATCGACGGTGTTGCTCATGAAGGTGCGAAGTTCAGCTTCCCATTTTTCTTTTAAAACCGCCAACGGATCATTATCTTCGGGATCGTCATTGTTTACCGCAAAATTTAAAAGACTGTTCCAGCACTGAGTTAATGTTGCTTCACCAACACAAAACCAAGCCGCATCCAAAAGATTTATAGTTATTTTTAAGTTAATTTTTTTCAACGACTCGAGCAAATCAGACTTTGTCGCTCTAGTGAAGCTAGAAGGCTGTTTCTGTAATGCAACTTAGTGATTTTTATCGCTTTCTGATACATCAGTTGAATGAGGGGAGCAACGTTTGGTGGCATAAACATTGCTGAAATTTGCCCATGCGCCATTATCAGTTCAGTTTCATTTGGGTGAGAAGAAGCGTTGTCGATTAGGAGGAGAGCTTTAAGTGCTAAGGCTTTCTCCTTTAAAAACGATGTGACCTTAAAAACAACCAGTTAACCTTAAAAATCGGACAAAACTTAAAAGGAATATTCACCTGTGGAACAAATGACTCATGAAACCTTTGCTTGAAAATGGCCGACGTCGTCCAGGCGGATTTCGAGCTCTTATAGTGGGACACTGAAAGCTTTTAAAGCAGCGTGGATTCTTCGCATTTCCAATTACCAAAAGCTTAAGCTTGCGGGATCCAGTGGCGTTTGAACAGCATAAAAACGTGATTCGCTGCTTCTCGGACTTTACCCCTGGGGCTCTCTTCTCCAAACTTGACGCGTACGTTTTATCTAGCAAAAGTCTCCAGAATAACCTAGACTCATCAGCATTATAGGTATAACTGGTCGTTGCACAACTCCAATTTGGCCATTTGAGCTTTAAGTTTTTCTTTAAACGGATCCACTAGCTGAGGTTGCGAAGATAGTTTTTCGCCTGATATTTTAAGAAGGTGAATACCGTACCTCTTCTTGAATCCTTGGAGCCATCCATCACTACCGAAGAAGTTTGCTTCATTTTCTTTAAATTTTGCATACAGTGTTTTTGCCTTTTCTTTCACCATTAGAGCACTTACTGGACAGTTTTTATCTCGCATTCGGATAAACCAACCAAACTGCTCATAACTTTGTCAAACATGAACCGATTATAACAATTCTGGGTTCAAAATGATCGTCATTACTTGCACGAGCGACTTCATGTACAAACAATAGCAAAAAAGTAGTTGAACATTTATATATTGTAATAATTTGGCAAAAAACAAAAAGTGCGAAACAGGTTTTTTACTCAAAAATTCATTACTCAAAAACAACCGATTTTAGCTACTGGGCATTCAGCTCAATTGAAGTTTGAGGTGTCCTCTTGATTTGGAAAAAGTTAAAAAAAAAATACACTTTTTGAAATATTGAATTTCGAAAAAATTGTTTTTTGCAAAATAAAAAATTTTCAAACAATTTTTTGATCTTGTTTGTACATGAAATCGCTCGTGCAAGTAATTACGATCATTTTGAACCCAGAATCATTAAAATCCGTTCATTTTTGACTAAGTTATGAGCAATTAAAAAAATTTGTCTTATGTAATTAAAAAAATCGATTTTGAACCGGAAAACAAATATGCCGATAAATCTCGAAAAAACATTTTTTCGGGCAAACAAAAAAAAAGTGTCTCATTATTTTGACCAGAGAGCAACATATTTAAGTTACATCCGGAGCAATTTAGGGGTTGGACATTCGGCCATAACACTCGGTTTGAGTCCAAACAACCCTATTGAATATTATTTGAATAAATCATACTTTAACAGGTTATTTACTGCTAGAATTCCAGCTAGATGTGAGTGGGTTGACAACATACCTGGTCTAAAAGCTGCCTACGATTCTTTACTGATAGCTCAAAGCTGATAAAGTTGGATTTGATGTCTACTATGAGAAGCCAAAAAGAAGCGTTTCGGCTAGTCTTCCTAATCACTGTAGCGTATTTCATTCTGTAGCTGAACTTTAAGCAATTAATGAGGTAGGTATCTGGTGAGACACAAATGTGACTACCTTCAGAGAAATCTTTATTTACTCCGATTGAATCTCTTGGTGGGGTTGTCACTAATTCCATCATTGATCGCAAATGCCGGGCGTCTCTTAACGACGTTCTGTAGACAATACTAGCTTGCCGAAATCAATACATGGTTGTATATCGAAGGAAACATTTTCATCACTGTCGGAGGCCGATATAAAAAATTGGACTTAAAGAACTCAGCAAAGGATTAGCGGCATCAGCAGAAGTATTAGCAACTTTGTCACCGAAGAAACGAGCGTACGAAATATTTGAAACAGATTTCTTCGAATTTACGACGCTTTTGGATTAGATTTTAAACTTTCTTCCAAGCTTAGAACCTGGTTTCTGTGTAAAAATTTTAGCAAGAAAAGCTTTTTTTTTTCTTTTTTTAATTTATGGAGAAATTTGTTTTTCTTATACTTTATTTTGCTTTTTTGTTACCGGAGGAATAACACCTTTACAAACGTTTACTACAGTAGTTCTAAAAATCTCGAAGCGCTTAGAAACGTTAAGATGATGAAACAAGGAATCCCAGTTAATGTTCAGCAAAAGATAATTCAGATTCAAAAAATCACATAACTTAAGATTGAGTGAAAATTTTTTATTTAAACTACTAATTTTAGTATATTAAAAAAATTAAAGTTCAAGAACTAGTGGCACATGATGCATATCCGATTTGATAATAAGTAGAGCACACTCAAGTATGGAAAAATTTACGTTTTTACCTAAAAATATCAACGCTGCAGTGCCACCAAGTTTGCTGGGAAAGAGTAACTTGCATGATACCAATACTTAAGAAACTACACTGGCACACAAAAAAAAAAGTTGTCCGTTTCGACCCGCTGAATATGAATTTAAAGTCAGTTTGGGCCGTCCAGCCTTCAATTTCGAGTAAATTGCAAAAAACCCCAAAAAATAGCGAAAGTTCGAATAAAATAGCAAAAAATTGATAAAATAGCAGAAAATTGCTGCTGAACAAATAGAAATAAATCTTTTAAACACAATAAAATAAATTTATTGTATTGTTTATTAACAAAATACAAGATTAAAATCTGAAAAGGCAAACAAATTGTAAAATCTATGAAAATGACGTATAAAAAGAATTAGAAGAATGATTTTCCTAACTTTCAAACTGTTGTCCGGTGGTATCGAACTCTTTTATTTTCAAATGATCTACGGAGAGGATTTCTCTTTCGTTTGTTATTATCTTTTGGTATATCTCTTTTGAGTGTCCAGCAATAGTCTGCCATCATGTTGATATTCCAATTTCCTTGATACCTAGTCTCCATTTCACTTATGTCTTGATGAAAACGTTCTCCCTGTTCTTCACTGTACTCCCCAAGATTCTCAGGAAAGAAGTCGATGTTAGAATCTAGGAAGTGTAATTTTAGGTTCATTAAGCATCCTAAGGTTTTGTAATTTGTCACTAATTTTTCGACTATTGTCCTGTAATTTTCACTTTTATTATTTCCTAAAGTTATGACACACATTTTTTAAACTTACCCAAGCTGCTCTCTCCGTATCATTCATAAAATTAGCATCCTGAAATAGAGTTCTAATTTGGGGTCCATTAAAAATTCCCTCTTTCAATTTGGCATCACTTATCGCGGGAAGCTTTTCTCTCAAGTACTGAAAACAATCACCATCCCTGTCCAGAGCCTTGACATATTGTTTTATGAGACCTAATTTGATGTGAAGTCGCGGTAGCAGATAGCTTGAAGGCTGAATTAATGGTGTTCGTATGACATTTTGAGTACCGACATTTAATTGCACTCTCGTAGGCCATTCTTTTTTCACATAGTGATTCTTTCTGTCTCTGCTAAGCTTCGTGGAATGGGCCATTGGAATTGGCGCTAATATGTTTCCAATGTGAAGCAAGACAGCTTTGAGACTTCTAGTTGATGAATCTATAAAGAGTCTCCACTCATCGTCTTTATATATAGATAGTAGGTTTTAATTCATCAACCAAGCCTTTAACATTGGAACAATACACCACTGAGTTCTCATCGTCCTTTGTGAAAAACTTCCGGAACTCCTCTTCTCGATTCCGATAAAAGTAAGCCGTTACCTTTTAAGCTAACATATTTTTATTTGTAAGTCTTGATACTGGCATCAGCTCCATCCTTAGGCAAATTTAAATAATAAATAATAAATGATTCAGGGTCTTTCGTTTTCCCATCTGGCATGAAATCTTCGTCTTTGGGATTTTCATCTTCAGAAATTTCTTTTTCCTTTTCTTCCTCTAATGGCACTTCTTCTTTTTCTACTTCCATCTCTTCAAGAGCTTCGGATTCATCAACAATAACTGTTTTCTGTGGCTTAACAGCTGTTGAAACATTGGCGTACTGTATTTTACTTCTATTCGATGAAGTAAAACCGGCAATTTCCATCATACAGAAGAAACAGTTATGCGAACTAGTTGGTGAAGTCCAGCTCATGGGAATTGTAAATTTTAAGTTTTCTCTGTTTTTGGTTTTTTCCCATCGTGTCAACATAATATTACATCGACCACAAACCCAGACTGAATCCAAATTTGTAATTTGAATGCAAAAACATCCTTTATGATTTCATTTTACTCTATCTGAAAACGCTCTGCGGTTTTTTACCGGCTCAAACTCCCACAAACGTAACAAAATAGATCAGGACTCTTATTGCATAGATGGGAATTGCTTCTTGTAACAGTATACTCTCCAGTAGCCAAGTTTTCCACTACTAAAGAGCTGAAGTCACTGGATGACGCCGCCTGCGGACCTGTTTCTCCCCCTAACCATGTGCTATCAACTTGGTGAGGTTAGGTTATGTTGGAGCGGTAGTCTTGTGGGACACCCGCAGGCTCACAGCCTATTGTGGTGTGGCGTGGGGAGCTTGTCCCTATCTCTCCTAACACCAGTGTGTGCTTTTCAGAAACTTTAGAATATCTTCGATTTCTGCAGAACTGAGATCTTCCAACTCATTGCCTACCTAGAATAGTAAACCTACGTCTCGGTAGAACAGGACAATGGCCCAGTAGGTGCGAGATTGTCTCTTCCTCCTCCTCATGTAGACAACTTCTACAGAAGTCATGTGTTTGCACACCCACCTTTTGGGCGTGCCTACCTATTAGGGAGTGCACCGTTATGACTAAAATCAGTGTGCTAAAACTATGCTTATTTTCGCAGCTTGGCTATCAGTGAAAATGTAGATATCATTTCCGGATATCGCATCACACTGTATCAGAATCCCGACTTTTATTATTGCCATCAGTTCTGCCTGAAAGACACTACAGTAGTCGGGGAGCCGAAAACTGAAGGAGATCCCCAGATGTTCGGAATATACACCTCCGTCCACCCTGCCCTCGAGCTTTGACCCATTTGTGTATACATGGATGGACTCGCCCTGTCTCACATCGTCCTGTTCCCACTCTTCCCTTGAGGGTAGGAGGGTCGTAAGCAATGTAATGACAAGTATAGGCGGGAGTGCGTAGCCCACCAGTCCGGGAAGCCCCAAAGTGCCAGCCAGGATTTTACCGTGACCATAATCCGTGTTTGACCACTTACTTAGAGTGTTCAGCCTTATTGCCGCACTGCCTATATATTGCCTGCAGATCTACCGGAAGGAAGTTTAATGTCGCATATAATGCTTTCGATGGTGTGGTTGACATGGCACCGGTTATCAGAACAGATGCTTGTCTTTTAACCTTGTCAAGTTTTTTGATGTTCATACCCTTCTCAAGGGCATGCCACCATATTACAAAACTATAGTAGAGAATTGGCCTAACCACTGCTGTGTAGAGTCAATGCATAATTCTGGGTTCCAATCCCCATTTCTTCCCAATAAGCCTTCCGCAGGAGTACATTGCGGTCATAGCTTTGCGTGCTCTGTCTGCGACTGTGAGCCCCCAATTTAGCTTCCTATCTAGTACAAATCCTAGATATTTTGCCCTTTCTGTTACTCTAAATGGTTTCCCCTCCTAGGAATATTTGTTGAGGAGCAGGTGTTTTGTGTTTCCTACTAAACAGTATCAGATCCGTTTTTTCCCGATTTACTTCTAGTCCTCGACTTCTACACCAAAGTGATAATCTGTTGAGAGATCTTGAAGATCACAAAATGATGGAAGGTGTTTCCTCGAGATTGCTATTACAATATCATCGACATATGATATTGTTCTTTCTCCCATTTTTTCAAGTTATTGTAGAAGATTATTGACAGTTAGGTTCCACAGAAGTGGAGATATTACGCCACCTTGGGGTGTACCCCTGATCGGAAATTTCTTAATGAATGTGTCACCCAAATTTTCGCTTATCGTTCGCCCAGTTAGCATTCGTTCCTTTAGCGAAGTGGTAATTGCTTCCGGATATATATTATTGAAGGCACCCTCAATGTCTACATAGAGAGGCAGCGAGGGTATATGCTTTATGGTGAAGTGATTTCTCAACTGTGTCAACTAGCGTATAGAGCGCTGTTTTCACTCATTTTCCTTTGCTGTATGCATCTTGGGAAGGTGATAACTTGTCGCTAGTCCTTCGATTTCGTATGTGTGGTTTTCCCTCATTTTGGAATGAATACCACTTTTACTTCTGCCCATTTCTTGGGGATGTGATTAAGTTATAACGCCGCCTCAAAAATGAAATTGCAATAATACTTCTGCTCAAATATGAACGAGACAGATTTAATAAAACACAAACGGTTAATTATTGTTCAATTTTTATTTTAACTCCTTCAAAGTAATCACCATTGAAGGCGATACACATATGCCAACGTTTTTTCCAACCATCATAGCATTTCTGGAAGGCCGATTTCGGTATGGATTTCAGTTCTTTCTTCGAATTCTCTTCTATGACTTCACTTGTCTCAAAATGTTTTCCACGGAGCGGCAACTTGAGCTTGGGAAACAGGAAAAAGTAACATGGAGCCATATCAGGCGAATACGGTGCTTGCGGAACGATATTAACTTTATTTTTGTTCAAATAATCGCGAACAAGACGTGATGTGTGAGCTGGTGCATCATTGTGATGCAAGAACCATGACTTGTTGTCCCACAATTCCTTCCTTTTAAGACGAATGTTCTCGCGCAAACGCTTTAAAACGTCTATATAATATTCAGCGTTAACCGATCGGCCTTGCGGAAGGAACTCCGAGTGCACCACACCGTCGTAATCGAAAAAAACAGTCAGCATAACCTTAATTTTTGAGCGACTTTGGCGTTTTTTGGGTTTCGGCCCCTCCGGGGAGCGCCATTCCGATGATTGTTGGGCTGTTTCGACGTCATACTCTTAAACCAAAGTCTCGTCACCAGTTATGATGTGCCGGATGTCCGTATCAGTCATGGCGAGCATTTCCTTAGCGACAGTTTTGCGTTGTACTTTTTGAAGAAAATTTAACAATTTTGGAACAAGACGCGCGGACACTCGTCTCATGCCAAAGACATCATGAATAATAGTATGAACGGATCCATTTGATATGCTCAGCTCACTAGCTATCTCTCTTTCGGTCACACGGCGATTTTCAAGCACAATTTCCTTTACTTTTCCGATGTTTTCGTCGTTTACTGATGTTGCTAGACGACGTTCATGAGGCAAGTCTTTGAACGATTTGTACCACTGGAAAACACGAGCACGCGATAGAGCAGAGTCCCCATAGGTTGTCTGCAACATTTTTAAGGCGTCTGAAGCCGAAATTTTGTTGGACTAACAAAATTTCAAACAAATTCTTTGTTCAACTTGAATTTTCATCGTTAAATTCGAAAAACACACTCGAGCTTGACTTGTTTAGAGTAGCACAGAAAACAAACTATGTGACATATCACGCTGAAATTTGCCATGTAAGCTTATAACAGTCCTACCATCCAACAAAAAATTTATTTTTGCCATATGTCATCCGCGGACCGTTATTGATAAACTCTCGTTCATATTTGAGCTGAAGTATGTTTTGTATGTTGCAGATCAGCGGGGATGATTCCATCTGGCTCCGGGGATTGGTAAGGTTTGCAGCTGCCAATGGCAAATTTTATGTTATCCTCCGTTATAAAATCTGTTGGGGGACTCCCGTTGTGAACTATAGGGTGAGTTATACTGTCTTTGTTGCAGAGAAAACCTGGAAAGTGTGTCTGCCATAGTAATTCTAGTGTTTCTTCACTGGCAGTTGTACAATGATGTGAACTACAGTAAGTAAAATACATATCACTAGGACTATTGACGTCGGATTCGATAAGGCCTGATTTGGATAAAGTTCTTGACCAGTTAACGTTACACAAACTAAATTCTCCCAGAACACAAATATTGTCATCGCTTACTTTATTCAAAGCCAAAGAAGGAATGTTGTCGAACTGGGCTGTGTAAAGATTGTAGCTACTGTTAGATTGAGAAATATCAGGAATGTGTACACAAAGTTGGTCAAACGTGATGTTTACATATCACAGCTATTAGAACTCCGCCACCTCTAGCATATTCAGTTAAATTGACATTTCTATTCCTCCGAAAGACATTGTAGATGTTGGAGTCAAAGTACTCCTCGCTGAAAAAGCTTCGGTCAACCATGTCTCGATGATGACTATAATATCGTATTCTTGATGTGAGGTAAACCATTTTACAAGCCGAGGCTTCTAATACCAAACGTATTTTGCACGTAGATTTTTAGGCGGTTACGATCTTCGCCTATCCCGATTGATTTCCTTTTCACAGATTTAGGTTGAACACCTTTCTTAACCCTAGAACACACACCCGGGTACAAATGTATCCACTTCAACTTGAAATATTGTTGACACCATTGATTCCAGCGGTCGGTTGAAATATGTTTTAATAGCAATTTTAGTCGAAAAATTTCTCGTCACTTGACGATTTATGGCTCTGGCTTCAATAATGGGCATACACAATGCTTCAGCCAAGCTGCGCAGGATCTGCTTACGCTTGTTGTTTGTTCTCCAAGGCAACATAGGGTTATTCAAATCGTAGACAATGTAGGCTGCAAGAGCTGTAATGTCCAACATGTTGAAGAGCATCGCTTGTGGCCATCGTTTTGTTTGTCTTTGTGTTGGATATTCCGCAAACATTTGGTCCATTCGATCAACACCACCTTTGGTACGATTATAATATTCAATAATTTCAGGTTTCCCACTGTCAGCTATTTCAGCATCATTATGCATGGTCGAAAGCAAAATTACTGCTTTATTTTTTTTGGGAACATAAGAGCACATTGTCACATTATTTTTGAAGCCAAATGTCGTTGAACCAATTGTCCTGTTTTTGTTCTGCTTCATTTCTTGAGGAATATATGATTTGTTTTTGCGCAAAGTTCCAACGATCGTGAGTTTCCAGGTGAGAAGCAGTTCTGCAACTGGCAAGGTCGTAAAAAAATTGTCCATTGTAATGTTTCGGCCACTTCCTTGGTATTTGGCAGACAAATCCTTCACCACTCGTTCGCCTTGGTTCGTTTCCCTACCAGTTTCTGCTTGGCCAGTATATATTTGTCCATGCAGTGGATATGCATTTGTGGCATCGCAAATCCACCAAACCTTGACACCATATTTAGCAGGTTTTGACGGTATGTACTGCGTAAACCGTGTGCGTCCACAGTAAGGAAATAATTGTTCATCAATCGTCAAGCATGAGCTGGACTTGTAATGTGCAGCAAGATTATTGTTCATCATCGTCCACAACTCACTGATCGGTGCTGCTTTATCAGTTAGTAAGCGTGTTGCACGAGTGTTTTTATCGTCAAATCTTAGGAACCGCAATATCGAACAGAAACGGTTGACTCCCATTGTGGCGCGATATTAAGGATAGTTTTTGACGCTCTATAAATCTCGAACATGTTCTCCATTGCTATGGTTCGCACCAGTCATAATAAGTATGCCAAAAAATGCATACAGCTCTGTTATTGACACAGGCGTCCATGGCTTAGGAGTTGTGTTTGGATGCGCATTGTTGTAAGCATTATAAGTTTCTTTTGCTAACTTATTTGTGTGGCGCATAATTATATCAGCCATTTCAACGTTCAAGAAACATTTGAATGTTTGCTCTATTGACAACTTTTCAGTGCATCTAGCTGGTCCAGAACGTTCTCTTATAATATTTTGTCTGAGTACCTGACGACTTACATTTGGTTCTTTCATCCACTCAGTACCATCACGTGCAACAAATTTTTCGCCACTAGCAGGTAATTCATTATTTTCTTCTACTTCTTCTTCTTCATCGTCTTCTTCATCATCCTCATAGTCCGCATAATCAGGTAATACTTCTGCGGCACTTTGCGAAACTTCAGCATCGTCATCAGCAATTTCAATGTCATTGAATTGAATTTCTTCTTCATCTTCTGAGTCAAAGTCATAGGGAGCGTCATCGTCACAAATTTCATCAAATAAAGATTGTATATATGATTCTCGCTGTTCCTCAGTTACCCTGCATAATAAAAAAAATTAGTATATGTTTACATTCTTGCTTATTTTACATTTTTTACCTTCTATATGCTGCACTTGATAAATATTCGTTTCTTCTTGAAGTCATTTCGTATCCAGTTATTTATAGTTTCACTTATATTTATTTTCACTTATATTTTCACTTCTTACACTTTTGAGCACCAAAACAATAATGAAAATATCAACAGGCAGCATTTATAACAACACCTCGTGTGAAAACAACCCTTGTAGCTGCATATAAAATACAAAAACCAGTTATACCAGTGTATTTGCTACCTACGTACCCATACCTTGCGCGACCTTTTTGCACATATGTATCTTTTGAACCAGGTAGAATATTTCAATGAAATACAAACCAAAATGTGTATTCGTTGTTACTCTACAAGTATGTTATTATAAATTACATTATTTTGTTTTGCATTTATCAGGACAACAACAAAAACAAAAATCCACTGTTGCATGTCCTGACTTTATTTGCCCATATCGCTGGAACCAGTAGGAATATTCGAATGAAACAAAAGACAAAATACTTGTTATATAATAAAATATACATTTAAAAAAAAAATCATAGAAATCGGTTGAATAAGCATTAAAAAAACCGCAAAATAAGGTCCCGGGTACAAACGTATTCCGGGTGTGTGTTTACGTGGTATTTTCTGGGTGTGTGTTCTAGGGTTAATAAAACTCTAGCAGAAGATGGCGTTTTCTTCAAAACCAGTGTACTTAGCAATATAATCTTTAAGATGGTCAGCAGTTACTGAATATGGAAAAGGTGATAGATGTAACCATCTCATTTTCGGTACAACGCTTAATTCATTATTGTTGTTAGATCCAATAATTATAGGTTGTTTGAGCTTGCGGCTATTATTTTTGCGAACCGATCTTCACATAGGGCTTATATCTACATCTACGTAGAAGTATGAACATTCTTAACAGGCGGCATAGGTGACAAAGTAGATGGTATGCAGCAGCATCAGCATAGGGCGACAGATTTAAGTTCATAGCAGTTGAGAGAGCAGTGTCGGCACTTTTAGCAGACTGCGAAGGTAACGACAGAGCTGGGTAATAGCAGCCGGCACAGGCGACCAAACCCACATATGTATGGGGAATGATTATACTGCTACAACAACAACAACAACCAAACGGGAAATGATGAAGCTGGAGCAGCAGCAGTGGTCGAGAACTTTTTATCGGAGATTTTATTAAAAATAAAAACAAAACCAATTTATCTCTATTTTAACGAAACTTAACTTTATTGAGTTCTTAATTGAGTTTATCTTTAAATTCCCACTTAAGAACTAAGACTAATGCTATGTTCAGACTGTGCTGTCTCCATTGCTATGGTGCATGGTGATCGATCCTCTACTCACCACCATAAACGATACGCACAAGCATATGCGGACGACTTTGCCTGTTTGAAAACAGGCTCTTCTTTTATGGGCATCTGTAGGAAAGTGCAGAAAACTTTGGATATTATTGACTCTCGGTGTTGTTCGAAAAGGCTATCGGCAAACCCTACCAAGACTGGTATTGTCCTCTTCACCAGAAGGAGGAAGCTTGATGGACTCGTTCTACCTAGGCTGAAAGGAGCCACAATCCAGCTATCCAAGGAAATTAAATATCTTGGAGTAATCCTCGATAGTAAACTCCTTTGGAAGTCGCACGTTGAAACAAATACATCCTAATCAGTGACAGCCTTCTGGCAGTGGAAGGGTGTTGTTGGGATCTTTCCCCTAGGAAGATTCTATGGATCTACACGGCTATGATAAGACGTATTATCACCAATGCATCAGTGGTCTGGATGAGGAGTATCTCTCTCGTGGGAGTCAGGAGGACCTTATAAAGACTACAACGCACTGTGGCCAACTGTTGCAAAGGAGCTTTTACGATTACTTCAGGCCCGGCATTGGATGCTTTGGTTAGTCTACCACCACTTGATAATTCAATGATCCAAAAAAAAGACCTTCAATCTGCAGGCTGAAAAATAATGGGAATTGGTACGACGCCTGTCCGGCATTAGACAACAAAGTCTTCGATCCAATGATCCTCGCCATTCTCCTTGACTCCATGCCATCTAGAGTCGTACTTGACAAAAGGCACAGTGTGGTGTTACCAGAGGTTCAAACTCAGAATATGAGCCCGGCAAACACTGTTCTCGTGCTTTCAAGGATGGCTCCAAGGACCGCGCACGGTTCCAGCCCTAGTGTCTAGAATCAAGCGGGCCAAAACTACACTTTGCTCTTGAAATGCACCCATCTGCGTTTCAAGAGGAGATGTACGCTGTTCAAGAAGCGATAAACTTTGTTGTATGTGTATGTATAGACAGCCCTTCAACCACTTCAAGGCTAGTTGAGTACTGTAAATCCAGGTTAAAATATGTCGGCAGACATAATTTCCTGTTGCTAACATGGGTCCCGGGACTCGTGAGTATTGCTGATAACGAGATCTCTGACTCTTTATTTAGAATGTGCTCTGACACCAACTTCTTTGGCTCAGAGCCCGTTCTGCCACTATCTTCTGCAGCCATGGTTAGCAATTAGGTTGCTCTAGCCCACAAACTTGTCTGATCGACTGCCGCAGTTCCTCCTGTCACTAAGCAGAAGGGACGGTAGGCAGCTGGTTGGACTGATGACGAGCCACTTTCAATGGGTACAGCACATGGAAAAGGTGGGTATCTCAGACAATGCATTCCGCCCAGCATGTAAAGAGGACGATGAAACGGCGGATCACTTTCTGCTCGGCCTTCGCTCGAATCAGCCTTGAAGTCTTTGGCGCTGATGTGTTAAGAAGCAACCACCTTGGTTTCTAGCACCACAAGATCTACTAAAATTGGACTACAATGGATTTAATTGTGTCTGAATGCTGTACTTGCTAGTCTGCCCCGACAAAAAAAAATGTTAAGACTACCTCTTCGTTATGACAGCGTTAAGACTAAATTGAATTCTTTGAATGGTATTACTTACATATACCTTCCATTGTGTCCATCTTTCATATATGGTAAAGGTTCCAGTTGGTAAAGGTTAGTAAGTGCACGAAATGGAAATATTATGAGTATTGGCATGTGCCGCAAATGCCGATTCGGCATTTGTTAAATAAGTTCAATATTTTTGCAATTATTATGTGATAAAAACAATTCTTTATAATTACTTTATTGCAGACGGCACAAGTCGGAAATGGAAGCTCAGTTATTTTTATGAATACTAAGAAGGAATTATATGTATTGTATTATACTTAAGGGCTTCACTATAACATCGAGCCTCTGAAATAAAAACAACGACGCAAGCGGATGAAGAAGCAGATAGGGGAGAGCAGATGTAACGCAAAGTGCGACTCCCACCAGCTAACATAGCGCTTGCAGTGATAGCAGCAGCGGAGTTCGAGCCTGCCTTCGAACTCTCTGAACCAGTGATAATAACACAGGCCGACAAAATTTAACCAACATTCAGACCCAGAAACCAGACTATATATTTCCGAAGGTTTATGATGCGCTGAATCCAAATCTGGCCTCAGAATTGCTCTATTAGTTTGAGTTTTCGAGATATCCTAACCTAAAAGTGCAAAAAACCCCATTTTTGCCCATATTTGAGGTTATGTAGCCTTGCAGATGTTTTCTTTCACCAAAATTAAAGGATGGCATCTTTAAATACAATCCTTCTATTTTCAAATGGCGTTTTGTTTGCTCAAATATCATTTTTTTTCGCAGAGATATCGCATTTTGAAATTTTCATGTTTCGAAATTTTCCTACACCTGAAAATCGATTAAGATAACAGATAGACATGATATATTCGATTACTAATTTTCTTGAATTGAGTCTTATATTTCTTAAAATTTTGTCTCACACCATAAGTGTGCTGACTCACCACATCCCTACACTATCTAACCTTTGGGTACCGAGTCACACACAGCCCTAACCCCTAGAAACCACCCCTATCATACCGCGAGCAGGCTAACCCACATAACCGCAAGCAGGCTTTCCCACAAACTCCAAATTTACATACTATTAATCCATATATTTCAGGCCCTCAAACCCAAGAAAATTAGTAAGCGACTATATCATGTCTATGTTATCTTAATCGATTTTCAGGTGTAGGAAAATTTCGAAACATGGAAATTTCAAAATGCGATATCTCTGCGAAAAAAAATGATATTTGAGCAAACAAAACGCCATTTGAAAAAAGAAGGATTGTATTTAAAGATGCCATCCTTTAATTTTGGTGAAAGAAAACATCTGCAAGGCTACATAACCTCAAATATGGGCAAAAATGGGGTTTTTTGCACTTTTAGGTTAGGATATCTCGAAAACTCAAACTAATAAATTAATTTTAGTTATCAATCCGAATTTTGCATGGACAGAGAAGCAGATATTAGTTTAAATTATTTCGGATACTTTTCCTTGTAGACTAGTGTAACCGATCGTAACACAAAAACAGCATCATTAGCGCTGGAAGCAGCAAAAACCGAGCAAAAAGCAGCACTAGCAGTAAGCAAGGAGCAAGCAGTGTTAGCGTTGCTATTGACAGCTGGTTTGTTGTTTACAGCACTAGTCACTAAGTCACGTATATTTATAATATAAGTTCGGATGTTAGTAAGGATATTGTTCCTGCAGAGCATCGAACTTTTGTAGTAACTACACAGTTGTGGCTTATCTTCATTCTCACCCCGAAGAGCAGCAATTTCTTTGACGACTGTAAACAAGGTAATTTGCTGCATTGAGTAAGTAATAACATAGAGTCACAATCTCGAACAAAACAAAACTTATTTTGTACTTTCCAATCAAACCTGTTGCGAGACTCCTTTTTGCGAAGTATGACAATAATTCGACATCTTGTGGAATGAGCTGGGAATTGAAAAATATGGCATGTTTAGAGGTCAGTTCATGTGTGACTCCGATATGTAAGGTTGATGTGTGAGGTCGTTCTGTTACTTGCAGCCCGCTGGTAGCTACAATATTTTATTGCTTCATTGAGTTATTACTTACTCTATGATTGCTTTCGTAAGATCCCTAGAAGCTTGTCACTAGATTCAATTCTTGGGACCGACATATCCGTACATTCTCTTTTCATTTAAATTTTATTAAAATTGATTAAAATATACGAATTTAGATAGATCACAACATATTCATATGTACTTGCATACATACATATATATTGCTAACTTCCCAATGTATGTATGATACAACAGAATTGTTCCTAATTTGGCAAATGGTGATATTTTTGCTGTGGCGAGTACGTGCCCGTGCATATACATATGTATATGTATGCCAACTCATATGTACGTGCATATGTACATATGTATGGATTAGGGATTGGGAAATATTGTCGCAGGGAATAGTGTACGCATTTTTGCGTGTGCGTTTGTTTTTCTACGTTCCCATAAGAATTTATGGTAATGATGATATTTCGTATACACGTACATACATACATATCTATTTATAAGGACAAAAGAAAATTAATGAAATTTGTTTCAATATGAACCAGAAGAACTTGGAATTAAGTGACTGATAATTGATAAATGTGTTTTATCTACAACTAGCTGGTTTACTGGTGAGTGTGAGGATCCAAGGATTCACTTCTTAGACTGGACTGTTGAAAAAGCTCCTGGACTGTTGAAAAAGTTCGATGGCCCAAGTAATATTTTCGTATCGTATCGTATTTAGCTCGAATTTGAAAGCATGTTAATTCGACTCGGAGGTAATATCATAATATTACTTTCTAAATGCATAAAAATACGCAAATCATCGTTCCGAGTAATAAAGGCGACAAATGCTGGCTTTGCTCGTAAACACAAAGAGTAAAGGCTCAATATAAACAGTCTGCAAAGATGAATGAATTTTGGTAAAAATTGTTTCCTTAGTGAGCTAGACTACGCTGAATTCCGATATTCCGATTTGTTTATTTGGCTTATCATAGCTTTTATATTTTCGATGAAATAAAGTCTAAAATGACAGTTAAAAATGTTTTTTTCTAAAGCATTTCAACAATCCAAATTCGCCTATATTTCGGACAGTAAAATATTTTATTTATACCCGCGAAGAAGACACGTTGTACAGGAGCCAAGCAAGTTCTGCGCCGGGCGCACATAAAATGTATATGTAAACATTGGTACACTATAGCAAAAAAAAAACAGTAATTTGGTTTAAAAGTAAATTTCTTACTTCACGGAAGATGGGGTGAGCTCGTTTTATGAATGATCGAGCCTCGCCTTGAGAAAAATGCGCTTGCGTTTATGAATGAAATAGTTCGTGCTGTATTAAAGAACATTTTAGAAGGCTGTGTCTGCGCCTATGAGGGTATTTTTGTTTTTGAAAATACAATATTTAAAATAACGACTGAGGGACGGCAAATTTCATTAAGTAAATAATAAAGGGCATATGGGTATTTTCACAAAAAGGTCAACCACGAGTGCAAAACTCAAACTGTTCCTGAGAACTTTTTATTGATGAATAATAAATCTCAAATGTGTTTACTTAATAAATATAAAATAATTTTTTTTTTCTTTTAATTTTAAACCGAAAAAGATTATCGCAAAAAATGAAAAGTGATAGCAATTTATTAGAAAAGAAGAAAGAAAAGGACCGTGTTAGGCAGCAAGTTTTGCGGCAAAAAAAGAGCGTAAATAATATTGTTAGTTTGAATTGCGAAATTTACAGCTGTAAGCAAACGATGGGAAAAGCAATAAAAAAAGTTGAGCGTGCGTTACCTAAAAACCTAAATAGAAAAACAGCTATCCTCAAATCTGTATGCAATAAATATCTTAGGCCAACAGAAACGATGGATGAAAATACTACCAAGTCATCAAAAAGCCTGATGCATGAAAAATTAATTGAAAAATTCTTTTTGCAAGATGGAATAAGCGTTCAAGCTCGTGGGACAAAGAATACAATGCTAATCAATGGGAAAGTAGTCTCGAAACGTTTTATTCTTATGACCTTAACAGAAGCATATCAACTCTTCAAAACCGAATATACCGAGGAAAAAGTCTGTAAAACTATTTTTATTCGTTCTAAGCCAACTTATGCATTCAGTTAATCAATAATTTACGACACAATATTTGTATCTGTAAGTACCATGCAAATTTTATTTTTTTACTAGAAGGCTGTGCAAAGATTATACCGCAGATTCCTGCCAAAGCTGATTTATTTCTTATATCAGTTTGCTGCGACGTTATGAATGAAAAGTGCATGGCTAATACTTGTGACAGCTGTGTACGCGATATTAAAGACGATCTAGTTCCAATACAGTTTATTAATCAATTTGATACGCTAATCAAATGGAAACATTGGAGAAAAGTAGACGATCGCATATCTGTAAACTACACTATTGGTCTTTTAAGCGACTTAATTCATGATGTAGAGATTCAGCTACCAGCTTTTAAAACGCATTGTTTTATTAAACGTCACCAACAAAATTACTTTGAAATTAAAAAGAAAAGTTTAGCAGTTAATGAAATTGTTATTCAAGTTGATTTTGCTGAAAATTATCGCTTGACATGCCAAAACGAAATTCAAGTTATAACCAAGTAACAGTGTTTACATGCGTAGCTTGGGTTCTTGGTGAAACCAAGTCCTATGCTGTTATCAGTGATAGATTGACTCACAGTAAATTCGACGTTTACTGCTTTATTCCCAAAATTATCAATATCTTACAAAACCAGTACAAAGGAGTTACCAGCATTTATATTTTCTCTGATGGAAGCACTTCCCAATTCAAAAATAAATGTATTCCTTCTAGTATTCCAAGACTTGCAGCTGATTTTCATTGCGGAGTCTTAGAGTGGAATTTTTTCGCCACTTCACATGGCAAAGGTGCTGTAGACTGAATAGGTGCCGTAGTTAAACGAAAAGTCTGGCAAATCGTTAAAGCAAGAAATATCATTCTCGGTGATGCCTTATGCTTCTATGAATGTGCTAAGAACAACATTGATGGAGTTAAAATTTTGTATATCTCTGGAACACAAATTGATAGTTTTTCTAATCAACTGTCGGAATTATGGCAAAATGTTCCAAATATCAACGGAGTTAAAAGTATGCATTGGTTTTCATATTTCGACAGTAAATGTATTGAAGTTGCTCGGACGGCCTATTCATTAAAGAAAATAATTAAAATAGACCATCGTAAAAACTAATAACTTTCCTCTTAATTTTTTAAGTCGTTTTTACTGTAATATTACTTGAGTTTTTATTTTCAATAAAATTGAAGTGTTATAATGAAAAAAATTCTATTTCCTAGCTCATGGAAAATTTTGTCGCGTCCGCTATGTCGCGTCCGTATTTCTTCTATACTCAATTAAAAAAAACGAAGAGAAAATTATCATATTTCATAAACCTACGAATAGCAGTCATCTGTTCGCATTTATTAACATATATATTGTACAATATATATATAAAAATCCTTAATTTGCTGAATTTTGTATATTTCTGAATGCGCCTCAAAAAAACTTCTATTTTTTGTCGCGTCCGTATCACTTTATAATTGCTTATAACTACTTACTTATTTGTAAAAGATCTTTCCCGTATATATTAAAATCTAGCACTCCGTCAGCCCTTTAAAACAATATCAATATATATTATATAAACTTTTACTTTGTCTTCATTGAAAATGCCCATATGCATACATATGTATTTTATTAACCGTTATAGATAAATTCAAATATGTATGTACATTTATGTATGTAGATAAGTCAAATCTTTGATATCTTGATATACAGGGTGGCCCATATAGCATTTGCTTTTAGAACCACCCTTTTTTTTTTGAATATGGTAACACAAATGACATGCCAAATGTGTTCATAATTTACTTAAAAATTTGACATTTACGAAATGGGACGCTATATGCTTGAAGAAAATTGGGAAATACTCAAAACCTATTTCCAAAGTGGTGAGTCTTCTTCTTCTTCTTTTAACGATTTGCGAACTGGCAAGCTCACTCTGAATGTAGCTTTTAATATTGGCATGGTTGAACGACGCGATCGGACGTAACTGCTCAATGATACTCCTCAATCCGCTCACGAATTCGGTCGAATACTCAGGTTCTTTGGAATACTCAAAAAATCACCGGGGAGACGCAAGGTTGTACCGTAAACGAGCTCGGCCGGCGAGGCGTTTAAATCTGGCTTGTGTGAAGCGCGGAGGCCAAGCATAATGAGAGGAAGTGAATTGGGCCAACTGTCATCGTTTTTGCACATGATCGCAGCTTTAAGCGTGCGGTGAAAACGTTCGATCATGCCATTCGCTTGTGGATGATACGCAGTCGTGTGATTGTGTTTGAATCTAAGAATTTTTGATAATTCCCTGAACAAAGCGGATTCAAACTGCCTACCTTGATCCGTTGTGATAACGCGTGGAACACCTTAGAGAGAGATCCATCCGTTTAAGAGGGCATTTGCGACAGCCTCCGCCGACATATCCTGCAGTGGAATGGCCGTGGACCATCGGGAGAATCTGCCAATGTAAGTGAGACAATAACGGAAACCATTTGAGACCGGCAGAGGACCAATCAAATCGATGTTGACATGGTGAAATCTACCGTCAGGAATTTTAAACTCAGCAAGAGTTGCTCGATTATGTCGAGAAATTTTACTTTTTTGGAAATCGAGACATTGACTTGTCCAACGCGTGGCGTCTTTTTTCATGTCTGGCCAGAAATAGCGTTCTGTGATAAGCTTGCTGGTAGCATGTTTGCCGGGATGACAAACATTGTGTACCAGATTGAAAATTTGTTTTCGTAAGGCTTGTGGAATGAAAGGGCGAACCCTCTCCTGGGAAATGTCGCAAAATAGGGGTAACTCGGAATCATGAATTGTGATTTTGTGAAGCTTGATATGAGTGTTGGAATCTGGACTCAACAATGATGTCAGCTTCTCATCATTGCTTTGCAACTGAGCGATATCACGATGGCCAATTTCACTTTTGGAAATGGATTCGATTCTTGATAGAGCGTCTGCCACAACGTTATCTTTGCCCGATATGTACCGGATGTCTGTGCAATATTGGCCAATCAAGTCAAGATGCCTTAACTGTCTAGGCGAAGCTTTTTCCGGTTTTTGCTTGAAAGCAAACGTAATGGGCTTGTGGTCGGTGAGAATGATGCATTCACGACCCTCGATCATGTATCTATTATGCTTGACAGCCAAGTAGATTGCCAATAATTCACGATCGTAGGTACTGTATTTCTTTTGGGTCTCAGACATTCGTTTGGAAAAAAAGCTTAGGGGTTGTAAATCATTACCCACTCGCTGTTGTAAAACTGCACCAACCGAAAAATTGCTGGCATCAACATTTAAAATCAGTTGGGCATTCGGCAAAGGATGTGCCAGCAGTGTGGCCTTAGCCAGATCAGACTTGCATTTTTCAAACGCCTGGGACGCCTCTTCAGTCCAGATCAATGGCGTTCTGTCTTTTTTTGTATTTTCGACAATGAGAGATTGTAGTTTACCCTGCGTGTAAGCAGCATTAGCCAAAAATCGACGATAATAATTGAGGAGTGCCAAGAAACGGCGCAGCTCATGAGCTACTGTCGGCTTTTTGAACTGGCCTCGGTTTTGGCCTTAGGAGCCGCGACGCCATCTGCCGTAATCGTGTGGCCGAGAAAAATTATTTCGGACTGGCCGAGGGTGCATTTGGCGAGATTAATCTTCAAATTGTGAGCGCTTAATCTCTCGAAAACTATGCGAAGATGCTCCCGGTGTTCGGTTTCGTTAACCGAAGCCACGCAAATATCGTCTATGTAGACGAAAACGAAATCCAAATTCATGAACAGCTTGTTCATGAACCTTTGGAATGTTTGAGAAGCATTTCTGAGACCGAATGTCGTGACGTTAAATTCATATAGGCCGAATGGGGTGATTATGGCTGTTTTTTCCTTGTCAGCCCTATCAATTGGAATTTGGTTGTAAGCACTAACCAAATCAATGATCGAGAAAATTTTGCATCCAGCAAACTTTTGTGTAAAGTCATGGATATGAGGCAAGGGATAGCGATCTGGTACTGTAATGGCATTGAGACGCCGATGGTCACCGCAGAATCGCCAGCGCCCATCTTTTTTGGGAACCATGTGTAATGGACTTGCCCATGCACTTTTGCTTGGGCAATTTTAAGTCGCTCCGGGTTGAGACGATGTGCTGCCGAAAATATGGACTGAACCGTGGTAATGATTTGATGAGTAATGTCATGAGATGGGGCTAAATCCGTATTGCTAAAAATCGGTGGAAGCGTCAGAGCCTTGAATTCGCTAATGAGATCAGCCATATTGTTATTCCCGACATTGATGGTGGATAAACGTTCATATGGAGTCATAATGGAATTGCATTTAACCACCAGTTGGGTTTTTTCGTCAATATTATTATTATTATTATTATTATTAAATTTGTATAATAACAAGTTATACAAATATAAGAAGGCAGCAGCACTAGCAGCATGGGCCATCGGCTGTCAGATAACAAAAAATGTAAATGTACTTTAAATAAGGTCTAACGTTAAGTAATTATCATATTTGCATGCTTATAAGTAAATAAAATAAACAAAGGTACATGTTAGATCCGTCTTAACAAGTCGTTGGCTTTTAGAAATTTGTAGACAGTCAGTATATTGCTTGCAGATGGCTCTTTAAGAAAATCCAGTGCAGGAGAGGATCCAAAGAATTGTTGTCTGGAGGTGTGTAGATTTCGACAAGATTGCAGAATATGATCTAAGGTTGCGGTTTCGTCACAAAAGGGGCAATCGGCTGGCAGCGTACGTTGGAGGAGGTGTGCATGTGTGAGAATAGTGTGGCCCAGGCGTAGGCGCGAGTACGGTTTGAGAACTTTTAATGGCAGATCGGAAGGAAGTGATATCTTTGATCTAGATGGATTTAAGAAAGCGTAGTGGTGTTGGTAGTTTTTCCAGTTATCTAACAGATAAATGCGCCGTTGTTTTGTAATCTCTAGGAGGATGTCACTTTTAGAGTAGTATTTATGAAGCATAGACGGTAGATTAGAAACGCTTCTAGCTGCGGCATCAGCGTTTTCATTGCCGGTAATCCCCGAATGTCCTGGAACCCACATTAGCTTAATTTTGTTTGGATAGCTTATGAGAATATTTCTAATTGTATTTATATGAGTTTGATCGTGTGTTGGACAACCGATGGCATTGATGCATGATTGGCTGTCTGTGCATATAATTATTTTGCCTTTAATTTGTTTGGCATAAATGGAGGCTTCTAACAATGCCGCTGTTTCTGCTGTAAAAGCAGAGCATATTGGGTGCAAAAAACCATGTTTGATCGTGTCCCCGTTTTCCTTTGTGACGGCAAAAGATGTTGAGGTTTGAGTTTTTGATCCATCTGTGAATATAAAATTCCATCCCTGTTTGGAGTACTTTTCTTTTTCGGATGTAAACAGTGCTTTGTAAATTTCCTTCGCTGTATGTTCTTTTGGTCGCTGCAGCGTGTTAATAGCAAATGGAATATTGCGTATCGTCCATGGAGGTTGCGTTTCAGCTGTGCGGTAGCGAAGGGTACCCGGCAGTTCAAGTCTTCTTTGCAAGCTCAAACATTTGGCTACAACCGACGTAATTTTAGGACTCCTCTTTCTTAAAGATGCGTTTCTGAAATCTTTAATAAGATTGACATTGTAGGTGAAAAGTAGTTTTGGTAAAAGTTTATGAGTACTGTCTTCGATCCGATCTGGAATCCTTGGCAAACCTGTTTCCGCAAACAAGTTTCGAAGTGGTGTAGTTGGGAACGCTCTAATGCTCCTGCGTATCGCAGAGTGATAAGGCGATGATATTTGGCTAATTGAACGTTTATCTGCATTTCCGTATATAGGAAGGCCGTAATCGATTTTTGATAGGATGAGTGCTCTGCATGCATGAACAAGTGAAGACGGATGTACAAAAGATTTCTTAGAAGATAGGTATTTAATTATATTTAACCGTGTCATAATACAATCTTTTATATATTTACAATGTTTTTTAAACTTATACTTAGAGTCTATAATTACACCTAGAATTTTTATTTCTTTTACTGGCATTATGGAATGGCCAAAAAATTGTGTTGGCAACCCAGAGCAACTAGATTTTTTGCAAATGTGCAAAGTTTAGATTTTTCGAAAGAAATTGATGTGGCTGAGGTTGAGGACCATGTCATTATGTCTCGGAGAATGCTTTCGAAAATACGCGAGACTGAAAGAAGATTAGCATTTTTCGTGAAAAAGAAAACATCGTCGGCGTAGAGCTGACATTCTATACTGGGATAGTTCGCTGACAGCTTGGCAATTTCATCGAACGCTATTATAAAAAGAAGCGCGGAGAGTGGAGACCCTTGTGGCGTTCCATTCTCTAGATTTACAATAATTGAGGCAAAACCGTTTATTCTCACTCTGCATTTTCTGTTAGTGAGAAAGCTTTTAACAAAGTTTATAATTTTGGAACCAACCTTCAACTTAGTTAATTGTTTCAAAATGATATGCACTCCAATTCGGTCGAAAGCCTTCTCCAAATCGATTGCTAGAAGTGAAACATGGTTTCTTGACGAGAGTGCGTTTGTGACGACATAGTCAAGGTGCAAAAGAGCATCAATTGTGCCACTGCCTTTTTTATATGCTACCTGGTTAGAACTAATAACTTTGTTGTTCTTAATATACCACATCAACCTATTTGCAACCAGTTTTTCCATTAGTTTACCCAGGCATGATAACAGAGAGATGGGCCTATAGCTTTCAACAGAAGTAGGAGGTTTATTGGGTTTCAAAATTGGTACGATATAGGAAGTTTTCCACGCTTGAGGGTAAAAGCCGTAATTTAGGATTTGGTTATACAAATTAGTTAGTCTGTATTTCATGCAACTGGGTAAATTTTGAATCATAGGATAAGAAATTCGATCAAGCCCAGGAGTTTTACCTTTCACGGTAGAGAGCGCGAACTCCAATTCATTAATAGTGATTTTCGATTCGATTGTCCTGGCAGCAGGTGATAAATTGTTTATAATGTTTGCTTGGTCGTTTAGACAGTTGTATTTTGCCGAGCAAAAGTTGCTTGAAAAGCTGGCGTCGTTTGAGTTAGAAGCGTAGAAGGAGGCAAAATAATTGGCTATTTCGAGTGGAGAGTTGATAACGCCATTTGCGGAGTTAATGTGGGCGAAAGTAGTTTGCTTGCCTGAACCAGTGAGCATTTTAATATCATGCCATATTTTTCGGGGCTTAGTGTTAGGATTTATGCTAGCCGTTAACTCTTCGAACTTCTCACGCTTGGCATTTTTGGCGGCGCGCTTAAAAAGAGCATTTGCCTTTTTGTAGCTTACCAAGTTTGAAATAGTGCGAAAGCGTTTGCATTCGTGCCATTTATTCTGTTTGTTTTCACGAAGTTGGGATAATTGAGAGTTCCACCAAGGAATCCTTTTCTTACTGCTTTTTGGTGAAGTTTGTGGTATAGTGTGATGTGCTGCTGTTCGAATAATTTTTGAAATATTGGCTGCCTCTTGGTTGACGTTGCTAGAGGAACGTAAAGTTTCACACAAATTAATACATTTAGTGCTAAATTTCGCCCAATCGGCTGATTCTAGAATGAACTTAGCGTTTGACTTAAATGTGGATTGGGTTTGGTTCACGCTACCGTGAAGAGAGTTAGAGACTTGCCATGAGCATAGTGGTGCAATCGAAGCAGAACACAAAGTTAGATCGACAGTAGTGAAGGAATTCCGGGTGGAGAAGTGTGTTGCAGATCCGTCATTTAGACATATAAGGTTTGAGGACATTAAAACATCTTCGATACATTCGCCTCTTGAGTTGGTATGCGCGGAACCCCAAATTGTACTCCAAGCATTGAAATCCCCGCCCATAATTAAATCAGAAGGAAGTTGTTTTATGATTCCTAAGATATCACTCGAAACAATGCGTTGTGTAGGGTGGATATATAGGCCGACAATACCAATTTTTTTAGGCAAGTCAACTTCTAGCGCTATGGAAGATACATTTGATACGATTGATATTTGTTTGTGTGGAATATTGCGCCTAATTAGTATCGCAGTGCCTTGTTTATTTGTATTAATACTGGGCAAATTGTGAAAGTAACCAATATATTTCCTTGGTGTATGTGGTGCGTAATTGTGAGGAAGGTGAGTTTCGCTTAAGAGAATAATTGCAGGTGAGTAAGAATTGATGAGGATTTCAAGGTGAATATAGTTGTTGAAATAGCCATTGATATTCCATTGTATAATTGAGAACATAAGGATAGAAGAAAGGAAAGTGATCTAAGTAGAGAGAAAGATTAAGCAAGACTTGACTACGTATCAAAGTTCTGCGAGGCAGAGCTGAGCGAGTCGTCTGAGAAGGTTAATCTGAGCTGACGCGTGGTGAAATGTCATTTGTCTTAGTGAGAACTGAGACAGTAGACATTTCGTCATCACAATCTGAGGTGAGCTGTGTCTGAGAAACGGAATCATAGTTGTTAGTATAAATTGGTTTAGTACTCGTATTAAGAATGTTGAAAACTGTTGAATTTATATTGTTCGAATTTGGAAATGAATACAAAGGAGGATTATCGTTCTTTGTACTTGTTTTTGCGATAGAGTCAGCTGAGAAGCTGGTTTTTAGAGGAGGGTGTGTTAAGGGAATGAAAGAGGTAGTAGAAGCTATAGAAGTAGAAGAATGGGATGATATTGAACTTTGTGTTGCTATCGATTCTTTAGGTGTTTGTATAATTGAATTTTTGGTTGAGGGAGCTGTGTTTGCGGTTATTTGAGAATATGTGGGATAGGAGGAGACGGTGGCAAGAGGAGACTGGGTTGTTGTCGAATTATTGGTAGTTGTCAATTCTTTGCTTTGCATGATTGTGCTTTTTGCAGAAGAAGTGCTTGCAATGATTTGAGAAAATGTTGAGGCGGAGGGTTTAGAGGTGGTGGAGGCATTATATTTTTTTGCTGCTTCGCGCATACTGCATTTATTTATTGTTTTAATTTTTAGTATTTCTTTAGCTTGTACGAACTTTGGGCAGTTGCTTGCAAATGATGGGTGGTCGCCAGCGCAGTTTGCGCACATTGTTCTAGAACATTCGGACCCTACATGTGGTGGTAGGCTGCATATGGCGCAGGTGGAAGGATTTTTGCAGTATTTTAAAGTATGACCAAGTAATTGGCATGACTTACATCGCATTGGGTTTGGATAATATGGACGAACAGAAACTTTCCTCCAGGCGACGTCGATTTTTTCTGGCAGAGAGTAGCTGTCGAATGATAGAAGTATTGCGCCAGTTGGAATTAGAGTGTCTTGTGACTTCTTTTGGAATTTGTATGCAGCGATCACGCCATGCATTTTTAAGCCATCAACGATTTCTGAATCGGTTAGGTTGTTTAAGAAAGGGGCAAATATGGTGCCTTTCACACAGTTTAAATTTGTTTGATAAGTTACATTAATTAAACATATACCGGGAAGAAGTTTTGAAGACATGAATTTCTCAGCGATTTTTTTATTCTTAGTAAGCACTAAGAGGCTTCCATCACGCAACTCAGAAATGGAAATTATGTCCTTGCTGATAGCTAATATAGCTTTGTGCACTGCAAAACAGGAATAATTGGATATTGGTTTTTTTTCTTCACTTGATTTTATCACAATAAATTTAGGATCGTCTGTTTTCGCAAAAACAATTGGAGGTAGTTCGGGGTATGATTCTCGCGTTTTGTTGGGTTTTTTACGCTTGCTATGAACACCAGGGGAAAGTAGGGCGAACCTATTTTCCCTAGGTGGGGATGCCCCAAGGGGCATTGTTTCACACCTATATAATAACACTAAACCCTCGGATATCACTCGCGTAAGCAACTGTACACGGGCAATTTAAGTTAATTTATTAATGTGTTTACGTAATAGGACTATGAATAAGTTCGTGCGGTTTTTTTTCGAAATTTGAAACTTTATTGACGTAAAATGGTTACAAATTTAATATTCAAAATATTGTCCATCGCTTACTACTACTTTTTCCCATCTTTCTGGCAATTCACGGATTCCCTTTGTGAAAAATTCGGTCGGTTTTGCCGCAATCCACGAATCGATCCATTTTTTGACTTCATCGTAATTACGGAAGTGCTGGTCAGCCAGGCCATGTTGCATCGATCGGAAGAGATAGTAATCGGATGGCGCAAGGTCTGGACTATACGGCGGGTGGGGTAGGACATCCCATTTGAGCGTTTCTAAGTATGTTTTGACCACTTGTGCAACATGTGGCCGAGCATTGTCATGTTGCAAAATAACTTTGTCGTGTCTATCGGCGTATTGCGGCCGTTTTTCTCGCAGTGCTCGGCTCAAACGCATCAATTGTCGTCGGTAGACATCCCCCGTAATCGTTTCATTCGGTTTCAGTAGCTCATAATACACAACACCCAGCTGGTCCCACCAGATACACAGCATAACCTTCAGGCCATGAATATTCTGCGCCGACGTCGATGTTGAAGCATGGCCAGGGTATCCATACGTTGCCCGACGTTTTGGATTGTCGTAATGGACCCACTTTTCATCGCCAGTCACAATTCGATGCAAAAAACCCTTTCTTTTGTGCCGTTGAAGCAGTTGTTCGCATGCCATAAAACGGCGTTCAACGTCTCTTGGCTTCAATTCATACGGCACCCAATGGCCTACCTTTCGGATCATTCCCATGGCTTTTAAACGTTTGGAAATGGTTGATTGATCAACTCCCAAAGTTTTTGCAACCTCTTCTTGCGTTTGAGCCGGATCTTGATCGAGCAATTCCTCCAATTCGGTATCCATGAACTTTGGCGGCGCACCCTCGCGTTCTTCGTCTTCCAAGCCAAAATCACCACTTTTAAAGCGTGCAAACCACTTCTGGCACGTTCGCTCAGATAGAGCATGCTCACCATAAACTTCCACCAAGATACGATGACTTTCGGCTGCTTTTTTCTTCATATTAAAATAATGAAGAAGAATTCCCCGCAAAAACACATTATTTGGCACGAAATTCGACATTTTCAAGTGTGGTAAAAATATTGTTGTTTACGCTTCAAATAAAAAACTTATACTGACGTTTGTGCCTTACGACAGTAGCTCTCCAATGAATGTTTGGAAATGTGGATCGATGGAATAATAATCAAGTTACGCCATCTGTTATAAAACCGCACGAACTTATAAATAGACCTATTAGGTAAACGAATATGAATGCAAAGAGAGTACAACTACTACACAGCGGAAGAGATAGTGACCGTACGCAACGAATGTTAGTCGGTGACTGTTTTCGTCAATAATTTTGCGCTTTTTGACATCAATAATGAGACCGTAGTAATTTAAAAAATCTATGCCGATGATTGGCTTATCTACCTCGGCAATTATGAATGGCCACGTGAAATTGCGCCTGAGGCCAATGTTCAGGCTAAGCTGATGTTGGCCGAAAGTCTTAATGGGAGTGCCGTTTGCGGCAAATAAACGATGTGAGGACGGGCCGGCCGATTTGTTACCGAAAATACGCGGTAGAATTGAGATATCGGAGCCGGTGTCAATGAGAAAATTCCTGCAGGTGTTTTTGTCCGTAATGAACAATCGACGACTGGTCATGACTTCCGCTTCGTCTTAGCGGCTTTTAGTTTTCCGGCCTTTTATCATTAAATTTGCACGGGGGAACACATTTGAGTGCTGCGCCACCGAACTTGTAGTGGTATCAGCAAAACGGTTTGGCATTACCGTTGTCGCCGGAGCTTGACCGTGCATTCTGGTTGTTGCCACTTCGTGATCGTGACCGTGAACGATCACCGGGGGTGGACAACTGGGTTGCCAAATTAGCAACTGCCTGTGTCAAAGCTTTAATATTGTTGATCGTATCGGCGCGTTTGGCGCATATGTCTAAATCTTCATCACCAATTACTAAGCAAGCTCGAAGTGTAACAGGCAATCTTTCAATCCACCAGCTTTTTAAAATTGTTTCCGAAACTGAGCTTCCGGCCAGGTCACGCATGTGGCACAAAAGCTGAGATGGTTTACGGTCACCAAGCTCAACGTCATTAAGTAACTTTCGAATTTTTTTCGATTCGGAGTCCGCGAATTCCGCGATAATTCTATTTTTGAGACACTCGTATTTGTCCGTTTCGGGAGGATTGCGAAGAAAATCAATGACCAGTTCGAGATTTTGGGCGTCAAATCGCCGACCACGTGGTCGTATTTTGTATCATCGCGAGAAATGTTAGCGCGACGAAAAGACGTCTCTATTTGAATGAAAAATATATGAGGGCTACTTTTCAAGAAAACGGGTGGTTTAACCGCAATATGACTACTTTGTAAAGGCTGATCGGTGAAGGTACTCACATTTTCGCGAAATTCTTGTTGTAGTGGCCGTTGAGAGGCTCCTGATGAGGTTCCAGGTGTGCAGTCTCCTTGGATCATTCTGGTAAATATTGATTGTAGGTTCCCTTGAATGGCTTCCCAAACCTCGATTGGTATTTGCTCTCTTGGTCGTAGTTAAGGCTTCTCGTTGTTTGATGATATTCTCATTCGAAAAAATATTGCATCCAAAATGTTGTATTTGCGCGTTGAATTACGTTTTAAAGTTGCATTAATAGTTCAATTGTTTGTATGGTTGAATAGAATTGTGGGTTAAATGCGGAAGGTAATTCCTACCAACCCCGTTGCATCAATAAAAACTCCTTTTAAATGTTTGCGATAAATTTCGTCGTTAATTTCCGAAGTTTGGTGTAGTACCACAAGCGTTGGTTACACGTGGTGGAATGTGCGGTTATGTTAGTATGCCAGTGCAGGTGAAATTTAGGTTATGGTCGATGCACGCTCGCCGTATTAGAAATGTCCACAATTTTCTCGGAAAACACTTTTTTATGAAAATGTTCTTTGTTCGGGGTCACCAATTTGGATTTTTCCAATGAATATTTTTATTTATTATTATAGGCAAATTTTAAGTGTATGTACAGGCAAATATTTATTACACAATCAAATATTAATAAATGGAAGAAATGTCTCTTTTAGCTGCGAACGATACATAGCACCAACCAAACAACCAACTGCTATCGAATACAATCAAACTTCCACTAACTCTATCAACCTGCACGAACGCGAGGAACAAAAATACTAAAGCAACGTATACACGCTGCCTTTTTGTATCAGCAATCCCTACGACCAGCACACACGCTGCGATTGTTGTGTCAACGCGTTGTACAGTGCGTACATGCAATTACAGGCAATGCCCCACAGTTTCAACAGAACGGTGCAACTTGTCACACTACTAAAGTTACACTCGAACTTTTAGCTACCGTTTTTGAATTCCGATATCAATTGGCCGCCTCGGAGCTGTGATTTAAGCCCGTCGTAAAACACGAAATCGAAGTTACCATTCATGAAATTGGAGCCCAAACAATCGAAAATGTGCTTAAAAATTGGGTTGATCGAATGGCCTACTGTAAAGCCAGTGGTGGCATTAATTTGAACGATATTATTTTTTATTCATAAATGACAATGTTCAATCTTCAAAATAAAAAAGAAAGTTTGAAAAAATATTGATTAGTTTTTTTTTTATAGCCGATTCAAAAAAAAAATTTTACATGGCCCACCCTATATAGGATCCTCTAACTCCTAGTTGGAGCATAGAACGTTTAATGGTAACGGGGCCGCCGTAGACGAATGGGATGGAGCGTGACTACCATTCGGATTTCAAAGAGAACGTTGGTTCGAATCTCTGTTAAACACCAAAATTAAGAAACGGTCGTCCCTCGGTAGGCTTGAAGCTGCAGATCCCTCCATTTGTGGAACAACATCGAGACGCACGCCACAAATAAGAGGAGGAGCTCGGCTAAACACCCAAAACGGGGGTACGCGCCAATTATATCTTTTTATTCTTCTTTATATATAAAAATGAGTGTTGATCTGTTTGTCCTCTATGAACTCAAAAACTACTACTAAAACTTGGTATATATATGTATGTTTTTTTCCACGGAGAAGGTTTGTAGAATATGCTCATTGCTGCCACTCGCCACCAGGTGGCGCCGCAGAGAAGCAACTTCTGCCCCGTTCAACCGTTTTTTTCGAAGTAAACTAATCAATAAAATGGTTTAGAATGAATTGAATATTTCTGTACTGATTTATCTTTAAAGTTACTTTTCTTAAATTTATTTTAGTTGTTGGCGTAGCAACGCGTGTCGGGTACAGCTAGTAAAGCGTTTTTCAGTAAGATCGCTGCAACTTTTTTTTGAATAAAACACAAACGGTTTGACTTTTTTAACATCTAAGTATGAAATTCGATTTCTTTTGCATGAGCACCGCGTGCACGTTTTACGAAGTCCAATCGTTGAACCCAATTTTCGACCACTCTTTTGCATAAATCGGCCGAAATTCCAGCAATTTCGCTTTCAATATTGGCTCTGAGCTCACAAATCGTCGCCGGCTTTTTACTGTAGACCAATGATTTCACATAACCCCAAAGAAAATAGTCTAGAGGCGTCAAATCACACGAGCGCGGCGGCCATTCGACCGGTCCATTTCTGGAAATAATGCGCTCATCGAACTTACTCTTCAACAAATCAATTGTAGCGTGTGCTGTGTGGCTTGTGGCCCCGTCCTGTTGAAACCACATGTCGTCTAAGTCCATACAATTCAATTGCGGCCAAAAATAATCGTTTATCATGTCGCGGTATCGATTTCCATTCACAGTAACGTGGCGATCGTTCTCGTCAACGAAAAAATATGGGCCAATTACGCCGCCGGCATGTAAACCGCACCAAACAGTGATTTTTTCGGGATGCAACGGTGCCTCATGAATCACGTGTGGATTGCTTTCTGCCCAGTAACGCATATTTTGCTTGTTGACAAAGCCATTGAGCAAAAAGTGAGCTTCATCACTGAAGATGATTTTTCGGAAAATTTATAAATTTTCATAAAAAATTTGCACGATTTGCAATCGTTGCTCAAGTGTGTAGCATTCCATGATGAAATGTATACTAATGAAGTTTACAAATGACAAGCGAAAAACGTATTGAAAAACGCCTTATATATATAGATATATATGTATATATTAAATTATCCACTTTATTGCCACATAATTATTTAAATAAACCTTTTTTTAATTTATTTATTTATTTACAGAAAGAGAAATTATAAAGAATTATAAATAAATACACTTAAATCTAAAGCACTGGCTGCCAGGGCCGTCGGCTGGATAAAAAAAATGAGTATACTTAAGTAACAATATTTAGTACAGAAAGGTGTATTAATGCGCATATTTATAACTGATGTAATGATAGTTGGTTATATGCTTATTTTACATAGAGATACGAAGTCTGATAGAATATTAACGTTGGTGGTTTAAATAAAATATTTCATATAAAAATCCTATAAAAATAAAAAATAGTGCAAAATATGGTCGCTTGAAAGCATGCCTGCCCATTGCAACTTAAGTGTGCTCTGCCCAATCCATAAGAAGGGTGATCCCGCAATCTGTGCCAATTAAAGCGGGATTAGTCTTCTATAAAACGCCTATATGGATTTAGCGAAGCCCACTATCAACCAACTGAGTGTACCAGACTAATCCCGCTAAGTCTTCTAGAAACCGCCTTTAAGTTTCTAGCGAGCGTATTGTGTGAAAGACTGAAGCCTACTATCAACCAACTGAGTGTACCTTATCAGTGTGGCTTTAGACCTTGAAAGTCCACAATCGACCAGATATTCACAATACACCAATTCTTGGAAAAGACGCATGAAAGTAGAATCGACACCCACCATCTTTTCGTCGACTTCAAAGCTGCTTTTGACAGTTACCAATATGCCGTGGTGTCTGAATTTGATATCCCCGCAAAACTACTATGGCTATGCAAAATGACGATTTTCTATACCAGCAGCGCGATCAAAATTGGGAAGGGCATTCCGAGCCGTTTGATAAAAAACAAGGTTTCAGACAGAGTGGCTCGATGTCGTGCAACTTCTTTAACCTGATGCTGGAAAGGATAGTACGAACCGCAGAACTTAATCGCTCAGGTACAATACGAGCAATTGTTGGCGTATGCCGATGATATTGATATCATCGGCCTTAACAACCGCGCTGTTAGTTTTGCCTCTTCGAAACTGGATAAAGAGGCAAAACGAATGGGTCTGGTGGTGAACGAGGACAAAACGAAGTACCTCTTGTCATCAAAAAATTAGTCGGCGCTCTCGGGTATCGGCACCCACGTCACTTTTGACAGTTGTGATTTCGAGGTTGTAAAAGACTTCGTTTATTTAGGAACTAACATTAACACCTATAGCAATGTCAGCCTGGAAATCCAACGTAGAATCTCTTTTGCCAACAAGTGCTACTTTGAACTAAGTAGGCAATTGAGTAGTTAAGAACTCTCTCGACGAACAACACTAACACAAGACAAGCAGAAGCGTGGACGATGACAACATCCGATGAAACGTCACTTGGAGTGTTTGAGAGAAAGATTCTGCGCAAGATTTTTGGACCTTTATACGTTGGCAACGGCGAATATAAAAGGCGATGGAATAAAGAGATGTATAATCTTTACGACGACATTGACAAAGTGCAGCGAATAAAGATCCAGTGGCTACGTTGGCTGGATCATGTCGTCCACATGGATACAAACGTTCTAAAGGTATTCGATACAGTACCAGCTGGTGGAAGCAGAGAAGAGGAATGCCTTCTCTGGGTGGAGAAGGGCTTGGCTTCACTTGTCGTGTCCAACTGGCGCTGGTTAGCACGAGCAAGAAACGACTGGAGCGCTGTGTTAAACTCGGCCAAAATCGCGTAAGCGGTAATCGCGCCAATTAAGAAGAACAGAGAAAGTTAAATCATTTAAAGCTAGAATTTTTGATAAACACGTTTTAAATTATTTTTGTTCCATAATTATTATTTTAATTACAGTCTCGAAAGATATTCAAAGAACTGAAAGTTAAAAACGGTTAACTCGACCACCCGTTTCGAAAATTTAAAGACCAAAAAATGATTTTGCTAAGTCTTATGAAACTGAAATTGCTTCATAAAAACCTAATGTTGCTATGTCAACGCCACCAATACCCTCTAGCAAAAACACCAAGCACCCACTCCACCACACATCTAGGTAGGTGTCAAACGCACACCTAGAGCCTGTCAAAAAAATTTTAAGAAAAAAGTGTTATTACTTGTAAGTTTGTACAATGGGTGCGATGAATGGAAGAATCTGTTAAAAGTTTGTTGTCGTTAAGCTGCTGGAGACACAACTCTATCAGTGCCGACAACCTGAAATATATGCGTTGAAACTTGCGTCATATATTCTAATTGACATTGTTGTCGAGAATAGGCTTTGTATATGCGTTCATTAGACGCAAATCACATCCCTCGAAGATGGCGAAAATACTTGATGTTTTAGTAAACAGCAGCAAGCTCATACATAATGTATTTTGCTTAAGGCCGAGAAATTTTTTTGGTTAAAAATTTTATTTTCCACGAAGAATTGTTCCTTAGTTGCTCGACCACCTCACCCAACAGATCTCCGGTGGCTTTTTAACGAATGTACGAGTCGGCAGCAAGATGTGCTTGTTATGTTGCATACGTCTAGTTAGCTTTGAATTTTAAAAAGGAGGTTCTGTCTCGGAAGTCCAAACGGTTGGTGTTTTAAAATTTTTCTTAGATCCCGTTAAGTATTTCCTGAGCAGAGCTCGCTCTATAGCATTCGGAAGATTACGATAGTAAAAATTTATAATTCCTAATAAGCATTCAAATTCTACCATTGCTAATGATTTGGGGAAGTCTTCTACTCCCTGGACTTTCTCGCGTAGGGGCGAAATACCTATTGAAACCCCCAAAACGCATGTATTGAATGTGATTCTCAGGAAATGATCCTGTAGAAGCTGGAAATTTGTTTGCAAATATTTTTGTGTTCCTCAGTTGAAGAAGATCGGATAAGATGTGGGGGAGGCCAAACATTGTGAAACATCGATGACTAAGCGGGACCAATACCGCTACAGATCAGACAGGTAAAGAACTGCACCTGAACCCGCCTCACACAAAGGGAAAAATGCATCGCAACCTCATAAAAAGTTATGTGCTATTTATGGTGACGAAGCCTTAAAAGAACGGCAGTGTCAAAATTGGTTTGCCAAATTTTGTTCTGGTGATTTTTCACTCAAAGATGAAAAACGCTCTGGTTGTCCAGTTGAAGTTCATGACGCCCTAATCAAAGCCATAATCGACAGTACAACACGTGAGATTGCAGAGAAGTTTCATGTATCACATACATGCATTGAAAATCACTTATAACAACTAGGCTATGTTAAAAAACTCGATACATGGGTTCCTCACGAGCTGAAAGAAACACATTTAACGCAACGCATTAACTGCTGCGATTTGCTAAAGAAACATAATGAAAATTATCCATTTTTAAAACGACTGATAACTGGCGATGAAAAATAGGTTGCTTACAGCAATATAAAGCGAAAAAGATGGCGGGGCAGGCCAGGTGAACCAACTCAAACAGCATCAGAAGCTGATATTCATCAAAAGAAGGTTTTGTTATCAATTTTGGGGGATTACAAAGGAATTGTCTACTTTGAACTCCTGCCACCCAACCGAATGATCAGTTGTGATGTCTACATTGAACAGCTAACGAAATTAAACAATCCAGCTAAAGAAAAGCGGCCCGAATCGACAAATCGAAAAATTATTGTAATATATACTATCATAACAATGCAAGGCCAATACATCTTTGGCCACTCGGCAAAAATTATTTTAGCATGGTTGGGATGTTTTGGCACATCCACCATATAGTCCTGATCTTGCACCATTTGATTACTTTTTGTTTCGATCTTTACAAAACTCATTGAATGGTAAACATTTCAATAATGATAATGATGTCAAATCGTTATTGTTGTTGTTGTTGAAGTGGTTGAATATTTCCACCGAAATACTCCTCGTCAGTGACCAGCACTGTTTTACTACCACTGTCTCGGGTGATAATAACAGCAGATCCTTTATCTCGATGTCTGAGATCTCATTAATTTGCTGTAGGAAAGGCTTTCCGAAGGAACGGAACCGGGCCCTAGCTAGCCACGGACATTCACATAAATAGTGGAGAAGACTTTCCTTTGCCCCTTCCGCTTGACAGCTTCTGCAGATGGGATTAAAGGGGAAGTTGAGTCTGGCTGCATGCTCCCCTACTTTCCAATGACCTGTGAGGATTGCAGTGATGCATGAGATTTTTGGCCGAGAACATCTTAACAGGTTATTCGTCCTTTGGATTTTGTATGACGGCCATGTGTTTTTTGTTGTAATACATGTAGTTAATGCTTCCATCTTCTTTCGGCTAAAGCATGATAGTGTGAAGCAAGGGATGTTTTTAATGTGTTGAGTGGGGTGGAGACTGCCACCGCCTCTGCTATTTCTAGTGTTAAGCCTTTTCTTGCTGCCTCATCCGCTATCTCATTACCCTGTATGTTCCTGTGACCGGGAACCCATATCAGAGTAATTTCAAGCTAATGACTAAGCAATTCCAGCTCTTCTCTACACTGTAAGACCAGTTTATATGAAATGCAGTTGGAGTGTAAGGCCTTTATAGCTGTTTGAAAAGAAAGCTACTCCTGCACCAACTTCCTTATAGAGCTTTAGTGATTTGCATGCTTCTCTGATCGACCTCTGATTCTGCCTGGAACACGCTGGCATAGTCAGGAAGACGAATTGACTGAGATGGGTTGAGTGGCTCCGAATGGATGCCAGCTCCCACACCACAGTTCATCTTAGAACCATCGGTATAGATCTCGATATCGTATCTTCCAATCACCTTCCCTTTGCTCCATTCGGATCTCGGTGGAAAACGCACCATAAGGTCTTTCTTAAAGTTAAGTACGGGGACTGTGTAGTCTGATCTGTTTTTGAGCAGCGAGGGTCCGTGTAGGAGGATCTTACTGTGATCGTACGACCTTGTTGTCCAGCTTCCTTTGTCTCTGAGTCTCACCGCGATGCAAGTAGCGATTGTTTTAATGTGTAAATTTAATGGTAGCAGATGAGTTAGTACATTGAGCGCTTCATTAGGACTGGTGCTAAGCGCTCCTATAGTTAAGATACACGCAGTTCTTTGTATCTTGTTCACCTTAGTTTTGTTGTATTTCTTTTCTGTTGCAGGCCACCAAACTAGTTCCGCATATGTAAGTATTGGCCTTACAATGGCTGTGTAGGACCAGTTGGATAGTTTTGGTTGGAGACCCCATTTTTTACCCAACATTATCTTACACGTGTAAAAAGCTATATTCGCTTTCTTCACTCTGTACTCTACGTTAGACTTTCAGCTGAGATTGTCGTCTAGGATAACACCTCGGTACTTTGCCGGTTGGGTTAGCGTGAGACTGACGCCGTAACCACAGCAGAGGGTATAAGACGACTCCCTCGAGGGGTTCCCCTGTTGGCAGAGTGTTGTACCGTGCTACTGCCTACCTTACCGATGATTATTCTAGTTTTAAGCATGTTCTCTAGCCATTCGTTGAGACCTATGTTTATGCCTAACAAATTAAGAGCCTCAATTATTGATCTTCTGCTAACATTGTTGAACGCCCACTCTATGTTGAGAAAGGCAACTAATGAATATTGTTTGTATTCTATGCTCCTCTCAATCGCACTTACAACCTCATAAAGAGCTGTTTCTGTGGATTTTCCTTTGAGGTAGGCATGTTCAGATGGTGATATCGTTGTGTCTGTAATCTTCTCCCAGAGATGTACATCCAACTATCGCTCGAGAGTTTTGAGAATAAAGGAGGATAAGCTGATGGGTCTGAAATCTTTCGCTGAATCATGACCGCGTCTACCAGCTTTGGGGTTCAAAATCACCTTGACCCTCCTCCAGCTTTTTGGCATATGCCCTAGTATAAGGCTTTTTCTAAAAAAGACCTCCAGCCAAAGAATCGTCGTTTCTCGAGTGTTCCACAGTGGCTGGGAATATCCCATCTGGGCCGGCTGCTTTGTATGGTTCAAAGTTTTTCATCGCCCATAGTATTCTATCTTGGGATACGATGTGATTGATTGTAATGAATGACAGGTTGGATGTTTGAACACTGATGCTATTGTTCTCAATATATTCTGTGTTGCCTGGGAAATGTATATTTATAAGATATTCTAGTGTGTCGGCCGAGGATTTTGTCCATTCTCCGTTATGTTTCTTTAAGAAGGAAGGGCAGGAGTGTTCTTTGGATAAAATTATCAAATCGTATCTGATTAAGTTTTTTGCTAATACTCGTAAAAACCAGATTTTTAATGAACGTGGGATTATGATGCTGCCTAAAAGATGGCAAAAGGTCATTGATCAAAATGGGCAATACGTTACAGAATAAAGTTATTTAGTTCCATGAAAAAATTGTCTTTGATTTTCTCAAAAATCCTCAATTACTCAGTTGCCAACCCAATAAATAGAAACATTAACTATTTTTGCATTACAGAGTTCTTAAAACCGATATTTGGTTGCGATCCAGTCACAGCTGCTAGTGGGCGAGACTCGCTGAGACGTCGTTGTGGCGTCGGTATATTTTGCGGGAAATAATAGCACCGTTCCCAAGAAGAAATACTGAATTTGGTCAGCTATTGTTACAAAAGAAAGTTACCGCTCCTAATGGGATGTGATGCCAATGCGCATAATGAGGCATGGAGCAGCACAAATTGTAACAGAAGGGGGAGTCTCTATTTGAGTTTATTATTAATAATGATTTATATATACTGACTGTTGGATGTACACAAAGATTCGTAACGGGGAACAGACAGGAAGTCCTGGATGTGATCTTCAGTAACAAACTGGTTGAAAAATGTGTGCGAGGTTGAAAAGTTTACTCCGAGCCTCCCCTATCGGACCGTATGATCGTTCAGTTTGAACTGACAGCAGAAGTCACTCAAGAATATAGTGGATAAGTATAGGAATTTGCTTGGTGTAAATTTAGCCAGCATGAGTAACCGCTCAGGTACTACAAGCTATATGACGCTAGAAGGGAAGGTAAAGAGTCTCAACGACTCAATTACTGCTGCCTCTGAATGTGGCTGTCCTGAGACCAAACCAAAAGGTGGTCGAAGGAGCGCTTCGGGGGGTGGAGCGAAGGCAATTTCATAAAGCTAAACGCACTGGATGCTGGAATGAGTACGCTACCATTCTAACCGGATATAGTTAGGAAGTTAGAAAAGCAAAGAGCGGTAGTTCTACAAAGTTCTGAGAGGAAATCACCTCAACCCCCGCTGCGACTAGGCTGCTCAAAGCTATGGCGAAGGAGAAAGTTGATGTTAAGTCGCGTATCAAAAAGACACATCTACGTGCAATGAGGTGGAAAGGGCATGCGTCTTGGTGGCTTAACGATTTTCGTGAACCTTAACTCAGATCACGGGGTACTCAATGCCGACCCAATCGGACTGAAACTCGCTGAACAGTTGCTTACCCAGCAGTTCATAAGTTGGGTCATTAGCTTCTTTAGCACACATAAGACCCCGGAGGTGATGGAATCCGCCTGGTAGTACAACAGGAAGGCGGGGAGTTAGTTTGTCCACATTTAGTTGAAGTAATGCGAGACGGTTTTGCCCAGGGTGAGATGAGCTACAAATACTGCGCTGTATCAGCTATGTACCGAGATCCCGAGTGCCTTTGACTATAAGAAAACAGTTATCTGTGCCTTCGTCGATATCGAAAACGTCCCTCACTCGGTAGTATGTCGTGCACTAGAGAAGAGAAGCTTTCAGATGGATAGGGACTCTGCTACAGACAAGGATAGCTGAAACCGCAGCGGTGGACAGTATTACCCAGCTAAAAACAATTAAACAGTTCTCTGTGCCTTCGTCGATATCGAATGAGCTTTCGAAAATGCCTCTCGCTCGGGGGTATGTCGTGCACTAGAGAAGAAAAGCTTGCAGATGGATAGAGGCTCTGCTACAGACAAGGATAGGTGAAACCGCAGCAGTGGGCAGTATTACCTAGCTAAAAACAATTAAAGGGTGTCCGCAGAGGAGGGTTTCATCACCAGCCTGTGGAGCCTAGGAGTTGACGACCTGCTTGACTTGCTGACAAATAACGGAACCCGCTGTCAAGGATAAGCAGAAAACGACATAGTGCAAAGCTTTAAAGGTAGCGTAAATATGGTATGCTGGGGTAGTTCTGGATATAAACCCGTCCAAAAGAGCCATTATTCCTTCCACGAAGAAAAGCATGCTATTGGTTTGGTCAGTGAAGTTAAGTATTTTGGCCTTGTCCAGGATGCTAACCTTAGCTGAAAGAGGCATGCTAACGCAACCTTGTCCAAAGCAACAAAGGATCTCATGATCAGCAAAATTCTAGCAGGGGCTGTAACCCAAGAATCCTGAGATGGATGTACATCATGATAATAAGACCAATGGTGTCACATGGAGCGGTCACTTGGGTATCAAGAGTCCCTCTTGAGCTGACACTGCTTCACATAGTTATATTCAGCAAACAGCCAAGTTGTCCCTGTTAAATATCACCAGGGAGAAGGAAAGTGATGTCATTTAAAAACATGGAATGGCTGAGGCTGCAGCTCCCACTTATCCAGCTATCCAGAGATGATAAGACTTCTTCTTCTTCTTCTTAATTGGCACGATAGCCGCTTACGCGATTTTCGCTGAGTTTAACAAAGCGCGCCAGTCGTTTCTTTCTCGTGCTAGCCGGCGCCAATTGGGCACACGAAGTGAAGCCAAGTCATTCTCCACCTGATCTTTCCAATGCAGAGGAGGCTTTCCTTTTCCTCGGCTACCACCAGCTGGTAAAGCTTAGAATACTTTCAAAGCCGGAGCGTTTGTATCATTTCGGCGCTTCTGCGCCATACGATAGGACGGACATGAGGAGAGCATTGTATAGTGTTAGTTTTGTTTGTCGAGAGAGAACTTTGCTACTCAATTGCCTACTTAGTCCAAAGTAGCACTTGTTGGCAAGAGAGATTTTACGTTGAATTTCAAGGTTGACATAGTGATCGGTGCTACTGCTGGTTCCTAAGTATACGAAGTCTTTTACAACCTCGAAATCATAACTGTCAACAGTGACGTGGGTGCCGATACACGAATGACCCATTCGCTTTGCCTCTTTATTCAGTTTGGAGAAGGCAGAACTAACAGCGCGGTTGTTACGGCCGGTGATGTCGATATTATCGATATTAAGTTCTGCGGCTCGTACGATGCTCTCCAACATCAGCTTAAGGAAATCGTACGACGGCGAGTCACCCTGTCTGGAACCTCGTTTGGGATCAAACGGCTCGGAGAGGTCCTTCCCAATTGTGACGGCGCTACCTGTGTTCAGCAACGTCATCTTGCATAGCCGTATTAGTTTTGTGGGAATACCAAATTCAGACATCGCGGCATACAGGTTACTCCTTTTCGTACTGTCGAATGCAGCTTTGAAGTCGACGAAAAGATGGTGTGTGTCGATTCTCCTTTCATGGGTATTTTCCAAGAGTTGGCGTTTCGTGAATATTTGGTCGATGGTAGACTTTCCAGGTCTAAAGGCATATTGTTAAGGTCCAATCAGTTGGTTGACGGTGGGCGTCAGTCTTTCACACATTACGCTCACTAGTACCTTATAGTACCATATATAGAGATGATATGACTAAAGTAACCAAATTCGCAAAAGAAGTTGAGAATTGAACTGTACGATAAGTTGAACTGTGGTAGACTTGCATTTTAAAAGAAACTCCAAGAGTGTACAATGCGCGGGTCCACAGATGGTTCGAAGGCCCCAGAAGGCATAGGCGCTGAAATATAGAGCCCCCTTAAATTACTCGGTCATTCATATGAAACCGCAGCTCGGTTCAAGGTGCGTTGAATGAAACCTTGATAGTTGGATCGATCGTTCAAGAGGCGCTTTTTTCGACACTCCTTCCCTTCCGATTATACAAATATGTCATGATTGCTGGCATCACGAAGATATATCGCCAAATCTTGTTGCAGAGAACGACAGGAACTTCCAGCTCACAGTGTGGAGACAGGATCCACCGCGGAATTCGTAAATTTTTTCCGAGTAAATACCGTCACATACGGCCTGCGTCTGCACCAGTTTTCACCACACGGTGTCTGCAAATGCTAAGCGACGCAAATAAAACCAACGACGTATTAACAGGATCCGTCAGTATAGAACGCCTCAGCCAGGGACAAGTGTAAGTAAATACAATTTTAGAATCGGCAGGCCTGAAATTAGCAAAGTGGTTTTCCAATCATACAAATTCATCGAATACTGAGAGTCTCCAAAAATTATTATAGCTCAGAGTTAATGACTCTAACAAAACGCTCTGAGTCCACTGACAGTTGAAGGATGACATTTTTCATTTCATTCTGCAGGATAATTTTAGCGGGCTGCGAGCAACTAAGCGTAATATTTTTTTGGTTTCCGCTCATCTCTTTGACCGCCTTGGTGTATTAGCCCCGATAAAATATTATTACAGAGCTAAAACCTTATTACAAGAGCTTTGGATTCAAAAGCTAGATTGGGATGAGTCGATTCCATAGCGGCTTGACACTAGCTGGCAAAACTTTAAAAACAATTTGCTGCAGCTACCATCAATTAGCATTCCTCGGTATGTAAATACAGAGTCGAGTGCCAACTGCCCAGTTCATGGCTTTTCCGACGCTTCAATAAGAGCGTATCGCTGCTGCGTATACATATATACTTAGCCAATCCTAATCCAAACTATTTTATGGACGTACTCTGAAATAGTTCTGCTTTGGATTGAAACGTTGTTGCAAACTTTCGTCGTAAATAGAGTGTCCGAGAGTGGACCCACAATGTATCGTGGTGTCGTATGCCTACAAAACCAAACCCAAGTGTCTCGAGAAAAAAAAGAACACAGTTGCATTAACCACAATCAATGCCACAATAAATACACTTCTCGAAATAATTGAAAGGTTATCATCCCACAGAAAAGTCAAAGAAAGAAATTACATTTGAGTTTCCTTAAAATTGTCGAAATAATTCAATATTTTGAATTTAACGATTGAATCAGTAAATTATCGAAACATACCGTACTGCGACAACTCGCCAAACTTTTTCGGTGCAGAGAGGAAACTGAGGGAGCTCCGGAAAGCCTTTCTGGAACATACGGAAGAGATTCTCTAATACGCCGCCGACGAAAGATACACCTTCGCCTTCATACCTCCGAGGGCACCTCACTTAGGCGGTATGTGTGAAGCAGCAGTGAAGTCGGTCAAATATCTGCGGGTGCGCGCGGTTGGCAATGCTTTGATAACCGCCGAAGAAACTCTAACGCTTCTCGTTGACGGCTGGCACCACTCAGCAATTACCCCAACCCCGCCGAGGCGCTATCGCCGGTGCATCTGCTTATCGGTTGCCCTTTCCGAGCTTTGTAACCGGAGAGAGTACCCGACAACCCCAGCCCCTGCTCAGGGAGACGGCAGCTTGTATGCTCTCTGAAACAACAATTTTGACGCGCGTGGTCAAAGAGTTACCTTTTGGAGCTTCAGCAGCGCAACAAATAGGTGCACCATCAGCCCAACGTCCAGCCAGGCCAACTCGTCGTCGTCCACGAAAACAGCGTGTCACCGCAGCAATGGGTTTTGGGGCGAGCAACCGCAACCATTTCTGGAGCGGATGGCAAAATTCGCGTCGCAGACATCGCAACTAGGTCTGATGAAATGAGACGCTCTATCCACAAACTCGTCATGCTACCAGATTCTGGCAAACATTCTTATAAAGTAAAATGAAACTACAATTGAATTTATTAATTTGGACTTTGGTGTCGTTATCATAACTATATACCCATGATTCGTCACCAGTTATGACCCTTTTAAACAAATGAGAAAGTTATGCGAACAACATAGCCCCTCCTCTCCAAATGGTAACTTCTACCCACTGTCCCGCACTTGTTATCCTGGCCTTGGTACTCCCTGTCAAGGAAGGCTCTGTCGACCGAGGCAAGGTGGTATAACCTTGTCAGCACGTAAAGCTAAGATGTTGAGGTACAGGTGTCGAGAGCTGCATGGTCGGTAGTGCTTAAATAACCAGGCTCTAGTCAAGGTCGGTTGTATTAAGTGCCTTACCATTATATGCCGGCTCTGGCGTGGCGAACTACCACTTCCGTGCCAACTTGTGGGACCAAATAGCTAATGGAATTTTTGAAACAAAGAAAAAAAAGGAAGATGAAAAGGAGAAAAACCGAGGGTGGGCTGGGTACGCTCCCTGAGGACGATCTTCTGGCCTGCAGCCAGCACGCGTTCGTCGAGCCAAACCCGACGAGCAGTGCACGTCATAATACTCCTTTTCTCAGGCCAAGCTGACTTCAGTCCGCCCCCAAGACGACCTCTGGTGAGATAGTCAAGGCGGCCTCTTGAAAGGTTTCCGTGGGGGTCTCTGGTAAGGCTGGCAAAGTGACCCCTAGCAATGGTGCGCCCGTGACCACTGTGAAGGTCACCAAAAAGAAGAATAAAAAATCGCCCAGTGCCCTGCTCAATGCGCGTTACCTGAGGCAAAGATCGCCAAAAACGAACAGGCCAGTCAAGCGCACGAGCGGGACGTAGAGGATCATCCTAAGTGTGAGGCTACGATCAAATAGTACTAGCTCGCGACCACATAAGATGTAAGCGGCCGCGAGACGACTTACAGTGAGGTGACCAGGGATCACCTCCAAATTGCCCTCGTGGACGCTAAAATCAATAGTGGAAGGGAGGTGTTGCCCCTTTCGGATGTTATTCAAGAACGGCTATCTAGTATGGTCGTCAAGCACCTCTCTTCGACTCGGGAGGTTGTCAGGGATAAAATGTGCCAATTAGTTCTCGAAGGAGTTTCTGGAAAGAAGCCCCTCGACGGTTAGTAATGCCGGGAAAGTGCTTTCAATAAAGCTCAGGTGAGTATTTTTCTGATTTACTCATTTGGAATAAAGGCAACACCCCAACCTTTGCTTTCCCGGCAAAAAGTTCTTGATATTTTTCACTCGACAAAGTCTTCTGCCGTTAGGGTTGAAAGCTGAACGGTATCACAAAAGAAATATTTTTTGGATCACATGCTCATCCTTTTCGAAATCGATTTCGTCCGGGAAACCCTGTGCCCCCGTAGGAACCCTAAAAGAACTGATTGGTTTCTGTCTCATAGGGTTTTCAGGATGAAGTTGAACAGGATCAAGGTTTCGACTTCTACTAGGGAACAACTGGACATGCAATGTGGACATTTAGAAAGGTCCTATCAGACGCACTTTAAAGTGGCCTGTCTAGTATCCTCTAGCAACAAAGACTTTCCTCCCTGGTGGACGGTCTTCCATAAATCCTACCAAACTAGAAACTTTCAAGCTTACCAAGTAATTTTGAAAGAATATAATGAAGGCATCAGAGATGCGAAGCGCAACTCTTGGAAAGAGTACTGCAAATTCATTGAATCCGTAAAAGACACGGCCAGACTCAGCAGGGTTCTCTCCAAGGACCCCTCTTGTAAAATTCTTGTCAAAAGAGAGAACAAGGAGTGGGCTGAATCTACAAAATCCTTGTTGATGCCCATTTCCCGGAAAATTCTATTGCTTCAGTCTGTAACGAGGGCGCGAATCGGCAGCAGGGGTCATCTGCGATGTCTCTGACATCTGTCCTGTCCGTCAACAGAATAAACTTGGCTTTCAATTCTCCAGGTATCGATGGTATCATGCCAGTGATGCTTCAGAAGACTAAAACCTTGGTGGTTTCCGTCCTTCATAAAATCTTTTTGGCCTTTTCTCTCCAAATTCTCCAGGTACCGATGGTATCATGCCAGTGATGCTTTAGAAGACTAAAACCTTGGTGGTTTCCGTCCTTCATAAGATCTTTTTGGCTTTTATTTCGTTAAACTACGTTCCTGCTAGCTGGAAGAAAAGCAGGGTGGTCTTCAGTACTAAGGTAGGAAGGAGGTGCCACGTTTTGGCTAAGGACTTCAGACCCATAAGTCTCACCTCCTTTATTCCTGAGGTGTTCGAAAGAGTGATCGACTATTACATTTGAGAGCTCATTGAACCAGATTCTCTCCAGCTCAACACTCTTACCTGAAAGGGAAATCTACTGAAACAGCCTTATATGAGGTAGTACGGACTGTAGAGAAATCTCTGGAGGGGAAACAATTCACTTTGGCGGCCTTTATAGATATAGAGGGCGCCTTTAATAATGCCACGGCTGAGACAATCGGCACTGCACTAAATAGGATAGGGGTAGAAAGACCTACCTCTGGATTTCGTTCTTGCTGGGTTGTAGGGAAATTAATGGCAGGAGCGACCAGAGTCCCTAGGTTCGTACATAGGGGTACACTGCAGGGCGGCGTCCTCTCGCCTCTCCTTTGCCTAGTAGCTATTGACCAGTCTTTAACTCGTTTAAACAGGGGTGGGGAAAATATGGTAGCATATGCTGATGACTTGGTCCTAAAGGTTTCGGGACCCTTCCCATCAGTAATGGCTGAGATTCTGGAAGGTGCATTGGCTCAGTAGATGGACTGCCAGTTGCGGTCTAAGAGTCAACTCTGACTAAACGGAGTTGATGCTATTCACGAGGAAATACAAGCCTCCACCTTCTTAGCTTCCAAGACAACACAACCAGTGTCTTACACTTTCATCGGAAGTCAAGTATCTTAGAGTAACACTTGACCCCAAGCTCCACTGGAAGCTGCATATAGAAAATCGAGTTAAGAAGGCCAGTTTAGCTTTCTAAGCCTGTAAATCTACGTTCCGAAAAAAATGGGGCTCACGCCATGTATCGTACTCTGGTTGTACAACTTAGTGGTTCTGCCAATTTTGACATACAAGGTGTGTTCAAAAAGTATCGCGAATTTTGTTTTATTTTTCAAAAATTATTTATTTACTCATTAATATCTACTTTGTCCTCTTCAAAGTAGTCCCCATGAGATATTATGCACTTGTGCCAACGCTTTTTCCACCCTTCGAAGCACTTAAAACAATCTTTTTTTTTTAATCTTGTTCAACTCGTCCTTCGATGCCATCTTCAATTCGTCTATCGTAGCGTAGCATCGTCCTTTCATGGGCCTTTTCAGTTTCGGGAACAATAAAAAGTCACAAGGGGCAGATCTGGGGAATACGGTGGCTGTGGCATCATTAGTGTGCGGTTTTTGGCCAAAAAGTCGCGTACAAGCAACGATGTGTGAGCAGGAGCGTTATCGTGATGCAGGAGCCAATTTTTCCCGGCGTTTCTGGGGGATTGCTTCGCGCAAATTGCGCATTACTTGCAGGTAATATTCCCTATTGACCATTTTACGCTGTGGCAAGAACTCATGATGCATAACGCCCCTGCAATCGAAGAAAACGGTAAGTAAAACGTTTACATTCGTGCGGCAGCTTCCATTTAGATGACTGAACATTGGTTTCCACGTTATAGCCATAAACCCACGATTCGTCACTAGTTATGAACCTCTGGAGCAAATTTGGGTCGTCCCGGATAGAATCCAACATCTCATTAGCAATGTTCATGCGACGATGCTTTTAGTCGAAATTGAGCAGTTTTGGTACGAATTTCGCGGCGACCCTGTCATGCCCAAGTAATTCAAAAGAATCGAATGGCACGAACCAATCGATATGTCCAGGTCCTCAGCAACTTCTCCAACGGTGATTCGACGATTGGCCAACACCATTTTCTTCAGTTCATCAATTTTTTCGTCTGTTGTTGAAGTGCTCCAGCGTTCGGCCCGCTGTTCGTCGTTCACAGCTTCTCGGCCTTCTGGCTGGATTTGAAGGAGGGGAGAGTCGGCACTGATATAGGTACTCCTGTTTTCACTGACGGATCCAAGATGGAATCTGGAGTGGGAGCGAGTTTTTTTTCTAAATAAGCCAATATATCAGTCCTCTTTAAACTGCCGGAAACGAGCACCGTTTTTCAAGCAGAGGTCTATGCGATTATGCAAGCATGCAAGATGATTAGGGATCGCCTTATCAAGCTGCGATCAAGGCCCTGTCGTTGCAGCTCTCTTCTCGTTAACTCCTGTAAAAAGGAGCTCAAACATATCTCGATGATTTCCTTCATCAGGGTTCCTGCACACAGGAATATAGAGGGAAATGAAATTTCCGATGAGCTCGCCAGGAATGGGTTGACAGAACCGGTTTCAGTTGTCCCGATCTCAGACATCGGGGACCCCTGACCGTTGTTAAAAGGAAACTGCACAAATTCTTTCTCAAAAAAGCGCAAGACAGATAGAGGTCTGTCTCATCGTGTGATATCTCAAAAATACTACGGCCTCAATACGACAGGAGCAGGACGCTTAAGGTGATGGGAATTCTCCGCCACTCAATATCTAAACTCATTGTGGTGTTCTCTTGTCACTGGGTGATCGGAACTCATCCGGAGAAGCTTGGACTTCCGTACAACACCTATTGCAAAAGCTGTGGGGATCGTGCAGAGAAAGAGAGTGTTGAGCACTTTCTCTGCCAATGTCCGGCTCTGGCGGCTAAGTGCGTGAAATTTCGGAGAAAGTTTTCCAGCCTAGGTTCATTTTCTCTGCTCCACTAGATCAATAGAACTGGATGGCTGTAGATGGTTTCTCTTCCCTAATTTTTTCCACACTATGGTATCAAAACGGCTACTTGTAGTGTACCAGTGTGCCTACCTATCTACCTAAGCAAATCTCCATCAACAACAACTTCTGAGCGATGCTCATGCGACGTTTTGTTTGGTCAAAATTCAGCAATTTTGGAACGAACTTTGCTACCTCATGCTTCATGCCCGAAATTTCAGAAAGGACTGCATGGTATGAGCCAAACGATATGCCGACATCTTTAGCAGCTTCACTAATTGTGATTCGACGATTCTCCATAATAGTTTTCTTCACTTTCTCAACATTTTCATCGGTTGTTGATGTGCTGGGGCATCTAGACCGAGCGTCGTCATTCACATCTTCTCTACCTTCTGTGAAAAGCTCCTAACACTTGTAAACATTTTTCTGACTCAGGGTACTCTCCTCGTATGCCAAAGTCAACATTTCAAGTATTTTTGTGCGCTAAGTCCATGTTTTACACAATATTATATGCAACTTCTTTGATCATTTTTTTCGATAGCAGAAAATCGCCGATCACGGAAAATACTTGACTTATTTATGCTTCGCACAAACAAACTAAACATATCTTCAAGGCGAGTGTACAAACACATGTAGAAAAAAAATAGTAATCGCAAGTCGAATGTACGTAGCGCACGAAATTTTAAACCTAAAGTGAAGGTCTTGAACACACCTCGTACTCTCTCTTAGTATAAAGTTACTGTTATTTCACTTTCGTTATTCTTCTAATATCAGTTTTAAGCACTCATATAATAGTAGAAAATAATAAAAACACTTGCTTTCTTACATCCAACCATTGCGGATACTTATCTTAATAATCTGGTTTTTTAGTTTTTAATAAAAATAGTGCTGCTTTTTCATTACGCATTACGTTAGCTTAACACTTAACCCATTTGTCGTATTCAATATTTAGGCAATCCGAGACAGCAATGTTCCTTTCATTGACGTTCTCGTGAATTATGCAGGACGATGTCCCGACGCAGTAACCTGAAAGGCAAGTCCATTGTGAAAGGAGATTGTAAACCAAACTAAAGGTCTTTCCAATAACAGGTGTTATTGCTGAATGAATTGCGCTATCGAGAGATGACTAAAGTTTTTTATAGCCGAAATTGGATTCTATTGATCTGGGCAACGTTTATTTTTAACAAGATGGCGCTACGTGCTACAGAAGCAACGAAACCATTGATCTTTTACGGGAAAAGTTTCCAGACCGTGTTATCTCTCGAATAGGTGATCACAATTGGCCACCGAGATCTTGTGATTTAACACCTTGTAACTTTTTTCTTTGGGGCCACGAGAAAGAGAAGGTCTATGCCAACTGCCCAGAGTCGATTCAATACCCCTGTTTATTCTAAACAAACACATCCCTGCATTGTCCTCTTATATTCTAAAAAGCGAAAGAAGGACAATGCAGGAATAGACAACGCACCAACATCGCTTTCACCCTTTAGTTATATTTTTAACTAAAGGTGAAAGGACGCATCGCAGCGACATCAAATAAATCACCAAGAACAACAGCGACATCAAGCAAATCATCAACAACAACAGGTTAATATAAAAAATGTTATTCACAAATTTTTACCCAATTTATACCCATACACATTTGTACACATACACCCTAGTACGTAGAATAAAAAAATTTATAAAGATTCAAAATAACCCATTTTTTCTTATTTCGGAATCGGCCACATATCGTCGACATACCCCGACATTTTGGTCCTTCGAGCCGGATACAAAAAACCCAACAGTTGCAGAAGCTATATACTTATAAGCAGAAGCCAACAACAACCTGCAATACACAACCCACTGAACCTTACATCAAAATCCACACGGAAAACTGTACGTACGACCCAAAGTTTTTGAAGTGCTCAATCTCATAAGTGCAAATCAAAATTTTTCAAAAAAAAAAAAAAAAAAGTTGTGATCAAGTTGACTAGAATCGCTAGTTATTTGCACTTTGTACATACATATTTGCCGAAATAGAGCAATATAACATACCAGTTGCTCTGCCGGCGAAGATTATTGCACTTTGATACTGTATAAAACATATATATGTATACGAATATATACATACCCGCAATTATATTAATGTGAAGCTATCAACTCCGCCTAATAAGTTGTTTGTGCCAATATAAACGGTTATAGTCTAGTAAAAAGAGACCAAAAAATTAGCCAAGTAAGTAATTTTAGGAGTATGTGAGTTTATGGATTTATTATGTAAAACCCATCACTGTGAACATAAGTTTGAGTTTTCGGGGTCGGGGGTTGTGTCCCGCGGCCGCCATCTTAGAAATAAGGGTGCAACTGGTTGATGGTGAATTGCGAGAGTTACGAAAATTTTGTAACAGACTTTTTTTGTAATGCTACATGCTAATACGCTACATTAGCGAAGCGCGTAAGCGTACATGAATATTATTCGTTCTAATTTTGTACGAGATTATTCATTCTGTATACCACTTTTGAGATAGACTTGTTGCGTATATATATAAATATATATATATATATATATATATATACATATATGTATATATATATAAATTTACCTACCTACCTACCTACTATATACATATACATATATGTATGTCTTTCAAAAATATTTGTGAACAGTATGTAAATTATGTCAAAGATCATTACGGCTCAAATGCGACCATTATTTTTGATGGTTTTTCGAATGATCCGGCCATTGCTGGTACAAAATCATGGGAGCGTTTAAAAAGATTTAAAAAACAAAATTTAAACGACATCATTTTTTTTTATTTATGCGATTTCATCGGTACCACAAGAAAAATTTCTTGGAGTTAGAAGAATCGTCTGACAGCGTCGATCAAGCAGTAAATGATGCAGATGCTGTAGTTGTTACTTCTGCTCTGGAAAAGCTGCCATTTAGATTCGGTCATTAGTTTTGCGGAAGACAGTGAGGTTCTTGTTTTACTGAAACCAAAAAAAGGTCGTTCACCTGCAACTATTTACTCCCCTTCGAGTTTTAAACATACAGAAACGAGTAAAAAAATGTATTATTTATCCACGCTTTTTCCGGCTGCGAAACAAACACTTATAACATGGGCAAAATAAAATTTTTACAACGTTTGAAAAATGCCGAGCTCTTTATGAATCGACATGTAGATGTAAATCTACTAAGTTACGTAGGAGAGCGATTTTTTATCGCGATCTACGGTGGCGAAAAATCAGAAGAATCAATCGACACATTACGTTTTAAACGATTTACTAAAGTTTTTGTGAAAACTACATTCCATTTATCGTCCCTTCCTCCAACCAAAGATGCTCTTCATCATTATTGTATGAGAGTTTACCATCAAATGCACACTTGTCTTGGAGAGTTTAAAGATCCAGAATGTTATATATATATAATTGGCGCGTACCCCCTTTTTGGGTGTTTGGCCGAGCTCCTCCTCCTATTTGTGGTGTGCGTCTTGATGTTGTTTCACAAATGGAGGGACCTACAGTTTCAAACCGACTCCGAACGGCAGATATTTTTATGAGGAGCTTTTTCATGGCAGAAATACACTCGGAGGTTTGCCATTGCCTGCCGAGGGGCGACCGCTATTAGAAAAATGTTTTTCTTAATTTTGGCGTTTCACCGATATTCGAACCAACGTTCTCTCTGTGAATTCCCAATGGTAATCACGCACCAACCCATTCGGCTACGGCGGCCCAGAATGTTGGGGTTAAAAAAAAACATCTAGGCATTTCATACCAATACAGTGCACAAAGCCTGTCGCACCTCCAGAATTATTGAAGTTACTGTTCTGCAGGTGCAAGGCGAAATGCGGTAACTCCTGTGGTTGTCGAAAAGCAGGGCTGAAATGTTCACCAATTTGCCAAACGTGTGAAAATACAGTAGATATTTCTGAATTCATTGATAACGATGATATTGATGAAGACGATACCGAAGACGACGCACCGACATTACTGACGGACAACATAGACCTTGACTTATCTCCCATTGACATACAGGTAGAACCTGACCCTGACATTGACATTGACATGGACGATCCAGAACCTGGACCATCAAACAAATCAAGACGTGAATAATAAATAAACAAATAGTGGACTAGGCCTACAGGGGAGACCACATAAAAAAAAGCGCGCTGCAGACTCTACATCTTAGGTGGTGCGGAAAGGAGTCTGAATAATTTATATTAAATATGAATATAATTGCGTACAAAATTAACAATACAATAATACATAATAACATCACTAAGAAAAGTAAATAAATGCACTGTTATTCGTATAAGCTTATGGGATTCGCTAATGTAGTGGTTGCTCCGCTTAGCAGCTCAAAATCATAAGACTAAATAAAGATAGCGGAAAAAACTTATAGACAAAAATGTTCACAAAAGAATGCTCTATAAAAAAGCTCTGATGTATATTTCCCATAAAATCAATAAAAAAAAGTTATTACGCTTGAAAACAATTCATCCCTTAATTTTTCGCGTAAATTTGTTTATAACCTTTTTATTATTAATTTTACAATAAAAAGTTTTGAATGAAAGTTGTAGATGATATTATTATCTACAAAAGGAGGTGCACCCTTATTTCTAAGTTGGCGGCCGCGGGACACAACCCCCGACCCCGAAAACTCAAACTTAAGTTCACAGTGATGGGTTTTACATAATAAAACCATAAACTCGCATACTCCTAAAATTACTTACTTAAATCTTCTTTTTACTGGACTATTAAGCCATTTACCATAATACTCACAAAACAAAAAAAAAAAAAAACCAGCAAGAAATCGAAGCAGTGACCCAATAGGAAAAATTTGCAAAAACCCTGCAGGAAAATTTGGAAATTTCAAATAAGTTGCCTTTAGTGTATACTCTATATACAAATAAGTATAAATTAAGTATCATAAATAGATGGAAAAAATTAAAGGCCCTTCATCAACATTTTTCTAACAGTTGGAAAGAAGAATACCTCAAGGAACTCCACAAGCGATATAAGTGGAAATACCCTCAACGCAACACTGAAGTTGATGACTTAGACACTTAGACTTAGACACTTAGACTTAGACTTAGACATCAGAAACGAAAATCTGCCTCCAAACGGATGGAAATTAGGCCGATTAAAAAAGGTGTATTCAGATAATAGGACCCGAGTGGTTGACATTCGTACCGCCCAAGGCACAATCACCCGTCCCATAACCAAATTAGTTATTTAACCGAATAATAAAAAAGTTTCTTTTTCATAGGATCATGGCCCCCAAACTGCCAGAAGGAAGAGCACTTCATCGGTCAACTCGATTCGCCGAAGCAGCCGAACGTTAAGCATCCGCTCTCACAGCACGACCCGCAGTATGTCACCACTCTCGGACGAAAAGACTCTGAGAGTTTAGCAATTCGCTCCCGACGATTCCGTGCGACTATTTCTCCCATCCAAGAAAAGAAAGATAGTCGCATCCACCGCACAGCACGTCCCACCATATCTAGCATTACCCGACATAAATACAATGCCCACCGACACATTGCATGTGGGATATACAGGAAAAATCATCGACTGGTGACATGCTCAAACTACATAATATACATAGCCATGAACATCAAGCAAAAGTTTGAGGTAGTAACGAACCACAAATATTGCATTAATTGCTTGGCGAGATCGCACCGATCAAAGGATTACACGAGTGAGAAGAGGTGTTCCACATGCAATGGAAAGCATCATTCCACCCTGCATGGGCACCCAAGATTATATACTCACGTCGCGGAAACGAAGGGAGACCGAAAGGTCGAAACCCATCCCTTTACCTCAAATACTGGACCCCCCTCATTACTGCATAAAACACAATGAGGCATAAGGTCAAAGCCCTGATAAATCCGACCCAAAAAATAAGCACCATCAGCTCAGAATTAGTTAGAGGACTGAGGATGCCGATAACATGTTTGAATGAATATCGTATCTGCATTGTCGCCCAAAACAATGCGCTTGGATGAACTTTAACTGGAACCATAAACTAGACCCTAAGTACAACAAAACGCCTCAGCAATTGCAAAATTTTCATGGCAGTTATTTTACACCAAATTAACCCATTTTTATTCGCAGATACTGCAAGGCGGCCGGGATGTTTATTCTAAACAAACACATCCCTGCATTGTCCTCTTATATTCTGAAAAGCGAAAGAAGGACAATGCAGAAATAAACAACGCACCAACATCGCTTTTACCCTTTAGTTATATTTTTAACTAAAGGTGAAAGGACGCATCGCAGCGACATCAAATATATCATCAAGAACAACAGCGACATCAAACGAATCATCAACAACCACAGGTTAATATAAAAAATATTATTCACAAATTTTTACCCATACACATTTGTACACATACACCCTAGTACGTAGAATAAAAAAATTTATAAAGATTCAAAATAACCCATTGTCTAGTATCAGAGTGTTTTTTCTTTACTATATTTTATGATCACTTACTGAAATTCGTTATTTTTCACTATTGCATTTGGTGCAGAAATTCCGAATAATAGTAACTAAATTAGTGAAAATGCACCCCTCTCGTAAACAACAGATGTGCCCTATTAATGGCCAGAAAAAAAACGTAAAAGAATTTCACTTTTCTCAGAAGACAATTTTCCACCACTGCCCGTGATAAAAAAAGATAACCCGAAGCTTGTAGTGACTAAGCGAACAAATTTGTATCTACCAAGCAACTTCTAGGTGTTTGCAATGTCAAGTTTTTCTTTCACGATAGCCTTAACTCAGTCAAGGGCACAATTTTTACTCCTTGTCTAAATAACGTAAGCGAATCTTTGATAGCCTTAAATAGCAAGATGTAAAATCAGTGTATAAATTTATGAAGCCCGTAGATGGAAAGCACCTCATCATGTTGGTCTCCTTGCCACGGGGATGAGGCTTAAATGGTGGTCTGACCCCCATATGGTGGGTCCCGCCCAACACGAACTAAAAGGGAAGCTCCATATGGGGATTGGCTAGTCATCCAACCTGCTTTACGGCGTATTTGGTGGCCATCCAATAACCATGCGAAGATCACCGCACCGACGAGGATCCCTCTGTTATTTCGAAACCCCCGTCATCCCATTATTTCCTCTCCTTGCCCACCCCCTGATCCAAGTTGTTACGCGACACCGTGCCCATTGGATGGTTTGCAGCCGGGGGTTGACCAGACCGGCTGTATTTAAACGGCGCCTTGCTAATACCGGGCCGCCTTAGGAAGTAACTCTGGTCTTGCCGCGGCATGGGGCGCTCCGTGGGGGACTGCGCTCGCCTTGTCGAGCAGGTGGACGTACGAAAAAGATGAATACAAATATCAACTTAATTGACAAAACTTCCACTGCCAAACACACGCATTACTCTCTTCATCGCGGGGCGCCATTGTCCACGAAGACTCGGACTACGAAAGCGTCGGTAGCACAAATATAGCTGAGGAAGAAGCTCTTCTGCGTCCTCCGGCTGGATCCAATGGTGCTGCTTCGGATAGCAAGAACAGGCCAAGGATCAAGCCCGATAATGGAAGTTGAAGGCCAAAGCTCGGCAGATTCAAAGTCTGTGACCGATTTGGCCGCAAGCCCAACCTGACGAAGCAAGAAGAGGAACGGTTGGCTTGGGCCAGGGAGGAGATAGAAAATGGCCGGGCTTTCTACGCAAAAAAACCAAAGTTCGCAGCCTCCAATCCGAAGTATGCGAACAAAATCGAAGAAAAGCTAGCCATTAAGAGGCAGTGTTCTGCGGATAGCGAGGCAGAAGCATAGGCACGAGATGGCTAAACCGAAAAACAGATACGAGAGAAGACCTGCGACGTCGAAAGCAGCTGCAGCGGCCAGTGAAACTGCCAAGAAACATCTGATACGGGCACTCACTGACCGTAGGGAAAAGCTGAGGCAAATGTCCCAGGAGCGGAGAAAGGTAGTGGAAATGAAGCTATTGGAAACCCTATTTACGAAAGTGGACGCAAGGTCTGTGGGAGGGGTCATCACTTGAAATTGTAGATCGCAGCTGCATTCCCCCAATACCGAAGGCAAAGGTTATCATTCCTCGAGTGGTAAACCCGGTAAATGCACTGCGGCTGCTACAAAGACAAAACACGGACGTGCCGACAGACGACTGGAAAGTGTTGAGCGTGGCAAAACCAGCAACTGCTGGTGGGGGCCAAGACTACATTATACAGATCAATATTCCGGCATAGGACCTATTTTACGCACGATTCGGGAGGATGGCTTGGGGATTTGGTAGCGTGCACATTCGCCTCAAAAACCACAACCCGGGAGATAACAACCACAACACGTCCGCTCCGGGGGAGGTGGAAAAAGATCTCGATATAGAAGAGATCTTGGAGGCCTCCCCCAATATACAGGAAGTGGAGATAGGTGAGCTGGAGAAAATATCTAACCCCGAAAAGGTACTGAGGCCAGATGCTGAGATTCAGATAAACCTCCAAAAGAGTAAAAACGACACAGAGGGAGTTAGTTACGATGTGGCTCTTGTCCAGAAGCCATAGATAGCATCGGGCAACATAGTCTCCGGTCTAAAGTCACATAACTACAACACCTACATCCCGATTGGAAAAAATAAGGTAAGAACACCGATAATGGTCAAAAAAAGTATATGTTCTTATATTGATCATAATCTCTCTTCAGACGATCTGACAGTGGTCGCGGTGGGGGCTGCAAGGATGAGACGTTACTCTTTGGGTCTTGTTATATGCCACACGATGAAGAAGCACCACAGACAGAACTTCGGAAGCTGGTAGAAACAGCTGCCAGAAAGAAGCACGCTCTGGTGGTAGGAACGGACGCAAACGCACATCACACGATATGGAGTAGTGCAGACATAAACGACCGAGGTGAGTCACTATTTAGTAGTAGCTAATGGAAGTGAAGAACCAACATATGTTGCACCAACCTCGAAGGAGGTACTTGATCTAATACTTTACATAAGCAAGCATGTTATGGTACAGGAATGGTAAGTGTTGAGTAGGCCCTCATTCTCTTATCACAGATACATAAGCTTTCAGGTTATATTTCGCTCAAAAAATAAACTTATATCCTTTAGAAATCCTAAGAATACGAACTGGGGCTTGTATAGGGATATACTATCAGAAACACCAATGATATCCCGGAAATATAGGTCACACGTTGCACTTCAGAAATGGGTTGAATTGTTTGTAACTACTCTCGTCTAAGCCTTCAAAAGATCCTGCCCCCCAACACGTAATAGACGCAAGGTGAAGCCTGCTTGGTGGAACAAGGAATTACGAGCACAAAGGCGTAGGGTACATGAATTCTATAGGCTACCCAAGGTCGCTGACAATGAGTTCTGTTGGAAGGAGTATAGGGATTTACTAAGAGTATATAACAAAGAAGAAAGGCAAAGCCAAGAGAGAATCTTGAAAAGACTTCTGTAGCAGTTTGGAAGACACTAATGAAGTGGCTAGACTAAGGAAACTGCTATCCAACAATCCGTCTATGCCAATAGGTTAGGTTAGGCTTGGCAGCCGCATCGCACATAGAGACAACGATGCCACTTAGACCACGAAATTGGTCCGTTCTCAGCCGCGGGGGCTGGGCTACATTTCCCTCTCCATATTGAACCATCCTGAGCTTTTGACAAAGCGTAAAAGGTTGTTGATATTTAAAGTGTATAGATTATCTATATTCGTTAAGAAGTAGGTAAAAATCGGTTCCTGCTTCTGGCTAGAGCCGGGCATGTGCAAAAAAGGTGTTGAATAGTTTCCAATTCCTCCTCATTTCTGCAGCTACGACAGAAATCATGCGTCTAAACGCATAATCTCCTTGCATGATTTCCTATGAGACAATGTCCTGTGAGGGCCCCTACTAAGGTCCTTATTTGAAGTCTACTCAGTTTTATCATACTCTTGGACAGACGTAAGTTTAGCCTTGGCCATGTTTTCCAAGCAATATCACAGGGGTTAGAGCTAATCCATTTTTGATTTGCAGAATTGAGTAGTGCGTCCTTAATGAGAAGCTTACAAGTTGCGAAAGGTATCTACATAAAACTACTTATGTCTGATATACAGATACCTTCTCTTGCAAGTTGGTCTGCCCTACAGTTCCCTGGTATATATCTGTGGCCTGGAACCCAGCATAAGATTATACGATACTGCTTGGCCATCTCAGCAACAGATTGCCGACAACGTAAGACACTCCTTGATGTTGTTTGGAATGCATCCAGGGCTCGTAGAGCAGCTTGGTGTCTGTGCAGATATCCTTTGAAGATTGCTAGTAGCCCGTGTGCTAGATATCCGGCGGCCTTTTGCAGTTCCACCGGGTAAATGCCATCTGGGCCCGGTGATTTAAAAGGTTTGAAACTTCCAATCGCCCATAAGAGCCGATCCTCAGATATAGCATCTATTCTGACTTCACGACAGTGTGCTGTATCTTCCATGTCATGCCCATTAATGTCTGAGTAGCCTGGAAAATGAGTGTCGAGTAAAAGTTCTAGAGACTCTTTACTGGTTGTAGTGAAAGTACCATCACTTTTCTGTAGCAGTTTCCAATTTTGAGAACTTCGCGCTAAAATCTTACGAAGTCTGGAGGCCTCAGTTGTCCCCTCAACCTCTTCACAAAATGATTTCCAAGATTGCCATTGGGCATTTCTGATTTCCTTCTTGTAGATTCTCAGAGCATCTTTATAACCTTTCCAATCTTCATCGAGACGTGTTTTCTTTGCCTCATTAAAAGCGCTTCTGCTTGTTTTTTGAAGCTTGCTTAGCTCAACCGTCCACCACTTAGGCTTGGGTTTACCCCTCAGTCTTCTTATGGGACAGGCTACCGCCAAGGCAGCATTCATGTTGTAGGTAATCTTGTCAACCAAATTTTCTAGTCCTTCTATGCCTTGTGGTACCGCTGATGGACATGTTCCTAGGGTAGCCCCGATACAATCTATATACCTTTCCCAGTCTGTTTTCCTGATATTTCTACCAGGCTTAGGTTTCGGTAGATTTTTGCTAACCTCAAACGAGATATATCTATGATCAGAAAAGGAATGTTCTTCCAAAACTTTCCAGTTCCTAATTCTGTTAATAACGGAGTCAAAAGCAAAAGTAGCGTCTAACACTTCCTGCCTATTACTAATGACAAAAGTAGGTTTATTACCTTTATTGCAAATTTGTAGTTTAGTTCCTATCAGATAATCAAAGAGACACGCACCTCTAGCGTTAGTGTCAGTACTGCCCCATATCTCGTGATGCGCATTTACATCCGCACCAATAATTAGCTTTGCGCCAAGCTTCTGTGCCTGCGCTACCACATCTTTGAATATTAATCTCGGTAGCTCCTCATGGTCATGTGCGAGGTAACAGGAAGATAGCCACATCCGTTCATTTCCCGACTCCAGGCTAATGGTCAATTGATCGGTGTCGCTGTAATTAGAGAGCTTGGAAGCATTTATCCCTTTTCTTTTTAGTACGCACGCTCTAGGATTACCTTTGTTGCGAGCATACATCAGTTTATATTTTTGAGTCCTTAGTCCGCACACAAGTCCATGTGATACCCATGGTTATTGAATTAGTACCATTTGATGTCCACCTTTGGCCAGGTGAATTATGAGGTTGGCGGACGCAACCATCGAGTGGTGAAGGTTAATTTGAAGAACCCGTAACATCATGGTTACTGGGCTTCCTCTCCACCACCGTTTTGTTGGGCTCATCTGAATCTGACGCCAGTAGTTCTTCCTCATCAGTGAGAGTAGTATCAAGTACTGTATCTAACAAGGAAGAGATGTCAGCTGATGCCTTCCGTAGCGCTGTAGCGGTGTTAGGACCGGAGCCAGATTCCGCCGTGAGGCCTATCTCAGCTCCAACCGGGTCCTTTAAATTAGGCGTCTTGTCCTTATTATAGACCCTCAGTGTTATGGACGAGAACCCATAGCTTACTACACCGCTAGATCGCGCCAGTGCGTCCACCGAGTCCTTGCAGACTACGAAAGTAGCGCTTCGGTACTCGCCCTTGGGATCGTCCAGCTTTGTGACCTTCCAAGACTATGTAGGAAGCTACGGATTACATACCCGAAGCATTTCAAGGATCCTTTGAGGGGCTGATGCCTCCGCTGGTAACCAGACCCTAGCTCTTGGTAAACTGGGGATGTCATCCCTTGAAATTACCTCGAGTTTAGACCCAGGCCATACTTCGCCAATCCTTGAGATGGCTATTTTGTAAAGATCAGTGGATCTCTGATCGGCACAGGCAATAAGCTTCACGTGGCTCTGATGCCATCCACTATCGCGACAGAAACGAGCTGGACCAGGATTCTCCTTCAGAATTTGGAAGAAAACGCTTGAGAGCCTGGCTTCCACTTTCTTCCCGTTGTCAGGCGAAATAGTGCCGTCAGGGTTGCTTTTAGCAACCACCGCCCATAGTTGTTGGCCTTTGACAGCTTCGCTGTATGTAGCTGGAGAAGTCTTGGTGTTTCGGGGCTTCTTCAACGTGCTGGGGTTGCTGGGGGGGTCGTCCGACAACTGACGTTTTGGGTTCGGTTCAGAACCCCGAGGGGACTCCTCTGTTACCCTTGTCGCCCAGCTAAAAGAGTGCTTCTGTTTAACAGACCACTCCCCCTCTGAAATCGTTTTCAAGCCTTCCAGTAGCCAGAAGGCAGCACATCTCTCCTTGTAGCCATACCGTACAGGCTCTGCTACTGCGGAGGTATCAGTCGTTTCAGACTCAGCTTTACCACCTTTATCAGGGGTAGTCTCGGTATTGATAGTAGAGGAAATTGATTTCTTGGCCATGGGTTTATTGTTAGTACCGCTACTTCTGCTGTTGGCAGGTTTGTCCTCAGCACCAGCTTCCGCCGTACGACATGGGCTAGCCGTGAAGGGCTTCCGGGTGGAGTTGCCTGTCTCCCATCCAACGTGTCCCCAGGTGGCGGATAGGGGAACGCTCAGCAGATATGCAGGGTAGGTGGGAAAAAAATACCACTTGCGGACCAAAACAGGCAACCCCAAAATTCTAGAAGCGTCTGATTCATATTGAGCGGCTCTCTGGTCAGCGTCGATTCTCCACGTAAGGAGCGGCTTTACTAATCGCTAAACGCGAAGAACAGTTGGGGCTTGAAAAATGGCTTTCAGAAGGGTTCATAGCCTCCTCCGCCCCTTTCAAGCATGGCAGTTCTTACAAAGCGCTCAAAGCGCGTAGTCTTCAGTGAGCACGTAGGTTGGGTTGAGATGGCTCCCCATTAATTCCGGCTTGAAATGTGGCTCTGAGCTCTGGACCCCATAAGGGCCAAAGTCAACCCTCGCATGGCCTCCCTGTTTACATAGATAACTATGGGACTTACGATAACTACGTACACGCGCGGAGATAGCGGTTGTGAGTTGGGGCCCATATAGCATGAACAAATTTATTACAAACAAAAACTCAAAAACCATCAATGATGGGACGCATGTACCTGATGTAAACAGAAATGCTCACTCGCCGACAGGTGAAGCTGCAAACGCATTTAAGAGGAGCTCTGTGATTAGACGGTGTCCTCCACAAGCAACAGCAACTATAGAAACTACAATGGAAAATGAAACACCCATGCCAGCGTCGCGGAAACAGAATAACACCGTAATCAAGTAATATCATCGGTGTCTTGGTCAGAAAGAAATACAGATGACGGACAATGAAGTGCAAGGCATTGCCACAGCGCCCAAACCAGATGCATTATATGAGCTTGTCGAACGCTTAGGCAATGAGATAGATGGCCTCCTATCATACGTCGAACCATGCAAAAATGTCTATGGTGACATTAGGAGGATGTGCAGCATTATAAAGCTCACCCATACCGACGTGGTTACAAAGCTTGAAGCCGAAGAGCGCAAGGCTCTGACAATTTCTGCCCCAGTACAGAAAACAGCAAGCGTAGCCCTAAGTGGCGCGGTTCTGTCAGAAAAAAGGCTGAGAGAAAAGGTTAGCCCGAAAGCCACTGCAGCGCAGGCAACAACTAAGTCCCCATCTGCGAAAAAAGAATGACAGCAATAATCTTCTTTCTCAAAATACGGAAACTATGGGGCCAAAGGAAGGGTGGACGAAAGTGCGAAAAGAACCTTCAAGGAAAAAAAATGGTGGCAAATCCATCCGAACTAGGTCAGATGCGATCGCGATCGAGAAAAAGTCAAAGGATGTGAGAAATGCGGACATGCTACGAAAGGTAAAAAATAGCGTAGAATTCAAGGAGCTTGGTGAAAAGGTGAAAACCATGCGACCAGCCCAAAAAGGGGGACTGCTTAATGAGCTCAAGAGAAGCAAGGACGTCGAAACAGCAAGCAATCACACAGCTTTTGAAAATGCTCTAAGGGATGTCGCTATCGTCAATTTAAAAACTCACACCATTACAATCCAATACAAAGGACTTATCCCTGGTCTGACCACGAACGAAGAGCTTTTAAGCGCAATCGCAGAACAGGCACAAGTGAAAAAGCCAGATGAAAGCTTAATTAAGAGTAGGCGCAACACCCATGGGAGCACAGAATCGGTCTACATATTACTCCACGTAGACGACGCCGAAAAGGTACTGACGCTCGGACCCGTTAAAGTGGGATGGATTCGCAGTCGCGTCACAGAAGTTTTATCGCCAAAAAGATGCTATAAATGCTGGGCGTATGACCATATTTCGAATGCATGCAGGGAGCAGGATCGCACGAAACTATGTAGGCGGTGCGGCATAGAAGGGCATCAAGCTGCATCATGCGCAAACGCTGAAAAATGCGCATTATGCGAGGGACAACACGCGGCCGAAAGTGGGGAATGACCCCGCTATCAAGAGTCGGTGCGCAAAATAAAAACATGAAGGTACTCCAACTGAATATCAACCACTGCCGAAAATCCCATGACCTACTTTGGCGCTAAAATCGGAACCCTTCAAGAATATTGACCCTGATAACTGGGTAGTAGATTCGGACAAGCAGACGGCGATTTGGGTGATGCGTGATAAACTTCCCCAATCCAAGATGATCACGCCTAGTAGCGGATATACATGGCTGAAACTTGAGGGCATCTACTATGTAAGCTGCTATGCACCACCGAGTTGGTCACTTGAGGCGTTTGAGCGCATGATGACTGCTATAGAAGTTGAGCTAAGAGGTAAGCGCCTAATACTCATCACAAGAGATTTCAACACTTGGTCAAGAACGTGGGGGAACGCATAAACAACTCAAAAAGGGCCGTTGGTGGAAGAAACCTTCGCGGCAATGGACCTTGTCTTGCTAAACACCCCTGGAATATACACGTTTGATTGTAGTAGAGGGCGCTCCATAATTGACTTAGCCTTTGCAGACTGTGTAACGGCGAGAAGTATCAAGTGGAGAGTAGACGAATCTATATATACGCATAGTGATCATCTAGCTATAGTTATTGAAATAGGCAGGGAGACGCAGCAGTTTGTGAAATCAAAGTGGCAGCAAAAATGGAAACGAACGGCACTCGACCCCATAGCGTTTAAATCAGTTTGGGAGAACGCCTCCCTTTCCTGCGAGGGTGCAGAAAGTATGGCGGAACAAATGGCCGCACAAATAGAACTCGTGTGTGATGCGTCGATGCCGAAGTGTTGATACAACAACAAACGGAAACCTGCTTACTGGTGGACTACCGAAATAGCCGACCGGAAAGCCTGCAACAAAGCACGAAGAACGGCACAAAGAGCGCACCATCGACCAAACTATAACGAGCGGCACGCAGAATATCGTACACGAAAATTCCACCTTAAGAAGGCAATTCGGAATAGCAAAGACAATTGCTTTAAGGAAATGCGAGACAGTGCAGACGACGATCCCTGGGGCATGGCATCTAAAACTGTGATGCGAAACGTCAGAGGGCCAAGACCACCACAGCCAACGTGTCCGATTCTTTTAGAGCAAATAGAAGTGGCACTATTTTCCCCACAAAGTAGTGATCAGGAATATGCTGTCAACACAAGCAGAAACGTTCCACCAGTATCAACAGACGTTTGTTTGCAAACGCTGAGACGCATAAAAGACTGCAAGGGTCCTGTTCCCGACGGCGTCACAAATAACGCACTAAAGGTAGCTATACGGGCAAACCCGCAAATATTTGCGGATTTATATACCACATGCCTAGAAGAAGGAACCTTTCCAACCAGATGGAAGCTACAGCGATTAGTTTTGCTACTTAAGCCAGGAAAACAACCTGATCACCCAGCCGCATACAAACCTTTATGCATGTTGGACACAACACGGAAAATATTAGAACGTATCATATGTGATCGGCTCCAGGAATACTTAGAAATCTCTGGTTGTCTCTCCGATAACCAATTTGGTTTCCGGCGTGCAAGATCAACATTAGATGCGATCCGAATCGTAACAAACATAGCCCGGGAAACTATTAGCGGAGGACACACTGCTGTGAAAATCTGCGCAACGCTGGATATAAAAAACGCGTTCAACTCGGAAAATTGGTCCAACATAATGCTGTCTCTGGAAAATTTGAAGACACCAAGCTACCTACTGAGCATTATCCGAAGCTATTTCAGCAAACGAATTTTACGGTATGACACTGATGATGGCCCAAAAACTGATGAAGTCAGAGGGGGAGTTCAACAAGGATCGGTTTTGGGGCCAACTCTTTGGAATGTTATGTATGACGGGGTTCTGAAATTAAAACTTCTAGCGAAAACAACAATCGTAGGTTATGCGGACGACATTGCGCTAGTTGTAGTCGACAAGCGACTGGATCATCTAGAAGCAAAATGCAATGATGCGGCAACGAGAGTACAGCGTTGGCTCAGCAATGCAGGTCTAGAGCTGGCAGCCTAAAAAACGGAGGCAGTGCTGATAAGTGCTCGGAAGAAAAAGGCGACCATGAAACTCTCAGTTGGTGGACCCGAGATACTTTCAAAAGAGGCAATAAAATCCCTAGGTGTAATGATCGACACGAGATTGAGCTTTAAGCAACATCTAGCAGCAGTTAATAACAAAGCAGCGGCGGTAATGGGCGCTCTCACAAAAATACTACCGAATATAGGTGGTCCACAAGGGGAAAGAAGGAAACTATTATCAACAGTCGTGGACTCAATCATACTCTACGCGGCACCGGTATGGGCAGAAGCAAAGAACATTCACATGCGTGAAGTGGTGCGCACACACAGGCGGAGTGCATTACGGATTCCATGTGCATATAGAACGGTATCAGACGATGCAATATGTGTTGTAGCCGGAAAATAGCCAGTTGATATTCACGCAAGAGAGCTTCGCCGCCTCTATAGCGAGTAAGGAGCTAAACCAACGGCAACAGAAAAAGCCATCGAACGAGAGCGATCTATGTATGGGTGGCAAAGAAGATGGGAAGAGTCACTTAAAGGGCGCTGGACGTACAAGTTAATATCACATCTCGAGCAGTGGGTAAAAAGAAAACATGGTGAAACCGATTATTACCTTACGCAGATACTCACCGGTCATGGCTGCTTTATGGAATATCTCCACCGCTTTCAGCTGGCAGAAAGCCCATTCTGCCCGAAAGCGCGGAACACGTGGCATTTCATTGTGATCGCTTCGCACGAGCACGTGCAATACTTGAAAGGGTTTTGGGACACTCAGCTAGTCCTAATGGCATCGTACAGGACATGTGCTCATCCAGTGCTAAATGGGTGGCGATTCGAGCGTTTGCTGGAAAAATTATGCTACGACTCCAATTCATCGAATGGGAGCGCAAGACCCAGCAACAGCAGCTACAGTTGCAATTTTGAAATGGAGATTAACTGTTTCCGGACAGAATGACGACAAACACAGACACTTGAGTAAATCACTCACAAAAATATCAGACAGAAGACAAGACGATAGTTCGTAAATACTGCGCTATCGCAAATTTTCCGATATTCCATTTCCTCCAGAACCGCGTATGAAAACAGTGCGGGGAGTGGACACCATCGCTGAAGTAAGATCTCCATACGTCCACAAGAGAAGGACCTGGACGCAGGTACCTGGTTGTGTCAATAGACATAAACGCGGTTTCACCTTGATGAAATGTTTACAGCGGTCCCAGGGTGGAAGTCAGCCGAGGAGGAGGGATGTTATAGTGTTAGTGGGAGCATGCCCCACACACCACTGGTGCGACGGCACCTTTGATGATGTTTCTGACATTTTGATTTTAACCTCCTACCCAAAAAAAAAGCCGTGAAGGGCTTGGATGTACTGACACTTCCACTGGGTTTAATTATCCCAGCTTCCGTCGTACTAAAGGAAATCTGGTTTGATCCAGATTTGGGGGTGGAAACTATAGCTTCGAGGAGAGGAGATGATGGGATGATGAGGGTTAAGGATTAGCAGGAACGTTGGTACGTTGATCTTCATATGGTGATTGGATGGCCACCAATTTTGCCGTGAAGCTGGTGGATGGCTAGCCAATCCTCATATAGAGCTTCCTCCTTAGTTCATGTTGGGTTGGTCTCCATGATATGGAGTTCAAACCACCAGTTAAGCCTCATCCCCGCGACATACAATATACCATGTACAATGAAATGGACGACTACATGAAAGGGCGAGTGGAAGCTAGGTGGACTAATCTTACCACATGCTTAAATTCGCCAAAAGCGCTGACATCCTACATGATGTCTAATTTCAGTATTCATTAAGGTAGGTCTCCATCTGGTATCGCTAGGGACCAAAAGGTCTATGCGTGGCTTATTGCCAACCAGGCTAATCTAACCTAACCTAGATGGAAAGCAATTGGCAAGCAGTATTCTACTTCTTACCTTGGAGCGGTATTTCCTACCGGAAACCATTGCATACCGATTTAATGTTACTCCACCAAAGATACAAAAGTTGCCAACTAATCGGCCATACAAGTACACGTTGCGGAAAAACTCCTCTATGCGACACTTACTCGCACTTTATGTATTCATTATTCCAGCTCCCATCCTTCTTCTAGTAGAGTTTGTCCTACATTTGTGCAAATGAAAAAACTTATAGTAATTAAAACTGATAATAAATGCTCCTCAGTGAAGCCATATATAAAAAGCAAATTCCACCAAACCACAATGAAAACTCAGTTTCATTTGCTGAAAAAACAAACAACAACAAACCAAAGCAACAAAAAATTAACTCTGCTTCCCTACACATTGCGAGTAAAAGTAAAAATAAAGTAAACGAAAACCAGCAAACATTAAAAATGACATAACCATACCTCACCTTATATAAACCACTCAAATAACTTAGTCAATTAGCCACCTTGCTCATCCAATTCATGTTCTTTAACAACATACTGAACCCAGTTGATAACTCATCCACTTTAGCAAACTCAACTAACACACTACAACTCTCGGTAGAATAATTTATCTCCCTCCTTCAATTCATCCCATAAGATCTACAGATTTCTTCATTTATCTTTTCATCTCTTCCCACTTGCAATAGCTCAACCGAGACTCTAAAAAATCAACCATGAAAATATTGCAATGAAAATTATATTATAATAATTATATATATTTAAATATATTAATCAAAGAACACAACCCTGACATAATCGCTCTTCGAGAAACACACGTCCCTGCCAACAAGTCTTGATATTCCCCAAACAAATAAAGCTACTTTCGTTACTTCCACAACAACCCCAGCAACACCTCTTGCAAACAAGGTGTTGCCTGCAAGATAAAATTATGCCAATTATTTGAAATTTTCAGGCTCTATCCGTCGAAGTATATATTGGATTTAAAATAACTATTATATCTTGCTACATTTCCCCTGTACAAAACTTTACCAACTGATATATAAATAATATTTTTATTTTTTGACGTGATAACGTCTTATAACACTGTGGAACAAATTCAGGCTAGCAAAAATTAGGTCCATTCTGAGAGTGGCGGGTGAAAATAGAGGCGAAATTAGAATCGTATCGCGCCGTTTGTTTATGTTAGTTCGAATTTTTTTTTAATCGGCCTTCGAAGTTTGCAGTCAAATGCTGATTTTCAGTATATTGTTTATATGGTTTTTTGGCTATAACTCGTCGACTAATTGATATTTTTTCAATCTGTAAAAGCCAAATTATTGCTAGAGACCTGTGCAACAATTACAATTTTTGAAAAAATTGATTTCGAAAATTTGTGTGGTACTTATGAAGCAAAATGTTGGAAAAATTATTTTTTTTTTATGTTTTTTGAAAATATTTTCAACAAAACTAAGTCTTTTTTGCATTTTGTGTGGTCTATAATATGCTTCTCAGTTTCTTAAATAAATGTATAATTTGAAAAGAAAATTACGGGATTAAATACTTTGGCAGCTACTTAGACGAAAGTCACAAAATGTTCGAAAAATTAACGTGTTCCTTATTATTGCTTAATATCTGGCAAGCAACTCATTGTTTTTCGCTTTTTTTCTTATCTAAAATATAGTTTTCAGTCCATCACATAAATATCATAGAAAAAAATATAGTATCAGTCGAAAATTTGCGCTATATACACACATTCATTACATAAAACTTATGTAAAAAAACCCAAAATAAAACTTATGTAGCAGTGTCAAGTGTCCAATTACCATTACCGCACTCAGAATTCGTTCCAGTACCAACATACCGAAGTACTGATCTTCAAACAGGTATCAGTACTACAACCACCGCTGCTACACCCATGGATTTCTCCTCAGAATTCAACCCTGGTGAAGGTACATCCTATAAAACATCAAAGGACCCAATCCTAATAACACAAAACCAATTGGATGGAATTGTTGCACATTTGTGTTTGACTCAGAAAAAATCTGAACGACTGGCTTCATTTTTGAAAGGAAATAATTTGCTGACGAAAGGTACAAAAGTAACAGCATATCGAAAACGCCAAAAAGAGTTACACAAGTTCTTCAATGTCAATGTTGCAAAAAATTTCGCTTATAGCAACGATATTGAAAAGTTAATGGGGGCGATAGGGTTAACCTATAAAAAAGATGATTGGCGTCTCTTTATCGATAGTTCACTAATCAGCTTAAAAGTTGTGCTTTTGCACAAGACAAATAGAATGCCTTCTGTTCCGATTGCGTATAGCACTGACACTAGTGAAACTTTCGATAAATTGAAAGACATTCTGGAAGTAGTCAAATATAACGAACACCAATGGCGCATTTGCTGCGACCTCAAAGTAGTTTCCTTGATTACAGGCTTAACAGCATCTGGCCGTCCAAAATATCCGTGTTTTTTGTGCGATTGGGATTCACGATACGGAGAAGGTATTAAAGGAAGAAACCAGTACAAACAACATAACTGGAGTAGTGGAATTGGGCGAAAATGGCCTAATGACAATAGGCTACACGAAAGTCTTGTTCCTGAAATGAAAATTTTGTTGCCGTTGCTCCACATTAAACTTGGCATTGCTAAAAATTTTTTGAAATGTATCGCAAAAAGACCAGCAGTATTCAACCGCTTGAAAGACATTTTCCCAAGACTAAGTAAGGCCAAAATTCAGGAAGGGGTTGTTAATGGTCCCGACATACAGAAACTAATGAGTCGTCAAGATTTTGAGCAAGTTCTGACAGACCGAGAATTAAATGCATGGCTCGCATTGAAAGCAGTCATCAAAGGACTTTTGGGTAAAGAACGCGAAGAAAACTACAGGCAATCTGTTGCAAACATGTTGGCAGCTTTCGCTGAAATTGGGGTTAATATGTCATACAAAATTCATCTCTTGCATCAGCATCTTGAAAAACTCGCTCAACAGTTGACAACTGAATCTGATGAGCAAGGCGAACGTCATCACCAAACTGCGCTTCCATTTGAAATAAGGTAACTATAGAGTGTGCATATTTTGAATTCCTAGATTTTTCTAATATCTTGGTCAGAGTGCACAATAAATTAATATTAAGCTCAAAAAACGCAAGTTTTGTATTATGACTGTATGCCTAAAGCGCAAATTATCGACTAAGACAATTTTTTTTTCAAATGAAATTCAATAAAGAAACTGGGAAGCATATTATAGACCACAAAAAAAGTAAAAAACACTTAGTTTTGTGGAAAATATTTTCAAAAAACATGAAAAAAAATAATTTTTCCAACATTTTGCCTCATAAGTACCATAAAAATTTTCGAAATCAATTTTTTCAAAAATTGTAATTGTTGCACAGGTCTCTAGCAATAATTTGGCTTTTACAGATTGAAAAAAATATCAATTAGTCGACGAGTTATAACCAAAAAACCATATAAACAATATACTGAAAATCGGCATTTGACTGCAAACTTCGAAGGCCGATTAAAAAAAAATTCGAACTAACATAAACAAACGGCGCGATACGGGTCTTCTAATTTCGCCTCTATTTTCACCCGCCACTCTCAGAATGGACCTAAATTTTGCTAGCCTGAATTTGTTCCACAGTGTAATTCGATGTAGCTGCCTGCACGCACCAAAAAATGCGGCGTTATCTTCCTCATGCGTCGTTATTTTGCTCATGCGACGTTACCTTGCTTGAACTGCAAGCGAGAGCGCAGAACGAATGACATCTGGCTCTCTCCTATTTGAGTGAGCATATATATGTACATATGTGTATGCGCATATATATATAAATTCACATATTTGTATTTGCATATGCCTTCTTCCTGTATGCATGGTAATGAACCATTTCTCTGTTGAGAATAGGACGATGATAGGAAAAGTAGGAAATGAAAGGGAGTTATTAGAAGATTTTATTCTAGTCAATAACCTTGTTGTGTTAAACGATTACTCCTCGCGCATTTTTCTGCGCACACAACTTTTACCAATCCCGACATCACCATTTCCTCTATTTCCATTGCTCCAAAAATCTCCTGCTCTACCCTAGATGAGTTACAGAACAGCGTCCACTTTCCTATTGTTACTTCTTTCTCCAACACAAATACGTACCTCGTAAAACCGTCATCAAAATTTCTTGTAGATAAAGTCGATAGGAAAATATTTTCTTCTGTTTCGCTAGATATGTATGTATATGCAATTTAATGCCGCGCTTTAGGTAGGTAGGTAGGTTTGGCAGCCGCATCGCACATAGAGACAACGATGCCACTTAGGCCACGGAATGGGTCCTTTGTGAGCCGCGGGGGCTGGGCTACATTTCCCTTTCCATATTGAACCATCCTGAGCTTTTGACAAAGCGTAAAAGGTTGTTGATACCTAAAGTGTATAGATGATCTATATTCGTTAAGAAGTAGGATTTTAAAAATCGGTTTCTGCTTCTGGCTAGAGCCGGGCATGTGCAAAAAAAGGTGTTGAATTGTTTCCAATTCCTCCTCATTTCTGCAGCTACGACAGAAATCATGCGTCTAAACGCATAATCTCCTTGCATGATTTCCTATGAGACAATGTCCTGTGAGGGCCCCTACTAAGGTCCTGATTTGAAGTCTACTCAGTTTTATAATACTCTTGGACAGACGTAAATTTAGCCTTGGCCATGTTTGCCTAGCAATTTCGCAGGTGTTAGCGCTAATCCATCTCTGATTTGCAGAATTGATTAGTTCGCCCTTAATGAGAAGCTTACAAGTTGCGAGAGGTATCTCCATAAAATTACTTATGTCTGGCAGACAGGTACCTTTCCTTGCAAGTTGGTCTGCCCTACAGTTCCCTGGTATATCTCTGTGGCCTGGGACCCAGCATAATATTATACGATATTGTTTGGCCATCTCATTTAGAACGTAAGACACTCCTTGATGTTGTTTGGAATGCATCCAGGGCTCGTAGGGCAGCTTGGCTGTCTGATAGAATGCAGATATCCGTTGAAGATATTCTGTTTATCTTTAACCATTTTATGGCTTCATGAATAGCGTTTATTTCCGCTTGAAAAACGCTACAGTGATCCGGTAATTTAAAGGATTCACTAATAGAAAGCTCTTCGCAAAATAACCCTGATCCTACACCGGTGTCCATTTTGGATCCGTCCGTGTAGATCTTAACGGGTGTGTTGGGTGTTGGATCTTCTTCAAGCCATTCCAGTCTAGAAGGGGTTTTCATTAGGAAATTCCTTTCGAAGCAAAGAATGGGAGGGTGATAATCACAGTCACTGGGTATATCCGTGTAGGAGTCTAAAATGGTTGTATGTCCATGTGTGACAGTTCTCCATTGTGAGCTCGCTTTGAGCCTTAAAGCGGCGCAGGCCGCTGAGTATTTGCAGAAGAGATCTAGGGGTGGCAGATGTAGCATGATGTCCAAAGCAATGGTTGGCGTGGTTTTCATGGCGCCACATATTGCTAGTTCCGCTGATCTCTGCACCTTATTCAATAAATTAGAACAGGTTTTTTTCTGCATAGCACCCCACCAGACAACATTTCCATATAGAAGAATGGGTCTGACGACAGCAGTGTAGAGCCAATGAGCAACCTTAGGTTTAATTTCCCAGGTCTTCCCTAAAGCTCTCTTACAGGCATAAAAAGCTAGGTTCGCTCTCCTGACCCTTTCTAAGGTGTCTGACTTCCAAGTCAGTTTCCTATATATGTTTAGTCCCAAGTACTTGGTTTCTTCCGAAATCACAAGAGCTTCCCCTTATGCGTTGTGTTTTGTCTGGGTTGACTCCTAGACCACACTTTCCTGCCCACCTAGAAAGTATATCTAGAGCATTTTGTATTAGGTCTCTTAATGTAGATACAAATTTACCAGAGACAGCAATAACAACATCGTCGGCGTAAGCTATCACCTTACAGCCCACCGATTCCAGTATTAACAGAAGTTTATTTACAACTGCGTTCCATAAAAACGCTGAGAGGACTCCACCTTGCGGTGTACCTCTACTTACCAATCTCCTGAGCACCGATTCTCCTAGTTCCGCTTCAATGATTCTGCTATTTATCATTTTGCCAATGAAGCCTACCAGGCCCGGTTCTACCCTAAGATCAGTGAGTGCTGCAGTAATTGCCCCCCCTTCAACATTGTTAAAGGCCCCTTCAATATCAAGGAAAGCGGCTAAAGTAAATTCCTGTTTGTGCAGTGAACTCTCTGCCGTGTAAATAAGGTTATGTAGAGCTGTCTCTACCGATTTCCCTTTCGTGTAGGCATGTTGTGACGTAGAGATAAGATTTCTATCTATAGTTAGGCTTAAGTGAAATTCTATCAACCTCTCCAAAGTTTTCAATAGGAAGGAGGAGAGAGATATCGGTCTTAAGTCTTTTGGATGGGTATGTGAGTTTCTACCAGCTTTTGGAATGAAAACAATTTTGACTTGTCTCCACTTAAGAGGTATATGACCGTAGAGAAAGCAACCTTTGAAGATTGCTATTAGCCCGTGTGCTAGATATCCGGCGGCCTTTTGCAGTTCCACCGGGTAAATGCCATCTGGGCCCGGTGATTTAAAAGGTTTGAATCTTCCAATCGCCCATAAGAGCCGATCCTCAGATATAGCATCTATTCTGACTTCACGACAGTGTGCTGTATCTTCCATGTCATGCCCAGTAATGTCTGAGTAGCCTGGAAAATGAGTGTCGAGTAAAAGTTCTAGAGACTCTTTACTGGTTGTAGTGAAAGTACCATCACTTTTCTGTAGCAGTTTCCAATTTTGAGAACTTCGCGCTAAAATCTTACGAAGTCTGGAGGCCTCAGTTGTCCCCTCAACCTCTTCACAAAATGATTTCCAAGATTGCCATTGGGCATTTCTGATTTCCTTCTTGTAGATTCTCAGAGCATCTTTATAACCTTTCCAATCTTCATCGAGACGTGTTTTCTTTGCCTCATTAAAAGCGCTTCTGCTTGTTTTTTGAAGCTTGCTTAGCTTAACCGTCCACCACTTAGGCTTGGGTTTACCCCTCAGTCTTCTTATGGGACAGGCTACCGCCAAGGCAGCATTCATGTTTTAGGTAATCTTGTCAACCAAATTTTCTAGTCCTTCTATGCCTTGTGGTACCGCTGATGGACATGTTCCTAGGGTAGCCCCGATACAATCTATATACCTTTCCCAGTCTGTTTTCCTGATATTTCTACCAGGCTTAGGTTTCGGTAGATTTTTGCTAACCTCAAACGAGATATATCTATGATCAGAAAAGGAATGTTCTTCCAAAACTTTCCAGTTCCTAATTCTGTTAATAACGGAGTCAAAAGCAAAAGTAGCGTCTAACACTTCCTGTCTATTACTAATGACAAAAGTAGGTTTATTACCTTTATTGCAAATCTGTAGTTTAGTACCTATCAGATAATCAAAGAGACACTCACCTCACCGCACCAATAATTAGCTTTGCGCCAAGCTTCTGCGCCTGCGCTACCAGATCTTTGAATATTGATCTCGGTAGCTCCTCATGGTCATGTGCGAGGTAACAGGAAGATAGCCACATCCGTTCATTTCCCGACTCCAGGCTAATGGTCAATTGATCGGTGTCGCTGTAATTAGAGACCTTGAAAGCATTTATCCCTTTTCTTTTTAGTACGCACGCTCTAGAATTACCTTTGTTGCGAGCATACATCAGTTTATATTTTTGAGTCCTTAGTCCGCACACAAGTCCATGTGATACCCATGGTTATTGAATTAGTACCATTTGATGTCCACCTTTGGCCAGGTGAATTATGAGGTTGGCGGACGCAACCTTTGAGTGGTGAAGGTTAATTTGAAGAACCCGTAACATCATGGTTACTGGGCTTCCTCTCCACCACCGTTTTGTTGGGCTCATCTGAAACCGACGCCAGTATCTCTTCCTCATCAGTGAGAGTAGTATCAAGTACTCTATCGAACAAGAAAGAGATACTGCCGTCAGCAGATGCCTTCCGTAGCGCTGTAGCGGAGTAAGGACCGGAGCCAGATTCCGCCGTGGGGCCTATCTCAGCTCCAACCAGGTCCTTTAAATTAGGCGCCTTGTCCTTATTGTAGACCCTCAGAGTTATGGACGAAAACCCATAGCTTACTACACCGCCAGATCGCGCCAGTGCGTCCACCGAGTCCTTGCAGACTACGAAAGTAGCGCTTCGGTACTCGCCCTTGGGATCGTCCAGCTTTGTGACCTTCCAAGACTATGTAGGAAGCTACGGATTACATACCCGAAGCATTTCAAGGATTCGTTGAGGGTCTGATGGCTCCGCTGGTAACCAGGCCCTAGCTCTTGGTAAACTAGGGATGTCATCCCTTGAAATTACCTCGAGTTTAGACCCAGGCCATACTTCGCCAATCCTTGAGATGGCTATTTTGTAAAGACCAGTGGATCTCTGATCGGCACAGGCAATTAGCTTCACATGGCTCTGATGCCATCCACTATCGCGACAGAAAGGAGCTGGACCAGGATTCTCCTTCAGAATTTGGAAGAAGACGCTTGAGAGCCTGGCTTCCACTTTCTTCCAATTGTCAGGCGAAATAGTGCCGTCAGGGTTGCTTTTAGCAACCACCGCCCATAGTTGTTGGCCTTTGACAGCTTCGCTGTACGTAGCTGGAGAAGTCTTGTTGATTCGGGGCTTCTTCAACGTGCTGGGGTTGCTGGGTGGGTCGTCCGACAACTGACGTTTTGGGTTCGGTTTAGAACCCCGAGGGGACTCCTCCGTTACCCTTGTCGCCCAGCTAAATTAGTGCTTCTGTTTAACAGACCACTCCCCCTCTGGAATCGTGCCGCGCTTTAGTAATACTAATGCTGAAGCAGCCACAATTAAACGCATTATTACAACAGCTGCTCATTTGTCTATTCCACAATATTACACCAGAAAGTTTTCTGCCAAACTTCCCTACTGAACCGATCAATTTTATATTCTTAGGAGAAACAAGCAGTGTACATGGGCAAGGTTTAATAAAAACATGACAGATGAAACTCTGGTTATGCTTAAAAAAGCAAATTATTTATTTAGACGAGACCTCAAGGCGTCAAAGAAAAAAGCATGTCAAGATCTTACATCCACTATTACGCTTTCATTTAGTACAAAAAATATTTGGTCGAATATAAAGTTGTTTACTTCTTCCGGTCACCGCAATCTTGTTCATAAGGCGTTTTTCAATAGGTGCGCTTCAACTTTTTTCCAATAGGGACGGCGAACGACACAATATTTTTTATTTTTCGCTTGTCATTTGTAAACTTCATTAGTATACATTTCATCATGGAACGCTACACACTTGAGCAACGATTGCAAATCGTGCAAATTTTTTATGAAAATAATCGTTCTGTTGCTGCTACTTTAAGAGCATTACGGCCATTTTACGGTCCATTTAACAACCCGTCCCGTTTTGGGGTTATGTGAAGTCATTGGTCTACAGTAACAAGCCGGCGACGATTTGTGAGCTCAGAGCCAATATTGAACGCGAAATTGCTGGAATTTCGGCCGATTTATGCAAAAGAGTGGTCGAAAATTGGGTTCAACGATTGGACTTCGTAAAACGTGCACGCGGTGGTCATGCAAAAGAAATCGAATTTCATACTTAAATGTATATGTTCAAACTCGATAGTAAAAAAAAAAATTAGTTAAAAAAGTCAAACCGTTTGTGTTTTATTCAAAAAAAAAAGTTGAAGCGCTCTTACTGAAAAACGCTTTACAAACATCAGAAGGGCCGGTCTTCGAGTCTACAGCGTTTGCGATTAACTGGTCTCAAAACTTTCAAAATTCAAATTTCCATTTTTGAATTTTAATTTTTAACAGCCTCAAAAATATAGAATGCTGCCAGCAACAAAAAACAAAAACCTGTACGACATGAACCATCACACGAACCTTCAACTACATTAGACATTTAAACATCATATCTAAACCGATTTTTACTAATACTCTAGCCTTACCGCATGGTATTTACCTTCTTGCAGAGAACGTTAATGTATAGAGAAGTCTCAATGACAGGAACGTTTGGAATTTTCAGGGGTACTCGTTTTGCGCGAGTTAACGACGTTGACACATACACTACACAGATACACTACATACATACACTATAAACATACATTAATATTGTTTCCAAACAATAACATAGTCTTTATCCCTTCGTACAATAAATATATAACTTATATTTATCTCAAACCAAATTGTATTTAGAAACAGTATAAATAGATCTAAGCATTAAAATACAAATATACAATACCATGATAACAGCTAAATATAAAAACATGTAAACATATTTTTATCTCTAACGAAATTGTTTTTAGAAATAGTATAAATAGATGTAAACATTAAAATATAAAATGAATTCTTAAATAGACGAATTCAATAAAGGAGCTCTTGCTCAGAAAAAATTTAGTTTTATTATTTTTTTCCACACAGCGTCCTACCTCGCGCGAAGAACACCACAGTCACATTTTTCACAAAGTTAACAGAAACTTGCTCAACTGGTGAAATTTAACAGCAGTTGAGAAATCAGAGCATTCATTTTGAAAAGTTTCCCTTTGGTGCGCAAAGTTACGTTACAGGTGCTTTTTTGTCTCTTTTTTTGCATGCAAATTCAAATAACTTTTGACTTTGAATTGGTTTTTGCGTAATTTGGGCCAAAATGTCAATGTCAAATAAAAGGAATCAAACGAACGATGGTTTGAGAAAAACTTTTGATTGACGTCGCGTAATTTTCAATCGTTCTCGATTTCACAAATTTATTGAAACTTAAAAAAAAAGAGCAGAACGCGTCGTGTGCGCGGGTGTAATTTAAAAAATAGTGAAGTTGTTTTCCTTCCCACAGAGACCATACTAACGCAAAAATGGAGGCAGAATCTGCACATTGCCAGGACGGATCATCTTCCAACCCACAACTCATTTGTTTGTAAGGCGTTTTTCAATAGGTGCGCTTCAACTTTTTTCCGATAGGGAGGGCGAACGACGCAATATTTTTTATTTTTCGCTTGTCATTTGTAAACTTCATTAGTATACATTTCATCATGGAACGCTACACACTTGAGCAACGATTGCAAATCGTGCAAATTTTTTATGAAAATAATCGTGCAAATTTTTTATGAAAATTTATAAATTTTCCAAAAAATCATTTTCAGTGATGAAGCTCACTTTTGGCTCAATGGCTTTGTCAACAAGCAAAATATGCGTTACTGGGCAGAAAGCAATCCACAAGTGATTCATGAGGCACCGTTGCATCCCGAAAAAATCACTGTTTGGTGCGGTTTACATGCCGGCGGCGTAATTGGCCCATATTTTTTCGTTGACGAGAACGATCGCCACGTTACTGTGAATGGAAATCGATACCGCGAAATGATAAACGATTATTTTTGGCCGCAATTGAATGGTATGAACTTAGACCACATGTGGTTTCAACAGGACGGGGCCACAAGCCACACAGCACACGCTACAATTGGTTTGTTGAAGAGTAAGTTCGATGAGCGCATTATTTCCAGAAATGGACCGGTCGAATGGCCACCGCGCTCGTGTGATTTGACGCCTCTAGACTATTTTCTTTGGGGTTATGTGAAGTCATTGGTCTACAGTAACAAGCCGGCGACGATTTGTGAGCTCAGGGCCAATATTGAACGCGAAATTGCTGGGATTTCGGCCGATTTATGCAAAAGAGTGGTCGGAAATTGGGTTCAACGATTGGACTTCGTAAAACGTGCACGCGGTGGTCATGCAAAAGAAATCGAATTTCATACTTAAATGTATATGTTCAAACTCGATAATAAAAAAAAAATTAGTTAAAAAAGTCAAACCGTTTGTGTTTTATTCAAAAAAAAAGTTGAAGCGCTCTTACTGAAAAACGCTTTATAAAACATTTTGAGGCGTGTGTTGGGGGAGGGGGACAATGCTTAAAGAAGGGTGCAATTCCCACCCTCAACTTAGGTAAGTTTTTCAATAATATGACATGTGCAAACATAAGCATGAATGTGTGTTTTTATATTGTGCTGTATTACAATAAAGTAAGCCTACTAATTGGCCAGCACACACATACATATGTATGTACCTATGTATGTACATATGATAAAGTATTCTTCTTCTTCTTCTTAATTGGCGCGATAACCGCCTACGCGATTTTGGCCGAGTTTAACAAAGCGCACCAGTCGTTTTTTTTCCGTGCTAACCGGCGCCAATTGGACACACCAAGTGAAGCCAAGTCCTTCTCCACCTGAACTATCCAACGCAGAGGAGGCCTTCCTCTGCTAGCACCAGCTGGTACCGCATAGAATACTTTCAAAGTCGGAGCGTTTGTATCCATTCGGACAACATAACCCAGTCAACGTAGCCGCTGGATCTTTATTCGCAGCGCTATGTCTATGTCGTCGTAAAGCTCATACAGCTGACATTGTTATCGGTGTTAATGCTGGTTCCTAAATATACGAAGTCCTTTACAACCTCGAAATCATAATTGTCAACAGTGACGTGGGAGCCGATGCGCAAGTGCGCTGACTGTTTGTTTGAAAACAGGAGGTACTTCGTTTTGTCCTCGTTCACCACCAGACCCATTCGCTTTGCCTCTTTATCCAGTTTGCAGAAGGCAGAACTAACAGCGCGGTTGTTAAGGCCGATGATGTCGATATCACCAACAATTGTACGCTCTTATAAAAAATTGTGCCTGAGCGATTAAGTTCTGCGGCTCGTTCGATCCTCTTCTCTAACATCAGGTTAAAGAAGTCACACGAAAGCGGGTCACCCTGTCTGAAACCTCGTTTGGTAGCAAATGACTCGGAGAGGTCCTTCCCAATTCTGACGGCGCTGCTGGTGTTGAGCAACGTCATCTTGCATAGCCGTATTAGTTTTGCGGGGATACCAAATTCAGACATTGCGGCATACAAGTAACTCCTTTGCGTATTGTCGAATGCAGCTTTGAAGTCACGAAAAGATGGTGTGTGTCGATTCTCCTTTCATGGGTCTTTTCCAAGATTTGGCGTATTGAGAATATTTGGTCGATTGTAGAATTTCCCGGTCTGAAGCCACACTGATAAGGTCCAATCATTTGGTTGACGGTTAGGTTAGGTTAGGTTAGGTTGAAGCGGTTGTCCTGTGGGACACACTCAGGCTCATAGCCCATTGTGATGCCGCGTGGGGAGCTTGTCCCTATCTCTCCTAAAACCAGTGTGTGTTTTTCAAAAATTTTAAAATATCTCTGATTTCTATAGTACTGAGGTCTTCTAGGTCATTTAAAAGGTGTCTACCCAGAATAGTAAACCTCCGCCTGGATAGAGCAGGGCAGTGGCATAGTAGGTGGGAGATTGTCTCTTCCTCGTCCTCATCTTGACAACTTCTACAGAAGTCATGTGTTTGCACACCCATCCTTTGGGCGTGTCTGCCTATTAGGCAGTGCCCCGTTATGACTGAGATCAATGTGCTAAGACTTTGTTTATTTTGGCTTAGCAGAGATTCTGTGCGTTTAGCATTTAGAGTTGGCCAAAGTTGACGGGCGATTTTGCAGGTTGCTTCATTTCGCCATCTTTCGTTTGCTTTCTTTACAATTTTTTCAAGGATGTGTAGCTTACATGTTTGTAAGGGTATCCCTATGTCTTTATCTATGTGCTCGTCAGACAGTTTTGTGCCGAGTCTTGCTAGTTCATCGGCTCTACAGTTACCCTCAATGTCGCGATGGCCAGGAACCCATGTTACCTTTAAGTGAAATGACTCAGCCATCTCGTTAAGAGATGTGCGGCATTTCATGGCTACCTTGGAGGTTGTCGACTGTTTTGTGAGGGATTTTATCGCCGCTTGGCTATCAGTGAAAATGTAGATATAATTTCGCATCACACTGTATCAGTGTCGCGGCTTTTATTATTGCCATCAGTTCAGCCTGAAAGACACTACAGTAGTCGGGGAGCCGAAAACTGAAGGAGATCCCCAGATGTTCAGAATATACACCTCCGCCTACCCTGCCCTCGAGCTTTGAGCCATCTGCGTAAACATGGATGGACTCGCCCTGTCTCACGTCGTCCTGTTCCCACTCTTCCCTTGAGGGTAGGAGGGTCGTGAACGATGTAATGGCATGTATAGGCGGGAGTGCATAGTCCACCAGTTCGGGAAGCCCCAGAGTGCCAGCCAGGATTTTACCGTGGCCATAATCCGTGTTTGACCACTTGTTTAGAGTGTTCAGCCTTATTGCCGCACTGCGTGCGTTATCTGCAGATCTACCGGAAGGAGGTTTAGTGTCGCATATAATGCTTTCGATGGTGTGGTTGACATGGCACCGGTTATCAGAACAGATGCTAGTCTTTGCACCTTGTCAAGTTTCTTGATGTTCACACCCTTCTGAAGGGCATCCCACCATATTACTATACCGTAGTAGAGAATTGGCCTAACCACTGCTGTGTAGAGCCAATGTATCATTCTGGGTTCCAATCCCCATTTCTTCCCAATGAGCCTTCCGCAGGAGTACATTGCGGTCATAGCTTTTCGTGCTCTGTCTGCGACTGTGAGCCCCCAATTTAGCTTCCTATCTAGTATAAGTCCTAGATACTTTGCCCTTTCTATTACTCTAAGTGGTTTCCCTCCTAGGAATATTTGTTGAAGAGTAGGTGTTTTGTGTTTCCTACTAAAAAGTATCAGATCCGTTTTTTCCGGATTTACCTCTAGTCCTCGACTTTTACACCAAAGTGATAGTCTGTTGAGAGATCTTTGTTGGAGGTCACATAATGTTGGAAGGTGTTTCCCCGAGATTGCTATTACAATATCATCGGCATATGATATTATTTTACCTCCAATTTTTTCCAGTTCTTGTAGAAGATTGTTGACAGTTAGGTTCCGCAGAAGTGGAGAAATTACCCCACCTTGGGGTGTACCCCTGATCGGAATTTTTTTAACAGATGTGTCACCCAAATTTGCGTTTATCGTTCGCCCAGTTAGCATTCTTTCTATAAACCAGACTATTGTATTGCTTACTCCCATTTCCGTTAGCGAAGTGGTAATTGCTTCCGGATATATGTTATTGAAGGCACCCTCGATGTCTAGAAAGGCAGCGAGGGTAAATTCTTTGTAGTGAAGTGATTTCTCGACTGTGTGAACTAGCTCATGGAGCGCTGTTTCCACTGATTTGCCTTTGCTGTATGCATGCTGGGAAGGTGATAGTTTGTCGCTAATCCTTCCTTTGATATGCACATCTAGCAACCGCTCTAAAGATTTTAACAAAAAGGATGGTAGGCTGATTGGCCTGAAGTCCTTCGGTTTCGTATGTGTGGTTTTCCCTCCTTTGGGAATGAATACCACTTTTACTTCTGCCCATTTCTTGGGGATATAGTTAAGACGTATCGCTGCCTCAAAAATTAAGGCGAGTGTAGGTGCAATCATATCTTTTGTGTGTTGCAAGTCAGCGGGAATGATTCCATCAGGTCCCGGTGATTTGTAAGGTTTGAAGCTGCCAATGGCAAGTTTTATGTTGTCCTCCGTTATGAAATCTGTTGGGGGTTCTCGTAGTGAACTATAGGGTGGGTTCTACTGTCTTCGTTGCAGAGACAACCTGGAAAGTGGGTCTGCATTAGTAATTCTAGTGTTTCTTCACTGCTGGTTGTCCAGTTGCCATTCTCTCTTATGAGGTAGCTAGGGTTACTGGGACTTGTTGATACTACTTTCCGGAGTCTACTGGTCTCCGAAACGCTTTCTATCTTTTGACGGAAGTCTCTCCAAGACTCCGTTTTTGCTGCCCTTATGGCATACTTAAATCTACGCTGGCATTCTTTGTATCTGTCCCACGAGTTGGTTCTCCTCGCTTCGTTATACATAGTTCTGCATTCCCTTCTGAGGTTTGCTATATCAGTGGACCACCATGGAGGTTTCGGTTTTCCTCTTCTTGTTCTCTGAGGACATGCTGCTTTCGCAGCTTGCTGAAATGCTGAAGTCAGCCCATCAACCACTGAGTCGAGCTGTGGCTCGGAGTTAATTGTGTATGTCGCTGCTGGGAGATTGCTGGATAACGTGGATTCAAACATCCCCCAGTTTGTGCGTCTGCGGTTTATAACCGGCTTGAACTGTTTAGTTGGCAATGAAATGGTGTACGTTAAGTACCTATGATCTGAGAAGGAGTTGTCTGTAGACACTCTCCAATCCTTTAAAATTTGGGACCCTCGTTCATTGACACACGTGATGTCTAGAACTTCACTTCTCGTAGTTGTTACAAAAGTAGGGGTATCCCCTATGTTACTAATATAAAGATTGTTACACATAATGAATTCAAAAATTTACTCACCACGTGCGTTTGTGTCTGAACTGCCCCAGACATGATGATGTGCATTAGCATCTGCTCCCAGTATGAATGGGGTGCCACATCTCGATGCTTCATGAACTGCGTCTCTTATGAGTTGTGATGGAGGTGGTTGCTCCGCGTCGTGTGCTATATAAGATGAGGCAAGCCATATCGTCCTTCCGCAGGACTCCACTGCCGTGATTACGTTATCCGCATCGCATTGATTTGTACAATCTTCACCATCGCTATTATAGGTTATTGAAGGGCAGCCAACCACGGTTTGGTCTGCGTTCTCTTCATCGGATATAGGGGGGAGAGACTCCTCATCCTCCATAGCAGAGAGATCGGAGTATTCCCCCTCCATGTCCTCTAAGGTAACCCTTTCGAAGAGTTCGCCTACCATGCCGGAGTTGGAAGGCACCTCATCGTTGTCTGTGACAACCTCGTTTGCTTCCGCAGATGAAGTTATATTTTCTGCGGAGGTGCTCTTGCTGGCTACATCCTGTCTGTAGACATGGAGAGTCACCGTTTGGAAGCCGTAATTGATCTTCCATTTCCTGCAAGCAAGTGGGTCCAAAGATTCCTCATTGAGGATTATCACGGCCAGTCTCCTCTTGCCGTCCACTTCGCCAATCTTTGCTACCTTCCAGTCGCTGGTAGGTAGTTCGGGGTTGCCTAGCTTTATTAGATCCAGGACTTCCTCTGGATCAGAATGGAAGTCTGGTATCCAGGCTCTAGATCTTGGCCGGTTGGGAATGTCTTCTCGGCGGACCACATCAAGGCGGGCCCCGGCCAAGGTTCCCCTATTCGATTAATCGCTAGGGTGTATAGGTCCACGGAACGTTGTTCAGCGCACCTTATTAATTTGACGCGGGACTGACACCATCCCGCATCCGAGCAGCTGGGTGGAGGTCCTGGATTTTCTTTCAGGATGTCCCTATACACCTTCCAGAGGCTCCTATTGATTAAGTCCCAGTTTGCTTGAGAGATCGCACCATCATGGGAACTGCGATCAATCACTGCCCGTACATGGCTTCCTTTCGCTACTTCCGCGAAAGACCTCTTCGGTGTGACTTTGGTCATTTGAGTGGCGGACACCTTGGTTCGTTTGGCTTCAGCCGATGTCCCTTCACTCGATCTTTTTCGCTTGCCTTGTGCGGAGTCCATTTTGGCCTTCTCCCGGTGTTCGGTAATGAAGGCTTCAGCCCACGCCTTGGAGTCCGACTGTTCCTCCGTCAGAGCCTCTTCTCTAGTGTCCTTCAGTCTCTCCAGGATTCTGAAGGCCGATCGCCTGGTACGATAGTACCTTTCTGACGCACTTATTTGCTTCCGGGGGTGGGTACTACCCGGGGCAGTGATAGTGCCAGAAGGGCAGACATCGAAAGCCATTGGCTTAGCCATGTGGTCCGATGTTGCCGACGTTGATGGGGGTGTTTCTCCTTTCGGAGTTCCCGTGTCACCTGGAGTGACAGGGACAGCAAGGTCTGCTTGTCTTTTGACAGGGCAGCTCTTGCTTCCCAACGATTTTGTTGCGAGGGGGGGTCTATTGCTGGCACCAGACGTTGATGGAGTGTCATCCTCAACTTGTCTTAGGACAGGGTTGGGATTGTTGCCAGTGAAAGGTTTCGCTGCCGTAGAGGCAGTCCCTGAAGGGACGGAGCGGGTGTTAGGCCCTGGCTTGGCCGCAGGCTTCACTCCGCTTACATTAGTGGTACTCCTTATTGAAAGACCTGACCTTTCTGAGGGATCTGGTCTTGATTTGTGGGTGCCTTGGTTGTCCGAGGCTAGGTTTTTTCTAGAATTCATTTTATTTCATAATCGTCCGCACTGCTCGACGTGGCGAGCGTGGCGGACTAGGATTTTTTAGGGGGTTGACGTGGTTGATGGTGGGCTTCAGCCTTTCACGCAATACGCTCGCTAGAACCTTATAGGTGATATTTAGAAGACTAATCCCGCGGTAATTGGCACAGATTGCAGGATCGCCCTTCTTATGGATTGAGCAGAGTACACTTAAATTCCTATTGGCAGGCATGCTTTCATCCGACCATATTTTGCATAGGAGTTGATGCATGCACCTTACCAGCTCCTCGCCGCCACGTTTGAATAGCTCAGCCGGCAGTCCGTCGGCGCCCGCGGCTTTATTGCTCTTTAGCCACGTGATCGCTATTCTCACCTCGTCATGATCGGGTAGCGGAACGTCAATTCCCTCGTCAACGATTGGGGTATCGGGATCTTCACATTCTCTGTGACATGGGCAGCTATCACTGTTGAACTGGTTCGAGAAGTGTTCGCTCTTTAATTTAAGAATGCGCTGGATGTCGGCCACCAGATCGCCGTATTTGTTCTTACAGGAAAACGCCCCCTTCTTGAAACCTTCTGTAGCCGCCGAACTTTCTAGTAGAACTTTCGGGCGTTGTTCCTATTGGCCTGCATCTCAAGCTCCTCGCACTCACGTATTTCGGCCTCTCGTTTCTTCTTTCGAATAATACGTCTCTCTTCCTTTCTTAGCTCTCTGTAGCGATCCCACATGGCTCGCGTTGTGCCCGATCGCAGTTTGGCTCTATAGGCAGTATCTTTTCTTTCGGCGGCAGCATGACATTTCTCGTCGTACCAACTGTTTTTTCGGGCTCGCCGGAATCCGATTTCTTCTTTGGCGCGGTACGTAGAGAACGAGAAATGTTGCTCCATTGCTCGTGCATGCCGGTTTGTTGGGCAGTACTCTCTGAGAGCAGGAGTGAGAGTCGAGTGGCGAATCTTCTGGCCGTCTTTTGTGATTACAGCTTTTTGATGTCGAACATTCTTTGCGTAGTTAGATGGACGCTTTTCGCTGCACAGAGGCATGTGCGCAGTTTGGCTGCAACAAGGTAATGATCCGAGTCGATGTTGGCTCCTCGGATCGTACGTACATCTAATACACTAGAAGCGTGTCTTCCATATATCACAACATGATCGATCTGATTTCGCGTTTTTCGATCAGGAGAAAGCCAGGTAGCTTGGTGTATCTTTTTATGCTGGAATCTGGTGCTGCAGACTACCATGTTTCGGGCCCCGGCGAAGTCTCTCAGCCTCTGTCCGTTACCGGATGTGTCTTTGTGCAGGATGAATTTTCCGATTGTGGGACCAAAAATGCCTTCCTTGCCCACCCTGGCGTTGAAGTCGCCAGGCACGATTTTTATGTCGTGGCGGGGGCAGCGCTCATAGGAACGTTCCAGGCGCTCATAGAAAGAATCTTTGGTCGCATCGACCTTCTCTTTCGTCGGTCCGTGGACGCAAATTAGCGAGATGTTAAAAAACGGGCTTTGATACGGATTGTTGCGAGACGCTCGTCCAGCGGAGTGAACGACAGTACTTGGGGAGGAAGTCTCTCTCCCACAACAAATCCGTCACCGAATTTGCGCTCCTTTACATGACCTCTGTTGTAGACGTCGCAAGGTCGTATGGTTTTCTTGCCTTGCCCTGTCCGTTGCATCTCTTGGATGGCAGTGATGTCAGCCTTTACTCCCACGAGGACATCAACCAGCCGGGCAGAGGCGACTTCCCCATTAAGGGGCCGGACATTCCAGCTGCATGCCCTCAAATCATAGTCCTTAGATCGTTTGCAGGGGTCGTCATCAGTGTTGGAAGTTCTCATCCGAGGCTTTGTGTATGTTTTCATTGGAGGAAGTTTTTAAGTGGCGGGTCCCAAACCCAGCGCACAACCAGTTATCCGGGAATGTTTCGCCTTCTCACTTTAGCTCACTCCCGAACGGGTGTTCGGAAGATACCCAGAGGATACTTAGGCTAATCCCGGGAGTTGTTAGCTGCCTGAACCATATGCAGAAGAATCGTCCTGACCACTCCCAAGTGAATAACGATCAGTAACTTTCCCCACTTGCGTAGACTTCTACATATGGAACCAAATATAACATATATTGATATAGTATTAGGGAGGATTAATTGATTGCGAAAAAACCGCGCAAAAAAAATACATTTCATGGATAACTTATAATATGATGAATTATTTCATAAAAGTTATTGTTTGAAAACTCTTAGTTCTTTATTGCATTAAGTCATTTATAGGACATTCAATTAAATTTGGAAATGGTCTAGAACTTTAAAAGCAACATTTTCGTATGAAATTCATAGAAAATTTCATATTGATAATAAATTTCCATTAATCAAAACTAAGAATATTATAAACTAAAATTTAGTATTTAATATACAAATATTTTTTAACTCATCAAACGCAATTCATTAAATATCTTGAAACAATAAAATATATGACTTACACCACTTTCATAATTATGGGCAGATATTATAAATTTGGGGATATGTTTGTAAATATTTTTCAAAACACCGTACAAAAGAAGTAATAAAAAAAGTAATTTATTCAAAATATTTATAAATTCGTACAAAGTAGTAATAAAATTTAATTTTTAAATAGGACATGATGATTACCCGGTGTACAGTTGTGTAATCCCAAAGTAGCAACGGAGCTGTTGCGTGGAGGCTGTTTCCATGCTAGAGGAAACAGGGCAAGTTCCCAAAAACAAAATCATCTGTGAGGACTTAGAAATCACTAGCAGTCGCGAACGATTTGCTCAGACTGCTCGTTTTTATCGCAGGAACGAGATTAAATTAAAGAAAAGAATTGAAGAACTAGAAGCAGAAAGTGAGAAGCTGCAGCAAAAATATAAATCTTTGTGTAGTCGTGCAGTACTTGCGGATGAAATTTCAAGCAATGATGCTATAACTTTCGCAAGAATGATCGTCAGTGGCCAAAAAAATCTTTAAAGCGAGGAGGAAAAGGCATTGGCTCAAAACATCAATTATATGTTATCCAAAGCATATATGTACGTTTATGCGTGACGATCTGGCCAAAAAAATCTTTATAGCGAGGAGGAAAAGGCATTGGCTCAAAACATCAATTATATGTTATCCAAAGCATATATGAAGGTTTGTTCGTGACGATCTAGGTTTTGCTTTACCCCATAAGTCATCTCTTTCGCGTTGGCGCCCAATCAAATACGTTGTTCCGGGGTTCGATGCCAATGTCTTAAATAATTTAGAAAAAATTGTTTCAACTATGTCCGACACCGAACGTAAAAGCGTTCTATTATTCGATGAAATCATCACAAGGGGCTTGAGCTATAATAAAGCTAAAGATGTTATAGATGGGTTCGTAGACCATGGGGAAGGTCAACGCGAAAATAAAATTGGCAATAAATGTTTATTTTTTATGGTTAAGGGATTGTGCCCCAAATGGGAATACGTGTTTTCGTAGTATATCTCCAGTAGTGGTATACATACGGAGACATTATTGCTCATTTCGGGGAAAAATATCGCACAACTAAAAAAATGGGGTTAAATTTCAAAGGTAGAGTTCGCGATCAAGGGCCCTCCAAGACTAGTATCTTTAACACTTTAGGAATTTCTGAGAAGTGCCCCCTTTTCCTGCACGAAGACACAAAGATTGTTTCCATGTACGATTATTGTCACTTGAGAAAACTGTCCGAAATACCTTAATGAAATATGACATTTTAACATCAGATGGAGTGACAAGCTTCAAGGTGATAAAAAAATTTTTTGATATAAATCAAATGAGTCCCCATTTTAAAATTTGTCCGAAACTAACGGAGACATGATCCATGACCACACAGATGTTGGTAAAAAAAAAAAATGAATGATCTGTTTGACGAATTGGATGCAAAAAATTTCCAGTCAAAAAATCCTTCTTAAAAAAAAAAATCGTCATCTTGAGACAAAAGTAGCAGACCAGCAAAATGAGGATCTCGTTTTAGAAGAGATTAATGTGGAAGACGTCAATTTTGCAGAAAAAAGTGATGAAGCTGAGCTACAAGTGCAGCGTTACGTCACTGGTTATGGTATTTACCAAAAAGTGCTATGTAAGCTCAAATGTGAAAAGTGCACCCACGCCATGCCGAAAACAAAAGGAGAGCTGAAGTTATATTCAGAAGCCTTGATTAGATCCAAAAACTTCACGGATGATAGCGATTTAAGTCTTGTCAATCCTGAAGACAGGGTTTTCGAAGCTTGTCGATTCCAAACGGTGTGGCACCGTCAGCTCTTCGCAAAATATGGCCACATTGCAGGTCATAGAAGTTTATGTTGTCCGTTTTAAAAGAAAAAACGCAACAAATTTTTCTTTTATTTCGGGGTTTCTCAGTGTTGTTTCTTAAATTTTTTTTTATATACACTGCGCCTTATCAGGTTAGCGCCCCCCTTTACGCTCACCGCCAATGCTCAATAAAATCGAAACCATCAGAGCTTCAGTTTTAAAATTTTTTTATATTGTGCTACATCCATTTCTCTTTAAAATAAAACAATAATGGCTACTGTAGCAATAAGGAATATTTAATGAATGTTTTTGAGAAAGGTGCAAAAAAATTTAACAAAAATTTCGTCATCAGGTCAGCGCCGCCTGCGTTCAATTTAATTAAGCTGATGACCAATAATGGGAGTTTATAACACCTGTACATTAAATTGCTGTCATTTTTAAGTAATGTTAGTAGTGTGTAGTCCCGCCTTTGTTTGAAATTACTTCAAAAATTCGATTAGGAATTCAATTATAAAGTTGTTCAATATAATTCAATGATATGGTTGACCAAGCGTGTTTGATACCTTCGATTAACTCTGTCTTTGTACTATACTGCTTTCCGGACTCATACACTTTCCTTACCAACCATCCCCAGAAATTTTGAATGATGTTAAGGTCGGGTGAGTATGGTGGCCACTCCATGCGATCAACTTTTTGGCCCTGAATCCGTGACTTCACGGATCGGGCGGTGTGAATTGGAGCATTATCATTCTGGAAAGTCCACTGCAGGATTTGAAAAAGGTTTTGGAAATGCGGAAAAGCCGTTTTTAACACGGAGTTGCAGTCCTGTGCGTTCATGCGCGATGTCAAAAATTGAAGCTCGCAAGTGCCGTAGTACGATGTTGCTCCCCACACCCGGCTGTGCAACCGATCCAAGTGATGTTCGTCTTTGCGTAGGTCATAGAAGTAATAGTTATAGTCATCAGGTCCTTCCAAATTAAATTTTTTTTCATCAAAATAATTTTAATAATAAACAACAATAGAAACAACTTGAGATGCCTGTGGGGCATTCTCCACCGCAAGAGCAACAAAATTCGTCAAAACTTGTGCCAAAAATAAACTTCAGCGAACCTCGCGATAACGCAGCGAGCACTTGTGTACATATAACACAACATTTAACTCGTGCAACAACACCAAATGTACTGCCACCAAGCGAACCAACTTCATGGAGTGAACAAAGCAAACCCCAATAAGCACGACCTACCAAACAAACTACAAAAGCTCAACTACTACTCAGCTACAACAACTACATCAGTGGTATTCACAACAGCGCCGACAACATAGCACAAAAAAACATAAAAGCAAAGACACAACAATAAACCAAAGTAAGCTAACGTTATATTGGCTCAGCCAGCAAACATCTTCAAACATGTTCGAATTGCTCTCAGACCACGAACCAGACAATGACCGAGCCGATAACAGTGGAACAAAAAGGCAAACCGCTGCAGAAAACATAAACCCAATAATTAAAAAACGCAAGCCTCCCCCGATTTACATAAATAACGTAGAACGCATTGATAAGTTATTGCAGGCACTGAGTACCATTCCAGATTGCAAATATGAACTTAAAGCTTTGAAAAACAATGAAGTTAAACTACAACCAGCCGATTCACAGAATTATACTGCAATCATAAATTTATTAAAGGAGAAGAAAACCCAGTATTATACTTTTAAACTAAAGCAAGAAAGAGGATTCAAAGTATTTCTAAGGGAAATGCATTATTTGGCTGATAAAGATGAAATTAAGCAGCAACTACTATAATTAGGCCAAGAAATAACTAATATTCAAAATATTTTGCAAAAAGGCACCAAGAAACAGGTACCATTGTTCTCATTGGAGATGAAGCACGGTGCAAACCATAAATATATTTATTCAATAAAAAATCTATAACACTGAAAAATAAGTTTTGAACCGCCTCATCAATAGAAAACAATTCCACAATGCACAAATTGTCTAAAATACGGGCACACTAAAAACGTTTGCCCAAAAACCCCAGTTTGTGTAAAATGCGCGGGTAATCACAAAACTATAGAGTGTGTTGTAGAAAATAGCAGCAACATAAAATGCGCCCTTTGCGGAGGCAAAGACCCAGTACAAAGCACTCAAAATAAAACAATACCCAGAGCAACGTAACAAAGAATTGAATACTGATAAACGGCAAAACGCTTTAGATCGGCAAACAGATTCACAATATGTCCAACCGACAATGTCATATGCCCAAGTTATTTCTAACAACCCACAATCGGGTGTGAAACAAATTCTGAAGCAACTTCAAATGACGACATCAAAGAACTAAAAGAAATGATAATGCAGGTGTTCACACAAATGTCAAATATAAGGAATATTATAACATTGCTCGTTAACAAAATAGATGGACTTACAAAAGCTTTGCAAGAATATCTAATTATAAAATATTTGTCACAAACCACCCTGAACAAAGCCCATGGTGGCACAGCGATAATAATTAGGCAAGACATTAAATGCATTGTACTAGAAAAATACGAAAAAGAAAACATACACTTGAAAACACTTGGCAAACGATACATAGCTGGCGGGGATTATAATGCTAAATATGCAATTTGGGGTTCAAGATTGACGAACTCCAAAGGACGTAATTTACTGGACGTCATAAAAAGGAACAACAGCAAGTTCATAAGTAGTGGCGACCCAACATACTGGCGAACTGATCCAAAAAAAGTCCAGATCTGATCGACTTTTTTATAACCAAAAACGTTAACCACGAAGATATGTCAATTAAATCGTTAATTGAATTGTCGTCTGACCATTCCCCAATAATAATGATATACCAGAGCTCATATACGAAGGAATCCTCGAATAGAGACATATATAATAAAAAAACCTGCTAGGATACATTTAGAGAAATAGTCATCCGTAATCTTAACAATAAAATAAGCTTAAAGACCTTTGACGAAATCGACCGACCCACGCAAAAAAAGATCCATGCAAACCAAAAAATGTTACATTAGAAGAAATAAAACAATGCATATGTAAGAGAACTGATCCTAAGAAGTCGCCAGGATACGACCTAATAACTGGAAACATTTTAAGAGAACTCCCAGAGAAGGGGCTTATCTATATAAGGAACTTGTTCAATTAAATCTTGAACTTCAAATATTTCCAAAAAGTATGGAAAATTGTTCAAATTATCGCAATACCAAAACCATGCAAAGATCCTACGCAAGTAACTTAGTACAGGCCTATGAGTCTACTACCAGTATTATAAAAAAAATTTGAAAAGGACAAAATAATACCTTGCCACCAATCCGGATTCAGGCAAAAACATTCCACCATCCAACAAGTTCACAGAGTTACAACAAAATTTTTGAAGACATCGATAAAAAACGAACGTGTGAAGCAGTATATCTCGACCCGGTATGGCACGCAGGACTTGTACAAAAACTCTTGACTTATTTACCAACAGACTGCTACAAATTAATGAAAAGTTATATAACTGGAAGACAATTTTATGTAAAATTCGAAGATCAGTATTCTGATATACTAACAATGGAAGCAGGTGTACCGCAAGGTAGTGTCCTTGGGCCGCTTCTTTACCTTCTTTATACAGCTGATATCCCTACACCGACAACAAAGAACTCTCTAATAGCAACATTTGCAGACGACACTGTCTTGCTAGCATCAGACAAAGATCTAAGAACAGCTGCTTATAAACTTCAGCGGCAAAATACTTGGGTATGATTATAGACAATAAACTTAACTGGAAGTTACACATTGGACAAAAACGACGCGAAATCAAGACTAGGTTTAAACAACTTCATTGGCTTTTGGGAAACAATTCAACGCTCTCACTAGAAAATAAAATACTAATATACAAAGTAATTATAAAACCAATATGGAAATATGGCTCAGAGCTTTGGGGAACTGCGAGCAGGACAAATATAAAAATTATACAACAAACGCAAAATAAGATACTCCGTATAATATCAAAAGCAGAGTGGTGTATACTAAATGATAATATCCATCGAGAACTTAAAATAAAAACAGTCCATGAAGAAATACGAAACAACAGCTTAAGACACACCAATTGACTACTAGAACATTCTAAGAGGGAAATTCGGCAACTTCCATTAAAAGAGGAAACCGAGACGAGAAGGCTTTAGCGGAAACGACCTACTGACCTGCAGATTTAAATGGTATCACAATTTTATGAATAAGAATGAATGCATATATAATTAAATCACGAGTTAATTTTTTTTTAATAAATGTATATTATGGTATTGGCTTCTAAATACTGTTGAAACCCAAAAAGAAACAAAAATTTTAAATATTTTAAGTTGAAGTAGAAGCAAAAATAAAGGGTTAAAAAAAAAAAAAATGTGCGCTCGGGCCAAATTAAAGCGCATTTCTTTTCTCAGTATATTGAGTCGTGGTTGTTTAGTACCTTTTTGTGATTAGCTTTCTTGATTACACTTTGGACCGTTGATAAGCTCGCCTTAATACCAGTTTTTTCCCTAATCTTGGTGGTCGATTCGTGCGAATTCGAAGCTTCCCGAAGTATTGCTCTTCTATCTGCTTTTGGAAACACTTGATTATTGCCACCTTTGTAGTTTTTTCCATAGCTTTCCTTATTTTTAAGAAAATTGGCAATTGTTTTTCTGTGTCTTCCCGTCTTTTCAGCAATTTTATGGTAGGATAGTCCAGATTCAAAGTATGCCTCAATCTTTGATTTTTCTGCCAAAGATAAAACTGTTCCTTTACCCATAGTGTACGTTTATTTAAAGATATTGAATACGTTGAGCTTCACAAAAAATTTGGTGACTGTAATTGCCAAAATAAGCACGATAACTTAAATTGCATTTGACGGTTCTTCTCTCGCGTTTTATTTCATTATGAGAGAGATCTCATATGATGGTAACAAAATCAAAACAAAAACTAAGAAGTTGCGTGCAATAGAAAAAACCAAAAGAAAATGAGTGCAAAGGGTGGCGCTAACCTGATGACGCGCAGTGTATTTAAGTAATGCGAGTTTGCTTTTGCAGGTCCATATGAACGATTTTTCATATGCAGATATTCAGTTGATTTAGCTGAACGAATATATTGATTTTGTAACGAAATCGTGTCGAATTATATTACTGATATATGTTTGTTTAAATTGTTCTCATATTATAACAATTTCTCACACGACTTCGATATTGACTTCGATTAAGTCATTGCGACTTACCTGATTTTTAAAACACTACTCTCTATCCATCATGATTAAGATACAATTGGAGTGCTTTAAAAATCTAGGCTCGGGTGCTACCTGAAAGAGAGGAAAAAATAAAAAAGAAACCTGTGAAATAGACTAAAAATAGACAAAACCTGAAATGGAAAGTACCTGTGAAATATAGGTATACATACAGGCATACAAACTTCCATAGGCACACATGCATATGAGGCTGCGAGCACTTGCCACAGAAAAAATATTACGATTTGCTATTGCTGTCGAGAATTTAGAAGACATATTTACATACATATATACGGCGCCGCAGCCACTCGACTTGACAAAAATTCAAGATTTACCAAATATTGGCAAATAAATGGTAATCACGCACCAACCCATTCGGCTACGGTGGCCGCCTGAAAGTACGTTGCTTGTAGAAATATGAGCTCGAACTTATCAATGAATCTATTTTTTTTAGTGTTAAAGAATATTTTGGATTTTTTTAGGCCGTTGCGACTAAAAAAATCATTACCGCTACGGCTGCACCTATGAATGTACATAGTTTGTTCTTGTAGTCGCTAGACGCAGAGTTTTAGCTTTAGAAACATATGTACGTATGCAGAGGCATAAAGCGAAGGGTACGTTCGCAAAAAGGTATAACTGCAGCAATACAGCAACCCTGTTGCTTATTTTGCACTACACTGCTGATACTCAGCTGTTATATTGCTGTAATGTTGCAGGTATCAATTTGAGAAAAAGTTTTGATTTCAGATCGCAGTAGAAATGGAAATTAATTTAATAATAGATGAGATTGAGAAAAGTGCTGATAGTTTTTTAATAAATTTTGAAAAAAGGAGGAGGCACGCAAACAAAAAAAAAAGAATTTTCTTTTTGAAGAAACTCTTAAGAGAAGACGAATCGTAAAGGTGCAACATTTTTTTATCACGATTGAACTATACGACGCTGACGTATTCCTTTCCCACTTCCGTATGACTCGTGATACACTGCATGTAAGTATTAAATTTGAGAAGTTATGGCTTTATTTATAATTTAATTTTAATAATGTGTTTAGAAACTGATAACTGCCTTGCACCCTTTCTGGTCAATGCAGCGTACAAGATATTCATTGAAACAGGCAATGTACCTGACTCTATGGAAGCTAAGTAACAGCCGAATTACATTTCGTCAAGTCTCTGACCGATTCACTGTGGGCAAGGGTACAGCTCATAAACTCTTTTACAAGACCATTAAAGCAATATGCTGCCTTAAAAAGGAAATTTGTTGGCCTACGGTCGCAGAGCAACAGAATGTGATGGAAAAGTTCCAGGAAAAACGACCCAATTCGTTTCCCTATGTTGTAGGATGTATGGATGGAATCCACTTTAAAATAAATACTCCAAAACAAGATGCAGTGAGCTATTACGACCGCAAGGGGCATTTTTCCATAATAATGCAGGTAAACAATGTATATGTACATATAATGTATATAAGGGACATGTGACTAAATTTTTTCAATCTTCTTAGGCTATTTGTGATAGCGACGTTTTTATTGGTTATCCTGGAAGTTGTCATGATGCTAACGTATGGAAGAATAGCCCAATTTACCAAAAGATCACGTCGGGAGAAGTTCAGCTCGCTGGGGCAATAATTTTAGCAGACTCAGCTTATCCCATAGCAAAATATTTAATGGTCCCATTTAGGGACAATGGGCATCTTTCTACCAAAGAAAGAAGATTCAACTACTACCTCAGTTCAACGCGTGTATTAATAGAACAGTCCTTCGGCGTTTTTCGAAAAAAATTTAAAATACTAAATCACATTGATGCTTCAACTATAAAGAAAGCTTCTAAAATTATAATGGCCTGCTCTATATTACACAATTTTATCATAACCCACGATGGCGATTCAAGTTCAGCGGATATTTTGAACAGCATTAATTTAGATCAAAGCATAAATTCTGCTCATGTTCAAACCTTAGAAGCTGTCGAAAATATTACTGAAAGCAGTGAAGGAGTCATAAAAAGAAACGATTTAGAAATGGTTTTTATGTCTTAAATTTGTAGTTTATTAAAAGAAATAAAGATCAACAAAAGAAAGGTACAATTCAATTCATAGCACCACATATGTGTTTTTGTGCTGCGTTTACAAAACATTGCAAAATTATCTTCAAAAATTAATAAATTAATTAATAAATCTTAGCTAAGAGTTTAGCACACCAATTTTCTCCTTTTCAATCTCAAGCTTTTCCCTCTCTAACCGTAGTACATCCTCATGACGTTTTTGTTCCTTGCTAGCTTCTTCCTTAAAAAATGATATCGCCTCATTTGCCGTTTTCTTGGAACGTTTCCTTGCGCTGCCAACCTACTCTTCCAAATCGCACTCGCTTTCATCATCCGATGGGCTTGCCAAGGAAAACTGCAAATTTTCCTCTGGCGGCTCAACTGAATGCCGACAACCGTACATGGCATCAAACTCGTCGAAGTACTCCCAGGTGGTTGCGTCCCGACCTGATTCTTTATTTCGCTTTTTTATGCGTTTATACGATGCTAATAAATTAAGAAATTTTCTCTGGAGTACTTCCTTACTATCAGGAACATCTGGATTTACTACCTTCATGGAATCTAAGACTTTACCACAGAGAACAGATCTTTTCTTTTTACCGGCAGCGAATTCGGCCTCCATGTCCATCCGGCATCTAATTAGTAGCTTGCTCATGGCAGTATTCAGTCTTTCGCTGCAAATAAAGTAAAAATATATTAAATTAATCGGTATTACAATATAATTATTAAAAGCGCATAAAACATTAAATACATAACAATTACGCTTATCTTTCTTTTTCCATTGCATTTGTGTTAAGCTTGCTGACAAAAATTTTGTGTTGCCGGTTATTGAGGTTATTTGCGCGCGTGATGAGTAAATAGAACGTTTGACTTTTGCAAGTGTTGCCACAGATTCCAGAAGAAAGTGATACTTTGCAAAATTTGCAACACTGCTGTTCTGATTGCCATCGCGAACGTACCCGAATGCTTTGTGTGTGCTGTTCTATGTACATACATATGTGTAAGTTAACACAGGTAAACACCCATCCGGTCAAAATACAAATTAACACGGGTAAACACTCATCCGGCCAAAATACCTTTCCCAACGATTTCGCTGACAACGCGTCTATAGCTTTGCGCGTGGAGACAAATAACAACTTCACTTATACCAATAATACTGATTGAATATTTTCAATTTTGCTCGTGACAACAACAAAACCAGCCCAACGTAATAAGCGGAAATATTGCAGCAGAAGTCACGCGGCTAATAATGTGCAGTAACTAGTGTTAGTGGTAGAAGTGCAGGTATTTAGACGCTAACGTCGCCTTCATCTAAATCAGTTGTAACAACTCTTCCGCTGAGACCGGCTGCCCTTGTACTAACAAGGGAAATAAAATAAACATAACTATAAGCCCGTGTTTAACTGACCCTTATAAAGGGGATAAATTTAAGCGATCGTATCAAAGTGTATTGATCGCAAACTGGCGCCCAACGTGGGGCCAAACAAATAAAATCCTTATAAAAGGACGCGAATTTGGCCGTGGGTTCGGACCCACCTCCTAATAAAAAACTTCAAAGTTTTAAAAATTGTTTAAAAAACAATTAAGAACGCTAAATCGAAACAAAGACATTATACAAATGCCGCCATAGCAGTGCCAATAAGTATAAAAAAAGTGCAACAACTAAGAACGCTAAATCGAAATAAAGACATTAAAGAAGTGCCACCATAGGAGTGCCAATAATAATAAAAAAAAGTGCAACTATTAAGAACGCTAAATCGAAACAAAGACATTAAGCAGATGCCATCATAGTGTACCGCAAAAATAAACACAAACGCTACAAAATAATCAAAATACAAGAAAGAGTAACACAAAGGTGAAAATCAAGTGAAACATTTAAGGCTTTGCACGCCACGCAGAGGCGTTGCCAGCGAGGGACAATCCAACAACCATCCATCTAAACAAACACTCAGCATCTTAATATGGACTTATTTTTATATTTGTAAGTAGAAACTTAGCAGCCGCATTTTAAATAATAAAACATAATTAATACATAATAATATAATTTTAAATTGTAAAGCATAAATAAGCACTCAAAAGCTCAGATTCTTAAATCGAATAGAGATATAGAGATTTCCAATTAGAAATTTTAGTCAGTGTAGGATCTCTGAAATCAGGGTAGATTTACTTTAAGAACAATGGACGCGCATACTCTCCAAACTGTGCTGAATACGGCAATCCGGACTGCAACTGAACATTCCAGACGGGAATTTCAGAATCGCGTAGACGAACTCACAAATAGACTGGCTAGAATAGAGACCCCAACACAGGTGGTTCAGTATGAGCCAGTTACAATTGAACCAAATGTTACATGTGACGAATCCTTAGACTTAGTAAAGACCATGCCAGAATTCAAGGGCGATCCTACCCGTTATGTCTCCTGGAGACAAGCGGCGCACACTACATATAAGCCATTCCCATGGCAGCCGGTTCTACGTTACCGGAATGACTCGGGTTTTTCCCGACCAAGGGCTGCCGCCCCAGTACACTAGCCCTGTCTAGTGTATCGTATATCACCCCACCCCTTACGTCACAGGAGCAAACTCTCGCAGCAAACCTGCTCCAAATGCTTCTCCTCAGGGCTGGAGTCGAATCCAACCCTGGGCCAGAAGTATTCTACTGCTGCGTCTGCCATCAACGGCTCCACCCGAACTCCACCTCGGTTAGGTGCAATAAGTGCAACGGGTGGAGCCACCTTAAGACCTGCTCAGGCCTTAAGTCGTACAGGGAGTGGTCCACACGGTATGTGGCCACGTGTTGCTCCCGCCAACAGGCGTCTGATGCCCCCACGGCTACCACACCCCCTGATAGGCCGGCACTACCAACCGCCACCACAACCCACACCTCCACGGTGAGGAGCCTATCGGCGCAACACAACTCCCCTTCAACCCCTCCCATCCCTTCCTGCTCCAACCCCAGTGCGGGGACAAACCAGCAGCTCCTGGTCCCCCGTACAGTCTGTTCCGTGTGTCAGACCGTAATACCTCGGAATCTGGTATCAGTCCAATGCAATTCCTGCAGTGGCTGGTGCCATTTTCGGAGATGTTCCGGCCTGCGCACCACCCGTGAGTGGACAACTGCCTACGTTGCCCCCTGCTGCAGAGCTCTGCACCCACTACCGCCCCCGGAGGCGCGGCCGCCCACCACCATCAGGCCGCAACAACCACAGTGGATTGCGCAGCAGGTCCAACGTAGACAACCCCACGCGTCCCTCACCCCCCGGATTACACTGACCTCCCCGAGAAGCTTCAAGCTTCTCCAGTTTAACTGCAACGGACTTACGAGTAAGGTCGACGAGATAGTCGACTTTATGAGCCGGCACAGTATCAAAATAGCTGCAGTCCAGGAAACAAAGTTGCACGCTAGGTCATCTCTGATCACCAGGGATGGCTATAACGTGCACAGACACGATCGCGAGCGAGACAATGGTGGTGGCCTAGCGTTCATAGTCCACCACACAGTGCAGTATCGTCTCATCGATGAAGGAATCGACCGCAGGGACAGCACCTTAGAATGTCAAGACATAGCTATCCGGTCAGGCGATTCCGAGCTCGAAATCTTTAATGTATATATACCCCCTGTCACCTGCTGCCCGGCAGGATATCACCCTGATATAGGTGCGCTCATCAGAGGTGAAAACCGATTGGTTGTAGGTGACTTTAATGCGCATCACGATCTTTGGCATTCAAGCCTGCCAAATGATCGTAGGGGACAGCAATTGGCAGAGCAGATAGACGACTCGACATTCAGCACTGTGAACGACGACGCCCCCACCAGGGTAGTGGGCAATTGTAGCAGCTCGCCTGACCTAACAATAGCTAGCGCGGGTCTGATAAATAGCATAACGTGGCGACCTATGCTATCGCTTGCATCAGACCACTTGCCCATTATCGTCTCGATTGAGAGACCTGCCGACCTCGTTTCCGCGAATCACCGGTCCTATTTTAACTTTAAAAAAGCTAATTGGGCCAGCTTCGCGGAATTCACCGAGGACACCTTCGCCGCTCTTCCCATCCCCACTGATGTGCGCGTAGGCGAACGCGCATTCCGCAAGGTGCTCACAGCTGCTGCGGCTCGCTTCATCCCAGCTGGATGCTATAAGGACATCCGTCCTCATTTCCCAGCAGAAGCAGCCAGTTTAGCAAACGAGCGTGACCACCTACGCCAGGCCGATCCCGGGGATCCCCGCATAAGGGATCTCAATTTGGAAATTCGGCAACTGGTAAATCAACATAAGCGGACTAAATGGGTTGAGAACCTGAAGACTTGTAACCTCACCTCCGGAGTGAGTAAGCCAGCCTGGTCCACCGTTAGGTCCCTGTCGAACCCGACGAAACACAACGACAAGGTGGCTATCACCTTCAACGGTTGTACTTCGTCGGACCCGAAGAGATGCGCGAGCTATTTTAGCCGGCTGTTTACACTGCATCATCCGGGCGACAGAACCAAACGTCGTGTTACCAGAAGGCTGCACAAACTGACGAACGACAGTGCGCCACTTACTTTCTCCGGTGATGAGGTTCAGGGGGCCATCAACAAGTCGAAATCATCGAAAGCCATTGGCCCTGACGGACTAAACGCGCTGATGCTGAAGCATCTGGGACCCCTGGGAGTAGGATACCTCACAAGGGTCTTCAATTTGTCTCTGGCCACTCTCATCATCCCTGACAAGTGGAAAGCAGGGAGAGTGGTCCCACTATTGAAACCTGGGAAACCCGCCAACCAAGGGGAGTCTTATCGTCCGATAACTCTCCTTTCCCCAGTAGTGAAGACACTTGAAGCCCTCCTACTCCCATTCTACACGACACACCTGGCCCCAGCCCCACATCAGCACGGATTCCGACGAGTGCACAGCACCACCACGGCACTCACCGCCATAAACGCCCAGATAAATCGCGGGCTTAACCAAAACCGCCCCTGCGAGAGAACTGTCCTAGTAGCGTTGGACCTAAAGAAGGCTTTCGATACAGTCAGCCATTCCACGCTACTAGATGATATTTATCAGTCGACACTCCCGCCAGGGCTGAAGAGGTGGTCCGCGAACTACCTGAGCGGTCGGCACTCGTCAGTGATTTTTCGAGATCAAATGTCAAAGCAGAGGAAGATTAAGCAAGGCGTACCGCAGGGTGGTGTCCTTTCACCCTCCCACCAGCGGGAGTTTCCCTGATCTCATACGCTGACGATTGCACGATAATGGCGTCGGGCAATGACATCGATGGCCTGTGTTCCAAAGTGAACAACTACCTCACCGACCTTTCTCGCTTTTTCACTGCGAGGAATCTCCAACTTTCCCCCACCAAGTCCACGGCGACCCTATTCACCACCTGGACAAAGGAGGTCAAGCTGTCCCTTAAGGTAAAAGTCGACGACACACCAATTCCGACTGTGAATAACCCCAAAATTTTGGGTGTAACCTTTGACAGCTTGCTCTCCTTCTCTGCGCATACAACTGCAATTGCCACTAAAGTCCAAAATCGCAACAAGGTCCTCAAATCGCTGGCCGGCAGCACTTGGGGCAAAGACAAAGAACTGTTGCTTTCGACATTTAAGGCAATTGGCCGGCCGGTTCTAAACTATGCTGCGCCTGTCTGGTCGCCTGGTACTAGTGATTCGCAGTGGACAAAGCTTCAGAAATGTCAAAATACCGCCATTCGGACAGCGGCCGGGTGCCTCCTGATGTCACCCATACAACACCTACACAACGAGGCACAAATGCTCCCAGTTGCGGAGCACAACAAATTGCTCAGCAAGCAGTTCCTGCTGGGGTGTTACCGCAGGTTTCACCCCTGCAGACACCTACTTGAGCCTGAGCCGCCTCCCAGGCACGTCAGGTGACACCTCCTCAACTACGCTGACGAAATCCAGGACAAAACTGACCGAAACCTACTGGACCGGACAGTATTTAGACAGTCAATAAACGACATTCACCGGGAGACCGTTACCACCTTCATGAACTCCCGTCCAGTGAATGCCGTAATCGGAGTCCAACCACCACCTATTGCAGATGAAGAGCTCCAGCTTCCCCGTGAGACTCGTGTAACATTGGCACAATTACGTTCTGGATATTGTAGCAGGCTAAACTCCTACTTATCCAGAATCGACCCCGACATACCAAACACATGTCCGGCATGTGAAGGTACCCCGCACGACACTAACCACCTCTTCACATGCCCCCTCAATCAGACTCATCTAACCCCCCTCTCCCTCTGGACCCAACCTGTCGAAACAGCATGTTTCCTGGGCCTACCCCTAGATGAGCTAGATGAAGACGACTGATGATATACTTACACTGACAGGGCTAACTATGCTGTTAAAAACAACAACAACAACAACAGCAACATATAAGTTACTCGAGCAATTCCAGGGTAGCTCCAGGCATTACCAGGCAGTAGGTATAATAAGGAATAAAGTAGTAGGAGCAGCGGATAATGTTTTTTCATCCTTCAACATAGTCCTGAATTTCAAAGCAATTATCGCGCGGTTAGACTTCGCATACGCCGACAAAAGACCTATTCATCTAATAGAGCAGGTGTTATCTACCTTAAGACAGGGTAAAGCGTCAGTAGTAGGATTTTACGATGAGGTCGAGAGGAAATCGACCCTCATAATAAACAAGACGATCATGACCCATGGCGGGAACACCACCTTAATAGAATCACTAAATAGTAAATTTCGCGAGGACGCTCTCCTCGTTTTCATTTCAGGACTCAATCGCCCTCTGTGCGATATACTCTTTTCCACAGGAGCTCGAATCAAATCAAGCTCGATCCATGTTCGCTCAGTCCTTTAATAGGCAAACAATTCAAGGTCACAATCGCTACCCGTATTTCCCACAGTACCAAAGGATTCAACCTGACCAACAACGACAAACTCAGACACAACCGATTGTACCAATGGAAGTAGATCCATCCCTCTCAAGGTTCAGGCAGAATATACCCCAACCAATGAATGGTAATAATGAGAGTTTCCGGCAAGGAGCCTATCCAAGGGCACATCGTCCAAATATTGGCAATTACGGAAATCCAGGTAGCTTGCTCAACCGAAACACCACCCAGACTCCTCCTCTACCCAGAGAAAGGCCAGAGAAAAGGTCACACTGGAGTGACCAACAGCCAATTCAGAAGGTACAACGTATAAACAACCTTGTCCAGGAACAGGACGAACTCGAGGGAGAATATGGCGAAGATGCATATTATGACAATTACTACCATAATGAAGGATACGAAGAGTGGAACCCAGTTGAGTGTCAAGATGAACCAAAGGACGACGTGAATTTTTTAGGACTTTTGCCCTATGTCGAGCGGACAATCGGGGGAAGAGGCATAAAATTCCTTATCCAACACAGGTGCCGCAAAGAGCTATGTAAAACCGCTCAGGGCCCTAAAGGGAATTAAACCCGTGAGTCACACCTTTACGGTGAAATCAATCCATGGCACCACTAAGATTGATAAATATTGTATTACTATAAACATTTTTAATAGAAGCACCAAATTTTTCATCCTACCCAGTCTTAACACCTTTGACGGCATTATAGGTTTCGACCTACTTAAAGAAGTGAATGGTAAAATTGATTTGATGAGTGGGCTTTTAGGTTACGACGGTGGACAGGATAAACTTTTGTATCACGATTGTCCTGACGTTAATAAACTAATAGAAACAGTGGTCGAAATGCCAAAGCACGAATTAGGCATTCCTACATTATTAAAACGACACTCTAGAGTCTTCGCGGACCCTAACGAAGCACTTCCATATAACACTGACATTGTAGGAACAATAAGGACCACTGACGATCTTCCCGTTTACTCTAGAAGCTACCCACATCCTATAGCTTCAGCCGAATTCGTCAATAAAGAAATAGCCAATTTGTTACAAGACGGTATAACAAGACCATCTGTTCTCCTTACAACAATCCAATTTCGGTAGTAAGTAAGAAGGGCATCGATGAAGATGGTAATAGAAAGTCAAGACTCCTTATTGACTTTAGGAAGCTAAATTTAAAAACAGTGAGTGACAAATACCCGATTCCTGACACGTCTGTAATTTTGTCAAATATGGGAAAGGCTAGGTTTTTTTCAACGATAGACCTTTAGTCTGGTTTTCACCAGATTAAACTGGTGCAAGGCAAGGAAAATTTTGTTGCTGATGCGCTCTCACGGCAACACATAAACACACTAGGTCACGATCTAGACTCGGAAAGCATGGTCGCTAACAGTTAGTTGTCATTGACTCAAACGATACCCACAGTGAAAACCCCGATTAACTGCTTCCTAACCCAAATTATTCCGGAAGAAGGGAAGACATTACCAGTTAGCACGACTATTATTTTTAGGACACGAATGACGGTAAAACAAATTTCAAATTGATTGATAGGTTAGTTTGGATTTAGCAGCTATTCGAGTAAGACATGTTTCATGATTTTCGCTGAGATGGAAAAAGAGCAGTATCGTTCAGTAATTCGCCTTTTATTTTTGGATGGGAAAAAATGCGAGGAGATAAAAGAAAAGTTGGATACTGTCTATGGGGACGCTTCGCCATCTATGACCGAAGTTAGATATTGGTTAAACGAATTTAAACGTGGGCGAAAATCCGTTTTTGATGAGGAGCGACCTGGACGCCCGGCAGAAAGTTCTCGACATGTTTCTAGGTGATCGACGAACCAAAGAGCGCGAAGAACCAGAGGCCATAGGTGTGTTGCCGGAGCGGCAATTAATATTTTACGTGATAAGTTGGCGATTAAAAACTTGTCCGACCAATGGGTGCTGCGGTTGCTCACGGTGGAAAACAAGTGGATGCGGCAATTAGAGCAATTTAAGCGAGATCTGAAAGAATTTTTGCATCGAGTTGTCACCGTTGATAAAACCTGGATTCATCACTACCCACCTAAAACTAAGCAACTGCAAGCAAAATAATGGATTCCTCCAGGTGAATCTGCTCCAAAGAAGGCGAAGACAATCCCAACGGCTGGAGAGGTTATGACGATGACTTGCGTTATAAATTGCTGCCGCTCCCCCGTATTCAGCCGATCTGCCTCCCTGCGGCTTTTCTTGTTCCCTAACGTGCAGAAATAGCTCGCGGGAAAAAAAATAAGTGCAAATGCGTTAAGAAGCGACCACCTTGGCTCCTTGACACCACAAGATCTACTCAATTTTTTTCGGAGTTCGGGTAGATTTAAAGAAAATTAAAAAGGGAACCCAAGTGCAGTAAATGGACGTAATTGTGTCTGAGTGCGGTACTTGCTAATCTGTCCCGACAAAAAAAAACTATTACAATGAAATATCTGATATTCCGAACTAGAAAAGCGCTTCTAGCTCTAATATAAAACTGGTCCTTCGAGCCGGATTACAACTCACCAAACATTAATAGTTTCGCGAAATTAATAAAGTTAAGGAAAAATGTTAGAAAGAGGTGCAAAGTGCTCTGCAACGCAAAGAAAGTTCTCGATTCGTTCGCAGGAAACTTAATCAACGAAATGTTTTTAATCACACGGTTAAAACGCAGCACAAGCCAAATCAACGCTTATGAGAGGCAAAGTAGGCCTAGTAGAGCCCCATTATATTGCCCTGGACGAATTGATACGAAAGATAACACGTACTGTGCAGTCTAAGCTTCTTAAGCAGAGATGATCGCCTAATTACGGACTAATGGAGCAAAAGTGCCGCTAAGCAGTACAGTTGTCCAACAACTGAATCTTTCACCTCGAAAGCCGTCCTGCCAAAATTCAGTGGATCACATCGAGTGTATGTTCTCCGTGATGGTGGACAAAAACTCATCACTGTCCGATATCGAAAAATTTAAATCCTTGCTCTCGAGTCTAGCAGGATGTGCTGTGAGACTAGTTCAATCTCTAGAAGTTACGTGCACAAACTACGAAAAGACAATGGACTGCTTCAAACTCGCAATGACCACAAAAGATATAGTAGTAGTAGTAGGGTAGGTAGGTAATTCTTTATTTAATTTATAAAACACTAGCGGACCCTCACCCGCTTCGCTGGGTGAAAGAAAAATGTAAATGAAAAGTGTTCTTTGTTTTTTTCTTGTTTCATCATTTAATTCATGCTCGGCCATTATTTTGTGACTTATTCTAATAACAATGTTTTATTTATTTTAGTGACTTACTCTAATGATTGTAAACTAACAACTTATTCTAAAGCCTTCTGATACACAAAATTTTTGGTTTTATTTTCATGCGGTGTATAAATTTAAAGTAACGATGGTTTCCCTACTCGAGAACATCCTACTTACAGTTGCCCATGTCCAAAGCATGGATAAGTTAGGTAAATTCCACATAATTGAAGTGTTTGACCTTGAGACTTATTGATTGTAATAGCAAAAGCAAGGCGAATGGGAAATTGAAGTCGCTTAAAATCAAAAGGCAAATCTGTTGAAATCATTGGAATGCGCGGAATCAAAACATATTCACCTTTAAATTTGCCTTTCAAAATTGTTGCTTCAATTACATTGTTCATTGTCCGTTTCACTGCTAATTTTGTCCCATTGACTAGTTTCGGCTGATTGATATTTCGCAACATAATGATCACTGCGCCGACTTTCAATTGCAAACGATGTGGTGGCAAGCCAGGCAAATTAAGTGAATTCAAAAATTCAATTGGATAATTCACTACATCGTCGGGATTAGAGATTGAATCAATTGATTTATAGGTGACAACTTCAACTGGAATTTGAGGCAAAATACTGGCATTGATTTCATTGACATCGACATTTTTGGCAGCTAATATAGCTCTCTCGCTTAGCCAATCTTGATTTCGATAGTTTTGTGCAACATTTGGGAATACATTTTACACTAATTGTACTCTTGATTCTGTTACGGTACTAAAATTAGTTGGAAGTGTGATCATGCCTGTATTCTTATCAATTGGCTTTCGTCCATTTCCAATTTGCAACAAATGTTCGGAAAATTCAGCAGCTGTTGGATCATTCTGTAACTGCACACGAACATTAGTAGTTAATGTGAGTTTTTGAACATATCTCCATAGATTAGAAGATTTAAGGCACGCTCTCAATTCATCAGCTGCTGTTGGTTTGGGAAAAACACGCAAAGTTTGTCGAGAATCACCGGCGAATAGAATTAGTGCACCACCAAATATGATTGTGTTATTTCGAAAATCTTTCAGTGTTCTATTTAAGGCTTCCAGTGATTTTTTAAGAGCCCTCGTACATTCATCCCATGCAATAACTTAACATGTTTGTAAAACCTTTCCCATTCCAGAATTTTTAGAAATGTTGCAAGTTGGTTCTTCATTTACTTGCATATTTAATGGTAACTTTAATGCAGAATGTGCAGTCCGACTGCCGTCCAATAAAGTTGCCGCCATTCCAGATGATGCCAAAGCCAATGCAATATTATTCTGTGACCGAATGGTGGCCAAAATTAACGACAACAAAAACGTTTTTCCAGTCCCACCTGGTGCATCTAAGAAGAATATTCCTCCTCTTTCATTTGCAACATTGTCTTTAATTGTGTCATATGCCTGCCTTTGTTCTGTGTTTACTTTTGGTAGGTTTATTGTTACAAATGTGTTCAGATCATTTCGATCATATTCTTTTTCACGTCTTAATTCTGCATTGTATGCATCATGCATCGGACGATTTGGTGCGATCATACCTAACTCACTCAGAGTTTTATTTGCAATCATCAGGCAAAAGTCTTCGATTTTAATTAATGCCTCATTATATAATTCATCTGTATAATTCAAATTTGGATTTGCAGTAATGCGACGTACTTGATGTAGGATATCTTCTGTCATGTATTCTTGGTAAGTATTCCACAATCCTTTTGGGTTTGCTGGGAAACATGTAGCAATAATGATGACAAATAGTGTTCTTATTTGGTGTGGAGAGCTAGTTGCACATGCATCCATAAGAGTTGCATCCCACTGATTATCATTTTCAAGCAAATTCAATTTACTTGGATGAACAGTGTAAAGTCGTCCGATTGCATCACCCAAATGAACACCTGGATATCCATCTACAGGTATTCCTCGTTGCCTTCGTACCCAGGACCTTGATGATGCATTCCAAGTATTATATTTAGGAACATTTGAATAAAGCAATGTTCTTGCAAATGAATCTGTTTCACATAAGTTGAAAAATGCAGTTAGTGTTGTTGCTGGAGGTCGTTCGGCCATTTGTTGAGCAGTATTTCCAGTGAAATAAACATTTTGTTCATTTTCTAAATGGACTGGCAAATGAATAACAGCTGGATGGCGATCATGCATCGGAAATGATAATATTCTCCAAACTGCTTCGTTGCTACTAATGTATCTTCTCATTTGGTAATTAGTAATTTCATCATTTCGATTTACAACTCCAAATACTGCCATGTCAATTATTTTATTGATATATTTGCATATGTATTTGATGGATTTTACGGAGTTACAATATTCAACATTTATATGTGCGTTAAATGTTTTCGATAATAATTTGGAATACGGAACTATCCAACGGTTATCGATCTCCACATCTTCATTATTTATTTTCACAGTGACTGTTTTTCCATTATCTTCTGGTGATCTTCTACGGTACAATGGATATCCATCATTTCCAGTCAATGTTTCAGCAATTAATTGCCTTGGGTAGTTTTTTGAAAATTTACCATCAACCATACATGGAGAATTTTGATTTAACGTACCACACGGTCCATGAATCATGTTTTTGGTTACAGTAGTATGTAATTCTGGATCTTCATTTATATCTGGAATTTCAGCACATATAATATGATCAATTTTATCTGCGGTTAGTTTTTGTTTTAACCAAATCAAAATATGCGCATGAGGCCTCTGTTTTGCCATTCCACAGAATACATGAAACATTGTATTGGGAGGTTGAATTAGTTTTAAAGGTTTTTTTCGAAGATTTGGGGCTTTATTGTGAAAAAACGGTACAAAATATTTTATTTGAAGTATTGGCCATCGCTAGCTACAACTTTCGCCCATCTTTCGGGCAATTTCCGGATGCCGTTTCTCCAAAATTCTGGCCGCTGCTTGGCTATCCATGACTCAACCCATATTTTGGTAGCCTCGTACGAGGAGAACCGCTGGTCCGCCAAATCGAGACTCATATGCCGGAACAAATGATAATCGGAGGGAGCTATGTCTGGACTATACGGCGGGTGGGGTAACACTTCCCAGCCAAGCGTTCCAAGGTATTTTTTGACAGGTTGAGCAACATGCGGCCGAGCGTTGTCATGTTGCAAAATAACCTTGTCGTGCCTTTTTACCGTTTCCGGCCGTTTTTCTTTCAATGCCCGGCTTAAACGCATCAATTGCAGTCGGTAAAGATCCCCCGTGATTGTTTCGCCCGGTTGGAGCAGCTCAAAATATACGACGCCGACCTGATCCCACCAAATGCAGAGCATGATTTTCTTGCCGTGAATATTCTGCTTGGCCGTCGACGTTGATGCGTGGCCGGGCAAACCCCATGATTTTTTGCGTTTTGGGTTATCGTAGTGGATCCATTTTTCGTCGCCAGTCACCACCCGATGCAAAAAACCCTTCCGATTTTGTCGCTCGATCAGCAATTCGCACGTAAAAAATCGCCGTTCGACGTCGCGCAGCTTCAACTCGTACGGGACCCAATGTCCTTGCTTTTGGATCATTCCCATCGCTTTTAGACGCTTGCAAACGGTTGATTTATCAACGCCCAATGATTCAGCAAGCTCTTCTTGGGTTTGGCACGAGTCCTCGTTTACCAATTCCCCCAATTCCGCGTCCTCGAACTTTTTGGGCTGGCCAAGACGCTCCTTGTCTTCGGTGTGAAAATCACCACTTTTGAATCGTCGAAACCAGTACTCACATGTTGAAATCGACGGAGTATGGTCTGGGTAGGCCTCCTGCAGCAATTCACGGGCTTGGGCTGTATTTTTTTCAAATTGAAGCAGAAAAGCAAAGCTTCCCGCAAATTGCGTTTCGACGGCACGAAAGTTGACATACTCGGAGCACGAAAACACTGCGTTGTTTATACTTCAGCGAAATGACAGATACTGATAAACAAAGCCTAGGGATGAGGCTTTGTCATGAATATATATTCAGTATTGCCAACGCGATAAAGTGATAAATAGCGCCATCTGTGTGTCACCTTTAAAACTAATTCAACCTCCCAATACATCTCCGTAAACTTTATGTTTTACAATGAAATCCATTAGAGACTGTAGCTTTCGTCTAAACACTCTTGCAATAATGTAATGCCTATCAGTAGCTGATTGCCCTGTATATAAATGATTCTTAATATCATCCCATTTCGGATTGCATGTGAAAGTTATGAATAAGTCTGGTCGACCATAATTTCTGACATAACACATTGCATCTTGGGCGTATTCATGCATATGCCTTGGACTGCCTGTATACGATGAAGGTAATATTACCATTTGACCAATGTTATTAACGTTGGTATCGTTGTTAATTGCAGCTCGTAAATGTACCTATATATTCGTCACAGCGTAATTTTCTTTGGTTGAATCTAATGTAATTCAATCGTTCTGTTTCTATTTTCGCATGCATGTAAACAATATACTGATGAAATAATTTACGACCTTTTAAAATGTGATGCTCTTGATTTTCTCTTATCATGATTCTGTATGCATAATAATTCATTGCGCTTACAGTTTTATTTGTTTCTTGACCATTTGCTGGATTTATTTGTTTTATATCAATCGAATAACCATCTTCACCACGACAGAACATAAGAGGATATTGTAATGCTTCATATTTTCGATGCGTTCCATTAACACGTTGCAGTGTATCATTTCTTCTTTGCAAAACAATATCTCTTGGTTGAAATTCATCTCCAGATATAACAATTGCAACCTCATTGCTTGAAGTTGGTTGATTGTATCTTCCACGATGTTCGCCGGCAGGCGTTTTATTTGCATCAATTTTAATTTTATGATTATCAGATGACAATCTTTCGATTGTTGTTTTAAAACTTTGCACCAAAACATTGTGTGTGTGTAATAAATCTTGTAACTTTCTCATAATGACTTTGTTTAAATTTCTGGAAAATGCACACCGTGCTACAAGTTCATCATCGTAGTCATTAATGAAAAAAATTTGCAAAAATTTTGGCTCTTGATCGGGTAGTGGTACTAATGAACCTATTAAGTGATATGCTTGCCCTTGAATGTGAAAAAAGCCATAATTTGTGTCCATAAAATCTAATGATTCATTAGATGTGTCAGCGAATGTTGTTGAACGTTGAAGTTTATATATTACCTTGAACGTTGGCATGAAGTTATCGGCTATAATTTTTCCAGCACCAAAAGATATCATTTGAAAACATGAATTATATGTGGAAATTTTTTCAAGAAAATGTTTGGAATCGGGTGATGATCCCGATAATAATGTAGCTAATGGTTCGGGCGGCTATTATATGTCTGGTAAACGAACTTTTCCTGTAGCGCAACATATGCCTGGTGTTTCAGTTTTGAATTTCAATGCTTGACAAAATCCGCTAATTTTATCCATACTTCCAATGACAACGTATTTGTGAGATGAATAATCAAGTTGTGGATTATATTGAAATTCTGCACCATTCAAATTGACAGAATTGATATTTATTGGCCGATTTTGAGAACGTGACCTAGTACGATCTCTTTGTTGACTTAAGCTATCAGCATGATTTTCCTCACTTTCATTTTGTCTTTGATTTTGCACATTTCTATTGTGACGTGTATTACGTCCGATGTTAGCATGTCTTCTACCTCTTGGCATTTCTTTTACCGAATCAAAGTGGTCTTCTTTATGTCACTCTGAGCTCTTGATTGCTACTTTTCTTGTTTTTAAACTGGAATTCAAATTAACATACTGTTAGCACCATCTTTTAAAAATATAATTGAACTGTGAGCACGCGTTGAAATGAAAATCACACAGAACAGAAATGGGAAATGATCAGCAAAATTAATATAATTTCTTGAAAATATCTACGGAATGTGTGAAAACAATCTCTTTTCTTAAATATCTTAAGTAAAAACTTCTAAAATATTAATTATTTTTGCCGATTTCTGTTGTGTGTATTTTTCACACCATTTATTCACTGTTTCACTTGTTATCAATGATTTGCAAAATTAATATATATTTTGTAAATTTTTCGTGTAAATATCCTTGGAAAATGTGAAAACAATCTCTTCTCTTAAATATTTCTGACGCACTTTTTTTATCTCTTTGGTTGATGCCTGGAAACTGCTTCTCTTGAACACTTTACCAAATAAAACACTTTCTTGTTAGTTTTAACACTTACTTTCACTAAGAACTATTACTTATAACCTTTGGTAATCTTCTAAGAAAACGGCTTTGCTTAAGTATTTTTTTAGCGACGACCTGTTCAGGTTCGTTGAGCTAATGGTTTTGCTTCGGTTATCCCGAAGTGTGGGTGTAAAGAAGAAGTATTTAAGCAAAGTGTTAAGTTAGTCACAGCAGCATTGTGTTACGATTAGATATTGCAGGCGGTCAGCTACACCTGTGCCTGCTAATTTGTATGTTTCTATTCTATGCGAATGCAGGTGTGCAGCCACTGCTGTATGAATATATGTATATATATGTATGTTTGCATTTCATTGAAATGTATGTAATGGAATGAAAATTTAGGCATAAATACCAGAGAACGTAAATTCATAGAGAAGGCGCAGTCCCGGCCCGTTCCTCATTTTGGGCTCTAACAAAATACGGGTAAGAAAATGAAATCAGCACAAGTTAACAGTAGAAAATTAATTAATATGGCTGCCGGAGAGGAATGAGAGGGAGAGAGTGGTACGCAAGTGTGAAAAAATGTAGTTTACATTTGCTTGCGTACAGAACAGATTTGTCCATTTGATATGTCCATATGATTTGTATGCAAGTTTACAGATTTGTTCTTTTTGGTTTTTTTATGAAAATTGCGCGTAATTGTATGTATGCATGTTTATATACATATATCAGCATAGGACATATGCATGTAATTAAGTTATGAAAATTGCGCGAAATTTTATGTGTGCATGTTTATATACATATATTAGCAAAGGACATATCGCACCCTAAATACAAAAGGGGCACAACTCAAAATTTTCCACACTCGAGCTTGACTTGTTTACAGTAGCACAGAAAACAAACTATGTGACATATCACGCTGAAATTTGCCATGTAAGCTTATAACAGTCCTACCAAAAAACAAAAAATTTATTTTTGCCATATGTCATCCGCGGACCGTTTTATTGAAAACGTCTCGTTCATATTTGAGCAGAAGTACATTTTGAGTTGTGACCCTTTTGTATTTAGGGTGCGATATGTATATTAGCTTTACATATATGAAAATTGCGGCAAATATTGAAAAGCTCTTATGATTGCTTGTAACCAATTGAACTTTGGTTTGAATTCTAATTCGAAAAGAAATGCATGTATGTATGCATGTTTATATACATATATATATTAGCAAAGGGCATATGTATATTACGTTTATATGAAAATTGCGCCAAATATTGGAAAGCTCTTATGATTGCTTGTAACCAATTGAACTTTGGTTTGAATTTTAATTCGAAAAGAAAAGCAATTGTAAGTGCACGTGCGCGGTGAAGGAAACATTTTGAAATTGTTAATAAGTAATTAATAAAAGAAAAAAATGGCTAAAGCTTCGAAATGTCGTGTTCGGGAGTGTAATAGTGAACAAAATGTTCGTTCGTTTGCATTTCCCAAAAATCGGGAATTATTAAATTTGTGGAAGGAGAATTTGAGGATCTCACCCTCAATGCAAATGCCAATGCATAATTCATTTGTATGCATTAAACATTTTGAGGAGGATGCCGTGGGACCAAAATATCTTAAGAATGGAGCGGTTCCAACTTTAAACTTGGGTAAGTAAATTAATTTATTATTATGTCTCCATATATGTATGTACAGTGAAGAAAAAATAAACGGAGTTACCGTCAATATTATTATTTCTTATAAATCTGTGAATATTTCTTTAAATATTAGTGTGTCTCAGTTTCTTTTTGGTTCACTGTACATACATAAACTGATAATCGTATGCTTGGATGTCGATTTCAATACTCCGTGCCTATTGAAAAGCTTAATATACACATCCATGCATTCATAGTAAGGTAGTTAAGCAAGTAGAAGAAGATTCAACTCTGGAAGAGTTTGAGAAATATTCGATATTAGAGGAAAACAGGCAGGCTAGTCATAGTAATCAGATCTGCGTGGACTTAGAAACCACAACCACTCGCGAACGGTTTGCTCAGTCTGCTCGCTATTATCAGAGCAACGCGGTCAAATTAAATAAACGTATTGTCAGAAGCGCAACGATAAACTAAAAAAGTTGTCGCACGTTGTAGGTCAGGGTCCAACAAGGTGAGTTGCGCAGGTCATTAGGGTAAGTAAAACCAGCGTTTATTTATTGTTTATTCTTATATGTATTTATTTAGTCAAATTAAATAAACGTATTGTCAGAAGTGCAACGATAAACTAAAAAAGTTGTCGTACGTTGTAGGTCAGGGTCCAACAAGGTGAGTTGCGCAGGTCATTAGGTAAGTAAAACCAGCGTTTATTTATTGTTTATTCTTATATGTATTTATTTATATTTATTTTTCTCCATCTTTCAGATTTTTCTATCTCTTTCACGTTTTCCTTTTATCTTCTTTTTCAGGTAGCACCTGAGCCTAGATTTTTAAACCACTACAATTTTCACTTAATCACGATGGATTGAGAGTAGTGTTTTAAAAATCAGGTAAATCGCAATGACTTAATCGATGTCAATATCGAAGTCGTGTGAGAAATTGTTATAGTATGAGAACAATTTCGTAATTCGTGCTTTCACAATTTTATATATATATTTTTTTTCATTTCAGGAAATGTAAATACCTATTATTTATAGTATTGTAATATATATACATATACATATAAGAGTACTTAAATTACTTGTGAATAAAAATAAAATATTAAAATTAAAAAAAATAGTATTTCATTTTCTTAAGGATAATAATTGTTGCGCGTATTTTTCAAGCGCGGCAGTCGTATTGTTTCAAATTCAAACACAAATTTCCAACAGCGTCCGTACGCTTTAAAACTTTTTGTATTTCTCTCTTATTTCTTACGACTACCCCGATTTACACCAAGTGACACATATTTATAGCTAGTCAGAGTGGCCTGATATTACAGTTAGATTTAGTAAATATGTAATAAATAGCAATAGAATGTATGTTACTGTAATTATGCTTACTGTATGTATAAATGCAAATAATGAGAGATGCTCATAACATAACAGAAATAAAGTGCAAGTGAGAAAGAATGTGAATGAGAATAATGGCAACATACAAAAATAAGAGAATGATATTTACTGCTCGGCCGTACTTTTCGTCGGTAACACTCCCTTGCCCGTAAACAAGTCTGACAACACATGTTTCCTTTACTAGGTACCGACATCTAACACCGCTACTTTTGCAATCGGTCGATGAAGAATGCCTGATTTGGTTTATACCCTAGCGCTCCGAACTTGGCCATCCTTCGCTTTTACCACATCTACAATTCTGCCTTTCGGCCAGCAGTTCCTCGGCAGGTCTTGGTCTGCAATTACCACGACATCGCCAATACGTACTGGGCGTTGTTTTGTGAACCACTTGGTACGTCTAGACCGGTATATATTCCTTCACCCATCGATGCCAAAAGCGGTCAGCGAATTGTTGGGTCAATTGCCAACGTTGACGCAGATTGATGGTGTCGCTACATATTGGCTTGTAGCCATCCGATGACCCAATCAGCAAGAGGTTGGGAGTAAGAGCCTCGTCGTCACCATTTTCCAAAGGAACAAATGTAAGCGGGCGGGCGTTCAGGATAAATTCTACTTCATTCAATGCACTTCGCAAGCTTTCATCGCTGAAACTTGTTGAAGGTAGTATTTCATAAAGCACAGTCTTCACTGATCTCACAAGCCTTTCCCATGCACCACCCATATGGGGGGCGCTTGGTGGATTAAATCTCCATTTTACTCGGTCGAAAGATGAGGCGATACCATTCAAATCGATATTTTTCAGACTCTCGCTAATTATTTTTTCAGATGCCTTGAAATTGGTGCCGTTGTCCGAGAATATCTCCCTGGGATAGCCGCGTCGTGATATAAAGTTGCGTATCGCCATGATACAGGAACTGGTATTTAAGCTGTGGGCAACTTCGATGTGTATAGCGCGAAGCGTTAGACATGTAAATAGAACGCCCCATCTCTTTTCTCGCCTTCTTCCCACGATGACAAGCAATGGGCCAAAATAGTCGATACCTACATACGTGAAGGGCCTCTCGAAAGCGGCAATCCTTGCAGCCGGCAGCGCTGCCATTTGTGGCGGCTGAGGAATGGAGCTATGGTTTTTACATTTTTGACACTCTGCGCGCACTCTTTTATACAACACCCTCAGTCGATTTATAAAGTATGTACCACGAATTTGATTGATTACAGACTCATGCATCAGGTGATGGAAATTTTCGTGAGCCCAACGCACTATTAAAAAGGTGACATGATGAGAATTAGGCATCACTATAATATCTTCATGGTTGTTTAAGTGTTCAACTCGACTTTTGCATCTTATTATGCCATCTGTGTCTAAGTAAACGTTTAGAGTAAAGAGTTTGCTAGAGTTGTCAATATTCTTACCGCGTTTGAGGCACCTGATCTCTTCACAATATTCAATGGACTGAGCATACCTTATAAGAAGACATTGAGCTTTCTGAATCATGTCAAAGTCGATGGATGTTTTCCGTTGCCTTGCTAGCACAACTGAGCGTAATCGGTCGACGTAAAATAAAAATGTAGCCACAGCTCGATACAAACGTTTCCAGCTGGAAAAGTGCTCCACGTTCAGCATCAGGTTGTTCATGTGTTCCTTTTTCATATGTAGAACATAATGTTTAATTTCCGAATCGTCGCACTCCTCTAAGCTTAACTCTTCGCACTGCGGCCAAACTTCTGCGCTCGACCTTAAAAAATTTGGGCCGGTAAACCACAATTGGTAGCACTGACGTGTAGTTGTTTTTGTAGCTAAATCAGCGGGATTATTTCTCGAGGGAACCCACCGCCACTGGCTTACGTTTGATGCCTCTAGAATTTCGCCTATTCTATGCATCACGAATTGGTGGAAGTTTTTAGGGTCCATTCGCATCCATCTTAGCACCGTCTTTGAGTCTGTCCACCAATATTTCGACATTATGTTAATACGTTGCGTATTGCTTACCATGTTCGCCAGCTTCACACCAATTACCGCCGCCTGCAACTCTAGTCTGGGTATCGATAATGGCTTTAGCGGTGCGACTTTGGATTTGCCAGCCACTAGACTAACCGTGACGTCGTTTCCCTTTGATACACGCAAGTAGCAAACGGCTGCATACGCGCTTTCCCCGGCATCAACAAAGGTGTGAAGTTGAACATCTTCAGCATCTTTCAGCAATAGTGAATAACATCGAGGTATTTCGGCAGCTGTTATTAATGGCATAATGGACTTCCACTGGTTCCATTTGTCGAAAAGATTGTCTTGGAGCGGGTCGTCCCAGGCGAGACCAGATCGCCATACATCTTGCAGCAAGATCTTTAACCCTACGGTGTAGCAGCAAACAAATCCAAGAGGGTCGAAGATCGACATTAAAACTTGGAGTGCTTCTCTTTTAGTTGGTATGATCGATTCGTTAATGACATCGCGACGAAGTCTCGCAAATCTACAAATATATTTAAAATTATCGCTTAAAGGGTCCCAAAACATACCGAGGACTTTCGTGGTTGAACCCCATTCTTTGACGGATTGAACTGACATAGGATCTTCTTCGAGCTGCTCCACGACAAATTTGGAATTTGAAGACCAGCCACGTATATTGAAGCCAGCGGCGCCATGCATTTTTTTTACTTTTTGAGCCAATTCCAACGCAGAGGCTCGAGGAAGTTCATTTTCAAAATGGTCAGCGTTTTTGTCACGTATGTAGTGGGCAATAAACGGAGCGCAATTCAATCCGAAGGTCAACGCTCGCATGACATAAACACTTGGTTGCTGAGGATCATCACCGTCATCGCACCACAAAAATCGCTGAGCATGCATGTCGCTGTCCCGTATATTGATACGGCGAAACATCTCCGCTATATCACCGCATATAGCCACTCTGCCTACTCTAAAAGCTAATAAAATACTAACGAGTGGGTTAAGCAAGTCTGGGCCACTCAGTAGGAAGTCGTTGAGTGACACCCCGTTCACCTTTGCAGCAGCATCCCACACCATCCGAAGCTTTCCAGGCTTATTTGGATTGCTTACAATGAAAATAGGCAAATACCATGTTTTACCGTTAGAAATAGCAGCCTCAATCGGGGAGAGTTTTTTCGCGTACCCCTTGGAAAGTAGATTATTGATTTGAATTTGAATATTAGATTTTAGCATAGGATCCTTAACAAACTTCCTCTGCAAACACATCAGCCGTTGTAAAGCATATACATTGCTGTTGGGTAGCAATACACTTGAGGTAAGCCACGGTAGCCCAATTTCGTAAAAGTTATCGCCCTTTTTACAAGTGTTATTCGCAATACTCACAGCTTTGGCATCTTCTTCCGACAGTAGCTGAGTAGGTTTGGATGACTCTAACGTGAAGAATTCTTTTACAGTCTCGTGCAGCTCATCGTATCTTTTTTGACAATCGCATGTATGTATATTTAGTCGATATTCGGCAGTCTGTCTTGAATTGCACCCCTGCAACGCCCATCCTAAACGGGTTTTTGACGCTATGGGCTGGAACCAGGTTCCCTCTCTAATTTTGAGTGGAAGTGCCAACCTCCAGTTGTCCGCACCGATAAGCAATGATGGTTTTACGTTGTTATATGATGCAATTGGCAGTCCCGCTAGATATGGATATAGCCGCTCCATCGCAGATGCATTGATTGACTGTGCCGGAAGATTGAGATCGTCAACAGTATGAATATTCTTGAGAGTATATTTCTGCCAATTTGTCACACTCGAAATTTCGATGGCCGCCCGCACAGAATTTTCTTCAACACGCGTCGTGTTACCTGTCCACCGCAAACACAGAGGGTCTCGTTCACCTTTCAAGCCTAATTCATCAAATATTCTTTTTTCCATTAGCGTCACAGAAGAGCCTTCATCTAAAAATGCAAATATATTCAGTACTTTATTTTTAGAATAAATGCGAATCGGAACGATTCCGAAGAGTGGCTGCATTTCTTCGTGGCTGCTACTGTGCGTATTTATCTGCGCATCTAAAAATTCGTTTGTATTTGTACTTACGGCGATGGGTTTTTGTTGGCTCATTACCGTGATTGTTTTATGTAGTAACGGATTATGTTTTATAGTGCAACCATCTACACCACATACTTTATTCATAAAACATTTCCGTCTATGCGGATTCAAACATTGGCGACAGAGGTTGTTCGCCTTAACTTCCTCCCATTTTCGCTGAAGTGTAAATTTTTTAAAAGTGTCGCTTTGCATTCCCTTATGATCGTTGCTCTTGCAAATTATACACTGCTTGCTCCTTGGTATGTTGCGAGCTGGTGATGGATGCTGAGTGTTCACGTCGATAGTATGCGTGTTAACCGTAGCACTACTTTTAGCAGGTGCTAAAGAGACGACAGTACTGGCTGCTTCGGCTAGATTGTACAACCAGTCGCTGAATTGTTTCACCACCGGAGTCTTTTCATCTTTCGGGTGAGCCGCCCAGTTCAGCTTTTGGTTGTTGGGGAGCTTGTCAACCAACTCCTTGACGAGCAGTGGGTTATGCAGGTGCATGTACATTTGGCATCCCTCCATCGTGGCACAAATATTCCTGACGCAGAGTGCAAATTCAATAAGGCCCTCCAATTTATCCTTCAGTGCAGGCATAGCTCGAGCTTTATTCATTGCGCGCTCAAGGATGTGTTCAGGTCTGCCAAAGCACATTCTAAGAGTTTTTATGATCTCAGGGACCATGGACGGCAAAAACAATTTACATTTTACCATCTCCCGTGCTTTGCCTTTAAGGCTCGCTTGTAATCTAATTAAATTCTCCGCATCCGTGTACCCCGCGACCGTAGTGCTGTTATCGAAACTGCTAATAAAGAGCGGCCATTCTTCAGGGTCGCCATTAAAGGTTGGGAGCTGCTTAGGTATGGCCTGCCTTGCTGCTAATTGCCCAGATGTAGGCCCATTGCTAAAAGAGGCCATCGAAGTGCTGGATGAGGGCAGGTCGTTATACTGCGAAAGAATCTTATATTTATTGTCCAAATATTGTTGTTGCAATTTCATCTGCTCTTCCAACTTTTCAAGCTGAAGGTTTCGATATATTTCGGAGTTGAATGGCATCTGCATACCTTGGTCATTTCGTATACCTACTTGCTGCACCGACGAGAATACTTTTGGTTGACTGTACGAGATCTCATTTGCAGAGGTGGGTTATACTCACTTGATTTATTTGGCAGTTGCGATACCTGAACTGATATACTGGGTTCGAAATTCCAGTTCGAAGAAGCCCAGGTCGAAAAGTTCGTGGATACTGGAGTAGCGGTAGTAACTGTAGAATTTGCTATATTAGTCGCAGGTTTTAGAAGCGGATTGACTGTTGAGTTAGATATCTTCGCAATTGTTGGAAACGTTGGGAGAAAATTCACGTGCCGGTTACCTTGCTTGGTAGTTGGCGATGACGACGCGGTTGGATGTGCGTTCGTGGTTGATGCATGATTCTGGCAGCTTTCACAGCTCCAGCTTTCGTCAGCCATATTGCTATGTACTCCAACGCAGTTGAAGTGGTACCAGGCGTCGCAGGTGTCACACTGGACCATACTCTCGTTGTCCGCTGCGTCACATTTTCGACAACTTTGCCCCGTTGTTTCTTTGTCCATATTGACCATTTAGCAAATATTAAAATTAGTTAAATCAAATTTAATTTTACGGCAAAAGAATTTTAAAGAATTACGGCAAAAAAGTTTTAAAGAATCACCAAAAAAGTTTTAAAGAATTGTTGCGCGTATTTTTCAAGCGCGGCAGTCGTATTGTTTCAAATTCAAACACAAATTTCCAACAGCGTCCGTACGCTTTAAAACTTTTTGTATTTCTCTCTTATTTCTTACGACTACCCCGATTTACACCAAGTGACACATATTTATAGCTAGTCAGAGTGGCCTGATATTACAGTTAGATTTAGTAAATATGTAATAAATAGCAATAGAATGTATGTTACTGTAATTATGCTTACTGTATGTATAAATGCAAATAATGAGAGATGCTCATAACATAACAGAAATAAAGTGCAAGTGAGAAAGAATGTGAATATGAGAATAATGGCAACATACAAAAATAAGAGAATGATATTTACTGCTCGGCCGTACTTTTCATCGGTAACACTCCCTTGCCCGTAAACAAGTCTGACAACACATGTTTCCTTTACTAGGTACCGACATCTAACACCGCTACTTTTGCAATCGGTCGATGAAGAATGCCTGATTTGGTTTCTACCCTAGCGCTCCGAACTTGGCCATCCTTCGCTTTTACCACATCTACAATTCTGCCTTTCGGCCAGCAGTTCCTCGGCAGGTCTTGGTCTGCAATTACCACGACATCGCCAATACGTACTGGGCGTTGTTTTGTGAACCACTTGGTACGTCTAGAGATGACCGGTATATATTCCTTCACCCATCGATGCCAAAAGCGGTCAGCGAATTGTTGGGTCAATTGCCAACGTTGACGCAGATTGACGGTGTCGCTACATATTGGCTTGTAGCCATCCGATGACCCAATCAGCAAGTGGTTGGGAGTAAGAGCCTCGTCGTCACCATTTTCCAAAGAAACAAATGTAAGCGGGCTAAATTCTACTTCATTCAATGCACTTCGCAAGCTTTCATCGCTGAAACTTGTTGAAGGTAGTATTTCATAAAGCACAGTCTTCACTGATCTCACAAGCCTTTCCCATGCACCACCCATATGGGGGGCGCTTGGTGGATTAAATCTCCATTTTACTCGGTCGAAAGATGAGGCGATACCATTCAAATCGATATTTTTCAGACTCTCGCTAATTATTTTTTCAGATGCCTTGAAATTGGTGCCGTTGTCCGAGAATATCTCCCTGGGATAGCCGCGTCGTGATATAAAGTTGCGTATCGCCATGATACAGGAACTGGTATTTAAGCTGTGGGCAACTTCGATGTGTATAGCGCGAAGCGTTAGACATGTAAATAGAACGCCCCATCTCTTTTCTCGCCTTCTTCCCACGATGACAAGCAATGGGCCAAAATAGTCGATACCTACATACGTGAAGGGCCTCTCGAAAGCGGCAATTCTTGCAGCCGGCAGCGCTGCCATTTGTGGCGGCTGAGGAATGGAGCTATGGTTTTTACATTTTTGACCCTCTGCGCGCACTCTTTTATACAACACCCTCAGTCGATTTATAAAGTATGTACCACGAATTTGATTGATTACAGACTCATGCATCAGGTGATGGAAATTTTCGTGAGCCCAACGCACTATTAAAAAGGTGACATGATGAGAATTAGGCATCACTATAATATCTTCATGGTTGTTTAAGTGTTCAACTCGACTTTTGCATCTTATTATGCCATCTGTGTCTAAGTAAACGTTTAGAGTAAAGAGTTTGCTAGAGTTGTCAATATTCTTACCGCGTTTGAGGCACCTGATCTCTTCACAATATTCAATGGACTGAGCATACCTTATAAGAAGACATTGAGCTTTCTGAATCATGTCAAAGTCGATGGATGTTTTCCGTTGCCTTGCTAGCACAACTGAGCGTAATCGGTCGACGTAAAATAAAAATGTAGCCACAGCTCGATACAAACGTTTCCAGCTGGAAAAGTGCTCCACGTTCAGCATCAGGTTGTTCATGTGTTCCTTTTTCATATGTAGAACATAATGTTTAATTTCCGAATCGTCGCACTCCTCTAAGCTTAACTCTTCGCACTGCGGCCAAACTTCTGCGCTCGACCTTAAAAAATTTGGGCCGGTAAACCACAATTGGTAGCACTGACGTGTAGTTGTTTTTGTAGCTAAATCAGCGGGATTATTTCTCGAGGGAACCCACCGCCACTGGCTTACGTTTGATGCCTCTAGAATTTCGCCTATTCTATGCATCACGAATTGGTGGAAGTTTTTAGGGTCCATTCGCATCCATCTTAGCACCGTCTTTGAGTCTGTCCACCAATATTTCGACATTATGTTAATACGTTGCGTATTGCTTACCATGTTCGCCAGCTTCACACCAATTACCGCCGCCTGCAACTCTAGTCTGGGTATCGATAATGGCTTTAGCGGTGCGACTTTGGATTTGCCAGCCACTAGACTAACCGTGACGTCGTTTCCCTTTGATACACGCAAGTAGCAAACGGCTGCATACGCGCTTTCCCCGGCATCAACAAAGGTGTGAAGTTGAACATCTTCAGCATCTTTCAGCAATAGTGAATAACATCGAGGTATTTCGGCAGCTGTTATTAATGGCATAATGGACTTCCACTGGTTCCATTTGTCGAAAAGATTGTCTTGGAGCGGGTCGTCCCAGGCGAGACCAGATCGCCATACATCTTGCAGCAAGATCTTTAAGACCCTACGGTGTAGCAGCAAACAAATCCAAGAGGGTCGAAGATCGACATTAAAACTTGGAGTGCTTCTCTTTTCGTTGGTATGATCGATTCGTTAATAACATCGCGACGAAGTCTCGCAAATCTACAAATATATTTAAAATTATCGCTTAAAGGGTCCCAAAACATACCGAGGACTTTCGTGGTTGAACCCCATTCTTTGACGGATTGAACTGACATAGGATCTTCTTCGAGCTGCTCCACGACAAATTTGGAATTTGAAGACCAGCCACGTATATTGAAGCCAGCGGCGCCATGCATTTTTTTTACTTTTTGAGCCAATTCCAACGCAGAGGCTCGAGGAAGTTCATTTTCAAAATGGTCAGCGTTTTTGTCACGTATGTAGTGGGCAATAAACGGAGCGCAATTCAATCCGAAGGTCAACGCTCGCATGACATAAACACTTGGTTGCTGAGGATCATCACCGTCATCGCACCACAAAAATCGCTGAGCATGCATGTCGCTGTCCCGTATATTGATACGGCGAAACATCTCCGCTATATCACCGCATATAGCCACTCTGCCTACTCTAAAAGCTAATAAAATACTAACGAGTGGGTTAAGCAAGTCTGGGCCACTCAGTAGGAAGTCGTTGAGTGACACCCCGTTCACCTTTGCAGCAGCATCCCACACCATCCGAAGCTTTCCAGGCTTATTTGGATTGCTTACAATGAAAATAGGCAAATACCATGTTTTACCGTTAGAAATAGCAGCCTCAATCGGGGAGAGTTTTTTCGCGTACCCCTTGGAAAGTAGATTATTGATTTGAATTTGAATATTAGATTTTAGCATAGGATCCTTAACAAACTTCCTCTGCAAACACATCAGCCGTTGTAAAGCATATACATTGCTGTTGGGTAGCAATACACTTGAGGTACGCCACGGTAGCCCAATTTCGTAAAAGTTATCGCCCTTTTTACAAGTGTTATTCGCAATACTCACAGCTTTGGCATCTTCTTCCGACAGTAGCTGAGTAGGTTTGGATGACTCTAACGTGAAGAATTCTTTTACAGTCTCGTGCAGCTCATCGTATCTTTTTTGACAATCGCATGTATGTATATTTAGTCGATATTCGGCAGTCTGTCTTGAATTGCACCCCTGCAACGACCATCCTAAACGGGTTTTTGACGCTATGGGCTGGAACCAGGTTCCCTCTCTAATTTTGAGTGGAATTGCCAACCTCCAGTTGTCCGCACCGATAAGCAATGATGGTTTTACGTTGTTATATGATGCAATTGGCAGTCCCGCTAGATATGGATATAGCCGCTCCATCGCAGATGCATTGCTTGACTGTGCCGGAAGATTGAGATCGTCAACAGTATGAATATTCGTGAGAGTATATTTCTGCCAATTTGTCACACTCGAAATTTCGATGGCCGCCCGCACAGAATTTTCTTCAACACGCGTCGTGTTACCTGTCCACCGCAAACACAGAAGGTCTCGTTCACCTTTCAAGCCTAATTCATCAAATATTCTTTTTTCCATTAGCGTCACAGAAGAGCCTTCATCTAAAAATGCAAATATATTCAGTACTTTATTTTTAGAATAAATGCGAATCGGAACGATTCTGAAGAGTGGCTGCATTTCTTCGTGGCTGCTACTGTGCGTATTTATCTGCGCATCTAAAAATTCGTTTGTATTTGTACTTACGGCGATGGGTTTTTGTTGGCTCATTACCGTGATTGTTTTATGTAGTAACGGATTATGTTTTATAGTGCAACCATCTACACCACATACTTTATTCATAAAACATTTCCGTCTATGCGGATTCAAACATTGGCGACAGAGGTTGTTCGCCTTAACTTCCTCCCATTTTCGCTGAAGTGTAAATTTTTTAAAAGTGTCGCATTGCATTACCTTATGATCGTTGCTCTTGCAAATTATACACTGCTTGCTCCTTGGTATGTTGCGAGCTGGTGATGGATGCTGAGTGTTAACGTCGATAGTATGCGTGTTAACCGTAGCACTACTTTTAGCAGGTGCTAAAGAGATGACAGTGCTGGCTGCTTCGGCTAGATTGTACAACCAGTCGCTGAATTGTTTCACCACCGGAGTCTTTTCATCTTTCGGGTGAGCCGCCCAGTTCAGCTTTTGGTTGTTGGGGAGCTTGTCAACCAACTCCTTGACGAGCAGTGGGTTATGCAGGTGCATGTACATTTGGCATCCCTCCATCGTGGCACAAATATTCCTGACGCAGAGTGCAAATTCAATAAGGCCCTCCAATGTATCCTTCAGTGCAGGCATAGCTCGAGCTTTATTCATTGCGCGCTCAAGGATGTGTTCAGGTCTGCCAAAGCACATTCTAAGAGTTTTTATGATCTCAGGGACCATGGACGGCAAAAACAATTTACATTTTACCATCTCCCGTGCTTTGCCTTTAAGGCTCGCTTGTAATCTAATTAAATTCTCCGCATCCGTGTACCCCGCGACCGTAGTGCTGTTATCGAAACTGCTAATAAAGAGCGGCCATTCTTCAGGGTCGCCATTAAAGGTTGGGAGCTGCTTAGGTATGGCCTGCCTTGCTGCTAATTGCCCAGATGTAGGCCCATTGCTAAAAGAGGCCATCGAAGTGCTGGATGAGGGCAGGTCGTTATACTGCGAAAGAATCTTATATTTATTGTCCAAATATTGTTGTTGCAATTTCATCTGCTCTTCCAACTTTTCAAGCTGAAGGTTTCGATATATTTCGGAGTTGAATGGCATCTGCATACCTTGGTCATTTCGTATACCTACTTGCTGCACCGACGAGAATACTTTTGGTTGACTGTACGAGATCTCATTTGCAGAGGTGGCGATGCTGCCCGTTGTGAATTGTTGTAGCCCTGGGTTATACTCACTTGATTTATTTGGCAGTTGCGATCCCTGAACTGATGTACTGGGTTCGAAATTCCAGTTCGAAGAAGCCCAGGTCGAAAAGTTCGTGGATACTGGAGTAGCGGTAGTAACTGTAGAATTTGCTATATTAGTCGCAGGTTTTAGAAGCGGATTGACTGTTGAGTTAGATATCTTCGCAATTGTTGGAAACGTTGGGAGAAAATTCACGTGCCGGTTACCTTGCTTGGTAGTTGGCGATGACGATGCGGTTGGATGTGCGTTCGTGGTTGATGCATGATTCTGGCAGCTTTCACAGCTCCAGCTTTCGTCAGCCACATTGCTATGTACTCCAACGCAGTTGAAGTGGTACCAGGCGTCGCAGGTGTCACACTGGACCATACTCTCGTTGTCCGCTGCGTCACATTTTCGACAACTTTGCCCCGTTGTTTCTTTGTCCATATTGACCATTTAGCAAATATTAAAATTAGTTAAATCAAATTTAATTTTACGGCAAAAGAATTTTAAAGAATTACGGCAAAAAAGTTTTAAAGAATCACCAAAAAAGTTTTAAAGAATTGTTGCGCGTATTTTTCAAGCGCGGCAGTCGTATTGTTTCAAATTCAAACACAAATTTCCAACAGCGTCCGTACGCTTTAAAACTTTTTGTATTTCTCTCTTATTTCTTACGACTACCCCGATTTACACCAAGTGACACATATTTATAGCTAGTCAGAGTGGCCTGATATTACAGTTAGATTTAGTAAATATGTAATAAATAGCAATAGAATGTATGTTACTGTAATTATGCTTACTGTATGTATAAATGCAAATAATGAGAGATGCTCATAACATAACAGAAATAAAGTGCAAGTGAGAAAGAATGTGAATATGAGAATAATGGCAACATACAAAAATAAGAGAATGATATTTACTGCTCGGCCGTACTTTTCATCGGTAACACTCCCTTGCCCGTAAACAAGTCTGACAACACATGTTTCCTTTACTAGGTACCGACATCTAACACCGCTACTTTTGCAATCGGTCGATGAAGAATGCCTGAGTTGGTTTCTACCCTAGCGCTCCGAACTTGGCCATCCTTCGCTTTTACCACATCTACAATTCTGCCTTTCGGCCAGCAGTTCCTCGGCAGGTCTTGGTCTGCAATTACCACGACATCGCCAATACGTACTGGGCGTTGTTTTGTGAACCACTTGGTACGTCTAGAGATGACCGGTATATATTCCTTCACCCATCGATGCCAAAAGCGGTCAGCGAATTGTTGGGTCAATTGCCAACGTTGACGCAGATTGACGGTGTCGCTACATATTGGCTTGTAGCCATCCGATGACCCAATCAGCAAGTGGTTGGGAGTAAGAGCCTCGTCGTCACCATTTTCCAAAGAAACAAATGTAAGCGGGCTAAATTCTACTTCATTCAATGCACTTCGCAAGCTTTCATCGCTGAAACTTGTTGAAGGTAGTATTTCATAAAGCACAGTCTTCACTGATCTCACAAGCCTTTCCCATGCACCACCCATATGGGGGGCGCTTGGTGGATTAAATCTCCATTTTACTCGGTCGAAAGATGAGGCGATACCATTCAAATCGATATTTTTCAGACTCTCGCTAATTATTTTTTCAGATGCCTTGAAATTGGTGCCGTTGTCCGAGAATATCTCCCTGGGATAGCCGCGTCGTGATATAAAGTTGCGTATCGCCATGATACAGGAACTGGTATTTAAGCTGTGGGCAACTTCGATGTGTATAGCGCGAAGCGTTAGACATGTAAATAGAACGCCCCATCTCTTTTCTCGCCTTCTTCCCACGATGACAAGCAATGGGCCAAAATAGTCGATACCTACATACGTGAAGGGCCTCTCGAAAGCGGCAATTCTTGCAGCCGGCAGCGCTGCCATTTGTGGCGGCTGAGGAATGGAGCTATGGTTTTTACATTTTTGACCCTCTGCGCGCACTCTTTTATACAACACCCTCAGTCGATTTATAAAGTATGTACCACGAATTTGATTGATTACAGACTCATGCATCAGGTGATGGAAATTTTCGTGAGCCCAACGCACTATTAAAAAGGTGACATGATGAGAATTAGGCATCACTATAATATCTTCATGGTTGTTTAAGTGTTCAACTCGACTTTTGCATCTTATTATGCCATCTGTGTCTAAGTAAACGTTTAGAGTAAAGAGTTTGCTAGAGTTGTCAATATTCTTACCGCGTTTGAGGCACCTGATCTCTTCACAATATTCAATGGACTGAGCATACCTTATAAGAAGACATTGAGCTTTCTGAATCATGTCAAAGTCGATGGATGTTTTCCGTTGCCTTGCTAGCACAACTGAGCGTAATCGGTCGACGTAAAATAAAAATGTAGCCACAGCTCGATACAAACGTTTCCAGCTGGAAAAGTGCTCCACGTTCAGCATCAGGTTGTTCATGTGTTCCTTTTTCATATGTAGAACATAATGTTTAATTTCCGAATCGTCGCACTCCTCTAAGCTTAACTCTTCGCACTGCGGCCAAACTTCTGCGCTCGACCTTAAAAAATTTGGGCCGGTAAACCACAATTGGTAGCACTGACGTGTAGTTGTTTTTGTAGCTAAATCAGCGGGATTATTTCTCGAGGGAACCCACCGCCACTGGCTTACGTTTGATGCCTCTAGAATTTCGCCTATTCTATGCATCACGAATTGGTGGAAGTTTTTAGGGTCCATTCGCATCCATCTTAGCACCGTCTTTGAGTCTGTCCACCAATATTTCGACATTATGTTAATACGTTGCGTATTGCTTACCATGTTCGCCAGCTTCACACCAATTACCGCCGCCTGCGACTCTAGTCTGGGTATCGATAATGGCTTTAGCGGTGCGACTTTGGATTTGCCAGCCACTAGACTAACCGTGACGTCGTTTCCCTTTGATACACGCAAGTAGCAAACGGCTGCATACGCGCTTTCCCCGGCATCAACAAAGGTGTGAAGTTGAACATCTTCAGCATCTTTCAGCAATAGTGAATAACATCGAGGTATTTCGGCAGCTGTTATTAATGGCATAATGGACTTCCACTGGTTCCATTTGTCGAAAAGATTGTCTTGGAGCGGGTCGTCCCAGGCGAGACCAGATCGCCATACATCTTGCAGCAAGATCTTTAACCCTACGGTGTAGCAGCAAACAAATCCAAGAGGGTCGAAGATCGACATTAAAACTTGGAGTGCTTCTCTTTTAGTTGGTATGATCGATTCGTTAATGACATCGCGACGAAGTCTCGCAAATCTACAAATATATTTAAAATTATCGCTTAAAGGGTCCCAAAACATACCGAGGACTTTCGTGGTTGAACCCCATTCTTTGACGGATTGAACTGACATAGGATCTTCTTCGAGCTGCTCCACGACAAATTTGGAATTTGAAGACCAGCCACGTATATTGAAGCCAGCGGCGCCATGCATTTTTTTTTACTTGTTGAGCCAATTCCAACGCAGAGACTCGAGGAAGTTCATTTTCAAAATGGTCAGCGTTTTTGGCACGTATGTAGTGGGCAATAAACGGAGCGCAATTCAATCCGAAGGTCAACGCTCGCATGACATAAACACTTGGTTGCTGAGGATCATCACCGTCATCGCACCACAAAAATCGCTGAGCATGCATGTCGCTGTCCCGTATATTGATACGGCGAAACATCTCCGCTATATCACCGCATATAGCCACTCTGCCTACTCTAAAAGCTAATAAAATACTAACGAGTGGGTTAAGCAAGTCTGGGCCACTCAGTAGGAAGTCGTTGAGTGACACCCCGTTCACCTTTGCAGCAGCATCCCACACCATCCGAAGCTTTCCAGGCTTATTTGGATTGCTTACAATGAAAATAGGCAAATACCATGTTTTACCGTTAGAAATAGCAGCCTCAATCGGGGAGAGTTTTTTCGCGTACCCCTTGGAAAGTAGATTATTGATTTGAATTTGAATATTAGATTTTAGCATAGGATCCTTAACAAACTTCCTCTGCAAACACATCAGCCGTTGTAAAGCATATACATTGCTGTTGGGTAGCAATACACTTGAGGTAAGCCACGGTAGCCCAATTTCGTAAAAGTTATCGCCCTTTTTACAAGTGTTATTCGCAATACTCACAGCTTTGGCATCTTCTTCCGACAGTAGCTGAGTAGGTTTGGATGACTCTAACGTGAAGAATTCTTTTACAGTCTCGTGCAGCTCATCGTATCCTTTTTGACAATCGCATGTATGTATATTTAGTCGATATTCGGCAGTCTGTCTTGAATTGCACCCCTGCAACGACCATCCTAAACGGGTTTTTGACGCTATGGGCTGGAACCAGGTTCCCTCTCTAATTTTGAGTGGAATTGCCAACCTCCAGTTGTCCGCACCGATAAGCAATGATGGTTTTACGTTGTTATATGATGCAATTGGCAGTCCCGCTAGATATGGATATAGCCGCTCCATCGCAGATGCATTGCTTGACTGTGCCGGAAGATTGAGATCGTCAACAGTATGAATGTTCTTGAGAGTATATTTCTGCCAATTTGTCACACTCGAAATTTCGATGGCCGCCCGCACAGAATTTTCTTCAACACGCGTCGTGTTACCTGTCCACCGCAAACACAGAGGGTCTCGTTCACCTTTCAAGCCTAATTCATCAAATATTCTTTTTTCCATTAGCGTCACAGAAGAGCCTTCATCTAAAAATGCAAATATATTCAGTACTTTATTTTTAGAATAAATGCGAATCGGAACGATTCTGAAGAGTGGCTGCATTTCTTCGTGGCTGCTACTGTGCGTATTTATCTGCGCATCTAAAAATTCGTTTGTATTTGTACTTACGGCGATGGGTTTTTGTTGGCTCATTACCGTGATTGTTTTATGTAGTAACGGATTATGTTTTATAGTGCAACCATCTACACCACATACTTTATTCATAAAACATTTCCGTCTATGCGGATTCAAACATTGGCGACAGAGGTTGTTCGCCTTAACTTCCTCCCATTTTCGCTGAAGTGTAAATTTTTTAAAAGTGTCGCATTGCATTACCTTATGATCGTTGCTCTTGCAAATTATACACTGCTTGCTCCTTGGTATGTTGCGAGCTGGTGATGGATGCTGAGTGTTCACGTCGATAGTATGCGTGTTAACCGTAGCACTACTTTTAGCAGGTGCTAAAGAGACGACAGTACTGGCTGCTTCGGCTAGATTGTACAACCAGTCGCTGAATTGTTTCACCACCGGAGTCTTTTCATCTTTCGGGTGAGCCGCCCAGTTCAGCTTTTGGTTGTTGGGGAGCTTGTCAACCAACTCCTTGACGAGCAGTGGGTTATGCAGGTGCCATGGACGGCAAAAACAATTTACATTTTACCATCTCCCGTGCTTTGCCTTTAAGGCTCGCTTGTAATCTAATTAAATTCTCCGCATCCGTGTACCCCGCGACCGTAGTGCTGTTATCGAAACTGCTAATAAAGAGCGGCCATTCTTCAGGGTCGCCATTAAAGGTTGGGAGCTGCTTAGGTATGGCCTGCCTTGCTGCTAATTGCCCAGATGTAGGCCCATTGCTAAAAGAGGCCATCGAAGTGCTGGATGAGGGCAGGTCGTTATACTGCGAAAGAATCTTATATTTGTTGTCCAAATATTGTTGTTGCAATTTCATCTGCTCTTCCAACTTTTCAAGCTGAAGGTTTCGATATATTTCGGAGTTGAATGGCATCTGCATACCTTGGTCATTTCGTATACCTACTTGCTGCACCGACGAGAATACTTTTGGTTGACTGTACGAGATCTCATTTGCAGAGGTGGCGATGCTGCCCGTTGTGAATTGTTGTAGCCCTGGGTTATACTCACTTGATTTATTTGGCAGTTGCGATACCTGAACTGATGTACTGGGTTCGAAATTCCAGTTCGAAGAAGCCCAGGTCGAAAAGTTCGTGGATACTGGAGTAGCGGTAGTAACTGTAGAATTTGCTATATTAGTCGCAGGTTTTAGAAGCGGATTGACTGTTGAGTTAGATATCTTCGCAATTGTTGGAAACGTTGGGAGAAAATTCACGTGCCGGTTACCTTGCTTGGTAGTTGGCGATGACGACGCGGTTGGATGTGCGTTCGTGGTTGATGCATGATTCTGGCAGCTTTCACAGCTCCAGCTTTCGTCAGCCACATTGCTATGTACTCCAACGCAGTTGAAGTGGTACCAGGCGTCGCAGGTGTCACACTGGACCATACTCTCGTTGTCCGCTGCGTCACATTTTCGACAACTTTGCCCCGTTGTTTCTTTGTCCATATTGACCATTTAGCAAATATTAAAATTAGTTAAATCAAATTTAATTTTACGGCAAAAGAATTTTAAAGAATTACGGCAAAAAAGTTTTAAAGAATCACCAAAAAAGTTTTAAAGAATTGTTGCGCGTATTTTTCAAGCGCGGCAGTCGTATTGTTTCAAATTCAAACACAAATTTCCAACAGCGTCCGTACGCTTTAAAACTTTTTGTATTTCTCTCTTATTTCTTACGACTACCCCGATTTACACCAAGTGACACATATTTATAGCTAGTCAGAGTGGCCTGATATTACAGTTAGATTTAGTAAATATGTAATAAATAGCAATAGAATGTATGTTACTGTAATTATGCTTACTGTATGTATAAATGCAAATAATGAGAGATGCTCATAACATAACAGAAATAAAGTGCAAGTGAGAAAGAATGTGAATATGAGAATAATGGCAACATACAAAAATAAGAGAATGATATTTACTGCTCGGCCGTACTTTTCGTCGGTAACAATAATATTTATTTGGTAAGAAGAACTTAAATGAACATATACCAATAATTTAATTCGACAGGATTTCCTTACAAAATCAATATATTCGTTCAGCTAAATCAAATGAATATCTGCATATGAAAAATCGTTCATATGGACGTGCAAAAGCAAACACGCATTCACATAAATATATTACATGCCTACAAACTTCCATAGACATATGTACATACATATGAGGTTGCGAGCACTTGCGACAGAAAAAATATTTCAATTTGCTATTGCTGTCGAGAATTGAGAACACATATTTACATACATATATTGATGCATACATATGTACGGAGCCGCAGCCACTCGACTTGACAAAAATTCAAGATTTACCAAATATTGGCAAATAATTCAACGCGAAATATTCCAATATTGACTATTTTCGAATGGTCGAGAAAATTGGGATATGGGCGGCTCGTTTTATGAATGAAAGTACTTTGCTCGTAGAAATATGAGCTCGAACTTATCAATGAATTTGTTTTTGTTGTGCTTTTTAATATTTGAAACTGTTCAGCGCCGTCGCGGGTAAATAATCATGGCCGCAATAGCTACGCCTAGGAATGTAGAGGCATAAAGTAAGTATGTGCGGTTATATGTATATACGAATATTCATTGTTTTGCTTAGAATAGAAACATTTACGTACATATGTACATTGTCCCAACATATGTATTCATATATGCATATATACATACATATGTATATGTACGCGAATACCGTTTAGATGAGTTTTTTTGCAAATGTTAGGAATATGTTTGCATACGTTTGTCTATTTGCTTTTGAATTTTTTATATGTAGATACATATGAACTGTGTTTTGACTCAGGTCAAGATTTTTTTCTGCCCACATGAATATGGATGGTAGATGTTATATCTATTTAGTATATGAATATTCATACATATGGATATAAAAATTTAAAAAGGACACATATTGTTGAATAATAACCGTTGATGCAAATGAATGGTTTACAAAGCCAATTTTTTATGGGAATATTTTGAAACTATTTTGATAATGCACTTAATATCAATACAATTTAGTTAATTAGATACTTAAAATTTCACATTCATGTATGCATATACTTAGAATTAATTTATTCATCTCACAAGAAATAATCCATTTGCGCATGCAAAATGCCTACGGGAAATAAGCATGAAAGAGAAATTTGATTTTTGCATGCATGCATACATATATTAGAAATATGTTTGCATACGTTTGTCTATTTGCTTTGAATTCTTTATATGTATGTAGATGTGTATGAGAGGTGTATGAGCTGGGTTTTGAGGCAAGTCATGTTTTTTTTTTTTGCCCACATGAATATGGATGGTAGATGTATAATTCAACACTTTGCTGAATAATACACCTTGATGTAAATGAATGGTTTACAAAGTTATTTTTTGTGTTATGATATTTTAATAATTTTGATAATAGACCTAAATTCAATACAATTCAGTCAATTAGATACTTAAAATTTCATATTCATGCATGCGTATACTTAGAATTATTATTATTATTATTTATTAGAGAAATATGAAATATAACACTAATTGATAGAGCACACTAGCTACTTAGGCCTACGGTGCTATTGCGTTACTTAGAATTAATTTATTCATCTCACAAGAAATAATACATTTGCGCATGCAAAATGCCGACGGCAAATAAGCATGAAAGAAAAATGTACAAGTCTTCTGTTATTTTCTTTTCCTTAACACCAAATCATGGCATTTTACATTTCAATGCAAACGCTATATTTATTTCTGTTGACTACGCTCCGCTATGTTAACTCTCTTCTGTTAACTTCCTACCCTCGTTTTGATGTGTTTTGACATTTAACCTGCCCATTCGTTCCTGAGCCTTCTCTATGAATTTACGTTCTCTGTAAATACTGCTGCGTTAACTTGTACATATGTGAGTAAAATGTACGCTCCATGCAACCGTTTACAATAACAACCACACGCGTAAAAAGAACGCTGTCTCGTGTATACTGTGTGTTGACGAAGAAGTAAAGGAGATTTTAACCAAACATAGTTACAAACCTTCTCCACATGTGGCAAAGTTTGGTTAAAATCGGTTGAGTCATTCTCCGTAAAGTTCATCACAACGCGAAAAACGGCTGAATTTTTATATATATAGATTATGGCTAACAATTGATTTGATTCATACATTAATTCATTTAATATATTAAAATGAATAAAGAAATAAATAAAAATGTTTGCGACAATAACGATGTTGTCTGTCACAGCTCTTAAATTAATTCATAATTCAACTCTGCTATAAGAAAATCTCTATAGTGCCAGGCTGAGTATATGAAACCAGTTAGTGTTCTCCAATTTTTGCCATTTAGTATATATATTACTTCAGCGTCGTTTAGCTTCTCTGCATTTAAGTATCTTTGTCTGATTTCCTTCAGAACAGGGCACCTTCCCAAGAAGTGATACATGTCTTCTTCTTCGTTTGAGTTGCATAGCGTGCAAATTTTTACCGCGTTTTCCGCGTAAGCTATTGCATTCTGTTTTAACAAACCACATCTTGCTTTAAATATTGTTGTTATGTCAGCTAACCCCATATCTTCTCTAAAGTATGATTCTCCTTTTGCGTGATATAAGTGTTTAAATATTCGTGTGGTGCTTGATAGTGCTTTTTGTTTTGCCGTGTTTAAATTTTGTAGTTTAATGTTTGATAAAAGCTGGGTACAGCGATCTTGCCAGTCCGTAGCAGTTATATTTTCTTCGAGCTTTAGGCTAAACTTCATCCCTAAGTCATTGAGTTGTTTGAGCCAGAAGACGTTTTTTCGTAATATGCACTGTGTAAGTTTGTGCGGGAGTCTACTGCTGTTGTTTTCCAAATATATTTCATATGTAGTTCTAACGCATATAAATAGCTATCTTCTACGTTAATGTCTAGCGCTACTGCATCATTCGGGGTGAAGTCAGGTAATTTAAAATATCTTTTAATAAAATAAAGCTGAAGTTTATTTACTTCTTCGAACAGCATATCACCCCAAATTTGAGCGGCGTATGTTTGTATGGCTGTGCACACAGCCTGAAACAGCTTCCATTTGGCTTTGTATGAGATGTATGGCTTAGCTAAGAAATCGTTCCATGTACTATTAATGCTAGCTTTTGTTGAATTATTTCTGGGTTGCACATGTTTAGCAAACGTCATTTTGGATGTGAGAATGACACCAAGATATTTATATTCTGCTACCACTTTTATTTCCTCACCTTTGTACCACCATTTTTCTGCCTTGGCTAGTTGACCACTTTTTCTGAAGGCCATCATCTCAGATTTCATTAAATTTACTTCGATGTTTCACTTAGTGCAATATGTTTCTAGTTTTTTAATCATAGATTGCATGACATTAGGATTAACAGCTAAGAGAACAATATCATCAGAAAATAGAAGAAGGCGTACATTTATTCCATCAATCAGTAGACCACCTTACAAACAGTCATGTAGATCATTCAGGTATAATGTGAAGAGCAAATGTGATAACGGACAACCTTGTTTCACCCCTGTACCGGTTTCAAAGTAATCTGATACTTCCCTTCCTGTCCAAGCTGCTGTTCTCGTATTCGAATATATATTTTCAATCAGATTTGTTATTTTGTTGGATAATCCCATCTGTCGAAGTTTGTAAATTAATGGCCTCCAGGGTACCCTGTCGAAAGCCGCTTTGAAATCCACAAAGTATGCATAAACTTTTTTGTTTTCGTTGAACTTTAAATGTACTATAGATGCAAGATTAATGTTATCCACCTTTGAGTAGTTTTTTCTAAAGCCGGTTTGAAATTCAGTGAGCATGTTAATGTTTTCTATCCAGTTTGTAAGCCTTTTATTAATCAATCCCATTAAAACTTTTGCGATACAGTTCATAAAGGATATTCCCCGATAGTTACTTGCTATATTCGCATTTCCTTTTTTAAAGATTGGGAAAACTATTGTTTTAAATAATGCTTCGTCGATTCTTCCGGTCTCGAAGATGATGTTGTATACTTTCGTTAGCTCCATGATAAATTCTGTTGAGGCAGCCTTTAGTAGCTCATAAGGTATTCTGTCTTCTCCAGGTGCTTTGTTTGTTTTAGCATTTTCAATTACTTGTTGGACTTCGATTATTGTTACATCTTTATCAAGGACCGTATCTGTATGCAAAGCAGGTGCATAATGAATATCTTTTGTTAATTGAGGCTGATTTAGTAAGTCTTGAAAATAGTTTTTAAACTCCGATGGCGTAATATATAATGTAACCGTAATATATAATGTAACCAACTTTAAATGATTCTCCTCTTATTTCTTTGGCAAGGCTCCACCATTCTTTTGAATTTGCGGTTTTATTGATTCTCTTTTCCAGTTCGTCATAATAATCCTTCTTCGCTTTCTCGCATGTGTTCCTGAACAATTGCTTTGCCTGGAAATACTTTTGCTTGTCGTTTGTTTTGTTGGATTTTCTGAGCTCATTCAAATATTTAAAGGAAAGCTTCCTTGCATTCAAGCATCTCATATTAAACCAAGCGCTTTTGAAAACGGCTTTAATGTTTTTCGCTGTTGTCTTCGGCACAGAGATTTTTATTACACTGCTAAGTTTTTCAAGATTTATCATTTCTCCTCGAGATGCCAGCTTAATCAGATTTTTGTTTAAGATTAATTGATATTTTGATACATCTTTTGCCGATGTCTGCTTTGAAAGTGGTTATGTAAATGTCTTCGATCTCTTGATGTATATTTCCAATTCTGACATTGAAGTCATCCATAACAACTGCAATTTCCTTGAAAAATTAGTTCGTGGTGAGTTAGCCCTCATGGTACGGGGGTTAAATCGCCACTTTAGCCTCATCCCCGCGGCAACGAGGCCAACATGATGAGGATGTTTGGGTATTACGGGTGCCATGAGCACAACCTCCGGCGATACCCCAAATGCTATGCTTGATTTCCTCCCCTTGGATCTTAACATGTGTTTGTACTCATAGTTTGAACTCCCCCTGTTGTTCCCAACTCTGGTATCACAAAATATTCTTCCCAAGTTTAGTAGGTCACACTTGCCTTGTTGAGCAGCGTGAACGAGTATGAAATGATAATGTACAAAAGAACCCTTGCCTCGGATAAAGGCACAATCAAGACAAGACGTTATCCTACGGGAAGGTTAGGTCTTTCGATAGGAAAGACCACACACACGAGAGGTGTTAAGCCAGTGTTTAAGCCAGGACCCAGCTCTTACTCCGTCTCTTCAGGGACTGCCTCTACGGCAGAAAGGCCTATTACTGGTCAACATCTCAACCCTGTCTCAATACAAGTTGGGGATGACATTCCATCCCTGTCTGGTGCCAGAGGTAGACCCAGATCGCTCTAAACTCTCTTGCACCAAACTTGCATACACAACTCAAAGAGGGCGGTTGGTGGAAGAAACCTTCGCGGCAATGGACCTTGTCTTGCTAAACACCCCCGGCATATACACGTTTGATTGTAGTAGAGGGCGCTCCATAATTGACTTAGCCTTTGCAGACTGTGTAACGGCGAGAAGTATCAAGTGGAGAGTAGACGAATCTATATACACGCATAGTGATCATCTAGCTATAGTTATTGAAATAGGCAGGGAGACGCAGCAGTTTGTGAAATCAAAGTGGCAGCAAAAATGGAAACGAACGGCACTCGACCCCATAGCGTTTAAATCAGTTTGGGAGAACGCCTCCCTTTCGTGCGAGGGTGCAGAAAGTATGGCGGAACAAATGATGCCGAAGTGTTGAAACAACAACAAACGGAAACCTGCTTACTGGTGGACTACCGAAATAGCCGACCTTCGGAAAGCCTGCAACAAAGCCCGAAGAAAGGCACAAAGAGCGCACCATCGGCCAAACTATAACGAGCGGCACGCAAAATATCGTACACGAAAATTCCACCTTAAGAAGGCAATTCGGAATAGCAAAAACAATTGCTTTAAGGAAATGCGAGACAGTGCAGACGACGATCCCTGGGGCATGGCATATAAAACTGTGATGCGAAACGTCAGAGGGCCAAGACCACCACAGCCAACGTGTCCGATTCTTTTAGAGCAAATAATAGTGGCACTATTTCCCCCACAAAGTAGTGATCAGGAATATGCAGTCAACACAAGCAGAAACGTTCCACCAGTATCAACGGACGTTATTTTGCAAACGCTAAAACGCATAAAAGACTGCAAGGTCCCGACGGCGTCCCAAATAATGCACTAAAGGTAGCTATATATTGCGGACTTGTATACCACATGCCTAGAAGAAGGAACCTTTCCAATCAGATGGAAGCTACAGCGATTAGTTTTGCTACTTAAGCCAGGAAAACAACCTGATCACCCAGCCGCATACAGATTTTTATGCATGTTGGACACAACACGGAAAATATTAGAACGTATCATATGTGATCGGCTCCAGGAATACTTAGAAATCTCTGGTGGTCTCTCCGATAACCAATTTGGTTTCCGGCGTGCAAGATCAACATTAGATGCGATCCGAATCGTAACAAACATAGCCCGGGAAACTATTAGCGGAGGACACACTGCTGTGAAAATCTGCGCAACGCTGGATATAAAAAACGCGTTCAACTCGGAAAATTGGTCCAACATACTCCTGTCTCTGGAAAATTTGAAGATACCAAGCTACCTACTGAGCATTATCCGAAGCTATTTCAGCAAACGAATTTTACGGTATGACACTGATGATGGCCCAAAAACTGATGAAGTCAGAGGGGGAGTTCAACAAGGATCGGTTTTGGGGCCAACTCTTTGGAATGTTATGTATGACGGGGTTCTGAAATTAAAACTTCTAGCGAAAACAACAATCGTAGGTTATGCGGACGACATTGCGCTAGTTGTAGTCGACAAGCGACTGGATCATCTAGAAGCAAAATGCAATGATGCGGCAACGAGAGTACAGCGTTGGCTCAGCAATGCAGGTCTAGAGCTGGCAGCCTAAAAAACGGAGGCAGTGCTGATAAGTGCTCGGAAGAAAAAGGCGACCATGAAACTCTCAGTTGGTGGACCCGAGATACTTTCAAAAGAGGCAATAAAATCCCTAGGTGTAATGATCGACACGAGATTGAGCTTTAAGCAACATCTAACAGCAGTTAATAACAAAGCAGCGGCGGTAATGGGCGCTCTCACAAAAATACTACCGAATATAGGTGGTCCACAAGGGGAAAGAAGGAAACTATTATCAACAGTCGTGGACTCAATCATACTCTACGCGGCACCGGTATGGGCAGAAGCAAAGAATATTCACATGCGTGAAGTGGTGCGCACACACAGGCGGAGTGCATTACGGATTTCATGTGCATATAGAACGGTATCAGACGATGCAATATGTGTTGTAGCCGGAAAATAGCCAGTTGATATTCACGCAAGAGAGCTTCGCCGCCTCTATAGCGAGTAAGGAGCTAAACCAACGGCAACAGAAAAAGCCATCGAACGAGAGCGATCTATGTATGGGTGGCAAAGAAGATGGGAAGAGTCACTTAAAGGGCGCTGGACGTACAAGTTAATATCACATCTCGAGCAGTGGGTAAAAAGAAAACATGGTGAAACCGATTATTACCTTACGCAGATACTCACCGGTCATGGCTGCTTTATGGAATATCTCCACCGCTTTCAGCTGGCAGAAAGCCCATTCTGCCCGAAAGCGCGGAACACGTGGCATTTCATTGTGATCGCTTCGCACGAGCACGTGCAATACTTGAAAGGGTTTTGGGACACTCAGCTAGTCCTAATGGCATCGTACAGGACATGTGCTCATCCAGTGCTAAATGGGTGGCGATTCGAACGTTTGCTGGAAAAATTATGCTACGACTCCAATTCATCAAATGGGAGCGCAAGACCCAGCAACAGCAGCTACAGTTGCAATTATGAAATGGAGATGAACTGTTTCCAGACAGAATGACGACAAACACAGACACTTGAGTAAATCACTCACAATAATATCAGACAGAAGACAAGGCGATGGTTCGTAAAAACTGCGCTATCGCAAATTTTCCGATGTTCCATTTCCTCCAGAACCACGTATGAAAACAGTGGGGGGAGTGGATACCATCGCTGACGTAAGATCTCCATACGTCCACAAGAGAAGGACCTGGACGCAAGTTCCTGGTTGTGTCAATAGACATAAACGCGGCTCCACCTTGATGAAATGTTTACAGCGCACAGTGTGAATTTTTCACTTTTAGGATGCCAAAATAAATAACAGCCAAACCAATGGAGCAATTCATTTCACATTTTGCATTTGAACTGGTGGACACATTCCCCTCTGTAAACAGGGAACATTGGCGACAGTTTCGTCACAGAATAAGAGGATTGGGGTTCACTTGAGAAGCCAAACGTGCAAAGTCGCGAGATCCTTCTGACCACGGGTAGATCGGGGGTGTTCGAGAGAACTTATAAGGCTATCAAAGCCGCAGCTCTCGAATTTGGTGGGTATCCTCACTGGACATTGTCCCCTAAGTGTCCACGCGGTGAGACTCGGGATTGACTCAAGTCCGTTCTGCAGAAGATGTCTGGAGGACGAGGTGGAATCATCTCAGCACCTTCTTCTCAGCTGCCCTGCTCTCGTCTGGCAAAGATTTAGACACCTGGACTCTCACTCTTTCGATACACCTGTGGATATAGTGGGTTTAAATATCTTACATCTGGTGAAGTTCATCAGTAGCTTGATGAGGCTAATTACGAATGTAAATTAAACACCATCGGCGTCGTCGTAAGTGCATTCTTCTCCCCCTTCTCTTTTCCCTTATATGGTATCACAACGGGCGAATTTTGAATATTTGTTCAAGTGGCCGCATGCAAGGGCAACCATTTAACCTAATCTAACTTACCTCGTCTGCAAAAAGTACGGTCCTCCAAAATGCAGCGGCAATCTCTTATTTCTATTCCTTTCACTTACGAAAGTGTTTATTTTAATTTTATTATATTTTATATTTTCGAAAAACTTCTGAGTGGTAACTCTTACTTAAATCCATTTTGGCCATTTCAGCGCGTATTCTGGATTTGTTCACGTGGCGCACCAACCACTGACACTCTTTTTCTGTAAAAGTTTTATTTGGAGCCTGTCGTACCTTATATACCACACGATTTTAATGCATACGTCGGTCGATAATATGCTGAACTGTTGACGAACTTAAATGTACAATTTAAATTTTTACAAGGTCTCGCATACTGAAAATACAATTTCCTTTGCTAAAACTTGCGCCGGGAATAGCTGTACTTTTAACTGTATCATTTCAGCTGAATTCTCTGTATCTTTTAGGTTTCTTTTTTTTTTGTTGTATTACAATGAGTGTACATGGTTTTGTATTTTATGTTGAGAAATAAAATAGATCAAACTAAATACTCTGTTTTACCATTTTCGCAAAATATTGTAAAAAACTACTCTGGGCAAAAAGTAAGGTGAATTTGGTTGTAAAATGAAAAATCTTTATTTATCCTTGTAAATCAATTTCATCCCCTTCAAAATAATCCCTTCTCGATGAAATACACTTATGCCAACGATTTTTCCAATCCCCGAAACATGCCAAATAGTCCATTTCCGGTATAGCCATCAGCACTTTCTTCGATTCAGCTTTTATCTCCTCAATCGACTCGAAACGCGTTTTTCCGGTGCTTGCGGAACGATATGCGTGGAATTTTTGGCGAAATGGTCACGAAGAACGAGTGCAGTGTGAGACGGTGCATGATCGTGATGCAAAAACCAAGACTTGTTGGCCCATAATTCTGGTCTTTTTAGACTAATTGCTTCACGTAAACGACGCATAACGATCAAATAATATTCCTTATTAACAGTTTGACAGTTTGCACCACATCACGAAAATCGAAAAAAACTGTCATCATGGCCTTTATTTTTGAAAGACTTTGGCGTGCTCTTTTCGGTCTGGCCTCGCCTTTAGCACGATATTCGCCTGATTGGTCGGTTGTTTCAGGGTCGTAGGCATAAATCCAAGTCTCATCTCCCGTAATGATGCATTTGAGCTTGTCCTGATAGTCTGAAAGCATTGTTTCACACACATCAACGTGACGACTTTTTTCCAAGAAATTGAGAGTTTTCGGTACCAAACGAGGTTTGACTTTTCGTAGGCCCAAATGGTCTTTCAAAATGGTTTTCACAGATTCTTCTGATATTCCGATCATATCAGTAAGGTCTTTAACAGACAACCGACGATTTTTGAGCACTAACTCCTTCACTTTATTGACGTGTTGGTCATCTGATGACGTCGATGGTCGTCCGGAGCGCTCCAAGTCATAAACCCGTTCTCGACCCTCTTTGAAGTCTTTGTACCACTTATAAACATTTTTCAGCGACATGGTCGAATCACCAAATGCCTTCTGCAACATGCTAAACGTTTCCGCAGCAGAAATTTCATTCAAATCAGACATTGTAAAAATCGAAAAATACACTCTTGGTCGTTTGGTAAACACAAGGGTAAATATATTACTGATAATGACATTCACATGAAAGTTGGCCCAAATGTTATTAACAGTGCTGCCAACTCATGAAAAAAATAACTAGGGCGAAATTTTAATCCCGCGAAGTTTGACAAATAAATTCATCTTACTTTTTGCCCCACTTAAAAAAATCGTATTTGTATCAGATAAGGTGTGAGTGACGGTATATAAAAATGTTATATATGTATATATAATGAACGAAGATTCAAATGAAATTATATAAAATTGAAACACAAACGTTTTGCACACGAAAAACATGATTAATAAGAAATATTGTAATTTTTAATATATCACAAATAGTGCGTAAAAAAACAAATTTGTAAAATATGTACATACTAGCGGCCCGGTACGTGCTTCGCTACGTATAAAGTGAAATATTAAATCAAACTCATTTGTAAAAAAAAAAAAGAGGTTGTCTGTAAAGTCGGTTTACTGACGATAGTTTAACGTGATCACGTCATAAGAAAATACTGATTGAATGGTTGCATTTTCAAAAGAAAATTTTAATTTTATTTGTTTGATAGATATTTTGTATGGATATAGAGAATGAGTTAACATTAACATAACATAATATACTTTAACAGAACATAACATAACATAACATAATATAACATAACATAACATAACATAACATAACATAACACAACACAACACAACACAACACAACATAACATAACATAACATAACATAACATAACATAACATAACATAACATAACATAACATAACATAACATAACATAACATAACATAACATAACATAACATAACATAACATAACATAACATAACATAACATAACATAACATAACATAACATAACATAACATAACATAACATAACATAACATAACATAACATAACATAACATAACATAACATAACATAACATAACATAACATAACATAACATAACATAACATAACATAACATAACATAACATAACATAACATAACATAACATAACATAACATAACATAACATAACATAACATAACATAACATAACATAACATAACATAACATAACATAACATAACATAACATAACATAACATAACATAACATAACATAACATAACATAACATAACATTACATAACATAACAAATTACCCCGTATTAAAGCACTTATCAACAGCTTTCATTTGATACCCATATTGTACATACACAACCAAAGGTTAGCCGGGTCCACGTTTTGACCTATACCTCGAGACCCCAGTCACGGAGCGGCATGAAAAATACTCTGTACTAAAGCATTCACCAACAGCTTTCATTTGATACCCATATTGTACATACACGTCCGAAGGTTACCCGGGTCCACGTTTTGACCTATATCTTGAGACCCTATCTACCAATAGGTATTCAAACTATACGGAAATCATCTTCAATACCTACTTAACAATGTGTGTAAGTTTGGTTTAATTAGGTTCAAAGACACGGCGGGTCCACGTTTTGGCATATATTTCGAGACCCTAGTCATCAATAGGTATGAAAACTACCCCGTATTAAAGCACTTATCAACAGCTTTCATTTGATACCCATATTGTACATACACAACCAAAGGTTACCCGGGTCCACGTTTTGACCTATATCTCGAAACCCCAGTCACGGAGCGGCATGAAAAATACTCTGTACTAAAGCATTCACCAACAGCTTCAATTTGATATCCATATTGTACAAACACATTCTAGGGTCCACGTTTTGGTCTCTATCTCGAGACCCTAGTCACGGAGCAGCATGAAAAATACTCTGGACTAAAGCATTCACCAACAGCTTCCATTTGATACCCATATTGTACATACACATCCGAAGGTTACCCGGGTCCACGTTTTGACCTATATCTCGAGCCCTATTTCCAAAATAAAGTATAATCCATGTTACTCGTGGATGATGTAGCTTTCGAATGGTGAAAGAATTTTTAAAATCGGTCCAGTAGTTTTGAGCCTATTCATTACAAACAAACAAAGTTTTCCTCTTTATAATATTAGTATAGACAACATATCTTATAAGGTATATGGTAAATATTAAAATACATTTTTTCCTCCATATATAATAAAAAAATTAATAATAATAACATTAAAACAACAGGTATTATTAACAAACTTGGTTTTATTTTAAATTCTTCAAGTAAATCAAATTAATAATAATCAATAAGAAGGCATATGCCAATACAAATACGTGAATTTATATATGTACATATGCGCATATACATACATATATACGCTCACTTAAGTAGGGGAGAGCAAGATGTCGAACGTTGCCGTTCGTTTGCTTTGTTTGCTTTGTCGTTCGTTCCGCCCTTTCGCTTGCAGTTCATTCAATGCAATGAGCAAGGTAACGGCAATGAGCAAGGTAACACTAATATGAGCAAGGTAACACTAATGAGCAAGGTAACACTAATATGAGCAAGGTAACACTAATGAGCAAGGTAACTACATATGAGCAAGGTAACGACACATTTTTTCGTGCGTGCAGCCTGTTAAATCGAATTATAAGACGTTATCACGTCAAAAATATATTTAATTATTTGCTAGCTATTTTAAAACTTAATCCAAAACATTTGAATAAACAATATTTTTGGTTTTTCCATTTTGAGCATGAATAAACAAACGCCTGGGGGTACCGACTCTGGAACAGGCAACATAAAGTTGGCCATGTGAAAAACATGATTCCTCCAAATTCACACCACAAACGTTAAGTGTTTGCCCTTGAGCTTTGTTGATGGACATCGCAAATGATAAACGCACAGGATATTGAATCGTTTGAATTCAAATGACATATCAGTTGGAATCATAGGGATACGCGGTATTAAACAAACTTCTCCTTTTGATTTACCAGTTAAGATCGTAGCTTCAATCAAATTTGACAATACATTTTTCACTGCCAATCTGGTGCCATTACACAGTTTTGGTGGATTAATATTTCGCAATAATATAATCAAAGAACCCACTTTCAGATTCAAGCAATGCGGTGGCATACCAGCCGATTCTAATGAATTTAAAAATTCAGTTGGATAATTCATTGCCTCATCTTGATTCATAGCACTGTCAATTGATTTATATGTCGTGACTACACCTGGTAGTTTTGCTTGAATTTGAAAATTAATGGCATTGATATGAATGTTCTTCGGTGCTAAAATGGCGCGTTCTCTCAACCAATCATGATTTCTGTAATTCTGAAGAATATTTGGAAAACACATTCAATCAATTCATCTATCGATTTCGTAATTGTACAAAAATTGTTCGGTACAGTAATCAATCCGTTGGTTCTGTCGATTTGTATTTTGCCATCACCAATTTGTAACAATTGTTTTGAAAACTCATGGGCAGCTGGATCATTTTGTAGGTGAATACGCATATTAATGTTCAGTGGCAATTTTTGTACATATCTCCAAAGAGCTGATGACTTCAAATAGGCATTTATTTCATCAGCAGGAGTTGACCGAGGAATGACAGGCAATGTTTGTCGAAAATCCCCTGACAGTAATATCAAAGCACTACCAAAAAGCTGTTGGTTACCACGTAAATCTTGCATTGTTCGATTAAATGCTTCTAGTAATTTTTTATTCGCCTTTGTACACTTATCCCATAAAATAATTGACGTTAATCGCAGAACTTTTGCCATAGCAGAATTTCTTGAAATATTGCAAGTTGGAGTTTCAATCACCTGTACATTCAATGTCAATTTTAATGCAGAGTGCAGTGATATAACGAACGTTTTGCCTGTGCCACCAGGTGCATCCAAGAAATATAACCCACCTGCATTATTGGAAATAGCTTGCATGATTGTGTCATATACATGTTTTTGCTGAATATTCATTTTGGTTATATTCGATTGTACAAATAAACGCAAATCATTAGAATTGAATTCCTGCTCACGTTGCAATTCACGATCAAACAGAATATGCATGTCACGATTTGGTGCGGTCATACCCAATTGTACTAATGTTTTATTTGCAATCCGTAGACACATATCTTCAATTATTATCAAAGCTTCGTTGTACATTTCCAAAGTTATCAACAAATCAGGATTTCTTGGATGATGACGCATACGAATTAAAATATCTTCTGCAATATTATGTTTATATTTGTTTCATAATTCAAGTGGATTTGATGGCATACATGTTGATAATATAACGGCAAACAGCATTCGTATTTGTTGAGGATGAGCCGAAATAGATGCATCATGAAGTGTTGAATCCCAATGTGCATCATCCTCCAACAAATGCAAAAGTTGGCATGCTTCACGGTATGTTTCACACAAATGACCGTTGACTGTTCTCAATTCTTGAAATGATTTTGGGCCATTCACGTTAACTAATAACAATCTCAAATAAAAACACTCAACATTGTTTGGATGTACTGTATATATTCTGCCAATCGCATCTGTTTGAAAAATTCCAGGATGTCCATGAACTGCTGTTCCTTGTTTACGTCTTTAAAATTTTTTCGAAGACACATTCCATGTGTACTACTGAGGCACTTCAGAATATAACAAAGTTATCGCAAATGTATCAGTTTCGCATAATTTGAAAAAACCTGTTAACGTAGTTGCTGGGGGTTGCGCTGCTCTTTCCAACAAATTTGCTACATTAAAAAAAACACGTTGGCCATTCTCAAGATGCACAGCCAAGTGAACAACCGCAGGATGTCTTTCGTGCATTGGAAACGACATAATCCTCCAGACAGCTTCATTGCTACTAATATAGCGACCCATTTAATACTGAGTAATTTCATAATTTCTGTTATCACCAGCAACACCAAAATAGCCATATCGCTCCCTTTATTTACATACCTGCAAATATATTTAATGGATTTGACAGAATTACAATATTCCACATTTATATGAGCTTTGAATATTTTCGATAATAATGGACAATACGGAACCACCCAACGATTATCAACTTCAACTTCCTGGTTATGCATTCTAATGATTGCCATTTTGTCATTATCATTAGGTGATCTACGTCGATACAACGGATATCCGTCATTGCCCGTTATTGTATCTGAAGTAAATTGCCTTGGGTATCGTTTCGAAAACTTTTCATCAATCATACATGGTGAATTCACATTTAGTTCACCGCACGGTCCATGTATCATGTTTTTAACGACAACTTGAAATAACTCAGGATCAGCAGTGTGGTTAGGAATTTCAGCTGATATAAGGCTATCGATTTGATTCGGAGTTATTTTATGTACCAGCCAAATTAGTATATGTGCGTGCGGCAATCCCCTTTTCTGCCATTCGATGGAGTACATATGGCAACGCACCTCCCCAAATACATATAATTTCACAATTAAATCCATAAGTGCTTTACATTTTTGCCGAAAAACACGCGCAGTAATGTCATGACGATCGGTTGTCGACTGTCCTGCAAATAAATTGCTTTTGATGTCATCCCACTGCGGATTACATGTAAATTTAATGAACAGATCCGGTCGACCGTATTTTCGTACATAACACATTGCGTCTTGTGCATATTCGTTCAATTCCGTGGGCTACCAATATACGAAGATGGCAATATAGTTAAAAGCCCGATGTCATTAATATTAGCATCATTCGCTATTGCATCTTGCAAATGAATATATTGTTCAGATCTTAATTTTGCTTGGTTGAAACGAATAAAATTAAGACGTTCTGTTTCTATTTTGGCATACATATCAACGATGTACTGTTGATATAGTTTATGACATCTCAAGATATAATTTTGTTCTTGTAAACAGGAAAATAAGTGGAACATGTGACTTAAGAAATTTCTACAAATGATGAAATGTCAACACACTGAAAATATTATTTACCTGTTCGTGGATCAATCATTGGTATATTGATATGGTAGCCATCGTCAGCTTTCCAATGCAATATTGGGTATTGTAATGCGTCGTAACTACGATGAAGTTCCGAAACACGTTGCAATTGCTCATTTCTACGATGAAGTATAATATCACGCGATTGAAACTGATCACCCCGAATTACAATTGCAACCTAATCAATTGTCGGTGCATTGAATCGCCTTTCATGCTCTCCAAAAGGTGTTCTATCAGCCCTTATTTCGATTTTGTGATTATCGGATGGCCTACGATCGAGAGCAATTTTGAACAATTGAACTAATGCGTTATGTTGATGGAAAAACCTTTGTAGCTCACAAATAATTTCTCGCCTTGTATTCAAAGCAATTGCACAACGTTGATCCAATTCACGATTTTCATCACCAATAAAATAAATTTGCAAAAATTGATAATCAGCGTCGGGGTATGGCAATAACGAACCAGCTTGATGATAAATTGAAATGAAGGAAATAAGTAATGAGGTTTGTTTTGATTTGTTTTTAACATGCTGATTAACATGTGTGTCTACGTTCACATATCTCTTCACACAAAATGTAAGCACGAACAAAATGTGCCATTCTCAAATAAAAATACTTTGTGCTTATTCTTACATCGAAATGAGTGGAAGTAGAAAGGTAAGTACAATAAAAAAGTTGTTTGATACATTCCAAAGGCCGATTCTCTGTTTCTGATTTTGCAATTGGGAACTCGCCTTCAGGTAAAAAGAATATATTGTTATGTGATTGAATATACCATTTTAACTGGTTGTAGTACATAAGAATGCAATCTCTTAACCTGAAGGCGAGTTCCCAATTGGTCTATATCTGGAGTCCTTAGTTACCCAGCGAAAAGAAAAGTCCTCTTTTCATTAGCATTTATCAACAACTTACGATAGATACTCATGTGGTTCAAACACATCCTAGGATTATCCAGGTCCACGTTTTGGTCTATATCTCGAGACCCTAGTTACGGAGGGGCATTAAAAATACTCTATACTATAGCAATCATCAACAGCTCCCATTTGCTACCCATATTGTACGAATACATCCTTAAGTTATCGGGGTCCACATTTTGGCCGATATCTCGAGACCCTAGTCACGGAGCGGCATCAAAAATACTCTATACTATAGAATCATCAGCAGCTCCCATTTGCTACCCATATTGTACAAACACATCCTAGGGTTACCCGGGTCCACGTTTTGGATTATATCTCGAGACCCTAGTCACGGAACGGTATGAAAAATACTCTATACTATAGAAATCATCAACAGCTTCCATATCCTACCCATATTGTACAAACACATCCTAGGGTTACCCGGGTTCACGTTTTGGCCTATTTCTCGAGACCCTGGTATCCGATTCTTAAAATTTCAAAACACAAACCATCTACTGAATAGTCCAAACAAAGCCTAAAAATTTGGTTTGGATAGGTGAGCCCGTTCTTGAGTTATAAAGTCTCAACGAAAAATGGCATTCATTTTTATATATATATGTAGATATACAAAATGTATTCAGCAAAGTGTGATTGAATTTCACAATGCTCTCATAAGAAACATATTATAAGCATATACATGTGTATGTATGTGCACAAGATTAATTAAAAGTAGAAGCCGAAAAAAATAGAAGGCTTTGTGAAAATTATAAACGGGAACTTAAAATAAAACTTTAATTTTAATTATAGGACTATGAATAAGTTCGTGCGGTTTTTTTTCGAAATTTGAAACTTTATTGACGTAAAATGGTTACAAATTTAATATTCAAAATATTGTCCATCGCTTACTACTACTTTTTCCCATCTTTCTGGCAATTCACGGATTCCCTTTGTGAAAAATTCGGTCGGTTTTGCCGCAATCCACGAATCGATCCATTTTTTGACTTCATCGTAATTACGGAAGTGCTGGTCAGCCAGGCCATGTTGCATCGATCGGAAGAGATAGTAATCGGATGGCGCAAGGTCTGGACTATACGGCGGGTGGGGTAGGACATCCCATTTGAGCGTTTCTAAGTATGTTTTGACCACTTGTGCAACATGTGGCCGAGCATTGTCATGTTGCAAAATAACTTTGTCGTGTCTATCGGCGTATTGCGGCCGTTTTTCTCGCAGTGCTCGGCTCAAACGCATCAATTGTCGTCGGTAGACATCCCCCGTAATCGTTTCATTCGGTTTCAGTAGCTCATAATACACAACACCCAGCTGGTCCCACCAGATACACAGCATAACCTTCAGGCCATGAATATTCTGCGCCGACGTCGATGTTGAAGCATGGCCAGGGTATCCATACGTTGCCCGACGTTTTGGATTGTCGTAATGGACCCACTTTTCATCGCCAGTCACAATTCGATGCAAAAAACCCTTTCTTTTGTGCCGTTGAAGCAGTTGTTCGCATGCCATAAAACGGCGTTCAACGTCTCTTGGCTTCAATTCATACGGCACCCAATGGCCTACCTTTCGGATCATTCCCATGGCTTTTAAACGTTTGGAAATGGTTGATTGATCAACTCCCAAAGTTTTTGCAACCTCTTCTTGCGTTTGAGCCGGATCTTGATCGAGCAATTCCTCCAATTCGGTATCCATGAACTTTGGCGGCGCACCCTCGCGTTCTTCGTCTTCCAAGCCAAAATCACCACTTTTAAAGCGTGCAAACCACTTCTGGCACGTTCGCTCAGATAGAGCATGCTCACCATAAACTTCCACCAAGATACGATGACTTTCGGCTGCTTTTTTCTTCATATTAAAATAATGAAGAAGAATTCCCCGCAAAAACACATTATTTGGCACGAAATTCGACATTTTCAAGTGTGGTAAAAATATTGTTGTTTACGCTTCAAATAAAAAACTTATACTGACGTTTGTGCCTTACGACAGTAGCTCTCCAATGAATGTTTGGAAATGTGGATCGATGGAATAATAATCAAGTTACGCCATCTGTTGTAAAACCGCACGAACTTATAAATAGACCTATTATTTCATTTCAATTGAATTTATTTTGGAACAAATAATGATAATAATAATGAGCGGCTACCGTAGCGTGGTGCGTGACTACGATTCGAAATTCAGAAGAAACGTAGGTTCATATCTCGGCGAAAGACCAAAATGAAGAAGAAGTGTTTACTAATAGCGGTCACACCTCGGCAGGCAATGGCAAATCTCAGAGTGCATCTCTGCCATGAAAAAGCTCCTCATAAAAAATAATTGCCGTTCGGAGTTGGCTTGAAACTGTAGGTACTTCCAGTTGTGGAACAACATCAAGACGCACGCTACAAATAGGAGGAGGAGCTCGGCCAAACCCCGAAAAACAGTGTACGTGCCCGTTATATATATATAATTATATTACAAATATATATACATACATATATATTATATATATACAAACCAAACACTCAAAAAGGGTATACGCGCCAATTATATATATATATATATAATATTGTATATATAACTATTATATATATATATATAATTATAATAAGTAATTATTATATGCATATAATTATATATATGTAAATCGCAGTTCTTTTTCATTAACGTAAAAACAACCTGTTTTCGTCAGTTAATTTTGGCCTTAATTCTGGCAGCAAGCCATCTCGTCTATCAGTTGTTCATCTGTCCAGGGATTCGCAGTGCAGCTAGGTATTTTAGCGAGTTCCTGGGCACGCTCTCTCAACATTTGTGACAGTTTTGCATCTTGTCATCTATGGTTCAGGCGGCAGCGAAATAAAGCGTAGATCGCGTGAATTTTTGTCGTAAATCACTAACACAATCTCAGCTTTTTCGTTTTTTTTTTCTCTTTTATTCATTCGATTCGCTGTGAGCATATGGTGAATTTTCAACGCAACTGAATACTTTTACACATATTTATGTAAATTATCCTTTATGTCCTCTTTAAGATGTCCTTATCCGGATTAATAAGGGAACTTGGGAATAATATATTATTTGTGGTGTTAATTAAACCGCTACCACAAGTGTGAGTATATAAAAAGTACTATTTTCCAGGTTTTTCTTGAACGAGGGCCCAGCTCCGAGAAAGCTCTGAATCGCAGCTTTCTGCGACATTACAAGGCAACGAATCTTGGAAAACCCTAAGCAAAAGTTGTCACGAACCACGATCTCACAAGCTTCTACAATGACAGCATGTGCTGCATCACAACTAATACAACACAACTAATACAACACAACTAATAAAACTTGTGAAGAATATGTCTGTTTATTTTGATCAATTATGCTTTGCCTGTGATACCATCGTACATAGACATATAGTAGGAATATTTTTATTATTATTGTTATTAGGCTACTGCGCACTGCGACCAAAAAATATATATTGTGCAAAACCTGCTGAGGTCCCCCTTTACCTTAAGGCTTTTTAAAAATTTTAGCACAGTATGGGGTTTATTGTACCAAAATTTATATAAAGGAACGGCAATACCACCTGCCTAGTGCAGGTCATTCACAAAGGATGTGTTCTGAAATTTCAGTGCCCATTTCACAGAATCGCATATGATGGTCTCATAGAGATCAATTTTTTTTTAAGTTGTGTCTCAGGATGCAGTGGGCTGTAAATTAACCAGTTAGAAGTCTTAAGTCTGCTGAGTGAAAGTAACTTATCAGAAATTCCGCTGTCCGGAAATAAGAATTGTTTCGCTTGTCGCTGACCGATAGAATTTCGCTAGTGTTTAACGAACTTCTTCTCCTCACACCTCCTGAGATGTTCGTTGATGTGGCCCTTTGTAAGTCCACAGAAAGGCTCAATACCAATTAGATATAATAATAAGACTTTCTGATACATGACTTATTTATAACTCGGTCCCAGCAAGAAATCTTTATTACCTTTAACAATTAACCTTCTTACAATATCAAAAGTGTACATCTATTTTACACCTGGAATATGGTGAATCCCTCACTGGTAAATAGAAAAGAATCCCTTACATAGCTAAAATCACCGAAACACTAAATCGTGGTATACCGAAAAAATCGTAATATAAGAATTAAATTCTGTATTCTTCTTTTTCTTTCTTATATGTAAATTTCTTTTATATGTAAATTTTTCATAAATAAAATATTTGTTTGTAAAAGTAGCTCAAAAACTTTACTTGTGTAATTACGACCATACGTTCATATCGTGGCGAAAAGAATTAAAAAGGAATGGCCGCATCAGACCGTTAACCGGCTCTCAGAGGATTTGAAAAAATCCGCTGATTTGCTGGCGTAATAAGAGACGGGACGGCGGTTTGTTTACGACAAAAATGAGACTGTGTTGGTTATACATATAAAAATAAATCAATACAATCTTCGCTTATATTAGGCCTCGTTTCCCCAAGCGTTAGGAAGTGACGAATATATAGATAAAGCAACTGATATAAATAAACTCATGGAAAAGATCTGCCAAACATTACATTTGCCTGTGAAAACACTGAGTTTTATCATACTTACTAGCGGCGAATCTTGCTCGATAACTTTGTTGTTGTTTTCACATGCGAATTTTTCGATAAGTGAGTGGGGCAGAGAGATGTGCGCAGAGAAGTGGCGAATCATAGAGATCTATTTCTGCGTTGCCGTCTGAACAACTACGGATTGGAAGAGTGTGTAAACACATGTCAAATGAGTGGCCAGAATTCTGCTTCCAAATACTCGGTGGCATGGCCGCTAAAGTTCATAAATATTTTTTTAGGATTGAGGCAGTCAAAATCGTATACCTACCTGGCAGCTTAGGGTATTTAAAGGTGAGTATAAGTAGTCGGTGAAACGCCGAAATGAAGAAAATATTTTTTCTTATAGCGGTCGCCCCTCGGCCGGTAATGGCAAATCTCTGCTAAAAAAACGTTTCTCATAAAAATCTGCGTTCGGAGTCGGCCTAAAACTGTAGGCCCCTCCATGTGAGGAACAACATCAAGACGCACACCACAAATGGGAAGAGGAACTCGCCCATACACCCAAAGGAAAGTATACGCGCCAGATATATATATATATGCAATTAATATGTAGGGGGTAAAATTAAATTGATTGATATCGGTGAGATTGTGACTTACGTCCTCAACATGCTTATGCTTAAGTGGAAATCTCGATAAAAAAAAAATGCCGTCCAAAGAAGTCGGGACACAATAAATAATTTCGACACAATTACCCATAAGACGACATTGTTTGGGAAAATAATGTAGATACCCAAAATCTTCAAAATCTTCAGTCGGTTGCAGCCCTAATGACGTTTGTTCTGGCGACGCTGTATAGTCGCCATGTGCACATTTTTTGGCCGGCGTTCTGACAGAGTGGATGGGGTTCGGTGCAACAGAGTATGATGAGCTAAACCGCAATGTCGACAGCTCTCCGGTGAGTCACAGGTACCCTGACCGACTCGTAATGGTCGGCTGAGGCCATATTTTTTGTAGCGCAACCGACATTTTCTGATGTCCTGAGATGTGCAATTAACGTCGAAAGACCTTTTAAGTGAGTTGGGCATAGTAAATGTGATGGGGAGTGTAAAAAAATGTGAGTGAGACAATTGCGTAAGCGGTTTTGAGTTTTGTTTTGTTGCGGGTAACGGTTCCACCTTGACATGGAGTCATCCTAGTCGCCACTAATTAAGAGGTGAGAGGTCGTCCTTGATGACGGCTAATCTCCTTCGCACATGTTGTTTTCCTGGCCTTCCCATTCGTAACGTTTGTGGAGATCTTGAAGATATTAGTTTTTCCAGCGCTTGCTGAACTGGTTATGGAGTACTCTTAATTTTTGCCCATTATTAGGGAAAGGTTTTCAGAGTTCGGTTCAGGAATGGAGAAAAGGGGGGCACCGCGTAGGGCGTTACAGGGTGTCAAGACTTGCAGATCATGCGGGCTTTGGGACATCGGGGAAAGCACTCTTGAGTAGAAAATCGCTTCAATACAAATGAGCAGAGTGTTGAGTTCCGCATACGTGACTTTGTGACTTCCCGCAGTTTTGATGAAGCGAATTTTGAAGCGTTTTACTGAAATTTCCCCGAGTCTTCCCCGATGACTGTACGAAGGGATGAATCGCCGTGACAGGCCGTGAACGGCATATTTGATAGCAATATCGGTGGAGACTTCCTGAAGAAAAATTACAAATTCATTTTTGTGACTTCGTTGGGCGCCGGCGAAGGTTTTTTCATTGCCGAACGAGATTTTATGGGGTAGGCGTGGTCATCCATAAATCGTGCGAGGGCAGCCTTAAAGATTTCCTTAATTATGTACTTAAGATAATTATGTAGACTTTGAGATGGATTGCTTGCACGGAGAAGCATACGGAAAAGCATTATTATGCTTTAGAGGAGGATATTTGCCGGAGTGTAGAGGTTTTTACTAAGAACAGACCAGCAAAATAGACGCCGGTCATTTGGAATGGGAGTATATATGTAGAGTGTTCAGGAGGTATAGCGGCCATCATCTGCGACTTCATTTTTTGTTTGAAGATCGTGCACGTTTTACATTAAAATATACACGTTTTAATTGTCTGCTGGAGGCATAGGATATATCGTTCCTGTTGGGCTATAGGAATCATGAGCTGCTTTTCGGCGAGAAGTAAAGATGGGTGTAGGTATTCAAGAGCAGAGAACGGAGTTTTGAATTATCTGGGATAATAATCGGTGAGGCGTTCGCTCACGCGTAGCAGGCCGTTTCTTTATGTTGTTTAAATTGTGCATTGAGGATGGACCCCACTTTCGCTTGGCTTATTTCTGCGCAAATTGAAATGATTGTCGGTGAAAGAGCCAATTTATTGGAACTGGGTACAAATCAAGACATAAATGCTACTACTCGGAGATCTCTATTGGGTTTACGAGATCGGAGGTGATTATTATGTGAAAAGTATCTGTTTACCTTTGATCGGGTGGAAATTGGTGATTATGCATGGATTTTGGCGAGTATGGGGGGCCGTTCCAGGGGGTGTGCGCAGAACAGCTACTCGTGCAAGACCGTCCTCACAAGTAAAGATTTTGATTATTCTATTTAAATATTGGGGCGAGGGGTGCACCATTTTGCTCTTTGTTGAAGAAGAGTGAGGTATTTTCGCTCCATCGTTTACAAAATAGTTGTTGGAAGTAAGTGACACGTTGCCACTGACCGAGTCGATTGTAGTTCAGAAATGTGATGTTAGGCTCAGGAACAGCTGTAAGCGGATCGCAAATGAGAAAATGGCCTGCTATTAAAACATCTGGATTTTCTGAAAGAGGTCAAGAGTTAATCACAGCGGAGATTTGACATTCCAATGTACGCACTTCATCGAAACCTAGCATTGCAGAACCAAGAGTCCGATACAGGTGTTCTTCAGCCATTTTTACTGAGGTTTCCTACAAGCCGCCGAAATGTGGCGAAAAAGATGGTATGAGTCGGCAGTCCAACCCATTGTTGAAGCAGTGAACGTGAACCTTGACGCCGTGCTCTTTGCTTAGGAGTAGGTATTATGTCTCTCAGCTCGTTCTTAGTGCCCAAAAAATTAGTTGCGTTATCTAACCAAATACAGCTTGGCATGCCGCGTGTGGCTGCAAATTGCTTGCTTATACCAATGTATCAGCAGACAGAGTAGACGTGTTTTTGAGTAGTTGCGGTTTAATCCGTATTTTTATTTAATTCACTGATGGTTAGTTTGCTAAAAACTACGTAAATACTTTAAAACCGGTTCTTTTGCCCGGGTAAATCGAAATCATAATAGAGTTTAATATTATATAACTACTTGAAATACTGCGAGAAAACCTTGTTGTTTCACCTGTTAAATTGCTTGAGTTTACTAACATGCCAAAAATGTAGACACGAACAACGGCCTTGAACAAATTGTCACCATCCCCGCAAACGCTTTCAGTACAAAGTAAGTATCTTAGTACCGATGCATCAAGCGCTGCTTTCAATGCGTGGTTTGCGAAATTTCAGAGTCGCCTAGAATCACAAAAGCAGAGCATCATTGAAGAGCTAACATTACGATTAAGAGAATCGGAAGAGCGTGTAATGGAGCGATTCAGTGAGTTGTCAGCGGCAGTGTTGCCATTTTGGTGATTTTGGAGCTAGATTTAGCTCTTTTTTTTTAAATTGCTCCAAAAATTTGGATTTAGCTCCTAGCTCTTTTTTTAGCTCTTTTTAAAATGAAATAGTTCTTTTTAGCTACAAATATTTTAAATATTTAAACAAAATAATTTACTACTCTTTGTACTTAAATTAATTCGACGTGTTTTTTTTGTTGCCGTGTGGTAACTCCTGTAGCCATGAGCGATTTCTATGTTCTATAATCGATTAGTTTCCAAAGTATCATACCTAATACTATTGGCGCATTTTCACTTAAAAACGCGCAATGGAGAGGTAAGCCTTTTTTTTATTTTTCTAATTAATAATACTTTAAGATCACTTTTTACTTATGCAGATTTATAAGCAAAAGACTGCCGACTGCCGCCAATGAGGGTTCTGACCATGAATGTTTGGCAAAGCAAATAAGGTAAAATTTTTGTTATTTTGTTTAATATAAAAATAACCTCTTTAATGCTTATAGGAAGTACGAGCAAAAACCGCGATCTACATGGCTTCAAAACAAAAGATTCAGGAAGTGGTTGATCGAGACTGGAAATGGTTTGCAATGTAAGTACTGCCACTGCAGCTTGAAATCCAAATTACACGGCCTTATTCGTCACGCTGCCACAAGCAAGCACATAAATGCAGCTTCGCCATTTATGTCGGGCTCTCAGCCGACAGTTTCATTTATAAAAAAGCAAGAAATGGAAGTACACAGAGCGGAATTGGCCAATTAATAAGTGTTGCCATGATTTTGTCATAAAAGATGATCTCTTAAAGTTGATGAGAAATGATATATACGACTGCAACAATAATGATGATATTGTAGAAGATTTTTGTGGTGATGAAGAATTTGATATATTTTGATATATTTAAATTGATATGTTACATCGTTACACTTTATTTAAAAAAAAAGTAAGAAATGTATTTTTTTCATTGTTTTCCATACATAAATGTGTTCCTAATGAATTCTTTAAAGTACAAGATTTATTTAATGTGATGTTCAATAGACTATTTTTTTTTTCTTTCTGCTTTTGCAAATAAATGAATATATGAACTTTTTCATATATTGTTATTACTGAATTGTTTAAAAATAATTTTAATTTTTGTAAAAAAATAAAATATGTGAATATATAAATGTGAAATATAATAAAAGTCACTGAAAAATTGTTAGCTCTTTTATTAGCTCCAAAAAAAAATTTTTGGCTCTTTTTAGCTCTTTTTTTTGACAAATTTAGCTCCAACAGCAAATTTTTTCTGGCAACACTGGTCAGCGGATGTTATGAGCTTGAAGTCGGCAGTTAAGCACATGGAAGAGCGCGTAAAAAAAATAAACTGAAATGTGCTAATGTGACAAATTGCGCAGCGAGGTATATCCACTTACCGAACAACTAAATGATGTGATTGTTAGTGGGTTGCCTATAAGGAAAGATGAAGACATTGTAATGATTTCTCCAAGCTGTGCCAAACGCTTCAGGTAAAACTAGCGCCTGAACGTTCTGCTTTCCGGTTACGACCAAACAATAAAAGCGTAGCTCTTACTATAATCAAATTGAGCTCTGCTGCAGATCGCTCTCAACTGCTGAAAGCTGTAGTAAAATTCTGCAAAGATAAGAGACGGGCACTTTCTCTTAGTGATGTCGGCGTCAGTATTGAAGGAAAGCTATCTATGCACGAATGTCTTACGAGAAAAAGTCGTTAACTAATGCGTTTGGCTATGCAGTATAAAAAGCAAAAGCGTCTAACATCAGTTTTCTCAGTTCGTGGGCAAGTGTTTATTAGAGCTCGGCCCCAAACTGATGCTGTATTAGTAACAGGAATATCGAGTATAGAGAGCATTGCAGCTGCTAATATGTAACAACAAACACATTTATTTAGACTGCGTTATATTATTAATGTTATGTCTGCGTTAAGTTTATTATCTTGTTTGTCATTTATGTTTTCCAAATTCTTTGCTTTGCATTGTAATCATTTTAGTCTCATTTCTATTTCTGTCACCTCATTTGTACTTTTCATATTCTTGGCTTTACAATGTATTCTTTTTTATTTTGATCTCATTCCTATCTATCTCATTATCCCCTCACTTTATTTAAATTCCTCCACCTTGCGTATCCTTCCAACTATAAACTGTCAATGTGTAATGAAATAGGAAAACAAGTATACAAAGAACATGGAAGAGGAATGCTTAAACTCATTTCTAATCGCTAAAATTTTGACTACCTATCTATTTTACACCTGAAAGATGGCGAATTCCTCACTGGTAAATAGAAAAGAATCCCATACATAGCTAAATTCAGCGAAACGCTAAATCGTGGTATATCGAAAAAATCGTAATATAAAAATTAAAATTCTGTATTCTTCTTTTTCTTTCTTATATGTAAATTTCTTTTATATGTAAATTTTTCATAAATAAAATTTTTTTTTTAAAAGTAGCACAAAAACTTTACTTGTGTAATTACGACCATACGTTCATATCGTTGTGAAAAGAATTATGAAGGAATGGCCGCATCAGACCGTTAACCGGCTCTCAGAGGATTTGAAAAAATCCGCTGATTTGCTGGCGTAATGACCCGATTTACACGAGGAGACATCTGGAAGGGAAACATTTTGTTCGGCGGCGAAGGACGGTCGGGGAAGAGAGAAGGGATTTTGTCTCCCGTACTCGGCGACACGCTTTGTGCTTATCCGTATTTTCAATGTTGAAGTTGGCTGCAAGCTATTTTTTGACGCTTGCTTCATTCGTTTTCGTCATTTGTGAGATAAAGTCCTGTGTTTTAAAACGTATATCGGAAAGTAAAAATGGAATACAAGTGGGAAAGAGAAGCAGTGGAAAAGCTTATAATATATGTGCAAGAAAATACTTGCTTATATAATGTTCGCTCTAGTGACTATATGGATCGAGGCAAAAAAGCGTCAGCATTTACCGATATCCATAAAAAATTGAAAACGGAAATGTTTGGCGTCACACTGACGATGTTAAAAAAAAAATGGAAAAACCTCCGTAGCCACTATATGAGGGAGCTACGTATACAAAAAACTCCAAAAAAAGTGGAAGTGGAGTAAACGATATATACGAAGCAAAGCTTTGGTGCTTTGACCAGTTATCGTTCCTTGAAGGCCATGTTGCAACTAGGCAGAGCCAAGACAATACTGAGGTAATAATAAAATGTATTTCAATACATAACTGACATAATTTAACATGTTTCACAAATTTGTTTTTCAGATGCCTTCTTCGAGTAACTCAAGTAATTTAAGTACAGAAAACAGCACAGAAACCGGTAGCTCGAGTGTAAATGATGAGCAACTGAAAAAACGAAAAAAGGTACAAAACTTGACGATAAATATACAAAAAAAATCAAATTTTGTTTTTTATAGAAAAGCAACCAGTTCGCTGATATGCAACAGGAGCTTTCATTATTTAGGTCTATTATCGAAAATAAACCACAAAATGGCAGAAAATACGCATGGTTGGGAGCTTTGGTTTCCAATCAAATGGATGAGATAGATCCTGATAAACAGCAGGACGCCGCTTGGGAAATCCAATCAGTGATAAAAAAATATATAGGAGAATCTCAACAGAAGCGTAGCACTCCAACATCAAACAGAACGTCTTCATCGTCAGACAAGGATCTGTTGCAGCTATCCATGGAGGGAGTTTTTGACGGATAAGATTTTTGCGAATAGAGTACGTATGGCTTAAAAAACTTATGGAACATGTTGATGTTGAATTACAATTGTTTTTTTGTTTCATTTCTAGATACTGAAGCATAAAAAAAAGTGATAATTATACTCCGTGCCAAATATTATGTAAATAAGTAATATTTTAGTAAATAAGTAATAATAAGAATATGTTTAAGAAATGTGAAAACCAAAGTGCCTGAAAGAAAAGACTGGATTGAAAGCAAATTATTTTTTTGTAACTTTGTTTCAGTTAAGCGTTTACACATGAAGTGAATTTTTATTTATTTATTTTTTTATTAAAAAACAAAGACTAATGTATACATATATATAAAAAGTTGATAATTATGCTCCGTGCCAAATACTATGTTTTAGTAAATAAGTCATAATAAGATAATAAGACGTTATGTTTAAGAAATGTGAACACCAAAGTGCCTTAAAGAAAAGACTGCATTGAAAGCCAATTATTTTTTTGTAACTTTGTTTCAGTTAAGCGTTTACACATGAAGTGAATTTTTAATTAATTTTTTTTATATTAAAAAACAAAGACTAATGTATACATATATATAAATAAAAACAAATTATTTATTATGTAACGAATCCAGTTTGCCTTCTTCATTAAAATATTTGAGAAACTGTTCACGTACGTTCTCTGCTGCACCTTTTCGCGGATTGTAGAATACATCGGAATCAGTTGAGTGGTTATTATTTACAGTTTCTGCGTTTACTCTCTCATCAGTGAACATTTCGCCATTTTCGATTAAATAATTGTGTAAAGCACAACACGTCAATACAATTTTCTCTACAGTGGCCACTTTCAGATTTATCGGAGCTAGAAAGACGCGAAATCTATTGGATAAAATTCCAAATGCATGTTCCACCACATGCCTTGCACGAGAGAGTCTTTGATTAAAAACTTGTTTTTCCTGGCATTGCGTGTGGTAGGGATATGGCTTCATTAAATGCATCTGCAGAGGAAATGCATCGTCTCCGACTACGAGGTACGGTAGGCGTCGATCGTTTCCTATTGAAGCAGCTTTTGGTATTTCCTTCTCTTCTTGCAGAACATCCCTTAATTTGCTTTGCAGAAATACTCCAGCATCGTTACTGCGACCGTTACAACCAACGTCCACGAAAATAAATTTGGAATTAGCATCCACCAGGGCTAGTAAAATTATACTTCTAGTCCCTTTATAATTGTAATAGAAAGCTCCTTCAGTACGTGATGAACGAAAAGTTATATGCTTACCATCTAACGCGCCAATGCAGTTGGGGAATTGCCATTTAACTGCAAATTCTTTTGCAATGGCCTCCCATTCTGAATTGCTGTTTGGAAACTGCGTAAAAACTGTCATTAATTGCAAAATATTACAATTTCTATACTAAAAATAGTGCATACCTTTAAATACGACGATTTCAATTTGTTATAAAGGGCACTGCATACCTCAGGAACTATACTGGAAATTGAAGATTTGGATAAACGGGTCTGGTAATCCAAACTCACGTAAGACTCTCCTGAAAAAAACACCCGCTCATAACAATGCTACATTACCATTTCTTTTAACTTACCAGTGCTGAGAAATCGCAGCGTCAATGCCAATTTTTCTGCTGCGGGAATTGCGGCTCTCATAGTCGAATCAGAGCGTTGTATATCATTCGCTATTAGCGACAGCAAATAATCAAATTGAGATTTTGATATTCGTAGGAAGTTCCTGTAGCTTTGCTCATCGTGTACCAGCAATTCTTTGTTTAAAAAGGCGAACGAGCCGCGATCGCACCTATTTTTCCTCCATTCCTTTATCCATTGCCGCTTGGCTCTCTTGATAGGCAACGATGCAGCTTTCTCGCCCAATCTGGCCAATCCTATTAGGAATATATAGTAATTAAAAATCGTATGTGCACATTTTACAAGCACTTAGTAACATACCTAAAAGTATTTCCTCTTTATCGCTGTCATCGGAGTCCAATTGCATAGCTTCTCTAATGCATTGAAATATGCTTGTAATTAATTCGCACTTTTGTTTTTTATCCATATTTTTGGAAAATATTTCCTTCACTTTATAAAATTGAGAATAATAATCACTGCACAAATTAGAGAAATGTCAAAATATGCAAAATGTCAAAAATGTCGCGGAAACATTTTTGCCCGTGTGAAAGCGAATGAAACATCAAAAGAGAATTTCCAGTGCCTCCCTTCCAGATGTCTCCTCGTGTAAATCGGGTCAATAAGAGACGGGACGGCAGTTTGTTTACGACAAAAATGAGACTGTATTGGTTATACATATAAAAATAAATCAATACAATCTTCGCTTATAAATATTAGCCTCGTTTCCCCAAGCGTTAGGAAGTGACGAATATGTAGATGAAGCAACTGATATAAATAAACTCATGGAAAAGATCTGCCAAACATTACATTTGCCTGTGAAAACACTGAGTTTTATCATACTTACTAGCGGCGAATCTTGCTCGATAACTTTGTTGTTGTTTTCACATGCGAATTTTTCGATAAGTGAGTGGGGCAGAGAGATGCGCGCAGAGAAGTGGCGAATCATAGAGATCTATTTCTGCGTTGCCGTCTGAACAACTACGGATTGGAAGAGTGTGTAAACACATGTCAAATGAGTGGCCAGAATTCTGCTTCCAAATACTCGGTGGCATGGCCGCTAAAGTTCATAAATATTTTTTTAGGATTGAGGCAGCCAAAATCGTAATACCTATCTGGCAGCTTGAGGTATTTAAAGGTGAGTATAAGTAGTCGGTGAAACGCCGAAATGAAGAAAATATTTTTTCTAATAGCAGTCGCCCCTCGGCCGGTAATGGCAAATCTCTGCTAAGAAAAAGTTTCTCATAAAAATCTGCGTTCGGAGTCGGCTTAAAACTGTAGGTCCCTCCATGTGAGGAACAACATCAAGACGCACACTGTACCGTGGTACATGTGCACATTTTTAATTTCTTCTAATTTCCATCCTCCTTATGTTCATACACACAAACGAAACACAGGTATGTCTTTTATATACAAATTAAACACAGCGAGAAAATGTCCCACCCGATCATGATTACCTTAACAAAAGTAGTGAAAGTTCTCCTTTTTGGCTGTTAAGTTTAAGCCCAGCCGACGTATTTTTATTCACTACAAATCCATCGAGGCGTGCACACGTATAAAAAAAACTAGCATACGCTAAAACAAAAAGAAATAAATCGGAGTTATCATTTAAGGGATCATAATTTTTGGTAAGGTTCTTTTCCACCGAAATTTTTCGTTAATACATTTTAAGTAAATTTTAATACAAGTATATGCGTATATACTTTCACCTTACAGAATTTCGTCAAGGCTGTCGGCCGTCAATATCCACTGCCACATGGGATTCATCCACACCTAGGCGTACTCTCATACGTACCATAGGATTATAAAAGTTTTCAAAGTTTTTCAAAGTTTCAAAAGTTGTTTTTTTCAAAAACCAGTGTTTTGCGAAAATATGTATATAACTTTTTGCGGTTCTTCTTGCGGTTTATATATATATTATACATGTATATATATATATAATGACTAACAGTTGTTAACTGTTAACAGCCTTCTTCTTCTTCTTAACTGGCGCTATAACCGCTTACACGATTTTGGCCGAGTTTAACAAAGCGCGCCAGTCGTTTCTTTCTCGTGCTAACCGGCGCCAGTTGGACACACCAAGTGAAGCCAAGTCCTTCTCCACCTGATCTTTCCAACGCAGAGGAGGCCGCCCTCTTCCTCTGCTACCACCAGCTGGTACCGCATCGAATACTTTCAAAGCCGGAGCGTTTGTATCCATTCGGACGACATGACCCAGCAAACGTAGCCGCTGGATCTTTATTCGCTGCGCTATGTCTATGTCGTCGTAAAGCTCATACAGCTCATCGTTCCATCGTCTGCGATATTCGCCGTTGCCAACGTGGAAAGGTCCAAAAATCTTACGCAGAATCTTTCTCTCGAACACTCCAAGCATCGCTTCATCGGATGTTGTCATCGTCCAAGCTTCTGCGCCATACGTTAGGACGGGCATGATGAGAGTCTTGTAGAGTGTTAGTTTTGTTCGTCGAGAGAGGACTTTACTGCTCAGTTATAGCACAAGTAGCACTTGTTGGCAAGAGAGATTCTACGTTGCATTTCAAGGCTGACATTGCTATCGGTGTTAATGCTGGTTCCTAAATAGACGAAGTCTTTTACAACCTCGAAATTATATCTGTCTACAGTGACGTGGGTGCCGATACGCGAGTGCGCCGACTGTTTGTTTGAAGACAGGAGGTACTTCGTTTTGTCCTAGTTCACCACCAGATCCATTCGCTTTGCCTCTTTATCCAGTTTGGAGAAGGCAGAACTAACAGCGCGGTTGTTAAGGCCGATGATGTCAATATCATCGGCATACGCCAACAATTGCACGCTCTTATATAACTATTATCAACTGTTAACAGCCACAGTTAAGAAAAAAAAAAAAAACAGAAATGCTTTTGAATTAAATTAATATCGAAACTAGTGAATAGTTATTAAATTTTTATGAATTTTGTGAAAAACTATCAAATCATGATAGTTAAATAATTTTTGTTTCTTAATTTTTTTTTTGTGTGCATATATATATGCTAACATTATTAACCTCCCTCAACATAGTTCTTTGGAAGTAAAAAAATTCCTTTACCACTTTATAATATTTTATAAATATAATTTTTTTTTCTCTTAAATGGAACAGAAATCGAATTAAAAGTAAAAGAAAAAAAAAGATTTTTTTTTATTAATAAGTGAATTTATCATAATAAAGGAACAACCTAATATAAATTAAAGCACCTAAAATCTAGCATCGTTGGACTGCTATATCGACACCAATATGTAAGTGCAATTGCTAATTCTTTATTTTATGTTAATATTCGCTCTCCCGCTCATTTAAATTCATGTAGACGTATGTAGGGAAGTATAGTATGTAGCAATTTGCAATGACAGTTTTTTTCGTTTGAGAGAACCTATTTATGCAGAATAATGTACATCCATACGTACATATACATACTTTGATCTTTTCGGTTATTCCATTTCGTTCCTTTTGTTTCTTTATGTGCATACTTTGAATATTACTTAATATATCTTTTTTCGGGTTAACGACTACATATATATATTATAGAAAATGTTGAGGTAGGGCAGTTTTAGTTAGTTAATGTACACCCACAAAATTAGTACGCCATTGTTTAAAATATACTTATTTTTGATAATTTTGATAATTTGTTAATAAATATTGTAATGGAAATGATTTACTAGATTTTTTTATAATTTTGGTCTGATTTCGAAGGAAGTGTAGATGATCTAATGGGGCTTTATTTACATCTACAAAGCCAAGGTAGGGTGGGTATAGAGCAGCCACTTGACATACATATGCGCTGTCAGGCTTAAGGATCTTAATTAACAAAAATAATATGTAAACTTTGAATTCATAGTGTATAGCTAAATGCTAAGACTATGACAAGTTACAAATTTAATATTTTAGTTTTATAGTTTTGTTCTGCAAAAATTTCAACGCTGGAATCGCAATTTGCGACAGGCTTTATGTCTAATGAATTGACCGCTGAGGATATTGTATAACAGCTTGCTTACCAGTAGCTTTGTCAATTTACTTAATTACAAAAGTCTTGATTACATTTTTTTTCTCATAACAATCTTATTTTCTCTCTTTTGATAATTAGTTATTTTAAATTAAAAACAAACAAGAAAATCGGAACCTTATAATTTTCGATTGATAAGATTATATACCGATTTGTTTTTTTATGCCAACATACTGACTACCTACCTTACTTTAGCCTAGGATCTCTTAAGCCAACCAGATCATCACACGACCGATGAATCAGACCATTGTAGTTATTTTTCATATATAAATACTTGATTTTTTTTCTTTTGCTTTGATTAAAGCAAGTTGATACAGAATTTTTTTTTTTGCAACCCACTTATTTATAGCTTTTCAAGAATACTTGTGATTTTTGTTTTTTTTTTTCAAAATAATCGTCTTTGGATTTATCATAATATTTTTGGATTAATAGTTTAGTAAATTTCTTTTTTCAATACAGGGTATCACCAAATTTGATTGAGTGTGTACCACTTATCCTGTACATTTTTTTAAATTTTTCTTTGTTTAATTTCTACACGAGACTGCGTGATTAAATTGAATCGAATTTTTGGAAATTTTGGAATTAGTACTATTTTTTTTCGTGAATATATTACATTTTTTTTCAAAATGTCCTTGCGTCATAGTAATAAGCATTTGCCACCACAGGCTAATGTGTGCACAATATGCAAAGTCAGCTTTTCAGAACGCGATGATATTTTAATGACAGTTTGTTCCCATCGTTTCCACCGATCATGTCTTTTAACCTGGCTTAAAAGAAACACGTCTTGTCCACAGTGCCATGCCAAATGTAATAGCAGAGATTTTTCACAAAATACTGGTGCGCGTACTACGGCTAGAGCTTTTCGATCAGACAATCCTATTAGAGACTTAGAATTGCCTGCTGCGGAACGTAATGAAGAACATCACTCTGATGGTGCAGCCAGCTTACCTGTTCCCAATACACAAGATGGCAATACCAGCTCCAATGATGAAGATAACCGAGTACGCAATATTGTAACCGCCGTGATATCAGCGCGACAGGCAACTCTTTTCAACGATTTGGAAAATCGTATTTCACAGCTAATTGAAGAGAACCTCGAAAATACCGTGGCAAACATATTAGGTCGGTTAAACCTAAATGGTCAACCATCTCAACCTGCAGCTAACATCAGTCCAAATGTGAACGTTCACCAACCGAATACACATCAGGATAACTCAACTCTTTTTTGGCCCAGAGATATTCCGAATTTAGCAAACAATTTTAACCAAAATTTTCACAGGAATATTGATAACTTACGATTCAGTGACATGTTTAATGTTCCCAACTCAGGCAGAGTAGCCCAATTAATATCCAACTGCAACACAGAAGCGATTTTGAAATTACGGAACTAATCCGCAATGAAAACAAGGGGCTATCGAAAGTTTTGATGATTTTAGAAATGCAGTTCTTAAAATTGGTGAATCATTACAATCCACTTTGCCCGAAATCGAACTGGTATTAATTTTGCAACATAATTTAAGACCTCGAGTGCGGCAACAATTGTTATATGTACAAATAAATTCCATAGCAGAATTGCGCAGACTTTGTCTGAAAGGTGAACGCCTGCCAAATGAAATCAATCGATCTACCAATTCATTACCAATTTAAAATCAGCGACAATATTCACGTCGCTTTGCCAATGAACTAACAGTCCAAGATGCTGTTCGAGAACAACTAGAATGCGAAATCGACGAGATTACAAAGTATCCTAGTCACTCTAAATTAACTTGCTGGAACTGCAAAACCGAAGGACACGGATATTTTGACTGTCTGGCTGACAGAACTGTCTTTTGCTATGCCTGTGGAACGCCAGAAGTTTATCGACCAAAATGCCCATCGTGCAGTCCGGAAACTTGAAAATGAGCGAGGTTTCAACACAGAACCCTCGCAACGACAAGAAGAATCAACTGTGCAGAAAGTGCTCATGCGAAGGGGCAAGTCCCAAAACGATGATTACGCAACGTCACTCATACGTGCCCACAAATTCGATAAAAGTAATCCGTATGTGCATACAATTATTCCCTATGACGTTCGACTTAATAATTACAACAATAAACCGTCACCAACTAGTAGCCGATCTTCGGTACGCTTAAGAAAGTTTTGGAAAACAATTAAAAAGAATCGTAAAATCGTGAATCATCTTGTTTATTTCATTAAACACAAATCTTGCGACTTAAGGCCTTATGCCAAAATTAAAATTCTGAATTCCGAGTATTTAGGACTTTTAGATATCGGAGCTCAAGTCTCTTGTTAAGGTTCATCTTTAGCGGAAGACATTTGGAAACGAAAACAAATATGCAAGCACACAACGTCTGTCTGTACTGCAGATGGAAAGGAGCAAGTAGTTTTTGGTACGGTAGACTTAAATGTTGTATTTGAAAACTAGAATCATATAATAAAATTTTTTGTTGTACCGAGCGTTTCACAAGAAGTTATACTTGGAGTCGACTTTTGGAGTAAATTTAAAATTGCCCCACATGTTATCTCGGAAATTTGTCTTGAAACAAGACGTGAGGAAAATACACTTTGTTTAAGTAATGAACAGCAACGACAGCTAGACGTTGTTAAAAATAGATTTCCAAGCTTCGAGAAAGAAGGATTAGGAAAAACTTCTTTAATGGAATATGTAATCGAACTTCAACCTGGTGTCCGTCCGATAAAACAACGATACTTCCCAATATCCCCTGCAGTAGAAAAACTTGTTCACGCTGAAATCGACGAGATGCTCAAATAAGGTGTAATAGAAGAATCTCCGAATAGTCCATGGTCTAGTCCGATTGTTTTAGTGAAAAAGCCAAATAAAGTCCGTCTGTGCCTTGATTCACGAAAAGTGAATAGCGTTACTATCAAGGACGCATATCCTCTTCCTCACATGGATGGAACATTAAGTAGGATACCGAAAGCAAAATACATAAGTTCATTGGATCTGCGTCGTGCTTTTTGGCAGATACCTCTCTCGGATAGTTCTCGAGACTTCACCTGTTTTACCGTTCCTAATCGTCCGCTTTACCGATACTGTGTCATGCCTTTTGGTTTATGTAACGCCCCTCAAGCACTCTGTCGCCTAATGGATCGTGTTATCCCTCCTCAATTAAAAAACCAAGTTTTTGTATATTTAGTTGATCTTTTAATTGTGTCAGAAGATTTCAACATACACATGTCCGTTTTATCCGAAGTTGCTTATCACTTAAGGAAAGCTGGTTTAACAATAAATATAGAAAAAAGTAAATTTTGTATAAAAGAGGTAAAATATCTTGGAAATATCGTTGGAGATGGAACACTCAAAACTGATCCTAAAAAAATTTCAGCTGTAACAAACTACCCCGTACCGACGAAAGTTAAACTATTACGACGTTTCTTAGGAATGGCAGGTTGGTACCGCCGTTTTATCGACAACTTTGCCGCGATAACAAGCCCATTAACCAATTTACTAAAGAAAGGTAAACATTTTTCTTGGAATGAGGAAGCACAAAAATCGTTTGATCAACTGAAACAAATGCGATGTTCTGCTCCAGTTCTAGCCAGTCCAAATTACGAGAAACCCTTTACAATTTAATGTGACGCCAGTAAGCTCGGTGTTGGTGCAGTATTGTCACAAAACAATGACGAAGATGTCGAGGTACCGATTGCTTACTTTTCTCAAAAATTAAGTAAGGCTCAAAGTAACTACAGCGTCGCCGAACTAGAGTGCCTTGCTGCTATCCTTAGTTTAAAAAAGTTTAGAGCTTATGTGGAGGGGCAAGACTTCACTATCGTAACCGATCACGCCAGTTTACAATGGCTTATGCGTCAAACCGATTTATCAAGCAGACTAGCTCGGTGGTCACTTAAACTACAAGGATATAGGTTTAAAATCGAACACCGAAAAGGTTCACTAAATGTTGTGCCAGACAGTCTGTCCCGTCAGAATTTTGAGGAAATTAATGAGTTAGAAGGCCATCCGCTTGTTGATCTGAATTCGTCCGATTTTTTAGCTGATGAATATAAGAATTTAATAAATAATATTCGAAATAATGAAAGCCGTTTACCCGATCTTCAAATCATTGATGGTCATGTTTACAAACGAACCGAACATCCAGATGGAAACCCAGCACCTAAAGCATTCAATTGGAAGTTGTGGATACCAAAAACTTTAGTTCGGCAAGCAATAGAACATGCCCATTGCCCGCCAAATAAATGTCATGGAGGCATTGCAAAAACTTAAGAGCGATTACGGTTGAATCTTTATTGGCCTAATATGACTGTGGACGTAAAACAATTTGTCGGTCAATGCGACATTTGTCAACAAAGCAAAGCGCCTAATGTTACTTTATGACCACCGATGTCTGTTCAATATACTGTCCAACGCCCGTTTCAAAAGTTATATATTTTTTTAATTGGTCCATATCCCAGATCTAGGCAAGGAAATACAGGAGTTTTGATTGTCCTTGATGATCTCACAAAATTTCCCTTATTGAAGGCTATTAGGAATTTTAATACTTCAATTATCTGCAACTTTTTGAAAGAACATGTTTTAGCATCTGTGGATCTCCGGAGATTATTCTAAGTGACAACGGAAAACAATTTAAAGCCTCCCAATTTAACAATCTACTTGCCGAACGTGGTATTAGACATATTTACACTGCCTTGTACAGTCCACAAGCAAATGCCAGCGAGCGAGTTAATCGATCCATTATTGCAGGTATACGGTCATATTTAAAAGACGATCATACTCACTGGGACAAAAACTTACCCGAAATAACAGAATCGCTGAGGAGTTCTATTCACCAGTCAATCGGATGCACCCCTTATTTTGCTCTTTTTGGTCAACAAATGCTAGCACACGCAAGTGAATATGTGCGGATTCGAAAATTGGAAGCACTAGATGAGAACATCGTAGATAGAACCGACCGACTTAAATTAAGACGCAAATCAGTCGTTGAAAATATTGATAACTCCGCAAAACGCTATAATTTGAGAAGTACGTTCAGGAATTTTAAAATTGGTGATACCGTTTACAGTAGAAATTTCACTATGAGTGACGCGTCGAAAAAACTGTGCGCCAAATTTTCTTCGAAATTCATTAAAGCCAAAGTAATTGGTGTAAAAGGCAATTGTATGTATGAATTGAGAGATGAAGTCAGCGGAAAAAGAGGAATTTATCACGGGAAAGATATACGTGCAAATAAACATTGACTCTACACCGTACTAACACTTTGGGTGGGGGGGTGTGTACCGTGGTACATGTGCACATTTTTAATTTCTTCTAATTTCCATCCTCCTTATGTTCATACACACAAACGAAACACAGGTATGTCTTTTATATACAAATTAAACACAGCGAGAAAATGTCCCACCCGATCATGATTACCTTAACAAAAGTAGTGAAAGTTCCCCTTTTTGGCTGTTAAGTTTAAGCCCAGCCGACGTATTTTTATTCACTACAAATCCATCGAGGCGTGCACACGTATAAAAAAAAACTAGCATACGCTAAAACAAAAAGAAATAAATCGGAGTTATCATTTAAGGGATCATAATTTTTGGTAAGGTTCTTTTCCACCGAAATTTTTCGTTAATACATTTTAAGTAAATTTTAATACAAGTATATGCGTATATACTTTCACCTTACAGAATTTCGTCAAGGCTGTCGGCCGTCAATATCCACTGCCACATGGGATTCATCCACACCTAGGCGTACTCTCATACGTACCATAGGATTATAAAAGTTTTCAAAGTTTTTCAAAGTTTCAAAAGTTTTTTTTTTCAAAAACCAGTGTTTTGTGAAAATATGTACATATATGGGTTTAAGCTAACTTTTTGCGGTTCTTCGAGCGGTTGTTCGAGCGGTTTATATATATATATTATACATGTATATATATAATATATATAATGATTAACAGTTGTTAACTGTTAACAGCCACAGTTAAGGAAAACAAAAAAAAAAAAAAACAGAAAGGCTTTTGAATTAAATTAATATCGAAACTAGTGAATAGTTATTAAATTTTTATGAATTTTGTGAAAAACTATCAAATCATGATAGTTAAATAATTTTTGTTTCTTAATTTTTTCGTTTTGTGTGCATATATATATGGTAACATTATTAACCTCCCTCAACATAGTTCTTTGCTTGTTTTACTTCCTTTACAACTTTATAAATATTTTATAAATATAATTTTTTTTCTCTTAAATGGAACAGAAATCGAATTAAAAGTAAAAGAAAAAAAAAGATTTTTTTTTATTAATAAGTGAATTTATCATAATAAAGGAACAACCTAATATAAACTAAAGCACAAAAAATCTAGCAACAACTACACAGCGAGGAGGCCTTCTACGCATCGTTGGACTGCTATATCGACACCAATATGTAAGTGCAATTGCTAATTCTTTATTTTATGTTGATATTCGCTCTCCCGCTCATTTAAATTCATGTAGACGTATGTAGGGAAGTATAGTATGTAGCAATTTGCAATGACAGTTTTTTTCGTTTGAGAGAACCTACTTATGCAGAATAATTTACATACATACGTACGTATACATACTTTGATCTTTTCGGTTATTCCATTTCGTTCCTTTTTTTTCCTTATGTACATACTTTGAATATTATTTAATAATTTTTTTTTTTCGGGTTAATGACCACATATATATATTATAGAAAATGTTGAGGTAGGTCAGTTTTATTTAGTTAATGTACACCCACAAAATTAGTACGCCATTGTTTAAAATATACTTATTTTTGATAATTTTGATAATTTGTTAATAAATATTGTAATGGAAATGATTTACTAGATTTTTTTTATAATTTTGGTCTGATTTCGGAGGAAGTGTAGATGATCTAATGGGGCTTTATTTACATCTACAAAGCCAAGGTAGGGTGGGTATAGAGCAGCCACTTGACATACATATGCGCTGCCAGGCTTAAGGATTCTTAGGCCTTTTAGGACTGTAGGTGGAAGTTACATATGCTGGCAGTTTTTAATTTTCTCCGTGTGCAATTTATTTAGTTTATCTAGTGAAGCGATAGTTATGATGGTAGCTTGGCTCTGCTGCTGCGTTTCCGAACCCACATACTGAAGCTCCGGGACACAAGCGAGTGCACACGGCGCAGTGACAGACCATCACCACAAGCAAGCCTACCAGAACTCACCTATGGTCACATAACAACACCACAAATGGGAAGAGGAGCTCACCCAAACACCCAAAGAAAGTATACGCGCCAGTTATATATATATAGGTATATGCAATTAATATGTAGGGAGTAAAATTAAATTTATTGATATCGGTGAGATTGTGACTTACGTCCTCAACATGCTTATGCTTAAGTGGAATAGAAAAAGATACACAAAAGCGTGGAAATCTCGATAAAAAAAATGTCGTGCAAAGAAGTCGGGACACAATAAATAATTTCGACACAATTACCCATAAGAAGACATTGTTTGGGTAAATGATGTAGATACCCAAAATCTTCAGCCGGTTTCACCCCTAATGACGCTTGTTCTGGCGACGCTGTATAGTCGCCATGTGCACATTTTTTGGCCGGCGTTCTGACAGAGTGGATGGGGCTCGGTGCAACAGAGTATGATGAGCTATACCGCAATGTCGACAGCTCTCCGGTGAGTCACAGGTACCCTGACCGACTCGTAATGGTCGTCTGAGGCCATATTTGAAAAGCAATACATTATCGTGAGTGCGTGTTTTAGCGCAACCGACATTTTCTCAAGTCCTGAGATGTGCAATTAACGTCGAAAGACATTTTAAGTGAGTTGGGCATAGTAAATGTGATGGGGAGTGTGAAAAATGTGAGTGAGACAATTGCGTAAGCGGGAGTAAAGGGCACAATTGAGTTACGGTGGTGGAAATGGAAAGAGCTTTGTTATGTTGCGGGTAACGATTCCACCTTGGCATGGAGTCGTCCTAGTCGCCACTAATTAGGAGGTGAGCGGTCGTCCTTGTTGACGGCTAATCTCCTTCGCACATGTTGTTTTCCTGGCCTTCCCATTCATAACGTTTGTGGAGATCTTGAAGATATTAGTTTTTCCAGCGCTTGCTGAACTGGTTATGGAGTACTCTTAATTTTTGCCCATTATTAGGGAAAGGTTTTCAGAGTTCGGTTCAGGAATGGAGAAAAGGGGGGCACCGCGTAGGGCGTTACAGGGTGTCAAGACTTGCAGATCATGCGGGCTTTGGGACATCGGGGAAAGCACTCTTGAGTAGAAAATCGCTTCAATACAAATGAGCAGAGTGTTGAGTTCCGCATACGTGACTTTGTGACTTCCCACAGTTTTGGTGAAGCGAATTTTGAAGCGTTTTACTGAAATTTCCCCGAGTCTTCCCCGATGACTGTACGAAGAGATGAATCGCCGTGACAGGCCGTGAACGGCATATTTGATAGCAATATCGGTGGAGACTTCCTGAAGAAAAATGACAAATTCATTTTTGTGACTTCGTTGGGCGCCGGCGAAGGTTTTTTCATTGCCGAACATGATTTTATAGGGTAGGCGTGGTCGTCCATAAATCGTGCGAGGGCAGCCTTAAGGGTTTCCTTAATTATGTACTTAAGATAATTATGTAGACTTTGAGATGGATTGCTTGCACGGAGAAGCATACGGAAAAAAATTCTTATGCTTAAGAGGAGGATGTTTGCCGGAGTGTAGAGGTTTTTACTAAGAACAGACCAGCGAAATAGACGCCGGTCGTTTGGAATGGGAGTATATATGTAGAGTGTTCAGGAGGTATCGCGGTCGTCATTTGCGGCTTCATTTTTTGTTTGAAGATCGTGCACGTTTTACATTAAAATATACACGTTTTAATTGTCTGCTGGAGGCATAGGATATATCGTTCCTGTTGGGCTATGCGAATCATGAGCTGCTTTTCGGCGAGAAGTAAAGTTGGGTGTAGGTATTCAAGAGCAGAGATCGGAGTTTTGAATTATCTGGGATAGTAATCGGTGAGGCGTTCGCTCACGCGTAGCAGGCCGTTTCTTTGTGTTGTTTGAATTGTGCATTGAAGATGGGGCCCACTTTCGCTTGGCTTATTTCTGCGCGAATTGAAATGATTGTCGGTGAAAGAGCCAATTTATTGGATCTGGGTACAAATCAAGACATAAATGATACTACTCGGAGATCTCTATTGGGTTTACGAGATCGGAGGTGATTATTATGTGAAAAGTATCTGTTTACCTTTGATCGGGTGGAAATTGGTGGTTATGCATGGATTTTGGCGAGTATGGGGGGCCGTTCCAGGGGGTGTGCGCAGAACAGCTACTCGTGCAAGACCGTCCTCACAAGTGAAGATTTTGATTATTCTATTTAAATATTGGGGCGAGGGGTGCACCATTTTGCTCTTTGTTGAACAAGAGTGAGGTATTTTCGCTCCATCGTGTAGGGATGGCTTGTAAATCGTGACTGTTTTATTCATCATTGTCTACATTTACATTTCAGTTAGCAATTCATTTTAAAAGATATTTACATGTTTAGATAAATGAGAGTAACTAATAAACTAAGATAATAATTTAGCTACATCGCAGGGATGCATTATGGATGATAACTACTTGAATAGGTCATTGGATTTATGGCCTTACATTCGGCCAATCCTGATCACTGGATACGACCTCGGATCCACCGCCGCCATCATTGAAACCGTCAAAATTCGGAAGGATACACCATGGTTTTAGTTTGTCAGCTGCGTGTACCGAGGAGTAGTGCCGCTGTTTACGACTTGAACCTGGCACATTTTCGATTAAATATCGGTCATTACCTATTACTTTTGTTATGATAAATGGCCCTTTGTACGGAGGTTCTAATTTGCGTGAACTTCCCGTACTAACAGGCTCATTTTCTGTAAGTACTAAGTCACCTACAGTATAGCGTATTGGTCGACTATGCTTTTCGTCGAACCTTATCTTTGCTTTTCTTCTTTGTTGATTCACTCGTTCTGCTGCTTCTCGTTGTACATCCTGGAGTTCTTCGTTTGTTATGATTTAATCTTTATGTAGAGCTAGTATAAGTTTATTTTGTAATATATCTCTTGGCTTCAAGTTAAATAATAGTTCTTGTGGTGATCGACCTGTAGTTTTGTTCTTTGTAGAATTCAATGTCCATTGTATAGCTCGTACTTCTTCATCCCAACATTTGTTCTCGCTTGTCGACGGAAGTAACATACTCATGATCGTACGATTAGTTCTTTCTGCATGACCATTCGCTCGTGGTGTTCTTACGGCATTAAGTATATGTTTAATGTCGTTATCTTTACAGTATTTCTGGAAATCGTTAGACGTAAACGCTGTCCCTCGATCGGTCACTATTCTCGCTGGTACACCAAAGTAACTGCTCACCTCATTTAGTAATCCAATAACATATCGTGTTGCTGTGCTTCGTACAGCTCTCACAATTGTGAACTTCGTAAATGAGTCCACAAAAACTAATATATGCTCGTTTTGTTTTTTACTTTTTGGGAATGGACCAAGATGATCAAAATGAACCGTCTTAAAAGGTATTGGTTCCATTTCATCATAATGGTATTCGCCTTTTTGTTTACCACTACGTTGTTTATTGTAACCACATTCAATACAAGATTTTATAAATGACTTTATAAAATTACGCTTTCTGGGAAACCAAAAATATTTTTGTGTCTCTTCTAAAGTCTTCTCGATACTTAAGTGCTTTACTTTTTCATGCATGCTCTGTATTATTTTGTAGCGTATCGCATTTAGCACTACCCATAATCTTTTACCTTTCTCTTTACGATAAAGCCTCTCATCTTCTACCGTATACTCTTCATTCAAAACATTGTCGCCATTTTTAACTTTATTAATAATCTCTTTTATTTTCTCGTCCTGTTGTTGCATGCTATTAATCCAATCGCTTGTCTCTAATGTTGTCTTCGATACCTTTAACGATGCTGTGTCTAACTCTTCAGTATTTTCGCTAGGTATTCTACTTAAAAAGTCAATATGTTCCATGCGCCGACCTGGACGATGTTCGAACGTTACATCAAAATCTTGGATTCGCAACCACCAACGCGCTATTCTCGGTATGAGCTCTCTCTTGTTCATTGTTGACGTTACCGCACTACAATCGGTAACTACGACGACATGCTTACCCTGCACATAAAATTTAAAACGTTCCAAACTGCTAACTACTGCCAACGCTTCAAGCTCGTAACTATGAAAGTTTCTTTCGCAATCAGTTATAGACCTGCTGTAATAAGCCACTGGCTTCCAATCGCCCTCATCATTTTGCATTAACACACCTGCTATGCCCACTGAACTTGCATCTGTGTGAATTTGATGTTCTGCGTCTACTCTATATTTTGTCATTACAGGTTCTGACATTAAAGCTTTTTTCAATTTGCTAAAAGCTATCTCTTGCTGTTCAGCCCACTCAAATGGTTGGTCTTTTCGTAACAATTTTCTTAGTACTTCGCTAATAATTGAATACCCCGGAACAAACCGACGGAAGTATCCGCTAAGACCAAGAAACTTTTTCACATCCGTTATTGTCTTCGGCGTAGGAAAACATTCGATCGCTAATGTCTTTATACTTCCTGGGCTCACGCCATCTTTATGTAATTTATGCCCTAAGAACTCTATAGTCTCCTTCAGGAACACGCATTTGTTTACGTTTAGTGTTAACTTTAGTTGTCGCAATGCCTCAAATACTCTGCTTAATTTCTCGTACATTTCGTTGATACTATTACTGCCTACTAATATATCATCCATATAATGGATCATGTCACCTGGTTTTACCTTATCCGCTATACACTGCATTAACCTTTGGAATACGGCTGGCGCATTCTTAAGCCCGAATGGCATTCGTTTGAATTCGTATAAACCCTCAGTGGTAACAAAAGCTGTAAATTTTCTACACTCCTCTCGAATAGATACCTGATAATATCCACTATTAAGATCCAGTATTGAAAAATACTTAAACCTCATAGCTTCACTTAACCGTTCTTCAATATTCGGAGTCGGATAAATTTCTTTAGCTGTATGTTTATTAAGTCGCCTATAATCGACACAAAGGCGCTCTCCCCCGTTCTTTTTCGCTACTAGTACAACTGGACTCGCATACTCAGAATGAGACGTAGTAATAATGTCACACTCGAGGAGATCATTTATCATTTTCGATATGATGCACTTCTTCGGCTCTGGAACTCTATAAGGCTTTTGTGCAATCGCTTCTTTTGTCGTCAACTCGATCTTCATATCGATCACGTTAGTTAATCCAATATCATGCAAATTTTCAGCGAAAATGTCGCAATTTTCGTTAAGAAACTTTTGTAACTTATCTTTAGTTTGATCGTCATTAACGTTACAAATTATGTTACTTGAATTTGCTTTTGCAGCTTGCGTTGTAAACTCAAAATTTTTATTTGAAATTTCTATAATAACATCTCTACCTTGAAATATATCTTGACCAAGAAGAATGTCCGTCGACAAAATATCGTCATCGACAATAAACAAATCTAAATTCACAACCTCATTGTCCAAACCGATGTTTGTGTTTATCTTTTCTGTCAAACAATTTTTACCGCCACAATGAAATTTAGTACAGTCTTTACACCAACGTGGCTGTTTTGGCTTCTTACAATTTCGTGCGATATGCCCTAATTCTTGGCAATTATAGCACTTTAAACTCGTTTTATCGTAGCTACTTTTTTCGTTTTCGTTCTTAACCCAATTCACGTACTGTTTATCAGCCGTTTCGTTTCTTATAGTTTTAATTAACACCGAATTTTGTAAATAGTCCTCAATCGTTTCACGCATTTCTTTTAATGATTTAAATCGTACCGCCGATATAGCAACCTGTAGTTCTCTATGTTTCAACCCGTCACGCAAATATTTTATAATCGCACTTTCACTCAGTCCATAACGCCGACCAAGTCCACTCACTCTAAAACAACAGTCCATTATTTTCTCACTTTGCTTACGTGTAGCATTCGACATTTTAATATGCACTTCTGCTTCATTTAGTTTATACCCAAATTCTTCGACTAAACTATTCGAAAAGTCATTCCAAGTCGAATGAAACTTAGGTGATGCATCTAGCCACAGTCTCGCAGCACCCTTTAATTTGCTATATACTGCTAAGAGTAAACATTTCTCATCCCATTGATATGCTTCAATGGCACTGTTTACCCTATCAACGAATTGATCTACTGTTAAAGAGTTTTCGCTTGTTGGGTCATATTCGGGAATTGTCTCGGCAATTTCCTTTACACTCACACTTCGGCCCACTGTCACACTCGAACTTTGTGGTGAGTTTATTATTCTATCTATTATTATATCTACACCAACGCTATCACGTTCTCTCTCTACACTCGCGTTATTATAGTCTGTTTGCCTTTGGTCAGCTAAATCTTTAACAGCTGCCATCATGCTCCCTAACATTACACGCAATTCGTTTACCTGAGCTTGCAACACACTTTCGCTACTTTGAACTTCTACCTCATCGGCATTCACGCATTCCGATAACCGAAGCATCAGTTCATTTCTCGTACCCGCAGTTGAGAGCTCGCGAGCGCGCAATTGCTCTTTAAGTTCATCCACTCTCAATGAATTTATTTTTCTCAGCGGCATATTGTGTTCTTCTTATGTGTCTCTCTTTCTCGATTGTTCTTGAATTTCCGCGAATTTCAACACGCTCGACACGCCGACGACGCAATTTCGATATGTATTAATATATATATATATATGCAACAAATACTCGTAAATTCATACGCGCATTATCACAACAATATACTTTTATTTGTCTTTGTACGCAAATGCAACAACAATACACTGCTTCTTTCGCGTTTCTAAGCCACTTGCGCATGTACCTACATATGTATGTATCTACAAATGCTCATATGTATATTCGTACGCGCATTCACATACCTACGCAGTTTGCTTTTTTTTTTTTTTTTTTTTTCCTTCTAAATTGTTTACTTTTTGTACTTTATTATGTGCAACTAAACGTATATTCATACGCAAATTTGCAACACCCACAATACACTTAATACACTTGCTCTTCTTCGCTTAGGTTTGCTTCTTTCACGCTTGCACTTGTACAAGCTCGTCCATTCGTACGCGCATCTATGTACAGTCAATATATTTATCGCTTAGGTTTCAGTCCTACTTCTGACCTGTAAGGATGGCTTGTAAATCGTGACTGTTTTATTCATCATTGTCTACATTTACATTTCAGTTAGGAATTCATTTTAAAATATATTTACATGTTTAGATAAATGAGAGTAACTAATAAACTAAGATAATAATTTAGCTACATCGCAGGGATGCATTATGGATGATAACTACTTGAATAGGTCATTGGATTTATGGCCTTACAATCGTTTACAAAATAGTTGTTGGAAGTAAGTGACACGTTGCCACTGACCGAGTCGATTGTAGTTCAGAAGTGTGATGTTAGGCTCAGGAACAGCTGTAAGCGGATCGCAAATGAGAAAATGGCCTGCTATTAAAACATCTGGATTTTCTGAAAGAGGTCGAGAGTTAATCACAGCGGAGATTTGACATTCCAATGTACGCACTTCATCGAAACCTAGCATTGCAGAACCAAGAGTCCGATACAGGTGTTCTTCAGCCATTTTTACTGAGGTTTCCTACAAGCCGCCGAAATGTGGCGAAAAAGATGGTATGAGTCGGCAGTCCAACCCATTGTTGAAGCAGTGAACGTGAACCTTGACGCCGTGCTCTTTGCTTAGGAGTAGGTATTATGTCTCTCAGCTCGTTCTTAGTGCCCAAAAAATTAGTTGCGTTATCTAATCAAATACAGCTTGGCATGCCGCGTGTGGCTGCAAATTGCTTGCTTATACCAATGTATCAGCAGACAGAGTAGACGTGTTTTTGAGTAGTTGCAGTTTAATCCGTATTTTTATTTAATTCACTGATGGTTAGTTTGCTAAAAACTACGTAAATACTTTAAAACCGGTTCTTTTGCCCGGGTAAATCAAAATCATAATAGAGTTTAATATAACTACTTGAAATACTGCGAGAAAACCTTGTTGTTTCACCTGTTAAATTGCTTGAGTTTACTAACATGCCAAAAACGTCAACACGAACATCGGCCTTGAACAAATTGTCACCATCCACGCAAACGCCTTCAGTACAAAGTAAGTATCATAGATAACTAGATGTGAAACTTATTCATTTTGAGAGAGAGCGCGCCCATGAGGACGTTTCAAAACTTGGCAGCACTCACACATTATGGGATTTTGAACAGCTGATAGGCGAAATGGCAGACTGCCAGAAGAAATGCGCCAAAAATAACAGACGAAGACAGTTCGTTTTTGCTTAATGGAGAAATTACGTGTTGAAATGTTTATAATTATTTGTCTTAAAATTAATTCAATTGAAATATAATAATTTGAATTTAAGTGAGTTTGTAGAATCCAAAGCTCATTATATTCTTTTCGACTTCTACTTTTAATTAGTCTTATGTACATAATGTAATTTTATTGAAAACTGTGTGTTGGTTTATGTAAATTTGTATATACGTAAATATTCTATGGTTGGAAAGCGTAGGTAAGGGAACTGAATTTGTGTTTGAGATATTTACGCGTTCATTACTTTATTATAATTAAATTACTTTTGTATTTCAGTTTTAAATAATTTCATTTACATATAAATTTTTAAATTTTTTGCTTATTTATGTACATATTTCATACGGATTGTGCTTATTTTTAGTATATCTAGGTGTTTACGAGTGATATAAGGCTATTGGGCAACCGCACACTAAATACTAACCTCAATGGTGGTGTGGAAACTAAAAATTCCAGACCTTTGGTTCAAAAATACCCAATTCATGTTTCTACCGGTGTGGCAATATTGGAAAATGTTATAAAAAATGCACATTTTCCAGCGCTCTCACGAGAAAAAAAGTTTCACATCTAGTCATCTATGGTAAGTATCTTAGTACCGATGCATCAAGCGCTGCTTTCAATGCGTGGTTTGCGAAATTTGAGAGTCGCCTAGAATCACAAAAGCAGAGCATCATTGAAGAGCTAACATTACGATTAAGAGAATCGGAAGAGCGTGTAATGGAACGATTCAGTGAGTTGTCAGCGGATGTTATGAGCTTGAAGTCGGCAGTTAAGCACATGGAAGAGGTATATCCACTTACCGAACAACTAAATGATGTGATTGTTAGTGGGTTGCCTATAAGGAAAGATGAAGACATTGTAATGATTTCTCCACGCTGTGCCAAACGCTTAAAGTAAAACTAGCGCCTGAACGTTCGGCTTTCTGGTTACGACCAAACAATAAAAGCTTAGCTCCTATTATAATCAAATTGAGCTCTGCTGCAGATCGCTCTCAACTGCTGAAAGCTGTAGTAAAATTCTGCAAAGATAAGAGACGGGCACTTTCTCTTAGTAATGTCGGCGTCAGTATTGAAGGAAAGCTATCTATGCACGAATGTCTTACGAGAAAAAATCGTGAACTAATGCGATTGGCTATGCAGTATAAAAAGCAAAAGCGTCTAACGTCAGTTTTCTCAGTTCGTGGACAAGTGTTTATTAGAGCTCGGCCCCAAACGTATACTGTATTAGTAACTGAAATAACGAGTATAGAGAGCATTGCAGCTGCTAATATGTAACAACAAACACATTTATTTAGACTGCGTTATATTATTAATGTTATGTCTGCGTTAAGTTTATTATCTTATTTGTCATTTATGTTTTCCAAATTCTTTGTTTTGTATTGTAATCATTTTTATTCTAGTCTCATTTCTATTTCTTTCATCTCATTTGTACTTTTCATATTCTTGGCTTTACAATGTATTCTTTTTTATTTTGATCTCATTCCTATCTATCTCATTATCCCCTTGCTTTATTTAAATTCCTCCACCTTGCGTATCCTCCCAACTATAAACTGTCAATGTGTAATGAAATAGCAAAACAAGTAGACAAAGGACGTGGAAGAGGAATGCTTAAACTCATATCTAATCGCTACAATGGGTTTAATGTCTGTCAGTTGAATGCACGAATGTTGAATGCTGGAAAAATTGACTACCTAAATTTTGTTTTTGATAATTTGAGCATTGGCTTAATATGTGTTACAGAGACATGGTTTAAAGACTATATTGATAATAATGTACATTCTCTGTGCGATTACACTATTATTAGATGTGATAGGACTACGAAGATTAGGGGAGGGGGCATTGCTTTATATTTTAAAAATAATTTTAAATCGAAAGAGATCTGCAGATCAGATCATTTTCAAGAAGTCAAATACATTTTTGTGGAATTCTATGATAATAATACCAAATGTCTTGTTGCATGCATTTACAACCCTAGCAATGGAAATGACCTCTCAGTGATATTTGATAACTTAGCGGAATTCCACATCTCCTATGAACATATTATTGTGTGTGGTGATTTAAATGTAGACCTTCTTTGCGATAATTTTTCTTCCAGGAGTTTGATAGATAGTGTCCAATCATTAGGAATTTCCTTAATCAATGAATATGCTACTCGCTCTGCACCCCACTGCAAACCAAGTCTTTGTATATATTGATCAGCTTCCTATGGCTGGAGTTTCTGACCACGAGTTGATATTCTTATCCTACAACATCCAGTTCAACAGACACAATCAAGTAAAGGAGTTATTTTCTAGAGACTTTAAGCTTATTTAACATGATCTCTTAAATAAGGAGGCTGCCGAGCTTAATTGGAATATGTGTCAGTTATTTACAACAGTGGATGAAAAACTTCCAACATTTCAATGCTTTAGTCAGCCATCTATTTGGTAGGTTTGTTCCGCTGCGTAAAGTTAAAAACAATGGAAACAGGAAACCATGGTTTACACGTGAGATATTGTCTTTAATTAGAGAGCGTAATAAAGCATATAAGGAATGGAAAAATGATAGAAACACTCACTCGTGGCAAAATTATCGTGTAGGAAGAAATAAAGTAACTGCAATCACTAGAGATGCCAAAAGGGCATATCTACAATGGAAGCTCAATGATAGTTTACCTCCGAAAGTCCTTTGGAAAAACCTTAAATCCTTAGGTGTCTCAGGAGAGGATAAGCCCGGGTGCAGTTTGGACCCAGAAATTTTAAATACTCACTTTCTAGCATTAAACAGCGCTCCACTCGACATACCTGTAAAAGTTCCTCTACGAGAGCATGCTGATTACGATGAGTTTGTGCCCATTTACACACGGAAACATTTGGAAGGGAAACATTTTGTTCGGTGGTGAAGGACGGCCGCGGAAGAGCGAAGGGAATTTGTCTCCTGTACTGGCGACACGCTTTGCTCTTTCTATTCGTATTTGTTATCTTAAAGCAATTTTTGACAGTTGCTTCATTCGTTTTCTTCTTTTGTGGAAGAAAGTTCTAAGTTATGTGTTAGTTTTCAATCAAACGGAAGATAACAACGATGACAAACATCCGAACGCTTCTTGGGAAATGCACGATTATTTTTGCTAGTAAAGTAGGAATAATTTAAAGTTGCTATGGAACATGCTTATGTTGATTTCTAATTTTTCCATGCATTTCTAGATACTCAAGTTAAATTTAAGTTAATTATTTACATATGAAGTATTTTTAATTTAATTTTTTTTATTCAAGTATAAGAATTTATAAATATATTTCAATAAAAAAAACAACAAATTATTTATTATTTAACCAGTACTTGTAAGCGCGTGCTAGAATGCATCCAAACCAGACGATGCTAAAGTATTAAATGTCAAAATGTTGCCGAAAACAATTTTGCCCGTGTGGCCGCGAATGAGACATGAATAGAGAATTTCCAGTGTCTCCCTTCCAGATGTCTCCGTGTGTAAATCCGGTGTTTGAATTTGTGTCTGCAACAGAGATGGATTTCATACAGTGTGTACGTACTCTCAAATCTAATGCTATAGGGACCGGCGGCATTTGTCTTAAATTTATTAAAGTTGTTCTACCATTTGTAATACTTCGCATCACTTACGCACATAATTAACTTTTCACTCGCCTCATCTACATTTCCATATCTCTGGAAGATAGCAAATATAATACCTGTGCCAAAAATAAAATGCTCTACCGCTCCTCAGCACTTCAGAACAATAAGACCTATCAAAAGTATTTACAAAATTTTTGGCGCGACAAATTACCTGCTACTTGGACAAGAATAATCTGCTGAGTAATTTCCAGTCGGGTTTCAGAAGTCTGCATAGTTGCCAAACAGATATGCTTAAAATTTTTGCAGATGTTCGCTCTGCTTATGATAAAAACTACCCAACAGTGCTAGTATTACTCGATTTTTCAAAAGCTTTTGATACTATTGATCACAACATTTTATTGCAAAAATTCTGCCATCACTATAAGTTTGGAGTTTTTTCTCTGCAACTAATAAAAAGTTACCTTTCGCATCGGCTACAACAAGTTAAGTGTGGTGATAACTACTCAAGCCTAAAACCAATTACGTCAGGTGTGCCGCAGGGCTCTATTTAATGTCCAACTTTATTTTGCATTTTTATAAAGATATTGTTGAGTGTTGCCAAAATTTCGATTCATCTCTATGCTGATGACACCCAGATCTACCCGTCAAGGCCAATAGGTCTTATTGAAGATTTGATAGCAAGACATAATGAAGACCTCACTCGTATTTCTAACTGGTCCAAATCTAACAACTTCAAATTAGATGAGTCAAAGACGAAGGCGATTGCTATATTAACTTTGATGACATAGTAACTAATCTGGGTTTCAAAATAAATTAAAGATTATCATGCGTTGATCATGTAAACTTTGTTGTAAACAAGGTATATAACATTCTTAGAAAGCTATATTGTACTGTCTACTTTCTGCGACGGCAAACTAAATTAAAACTTGTTAGATCACTCATTGTTCCTCATGTATCGTACGCTGAATTAGTATATTGCAGGCTTGATAATAATTTGAAACATAAATTGCAATCGCTTCAAATAATGCAGCGCGTTTCCTGTTTGAAAAAAGGTAATATGCCAAATATATATATCTATCTACTCAAAACAGATTCTTGGTCATAACCTCGACTCGTATCTCAAAATACGCTCTCTTATGTTCCTGCATAAATTAATATATATATATAATATACATACACACAAAAACCATTGTACCTGTATAAAAACATTAAACAATGCCAGTGCACCCGAACGTTGAATCTGATTGTTCCAACTTACACTCATTTGGCATCAGAGCGCATGTTCTTTGCTAGTGCCATAAAACTATGGAATTCTATACCAAGTAAAATAAAGCTTAAAAAACTAGCAAAGTGTTTTAAAACTGCAGTTTCTAACTACTTCTAACCTCTAATTCCCCCACCCTTCTCCCATTCCCACCATCTTTCTCTTTTTCTCACTTAGTATTCTAAGTTTTAGTCTATAAGTTTAATAGTTAAAATAGTTTTAAAATTTAAGTATGTATACCATCCTCGTATTCTAGAATTATAAGAATATGTGATATACTACCACAAGACTTTGTTTTAGTATGTGCAAAACAAAAAAAATAAATTGAATTGAAAAAAGCTTCCAAGTTAATAGGTCCTTCACTAGCTCCATCCAAACGCCTTGGTTGCAAAACAGATGAAGACGCTAAAGTAGCATTTGTTTATTTGTGACTTATTTCAGCTTTCGGGTTTGAAATAAAATGCACCGCAGTAGTCCACTCCTGTGACGATGGAAGCTCGGGAGTCTTAAATGCGCTCCTAAAACTAGTCAGCCATTATGTGCTTAAAAAGTTGCGGTTTGGATCTACAGCATATTATACCTTTGAGTAGGGCACGCGCAATAGTTTTCCTACCACCGATAGGTCAGAATTGCCGCAAGTGAGGACTGCAAGGCATGATTACGGCTGAAGTTAATGGGTGATCTTTCGGGAGGATGATCGGATGCCGCGCCTCGAAACTAAAGGTTGAATTTCTTAGGCGTCCACCAACTCGAATTAAGGCAAAATCATCCAGAGACAATGATAGAGAGGAAATGCTACTCGACAAATCGACGCATAGATTTTCTTTCTTTCAATGTATTCTGGCTAAAGCTGAGGTCTTTGAACAATGCAAATTAGCAGTTGAGTTCCACAATGTATATTTTTGGATGTAAGATGCGATGATTTTAACGATCTTGCGATAATCATGAACTTATGTACGTTCCCAAAAATGCGTTGTTCTTGATAAAGGAGTTGATTTACTTAAAGGAAAGTGAGATGTCGATTCGATCATTCACGGATACCAGGACTCTTTGACGAAAATCCGGGAGTTTAGCTTATGTCCCACTTGACTTGACCCAGGAACGGAGTCCATGCTTCCACAAGAGAGTTCTCGAGGAGCAACTCCTCTGGATAAGATGTCAGCAGCATTCAAGGAGGTGGGGATGTAACGCCGCGGCATACCGTCTGTAAGATGCTGTATTGCACATACTCGGTTGGCGAAAAACATGTTAAACTTGGACAGTTGTAGCCATGGTTGTAACTCAAACGAAGCTGCCCCGCAATATGAACGACTCCCGAGAAGCTTCAATTTTGTTATTCTTCCATTAATTGTGCGAGTAAGATGGCAGTACAAAACTCCAGTTGAGGTACGGTTAGCGTATTAAAAGGGGCGACCCGAGCCTTTGAACAAAGAAGATGACTGAATGCACATAAACACAAATACCGAATGCTTCGAGACTGGCATCTCCAAAGGCGTGCAGTTCATGAGGAGTTTCAACCTGCAATATGTAACGCGGAAATGATAAGTACTGCACATCTATGAAGTCTTTGCAACAGGCAAACCAATATGTGTTCAGTGAAACCAGGTTCCATTCGAGCTTGTCTCTCCACATTCAATGTATGCGAGTTTGCACAAAGATGTTGCGCTAAGGAAACCCACAAATTATTAGATCCCAAGTGAGTCCCAACGTTTTAGTAATATTGCTATCGTAATAAAATATTAGGAAACTTTCCTTGTCCGCATCAGAAATGTGATGAAGAACTTCTTGGTGGTTGGAAAACCATTTCTGGAGATGAAATTTTCCACGGGCAAGAATACTGGTGGTTTGATGCATCATCTTGTGCACTTCTTGAACTGAGTTTTCTCCGGAGATCAAGTTATCTACGTTGAGGTCGCGTTTAACAATTTGGGAGACCGAGAAATAACACAAGGACTCACTGGAGGCTACATGACTCGTTGCCGGTATATCTAGAAGTGCTGCGGGCTTTGTTCCATATGTGACCGTATCCAGCTTATAAACCTTGATGTCAGATTTGGAGGAGTGTCACCATAATATGCACTGCAACATATTGCCGGGTGAAGCGACGCAAACGCAACGATACATCTACATATGTCCCCAGTAAGTGCAGCGGGAAACGTGCGAACGCGAATAAGTACATTGGAAAGTTTGGGTTGAATGGTCGGCCCCACCATTAGTAGCTCGTTTAATGAAAAACCCGAGGTTGTGACAACAGAACCATCAAAAACGACCCTAAGCTTTGTTGTGGAGCTATATTCCTTGACGACGCAACAAGTAAGAAATATTTGCATTCATGGACCTCCGCGTCGGCGACTATTGACATGCTCTTTTATAATTGCCGACTACTTTAGCTTTAAGCCGGGACTATGAGTTAACTTCCGCTTAAGGCTCTTAAATCGGCCCCTGGGTTGGTTGGTTAGAGTGGTGATTTATCTATAATCCAACTAGCGCTTCCACACCATTTTGTTGCCACATCCTCGTTACCAACTCGTTTAACAGTTACTTACAGCAAGATTATAACCAATCTGTGCGGTTAAGGAACCTTATTAGGCTGTTGACGTCTATGCCAGATAGTTGCTCGAGACTCTCGAACAGCGGTTTGCCCAGGGTTAGCATTCTGCCCTTCAATAGGGCATGACATTCACAGAGGAAATGGAAGATTGTTTCCTTTTTCTGCGGTTGTTTACAACTATGACAGTATGTGTTGTGAGGGATGCCCATTTTGTCGGCTTGTTCTCCGATAGACCAGAAGCCAGTTATGACTGCCGTTAGTCTACAGGCGTCCCGTCGCTTCATGTTTATCAATGTCGACGACTGCTTGAGGTTGTAGGTGGGCCATAACGTCCTGCTGATTTTGCATTTCGTCTGGTCTCTCCATCTACAATCTGCGATTCGAAGGTATTTTAGGGAAATTGCATTCTTGACTGCACCTAATGGTGTGAGTACCGATTCTGCAAGAACGTTATTCATGGCAGATCCCCCTCTTGCCAGTTCATCAGCTTTTTCGTTACCTTCTATGTTCCGGTGTCCCGGGACCCAAACTAAGGTTACTTTATGGTTTTCACTCAAGGTGGTGAGGCTATTCCTACATACTTTGCGTCACCACTTTAGAGGTTGTTGTAGCCGATTCCAGTGCCCAGATTGCAGTTAGGCTATCCGAAAGAATAGCGATATTACCCTTAAAAGAGAAATACGTGTTTAGTAGCCTACAAGCTTCCCCAATTGCCAGTACTTCCGCCTGGAAGACACTGCTGGTGTTAGGGAGACGCATAGATTTTTCAATTACAAGTCTGTGAGAATATATACCAGATCCAACACCACAATCCATTTTACTGCCATCCGTATAGACTGTAGTGTCGAAGTTGTTTAGAGAGAGACGCTTATTCCATTCTTCCTTAGAAGGAAAGAGAGTGGCAAAATTTCTATTGAAAGTTACCGTCGCGACGATGTAGTCAGTCCTCACCAAGATTAACTGAGCTTGTCGCAACAATAGACTAGCGTGACCATGAGTTTTTTCTTTCCAGCGACCCGCTTCATTTAACCTAAATTCACTCGTGGTTGCCGTCTTCTTTATATGTAGGTCTATTGGAATAACGTGTGTCAGTGCAATGAGAGCCTCTTTAGGGCAAGATCTTATTGCACCGACCGTTATTGCACAGGCTGATCTTTGTATTCTGCCGAGTAATTTTGTACTCTCTCCCTAGAGCTTTCCACCAAACTACCGAGACATACGATAGAATAGGTCGTATAACCGCCTTATACAGCCATCGGCACCTTACTTGTGAGCATGATTGCCTAATGATTCTGTGTATCAGAGTTGATGTCTCTCGATGAGGAAACAACAAATCATCTTTAAGTGGATCCAAATGGAGTCCAAACGTTTCAGTAATATTGCTACCGTAATAAATTTTAGGAAACATTCCTAAAACCCGCAGTACAAAGCCGTCTAGTCGAGTCTCAGAGTCGATGTCTCTCGCTGACCTTTTATTGGCCACAAATGATGAAAGCTTAGAAATCTGTTGACCACCACTCGATATAACCCACCCGAGAAGAGTTTTTTGAAGAACTGGAAATCCGGGCAAGAAGTTAGAAAAATAGTCCTGCTCCGATGAGGACGTCAATACGCTGTGGTTTGTTGAAATTGGGAACAGCTAGTTGAATGTTCGAAGGGACGTTCTAGTCCGCGATGCTTACTGCAAGCCAGTCTATTTATTTGCACAACGAAGGAGGTGATGCTCGTTGAGAAGTCTGAAGTCCGCGACTTCAGTACAACATCGAGCGAGTAGCCTTCAGTTGATAGGTTGACATCTCTGATGCCCGAAACTGCCGCTGAATATTTTGTTGTACGAAATTTTAATTGGTTAGAGAAACGATTTGTAATAAAGTAGAGCTGGAAACCTGAGTCCAAAAGAGCCCGATATGGCACCAACATACCAGCACGATTTTTGACAAACATTAATGCAGTGGCTAGTAGCACAGCATCAGATGGAGATCCCGAAGTGGAAGCATGAGCAGGACAGATGATATTGCAGCTATGGTATTTGATTGACTGCCTGCGTTGTTCGGGACTGCGCCTCGTATAGAAGTTGAAGCGGAGGATATGTGGTCAAAATGCAAAAGCGTGTGGCGTTTCTGTTAACAAGCTCTACAAGATCCAGATTTGCAATCTTTCATTTCTTTCTTTCGAAGGTTTAGAGAAAGATTGGAAAATCGCTGATGGTGATAAATTCAATGACAGCGCACCGACAAAACGCTCAACGACCTACTGAGGCATTCGAGACGACAAATGATTTTATTTTATTTGTACTGACAGTTTTTCCGTTTCTGTCAACTTGACCTGTTTGGGTTTGTATGGATGCTCCACATTTTCGAGGGTACGATACCGCTTTTCCAAAAATGCAGCTAACTGATTCCATGATGGCAGCTCGTTGGTAGAGGAATCTTCTTCCCACTTGGATTGAGTAGTCTTGTCCAACTTCTGAATTAGTAGTTCAACTATGATTCAGTCAGCGAATTGTTCATGTGATCCAAGTGCCTGCAGAGCGCGCACGTGCGATGTAATTTTGTCCGTCAACTACCGCAGCTTGCTTGCCTAAAAGATAATTCGCCTATTATCAAAAGTGTCCAGAGCAGCACTACTCAAGCAGGAACGCAGATATTCCAGCTTATCGCTTTGCATTAGGTCGCCATCGTTGTCAATGGCGAAGGTGAACATTTAGAAGAAGTTGCTCTACTTGGAGTAGGCGCCATTAAATTTGGGTAGCATTAGTAAAGGCAAGCGAGAACGATTGGCATTCGCGGTGATCGACTGATGGTCACCAGCGTTCGTTCTGAATGTCGAACAGTACTAACCTGTGCTAGTTTCCCAAACCCTTGTTGCAGGTTCGCCTTCAGTTTTACTAACATGGCATCGAATTTGCAGGATAGGTCACTGGCAAGAGACCCAAAGTCCAATTCCTCCAAACTGGTGTGAGCGAGAGTAAATGTTGATTGTAAATAACCCAATTGGTGCCAAGCCGTACTCATACATGCCATGCATTTCTGCATATGTGTGCTCAAGGCCGGCGGGCCAATTAGATGTCCTAAATTCAGTAGTTTTCGCGAAGCGTTGTAGGATGAGAAAAAAAACAATTAGCCAAATGAAGTTTTGGGGATAGTTTAATATATATTTGAACTAAAAAAAAAAAATGTGTACAATCTCCAACAATATATTGTAAGCCGAGTTATCAATAGATTCCCAGAGCGCCTGTATCCAACTTCTGTACAAGATACAACTTGCAATTTTCATCTGAAAACAAAAAAAAAAAAGATTATTAATTTTGATGTAATTATCTTCTATGTGAACTAAGAAAATTGGGAGAAACACGTAAAATTCGAGTTTTTGGGGAAGGTAGAAAAAAAAGTGGTTTTTCAAGGAAAAAAAAAACTCTTCAACTGGGTAAAAAAGTCGCTTAAAAAAAGTTTTTGGATGTTTTTTTTAGTTCACATAGAAGATAATTACATCAAAATTAATAATCTTTTTTTTTTTTGTTTTCAGATGAAAATTGCAAGTTGTATCTTGTACAGAAGTTGGATACAGGCGCTCTGGGAATCTATTGATAACTCGGCTTACAATATATTGTTGGAGATTGTACACATTTTTTTTTTTAGTTCAAATATATATTAAACTATCCCCAAAACTTCATTTGGCTAATTGTTTTTTTTCTCATCCTACAACTCTTCGCGAAAACTACTGAATTTAGGACATCTAATTGGCCCGCCGGCCTCAAGTCGACCAAAGACTGAGATTGTTTTCAGCTTTAAGAACTGCACACGATCTGAAGACAATTACTCCAATGTTGGTGCAGTATTTGGTGAATCTCTTCTAATGAAGGTACCATTTGTACCAGCATTTGTTAAATAGCAAACGGGGCAACTTAATTTTAGCCGTAAGCATACATTGGGGCTTAATTGCTTTATTTTACAAATCCTACCAAAAATAAACGGTTTTATCCATTATGCAGGTATTAGGCGGCTGCCGTAGCCGAATGGGTTGGTGCGTGACTACCATTCAGTAGTGTGTAGGTTCGATGTATTAAGCGTCAAAATGATAATAACAGTTGTGTCGAAATGCGGTCGCCTCTCGGCTGACAACGGCAAATCTCCGAATGTATTTCTGCCATGAAAAAGCTCCTCATAAAAAATCATAAGGCGTTCGGAGTCTGGTTTCTCCATTTGTGGAACAACATCAAGTCGATCGCATCAAATAGAAGGAGGAGCTCGGAAGAAGTGTACGGGCCAATTATTATTTTTTTTTTTAGGTGTTAAGCACCACTACGCGACAATATTGAACTACCGCAACAATTATTTTCGAAGCGTTAACTGAGACGTACAAATATTTAATAATTATTTTCTACATAAGTAAAACACATGACAATCACGTCGGAGTCACCAAAAAATGTTCGGAGCACAGCCAATACCGAATGTTACTTTTTGAGTTTAAAGTCTTCTACTTGATTTTCGTGAGACTTGCTTAATAACGAAACATCCGGAAACGGATAGAGGATGGTCTACTTCGCCGCGGCCTGAAACGTGGTAGTCTGCAGCACCAGATTTCAGCACAAGAACATACACCAAGCTACCTGGCTGTCTCCTGATCGAAAAACGCGAAACCAGATCGATCGTGTTGTGATAGATGGAAGACACGCTTCTAGTGTTTCAGATGTTCGCATAATTCCAAGACCCAATGTTGACTCGGATCAATGCAGCCAAATTATGCAGCCTTTTTGCAGCCAATTTAGCACACAGGAAAAAACGTGCATCTAAGAACGCAAAGAATGTTCGACATCGGAAAGCTGTAACCCCAACATACAGCCAGAATATTAGCTACTCGACTCTCACTCCTGCTCTCTGAGAGTACAGGGTGATCCTGCAATCTGTGCCAATTACCACGGGATTAGTCCTCTTAATATCGCCTATAAGGTCTTGGAGAAGACTCATGAAAGAAGAATCGACACACACCATCTTTTCGTCGACTTCAAAGCTGCATTCGACGGTGCGAAAGGGAGTTGCCGATATGCCTATATGTTGGTCTGGTGGTGGACGATGACAATATTCGATGAGGCGTCACTTGAAGTGTTCGAGAGAAAAATTCTGCGGAAGATTTTCGTACCTTTGCACGTTGGCAGCGGCGAATATCGCAGGCGATGGAACGATGAGCTATATGAGCCCTACGGTGACATAGGCATATCGCATCGAATAAAAATCCAGCGGCTACGATGGCTAGGTCATGTTATCCGAATGGATACAAACGCTCCGGATCTGAAAGTAGTCGATGCGGTACCAGCTGGTGGTAGAAGAGGAAGACCTCCTGTGCGGTGGAAAGTCATGTGGAGAAGGACTTAGCTTTACTTGGTGTGTTCAATTGGCGCCGGTTAGAACGTACAACTTCTCGGAAATTTGTCACCTCTATGTGATCTAAAGTAAGTTCTTCTTACAATGTCTTGGAATATGTGTTTTTTAGTCAACATTCTTCGTGATGTTCCTTTTCGAAAGGTAGAGTTTTTGCAGATTTCATCGTAAATTTTGTCATCGTCTATGGGAATGACACTTCCTCTTCCTCCCAAGACCTTTTGAGTAGGTTGCCTAGGGAATCTGCTGAACTTTCAACTACCGCAGACAATCTATCCTGGCGGAGGCAAAGCAGTTGAAATCTGCAAGAGGCAGTGAAACGTATTCTTGGAGATCAACGTTTGCCACATTGAATGATGGAAAAAAGTGTGTCAATTGTGTGAGTCTTATTGCGTGTGTTGCGTTTTTTTCTTCTATGGTCTGGATAACATATTGTGATTATGCAGCTTTTGTTTGCTTTCTGGACTGTTCGTCCACCCATTCCTTGTATACGGTATTTGCCTTTGTTATGGGTAAACCGAGTAATTTTTTTAAACAAGAGATTATAAAGGTATTAGTTATTCAAAATACGGCTCTCCACCATGAGCCAAACAGTCGACTCTTGAATTCCTTCTTGTTGAGAACGCCGAGATATTGTTATCGTAGGTTGTTCTGTTGAATATTCTCAACAGGACATCCCGTTTGTGGTCCGCCAGTCCTTATTCTATCCTCGACAGAACCGGTTTCTTGAAATTTTTGGAATTCGTCGACTCTTTCGGACGATTATTTCCACTCAAAAAATCACAAAATTTGGGATGTGTAAATGAGTAAATAATAAAACAAACAAAAATTATTTTGTTAGTACTGGAACAAAATTTCCACTCAAACACTCGAATCACTTGGCATCATGTGGAATAAGCAGGTAACTGAAAAATAAGGCTTCTGTTTTTCAAATACAACATACATATGTTTTAGAGGTCAGTTGATGTGTGAGTTTGATATGTGAGTTTAATAAAAAGGTTTGTTGCAATTTTTGTAATGCCCTGTGGCTGCGATGTTTTATTGTTTCATTGAATTACTACATGGTTGCTTTAACAAGATCCGTAGATGCTTGGCACCGGGTTCAAATCCTGGGACATCTCCGTACATACACTTTTTATTTTTTATTTTAATTATATTTTCTTCATAATTATTATATTAAAAGCTACTATTCTGCGGTACTCATTTCTGTCAATTTTAAATAGAATTTGCTGTGGCTGAACCAATTTCACAGCGCACGTAAAACCGCTTTGAAATATTTTATGAAAGATTTGGTTGGGGATTTTTCATTCATAGAATTGTTTGGACACAATATATCTGGATTTTGATGTCGATTTCAGAAGATAATTTTGCAAAGATTAATTAAAATGATGAGAATCGCATACGCAAATTAATTAGTTTTATTAGATAAGGAAATTTGTTTCCTATTCGGATAAACAAGGTCGCTTTTAATAATGAAGTTATTTACCAGGATGCCTAATATTTGAAAATTTTTTGTTTTCACTTGATATACACATATGTACATACATATCATTATTTCATTTGATATACACAAACATACATATAGTATGTATACATATATGTAGATACAAAATAATAGCATATAGATAGATAGATAGATAGATTAATTTATTTTTCACAAAAAAATACGCATATATTTTTTTCCGAAACATTTTAACTATTTCGTCTACAATACTTGCCACGCATTTAGTTATCTACTTTTATGTGAGATATAAACATTTAGATAAAAGATAAAGCATAGCAGAGCAAAAGAAAATACTATACAATACTTCATATGAAATGAACGTTACATTAAAATTCAGTCATTAAATTCGAAATGTTGCCAAAGCATCAAAGATTCTAAAGAAGAATATTTATGCTTATGTATATGTTACATTTTTATATACATACATAAGGCATTCTGTTAGGTTGTTCAATAAAACGCAAAACGCACTTGGAAAATAATTTGTCCATTGTGATATCATACAAGGGAGGGGAGGGAAACAGAAGAGGGGGAGGGCCCATACAGAATCCAGGGCTTGGATTAGAGAATTTGAGAATGACGACCTACGAGTGGCGATTTACATTTGTGTAAACCGTTTCAAGCTGCTAATGAATTTCACCAGATGTGTGATTCTTAAACCCGAAATATCCGCTGGTTTAGTGAAGAAGTGAGAACCCAGATGCTTAAACCTTAGCGCGACGAGAGCAGGGCAGCTGGGAAGAAGGTGCTGAGTTGATTCCATCCTCCAGATAGATTCTGCAGAAAGGGCTTGAGGCAATGCCAAACCTCAACGCAAGGACACCTAACGAACAGTGTCCGGTGAGGATACCTAACAAATTCAATAGTTGTAGCTTTGTTAGCCTTATAAGTTCTCTCGAACGCCCCTGATCTACCCGCGGCCAGAAAGATCTCACAACTTTGTACGTTTACGCACTAGCCCAGTGCTCGCGGAGTTGATGCAAGGCCCATTTTTCCAGTAGCAGAACACAGATTCTTAAGGAACTCCCTTCCTCTCATACTGTGGTGAAGCCGTCTCAAGTGTCCCCTGTCTGGCCAACGCATCGGCTCAGCATTCTCCCCCAATGCCGCTATGACCGTTAATCCAAATAAACCTAATATCGAGCATTCCGATGCAATCGAGAGGAAAGTCAGGCTTTCCCCAACTAATTTCGAACGCCCAAACAGCGAGCCCTAATTCCTGCTTGGCTGTCGGAGTAAATATTTACCTCCTCTACTGTAATTATAGAAGCGAGCAGCCAATCCACAGCTTCCTTTATTGCGGCTATTTCTGCTTGGAAAATATCATACTACAGTGGTCCGGAAGCCTCTTCCGTCCACCTTCGAGCCATCCGTAAACATATTTCCCATGCCCTGTTTCCAAATGTTGCACCTCGCCCACTCTTCCCTTGAAGGAATATGAATGGAAAAAGTTCCCCTTGGACCTAGCGAGGATGTACAATTATCCAGCACCATGGGGATGAATTGAAAGTCGTTAAGAATGCTAGAGTGTCCGTAGTTTAAGTCTAGCTCATGGCTCGAACACCTTAATTTTATTGCGGCGCGTGCAGTAGGAGTTTTTCCTGCAATGTCCATGTGTGCCACAATAAGTGGCACGTCATCTGCGTAGGCAATAACCTTACTGCATCTCCTCTCCAACTCCTCTAGCAAGTCGTTGCGGCGAGAAAAAACCTCCTTGCGGTGTGCTTCTGCTCGAAGAGAGGCGCCGCCCCACTCTTATATAATTAAGCATTTTATGTATTAGCTTAGTAAGGTCTGGTGATTGTCTCCGGGAGGACATTGTTAAAAGCCCCCTCAATGTCAAGAAAGGCGCTCACCGTGAACTCTTCCTGAGACATATCCTCGAAATCTTTAACATGACATTACTTGAATTTGGATTTGCCGGAAAATGGGCGTCGAGTAGCAACGTGAGCGACTCCTCGCTGTTCATAGTCCAACACCCCGTTTCAGCCCTGAGGTACCCCATGTGTGTGGGACCCCTCGAGAGGATACGTCTGAGCCTCGCGGACTCATGACAGCCTTCCACACCCACACAGAATCTTTTCAGTAAGTATCGCTTTGTTTCCAAATTTTGGACTTGTAGATTCCTAATTGGGGGACGACACAAAGAAACTGCTCCACGATCTGCGGTGGTCTGGGATGGACGCAGATTCTGAACAGGGTGAAGGTAAGCAATACTTTTGATCAGTTTGCTAAAAGTAGTTCAAATTAACCTTCGTCACTCTAAACTAGCCACCGATAACACTCTCCGTGAGAAGGACATCGATGTCTGCCTGATACAGGAGCCTTGGATCTGGCAGCAAAAAATCATGAGACTGCGGGATAGATCAAATGACCTATCCTAGTGAGGAACACAATTAATGCCTTTTTGCTATCAAATTTCAGTACAGCGGATGTGACGGTGGTCAGGGTGGAACCATCCAGTGGCAGTTGCTTCTGCTTGGTGTCTGCCTACATAGCCCATGACAGACCGGCGCCTCCAGAGGAGATGCAGCATTTTGTGGATACTCTCCAGCCCAAGGAAGAAAACATCCTAATCGGATGTGACGCGAATGCCAGACACACCATTTGGGGCAGCAGCAATATCAATGAAAGTGGCGAGTCTCTACTTGATTTTATATTTAACCGTAATTTACTTATATGGAACAAGGGCAACAACCCAACTTTTGTGTTCCCGGCATCGGAAATTTAAAAAGGTTGGGAGGAAGTTCTTGATATTTCTCTTTCGACAAATTCTTCTGCTGTTAGGGTGGAAAATTGGACGGTCTCCCGGAAGAACTCTTTTTCGGGCCACAGGTTGATCCTCTTCGAAATCGCTTTTGTTTGGGAAAGCTTGATACCTCGCAGGAATCCTAAGAGAACTGATTGGTATCTTTTCCACAGGGTTTTCTGCAAGAAGCTGAACAAGAGCACGTTTTTGACTACCACTAGGGAACAACTGGACATACACGTTAGACACTTAGAGAGGTCCTATCATACTGGCTTCAAAGTGGCCCGTCCAGTATCATTTGGCAAGAAAGATTTTCCTCCCTGGTGGAGTAAGACGCTGACCGCCTTGAAAGAGAAGGTTAGGAGACCGTTCAATAAATGTTATCAAATAAGGAACTTTCAAGCTAACCAATTAATTAATAAGAAAGTCGTCAGAGATGCGAAGCGCAACTCTTGGAAAGAGTACTGCGAATTCATTCAATCCGTAAAAGACACAGCCAGACTCAGCAGGGTTCTCTCCAAGGACCACTCATGTCAAAAGAGAGAACAGGGAGTGGGCTGAATCTACAGGCAAATCTTTAAAAATCCTTGTTGGTGCCCATTTTCCGGAAAATTCCATTGCTCCAGTCTGTAAAGAGGGCGCGAATAGGCAGTAGGGGTCACCTGCGATGCCTCTGACATCTGTCCTGTCCGTCAACAGAATAAACTGGGCAATCGATAGCTTTTCCTATTTCATTTCTCCAGGTATCGATGGTATCATGCCAGTGATGCTTCAGAAGACTAAAACCTAGTGGTTTCCGTCCTTCATAAGATCTTTTTGGATTTTATCTCGTTAAACTACGTTCCTGCTAGCTGGAAGAAAAGCAGGGTGGTCTTCAGTCCTAAGGCAGGAAGGAGGTGCCACGTTTTGGCTAAGGACTTCAGACCCATAAGTCTCACCTCCTTTATTCCTGAGGTGTTCGAAAGAGTGATCGACTATTACATTCGAGAGCTCATTGAACCAGATTGTCTCCAGATCAACACTCTTACCTGAAAGAGAAATCTACTGAAACAGCCTTACAGGAGGTAGAACGGACTGTAGAGAAATCTCTGGAGGGGACACAATTCACTTTGGCGGCCTTTATAGATATAGAGGGCGCCTTTAATAATGCTACGGTTGAGACAATTGTCACTGCACTAAATAGGATAGGGGTAGAAAGACCTCTGGATTTCGTTCTTGCTGGGTTGTAGGGAAATTAATGAGGGACCAGAATCACTAGGTTCGTACTCACTAGATGGGTTGCCAGTTGCGGTCTAAGAGTCAACTCTGACTAAACGGAGTTGATGCTATTCACGAGGAAATACAAGCCTCCACCTTCTTAGCTTCCAAGACAAAACAATCAGTGTCTTACACTCTCATGGGAAGTCAAGCATCTTGGAGTAACACTTGACCCCAACCTCTGGATTTCGTTCTTGCTGGGTTGTAAGCAAATTAATGAGGGACCAGAATCACTAGGTTCGTACTCACTAGATGGGTTGCCAGTTGCGGTCTAAGAGTCAACTCTGACTAAACGGAGTTGATGCTATTCACGAGGAAATACAAGCCTCCACCTTCTTAGCTTCCATGACAAAACAACCAGTGTCTTACACTCTCATCGGAAGTCAAGCATCTTAGAGTAACACTTGACCCCAAGCTCCACTGGAAGCTGCATATAGAAAATCGAGTTCAGAAGGCCAGTATAGCTTTCTAAGCCTGTAAATCTACGTTCGGCAAAAAATGGGGTGTCACGCCATGTGTCATACTCTGGTTGTAAAACTTAGTGGTTCTGCCAATTTTGGCATCCGAGGTGTTCAAAAAGAATGGCGAATTTTGGTTTTTTTTCAAAAATTATTTATTTATTCATTAATATCTACTTTCTCCTCTTGAAAGTAATCCCCTTGAGATATTATGCATTTGTGCCAACGTTTTTTCCAATCTTCGAAACACTTCAAACAATTTTTTTTTTATCTTGTTCAGCTCCTCCTTCCTTTTCTGAACAATAAAAAGTCACAGGGGGCAGATCTAGGGAATACGGTGGCTGTGCCATCATAAGTGTGTGGTTTTTGGCCAAAAAGTCGCGCACAAGCAACGATGTGTGAGCAGGGGCGTTATCGTGATGCAGGAGCCAATTTTTGTTCTTCCACAAATCCGGGCGTTTCTGGGAGATTGCTTCGCGCAAATTGCGCATTACTTGCAGGTAAAATTTCCTATTGACGATTTTACCCTGTGGCAAGAACTCATGATGCACAACGCCTCTGCAATCAAAGAAAACGGTAAGTAAAACTTTTACATTCGACCGAACTTGGCGCGCTTTTTTCGGTCTTGGTACGTGCGGCAGCTTCCATTGAGATGATTGAGCCTTGGCTTCTACGTTATAACCATAAACCTACCTCTGGAGCAAATTTGGGTCGTCGCGGACAGAGCCCAACATCTCATTAGCAATGTTCATGCGATGCTGCTTTTGGTCGAAATTGAGCAGTTTTGGTACGAATTTTGCGACGACCCCTCTCATGGCCAAGTCATTGAAAAAAATCGAATGGCACGAGCCAATCGACAGGTCTAGGTCCTCAGCAACTTCTCTAATGATGATTCGACGATTGGCCAATACCATTTTCTTCACTTCATAAATTTTTTCGTCTGTTGTTGAAGTGCTCGGGCGTTCGGAACGTTTTTCGTCGTTCACATCTTCTCGGCCTTCTGAGAACATTTTGTACCACCGATAGACGTTGCTTTGGTACAAAGTAGCTTCTTCGTATGACACAGTTAACATTAGGAATACATCCACGCACTTAATTTCGTTTTTCACACAAAATCATGTTTTTTGATCCATCTTTTCGAAGCAAAGCAGCTGTCAACAATTAACTGAACATTGAAAATGGCCGAACTCGTAGGCATGAGTGGGAGACATGAGTATCAACATATTCAAAATTCAAAATTCGCGATACTTGTTGAACACACCTCTTTATATACGAGCAAAGATATCACTTCTCGCATATTGAACTTGTTACAACGGTTCGCCGTTCCTCTTCTTTCACCCTACCGACCGCATCAATATACCCGTTTGCGAAAAATTGAATGATTGTGACCCTTATTGCTTACTCAACGCAGAGAACGTTAAATATAGAGAAATCTCACGAGCTACGAATAGTGTGAATTGTCAAAAATGAAGTGTAACCACCGTCGGGGTGTGGTGAAACTTTTAACAGAGATGTTTACAGCGATTTCTCCTTTAGCATATTGGCCCTGCATAGTTTTTGGCTTCTGTAGGAAATCAAATTGACGAATAGCCGACGGCATTTTGCAAAGTACATATTTGCCTGTGAATTTTTATGTTCCCTTGATAAACGAAAATTTATTCAATTTGTATTTTCAAACAAAGATGATGAAGAAAATTGATTTAAATCTTTAAAGTAACTTTAATATTTTGATTTAATTTAAAAAAATACATTAAAAAACGACCTCTCACATTTTGGCATGTGCGTTTTAGTAAATTTAAAACAAAACAAATTTGACGAAAATTTTTACTAATTTTTTGAGTCGAAATTAATTCATAGCATACAAGTGTTTTGGTATATCGACATACATATGTATTTACATTTGAATATGCATTTATTTGTTCCTTTGGCAAACCAAATTTTTTTCAATTTACATTTTATTACAGGGAATAATAATATACATACATTTGTATGTATGCATTTTCTAGATAGTATAAAACTTTAAAATAAATAAAGGAAAACTTCAAAGAAACGTATTTGCATATATGGGACAACTAAGTTCAATTGCATCTTTATTAAATATAGTGTTGCACGCATATGTGTGCACTGAAGCAACATGACCTACCTCACGAGCATCGCCTTATATTTCATGTAAATAACCCAATGATCAAATTCCTGCCTCACAAATGCTAAAACAAATTTCTTTTGAATATTCATGTACATATTTGTATGTGCGTATGTACACTTGGTGCCCATATCCCTTCAAACAAATCAAAAAATTCTGTATACAAAACGCTTCATTACCAGGCACACAGGAAGATGGCATATGCAAATATAAATATGTCAATTGAATTCAAGCAAAACAATGCTTATTAATATACACATATGCATGTGCATACAACCGCACACACAGGGCACTCACTTTATTCCTCAAAATGTGTATGTCGTTCAAAGCTAAAATTCTATGCCTAGCGACTACAAGAACAAAATGCAGTCATAGACGCAGGCGTAGCGGTCATCATTCGAGTTGCCATAGCGCTGAATAGTCGCGGCGGCGCCGAACAGTTTCAACTATTGTACTGTACAACAAAAACTCATCATCAAAAAATTCATTGATAAATTCGAGCTCATACTTCTAAGAGCAAGTACTTTCATTCATAAAACGAGCCGCCCATATGCCAATTTTCTCGACAATTCGAAAATAGTCAATATTGGAATATTTCGCGTAGAATTATTTGCCAATATTTGATAAATCTTGAATTTTTGTCAAGTCGAGTGCCCGCGGCATCGTACATATGTATGCATCAATATATGTATTATATGTAAATATGTCTTTCTAAATGCTCGACAGCCGCAGCTGCTGTGCGTCAAGTGCGCGCATGAGCATACAATAATTTGCAGAAGGAAACAAGTAGCTTAAAAAAAAGGTCTGATTCGAACATTTTAATACTAAGAGAAAATTTGGAAACAATTATTTTATGTTTTCTGATAGTAGGCAAATAGTTAATTAGTAGATTACTGTACGTATGTAGTTCTTGAATTGATAAAAAGTGCACAAAACCTATGCATATATCTGCAAAGTTAGAAACTTACTCTGAAATCAGAGCATTTGAAGGTGCCTGTAAACATGTCAAGGTTACTGTACATATTATACAATGCTGTGCCTATGAATGTGTGCGCTGCGCCTTTGAATGCGAGCTGGATTTCTTGAGAAGTTTTACCGTTTTATTTTGAGCTGTAGCTGGTGAGCATACATACACACGGCATATACATACACATGGTAGAAAAAGTCTGCGTTCACCCACTGTTATAAAGTATTAAAATATTTTAACGTGTTTATCTTAAAACTCTCAGTTATTTCTTTTCACTTATTTCAAAGAAAATTATTCGTTGAGGGTATGACCAAATTTTTTTGGAGTTTGAGCTGCGTCGTGTTCAGATAACGGGATTGTAATACAGTTTATTAAATAGGCTGAGCAGAAAAAGTGTGCGTTCATTTCGAATAGTGACGATTATTTGCATGGCAATTACGTTAAATTTAATTTTAAATCATTCATGTAGTTGACGCGGTTAAGAACAAATCTAAAGAGGGAAAAATTGATATTAGAAATACATTTTTTGCTACTGTGGACCAAAGGCGAAAAGAAATAGATATTGGTGAAAGGAAAATCATTGTAAGTTTGTGGCAAAATAGTAAGAGCTATCGGGAAATCGCGAAAATTGTTGGGAGGCAATACTCCTCGGTCCAAAGAGTGATAAACAACTTCAAGCAAACGAATTGTTTGGAGTCTAAGCCTCGTTCTGGGCGTCCAAAAAAATTGACGGAAAGAGAAGAACGCAATATAACTATTCTTGTGAAGTCTAATCCACGACTAACAGCAAGCCAAATTTCAAAAGACATAGAAGTAAAATACCAAAAGAAAGTACATCCAGATACAGTAAGAAAAATTCTAAAAAGAATCGGATTTCACGGCAGAGTGGCCCGAAAAAAACCCTTCATATCGCGAGTAATATTACGTTTCCACCAAAAGCAAACACCGTGTTTGCAGGAGTTGTGTTTGGGAGAACTGTCAACTGTTTCCACCGAAAGTTTGGGAGAAACTGTGTTTGAACTGTCTTTTGTTGACATTGTGAAATAAGAATTATAAAAATTGACAAAATTATAAAATGGTGCATAAAATTCAATTTGTTATGTTGATTTTATCATTTTATTTTAAAATAATTGATAGTGAGTTGGTCACATATTATTTAAAAAAAAGGTTAAGGGAAAATAAAATAATTTTAAGCGTTGCTGCCAATTTAATGCGTTCGCAAAGTGTATGGTCTTTGGTATGGTAAACAGATTTATGATACATTATTTGTGTATAATGTACATGTATATTTTAGGAACATTCCAGTACCTTTTGGGAAGTAGACTGCCAGAGTAATGGGGACAAGTTTTTCAAAGATAATTTCCGAATGGAAAGATCCTGCTTTGAAAAATTGTGCAGCAAACTTGAAAAAATAGCCAAAAGAAAAACGAACTATCGAAACCCGATTTCACTAAAAAAGCGCGTGGCAATTGCTCTGTATGCACTAGGATCTTCTAGTGAATACAGATCAATTGGACATTTGTTTGGAGTAGGCAAAGCAACTGTTTGCAAAATACTCATCGAGTTTTGCAATGAAGTTGGGACATCTTTGGCTCCAATATATTTGAAAAATTTTCCACTGACAAGGGCGCAAATTGAGAATGGAGTCGCAGATTTTAATGCAATGGGCTATCCACAATGTATTGGAGCAATAGGTAGGTTTATAAGTAATGCGATAAAAATAACGTTTAATCAAAAGCATCTTTATTATACAGATGGATGTCATATTGAAATTCATCCAAGAAAGGAAGAAGCCATTGATTACTACAACTACAAAGGGTGGTATTCCGTAGTACTATTGGCTTTGGTAGACGCAAAATATAGATTTGTTTATATACATTGCGGCAGTCCTGGAAGATGCAACGACTCCGGAATTTTTGAAAAATCATCGCTAAAGCGCGAGTTGCAAAGTTGTGCACTTCTTGATGAATTGAGCTTGCTGTATGGATCCACAAAAATACCAGTCCATATTATAGGGGACTCTGCTTTTCGTCTCTCTCAGCATTTAATGAAGCCATATCCGCATAGTGTGACCAATACACCCGAACAAAAAAAATTCAACTATAGATTGTCTAAGTGCCGGCGTGTTGTGGAAAATGCTTTTGGCCATTTAAAAGCCCGGTAAATACAACTTAGAGATTCTAATATTTTTAAAAATTGGTAATACAGGTTCTATTTTAGATTTAGGAGAATTGGAAAAGGCGTGGATAACCACATCAAAAATGTAAACACAGTTATTTCATGTGCATGTGTTTTACATAATTTTTTGATTGCTGAGAAGGATTTAATTTTGGAAAATTGGCTATTCAAATATTCAATACGGCACCAATGCAGTTGACCGATCTGAAGCGTTCCCACGACAGTCGGTTCTACGTTACCGGAACGACCCGGATTAATATCCGGCCAAGGACTGTCACTTCAGCAGCATTCCCCATATACATATGTATGGGGAATGTTTATGCTGCTACAACAACAACAACAACAACCGATCTGAAGGAGAATCGATAAGAAATGCGTTAAAGGAATATTTCAGTGAGTAATATAACTTCTTTCATGTAGATTCTCCCGTATGTTTTATTAAATTAACCATAATTTATTGGTTAAAAAGGTTATTTGGTTTAAACAATTTTATCTTCAAACCAAATATTTATTTAAATATTTCGACCTACAAAGAGTCCAATTGGTTTAAATCTGAAAAACAACTTTTCACCAGAACAATAAAATTTGTAATACATAGTTTTATAAAATAACATTTTATTCATTTTGGAAAAAGGCACAATTCATTAAAACTTAAATATAAATTAAATAACAATATTTTAGTTAATTAGTTTCTCTCTAAGAAACTAACCACACTTTTTGTCAATACCTCAATAGCAGCAACCTTTTTTTTCGATTTCAATTATATTAGTTCTGCAGTTAATTTATTGTTTTCTGTCATACAAGATTTTATTGTTTCGTTTAATTCATATATTTTCGCATTTTTTGTTTTTGCTGCAGGTGCGGAAGCTTCGTGCAGTGCTGGAGACGATGGTGGCGAAAATGTAAACGAAGCAGACGGAGCAGCTGAAAATGAGGAGCATGAAGGTGATATCGGCGAATTTGATGGAGCTGGCGAAGCAACCGAATCAGGCATGCCTACATATATAAATAGAAATTAACATTATACAATTAGATGTAAATACAAATAAAATTACATATATAAATAAAACAAATACCTGTTATACTATCGACAACGACCGCATCAACATTATTCACCCTATCCCTTCCTATTATTTGGTGCACCCTCCGATAGTGCTTCCAAGAAACAGGAGAACATCCTGTCCCCTGCTCTGCTTTGCATTTTCTGTAAAGGAAATTTTGAGGCTGTAACAAAATTACTTTAATGAAATAATATATTATATGCCTTACCTATATTTCATTGTGAAATTGTGGATTTTATATTTCACGTCAACTGGACGGACCTCATGTCCAAGCACTCCCAGCGACTGAGCCATCTCCGCATATATGTGCGAGTTCTTGCGTGGCCCTCGCAATTCAGCTGCCTTATCACCCCATATATCAAGGAATGCTTCGTCCGGGGAAGGAAGCCAAATTGTTTTACATTTTTTAATGTTTTCCATTACAACGAGTTGATTCAGTATTCCTGAGGAAAGATTGTAGACTTATTTGGCCAGCTTAATATTATATTAATGAAATTAGATGTAAATACAAATAAAATTACATATATAAAGAAAAGAAATACCTGTTATACTATCCGCAACGAGTTGATTCAGTATTCCTGAGGAAAGATTGTAGACTTATTTGGCCAGCTTAATATTATATTAATGAAATTAGATGTAAATACAAATAAAATTACATACATAAATAAAAGAAATACCTGTTATACTATCCGCAACGAGTTGATTCAGTATTCCTGAGGAAAGATTGTAGATTTATTTGGCTTATTTGACTTATTTTATATTTTGCGCGCACCACTTAACGATTACCACAAGAAAAATATTAAACGTCAATCAAATGTCATATTGACAAATTGCAATCATTGTTGCCATATTTCGATAAGAATGCAATAATAAATGAGGAAAATGAGCAACATTGCCACCACTTAATAATTAAATTAGACGCAAACCCAACAAAACACGCTTTGAAAAGTGGGTTTAGGTATGGAGTTGTGTTTTAATTTTGTATGGGATTTGACAGGTGTTTTGTTTCGTGTTTGCGCTAAGAACACGATAGCGGCAGAGAACCCAAACTCCGGCTGCGGTGGAAACTTAGTCTAAATCGACTTAAGCGGATGGCTTTCGCCAAGGAATACGTAAACAAGCCACCAGAGTGTTGGAATAGTGTGATTTTTTCAGATGAGAGCAAGTTTTGCATTTTCGGGATAAAAGGTCGTAAAATTATTTGGAGGAAAAACGGAACGGCACTTGGAAAGCAAAATCTGGTACTACGGTAAAGCATGGGGGAGGAGGTGCCATGATATGGGGGTGTATGGCTAGTTCGGGCGTTGGAAATATACAGTTTATTGAGTCGATAATGAACAGATATGATTATCTCGATATTTTAAAAACGAATTTGAAAGAAAGTGCAATCAAACTGGGACTCGGTGAAAGATTTGTTTTCCAACAGGACAACGACCCGAAACACACAGCAGAGATTGTTAGGTTGTGGTCGTTGTATAATGTTCCAAAACAACTTCGCACACCCCCACAATCACCTGACCTTAACCCCATTGAGCACTTATGGGACGTTCTAGAAAAAAAAAACGAGAGCGTATAATAACTAGCAAGGAAATGCTTAAGAATGCGCTTAAAGAGGAATGGGAAGCCATAAGTACAGAAATAACAGCCAAACTAGTTGGATCAATGAAAAGACGCCTTCTAGAAGTCATAAAAAGGCGTGGATATCCAACTAGCTATTAATTTTAAAACATTTCTATGATCTTAAGCCTTTTATTTTATTATTATTGAAGTGAACGCAAACTTTTTCCGTTTAGTTTGAATGGCCTTTTTAATTTTATGTGATCTCATTTTAAATTTGATTTTGTTATTGGTAGCGAAATATGTGTGATAGTTACGTTTAAGTGAACTAAATAAAACTCATTAAAAAAAATGTCTGAAATATTTATTGTTTTGAACTTTTTCTAATGCAAAGAATATTTGCATAGGTGAACGCAGACTTTTTCTACTATGTGTACATGTGCGGAAATGTATATAAATTCACAAATTTACATTTGCATATGCCATCTTCCTGTACGCCTGGTAATGAAGCGTTTTCTATAGAGGATTTTGATTCAGTTGAAGGGATTCAACAAAGTTTAACAGACACCACACAGACAGACATAACATACAGTATGCAAAATTTGTATTAGTACACCCCCTTATAAATAAAAAAACCACGTATATTTTCAAATTAATTTTAAAACAAATGCTTGAACCCGTTTTATTTTATAGATAATTAAGGCCAAATAACAAAACCGCTCACAAAGTGTATTGAATTGCAAAAAAAAAATAAGAAAGAAAGAAATTAACGCTTTTCACAGAAGCAAAATTCGTATTAGTACACATGTATTTTTAAAGATTTAAAGAGTAAATAAAAGATAGTTCAGAAAATTAATATTATTTAGGATACCCTCGTTGCCTTAGAACAGCAGACAATCTCTTCGGCATAGATTCCACCAATTTTTTTGTGAGATTTGGAGAAATCTTCTTCCACTCTGATTTGAGGATTTTTTTTTTTAAATGTTCTCGGTTCCTTATTTGATGATGTTTCAGTTGCTTTTTGAAAATCGACCATACATTTTCTATGGGATTAATATCCGGGCTTTATGGTGGTGTTTTGAGATAATTTGGACAGTTATAAAGGATCCATAACCTTGTATCCAACGTCGTGTGCTTAGGGTCGTTATCTTGTTGGAATATAAATTTTTTTTGTAACCCAATTTTTTGACACTTTTGCGTAGATTCTTTTTTAAAATATCAATATATTGCCTCGCAGTCATAATTCCATCAATAAAATGCAATTTTCCTACTCCGTTTGCCCCGAAACATCCCATACCATCAGAGAACCACCACCGTGCTTGAAAGAAGGCTCTCTCCAAATTTTTATGCGTACATCGGACATTTTTATATTAAATTTACACTCGTCCGAAAAAATTACCCTTTTCCAAAACCGCATATTTTTGTTTAAATATTGCCTGGCGAATATAACACTCTTTCTTCTATTGACTGAGCTTACATACGGTTTTCTAACCGCAGTTCTGCTTTTAAATCCCAATTTTTTTACATTATTGCGCACTGTTTGAGGTGTAACTTTGATAGAAAAGTATTTTTCTAGTTCTGCAGCTAGTGAAACTCCACTGACGGTGTGATCTTTCCTGATAAGGCGTTTCAAATAAGTCTTGTGCCTCTGTCCAAGCTTTGCCCTGCTCACATTTCGAAGCTTTTTGTCAATCCTATAAATTTTGACTACGTTTTGTATTGTAGACACACTTTTCTGCAATGTTCTCGCAATTTCGCGTAAAGACTTTCCGTTTTTGTTCATATTTATTATTAATCTCCTAGTTTCGTTTGATAATTCACTTACTTTAGGCGACATTCCAAACTAACTCCGCGAACTTCAGCAAATGGCTACTAAAACGCAACTGCCCAAGGTTAAACATTGAATGTTTAACACAATCGTTTCGAAAATAACGGTAAATACCAACAAATTGTTTACAAATTCAACGCATACTAAGTGTACTAATACGAATTTTGCCTGCAGTAGAAAAAGCTACACTCCTACTAAAGCTATTTTTTTCAATTCTATGCAAATGTTTCGGAGTTTTTGTTATTATTCTTTTTTTTTATGAATTATACAATACCGCACTACGATTGAAATCAATTGCTTTAAAGTAAATTTGAAAATATACGTGGTATTTTTATTTGTAAGAGGGTGTACTAATACGAACTTTGCATACTGTATGTACATATATAATTTTGGATGATTTAGAAAATTCAAATATATAGGTCATATTAAAAAGCTACCTAACATTCTTTGCTTCTAATCACCAACAAATTCTTATCGACAGCTGCTAAATTTACATAATTCAGCCTCTTACTGTTAACTTTTGGTGAAAAATGTGGCTGCTCAACGGTTTAACGGAATCGATGGAATTGAAATGAACGACATAGAAATGTTGACCAAGGAACGTTGTGAGCCAATACTGCAATTCGAATTCAAATTTCATAGTTAAAATCTATAGATTCACAGGACAACGTCTGTCGAGTAAGCTGGATGCCAATAAATTTGTGCTAGATTCTTATAAAACACTGCCGAGAACGTTAATGATAGAGAATTCTCACGAGCTACGAATAGTGTGAATTGTCAAAAATGAAGTGAAACCGCGAACACTTTTTCACCTCGCTCAACTCGATAGCGGGGAAGTTCTTAACAGAGCTGATTACAGTGAATTATGTACAAGTACATTAGCTCTGCTCAGTTTTTTGTTTCTGTATGAAATCAAATTGACGAATGCCGACGGCATTTTGCAAGGAATTTGCTTGTGCATTTGGAAAAATTCAAATATATAGGTCATATTAAAAAGCTACCTAACATTCTTTGCTTCTAATCACCAAAAAATTCTTATCGACTGCTGCTAAATTTACATAATTCAACTCCTTACTGTTAACTTTTGGTGAAAAATTTGTCGGTGGTGAAAAAGTCTTCGCGAGACGAGTACCCCTCGAAATTCCATACGTTCCTGTCATTGAGACTTCTCTATACATTAACGTTCCCATCGTCAGGGTCCATGAAAAATCGAACAAAAGGAAGAGGAATTATTTGTTTGTGAAGAGGACGAGTAGGCGAAAAAACTGCATTTGGAGGCTTCGCGTTCATGTGTGCTTTCATATTTAACGCGCATCGCATCATTTGCATTAGTTTGTTTTGTTTCAATCTCAAAAATCACAATATTACCAAGCCACTCACTAGATTTTACCGAACATGTAATTTCTCCCCCTTGTGTTTGTTTTGTTCATTTGTTTCGTATTGGTAAGGGACCTGTCAAAAAGGCAAAAAAAAGTAAGTGGAAAGATGCCACCTTCAGTTCTGAATTCGCCTTCCCTCCGACGTGATCTGCTACAAATAGTGGCCCAAAGGACTACCATCTACATACGCATAGTATCATATTTTAAACAATATAGTCAGACCTGCCGCGAATTACAATTATTACTAGTCATCTTCTTCTTCTTAATTGGCACGATAACCGCTTACTCGATTTTAGCCGAGTTTAACAAAGCGCCCAAGTCGTTTCTTTCTCGCGCTAACCGGCGCCAATTGAACACACCAAGTGAAGCCAAGTCCTTCTCCAACTGATCTTTCTAACGCAGCTGCTACCACCAGCTGGTACCGCATCGAATACTTTCAAAGCCGGAGCCTTTGTATCCATTCGGACGACATAACCCCGCCAACGTAGCCACTGGATCTTTATTCGCTGCGCTATGTCTATGTCGTGCAAAGGTCCAAAAATCTTACGCAGAATCTTTCTCTCAAACACTCCAAGCGTCGCTTCATCGAATTTTGTCATCGTCCAAGCTTCTGCTTTTGTTCGACGAGAAAGGGCTTTACTACTCATTTGCCTACTTTGACCAAAGTAGCACTTGTTGGGAAGAGAGATTCTACGTTGGATTTCAAGCCTGACATTGTTATCGGTGTTAACGCTGGTTCCTAAATGAACGAAGTCCTTTACAACCTCGAAATTATAACTGTTTACAGTGACAGGGGCGCCGATACGCGAGTGCGCCGACTGTTTGTTTGAAGACAGACGTTTTGTCCTCGTTCACCACCAGACCCATTCTCTTTGCCTCTTTATCCAGTTTGGAGAAGGCAGAACTAACAGCGCGGTTGTTAAGGCCGATGATGTCAATATCATCCGCATACGCCAACAATTGTACGCTCTTATAAAATACTAGCGACCCGCCCCGGCTTCGCACGGGTGCACAGCCGATACTAAATATATCTCTATTAGAACTAACTAAAGGACCGCCCGCAAAGCGCTAACTAAGTCTTGCTCCCGGCAAAAGTGTTCACTTCTGCCTGCAGTCCCGCAGTGCAACCTGTTGTTTTAGGATGCATAACTAAATTATTGTAGAGCTTCTCTATAAACAACATTTGACGTTAAATTATTTTCAGCTAACAAAATATACTGATGGTCGGGAGCCCCGACCCGTGATAGGGCAACGTAAAGTTGCCCATGCGTAAAACATTCTTTTCGTAAATCAAATCCTACTAATTTGAATGTTTGGCCTTGTGATTTGTTTATCGTTAGTGCGAAAGACATTTTTACTGGAAATTGGAGCCTTTTGAAAGGTATTGGCAAATCAGTAGGGATCATGGGTATTCTTGGTATATGAGCTGATTCACCTGCTGCAGGGCCGGTGATAATCTTCGCTACTATTAAATTATCTTTTAGCTCCTTGATAAGAAGTCTCGTACCATTGCACATGTTGGGGGGGCTCAAATTTCTGAGAAGCATTATCGGCGTGCCAACTTTTAACGATAGTTCATGAGGTGGTAGCCCAGCGGGGTTCAGGGAATTTAAAAATTTCTGGGGGTAGTGCACTGCGTCCTCGATGTTAGTGACGGTGCCTATGGATTTATAGCACTTAACTTCACCCGGTACTTTCTGCATAATTAAATTGTTTATTTCGTTGACTGTTTCATTCCTGGGAGAAACTATTGCTCTACCACACAGCCAACGAAAATCATTTTGATCTAAGTTTTCGATGTCAGGATATATAGCATCTATCAGACTATCTAAATTATGGACTATTTGGCCTAGAGACTCATCCAAAGTAACCGCATAATTGGTGCCCAAATTTAAAGATGGAAAAATTCCTTCTCCAAGTCTCAGCAGCTGTTGTGGAAAGTTGCTATGCATATTTCCATGTAGATGAGCTCTCATATTGGTGCGCAAATTCAAATGTTGTACAGATGTCCAAAGATGAGATGATTTTAAACATGCCTTCGTAATATCTGCTCGCGTACCTCTGTTGACGACTGGAAGCGTTTGTCGGAAATCTCCAGCAAATACAAAAGTGATACCACCCATGACATCAGCAGAGCTTCGGAGGTCTCTTAAAGTACGGTCCACGGCCTCCACATGAGCTTTATGACTCATGGTGCATTCATCCCATAATACCAACGACGCGTCTTGCAGCAACTTACCAAAAGGCCCATTTTTCCGAATAGAGCATGTAGACCGTTGATCTAAAGATACGGATAGCGGGAGTTTAAACGCAGAGTGAGCAGTTTTTCCTTCGTTCAAGAGAGTTGCAGCAATTCCTGACGAAGCAACTGCAATCGCTATCTTCCCTGATTGCCGTATCTTAGCAAGTATCAAATTTGCGAAAAAAATCTTTCCAGTGCCTCCTGGTGCGTCCAAAAAAAATAATCTCCCCATGTTATTGTTCATGCTGTCCACAATAGTCTCATAAGCATGTCTTTGATCCGGTACTAATTAGGGCACATTGTCATTAACAAACGCTGTTAGATCATTTCTGTTATACCGTTGTACCATTGTGTCAATAGTATTATTCTGGGTACGAACGGGAGAAGGTAATCCAAAATCACTTAAATTTTTGTCGTTTAATTTCAATTAATCAATTCAATTCAATTTCAATTAATCCTTCATTATAAATGACTTCAGTGAAGGGTAAAGTGTTATCCGGATTCTGTTGTCTGATCCGATGTCTAATATCTTCACAGAACTGATCTTTGAAAGTATCCCATAACTTCAATGGTTCCGATGGTTGACAAAATAAAAGTATGACTACAAACAACTCCCTTAGTTTTTTTGGACACTGTGACAACCAAGCTTCGCTTAAAGTGTTTCCCCAATGGTCATCGTTTTCAAATAAATCTCGGTCACGGCATGCTGCTTGATACGTCTCTTTGACAATACCGTTTACAGTTTTAAGGTATGCAAATGAGGTCGGACCGCGTACGTGGTGCAGTAGAATCCTAAGATAAAAACACTCTGATTGGGATGGATGTATCCCGTACACTCTACCTAAAGCGGCATCTTTTTTTATCCCCGGATGTCCAACTACATCTTCACCACGCCTCCTTCTAGTGGATTTATTATTTGCCCATGTATAGTATTGTGGGACTTCATGATACAGAAGAGTTTTCGCAAATTCATCTTCATTACAGTGAGAAAAAAATGCCAGTAATGTGGTATTGCGTGGGTTTTGGACAATTTGATGAGCTGTCCCTGGTGTAAAATACACCCTTTGACCGTTCTCTAGATGAACGGCCAAATGCACTACAGTAGGATGCCGCTGAATAGGAAATTCAAATAAGCGCCAGACAGCTTTAGATAATCACGGGAGCTCCATGGTATATAAAGAACGCGAACATTCACAGAGATATTTGCATACCTCGTGTAGCCGATGAAATAGTACGGTTGAGCAAAAAATACCTACAAAAGCTAGAAGACCATCCCAATAAACTAGCGCGAAATCTACTTTTAGATGAAGGTCACACACGATTGAAAAAAAGAGATATCTTCAAGTCTGCACTATCTTAATGATCTCATCTCACACGAGAGTCCGTCCACAACTTCCTCCAACCACATCTATCACATTCGAAAAAAAAAAAAAAAAACAACATCATTTTCACCATCGACATGAGGGACAACGGAAGCTCTAAGGGAGACTGGAAACTAGGCCTTTCCGGCTCCCAGCTACGAAGAATCGGAGACTGGAAACCCGTCCTTTCCAGCTCCCAACTATGAAGAATTGGAGATTCACAACCGATTTAATCATATACGTAAATATATGTTCATTTGAGCAAATAATTCGTTTCTTAGCACTGGCAAGGAAACATATTACTCTAGTATATAAGATTTGTAAACTTATTGTTAGTTTCTTATACAAGAAAGATTCAATAAATAAAGAAAAATGGAAAAAAAAAAAGCTTCAGATGTGCTTATGTACCTTCCATTTAAATAGTTTTCGACCTCATCGTGTGGGTTTCTAAGGCTAAAAGTTGCCTGATCTGAACCTTTATTTATATATTTACATATATATTTAATGGCTGGGACAGAGTGGCAATACTCCACGTTTATATGAGCATTAAAAGTCTTACATAGTAGCGGGGAGTATGGAACAATCCACCTATTATCTATCGTCACCATGTTGCCCCTGCCGTTGTAACGTAGTGCTCCGACCGCCATTTTCTGTATCGCGCCTACGATAAACTGGATACAATCCTCTCCGGTCTGGGTGTCGTTAATGAAACGGCGAGGGTATTTTTTTGCGCCGACACCGTTCTTCATGCATAGTGCAGCTAAATTATGTTCTCCGCAGGGTCCATGTACCATATTTTTAGTTATAATGTCGTGTAGTACCGGATCAATTTGTTGATCGGGTAGCTCCGCTACTATGACACTGTCGATCTCATCTGGTTGTATTTTAGTTTCTAGCCAGAACAGCAAATGACAATGAGGTAAACCGCGCTTCTGCCACTCTACACTTGCCATATAACGTTTTACTTTACCGAATATCTGTTCTTTGACAAATAATTTGATGAATTTCTTCATTTTTAAATGAAACACACGTGAAATTATGTCATGACGGTCGAAAGACCGTTGTCCTGGTAGCAGCTCTGCTTTAACGAAGTCATTTGAAAAATACTATTGTATTTACGTATGTTTGTTAAAAAATAAGCAGATAATGGATGGTTATTAGTTAAAAGATTTTTTATTGGTTGTGGCAGCTCCTGAAGGTTAGGAAGACACACTTTACCTGAAGCGCAACACATACCATTAGGTTCGTCCTCCCATTTCTTGGCAGAGCAGTTAGAGCAGATCTTATTCATGACTCCGATTTGGACGGACGCTTGTTGTGCATAATCAAGCTGCGGATCATATCTGAAAGCCAGTCTGTTCCTGTTAGCTAAAATTCGATTGCGCTCTCTATTTGTGGACAACTGCTGTCTCTCTGCTTGAGCTCTAAGTCGCTGCAAACGCTCGACACGACTCTCTTTCGCGCAACTGAGAGGTCCCTATATTTTGTTCATGAAGACGTTGGGAACGCTCCAGCCTCGACTCTTGAGCGCGTAGCTCAGAGGTTCTCAAGCTTTGTTCGGCAAGACGTTGGGAACGCTCCAGCCTCGACTCTCGTGCACGTAACTCAGAGGTTCTCTGATTTTGTTGCGCAAGTCGTTGCGAACGTTCGACACTCGACTCTCGTACGCGTACCTGAGAGTTTCTCTGATTTTGTTCAGCAAGGCGTTGTGAACGTTCAGGTGAAGATTCTCCAATACGACGTATTTTTGCTGCTCGTGCTTGAGAACTATGTTTAGAAAGTTGAGACCTGGCTCTCTTAGGCATTTTCAAATGTTTAAGAAAATATTAATAGCGTGTAATATTCTAGCTCTGAAAAGAACTGTTGTTTAGCCCTGAAAAGAACTGTTGGTTAGCCCTGAAAAGAACTATTGTATAGCTCTGAGAAGGGCTGTTGTTTAGCTCTGAGAAGAACTTTTGCGTAGGTGTAGTTTTAAGAACAAAATCTAAAAAAAATCTCATGAAAATTATTAGACTTCGCGCACGACCGCTGCGTAGGGAGCCGACCTCGCGTCTGAGCCGCGCGGGTACCTTACTCATAGATCTAAACACCCCTCTCCCGCACGCGCACCCCTGGCCTTGGTGACGCCCACTTCGCAACGGGCCGTGCAGCAGAAATCGTAATATTTTAATTTTACCACAACTTCAAAACCAAACGTCCAATTTTAATCATTCACAGACCAAATATTATCAACATAAACTGTACTTATTGATGAAATAATTTATTTTGATAAGGATTAATAGCATGAGTAAAATAAACGCGTTTAAATGTAGTCCAAAAAAAATTCAAGATTTTTAAATAAAAATGTGGTTGTTGTGCCTCACTCGACATAGATAGGTATAGTGTGTCGCGGACTTTTTTGTAGATATTTATAAGATCTACAATTAATTATAACATTTTATGGTTCTATCTTTTGTAGTTTAGGCAGCGTACGCAAAATAAGTAACTTCTTTGGTTGATTTTTTTCAGTTTGTGTCCGAAAAATCCAAATATCTTGCGGAACCCAGTTTTTTCCAAAATAAAATATAGTCTATGTTACTCGTGGATAATGTAGCTTTCGAATGGTGAAAGAATTTTTAAAATCGGTCCAGTAGTTTTTGAGCCTATTCATTACAACCAAACAAACAAAGTTTTCATCTTTATAATATTAGTGTAGATATCCCCCACTAGTGAGGAAAGTTGAATTTGAAAATCCCGTAATATGAATCTGCAAATTAGTACTCGAAAAAAGCTCATTTATCATTTGCTCCTTCTCATTGCATTAACATTCTCTGGCTGTAGGTCTGCTCACAGAAAAGCTTTGCTTCGACCACGGATTTGCTGATTCTGTAGAGTCTTGTAGAGAGTGTACTCACAATTCGATCAGAAGTTTTTCCGTTGGTTTGCGAAATGCCTTCTGACTGCATTTGCGAAACAGAGACAATTTCGGTTGCGCCAAAACTACTAGTAAGCGGGGAGATTGTACGCCCGTTTTTGTTCCCGTGGATGAAAGCTGCTGCAATCGCCGTTCCCATCAATGCTGGCTGAGCGAACGCGCACTGGCGGCGGAGAACGTCGGACACTCATCTGTTTGCACTTTTGGTTTTTTGGTGTTTTATTTTCGTTGATTTGGTTATTATTTAATTTATTTTGTTAATCCCGGAGTAAAACCATTTCACTTAGGCGAAACACGACCGGTTTAATTAGGGATCTTGGTTTTAAATACTTTGTATATGCGGTTGTAAGCGATTTTTTAGAGAGCGTTTTAAAAACACGCCCGTTCTGTACAACGTACACGAATTGTAGGCAGCAAGTGCAGGCAAGAAAGGCAAATGAGAGAGTAATGCCAAGAGGACAAACGGGGATATGGGAAATGGCTGGATGAGTATCAAGCGCAAACCAGTCAAGAAGAAAGTAGCAAGCAAGCCACCCCCGAGGCCGGATGCCATTTACATTGCGCGTGCTGAAAACATGACTTACAGTGACATTCTCAGGGTGGTTAAAAAGGATGATGCCCTGCAAGAACTTGGCGAAAACGTTACGCGCATAAGAAAGACGGCCGAAGGCGAAATCCTGCTTCAGTTGAAAAAAGTGCAGATGGAAAATACAGGTATGTATCAGAAGAAGATTGGCAAGGTGCTTGGTGACCTGGCGCAAATCAAGGTCCTAACCCACGAAATGTTGGTGGAGAGCCGTGATCTAGATGATATCACAGTAAAAGAGGGCAAAGTTGAGGCAATACGATTGCAAGTTAACAAGCTTAGCCTATTTAGTGAAAGCCCAATAAAAAGTGTTAGAGCAGCGTATGCAGGCACGCAAAAAGCGATGAAAGCTTATCAGCGCTGGATGCAAGAAGACTGCTTGATAAGCAAAAACTCGAAATCGGCGGCTGGTGGAGTATGGACACCTGGTGAGGGCGTGTAAAACTGAAGACGACAGAAGTAAGAACTTTTTCAAACGTTGAGAGAAGAGTCACCAAGCGAAAGTATGCGAGAAAAATCCCTTCTGCGGAGATTGTGAAAGAAATGGAACATAGAATACAAGCCACCAGATTGGATGCAGAAAATGTCCCCTGCATCAAGCGGCGTATATTAAAACGAAAAAATGAGGATTGAGCAGATCTATCTAAGCCATTGCGAGGTTACAAAATAGCTACTAAAACAAAGGATACACAAAAATAAGGTGGATGTTGTGCTAGTCAGCGACCAGCATAAAAACCTAAACGTCTCTTACGCACACCGGAGTTTTTTATATTGTGTTAACTGAAGTAGAAAGCTGTTCGTTGGTAGCGTCCATGGAGGATTTTTTTATGTTGGTGGTGATATTTTTTTCAAACGGCATGTCAAGGTGTTTCGCTATCTCTATTAGCCTTTCTATTTCTGGTTTTTACGTGATTTTCGTTTTCGTTTCAGCCTGTCTTTTACTATCGATTTTAAGACTGTGTCATCATTTTGTGTTAGTTTGATTGCTGTTCGTCCGTGTATATAACTGATTCTATCTTTGATTAGCGGAAATTTCGCTTCGGCGAGAATGTTGAGGATGGGAGTGGTGCGAAAAACGCCTAACGCCAGACGAATCACAGAATGGTATATAATGGATGAAATTTTTGAAAGATTTGTTTGTGATGTAGCGCCGTATAGAGATAATCCATAATCGATTTTCGAGAGAATGGTGGCTCTCACAATATGAAGAAGTGCATTTGTATTGCTTTCAAGTTTGATCTTGCTTAAACATTTTATTACATTAAGCCTGTTTTGTACTGATTTGTGCAAAAAGTTTGTGTGATCATTCCAGTAGTGTTTGTTGTTAAAAAATATTCCTATTATTTTAAGTGATGTAACATTTTTTATGTGTGTATCTTCTGTATTTATGACAAAGCTTTTGCAAGAATGTGTGTTGCATATAAATATGTAAATGATTAGATTTGGCTATGGATATCTTAGCTCCGCTGATGTTGCACCAGTTTGTTATTTCTACGAAAAGGCTATTGAATTTTGATTGGAATGTCGTTACGTCTTGTACTTTGGCATATATACATATGCATATAAGACATGATTGAAGTATTTGTTCTCATTGCTTACTCGACTCAGCTTGTTAAAGGCGACTAGAAAGAGTGTGGCAGATAGGGGGTGTGGAGATCTGGCAACGCAGTTGGCTCTGGGGAAAACGCAGTTGGCTCTGACAGCAACAAGAGCAAGGCAGTAAAACGGAATTTGTAGTTGATAAATATAAATATGTTCTCCCCGAGAATTTACTTGTACATTCATAAATTTGTTGTCAAATAAATATTTAAAGTGTAAGTGTGAGTCGTTACATTGGCGACGGGATAAATTTGGGAAACAAATAATAATAAAAAACAGCATTTATACATATATAAAGGGAAAAAAGAAAAGAGCAACTGGCATGCAGGGGAAATGCCAGCGAGCACCACAGGTGACATAAAAAAAAAAATATACGCAGATAACCAAAGCAACTGGCATATAGAGAGATATGCCGGCGAGCAACACAAATGGCATAAAAATTAAACGCCAACAACCAAAGCAACTGGCATATAGAAAGATATGCCGGCGAGCAACACAAATGGCATAAAAATTAAACGCCAACAACCAAAGCAACTGGCATATAGAGAGATATGCCGGCGAGCAACACAAATGCCATAAAAATTAAACGCCAACAACCAAAGCAACTGGCATACAGAAAGATATGCCGGCGAGCAACACAAATGGCATAAAAATTAAACGCCAACAACCAAAGCAACTGGCATATAGAGAGATATGCCGGCGAGCAACACAAATGGCATAAAAATTAAACGCCAACAACCAAAGCAACTGGCATATAGAAAGATATGCCGGCGAGCAACACAAATGGCATAAAAATTAAACGCCAACAACCAAAGCAACTGGCATATAGAGAGATATGCCGGCGAGCAACACAAATGCCATAAAAATTAAACGCCAACAACCAAAGCAACTGGCATATAGAGAGATATGCCGGCGAGCAACACAAATGCCATAAAAATTAAACGCCAACAACCAAAGCAACTGGCATATAGAAAGATATGCCGGCGAGCAACACAAATGGCATAAAAATTAAACACCAACAACCAAAGCAACTGGCATATAGAGAGATATGCCGGCGAGCAACACAAATGGCATAAAAATTACCCGCCAACAACCAAAGCAACTGGCATATAGAAAGATATGCCGGCGAGCAACACAAATGGCATAAAAATTAAACGCCAACAACCAAAGCAACTGGCATATAGAGAGATATGCCGGCGAGCAACACAAATGCCATAAAAATTAAACGCCAACAACCAAAGCAACTGGCATATAGAAAGATATGCCGGCGAGCAACACAAATGGCATAAAAATTAAACGCCAACAACCAAACCAACTGGCATGTGGAAATATGCCGGCGAGCGACACAAATGGCATAGAAATTAAACGCCAACAAACAAAGCAACTGGTATACTTAAATACAAGGCGAATTCACTGCACAAGCTGTTATTGTAATAGCAATTGGTTTTGACATTGAGTTTCGAAAGAAAAATAAGGAAATACGAACAAATGTCATGTTGAGGCGAACTACAACTTAATGAATTTCGCTTAATATGTTTGCTATCAGCTGGAGTGAACTCGCCTTGTATGAGTGTGTGCAGGTGAGCTAAAAAGAAAAATAAAAAGGGGAAAAGAAAAAGAATGAGAGAAGATTAATTTAGAATGAAATAGGAATTTGCAGCATAGCAATACAGTGATTTAAGTACCCAAGCATATTGGAAAAAAAGCAAAATGATGAACGCAACTGGAATAACACCATTTTTGTGCAATGCAATCGACAAAGCACTCATCAGATCGGAATGGGAAAAGTGGCACCGCGCTTTCTGTTTATACCTGGAAGCCGAAGACATCCAAGATCCCGTGAAAAGGAAGAACAAGCTGTTACATTTAGGGGGAATGCAACTTCAAGAAGTGGTTTACAATATACCTGGTGCGCTTGTAAATGCGAAGGAGGGGATCGATGTGTTTAAAATTTTAGTTGACAAATTGCACCAGCATTTCTCTCCTAAGAGGAACTCCACCTTTGAACGCCACTTACTTCGGGCGCTAAAACCTGAGGAGGGAGAGAATCTTAGCAAATTTATACTCAGACTACGAAATCAAGCCGCTAAGTGTCAATTTGGGGAAGCGAAAGAAGAGGTAGTTCAAATTAACTTGAAAGATAAACTAATAGACGCGTGGGCGACAACTGAGCTTAGGAAACGGCTGCTAGAAAAGGAGTATTTTTTGGATGAAATAATTGACATGTGCCAGGTGTATGAGCAGATCAAAACCCAATCAGAAACTATGGTATTGCCTTCGCAACCAGAAAGCATTAACAAAATTACTAAGGTGGTCCCAGATAAGAAAACGGATGCAGAATGTAGCAGGTGTGGTCGACAAGGGCATACGAATGACAGCGTTGGGTGTCCAGCCAAAAAAGTTAAATGTAACAAATGTAATTTTGTAGGCCATTTTGCTAGAATGTGCTAGACAAGGGCTCACAAACGGAAACAAAATGATGAAAACGGCAATAATGTAAAGAGGAAAAGAAATGACGGAACCAAAATCCACTTCGTTGCCGAGGAATGTAAACCGCATTGCGATCATAGCAGACTTCATGAATTTGATTGTTTTAAGGTATCAGATGACACCATTGGAAGGTCGAATGAACTTATAGATTGTTTCGTTGGTGGTCAGGAAATTTCGATGTTAATAGACTCTGGCTCGCGCACAGTGCGGCTGATTCCCAAAAAGCTGGCCAAAAGTCGAAAAAAAAAGTTTCTAGATAGAGTTTTTTTGTCTTTGGGTTGGCTACAGTAATGCCTTGAGTAGTGAAAACCGTTCATAGCAACGTCCTGTACCCTAAGTATCCTCTGTATTTTCAGTCGCAACGTGGCCTTCGTTTGAGCATCGTATTACTGTCGATGAATAGTGAAAGTTGTACACATTTTAAGATTTTGTAATGGAGTAAATTGAACAAAACCAAATGGAATCAGCTTCGGAAGGTTAGTAAAATACGAGAAATCTTTAGTACATATCAATACCTCGACACAAAATTTTCAGCTGCAGCAATACGTAGATACATTGTTTGCAATTTTTTTTATAAAATTTAAGTTTTCAAACTGTATAGTAATACAACGCCGTTACTCAAAAAAGTAATGGTTACTGAATAAAACAAGATTCAGCTGCTACCACTTGCTAATCAGCGAGCCCGAAAACATATAAATTTACATGCATCTTGAATATGTTCTTGAATATACGCTATTTCACGTGAGGGGGTGGCCAATAGGGGTGGAAGGGGGTGGATTTTCAAAATTTTAAGATCAAATTCGTAATCAGCGACCCTGAAAACATAAATTAACATGCATCTTGATTATGTTCTAGAATATACGCTATTTCACGTGAGGGGGTGGTCAATAGGGGTGGAAGAGGGTGGATTTTCAAAATTTTAAGATCAAATTCGTAATCAGCGACCCCGAAAACATATAAATTAACATGCATCTTGATTATGTTCTAGAATATACGCTATTTCACGTGAGGGGGTGGCCAATAGGGGTGGAAGGGGTTGGATTTTCAAAATTTTAAGATCAAATTCGTAATCAGCCACCCCGACAATCCCCGAGTAAGAAATTTTGAATCAATTACTTAATTTTTTGAGTTTTGGCCAGCTTTTCGGGAATCGGCCGCTCTGTGTCGCGGTTCAATTTACTCACGGAAAAGGATTGGAATTATTTGTGTAATAAAAATGCAACAATATGGAATATCCGGGGCGAATCAGATGTACAATTTCGGGCGTACGCAGGAAGCGACCTGCTGAAAGTACTGGCACTCGAGTCTGTTATTGGTACCGATTTAAACTCAAATACGATTTCTTCGTTCTATGTTATTGAGAGTGGTAGGCAATCATTGCTAGGTAGAGATACGGCTATAAAACTAAAGGTTTTAAGGCTAGGCATAGAGGTAAATGCTGTTAACAATGTGGTTCCTTTTCCGAAAGTAAAAGGAATACAGATATCGTTGACCATCGATGAGTCGGTGAAACCAGTACAACAACCACTCAGGCGAATTCCATCTGCGTTGGAAGAAAAAGTGGATCAGAAGTTGCGAGAAGCTTTGGCACAAGATATTATTGAATCTGTAACATGCCCAAGTGCATGGATTTCGCCCGTGGTAATTGTATTTAAAGAAGATGGTGACATTCGTCTATGCATAGACATGCGTCGTGCAAATAAAGCCATCCTAAGGGAAAATTACCCGTTACCAACGTTTGATTCATTTATGACACAACTCAAAACAGCAAAGTATTTCACTAGGTTAGAGCTTAAGAACGCCTACCACCAGTTAGAATTAGATGAGAGTAGTCGGGAGATAACCACTTTCATTACAACTAGGGGCCTTTTCAGATACAAGAGACTTTTGTTTGGGGTGAATTCAGCTCCTGAGCTTTTTCAGCGAACTATGGAATATATATTAGCCGGGCAGAAAAACGCCCTTAACTACCTAGATGATATTATTGTATATGGTGAAACAGAGACCGAGCTCGAGATAAACTTAAAAGGCGTCTTAAAAGTTTTTGGGGAATTTAACATAGAGCTTAATAATTCTAAATGTATCTGGAAAGCACAAAAATTGAAATTTTTGGGACACGTCTTATCGGCTGAAGGTATCGACCCGGACCCGGAGAAAGTTGAAGCAGTTGTAAATTTTCGCGCGCCCTCTAGTAAGGAGGAGGTCAGAAGATTCTTAGGTCTGGTAACGTACCTTGAGAAATTTCTGCCAGACTTGGCTGACACCACTGATCCACTGAGGAACCTGGTGAAAAAGGACGTAAAATTTGTTTGGGGTCCACAACAACATAGCGCGTTTGAAAAGATAAAGCATAGACTTGCAAAAATCCCGACATTGTCATATTTTGATCCGAAGAGACGTACTCAGGTAATAGCTGATGCAAGCCCAGTGGCGTTAGGAGCAATTCTCCTGTAATTTCAAAATGAGTCACCTCAAGTAATTTCATTTGCTAGTAAGTCGCTCTCTGAAGTGGAACGCCGATATTCGCAGACTGAGAAAGAAAGCTTAGCGTTGGTCTGGTCAGTTGAGAGGTTTTATTATTACCTGGCAGGCATAGACTTCGAACTCGTTACCGACCACAAGCCGCTGGAGGCAATTTTCAAAACAACATCGAGGCCCCCAGCAAGAATAGAGCGCTGGGTTCTCCGGTTGCAATCGTTTAAATTTAAAATAGATTACCGCCCGGGAAAATACAATATTGCTGACACATTTTCAAGACTCGGATACCCAAAGTCCATTACTGTGGATAATGGTCGCCAGTTCGTAAGTGAGGAGTTCAAGAGGTATTGTTCAGAAAATGCGATTGAGCTGATAACATCTCCACCGTACTGGCCACAGGCAAACGGGGAGGTAGAGAACTTAAATCGGTCATTACTTAACCGCCTGCAAATCGCCAATGCACAGGGAGCAAACTATACGAAAGAACTCCAAAAGTTTATTCTTATGTACAATGTAACTCCACACGGTACAACGGGAAAATCGCCATCAGAAATGTTATTTAACAGGTGTATACGAGATAAAATCCCATCCTTAAGATACATTGAAGAACCTGCCTTAGATTCAGAAGCCAGAGACCTAGATTTGCACAATAAAGGAAAAGGGAGGAGGAAAGGGGATGAAGACCGTGGAGCTAAAGAAAGTGGAATTTCGGTTGGAGACAAGGTTGGAGGCTGGTACGTAATGCCGTACTTTCAAACACTACTTTCAAACACTCTGAAAAATATAGGAGGGATGTGGAGATCTGGCAACGCAGTTGGCTCTGGGGAAAACGCAGTTGGCTCTGACAGCAACGGGAGCAAGGCAGTAAACCGGAATTTGTAGTTGATGAATATAAATATGTTCTTCCCGAGAATTTACTTGTACATTCATAAATTTGTTGTCAAATAAATATTTAAAGTGTAAGTGTGAGTCGTTACAGGGGGGAACCTTGAAGTATACCATTTTCGAGAGGCCAACAATAAATAGGCCTATAACCTTCTGTCAGGTTCTTTGGCTTGTTTGTTTTCGGTATGGGTGCACCAAGGACAATTTTCCTTTGTTGTGGTATGGGTGTGTATTGTAAATGAGGTTGCAAAGTTAACATAGCTTGAGCTTGCCCACTAAAGGAAGTTATTTAATAAACTCATAGGGGATATTATCTTGGCCAGGTGTTTTTCCTTTTAGTGAAGCTAGGCATCCATCGAGTTCTTCTATTGCTTTCGCCTTTTTACTTAGTTGATAGACTACGCTTATTGGGGTTTTAAATCGATTTTTTTGTCCTGCGAACTGTGCTGAAAAGTTAGTGTTTCTTAAATTAGTTTGAGCATGCTTTTGCCAGCGTATCACCTATTTCGAGGGAGTTAGATTTAGATAATTTGTCATCTTTTTGAATAGAAAGAATTAAGTTAGATTGACGGTGTCCGTAGAGTAAGTTCACTTTGTTCCACTGGAATTTTGATGGAGTGTTTATAAGCTTAGTAATATTTGTGAAAGCTTCTAGTTTAGAAATTTTCGTTTCTCGTTTAAATTTAGCATTCGCCTCTTTATAATTTAAGACATTTTCAGTGGTGTGGAGTTGTTTGACTAGTTTCCAGATGTCTTGCTTCTTTTTCCTAAGATCATGTAAGGTGTCATTCCACCAATGTGTTGAATATTTTCTTTTCCTATGGGTAGACACAGGAATTGTATTGATTGCGCTTTGCCTAATTCTTTTGGTAAGTATCGCAGCGGCTTTGTTTGGATTCATTGTATCAAGTTTTGCAGGTCGTTTGTCAAGCGCATTTGGTATTGCTGCACCCATTTGGTATTGCTGCATTTTTTAATATAAATTTTTTGGGAGTGTGGTAGGTCGGTTTTAGGTCGTGTTAAATAGTGTTACGCTGATAGGAAAATGGTCACTCCCACTAAGTTCCTAGTTTACTTTCCAGGAGGATGCAATATTTAATGGGGGAGTGCTCATGGAAATATCGATGTGTGTGAGTGTGAAATGCATGGACCAGTGGGTAGGAATTTTGTCGCTTAAGATGATAAGGTTTGTATTTTCAATAAATTTGGTGACATTTTTGCCCTTATTATTAAACCTTGGAGGTCTCCATAACGGGGTCCAAGCACTTAGATCACCTACCATACAATTAGCATAGGTCCATTTATTTGTGAAGTGAGTTCGTGCAAATCCTGCTCAGCAATTTGTTCGTTTGGTGTTGAATATACAATATGTTTAGCAGAGTAAAGTTAATTTTGGACTTTATATTGATTGCGATTGCAAGTGATGAGTGTGTAGCTCAAAGGGAGTATATTCAATATTGTCTGCAACAAGAACAGCGATTTCTCGTTTTGCGTTTTCTTCTGTTGTTATGTTATTCTTTCCATACATAGATACATTTTTGGGTATAAATCTTGTGGAAGGGCTTTAATTAATATGGGTTTCTCGGATTGCTACGATTTCATAGTTATTTTCTTTTAATAGTAAGCATAATTCATTATAATTGCTGTGGTATCCATTAATGTACCACTGGAGAACTTTAAGTACCATATTGAAATTTAAATTGGACTTACTATTCTAACGTATAGCGATAAAATCTATAAGTGAGAGGAAGTGGTTTTAGTTTTGTTACATTTTTTCACTGTCTTCTATTGTGAAATTTGTGGAGTCTAAGCTAGTGAGTGGGACGTGTATGTTTGTGGTCATTGGTGTGTTTGTTAAGTTATTGGACTGACTAATAAATTTGTATTGTTCATAAAGTTGTAAGAGATTCGGATCTAGGTTAGGTTAGGTTATGGTGGTAGTCGGTCTGCACGACCAACTCACTTAGACCTTACAGGTCCGTTGTGATACCACTGTGCTACACGGGAACCTCGTTTATCTTCCTTCGTGGAACCATTTCGTGGCTCTTATGAAGCGTAGTATTGATGCCAACCCCACGCCAGACAGTTCTGTAAGAGAATTAAAAAAGTATTTACCTAGACAACCTGCTCTGATTTTAGCTAGGGCTGGACAATTGCAGAGGAAGTGCTCAACTGTTTCTTCCTCTTCCTCATCTCTGCAACTTCTGCAATATTCATGGGAGAAGACTCCTAGCCTCGAGGAGTGCCTGCCAAATAGCCAGTGACCGGTTAAGCAAGCCACGACCTTCGAGATATTGTCTCTTGAGAGACTAATCAATTCCTTTGTTCTTTTCTTGTTTATTTGCGGCCATAGTAGCCTAGCTGTTAGACACGTATCTTCATTTCTCCATGACCTATTGGCCTCTTGGATAAAGTGGTTTTTTATTATTAGTTTACTCGTGGCCATGGGTATTCCAATGGTACTTTTATCACTCAGCAGTTGGAGAGCGGTACCCTTTCTGGCTAGCTCATCTGCTTTACAGTTTCCGTCAATATCTCTATGTCCCGGAACCCAAATAAGGCTGACCTTGAATACGTCACTAATATCATTTAGAGCTGCCCGGCATTCCTGTGCAACCTTCGATCTTAGTAATGCCGCATTCATTGATTTGATGGCCGCCTGGCTATCCGAGAATATATTTATAATCGTTTTTGTTAGGGCGTGCGTATTTAGGTATGTAGCCACTTCTTTTATAGCTAATACCTCTGCCTGATAGACGCTGCGGTAGTCCGGTAGTCGAACGGATAGTTCCAGTCCTAATTCCTTCGAGAAAACTCCGTAGCCAACCTTATCGTCTAGCTTGGAGCCGTCTGTATAAAAGTTTAATTCCCCCTTTCTCCATGGCCTTCTTGTATGCCACTCCCTTCTTGACGGTATACTCGTCTTGAAGAGTCTTTCAAAGGTGAGTCTAGGGATAGAGTAGTCTATTTCTTGTTTATGACTATTCACAGAGTGCAAAATGGAAGCGTGACCAAAGCACCGGTCTTTCCATAGCGCCATACTTTTTAATCTGAGCGCCGAGGCGGCGGCCACGTGTTTTTCTACCAGATTTAGGGCAGGTAAGTTGATTAGCACTTCCAGCGCTTTGTTTGGAGTAGTCCTTAAGGCGCCAAAGATGCACAAAAAAGCTGTTCTTTGGACCTTACTCATGGTTTTAGCGTAAGTCGCCTTTTGAGCAGATGGCCACCATACAAGTATTCCGTACATTAAGATTGGCCTAACTACCGAAGTATAGAGCCAGTGCGTAATACGGGGTGTAAGTCCCCATTTGATACCGACCGCTTTTTTGCAAGTGTATAATGCAACGTTGGCCTTCTTTACTCTTTCCTCAATATTAGATTTCCACGTGAGTTTCCTGTCTAATATGAGTCCTAGGTACTTGACGTTCTCTTTCAAAGGAATCTCCACACCCTTAAAAGTTAGCGGGGAGATTATAGGGAGCCTGTGTTTCTTTGTAAAGAGAATTATTTGAGTTTTTGAGGGGTTTATATCGAGTCCCCTGCTCTCAGTCCAGCTTCTAAGCGTGGCCATGTTAGAGCGCAGAATATCCATAAGGGTGTTAGGATATTTGCCCTTAACGGCGATTGCTACGTCATCTGCGTAAGCTGTGACGTGGCAACCCCCTCTTTCCAGGGTCAGCAACAGGGAGTTTACTGCCAAAGTCCAAAGAAGAGGGGAGAGGACTCCACCTTGCGGTGTGCCCCTGCAGACCTTTCTGCTTAGAGTAGTGCTTCCTAATTTAGCCGTTACCTTTCTTTTGATGAGTATATCTTCTATCAGGGCTACGACATGTGGTTCAACTCCAAAATCTTCTAATGAATCTACTATAGCGTTTGCATTTATAATGTTGAAGGCGCCTTCTATGTCTACGAAAGCAACCAATGCAAACTCTTTGTCTGATAAGCTTTTTTCCACCAACCCGACTAGTGAGTGTAAGGCGGTTTCTGTGGACTTCCCTTTAGTATAGGCATGTTGCGCCGAAGAGAGCCTATTTAAAGGCACGACTCGCCGTATGTATTCATCTATTATTCTCTCCAGGATCTTGAGAAGAAAAGACGTTAGATGAATGGGTCTGAAGTCTTTAGGGTTAGTGTGTGAGGACCTACCTGCCTTGGGTATGAAGGAGACTTTTGCCTCCCTCCATCCTAGCGGAATGTGGCCCATGTTAAGACAACTTCTAATGACAATTTTGATATACGGTAGTACAATGCCCCGTGATTGCTGCAGTTCAGCGGGGTAGATACCGTCCGTTCCTGGCGATTTATAAGGACCAAAAGTATTAATAGCCCATTCGATTTTTGAGTGTGTAACTAAGAGATTTCCTAGGTCGGATTGCCTTTCATTATTGGCGGAATGGTTTTGTTCCACCGGCTTGTTTCCTGGAAAGTGTGTGTCTAGGAGAAGACCTAATGATTCCTCACTTGACGTAGTCCATGTATTCCCTTGACCTTGTAGGTAGCCTAGGTTGCATGGCGTCTTTGAGAGAATTTTTCTTAATCTGGCCGCTTCTGAAGTCTCTTCAATTTCTTTGCAATAATTTTGCCATGATTCACGCTGCGCAGTTCTAACTGCTTTTTTGTAGTTTTTCAATTCAGCCTTATAGGCTTGCCAGTCCTCTGACCTTCTCGTGGCCTTGGCCAGATTAAATAGTGTTCTATGGGATTGTCGTAGCGAGGTTAGCTGCTTGGACCACCAAGGTGGTTTAGACTTCCCTCTGGGTCGGCTGGCTGCTACCGAGCTATTCATTGCTTTAGTTACCTGATTAACCAGTTTATCCAACTCCCCACAAGTAGTGGGGTTTTTGGGGGCTTTCTTTGGCAGTAGAGCTCTTAATTTTTTATTGTAAACTCCCCAGTCAGTTTTCCGTATATTCCTGAACTGACTAACTTGGGGAGACTTAGTGTCGATTTCGAATTCAATATACCGATGGTCTGAGAACGAATTTTCGTTTGAAACTCGCCATCTTTTAATGTGATTAGAGAACATGTCGGAAGCCAGGGTGATGCCCAAAACTTCCTCTCTGTTCATGGTAACAAAAGTCGGCTCTGAGCCTATATTCAAAACACTAATTCTATTTTCTAAGATAAAGTCTAGTAGTGACTCACCTCTAGCGTTAGTGTCGCTGCTTCCCCACAGGATGTTGTGAGAATTTGCGTCGCAGGAGACAACCAAATGTTTATTCTTCCGGGCTGCCGCTTGTAATGCCAGTAATGTGGTATTGCGTGGGTTTTGGACAATTTGATGAGCTGTCCCTGGTGTAAAATACACCCTTTGACCGTTCTCTAGATGAACGGCCAAATGCACTACAGTAGGATGCCGCTGAATAGGAAATTCAAATAAGCGCCAGACAGCTTTAGATAATCACGGGAGCTCCATGGTATATAAAGAACGCGAACATTCACAGAGATATTTGCATACCTCGTGTAGCCGATGAAATAGTACGGTTGAGCAAAAAATACCTACAAAAGCTAGAAGACCATCCCAATAAACTAGCGCGAAATCTACTTTTAGATGAAGGTCACACACGATTGAAAAAAAGAGATTTCTTCAAGTCTGCACTATCTTAATGATCTCATCTCACACGAGAGTCCGTCCACAACTTCCTCCAACCACATCTATCACATTCGAAAAAAAAAAAAAAAACAACATCATTTTCACCATCGACATGAGGGACAACGGAAGCTCTAAGGGAGACTGGAAACTAGGCCTTTCCGGCTCCCAGCTACGAAGAATCGGAGACTGGAAACCCGTCCTTTCCAGCTCCCAACTATGAAGAATTGGAGATTCACAACCGATTTAATCATATACGTAAATATATGTTCATTTGAGCAAATTATTCGTTTCTTAGCACTGGCAAGGAAACATATTACTCTAGTATATAAGATTTGTAAACTTATTGTTAGTTTCTTATACAAGAAAGATTCAATAAATAAAGAAAAATGGAAAAAAAAAAAAAGCTTCAGATGTGCTTATGTACCTTCCATTTAAATAGTTTTCGACCTCATCGTGTGGGTTTCTAAGGCTAAAAGTTGCCTGATCTGAACCTTTATTTATATATTTACATATATATTTAATGGCTGGGACAGAGTGGCAATACTCCACGTTTATATGAGCATTAAAAGTCTTACATAGTAGCGGGGAGTATGGAACAATCCACCTATTATCTATCGTCACCATGTTGCCCCTGCCGTTGTAACGGAGTGCTCCGACCGCCATTTTCTGTATCGCGCCTACGATAAACTGGATACCCATCCTCTCCGGTCTGGGTGTCGTTAATGAAACGGCGAGGGTATTTTTTTGCGCCGACACCGTTCTTCATGCATAGTGCAGCTAAATTATGTTCTCCGCAGGGTCCATGTACCATATTTTTAGTTATAATGTCGTGTAGTACCGGATCAATTTGTTGATCGGGTAGCTCCGCTACTATGACACTGTCGATCTCATCTGGTTGTATTTTAGTTTCTAGCCAGAACAGCAAATGACAATGAGGTAAACCGCGCTTCTGCCACTCTACACTTGCCATATAACGTTTTACTTTACCGAATATCTGTTCTTTGACAAATAATTTGATGAATTTCTTCATTTTTAAATGAAACACACGTGAAATTATGTCATGACGGTCGAAAGACCGTTGTCCTGGTAGCAGCTCTGCTTTAACGAAGTCATTTGAAAAATACTATTGTATTTACGTATGTTTGTTAAAAAATAAGCAGATAATGGATGGTTATTAGTTAAAAGATTTTTTATTGGTTGTGGCAGCTCCTGAAGGTTAGGAAGACACACTTTACCTGAAGCGCAACACATACCATTAGGTTCGTCCTCCCATTTCTTGGCAGAGCAGTTAGAGCAGATCTTATTCATGACTCCGATTTGGACGGACGCTTGTTGTGCATAATCAAGCTGCGGATCATATCTGAAAGCCAGTCTGTTCCTGTTAGCTAAAATTCGATTGCGCTCTCTATTTGTGGACAACTGCTGTCTCTCTGCTTGAGCTCTAAGTCGCTGCAAACGCTCGACACGACTCTCTTTCGCGCAACTGAGAGGTCCCTATATTTTGTTCATGAAGACGTTGGGAACGCTCCAGCCTCGACTCTTGAGCGCGTAGCTCAGAGGTTCTCAAGCTTTGTTCGGCAAGACGTTGGGAACGCTCCAGCCTCGACTCTCGTGCACGTAACTCAGAGGTTCTCTGATTTTGTTGCGCAAGTCGTTGCGAACGTTCGACACTCGACTCTCGTACGCGTACCTGAGAGTTTCTCTGATTTTGTTCAGCAAGGCGTTGTGAACGTTCAGGTGAAGATTCTCCAATACGACGTATTTTTGCTGCTCGTGCTTGAGAACTATGTTTAGAAAGTTGAGACCTGGCTCTCTTAGGCATTTTCAAATGTTTAAGAAAATATTAATAGCGTGTAATATTCTAGCTCTGAAAAGAACTGTTGTTTAGCCCTGAAAAGAACTGTTGGTTAGCCCTGAAAAGAACTATTGTATAGCTCTGAGAAGGGCTGTTGTTTAGCTCTGAGAAGAACTTTTGCGTAGGTGTAGTTTTAAGAACAAAATCTAAAAAAAATCTCATGAAAATTATTAGACTTCGCGCACGACCGCTGCGTAGGGAGCCGACCTCGCGTCTGAGCCGCGCGGGTACCTTACTCATAGATCTAAACACCCCTCTCCCGCACGCGCACCCCTGGCCTTGGTGACGCCCACTTCGCAACGGGCCGTGCAGCAGAAATCGTAATATTTTAATTTTACCACAACTTCAAAACCAAACGTCCAATTTTAATCATTCACAGACCAAATATTATCAACATAAACTGTACTTATTGATGAAATAATTTATTTTGATAAGGATTAATAGCATGAGTAAAATAAACGCGTTTAAATGTAGTCCAAAAAAAAATTCAAGATTTTTAAATAAAAATGTGGTTGTTGTGCCTCACTCGACATAGATAGGTATAGTGTGTCGCGGACTTTTTTGTAGATATTTATAAGATCTACAATTAATTATAACATTTTATGGTTCTATCTTTTGTAGTTTAGGCAGCGTACGCAAAATAAGTAACTTCTTTGGTTGATTTTTTTCAGTTTGTGTCCGAAAAATCCAAATATCTTGCGGAACCCAGTTTTTTCCAAAATAAAATATAGTCTATGTTACTCGTGGATAATGTAGCTTTCGAATGGTGAAAGAATTTTTAAAATCGGTCCAGTAGTTTTTGAGCCTATTCATTACAACCAAACAAACAAAGTTTTCATCTTTATAATATTAGTGTAGATATCCCCCACTAGTGAGGAAAGTTGAATTTGAAAATCCCGTAATATGAATCTGCAAATTAGTACTCGAAAAAAGCTCATTTATCATTTGCTCCTTCTCATTGCATTAACATTCTCTGGCTGTAGGTCTGCTCACAGAAAAGCTTTGCTTCGACCACGGATTTGCTGATTCTGTAGAGTCTTGTAGAGAGTGTACTCACAATTCGATCAGAAGTTTTTCCGTTGGTTTGCGAAATGCCTTCTGACTGCATTTGCGAAACAGAGACAATTTCGGTTGCGCCAAAACTACTAGTAAGCGGGGAGATTGTACGCCCGTTTTTGTTCCCGTTGATGAAAGCTGCTGCAATCGCCGTTCACATCAATGCTGGCTGAGCGAACGCGCACTGGCGGCGGAGAACGTCGGACACTCATCTGTTTGCACTTTTTGTTTTTTGGTGTTTTATTTTCGTTGATTTGGTTATTATTTAATTTATTTTGTTAATCCCGGAGTAAAACCATTTCACTTAGGCGAAACACGACCGGTTTAATTAGGGATCTTGGTTTTAAATACTTTGTATATGCGGTTGTAAGCGATTTTTTAGAGAGCGTTTTAAAAACACGCCCGTTCTGTACAACGTACACGAATTGTAGGCAGCAAGTGCAGGCAAGAAAGGCAAATGAGAGAGTAATGCCAAGAGGACAAACGGGGATATGGGAAATGGCTGGATGAGTATCAAGCGCAAACCAGTCAAGAAGAAAGTAGCAAGCAAGCCCCCCCCGAGGCCGGATGCCATTTACATTGCGCGTGCTGAAAACATGACTTACAGTGACATTCTCAGGGTGGTTAAAAAGGATGATGCCCTGCAAGAACTTGGCGAAAACGTTACGCGCATAAGAAAGACGGCCGAAGGCGAAATCCTGCTTCAGTTGAAAAAAGTGCAGATGGAAAATACAGGTATGTATCAGAAGAAGATTGGCAAGGTGCTTGGTGACCTGGCGCAAATCAAGGTCCTAACCCACGAAATGTTGGTGGAGAGCCGTGATCTAGATGATATCACAGTAAAAGAGGGCAAAGTTGAGGCAATACGATTGCAAGTTAACAAGCTTAGCCTATTTAGTGAAAGCCCAATAAAAAGTGTTAGAGCAGCGTATGCAGGCACGCAAAAAGCGATGAAAGCTTATCAGCGCTGGATGCAAGAAGACTGCTTGATAAGCAAAAACTCGAAATCGGCGGCTGGTGGAGTATGGACACCTGGTGAGGGCGTGTAAAACTGAAGACGACAGAAGTAAGAACTTTTTCAAACGTTGAGAGAAGAGTCACCAAGCGAAAGTATGCGAGAAAAATCCCTTCTGCGGAGCTTGTGAAAGAAATGGAACATAGAATACAAGCCACCAGATTGGATGCAGAAAATGTCCCCTGCATCAAGCGGCGTATATTAAAACGAAAAAATGAGGATTGAGCAGATCTATCTAAGCCATTGCGAGGTTACAAAATAGCTACTAAAACAAAGGATACACAAAAATAAGGTGGATGTTGTGCTAGTCAGCGACCAGCATAAAAACCTAAACGTCTCTTACGCACACCGGAGTTTTTTATATTGTGTTAACTGAAGTAGAAAGCTGTTCGTTGGTAGCGTCCATGGAGGATTTTTTTATGTTGGTGGTGATATTTTTTTCAAACGGCATGTCAAGGTGTTTCGCTATCTCTATTAGCCTTTCTATTTCTGGTTTTTACGTGATTTTCGTTTTCGTTTCAGCCTGTCTTTTACTATCGATTTTAAGACTGTGTCATCATTTTGTGTTAGTTTGATTGCTGTTCGTCCGTGTATATAACTGATTCTATCTTTGATTAGCGGAAATTTCGCTTCGGCGAGAATGTTGAGGATGGGAGTGGTGCGAAAAACGCCTAACGCCAGACGAATCACAGAATGGTATATAATGGATGAAATTTTTGAAAGATTTGTTTGTGATGTAGCGCCGTATAGAGATAATCCATAATCGATTTTCGAGAGAATGGTGGCTCTCACAATATGAAGAAGTGCATTTGTATTGCTTTCAAGTTTGATCTTGCTTAAACATTTTATTACATTAAGCCTGTTTTGTACTGATTTGTGCAAAAAGTTTGTGTGATCATTCCAGTAGTGTTTGTTGTTAAAAAATATTCCTATTATTTTAAGTGATGTAACATTTTTTATGTGTGTATCTTCTGTATTTATGACAAAGCTTTTGCAAGAATGTGTGTTGCATATAAATATGTAAATGATTAGATTTGGCTATGGATATCTTAGCTCCGCTGATGTTGCACCAGTTTGTTATTTCTACGAAAAGGCTATTGAATTTTGATTGGAATGTCGTTACGTCTTGTACTTTGGCATATATACATATGCATATAAGACATGATTGAAGTATTTGTTCTCATTGCTTACTCGACTCAGCTTGTTAAAGGCGACTAGAAAGAGTGTGGCAGATAGGGGGTGTGGAGATCTGGCAACGCAGTTGGCTCTGGGGAAAACGCAGTTGGCTCTGACAGCAACAAGAGCAAGGCAGTAAAACGGAATTTGTAGTTGATAAATATAAATATGTTCTCCCCGAGAATTTACTTGTACATTCATAAATTTGTTGTCAAATAAATATTTAAAGTGTTAGTGTGAGTCGTTACATTGGCGACGGGATAAATTTGGGAAACAAATAATAATAAAAAACAGCATTTATACATATATAAAGGGAAAAAAGAAAAGAGCAACTGGCATGCAGGGGAAATGCCAGCGAGCACCACAGGTGACATAAAAAAAAAAATATACGCAGATAACCAAAGCAACTGGCATATAGAGAGATATGCCGGCGAGCAACACAAATGGCATAAAAATTAAACGCCAACAACCAAAGCAACTGGCATATAGAAAGATATGCCGGCGAGCAACACAAATGGCATAAAAATTAAACGCCAACAACCAAAGCAACTGGCATATAGAGAGATATACCGGCGAGCAACACAAATGCCATAAAAATTAAACGCCAACAACCAAAGCAACTGGCATACAGAAAGATATGCCGGCGAGCAACACAAATGGCATAAAAATTAAACGCCAACAACCAAAGCAACTGGCATATAGAGAGATATGCCGGCGAGCAACACAAATGGCATAAAAATTAAACGCCAACAACCAAAGCAACTGGCATATAGAAAGATATGCCGGCGAGCAACACAAATGGCATAAAAATTAAACGCCAACAACCAAAGCAACTGGCATATAGAGAGATATGCCGGCGAGCAACACAAATGCCATAAAAATTAAACGCCAACAACCAAAGCAACTGGCATATAGAAAGATATGCCGGCGAGCAACACAAATGGCATAAAAATTAAACACCAACAACCAAAGCAACTGGCATATAGAGAGATATGCCGGCGAGCAACACAAATGGCATACAAATTACCCGCCAACAACCAAAGCAACTGGCATATAGAAAGATATGCCGGCGAGCAACACAAATGGCATAAAAATTAAACGCCAACAACCAAAGCAACTGGCATATAGAGAGATATGCCGGCGAGCAACACAAATGCCATAAAAATTAAACGCCAACAACCAAAGCAACTGGCATATAGAGAGATATGCCGGCGAGCAACACAAATGCCATAAAAATTAAACGCCAACAACCAAAGCAACTGGCATATAGAAAGATATGCCGGCGAGCAACACAAATGGCATAAAAATTAAACACCAACAACCAAAGCAACTGGCATATAGAGAGATATGCCGGCGAGCAACACAAATGGCATAAAAATTACCCGCCAACAACCAAAGCAACTGGCATATAGAAAGATATGCCGGCGAGCAACACAAATGGCATAAAAATTAAACGCCAACAACCAAAGCAACTGGCATATAGAGAGATATGCCGGCGAGCAACACAAATGCCATAAAAATTAAACGCCAACAACCAAAGCAACTGGCATATAGAAAGATATGCCGGCGAGCAACACAAATGGCATAAAAATTAAACGCCAACAACCAAACCAACTGGCATGTGGAAATATGCCGGCGAGCGACACAAATGGCATAGAAATTAAACGCCAACAAACAAAGCAACTGGTATACTTAAATACAAGGCGAATTCACTGCACAAGCTGTTATTGTAATAGCAATTGGTTTTGACATTGAGTTTCGAAAGAAAAATAAGGAAATACGAACAAATGTCATGTTGAGGCGAACTACAACTTAATGAATTTCGCTTAATATGTTTGCTATCAGCTGGAGTGAACTCGCCTTGTATGAGTGTGTGCAGGTGAGCTAAAAAGAAAAATAAAAAGGGGAAAAGAAAAAGAATGAGAGAAGATTAATTTAGAATGAAATAGGAATTTGCAGCATAGCAATACAGTGATTTAAGTACCCAAGCATATTGGAAAAAAAGCAAAATGATGAACGCAACTGGAATAACACCATTTTTGTGCAATGCAATCGACAAAGCACTCATCAGATCGGAATGGGAAAAGTGGCACCGCGCTTTCTGTTTATACCTGGAAGCCGAAGACATCCAAGATCCCGTGAAAAGGAAGAACAAGCTGTTACATTTAGGGGGAATGCAACTTCAAGAAGTGGTTTACAATATACCTGGTGCGCTTGTAAATGCGAAGGAGGGGATCGATGTGTTTAAAATTTTAGTTGACAAATTGCACCAGCATTTCTCTCCTAAGAGGAACTCCACCTTTGAACGCCACTTACTTCGGGCGCTAAAACCTGAGGAGGGAGAGAATCTTAGCAAATTTATACTCAGACTACGAAATCAAGCCGCTAAGTGTCAATTTGGGGAAGCGAAAGAAGAGGTAGTTCAAATTAACTTGAAAGATAAACTAATAGACGCGTGGGCGACAACTGAGCTTAGGAAACGGCTGCTAGAAAAGGAGTATTTTTTGGATGAAATAATTGACATGTGCCAGGTGTATGAGCAGATCAAAACCCAATCAGAAACTATGGTATTGCCTTCGCAACCAGAAAGCATTAACAAAATTACTAAGGTGGTCCCAGATAAGAAAACGGATGCAGAATGTAGCAGGTGTGGTCGACAAGGGCATACGAATGACAGCGTTGGGTGTCCAGCCAAAAAAGTTAAATGTAACAAATGTAATTTTGTAGGCCATTTTGCTAGAATGTGCTAGACAAGGGCTCACAAACGGAAACAAAATGATGAAAACGGCAATAATGTAAAGAGGAAAAGAAATGACGGAACCAAAATCCACTTCGTTGCCGAGGAATGTAAACCGCATTGCGATCATAGCAGACTTCATGAATTTGATTGTTTTAAGGTATCAGATGACACCATTGGAAGGTCGAATGAACTTATAGATTGTTTCGTTGGTGGTCAGGAAATTTCGATGTTAATAGACTCTGGCTCGCGCACAGTGCGGCTGATTCCCAAAAAGCTGGCCAAAAGTCGAAAAAAAAAGTTTCTAGATAGAGTTTTTTTGTCTTTGGGTTGGCTACAGTAATGCCTTGAGTAGTGAAAACCGTTCATAGCAACGTCCTGTACCCTAAGTATCCTCTGTATTTTCAGTCGCAACGTGGCCTTCGTTTGAGCATCGTATTACTGTCGATGAATAGTGAAAGTTGTACACATTTTAAGATTTTGTAATGGAGTAAATTGAACAAAACCAAATGGAATCAGCTTCGGAAGGTTAGTAAAATACGAGAAATCTTTAGTACATATCAATACCTCGACACAAAATTTTCAGCTGCAGCAATACGTAGATACATTGTTTGCAATTTTTTTTATAAAATTTAAGTTTTCAAACTGTATAGTAATACAACGCCGTTACTCAAAAAAGTAATGGTTACTGAATAAAACAAGATTCAGCTGCTACCACTTGCTAATCAGCGAGCCCGAAAACATATAAATTTACATGCATCTTGAATATGTTCTTGAATATACGCTATTTCACGTGAGGGGGTGGCCAATAGGGGTGGAAGGGGGTGGATTTTCAAAATTTTAAGATCAAATTCGTAATCAGCGACCCTGAAAACATAAATTAACATGCATCTTGATTATGTTCTAGAATATACGCTATTTCACGTGAGGGGGTGGTCAATAGGGGTGGAAGGGGGTGGATTTTCAAAATTTTAAGATCAAATTCGTAATCAGCGACCCCGAAAACATATAAATTAACATGCATCTTGATTATGTTCTAGAATATACGCTATTTCACGTGAGGGGGTGGCCAATAGGGGTGGAAGGGGTTGGATTTTCAAAATTTTAAGATCAAATTCGTAATCAGCCACCCCGACAATCCCCGAGTAAGAAATTTTGAATCAATTACTTAATTTTTTGAGTTTTGGCCAGCTTTTCGGGAATCGGCCGCTCTGTGTCGCGGTTCAATTTACTCACGGAAAAGGATTGGAATTATTTGTGTAATAAAAATGCAACAATATGGAATATCCGGGGCGAATCAGATGTACAATTTCGGGCGTACGCAGGAAGCGACCTGCTGAAAGTACTGGCACTCGAGTCTGTTATTGGTACCGATTTAAACTCAAATACGATTTCTTCGTTCTATGTTATTGAGAGTGGTAGACAATCATTGCTAGGTAGAGATACGGCTATAAAACTAAAGGTTTTAAGGCTAGGCATAGAGGTAAATGCTGTTAACAATGTGGTTCCTTTTCCGAAAGTAAAAGGAATACAGATATCGTTGACCATCGACGAGTCGGTGAAACTAGTACAACAACCACTCATGCGAATTCCATCTGCGTTGGAAGAAAAAGTGGATCAGAAGTTGCGAGAAGCTTTGGCACAAGATATTATTGAATCTGTAACATGCCCAAGTGCATGGATTTCGCCCGTGGTAATTGTATTTAAAGAAGATGGTGACATTCGTCTATGCATAGACATGCGTCGTGCAAATAAAGCCATCCTAAGGGAAAATTACCCGTTACCAACGTTTGATTCATTTATGACACAACTCAAAACAGCAAAATATTTCTCTAGGTTAGAGCTTAAGAACGCCTACCACCAGTTAGAATTAGATGAGAGTAGTCGGGAGATAACCACTTTCATTACAACTAGGGGCCTTTTCAGATACAAGAGACTTTTGTTTGGGGTGAATTCAGCTCCTGAGCTTTTTCAGCGAACTATGGAATATATATTAGCCGGGCAGAAAAACGCCCTTAACTACCTAGATGATATTATTGTATATGGTGAAACAGAGACCGAGCTCGAGATAAACTTAAAAGGCGTCTTAAAAGTTTTTGGGGAATTTAACATAGAGCTTAATAATTCTAAATGTATCTGGAAAGCACAAAAATTGAAATTTTTGGGACACGTCTTATCGGCTGAAGGTATCGACCCGGACCCGGAGAAAGTTGAAGCAGTTGTAAATTTTCGCGCGCCCTCTAGTAAGGAGGAGGTCAGAAGTTTCTTAGGTCTGGTAACGTACCTTGAGAAATTTCTGCCAGACTTGGCTGACACCACTGATCCACTGAGGAACCTGGTGAAAAAGGACGTAAAATTTGTTTGGGGTCCTCAACAACATAGCGCGTTTGAAAAGATAAAGCATAGACTTGCAAAAATCCCGACATTGTCATATTTTGATCCGAAGAGACGTACTCAGGTAATAGCTGATGCAAGCCCAGTGGCGTTAGGAGCAATTCTCCTGCAATTTCAAAATGAGTCACCTCAAGTAATTTCATTTGCTAGTAAGTCGCTCTCTGAAGTGGAACGCCGATATTCGCAGACTGAGAAAGAAAGCTTAGCGTTGGTCTGGTCAGTTGAGAGGTTTTATTATTACCTGGCAGGCATAGACTTCGAACTCGTTACCGACCACAAGCCGCTGGAGGCAATTTTCAAAACAACATCGAGGCCCCCAGCAAGAATAGAGCGCTGGGTTCTCCGGTTGCAATCGTTTAAATTTAAAATAGATTACCGCCCGGGAAAATACAATATTGCTGACACATTTTCAAGACTCGGATACCCAAAGTCCATTACTGTGGATAATGGTCGCCAGTTCGTAAGTGAGGAGTTCAAGAGGTATTGTTCAGAAAATGCGATTGAGCTGATAACATCTCCACCGTACTGGCCACAGGCAAACGGCAATGCACAGGGAGCAAACTATACGAAAGAACTCCAAAAGTTTATTCTTATGTACAATGTAACTCCACACGGTACAACGGGAAAATCGCCATCAGAAATGTTATTCAACAGGTGTATACGAGATAAAATCCCATCCTTAAGAGACATTGAAGAACCTGCCTTAGATTCAGAGACCTAGATTTGCACAATAAAGGAAAAGGGAGGAGGAAAGGGGATGAAGACCGTGGAGCTAAAGAAAGTGGAATTTCGGTTGGAGACAAGGTTGGAGGCTGGTACGTAATGCCGTACTTTCAAACACTACTTTCAAACACTCTGAAAAATATAGGAGGGATGTGGAGATCTGGCAACGCAGTTGGCTCTGGGGAAAACGCAGTTGGCTCTGACAGCAACGGGAGCAAGGCAGTAAACCGGAATTTGTAGTTGATGAATATAAATATGTTCTTCCCGAGAATTTACTTGTACATTCATAAATTTGTTGTCAAATAAATATTTAAAGTGTAAGTGTGAGTCGTTACAGGGGGGAACCTTGAAGTATACCATTTTCGAGAGGCCAACAATAAATAGGCCTATAACCTTCTGTCAGGTTCTTTGGCTTGTTTGTTTTCGGTATGGGTGCACCAAGGACAATTTTCCTTTGTTGTGGTATGGGTGTGTATTGTAAATGAGGTTGCAAAGTTAACATAGCTTGAGCTTGCCCACTAAAGGAAGTTATTTAATAAACTCATAGGGGATATTATCTTGGCCAGGTGTTTTTCCTTTTAGTGAAGCTAGGCATCCATCGAGTTCTTCTATTGCTTTCGCCTTTTTACTTAGTTGATAGACTACGCTTATTGGGGTTTTAAATCGATTTTTTTGTCCTGCGAACTGTGCTGAAAAGTTAGTGTTTCTTAAATTAGTTTGAGCATGCTTTTGCCAGCGTATCACCTATTTCGAGGGAGTTAGATTTAGATAATTTGTCATCTTTTTGAATAGAAAGAATTAAGTTAGATTGACGGTGTCCGTAGAGTAAGTTCACTTTGTTCCACTGGAATTTTGATGGAGTGTTTATAAGCTTAGTAATATTTGTGAAAGCTTCTAGTTTAGAAATTTTCGTTTCTCGTTTAAATTTAGCATTCGCCTCTTTATAATTTAAGACATTTTCAGTGGTGTGGAGTTGTTTGACTAGTTTCCAGATGTCTTGCTTCTTTTTCCTAAGATCATGTAAGGTGTCATTCCACCAATGTGTTGAATATTTTCTTTTCCTATGGGTAGACACAGGAATTGTATTGATTGCGCTTTGCCTAATTCTTTTGGTAAGTATCGCAGCGGCTTTGTTTGGATTCATTGTATCAAGTTTTGCAGGTCGTTTGTCAAGCGCATTTGGTATTGCTGCACCCATTTGGTATTGCTGCATTTTTTAATATAAATTTTTTGGGAGTGTGGTAGGTCGGTTTTAGGTCGTGTTAAATAGTGTTACGCTGATAGGAAAATGGTCACTCCCACTAAGTTCCTAGTTTACTTTCCAGGAGGATGCAATATTTAATGGGGGAGTGCTCATGGAAATATCGATGTGTGTGAGTGTGAAATGCATGGACCAGTGGGTAGGAATTTTGTCGCTTAAGATGATAAGGTTGAATATACAATATGTTTAGCGGAGTAAAGTTAATTTTGGACTTTATCTTGATTGCGATTGCAAGTGATGAGTGTGTAGCTCAAAGGGAGTATATTCAATATTGTCTGCAACAAGAACAGCGATTTCTCGTTTTGCGTTTTCTTCTGTTGTTATGTTATTCTTTCCATACATAGATACATTTTTGGGTATAAATCTTGTGGAAGGGCTTTAATTAATATGGGTTTCTCGGATTGCTACGATTTCATAGTTATTTTCTTTTAATAGTAAGCATAATTCATTATAATTGCTGTGGTATCCATTAATGTACCACTGGAGAACTTTAAGTACCATATTGAAATTTAAATTGGACTTACTATTCTAACGTATAGCGATAAAATCTATAAGTGAGAGGAAGTGGTTTTAGTTTTGTTACATTTTTTCACTGTCTACTATTGTGAAATTTGTGGAGTCTAAGCTAGTGAGTGGGACGTGTATGTTTGTGGTCATTGGTGTGTTTGTTAAGTTATTGGACTGACTAATAAATTTGTATTGTTCATAAAGTTGTAAGAGATTCGGATCTAGGTTAGGTTAGGTTATGGTGGTAGTCGGTCTGCACGACCAACTCACTTAGACCTTACAGGTCCGTTGTGATACCACTGTGCTACACGGGAACCTCGTTTATCTTCCTTCGTGGAACCATTTCGTGGCTCTTATGAAGCGTAGTATTGATGCCAACCCCACGCCAGACAGTTCTGTAAGAGAATTAAAAAAGTATTTACCTAGACAACCTGCTCTGATTTTAGCTAGGGCTGGACAATTGCAGAGGAAGTGCTCAACTGTTTCTTCCTCTTCCTCATCTCTGCAACTTCTGCAATATTCATGGGAGAAGACTCCTAGCCTCGAGGAGTGCCTGCCAAATAGCCAGTGACCGGTTAAGCAAGCCACGACCTTCGAGATATTGTCTCTTGAGAGACTAAGCAATTCCTTTGTTCTTTTCTTGTTTATTTGCGGCCATAGTAGCCTAGCTGTTAGACACGTATCTTCATTTCTCCATGACCTATTGGCCTCTTGGATAAAGTGGTTTTTTATTATTAGTTTACTCGTGGCCATGGGTATTCCAATGGTACTTTTATCACTCAGCAGTTGGAGAGCGGTACCCTTTCTGGCTAGCTCATCTGCTTTACAGTTTCCCTCAATATCTCTATGTCCCGGAACCCAAATAAGGCTGACCTTGAATACGTCACTAATATCATTTAGAGCTGCCCGGCATTCCTGTGCAACCTTCGATCTTAGTAATGCCGCATTCATTGATTTGATGGCCGCCTGGCTATCCGAGAATATATTTATAATCGTTTTTGTTAGGGCGTGCGTATTTAGGTATGTAGCCACTTCTTTTATAGCTAATACCTCTGCCTGATAGACGCTGCGGTAGTCCGGTAGTCGAACGGATAGTTCCAGTCCTAATTCCTTCGAGAAAACTCCGTAGCCAACCTTATCGTCTAGCTTGGAGCCGTCTGTATAAAAGTTTAATTCCCCCTTTCTCCATGGCCTTCTTGTATGCCACTCCCTTCTTGACGGTATACTCGTCTTGAAGAGTCTTTCAAAGGTGAGTCTAGGGATAGAGTAGTCTATTTCTTGTTTATGACTATTCACAGAGTGCAAAATGGAAGCGTGGCCAAAGCACCGGTCTTTCCATAGCGCCATACTTTTTAATCTGAGCGCCGAGGCGGCGGCCACGTGTTTTTCTACCAGATTTAGGGCAGGTAAGTTGATTAGCACTTCCAGCGCTTTGTTTGGAGTGGTCCTTAAGGCGCCAAAGATGCACAAAAAAGCTGTTCTTTGGACCTTACTCATGGTTTTAGCGTAAGTCGCCTTTTGAGCAGATGGCCACCATACAAGTATTCCGTACATTAAGATTGGCCTAACTACCGAAGTATAGAGCCAGTGCGTAATACGGGGTGTAAGTCCCCATTTGATACCGACCGCTTTTTTGCAAGTGTATAATGCAACGTTGGCCTTCTTTACTCTTTCCTCAATATTAGATTTCCACGTGAGTTTTCTGTCTAATATGAGTCCTAGGTACTTGACGTTCTCTTTCAAAGGAATCTCCACACCCTTAAAAGTTAGCGGGGAGATTATAGGGAGCCTGTGTTTCTTTGTAAAGAGAATTATTTGAGTTTTTGAGGGGTTTATATCGAGTCCCCTGCTCTCAGTCCAGCTTCTAAGCGTGGCCATGTTAGAGCGCAGAATATCCATAAGGGTGTTGGGATATTTGCCCTTAACGGCGATTGCTACGTCATCTGCGTAAGCTGTGACGTGGCAACCCCCTCTTTCCAGGGTCAGCAACAGGGAGTTTACTGCCAAAGACCAAAGAAGAGGGGAGAGGACTCCACCTTGCGGTGTGCCCCTGCAGACCTTTCTGCTTAGAGTAGTGCTTCCTAATTTAGCCGTTACCTTTCTTTTGATGAGTATATCTTCTATCAGGGCTACGACATGTGGTTCAACTCCAAAATCTTCTAATGAATCTACTATAGCGTTTGCATTTATATTGTTGAAGGCGCCTTCTATGTCTACGAAAGCAACCAATGCAAACTCTTTGTCTGATAAGCTTTTTTCCACCAACCCGACTAGTGAGTGTAAGGCGGTTTCTGTGGACTTCCCTTTAGTATAGGCATGTTGCGCCGAAGAGAGCCTATTTAAAGGCACGACTCGCCGTATGTATTCATCTATTATTCTCTCCAGGATCTTGAGAAGAAAAGACGTTAGATGAATGGGTCTGAAGTCTTTAGGGTTAGTGTGTGAGGACCTACCTGCCTTGGGTATGAAGGAGACTTTTGCCTCCCTCCATCCTAGCGGAATGTGGCCCATGTTAAGACAACTTCTAATGACAATTTTGATATACGGTAGTACAATGCCCCGTGATTGCTGCAGTTCAGCGGGGTAGATACCGTCCGTTCCTGGCGATTTATAAGGACCAAAAGTATTAATAGCCCATTCGATTTTTGAGTGTGTAACTAAGAGATTTCCTAGGTCGGATTGCCTTTCATTATTGGCGGAATGGTTTTGTTCCACCGGCTTGTTTCCTGGAAAGTGTGTGTCTAGGAGAAGACCTAATGATTCCTCACTTGACGTAGTCCATGTATTCCCTTGACCTTGTAGGTAGCCTAGGTTGCATGGCGTCTTTGAGAGAATTTTTCTTAATCTGGCCGCTTCTGAAGTCTCTTCAATTTCTTTGCAATAATTTTGCCATGATTCACGCTGCGCAGTTCTAACTGCTTTTTTGTAGTTTTTCAATTCAGCCTTATAGGCTTGCCAGTCCTCTGACCTTCTCGTGGCCTTGGCCAGATTAAATAGTGTTCTATGGGATTGTCGTAGCGAGGTTAGCTGCTTGGACCACCAAGGTGGTTTAGACTTCCCTCTGGGTCGGCTGGCTGCTACCGAGCTATTCATTGCTTTAGTTACCTGATTAACCAGTTTATCCAACTCCCCACAAGTAGTGGGGTTTTTGGGGGCTTTCTTTGGCAGTAGAGCTCTTAATTTTTTATTGTAAACTCCCCAGTCAGTTTTCCGTATATTCCTGAACTGACTAACTTGGGGAGACTTAGTGTCGATTTCGAATTCAATATACCGATGGTCTGAGAACGAATTTTCGTTTGAAACTCGCCATCTTTTAATGTGATTAGAGAACATGTCGGAAGCCAGGGTGATGCCCAAAACTTCCTCTCTGTTCATGGTAACAAAAGTCGGCTCTGAGCCTATATTCAAAACACTAATTCTATTTTCTAAGATAAAGTCTAGTAGTGACTCACCTCTAGCGTTAGTGTCGCTGCTTCCCCACAGGATGTTGTGAGCATTTGCGTCGCAGGAGACAACCAAATGTTTATTCTTCCGGGCTGCCTCTTGCACCAGAGTACGGACTTCGTCCGGCGGAGCATCCCTGTCATAGGCCATATAGGCGGAGGCTAGCCAAAAACCGGTTTTCCCGAGCTCGATGCTTGCCGCTACCATGTCGCCGCTACTAAGCTGTGGGAGCAAGAAGATATTTATATTGTTTTTAGCGAGGATGCAGCTACGGATCTTACCTCTGTGTTGTACGGCAATCAGTTTAAAGCCCTTCACTCCGAGTCCGCAGATTTTATTGCCGTTTATCCACGGCTCTTGAATGAGGGCTATGTCAAGTCCACCAGCAGCCAAGCGGACGGAAAGATGCGCGGACGCAAGTTTGGAGTGGTGGAGATTAATTTGGATCAGCTTCATGAGAATCTGTCCGTTTCATCTCTACCATCGTGACCTCGACGTCCTCTTCCGAGATCTCCCCACCCTCAATGTCAGCGAGGAGATCATCTTCGTTAAACAGCGGCCCCACACCGGTCAGCCTCTCCGAGTCGGTTGAACATTGGCTGTTGGCCAACCCTTCTGCAGTATCGCTCCGCAAGCTGGCTTTGTCACTCTCCTCATCTGAGTTCAAAGCTGGCTCGTCGCTGCGATAGATTCGAATGGTTGCGTCAACGAACCCGAACCTCACGACATTATTTTTCTGCGCCAGTGGGCCGAGCGATTCCCCATTGAGGATGAGCATCACCTGTCGCCTACCTTCTACTGGCTCCTCTATTTTACCTACCTTCCAATTATGCGTTGGCAGGTCTCTGTTGCAGGATTTGAAAATTTCCTCAATTTTGCTTGGCTCTGCCGGCTTGGCCGGAATCCAAACTCGAGCTCGAGGCCTGCTTGGAATTTCGTCCTTGCTGACCGCATCGAGTTTGGCACCCGGCCAAACCTCTCCTATCTTATTTACGGCCAACCTGTAGAGCGTGGCTGACCTAGTGTCTTCGCAGGCGATGAGTTTAGCTCTACCTTGATACCAGCCTGCGTCATGACAAAGGGGAGGAGGTCCGGGGTGTTCCTCTAGGATCTGGAGGTACACTTCGGCGATAGCCTCCTCAATCCACCTCCATTTTTCCTTAGGAATCACTCCTTCCTCCTCTCCTTTGTCGATGACGGCCAGTATCTCACCGCCGCCTTTTACCACCTCACTAAAGGTTTGGTGTTTTTGGCCACCTACCTTCTGTCTTTTGGCGGCCCTTTCCATTGTCTGCTCTGCAGACCGTTGTCTTTTGGGAGTAGCATCCGCCGGTTTTCCCAAGTCGGATATTACTCCCTTTGCCCACTCTAGCGATTTAGCCTGGTCTTCGGTTAGCTGGTCTGTTGCTACCTCTCCTAGTCTAAATAAGACCCTGCTGGCCGCATTCTTTTCGTAGTAATTTTGTTTGGAGGGGCGGACATGTTTAGCCGGCCCCCCCCCGTTCTACGCTTATGAACTGCCTAGAGGTACTAGGCCCCTCTATGGCAACCTGCCGGTGAATCCTAGAAGCAGGTGCCGACCCCCGTCCTCTATAAGAGGTTGAGGTAGGATGGGGGTTATTTGTCCTGCGCAGCGTTGCCCTCGCAGCTTCTGCCATTGACTGATTTGAGGCCGGTTTACCCAAGCCTCCTCGCCCCCCGCTGCCTCCTGCAGTACTCGTGCTGGGACCAGCCCTTTCGCTTAGGCCCCCTCTAGCTCCTAGTATCGGCGGTCTGATCACTGCCTTGCTCACGGCTGTAGCAGTAGTCGAGGCCGCCTTTGTTGGTTTTTTGGGAGGACCGACCTCCTTGTGAAAAATGTTTTTCTTATTTGACGTATTCATTTTTGGTCCCACGAGTGTCGGACAAGGGAGGTCCGCCTGTGCAGAGGTCCGTGTGCACAGGTAAGGCTAGATAGAACCGGAGGTCGCCAGGTATCCGGAGCACTCCGATCGAGACTGGGCTATTTTTGGTCTGGGTCCCCAGCCAGGCTGAACCTCGGCACGGGTCGTATAACACCTTGTTCCGACCCAGGGCAGAGCTTGGTCATCGTTCAAAAAGCAGCCCGAACCAAGGGAATGAAGTGCGTTCGCTCAATACTGGAAAGTATTCAGGTGACAACACTATCATCCATTGGTAAGGTCTGGTTAGTGATTCGACTAAGCCTCCGCACCACGGCAAGGTGTCTGCCATCGGATCTAAGTGTAATTGGGTTGATATTAGTGCAGAGTTGGTTGATAATTATCAATTATAATTGATCTGTGTTTTCTTTTTTATTTGATTCGCAGCTTGCGCTCTAGGAGCGGATTGTAGTTGTTGAGTTGTATTTTGTATAGTTGTTGTTTTCGCTTGTGGTTGTTTGTGGTTTCCTAATTCTTTTTTGAATTGCTTCTTCAACGCACTCTTCAGGTACATTTTTACTGTATTCTGTGTTGTATTTGCTCACTGACTCAATAGCTTCCTTAAAAGAGAATTTATTTAAAATTTTCTGTTTTATTATATCTTGCCTTTTTCTATACGTGGGGCATTGTTTGTTGTTTGAACGATGGTTATGTTTGCAGTTTATGCACAACACTTTTGAACAAGGCGTGGAGTAGTGAATGCTAGATGCGCATTCATTGCATTTTGCTTCAGAGGTACAATGTTTAGCTGTGTGACCGACATTGTATAGGAGATGGGATATATGGCTGAACTTTTATTTTTAGCCACCCTATGTTCACTTCTTTTGGTGGGGTATAGGTGCTGAAGGAAACGATGTGCAGAGGGGTGTTGGTGAGGTTTCCCTCTACGTAATTTTTGATTTTTTTGCATTCTACTGCGCCTTGCTGTTTCAAACCTTCTCTATTTCATCTTCGCTTAAGTCTTTGGAAAAAAATTTAGTATAAGGTCTTTCGCTTTGAAGAAAAAGGTTAAAAGGGAGGGATAGAGGGGTGTATCCCCATCTTAAAACTGAAAACCGCACGCTCCAGAGCCTTATAGTTTTTAAGTAATTTAATGTTAAATTTCTGTACTTTAGCGAAAAGTTGGTGTTGCCATACACCTGAAATAAAAACGACGTTCGTATGCAGAGATGTTCAGTGGAGGGTTGATTGTAAAACTGCAGTATTTTTTGCTGCAATTTAAAAATAAGAAATAATTTTGAAAATAAAAACATACAACTTAAAAACATTGATATTAAGCGTATCACAAAAATCAATAAAGTAATTAAAAGCCAAAATTTTCCGGTTTATAAGTGTATTGTATAGCTTCGATTAGTTTTACACACGGGTCCTCATGCTTTTTATAAACGAATTTTCTCCACAAAAATTCGACTATCATATCTGTAAAACTAATAAGGTGGTTGCGTAGAACTTCTTTTCGCGTGGGCGGCCTTCGGCCGCGCTTCAAAGAAATAACCCTCATCAGTCCAACTCCGGCTACGCAATCCACAGTATTTTTGCGTAGAGCTCCTTTCCGTTGTAAAACCATTGAACCCAAAATTAAAACGCCATATGCGCGGGTGTAATAAGGCCGCACCATAACCCCCATCCTCATACTTCATTTTTGTTCATATTTTTGTTTTCATTTCCAGGCATCCGGCAACACCGTTATGTCGGCATTTCAGTCTTCTTCTTATTTGCGTTTAAAATTGTTAAGTGATTGTAGGTTTTAACTGATTTCTCGGTTTTGCTTTTTATTAATAAGAATTTTGGGTATGATAAGTTTTGTTGGGTACTTGCGGGTTTGAAAGTTCTTAGTGCTGGAAGGTCATAGCGGTTGTTTAGATTGTAGGCTTTTCGTTTAGTTTTTGGTTCTTCGCCTAACATGGCGAAGTAGTTACTTCTACCCCTTTCGGGGTCTTCTTCCATAGTGGTTTGTCAAAAATAAGCAAATTAACTCTTTAACCGGTGTTATAAAGATAGTTTGAATTAATTAGTTGTGGCACCTTGGCGAAAATAAAACAATTAGAAGACAAGTCTGTTACTACTTCTAAATGTACTGCCTTTGAAGTGAAACAAACGAACACTGCGATATATGTTTTTACTGGGAGTCTGTTTTAATGTAGTATATACGGGACCAAAAAAATCTACTCCACATATCGGCAGGCAAATTTCCCATTATTTGGGTTTGCAGCTTCGGCTTATAATGAAAGCAGTGTGTGCAGTTTCGAACGGTACGACTACAAGCTTCTCGAGCATTGACCAGCCAAATGCGGTCTCGGAGAAGCGCTACCAATACCTCTGCTCCAGCATGGTGATTTCGAAAATGTAGGTACCGTAAGTATATGGTAACGAAGTGCGAGTTCTTGCTTAAGAGCAGAGGAAACTTGACATTATATGGGAGAGGCGCATTTAATAGGCGACCTCCTACTCGGAGTAAATTAAACGAGAGCGACAATTCCGAGTAGTTGTTCAAAACCGGATTAAGTTTTTGTAAACTTGAGGGTAGGGTGGTACCTTTGGTGGGTTTCATAATTTCTTCACCATATTCAACATGTTGAACCACCTGAATGACTTTGAGGAAACTTAATTTAATATCCTCAGCCGTCAGTATTTGTGTGAATGTCGCAGATGGGGTTCTAATGCGTTTTATCCATTTTATCCATCTTAATATGTAAGCGACAATACGAAGCAGTTTTTGATGAGAAGATACTCGTTTGGTGAGTTCCGTAATTGGATGCGATTCATTTGCTTGAGTAACTAAAACTTTTGCGTTCCGTTTCTTCGCTAATGCTTCGTCTCCTGGAGAGAGCTGGAAGTGGGTGTTTATTGGCCATAACGCAGGGTCTTCTAGGAGGAACTGTGGACCGCTAAACCAGATAGAATTTTTCAATTCGTCCACGTTACAATCCCGAGACACTTGATCCGCGGGATTTTGCTTAGTTGGCACATGTTGCCAAGTAGCTTTATCCGTCAACTCTAGGATTTCGGACACTCTGTTTGCAACAAAGGTCTGTGGTTAGATGAATGCGTTTTGATCCAATGCAAAACAATTTCGGAGTCTGTCGCGAAGTTTATTTTTTCAATTGGCCGACTCAACATTGGTGCTATTCGTGACCACAATTTGGCCAGCAAGTGGGCTGCCGAGAGCTCTAGACGCGGAAGAGATTTAGTCTTCAGCGGATCCACTCTAGACTTTGCAGTAAGCAGCGTAAATTTCATTCCACCAGCCGATTGGCTACTTATGTATATACAGCAGCCATAAGCTCGTATTGCGGCTACGGAAAAGCCATGAATTTGGCAGCTTGCACTCGACTCGGTATGTACAAACCGAGGAATGCTTATTGATGGTAGCTGCAAGAGATTGGCGTTGAAATTTTCCCAGCTGGTGTCGAGGCGCAATGAAATCGACTCATCCCAATCTAGTTTTTGCAGCCAAAGCTCTTGCAATAAGATTTTTGCTTTGGTAACTAGTGAGGCAAGTAAACCAAGAGGATCGAAAAGACGAGCCGAAATTGATAATATGCTTCGCTTAGTGGCTCGTAAGCAGGTAAAGTTGTCATTTAAGACAAACCGAAACAAATCTTCCTTCGGCAACCAATGGATTCCAAGTGTTTTTGTGGAGTCTGTGTGATAAACTCAATCCAGGTCTTCTCAGAATTCTCACAATCGAAAAATGATGGGTGATTTGAAAACCACTTAGATAAATTGAATCCTGTCGATTTTAATATTTTAACTACCTCACTTCTAATAAGATCTAGAGATTCGAAATTATCGGATCCTGTAAGCAGGTCGTCTACATGAAAACTCTTTTTATGGCCTTTGAGCCGAGTGGATACATATTTGTATTGGCCTCGCTAAGCTTTTCTAAACACAGTGTAGCGAGAAATGTAGCAGGCGCAGTGCCGTACGTTACGGTGTTAAGTTGAAAGATTTTAAGTGGCTCAGAGGAATGCCGTCTCCACACTACAAGCTGAAAATTTTTGTCTTCTTCGTGCATGAGAATTTGGCGGTAAATTTTTGTAATGCCCGCCGTAAATGCATATTTATGCAAGCGAAAACGAAGAAGTGTTGAATACAGCTCTTCTTGAATGGTCGGCCCAACCATCAAGATTTCATTCAACGCAATTTGAGAAGAGGTACGACTTGATGCGTCGAAAACAACACGTAATTTAGTCGTCGTACTTTCAGGCCGAAGAACGCATTGATGCGGAATAAAGTAGTGTGGCTCACTCGGGATGTTATTATATGTTGGGCTCATGTGACCCAATTCGATGTATTCATTCATGAACTCCAGATACATTTGACGAAGTTCTGGATCTTTCAAGGTCTTTCTCTCCAGGGCCTGAAACCGCCGAGCCGCGGTTTCATAGGAATTACCGAGTAACTGAGGGTCATCTTTGAAAGGCGGTCTTACTTGAAGCCTTCCTGACGGCAAAACTTTAGTAGTTTTTACGAAAAATTTTTCACACTCTAAATACCTGAAGGTATTTCTTCCAACGCCCCGAACCTTTGGACAATGGAATGTATATTTGCTAGATCTTCTTCAGTATGGCATAATGTGCTACTGACTGAGGGAGGAGGACGTTGGTTGGAAGCGTATTTGCCAGACACAACCCAGCCTAAAAGTGTCTTTTGCAATGTTGGCTGATTGGGGCTGGCCTTGATCTGGCCTACAGCTAAAAGCTCGAAAAATGTTTCAGCACCCAACAAAAGATCTACCTTTTGAGCCTTATGAAATTCTGGGTCCGCTAAGCTAATGTTTTCAGGAATTTTCCAGCCATTAATATTTACGTTACGATCTGGATGGCTGGCTGAAATGGATCGCATTATCCAAAACTGTGCCGAAAACTCATAACTATGACCCGCGATTTTACAAACGTATTTAATATCGTCCTTACTTTTTTGGTTGCGTTTTCAATGCCTATAATATTTAAGGTCGTACTTTCGCGACGAATTCGTAATTTCTGCGCCAAATCCTCTGTCATGAAATACACCTGGGATCCAGAATCCAGCAAGGCTCGTGCAGGAAGGTACTCTCCGGAGCTACCTTTTACGTTGACTACGGCTGTAGCTAACATAACCCGATCTGGCGGACTCGTCGTGTGCATGGCATGCATGCGAAAGTTGTGGTGCAGTTGCAAAGTCCCTGCTCGGGCGCCATGAAAAATCTTAAGCGTTTTTAAGAGAAAAAATTATTTTACTTGGGAAATGCGGGAATACAACAATTGCCTGTAGACTACTTTCTATCACGCGAAAGAAAAATAAACTGCGAGCGCGTTCGGTGTAACTTTAAAAGTGGTTTCTTTATTCCTGAGTTCAAGTTGTTATAGTCTCTTAGCCTAACGGATTAAGTTCAAATTTATATAATTAAAGTAAATATGTATTGCTATGTTACGTTATGTGTTTATAAATATATAGTGGTATTTTTAAACTCATATACAAAAATTACCCCGTATTTTTTGAAAACAGTAAGCTTAATATTGATAAGTTACGAGAAATTATGGAATTTAGCAAATTATGATAATATTGATAAAATTAAATTAAATAAATTAAATTAAATTAATAAATAAACTTTAAGCCATTTGGCGTAACACCATTTAATAAAATTTTTGGCATCGTCTTACTGAAACCACATGCCATGCAAGTCAAGCTCTTGCATCTTGGGCAAAAAAAAGTTAGATATCATTTGACGGTAGCGCTCACCATTCACAGTTACGTTACGATTCGTAGCATCTTTGAAGAAGTACGGTCCAATGATACCTCCAGCCCATAAACCGCACCAAACTGTGACCTTTTCTGGATACATTGTTAGCTCTTGCAATTCTTCTGGCTGATATTCACTCCAAAATCGACAATTCTGATTATTTACGTACCCATTGATACAAAAATGATCTTCGTCGTTGAACACAATTTTTCGACTTTAAACTTTCTTAACAGAATACGAATTTTTATAATAAAATTCAATGATTTGCAAGCGTTGTTCGTTTGTAAGACGATTCATGATTAAATTATAGACCAAACTGAAGATGTTTGACAGTGAAACAAAACACGAAACGTGCGTCAGCGGTTTAAACCAACTGTTTAAAAAGACAATAGTTCAATTGTTCTAAATACAAATATATTTCTCTTGTTTTCTGTCTTTAAAAATTTGCATATAGAACTTATTTCGTTTTCTATTATTACTTGTAGCTGATTTTTAATGGTTTAGAATGTCATTGAAAAAGTCATTAATCAATATTTCCTGATTATTATTTTTTGTTATGTCATTATTTTGAAATAGGTGGTTTTGTATGTTCTGTCTGTCCTCCTCGTCCATTGTACCAAATAACCATTTTGACATACTTCTTTTCCATTTATAAGTCCACGTTTACGTCTATTCTGTTTTGGTATTAACGCCATTAATTTATTTCTAGTCTTTATTATCTCTGTCTGAAGTAAATTTTTATTTTCCACATCTATTAAGTTTATGTGTTCCGTTATGTTTTCTACGATCTCTTTTTTTCATTTAGGTTAATCATATGTTTATATATGATTCACAAACAATTTCCTGGTTTTTTTATGTAAATATCAATAAATCCTGTTTGGTCTGTCAACCATTCTGTAGTCATCATCCCTCTAGTCAGTGGTATCCATGCGAGTATCAGTATTGTCATTAATATTGCCTGTATCTGAAAATTTCAAAGGTCACTTAATATTACATGGGTGTATTTTGTCTAATTTTGCTTTCTTATATTTCGGTTGCTCTTTGCGTCTGACTGCCCTATAGTTTCTAATGTGTCCTTCTTCTATAGTTTCTTTATATTCTTCTCTGTTTTTATTTAGTCTTTGTATGACCTTTCTTTTGGTACCTTCGAGATTCTTCCTATTACATGGGTGTATTTTGTCTAATTTTGCTTTCTTATATTTCGGTTGCTCTTTGCGTCTGACTGCCCTATAGTTTCTAATGTGTCCTTCTTCTCTAATTTCTTTATATTCTTCTCTGTTCTTATTTAGTCTTTGTATGACCTTTCTTTTGTTACCTTCCAGATTCTTCCTAACTTTTGCTTTCTCTATTTTTCCGTATTGAACTTCATTCGGGGTATACTTGGTACTTGAATGAAAATGATCGTTGTAATTTCTTATTGTTCTTTGGATTACTTTTTTTATCGGAAGTTCTTTTTTTGTTTGGTATAAAATTCGAAATTTTTCTGCTAGTGTACATCCTATGCATCCTTTCTACGTCTCCATTACCAGTATGACTCTTGGGTTTTGTCAAATGCAGTTGAATACTTGGCTCAAGAACTCTTGAATTCGTGCCGCCTTAAACTCGTTATCAGCTATAATCTTATCTGGTTTTTCAATTTCTACGAATTTCTTCTAATTGTTGGATTATTGTAATCGGATTTTTATCGTTCAGTGCGTGAGCTGCCCCAAATTTTGAGAATTTGTGTACGGTCGTTAAGAAACGATTATCCTTGATTACCTATGTATCAATGTGTAACTTGGTTTTTTTCTGATGTAAAAATTGAAATTTATTTTTAATTGGACGTCTATCGTATTGTACTTGTTGACAGAGATCGCATTGGTCTACTAAAATTTGGATTAATTCGATAGGTTTTGGGTAATATATTTTATTTTTAATGTTGTTATAAGTTTCTATTATTCCTGAATGCATACTTTCCCTAACATGATATAATGAAATTGTTTTAATAGTTTCAACCTCTTTATCAATGTCTCTTGCTCTCATGGTAGATCTTATGAATCTAATTTGACCATCATTTGAATACATATCTATTAACTTTTGCTGTACCAAATTATAATTATGTTTTATTACTCGTAAAGATAATTTGAGTTTTATATTTATTCACGAAAACTTCTTGTGCTGAATGTATTGTTGCCATAGTTACTTCGACTTCAATATTATTAATTCAATTCACAATTTTCTAGTCTAATTAAATCATTTATTTCCTTATTAATTAAACTAAGACTGGCACCTGTATCTATTAGTGCTACGTATTCTTTATTTTCGATATTTAATTTTATTTTTGGCAGGCATTCTGTGGCTGTCTCGTAAAAAAAAATGGTATTATTAATTTCAGGTCCTTCAGCGCTTTGCCTACCTAAGTTTAAGCGATCTTGGCCAAAACTGTTTATTTTACTATTTCTACATTGTCAATTTCCATGGGCTCTGGTTGGTTATACCTATGAGGATTCCAACGAGCTTGGTTAGAGTTTGGTCTTGGATTCCCTAGTTGTTAAAATTGTCCAGAAAATCTGCTATCTCTTACATTATTTTGAAATCTGTATCTTCCAGAATTATTATTTTTATTAGTACTGTTATTGTTATTCTTATTAAAACTGCTTAGTTCTTCATGTCTATGAAAATTTGTATTCCATTTCTTTGTACTCCATTATTGTTTATTTTGGTACTGATTTCTATGTTTTTCTTCTTTCCAGTATGGCTTGTATTCCATACACGTATCTTCAAATCGTTTTTGGTTCATTATGTATTGGGAGGTTGAATTAGTTTTAAAGGTGACACACAGATGGCGCTATTTATCACTTTATCGCGTTGGCAATACTGAATATATATTCATGACAAAGCCTCATCCCTAGGCTTTGTTTATCAGTATCTGTCATTTCGCTGAAGTATAAACAACGCAGTGTTTTCGTGCTCCGAGTATGTCAACTTTCATGCCGTCGAAACGCAATTTGCGGGAAGCTTTGCTTTTCTGCTTCAATTTGAAAAAAAATACAGCCCAAGCCCGTGAATTGCTGCAGGAGGCCTACCCAGACCATACTCCGTCGATTTCAACATGTGAGTACTGGTTTCGACGATTCAAAAGTGGTGATTTTCACACCGAAGACAAGGAGCGTCTTGGCCAGCCCAAAAAGTTCGAGGACGCGGAATTGGGGGAATTGGTAAACGAGGACTCGTGCCAAACCCAAGAAGAGCTTGCTGAATCATTGGGCGTTGATAAATCAACCGTTTGCAAGCGTCTAAAAACGATGGGAATGATCCAAAAGCAAGGACATTGGGTCCCGTACGAGTTGAAACTGCGCGACGTCGAACGGTGATTTTTTACGTGCGAATTGCTGATCGAGCGACAAAATCGGAAGGGTTTTTTGCATCGGGTGGTGACTGGCGACGAAAAATGGATCCACTACGATAACCCAAAATGCAAAAAATCATGGGGTTTGCCCGGCCACGCATCAACGTCGACGGCCAAGCAGAATATTCACGGCAAGAAAATCATGCTCTGCATTTGGTGGGATCAGGTCGGCGTCGTATATTTTGAGCTGCTCCAACCGGGCGAAACAATCACGGGGGATCGTTACCGACTGCAATTGATGCGTTTAAGCCGGGCATTGAAAGAAAAACGGCCGGAAACGGTAAAAAGGCACGACAAGGTTATTTTGCAACATGACAACGCTCGGCCGCATGTTGCTCAACCTGTCAAAAAATACCTTGGAACGCTTGGCTGGGAAGTGTTACCCCACCCGCCGTATAGTCCAGACATAGCTCCCTCCGATTATCATTTGTTCCGGCATATGAGTCTCGATTTGGCGGACCAGCGGTTCTCCTCGTACGAGGCTACCAAAATATGGGTTGAGTCATGGATAGCCAAGCAGCGGCCAGAATTTTGGAGAAACGGCATCCGGAAATTGCCCGAAAGATGGGCGAAAGTTGTAGCTAGCGATGGCCAATACTTCGAATAAAATATTTTGTACCGTTTTTTCACAATAAAGCCCCAAATCTTTGAAAAAAACCTTTAAAACTAATTCAACCTCCCAATATAAAATATTCTTTAATTCTCTCTGTTCATAAATTTGGTTTAATAACGTCCCTTGTATTATTTCCTTAATAGTATTTACTAACAAGCTATCTACATTTGTTAAGTCTATGCCAAATTCATCATTATAATATACTATCAATTCATCAGTTTTGTATTTAATACTTTGAATCTTATCAATTAATTGACTTACTGTGTTAACTCGTAAATTGGCGATTCTTCTGCAGATCTGATAAGTTTGCGTTTCCGTCTTGTATCTCAACTTTAATGTGTCCTTGAAGATTTTCCAGTTATCCGGCTCGGGTATGTTGATAATTGAATTTTTTGCTTCACCCTGGATGGTTTTATAATATATAGCTCTAGCTACCTCTTTCTTATGCTTTTCGTTTTGTAGTGTTGATATCAGGTATTTCACGCCGCTAAAAAATGAATTCACGGTTATATCTCCTTGGCCTGTGCAGATTGAAAGACGATTAACATTTTAGGTGTCCTGCTCAGAATGTCTTGGTCTTGCTTTTGTCTTTGTTGTAAATCGACATACGTGAGTCTGAGTTGTTCCAGCTGCTGTTCCCTTCTTGCAAGCTTGTTCCATTCTTCTTGCGTCAAATCTCCTTTGTCTTGATTGCCGAATTTTGAGTTTTTTTCTAATTTTTACTAAGTTTTTGCTACATTTTCACGATATTTTCGATCGTTCTTCTTTGTCTCATTGTGGTTCGTACACCGATTTGCCATGTGTCGTTACTGCACTTTTATCGAAAAAACATGTTTGTTATTTAAATAATTAGTGGTTCGTTCACCCCCTTGGGGCAACCTGTTATCCCTATAGGGCGCATCCCCAGGTGGTGGATGGTCTCTCTGGGGAACGGTCTCTCGGCGTAGGTCTCCCGCGAACCACACAGGTCGAAGACGTAAACTTCGTTAAAAAAACTCCCTCAACCCAAGGTGTAACGCGACCCGTGCCTATTGGGAGGGTTTGGCAGCCGGGGGATAAAATTAGGTTGTCTTTTAACGGAGCCCTCCTGACACCAGGCCGCCTCAGGTTGTAACGGTGGCCTTACCATGGTATGGGGCACTGCCATGGCGGACCGTTTATTTCCTCTAAATCCTTATTGGTCACCGCACATGGCGACATGTGCAGCCCTCTGGAAGGGCAAGTGACCGTAAGAAACAGAATGAACAAACAACAAAAAACAAAAACTTCGGATAACGCTACCAAGAACACGGAAAAACGGACGGACACAAACCGAAAACGAACGGCCAAGCACCCATTGACACAACAGATGGACAAATAGACAACACGGACCGACACTAACGAACTGAGGAAATTGGGAACTTCCTCAGAGGATGAACTCTTGGCCTCCAGCCAAGAGACGGTTGATGGCAAAGCTTTGGGCCACAGCACGCCATCAACCTTAAATCAAGCATCCACATCCGCTGATGCCAAGGGGCAAAAGCGTCAAAACGTTAAAAGAGGCCCGTCCAGGTATAAGCTTTACCAGAGGTTTGTGACTATTCTCGGTAGAATAAACAAAAATGAGGCTGAAGGGAAAACTCATTCGAAGGACGCGGTCGATAAGGCAAGGTGCCAAAAGGAGGTCGATGAGTACCTGGCGTTCCAGACCACCCAGAAGGCAGAAGCCGTGAAACGAAATCGTTCGCAAGACGAAAGCGACAAACCTACGAAGAAGCACAAAGTGTCGGTTCACACCGCTTCAAGACCAAAACCAACCAAACGCACATTTAATGAGGTGGCACGGGATCACCTGCAAATAGCGTTGGTTCATGAAATAACTAACCGCGGTAAACCTGCATCGGATAAGTGGTCCGAAATCGAGGCATGGCTATCCCGCATTGTCGTCGATGACATCATGGCAAACCCGGAGCGTCATGTACCAGGATTTGATTCAATGAAGGTGATCCGCGGATACAGGGTGATCAAGTGCGATGATCAACTCTCCCTTAACTTCCTGAAAACAGTTGTGGGCAAGATCCAGAGCGACTGGGAAGGTTTGAGGCTCAAACTAGTCCCGGCCCGCGAAATCCCTCGACGGCCGAAGGCTCGCATCTGGATACCGAACATGGAGTTCGAAGCTAAGCAACTAATTCCATACTTGCAGGCACACAACCACACTGTTCCGATAGATGACTGGACCATCATCAAAGCGGAGGCTTCGCAAAAGAACAGTGTGTCCTTCCATCTCCGAATATCGGAGGGAAGCATCGAGCCACTGGAAAAAGTGGACAATAAACTTCGGTTCGGCGTCAGGAAAACGCAACTGAAGATATTCCGATCTGCAAATCCGGAGGATGAACAGGACGAGGTTGACGGCGTCAACGAGTTGCTCACGGGCTTGCAACTTGACGACGCCGGATCTGCCTAAAACGATGGCGCTAACGAGCAGCACCCGGGAGTGCAGCTTGGCGAATTGTAAGGCGACCAGCAGCATGGGTCTCAAGGTTGTCCACATAAACCTACAGCACTCGCGGACTGCAACGGACAACCTAACCGTTCCCCTGGCGGAGGAGGATGTCGACATCGCATTATTCCAGGAACCATGGGTGCGGAGCACCGAGGTGAAGGGGTTTACTGGAAACCACCACAACCTTTTCTACAAACGGACTGAAGGTAACCCCAGATTTTGTATTGTATCTAAGAAACATTTGAACATATTTTTAATCCCATCATATTGTTCACAGGATGTGACGGCTGTGGAGGTAGAAGCCGCTGACGGTGTCGGCATCATACTGGCTTCCATCTACATGGCACATGATCGGCCAGCACCACCCGAGGAGGCTCGTCGGCTGGTGCGTGAAGCTAGAAATAAGAACCTGCTATTCGGATGCGATGCCAACGCAAGGCACACTCTATGGGGCAGCTCGGAGACGAACGAACCAGCTGAGTCTTTTTACGACTTTATTATCAATACTAACTTGGCGGTATGCAACAGAGGTAACACCCCCACTTTCTCCTTTCCTAGTACGGAGTACTTCAGGGGATGGGCGGAAGTAATTGATGTTACTTTACTGTCCGTAAACAGTTCGGTAAGGGTAGAAAAATGGAGGGTTTCCAATAAAAATTCTTTCTCGGATCACAGCTTGATCCTTTACGAGCTGGATCTGAGGGTGGATACACCCTTGCCGTATCGAAGCCCACTAAGAACTAATTGGAAAAATGTAGTGCACAAGAGGTTGGGAGCAACTCCGATCAGCCAAATCACTCTCACGGAAAACCTTGAGAGTAGGGTTGCAACATTGCAGAAGACATTCAGTAGGGCCTACGAGACGTCGTGTACAATTAAATATAGCAAAGAAACACATCCTTCCTGGTGGAGCAATGAGCTCTCGAAATTAAAGGAAGAAGCCGGAAAAAATTTTAATCTCAGCTACTCAACAGGTAATTGGCAACTGTGCAGAGATAGTCGGAGACAGTACAAGAAGGCAACTAGGGTCGCCAAGAAGGAGAGCTGGAGAGATTTTTGTTCTTCGACCGAATCTACCAGAGATTCTGGGAGGCTCAGCCGCATCTTGTCAATCAATGGATCAATCAATCAATGGATTCTTGGGTCAAGAAGCCAGATGGCACTTGGACTTCTACGGCAGAAGAGTCTCTAGAACTTCTCTTAAATACTCATTTTCCGGGATGTAGCGCTCACGATAGCGATGTTGGGAGAATTCGGCGGAGCCGCTATGACCCACAGGATCTTGCGGATGTAATAGTCACAAAAGAGAAGGTTGCACGGACAATCAAATTGTTTTCACCTTTAAAGTCTCCAGGCCCTGACGGGATTTTTCCCAAGATGTTACAGGAAACTCTTGATAATATTCTGACATGGCTTATGGAAATTTTCAAAGCGTGTCTAAACCTAGGTTATATTCCAAATAGCTGGAAGCCTGTTAGAGTCATCTTCATACCAAAGGTGGGCAGAAGGGGACATGAAACAGCGAAGGACTTTAGGCCAATTAGTCTGTCGTCCTCCGTTCTAAAAACATTTGAACGGCTTTTAGACATACACATTAGAGGCTCGCTGGAGAGCTCCAGTATATCAATTGCACAACATGCTTACCTCAAAGTCAAATTGACGGAGACAGCGCTTCACGAGGTAATCCGAACAATAGGGGGTCTCTAGCAAGCAAACAGTACACTATGGCGTTAATGTGCCGAATTATCTCATCCTGTAGCTCTTGAATTGTTGTTGGCTTATCGACGTACACCTTTTCTTTGAAATAACCCAGAAAGAACTCCAACGGTGTCGTTGACGGTTAGGTGTGGTTCACATTCAACATCGGCCCTTGAAATTTAACCACCCTTTACATATATTTTTGTGCACTTTTTTTCAATTAGAGAACTACATACGTAAACTAATATACTAAATAATTATTTACCTACTTTCAGAGAACATAAAATAATTGTTTCGAAATTTTCTACTAGCATTGAAATGTCCGGGATGAAACTTTTTTATAAGCACTTGTTGCTGTCTTCTGCATTTTACTGTACGCTCATGCGGGCACTTCACGAACCGGCAGCTGCAGTTGTCGAGCATTTAGAAGATATATTCACATAGGTACATATATGGGTGCAAACATATATATGAGCCGCGACCATTCGACATGACAAAAATTCAAAATTCACCAAATATTGGCAAATATTTTTGTAGGAAATATTCCAGTATTCATAGTTTAAAATTAGTTTAAACCCAAAAAATTACCAACAATTTTCATATCAATTTCAATTCAATTCATTCAATTTGTATAAAATTTTAAATTTACTAAAACGTACGCACCAAATGTGAGGTCATTTTACAATGTATTTTGCTCAAATTTTTTTTTTTAATTAAAGCAACGAACATTAAACTTACTTTGATTTTAAATGTTGGCGCATATAATTCAAACATATGTGTCTTTGATTGTACATTTAAGTTTGTTTGAAAATATAAATTGAATAACGTACGCACCAAAATGTGAGGTCATTTTACAATGTATTTTGCTTAAATTTTTTTTTTAAATTAAAGCAACGAACATTAAACTTACTTTGATTTTAAATTTTGGCGCATATAATTCAAACATATGTGCCTTTGATTGTACATTTAAGTTTGTTTGAAAATATAAGTTGAATAACGTTTCGTTTATCAAAGGGACATAGAACTGCACAATCAAATTCCTTGCAAAATGCCGTCGGCCATTCGCTAATTTGATTTCCTACAGAAGCCAAAAACTGTGCAGAGCCAATATACTAAAGAGAGAATTAACTTAACCACGGCGGCGGTTAGACTTAATTTTTAACAATTCACTCTATTCGTAGCCCGTGAGACTTCTCTATACATTGACGTTCTCTGTACACTGGCTCTGTACAGTTTTTGGCTTCCGTATGAAATCAAATTGCCGCGGCATTCGGCAAGGCATTTGAATAAGCATTTATTGGTTCCTTTGGCAAACAATATTTGATATGCATTTTTTATGTATGCATTTTCTACATAGTATAAAACTTTGAAATTTAAAATAAATAAAATACAAATTCTAAGAAACCTATTTGCATATATGGGACGACTAAGTTCAAATTACCAATAATGTAAACATTTAACCATAATTTAAGACCACACACAAATTACCAATAGTGTAAACATTTAACCATAATTTAAGACCACACACAAATTACCAATAAATAATAGAAGCACTTATGTATTAATAGCGAAAGTGTCAAATATGTCATTGACACTTTGCTAATGAAGGAAGCGGCCGTCACCTAACACTTATGGTCCGCTTTCCATAGAATTAAGATAAACATAGAATCCTAAGCCTCACACATATTAATAATTAAGCTAGGGTTATGAATGTAGTAGTAAGTAAATATGTTATAAATAAGAAGGAATGAATAAAGAGAAGGGGACTTATTATTGAAACACCAAGCAAGGCGGTTTACTTTTTAAAAACCTTCCGCGCTTCGTGCGAAAGTTAAGTGGCGATCCTGCCAGGAGACTTTAAAAATCTCCTATGGTAACATCTAAAAAGAGACAAAAATCTCTAGTTACCAAAACAAAATTAACAAACAAGTATCCTCTTAATAGGAGAAAAGTGAAAACAAAATCTGAGAAATTATAAGCTTCGGGAACATTTAAAAAAGAGACAAAAATCTCTAGTTGCTAAAACAAAAATAACAAACAAGTATCCTGTGAATAGGATAACAGTTAAATAAACTGAAGAAAACTTGTGGAACGATAACAAAATTATAATCAACAACGGCAAGAAGGCATCATATATAGGACAACTTCTGGTGATACAAAGAGCAGAAAGAAAGAACAATAATTAATCGTTGGAATAACATCAAAAATTATAATCAACAACAGCAAGAGGGCATCATATATAGGACAACTTCTGCTGACACAAGAGCAAGGATCCTGAATTCGGTAGCGGTAACTACATTAAGGTTTGAAACTTTATATATTATTATTAATGGGAAATAGTCCTTCTAGCTTAGGTTATAAGAGATTGAATTATTGTGAAAAGTGTAGGGATAACCACAGTGCAACAAAGTGCCCAAGAAAAATATATGTAAACAAAAAATAAGCTGGATAACTTAATAAATAGATTCTCTAAGATGTCAGTAGCAAATAACAACAACAATTCAGTTAATATGGATGTAGTGTCCAGGCTGATAGCGGCTAGCACCGCTTCATTGCATAGCGAATTGGAGCAAGTTAGGCGCCAGCTCCAGAATTTGGGTTCTTCCAACAATGTGATTGAATATTCAGTCGAAAGTATTGACTCAACCATACAGTGTGAGGAAAATTTAGACGTAATTAAGTCCCTTCCTGAATTTAAAGGAAAAATTACTAATTATGTTAGTTGGCGTGAAGCCGCTAATAACTCCATGTCATTATATATTAGAGGGAGTAAAAAATACTTTGCCGCATTGACAATCTTGCGAAATAAAATAACGCAGGATGCTAACGATATCTTGACAAACCATGGCACTGTCCTGAATTTCGACGCCATTTTGAGTCGATTGGACTTTGCATATGCAGATAAGAGACCTTGCCATATAATAGAGCAAAAGATGAGTGTCTTGAGACAAGGTTCTAGGACTTTAGTAGAGTTCTATAATGAAGTTAATAAGAAGTTGACGTTGTTAATCAACAAAATAATAATGACCCATGGCACTGGTTCTGCCATAACCAAAGAACTAAATAAGAAAAATAGGGAAGCAGCTCTAGGACTTTCATAACTGGGCTTAACCACCCATTGGATCAAATTTTGTTCACATTGGCACCAAAAGATCTTCCAAATGCTCTTGCAAAAGCGCAAGAGCTTTATTCAAATCAGATGCGAGCACAATTTGCTCTTCAATTTTCAAAAAATTACCAAGCAATTGGTTCACGAAGTCCTCCACAGGGAAATCGAAGGACTCAAAACTTTCAAAATAATTTAAGGTATCCAACAAGGATAACCCCAATAAATGAGTCAAGGTAAAATCATCCAGAACCAATGGACGTGGATGAGTCGATGCAATTATTAAATAGACCTAGGATTGGGCTATCAAACCAACCGCGAGTAGGAAATAGGGGTAATTTCCAACCTAATTACCAACAAAATAGCATACCCAAAAGGGCCAACGCAAATACTCAAGTCAGCACTCAGCCTCAGCAAAAGATGCAAAGGATAAATAACATAAATGAAAACCATTTTTTAGAATAAATCCTGATTTGCCCTATATCATTAAATCAGATAAAAAAACTGGGCAAATCTTTAGAATATTGATAGATACGGGGGCAACAAGTTCTTATATACGGGCGGAATATACAACAACAAAAATGTTTTAGCTATTAAGAAGAGGGTAAGGACCATTAATGGTTCGACCATCATAGAGTATTTTCATAATATCAACTTGTTTGGGATTCAGGAGCGATTTTACGAGATTGATAATTTAGAGAGCGATCTCTTAATTGGAGTCAGTTTCTTAGATAGAATCGGGGCCAGGATTGATATCCCGGGTCGAATGTTGGTTTATGGAAATGATCAAAAAGAAAGAATACATTTTCTAAATGATTTAAATAATTTAAACCCCTTGGGACAAAATAGTCTTAAGGCACCTGCCGATGATAATACCGGCCTATTAAAAGGAAAAAATGAAATTAAAAATATTAAAAAAGATTTAAACTATTCAAACCCCTTGAGACAGGAAAGTCTTAAGGCGCCCGCCGATGGGAATACCGGCAACAAAGATAATAAATGCTTATGGAAAGCTGTTTCGGGAAACAAGACACCGGAAAATAATAAAATAAAAACAAAAAAAAGAAGGGAAAAAGGTAAAAGAAAATCAGAAAAATTAACTCCTGAAGAATTATCCAAGTACCAGGTAACTACTGGAAAATTAGTGCAGAATGAAAATAGTATAAATAACATATTAACTGAAGGCTCTTGTCAGTTTTTAAGGGTCGGAAAAAAATTTAATGACGAGAAAGAAATAATAAAAGATTTGCAAAATGAAGCAAGTAATGAAATTTTGACAATACATGGGGATGTCAACTTAAATTTGCCTTTTCGTACAGATATAAAAGCAGAAATACGAACAACTGAGGAAAAACCAATTTGGTCTAAGCAATATCCTTACCCAATGTCGGTAAATAATTTTGTTAATGATGAAATTCAAAATTTGTTGCAAAAGGGAATAATTAGGGAAAGTAAAAGCCCATACAACTCTCCAGTATGGGTGGTTCCAAAGAAAGGGACAAATGACGATGGAAGTCCGAAGTTACGATTAGTAATCGATTTCAAAAAAATTAATGAGAAAACAATATCGGATAGGTACCCGATGCCAAACCCCGAAATTATCCTTACGAATTTGGGAAAGTCAAAATACTTTTCCACAATTGATTTAGAGTCTGGATTTTACCAGATATTAATGAAGGAAAGCGATATAGAGAAGACGGCATTCTCAGTGAATAATGGAAAGTGTGAGTTTTTACGAATGCCGTTTGGATTGAAGAATGCGCCAAGCATTTTTCAGCGAGCTATGGATAACGTGTTAAGGAAATATATAGGGAAGTTTTGTCACGTTTATGTTGACGACGTAATAATTTTTTCAAAAAGTTTGGAGGAACATAAAAGGCATTTGAGTTTAGTAATTGAAATATTAAGGGGGGCAAATATGAAAATATCGTCTGAAAAATCAAAATTTTATCAAGAGGAAGTAGAATTTTTAGGATATGTGGTAGCCAATAATATTATTAAAACAGACCCAAAAAAAGTCGAAGCCATACAGAATTACCCGATACCAGGAACATTACGTCAATTGCGAGGATTTTTGGGATTGACGGGATATTATAGGAAATTCATAGAAAATTATGCGGTTGTATCAAAACCATTGACTGTGTATTTGCAAGGGGAAAATGGAAGGATTTCCCAATATTTATCAAAAAAGAAGATGATTAATCTGGATCAAGAGGGAATAGCTGCTTGTGAAAGATTAAAGAATTTATATGATTATAATAAAAAGTTTGTTTTGACTACAGATGCGTCAAATGTAGCTTTGGGTGCTGTGTTATCACAGGAAGGAAAACCCATTGTATTTATTTCAAAAACATTGAATTCCACGGAAATGAATTATGCAACCAATGAAAAGGAGTTATATGCCATAGTCTGGGCATTGAAAACTTTGAGGAATTATCTTTACGGTGTGAGTGATCTAGAAATTCACACTGACCATCAACCTTTGTCATTTGCTGTTTCTGAAAGAAACCCGAATATTAAAATAAAAAGATGGAGATCCTTTATTGAGGAATTTTCACCGAAAATAATTTATAAACCAGGGGCAACAAATGTTGTTGCTGACGCATTGTCAAGACAGATACTGAATAATTTAACAAGTTCTGAGGAATCGGATCAATCAATTGATTCGGTAACAAATACTCAACATTCTGCGGAAAGCAGTGATGAATATCAGATTCATGAAACAAAAAAGCCACTGAACCACTTTAAACAGCAGATTCTAATAAATGGTGGAGCAAGAATAACCGTCTTAGAGACCATTTCTAATTTTAATAACAAACGAATTTTAATTGAGTATGACATACCGCAAAATATAGTTAGTGTTTTGAAGGAATATATGAATCCAAAGGTGGTTACGGGAATATACTGCACGCCTGAGGTGATTTATGAAATAAAAAATGTGTTAAGAGAAGCATTTCCAACAGTGAAATTTTTATATACTAAATTGTTCGCTAATGATGTCACTAATTGGGAGGATCAGGGAGCAATTATTGAACAAACACATAATAGGGCACACCGAAATTATAGGGAAAACTTAGCTCAGATCAGACAAGAATATTATTGGCCATTAATGGTTAGACAGTTTAAGCAATATGCAAAAAATTGCAACATATGCAATAATAATAAATATGAAAGGCATCCGAAATTAATTCCTATAGGTGAAGCACCTATACCAGAAAAAGAAGGAGAACAACTCCATATAGACATCTTTTTCGCTCAAAAATTAAAATTTATTACGTGTTTGGATTCTTATTCGAAGTATCTAGTTATTAAATATATTGAGGATAAGACAAATTTAGAAGATAAAATTTTAGAACTTTTACAAACGTTTCCAGATGTTAAAAGTATAGTTATAGATAACGAACCAGGTTTTAGTACGATACAGTTTAAGTCTTTAATGGAAAGGTTCAACATACAGATTTACTACTGTGCACCACGTCACAGTACTAGCAACGGACAAATAGAGAGGGTTCACTCCACACTGATAGAAATATCTCGATGTTTGAAGCAGGAACATAGTTTAATAAGTGATTATGAGTCAATTATGAGGGCAGTTCAGCAGTATAATAAGACAATTCATTCGGTTACAGGTAAAAAGCCTTGTAATATTTTGTTTAATAGGGAAGCACATGGAAATATGAGGGATATGTTAAAAAATGCTCAGGAAAAAATGTTGGAGCATCACAACAAAAAACGGGTTAAAAAGAATTATCATAGAGGTGAGGTTATATATGAAAAGTTATATGGGGAAAGGAATAAACTAAAACCCAAATATAAAAGACAAATAGTAGTAGAAGATTTAGGGAATAGGGTTAAAATACAAAGCAGAAACAGAATAATTCATAAGGACAATATTAAAGTTTAATTTCATTAATAACGTTATATGTCACCATAATCACATCAGACATAATTGATTATACAAGAGAAAACTATTTATATTAAGTATCCAAAAGTAAAAAACGTATGTAAATTATTTAAGGCAATAGCTGTGGCACAGAAAGATGGAAAATTGTGGATTGAAAATGAAATAATAAAATGTGAAAATAAATTTTATTCAGTAAAATTTTGTAAAAAAGAATTAAATGATGCATTTTGTATGATAAATGAAAATAATACATGTTTGTCAGATATGTTGAATAATAGACACGCTAATTGTACAAAAATAAATGAAAAAAATGAGCTAATAGAAATTGTAAAAGATGGTGCTATAATTGCATCAGGCAATCATACAGTAAATAATCATACAATAGATGGAGTTTATTTGATAACATTTCAGGATAATGTAACAATTGATAGTAAAAAGTACGAAAATCCAACAGGAAAAATCTTAAACCATTTAAAAGACGGAAAATTTAAACCATTTTTTGTAAAAGAATACATTGAAACAAAAATATTGATCTGAAATTGGACAATGTCAATATACTTACTCCAATGAAACAGGAAATAAAAAGAAACCCCATTTGGTGGTCATTTACGGCTTTGGTATTAATAACAATAACAACATATTTTGTTTATAAATTGATTATTTATATTAATTTTCAAATTCAATTGAAAAAATCAAAAGAAAAAGGAAAAATATTATTGAAGTTGTCAAATCAAATCAACCACTTAACAGCTTTATATTCGAAGACGGGACGCTTCGATTTAGAAGGGGAGGAGTTAACACCACCCATACCACACACTACTTACCAATAATGTAAACATTTAATCATAATTTAAGACCACACACAAATTACCAATAATGTAAACATTTAACCATAATTTAAGACCACACACAAATTACCAATAATGTAAACATTTAACCATAATTTAAGACCACACACAAATTACCAATAAATAATAGAAGCACTTATGTATTAATAGCGAAAGTGTCAAATATGTCATTGACACTTTGCTAATGAAGGAAGCGGCCGTCACCTAACACTTATGGTCCGCTTTCCATAGAATTAAGATAAACATAGAATCCTAAGCCTCACACATATTAATAATTAAGCTAGGGTTATGAATGTAGTAGTAAGTAAATATGTTATAAATAAGAAGGAATGAATAAAGAGAAGGGGACTTATTATTGAAACACCAAGCAAGGCGGTTTACTTTTTAAAAACCTTCCGCGCTTCGTGCGAAAGTTAAGTTACACATATTTATATGTGCGTACGCACACTTGATGCCCTAGCTTATGTAGGTACATATTTCTATTCTGAACTCCCAGAACTCCCAAAACTATATTATCTATTAGTATGCACATACGCATGTACATATAGCTACTCCCACCGGGCAGTTACTTTATTTCTCTCCAAGCATATGTCATCCAAAGCAAAAAATTTAAGCCTTGCGACTACAAGAACAAAATACATTCATAAGCGCTAAAACTCTAAACTTTCGACTACAAAAACAAAAACCATAGGAGTAGCCGTAGGCGACATGATTCTTGTAGTCGCGGCGGCTCTTAACAGTTTCAAATATTGTACAGCACAACATACATATAGCAAACTAATTCATTGATAAGTTCGAGCTCAAATTTCTATGAACAAAGTACTTTCATTCAATATGCCAATTTTTTTCATCAATGACAAAATTTTACATCTAAGTTTGAAGAAATCAAATCAAAATAGTCAATACTGAAATATTTTTTACCAATATTTGGTGAATCGTGAATTGTCAAATGGTTGCGGCACCATTTATGTAAGTGTATGTTTGCACCCATATACCTGTGTGTATGTACATGTGTTTTTTTCTACATATGTTCGTCAAGTGCTCACATGAGCGTACAGTCAGCGTACACAGATGCAGAAACAGAAAAGCTTAAAAAAAAGAAGAATAGCTTAAAAAGAATCTAGTCCCGAATATTTCGATACTAGAGAAACTTTCGAAACAATTATTTTTTGTTCTCTGATAGCACCTTGTCATGTCGGTCTCCTTGCCACGGGGATGATGCTTAAGTCGTGATTTAACCCCATGTTAAGGAGATATTAACTTACCACGAACTAAGGCGCAGCTCCATATCGGAATTGGGTTTCCACCCATCCGCGGAACGGCAGAATTGGTGGCCACCCAAGTACTATGTGGAGAGTACCGTAACGACAACCTGGCAGTAGGTATAAAATGCTTCCTTTTTCTACAACGTGGAGGCTAACGATGGATCATTCTGCACGAGGTAGGCCACTTTCGGGAAATCCTCCCGTCGAGCAACCAACGGCTAGGGCATCGGGTGTGCAGGCCCGAACCCCACACCCCCCCGTTACCGGAACTGACACTCAAGGAGGAACCGCTCTACTAGTGGTGAAAAATGGCACATTGGCTATGCCAATGGAGCGCCGAGTGAGTGTGAACTGAACAAGTTGTGGAGGATGTTCGAACGCAGGTGTTGGTCTATCCGCAAAGCAGACCAAACGAAGAAAACAGAAGGCGAAGAAAGCCGAACCATTAGCTAGGGTAAGTACTCAACCTCCGTCAACTTCGACACCTGTAATTGAAACGGGAAGGCGTGGCAGAACCTCTGTAACGTTGCACTCTTCCGGAAACGAAACGGGGTCTGTGCCAACGACCGGGATGAGGAGAAAGGCAAATAAGAGAAAAGTCGAGAGACGGAATTCGGAAATGCCTGCATCCTCGACCCAATCCAAGGCAGACAAACCTTTGCTTGACAAGGTAAAGGCTAAGGGACCTCAAATGTCGAATGACACTCTTCCGTCAACGTCTGGCGATCCTTCGTGAGAATGGCAGCAAAGGAAATGACGGTGGAGGTACATACCGACAAACAAGACGGTCTACTGTCCAAAGGGCAACAAGACTATATTGACAGCTATCTTTGGAAAGCTATCGGTGAGTCGAGGTGTGGTGGACGGTATCGTAAAGGTGCACTGTTACAATGCTTTTTCCCGAGAATGGCTGGAAAAAGAGATAGCGAAAATTCGAAAACTGCGAAAGCAGCAAGTTCGTTCTTGTTGAGAGTAGCAAAGAAAGGTTGGCACGAGCCAGTGTCTGGATTCCGGGTCCTTCCTGTAGTTCAGCGGAACTCCTCACACGCATTCGTGTTTACAAACAAGATCTTCACACGACTCTCTGCAGAGTATACTCGTGCACCAGGCAGGAATCCGCTACCACTTCGGAGGCGGGTTCCCACCTGGTATTGGGTATCGATCTTGGGGCTCTCTGAAGGTGCTAAAGTCGAAGTATGGGTACCGTCCTCACCTACATCTGGGAGGAATCCATTTCCGTGTCCAGGCTTAGATGGAGGACAAAGCGTAAGTATACTGAGTCTCATGACTGAAGTAATATTTACACAGATAAATCTGCAGCATAGCAAAGCGTCTACGGCTATTCTGTGCCAAACAAACCCACACATAATGCTAATACAAAAACCATGGGTATGTCACAAGCGTATCTGTGGTCTAGGTGCTATGTCGTGGGGACAAATACTTCATTGTGAAGGGAATGTGAGACCGCGAGCATGTATTATCATGCCGAGGTTGATCGAGCACACGATGTTAAAAGAGCTATGCTCAGGAGATATCGTTGTTGCAAAAATAAAGTACTGGAAGAGTGGGAACAGTGTCGAAGTTATCACAGTTTTGACCTACCTACCCTACGACTCCTTACAGCCACCTCTTTCGAGGGAACTAAGAGGAGTGGTCAAGTATGCAGAATCCAATAATCTTGGGCTAATAGGGGGCTGTGACGCAAATTCACAATGTATGGGGAAGCAGCAAATGCAACCCCAGAGGTCTCAAGTTACTGGATTTTATCCTGTCATCCGATTTGCTCATTCAAAACACTGGTAACAAACCAACTTTTGTGACAAAGAGGAGACAAAAGGTGATTGATTTAACATTTACCAATAGGTCAGGTGGACATCAAATCAATCGATGACGAGTTGTGGAAGAGGACTCTCTTTCTGATCATCGTCTTATTGAATTCCGACTGGGAATAATACCTTCCGGTAGGAATCCTCGAAATGTGGACTGGGACAGGTATGGTGAGCTTGTAACAGAGCGATTACCAAACCTGAAAAAAATCAAATCAATAGAAATGATTGAAGATGCTACTTTGAAATTAGACGGTACTTTAATCAATTGCTTTGAGGAACTGTGCCCATTTCGGCAAAGTAGACAGGGGAAAGCGGTTCTTTGGTGGAACCCTGAACTGTCGAAGCTTAGTGTGCGGTCCAGAAAACTTCTTAATAAGGCCCTAAAGACCCAAACTGAAGAGGACTGGGCTAATCATCGACTTATACAGAGAGAATATAAGAAAAAAGTATGGAAAGCCAAACTTGAATCCTATAGAAATTTCTGCAGTAACGTCGAAGAAATGAGGGAAACAGCGAGACTTTGCAATGTCCTTCATCTAGACCGCTCAGTAAGGCTAGATTCCATTCGAAAACCTGATGGTTCATACACCATTTCAAAATCGGAAACGTTTAATGCTCTACTCGAAACCCATTTTCCGGACAGTACGAGTAGAACTCTCTCCGAAGAAGAGAGTGGCATGAACAATAACGGTAGCAACGGTGGAATCTCTAGGTACAGCTGGTATATTGCGAGTCGAATAGTGACAAAAGAAGCGATAAGCTTTTCTTTATCTTCATTTGAAAACTTTAAGTCCCCTGGGCCTGATAGAATATATCCAGCAATTATTAACACGTTCGCAGACCTGAATACTATAGCATTCATTTTTATAGTGATGCAAAATTACGTGAATGCTACAGCGTACAGTAGAGTGATTAATATACATTTCAAAGTAACGACCAATTTATTCATTAAGTAATTTCATATAACAGTTGTAATACGGCGTTCCGACTACTCTTATAATGTATGTATTATCAGATTTTGGATATTACAACTAGTTTAAAAAAAATTGCTTGTCTATTTGTGCAGCTCCCTGAAATTTTTAGTGTCCGCGAACGTGTTAAGAAAGGAGGAGACAGGCTGATTGGGGCCCTGAAAAGGATCTTCACAGCCTGTCTTGCACTTGGTCATATACCATTTCAATAGCGACGCGTAAGAGTAGTATTTATTCCGAAACCCAGAAAACACGACTATTCCGTTTAGACCAATCAGTTTGACATCGTTCCTGTTCAAAAGTCTAGAACAAGTGTTGGAGAAACGTATTCTAGTGGGGGTATTGCCGAGAAGTCCACTTAGTAGGAATCAACATGCTTACCAGAGTGGGAAATCATGTGAATTAGCCTTATACGATCTTTTAGCAAGATTGTAGCCGGACTGGAAACTGACGAGTTCACAATGAACGTGTTCGTTGACATAGAGGGGGATTTTGATGATGTCACATTTGGCCCAATATGTTCCTCTGCCGAACGACTTGAAGTTAATGAAACCATTGTAAAGTTGATATATTCCATGTTCTCTGAGAATATGTTAACCGCTGGTGGGAACAGTGATGAACTAATCACCGTCAGGGCCAAGCAACGATGTCCCCAAGGGGGGTTTCTTTCTCCGCTGCTGTGGTGCTTCATCGTAGACTCGCTACTAGAGATGCAGGAACTCGGTTTTCATATCCAAGCATATTCGGACTATGTCTGTGAGCTAACATCGGATAAATCCCTAAGAAGGCTTTGCACGAAAGTGCAAAGGATTCTTGACAAAATCGATGACTAGTGCATGAGACAAGGTCTTTCCGTTAATCCAAACAAAACCACAATAGTTTTGTTTACGAGAAAATGGAAATAGGACAGACTCAGTCTTCCAACACTGAAAGGTGTGACACTTGGTCTTTCCGATGCAGTTAAATATCTAGGAGTAATCTTGGATAAAAAGTTGGCTTGGGAGACACACGTTTCACTGAAAGTGAAGCGCGCATTAAGGATTTTTCAGCAATGCCGTAGAGCCTTTGGCAAAACCTGGGGTCTGAAACCGGCAGTGGTCCTATGGATTTACACAGCACTTATCAGACCAATCATCACTTACGCTTCTGTGGTATGCTGGCGATGGAGCATGGTTAAGTCCACAATCCGGGAACTATACAGGCTACAAGGAAGTGTATGTTTATGCATCACGGGTGCCATGAGTACAACCTCCGGTGATGCCCTAAATGCTATGCTTGATTTGTTCCCCCTGGATCTTAAGATACAACAGGAAGCAATAAAAGCAATGTGTTGACTCCATAAATATGGTTTCTGGGACGAAAACGGAACTTCGGGACACAGAGAAATCTTTAAGTTGCTATCTGAGCAGTATTCTCTGTTTTTGGCACCTAAAGACGACCTGATACCCACAGATTCATTTGGAAGGAAATTTTATGTCAGACTTTCTTTGCGTGATGAATGGTTCAATCCAGAATGCATGCAGGAAAGTTTGACGGATATTTTCTTTACCGATGGGTCCAAGAATGAAATAGAGTCTGGAGCCGGATGGGACTTAAACGATAGTAATAAGTATCACTATGCTATGGGGGAAATGGCAACTGTTTTCCAAACAGAAGTTTTTGCCATCCTGAAAGTAGCCGAATGAATAATCGAGAGGAGGTGAAGCGGGAAACAGTTTGGATTTTTCAGTGACAGTCAAGATGCACTGAAGTCCCTGGAGAACGCGAAGCAAACCTAAAAGATTGTTCAAGAATGTAAGATAAGCTCAATTTGGTTGCAAGACAAAACAGGCTTGTACTTATATGGGTTGCGGGATAATCCGAATCAGTTTCGCAGGAATCATGAATTCGATCAGCGATTATGTAGGCAATCTGCATAAAGAACGATGGTCCGGTCTAGAACGCTGCAGAACTGCAAAGTGTTTTGTGACAAGTCCGAACAGAAAACTGTCAAACTTTCTACTAAAACTTTGAAGGAAAGACGTTCGGTTTATGGTCGGTATCATTACAGGACTCAACCTATGGGGTCAGCATATGACCACCATTGGAATCACGGAGGACCCAGTGTGCCTATCATGCTTGGAGGAGGTGGGTAGCACTAAGCACTCTCTCTGTGAGTGTCCTGCCTTTGCTAGAGCACGGCTACGAGTTTTGGGTTCCGATATCATAAGAGTGAGTAATATTCGTCCCATAAAACTGGAGGATATTTACAGATTTGTCAAAGAATCTGGAAAAATCTCACAGGACTAAATAACTCTGTCTTTATTCTTTCCTATCTCTTTCTCTGATACTTTTCTCCTTCCCTCCTAGACTATCAACCCCCTTTCCAAAACTTTAAATATAATGGGCTTTTTAGACTGAGTGGTTTATAAGCCACCATATCTCGTGGTGCTCGTTGGCTCGACCTTTTCAAATTTTAGTCTCACAGGCTACGAATAGTGTGAATTGTCAAAAATGAAGTCTAACCGCGAAGACTTTTTCACTTCGTTCAGCTCGACACCGGGGAACTTCTTAACAGAGCTGATTACAGTGAATTATGTACACGAACATTGGCTCTGCTAAGTTTTTGACTTCTGTATGAAATCAATTGGACGAATACCGACGCTATTTTGCAAGTAATTTGCTTGTGCATTACTATGTGCCCTTGGTAAACGAAATTTTATTCAATTAATATTTTCAAACAAAGTTAAATAATTTTAAATCAAAGTAACTTTAATGTTTGTTGATTTAATTTAAAAAGAAGAATTCGAACAAAATACATTACAAAACGACTTGACATTTTGTTGTGTGCGTTTTAGGAAATTTAAAACTTCATACAAATTTGATGTAAATCTTTACTTATTTTTCGAGTCGAAAATGAGGGAATTCATAAAGCATACAAGTGTGTATGTCTATCATTATATATCCAGTGTTCAATTGCATCTTCAATTCTTATTGTGTTACATATGTAAATGCACACGCACTGCAGCAACCATGGCCTATCTCACGACGCATCATATTTACATTTGAATATGAATTTAATTGTTCCTTTGGCAAACGAAATTTTCTTCAATTTACTTTTTATTACAGGGAGTAATATATGTATGTATGCATTATCTAGATAGTATAAATCTTTGAAATTTAAATAAATAAAAGAAAACTTCAAAGAAACGTATTTGAATATTTTGGGAGAACTAACATCAATTGCATCTTTAATAGTGTTGCACGTGTATGTATGCACTGAAGCAACCATGACTTGCTTCACGAGCATCGCCTTATCAGTTTTCATGCAATGATTAGGGAATAAATATCCTAATGATCGAATTCCAACCTAACAAATGCTAAAACAATTCTCTTTTACTAATGCATGAATATATAACCGCTCACAGAGGGCACTCAGTTTATTCCTCTAAATGCGTATGCCGTTCAAAGCTAAAAATCTATGCCTACCGACTACAAGAACAAAATGCATTCATAGGCGCAGCTGTAGCGGCCATGATTATTTACCTGCGACGGCGCTGAACAGTTTCAAATATTAAAAAGCACAGAAAAAACCAATTCATTGATAAGTTCGGGCTCATATTTCTACGAGCAAAGTACTTTCATTCATAAAACGAGCCGCCCATATGCCAATTTTCTCGACCATTCGAAAATAGTCAATATTGGAATATTTCGCGTATAATTATTTGCTAATATTTTTTAAAGGCTTGCTGACCAAATATTAACTATAGTGTTTTTTCTTAAATATTATTGTATTTGTCTAACTCTACTTTATATAAATGTCCGAGCTCTTTTTTGTCTTGTATTTTGCAAGTTTTCTTGTTTGTAATTTCTGTGTACGATTGAATTGAAGTTTGTTTAGGCTTTTTGCAGTTTTAGAAAATAGGCTTGAAGAACGAAAATAAATGTGAAACATAAACACAATACATATTTTTTTATTTAAAACCATATCAGTTCAGTGTCCGAGTTCTTTATTGAGCCACTGTAGGTAATGAATATGTGTATACTAATATTTATAGTTTTGCTGGAAGTTCAAAATACAAATATGGGCTAGGGCAACAAGTGTGCGTACGCACATACAAATACGTACATGCATATGCAAAAGAGAATTGTTTTAGCATTTGTTAGGCAGGACTTCGAGCATTCGGGTATTTATTACGTCGATTATTATTAAGTCGATGCCTCGTGAGGTAGGTCATGGTTGCTTCAGGGCATGCATATGTATGTGTCCAACACTATAGTTATTAAAGATGCAATTGAACAAAGTTGTCCCATATATGCTAATACGTTTCTTTTAATTTTTCTTTTCTAAAATTTCAAAGTTTTATACTACAACGCACGCTCGATAACGTGAACGCCCTAATGCATGAACACCCGAAAACATGAACAGACAGTTTTGTGCATTGACAACTCTAAAACGTGAACAAAGCCAAAAAGCTCTATAACACGAACAATACACGTTAAAATTATTTGAATGTAGCTTACATTGATCTGAAGTAATTCTGAAATTGGGCATTTTATTCGTAATTGCATGTAAGGAGTAAAATATTTCAGTCGCGGTTTTGGTTTTACAAAAAGTGTTTCGTGTTATGTTTTCTGGTGAAAATGAGTTCTAAAAGACCTTTGTGCTTGACATTAAAACAAAAGGCTAAAATTGTCGGCTTTTTAAAAGAAGGCTCATCATTGACGATTTTAGCAATGAAATATAATGTTCGTAAATCGACAATTTGTAACATTAAAGCGAAAAAGCAAGTGCTTTTAAAATGCGTAAACAACACGTATTGTGGACCTGGAAAAAGAAAAACACTGCGTTCTTCAGAGTTGCCCAAAATGGAGAGAGCCCTTTATGGTTGGTTTATCCAAATGCGAGATAAAAACTGGCCAGTAAGTGCTCTAATGTTGAAAGAAACACAAAGAACAAAAACACTGCATGTAAAATTTAAAGAAAATGAAGCAAACTTCGTCGCTAGGGATGGATGGTTAAAAGGATTCAAGAAGAGATACGGTATTCGTCTCCTTAAAATATCAGGCGAAAAACTGTCTTCGCAATTTGGTTGGTGTATGCAGCAGGAATCTGCATAAACCCCCATTTAGTTTAAGTTATAGAAAATACTTTGTATTATTCCTACAGGCATTCTTTCTTTGTTATACCTACAGGCATTCCTTCTAAAATAACAGTAGAAACATCCGATCTCTGTAACCGTACCAAAAATTAGCATGTACATACATATAATATTGTTATCATATTTGTTTTTCCATCTGTATTTTTCGTTAAGCTAACAGTGCCTGCTTTGCAGATTTGATACTATAAATAAGGTTGCGAAAATACATTGCACCCTCTTCTACTTGGCGCGTGAACAAATCCACACATTGTTTTTCACTCGGAAAAAATAATTAACAGGATTAAGAAAATACTTAATTCCTCAAAACATTGGTGACCCCGACGAGATCGAATAAATCATAATATACATATATAATTATTCGATTAACCGTATCGTTTTAGAATTTTCGTATCCCAAGTAGAAGTAATTTCGGTACGCATATTTGTACGCACATAGTTTAAAACATATGTACATTTTCGTCGCGGCCGTGAATGTTTGTATACCCATTTACACAAGTACAGCTATCGAAGGCAAAACAGGTTGTTTTTCGCTTAAAATAAAGACATTTGGTGTTTTTTCTATTAACTGTTAACGATTAGTACAAACATAAAGACAATTAGTGCAGTGAAAAGTAAATAGAACTCAACAAAAGAAAATATATTTATAAAATGCCGAAAGAGTGTAAATCGTCTGATGAGAATCCTGGTGTGGCAGGTGAAATCGCTTTCTACAAAAAGGAAGGCAATGCGTTTCAACGCCAGCTAGATAATCTCAATAGCTTCCTTACGAACGAGCAACTAAAAAACTTAGATGAGGCCGAACTTTCTGCGCGACTTAAACATGCTGAGCGTTTGCAGGCAAACTTCGAAAATGCACGATCAGCACTTAGGCGATTGGACCGCAAGGAATTCGAGTCTGATGCTGACGAAAATTTCTCCAAAGTGTATATTGAGGTAGAGGCAAAAATTAATCGTTGGCTGAATACAAAACATAAGTCATCTGGCGCGCACTCTTCAACACTACGACAATTCTCTTGGGACGACATTACGCCGCAGCAGTTACAACGACGATCCAGGCTACCTGAGCTCAAAATTCCAGTTTTTAGTGGCTCCTATCTCGACTGGCCATCGTTTTTCAGCACGTTTACTTCAGCAATAGACAAAGACGTGGAGATGTCCAAATTAGAAAAAATGCAGTACTTGATCACCAGTCTCAGTGATGCAGCTTTAGACACTGTGCGCTCACTCGAGCCCAGTGAAGAGAATTATGACAAAGCTTTAGATTTATTAAAAGTACGTTTTGATAATAAATTACTTCATTTCCAGGCACACATAAAGGCAATTTTCGGGCTACAAGGTATGGAAATGGGCGCATCAGATGGGTTACGAAAATTAAGCGATCAAGTAAATGCACATCTTCGAGCGCTGCAAACTTTAGCAACTACTGAAGAGATATATAATGGTTTACTCATACACCTCATCACAAGCAAACTGGATAGACAAACGCACGAAAAATGGGAAGAGAATTTATCTGCATACAAATTACCTACATGGATTGACATGTCAACGTTTTTGGAAAGAAGATGCCGCATGATGGAGAATTAGGAAAACGCTATGGTCATACAGGCCCCTAGCAAACAGGTGGAAAATATTGTATCTCAAGCAAAATCAAATGCAAGCGTACTCGTTACTGTAGGTGGTGGCAAGCCCACTCCACTCTGTATTTTTTGTGATTCCAAAGAGCATTTCATTACTGGTTGCACTTCGTTTTTGAATCTTTCTCCAAATTTGCGTTATAAGGAAGCAAAAAAATTTCATTTGTGCTTAAATTGCCTACGCAAGGGTCACACTATCAAGCAATGCAAAGCTGGCAATTGCAGGTATTGCCAAGCAAAACATAACACTTTACTGCATTTAAATGGCAAGCAAGATAGTGTACCAAAATCAATTGTGGCATCTCCTGTAACAAATAGCCAGGTTACAACATCGCAATCAGCCCTATTAACATCATTAGTTGCAAGTCCCAAACCTTTAGCCTCGAAAAATGTGTCTACCAATTGTGTGCTGTTAGCAACGGCCATCATTTTAGTAAAAAATCGTGCAGGCACATTAATTCCTTGTCGCGCTATTTTAGACTCTGCGTCTCAATTAAATTTCATTACATCCCGGTTAGCAAATCAACTTCAACTTCGGTCTCATCACTCACCAGTTTCAGTATCTGGCATTGGAGAATCGAGTCTCAATGCAGACAGATGCGTCGACATATTTGCCCAAGCGCAAGATGGTCGGTTTTCGACATCGTTCACAGCTTTAATAACACAAAGAATAACAGAATATCAGCCGAATTTTGATATCAGCATTGAGGGCTGGAACATACCAAACAACATTAACTTAGCTGACCCATCATTCTTCAAAGCAAACCGTATTGATGTTTGGATCGGTGCGGAATTATTCTACGACTTAATTTGCGTTGGACAATTTAGAATTGCTGATCACCTACCAACACTGCAAAAAACTAAGTTGGGCTGGGTAGTTTCTGGAGGCGTATCACATATCAGTAATAAATTAATAACTCTTTCGGCATTCAGAAATTTAACACCGCCACATGATAGTGCTGATACACTTTCAAACATTGTTAAACGCTTTTGGGAGGTCGAAAATGGTTTCGATTCTACTCCAGCATTATCAGAAGAGGACGCTTTTTGTGAGCAGCATTTCATACAAAATTTTCTTCGCTTGCCTTCAGGGGACTACTCAGTTAGACTGCCACCTAAATCCGATATTGATGCTCTTGGTGAATCGCATTATCTTGCTTTACGTAGATTCAGGGCGCTAGAAAAAAAACTCCAAAAGGATCAATCCACAAAACTTTTATATTCGGCATTTATGCAGGAGTATAAGGATCTTGGTCATATGTCGCTGGCATCATTTCAAGCAGACAAACCAGTTTACTACTTACCGCATCACTGCGTTAAAAAGCAAGACAGTACCACTACAAAACTGCGCGTGGTTTTTGATGGGTCCGCTAAAACTACTTCAGGGTATTCGCTAAACGATTTGTTGCTACCAGGGCCAATCATTCAGCCAAAACTTTTTAACATCTTGCTTCGCTTTAGACTTTTCAAAGTTGCACTACTTGGCGACATATGTAAAATGTATCGCTGCATTAAAATGAGTAGCCCTGATGACCAGTTGCAGTGCATTCTTTGGCGCGATGACCCATCTGAGCAAATCAAGACATACAAGTTAAACACGGTCACATATGGAACGAGGCCTGCTGCTTTCCTAGCTATTCGAGCTATGCATCAGCTTACATTTGATGAGGAGGAATCATTTCCAGTCGGCGCTAAAATCATTCGAAGAGATTTTTACGTGGATGATTTGATATCTGGTGGCGATTCAATCGAGGAGGTCATACAAATGAAGCAAGAGATCAGACAGCTACTTCTACGAGGAGGCTTTCCAATTCGAAAATGGTGTTCTAATGAAGTTGATGTTTTGAAAGATGAAGACGAAAGTAATTGCGAAAAATTCATAAAGTTTCATGATGGTACAGATGTGACAAAGGCACTTGGCCTTGTGTGGGAACGTATCTCAGACAACTTTCTATTCAGTTTCACACCAATCTTGAATTCGCAGAAAATAACAAAGCGATCTATTCTTTCAGTCATAGCGCGGTTCTACGATCCACTTGGCTTAATATGCCCAGTTATCACAAAGCTGAAGATCTTCATGCAAGCCTTATGGAAGGAAAAACTGGTTTGGGACGAAAGCCTGCCGCAATCGCTACAGTCCATTTGGTTGAACTTGTGTGGTCAACTTTCATTCGTTAGCAATCTTCATTTTCCACGATACGTGCTTGCACTGCAAGCCCGCGTCCAAATTCATGCCTTTTGTGATGCCAATTTATCCGCTTATGGTGCTTGTGTTTACACACGCGTTGAAAAGCACGGCGTCAACAAAATACATCTTCTATGTTCCAAGTCCAGAGTTGCACCTTTGAAGTCGATCACGGTTCCGAAACTCGAGTTGTCTGCTGCGTTGTTGTTAGCGGAATTGGTTTCAAATATTTTGGAAAATAGCCAACTATCATATGAGTGCCATTGTTGGTCGGATTCAATGGATGTATTGTCGTGGCTACGATCTGCTCCCAGTAATTTTAACATATTTGTATCAAATCGCGTAGCTAAAATACAATCGCTTACATCAGGTATGACCTGGCATCACGTTCCAACCGAACTGAATCCTGCGGATATTCTTTCGCGCGGCTGCACTCCAAAAGAGCTTCTAAATAACACTCTTTGGGCTAATGGACCTTCATTCCTCCAATTTGTTTCAGCGCATTGGCCAAGCAATATGGATTTCTTATCTAATCTTCCAGAAAGACGGCGCCATGTTTTAATTGCTGCAACTCAAATCGATGAAACTTACGGTTGCAAGTTCCAAAATTCATTCAGCAAGTTACAGCGTGCGTTTGCGTACGTTTACAAATTTTGCTACATTAAATCAAAACGAACTTTACCATCAGCTGGATTTCTCATTGTCGACGACATTAAAGGTGGTACACTGCTGCTAATCAGGCATATCCAGCAAGTGCACTTCGCATCAGAATACAAAATACTGAAAGAAAACAAACAGTTGCCTTCCTGCAACCATTTACTGTCACTCAATCCATTTATCGACGACTTTGGTTCATTACGCGTTGGAGGGCGCCTCTATAATTCGAATTTAGAATTCGAGGCAAAACACCCACTTTTGCTACCTAACCAGCATACAGTCACTTCCGCACTCATTGAATTCTATCATCGTAAAATATTGCATGCAGGACCGCAGAGCTTATTAGCATCAATTCGTCAGCACTTTTGGCCTATTGGTGGGCGCAAAACAGTTTCAAAAGTCATTAATAAATGCTTGAGGTGCTTCCGCCTTAAGCCCATGGTACTGCAGAAAATTATGGGTCAACTTCCAACAGACCGTGTGAGACCATCTAGACCTTTTAATACAACAGGGGTTGACTATTGTGGACCACTCCAGTACAAATGTGAGGTGCGCAACCGGCCACCCGTGAAATGCTACGTATGTATCTTTGTTTGTTTTTCAACGAAAGCATGTCATCTTGAGCTTGTCCAAGATTTTTCGACGTCATCGTTCATTGCTGCACTCAAACGATTTATCAGCATTAGAGGCAAGCCAAGCACTATTTGGTCTGATAACGCTACAAATTTTGTTGGGGCAAAAAATGAGCTAGAAGAGCTGCGAAAACTATTCGCCGATCAAAATCACAATAGAGCAGTAGCTGAAGCTTGCATTGAAAATCAAATAGATTGGAAATTTATTCCTCCCCGCTCGCCCCATTTTGGCGGCTTATGGGAAGCTGCGGCCAAGTCCGCAAAACTTCATTTTTATCGCACCGTTGGCGTCTCTATTTTAACCTTCGATGAGCTTCGCACTCTCATTTGTGAAATTTCTGCTATTTTAAATTCTCGTCCCCTTTGTCCAATTACAGAAAATCCAGACGATCTTGACGTGCTTACACCAGCGCACTTTCTCATTGGTGGGTCATTTACAGCCATAGAAGAACCAATTGTTACGCATCTAAATATGAACCGTCTAAGCCGGTGGCAGCGAATTTGTCAGATGCAGCAAATCTTTTGGCAAAGGTGGAGCACTGCGTATCTATCATTACTGCAAGAGAGGTGTAAGTGGCGAAATCCCATGGCAAACATACAACAAGGTGCTATGGTGCTTTTAAAGGATGACAATCAACCGCCTTTAAAATGGAGTCTGGGTCGGGTTGAACACACCTTCAGTGGCGCTGACGGATATGTTAGAGCAGCGATCATTAAAACAGCAAATGGGCCAGTAAAACGAGCTAAAACTAAGATTGCAGCACTTCCGGTTGAAACAGATTTGGTTGAAAGCCTACACCTTCCAACGGGGGGAGTATGTATGCAGCAGGAATCTGCATAAACCCCCATTTAGTTTAAGTTATAGAAAATACTTTGTATTATTCCTACAGGCATTCTTTCTTTGTTATACCTACAGGCATTCCTTCTAAAATAACAGTAGAAACATCCGATCTCTGTAACCGTACCAAAAATTAGCATGTACATACATATAATATTGTTATCATATTTGTTTTTCCATCTGTATTTTTCGTTAAGCTAACAGTGCCTGCTTTGCAGATTTGATACTATAAATAAGGTTGCGAAAATACATTGCACCCTCTTCTACTTGGTGCGTTAACAAATCCACACATTGTTTTTCACTCGGAAAAAATAATTAACAGTATTAAGAAAATACTTAATTCCTCAAAACAGTTAGTTTATCCGAAGGCGAAATAAAAAATGGCCAGTAAGTGCTCTAATGTTGAAAGAAAAGGCAAAAACACTGCACGCAAAATTTAAAGAAACTGAAGCAAACTTCTTCGCTAGTGATGGATGGCTCCAAGGATTCAAGAAGAGATATGGCATTCGTCTTCCTAAAATATCAGGCGTAAAACTGACTTCGCAACCTCAGCTAGTGGATCCGTTTAAAGAAAAACTTAAAGCTCAAATGGCCGAATTGGAGTTGTGCAACGATTAGTTATATAATGCTGATTAGTCGGGGATATTCTGGAGGCTTTTCCCAGAGAAAACGTACGCGTCAAGTTTGGAGAAGAGAGCCCCAGGGGTAAAGTCCGAGAAGCAGCGAATCACGTTTTTATTCTGTTCAAACGCCACTGGATCTCACAAGCTTAAGCTTTTGGTAATTGGAAAGGCGAAGAATCCACGCTGCTTTAAAAGCTTTGAGTGTCCCACCGACTATAAGAGCTCGAAATCCACCTGGACGACGTCGACTATTTTCAAGCAAAGGTTTCATGAGTCATTTGTTCCCCAGGTGAACATTCCTTTTAAGTTTTGTCCGATTTTTAAGGTTTACTGCTTGTTTTTAAGGTTGGATCAAAATGCGAAAAAAATATCACCGACAAAGTCTGATTTGCTCGAGTCGTTGAAAAAAATTAACTTAAAAATAACTATAAATCTTTTAGATGCGACTTGGTTTCGTGTTGGTGAAGAAACATTAGCTAAGTGCTGGAACAGTATTTCAAATTTTGCGGTAAACAATGATGATCCCGAAGATAACGTTCCGTTGGCGGTTTTAAAAGAAAAATGGGAAGCTGAACTTCGCACCTTGATGAGCAACACCGTCAAACTCCTTAGTAGTTTAAACCCAGAGGTTCGTTCGTGTTTGCAGATATGCTCAAAGATATGTATGTGGGTTATTGAAAAAACTTTTTTTTAATTAAAAATTTCAGATTGAATTCACGTTACCAGCCATTCATGAATGGAACGAAGATATCGAGGGGGGCAATGCAGATGACGATCATCAACAGGAGGACGAATCCGATGATGACAGCGTATCAGAGGAACTGGACATATATAAGCCGACTGAAGCAGTTGAAATTTTCAACAAGGCGTTAATATAGGCTAGTCATGAAGACGTCGATCAAAATGATATGATATGTGCTAAGACGCTTAAGGGAGAAAGCTGTGCTCCAAGTTTTAGAAAAACAGAAAATACAAAAAAAGATGACTGATTTTTTTAAATAAACCATCGTATGACTAAATTTTCAAATAATATGTATCGAAAACAAGAATAAAATGTGAATTTAAATGTGAAAAAATATATTTACCTAGTTTTTTTGGGGCGTTCCAAACGTGAACACTTTTGCTAACGTGAACTGCCTTGGTTTGAATTAGTTCACGTTATCGAGCGGGCGCTGTATCTAGAAAGTGCGTACATATATTATTCCCTGTAATAAAATGTAAATTGAATAAAATTTCGATTGCCTAAGGAACAAATAAATACTTATTCAAATGACTTGCCAAATGCTATCGGCAATTTGATTTCATACAGATACCAAAAACTGTGCAGAACCAATGTACTTATAGATTTGCTTGAGTACAGAATATATTTGTTCATTTGATATGCCCATATGATTTGCTCATAGAGAAATGACTCAGGCACACAGGAAGATGGCATATGCAAATTTAAATATGTGATTTTATATTATATATGTATGTACATATATGAATATATATGTATATGCTGTGTGTATGTACCTATGTGCACTTCCCACAGCAAAAAATATTACGATTCCCTAAAACTTCTCAAGAAATCCAGGGCACATTCATAGGCACAGCATTGTACATATGTACAGTAACCTTCAAATCAGAGATCGTAAATTCATAGAGAAGGCTCAGGAACGAATGAGCAGGTTAAATGTCAGATGCTAACAAAACGCGGCTAAGAAATTTGTATAATTTCAACAGAATTAAATATAACGTTTGCATGAAATGAAATTTAAAATGCCATGATCTAGTGTTAAGCAAAATAAAATAATAAATTGGAAAAGTAATGAATTACAATCACAATGAATTAAAAAACATTAGCGACTAGGCCATCAGCTTATATTATCAAAATTATTTCAAAATATCTACATAAAAAATTTATTTACATCAAGGGTTAGTATTCAACCATAGGCGGTACTTTTTAGGGGTTGCATGGGTTTCGTCGGGTAAAAAAAGGCTTATTTTCACAATTTTTTTTTCTATGTAAAAAGTTATTTATTCTTCTGTCTTATAGATACATATTTAAAGAATAATTTATGAAATTTTCAAAAAAAAAAAAATTATAACTCCTCCATTGTGACGTCATTTCAGGTGACCTCTCGAAAAAAAGGTGCGTCCGCGTTGTCAGCATAACTCCTGACAGACGCATCAAAAATGAAAAAACAAAAATAAGTGATTTAGTTAAGACCATAAACTCGTGCTTGAACGAAGGAAAGAAAATAAAAGTATAAATTGGAATTTTGGCAGACATTTTTCCAAAAAAAATGAAAATTTCGGTCAAATTTGCTTGACATTTTGTTTTTTTTTAAATAGTTGTAATTGAAAAAACAAAAACAAAATCCTTCGTTCAAGCACGAGTAAATTGTATTTCGAACACCTGTGTAAAATTTCATCAAGATCGGTTGAGTAGTTTTCGAGAACATTTGACAACCGACTTTGAAAACACAGTTCCGAGAAAAACGCGTTTAAAGTTTTGAGTAACAATAAAAATGGCTTGCAGCGCACACCTTCCAAAGGCTGTATCTCCGAATTTATTATTCGGATCGACTTGAAAATTTAGGATAATATTTCTAAGATGTTGTAGAAATTAATAAGCCAAAATAAAATAAACCAATTTTTTTAACCAACGAAACCCATGTAACCCCTTAAATAATTATGTATACTCCTATACTACAAAGTGTTGAATACATATAACATCTACCATCCATATTTGTGTGGGCAGAAAAAAGTCTTGACCTGCCTAAGTCTGGACACCTAATATGCATATCTACACATAAAAAACTCAAGAGCAAATAGGCCAACATATGCAAACATATTCCTAACATATAAAAAAAACAACTCATTTAAACCGTATGCGTTTACATATATATATAATATTTATTTACATATGTTGGGACAATGTATGTACGTAGATGTTTCTATTCTAAGCCAAACAATGCATATTCGTACAGATATATCTACAGTGAATCAAAAAAGTATGGGCACACTCCAAAAATCAAAGTTCTCAGTGCTATAACTTTTCTTCGAATGAAAGTATAAAAAAGTAGAAAACGGTATTTTCTAAATGTACTTATTTATAACGTGTCTGAACAAAAAAAAAATTATTTCTACTAAGGTTTACAAGCTCAACCTTGAAAGGTAAAATAAGGCACAAATTCACATCAAAAAAGTAGGTAGCTTAATCAGCTTGCTCCGTTGCAGCTGTAACGTGCTAATACTTTGTGGGTCCTTCTTTAGACTGGATAACGGCCTGCAAACGTCTCTTCATACTATTTAGCAGATTTGAAGTTTCGGAAGGTGTTATTTTACTCCATTCAGCAATTATTGCCGCTTTTAAAGAATCCTTTGACGTTATGTGGTAAGATTGTTTCTTCCATTCCAGAAGATACCACACATGCTCTCCGGCGATTGGGGACGGGGTGTTTTAAGTTGTTTGCAATGGTATATCAACCACTCCTGCACAAGATAAGATAATGTTTTGGGTCAAGTTCTTGTTAAAATTGCTAAGTTGTCCCATTAATGCCCAGTTTTTCGACCCTTGGACTTAAATTTTCCTTAAGAATGTCGCGATACACATGCTTATCCATTGCCTCATCTATGAACACGAGCTTTCCGACACCAGATGCCCGAAACACCCCCAAACCATCATATTTCCTCCACCGTGTTTAACTGTTTTGAGCAGGTTGTTTTCTTGAAGCTCTTTATTTGGCTTTCACCAAATCTTTTGTACTCCATCTGATCCATATAAATTCGGTTTTGATTCATCGCTAAATATGTTGGTGTTCCAAAAAGCGTCGGGCTTATTTAAATGAAAAGCCAGTTCTAGCCTCTTTTTCTTATTTACCTTCGAAACTATGCATCGAGGAACCCGGCCAGGATACCCAGCCTTATATAAGGTATTCCGAACAGTTCGATAGTTAAAATTGATTTCAAATGAGTTTTGCAGGGTCTCGTACAATTTGACAGCTGAAGTTTTTGGATTTAGTGCCACCGTGGACACCACAATTCGCTCTTGCCGTTCGGTTAATTTTTTTGGGCGCTCAGATCTCCTCTCCGGAGCTATTTTGCAAATATTGCAATAATGCATAACCATGTTTCGAACGCTGGATCATAATTTATCGACAAGTTTGCCAATTTCGCGATAGGATTTTTTTCCTAAATACAGTTTTATCATTAATTGACGTAGTTCTAGGGAAATTTCAGCATTACGTCCATTTTGGTCTACGTCCGTTGAAATCACGATCAAAAGTGTTTGCCAATTCCTAAAATGTAAGTACTAATAAGTAAAAAAAGAGAGGGTGAAAATAGCGGGAGTGTACCGTTACGACGCCAAAAGCATAAGCTAACATAAAGAATGTGCCTATACACTTTTTATGTGAATTTGTGCCTTATTTTACCTTTCAAGGTTGAGCTTGTTAATTATTAATTTTTTTTGTTCAGATACCTAAATTTGGAAAATATCGTTTTTTATACTTTCATTAAAAGAAAAGTTATAGCACTGAGAACTTTGATTTTTCGACCGCGCCAATACTTTTTTGACTCCCTGTCATATAACCGCACACACTCACTTTATGCCTCTATATGCGTATATTCCAAAACTAAAATTCTAAGCCTAGCGACTACAAGATGCAAAATGCATTCATAGGCGCAGCTGTAGCGGTCATGATTATTTACCCGCGACGGTGCTGAAAAGTTTAAAATATTTAAAAGCTCGAGCTCATATTTCTACGAGCAAAGTACTTTCATTCACAAAACGAGCCGCCCATATGCCAATTTTCTCGACCATTCTAAAATAGTCAATATTGGAATATTTCGCTTTGAATTATTTTCCAATATTTGGTAAATATCGAATTTTTGTCGAGAGGTCGAATGCTCGACAACCGCAGCTGCTGTGCATCAAGTGCGCGCATGAGCATACAGTAAGTTGCAGAGAACAGCACAAGTAGCTTATAAAAAAAGTTCTGTGTCGGATGTTTCAATACTAGGGCAAAATTTCGAAACAATTTTTTTATGTTCTCTGATTGAAGGTCAGAAGTTAATTAAGTTTTACCGTAATATTTTTTGCTGTGGCAAGAACACATGCATATATGTACACATCTTATATATGTATATGCGTATTGCATATAAATTCACATATTTGTGTTTGCATATGCCATCTTTCTGTGTGCCGGGTAATTAAACATTTTCTATAGAGGATTTTGATTTGGTTGAAGGAGGGAATTCAACTCAGTGAAACAGACAGCAGAGAGCGTTATTGTATAGAGAAGTCTCAATGATGGGAATGCATGAACTTTGAAGAGTACTCGTTTTGCTCCAAAAGTTAACAGTAAGCGACTGAATTATGTAAATTTAGCAGCAGTCGATAAGAATTTGTTGGTGATTAGAAGCAAAGAATGTTAGGTATCTTTTTAAAATGACTGTATTTGATTTTTTTACAAATCATCCAAAATTATATACATATATGTACTATGTCTGTCTGTCTGGTGCTCTGTAAACTTTGTTGAATTCCCTTCAACCAAATCAAAATCCTCTATAGAAAATTTTTCATTACCAGGCCCACATGAAGATGGCATATGCAAATTTAAATTTGTGAATATACACATATGCGGCCACGGTCACTTGCCACAGAAAAAATATTACAATGCGCAAAAAATCTCCAAGGTATCCAGCGCGCGCTCACAGGCACATCATTGTGCTTTTGTTATGAACAGTGCTGAACAGTTCATATATCTTTCTCTGTCTGTCCATTAAATTACGTTGCTCAACCAAATCAAAATCTTTTATAGAGAATTGATTCATTACCAGGCACACGGGAAGATGATATATGCGCACATATAAAAGGTTTTTCCAATAAGGGCTGGTAGATGTTGAAATGGAATAAAATAAGCTGTGTGTGAGTTATTGACAAAATTATTTTTTTATTTTAAAGGCGCATATATGCCATTAAGTGTGGAATATGACATCATTCAAATGCCCGCCTAGGCTTCTTACGTTGGAATGGATCCGAGTGGTCCAATTTTCAATGACTCTTCCGCATAGATCCGGCTGAATTTCAGCGATGGCCTGTGTTATTTTCACCTTTAGAGCATCGGTCGATTGTGGTTTATTTGCATAGACCTAAGACTTCTAGAAACCCCACAGGAAAAAGTCTAGAGGGGTCAAATCGCATGACCTTTGTGGCCAATTCACATCACCCCTGCGAGAGATAACCTTACCCTCAAATCGATCATGCAGAATGTCAATCATGGCGTTTGCTATGTGGCACGTAGCGCCGTCCTGCTGGAACCCCATGTCGTCTAGGTCCGTATGGTTCAATATGGGCCATAAGAAATTGGTTATCATCGTTGTGTAGCGCTCGCTGTTGACGGTGACCGCCTCACCAACGTCGTTTTCAAAAAAGTACGGACCAATGACGCCGCCGGCCCAAAATCCACACCAAACGGTAACTTTTTGAGTTACCCAAAAATGCGCCTCGTCAATAAAAATGATTTTTCGCCCAAAATTGGGGTTCTCTTCCAAGCGATTCGAAGCCCAGTCAGCGAACAAACGGCGTTGTCTATGGTCATCAACTTTGAGCTCCTGGGTCAGTTGGATCTTGTACGGGTGTAGGCCCAAGTCCCGACGCAAAATTCGCCAAGTTGAAGTCTACGAAAGGCCAAGTTCTTGTGCACGGCGAGGAATAGACTGCCTCGGGTTCTGCTGTACTCTTTCACGGACCGCGGCAATGTTCTCGGCTGATCTTGCGTTCCTTGAACGTACCGGTGTTGGCTGATTGTTTACTGACCCGGTCGTCTCAAATTTGGCCACCAAACGTTGAAGAGTCGACTTTGAAGGGCCACCACGTCTACCGAAAAATGGGCGCAATGCGCGCAACGTTTGCGTTAATGAACACTCATTTTGATAATAAAGTTTTATCATTTGAACGTGCTGTTCAATCGTGTAACTAGCCATGATGATTTGGCATAAACAACTGAATAAAAAACAAAAGATTTGACAGATGTCACCAAAACAAAATGGCTGCCACAGGGCCAAAATCGAAATCGACCCGTACCAATTGAAAACCCCTTTATATGCTGTTTGTATGTATGTGCACTTGCCACAGCAAAAAAATATGACGATTCCCTAAAACTTCTCAAGAAATTCAGCACCGGTTTGTATGTACAGTAACCTTCAAATATTTACAGTAACCTAAAAATACTCTGATTTTAGAGTAAGTTTCTAACCCTGCAGATATATGTTATCAATTGAAGAGCTACATACGTAAAGTAATATATTAATTAACTATTGACCTACTATCAGAGAACATAAAATAATTGTTTCGAAATTTTCTTCTAGTACTGAAATGTGCCGCGCAGAACTTTTTTATAAGCTATTTACTTGTGCTGTTTTCTGCAACTTACTCTATGCTTATGCGCGTACTGCGTCAAGTACGCTCAGCAGCAGTGGTTGTCGAGCATTTAGAAACATATTTACATACATACATATGGGTGCAAACATACATATATAGGAGCCGCGACCATTCGACATGACAAAAATTCAAGGTTCACCAAATATTGGCAAATAATTCAAGTCGAAATATTCCAATTGTACAGACAAACTCGTTTGTTTATCCGGCGGTAATGCTGAGAAAAACCTTATAAATCAACGAACTCCAAAAGTATACTGTTTTATTTTGCATATAGGCATGCTTATACTCGTATACATACACACATACTTAATTCTAAAGGTTCTAATTCTAATTTGGTCCCCTTAATCACCTGATGTTCATGATTGTGGGACTGCAATGCAGGGGCGGATCAAAAGGGCGCATATAATATGACCAAACATCCCGGGTCCGTTGAAATGTATTTCAAGCAGGTAGTACAGCTATTTTATGAACTGGTCGGCGTAAGATTCCTCTTGAAGTTTTAACATCGATGACTCTAATGCGATTATCACTGCCAGCAATGCACTTAATGATACGTCCCATAGTCCATCGCTGCGGAGGTGCGTTCTCGTCTTGGATAATCACTAGCAATCCTTCGAATACAGTAGGATTACCACTCGTCCATTTGGTTCGGCCTTGCAAGCTGTTTATATATTCATGTGACCATCTTCGCCAAAACAACTGTTTGATCGCAACAGTGCGAGCCCATTTGCTAATATACATTTCCATGTTGGTGCACATTTCCTCTCGCTCTGGCTCAGTGCTTCAAGGTCTTTTGGGTCTAATGACAAAGGTGAAATTGGCTGTGAATTTAGTATCGCTTCGATAGAAATCATCACTGTGTTCAGTTCCTCAAAGATAAAGCGACCATTCGCCACACTGCGGTTCAAAAACTCTTTGCTGACTTCACACCGGCCTCCTATAGATCTCCAAAATGCGGAGCCCTCGGGGGAATAAAGTGGAAATTTATAAACTGATTAGTACAATAATTTATAATTGACTCTTGATGGTTTTGATGAAATAAAAACATTTTCAACTCTTGAAGTTTTCTGCTGGCACCTACAAAATTAGTCGCGTTATCGCAGTATATATCAGTTGGTAATCCTCGCCTGCCGATCATACGCTTCATTGCGGCCAGAAATGCATGTGTTGACAAGTCAGATACTATTTCTATGTGCACTGCCTTCGTTGAGAAGCGCACAAATATGGCTTTATAAGTTTTGTATGGTCCTTTGCCTCGAATGCCCAGGTATGTTTCAATTGGTCCGCAAAAGTCTATACCACACCGTGCGAATGGTCTTGATGGCGTAATACGTGATACAGGAAGATTGCCCATCGTCTGTAGAAATAATTTCGGCTTATATCTTACACAATGTATGCAAGATCTCACAATGCGACGTGCCACATCTCTTGCCTTTATGACCCGGAATTGAAGACGTAGTAATGCCACCAGTGCTTTAGCACCTACATGGTAATAAGTGATGTGTAAATGTCGAATATAGAGCTCAACGAAGTGGCATTTTCCTGGCAATAAGATAGGGTGTTTATGAAAATTTGCCAAATCTGCTAGCTCAAGACGCCCACGCACTAGTAGTAGACGAAAGCCACCATCAATCTGCAAAAACGGGTTGAGATATTTAAGTGGCCCAGATATTGTTTTGTTTTGGTTGATCAGCCGTATTTCGTCAGCGAAGTGCTATTGTTGCACATTCCAAACAATGCACCACAGCGCTTGCTTCAAATCTTGAGGCGATAGAGTTCCTTTGTCTAGGGGAGTTTCAAGCGGCCTGCTTGGTAATTGATGAAAACGAAATAGCCAGGCTACTACTCGTAAGCAATGATTGTATGTACTGTTTCTCTCAAGCACTTTCAAAATGTAGTTTTCTTCGATGACTGCTTTAAAGGGTGACTTACGTTGTTCTCGAGAAACTTCTTCCATATCGAGTTGGCCACATTGATTGCTGGGTCAGTTTTCGGGTTCAAGTTGTAAGAATGATGGTCATGAAAACCAAACTGAACTGCTTGGTTCAAGAGCAGTACAGCCTCGTGACACGATATCAGCCGGGTGCACTTTGTTGGGACATGCTGCCAACTTACATCTGCTGTGAGATCTTGAATCTCTGACACTCGATTACCGACGAATGTTGATAGGGTAGCTGAGTGCAGTTCAAGCCAATGTAGCACAATTTGTGAATCAGTCCACAGAAACACAGTGGTATTGGCATTGAATAGAGGTTTTATTTTTGCCAGTAGACATGCCAACAGCAAGGCGTCACACAACTCGAGTTTAGGTAACGATTGCTTCTTAATTGGAGCTATACGCGACTTGGCAACCAAAAGGGTACAGTAGGTTTGCCTTCTGTTGCTTTCGAGTGAAGACAAATAGCACAGCCATAGGCTCGAATAGACGAATCACAAAACCCATGAATTTGTAAAGAGTTGTGAGTTGTTGATCCAGAATACCTTGGAACTGAGAGCGTACTCAGATGAGCTATGCCCTTGAGAAATCGTTCCCAAGCCGATTGTAGGTTCTGCGGCACCGACTCGCCCCAATTCAGCTTCAAAAGCCTCAATAGATAAGATTGATCTCTTAGTTCCACGTCCATTCACAGGTTGTTTCGACTGAAAAGAAAATAAGAAAATACTCGTATTTGGTCCCATTTTATACCTAAAGTGCTCGTTGTAAAACTTTCGTCGATATTTAAATCTTTCATGGTGTCACCTTCTCGAAATTTATGCTGGTTTGAATGCCACTTCGCCAAGGGGAAACAACCACGCCTCAGTATATCCGTGACTTCGTATTTAATTCGCGATAGCTCTGCCAGAGTATCGGCACCGCATAAAAGATCGTCAACGTAGAATGACGTTTTAATTGTGCTGGCACCGAGAGCATAATCCGATTCGTATGCATCAGCAATGTAATTGAGGCTCTGTACAGCGAGATAAGGAGCAGACACCGTACCATATGTTACCGTGCTTAACTGGTAAGTGCGTATTTCATCGTGGGGCGTACTTCTCCATAAGATGTATTGGAATTTGCGATCGTTTTTATGCACCAAAATTTGTCTGTACATCTTTACGATATCAGCAGTAAGTGTGTAACGATGTAATCGAAACCGTAGTAGCAAGATGTATAGATCGTTCTGCAGAGTAGGCCCCACATCAAGAATATCGTTGAGTGATCTTTGGGTTGTACTCTTGCAGGAGGCATCGAATACTACCCAGAGCTTAGTTGTTGTGCTAGTTGGCTTCAGGACATAATGATGAGGCACATAGTAATGTGGATTATCGAAATCCACATTTTTAACGATGCTCATATGCCCAAGGCGGGAATACTCTTCCATAAATGCGATGTATCGTTGGTGAAGGTCAGGACAGTGCATTATACGCCGCTCCTGAGCAACAAATCTTCGAAGTGCAGTTGCGTACGACTGGCCAAGGCAATGAGGGGCCTCTTTAAACGGTAGCTTGACAACAACTCTCCCCTCGATGTTTCTCTGCACGGTTTGCATGTAACTTTGTTCACAATTCCTTTGCTCAGTGGTCCACATGTCTGCCTTTGATGATTCATCCAGCTTCCAGAGGCGTTGCAAATTGGCATCCACTGATTCCTCAACTGAAAGTAGGAAATTGATGATGAATTCTCTGTAGGTCGTTGATATCGGCCAGAGACGACCCAACCTAATAAAGTCTTCTGTAGTGACGGTAACCCAGGTGCTAACTTTATTTGCCCAATAGACAGAATGTCGAATAAGATTTCTGTGCCGTGAAGTAGGGCTACACGTGTTGGCTTAAAGAAATTTTCGTCGGCGAGTTCAGTGTTAGCCGGTAAGTTCCAAGATGTGATATTAAATTCAGCCTCTGGCTGATAAGTGATTTGCGAGGTAACATGGAACGATAATGGTGTCTCATAGTCACACATTCGAGATTTGACAGTGGCTGATGTCTTGTGTTTAATATTTGTTATCGAGTCCCCAATGCTCTCGATTTCAATGTGGTGCCTTTCTCTTGGGAGGCGCAATTTTCGGGAAAACTCCTCGGTAATAAAATTTACTTGGTCTTGTGGCGATTTTTCGCGATGTGTGTGCGCAGCTGCAGTACTTACAGGTTGCGTTGGTTGCTCAAGTGATGATGTAGAAAGCGATACTGACTTCATTTTGTTTCAAGTAGGAGCACGATGCAGTAGGCAGTGATGAGAACGAGCACAATGTTTACATCTGAATGCGGACGATCAATGTGCTAGTTCGTGTTTATTAGACAAACAATTTAGGCACATACCCAACCTTTTAACCTCTTTGAAGCGGTCAGCAGTTTCCATTTGCTTGAAGCGAGAGCAACTGCCAATCAAGTGGTCTGAATTAGAACATAATGCGTAAGAGCGATTTGTATATGAAAACGAATAGCCCTTACGTGGCGGCTTATTTCTGTTTTCCTGTTTGTTGCCGGATTTACCAGAATCACCAAACGAGAGGGAGCCCGATGCTGACTCTAAAAACTGACAGCGTCGTTCAAGAATCTTTGCGCACTGAAGTCTAACGACTCCTTCCACTTTTTTTGCGTTTTTTCATCAACCTTGTCCATTATAAGGTGAATGAGCAGTAAATGCGAAATGCCTTTATCAGAGGCGATTGACAACAGGGAACTATAAAGTGCAGACACGTTGTCGACCAAACTTTGTAACTGAGAAGCACCACCTTTTGCAGCAGAAGGCAGCTCGAGTAACGATTTGATGGTTTCCTTGAAGATGAGCGTGCTATTGTCGTAACGGGGCTTTAATCTGTCTAATACCTTTGAGTAGCTTTCGCTGGTGATTTGGAACGCCTTCACAGTCTCCTAGGCCTGTCTTTGTAAACAATTGAGGAGATGGTTGAACTTCTCAATATTAGACACCGCTGACTCATTTCCGATGACATGCATGAATGATGCGATGAAATTTTTATATTCTGAGTACCTTCCACAGAATATGGGTAGCTTTAATGCTGGTATTTTTGAATATGAGACAGGAATTGCTGCTGTTGATTCACGGAACGTTGAATTGTGTTCATCTTCACTGAGCTGTATTTGGATGTTTGAAAAGATGGTGACGTAGAGGTCTTCCAGGTCACCCCGACCGTTGTCTTCTGGATCGAGCTTCTCGATTTGCGTTTGATAACCCAACCCCTGATTAAAATAGAATTCTAAAATTCCGAGTCGACACTTGAGTTCAATGGGCAAAAGTATTTTCCCAGTTTTGCTTTCGCTTATCTCCACTATTGTCCTTATGCGGGACATGTTTTTCCGGGTTAGTAAGCGCTGCTGCTTGACTTCTTACAGCGACATGATTTACCAAACAAATTTTGCGAAAGGTATGGATGTGTGATTTGCGAAATGACAAAATGATGAAAATGGTGAGTCAAAAATTATTTGGTGGTGGGTCAATCACTGCAGTAAAACTTAAGTTTTATGCCAAACAGAAGAAGTTGACAGAAATCCACGGTTGCGAAAAATATAATTGCTGAGGCGATATTTATTCCGTTATCAGCGATTGCCACTAAAAATTAAGAGGCACTATATGTATGCCCCACGTTGGGCGCCAGAAAATGTACAGACAAACTCGTTTGTTTATCCGGCGGTAATGCTGAGAAAAACCTTATAAATCAACGAACTCCAAAAGTATACTGTTTTATTTTGCATATAGGCATTCTTATATTCGTATACATACACACATACTTAATTCTAAAGGTTCTAATTCTAATTTGGTCCCCTTAATCACCTGATGTTCATGATTGCGGGACTGCAATGCAGGGGCGGATCAAATGATGCGAATTTAAAGGGCGCATATAATATGACCAAATATCTGCAGGGGCGGATCAAAGGATGCGGAATGATCGAGAAAATTGGCATATGGGCGGCTCGTTTAATGAATGAAAGTACTTTGCTTTTAAAACTATGAGCTCGAATTTATCAATGAACTTTTTGGTAATGAGTTTTTGTTGTACTGTACAATAGGTGAAACTGTTCAGCGCCAAAACGACTATTTAAGAATGATGGCCACTACGGCTGCGCCTATTAGTGCATTTTGTTCTTGTCGTCGTTAGGCATAGAACTTTAGCTTTGGGCGACATACGCAATGATACGCATTTAGAGGAATAAAGTTAGTGGCCCGTGTGTGCGGTTGTATGTACATGCATATGTGTATATTAAAAATCATTGTTTTGCTGGAAGTTCAAAATGAAAATTTATACGTACGTATGTACTTAGGCTAGGGCATCAAGTGTGCATACGCACATACAAATATGTACACGCATATGCAAAAGAGAATTACTTTAGCATTTGTTAGGCAGTAATTCGATCATTCGGGTACTCACGCCTATACCAAAATGTGAGGTTGTTTTATAATGAATTTCGTTTAAATTCTTCTTTTTAAATTAAATCAACAAACATAAAAGTTACTCTGATTTTGATTGTTGGCGCATTCAAACTTTCATCAATCATTTAAGTTTGTTTGAAAATATAAATTGAACAAAATTTCGTTTGTCAAGGAAACATAGAAATGCATAAGCAAACTCCTTGGAAAATGCCGTCGGCTATTCGTCAATTTGATTTCATACAGAAGACGGAAACTGGGCAGAGCCAATGTACTTGTACATAATTCATTGTAATCAGCTCTCTTAAGAAGTTCCCCGCTGCACTTTTTATCAATTGAAGAACTACATACGTAAAGTAATATGCTAATTAACTACACAGGCCGACAAAATTTAACCAACATTCAGACCCAGAAACCAGACTATATATTTCCGAAGGTTTATGATGCGCTGAATCCAAATCTGGCCTCAGAATTGCTCTATTAGTTTGAGTTTTCGAGATATCCTAACCTAAAAGTGCAAAAAACCCCATTTTTGCCCATATTTGAGGTTATGTAGCCTTGCAGATGTTTTCTTTCACCAAAATTAAAGGATGGCATCTTTAAACACAATCCTTCTTTTTTCAAATGGCGTTTTGTTTGCTCAAATATCATTTTTTTTCGCAGAGATATCGCATTTTGAAATTTTCATGTTTCGAAATTTTCCTACACCTGAAAATCGATTAAGATAACATAGACATGATATAGTCGAGGGCCTGAAATATATGGATTAATAGTATGTAAATTTGGAGTTTGTGGGAAAGCCTGCTTGCGGTTATGTGGGTTAGCCTGCTCGCGGTATGATAGGGGTGGTTTTTAGGCGTTAGGGCTGGGTATGACTCGGTACCCAAAGGTTAGATAGTGTAGGGATGTGGTGAGTCAGCACACTTATGGTGTGAGACAAAATTTTAAGAAAAATAAGACTCAATTCAAGAAAATTAGTAATCGAATATATCATGTCTATGTTATCTTAATCGATTTTCAGGTGTAGGAAAATTTCGAAACATGAAAATTTCAAAATGCGATATCTCTGCGAAAAAAAATGATATTTGAGCAAACAAAACGCCATTTGAAAAAAGAAGGATTGTATTTAAAGATGCCATCCTTTAATTTTTGTCCTAGTATTGAAATGTGCGACACAGAACTTTTTTATAAGCTAATTATGTTGTTTTCGTTTTCTGCAACTTACTGTATGCTCATTCGCGCACTTGACGCGCAGCAGCTACGGTTTTCGAGCATTTAGAAGACATATGGTATTTACCAGGTATACCTATACCAATGAAATGATACTTTCAGCTATTAGTCCATAGATGTCGCTAGGAGTATTTCTAAACCATCAAAAATGTCTTGTTTTTACGTCTGTCATCTGTCAACAATAATCAGTGCATTGTTTCTTACGTTTCATACAACAATGCATTTTTGCCGCTCTTAAAAATGTCGAATTTCGTGCCTTCAAACTACCATTTGCGGACATCGAAAAACCACTTGTGAAATGCTGCTTTCCCGGTTGAAAAGGAAGTCTTTTTTGCACCGAATCGTAACGGGTGATGAAAAATGTGTGTATTTCTCCAATCCCAAGCATAAACGATCGTATGGTCCGCCCGGCCACAAGCCAAAAACAACGGCCGAACCAAATCGCTTCGGCCGCAAGGCAGTGCTGTGTGTTTTCTGGGATCAGCGTGGTATGATTTGGTACGAGCTATTAAAACCAGGTGAAACAGTTGACGGTGCGCGCTACCAACATTAATTGGCCGATTTGAACAGCTCTATACACCGAAAACGCCCAGAATATGCCGATCGGCGTCACAAAGTAATTTTTCTTGATGACAATGCACCACCACATCGAACAAGAGTGACCTGGGAATTGGTGGAGACGTACGATTGGAAACCGCTGGTGCATGCGGCTTACTCACCGGATTTGGCGCCTTCCGATTATCATTTGTTTGCATCGATGGGCCACGCACTTTCCGAGCAGCGCTTCAATTCCCACGAAGAAGCCAAAAAATGGCTCCATGATTGGTTTGCGCCAAAGACGGCCAATTTTTTTGGCGCACCATCCACAAATTGCTAACGATGGCTATCAATTTGAAGATTCAATTTGTAACCATTTTTTGTTAATAAACGTTTGAAATTGTAAAATCATTTCATAGGTATACACCTGGTAGATACATATATTGATGCATACATACATATGTATATGTCTTCACGGTTGTTGTTCAGTCCTTGTGTGTTCACTCCTCGGGGTTGAACGACTAAGCTGTGTGGGTGATCGAGTGATCTACTAGTGGACCTAATTGAGGAGAACAAGACCGCCAAAGGCCTTATAATAATGGGGGCTGATCCTTTTAAGCGCACACCAAAGCTGAGACGGAATCCCACCAAGACGCTCAGTGTAGAAAGGCCTGAGTGAGCAAAATCGTCGCCACCTGCGTTGCAAGAAAGCAATGAGAAAGCAGCACCTTAACGTCTCTTGGTGAGACGATTAGGAAGTTGACAGTAGCAATGCGTCTACTGCAACGCTCGATTAACAACCAGGAAGAACTCAGGAAGAAGCGAAAAGCAAGGAAGCCAAGGAGAACGTTCTTGGAAGTGTAATGGCTGAAGGAGCACCGAAAAGAACACGCGACGACAAACAGCCGAGCAGAAAAACGCCAACCAAGAAAAGCAAAGCCCCACACGAGAAAGAGCACAAAGTTTCAGCAAGTGCAGGCAAGAAAGGCAAAGGAGAGAGTAATGCCAAGAGGACAAACGGGATATGGAAAATGGCTGGATGATTGTCAAGCGAAAACCAGTCAAAAAGAAAGTGGCAAATAAGCCACCCCCGAGGCCGGATGCGATTGTCATTGCGCGTGCTGGAAACATGATATGCAGTGACATTCTCAGGGTGGTTAAGAAGGATGATGCCCTGCAAGAACTTGGCGAAAACGTTACGCGCATAAGAAAGACGGCCAAAGGTGAAATCCTGCTTCAGTTGAAAAAAGAGCAGACGGCAAATACAGGGGTATACCAGAAAAAGATTGGCAGGGTGCTATGTGACCAGGCGCAAATTAAGGTCCTTACCCACGAAATGTTGGTGGAGATCCATGATCTGGATGAAATCACAACCAGAATGGGACATACGTGAGGCAATACGACCGCAAGTTAACGAGCTTAAGTGAAAGCGCAATAAAACGTGTTAGACCAGCGTATGCAGGCACGCAAACAGCGGTGATAAGCTTACAAGATAAACTGGATGCAAAAAGACTGCTTGATAAGCGAAAACTCGAAATCGGCTGGTGGAGTTTGGACACCTGGCGAGGGCGTGGAAAAATGAAGACGACAGAAGTCAGAACTGTTTCAAATGTGGAGAGAAGGGTCACCAAGCGAAAGTATGCGAGAAAAAGCCCTTCTGCGGAGCTTGTAAAAGAAATGGAACAGAGGATACAAGCCACCAGTTTGGAAGCAGAAAATTTCCCCTGCATCAAGCGGCGTATATTAAAACGAAAAAATGAGGATTGAGCAGATCAATCTAAGCCATTGCGAGGCTGCACAAGAGCTACTTAAACAAAGGGTTTACGAAAATAAGGTGGATGCTGTGCTAGTAAGCGACCAGCTTAAAAACCTAAACATCGGAACGTGGGTCTCAATCAGGAAAAGAAAAGCTCCTAAATAGGCCTGTGGAGGAAACACCCTGCAGGACAAACCGCACACAGACAGGGATTACTATACCCGAGAAAAAATATGTGGCATCTATTTCTACAGTTGCTATGCGCCACCGAAGTTGACGCAAGCAGAGCTCGAAAACCTGCTGGATGAACTTGTGCAAAACGCTCGTACTACCACACCAAACGTAATTTCGTGATTTCAATGCGTGGGCCTTGAAACGGGGTAGCAGATACACTAATAAAAGGGGAGATGCCTTGATTAAGGCATTCTCACTGCTTGATGCGCTTCTGCTAAACACTGGGAGAAAAACCACCTTCGAGGTGAATGGTCCTGCATCAATAATCGGCATCACTTACGCCAGCAGTGCTCTAGTATGATCAGCAAGCTGGCAAGTGTGACACCGGCAGTGACTACCTCGCCATTAAGGTGGACTTTTCGCATGGAAAAGAAGCCGCACAGAAATAACAATAACAGAGGCAGCAACAAAGGTCAAACAATGGCCAACGGCGGCTAAACTTCAACTAGCAGGACAAAAAACAGAAGCAGTTCTCATTACGAGTAGAAAAAAGTTAGTAACGACCACACTAAACATTGATGGGTTCAACGTCACAACACAGGCGGCACTACGATATTTGGGTGTAATGATCGATGCTCGACTAAGCTTCAGGGAGCACATTAAAAAAGCATGCGGAAAGGCAGCCATGGGGACGGCGGCACTGTCAAGGATTATGGCCAACATCGGTGGTCCCACTCAGAGTAGAAGAGCGCTCCTGGCTAGAGTTACCCAGTCTACACTCATGTATGCAGCACCCATATGGGGTAAAGCCCTGATACAGAAAACGTACGCGAAGAAGGCGGAAATAGTTTTTAGACTTATTTCCCTTAGAGTTGCCTGTGCTTTCAGGACAGTGTCGTTCGAAGCAGTATGTGTCATATCGGGTATCATGCCACCAGACATTCTCTGAACTGGGTAGAGTCTACGACAAAGCCAAAAGCCTAAACAGGTGACTAACAGCGGAAGAGCGTAAGGAAGAAACACGGAGGAGCATAACTGAGTGGCAAAATCGCTGGGACCTAGCGAAAAAAGGGAGGTGGACGCATAAGCTTATCAGAAGCGTGCAGGCCTGGGTTGAGAGAGGACATGGGCACACAGATTACTACCTGACACAGTTCCTTACGGTTTATGGATGCTATAGAGAGTATCATCAAAGACTCGGCCACGAGGACGCAGCAGACTACTCGTTCTGCGGTAACGATAGTGAGAACGTGGAGCATATCTTTTTTTTCTGCCCGAGATACTCATCTGAAAGAATGTCCATTGAAGAAATCATAAAAGAAAGATAACCCCGGGCAACATTGTATATCACATGCTCCAATCGAAGTTGTTGTGGACCAAAATGAGAGAATGGTCCGCAAATGCGTTACAGGAACTGCGGAAAAAAGAATGGGAACGCAGTAAACAAAGAAGACAAAGAAGTAATGATGCAATGCTTAAGGGGTTATATACCTTGTGAGCCCGAAAAAATGGTCGGTTGTCACAATTTTTTTCATACTTACTGATTTTTGATTTTTTTTCATACTGAAGGTTTACGCTCGAAGAATACATTTTGGTGTTTTTATTTAAAAAAATGTTATTATTTCTTGTTGATATAGCCCCTCCCCTGAAACGCCGTTTTTTAGAAGAGGCTTGCGGTGATCATGATCATGAGCAGCTCCACTGAAGTCAAAAAAATTAAACGATTATTGTAAGGCGCTTCAACTTTTTTCCGATAGGGAGGGCGAACGACGCAATATTTTTTATTTTTCGCTTGTTATTTGTAAACTTCATTAGTATACATTTCATCATGGAACGCTACACACTTGAGCAACGATTGCAGATCGTGCAAATTTTTTATGAAAATAATCGTTCTGTTGCCGCTACTTTAAATCCAAATAATTCCAAAAAATCATCTTCAGTGATGAAGCTCACTTTTGGCTCAATGGCTTTGTCAACAAGCAAAATATGCGTTACTGGACAGAAAGCAATCCACAAGTGATTCATGAGGCACCGTTGCATCCCGAAAAAATCACTGTTTGGTGCGGTTTACATGCCGGCGGCGTAATTGGCCCATATTTTTTCGTTGACGAGAACGATCGCCACGTTACTGTGAATGGAAGTCGATTCCGCGACATGATAAACGATTATTTTTGGCCGCAATTGAATAGTATGGACTTAGACGACATGTGGTTTCAACAGAACGGGGCCACAAGCCACACAGCATACGCTACAATTGATTTGTTGAAGAGTAAGTTCGATGAGCGCATTATTTCCAGAAATGGACCGGTCGAATGGCCACCGCGCTCGTGTGATTTGACGCCTCTAGACTATTTTCTTTGGGGTTATGTGAAGTCATTGGTCTACAGTAACAAGCCGGCGACGATTTGTGAGCTCAGGGCCAATATTGAACGCGAAATTGCTGGGATTTCGGCCGATTTATGCAAAAGAGTGGTCGGAAATTGGGTTCAACGATTGGACTTCGGGCGGCCGCCGTAGCCGAATGGGTTGGTGCGTGATTACCATTCGGAATTCACAGAGAGGTCGTTGGTTCGAATCTCGGTGAAGGCAAAATTAATAAAAACATTTTTCTAATAGCGGTCGCCCCTCGGCAGGCAATGCCAAACCTCCGAGTGTATTTCTACCATGAAAAAGCTCCTCATAAAAATATCTGCCGTTCGGAGTCGGCTTGAAACTGTAGGTCCCTCCATTTGTGGAACAACATCAAGACGCACACCACAAATAGGAGGAGGAGCTCGGCCAAACACCTAACAGAAGTGTACGCGCCAATTATTTATTTTTTATTTGATTGGACTTCGTAAAACGTGCACGCGGTGGTCATGCAAAAGAAATCGAATTTCATACTTAAATGTATATGTTCAAACTCGATAATAAAAAAAAAATTAGTTAAAAAAGTCAAACCGTTTGTGTTTTATTCAAAAAAAAAGTTGAAGCGCTCTTACTGAAAAACGCTTTAGAAAAATGTTTTTTAGTGAATCTGATGGTTTATTTACCCAAAAAAAATTTTTGTCGATATGAAAACCGCTTTGCGCCAAAAAAACGATTTTTGAAGGGATGAAAAATTAAAAAAAAATATTTCCAGCGAACTGTGCAAATATTTAGTGAACCGTTCAGATTCACGAAGTTGTAACTTCGAATAATTAAAAAAAAGTCTATGCAAATCGGTGAAATAGTTTTTGATAAATAATGATCACCGCGAGGGTAATTTTCAAAAAACACGACTTCGAGATAATCACGTCTAAAGTTTTGCGTGCACTTAATTTCCAAGAAAAGTCGCGCGCTTCCATGGTCTGTAACTTTCGTTCTAGTGCTCCGATCTTTATGATTTTTTGAATTTATATTTTTAAGATCATGTACTTTTAGAATATGCCATAAACAAATTTTCGATTTTTAGTCCAACACAAGGTATATAACCCCTTAAACGGCGTTACCGCAGGGCAAACTAAAGTTACAGAGGTCGGAGTTAGGGTTTAGTACGTAGGTGTTCTGTTTCGCAAGTCCAGTTTAGTAGTAATACTGACTGTGCGTCGTCCCGAATGAGGTGCACCTTTAGCGATCAGTATGAATCGTGCAAGCCGTCTATATCAATGTAAGATTACCCCTTCGGATAAACTAAAAACAAAAAAACAACATACATATGTACGGAGCCGCGACCATTCGAACACTCGACAAAAATTCAAGATTTACCAAATATTGGCAAATAATTCTACGCGAAATATTCCAATATTGACTATTTTCGAATGCTCGAGAAAATTGGCATATGGGCGGCTTGTTTTATGAATGAAAGTACTTTGCTCGTAGAAATATGAGCTCGAACTTATCAATGAATTTGTTTTTGCTCTGCTTTTTAATATTTGAAACTGTTCAGCGCCGTCGCAGGTAAATAATCATGGCCGCTACAGCTGCGCCTATAAATGCATTTTAAATTCGCAAATTAAACTCGTACTCTGGATGTACATAAACTGTACTGTATCATACATTGGCCGCCGTAGCCGAATGGGTTGGTGCGTGATTACCATTCGGAATTCACCGAGAGGTCGTTAGTTCGAATCTCGGTGAAGGCAAAATTAATAAAAACATTTTTCTAATAGCGGTCGCCCCTCGGCAGGCAATGGCAAACCTCCGAGTGTATTTCTGCCATGAAAAAGCTCCTCATAAAAATATCTGCCGTTCGGAGTCGGCTTGAAACTGTAGGTCCCTCCATTTGTGGAGCAACATCAAGACGCACACCACAAATAGGAGGAGGAGCTCGGCCAAACACCTAACAGAAGTGTACGCGCCAATTATTTTTTTTTTTTTTTTTTATCATACATTGGACGATGTCATCGGTACAGTAGTATATTTTCTGTTGCACTAACTCTCCTCCCTCTTAAAATTAAATGTCCTCATTTACAGTTTGGACTTTAGTAATTTTCGTTTTCTTTCTTCATGGTATTTTTGACATTGTATTAGTGCTCTTTGATAAAGTATCTTTAGTAGGGTTATAATTAATATGGTTATAAATGAAGCCTTACTTGGGTTTTGTTCAGTTGGTACAAATGTGGATGATATTTCCTCTAGATTATTGAACTTGTATTCTAATTGAGATTCCAAGTATTCTAATATATCTAGATTTTCTCTGTAATTGTTATGGAATATTTTTACCATAGTTTCTTTAATGTTTATATATTCTTCATCTATATATATAAATGTGAAAATCTGTCCCTATATTCGCTTATAACTCGAGAATGGCTGAACGGATTTATCTTATCTTGGTCTTGAATTATTCGTGGAGGTCTAGGGAAGGTTTAAAAGGTGAGAAAAATTCGAATAATTGCCGGGAAAATGGTCAAAACGTGGACCCGGGTAACCTTCGGATGTGTATATACAATATGGGTATCAAATGAAAGCTGTTGGTGAATGCTTTAGTTCAGAGTATTTTTCATGCCGCTCCGTGACTAGGGTCTCGAGATAGAGACCAAAACGTGGACCCTAGAATGTGTTTGTACAATATGAATATCAAATTGAAGCTGTTGGTGAATGCTTTAGTACAGAGTATTTCTCATGCCGCTCCGTGACTGGGGTCTCGAGATATAGGTCAAAACGTGGACCCGGGTAACCTTCGGATGTGTATATACAATATGGGTATCAAATGGAAGCTGTTGGTGAATGCTTTAGTTCAGAGTATTTTTCATGCCGCTCCGTGACTAGGGTCCCGAGATAGAGACCAACACGTGGACCCTAGAATGTGTTTGTACAATATGGATATCAATTGAAAGCTGTTGGTGAATGCTTTAGTACAGAGTATTTCTCATGCCGCTCCGTGACTGGGGTCTCGAGATATAGGTCAAAACGTGGGCCCGAGTAACCTTTGGTTGTGGATGTGCAATATGGGCATCAAATGAAAGCTGCCGATAAGTGCTTTAATGTGGGGTAATTTTCATACCTATTGATGACTAGGGTCTCGAAATATATGCCAAAACGTGGACCTGCCGTGTCTTTAAACCGAATTAAACCAAACTTACACACATTGTTAAGTAGGCATTGAAGATGGTTTCCGTATAGTTTGAATACCTATTGGTAGATAGGGTCTCGAGATATAGGTCAAAACGTGGACCCGGGTAACCTTCGGCCGTATATGTACAATATGGGTAGCAAATGGAAGCTGTTGATGATTTCTATAGTATAGAGTATTTTTCATACCGTTCCGTGACTAGGGCCTCGAGATAGAGACCAAAACGTGGAGCCTAGAATGTGTTTGTACAATATGGATATCAAATGGAAGCTGTTAGTGAATGCTTTAGTTCACAGTAGTTTTCATGCCGCTCCGTGACTAGGGCCTCGAGATAGAGACCAAAACGTGGAGCCTAGAATGTGTTTGTACAATATGGATATCAAATTGAAGCTGTTGGTGAATGCTTTAGTTCAGAGTATTTTCCATGCCGCTCCGTGACTAGGGCCTCGAGATAGAGACCAACACGTGGACCCTAGAATGTGTTTGTACAATATGGATATCAATTGAAAGCTGTTGGTGAATGCTTTAGTTCAGAGTATTTTTCATGCCGCTCCGTGACTAGGGCCTCGAGATAGAGACCAACACTTGGACCCTAGAATGTGTTTGTACAATATGGATATCATTTGGAAGCTGTTGGTGAATGCTTTAGTACAGAGTATTTTTCATGCCGCTCCGTGACTAGGGTCTCGAGAGATAGGTCAAAACGTGGACCCGGGTAACCTTCGGATGTGTATGTACAATATGGGTATCAAATGGAAGCTGTTGGTGAAAGCTTTAGTTCAGAGTATTTTTCATGCCGCTCCGTGACTAGGGCCTCGAGATAGAGACCAACACGTGGACCCTAGAATGTGTTTGTACAATATGGATATCAAATTGAAGCTGTTGGTGAATGCTTTAGTTCAGAGTATTTTCCATGCCGCTCCGTGACTAGGGCCTCGAGATAGAGACCAACACGTGGACCCTAGAATGTGTTTGTACAATATGGATATCAATTGGAAGCTGTTGGTGAATGCTTTAGTTCAGAGTATTTTTCATGCCGCTCCGTGACTAGGGCCTCGAGATAGAGACCAACACGTGGACCCTAGAATGTGTTTGTACAATATGGATATCAAATTGAAGCTGTTGGTGAATGCTTTAGTTCAGAGTATTTTCCATGCCGCTCCGTGACTAGGGCCTCGAGATAGAGACCAACACGTGGACCCTAGAATGTGTTTGTACAATATGGATATCAATTGGAAGCTGTTGGTGAATGCTTTAGTTCAGAGTATTTTTCATGCCGCTCCGTGACTAGGGTCCCGAGATAGAGACCAACACGTGGACCCTAGAATGTGTTTGTACAATATGGATATCAATTGAAAGCTGTTGGTGAATGCTTTAGTACAGAGTATTTCTCATGCCGCTCCGTGACTGGGGTCTCGAGATATAGGTCAAAACGTGGGCCCGAGTAACCTTTGGTTGTGGATGTGCAATATGGGCATCAAATGAAAGCTGCCGATAAGTGCTTTAATGTGGGGTAATTTTCATACCTATTGATGACTAGGGTCTCGAAATATATGCCAAAACGTGGACCTGCCGTGTCTTTAAACCGAATTAAACCAAACTTACACACATTGTTAAGTAGGCATTGAAGATGGTTTCCGTATAGTTTGAATACCTATTGGTAGATAGGGTCTCGAGATATAGGTCAAAACGTGGACCCGGGTAACCTTCGGCCGTATATGTACAATATGGGTAGCAAATGGAAGCTGTTGATGATTTCTATAGTATAGAGTATTTTTCATACCGTTCCGTGACTAGGGCCTCGAGATAGAGACCAAAACGTGGAGCCTAGAATGTGTTTGTACAATATGGATATCAAATGGAAGCTGTTAGTGAATGCTTTAGTTCACAGTAGTTTTCATGCCGCTCCGTGACTAGGGCCTCGAGATAGAGACCAAAACGTGGAGCCTAGAATGTGTTTGTACAATATGGATATCAAATTGAAGCTGTTGGTGAATGCTTTAGTTCAGAGTATTTTCCATGCCGCTCCGTGACTAGGGCCTCGAGATAGAGACCAACACGTGGACCCTAGAATGTGTTTGTACAATATGGATATCAATTCGAAGCTGTTGGTGAATGCTTTAGTTCAGAGTATTTTTCATGCCGCTCCGTGACTAGGGCCTCGAGATAGAGACCAACACTTGGACCCTAGAATGTGTTTGTACAATATGGATATCAATTGGAAGCTGTTGGTGAATGCTTTAGTTCAGAGTATTTTTCATGCCGCTCCGTGACTAGGGCCTCGAAATAGATACCAACACGTGGACCCTAGAATGTGTTTGTACAATATGGATATCAATTCGAAGCTGTTGGTGAATGCTTTAGTTCAGAGTATTTTTCATGCCGCTCCGTGACTGGGGTCTCGAGAGATAGGTCAAAACGTGGACCCGGGGAACCTTCGGATGTGTATGTACAATATGGGTATCAAATGGAAGCTGTTGGTGAAAGCTTTATTACAGAGTAGTTTTCATGCCGCTCCGTGTCTAAGGCCTCGAGATAGAGACCAACACGTGGACCCGGGTAACCTTCGGATGTGTATGTACAATATGGGTATCAAATAGAAGCTGTTGGTGAAAGCTTTAGTACAGAGTAGTTTTCATGCCGCTCCGTGACTAGGGCCTCGAGATAGAGACCAACACGTGGACCTTAGAATGTGTTTGTACAATATGGATATCAATTGGAAGCTGTTGGTGAATGCTTTAGTGCAGTGTATTTTTCATGCCGCTCCGTGACTAGGGTCTCGAGATATAGGTCAAAACGTGGACCCGGGTAACCTTCGGATGTGTATGTACAATATGGGTATCAAATGGAAGCTGTTAGTGAATGCTTTAGTTCAGAGTATTTTTCATGCCGCTCCGTGACTAGGGTCTCGAGATAGAGACCAAAACATGGAGCCTAGAATGTGTTTGTACAATATGGATATCAAATTGAAGCTGTTGGTGAATGCTTTAGTTCAGAGTATTTTTCATGCCGCTCCGTGACAGGGGTCTCGAGATATAGGTCAAAACGTGGACTCAGGTAACCTTCGGATGTGTATGTTCAATATGGGTATCAAATGGAAGCTGTTGGTGAATGCTTTAGTTCAGAGTATTTTTCATGCCGCTCCGTGACTAGGGTCTCGAGATAGAGACCAAAACGTGGTATTGAATAAATAAATAAATAGTATGAGAATAAAGAAATAAATAATATGAAAACCATATCTTTTCTGTTCTAAACCATATCTATTCTATTTTAGTGTGCCCAGCGAAGCGGGCCGGGTTTGCTAGTTATTTAAATAAATTGAAAAATCTCCATCTAAAACCTCGTTGTTTAGTATTTTTAATCCGCTAATAATAATGTTTCCGTTACCATAATTAATAAAGGATGGATTCTTTTATTTTCTCATTTTACATTGAGCATTATTTTTCTCTAATATTTGTATTGTACATTCGTCTCTTTTATTCTGCTTAGATATAGTTTGATCCATAAAATCTTTCCATTTATTGATTCTTACGTATTGATTTCTTTTGCATAAAGTAATATTTTTATCCATAATTAATTTTCCTTTTTCTGAAGCTAATGAGTGGATGAAGAATTGTTCACATTTTTCGTTGATCTTTGGGTATTTGTAACAATTTAACAATTTTAATTTCTGCATATTCTAAAATATTTATGGTTAAAACATTTGTTTTTTTCTTTCGCAATGATTTCTGTAATTTCTTCTAAGTCTAATGAAGTTGACAGGAAGTTGTTAGTTTTGGCTAAATTAATTGTAGTTAGGAGAGTATTTAGTTCATTGTAGACTTCTGTGAGAATTAATTTTTCAGAGAATTCCTTGGGGTTTAATTTCTTTAACATTTTTTCGAAATTACTATTTATTATTTTGTATTTATTATGGCCCTCAATTAATTGATTGATTCTTGTCTGTATCTCGACTTCATCATCGTGGTCTGGTGTGCCCGTTATACATTTTAATATTGTTCCTTATGCGTTTTATGTCTGAACTGTTTATACACAGCAAGATTATTATTATGAGTATCATTTGTAGTTCGTGCGGATGTTATCTTTGTGTATTATTCTATTATCAGTTGTTGTAAATGTTCTACCGTTATCCTGTTCAATTATTTTCTTCATGAATCTATCGTGTTTTTTTATTTCTTCGGCTCCTCTTAACGTAAATAATATCTCCTTTCTTGTAAGTAATTTGTGTGTTCGGTGCCTTGTGTTGGGTGATATCTCTTTCTTGATTATATTGAATTCTATTTCTGATGACTTTATAGTCGTATCCTCCTCTGTTGAAAAACACGTCCTCGGGTTTATGTCCTGTGACCGAGTGAATGGTTTTATTGTACTGTCGTACTGCTTCGAATATTACCTCTTCGTGTTTGCCTTAAGTTTCCTTTACTAGTAAATTAGTCCTCTCCACTTGACCGTTCGTTGTCGAATGTTGTGGTGGCACTGCTGTGTGCTGTATATGAAGTCGATCGTATACAGATTTCGCTACTACATTAAGGTATGTCGGGTCGTTATCGGTTGTTAGGTTCGTTGCGTATGGGAATATTTGTGATAGTATTTCATTCAAATATATGTATGTGTTTTTCTTATCTGGTATTTTTCTTATATAGCAGAATTTTGAGTATCTGTCTACTGTAGATATATATATATTTGGTTGTTCATAAAAAATGTATCCATGTGTACCTACTTCATTTGGTATTGGTGTTTTTCCGTATAGTAATTTATTCGGTCGTCTGTCGTATTTAAATTTTTTACATATCTCACATATTTGCGCTGCCTTCTTTGCCATATCTTGCATGTTAGGCCAGTAATAGCTCTCAGAGAGTTCTTTTATATTATTTCTATAATTTCTATGTGCTCTTCTGTGTATTTGTTCAACTATCTCATTCTGTTCATTTTCGTCAGTGATGTCTCTGACTAATGCATTTGCTATTACAAAATTAGTTGTTGGGAAAGTTTGTACCAGTGTGGTTTTATTTGATATAGAATTTCTTCTGTACTGTTTATGGCGTTAATATTGTTTGGGTGTAATACGCCTTTAATATCACTTATCAATTGTTCTATAGTGGTGAAGTATATGGCATGTCTAAATTTTCCGAATATATTTTTACTTTCTATTCTTACTAATCCATTGCTAGTTTGGATAAGTAGTAAGTCTTTATTTATTTATAAATATTTCATCTTACATTTCAATAATTTTTACAATAATTCGTTTAAGTATGTATATAAATACATAAAGAAAGAAATAATAAATTTGTGGCAATAACAATGTTGTCTGCCACAACTCAAAAATTAATCAAAAATTAAGCTCTGCAATAAGAAAATTCTTATAGCGTAAGGCTGAGTATATAAAGCAAGTTAGTCTTTTCCAATTATGGTCATTAAGTATATACCTATGTATATTACTTCTGCTTCATTTAGCTTCGCTGCGTTTAGGTATTTTGTTGTGATCTCCTTCAGTACCGGACATCTTCCTAAGAAGTGCTGCATATTTTCTTCCTCGTTTAAATTGCAGAGGGTGCATATTTTCTGAGCATTTCGATACGTAGTTGCATTTAGCTTCAGTAAACCACATCTTGCCTTGAAAATTGTCGTAATATCAGCTAGCCGCATATCTGCTTTAATAATATTCCACGTTTGAGTAGTCTAAATGTTTATAAATTCGCGTCGCGCTTGACTGTGCTTTTTGCCTAGCCATGTTGATATCTTTTATTTTCATTTCGGTAAGAAGTTGCACACAGCGATCTTGCCAGTCTATAGCGGTAATGTTTTCTTCAAACTTCAGACAGAACTCTATTCCCATGTCGTTTAGATGCTTAAGCCAAAACACATTTTTACTTAAGATGCCTTGTGTTAGTTTGTGTGGGAGTCTGTTGCAATTATATTGATAAATAGTTTTCCAGATATACTTCATGTGTAGTTCTAAAGAATACATGAGGCTATCTTCTAGATTAGTTTCTAATATCATTACATAATTTGGAGTGAACTCGGGTAGTTTGAGGATTCTTTTAATAAAGTAACGTTGAAGTTTATTTACCTCATCGAATAAGGCATATCCCCAAACTTGCGCTGCGTAGGTTTGTATCGGTCTGCATACCGCTTGGAACAACTTCCATTTTGATTTTAATGAAATGAATGGCTTCGCTAAAAAATCGTTCCATGTGCAATTAATACTAGCTTTTGCTGAAGTATTTCTGGCTTCTAAGTGCTTGTCGAATGCCATTTTTGGTGTGAGAATGACAGATATTTATATTCGGTCACCAATTTAATTTCTTCGCCTTGGTACCACCATTTTTCAGCCTGGGAAAGTCGTCCACCTCTTCTAAAGACCATCATCTCCGATTTATTTGGGTTTACTTCTATATTCCATTCAGCGCAGTATTTCTCCAGGTTTTTAATCATGGATTGCATGACTTTAGGGTTATCGGCCAGGAGAACAATATCATCGGCATAAAGAAGAAGACGTATATTCATGCCCTCAACCAATAGTCCACCTTCTAAATAGTCGTGCAAGTCGTTTAGGTATAAAGTGAGCAATAATGGCGACAACAGACATCCTTGTTTCACACCAGTGCAGGTTTCAAAATAGTCGGATACTTATTTTCCCGTGCAAACCGCAGATCTAGTATTATCGTAAATATTTTCTATAAGGTTCGTTATTTTGCTAGATATTCCCATCTGTCGAAGTTTATAAATCAACGGTCTCCTCGGCACCCTGTCGAACGCTGCCTTGAAATCGACAAAATATGCGTAAGCTTTTTGATTTTCATGAAACTTTAGATGTACAATAGACGCAAGATTATAAATGTTATCTACAGTTGAATAGTTTCTTCTAAAGCCGGCTTGGAATTCTGTGAGCACGTTGTTTTTTTTTTTTCTACCCAATTTGCAAGTCTTGCGTTTATCAATCTTGCGTTTTTCACAAGTTTCATCGATTCTTCCGATCTCAAAAATTATTTTGTACACCTTTGTTAACTCCAACTGAAATTCTGGCGAAGCAAACTTTAGCAGTTCATAAAGTATTCTATCTTCTCCTGGCGCTTTATTTATTTTAGCATTTTCAATGGTTTTTTCAAGCTGAACTGAGTTGAGAGTGCTGCGATTCTGAGTCGGTTAAATGATTAATTTGTTGCCGACCTAGTGCGTCTGCAACTACATATGTTTTGAGAACCTGGTTTAAATACCAATTTGGCACCTTATTCTTCGATTTGGTTTTTCCACCTTTTTAGTTTATTATTAGGGTTCTTCTCTGAATTACAGTAGGTTAAGGACTGATGATCCGTGTAGATTGTAAGGTCTGATTGTCCATATAAATAGTTCCTGAGTTTCTGTAGTGCCCAAATTATGGCTAATAACTCTTGTTCGTTCGTGCTATATTTTTGTTCCGTCTCGCTTAGTGTTCTGGATATAAAACAAATGGGATTTCTACCTTGGGATAACACAGCTCCTATGGCAAAATTGCTTGCGTCCGTGGTCAAATCAAAGGGTTTATTGAGGGTTCCTCATCTAATTTTATTTCCATTCTCTCACTTTGATTTTTCTTAACGAGACCGTTTTCTCCTCTTAAAAACAATGTTAGCGGTTTAGAATCTTTGCGTAGTTTTGATGAATTTTCTATAATATCCTGCTAGTCCTAAAATGATCTTCATTCTTTCAGATTCATAGGCCCAGGGTAATTTTTTATGATCTCAATTTTTTGTGGGTCTACGGTTATTCTGTTATGTTTCATAATATGTCCTAAATCTTCAGTGCTGATGCTTTCCATTTCAATTCAACCGGGCTATTCGGGACCTGTTCTTTGATTTCGATGTAACTCAAATATGTTGATCTCTGGTCAAAATAATGAGACACGTATTTTTTTGTTTGCCCGAATAAAATTTTTTTGAAGATTTATCGGCAATTATGTATTTCGACTCAAAATCGATTTTTTTAATTATATTGCTCATAACTAAGTCAAAAACGAACCGATTCTATGGTCAAAATTATCGACATTACTTGCACGAGCGATTTCATGCACAAACAATAACAAAAAAAATAAAAAATTATTATTTTGCAAAAAACAAAAAGTGCGAAACAGGTTTTTTACTCAAAAATTCCTTACTCAAAATTAACCGATTTTAGTTACTGGGCAATTTAAGTTTGAGGTGTCCTCTTGATTTGAAAAAAGTTAAAAACAAAAAAAAAACACTTTTTGATATATTGAATTTCGAATAAATTTCGCACTTTTGTTTTTTTGCAAAATGAAAAATTTTCAACTATTGTATTTTTTTGGTATTGTTTGTAGGTATATGAAGTCGCTCGTGAAAGTAGATAGGATCATTTTGAACCCAGAATCATTAAAATCGGTTCATTTGACTAAATTATGAGCAATTAAAAAAAAAAATTTCTTATATAATTAAAAAAATTGATTTTGAGCCGGAAAACAAAATTGCCGATAAATCTCGAAAAAAAATTTTTTCGGGCAAACAAAAAAATACGTGTCTCATCATATTTGCTTGACGCAGCGCATTTATAACAATTCTAATGTGTTCCATATGTTCATCGTGTGAGGATGAATACTCGTATATCAGTGGTCGCCAACCTTTTCAATGTGTTGAGCTACTTTCAAGATTTTGAAATAAACAGCGAGCTACTTACACAAGCCAACATAAATTAAATAATACACAGTTATACATGTATTTATTTTACTAATATACGTTCTATATATAATAAACTTATGACTTATAGTGCTTATACTTATGCATAACTACATCCATGTTCACACCTATCAATCGTAACAAAATTTTTTGCAGTCATAATGGCAAATCACAAGCGACTTAAAAAAACAACAAAACAGTAATAGTACATTATTATATAAATAAAATATGGGCAGATAAAAAGAGCATATTTAATGAGAAGGTTGACATTCTGACTCATCGATCATTTTTTTAATATTTGCAGTTTAATTTGATACAGTCATTCGAATACAGTTATCCAAATGTATATCTGTAAGCCGATTGCGGTATTTATTTTTAATAAATTTCATATTGGAAAAAGAAGATTCACACAAATAAGTTGAACTGAATAACGCTTTCACTTTCAACGCAACACGACATAAAACTGAATAGTTATCTTTACTTACTAAAGTCCATATACATTTTGTATTTGAACCTAAAGATTTTAAAGTCAAGTCACTTTGAAAAGCAATCAGTTCCATTTCTGTTGCAAACTGTTGTATATCAATGTCCATGAAGGGTGAAACAACAAATTGCGTCACTAAAGCAATTTTGCTGAAATCCTTGAAACGATTTTTGAAGTTTTCCTTCAAGTTAGAAACTATTTCCATATGATATTTACTGTCATAGGGCTCTAATAGATTTTTGGATATCTTTTCGGAAAGAATAGGAAAATGCTTAGTATCGCGGTTTTTTAGGTTTTGTTCCCAAAATTCAAGTTTTGTAATAAATGCATTTATATCAGAAATCATTTCCACTAATTCTTTATCCCTGCTTTGAAGCTGCAAGTTAAGCTCATTTAATTTCTCTGTAATGTCCACAAGAAAACCAAAATCTCTGAGCCAAGTCGAACTTTCCAGTTCAGGAATCCGTTCATCGCGTTCTTTGAAAAATTGGAGTATAGCAGGCAGGACATCATTGAAACGTTTGGGCACTCGTCCTCTGCTTAACCATCGCACTTCAGAGTGAAGAAGTAGCTCTCCGTATTGACAGTCAATTTCATCAGCCAAGGTTTTAAATAATCTTCTTTGTAACGCTTGAGCTCTAATCTTGTTCACAATTTTCACCACCAGTTTCATAACGTTGTTCAAGTTTTGAAAATTTCCACATAATGCTTGCTGATGTATAATACAGTGGTAACTAAGAAATTGTGGAAAACTTTCATCCTTACGCCATAGCGCCACGAGCCCCTTATCACAACCCACCATAGCTGGAGCACCTTCAGTTGTCAGGCCTACCATTTTTGATATTGGAATTTTCTCAGAAGAGATGCGATTTTTTAAATGAGAAAACAGCTCTAGCCCAGTAGTATGTCCTTTGAGTGGAATAAACTTCAAAAGATCTTCTTTAATTGTAAAATCACTAAAAGCCATCCTGACAAATATGGCCATCTGTGAGGTGTCAACTACATCTGTTGATTCATCCAGTTGCAGTGAAAAATAAATACAGTTATCTAAGTCACTTCTTAACTGTAAAAAAATATCATTGCTCATTACTTCTACTCGCCTCATCACTGTATTAGCAGAAAGTTGCATAGACTTTATAGCAGACACTATTTCGTCTTTATTTCTAAAGTTGGCGAATAAAGAATTTGCAGCTTCCAAAAATGCTTGTTTTATGATTTCCCCGTCTTCATAAGGTTTTTTCTTTTGTGCAATTATCTGGGAAACACGATAAGATGCTTCAGTTGCAGCCTTATTTTTGTCGATTGTTTTCAAAAATATTGACTGTTGACAATTAACTGGATTTTTAAATGTTTCAGTTTTTCTTTTCTGGTGGCAGAATTTAACGGGAATGCCTTCTCAAAATTCGAATGTACAGTTTTATGATGCCTCTCAATATTTCCTTTTTTAGGAACTGACACAGATGTATTACATAACAAACAAACACGTTTGCCTTTATCTTCTGTGAAGAAGTATTGTTCTTCCCATTCCGAATGGAAATGGTATGTCTTCGCCTTCTTACTACTGCTTGCCATAATGTTTCGAACTCTAAATCAACCGCTGCACGCAGAACGTTGATAATGCCGTTCAGTATTAAACTGAGCGCAATGGCGACGTGCATTGCGTATATATAAAGCCAAAAAATTCTCGAACACGCTAATCGGTTCCAGCCGATCCTAGAACGGAGACGCGACTTCGCGTCGTGTTTGTCGGCGCGAAATCGCTTACCGCAGTGTTGCCGCTGTTTATCTATTTATTATGAAAATTTCTGAAATTTGCTAATACTGGTATGATTTTCAGACCTTTGGATTTTTTGCAACGTGAGCAGCGCGAGCTACCAGAATTGCCTTTGCGAGCTACCGGTAGCTCGCGATCGACGGGTTGGCGACCACTGTCGTATATTAACTCATCGTCTATATATACATGCACGAATTTTCCTATGTAATTCCTTAATATGTCATCTACGCATCTTTGAAATATTGAAGGTGCGTTCTTTAGTCCAAACGGCATCCTTAAGAATTGATATTTTGCTCCGATTATGCTAAAAGCTCTCTTTTCGATGCTTTTACTGGACTTTTATATTGTTCTCTAGCATTTTATTTATTTCTTTATTTATAAAATTATTGTCTGAAAAGGGATAAGGGTACTGTTTCGTCCATATTGGCTCTTTAGTTTTGTGCGGATCGTCGCTTCAATTGTTATTGTAAATGGTAAAATAGGATTTGTTTCCTCATTAATTCTCATAATTTCTTCAACCCTTTTTTATATTTGCTCTCATCTATTGTGAAATTTACTTGACTGATATCCATTTCTTCTTTCTTCTGTTCTGTTCTCCTGACATACATCAGATCTATCTTAGCTTTTATTTCTCTCAAGGATTGTGCTACTAATATCATATCAATATATTTTAATTCTTTGATTTCAAAAAATATTAATTCTTGTCTTAGCATTCTAATCTTCTTGGCTGAGTTTATTGTGTTTGAACCATTCAGAGTTCTACTAACAAATTGTTTAACTGGGAAGGTCTTTCTATTTTTAATATTTTTCCTAATATAATTTAATGTCGAACTTGTGTCTATTAAAACTAATAGTTTTTTATTATCATGTAGACAATCTGAAGACACGGCAGATTATTTACTCGTCTAAAAAAGTAGCTCTATTTTCAAATTCGCTTTCATCTATATTTACTCTTAATGACTGATCACTATTATTATTATCATTTGGTTGATCCTTTGTAGTTTCTGTGGTGCTGTATTATATCTGGATGACGTTAGTTGATGGTCTCGTTTAAATGGTTACCCTCTATTGGCCCTCTATTGGGATTGAAAGGTGCGTATCCTGCTCTTTGTCGTTCATTGTTGTTTCTGAAGGGATTCTGTTGATACGATTGCTGTTGTTGATGCTGATTATTCGTGGGTTGCCGGAATCCTCCTATTGATGTATCCACGTCCATTGGTGTCGGACTTGATCTTTCCATATGGGGAATAGATTGAACTCCTGGTTGATACTTCCGTTCGTTTTGTGGGTCTTTGGGGTAGTTATAAGCTTCTCGTCGTATCGGATTGCTCTGCCTTTTATAAAGGATCTCCGTGGCAATTGCGTATGCACTTTCTAAACCTCTTGGTTTTGCTGAATATAATGTGTGTTGAGTAAATTCATCATTTATGCCATTGCGGAAGCAATTTATGGCCATTTCTTTTGTGGGTTATAAATTTCACATTTAGTCATTGTAGACGGAGAGCTCATGACCAAAAAACCCAACATATTTTATACTTCTTGAAATTTTGTGTGAGATTAGTTTTTTAATACTAGAATCGATATCCGGCGGGCTGGCTGCTCAATACCGGTCTTAATTATGCGTTTTTATTTTTTAAAATTGTTAATAAAAAACACTTACTCAACATATTTTATACCACTTGAAATTTTAACAGCATTTCACTTACGGTCTGTATAAAATGAAACGATGGTTGCCAGCCCATTCTCATGGTCCCAAAGTACTGCCAGCCCATGTTGAAAGTGCGTTGATGGAAGCACAAGTCAACATATTTTATACCGGCTGTCTTTTTTACACGACATTGGCAATACAATAAATTGACGAAATGTGTAGAGCCAGCCCATTCTGATGGTCCCATCACATGGAAACTTTGGAAAATTTCATTCCTGTGAGTGCGAGCGAGACCGACTTACGTGAATGTGGGTGCGCGAGAGAGAGCGTATATTGTTCATATTCTGTTTCTCCGTACAGTCTTGCAAAAATGGGAAGGATGAAAGATTTGTTCATAAAAAAATTAGAAAATGGGATTTTTTTTTCTTTTTCTTAAAAAAGTTTTTATTTCTAATTTATTATTCATTTATTTATTTATTTAATTTATTAAATGAATAGAAAAATAAAAAACAAAATTAAATTTTTAATTTTCTATGTCAGAAATAGATTCCGAGTCTGAACTGAAATAGTCATTTTCTATTTCTTCAGCTTCAGTCGAAGTATTAGGACTGGACACTTTATACTTTTCAAATACATATTACCGAAAATAGGAGGCATTTTCTTTGTATCCAACCAGCCGAATTATGCACGTTGGCTTGTCAGATATATCGACAATTTAAACAAGATTGAGGAAACGCACCCATCGTTACATGTTGCCATAAAAGAAGGCTTCTTTGGCATAAAACGAACCGACAAAGTTTTTTCAAGACAACCGATTGATATAACCTTAGAACAAACAATTAATGCCGATGCAGCAAAATAAAAAACGGGAATAATCCATTTCACAAATTCCATTTCTGCCCGAAAAAGTTGGGCAAAAATTCATGCTATTCGTGCTGCCATCATTTTCCATGTATATGAAACTGCTGGTTTGAAGAAACGTCCCGATATCTCAACGCAACTGGAACCGCATATCATCAAAAGAGATTCTAATCAACTCCGAAATTTCATAAAAACTTTTGATAAATTTATGAACCCCTTCGATGACAGCATTGACAGGAATTTTCTCTTCAACATCGCTACGGGAAAGGCTGCATCATTGCAGGTTGAAAATTATTTATTGACATTTGAACAATCAGGGAGCCAGTTTAGGGAAGAATTCATTACTCAGTGTTCCATAGACCCACAGCGAAAGTCATCACAAGGGTTAAAATTTGTAATTTTTCAGCCCATGCAGTAAATAATAAAGCAAAAGTTGCTAACCAGGTCTACGAAATACGCTTACAACGGGATCTATTTGCACGAATTGTGGCATTATCGATGGATTACAATATCGAAGTCGAAAAAATATTGTCTTATTCAATAACACCAATTTCGTTATCTCTATGTCATTCTGATGGAACAATTTGTAAGACTGAAAAATCTGCAATCACTCAGGTTTTACAAATAAATACAACTGCTAACATACCGCAAATATTCGACATAGTCATAATCGATGGATTTTTCCTGCTCCACTTAATGAAAGAAATTCCAAACACTTTTGGAAATTTATCAAAAAAAATTATCTCATTCATGCAGAAGACACCGGCCAAACGATTCGACATCATATTCGGCCAATATCCATCCATTAAAGATTATGAACGAATACAAAGAGGAAATGTCAGCAGTATCGATTATAACATCACAGGACCCGAACAAACTCGACCTAAAGATTTCAATAAAGAATTAAGAAATAGCAAATTCAAGGACGCACTGGTCAGATTTCTCATAGAACATTGGGGAACAGTGGAAATGGCGCCATTTATTGGCAATTCAACCATAAAATTGAATTACGATGTGTGCTATACATTTACAAGTGACGGCGCCTCTGTATCGAAAATCGTCGATGAGGAAATGTCATGGGAACTTCAGGAGGAAGCAGATACAAATTGTGTATCATGTATGTACACCCGTGTGGAGTTGCCTGATCTCCCATCGGGCGCGTCCCAGGTGGTGGAAAGGGAGCCCTGGCATCACAAGAGTGGCCTTCCCTGATGGGATGGGTTCAACACTCGTGTGATGACTCAAAGTTGGCATAGAATCAGGGTGCCATCCGCGAACCAAACTGGCTAGGGAGGAGTCCCGAAAAAAAACCAAAAAAGGTAATGGAAAACAAAGGATCTATTACTCCAGGTGGAATCCACACAAGTGGCAATCCACCCGCTTCGGCGGCAGGGGCATGGATTCTGGAGGCCCCAACCATTACCCAAGTCTCTCAGCTCTACGAGCGAGAGCGCATCCTGGAGGAGACGGGGGTTGCTATCGCAATCTCCTCTCCTTCAGAGTCTGAAAAACGTTTCCCTGCTTCTGAGGGCCTGAGTTGTAAGGTCTCTTCGGTGGCTGCACGACCTCCCAAAGAAGCAGGGAAATCGAAGAGCGCGGCAAGGAGGAAGAGAAGAAAGCGGCGGGCAGAGCTCATGCGGGAGAAATCCTCATGTGGCTCTGCCGGCCCTTCTGCGTCTGTGTCTTCCAAACGACCTCGGTCAGCGGAAGTGACACCCACGGAAGCTACCGAGTCTTCGGTGGGCACAGGCACTCCCAAGTTGTCTCGCTCTCGAGGCAAGCGGAGAAAGACGGCGGCTGAAAGCAGCACACCTCCCTGCCCTGCGGTTGCCGCCAATGACCGAGCCACGACCCTCCAAGGTACGAGCGCGGTCTTGGCGCCAGTCAATGTGGCGGGAAAAGGTTCTGCTGAGCCACGTCTCTATCGGCGCCTCGACAAAATGTCCAGCACAGCTGTCTGCCCGGCGAAATCTTCGTCAGTGGAGGATCGGGAGCTGGACCTTCGCCCAAGCACATCCAAGGGTGCGGCCAAGCCATCCTATAGCGAGAAGGCTGCTGGCCCACCACCTGTGGCTGTGATTGGAAAACTGGGGCCTGACCATCAGCTGACGGATGCAGAAATCAAATACTGCAAAAGCCAGCTGATGCGTCGGGTTATTGCCTCCGCTCCGGAAGCCAACGCGAAGGGCTATAAGACAAAGGACGGCACCATAAAGGTGACGTGCGCGTCTCTGGCCAACTTCGAGTGGATCAGGACCGTGGTCAATAACGTGCCCCCCATGGGGACCACTCGCTTCGCAGTCTACAGCGAGGAGAGTGTACCCCTCAGGAAGGCCATCTGCTGGATTCCGGATCCAGACCTGTCTACGGCGGATGTCCTATCCTGTATACGTGCCCAGAATCCGGACATCAACACGAGGCTTTGGCGAGTCGTCTCGTACACCGAGAGTAAAAACCGGGACGGGAAGGAAGGGGCTACTCTTGTGGTGCGAGTGGACGAGGCCAGTGTTGATGTCATGGGCTCACGGTACGGGAACCGTCTGAGTCTCTTCTTTGGGACGGCCAGCTTCCATGTCTTTCCCAAATGATTGACTCGGACGATTCCTGTAGCTATCGTCCCTTGACGGTGACGCAAATTAACTTGCAGCATTCCAAAGCCGCTACTGCACTACTAAGTAGAAGGCTTTCCCAGCTGCACACATTACCCCACATAACAGCAGTGCAAGAGCCCTGGGTCTTTAGGGGCCGTCTCTGTGGCTTAAGTGCGCTGAAAGGGGCCACGTTACTATATGACAGGAGTTCTAGCAGACCTAGGACCGGTCTTATAGTATCATCCCATCTCACTGTGACGGGTTTTGAGCAATTCTGTTGCCAAGACCTGGTAGCGGCTGAGGTGTGTTATAGAGGTAGACGCGGATGGTCGAAGTTTGTGATTGCATCTGCTTACTTTCCTTACGATGCTCTGGAAGGGCCACCACCCGGGAAGGCCACTAGTCTCGTGAGGTTCTGTGAGCGGCGCAGTCTGGGCCTCATCCTATGTTGCGATGCTAATGCCCAGCATACAATCTGGGGCAGCAGCAAGTGCAATGGACGGGGCTCTCGACTAATCGAATTTATCGCGTCCTCCTGCCTAGACATACAAAACAAGGGCTCACAGCCAACGTTTGTAACAGCTAGAAGACAGGAGGTGATTGATCTAACCCTATCAAACTCAAAACTTGGGTGGTCAATCAAGAACTGGAGGGTCCTTGCCGAAGATTCGTGCTCGGACCACAGGTACATTGAGTTTCAGTGTGGCGAGGAGGCACAAATGCCATTGCCCTCTAGAAACCCAAGAAAAACAGACTGGCAGAAGTTTAGGGAGGCGTTGCGGGACCTTGGCGTTGCGCCACCAAGACTTCGAAAAGAACAGGCCATTGAGGCGGCTGTTGAGAAACTCAACGCTGCCCTAACCGAATGTTTTGAGTCAGCCTGTCCAATTCGACCTCTCCCCAGCCGGACTCCCGTTCCTTGGTGGAATTGAGAGCTCCAGATGCTGAGGCGCGAGTCGAGAAAATTTCTAAACCGGGCACTCAAGACTAACCTTGCAGAGGACTGGGAGCGATACCGTGATGTTCAGAAGAACTACAAGAGGCTTATTCGGGAATCGAAAAGAGCCTCATTTAGGGAATTCTGCAGCGGTATTGAATCTCTGAGTGACACGGCGAAACTGGTTAGGATCCTGAAAAGGGACCCAACGGCAAAGCTGGGGTCACTTAGGAAATCTGATGGCTCCTTCACGGAACGGAAAAGTGAGACACTCAGCTTGCTGATGGAGTCTCACTTTCCTGGTAATCAGATAAGCATCAGCCGGCAACAGCCCTTATTGATAGAGGCAGTTGTCAGAGCTGCTACACCTTCTCGGCATGACTGGTTCGTTGCCAGATCTGTGGTGAATGAGGCCGCCATTCGATTTGCCATCAAATCTTTTGGCGACTACAAGTCGCCCGGACCAGATGGCATACTTCCTGCCATGCTGAAGGAGGGTGCAGAGTTCGTGACAGCAGCCCTGAAGAAAATCTTCTCGGCATGCCTGGCACTGGCTTACATACCACGCTCTTGGAGGATGGTGAGGGTCGCTTTCATCCCAAAGGTTGGAAAAGACGACTACACCAGCCCCAAAAGCTTTAGACCCATCAGCATGACCTCTTTCATGCTGAAAAGTCTCGAACGACTGGTGGAACTGCGCATACGTCAGAAGTCGCTGAAGGCTCACCCTCTGTCTCTATTTCAGCATGCCTATCAGAGTGGAAAATCCTGCGAGTCGGCACTGCAAAACCTTGTTGCTAGGGTAGAGCTGGCCATCGACAGGAGGGACTACGCTATGGGTATCTTTTTAGACATAGAGGGGGCGTTTGATAATGCCACTTTTGATAGTATGTGTAACTCTGCTAGTAGGCACGGCGTAGACCGGGTGCTAGTAAATTGGATTCGTTCGATGCTGGCCCAAAGAATCGTTTCGGTGCGAGCAGAGGAAGATCTGCTGGTGTCATCTGGGGTTAACAGAGGCTGTCCCCAAGGCGGTGTGCTGTCTCCGTTGCTCTGGTGCATGGTAATCGATCCTCTACTCACCACCTTAAACGATTCGGGAGTCTACGCACAAGCATATGCGGACGATGTTGCTTGTTTGGTAACAGGCTCATCGCTTACGAACATCTGCAGGAAAGTGCAGAAAACTCTGGATCGGATTGACACTTGGTGCTATGCGAACGGGCTGTCGGCAAATCCCGCCAAGACTGGTATTGTCCTCTTTACCAGAAGGAGGAAGCTTGATGGACTCGTTCTGCCAAAGCTAAAAGGAGTCACAATCCAGCTATCCAAGGAAATCAAATATCTTGGAGTAATCCTCGATAGCAAGCTCCTATGGAAATCACACGTTGAACCCAAGGCATCAAAAGCGCTGACAGCTTTCTGGCAGTACAAAGGTGTCTTTGGGAAAACGTGGGGTCTCTCTCCTAGCAAGGTCCTATGGATCTACACGGCTATGATAAGACCCATTATCACCTATGCATCAGTGGTCTGGATGAGCAGACTCTCCCTAGTGGGAGTCAGGAGGACCTTATCGAGACTACAACGCACTGTGGCCATCTGTTGCACCGGAGCTTTTCCGACTACTTCAGGCCCGGCACTAGATGCTCTGATTGGTTTACCACCACTTGATGCTTTCATCCGAGGAGAGGCCTTGAAGGCCATCTGCAGACTGAAACACAGTGGGAACTGGTACGGCCCTTGTCCGGCATTGGAACACAGAGAAGACATGGACATCGATCCAACGATTCTCTCCATGCCCCTTGACTCCATGCCATCAAGGGTCGTACTTGAAAAGAGATACAGTGTAGTGCTACCAGAGGCTCAGTTGTGGGGAGACTCAGAAAATGAGCTCGGCAAACAGTGTTTTCGCATTTTTACGGATGGCTCCAGGACCGAGCATGGCTCCGGCTCTGGGGTCTACGTGGAGTCCAGCGGGACAAAACTGCACTTTGCTCTTGGAATGCATGCATCTGTGTTTCAAGCGGAGGTGTATGCAGTTCAAGAAGCGAAGAACTTTGTTGTGGCAAAACGATGGAGAGGCAGATCTATATGTGTCTGCAGCGACAGCCAAGTTGCGCTTATGGCCTTAGACAGCCCTCCAACCACATCAGAGGTAGTGAAGTCCTGTAAATCCAGGCTGAACTATGTCGGCAGACATAATAGCCTGATGCTAACATGGGTCCCGGGACACGTGGGTATCGCGGGTAACGAGACCTCTGACTCCTTAGCTAAGATGGGCTCTGAGGCCAACTTCTTTGGCCCAGAGCCCGCTTTGCCACTCCCCTCTGCGGCCATCACGGCCACGGTTAGCAAATGGGTAACTACTACCCACAAGCGAGCTTGGCAGGCTGAGAGAGGCTGCAGATGGACAAAACTGATGTTACCTGTCATGTCCGATCGACTGTCGCAAACCCTTCTGTCATTAAGCAGAGGGGAGTGCAGACGGCTGGTAGGACTGATGACGGGCCACTTTCTGTGGGCAAAGCACATGGAAAGGTTGGGCATCTCAGACAGTGTACTCTGCCCAGCTTGTGAAGAGGAGGATGAGACGGCCAACCACTTCCTGTGTGTCTGTCCCGCCTTCGCTCGAATCAGGTTTGAGGTCTTTGGCACTGATGTGTTAAGAAGCGACCATCTTGGCTCCTTGGCACCACAAGATCTACTCAGATTTCTTCGGAGATCGGGTAGATTTAAAGAAAATTAAAAGGGAATCCAAGTGTAGTACAATGGACTCAATTAATGTCTGAGTGCTGCACTTGCTAGTTGTCCCGACAAAAAAAAAAAAAAAAAAAAAAAAAAATGTATGTAAAGCGGTCTGCGAGAATATTTTAATAAAATGTTCCGATACTGACATACTGATCATCATGCTGGGTAACAGGACCATCTTTCGCATGACGAATTGCACATATTTATGGAATTAGGAACTGGCAATGACAAACGTTGCATTGATATCAATAATCTCAGTGAACAACTCAGCCCATTCCTATGCCAGAGTTTACCAGAATTCCATGCCCTGACCGGCTGTGATTACAGTCCGGCCTTTTACAGAAAACGCAAGAAAAGACCTTTCCAGATATTAAAAAAATCACCGGAATATCAAAATGCTTTTATTGAACTGGGGAATATAAACTCCATCGCAACAAAAAAACATATATTTAAAATGCTGGAAAAATTTGTATGCGAAATGTACAATTTAAGAAACATAAATGACGTGAACAGCGGTCGCTTTTCTAAATTCTGGGAGACATAGAAAGCGTCAAATGTAAACGAAGCATTCCAGAAACAGCTGAAAAATATCGACGCATCGTCTTTACCGCCATGTAAAACCGAGTTACATCAGCAACTTCTCCGAGCTCAATAGGTATATTGGAAATACATGGCGAAACGCTTATTTGAAATTTCCAAATTGTTATCTCCCAGAATCGAATGGCTGGGTGAGAAATGGAGAATTTCTTTCTTTTAATTGGTTTAATGGCGACCAATTCCCTCAATCAGTCCTTGGAGCTGTCATAGAAACTCCTTCAACGAATGACAACATTGAATCAGGTATAGTATTTTACGCCTTCATTCATAGTCCGAAATATTGCAACTATCAGGTATTTTGATTGACGGTATGATTTTCTTTTAGATGCTGAAGCTGAAGAAATAGAAAATGACTATTTCAGTTCAGACTCGTAATCTATTTCTGACATAGAAAATTAAAAATTTAATTTTGTTTTTTTTTTTTCTATCCATTTAATAAATTAAATAAATAAATAAAGGAACAATAAATTAGAAATAAAAACTTTTTTAAGAAAAAGAAAAAAAATCCCATTTTCTAATTTTTTGATGAACAAACCTTTCATCCTTCCCATTTTTGCAAGACTGTACGGAGAGACAGAATATGAACAATATACGCTCTCTCTCGCGCACCCACATTCACGTAAGTCGGTCTCGCTCGCACTAACAGGAATGAAATTTTCCAAATTTTCCATGTGATGGGACCATCAGAATGGGTTGGCTCTACACATTTCGTCAATTTATTGTATTGCCAATGTCGTGTAAAAAAGACAGCCGGTATAAAATATGTTGACTTGTGCTTCCATCAACGCACTTTCAACGTGGGCTGGCAGTACTTTGGGACCATGAGAATGGGCTGGCAACCATCGTTTCATTTTATACAGACCGTAAATGAAATTCTGTTAAGATTTCAAGTGGTATAAAATATGTTGAGTAAATGTTTTTTATTAACAATTTTAAAAAATAAAAACGCATAATTAAGACCGGTATTGAGCAGCCAGCCCGCCGGATATCGATTCTAGTATTAAAAAACTAATCTCACACAAAATTTCAAGAAGTATAAAATATGTTGGGTTTTTTGGTCATGAGCTCTTAGACTATTGCTAAATTGCAGATTTTACAGATCTTGCTGTGGAATTCGGATAGCGTCTGTCTTCCTTGTATTTGTCTTTTCATTTCGTCTGTGAGGGCGTTATAGCTTCTAGTATCGGCGTAGCTGTAATCTAGGCGATTGAGTATTGCTTGTAAGTGAAATACTGTGCCATGATTCTGTAGAAGAGTGGCTGGCTCTCCTTCAATCTTCGTGTGACGCATTATAAATAATGCATCGTAATATTGTTTGGTATCACCAAAGGCTTCTATGGGACTCATTGCTGATATGATGGCTGCCCTCCATATCCTGTATTTGGATGTGTCTCCGTTGAATACTTGCTTCCATAATGATTCCTCTACCTTGATCAAACACTTGTAATCTCGTTTTTGGAAGGGGTCCAGTTTTTTTATTGGTTCTTCTTGGACGTGTGGGATTTGATTTTTTAGGAGTTCCTTTTATTCTTCACCATATTAGTGTTTTTTTATTTTATTTTATCCTATTACACTGTGGAACAAATTCAGGCTAGCAAAAATTAGGTCCATTCTGAGAGTGGCTGGTGAAAATAGAGGCGAAATTAGAAGACCCGTATCGCGCCGTTTGTTTATGTTAGTTCCAATTTTTTCTTAATCGGCCTTCGAAGTTTGCAGTCAAATGCCGATTTTCAGTATATTGTTTATATGGTTTTTTGGCTATAACTCGTCGACTAATTAATATTTTCTCATTCTGTAAAAGCCAAATTATTGCTAGAGACCTGTGCAACAATTACAAGTTTTGAAAAAATTGATTTCGAAAATTTTTGTGGTACTTATGAAGCAAAATGTTGGAAAAATTATTTTTTTTTATGTTTTTTGAAAATATTTTCAACAAAACTAAGTCTTTTTTGCATTTTGTGTGGTCTATAATATGCTTCTCAGTTTCTTAAATATATGTAATTTGAAAAGAAAATTACGGGATTAAATACTTTGGCAGCTACTTAGACGAAAGTCACAAAATGTTCGAAAAATTAACGTTTTCCTTATTATTTCTTAATATCTGGCAAGCAACTCATTGTTTTTCGCTTTTTTTCTTATCTAAAATATAGTTTTCAATCCATCACATAAATATCATGGAAAAAAATATAGTATCAGTCGAAAATTTGTGCAATATACACACATTCATTACATAAAACTAATGTAAAAAAACCCAAAATAAAACTTATGTAGCAGAGTCAAGTGTCCAATTACCATTACCGCACTCAGAATTCGTTCCAGTACCAACATACCGAAGTACTGATCTTCAAACAGGTATCAGTACTACAACCACCGCTGCTACACCCATGGATTTCTCCGCAGAATTCAACCCTGGTGAAGGTACATCCTATAAAACATCAAAGGACCCAATCCTAATAACACAAAACCAATTGGATGGAATTGTTGCAAATTTGTGTTTGACTCAGAAAAAATCAGAACGACTGGCTTCATTTTTGAAAGGAAATAATTTGCTGACGAAAGGTACAAAAGTAACAGCATATCGAAAACGCCAAAAAGAGTTACACAAGTTCTTCAATGTCAATGTTGCAAAAAATTTCGCTTATAGCAACGATATTGAAAAGTTAATGGGGGCGATAGGGTTAACCTATAAAAAAGATGATTGGCGTCTCTTTATCGATAGTTCACTAATCAGCTTAAAAGTTGTGCTTTTGCACAAGACAAATAGAATGCCTTCTGTTCCGATTGCGTATAGCACTGACACTAGTGAAACTTTCGATAAATTGAAAGACATTCTGGAAGTAGTCAAATATAACGAACACCAATGGCGCATTTGCTGCGACCTCAAAGTAGTTTCCTTGATTACAGGCTTAACAGCATCTGGCCGTCCAAAATATCCGTGTTTTTTGTGCGATTGGGATTCACGATACGGAGAAGGTATTAAAGGAAGAAACCAGTACAAACAACATAACTGGAGTAGTCGAATTGGGCGAAAATGGCCTAATGACAATAGGCTACACGAAAGTCTTGTTCCTGTAATTGTTGCACAGGTCTCTAGCAATAATTTGGCTTTTACAGATTGAAAAAATATCAATTAGTCGACGAGTTATAGCCAAAAAACCATATAAACAATATACTGAAAATCGGCATTTGACTGCAAACTTCGAAGGCCGATTAAAAAAAAATTGGAACTAACATAAACAAACGGCGCGATACGGGTCTTCTAATTTCGCCTCTATTTTCACCCGCCACTCTCAGAATAGACCTAATTTTTGCTAGCCTGAATTTGTTCCACAGTGTTATGAGGATACACAGGATATAGGCGATCCCCATAAAAAATATATAATTTTATTAGTACCAAGATGTACTTAAGGCAACCTTTGTAGGGTCTGAGGTACTTGTGTTTGTAGCAGATATTGAAGACTTCCCTTGTCATTTTCCTGAGATGACTTAAACCTTCATTCAACCAGATAGGATAGGTTGTGGCGGGATATGAAGGTTCGAGGAGCTGGCGGCGCCGGTTTATCATGTGGCATATACACCGATGCCAGGTATATTGCCGATTTCTGAAGCTCCACTTTCACCACAGTAAAGTCGGGAGTACTATAAATAAAACACAGAAAAGCTTTTAGTGATTATGCTTGATCGGAGCTTACTGTCTGCTTTATTGTGGAATATGTTGAAATTGTTGTTGTATTGGAACCCTTTAACCTCATTGCCTCTGACCCAGTGTTCCTGTATAAATGCGATGTCGATGGAAGACATCCAAGTTCTATGTAGCACATTTCGAGTGCTGCAGATTCACCTGTATGGCTCTAGGCATCGGGTTCGTTGTCGTCTTCAGCTAGGTACAGCTTTTCTAGATGTATATTGCTGTCGACCTCGTCTAGGTCATACTTATTTTCATTGCTGTCTGCTTTGAAAATTTTCAATTTGGCCTTTCTTAGACCAAGCCGCATCTTGTTATCAGATTTTTTTAGTATTGTATCATCGTTGACCTGTAGAACGAATGACATGCTGCTCTTTTGCGGTTTTTCTGCCTTCACGATTGCCCAGTCGTCCATCGGCACCGCAGGGTTGTGTGACTTTAAGTATTTCAGCACATCTGCACCGCTTAAGTCCATCACAGGTAGCCTTCCAGTGAGCTGCTGATCTCAGCAAGGCATCTTTCTAGGACAACGCTTGACCAGTCGTCGCCGCACTTGACTACACTACAACCTCTCAGTGCGCCTGCATGGTCGCAGGAAGGAAGAGGTCCGCCCTGTGCTCCAACTATATGCTTGTCTAGCAAGAGCTTGGACAGTTTGGCCTCCACCTGCCCCCACTTCTGCAGGACTACTTTGCCGCTGTTAGTGGTTTCGTCAATCAGTGCATAGAGGAGGATTTCCTGAACCACCTCACTGAATGGTTTTTGTTTTGTCGTATCTTCGATGCTGTTGGACACCTTAGGTCTCTTCGGTGTCTGATCGATCACGTTCTGTGACCTGTTCCTCTTCGTCGCATCGCCGTTTCTGTTGTTGTCTATACTCCTTGACCACCTGCTGGATGGTTGGATGAACAGCACACGCGCCTTGTCGCAACCCTTGCGAATGGGTTGTGCGCCAATCCCTATACGGAGCTTCCCTCTTAAGACATGGTGGGTTAAATTCCTAAATAGAGTTGAACCTCCATTTAGGCCCCATCCTCGCGGCAAGGAGACCAACCTGAAAGGGTTTGTATGGGCAATTTCGCTTTTTAGTTACGGATTGGGTGCTAAGCACGAAAAACTAGATCATATTATATATGATACTTATATGTGACCGCATTACTAAATGAATTTTTTTGCATATGTTAGGAATTTGTTTCCATATGTTAGGAATTTGTTTCCATATGTTTGTATATTTACTCTTGAATTTTTTATATGTATGCAGATATGCATACGAGGTGTGTTGTGAGGCTGGTCAAGATTTTTTTCTGCCCACATAAATGTGGATGGTAGATGTTGTATGTATTCAACAGTAATGAATATACATAATAATTTACAAATTACAACATATTGTCGAATACCAAATGTTGGATCACCCGTTATGCATTAAGCTCTACTCAAATAACTTAGAATACGTTCACATATAAGTAGATGATCTACTTTTTCGTGCTTAACCCCTAAACCGTAATTAAAAAGCGAGATTTCCCATACAAAATTTTTCTCCCAAAATCTCAAACCATACTTTTAGACAAACAACCCTGTGTTTTCTCTGTAATAGATCAATAGAACAATTTTACGCGTATAAAGAAAAACGTCAAAGTAAAATCTAAATAAAATCGATGCCGGCAGAGAAAACAGTTTGTCGTCAAAATTCTAATAAATTGTTTGTTAGGTATTATTAGTTATGCATTCATATAACAGAGAAAAAGGGTGTGTCCATAAACGTGTGCCTTCTTATTACTTATTACAAAATGTACAATACATAATATCGAATTTCGAGTTTTTTGAAACCTCAGTAAACGTCGTTTACGGATTTCCTTCAACTGTTTATTATTGCTAAAACAATTGCGCAATTAAATTAGCTATTTGTCCTCTTTGTATTTTCTTTATATATTAGGTACGCAACTAAGTTCTCGCTGTTTTTTTGATGAAAATACAACTTTATTCTGAAAAAATGGTGATGGTATCGCTTGGTTTTAAGAGTTCATAATACATAATTAACACCAACTTGGTCGCACCAAATACATAGCATAACCTTCGCAGCGTGAATATTCGGCCGAGGCGACGACGTAGAAGACTGACCGGGCAGTCATCATGACTTTCTTTTCTTCGGATTGCTGTAATGAATCCATTTTTCATCACCCGTCACGATGCGATAAAGAAACCCCTTTCTTTTTTGCCGCTGGAGCAGTTGTTCACAGGCGAAAACACGACGTCCCCTGTTTCTGAATCATTTCCAAAGCATGCAATCGCTGGGAAATGGATTGGCGGGTAACTCCTAATACTGAAGAAAGCTTTTCTTGCGTTTGACATGGATGCTCATTGAGCAATGCCTCCAATTCGCCGTCTTTGAAACGGCGGAACCAATCTCGGCACGTTGTTTCACTTAAAGCAACATTTCCATAAACTTTTTGTAGCTCTCGATGTGCTTCAGCCGCCAATTTTTTTCGAATGAAAAAGGAAAATCAACACTTCCCTCAAATGACGATTATTCGGCACAAAATCAGACATTTTCACAAAACCAAAAGTATATGATACCAAAACAAAATCACTAATGTGTCGAGGCAGTTTGTTTACCATATGTCCAAGCGCGGGAACTTAGTTGCGCACCTAACTGTTAATAATAATTAAACAAACCACAAACACCGAAATACTTCACCAATATAATTCCTATGAAGAAAAACCGTTCACAAAGGTATTGATAGCTGATTGTCAATTTTGCAGGTAATCTGCCATATTCATTGGTAATTAATGCATATGTGAACGTACTTTTACATTTAATTATCACTCATTATGTACAAATAAACTTCCACTCATTGTAAATTTGCACACACATAGTCAATGTTACTGATTATGCACCATAATTCTCTTTTGGTCTGATAAATCTTTCGCTTTTACATAATTAGCATGCATGCCAATAAATTTTACATATTAATCTCTCACATCAACCAGCTTGGCACATTTTGTTGGTTCGCTAGTGGTTTCGCAAGTGTATATGCATACTATATAATAGAATAAATACATCGCTACGTACAAAAAGGTTTTGCAAGTACGCATATATTTGGGTTACGGCAATTTTTTCTATTGTCCACTGAATATACACCCCCAAATCTCTCGGTTTCGTACTCCAAGAAAAAAGCTTCTCGGATCAAACACTAACCCTTGATGTAAATGAATCGTTTACAAAGTTAATTAATTTAATTTTTTATTTCGATATTTTGAAATAATTTTGATTATAATATCAATGCAATTAAGCTATTAGATGTTTCAAATTTAACATTCATACATTCAAAATTATATATGTATATATATAACACAGTGCGACAGTGAAATTATACTTTTATGGAGACCTAGTACAACTTGTAGGTTTTGAAAAACTAAGAAAAATGGTATAGGAGAAATTTCCAATACACCCCCAAAATCTCATTTTATGGCCATAAAACCGTTTTTCAGTAGGTTGATGTGAAGAATCACTCCTAACTTCGCCAATTTCAACGGAAACGGCCCTTTGGAGTTTAGTATGGTACGGTACATTTGTCATTCTCTTCATCAGTTTTGAAGAAAGAAATTCGATCATCATCATTCATCTGAAGTCGTCATCAACTAAATTCAATTGTTTAAATCGAGAAGCGAGCGTTTCAGATTGTCTTCCCGATAGAAGTAAATCACGAGAAAGATCCTGAAAATCTGAATTTGATACAATGTGTCGTCCTGAAGACTTAGAACCAGACGGAAAGTACTCTTCATCATCAGGTTTATTGTTATCAGCTTGATCATCATCAGCAACGAGTTGAACTTCCTTCAGTTCCTGCAGTTCAGTCAATCATATCGTCCAAGACTACGGGGTTCTTAACAGTTGCAACATCAGCATACTTTATGTGCTTTCGAGCTTTATAATGATGACCGTTTACGTCCGTTTTATAAAAATAACAATCATCTGGTTTATGATAAGGCTGATGATGCCACATCATCGGAGAATATTGAGAAATTCGACTTTTCTGGCAACGTTTTGATTTATATCTCTTGAATTTCAATGAAACAAACAATGAAACTTTGACGTTTTAATAAGGTTAAATTATAATAACAAACTTCTTTTGTAAATCAATGTACAGTGTGAACTTTGGTACACATGGGAGCTTTCTCATATTTCTATTGAAAAAAAAAAGTGCTATAATATGTCAGATATTTTCGTAAGTTCTAACCAGTTCTGTTGTATGCAGTACAGTGTACTCTTATGTATACATATATACTCCAATAAATATTACGTATCTATAATAACGCATCAAAACACGTCCTTATTCTCATTTAGCGTAAGTTCTACCTACATACCAAATTAGTAAAAAAAAAACTAAAATCTTAAAACTCACACAACTCCATTAATTTTAATTCAATTACAGTAAAATATAGCTCATTCGACGCAAAATTAAATTTACTATAACAGTGGTGTACTAAAAAAAATCCTCAATAACGGATAATATCGTAAAAATTATGTCAAAGTTGAAAAAATAGAGAAAAAATAAAAAAATTCCAAATACTTCCGTCTACAGTCTCGTCAGTTGTCATTTCAGAAAAATTGTCAACATACTGTCAAAAAGGTTTATTTTGGTTCTTTCGAACTAAAAAAACAAATTCGAAATCGGATGGAAATTGGCGAAGTTAGGGGTGATTCTTCACATCAACCTACTGAAAAACGGTTTTATGGCCATAAAATGAGATTTTGGGGGTGTATTGGAAATTTCTGCTACACCATTTTTTTTAGTTTTTCCATGCCCACAAGTTGTGCTAGGTCTCCGTAAAAGTATATTTAATTTTTTTTTTGTCACATAGTGTAATTGGCGCGTACACCCTTTTTGGGTGTTTAACCGAGCTCCTCCTCCTATTTGTGGCGTGCGTCTTGATGTTGTTCCACAAATGGAAAAAGCAAAAAAGATTCAAAATTATATACTTAGAAATAATTTATACATCTCACAAGAAATAAGCCTTTTGCGCATGCAAAATGCCGACGGCAAATATGCATGAAAGAAAAATTTACAAGTTCTGTGTTATTTTATTTTGCCTAACACCAAATCATGGCATTTTACATTTCAATGCAAACGCTTTATTTAATTCTGTTGACTACGCTCTGCTATGTTAACTCTCGTATATTAACTTTTCCCCATTCGTTTACCTCGTTTTGTAAGTATTTAACATTTAACTGGCCCATTCGTTCCTGAGCCTTCTTTATAAATTTACGTTTTCTGCATTAAGAGCAGATCTACGGAGACTGCACTACATACTTTGGTCTTTAATGTTGAAAAAGCGTTGAAATTTAAGGAGCATTTTTAGAGATTGCGTTCAAAAATGTATCAGCTAACGTTATTTTAGAAAGCCTTAATGGTGTAGAAATGGATCCTACTATATATATATCACTAGATTGCTGGTCTCCTGAACAGCAGAAGGAATGTGGCGGAATGGAATGATGGATGTCTTATCGCCACTTTTCTGGTTGCTAGTCGTAAAACAAATACTCAGGCGATTTGAAGGTAGAGCTCCAAGACAGATTGCATATGCAGATGACATTGCTATAGTTATTACAGGAAGGTGCCTATCTACGCTAAGCGCTCCAATGAGCGACGCTCTTAAAACAATACTCAACTAGGCCAGCAATGCCGGCCTGAGTGTCAATGCTAAAAAACGGACTTACTACTCTTTACAAAGAATGAACACTACCCTCGCTCGACGGCGTCTTCCTATCGCTGAAATCCTGTATCAAATACCTAGAAGTAATAGTGGACAATAATTTGACGTGGAAAAACAATGTTGAGGAGAGGGTGAAGAAGGTCCCAAATGCTTTATACGCATGTAAAAGGATGCTTAGAAGCACATGGGGACTCTCACCTACTCGTATGCACTAGTGCTATACCTCAATTGTTAGACCTATATTACTATATGGCATGTTGGTGTGGTGGAAAGCGGTATGGAAGAAAACATATCTATCTCACGCCATTGGTAAAAGTTCAACGACTTGCGGCGCAAAAAATCCAACGGCAGCTTTCGAGGCTATCCTTAACACCAATTGATCTCCATGCAAAAAATCTGGCTGCAAACTCAACTATGAGGCTACAAAAAACCGAACAGCTTACCTCTAGAACCTTCGCACATAGCTCTATTACTGGGAGTGCCACGGTAAATTCAGACTATATGGTTCCAGTTAAGAGTTTTGGAAAACCACTGAAGACCATTAGCGAAGACGGTGGATGGCGCAAATATTTGGTTTCGAGACATAACATCATCAATGTATTCACTGATGGATCGAAAATGGAAGAGGGCGTTGGCGCCGGCATATATTGTGCGGAACTAAGCTTCAAAAACTCATTTAAACTCCCTAACTTTGTACTGTGTTTCAAGCTAAGATACTTGCTGTGAAGAAAGCAGCAGAGCTTGTATGTCATAAAGATATAGAGTGAAACGAGACACTATATGGAAAAGCTAAAGACCACGCGAAACTTGCAGGGGATCAAATATGTCAGATTAGTATACCTCTGCGCACAATTCCAAGAGAACTAGAGGAACGCCTGCTAAGAAAGGTAAAAGGCAGATGGCCTAGCCTAACCAATTGCAAAGTTGCCAGGATCATATGCAAACACGCATACAGTGAGTCAAAAAAGTAATGGCACACTAGAAAAGTCCAAGTTTTCCATGCTATAACTTTTCTTCTAATGAAAGTATAAAAAAATAGAAAACGGTATCTTCTAAATGTATTTATTTCTTAAGTATTTAAACAAAAAAAAATTAATATCGACATAGGCTTACAAGCTCAACCTTCAAAGGTAAAATAAGGCACAAATTCACATCAAAAAAGTATTGGCACATTCTTTATGTTAGTTTATGCTTTTGGCGTCGTAATGCTAAGCCCCCGTTATTTTCACTCTTGCTTTTTACTTATTCGTACGTTTTAGGAATTGCATACGGTCGCAATCACTTTTGATCGTGATTTCAACAGACATAGACCAAAATGAGCCGTGGTGCTGAAATTTCCCTAGAACTACGTCAATTAATGATAAAACTGTATTTTGGAAAAAAAAGTCCTATCGCGAAATTGGCAAACTGGTCGATAAATCATGGTCCAGCGTTCGAAACATCGTTGTGCATTATTGCAATACTGGCAAAAAAGCTCCGGAAAGCAGATCTAGACGCCAAAAAAAAATTAACGACCGGAGCGAATTGTGTTGTCCACAGTGGCTCGAAATCCTAAAACTTCAGCTGTCAAATTATGCGAGACCCAAATCCACGACTACTCTTCATCTCACCTTGTAAAAAAATTAACCATGGACGGTCTAAGATACAAGACGGCACATAATCAAAACTGAAGCGTACAGAGACCTGTTGAGTAGAATAACGGAATTATTAAACAGTAACTTAGCCCCTGGGTGTCCTTTGTATCCGACCCTTCATGAGACCCACATCATCGAGCCTCTCCAAAAACGTAAATCAAAAAGATCCCTCGGCATACTCGGCCTGGCATAGAAATATCTATTAGGCAGCCCCGACCAATATATATACAGTGAAACCTCCCACAAGCGGACACTCACGGTTCCACAATTTTTGTCCGCTTATGGGGAGTGTCCGCTTATGGGGGTTGAAAAAAAAGTTAAAATTACTATCCCACCTCTTTAAGCAATTTTTTTATGTTTTTTTTACGGTACGTTAAATTTTTTTCATATTTTTTGAACAATATATATGTATGTACATTTTTATATTGGGAACAATGAATATATTTACACATTTGAATATACATATTTGATTGAACATATTTATATTTTAGGCTTCAAAAATTCATATAACGTAGTCTGTCGTAGATTTTCCTGCTTATGTTTCAGAAAAAGGTTTTCAAGATGACATTCTAAAGTCTTGGCGTATTGGAATCCAGTAGTATCGTGTCTTAGAAATTGTTTAATGCGACGCAGTTGTTCTAATGCTTCAGGATATGACTTGATCTGACATTCATCCTGGACACATACATGATTTGAGTCTTCGCTTTCTCCGTCTGATAATTCCTCAGTATTAATTTCGTCAATGACAACGTCAATATTATAGTCTTCTGTATTAACAACTTCGTCGATTAACAAAAACTTTTCTGTATACTGACCTTGCTGATTTTCATTTAAAATCTTCATCAAAGCCGCTAGTGTCGATATGGGAATATTATCCTCTGCCTCGAAGTCAGAACATTCAGGCGGAGCTTTTTGAAACCCGGCTTTCGTTACGTTGTCCCATGAAGATTTAATAAGAAAAACAGCCTCCAAAATGTCAAAAGTTTTTGAAAGTCTGTCCATTGGAATGTCTCCTAAATTTGTCAAAATATGTTTGATTATATGGCATCTGTAATGACACTTAAAATTTTGTATTATACTCTGATCTAGGGGCTGACAAACGGATGTTGTATTAGCAGGTAAAAAGATCAACTTTATGTTATCTAGTTTAATATCTCGAGGGTGAGTTGTAGCATTGTCCAAAAATAATAAAATTTTTCTCTTCTGGCAGCTCATTTTTTTATCAAGCATTTCCAGCCACTCACACATAATTTCACGAGACATCCAAGCTTTCCGGTTTGACTTCCATTCCACTGGCAAACTTCCTATATTGCCCTTTTAAAGGCGCGTGGGCATGCTGCATTTCCGATAACCAATGGCTTTTCTTTATCTCCAACCATATTGGCACACAATAGCACAGTTAGTCTTTCTTTTGATAACTTACCGCCCACGCATTTTTCATTCTTCAGAGCAAGAGTTTTATTAGGCAAAGCACTGAAAAATAGTCCAGTTTCATGCGCGTTGTAAACATCTTTTGGGCTGTAGCCTAATAAAATATTTGGTAGTTTTTGTTTAAATTGCTGCACATCCTCGAAATTAACCTCGGAAGATTCCCCACATATTCTTTTGAAAGTCACATTATGACGCCTACGCCATTTCTCCGACCATCCATTTGACGCAGAAAAATTTTGAGTACCTAATCGGCCAGCGATTTCTTTTGCTTTTTCCTTTATAATAATACCCGATATTGGTATATTTTGGCTTCTGGCCTTAACGAACCATTCGAAACTCAAATGGTAAATTTTTGAGCCATCCGCGTTTAAGGGGTAACACCACTGTACACGCGTAAAATAAACACGATTTTTAAAGAATTTTTTTGTATAGAAGGAAAGGGAAAACAATCACTCTGATTTGGGAAGTTATTACTTATATACTAAAATACAAAACTACAAAGTTTGATCGAAAAATTTTACAAAATGGCGGCATTGGAGACATTTGCGTAATGTGGTTTCTCTCGAAGGAGCTCCGCGGCACGCAGCACAGAGGGTGCAAATTTTAATCTGGAACAAAGAAACATTTTTTTTCTTAATCTAGATAAGAATAGCTAGAGAAACACGTAGGGGATTTAAAAAATATTTATTTTTGTGTAATTAGCAAGCATTTGAAGGAAAAAACTCTATTTTGGACGAAAAAAGCGGCACTTAAATAATTATAACAATCGTTTAAATTAATCTATCGAAAATCCCCTACGCTCTTCTCTTAAGAAGGTTATTATACAGACGTAGTGAAAAACCTGATTAAAAATATTTAAAAATGTTTGAGTTATGCTGCGTGCCAATTTCAGAAAACGTGTTTTGAGAAAAACGCGTTTAAAGTTTGGAAATTTGGAGAAGTCGTTAGGTAGCAGTCACTAACGCTTGGTAAAAAGCTTAAAATATTTATGAAATAAACTTCGGTAACATATAAAACTTTTTGTTCTGTATTTTAAAAGGTTCAAAGAATTTTTTAAGCTTATAAAAAAAATCAATTTTTTGAAATTTCTACAGTGGTGTTACCCCTTAAGAACTTTTTCTTTTTGTTGACGTTATCACCGCACATCAATATTCTTTTAATATCTTCCTTTTGTTTCACGAGAGTGGCAGCTTGGGTTCTTCCAATATTGAACCTTTAAAAGCAAAACAAAAGGAAACCTGTTGTAAAGATATTAAAAAAAAAACAATTTTGTGTATTACTAACCTCTTTGCTAGAGCACGAACAGATAAATTTTCCTTATCAACCACATTTAAAACTTCCATTTTTTCCTTAATGCAAAGCATTTTCTTTTTCTGAGACATTTTCACTATTGAAACAATTAACACAATATAAAAGTTTTGCAAAATACAAATCAAATTATTCAAAAAATTCTGTTCTTTTCATGGTAAAAGCTACACATTGTTACACATATGTAGATCCCGTTACACGTTCATATGTTTCAGCATGTAGATTCGTGTGTTTAGTTTAGTTATGTATTCCTTTTTTATTTCAACTATTGTCTATCTACTATCTTTGTTGTCCACGGATTAGAGTATCGCGTCCGCTTATGAGAGGTTTTTATTGTTTTCTTTACACATTTGTTCAGTGATATATTTTGCTTGTCCGTTACCGAGAGGTCCGCGTCCGCTTTCGAGAGGTGATTAGAACATAAAAAATGAGAAAAAGTGTCCGCATCCGGTTATTAGAGTGTCCGGTTATTAGAGTGGAATTCGTTCTAAAAACACAACATAAAGCTTGGTTCCTCAGTTTTTGTCCGGTTATGGGGAGTGTCCGCTTATTGGAGGTGTCCGCAAGGGGAGGTTTCACTGTATATATAATTGTCGCGTACACCCTTTTTGGGTGTTTGGCCGAGGTCCTCCTCCTCCTATTGCGTGCGTCTTGATGTTGTTCCACAAATGGAGGGACCTACAGTTTCAAGCCGACTCCGAACGGCAGATATTTTTATGAAGAGCTTTTTCATGGCAGGAATACACTCGGAGGTTTGCCATTGCCTGCCGAGGGGCGACCGCTATTAGAAAAATGTTTTTCTTAATTTTGGTTTCACCGAGATTCGAACCAACGTTCTCTCTGTGAATTCCGAATGGTAATCATGCACCAACCCATTCGGCTACAGCGGCCGCCTATAATAACCAATAATTTTATTAAATTGATGACAAACAATAATAATCATAAATAACGCTTTCAATCAGTGAATAAATAAACTCACAGAAATTACTTACGCTTTATTAAATACCATAAGAAAAGATAACACCATAGCTAATGAGATAGCTCTAGGTTTGGAAACTATATCAAGTTGGGAATGTTAAAAGAAGAGATAATAAATATGGCATACAATGGGGTAGGTTAGGAATCGTTACTACTGTTTTTTTGAGTAAAAATGATAGCAATACAGGAATTAAAAAAGGAAAACATACCCTTCGGTACTATAAAAGAGGTACTAGAATTAGCAGAAGTTAGTGTTCTAAGCAAATCACCGGTAATTTTATATATTGTAAAAATACCATTAACGTAAAAAGAAATTTATAGAGTTATTTATATATACCATAATAAAAGCTGTCATAAAAAACTACCCAATAATAAATTTAAAATTTAAGTTTGTAATTTAAAGAAAATATATTTGGACTTAAAAACAATGCAGACGGTTTAACGAATTGAGTATCTGTGAACAAAATGAATTACTGTCGCATGTCGCGCTAGCAACTATCACCACATCCCCAGGAACGAACTTAAACTGCCGGGAATACTTTTTTCGAATTAATTTCAAGGAAACTTAACAATACACGGTAACACATAAATGCCACCTTCATCCTAGAATTTAAAAATTCAACGATAATAGTAAATGGGAAAACTTACAGAATTTTGAATTACTTCCACTAACTGTAATGCCTACAAATGACTCAACCAACACCATTTGAAAAAAGTCGAACAAGCCTGCTATCTTAAGCTACGAAATGGCAAAATATTAAATAGGATCTCTACCATAACTTAAGTATAGATGCAAAAAAACTGTACAAGTCATTGCTGAAGCCAAACCCAAGAGATTGCCCACCAAAGCGCCACATAAGAGACGGGCGATGAATTAACCCTCCTAAATCCAAAGTTCCCGCAATATCCTAGTCAACAGTCGATGTGACACCAAGTAATGCGTACCGTCACCTGAAGGCCAGGAAACACGTGCAAGCTAAACTAAACGTACAACGCACCTACACTTCCCGTGAGAAAGCTTTTCGACGCATACACCCACAGAGTAATGCGAAACCCCATCCGAAAGCCAGCAAATACACGCAGACTAAATTAATCTTCGCACCTGTACTTCCCGTCGGAACGGCTTTTGACGCATTCACCTGCAGTTGCAACGTGGCAGAGGTTAGCTTTAAGATAACTCAATTTTTGTTAGACAGTTACTTTTTGATGATAAAGTGGCCTAAGCCGAAAAAGTTTTTTTTTTTTTCGAAAAACTTGTCATAAGTTAACTTATACAATAGATATAAATATATGCATGTATCGCTTTTATCTCAATGGTTTTACATCGTCTATCAGCGTATTCGGTAATGATTTTCGTACCTTCGCACTACTGCAACATATATATTATATATTATAGATATAACACATGATATGTAGATAGTATATATAATATGTAACTGGCGCTTAAACCCAGTATTGGATGTTTGGCTGAGCTCCTCTTCCTATTTGAGGTGTGCGTTTTGATGTTTTTCCAAAAATGGAGGGACCTCGAACTTCGAACGGCAGACTACTTCAATAAAAAAGAATGCATCTGCATATATTATATGTACTTAGACGTAGCTAAAGCTTTTAACAAAGTATGCCACTCTCGGTTGCTCTAAAAATGACTTTAATGGCCACGTAATGACTTTTACCTGATGGTTTAGAGTTACATCCATAGCAGGAAAATTTTATGTTAAGGGGGGACGCCGCTGTGAAAATTCAAAAAAATCGATTTTTTTGCGTCGGTTCGGCCCCGAAGCGCTTACGATACGAAGCTTTATTTCAAATGCGTTTTTCTCGAAATGACTTTTTTTTGATACGGTGGAAACGATTTCTCGAAGACTAATGAACCGATTTTAATTTTCTTTTTTTCAAAATTTTTGTTATCGCATTGGCTATCGTTGTACGTAGCCGATTTTCAAAACTTTGAAAATAACTAGTGTGTTGGGCCTGTTGAAAATCAAAAAAATGGTGGAAAGCACACATCGAAATTCAAATCAACACCATTTTATCAACAAAAAAAAAAATAATAACGGCTACGTACCACGATAGCCACTATTGTGTAGATTAATAAAATTTTTGGTTTTTGATTTCAGATGATTATTCATTGCCGCATCGCTGCCACCAGATGACGTCATTTTTTTAACTCGTTACGTTTATTTACATAATTTTGTCAATTTTCAAATATTTTTTAATAAAAATTTACATCAACATAGTTTAATACATATAATAATAGGACTATGAATAAGTTCGTGCGGTTTTACAACAGATGGCGTAACTTGATTATTATTCCATCGATCCACATTTCCAAACATTCATTGGAGAGCTACTGTCGTAAGGCACAAACGTCAGTATAAGTTTTTTATTTGAAGCGTAAACAACAATATTTTTACCACACTTGAAAATGTCGAATTTCGTGCCAAATAATGTGTTTTTGCGGGGAATTCTTCTTCATTATTTTAATATGAAGAAAAAAGCAGCCGAAAGTCATCGTATCTTGGTGGAAGTTTATGGTGAGCATGCTCTATCTGAGCGAACGTGCCAGAAGTGGTTTGCACGCTTTAAAAGTGGTGATTTTGGCTTGGAAGACGAAGAACGCGAGGGTGCGCCGCCAAAGTTCATGGATACCGAATTGGAGGAATTGCTCGATCAAGATCCGGCTCAAACGCAAGAAGAGGTTGCAAAAACTTTGGGAGTTGATCAATCAACCATTTCCAAACGTTTAAAAGCCATGGGAATGATCCGAAAGGTAGGCCATTGGGTGCCGTATGAATTGAAGCCAAGAGACGTTGAACGCCGTTTTATGGCATGCGAACAACTGCTTCAACGGCACAAAAGAAAGGGTTTTTTGCATCGAATTGTGACTGGCGATGAAAAGTGGGTCCATTACGACAATCCAAAACGTCGGGCAACGTATGGATACCCTGGCCATGCTTCAACATCGACGTCGGCGCAGAATATTCATGGCCTGAAGGTTATGCTGTGTATCTGGTGGGACCAGCTGGGTGTTGTGTATTATGAGCTACTGAAACCGAATGAAACGATTACGGGGGATGTCTACCGACGACAATTGATGCGTTTGAGCCGAGCACTGCGAGAAAAACGGCCGCAATACGCCGATAGACACGACAAAGTTATTTTGCAACATGACAATGCTCGGCCACATGTTGCACAAGTGGTCAAAACATACTTAGAAACGCTCAAATGGGATGTCCTACCCCACCCGCCGTATAGTCCAGACCTTGCGCCATCCGATTACTATCTCTTCCGATCGATGCAACATGGCCTGGCTGACCAGCACTTCCGTAATTACGATGAAGTCAAAAAATGGATCGATTCGTGGATTGCGGCAAAACCGACCGAATTTTTCACAAAGGGAATCCGTGAATTGCCAGAAAGATGGGAAAAAGTAGTAGTAAGCGATGGACAATATTTTGAATATTAAATTTGTAACCATTTTACGTCAATAAAGTTTCAAATTTCGAAAAAAAACCGCACGAACTTATTCATAGTCCTATTATATAATAAATAGCCTTTTGTCCGATCCTCGAATAATCATTCCTACTTACAAAACAAAATTCCCAAATATCGACTATTTTTTGACCCACCACAGTGGCGTTCCTCTTTACATACAATGGCGCATGCTCAGATATCTAACCTATGAACGCGGCATTCCCCAAAGTAGTGCCTCATATATGGCTGATCTACTGGAACCAAAATCAATTTTTTGAAATTTCTACAGTGGTGTTACCCCTTAAGAACTTTTTCTTTTTGTTGACGTTATCACCGCACATCAATATTCTTTTAATATCTTCCTTTTGTTTCACGAGAGTGGCAGCTTGGGTTCTTCCAATATTGAACCTTTAAAAGCAAAACAAAAGGAAACCTGTTGTAAAGATATTAAAAAAAAAACAATTTTGTGTATTACTAACCTCTTTGCTAGAGCACGAACAGATAAATTTTCCTTATCAACCACATTTAAAACTTCCATTTTTTCCTTAATGCAAAGCATTTTCTTTTTCTGAGACATTTTCACTATTGAAACAATTAACACAATATAAAAGTTTTGCAAAATACAAATCAAATTATTCAAAAAATTCTGTTCTTTTCATGGTAAAAGCTACACATTGTTACACATATGTAGATCCCGTTACACGTTCATATGTTTCAGCATGTAGATTCGTGTGTTTAGTTTAGTTATGTATTCCTTTTTTATTTCAACTATTGTCTATCTACTATCTTTGTTGTCCACGGATTAGAGTATCGCGTCCGCTTATGAGAGGTTTTTATTGTTTTCTTTACACATTTGTTCAGTGATATATTTTGCTTGTCCGTTACCGAGAGGTCCGCGTCCGCTTTCGAGAGGTGATTAGAACATAAAAAATGAGAAAAAGTGTCCGCATCCGGTTATTAGAGTGTCCGGTTATTAGAGTGGAATTCGTTCTAAAAACACAACATAAAGCTTGGTTCCTCAGTTTTTGTCCGGTTATGGGGAGTGTCCGCTTATTGGAGGTGTCCGCAAGGGGAGGTTTCACTGTATATATAATTGTCGCGTACACCCTTTTTGGGTGTTTGGCCGAGGTCCTCCTCCTCCTATTGCGTGCGTCTTGATGTTGTTCCACAAATGGAGGGACCTACAGTTTCAAGCCGACTCCGAACGGCAGATATTTTTATGAAGAGCTTTTTCATGGCAGGAATACACTCGGAGGTTTGCCATTGCCTGCCGAGGGGCGACCGCTATTAGAAAAATGTTTTTCTTAATTTTGGTTTCACCGAGATTCGAACCAACGTTCTCTCTGTGAATTCCGAATGGTAATCATGCACCAACCCATTCGGCTACAGCGGCCGCCTATAATAACCAATAATTTTATTAAATTGATGACAAACAATAATAATCATAAATAACGCTTTCAATCAGTGAATAAATAAACTCACAGAAATTACTTACGCTTTATTAAATACCATAAGAAAAGATAACACCATAGCTAATGAGATAGCTCTAGGTTTGGAAACTATATCAAGTTGGGAATGTTAAAAGAAGAGATAATAAATATGGCATACAATGGGGTAGGTTAGGAATCGTTACTACTGTTTTTTTGAGTAAAAATGATAGCAATACAGGAATTAAAAAAGGAAAACATACCCTTCGGTACTATAAAAGAGGTACTAGAATTAGCAGAAGTTAGTGTTCTAAGCAAATCACCGGTAATTTTATATATTGTAAAAATACCATTAACGTAAAAAGAAATTTATAGAGTTATTTATATATACCATAATAAAAGCTGTCATAAAAAACTACCCAATAATAAATTTAAAATTTAAGTTTGTAATTTAAAGAAAATATATTTGGACTTAAAAACAATGCAGACGGTTTAACGAATTGAGTATCTGTGAACAAAATGAATTACTGTCGCATGTCGCGCTAGCAACTATCACCACATCCCCAGGAACGAACTTAAACTGCCGGGAATACTTTTTTCGAATTAATTTCAAGGAAACTTAACAATACACGGTAACACATAAATGCCACCTTCATCCTAGAATTTAAAAATTCAACGATAATAGTAAATGGGAAAACTTACAGAATTTTGAATTACTTCCACTAACTGTAATGCCTACAAATGACTCAACCAACACCATTTGAAAAAAGTCGAACAAGCCTGCTATCTTAAGCTACGAAATGGCAAAATATTAAATAGGATCTCTACCATAACTTAAGTATAGATGCAAAAAAACTGTACAAGTCATTGCTGAAGCCAAACCCAAGAGATTGCCCACCAAAGCGCCACATAAGAGACGGGCGATGAATTAACCCTCCTAAATCCAAAGTTCCCGCAATATCCTAGTCAACAGTCGATGTGACACCAAGTAATGCGTACCGTCACCTGAAGGCCAGGAAACACGTGCAAGCTAAACTAAACGTACAACGCACCTACACTTCCCGTGAGAAAGCTTTTCGACGCATACACCCACAGAGTAATGCGAAACCCCATCCGAAAGCCAGCAAATACACGCAGACTAAATTAATCTTCGCACCTGTACTTCCCGTCGGAACGGCTTTTGACGCATTCACCTGCAGTTGCAACGTGGCAGAGGTTAGCTTTAAGATAACTCAATTTTTGTTAGACAGTTACTTTTTGATGATAAAGTGGCCTAAGCCGAAAAAGTTTTTTTTTTTTTCGAAAAACTTGTCATAAGTTAACTTATACAATAGATATAAATATATGCATGTATCGCTTTTATCTCAATGGTTTTACATCGTCTATCAGCGTATTCGGTAATGATTTTCGTACCTTCGCACTACTGCAACATATATATTATATATTATAGATATAACACATGATATGTAGATAGTATATATAATATGTAACTGGCGCTTAAACCCAGTATTGGATGTTTGGCTGAGCTCCTCTTCCTATTTGAGGTGTGCGTTTTGATGTTTTTCCAAAAATGGAGGGACCTCGAACTTCGAACGGCAGACTACTTCAATAAAAAAGAATGCATCTGCATATATTATATGTACTTAGACGTAGCTAAAGCTTTTAACAAAGTATGCCACTCTCGGTTGCTCTAAAAATGACTTTAATGGCCACGTAATGACTTTTACCTGATGGTTTAGAGTTACATCCATAGCAGGAAAATTTTATGTTAAGGGGGGACGCCGCTGTGAAAATTCAAAAAAATCGATTTTTTTGCGTCGGTTCGGCCCCGAAGCGCTTACGATACGAAGCTTTATTTCAAATGCGTTTTTCTCGAAATGACTTTTTTTTGATACGGTGGAAACGATTTCTCGAAGACTAATGAACCGATTTTAATTTTCTTTTTTTCAAAATTTTTGTTATCGCATTGGCTATCGTTGTACGTAGCCGATTTTCAAAACTTTGAAAATAACTAGTGTGTTGGGCCTGTTGAAAATCAAAAAAATGGTGGAAAGCACACATCGAAATTCAAATCAACACCATTTTATCAACAAAAAAAAAAATAATAACGGCTACGTACCACGATAGCCACTATTGTGTAGATTAATAAAATTTTTGGTTTTTGATTTCAGATGATTATTCATTGCCGCATCGCTGCCACCAGATGACGTCATTTTTTTAACTCGTTACGTTTATTTACATAATTTTGTCAATTTTCAAATATTTTTTAATAAAAATTTACATCAACATAGTTTAATACATATAATATATAATAAATAGCCTTTTGTCCGATCCTCGAATAATCATTCCTACTTACAAAACAAAATTCCCAAATATCGACTATTTTTTGACCCCCCACAGTGGCGTTCCTCTTTACATACAATGGCGCATGCTCAGATATCTAACCTATGAACGCGGCATTCCCCAAAGTAGTGCCTCATATATGGCTGATCTACTGGAACCAAAATCAGAAAACAGCCAAATTGAAACGTTTGCGGATGACATATTCCTAATGGTATCCCATAAAGGTACGAAACGCGCAAAACAAAATGAGTTAAATAAGACATTAAACTGATTCAAAAAATGGAACATCGAAATTAACGGATATAAACAATAAAAAACAAGTAAACTACACAAACAGAAGGACAACCACAGAACTAATTAAGATTGCCCATTCCGACGTGCATATTAACACCAAAGCAAAATGTTGGCATTATGATCAACTCAAAATTAAACTGGCATATAGCATAAAAAAAAATTAAGCTAAAAATAGTTTTAAGCAATCGACAATTGCACCGATCTGCAAAAAAAATCTAAATATACAAGTACTTCGAGTAAGGAGTAATCTATCCAAAGTCGGCTTAACCGCCAAACCTTAACAGATCTTGCAAAATCTATGTAGTTAATTGTCTACTAATCGTATTTGTTATTGCTTGTTTTTTTAAAAATTAAATTACTCATTATCTAATATTTTATGAAAGCAAATAATAAAAAATGTTTATTACTTCGGGGACATCAACCCCTACCAAACAAAAACAAAATATTGAATTGAGGAAATTTTAAATTAATAAGTTTCCAATATATCCAAAATATCATAACTTTGAGTCTCTGATTACGAATCTGAAATCAGATTAAGAAACCAAAATACCGGGCCCAACATTGCGGAAATACAATTTAACTCATTTGATAGGGGAACTTAAGAGATTTTTGTGTTGAAAGTTAGCTACGTATGAGAGAAAAACAGTTTTAATTTGCTACAAAAAATCTTGTTTAACATAAATACTCATAGTTTTAATTTCTCAACAACATGTTAGCAAACCTTGTTCTAAAATACTAAAAGGTGAAATAAAGTTTTGATTTTAAGAAAATCTACACTAATATTATAAAGAGGAAAACTTTGTTTGTTTGGTTGGTTGTAATGAATAGGCTCAAAAACTACTGGACCGATTTTAAAAATTCTTTCACCATTCGAAAGCTACATTATCCACGAGTAACATAGACTATATTTTATTTTGGAAAAAATAGGGTTCCGTAAGATATTTGGATTTTTTGGACACAAACTGAAAAAAATCAACCGAAGAAGTTACTTGTTTTGCGTACGCTGCCTAAACTACAAAAGATAGAACCATAAAATGTTATAATTAATTGTACATCTTATAAATATCTACAAAAAAGTCCGCGACACACTATACCTATCTATGTCGAGTGAGGCACAACAACCACATTTTTTTTTTTAAATCTTGAATTTTTTTTTTTTGACTACATTTAAACGAGTTTATTTTACTCATGCTATTAATCCTTATCAAAATAAATTATTTCATCAATAAGTACAGTTTATGTTGATAATATTTGGTCTTTGAATGATTAAAATTGGACGTTTGGTTTTGAAGTTGTGGTGAAATTAAATTATTACGATTTCTGCTGCACGGCCCGTTGCAAAGTGGGCGTCCCCAAGGCCAGGGGTGCGCGTGCGGGAGAGGGGTGTTTAGATCTATGAGTAAGGTACCCGCGCGGCTCAGACGCGAGGTCGGCTCCCTACGCAGCGGTCGTGCGCGAAGTCTAATAATTTTCATGAGATTTTTTTTAGATTTTGTTCTTAAAACTACACCTACGCAAAAGTTCTTCTCAGAGCTAAACAACAGTCCTTCTCAGAGCTATACAATAGTTCTTTTCGGGGCTAACCAACAGTTCTTTTCAGGGCTAAACAACAGTTCTTTTCAGAGCTACAATATTACACGCTATTAATATTTTCTTAAACATTTGAAAATGCCTAAGAGAGCCAGGTCTCAACTTTCTAAACATAGTTCTCAAGCACGAGCAGCAAAAATACGTCGTATAGGAGAATCTTCACCTGAACGTTCACAACGCCTTGCTGAACAAAATCAGAGAAACTCTCAGGTACGCGTACGAGAGTCGAGTGTCGAACGTTCGCAACGACTTGCGCAACAAAATCAGAGAACCTCTGAGTTACGTGCACGAGAGTCGAGGCTGGAGCGTTCCCAACGTCTTGCCGAACAAAGCTTAAGAACCTCTGAGCTACGCGCTCAAGAGTCGAAGCTGGAGCGTTCCCAACGTCTTCATGAACAAAATGTAAGGACCTCTGACTTACGCGAACGAGAGTCAAGTGTCGAGCGTTCGCAACGTCCTGCCGAACAAAGCTTGAGAACCTCTGAGCTACGCGCTCAAGAGTCGAGGCTGGAGCGTTCCCAACGTCTTCATGAACAAAATATAAGGACCTCTCAGTTGCGCGAAAGAGAGTCGAGTGTCGAGCGTTTGCAGCGACTTAGAGCTCAAGCAGAGAGACAGCAGTTGTCCACAAATAGAGTGTGCAATCGAATTTTAGCTAACAGGAACAGACTGGCTTTCAGATATGATCCGCAGCTTGATTATGCACAACAAGCGTCCGTCCAAATCGGAGTCATGAATAAGATCTGCTCTAACTGCTCTGCCAAGAAATGGGAGGACGAACCTAATGGTATGTGTTGTGCTTCAGGTAAAGTGTGTCTTCCTAACCTTCAGGAGCCGCCACAACCAATAAAAAATCTTTTAACTAATAACCATCCATTATCTGGTCATTTTTTAACAAACATACGTAAATACAATAGTATTTTTCAAATGACTTCGTTTGGCGCAAAAGAAATCAGGGAAGGAAATTTTATGCCCACTTTTAAAATTGAAGGACAGGTGTATCATCTCATTGGTAGCCTTTTACCATCATCAGGCCAAAACCGATAGTTCCTGCAAATATATTTTATTTCGGATGCAGACCAGTTATCATTGCGATCAAGCATCGCACCAACCTTAAAAATGGATTTAATTCGCGAATTACAGGCCACTTTGAATAATCATAACGTATATATACGAAGTTTTAAACAAAACTTAGAACTTAACTCATTACATAATTTAAAGCTAATTATTCATTCTGATCGCACTCCACAGACAGTACACAGAGGCAGAAGAAGAAGGTCCCAGGGATATAGTCTTACACGGTAGAGACGGACAGCTCAAAAGGGTTTCTGAGCTACATCGGTCCTATGATCCACTACAGTATCCTGTAATGTTTGTGACAGGTGAAGACGTATGCAATTTTATGCATTTAGATTAATGTTTAGAACTAACTCTTTTAATCCGTTACATTATTACAGAGACTTATTTAGTCAATATTGTGTTGACATGATGGCGAAAATGATATCGGAAAGATTAAATTATATTTCGCGGAATCAACAAAGACTGAGGGCTGATGACTACATCCATCTCAGAGATGCCTTAAATCATGACGCAAATGTTGACCCATCAAATATCGGTCAACATGTCAAATTGCCATCATCATTTACGGGTTCTCCGCGTTTCATGCACGAGAAATTATGGTAGACCTGACTTATTTGTCACTTTTACATGCAACCCCGAATGGCCTTAAATTAAAGCAGAGCTGCTACCAGGACAACGGTCTTTCGACCGTCATGACATAATTTCACGTGTGTTTCATTTAAAAATGAAGAAATTCATCAAATTATTTGTCAAAGAACAGATATTCGGTAAAGTAAAATGTTGTATGGCAAGTGTAGAGTGGCAAAAGCGCGGTTTACCTCATTGTCATTTGCTGTTCTGGCTAGAAACTAAATACAACCAGATGAGATCGACAGTGTCATAGTTGCGGAGCTACCCGATCAACAAATTGATCCGGTACTACACGACATTATAACTAAAAATATGGTACATGGACCCTGCGGAGAACATAATTTAGCTGCACCATGCATGAAGAACGGTGTCTGCACAAAAAAATACCCTCGCCGTTTCATTAACGACACCCAGACCGGAGAGGATGGGTATCCAGTTTATCGTAGGCGCGATACAGAAAATGGCGGTCGGAGCACTACGTTACAACTCAGGGGCAACATGGTGACGATAGATAATAGGTGGATTGTTCCATACTCCCCGCTACTAATGGTTAATGGTTAATGGTTGTAAAGGGTTAAGGAGTAGCCCTTTAGCACTGCGACCATATTGATCTATTGTGCACCCTATGCTGTCTATTGACTGTTAAGTATGCTTATGAATTGTACCAGCTCCTTCTGAGGGAGTGATTGAAGGTCTTCATCTGTAAGCATGAACTTGTTTAAAAACCTTTTCCTTCTGTGCGTCAACCCCGGACATTCGATAATGAGATGTTCCATAGACTCCTCATCTTCGCAGCAGAATCTGCAGGTGCTGGTGTTAGTTATGCCTAATTTATGTAAGTGTTTGTTGCAGGTGAAGTGACCCGTGAGGGCGCCTGTGAGAGTGCGAATGCTCTTTTTGTTTAACGTGAGGGCCATGTTGGCTCTTTTAGCTTTGAAACTTAAGAACTTTTTGGAGTGTCTAAGACCCTCTACATTGTTCCAATGCTGATTTAATAGAGTTTTGGCCCAGTATTTTATTTTTTGTTTTAGGTTGTTTTTGTTGAATCCGAACATAGGACTAGGTCCGATGAAGTTTTCATCTGCCCCTTTTTTGGCTTGAAAGTCTGCCTTTTCGTTGCCGTCATATCCCTCATGTCCCGGTACCCAAATTAATGATACATTGTTTTTGGATGCCAGATTATTGAGTGCCTTGTGGCATTCTAAGAGGGTTTTTGAGTTGTATGTATAGCTATCTAAAGCTTTTAGGACTGATTGGCTGTCCGAGAGTATTTTAATCCTTACTCTCTTGTGGTTTCTGCGTTGCATGATGTTTACTGCTTCCATTATTGCGTATAGTTCCGCTTGGAAGATAGTGGTGTCCCTGGTGAGAGTGTATGATTTGTGGATTCTGGGCCCCACTACACCTGCTCCTACACCATAAGGTGTTTTGATCCATCAGTGTACCATTTTTGTGAATCATCATTCATCCATTTCGGGTTTGTTTTCCACTCGATCCTCTCAGGAAAGGTAACTGTGTATCCCTTTGTGAAACAGAGGATTGGGTCGATGTGGTCTGAAACTTGAGCCATGCTTATGGTGTTTTTGATTTTATTTAGGATATTTAGGTGACCGGTGAGGTTGCCCAATTTGAAATTTACTTTCATGTGTAGCATGAGTGCTTGCGTAGCTGCTTCCTCTTGGATTGCTATATGAAGTGGTGGGAGATTAAGGAGTGCTTCCATGCCAGCTGTTGGGGTAGTTCTCATAGCCCCTGTGATGCATAGACAAGCAAGCCTTTGTACTTTTCCCAGTTTGGTTATCGCCGTTTGTTGGATAGATTTGCTCCACCATACTAGTGCCCCATACAGTATGATTGGTCTAACCATTTGGGTGTATATCCAGAGGGCCATACTAGGGCTGAGGCCCCAGGATCTCCCTAGTAGTTGTTTGGTTGTCCACAAGGATTTCGTGGCTTTTTTTGTTATATTATTTATGTGTGATTCCCAAGTGAGTTTTTTATCTAAGGTTAAACCTAGATATTTGACCTCTTCCTTTAGTTCTATCACTGTTTCATTTAGTTTCAATGCAGGAAACTCTAACTTTCTTTTTCTTGTGAAGGGGATTATTGTGGTTTTGTTAGGGTTGATCGATAGCCCTCCTTTTTACACCATTCCCATGTTGCGTTCAAGGCATTTTGCATTAAGTCTGTTAGTGTCCTTTCATGGTTGCCTTTTATTATAACAGATATGTCATCTGCATAACCAATGGTTATAAATCCCTTATTGTTTAGGTGCTGCACCAAGTCATCAACTAGTAGGGACCATAGCAGTGGAGAAAGAACTCCTCCTTGCGGACATCCCTTTACTGTTGTGACATTAAGCTCAGCTTGGCCTAACGAGGCTTTAATAATCCTCTGATTAAGCATTTGGCTTATCCAGTGAGTTAATATTGGGTTTGCACCTCTTTTTTCGAGTGCTGTTTCCATGGATTTGTAATTTGCGTTGTCGAAGGCTCCCTCTATGTCCATAAAGGAACATAGGGCTATTTCTTTTTGATTTAGGGCCTTTTCTATATTGACAACGAGTGTGTGCAGTGCTGTGACTGTGGATTTCCCTTTTTGGTAAGCAAATTGCAGCTTATGAAGGGGTTTTTTGAAGATTACTTCTTCTCTTAGATGGTATTCGAGTAGTTTTTCCATTGTCTTTAGCATGAACGATGATAGACTGATTGGTCTGTATGATTTTGGAGAGTCAGGGGGTTTGTTACCTCCCTTAGGGATAAATATTACCTTCACTTTCCTCCATATCTTTGGAATGTATTCCAATATTAGGCTAGCTCTGAAGATTTTCACCATGACTCGGATCAGTTCCACAGTGCCTTTGGATAGAAGTGCTGGGAATATTCCATCCGGCCCTGGTGATTTAAAGGGTTTAAAGGAGTTAATTGCCCACTCTACCCTTTCGAAATTTATGATTTTATTGACAAATGAGTCCGTAGATCTCCGTTGATGGTGAGTTACCATGTCTAGACTATTGTCGATTGATGGGTCATGACTTTTACAATCTGGGAAGTGAGTCTTTAGAAGAAGCTCTAGTGTTTCTACGAATGTGTTGGTAATAGTTCCGTTTGGACCTTTTAGTGTGCCTATGGGACTTGAGTCACCTTTGGAAAGTGATTTTTGGATTCTAGCTGTTGCTGGAGTATCTTTTAGATCCTCGCAGAAGTTTTTCCAAGAGTTTCGTTTGGATTTCCTTAGTTCTTTGTTATAGTTAGTTAGGGATTTCCTATATTCGTCCCATTTGTTTGTTTTCTTTGCAGTGTTGAATAGTTTTCTCGTTGCTTTCCGAAGTTTGTCAAGTTCGTTGTTCCACCAGGGGACCCTCTTCGTGGAGGATTTAATTTTTAGTGGACAACAGTCTTGATATGAGGCCATGATTGAGTCAGTCATTTCTGTTACTGCCTCTTCTAGTTCCTCTGTTGATGTTATTTTGCTTACGCTGTTATTAAGCTTAGCTGAAAGACATTCATTGTATCTTTTCCAGTTTGCTGTTTTTGGGCTTCTGTAAAATGTGGAGAACTTTACTACCCCATTTAGGTCAAAGAGTATGTGTTTGTGGTCAGACCTTGAGTCCTCATCCGAGACTCTCCAGTTACTGATCATATTCAAAGATTTGTTAGTAATTAGAGTTAAGTCGAGTACCTCTTGTCGTATTGCGTTTACAAAAGTGGGTTTATTACCCCTGTTTACTATTGTTATATTCTCTTCTTCTTAATTGGCGCGATAACCGCTTACGCGATTTTGGCCGAGATTAACAAAGCGCGCCAGTCGTTTCTTTCTCGTGCTAACCGGCGCCAATTGGACACTCCAAGTGAAGCCAAGTCCCTCTCCACCTGATCTTTCCAACGCAGAGGAGGCCGCCCCCTTCCTCTGCTACCACCAGCTGGCACCGCATCGAATACTTTCAAAGCCGGAGCGTTTGTATCCATTCGGACGACATGACCCAGCCAACGAAGCCGCTGGATCTTTATTCGCTGCGCTATGCCTATGTCGTCGTAAAGCTCATACAGCTCATCGTTCCATCGTCTACGATATTCGCCGTTGCCAACGTGCAAAGGTCCAAAAATCTTACGCAGAATCTTTCTCTCGAACACTCCAAGCGTCGCTTCATCGGATGTTGTCATCGTCCAAGCTTCTGCGCCATACGTTAGGACGGGCATGATGAGAGTCTTGTAGAGTGTTAGTTTTGTTCGACGAGAGAGGACTTTACTGCTCAATTGCCTACTTAGTCCAAAGTAGCACTTGTTGGCAAGAGAGATTCTACGTTGGATTTCAAGGCTGACATTGTTATCGGTGTTAATGCTGGTTCCTAAATACACGAAGTCTTTTACAACCTCAAAATTATAACTGTCAACAGTGACGTGGGTGCCGATACGCGAGTGCGCCGACTGTTTGTTTGAAGACAGGAGGTACTTCGTTTTGTCCTCGTTCACCACCAAACCCATTCGCTTTGCCTCTTTATCCAGTTTGGAGAAGGCAGAACTAACAGCGCGGTTGTTAAGGCCGATGATGTCAATATCATCGGCGTACGCCAGCAATTGTACGCTCTTATAAAAAATTGTGCCTGAGCGATTAAGTTCTGCGGCTCGTACGATGCTCTCCAACATCAGGTTAAAGAAGTCACACGACAGCGAGTCACCCTGTCTGAAACCTCGTTTGGTATCAAACGGCTCGGAGAGGTCCTTCCCAATTCTGACGGCGCTGCTGGTGTTGAGCAACGTCATCTTACATAGCCGTATTAGTTTTGCGGGGATACCAAATTCAGACATCGCGGCATACAGGTAACTCCTTTCCGTACTGTCGAATGCAGCTTTGAAGTCGACGAAAAGATGGTGTGTGTCGATTCTCCTTTCATGGGTCTTTTCCAAGATTTGGCGTATTGTGAATATTTGGTCTATGGTAGACTTTCCAGGTCTGAAGCCACACTGATAAGGTCCAATCAGTTGGTTGACGGTGGGCTTCAGCCTTTCACACAATACGCTCGCTAGAACCTTATAGGCGATATTTAAAAGACTAATCCCGCGGTAATTGGCACAAATTGCAGGATCGCCCTTCTTATGGATTGGGCAGAGCACACTTAAATTCCAATCGGCAGGCATGCTTTCATCCGACCATATTCTGCATAGGAGCTGATGCATGCACCTTACCAGCTCCTCGCCGCCATGTTTGAATAGCTCAGCCGGCAGTCCGTCGGCGCCCGCGGCTTTGTTGTTCTTTAGCCGTGATATTGCTATTCTCACCTCGTCATGGTCGGGTAACGGAACGACAATTCCGTCGTCAACGATTGGGGTATCGGGATCTTCACATTCTCTATGACATGCGCAGCTGTCACCGTTTAACAGGTTCGAGAAGTGTTCCCTCCATAATTTAAGATTGCTCTGTACGTCAGTCACCAGATCACCGTCTTTGTTCTTACAGGACAACGCCCCGGTCTTAAAACCTTCTGTAAGCCGCCGAACTTTCTGGTAAAATTTTCGGGCGTTGTTCCTATTGGCCAGCATCTCAAGCTCCTCGCACTCACGTATTTCGGCCTCTCGTTTCTTCTGTCGGATAATACGTCTCTCTTCCTTTTTGTTATATTACTAAGTAATAAAAATTCAAGGAGTGACTCACCTCTGTTGTTTGTATTTGTGCTTCCCCATGCCACATTGTGGGAGTTGGCGTCGCATCCAATTACGAGGGTTAGATTGTGGGTTTGGCAATACTCCACTAGGCCTCTTATTTTTTCTGGTGGTACTATGTCGGCGTCTCCGGGGAAATAAGCTGAGGCGATTACGACCTCTCTCTTGCTTCCGCCAGACTCCGCTTCGACCAGTATTGTTGATGTGTCGCCATCCATGAATTCTGTGAATTGCAAAAATTTAATATTGGTATCTATGATTATCGCAGCCCTAGGTTTGACAGCGCTTTTGTCATAAATTACCTGTGTGTTTTGGACATTGAGGCCTTGAGGACGGCCTCTGTAGATCCAGGGCTCTTGGATCAGCCCTATGTTGATTCCTCCGGCAAGTCTTCTGCTAAGCTCAGTGGTGGCAGCCTTAGCATGGTGAAGATTTGCCTGGAGGCACCTCATTTCGCCGGTTGGTTTTCGGAGTCTTTGGGAGGACTTTCGTCCTCTTCTTGTAACTCCACTGACTCCATTTGGTCAACTAACTCTTCGGTCGTTATATTTTCAGATTTCAGCCTGAGGGTCACTTGTATGAAACGGTAGTTTACCCTACCATTGTACTCCTTCAGGCTGGCGGCTGATTTTTGGTCTACCGCTACGACTAGCGTTACGTTGGAGCCTCTTTCGGCTCTTTTTAGCAGGCGCCAGGAATCAACATTGAGGCCTTTATTCTGCCCCTGCACAAAGTCCAGTATCTTGGCTGTCTCGACTTTGACTGAGTTGGGAAAGTACCCCACTGCGATCCGAGAGTGAGGAATTTTGGATTCCTCTGTGGCCCACAGTGTTGCACCCTCCCACGGCGACGCATTAGAAATGGCCGCCTTGACCCATTCCGCCGAAGTGCTCTCCTTACAATGCAGGACAAGGTATCCTGCCTTGTAAGTAGTGCCCAAGAACGCTGGTTTTGTGGCCATGTTTTTCCCCGCCAGTATTTTGTCTAACAGGAGTTGTTGGATGGAGTCCATTTGTTCGGTTGTCAGTACCGTGTTGGGGTAGTCCCTAGCAAGTACTGCCAACCTGACTCCTGTTGTTATGTCTTTGTATGTGGCAGTGGGCTGCCACTTTTTACTCTTTAGAGCTGCGTCTTTCGATGTGGACGGACCATCATCTTTAGGCCGCTTTTTTGCTGTTGCTTCGGGTGGTGTGTCCTCAACCGACCTTAGTCGTTTCGGCCCCGTCGTTGGTTTTCCTGTGTTTTTGCACATGGGCTCCAGAGCCTTAGCATAAGCTTCTTCTCTGGTTAGCCCTTTTTTTAGGAAGTGTACAAGTCTTCTCTTGCCCGCACCACTGAGCCTTTTTGACTGTTCCGTTTTCGGCCCTTCGCCATCGGTGTTTGGAGTCGTCTCGGCAGTTCTCACGCCTTCAACTGCGGACCGTTCCTCCTTATTAGTTTGAGGCTTGGTGGCCTCTTCCTGTTGAGGTGTGACCGCCTCTGGGTTTTGAGGTTTTTTGTTCGCCTCTTGGTTGAAGCCTTCTTGGCCGCTTCCGCCATTTTTTTGGCTTTGATTGCTGGTATTCATTTTGTTCCCACGAGTAAAGGGGTATATCGGTCACCTGCGCCAGTGCCCCGGTAGCGCAGGAAGGCATTTTTGAAATGGGGCCTCGCCAGGGCGCCCCAAGTCCCGCTACTATGTAAGACTTTTAATGCTCATATAAACGTGGAGTATTGCCACTCTGTCCAAGCCATTAAATATATAAATAAAGGTTCAGATCAGGCAACTTTTAGCCATAGAAACCCACACGATGAGGTCGAAAACTATTTAAATGGAAGGTACATAAGCACATCTGAAGCTGTCTGGCGCTTATTTGAATTTCCTATTCACGAGCGGCATCCTACTGTAGTGCATTTGGCCGTTCATCTAGAGAACGGGACAGCTCATCAAATTGTCCAAAACCCACGCAATACCACATTACTGGCATTTTTTTCTCTCTGTAATGAAGATGAATTTGCGAAAACTCTTCTGTATCATGAAGTCCCGCAATACTATACATGGGCAAATAATAAATTCACTAGAAGGAGGCGTGGTGAAGATGTAGTTGGACATCCGGGGATAAAAAAGATGCCGCTTTAGGTAGAGTCTACGGGATACATCCATCCCAATCAGAGTGTTTTTATCTTAGGATTCTACTGCACCACGTACGCGGTCCGACCTCATTTGCATACCTTAAAACTGTAAACGGTATTGTCAAAGAGACGTATCAAGCAACATTTGTCAACCATCGGAACCATTGAAGTTATGGGATACTTTCAAAGATCAGTTCTGTGAAGATATTAGACATCGGATCAGACAACAGAATCAGGATAACACTTTACCCTTCACTGAAGTCATTTATAATGAAGGATTAATTGAAATTGAAAACAAACTTCTAGAATTGAACGACAAAAGTTTTAAGTGATTTTAGATTACCTTCTCCCGTTCGTACCCAGAATAATACTATTGACACAATGGTACAACAGTATAACAGAAATGATCTAACAGCGTTTGTTAATGACAATGTGCCCAAATTAGTACCGGATCAAAGACATGCTTATGAGACTATTGTGGACAGCGTGAACAATAACATGGGGAGATTATTTTTTTGGACGCACCAGGAGGCACTGGAAAGACTTTTCTCGCAAATTTGATACTTGCTAAGATACGGCAATCAGGGAAGATAGCGATTGCAGTTGCTTCGTCAGGAATTGCTGCAACTCTCTTGAACGAAGGAAAAACTGCGCACTCTACGTTTAAACTCCCGCTATCCGTATCTTTAGATCAACGGTCTACATGCTCTATTCGGAAAAATGGGCCTCTTGGTAAGTTGCTGCAAGACGCGTCGTTGGTAATATGGGATGAATGCACCATGAGTCATAGAGCTCATGTGGAGGCCGTGGACCGTACTTTAAGAGACCTCCGAAGCTCTGCTGATGTCATGGGTGGTATCACTTTTGTATTTGCTGAAGATTTCCGACAAACGCTTCCAGTCGTCAACAGAGGTACGCGAGCAGATATTATGAAGGCATGTTTAAAATCATCTCACCTTTGGACATCTGTACAACATTTGAATTTGCGCACCAATATGAGAGCTCATCTACATGGAAATATGCATAGCAACTTTCCACAACAGCTGCTGAAACTTGGAGAAGGAATTTTTCCATCTTTAAATTTGGGCACCGATTATGCGGTTACTTTGGATGAGTCTCTAGGCCAAATAGTCCATAATTTAGATAGTCTGATAGATGCTATATATCCTGACATCGAAAATTTAGATCAAAATGATTTTCGTTGGCTGTGTGGTAGAGCAGTAGTTTCTCCCAGGAATGAAACAGTCAACGAAATAAAGAATTTAATTATGCAGAAAGTGCCGGGTGAAGTTAAGTGCTATGAATCTATAGACACCGTCACTAACATCGAGGACGCAGTGCACTACCCCCAGAAATTTTTAAATTCCCTGAACCCCGCTGGGCTACCACCTCATGAACTATCGTTAAAAGTTGGCACGCCGATAATGCTTCTCAGAAATTTGAGCCCCCCCCAACATGTGCAATGGTATGAGACTTCTTATCAAGGAGCTAAAAGATAATTTAATAGTAGCGAAGATTATCACCGGCCCTGCAGCTGGTGAATTAGTTCATATACCAAGAATACCCATGACCCCTACTGATTTGCCAATACCTTTCAAAAGGCTCCAATTTCCAGTAAAAATTTCTTTCGCACTAACGATAAACAAATCACAAGGCCAAACATTCAAATTAGTAGGAATTGATTTACGAAAATAATGTTTTACGCATAGGCAACTTTACGTTGCCTTATCACGGGTCGGGGCTCCCGACCATCAGTATATTTTGTTAGCTGAAAATAATTTAACGTCAAATGTTGTTTATAGAGAAGCTCTACAATAATTTAGTTATGTATCCTAAAACAACAGGTTGTACTGCCGGACTGCAGGCAGAAGTGAACACTTTTGCCGGGAGCAAGACTTAGTTAGCGCTTTGCGGGCGGTCCTTTGTTAGTTCTAATAGAGATATATTTAGTATCGGCTGTGCACCCGTGCGAAGCCGGGGCGGGTCGCTAGTTAATTAATAAAGAGTGATACAAATTTGGTGCAGAAAAATATGCAAAACAAAGGATGTTATTTATTTTCGGTTTAAACTAGTTGTACAATTTCTCATTGTGGCCACTTACTCTACCCACAGTGCAATGAAGACTTTCATAACTCTGAGTCACATTTGACTAAAATTTTCTTTAAACATTTTATTTGCATAGAAATGGAGCTTGAACATTCTCATATGTGCGCATGTGTATATATAGCAGAGGTTGACAAAGCTTACTTGTGCGAGCAGTACACTCAACACACATATACTTACGCTCTTAAAATCAGTCTTTGTTCTGATACCAACGCAGCAGTATAGGCAGCGACTACGCGATAATTTTTTTAAGTTACAGTAGCATACTTGGAATTTTATTGAAAATAAAGAAATTTATGATTCCAAATTGGCTTTGTGATACGCAGTGCCTTTTGTGTGACTTTGATATTCAAGTAGAAATAATAATCCTTCATAGTAACATACATTTTTATAATGGAAGCGATATAATTTAGCTCGGGAAAAATTTAGATAACAGTTTATATCCTCAACACAAAGAATTTTCATTTAACATTTTATCACTTTTTCCTTCTCCGTACTCCTACGAACAATTTTTTTCTGATTTAAAATTTATTTGCTCCAAGCAAAGAAATAAATTAAATAAAAGCCATTTAAAAAAATATACTTCTAATCAGAAACATTTGGTCTTAAAATTTTTCTATTTTTATCACTGTGCAGTGCGATTACTCTGTGCTCACTAACATACTCGCAAAACCACTTTTGCCGACCTCTGTTTTACGTTAAATGTTCTTTCGCATCAAGTGAGTATTCTCTTTTAATCTCTTCTGTTTACTAAAGAGAAACATTGCTGCGCTGGGAGGAATATATTAACTTTACTGCCGATTGAATAGCTAAAGTAGGTGGAGTTTCCTCAAACTCTGCTTACAAAATGGTGAATTTAACAGATAAATCCCACCCATATTTCGCGGAAGCTTTAATTCTTATCCTGCCATGTTGCGTTTTAATTTTTAAATTATGAACATACAGTTGGCGAAAAAAACTTAAAAACGATAAATAATACAAAAATTTAGTAATTGCTGCATCTGAAATTTTATTTTTAAAAATTAGGATATTTTTTTACTGTAATAATAGGTTTAAATATGTGTGCAGATTATCTCCAGTTTCGAACTTAGCTCCCCGTAATTAAGACGCGGATTAGGCTATACATTTTGACCCTCAGTACTCTTGGATTTAGTACTCGTACACTGTGCTCAAACCTTACCTTTTTTGAACATTGATGGGTCATATGTGGTGAATATAATTTGAGTACTCATATTTCAGGGGTCATAACCATTTTCCTGATTAGCATCTAAGATATAAATAAAGAATTGAGGCACACACTTCTGTTAGGTGATTGGTCGAGCTCCTACTCCACAAATGGAGGGACCAACAGTTTTAAGCCGACTCAGAACGGCAAATGGTTTTTTATGAGGAGCTTTTTCATGGCGAAATACACTACATGCACTTGTTATCAAAAATACCTAAGAAACCACTTAGTTTTCTATATTTCAACCATTCATTCAACATGTACATAGATACTGTAAATTAAATTTATGTATATGCTCTCAACACATGGGCTGAAAGGTCCCACGCTTAACAAATAAAATACGTCTTTTTTACGTTCCATCAAGAACAACGTAATCATTCCAGCGCCGCTCGAAAATTTCAATACCACTTTTGAAGAATGATTTATATTTTGGCCACGCTGAACACTTGAAACAACATTTTTCGCGCCTTTAGAAGTTTTAGCATCATAGATTTTGTCGTTTTTTATTAAAAACTTCTTCAGCAGTTTTTTTTTTCGAACTCCATTTATTCCATACAATCTGTCATAACAATAACAATAAGTACTATTTTTACCCACAATTTAAATAAGAATAGCTTAGAGTAAGAATTCCCAGTGGAATTCGTTACTTAATAATGACCAACATATAACATATATGTTACATATATTATACAATTTTACAACTTTTGCATTTACGTATATTACGGTTTAAATCTTTGCATTAAATCGTTAGGCTGACATTTTTTTAATCTTGAGGAGTAGCTTATCTTGGAAAGGTTATTTGCTCGATTATTCGGATGAGTGGCAAGTCGGTTGTTGTATCTCTGGCTGAGGTTGTTTATTTCTTCGAAAACTGTCGTAACTTTTAGGTCACGGTGCAATATCTCGTTTCGTACAAACCATGGCGCATTGGCACACATGCGGAGCACCTTTGACTGAAATCTTTGCATGATTTCTAGTTTTGATTTTGCTGCTGAGCCCCATAATTGAACGCCATACGTCCATATCGGTTTCAGAATAGCTTTGTAGATAAGCACCTTATTGTCTAGTGTAAGTGCTGAATTGTAGCCGATTAACCAGTGTACTGATCGCAATTTCAGTCCAAGTTGCTTTCGCTTTAAAAATATATGCGATCGCCAAGTAAGACGCCGGTCTAATAGAATACCTAAATATTTGGCATTATCTGTTTGTGGTATTGGAACGCTGTTAAGAGATACGGCAGGACATGAGCCATTTCGAAGAGTGAATGTTATCTGCGTCGATTTGCTTTCGTTAGCTTTTATGCGCCATTTTTTCATCCAGCCGCTAACACTGTTAAGGTTTTCTTGTAGGTAATCAGAAGCAATTGAGAGAAGGGTACTCCTGGCCATGACGACAGTATCATCTGCATACGTGGCTGTATATATGTTCTTTGATAGTGGAAGATCTGCCGTGAACAAAGTGTACAAGACGGGGCCTAGAACACTTCCTTGTGGTACACCTGCTCTGATTGCGTGAAGGTTAGTGGTTTCGTTGTTTACTTTAACAAGAAAATGTCTATTTTGCAAATATGATTTTATGAGCATATAACAGTTGTGCGGTAAGCCCTACTTAAGCTTGTATAGCAGGCCTTCATGCCAGACTTTATCGAAGGCTTGCGTTATATCTAAAAATGCCGCTGTACAGAATTGCCGCCTCTCAAGTGCTTGTCTAGCGAAATCATACACACAATTAACTTGCTCTATGGTGGAGTGATACTTACGAAAACCAAATTGGTGGGCTGGAATGAGATTTCTTTGCGCAATTATTGGATTTATCCTTTTTAAAAGCAGCTTTTCGAAGAGCTTGGAGACAACAGGCAATAGACTTATTGGCCTGTAATTGGATACCACGCTCGGGGTCTTCCCTGGCTTTTGTATAAGGATGATTTCAGCAATTTTCCATTGAGTTGGGAAATACTCTTGTTTTATCATCGCGTTAAATATAATGGTGAGGAATTTGTATCCACATTTGGGCAGTTCTTTTAAAACCTTACTAGTTATTAGATCGTAACCTGGAGCCTTTTTGGTTTTGAGAGTTTTGGTTGCTGCGTATCTAACTTCTTTCCAGGTAAATCGTACAGTCGGAAAATCCATTAAAAACGGAGCTGAGAGAAATTCGTTAACTTCTGAGTGTACCTCGCACTCGGAAATGGTTGGAAAACATTTGATAGATGTTTGGCAAACTCTATTGCTTTTTGTGTATCAGTTTTTGCCCAATCTCCATTACACGTTTTAATCGCTGCGTTGTGAGGCGTTGGTTATGAGATCTTTTTCGTTGCCTTCCAGAGTGAGTAGTCAGTAGCTTCCGTAGGTGACAAGTTGGATAAGTATTCATGCAGTTCGGAGTTTTTTGCGTCTCTTATAGTGTTTTTTAATTATTTTGTGAGCTTATTTAGTTTTTTTTTGTCGTTCCTGTTTCTGGTGCTTTGCCATATGCGCCGAAGCTTGCGTTTTTCTGATATTAAAATTTTGACGTGATCGTTAGTGTGCGCTTCAGCGTGAGTGTGCTTAATTTCCGGCGTAGCGGTCCACGCAGCTCTTTGAATGCAGTTGTTGAAAATCTCAACGGCCGTGTCCAGATCAGAGTTGGATTTTAGTGGAATATTTAGGCACAGTGTATCCTCGACTAGTTCTTTAAAGTATTCCCAGTTTGTCATTTTATTGTGTAGCTTTGGTGTCATTTCCTTTTTTTGAAAACAAGAGTTTATTGTTAACAGCAAAGGTGAGTGGTCTGATGAGAGATCTAGACATGTGTCTATGGAGACCTGATTTTTAGATACACCTTTGCATATGCAAAAATCTATAAGATCCGGTGTTTTATTTTTGTCACTAGGCCAGTAAGTGGGTTGTCCTGTTGAGACGTGGAATAATGTATTGACCTTCATTGCTTTGAGGAGTTCGCGCCCTCTTGGAGATATTAAGCGTGAGCCCCATTGCGGGTGTTTCGCATTGTAGTCGCCACCTGCTATAAATCTAGGTCCCAACTATTTGAAATACCTTTGGTATTCAACGCTTTTTATTGATTGATTTGGAGTGCAGTACACAGAAGCAATCACAAGAGAGCTCTTTCCATCTGTGACTGTTATAGCAGTCGACTGTAGATTGTAATTTTTAGTGTTTCCATGAACCATATGCGCAATATTATTTTTGATTAAGATGGCTGTGCCTCCTCTTGCAGTACCAGCAGGATGATTTGTGTGGTATAAATCATATTTTGGAATTTTTACGTAACATTTGTCTGTCAAGTGTGTTTCAGATATTAACATTATGTCAATATTTTTATCTGCTAGAAATACTTCCACTTCATAGCGGTGTTGGATGAGCCCATTGGCATTCCAAATTGCAAGCAGCAGCGGCCTATTCATTTTGGAACATTCGGAAGCATGGCTGTAAGCAGATTGAGTACAGTACCCATCTGTTCGACTAGAGTTCTGACCATTCTTTTCAGTTCTTCTATTTCAATATTAGTTTCTTTCTGAACAGTACCTTTTTCAGTAGTTGGTTGTGGTTTTTCTTGTGCTCGATTATTGATTTTCAGAGCTTCCGCGTAGGACAGCGTGTTTTTTGTTATTGCGGGTTGCGAGATTTCGGAGTTAGGCACAACATTTGGCAGCTCTTTTTTTCGCAGGGTTGGGTACGTTCTTCGTTGCAGGTCTTTGTAAATAGTGTAACCCTTGTAATTAGCGGGATGGTTACCATCACATAGCACGCATTTAACTTCCTTTGAAATACCCCTTTTTGGACAGTCAACATTGTGGAATTTCGCGCCGTTTTCTTGGTGCTTCAAATTTAATTTTTGTATAAAGCAGATTATCGCATGCATATAACTCTTTATTTTTGTTGCCTGCTTTGAGGCTAATGTAGAACATTGGAAGCGGTTTTTTTGTTTTCCATTGACGCATATTGCAAATATTTACCAGTTGGTGGCCGAGGTTTTCTATTGCTTCACGAATGTCGTCTGTGGGTGTCGATGAATGCATACCTTTAAGGACTATCTTAAAGTTACGTTCTTGTTTTAATTTATATGAATGGAACTCAGTTTTCTTTTCCGCTAGGGCCGCAGTTATTGCAGTGTATTGTTTTGCTGACTGCGGTTGGATTTTAACCTCGCTTCCTCCAGTAACTCTTAATACGAAGCCATCTACGGCAACATTTAAGAGTAGGTCTTGAAGTGGCTGGATGTTGCTCACTCCAGATACAAATATCGGTGGGGGCCTAGGTTCCTTGCGCGTTTGAGGTGGGGGGGTACTACGATTGATTTCCTCTTGGTCGAGTACTGCGAATCGATTTGAGTTGCTTGCAGATGGCGTTGCTAGCCAGTAGTTATCAAGCTTTGATTGTTTTGTTTTATTAGGTGTATATTTACCTGGACTAGATCTCCCGCGCTTTACAGGCGTAGCACCTTTATTCATGTTTTTTAAGTTATTTGTGATACCTTTCGGAGAGGTCGATTTATCTTTGGTTGTTGGTGACTCACACTGAGAGCTCCAAGATTTGTTTTGTCTGCATGTTTGATCGCTTGTTTGCGCAAACATTTGTTTGATTGGCGACTGAGCTGAGTACATGCCTTTATAAGTTAAATGTAGTGTGTAAAGTAAATTTACGTTTTACAACACTGTTTTCGAATGCCAGCTGCTTTTTAGCAACGTGAAACAACTGTAGTGTTAAATTTGTTTGTGAGTTCACTTTCTCTTTTAGTTTTTTGAGTGTTTTTGGTTATAATAAAACGAACAAAAAAGTGTCGTGATCGTTTATTATTTCGATCAAAATTTAACAAATTTGCCTTCACAGCGCTATGGAGATAGCTGGTTTTTGCGACCCGATAGCAGCTGCGAGAGCTGCTATTTTTTGTGGCGTTTTTCGCTTTTGGCGCACCCGCACTGCGTGATTCTTTTAGATTCTTCCCGGAACCACTTCACACACGTCCGCTCGGTAAGAAAGGCTCGAGTGAAATTGAACATTTTTTCATCTCTAAAAAGAATATTTTCATGCCCGTAAACAGCGTGCCACCGAAGAAGCTGCTGACAAATGCACTGTCGAGTCAAATTTTCTTCAAGCGCATTGTCAAAAAATGATCAGTTCAGCGACGGAAGGCATTCATGTCGATTTCATCTCTAATTTTGGGTTAAGTTATTTGTCCTCATGGCATGAGTCGTCCTTAAGATTGACTATGATTGCTTGTGAGATCAAATTCAGGGCTTAGGTGAGCGGATTACAAAAGGTTCCTTCCAACAATAGTCTCTACTAAGCCAAGACCGTAAGTACGTGATGAAGAATCACATCCTGCGGGAGCTGACCCTGCTATTTAACTCAGTAATATCCCTCGACAAGGAGACAGATTATTGAGTTAAAACAGAACACTGCGGATCTAGATGGTTCTTGGTGTGGACTCAGAATCGTTAAACGTCAAACGGTCTAGGTAAGGAATGCGCCTATATCTGGATCTTGGAAGAGTACTCGTTACTGTTCTTGATTCAGACATTGGTAACGTCTAACATTGAATTATGCACTAAACATTTCATTTACACGAATCAACTTTCAGCTCACATAGCGGCTACGTGTCTTTTATACCGCAGCCATGCGAAAATGCACTGAAATACTCACATAATTCAAGAACGGTGGGTGTCCAAAGGTCAAATACAGGTCTTGGTCTCTTTATAAAGAGGGAGAGGTTCGTCCGCATATGTGTATTTATTTATTTATTTATTGAAAAGTGTAATAATTATAAATAATTATTCCACCTAGAAGGTAAGAAAAAAAGGAGCAAGCACTGGCTGCTAAGGCCTTCGGCTATTGTTTTAAATGGTTAATACTACATATCAAGACGAAGAAAGGAAATAATTATATTAAAATAAGTTTACTAGATGCTAGCTTCAAGTTTATAATATATTTTACCTATACTGGAGAAAAGATGAAAATACATAGAACAATCGAGGGAATGTGGAAGTAACCACTACTATATATACCAGATAACTTAGAAGCCTATGAATTTAAATTTTTAATTTACAGCAAGAAACGAATTGGTTTATGATACTAATATTATAGTCCATTGTCTGCTTCAGAAGCTCAGATGGTTTGATATTTTTAAACACCGATGATCTAATACTCTGGATTCCTGAACATATATCCATCAAGTGCGATACGGTGAATTCGCTGAATCCACAAAACGGGCACGGGGGTTTCGGCAAACCATTGAACAAATACGAGTGGGTTGAAATTGTATGGCCAATTCTCAGACGAACAACGGTCTTAATAATCCCGCATGATGAATTTGACGGGTATTGGTTTTTCGATATCGAGAGATTGAAGGATTTGTGGTGATGTTGGTACTGGTTCCATTTGTTCAGGGAACTTTCATAATTGGTACGCCTTACCAGTTTTTTTTTTATCTTCTGGAATAGTGTATTCGAACATGTATAATGGCTCTTTGGTTGCCTTTTTAGCTCTACTATCGGTCTGTTCGTTACCTTTGATGCCACTGTGACCCGGGACCCACATAAGTTTGATAGAACCTTTTCTTGTGTGAACCATTTATGCCGAAAACGGTCGATTGCATTTTGTTAATACAATTCTGTTGTCAAGACTTAGTTGCAGCTAAGATAAAGTATCGATTAGAGAGTAAAGAGGTAGAGGCAATCGTTGTCTCGGCCTATTTTCCCTGCGACTTTATTCTTTCTCCCCTACTAGGCAGGTTATAGAAGTCATACGATACGCTGAATCCATGTGATTAGATCTTATTGTAAGATGTGATGCAAATTCACAGAACACACTCTGGGATAGCACGAAATGTAACTTCAGGGGGAATAAATAGAGTTTAAGTTTGTGGCCGAGACAATTTTGACACCAGCAGGCCGGAGTCCGTGATAAGCGGAGTGGACAAGATATGATGATCCCTTTAAAGAGTTAATCCTCTACGTTACCAAACCTCGAACAATAACTGCGATTGAAGCAGCCACAAACTTAGTGCGGCGAATTTTTATTCAGACTTATAACAAGGAATTTGCCCGGAATACTGTACTTTCTAAACTCCGAAAAACTTCCAGGAAGCTTCTCAACAAAGCTCTCAAAACTCAGTTGGAAGCGGATTGGACTGCCTACGGTAAACTGAGGAAGGAATATAAGAAGAAAATTGGATCATCTAGATTGGACTCTTAGGGTGCGGCCAGAGTGAACGCTAAAAGCCGAGCCGAGATTGTCAGTGCGATAAAGATTGTCAGTGCGAGAAAACTGATTACATACAAGTCAATACAAATAAGCTTGTGTATAACACAGTGAGCGCCGACAAGAGCAGAGAGCAAAGCCGATGAGTGCGAGAAAACAGTTTCAAAGCGTTTTGCTCGCTTTTTTGGATTGTTGATGTTTACTTTTTAGAGTGCAGTTGTGTTTTTAACACACTTTTATTAGGTCGGGTTGTATGTATGTGTGTATGTATGTATGTATGTATGTAACGGAATCTTTGAGCTTAATTTTCACTGGCTTCTAAAAATCTGATCGACTTGAAATTTTGCACACCTATCAAGGAGCGATGACAATGCAATAATTTGATAAAAGTTTTCCATTATCCTTATTAGGATTGTCAGGATTAATATTTTCTTTTTTTACCTGTGGGCAAAAAGTAAGGTGAATTTGGTTGTAAAATGAAAAATCTTTATTTATTCCTGTAAATCAATTTCATCCCCTTCAAAATAATCCCCTCTCGATAAAATACACCTATGCCAACGATTTTTCCAATCCCCGAAACATGCCAAATAGTCCATTTCCGGTATAGCCATCAGCACCTTCTTCGATTCAGCTTCTATCTCCTCAATCGACTCGAAACGCGTTCCCCGGAGTGGCCTCTTGAGTTTTGGGAATAGCCAGAAGTCACACGGAGCCAAATCAGGCGAATACGGTGGTTGCGGAACGATATGCGTGGAATTTTTGGCGAAATGGTCACGAAGAACGAGTGCAGTGTGAGACGGTGCATTATCATGATGCAAAAACCAAGAGTATATTGTTGAAATTTAGCTGGATATTTTCTTAAATCATTATATAAATGATGAAATTCACCAAATTCATTCCTTTTTAGTGTAATTGGATGTTTTCCAAACTCTTTTGTGTTAATAATTGCATTAATCACAATAGGAGAAGCAAAATACTCTTCATCAGATGAATCCATTACCGTGTACAGCAATTTTATAAACACAAATGAACAACAAAATTAAATGACATAAGAGCAAAACACATGGAATAAACAGAATTTCAGCGCTGATTCTCGCATTCACTGTGTTATATACAAATTTTCTTCTCGCATGAAAATAAGCGTCAATAAGCTCGGCTCGGCTCCGCTCGGCATCAGCGTTCACTCTGGTCGCACCCTTATAGAACCTTTTGCTGCGGAAAGGTTCTGAAGAGTTCAGCGAGGTTGTGCAAGGTCCTCCAAAGGGACCGGATGGCTAAGTTGGATTCACTGCTCAAACCTCATGGTCCTTATACTGACTCAAAGTTCCCTTTTCCACATATTTCCCTGGCTGCAGAGATTTTGTTGCCCAAAGCTCCATCGATCAATCTGATCATGCCAGTATAACTACTAGCAGACGTGATTGGTTAGCGAGGAAACGATAAGATTCACCTTCTCGTCATTCAAAAACTTTAAGTCACCAGGACCCGATGGGATTTACCCAATCGTGCTCAAGCGTGGCGGAGAACAACTAATGAAAGTGCTGAAAAGAATCTTTACGGCATGTCTTGCGCACGCTTATGTTCCACAATCGTGGCGTTTGGTGAAAATTGTATTTGTCCCAAAGCCAGGCAAGGACAACTATGCCTTCCCAAAAAGTTTCAGATCCATAAGTCTTACGTTATTTTTGCTTAAAAGTCTGGACGAGGGCTCTAAGTCGCAACTTTCTCAATGTGACACAGCCTGCTTATCAGAGTGAGAAATCTTGCGAATCGGCACTGCACGAGTGCGTCAGCATAATCGAAAAAGGGCTGGGAACAAGAGAGTACGCTCTTGGTGTGTTAGTGAACACTGAAACAGCTTTTGACAATGCTACCTTTGACTTTATGTGCTCTATCAGAAGGTATGGAGTAGAGGAAATCATTGTCAGATGGATTCACTCTATGCTATCTAAGAGACTCCTTATCACAGATGGAGGAAATGATGAAGAAGTCAAGGTTGAGGTTTAGAATGGCCGTCAACTAGGCGGTGTGCTCTCTCCCCTACTTTGGTGCTTTGTTGGGGACTCTCTTCTTAACAATGTGCAGGAAATTGGACATGGAGTAGAGGAAATCATTGTCAGATGGATTCACTCTATGCTATCCAAGAGACTCCTTATCACAGATGGAGGAAATGATGAAGAAGTCAAGGTTGAGGTGTAGGAATAAAGGTGGTTCGTTATCTTTAAACACGTTTTCTCTTTGTCTTTTGATATGGAACTGAATCCAATCTTTTATTTCAAAAATTACTTAGGCTAAATACATGCTGCTTATACATAGAGTTCTGCCGCTGAGAGCAGCGACAGAACGGGAGAGCGTAGTATGCATGTATGTATGTATGTTATTGTATATACATGCAGAAGGCATATATATAATGCGCTGGGACCGAACGGTCGAAGCGTCAAAGTGCTTGCACTGCAGATCCCACGCTGCAGGCCAGTCCGCATAAGTGACGGATCATATTGCTGCACTTATATATTTGATTGTATAAACATAGCAACAAAGTGTCGCTATGTTGTGAGTATGGCATATGACCACTTGATGTATTGTATACTCTACAATACTGTGGGCATATGCTTATTAGGCATACAACATACTACACCTCCCTTTTTAAAAAAATAACGTAATATTATGGAGTTATTTAATTTTATAATTATATGTATTGTTAATTATATATATTTAATGTATTATTATTATTATTTTTTTTTTTCAAATCTTTTTATTTATATATAACGTTTTTGTATATATATGTATGTAAATTTTTAATTTTATTTAGTATTATAAATTAGTGGAAATATTATTTGTATATATATATATAATTATTTTTTTTTTTTTTCTTTTTTTTTAATTTTCTTTTTTTTTTTTTGGTTGATCAGACCTTTTTCTTGTCTTTATTTATTTATTAAACAATTTTAACCTATCTTTATGAACTTTCTGTTCTTTATTTTTGTTATTTCTTATTGTTATATTATCTTTATTATCTATATCTATGACCTCAAATGGTCCTATATATGAAGAATCTAGTTTGTGTCCTGATTCATTTTTTAACCAAACTTTATTTCCTAATATATTTCTATGCTTACATCTGATATTTTATTGTCATAAAATTTTTTATTTCTGGCTTTACTATTCTCTAGTGCTATTCTTGCTCTTTTATATGCTATTTCTAATCTAAACTTAATTTCTTTAGCGTAATCCTCTTCATTATATAATGGTTCTATTCTAGTTGTATTATTAAAATCTGTGAACTGTCTTGGTAATCTTCCAAATACTAGTGCGTATGGACAATAGCCGTGTGTTACCGAGGGTGTTGTGTTGAAACAGTATGTAAAATATTGTATCCAAACATCCCAATCGGTTTTGTCTGTTGATATGTAAGAACGAACGTATTCATTAAATGTTCTATGACTTCGTTCTACTGTTCCTAAAGTCTGGTGATGATGTGCGGTAGACGTTATGTTATCTATCTTTAAATATTTGCACAAATCATTTATTATTGAATTCTTATATTCTGTTCCCATGTACGTAATGAACGTCTTCATTGGACCGTACTTTAGAATAAAGTTTTCAAATATAGCTTTGGCAACAGTTGTTGCACTTTTGTTTGAAATTGGAATGGTTACTAAATACTTTGTTAAATCGCATATTAGCGTAACTGCATATTCATTGCCATTCTCTGATAGTGGTAATGGACCTATTGTATCTACAATTACCCTATCAAAAGCTATAATTGGTGTTTCAGTTAATGTCAATGGGGTCTACGCTCCTTAGGGATCGGACGGCTAAGCTGAGCTCTAAGCTACCGGGGGGGTCGGCAGGTTGCGGATCGCCGGAAGGCCTGCAGTAGCAGGGTAGTTGCGAATAAGTTTTTAACGAATAAGCAATCCCCGACAGGGAGCGGCTGAAACAGAGGGCGCGGCACAAAAGCTAGCTAGTCCAATGAAGTCTCAGTGACAAAGGCGAATAGACACCGCCCTTCAATAACTATGTGTCCCCTTCATCATGCGTGGGCATGGTGAACATACAAAAACCCAGAAGCGTCTGACTCACAGTGAGCGGCTTTCTGGTCAGCGTCTGCTCTCCTAGTTGGAGCGGCTGTATTCACACCATCACACACGGAGTGTGATGTAACAAGCGGAAATGGCAACGAAACGGATATAGATTTTGACAAACGAATTGGATTAGAACACTTCGGGCTGACGGATACAACAGTCTGTTACCTTAGTACACAGGAGTGAAATCCTGTAGAAACGGCTCTCAGGTTAATGTTGTAGACCGCCTCCGTCCTGTTAAACCCGTGGCGGGTCTTCAAGTACGTTCAAAGCTACGTCGCCATTAAGTTAGCGGTACAGGCTCAGATGAGAAATTCCTGACTTATGCCATCCTGGCTCTGAACGCAACAGCTCATAAGGCTTTGCGTCAACCCTTGCGCGGCCTCCCTGCATAGCATAGATAACCGCGGGGATAACACGGCAACTGTACATCGAGCGGAGATAGCGGCTTGAAGCGGGGACCCAAATATGATGAATACAAAAACTCAACAGACAATTAAGCAAATGATGTCAATACAGCAAAGAGGATCACCTGGATACGAAGGCTTGGAAGCTTTCCGAAGGAAAAGCAAGATCCAACATTCACCCCCACGGACTTTTGGGGAAAAAAGCAGACCCACCGACAGGGCTGACGTCTCTCAGACACCGTCCTTACCTGAAGCAAGTGTACCTACATCCCGGAAAAAACTCACCGAAACAGGAGTTTATAGCGAAGATGAGGATAGGTGAAGAAGAAGCTCTCGCGAAGTGCCGCCTCACTCTTAAGAAAATGAAGCTGGCAATGCAGAAACAGAAAAATATAAGCAGCGATGTAAAGTCCGGAGTATCCGAGTTAGACGAGCTCTTCGACATTATCGAAAGTCTACGACGAAATTGGACAAAAGCGGAAGAAGAGGCCGAGAAATCAAGGGCGGCGAAACCACCAGAAGCACAAACTGCGACAAGCGACCTGATGACCCCGACCGCTGCATCATCAAAGCGGAGGGCATCCAGCCCGGTAGAGCAAGGGGCGAAGAAAAAGGTATGCGAGACTGGTAAGACGGAGTGGCAAACCGTGACAAGAAAGAAGACGAAGAAACAAGACGTAGAAACAAAAACCAAGCAGAGACCCCAGACAAGAAAAGGCGAAAGGAAAATTAAAAGACGGTCAGAAGCGGTACTCTTCAAACCAGCAGAAGGACGAAGCTACGCTGAAGTTTTGCAAAACCTCCGGCAGTATGTTAAGTCAGATGAAAACCGGGTGGAAGTTCGAGCAATAAGGAAAACGAAAACGGGCGCGCTTCTCCTTGAACTTGACAAAGGCGCAAAAGCCGGCCCAGAATTCCATGAAACTTTGAGGGGCAAGATGAGAGACATAGCCTCCGTGAACGAGTTGAAGAATAAATCAACAATAGAAATACGAGATCTAGACTCGCTGACTACAGCAGACGAAGTTGTAACAGCAGTAAACCGAATACTAGACGAAACCAATGTGGAAACCATGGTTAAGCTATCAGCACCAAACAGCCGAGAACAGCTAAGAGCGTACGTGACGTTAACCTCTGAAACCGCGGGCAAAATTCTCCAGAAGGAACGAATAAAGATCGGATGGATCAATTGCAAAATGAGGCTCTGCATTGACAAAAAGAAATGCTACCGATGCTTTGAAACCGGACACTTACAATGGGAGTGTAAGGGGCCTGATAGAAAAGGTAAAGGCCTGTGTATACGATGCGGGAAGCCAGGGCACAAAATCAAGGAATGCAGCAACCCACCAGACTGTTGTATATGCCGCGATAAAGGTCTTGCCTACACTGACCACATTCTAGGGTCAGCTAGATGCCTAGCATACAGCGAAAATATGTCGAAATGATAAAAATTCTTCAAGGCAACATGCACAGATGCACTACCGCAGATTTACTCCTACCACAAATCATGCTGGAACATGAAGTAGACATAGCAGTACTAAGCGAACAGTACGCCTCTCCAAGTGCTGGCTGGTTTATAGAAGACCTCTCTTCTACAGCAGCAATATGGTGCAAGGAAATTTCCAAGCTCCATGTGACGAATAGCGGAGCAGGAAATGGATACGTCTGGATAGCGAGCCATCGCCTCACAATCATAAGCTGCTACCTTACGCCAAGTGATACCATCGCGGGTTTCCAAGCTAAATTGGAAAATATTGAAGATTTAGCTCGCCAAATAACGGAAATCTCATCATCGCCGGAGACTTTAACTCCAAGGCCATGGAATGGGGTAGTCGAACAACAAATTCGAGAGGCCAACGAATATTAGACATGGCCGCAAGACTAGGGCTCGTCGTTGCAAACGTGGGCAACAAAGCAACCTTTCGAAGACCTGGCTGTGAAGGCACAATACCGGACATAACTCTAGTGTCTGAGTGTTACGCTAGTAATATACGGGAATGGACAGTTCTTGAGGACTACAATGGCAGTGATCACCAGTACATCACCTACTGTGTTGGAGAGACAAATACAAGCGCAACGAAATACAACAAAAGCTCACGAAAATGGAACGCAAGAAAGCTCGATAGACCAAAGCTCATCGCCAAAATTGACGAAAACGAGTCAAACCATGAAGAGCCAAATAGCGCCAGACTAAAAATACAGATAACCCTGAGAAGGATAACGCAAGCGTGCTCAGCAGCAATGCCCAGGATAAAAGGCGCACACCCGAAGAAGTCCGTGTACTGGTGGACAGATGAAATCTGCGGTCTGAGGCAAATATGCATCAAAAAAAGGAGGAAGTACACAAGAGCACGTAGAACAGGTCTCGCCATAGAAGAGCACGCCGAATACAAAGAGGCAAAACGCATCTTAAAGACGGTCATCCAGAAGAGCAAGAAAGAAAAATGGGAGGAGCTAAGACGCGATATAAACCAAAACCCCTGGGGACCAGGAGATAAAATCGTGCTAAATAAGCTAGGGGCAAGGCAGCGCCCCCCTGAACTTAGCGAAGCCACTATGGAAAACATAGTGAATACACTCTTCCCTACGCACGACCTCAGAGCAGATAGGGAATACATAGAAGAAAACGACTTGCCACCGTCTTTCACGGTAGAGGAATTGAAGGCAGCAGCAGCAACCCTCAAAAATAACAAAGCGCCAGGTCCTGACGGAATCCCATCGGAGGTGCTGAAAGTCATCGCAAACGAACGTCCGCAAGTACTGCTAAACATGTATAATGTCTGCTTATGTGAAGGAATCTTCCCAAAAATCTGGAAGAGGCAAAAGCTAGTTCTCATAAGCAAAGGTAAAGGAGACACGGAAGCCCCATCAGCGTACCGCCCCTTGTGCATGCTCGACACGACAGGGAAACTGATAGAAAGACTGCTGAAGCCACGAATAGCAGCAGCAATAAGCAAATCGGGTGGCCTCTCAGATAGGCAACACGGTTTTAGGCAACGCAGGTCGACAACCGGAGCAATTGAGGATGTAGTGAAGAGTGTAGAAAAAGCACGGAGCAGAAATCACTTCTCCCGACCGATCGTGCTCTTAGCCACGATTGACGTAAGAAACGCCTTCAACAGCGCAAGATGGGAGGATATGATTGACGCACTTGAGAAGCGTTACAAAATACCTCAATACCTGATGAAGATGATCCGTAGCTACCTCAAAGATCGTGTACTCATTTACGACACAAGTAGAGGACAACGGACAAAAGTGCTAACTTCAGGTGCGGCCCAAGGTTCAATCTTAGGCCCTGATCTCTGGAACGTCAGCTACGACGGCATCTTCAACATCGATATGCCCGACGAATGTTATCTAGTAGGATATGCGGATGATGTTGCAGCAGTAATTACCGCACGCGATTTAGACGCGGCAAGACGGAAACTCTCACAGACGTTGATAAGAATCAAGACATGGCTCGACTCGCACGACCTTAGCTTGGCTCCGGAAAAGACGGAACTAATTCTACTTACGAGGGAGCGCATACCTCTAGAAGTAATAATGCCGGTCTACACGGAGAATATAAGGACTTCAAAAGTGGTGAAATACCTGGGCATCAGACTTGACAACAAGCTGACTTACTGGGCACAAATCCAACACGCTGCTGAAAATGCCAAAATAATCAAACTTATCACGATTAGTGGCTAATATCGGAGGCCCCATCGCAAGCAGGCGGAAGCTGCTCATGGACACAACGATATCCATCTTGCTATACGGCTGTGAAGTATGGGCGGACACACTCAAATCAGAATGTCGTCGGAAGATTCTTGCCAAGGCCCAAAGAACTGCTGCCCTCCGCGTTGCCTCAGCTTACCGCACGGTATCGGAAGCAGCAGTACTTATCATTAGCGGTACGATACCCATAGATCTCCTAGCGAGGGAACGAAAAGAACTATGGGACCTCAAAAAGAGCGAGACAAATGACACAGACGACCACACATGCGACCGCACAAATACCAGAAGGCAACAAGCTCGAGCACGCACACTCCAAATATGGCAAGAGCGCTGGGCGTCAGAGGCGAAAGGAAAATGGACAAAGAGACTGATACCAAACATAGATAAATGGTATGACAGGAAATTCGGTGAGGTGAACTATTACATCACCCAGATGCTATCTGGGCATGGGTACTTTTATAAATACCTCAACAAAATAGGGAAAGCAGAAACTGCTGAATGCATCTACGGAGATGCACCCATTGACGATGCTGATCACACATTTTTCAAATGTGAGAGGTGGACATCAGAGCGCAAAGCAATAGAAGATAGGCTAGGCCCCTTAAAAGCAGACAACATCATCCAAAAAATGGTCGAAAGTGCAGAAAGCTGGCAATTTATTGACACGTACGTGGAGCGCATCCTACGTGCCAAGAAATTTGACATGGATAGAGATGATCAATATACATACATCCATCCTACCTGAGTAGAAGATGAGCCGATAGCGTGATGCTGGCTCCAAAATTGGCGACCCTGGACGCAGGGGGAGTAGAAAAGGCTTCTTTCTGAACAGAACGCCTACTTGGATCTCCTCTGCCTACGATGAAATACTACCGTAGTCCCGGGGCAGAGGAAACATCCGGGAAGGAATGGGGAAGGATTGTTTTAGTGGCTACACCATTCGACGCAGTAGACGACGGTTACTGTAAGTGCGAAGGCATTTTGAACCCTACCTCACCGCCAAAAAAAAAAAAAAAAAATGGGGTCTTTATATGTTTTGTTGTTTTGGATTTTTGGCATTTTGGACATTTACGTACGTACTCTTTGACATAACGAGTCATGTTTTTCCAGTAGTAATGTCTTTTTATTTTAGCTAGCGTTCTTGTAATGCCATTATGACCTCCTTGAATTGGATCGTCATGAAATTTAGACAGTATCGCTTCTTGATCTTTTTCTTTATCTATTAGGGTCACCGGCTTGAGTAGCGCTACTCTTAAAATATTCAGAATTTTATTGCCCATATTTTTAAAAGATTCAATTGAAACTAATTCAAAGATCTTTTCGCTCGGTGCCACTTTGAGTTGGTTAATCTTAAGTATACCGGCTTGCATTTCAAGCCTTTGGAAGAACTGACCTAAGTCAAGTTTTCCATTGGTGTACAGATCGCTAACATCAATTCTTGCTATAATTGTTCTTCCACGTTTCAAAAAACATATCTGATTTTTTATTAGCAAGGCCACTACTTTTCGTACTTCGTCATTACAAATGACTTCATATACGTTGGGCTTAGAAGCGTTGTCAAGAGTTTGCGTAGGCAAATCTACTTGTACATTTCCTGCGCAGGAATTTTTCTGTCTATATTGTTGCCTGGTAGTGACTTTCAGGACTTTTCGGTTCATGTCAATTAGTTCGGATATTGTTATCCTTGATAAGGCGTCTGCCACGAAATTATCTTTCCCTCTCAGATACTCTACTGTAAAATCATACTCTTCCAATTCGAGTCGCATGCGTGTTAGCTTTGAACTTGGATTTACCATAGAAAATAAATATGTTAAAGGTCTGTGATCAGTTCTAACTTTAAAATGTTTGCCATATATATATGGTCGAAAATGTGTTATTGCCCAATGTATTGCTGCTAGTTCTTGTTCTGTAGTACTCTTATTGCTTTCACCTTTAGTGAATGCTCTAGATGCATATGCGACTGGGAGTTGGAGTCCATTATAGTTTTGAGTTAAAACTGCTCCACATGCTTGTTTGCTTGCATCTGTGATTATGCAAAATTCTTTGCTAAAATCTGGGTACTGTAATAAATTTGGTTGAACAAGTTTATTTTTTAAGTACTGGAATGCATTTTGGCATTCCGCAGTCCATTCGAAAGGAACGTTCTTTTTACATAATCTAGTTATGTGCCGTGAATAATCGGCGAAGTTTTTAATGAAACGTCGGTAATAATTGCAAAATGCAACGAATCTTCTAGCGCTATCTGCGTCCGTAGGGACAGGATAATTATTGATAACATCAAATTTTTTGTCATCTGGTAGGATTCCTTTATCTGTGCATCTGTGACCTAAAAACGTCACCTCGTGCATGAAAAATGAACATTTTTCTGGATGCAATTTTAGATTGTTTTTTCTACAAAGTTTAAAAACATCTGTTAAATTTATAATCATATGTTGTTCAGAACAGCCAATGACGATTAAATCATCCATATAAAGGAATGCTTGTGAAGGCTCTAGGCCTGAGAATGCTATTGTCATCATTCTCTGAAATGAGTTAGGCGCTATTTTTAAACCAAATGGTAATCGCGTGAAGCGATATGAACCATTGCTTGTTGAAAAAGACGTTATGTTTCTTGAGTTTTCCTCAAGTTCAATTTGGTGGAAACCTGACATTAAGTCAAGGCATGAAAAATATTTAGCTCTACCCAATTGATCGAGAATATCGTCGATTCTGGGGAGTGGAAATTTATCTGACAGCAATTTTTTATTTATTTGGCGATAATCAATTACTAATCGCCATTTTTTCTCTTTAGAGCCTGGAAGAGCTTTCTTTGGGACTAACAAAAGTGGGCTATTGTATGGTGAGACAGACGGTTGAACAATATTTTGTTCAATTAATTTTCCAACTTGATGCTGGATTTCTTCTATTTGGCTATGCGGACATCGATAATTTTTTACGTATACTGGCTCATCATCCTTAAGTCTCAATTTTTGCTTATAAAAATTGTTTGTTGTGATTGGTTCGGTTTCAAGTCCGAACACATCACTATACTGGGTGCATATTTCTTCAAGTTGTTTCTTAAACAAAACTGGAAAATTTTTCTTTAATTTATTAATTACAGACTCCTTTCTTTTTTCTTTTGGATTTCGAACTAAATCGTAGTTCGAAAGTGATTCAAATTTTAAGTTGTTAATGCCTACTACTTGGCATGTATCTGTGGTATTTAAGAATCGGACAAAAGTATTTTGGGCTGTTGCAATAGTGTTTGCAACATAAACACCCGGTTTAATTTCCTGATTTGGAATTAAAATGTTTTCTTCTGCTGAAGACAACTCTATTTTGCGTATCACTTGGGATCTTGCTGGTAGAAGTGTCGAGTTAGTACCAGAACTAAATGTTATTGGGACGTAGACAGGATACGTTAGGTTTTGCGGTCTAATTATAAACCAATCCTTTGAACTATTGTAATCTAATTGGCAATTAAATCTTTTTATGAAATCTGATCCTATTATTCCATCGCAGGGGATTGCGAAATCTGAATGAAGTAGATGAAATTTGTATGGAATAATGTATTTGTCTGTTTGTAATTCCATCGAGACTAGTCCTTTGGAGTTTATTACTCCTTCTCCTATGCCTCGAATGTCTATAATTCTATTGATTTGAATGTCATGAAAGACATCAGAATTTTCTTTTATAATTGAAATGTCTGCACCTGTATCAATCAAAAATGTTATCTTTTTATTTGTTGCAACATTTTTGAATGATACGAAATTGTTGAGACTTAAGTTAACAGTATATATTTTATTATTTAATTTTGTGTATCTGGAGGTGTCTGGGAGTTTCCCGAAGTATTTTGGGCAACTCGGACATTATTGTTATTATAATTATTTCTGTTTTGGTCGTTGCCTCTGTTAGAATAATTTCTACCTCTGTTATTACCTCGACCTCCTCTATTGTTATATCTGTTATTGTTATTATTATAACCGTTGTTTTGGTGATTACCTCTTCCTCGGTAATTACCTCGGTTACCTCGATAATATCCATTTTGGCGCTGTTGGAAGTGCAGTACAGTATTTGACTGTCCTGTTGCTTCGGTACAGCTGTTCACAAACTTGGATATGGCATCATTCATATTATTGAATGTGCCTGCCTGCATGATAAGTTTTACCTTATCTAAAGCGCAGTTCTGTGTCATGGCCTTGACAGCAAGCGTTGTGCTGTATTTAGTGGCTAATTCAGGTGACAATCCATCACTGATATACGCTCCCTCAAGAGATTTAGTTAATTTTTCTACCTCCTGGGTATACTGATTAGCTGTTTTACTTTTTTGTTGCAGATTTAGAAGTTTGGCAGATATTACTTCTACCGATTCTCCTTTCACTACTTTTGACAGTTGCGCAACTATTGCAGCTACTGTGTCTTCATTACTAATCAAGTTTCTAGCATGGCCTTTAAGCTTTGTCTTTATTAGACTTATAGCTGCTGCTTCATGTGTGCCTTTAAGGGAATCTACTAGATTCAGCGCATCTATGAAACTTTGTAGGTTTTCGGCCTTTCCATCAAACTCAGGTATGAGTGATGAGGCTAGCTTAAGGAATTTCACAATTGCTTGTGCCATTGCTATTGTTGTTTCGCTTTCTTCAAGTGTATCAATGTCGCTTTCCGCTTTACCCTCTACTTCAATTATTGGTTTTGATTTGTCCAAATTTTGGAATTGATTTGGGTCAAACTCAATTTGATAGTAGGGATTTGTTGGTATTTGTAAGGTAATTTTGTGTCTTACACTTACATTTTCCAATCTTGTTTGTAATGAGCGTAATATTTTAAGACATTGATCTACATGTAAACTTGATATCTTGTATTTGTAAGAGGATGCTAATTGACTGATATTGTTATATTCAGCTACTAGAATGGTTGTATGGTGGATTAGCGTATTTACACTTATTGTTGTATCTTTGTTAATACATTTATAAGATTTTTCAAATTTTTCCTTAATTGAATTAATTTGTTTTGCTAATTCTTTCCATTCCATCACTCTTAGCGATACAACTTTACCAAAACTATTGTTGACAGCAATGAATTAATATATTTTGAATTTGGAAAAAAAAATTAAATCAGTAAAATGAATTTTAGACTTTATCTAAGTCGTTTGCACGGCTTAGATATCGTTTTTTTAAAGTACGTTTGTACATTAAGTAAATTTTGATTAATAAATTTGCTGCCGAAATTGCTACTATTAAAGCAAGAAGAACAATTTGAATGTCTAAATGATTGGTTGTATCGACAACTGATATAACATTCAGCACATTGGCTGTGTTATCCTCAACTTTGGAAGTTTTTCCTCCCATTTTTAAAATATCTATTTGTCTTCTTTAAAATTTTTTTTTTTGTTTTAGTTATGGATTTGTCATTTGGTTTCTTCTATATATATATATATACAATTTATTAATCCCTTTTTTTTTGTTTTTCAATCAATTTTTTTTCATTACTTATATTTGCTGTTTTTACAAATATATTTTTATATATTTTTACTTTAAAAAATTTTTGTTATTATTTTATTCACTCGCAGGTGAATTTACAATGTTTCCTGCCTATATTTTGTACAGCCTTCCGACATGTACTCTAATCGGGCGAGTTCTTGCTCAATTTTACAATGTATTTTTTTTATTATAATAATATATGAAAATTAAAATATATTGGTGTGCGCACTTGGGAGCGCTGTCGGTCCTCGGTGGTGTCCTTGTCCTTGGCCTAGCTTGTAACGCTAGGCGGTGCCGGTGCTGGTCGCACAGGCTGCTGTGCAATGTTTGCACGTGTAGTTGCAGAATGGGCTGTCCAGCGGTCCCTCGCAGTCATCCGGGCACTGTCGCTTGTATTCTGGGATAGCTGTTGGTAATGGAGGTATTATTTTCTTTTTCAAATTTTTAATCTGGTGGTAGGTGATAGATGGATTTTTGTTTTTATTTATCAATTGCACTAGTTGTGCTTCGTGAAACGAGCGCTTTTCATGCATGGAAACAGAATCGTTCCATGCTGGCGGGTTGGCTTGATTGCTCAACTCTTTGCTGAGACGGTCAATTTCCGACCTCAGTTTTTGTTTTATTCCGCCGCGCTTTTTTTGTTTCTTATTCCTATCCATCTACACTCTACTCACTCAGATACTAATTTTGACATCCACAGCTATCCCTCCATCGCCGTCGTCTGTCGCTGACTGGCGTCCCCGTTTTTTTTTTTTTGTGTGTTGTTGTTGTTGTAGCTGTTGTTGTCCACTTTGCTTCACACCTCCCACTACGACTTTGGGCACTTTAAGTATTTTGGCCAAATCATTTGGTTGAAATTTAATTTTGTTGTATGTTGGCGCGCGAACGTTTTAAACGAAAACTAAAAACTTGTCACGGTCGCCATGTAGGAATAAAGGTGGTTCGTTATCTTTAAACACGTTTTCTCTTTGTCTTTTGATATGGAACTGAATCCAATCTTTTATTTCAAAAATTACTTAGGCTAAATACATGCTGCTTATACATAGAGTTCTGCCGCTGAGAGCAGCGACAGAACGGGAGAGCGTAGTATGCATGTATGTATGTATGTTATTGTATATACATGCAGAAGGCATATATATAATGCGCTGGGACCGAACGGTCGAAGCGTCAAAGTGCTTGCACTGCAGATCCCACGCTGCAGGCCAGTCCGCATAAGTGACGGATCATATTGCTGCACTTATATATTTGATTGTATAAACATAGCAACAAAGTGTCGCTATGTTGTGAGTATGGCATATGACCACTTGATGTATTGTATACTCTACAATACTGTGGGCATATGCTTATTAGGCATACAACATACTACAGAGGTTTAGAATGGCCGTCAACTAGGCGGTGTGCTCTCTCCCCTACTTTGGTGCTTTGTTGTGGACTCTCTTCTTAACAATGTGGAGGAAATCGGACATGACCAAGCTTATGCAGATGATTGCGCGTTCTAGTCTCAGGACCGTCACTACATGGAATAAAATGCAAGTAGCCCCTAGCACCAATAATTAATGATGCGAATTACATGGTCTTTCGGTTAGTCCTATAAAAAATACTTTGGCATTTTTCACTAGGAAACGCAATATGGATGGAGTAACACTGCAAGTGCCTTCTGAGGTCAAGTACTTAGGGGTAATCCTAGATTGTAAGATGACCTGGAATACGCACGTCGAGCAAAAGGTCTCTAGAACATTAAAAGCCTTTTCGCAGTGTAAGAGAACCTTTGGCAAGGCATGTGGTCTAAGTCCGGCAATAGTACACTGGTTGTACATCACCCTGATTACACCCAATATTACATACGCCTCTGTAGTCTAGTGGAAGCACCCTTCCAAGGTGTGCTTGGGTATCACAGGTGCTATGAGTACCTCATTTGGCGATGCCCTTAATGCCATTCTTAACTTGCAACCTCTTGATCTTCAAATCCGGAGAGAAACAATGAAGACGGTGTACAGACGGAAGTCAAATGGAGTCTGGGGAAACGAAGAAAACACTGGGCACTGTCAGATTTGCCACCCATTGTCGGAGCGGTACGAAATTTTATCGATGCCAGCGGACAAGCGGGTGCCTAACGTTAGCTTCTGTAGGAAGTATGGCGGTTTGATCCCAGATAGAGATCAATGGTTAAGTCCAGAGAACCTATAAACAGTATTACAGCACACTTTCTAGTACTTAGGCGAAGACATGAAGTATTCTTACGCTACAGGACAGATGGCTACGGTATTCTTAACGGTAGTCTATGCCATCTTAAATATAGTATACTGACTAATTGTAAAAAAGTGGCGCGATAGTAGTATTGGTATTTGGAGTGACAGTCAACGTGTACTTGAACCATTCCTAGGGGCCCATTCTACAACGGTTCAACAATGGATTGCTGACTTCATGGGCAGACCCTAGAACCCGTGGGTCGGAGTTGGGTTTCTGCAGAGTAGCTAAGTGCTTTGTGAAAGAACCAAACAGGAAATTAGCGACCTTTCTCCTAAAACTTAGCGGAAAGGACCTGAGAGTACTGGTAGGTGTAATCACAGGGCACAACGTCTGTGATCAGCATACGGCTACCAAGGGTATCATTGACTAGCCAAAATGCCTGTCTTGTGAAAATTAGGGCACTTCAGATCGTTTTCTCTGAAGCTGACCGGCGTTCTCTAGAATCAGACTTAGGCTGTTGGGGTGTGATGTTTTGAGCATGGACCAAGTTCATACTCTTCCTCTTCGGAAGCTCTTAAGATTAATAAAAGAATCCAAAAGATGCGCGGAAGAGTGACCTTCGATCAATTTATCCATCTTACCATTCATACTGTATCTATCCTGTCTCTCTACTCCTTCCACTGGAATCTATCCTGGTGTAGTACAATGGTCTTCTTAAATGAGTGCTGGGAAGTGTCCAACCGCCCACAAATCTAATCTAACCTCAAATTATCCTTGACATGGATCTGCTCGATATATTCATTTCCCGGGACATGATTTTCTGCTTTTTAAGGAGATTCTTGCGAATCTTTTCTCTTTATGGCTGCACTAGCTCGAACCACGCGAGAACAGTAAACCAACATTCTCGAAATTTCAAGTTATTTCAGCATTTTGATCACACTTATAAAACGTTCACATATAAGTAGATGATCTACCTTTTCGAGCTTAACTTCCAATCCGTAATTATACATAATTTACATACAAAATTTCTCTCCCACAATATGAGATTATAAAATAATCCTAGATAATAACCACATTTTTTGACATACAACCCTGTGTTATAGATAATTATTATTGCGAATGTAAGGAAACATGTAAGAAACATCAAAATAAAAACTAAATGAAATGAACGCCGGTAAAGGAAACAAGTTTGTAGACTTAATTCTAATAAAATGTGTATTAGGTATTATTAACAATGCATTCATATAAAAGAAAAAAGCGTGTGTCCATAAACGCTTTGCCCTCTTATTACTTATGATAAAATGTAATATCGAATGTCGAATGCGTATTGCTGCCATAATTTTTTGAAATCTCAGTAAACGTCGTCGACGGATTTTCCCGATTAAATTAGCTATTAAATTAGCTATTCCTTCTCCTTGTCTTTTCTTTATATCGTTAATAATAATTAAACAAACCAAAAACACCGAAATATTCCACCAAAATAATTTCTACGATAAAAACCTTTCACAACAGTAATGCCAGCTGATTGTCAATTTTGCAGGTAATCTGCCGTATGTGAACGGGTAGATTAATTTTGTGGATTAATTGGTAATTAATACATATGTGAACATAGTTTTAGGTAATGCAATCACTGCAATGCGACTTTTCTTAGCTTCCCACTACATTGTTAACAAGCGAAAATTGCCATGAAACTCAGTATAATTGAGTAGACCATGATCATGATATCATGATATAAAAAAGAAACGGTGTTTGACTTTGAATTTTTTTACATACACTGTGCTTATTCGCGTTAATTACCCAAGTAAAACTGTCATATCACCAAATTATTTCTTTTGAAATCTTAATATAGTTTAGGAGAATTAATAATATAAAAAAAACAAGCAAATATATTGATTTAGTCGTAGACACTAAATCGAAAGACACTAAAAAAATATAGTGCATTATCTGTAGTGCTACTTGATCCTCTAGTGGATAGTCTACGTACGAACGATATAAACATTGAAAATTAATTTACCGTCAATTAAAGCTCCAAGGGAAGCATAATAATATATTATATATACAGGGTCCGCCATATAACTTAACGGAATTAAAAATGCTATAAAAAAGCAACTATTCAATATTTTTCCAAACTGTTTTTTTTTATTTTGAAGTACAATCCTTCCGGTTAATGATGGAACACAACTTCATTCATATGGGTGCCTCGGCTAGCCATGCACCATCCCATACGATCGGTCCAATTTTTCAACACATTTTCGATTGAATGCGGTTGTATTTCAGCTATGACATCGCGTATGTTAGTCTTCAGTGCATCAATTGTTGCTGGTTTGTTGGCATAACACTGGTCTTTGACGGCACCCCAAAGATAATAATCCAACGGCGTCAAATCGTAGCTCCGAGGCGGCCAAACGATATCAGAATTTCGGCTGATAATGCGATTTTCGAAGACAGTGCGCAGGTGCTTTTCTTCTTCCCATTGCCATACGTAATTTTCGTACACATTCTGCCACATTACCATGATTTTCAAAGTTGCAATATTCCCCAGCGTTCTTTGAGCGTATACACAACCATTTTCGTTCAGCGGAAAAATAAAATTAATTTTCTGTTAAATCAGATGTTAAGTGTTACCATTTTTCAAATAATACCTAGTTCAAATCCGTAACGATAGATGGCGGGCCCTTTATATATAATATAATTGGCGCATACACCTTTTTTGGGTGGAAAAGTGATATAACTTGATGAATATTTACCATACGTTTATACTTCTGCCGTAAGCGAATGGGTTGGTGCGTGACTACCATTCGGAATTCACAGAGAACGTTGGTTCGAATCTCGGTTAAACACCAAAATGAAGAAACATTTTTTCTAATAGCGGTCCCCTCTCGGCAGGTAATGGCAAACCTCCGAGTGTATTTCAGCCATAAAAAAGCTCCTCATGAAAAATACTTGCCGTTCGGAGTCGGCTTGAAACTGTAGGTCCCCCAATTTGTGGAACAACATCAAGATGCACACTACAAAGAGGAGAAGGAGTTTGTTTTATGCCACAGGAAATTTCAAAAGGTTGAAACGATACTTCAGATAATACTGCAACAGCTTCAAATGTGGCGCTAAATACACTGGATCACAAATTTCAACTTTTTTTCTGCACCAGAGACGCCGTTATGAAATTCCTATGTAAAATCACCGTCTGATTCCGAGAATCAAGGTTATTTTTTATTCTATGGTACCGTTTTTGAGATATTTACGAATTATCGTTATTTCAAAACAAAAAAAAAATTAGGCCCACCTAATTATATATATCTCGAAAATGAATTAAGCGATTCCAAAACCGTTTAAAGCTTTCAAAAGGTAATAAAATTTGCTATAAACTGTGTAAAACACTTTTTGCTAGGCCCTGCAGATTCAAAGATAACGAACTGGCATAGCGGATTCTTTAATTTTTTTTTGTAACAATATAAAAAAATTTGTACTTTGAGAGAAAGGATCTCGAAAACTTTTTACTTTTTCGTTTATTTTTTATTTTCACTCTAAGCTCTGTTTTATTACAAAAAAAAAACTTTGATTCAACAAAATCGATGAACTAATACAAAAGTTACAAACATTGAAGTAAATATATCCATTTAATACTGAAGTACCCTACTGGTAATATGTGTTAGTATTCGCATATCAGTTAGTTACACGTAGATTTTGGAAGGGTTATTAGATATAAAAAATTGTTAGTGTCGTTATCTCAAACACAGATATATTTCAAGCAAGATCATATGTTTAAGGCAGGAAGTGTTTTCTATGTATAACTAGGGAACCTTTTTGTATAGGTAGGCTTGCATTTTTAGTTGATCTATGTAAGTATAAATAATAGTACATGTGCCTCGTTCCTTCATAATTTCTGCAAGAATCGCCGGATACTGTTCACTTTATAATTGCAGTTTATAATCCGTCATTTACTTAAAAATATAATATGAATAAAAGGGCGCTAGAGTTTGAGTGTAAAAATGATCCAGATATGTTCTGTTTCATCTGCGGGGAATTTACCGTTAAAAGGATGCGACGTGTGTTTTCAAATCCTTTGAAATTTGCATACCATAAGTGTTTTGGAATTGATCCTAGAAACAATGAAAAACCATGGACACCGAATACTGTGTCCACCACATGTCGAGTCGAATTGATATTTTCGGAAACTGGAACCAAAAGGTGCATCGTAAAAATTAGGAGTTTGCTCTCTTTTAATGCATATCTGACTAATTTCTTAAACTATCTATTTAGGCGACATATGAAATTTATTACACCAATGAAGTGGAGGGAACCAACTTGTCATTCAACGGACTGCTATATTTGTACTACAAAAGTATTTGGGGTTGGAAAGTCAAGAAAAGTAACCTATGCGAGCGTATCTACAGTGTCATTACCATTCAACGGAAGCTACATTGCCAGAATCAAATTTAATTTTAGTTCCGGCTCCAGTTTCATTGTCAACAGCAGTATCTGATTACGCGGCATCATGTTGTACTGAATTGCAAACGGAAAACGAAAGAAACCCTTTGTCACAAGCACAACTCAATGATTGGATAAGGGATTTGGAATTGTCAAAAGAAAAGGACGAACTACACGCCTGTCGTATGCAACAATTTAAATTTGTTTCATCCGATGTTAAGGTAACATATAGGACTCGTCACGAACGATTCTCCCAGTACTATACGAAGAAGGACAGTGTTTGTTATTGCAAAAACATTGCTGGTCTATTTAAACAGTTTGGTGAACCATATGATTCAAAAGAGTGGCGATTGTTCATAGGCGGCAATAAATTAAGTTTAAAGGCCGTATTATTGCATATTGGCAACCAAAAGCCATCTATCCCGATCGCGCATGCAGTAAATACGAAGGAAACATATGAAACAATGCAAAAATTGCTTAAATTAATTAAATACGAAGAACATGATTGGAAAATATGTGCCGATCTAAAAGTCGTTGGAATGCTATGTGGTCTACAATCTGGATACACAAAATACTGTTGCTTTCTATGCAAATGGGATAGCCGAGCACGTCAAGACTACTACATCATAAAGGATTGACCAGAACGAATTGAGTTTCAAGTTGGGGTGGATAACATAAAATACTCACCACTTATAAAGAAAGAAAAAATAATTCTACCTCCGCTCCACATCAAGCTCTTCTTCTCTTCTTAATTGGCGCGATAACCGCTTACGCGATTTTGGCCGAGTTTAACAAAGCGCGCCAGTCGTTTCTTTCTCGTGCTAACCGGCGCCAGTTGGACACACCAAGTGAAGCCAAGTCCTTCTCCACCTGATCTTTCCAACGCAGAGGAGGCCTTCCTCTTCCTCTGCTACCACCAGCTGGTACCGCATCGAATACTTTCAAAGCCGGAGCGTTTGTATCCATTCGGACGACATGACCCAGCCAACGAAGCCGCTGGATCTTTATTCGCTGCGCTATGTCTATGTCGTCGTAAAGCTCATACAGCTCATCGTTCCATCGCCTGCGATATTCGCCGTTGCCAACGTGCAAAGGTCCAAAAATCTTACGCAGAATCTTTCTCTCGAACACTCCAAGCGTCGCTTCATCGGATGTTGTCATCGTCCACGCTTCTGCGCCATACGTTAGGACGGGCATGATGAGAGTCTTGTAGAGTGTTAGTTTTGTTCGTCGAGAGAGGACTTTACTGCTCAGTTGCCTACTTAGTCCAAAGTAGCACTTGTTGGCAAGAGAGATTCTACGTTGGATTTCAAGGCTGACATTGTTATCGGTGTTAATGCTGGTTCCTAAATACACGAAGTCTTTTACAACCTCAAAATTATAACTGTCAACAGTGACGTGGGTGCCGATACGCGAGTGCGCCGACTGTTTGTTTGAAGACAGGAGGTACATCGTTTTGTCCTCGTTCACCACCAAACCCATTCGCTTTGCCTCTTTATCCAGTTTGGAGAAGGCAGAACTAACAGCGCGGTTGTTAAGGCCGATGATATCAATATCATCGGCATACGCCAACAATTGTACGCTCTTATAAAAAATTGTGCCTGAGCGATTAAGTTCTGCGGCTCGTACGATGCTCTCCAACATCAGGTTAAAGAAGTCACACGACAGCGAGTCACCCTGTCTGAAACCTCGTTTGGTATCAAACGGCTCGGAGAGGTCCTTCCCAATTCTGACGGCGCTGCTGGTGTTGAGCAACGTCATCTTACATAGCCGTATTAGTTTCGCGGGGATACCAAATTCAGACATAGCGGCATACAAGTAACTCCTTTCCGTACTGTCGAATGCAGCTTTGAAGTCGACGAAAAGATGGTGTGTGTCGATTCTCCTTTCATGGGTCTTTTCCAAGATTTGGCGTATTGTGAATATTTGGTCTATGGTAGACTTTCCAGGTCTGAAGCCACACTGATAAGGTCCAATCAGTTGGTTGACGGTGGGCTTCAGCCTTTCACACAATACGCTCGCTAGAACCTTATAGGCGATATTTAGAAGACTAATCCCGCGGTAATTGGCACAAATTGCAGGATCGCCCTTCTTATGGATTGGGTAGAGCACACTTAAATTCCAATCGGCAGGCATGCTTTCATCCGACCATATTTTGCATAGGAGCTGATGCATGCACCTTACCAGCTCCTCGCCGCCATGTTTGAATAGCTCAGCCGGCAGTCCGTCGGCGCCCGCGGCTTTGTTGTTCTTTAGCCGTGATATTGCTATTCTCACCTCGTCATGGTCGGGTAGCGGAACGACAATTCCGTCGTCAACGATTGGGGTATCGGAATCTTCACTTTCTCGGTGACATGCGCAGCTGTCACTGTTTAATAAGTTCGAGAAGTGTTCCCTCCATAATTTAAGATTGCTCTGTACGTCAGTCACCAGATCACCGTCTTTGTTCTTACAGGAAAACGCCCCGCTCTTAAAACCTTCTGTAAGCCGCCGAACTTTCTGGTAGAATTTTCGGGCGTTGTTCCTGTTGACCAGCATCTCAAGCTCCTCGCACTCACGTATTTCGGCCTCACGTTTCTTCTGTCGGATAATACGTCTCTCTTCCTTTTTCAGCTCTCTGTAGCGATCCCACATGGCTCGCGTTGCGCCCGATCACAGCGTGGCTCTATAGGCGGCATCTTTTCTTTCGGCGGCAGCATGACATTCCTCGTCGTACCAATTGTTTTTTCGGGCTCGCCGGAATCCGATTTCTTCTTCGGCGGCGGTACGTAGGGAACGAGATATGTTGCTCCATTGCTCGCGCATGCCGGTGTGTTGGGCAGTGCTCTCCGAGAGCAGGAGTGAGAGTCGAGTGGCGAATCTTCTGGCTGTCTGTTGTGATTGCAGCTTTTCGATGTCGAACATTCTTTGCGTAGGTAGATGTACGTTTTTTGCTGCACAGAGGCGTGTGCGCAATTTGGCTGCAACAAGGTAATGATCCGAGTCGATGTTGGCTCCTCGGATCGTACGTACATCTAATACACTAGAAGCGTGTCTTCCATCTATCACAACATGATCGATCTGGTTTCGTGTTTTTCGATCAGGGGACAGCCAGGTAGCTTGGTGTATCTTTTTATGCTGGAATCTGGTGCTGCAGACTACCATGTTTCGGGCCCCGGCGAAGTCGATCAGCCTCTGTCCGTTGCCGGATGTTTCGTTGTGCAGGCTGAATTTTCCGACTGTGGGACCAGAAATTCCCTCCTTGCCCACCCTGGCGTTGAAGTCGCCAAGCACGATTTTTATGTCGTGGCGGGGGCAGCGCTCATAGGAGCGTTCCAAGCGCTCATAGAAAGAATCCTTGGTCGCATCGTCCTTCTCTTCCGTCGGGGCGTGGGCGCAAATTAGCGAGATGTTAAAAAATCGCGCTTTGATGCGGATTATTGCGAGACGCTCGTCCACCGGAGTGAACGACAGTACTTGGCGACGAAGTCTCTCTCCCACAACAAATCCGACACCGAATTTGCGCTCCTTTACATGGCAGCTGTAGTAGACGTCGCAAGGTCCTATGTTTTTTTTACCTTGCCCCGTCCATCGCATCTCTTGGATGGCAGTGATGTCAGCCTTTACTCTCACGAGGACATCAACCAGCCGGGCAGAGGCACCTTCCCCATTAAGGGACCGGACATTCTAGGTGCATGCCCTCAAATCGTATTCCTTATTTCGTTTGCAGGGGTCGTCATCAGTGTTGGAAGTTCTCATCCGAGGCTTTGTTGCTGTTTTCATTGGGGGGGCTTTTTAAGTGGCGGGTCCCAAACCCAGCGCACAACCAGCTATGCTGGGATGCTTCGCCTTCTCACGTTAGCTCACTCCCGAACGGGTGTTCGGAAGCTAACCAGAGGATACGTGGGCTAATCCCGGACGTTGTGAGCTGCTTGAACCATATGTAGAAGAATCGTCCTGCCCACTCCCAAGTGAATGGCGATCAGTAACTTTCCCCACTTGCGTGGATTTCTACACATGGAACCATCCTCCACATCAAGCTCGGTCTTATCAAAAACTTTGTCAAGGCTTTGGACAAAGAAGGCGAAGCTTTTCATTGTTTGAAAACAATCTTTCCATAGATTTCAGAAGCAAAAATAAAGGCTGGAATTTTTGTGGGGCCGCAAATAAGGAAAATAATGGCCAATACCCATTTCAAAGAACTATTGTCACCAGTGGAGGCAGCGGCGTGGGACTCTTTTGAAAAGGTCGTTACTTCTTTTTTAGGCAAACACAAAAGTCCTAACTTCGAGCTGATAGTGAACGATTTAATCAAAAACTATGCGGAAATGGGTAAATAAAAAACACATATAAGATCGTTTTCTCAGTTAACTTTAAAACTAAAAAAAAAATTTCAAAGCAAATTTTTAAATTTACATGAGAATATATAGCCCTTAATCTGAATTTATTGCCCTGCTCCGAACAAACAAGAACGACCAAAATTTGTTCTGAATTGGAAGATTAATCCAGCCTAAGAAAATTATATGCTAATGTGTCACTTATGTATTTATCTAATTCCCTTTTTAATTTTCTTTCAGGAGTAAATATTTCTTTAAAAATTCATTTTCTGCACTCCCATTTAAATTTTTTCCCGCAAAATCTTGGAGACGAAAGTGACGAGCATGGCGAAAGGTTTCACCAGCAAATGAAAATGATTGAAAGTCGGTATCAAGGATTCTGGGATGTCGCTTTGATGGGTGACTACTGTTGGTTTCTCATAAGAGAAACCGATCCTTATATAAATAAGCGTCAAAACAAGACACATAAATTTTTCAATTATACCTAAAATAAGATCATAGAGTTAAGACAGAATCATATGTACAATACATATGCTATTATTTGTAGGGTACCTAAGTTTTACTATATGGATATATGTACCTGAATGCTTGTAACTTTTGTATTAGTTCATCGATTTTGTTTAATCAAAGTTTATTTTTTTTGTAATAAAACAGAGCTTAGAGTAAAAACAAAAAATATACGAAAAAGTAAAAAGTTTTCGAGCTCCTTTCTCTCAAAGTACAAATTTTTTTATATTGTTACAAAAAAAAATTTAAAAAATCCGTTATGATAGTTTGTTATCTTTGAATCTGCGGGGCCTAGCAAAAAGTGTTTTACACACAGTTTATAGCAAATTTTATTACCTTTTGAAAGCTTTAAACGGTTTTGGAATCGCTCAATTCATTTTCGAGATATATATAATTAGGTGGGCCCAATTTTTTTTTTTTTTTGAAATAACGGTAATTCGTAAATATCTCAAAAACGTTACCATAGAATAAAAAATAACCTTGATTCTCGGAATCAGATGGTGATTTTACATAGGAATTTCATAACGGCGTCTCTGGTGCATTTTGGCTGTAAACCAGTGATATTCATTCGTTGGACTTGGTCTTAGTGGACCTGGGATTTGTTCTTAATACGGTAATGGCAACCGAAAATATTTTTTGTTTTCCAGCTGGCGTCTTTTCTTCTTCTTAGTGCTTTTAATAATAATAATTTCAACATGCATGAAATTCGTTGCGGAACGGAACGGCAAAAGGTATACAATTAACTATACTCCATTTGATCAATTGCCCTAATTACTTTTCTTCTTTTAAAGCGATAACCGCTTAAGTGATTTTGGCCGAGATTACCAAAGAGTGTCAATCGTTTCTTTCTCGGACTAACCGGCCCAGTTGGACACACCAGTCCTTCCCCGCTAGATCTCTCCAACCCAGAGAAGGTCTTCCTTCTCCTCTGCGAACACCAGCTGATACTACATCAAAAACTGTCAGAGCTGGAGCGTTAGTATCAATTCGGACGACATGACCACGCCAACGTAGCCGCTGGATCTTTATCCGCTGCGTTATGTCTATGTCGGAGGTCTCGGTAGCTTAGCGTAAGTACACTAGCCTGCCATTCCATGGGTTATGGGTTCGAAACCCACGTAAAGCACGGTCCTCGCACTTTTCCAAATTTACCTACTTTCCTTATCAAAACTTTGTCAAGGCTTTGGACAAAGAAGGCGAAGCTTGTCATTTTTTGAAAACAATCTTTCCACAGATTTCAGAAGCAAAAATAAAGGAAGGGATTTTTGTGGGACCGCAAATAAGGAAAATAATGGCCAATACCCATTTCAAAGAACTATTGCCACCAGTGGAGGCAGCGGCGTGGGACTCTTTTGAAAAGGTCGTTACTTCTTTTTTAGGCAAACACAAAAGTCCTAACTTCGAGCTGATAGTGAACGATTTAATCAAAAACTATGCGGAAATGGGTAAATAAAAAACACATATAAGATCGTTTTCTCAGTTAACTTTAAAACTAAAAAAAAGTTTCAAAGCAAATTTTTAAATTTACATGAGAATTTATTCCCCTGTTTCGAACAAACAAGAACGTCTTTAAAAAAATCTCATTCCTCAAACCCAAACGCTTATCCTTTCCATCCTTACTCCAGCACAATAGTCAGCGCATTATTCGCATTGTGGCTGCTAAAGCAAGGAAAAACAAAGTAAAGCGCACAGTTACACATGGCAACAGTGGCGCCCGCCAGAGGAAGTGCGCAAGCGCGGTAATAGTGCAGATACACCAAATTTAGCGAAGCCCTCAACCATCAGTCCGATCCTTCTAGCAGAAGAATGTTAAACACAGATGGCGACAACCAATGACAGGTGGGCATTACCACTGTTTTGGACTGGTGGCGGCAGGCTTATCTCCTACCCTGTCAGAAATCAAAATATAATAGATTAACGAAACCAACGCAAGACTGAGTCTTGTCAAGGCCCTATGCTCTCGAGTGGAGTAAACAAGGAAACAAAAAATGTCTTTGTCGTCGAAAAGCCTATGCAGCTCCTCGTTCCATTGCCAACGAGCAAAAGTTCAAAAATCTGACGCAGAATCTTTTTTTCAAACTCATCGAATATTGTAATCGTCCAAGTATCTGCGTCATACATTAGGACAGACATCAGGCCCGACGAGAGGGGGAGCGATCGGGTACTTTTTCCCCGGGCCCGGAGTTGTCAGAGGAGCCCGGACTCGAGGGTAATTCCAAAAAATTTCCTGCTTGAAAAAATATAATATAGTAAATAATACTTCTACCAGAGTTCCGTTACAGACTTTTTTTGGTGTCAATAAATATAATATGGTAATACAAAAGTGTATATTATTGAGCTCTTATTAAAATGAAGCATTTTATGCTACTGATTTATAAGGTAACTAGCGATCCGCCTCGGCTTCGCACGGGTGCACAGCCGATACTAAATATATCTCTATTAGAACTAACTAAAGGACCGCCCGCAAAGCGCTAACTAAGTCTTGCTCCCGGCAAAAGTGTTCACTTCTGCCTGCAGTCCCGCAGTGCAACCTGTTGTTTTAGGATACATAACTAAATTATTGTAGAGCTTCTCTATAAACAACATTTGGCGTTAAATTATTTTCAGCTAACAAAATATACTGATGGTCGGGAGCCCCGACCCGTGGTAAGGCAACGTAAAGTTGCCCATGCGTAAAACATTCTTTTCGTAAATCAACTCCTACTAATTTGAATGTTTGGCCTTGTGATTTGTTTATCGTTAGTGCGAAAGACATTTTTACTGGAAATTGGAGCCTTTTGAAAGGTATTGGCAAATCGGTAGGGATCATGGGTATTCTTGGTATATGAGCTAATTCACCAGCTGCAGGGCCGGTGATAATCTTCGCTACTATTAAATTATCTTTTAGCTCCTTGATAAGAAGTCTCGTACCATTGCACATGCTGGGGGGGCTCAAATTTCTGAGAAGCATTATCGGCGTGCCAGGCGGCCGCCGTAGCCGAATGGGTTGGTGCGTGATTACCATTCGGAATTCACAGAGAGGTCGTTGGTTCGAATCTCGGTGAAAGCAAAATTAATAAAAACATTTTTCTAATAGCGGTCGCCCCTCGGCAGGCAATGGCAAACCTCCGAGTGTATTTCTGCCATGAAAAAGCTAATCATAAAAATATTTGCCGTTCGGAGTCGGCTTGAAACTGTAGGTCCCTCCATTTGTGGAACAACATCAAGACGCACACCACAAATAGGAGGAGGAGCTCGGCCAAACACCTAACAGAAGTGTACGCGCCAATTATTTATTTTTTTTATTTTTCATGAGGTGGTAGCCCAGCGGGGTTCAGGGAATTTAAAAATTCCTGGGGGTAGTGCACTGCGACCTCGATGTTAGTGACGGTGCCTATGGATTTATAACACTTAACTTCACCCGGTACTTTCTGTATAATTCAATTGTTTATTTCGTTGACTGTTTCATTCATGGGAGAAACTATTGCTCTACTACACAGCCAACGAAAATCATTTTGATCTAAGTTTTCGATGTCAGGATGTATAGCATCTATCAGACTATCTAAATTATGGATTATTTGGCCTAGAGACTCATCCACAGTAACCGCATAATCGGTGCTCAAATTTAAAGATGAAAAAATTCCTTCTCCAGGTTTCAGCAGCTGTTGTGGAAAGTAGCTATGTATATTTCCATGTAGATGAGCTCTCATATTGGTGCGCAAATTCAAATGTTGTACAGATGTCCAAAGGTGAGATGATTTTAAACATGCCTTCATAATATCTGCTCGCGTACCTCTGTTGACGACTGGAAGCGTTTGTCGGAAATCTTCAGCAAATACAAAAGTGATACCACCCATGACATCAGCAGAGCTTCGGAGGTCTCTTAAAGTACGGTCCACGGCCTCCACATGAGCTCTATGACTCATGGTGCATTCATCCCATATTACCAACAACGCGTCTTGCAGCAACTTACCAAGAGGCTCATTTTTCCGAATAGAGCATGTAGACCGTTGATCTAAAGATACGGATAGCGGGAGTTTAAACGTAGAGTGAGCAGTTTTTCCTTCGTTCAAGAGAGTTGCAGCAATTCCTGACGAAGCAACTGCAATCGCTATCTTCCCTGATTGCCGTATCTTAGCAAGTATCAAATTTGCGAGAAAAGTCTTTCCAGTGCCTCCTGGTGCGTCCAAAAAAAATAATCTCCCCATGTTATTGTTCATGCTGTCCACAATAGTCTCATAAGCATGTCTTTGATCCGGTACTAATTTGGGCACATTGTCATTAACAAACGCTGTTAGATCATTTCTGTTATACTGTTGTACCATTGTGTCAATAGTATTATTCTGGGTACGAACGGGAGAAGGTAATCCAAAATCACTTAAATTTTTGTCGTTTAATTCTAGAAGTTTGTTTTCAATTTCAATTAATCCTTCATTATAAATGACTTCAGTGAAGGGTAAAGTGTTATCCTGATTCTGTTGTCTGATCCGATGTCTAATATCTTCACAGAACTGATCTTTGAAAGTATCCCATAACTTCAATGGTTCCGCTGGTTGACAAAATAAAAGTATGACTACAAACAACTCCCTTAGTTTTTGTGGACACTGTGACAACGAAGCTTCGCTTAAAGTGTTTCCCCAATGGTCATCGTTTTCAAGTAAACCTCGGTCACGGCATGCTGCTTGATACGTCTCTTTGACAATACCGTTTACAGTTTTAAGGTATGCAAATGAGGTCGGACCGCGTACGTGGTGCAGTAGAATCCTAAGATAAAAACACTCTGATTGGGATGGATGTATCCCGTAGACTCTACCTAAAGCGGCATCTTTTTTTATCCCCGGATGTCCAACTACATCTTCACCACGCCTCTTTCTAGTGAATGTATTATTTGCCCATGTATAGTATTGCGGGACTTCATGATACAGAAGAGTTTTCGCAAATTCATCTTCATTACAGTGAGAAAAAAATGCCAGTAATGTGGTATTGCGTGGGTTTTGGACAATTTGATGAGCTGTCCCTGGTGTAAAATACACCCTTTGACCGTTCTCTAGATGAACGGCCAAATGCACTACAGTAGGATGCCGCTCGTGAATAGGAAATTCAAATAAGCGCCAGACAGCTTCAGATGTGCTTATGTACCTTCCATTTAAATAGTTTTCGACCTCATCGTGTGGGTTTCTAAGGCTAAAAGTTGCCTGATCTGAACCTTTATTTATATATTTAATGGCTTGGACAGAGTGGCAATACTCCACGTTTATATGAGCATTAAAAGTCTTACATAGTAGCGGGGAGTATGGAACAATCCACCTATTATCTATCGTCACCATGTTGCCCCTGAGTTGTAACGTAGTGCTCCGACCGCCATTTTCTGTATCGCGCCTACGATAAACTGGATACCATCCTCTCCGGTCTGGGTGTCGTTAATGAAACGGCGAGGGTATTTTTTTGTGCAGACACCGTTCTTCATGCATAGTGCAGCTAAATTATGTTCTCCGCAGGGTCCATGTACCATATTTTTAGTTATAATGTCGTGTAGTACCGGATCAATTTGTTGATCGGGTAGCTCCGCAACTATGACACTGTCGATCTCATCTGGTTGTATTTTAGTTTCTAGCCAGAACAGCAAATGACAATGAGGTAAACCGCCATATAACATTTTACTTTACCGAATATCTGTTCTTTGACAAATAATTTGATGAATTTCTTCATTTTTAAATGAAACACACGTGGAATTATGTCATGCCGGTCGAAAGACCGTTGTCCTGGAAGCAGCTCTGCTTTAATTTAAGGCCATTCGGGGTTGCATGTAAAAGTGACAAATAAGTCAGGTCTACCATAATTTCGGACGTACGTCATCGCGTCCTGCGTTTTCTCGTGCATGAAACGCGGAGAACCCGTAAATGATGATGGCAATTTGACATGTTGACCGATATTTGATGGGTCAACATTTGCGTCGTGATTTAAGGCATCTCTGAGATGGATGTAGTCATCAGCCCTCAGTCTTTGCTGATTCCGCGAAATAATATTTAATCTTTCCGATATCATTTTCGCCATCATGTCAACACAATATTGACTAAATAAGTCTCTGTAATAATGTAACGGATTAAAAGAGTTAGTTCTAAACATTAATCTAAATGCATAAAATTGCATACACGAAACAGTTTTATTACGCGCAGAACCCTGCTGAGGAATAGTCAAATAATAACCGTCTTCACCTGTCACAAACATTACAGGATACTGTAGTGGATCATAGGACCGATGTAGCTCAGAAACTCTTTTGAGCTGTCCGTCTCTACCGTGTAAGACTATATCCCTGGGACCTTCTTCTTCTTTTTGTCTTCATCGACCAAGAGAACGGCTACCTCGTTTACAGTAGGAGCATTGTATCTGCCTCTGTGTGCTGCCTGTGAATTGCGATCAGAATGAATAACTAGCTTTAAATTATGTGATGAGTTAAGTTCTAAGTTTTGTTTAAAACTTCGAATATATACGTTATGATTATTCAAAGTGGTCTGTAATTCGCGAATTAAATCCATTTTTAAGGTTGGTGCGATGCTTGATCGCAATGATAACTGGTCTGCATCCGAAATAAAATATATTTGCAGGAACTGTGGGTTTTGGCCTGATGATGGTAAAAGGCTACCAATGAGATGATACAGGTGTCCTTCAATTTTAAAAGTGGGCATAAAATTTTCTTCCCTGATTTCTTTTGCGCCTAACGAAGTCATTTGAAAAATACTATTGTATTTACGTATGTTTGTTAAAAAATGACCAGATAATGGATGGTTATTAGTTAAAAGATTTTTTATTGGTTGTGGCGGCTCCTGAAGGTTAGGAAGACAAACTTTACCTGAAGCACAACACATACCATTAGGTTCGTCCTTCCATTTCTTGGCAGAGCAGTTAGAGCAGATCTTATTCATGACTCCGATTTGGACGGACGCTTGTTGTGCATAATCAAGCTGCGGATCATATATGAAAGCCAGTCTGTTCCTGTTAGCTAAAATTCGATTGCGAACTCTATTTGTGGACAACTGCTGTCTCTCTGCTTGAGCTCTAAGTCGCTGCAAACGCTCGACACTCGACTCTCTTTCGCGCAACTGACAGGTCCTTATATTTTGTTCATGAAGACGTTGGGAACGCTCCAGCCTCGACTCTTGAGCGCGTAGCTCAGAGGTTCTCAAGCTTTGTTCGGCAAGACGTTGCGAACGCTCGACACTTGACTCTCGTTCGCGTAAGTCAGAGGTCCTTACATTTTGTTCATGAAGACGTTGGGAACGCTCCAGCCTCGACTCTTGAGCGCGTAGCTCAGAGGTTCTCAAGCTTTGCTCGGCAAGACGTTGGGAACGCTCCAGCCTCGACTCTCGTGCACGTAACTCAGAGGTTCTCTGATTTTGTTGCGCAAGTCGTTGCGAACGTTCGACACTCGACTCTCGTACGCGTACCTGAGAGTTTCTCTGATTTTGTTCAGCAAGGCGTTGTGAACGTTCAGGTGAAGATTCTCCTATACGACGTATTTTTGCTGCTCGTGCTTGAGAACTAAGTTTAGAAAGTTGAGGCCAAGCTCTCTTAGGCATTTTCAAATGTTTAAGAAAATGTTAATAGCGTGTAATGTTCTAGCTCTGAAAAGAACTGTTGTTTAGCCCTGAAAAGAACTGTTGGTTAGCCCTGAAAAGAACTGTTGTATAGCTCTGAGAAGGACTGTTGTTTAGCTCTGAGAAGAACTTTTGCGTAGGTGTAGTTTTAAGAACAAAATCTAAAAAAAATCTCATGAAAATTATTAGACTTCGCGCACGACCGCTGCGTAGGGAGCCGACCTCGCGTCTGAGCCGCGCGGGTACCTTACTCATAGATCTAAACACCCCTCTCCCGCACGCGCACCCCTGGCCTTGGTGACGCCCACTTCGCAACGGGCCGTGCAGCAGAAATCGTAATATTTTAATTTCACCACAACTTCAAAACCAAACGTCCAATTTTAATCATTCAAAGACCAAATATTATCAACATAAACTGTACTTATTGATGAAATAATTTATTTTGATAAATGTAGTTAAATATAGTCCAAAAAGAAAATTCAAGATTTTTAAATAAAAATGTGGTTGTTGTGCCTCACTCGACATAGATAGGTATAGTGTGTCGCGGACTTTTTTGTAGATATTTATAAGATGTACAATTAATTATAACATTTTATGGTTCTATCTTTTGTAGTTTAGGCAGCGTACGCAAAATAAGTAACTTCTTTGCTTGATTTTTTTCAGTTTGTGTCCGAAAAATCCAAATATCTTACGGAACCCTATTTTTTTCAAAATAAAATATAGTCTTTGTTACTCGTGGATAATGTAGCTTTCGAATGGTGAAAGAATTTTTAAAATCGGTCCAGTAGTTTTTGAGCCTATTCATTACAACCAAACAAACAAAGTTTTCCTCTTTATAATATTAGTGTAGATTAATAATTATAGTGATGATTAGATTAAACACATTTCTCGTCATCATGGACTCAGTTATCAGTGGTATTAAAATTTATTCGAAATTCGGTTTACTGCAATTAAAAACATAAACAACATTTTCTCACTCCTGTGGCTATTTCCTAAAATTGAAAAAGCAGAACTTCAGACAGCAGCTCTTAATTTTGCTAAAAAATACCCTTCTGATGTGTCGGAAGGAATCTCAATTGAGATGTGTCACTTGAAGAGTGTGTACAAGGCGAATTTTACTTGAAATTCGGAATGTTGTATGCCTCCGCTCGACTTGTTGAATGCCATCACCGCTAAAAACTTGGATACTCTGTTCCCGAACATCTGCATTGCTTTGCGAATATTCTGCACCCTGCCAGTATCGGTTGCCGGCGCCGAAAGATCGTTCAGCGCTTTATCAAGGATCAAGGACTACCATCGATCTTGTTCAACTCAGAGTCGAGTAACAGGATTGGCAACTTTGTATTTGGAATCTGAGTTAGCAAGGAAACTCGACTTCGATGATATTATAAGAGCTTTTGCCTCAGCTAAAGCAAGAAAAGCAAAATTCTAAGCATCGTGGCAGTCATTTTCAAATATTTGTAAGGCTAACAAAATGAATGAAAAATGTTAACTTTTTTCAGCTTCGGTTTTTATTTCAGATCTGCTGAAGAGTTTTCTAAAATTCATTTTAATCAATATTTCATAATTAATTCTATCAAAAATTTTATCAGTGAGTTTTTGAATGTTTAAATGTTATATCACTATAACATAATACGCACTTTGATAAATAAAAAAAATTTGAAGGGGCCCGCATCTCAAGTTTCCCCCGGGGCCCGAATACTCTCTCCACGGCCCTGACAGACATGATGAAAACTTTGTAGAGTATTAGTTTTGTTCGTTGAGAGAGGGCTTTGCTTCTCAATTGCCTACTTAGTCCAAAGAAGTAGTTGTTGGTAAGAGATATTCTACGTTGGATTTCAATGCTGACATTGTTATCGGTGTTAATGCTGGTTCCTAAATAAACGAAGTGTTTTACAACCTCGAAATCATAACTGTCAACAGTGACGAGGGCGCCGAAACGCGATGCGTGCTGTTTGCTTGCTCACAGGAGGTATTTTATTTATATTATATTATATTATTTATTGTCCTCGTTCACCACCAGACCCATTCGCTTTGCCTCTTTATCCAGTTTGGAGAAGGCAGAACTAACAGCGCGGTTGTTAAGGCCGATGATGTCGATATCATCAGCATATGCCAACAATTGTATGCTCTTATGAAAAATTGCGCGATTCAGTTCCGCGGCTCGTACGATCGTTTCCAACATCAGTTAAAAGAAGTCACACCACAGCGAGTCACCCTCTCTGAAACCTCGTTTGGTGTCAAACGGCTCGGAGAAGTTCTTCACAATTCTGACATTTCACTAAACATTACATGTGACAAGTGAAATCTTAACTAACTACATAACCAAAGTGCGAGAGCACTGATATTGACCACACTTCTAAAAATCTTTTCATTTTGAGAGATATCTGAAAAGGCAAACAAGAATGTAAGAAGAAGAAGAACTTACACAAACAACACACGAATAAATTGCACAAGTGCGGCATCACACTTACAGCGAGTTTATCAAATTCGCTTAGAGCATATTGTTACGAATTGCTTTATTGTTAGTGACTTCGATCACTAGAGTGTTAAATAAAAGTCAAAAATTAATGGCAACGCATTTTCTTACTTTATGCGAGCCTCAAACGGAAAACAAATCCAAACAATCGGTTGAAACTCATTTTGCCACACACGTGTGAATTTGTTTACAATTTTAGTTTTAAAATTGGTCCCTTTTGGGTGTTTGGCCGAGCTCCTCCTCCTATTTGTGACGTACGTCTTGATATTGCCCCACAGTTTCAAGCCGACTCCGAACGGCAGATAGTTTTATGAGGGGTTTTTTTTTCATGGCAGAAATACATTGCCATTCCCTGCCGAGGGCCGACCGCTATTGGAAAAAACTTTTTCTTCATTTTGGTGTTTCACCGAGATTCGACCCTACGTTCTCTCTGCCGCTCGGAGTCGGCTTGAAACTGTAGGTCCCTCCATTTGTGGAACAACATCAAGACGCACACCACAAATAAGAGGAGGAGCTCGGCCAAACACCCAAAAAGGGTGTACGCGCCAATTATATATATACACTACTGTGGGCAAAAAGCAAGGTGAATTTGGTTGAAAAATGAAAAATCTTTACTTATTGTTGTAAATCAATTTCATCCCCCCTTCAAAATAATCCCCTCTCGATGAAATACACTTAAGCCAACGATTTTTCCAATCTCCGAAACATGCCAAATAGTCCATTTCCGGTATAGCCATCGATTCAGCTTTTATGTCCTCAATCGACTCGAAACGCGTTCCCCGGTGGTTGCGGAACGATATGCGTGGAGTTTTTGGCGAAAGGGTCACGAAGAACGAGTGCAGTGTGAGACGGTGCATTATCGTGATGCAAAAACCAAGAGTTGTTGGCCCATAATTCTGGTCTTTTTAGACGAATTGCTTCACGTAAACGACGCATGACGCTCAAATAATATTCCTTATTAACAGTTTGGCCAGGTGGAAGGAATTCATAGTGCACCACACCACGAAAATCGAAAAAAACTGTCATCATGACCTTTATTTTTGAACGACTTTGACGTGCTCTTCTCGGTCTGGCCTCGCCTTTAGCACGATATTCGCTTGATTGGTCGGTTGTTTCAGGGTCGTAAGCATAAATCCAAGTCTCATCTCCCGTAATGATGCATTTGAGCTTGTCCTGATAGTCTGAAAGCATTGTTTCACACACATCAACGCGACGACTTTTTTCCAAGAAATTGAGAATTTTCGGTACCAAACGAGATTTGATTTTTCGTAGGCCCAAATGGTCTTTCAATCCTTCAGATCCTTCAGATCCTTCTGATATTCCGATCATATCAGTAAGGTCTTTAACAGACAACCGACGATTTTTGAGCACTAACTCCTTCGCTTTATTGACGTGTTGGTCATCTGTTGACGTCGATGGTCGTCCGGAGCGCTCCAAGTCATCAACACGAAGATTCAAATGAAATTATATAAAATTGAGACACAAACGTTTTGCACACGAAAAACATAATTAATAAGAAATATTGTAATTTTTAATATATCACAAATAGTGCGTAAAAAAACAAATTTGTAAAATATGTACATATATACAAAATGTATTCAGCAAAGTGTGTTTGAATTTCATAGTGCTCTCATAAGAAACATATTATAAGCATATACATGTGTATGTATGTGCACAAGATGAATTAAAAGTAGAAGCCGAAAAAAATAACAGGCTTTGTGAAAATTATAAACGGGAACTTAAAATAAAACTTTAATTTTAATTATTTCATTTCAATTGACTTTATTTTGGAACAAATCTATATATATAAAAATTAAGCCGAAATTATTTATAGTATTGTAATATATATACATATACATTCATTTTCTTAAGGATAATCTAAATATTAGTACGGTGAGCAAAATTTTTTCGTACCTTTTTTTAGCATGTATAGTCAGAGAAAAAAGTTGTGGAGACGGTTTGCACAATGTATTAAAATAGATACATAAGAGAATAGGTGCAGGTAAAATTAATCACACCATTTTACCTGTATTATAATATATCATGCTGTATTATGTATTATGTATCATGATATTATATATTTGTATCATAATACAAAAGTTTATGAAACAACTAGAAACTTATATATTGTGAAACAATCTCTATATAAAAATTAAGCCAAAAAAAAGTGTGCATTTGTCCGGGGTAACCTCAGCAACGCGTGTACGGAAAACAATGAAAGTTTCACACATTGTTGGTTTTGCTTTGGCAAACGTTTCCATGCAGTTTGATTGAAATCCGATAACGCGTGTGTGCGGTGCGTCGGTTAAGTGAGTGTGTTTTTGCTATTTGCCGCACGTATTTTTTGTACCGCACATAGCATTCATTAGAATTGAATACATTTTGGTCGTGTGTGTCTGGGCCGATTATTATGAAATGTGGTATATATATATATTTTTCCACGGCGAAGGTTAGTATAATATGCTTATTGATTCCACTCACCACCAGGTGGCGCTGCCGAAGGCCAAAACGAGGACCCGGGTAACCCTAGGATGTGTTTTTACATTGTGGGTATCAAATCAAAGCTACTGATGAGTGCTTTAATACAGAGTATTTTTTAGATCTGACCAAGATTGACCAAGATCTGACCAGATTTAGAGTGACCAAGGTCTCGAGATATAGCCGAAAAGGTGGACCAAGGTACCCTTGGATGTGTTTGTACAATATGGGTATCAGATGGAAGCTGTTGATGAAAGCTTTTAAGTGAAGTAATTTTTACTGCCCGTTTCCGGGATAAAGAGAGGAGATGGAGCTGGAGTTTTAAGAGGAAAAGGAATAGCTACAGGAAGAGGAAGAGGAAGAGGAATACCACTTATTATTAAAAAATAAAATTCTAAAAAAATTTTAAAATGTTTCATATACGCTTATTATATAAACGTTAATCTGAAGTCAGTTATAGTGAAAAATCCATTGTATCATTGCCGGCGTGATTGGTGATCGTTTCCTTAATAGATTTTTTGCAGAAAGGTTATGCTAATATGAGATATTACCTATATCATTCATATATTTACGTATTACCTGTGTACTCACAAATATACGGTTGAAGCAAATATATGTCAGTTTTTTTATTCCCCTGGAAAAGTTTATATAAATTTAAGAAGAGTAAATAGAACTTTTTTTATATCAGACTTCACGCAAACAAGTCATTTGCACCTGAACACATAGCTGAGTTAAAGCGCGGGGGGGAATAGAACAGTTCTCTTCTCCTTCTCCGCTTTTTCGCACACGTAATTGTATGGGATGAGTGCACGATGGCACATAAAAAGTCACTGGAAGCGCTTGATAGGGCATTACGAGATTTACGTAGTGAAAATGAAATGTTTGGTCGTGCCTTAGTGCTGCTGGCAGGTGATTTTAGCAGATGAATTGGCTGCATGTTTGAAATCATCATATTTGTGGAGACATTTTCAAACACTCAAATGTACGTGTTCTTATGCAAAATGATCCATCGGCTGCTGAATTTTCACAGCAATTATTGGATATTGGAAATGGCAAAGTTCCTGTCGATAATTTAACTGGCTTAATAGCTTTACAACCAAACTTTTGTCAAATAAGTCAAACGAAAGAACAGTTAATTCAAAGTATTTTCCCAAATTTGCCTCAAAATTACAAAAATCATGATTGGCTTAGTGAACGAGCCATCATGGCTGGCAAAAATAAAGATGTAAATGAAATGAATGCGGCTATTTTGGCTAACATACCAAGTCCAGAACAAACATATCGATCCGTTGACACTGTTACAAATCAAGATGATATTGTAAATTATCCCACTGAATTTTTGAATTCCCTTGATTTACTTGGATTACCGCCACACATGCTAAACTTGAAAATAAGAGCACCGATTATTATGTTGAGAAACATAAATCAACCACGACTATGTAATGGCACTCGATTAACAGTTAAGAGATTGATGAATAACGTCATTGAAGCAACAATTTTGAATGGAAAATACTCTGGTGAAGACGATTTAATACCGCGAATACCAATGATACCATCGGATATGCCGTTTGAATTCAAACGTCTTCAATTTCTGTTCGCCTTGCATTCGCGATTACTATTAATAAGTCACAAGGCCAAACTTTATCTATTTGTGGTATTGATTTAGAATACCCATGTTTTTCTCATGGCCAACTTATGTTTCATGCTCAAGAGTTAATAAGCCATCGGTATTGTTCATTTATTCAACAACGCATATAAAAACGAAGAATATTGCATACCAAAGAGGATTACAATAAAAAAAGTAATAAAGTAAATCACATCAAACGTTTTTTAATTGCTACTACTATTTAAAACTTCTTTCATTACTATTCATGCGCAAGAATTTTTATAAAAAACACACAGTATTTTTCGGCTTAATTTAATTAATTAAACTAGATTTTTTTAAAGACGACCAGCGGAACGGGCGGGTTTTCGCTAGTAATGATAATAATAATGAGCGGCTATCGTAGCCGAATGGCTTGGTGCGTGACTACCATTCGAAATTCAGAAGAAACGTAGGTTCATATATCGGCGAAAGACCAAAATGAAGAAAAAGTGCTTACTAATAGCGGTCACACCTCGGCAGGCAATGGCAAATGTCAGAGTGCATCTCTGCCATGAAAAAGCTCCTCATAAAAAATACCTGCCGTGCGGAGTTGGCTTGAAAATGTAGGTACTTCCAGTTGTGGAATAACATCAAGACGCACGCTACAAATAGGAGGAGGAGCTCGCCCAAACCCCGAAAAACAGTGTACGTGCCCGTTATGTATATATAATTATATTACAAATATATATTCATACATATATATATATACAAACCAAACACTCAAAAAGGGTATACGCGCCAATTATATATATATATATAATATTGTATATATAACTATTATATATATATATATAAGTGACATATAAACTTTATATATGTCGACTACATACATGACTCCACTCCCAAAAGTCTCTCACATTTCGTCTCTCATACTCAGAGATAGGAGCCCGAAGTGTGGGTGATGAAGTTAGGAAAATGGTATTAAGTCATTAGTATTGATTAAGCAGTAAAAGTGAAATAAAGTCAATATTTAAACCAAAACTTTTGTTTAAATCTTTCTGGCGCAGTCGGTAGGATCTGTGAAAAAGATCCTAATAAAAAACGAATCTACGTAAATACATACAAAAACAAAATAAAAATAAAAATAAAAATAAAAATAAGTTTTTTCAATAAAATGCTTAAGAATCAAAACAAAATATTGAATATTGAAAAGCTAAAAAGAAAAACGAACGAAAAAGGTACATGGTGCATACATATAATGTTTAAAAATTGAAATACCAAAACAAGCAAAAAAAAAAAAACAAGACTTAATTAGAAAAACTTACGATCGCTTCGGAATCGGCCTTCATTTAACCTTCAATGCACATTTGCTTTGGATAATAGGCTTTGGTGTGACTTTGAATTGACCTTTCGCGTATTTCTCCTCTTCAACAAATAGTGACGAGAAAAGTTCTGATTCTGAATGGATGCTTAGAAGAGCGACGTGTGTAAAAGTAAAAAGTGAGATTCAAGAGTAACTTCATCAATAAAAAATTAGCATTGAAATGAATTTCAATTGATCTTGGCCGCAGTTACTAAAAGAAACAATTTTGTACAACTAAGAGCGTAAGAAACGAAAATACGTGTTGTGCCGAATGCAATGCTTAGTAACAACAAAATCATTGTTTAGCTTTCACTCTCAGTAGATTTACATTTGCACTTTGGTGTTGTTAAATTTGATATAGTGAGAAAGTAAAAACTACAAACTGTTAACTACAAAAAAAAAAAAATATATAATATAAAAAAATAAAAAATATTTATATATACATATAAAATAAATAAATGGACTTAAATGAAGAGTTAGAAAACTTGAATGAGTATTTAAGAACATTAAATACTAGCGCTGAAACAAAAACAAACATGGCTGAGGAACAAAAACAAAGAGAACTAGTTATGCAAAATATTAAGTTAATTCAGCCTTTTGATGGTGATGCAAACTATTCAGCAGTATATATCGACAGCATTGATTCCATATTGCCTGAGGTTGTACCAACGCAACCAGCAGAGCGAGCTTTTTACTTCAATTGCATTTTATGTACTTTACGAGGGGCAGCGTTGGACGTCGTAAGAAGGGAGCAGCCGTCAAATTGGACAATCCTAAGAGAACTTTTGGTTGATGATGTAAGATGTAATGTTCGTATTCTATGTGAAGAAATAAATAATGAAATTTGTAGAATTAAAGATTGCATTAAATTAAAACCTGTAAGTAGCTCTACTAAAACATTTTTGATAAATGAATCAGAACAACTAAGTTTGAAAACCCTCAAAAGAGAATTGCCTAATCATTTAACAGCATTAATTAATGCTAATCTAGCAACTAGTGTAAAATCTGTAATTAAAATTTTAAAAGAGAGTGATGCTTTTGATTATGAATATAAACGGGATATAAGAAACAGTTCAAGGGCTCCCCATTACTCTAATAATAATAGATTTCAAAAAGGTGGATTTGTGAACTCTACTTTAACCGATAGAAATCATCACTATCAAACATTAAATAATAACAACTTTCATACAAGAGGAGTCCCATCAGATAATACTAATTTAAGCCATAATCAATCCAGGCAGATAAATGTAGGCCAATTTTGCGCACAAAAGCATTGCCCTCATTTATTTAATAGCCCTACTAGCGCAATTCCAAGCAATGTCTTGCAAACGAATTCATTGCAAGCCAGAAAGTTTAGCCCGGCTGACTCAAACCAGTACAGAATACGTATATACGGTCAACCTGAGCCAATGGATCTCGATGATTCGAATTTTCAATTAGAAGCCTCGGAGAACTACCCTCAATTAAATTGACACTCAACAACAAAAAGATAAAATTTTTAATAGATACGGGTCGTCTGTTAGTTTAATTAAACCGTGTATACTCAGCAATGAAGCCATTAAAGTAAAGCCAATAATTTTAAAAACCGCAACCGGAAAAGTCGTGCTAGACAAAGTGCAGGAAACAATTGCTTTTAATAAGCAAAATTTAAAATTCTATGTGTACAATTTTTCTAACAACTACGAAGGACTTTTAGGTTATGATATACTGAAAAAATTAAATTCGAAAATAAATCTTGAAAATATCACTCTTCATTTAAGTGGAATGCTTTATAAGTTTTCAGATAGCAAGAACTCCTTAGAGAATTTTGATAGTCTTCTAAATATAATATTATAAATGATGACGACGAAGAAACAAAATTCAGATTAAGTCATATAAATATCAAGGAATGTAAAAGCCTCAAAGGTTTATTAAACAAATTTAAACACATATTCTTTAAGGATGGAGATCACCTTACTTTTACCCACAAAATTAAACATAGAGTCAAAACAATTCATGAGGACCCTATATATGTGAAATCTTACCGATATCCAGAAGTGCACAAGGCGGAAGTGGATAAGCAAATAATGGAAATGCTGAAGCAAGAAATTATTTGCCATAGCGATTCTCCGTACTCTGCACTGCTATGGGTTGTGCCTAAAAAGCCAGATCACTCTGGGAAAGATAAATGGAGAATAGTTTTCGACTTTCGTAAGTTAAACACCATTACCGTAGACGATAGATACCCGATCCCTAACATAGATGAAATTTTAGATAAGTTGGGTAAATGTATGTACTTTTCTACCTTGGACTTGGCACAGGGCTTCCACCAAATAAATAGAAATGGACCCTGCCGACAGAAAGAAGACTGCTTTCTCTACACAAGGAGGTCACTACGAATTTATACGTATGCCATTTGGGCTGAAAAATGCCCCAGTCACATTCCAAAGGCTGATGAATACAGTATTGGAAGGGTTAATTGGTAAGAATTGTATGGTGTATTTAGATGATATTGTCATTTTTAGCACGTCCCTTCAGGAGCACATCGAATCGCTCGATAAAGTTTTCCAAAGATTATTCGATGCTAACCTTAAAGTAAAGCTTGCTAAGTGTGAGTTTCTGAAACACGAAACAGAGTTCTTGGGGCACATAGTAACCCCATAAGGTATAAAGCCAAACCCGAATAAAATTAAAGCGATATTAAATTATCCTGTACCTCAAACAGAAAAAGAGATTAAACAGTTTTTGGGTTTGGCTGGATTTTATCGCAAATTTATTGAAAACTTTGCCAAAATTACCAAACCGCTGACAAACTGTTTAAAAAGGGAAATAGGATAAATTCGCAGGATAAAGAATACCAAAACGCCATAGATACTATAAAAATATTGATTACAGAAGATCCTATATTAGTGTAACCAAATTATGAAAAACCATTTACGCTAACTACAGACGCTTCTAACGTCGCCTTAGGGGCAGTGTTAAGCCAACAAAGCCATCCTATTTGCTTCGCGAGCCGCACTCTGAATGAGCATGAACTTCACTACTCTACGACAGAAAAAGAGTTATTAGCAATGGTTTGGGCCACTAAATATTTTAGACCATATTTGTTTGGTAGGAAATTCACTATAAATAGCGATCATAGACCATTTCAATGGTTACATAATTTGAAAGAGCCAAATGCAAAGCTGCAAAGGTGGAAGATTCGCCTCAACGAGTATGACTTCGACGTAAAATACACCCCAGGAAAGGAAAGTCATGTTGCAGATGCACTTTCTCGCATTAAAGTTGAGGAATGTAATGTAGAAGAAGATGACATCGCTTCTAATTGTGCAACCATTCATTCCGCTGATGAGGACAGCGAAAGTTTTATTTACATAACTGAAAGACCCTTAAATGTATATAAAAATCAACTCAAAATAGTAAGAGGAAAACAAAATAGTAGCAACACAAAAAAAGCTTTCACGAATAATTTTACTTTGGATACGTATAAAGATCTAACCACAGATTATATTAAAGCAATAATTAAAACTCACCTTTTAAAGAACAAAACAGTTATATATATATATATGCCAATTGATAATGATTTCCTGCAGCTTCAAAATGTGTACAAATTTTTGATTAATACTAGTAGAAATAAAGTTTATAGGGCAACTAAGGAATTGGAAAATATTTTTGATTATTCCGATTTTAAAACTATAGTAACAGAAATGCATATAAGTGGACTTCACCAGGGAATAGAGAAAGTTGCAAAATGTTTTAAAGAAAAATATTACTATCCAAATTATCTGAAAGAAATTTCAAACATTATTAATAGTTGCGAGCTTTGTAATCACTGCAAAAGTGATCATATCTACACTAGTATTATAAAGAGGAAAACTTTGTTTGTTTGTTTGGTTGTAATGAATAGGCTCAAAAACTACTGGACCGATTTTAAAAAATCTTTTACCATTCGAAAGCTACATTATCCGCGAGTAACATAGACTTTATTTTATTTTGGAAAAAAGTAGGGTTCCGTAAGATATTTGGATTTTCGGACACAAACTGAAAAAAATCAAGCAAAGAAGTTACTTATTTTCGTACGCTGCCTAAACTACAAAAGATAGAACCATAAAATGTTATAATTAATTGTACATCTTATAAATATCTACAAAAAAGTCCGCGACACACTATACCTATCTATGTCGAGTGAGGCACAACAACTACATTTTTATTTAAAAATCTTGAATTTTTTTTTTTGGACTACATTTAAACGCGTTTATTTTACTCATGCTATTAATCCTTATCAAAATAAATTATTTCATCAATAAGTACAGTTTATGTTGATAATATTTGGTCTTTGAATGATTAAAATTGGACGTTTGGTTTTGAAGTTGTGGTGAAATTAAAATATTACGATTTCTGCTGCACGGCCCGTTGCGAAGTGGGCGTCACCAAGGGCAGGGGTGCGCGTGCGGGAAAGGGGTGTTTAGATTTATGAGTAAGGTACCCGCGCGGCTCAGACGCGAGGTCGGCTCCCTACGCAGCGGTCGTGCGCGAAGTCTAATAATTTTCATGAGATTTTTTTTAGATTTTGTTCTTAAAACTACACCTACGCAAAAGTTCTTCTCAGAGCTAAACAACAGTCCTTCTCAGAGCTATACAACAGTTCTTTTCAGGGCTAACCAACAGTTCCTTTCAGGGCTAAACAATAGTTCTTTTCAGAGCTACAATATTACACGCTATTAATATTTTCTTAAACATTTGAAAATGTCTAAGAGAGCCAGGTCTCAACTTTCTGAACATAGTTCTCAAGCACGAGCAGCAAAAATACGTCGTATAGGAGAATCTTCACCTGAACGTTAACAACGCCTTGCTGAACAAAATCAGAGAAACTCTCAGGTACGCGTACGAGAGTCGAGTGTCGAACGTTTGCAACGACTTGCGCAACAAAATCAGAGAATCTCTGAGTTACGTGCACGAGAGTCGAGGCTGGAGCATTCCCAACGTCTTGCCGAACAAAGCTTGAGAACCTCTGAGCTACGCGCTCAAGAGTCGAGGCTGGAGCGTTCCCAACGTCTTCATGAACAAAATATAAGGACCTGTCAGTTGCGCGAAAGAGAGTCGAGTGTCGAGCGTTTGCAGCGACTTAGAGCTCAAGCAGAGAGACAGCAGTTGTCCACAAATAGAGTGCGCAATCGAATTTTAGCTAACAGGAACAGACTGGCTTTCAGATATGATCCGCAGCTTGATTATGCACAACAAGCGTCCGTCCAAATCGGAGTCATGAATAAGATCTGCTCTAACTGCTCTGCCAAGAAATGGGAGGACGAACCTAATGGTATGTGTTGTGCTTCAGGTAAAGTGTGTCTTCCTAACCTTCAGGAGCCGCCACAACCAATAAAAAATCTTTTAGCTAATAACCATCCATTATCTGGTCATTTTTTAACAAACATACGTAAATACAATAGTATTTTTCAAATGACTTCGTTTGGCGCAAAAGAAATCAGGGAAGGAAATTTTATGCCCACTTTTAAAATTGAAGGGCAGGTGTATCATCTCATTGGTAGCCTTTTACCATCATCAGGCCAAAACCCACAGTTCCTGCAAATATATTTTATTTCGGATGCAGACCAGCTATCATTGCGATCAAGCATCGCACCAACCTTAAAAATGGATTTAATTCGCGAATTACAGACCACTTTGAATAATCATAACGTGTATATACAAAGTTTTAAACAAAACTTAGAACTTAACTCATCACATAATTTAAAGTTAATTATTCATTCTGATCGCACTCCACAGACAGCACACAGAGGCAGATACAATGCTCCTACTGTAAACGAGGTAGCCGTTCTCTTGGTCGATGAAGACAAAAAGAAGAAGAAGGTCCCAGGGATATAGTCTTACACGGTAGAGACGGACAGCTCAAAAGAGTTTCTGAGCTACATCGGTCCTATGATCCACTACAGTATCCTGTAATGTTTGTGACATGTGAAGACGGTTATTATTTGACTATTCCTCAGCAGGGTTCTGCGCGTAATAAAACTGTTTCGTGTATGCAATTTTATGCATTTAGATTAATGTTTAGAACTAACTCTTTTAATCCGTTACATTATTACAGGGACTTATTTAGTCAATATTGTGTTGACATGATGGCGAAAATGATATCGGAAAGATTAAATTATATTTCGCGGAATCAACAAAGACTGAGGGCTGATGACTACATCCATCTCAGAGATGCCTTAAATCATGACGCAAATGTTGACCCATCAAATATCGGTCAACATGTCAAATTGCCATCATCATTTACGGGTTCTCCGCGTTTCATGCACGAGAAAACGCAGGACGCGATGACGTACGTCCGAAATTATGGTAGACCTGACCTTTTAGCCTTAGAAACCCACACGATGAGGTCGAAAACTATTTAAATGGAAGGTACATAAGCACATCTGAAGCTGTCTGGCGCTTATTTGAATTTCCTATTCACGAGCGGCATCCTACTGTAGTGCATTTGGCCGTTCATCTAGAGAACAGCTCATCAAATTGTCCAAAACCCACGCAATACCACATTACTGGCATTTTTTTCTCACTGTAATGAAGATGAATTTGCGAAAACTCTTCTGTATCACTAGAAAGAGGCGTGGTGAAGATGTAGTTGGACATCCGGGGATAAAAAAAGATGCCGCTTTAGGTAGAGTCTACGGGATACATCCATCCCAATCAGAGTGTTTTTATCTTAGGATTCTACTGCACCACGTACGCGGTCCGACCTCAGTTGCATACCTTAAAACTGTAAACGGTATTGTCAAAGAGACGTATCAAGCAGCATGCCGTGACCGAGGTTTACATGAAAACGATGACCATTGGGGAAACACTTTAAGCGAAGCTTCGTTGTCACAGTGTCCAAAAAAACTAAGGGAGTTGTTTGTAGTCATACTTTTATTTTGTCAACCATCGGAACCATTGAAGTTATGGGATACTTTCAAAGATCAGTTCTGTGAAGATATTAGACATCGGATCAGACAACAGAATCAGGATAACACTTTACCCTTCACTGAAGTCATTTATAATGAAGGATTAATTGAAATTGAATTGAATTGATTAATTGAAATTAAACGACAAAAATTTAAGTGATTTTGGATTACCTTCTCCCGTTCGTACCCAGAATAATACTATTGACACAGTGGTACAACAGTATAACAGAAATCATCTAACAGCGTTTGTTAATGACAATGTGCCCAAATTAGTACCGGATCAAAGACATGCTTATGAGACTATTGTGGACAGCGTGAACAATAACATGGGGAGACTATTTTTTTTGGACGCACCAGGAGGCACTGGAAAGTTTTCTCGCAAATTTGATACTTGCTAAGATACGGCAATCAGGGAAGATAGCGATTGCAGTTGCTTCTTGAACGAAGGACAAACTGCTCACTCTACGTTTAAACTCCCGCTATCCGTATCTTTAGATCAACGGTCTACATGCTCTATTCGGAAAAATGGGCCTCTTGGTAAGTTGCTGCAAGACGCGTCGTTGGTAATATGGGATGAATGCACCATGAGTCATAGAGCTCATGTGGAGGCCGTGGACCGTACTTTAAGAAACCTCCGAAGCTCTGCTGATGTCATGGGTGGTATCACTTTTGTATTTGCTGGAGATTTCCGACAAACGCTTCCAGTTGTCAACAGAGGTACGCGAGCAGATATTATGAAGGCATGTTTAAAATCATCTCACCTTTGGACACCTGTACACCATTTGAATTTGCGTACCAATATGAGAGCTCATCTACATGGAAATATGCATAGCAACTTTCCACAACAGCTGCTGAAACTTGGAGAAGGAATTTTTCCATCTTTAAATTTGGGCACCGATTATGCGGTTACTTTGGATGAGTCTCTAGGCCAAATAGTCCATAATTTAGATAGTCTGATAGATGCTATACATCCTGACATCGAAAACTTAGATCAAAATGATTTTCGTTGGCTGTGTGGTAGAGCAATAGTTTCTCCCATGAATGAAACAGTCAACGAAATAAACAGTTTAATTATGCAGAAAGTACCGGGTGAAGTTATGTGCTATAAATCCATAGACACCGTCACTAACATCGAGGACGCAGTGCACTACCCCCAGAAATTTTTAAATTCCCTGAACCCCGCTGGGCTACCACCTCATGAACTATCGTTAAAAGTTGGCACGCCGATAATGCTTCTCAGAAATTTGAGCCCCCCCAACATGTGCAATGGTACGAGACTTCTTATCAAGGAGCTAAAGATAATTTAATAGTAGCGAAGATTATCACCGGCCCTGCAGCTGGTGAATTAGCTCATATACCAAGAATACCCATGATCCCTACTGATTTGCCAATACCTTTCAAAAGGCTCCAATTTCCAGTAAAAATTTCTTTCGCACTAACGATAAACAAATCACAAGGCCAAACATTCAAATTAGTAGGAGTTGATTTACGAAAAGAATGTTTTACGCATAGGCAACTTTACGTTGCCCTACGACGGGTCGGGGCTCCCGACCATCAGTATATATTGTTAGCTGAAAATAATTTAACGTCAAATGTTGTTTATAGAGAAGCTCTACAATAATTTAGTTATGTATCCTAAAACAACAGGTTGCACTGCGGGACTGCAGGCAGAAGTGAACACTTTTGCCGGGAGCAAGACTTAGTTAGCGCTTTGCGGGCGGTCCTTTAGTTAGTTCTAATAGAGATATATTTAGTATCGGCTGTGCACCCGTGCGAAGCCGGGGCGGGTCGCTAGTTACATATAGGCTTCCATTCAAAGTTACCCCTCCGGCATACGAAATCAGAGAAAAATTTGTTTTAGACTTTTGGAAATGGGATAACGAATATTATTTGACGTGTATCGATTTATTTTCTAAACTCGCTATGGTAGAGAAGGTGAAGGCACTAAACTGGCTTGAGTCGAAAAGAACTTGACTAAAAATATTTAATACTATGGGACCCCCCAAAGTTATGAAATTTGACCAAGATCAGGGCCTAAATAACACAAACATCAAACAGTGGTGTGATCAGATGAACATAAAAATTGAAGTAACAACAGGAAAAACAGGTATCGGCGATATTGAGCGACTTCACAAAACACTCAATGAAAAGTTAAGAATAATACATACATCAGAAGACAAAGAATTAAAATACTTAGAAATAGAGCAAGCAATTTATACCTATAATCATATAATTATTCACTCGACTACAGGGGAAATTCCATACAATATATTTTTAAATAAACAACCACCAAAAAATTATCCCCAAATAATCAAAGAAAAAAGAATTGAAAATATTAATAAACACAGACAAGAAAATGAAATCGATACTAATTTTGTAAATGCGGAAAATGCAAGAAAACGATTAGATAAAATATGTAATCCGTATAGGCAAGTAAGATTGTTAAAAACAGAAGAAGATGGGGAGCACCATATTATAAAATTTAAAAATCAGAAAGTCAGAAAATATAAAAACCAGTTTAAAAGGAAAAAGAAAATATATTGAGTAAATGAAAGTTCTTATTTAATTGGAATTTTATTTTTATTTATGTAAATAATAATTATTGAAAGCTATGTTAACGAATCATTTAAATCTAGCAACTTCAAAAAAAAAGAAAACAAAAAAATATAAATAATAAAAATAATTTTATAGAATATAGAACTAAAGAATTAATCGGAAAAACTTATATATAAAATGCATATGTATAGTTACGTTATATATATGTACAATGATTATTTTACAAATATATATACATACATATATATATACAAACCAAGCACTCAAAAAGGGTATACGCGCCAATTATATATATATATATATATATACATAACTATTATAAATATATATATATAAGTGACTTATATACTTTATATATGTCGACTACATACATGACTCCACTCCCAAAAGTCTCTCACATTTCGTCTCTCATACTCAGAGATAGGAGCCCGAAGTGTGGGTGATGAAGTTAGGAAAATAGTATTAAGTCATTAGTATTGATTAAGCAGTAAAAGTGAAATTAAGTCAATATTTAAACCAAAACTTTTGTTTAAATCTTTCTGGCGTAGTCGGTAGGATCTGTGAAAAAAATCCTAATAAAAAACTAATCTACGTAAATACATATTCCTTGCGAAGAAGTGTTAATTATTATTTTTATTTTTAAATATCGGTTCTGAAGAAAATTGAAAGCAAACGCGCTAATAAACTGGCAACAAAACAAAAAAAATAAAAATAAAATGCTTAAGAATCAAAACAAAATATTGAATATTGAAAAGCTAAAAAGAAAAACGAACGAAAAAGGTACATGGTGCATACATATAATGTTTAAAAATTGAAATACCAAAACAAGCCAAAAAAAAAAAACAAGACTTAATTAGAAAAACTTACGATCGCTTCGGAATCGGCCTTCATTTAACCTTCAATGCACATTTGCTTTGGATAATAGGCTTTGGTGTGACTTTGAATTGACCTTTCGCGCATTTCTCCTCTTCAACAAATAGTGACGAGAAAAGTTCTGATTCTGAATGGATGCTTAGAAGAGCGACGTGTGTAAAAGTAAAAAGTGAGATTCAAGAGTAACTTCATCAATAAAAAATAAGCAATTAGTTAGAAAGAGCAGTAAGTAGTGATACATTGATAACAAAAGTGACAAAAAACAAAAAAAAAAAAAAAACAATAACATATGTTACTTGAGTTTACGTTTGGTTGGTTTAAATTCCGTTGACTTCGGGTGAATTTCAATTGATCTTGGCCGCAGTTACTGAAAGAAACAATTTTGTACAACTAAGAGCGTAAGAAACGAAAATACGTGTTGTGCCGAATGCAATGCTTAGTAACAACAAAATCATTGTTTAGCTTTCACTCTCAGTAGATTTACATTTGCACTTTGGTGTTGTTAAATTTGATATAGTGAGAAAAATAAAAAAATAAAAAATATATATACATATAAAATAAATAAATGGACTTAAATGAAGAGTTAGAAAACTTGAATGAGTATTTAAGAACATTAAATATTAGCGCTGAAACAAAAACAAACATGGCTGAGGAACAAAAACAAAGAGAACTAGTTATGCAAAATATTAAGTTAATTCAGCCTTTTGATGGTGATGCAAACTATTTAGCACTATATATCGACAGCATTGATTCCATATTGCCTGAGGTTGTACCAACGCAACCAGCAGAGCGAGCTTTTTACTTCAATTGCATTTTATGTACTTTACGAGGGGCAGCGTTGGACGTCGTAAGAAGGGAGCAGCCGTCAAATTGGACAATCCTAAGAGAACTTTTGGTTGATGAGTTCGGGGAACATACACCAATTCCGACTCTTATATTGCAAGTTAGTAATATAAAATTAAGATGTAATGTTCGTATTCTATGTGAAGAAATAAATAATGAAATTTGTAGAATTAAAGATTGCATTAAATTAAAACCTGTAAGTAGCTCTACTAAAACATTTTTGATAAATGAATCAGAACAACTAAGTTTGAAAACCCTCAAAAGAGAATTGCCTAATCATTTAACAGCATTAATTAATGCTAATCTAGCAACTAGTGTAAAATCTGTAATTAAAATTTTAAAAGAGAGTGATGCTTTTGATTATGAATATAAACGGGATATAAGAAACAGTTCAAGGGCTCCCCATTACTCTAATAATAATAGATTTCAAAAAGGTGGATTTGTGAACTCTACTTTAACCGATAGAAATCATCACTATCAAACATTAAATAATAACAACTTTCATACAAGAGGAGTCCCATCAGATAATACTAATTTAAGCCATAATCAATCCAGGCAGATAAATGTAGGCCAATTTTGCGCACAAAAGCATTGCCCTCATTTATTTAATAGCCCTACTAGCGCAATTCCAAGCAATGTCTTGCAAACGAATTCATTGCAAGCCAGAAAGTTTAGCCCGGCTGACTCAAACCAGTACAGAATACGTATATACGGTCAACCTGAACCAATGGATCTCGATGATTCGAATTTTCAATTAGAAGCCTCGGAGAACTACCCTCAATTAAATTGACACTCAACAACAAAAAGATAAAATTTTTAATAGATACGGGTCGTCTGTTAGTTTAATTAAACCGTGTATACTCAGCAATGAAGCCATTAAAGTAAAGCCAATAATTTTAAAAACCGCAACCGGAAAAGTCGTGCTAGACAAAGTGCAGGAAACAATTGCTTTTAATAAGCAAAATTTAAAATTCTATGTGTACAATTTTTCTAACAACTACGAAGGACTTTTAGGTTATGATATACTGAAAAAATTAAATTCGAAAATAAATCTTGAAAATATCACTCTTCATTTAAGTGGAATGCTTTATAAGTTTTCAGATAGCAAGAACTCCTTAGAGAATTTTGATAGTCTTCTAAATATAATATTATAAATGATGACGACGAAGAAACAAAATTCAGATTAAGTCATATAAATATCAAGGAATGTAAAAGCCTCAAAGGTTTATTAAACAAATTTAAACACATATTCTTTAAGGATGGAGATCACCTTACTTTTACCCACAAAATTAAACATAGAGTCAAAACAATTCATGAGGACCCTATATATGTGAAATCTTACCGATATCCAGAAGTGCACAAGGCGGAAGTGGATAAGCAAATAATGGAAATGCTGAAGCAAGAAATTATTTGCCATAGCGATTCTCCGTACTCTGCACTGCTATGGGTTGTGCCTAAAAAGCCAGATCACTCTGGGAAAGATAAATGGAGAATAGTTTTCGACTTTCGTAAGTTAAACACCATTACCGTAGACGATAGATACCCGATCCCTAACATAGATGAAATTTTAGATAAGTTGGGTAAATGTATGTACTTTTCTACCTTGGACTTGGCACAGGGCTTCCACCAAATAAATAGAAATGGACCCTGCCGACAGAAAGAAGACTGCTTTCTCTACACAAGGAGGTCACTACGAATTTATACGTATGCCATTTGGGCTGAAAAATGCCCCAGTCACATTCCAAAGGCTGATGAATACAGTATTGGAAGGGTTAATTGGTAAGAATTGTATGGTGTATTTAGATGATATTGTCATTTTTAGCACGTCCCTTCAGGAGCACATCGAATCGCTCGATAAAGTTTTCCAAAGATTATTCGATGCTAACCTTAAAGTAAAGCTTGCTAAGTGTGAGTTTCTGAAACACGAAACAGAGTTCTTGGGGCACATAGTAACCCCATAAGGTATAAAGCCAAACCCGAATAAAATTAAAGCGATATTAAATTATCCTGTACCTCAAACAGAAAAAGAGATTAAACAGTTTTTGGGTTTGGCTGGATTTTATCGCAAATTTATTGAAAACTTTGCCAAAATTACCAAACCGCTGACAAACTGTTTAAAAAGGGAAATAGGATAAATTCGCAGGATAAAGAATACCAAAACGCCATAGATACTATAAAAATATTGATTACAGAAGATCCTATATTAGTGTAACCAAATTATGAAAAACCATTTACGCTAACTACAGACGCTTCTAACGTCGCCTTAGGGGCAGTGTTAAGCCAACAAAGCCATCCTATTTGCTTCGCGAGCCGCACTCTGAATGAGCATGAACTTCACTACTCTACGACAGAAAAAGAGTTATTAGCAATGGTTTGGGCCACTAAATATTTTAGACCATATTTGTTTGGTAGGAAATTCACTATAAATAGCGATCATAGACCATTTCAATGGTTACATAATTTGAAAGAGCCAAATGCAAAGCTGCAAAGGTGGAAGATTCGCCTCAACGAGTATGACTTCGACGTAAAATACACCCCAGGAAAGGAAAGTCATGTTGCAGATGCACTTTCTCGCATTAAAGTTGAGGAATGTAATGTAGAAGAAGATGACATCGCTTCTAATTGTGCAACCATTCATTCCGCTGATGAGGACAGCGAAAGTTTTATTTACATAACTGAAAGACCCTTAAATGTATATAAAAATCAACTCAAAATAGTAAGAGGAAAACAAAATAGTAGCAACACAAAAAAAGCTTTCACGAATAATTTTACTTTGGATACGTATAAAGATCTAACCACAGATTATATTAAAGCAATAATTAAAACTCACCTTTTAAAGAACAAAACAGTTATATATATATATATGCCAATTGATAATGATTTCCTGCAGCTTCAAAATGTGTACAAATTTTTGATTAATACTAGTAGAAATAAAGTTTATAGGGCAACTAAGGAATTGGAAAATATTTTTGATTATTCCGATTTTAAAACTATAGTAACAGAAATGCATATAAGTGGACTTCACCAGGGAATAGAGAAAGTTGCAAAATGTTTTAAAGAAAAATATTACTATCCAAATTATCTGAAAGAAATTTCAAACATTATTAATAGTTGCGAGCTTTGTAATCACTGCAAAAGTGATCATATCTACACTAGTATTATAAAGAGGAAAACTTTGTTTGTTTGTTTGGTTGTAATGAATAGGCTCAAAAACTACTGGACCGATTTTAAAAAATCTTTTACCATTCGAAAGCTACATTATCCACGAGTAACATAGACTTTATTTTATTTTGGAAAAAAGTAGGGTTCCGTAAGATATTTGGATTTTCGGACACAAACTGAAAAAAATCAAGCAAAGAAGTTACTTATTTTCGTACGCTGCCTAAACTACAAAAGATAGAACCATAAAATGTTATAATTAATTGTACATCTTATAAATATCTACAAAAAAGTCCGCGACACACTATACCTATCTATGTCGAGTGAGGCACAACAACTACATTTTTATTTAAAAATCTTGAATTTTTTTTTTTGGACTACATTTAAACGCGTTTATTTTACTCATGCTATTAATCCTTATCAAAATAAATTATTTCATCAATAAGTACAGTTTATGTTGATAATATTTGGTCTTTGAATGATTAAAATTGGACGTTTGGTTTTGAAGTTGTGGTGAAATTAAAATATTACGATTTCTGCTGCACGGCCCGTTGCGAAGTGGGCGTCACCAAGGGCAGGGGTGCGCGTGCGGGAAAGGGGTGTTTAGATTTATGAGTAAGGTACCCGCGCGGCTCAGACGCGAGGTCGGCTCCCTACGCAGCGGTCGTGCGCGAAGTCTAATAATTTTCATGAGATTTTTTTTAGATTTTGTTCTTAAAACTACACCTACGCAAAAGTTCTTCTCAGAGCTAAACAACAGTCCTTCTCAGAGCTATACAACAGTTCTTTTCAGGGCTAACCAACAGTTCCTTTCAGGGCTAAACAATAGTTCTTTTCAGAGCTACAATATTACACGCTATTAATATTTTCTTAAACATTTGAAAATGTCTAAGAGAGCCAGGTCTCAACTTTCTGAACATAGTTCTCAAGCACGAGCAGCAAAAATACGTCGTATAGGAGAATCTTCATCTGAACGTTAACAACGCCTTGCTGAACAAAATCAGAGAAACTCTCAGGTACGCGTACGAGAGTCGAGTGTCGAACGTTTGCAACGACTTGCGCAACAAAATCAGAGAATCTCTGAGTTACGTGCACGAGAGTCGAGGCTGGAGCATTCCCAACGTCTTGCCGAACAAAGCTTGAGAACCTCTGAGCTACGCGCTCAAGAGTCGAGGCTGGAGCGTTCCCAACGTCTTCATGAACAAAATATAAGGACCTGTCAGTTGCGCGAAAGAGAGTCGAGTGTCGAGCGTTTGCAGCGACTTAGAGCTCAAGCAGAGAGACAGCAGTTGTCCACAAATAGAGTGCGCAATCGAATTTTAGCTAACAGGAACAGACTGGCTTTCAGATATGATCCGCAGCTTGATTATGCACAACAAGCGTCCGTCCAAATCGGAGTCATGAATAAGATCTGCTCTAACTGCTCTGCCAAGAAATGGGAGGACGAACCTAATGGTATGTGTTGTGCTTCAGGTAAAGTGTGTCTTCCTAACCTTCAGGAGCCGCCACAACCAATAAAAAATCTTTTAGCTAATAACCATCCATTATCTGGTCATTTTTTAACAAACATACGTAAATACAATAGTATTTTTCAAATGACTTCGTTTGGCGCAAAAGAAATCAGGGAAGGAAATTTTATGCCCACTTTTAAAATTGAAGGGCAGGTGTATCATCTCATTGGTAGCCTTTTACCATCATCAGGCCAAAACCCACAGTTCCTGCAAATATATTTTATTTCGGATGCAGACCAGCTATCATTGCGATCAAGCATCGCACCAACCTTAAAAATGGATTTAATTCGCGAATTACAGACCACTTTGAATAATCATAACGTGTATATACAAAGTTTTAAACAAAACTTAGAACTTAACTCATCACATAATTTAAAGTTAATTATTCATTCTGATCGCACTCCACAGACAGCACACAGAGGCAGATACAATGCTCCTACTGTAAACGAGGTAGCCGTTCTCTTGGTCGATGAAGACAAAAAGAAGAAGAAGGTCCCAGGGATATAGTCTTACACGGTAGAGACGGACAGCTCAAAAGAGTTTCTGAGCTACATCGGTCCTATGATCCACTACAGTATCCTGTAATGTTTGTGACATGTGAAGACGGTTATTATTTGACTATTCCTCAGCAGGGTTCTGCGCGTAATAAAACTGTTTCGTGTATGCAATTTTATGCATTTAGATTAATGTTTAGAACTAACTCTTTTAATCCGTTACATTATTACAGGGACTTATTTAGTCAATATTGTGTTGACATGATGGCGAAAATGATATCGGAAAGATTAAATTATATTTCGCGGAATCAACAAAGACTGAGGGCTGATGACTACATCCATCTCAGAGATGCCTTAAATCATGACGCAAATGTTGACCCATCAAATATCGGTCAACATGTCAAATTGCCATCATCATTTACGGGTTCTCCGCGTTTCATGCACGAGAAAACGCAGGACGCGATGACGTACGTCCGAAATTATGGTAGACCTGACCTTTTAGCCTTAGAAACCCACACGATGAGGTCGAAACCTATTTAAATGGAAGGTACATAAGCACATCTGAAGCTGTCTGGCGCTTATTTGAATTTCCTATTCACGAGCGGCATCCTACTGTAGTGCATTTGGCCGTTCATCTAGAGAACAGCTCATCAAATTGTCCAAAACCCACGCAATACCACATTACTGGCATTTTTTTCTCACTGTAATGAAGATGAATTTGCGAAAACTCTTCTGTATCACTAGAAAGAGGCGTGGTGAAGATGTAGTTGGACATCCGGGGATAAAAAAAGATGCCGCTTTAGGTAGAGTCTACGGGATACATCCATCCCAATCAGAGTGTTTTTATCTTAGGATTCTACTGCACCACGTACGCGGTCCGACCTCAGTTGCATACCTTAAAACTGTAAACGGTATTGTCAAAGAGACGTATCAAGCAGCATGCCGTGACCGAGGTTTACATGAAAACGATGACCATTGGGGAAACACTTTAAGCGAAGCTTCGTTGTCACAGTGTCCAAAAAAACTAAGGGAGTTGTTTGTAGTCATACTTTTATTTTGTCAACCATCGGAACCATTGAAGTTATGGGATACTTTCAAAGATCAGTTCTGTGAAGATATTAGACATCGGATCAGACAACAGAATCAGGATAACACTTTACCCTTCACTGAAGTCATTTATAATGAAGGATTAATTGAAATTGAATTGAATTGATTAATTGAAATTAAACGACAAAAATTTAAGTGATTTTGGATTACCTTCTCCCGTTCGTACCCAGAATAATACTATTGACACAGTGGTACAACAGTATAACAGAAATCATTTAACAGCGTTTGTTAATGACAATGTGCCCAAATTAGTACCGGATCAAAGACATGCTTATGAGACTATTGTGGACAGCGTGAACAATAACATGGGGAGACTATTTTTTTTGGACGCACCAGGAGGCACTGGAAAGTTTTCTCGCAAATTTGATACTTGCTAAGATACGGCAATCAGGGAAGATAGCGATTGCAGTTGCTTCTTGAACGAAGGACAAACTGCTCACTCTACGTTTAAACTCCCGCTATCCGTATCTTTAGATCAACGGTCTACATGCTCTATTCGGAAAAATGGGCCTCTTGGTAAGTTGCTGCAAGACGCGTCGTTGGTAATATGGGATGAATGCACCATGAGTCATAGAGCTCATGTGGAGGCCGTGGACCGTACTTTAAGAAACCTCCGAAGCTCTGCTGATGTCATGGGTGGTATCACTTTTGTATTTGCTGGAGATTTCCGACAAACGCTTCCAGTTGTCAACAGAGGTACGCGAGCAGATATTATGAAGGCATGTTTAAAATCATCTCACCTTTGGACACCTGTACACCATTTGAATTTGCGTACCAATATGAGAGCTCATCTACATGGAAATATGCATAGCAACTTTCCACAACAGCTGCTGAAACTTGGAGAAGGAATTTTTCCATCTTTAAATTTGGGCACCGATTATGCGGTTACTTTGGATGAGTCTCTAGGCCAAATAGTCCATAATTTAGATAGTCTGATAGATGCTATACATCCTGACATCGAAAACTTAGATCAAAATGATTTTCGTTGGCTGTGTGGTAGAGCAATAGTTTCTCCCATGAATGAAACAGTCAACGAAATAAACAGTTTAATTATGCAGAAAGTACCGGGTGAAGTTATGTGCTATAAATCCATAGACACCGTCACTAACATCGAGGACGCAGTGCACTACCCCCAGAAATTTTTAAATTCCCTGAACCCCGCTGGGCTACCACCTCATGAACTATCGTTAAAAGTTGGCACGCCGATAATGCTTCTCAGAAATTTGAGCCCCCCCAACATGTGCAATGGTACGAGACTTCTTATCAAGGAGCTAAAGATAATTTAATAGTAGCGAAGATTATCACCGGCCCTGCAGCTGGTGAATTAGCTCATATACCAAGAATACCCATGATCCCTACTGATTTGCCAATACCTTTCAAAAGGCTCCAATTTCCAGTAAAAATTTCTTTCGCACTAACGATAAACAAATCACAAGGCCAAACATTCAAATTAGTAGGAGTTGATTTACGAAAAGAATGTTTTACGCATAGGCAACTTTACGTTGCCCTACGACGGGTCGGGGCTCCCGACCATCAGTATATATTGTTAGCTGAAAATAATTTAACGTCAAATGTTGTTTATAGAGAAGCTCTACAATAATTTAGTTATGTATCCTAAAACAACAGGTTGCACTGCGGGACTGCAGGCAGAAGTGAACACTTTTGCCGGGAGCAAGACTTAGTTAGCGCTTTGCGGGCGGTCCTTTAGTTAGTTCTAATAGAGATATATTTAGTATCGGCTGTGCACCCGTGCGAAGCCGGGGCGGGTCGCTAGTTACATATAGGCTTCCATTCAAAGTTACCCCTCCGGCATACGAAATCAGAGAAAAATTTGTTTTAGACTTTTGGAAATGGGATAACGAATATTATTTGACGTGTATCGATTTATTTTCTAAACTCGCTATGGTAGAGAAGGTGAAGGCACTAAACTGGCTTGAGTCGAAAAGAACTTGACTAAAAATATTTAATACTATGGGACCCCCCAAAGTTATGAAATTTGACCAAGATCAGGGCCTAAATAACACAAACATCAAACAGTGGTGTGATCAGATGAACATAAAAATTGAAGTAACAACAGGAAAAACAGGTATCGGCGATATTGAGCGACTTCACAAAACACTCAATGAAAAGTTAAGAATAATACATACATCAGAAGACAAAGAATTAAAATACTTAGAAATAGAGCAAGCAATTTATACCTATAATCATATAATTATTCACTCGACTACAGGGGAAATTCCATACAATATATTTTTAAATAAACAACCACCAAAAAATTATCCCCAAATAATCAAAGAAAAAAGAATTGAAAATATTAATAAACACAGACAAGAAAATGAAATCGATACTAATTTTGTAAATGCGGAAAATGCAAGAAAACGATTAGATAAAATATGTAATCCGTATAGGCAAGTAAGATTGTTAAAAACAGAAGAAGATGGGGAGCACCATATTATAAAATTTAAAAATCAGAAAGTCAGAAAATATAAAAACCAGTTTAAAAGGAAAAAGAAAATATATTGAGTAAATGAAAGTTCTTATTTAATTGGAATTTTATTTTTATTTATGTAAATAATAATTATTGAAAGCTATGTTAACGAATCATTTAAATCTAGCAACTTCAAAAAAAAAGAAAACAAAAAAATATAAATAATAAAAATAATTTTATAGAATATAGAAATAAAGAATTAATCGGAAAAACTTATATATAAAATGCATATGTATAGTTACGTTATATATATGTACAATGATTATTTTACAAATATATATACATACATATATATATACAAACCAAGCACTCAAAAAGGGTATACGCGCCAATTATATATATATATATATATATACATAACTATTATAAATATATATATATAAGTGACTTATATACTTTATATATGTCGACTACATACATGACTCCACTCCCAAAAGTCTCTCACATTTCGTCTCTCATACTCAGAGATAGGAGCCCGAAGTGTGGGTGATGAAGTTAGGAAAATAGTATTAAGTCATTAGTATTGATTAAGCAGTAAAAGTGAAATTAAGTCAATATTTAAACCAAAACTTTTGTTTAAATCTTTCTGGCGTAGTCGGTAGGATCTGTGAAAAAAATCCTAATAAAAAACTAATCTACGTAAATACATATTCCTTGCGAAGAAGTGTTAATTATTATTTTTATTTTTAAATATCGGTTCTGAAGAAAATTGAAAGCAAACGCGCTAATAAACTGGCAACAAAACAAAAAAAATAAAAATAAAATGCTTAAGAATCAAAACAAAATATTGAATATTGAAAAGCTAAAAAGAAAAACGAACGAAAAAGGTACATGGTGCATACATATAATGTTTAAAAATTGAAATACCAAAACAAGCCAAAAAAAAAAAACAAGACTTAATTAGAAAAACTTACGATCGCTTCGGAATCGGCCTTCATTTAACCTTCAATGCACATTTGCTTTGGATAATAGGCTTTGGTGTGACTTTGAATTGACCTTTCGCGCATTTCTCCTCTTCAACAAATAGTGACGAGAAAAGTTCTGATTCTGAATGGATGCTTAGAAGAGCGACGTGTGTAAAAGTAAAAAGTGAGATTCAAGAGTAACTTCATCAATAAAAAATAAGCAATTAGTTAGAAAGAGCAGTAAGTAGTGATACATTGATAACAAAAGTGACAAAAAACAAAAAAAAAAAAAAAAACAATAACATAATAGGACTATGAATAAGTTCGTGCGGTTTTTTTCGAAATTTCAAACTTTATTGACGTAAAATGGTTACAAATTTAATATTCAAAATATTGTCCATCGCTTACTACTACTTTTTCCCATCTTTCTGGCAATTCACGGATTCCCTTTGTGAAAAATTCGGTCGGTTTTGCCGCAATCCACGAATCGATCCATTTTTTGACTTCATCGTAATTACGGAAGTGCTGGTCAGCCAGGCCATGTTGCATCGATCGGAAGAGATAGTAATCGGATGGCGCAAGGTCTGGACTATACAGCGGGTGGGGTAGGACATCCCATTTGAGCGTTTCTAAGTATGTTTTGACCACTTGTGCAACATGTGGCCGAGCATTGTCATGTTGCAAAATAACTTTGTCGTGTCTATCGGCGTATTGCGGCCGTTTTTCTCGCAGTGCTCGGCTCAAACGCATCAATTGTCGTCGGTAGACATCCCTCGTAATCGTTTCATTCGGTTTCAGTAGCTCATAATACACAACACCCAGCTGGTCCCACCAGATACACAGCATAACCTTCAGGCCATGAATATTCTGCGCCGACGTCGATGTTGAAGCATGGCCAGGGTATCCATACGTTGCCCGACGTTTTGGATTGTCGTAATGGACCCACTTTTCATCGCCAGTCACAATTCGATGCAAAAAACCCTTTCTTTTGTGCCGTTGAAGCAGTTGTTCGCATGCCATAAAACGGCGTTCAACGTCTCTTGGCTTCAATTCATACGGCACCCAATGGCCTACCTTTCGGATCATTCCCATGGCTTTTAAACGTTTGGAAATGGTTGATTGATCAACTCCCAAAGTTTTTGCAACCTCTTCTTGCGTTTGAGCCGGATCTTGATCGAGCAATTCCTCCAATTCGGTATCCATGAACTTTGGCGGCGCACCCTCGCGTTCTTCGTCTTCCAAGCCAAAATCACCACTTTTAAAGCGTGCAAACCACTTCTGGCACGTTCGCTCAGATAGAGCATGCTCACCATAAACTTCCACCAAGATACGATGACTTTCGGCTGCTTTTTTCTTCATATTAAAATAATGAAGAAGAATTCCCCGCAAAAACACATTATTTGGCACGAAATTCGACATTTTCAAGTGTGGTAAAAATATTGTTGTTTACGCTTCAAATAAAAAACGTATACTGACGTTTGTGCCTTACGACAGTAGCTCTCCAATGAATGTTTGGAAATGTGGATCGATGGAATAATAATCAAGTTACGCCATCTGTTGTAAAACCGCACGAACTTATAAATAGACCTATTATGTTACTTGAGTTTACGTTTGGTTGGTTTAAATTCCGTTGACTTCGGGTGAATTTCAATTGATCTTGGCCGCAGTTACTGAAAGAAACAATTTTGTACAACTAAGAGCGTAAGAAACGAAAATACGTGTTGTGCCGAATGCAATGCTTAGTAACAACAAAATCATTGTTTAGCTTTCACTCTCAGTAGATTTACATTTGCACTTTGGTGTTGTTAAATTTGATATAGTGAGAAAAATAAAAAAATAAAAAATATATATACATATAAAATAAATAAATGGACTTAAATGAAGAGTTAGAAAACTTGAATGAGTATTTAAGAACATTAAATATTAGCGCTGAAACAAAAACAAACATGGCTGAGGAACAAAAACAAAGAGAACTAGTTATGCAAAATATTAAGTTAATTCAGCCTTTTGATGGTGATGCAAACTATTTAGCACTATATATCGACAGCATTGATTCCATATTGCCTGAGGTTGTACCAACGCAACCAGCAGAGCGAGCTTTTTACTTCAATTGCATTTTATGTACTTTACGAGGGGCAGCGTTGGACGTCGTAAGAAGGGAGCAGCCGTCAAATTGGACAATCCTAAGAGAACTTTTGGTTGATGAGTTCGGGGAACATACACCAATTCCGACTCTTATATTGCAAGTTAGTAATATAAAATTAAGATGTAATGTTCGTATTCTATGTGAAGAAATAAATAATGAAATTTGTAGAATTAAAGATTGCATTAAATTAAAACCTGTAAGTAGCTCTACTAAAACATTTTTGATAAATGAATCAGAACAACTAAGTTTGAAAACCCTCAAAAGAGAATTGCCTAATCATTTAACAGCATTAATTAATGCTAATCTAGCAACTAGTGTAAAATCTGTAATTAAAATTTTAAAAGAGAGTGATGCTTTTGATTATGAATATAAACGGGATATAAGAAACAGTTCAAGGGCTCCCCATTACTCTAATAATAATAGATTTCAAAAAGGTGGATTTGTGAACTCTACTTTAACCGATAGAAATCATCACTATCAAACATTAAATAATAACAACTTTCATACAAGAGGAGTCCCATCAGATAATACTAATTTAAGCCATAATCAATCCAGGCAGATAAATGTAGGCCAATTTTGCGCACAAAAGCATTGCCCTCATTTATTTAATAGCCCTACTAGCGCAATTCCAAGCAATGTCTTGCAAACGAATTCATTGCAAGCCAGAAAGTTTAGCCCGGCTGACTCAAACCAGTACAGAATACGTATATACGGTCAACCTGAACCAATGGATCTCGATGATTCGAATTTTCAATTAGAAGCCTCGGAGAACTACCCTCAATTAAATTGACACTCAACAACAAAAAGATAAAATTTTTAATAGATACGGGTCGTCTGTTAGTTTAATTAAACCGTGTATACTCAGCAATGAAGCCATTAAAGTAAAGCCAATAATTTTAAAAACCGCAACCGGAAAAGTCGTGCTAGACAAAGTGCAGGAAACAATTGCTTTTAATAAGCAAAATTTAAAATTCTATGTGTACAATTTTTCTAACAACTACGAAGGACTTTTAGGTTATGATATACTGAAAAAATTAAATTCGAAAATAAATCTTGAAAATATCACTCTTCATTTAAGTGGAATGCTTTATAAGTTTTCAGATAGCAAGAACTCCTTAGAGAATTTTGATAGTCTTCTAAATATAATATTATAAATGATGACGACGAAGAAACAAAATTCAGATTAAGTCATATAAATATCAAGGAATGTAAAAGCCTCAAAGGTTTATTAAACAAATTTAAACACATATTCTTTAAGGATGGAGATCACCTTACTTTTACCCACAAAATTAAACATAGAGTCAAAACAATTCATGAGGACCCTATATATGTGAAATCTTACCGATATCCAGAAGTGCACAAAGCGGAAGTGGATAAGCAAATAATGGAAATGCTGAAGCAAGAAATTATTTGCCATAGCGATTCTCCGTACTCTGCACTGCTATGGGTTGTGCCTAAAAAGCCAGATCACTCTGGGAAAGATAAATGGAGAATAGTTTTCGACTTTCGTAAGTTAAACACCATTACCGTAGACGATAGATACCCGATCCCTAACATAGATGAAATTTTAGATAAGTTGGGTAAATGTATGTACTTTTCTACCTTGGACTTGGCACAGGGCTTCCACCAAATAAATAGAAATGGACCCTGCCGACAGAAAGAAGACTGCTTTCTCTACACAAGGAGGTCACTACGAATTTATACGTATGCCATTTGGGCTGAAAAATGCCCCAGTCACATTCCAAAGGCTGATGAATACAGTATTGGAAGGGTTAATTGGTAAGAATTGTATGGTGTATTTAGATGATATTGTCATTTTTAGCACGTCCCTTCAGGAGCACATCGAATCGCTCGATAAAGTTTTCCAAAGATTATTCGATGCTAACCTTAAAGTAAAGCTTGCTAAGTGTGAGTTTCTGAAACACGAAACAGAGTTCTTGGGGCACATAGTAACCCCATAAGGTATAAAGCCAAACCCGAATAAAATTAAAGCGATATTAAATTATCCTGTACCTCAAACAGAAAAAGAGATTAAACAGTTTTTGGGTTTGGCTGGATTTTATCGCAAATTTATTGAAAACTTTGCCAAAATTACCAAACCGCTGACAAACTGTTTAAAAAGGGAAATAGGATAAATTCGCAGGATAAAGAATACCAAAACGCCATAGATACTATAAAAATATTGATTACAGAAGATCCTATATTAGTGTAACCAAATTATGAAAAACCATTTACGCTAACTACAGACGCTTCTAACGTCGCCTTAGGGGCAGTGTTAAGCCAACAAAGCCATCCTATTTGCTTCGCGAGCCGCACTCTGAATGAGCATGAACTTCACTACTCTACGACAGAAAAAGAGTTATTAGCAATGGTTTGGGCCACTAAATATTTTAGACCATATTTGTTTGGTAGGAAATTCACTATAAATAGCGATCATAGACCATTTCAATGGTTACATAATTTGAAAGAGCCAAATGCAAAGCTGCAAAGGTGGAAGATTCGCCTCAACGAGTATGACTTCGACGTAAAATACACCCCAGGAAAGGAAAGTCATGTTGCAGATGCACTTTCTCGCATTAAAGTTGAGGAATGTAATGTAGAAGAAGATGACATCGCTTCTAATTGTGCAACCATTCATTCCGCTGATGAGGACAGCGAAAGTTTTATTTACATAACTGAAAGACCCTTAAATGTATATAAAAATCAACTCAAAATAGTAAGAGGAAAACAAAATAGTAGCAACACAAAAAAAGCTTTCACGAATAATTTTACTTTGGATACGTATAAAGATCTAACCACAGATTATATTAAAGCAATAATTAAAACTCACCTTTTAAAGAACAAAACAGTTATATATATATATATGCCAATTGATAATGATTTCCTGCAGCTTCAAAATGTGTACAAATTTTTGATTAATACTAGTAGAAATAAAGTTTATAGGACAACTAAGGAATTGGAAAATATTTTTGATTATTCCGATTTTAAAACTATAGTAACAGAAATGCATATAAGTGGACTTCACCAGGGAATAGAGAAAGTTGCAAAATGTTTTAAAGAAAAATATTACTATCCAAATTATCTGAAAGAAATTTCAAACATTATTAATAGTTGCGAGCTTTGTAATCACTGCAAAAGTGATCATATCTACACTAGTATTATAAAGAGGAAAACTTTGTTTGTTTGTTTGGTTGTAATGAATAGGCTCAAAAACTACTGGACCGATTTTAAAAAATCTTTTACCATTCGAAAGCTACATTATCCACGAGTAACATAGACTTTATTTTATTTTGGAAAAAAGTAGGGTTCCGTAAGATATTTGGATTTTCGGACACAAACTGAAAAAAATCAAGCAAAGAAGTTACTTATTTTCGTACGCTGCCTAAACTACAAAAGATAGAACCATAAAATGTTATAATTAATTGTACATCTTATAAATATCTACAAAAAAGTCCGCGACACACTATACCTATCTATGTCGAGTGAGGCACAACAACTACATTTTTATTTAAAAATCTTGAATTTTTTTTTTTGGACTACATTTAAACGCGTTTATTTTACTCATGCTATTAATCCTTATCAAAATAAATTATTTCATCAATAAGTACAGTTTATGTTGATAATATTTGGTCTTTGAATGATTAAAATTGGACGTTTGGTTTTGAAGTTGTGGTGAAATTAAAATATTACGATTTCTGCTGCACGGCCCGTTGCGAAGTGGGCGTCACCAAGGGCAGGGGTGCGCGTGCGGGAAAGGGGTGTTTAGATTTATGAGTAAGGTACCCGCGCGGCTCAGACGCGAGGTCGGCTCCCTACGCAGCGGTCGTGCGCGAAGTCTAATAATTTTCATGAGATTTTTTTTAGATTTTGTTCTTAAAACTACACCTACGCAAAAGTTCTTCTCAGAGCTAAACAACAGTCCTTCTCAGAGCTATACAACAGTTCTTTTCAGGGCTAACCAACAGTTCCTTTCAGGGCTAAACAATAGTTCTTTTCAGAGCTACAATATTACACGCTATTAATATTTTCTTAAACATTTGAAAATGTCTAAGAGAGCCAGGTCTCAACTTTCTGAACATAGTTCTCAAGCACGAGCAGCAAAAATACGTCGTATAGGAGAATCTTCACCTGAACGTTAACAACGCCTTGCTGAACAAAATCAGAGAAACTCTCAGGTACGCGTACGAGAGTCGAGTGTCGAACGTTTGCAACGACTTGCGCAACAAAATCAGAGAATCTCTGAGTTACGTGCACGAGAGTCGAGGCTGGAGCATTCCCAACGTCTTGCCGAACAAAGCTTGAGAACCTCTGAGCTACGCGCTCAAGAGTCGAGGCTGGAGCGTTCCCAACGTCTTCATGAACAAAATATAAGGACCTGTCAGTTGCGCGAAAGAGAGTCGAGTGTCGAGCGTTTGCAGCGACTTAGAGCTCAAGCAGAGAGACAGCAGTTGTCCACAAATAGAGTGCGCAATCGAATTTTAGCTAACAGGAACAGACTGGCTTTCAGATATGATCCGCAGCTTGATTATGCACAACAAGCGTCCGTCCAAATCGGAGTCATGAATAAGATCTGCTCTAACTGCTCTGCCAAGAAATGGGAGGACGAACCTAATGGTATGTGTTGTGCTTCAGGTAAAGTGTGTCTTCCTAACCTTCAGGAGCCGCCACAACCAATAAAAAATCTTTTAGCTAATAACCATCCATTATCTGGTCATTTTTTAACAAACATACGTAAATACAATAGTATTTTTCAAATGACTTCGTTTGGCGCAAAAGAAATCAGGGAAGGAAATTTTATGCCCACTTTTAAAATTGAAGGGCAGGTGTATCATCTCATTGGTAGCCTTTTACCATCATCAGGCCAAAACCCACAGTTCCTGCAAATATATTTTATTTCGGATGCAGACCAGCTATCATTGCGATCAAGCATCGCACCAACCTTAAAAATGGATTTAATTCGCGAATTACAGACCACTTTGAATAATCATAACGTGTATATACAAAGTTTTAAACAAAACTTAGAACTTAACTCATCACATAATTTAAAGTTAATTATTCATTCTGATCGCACTCCACAGACAGCACACAGAGGCAGATACAATGCTCCTACTGTAAACGAGGTAGCCGTTCTCTTGGTCGATGAAGACAAAAAGAAGAAGAAGGTCCCAGGGATATAGTCTTACACGGTAGAGACGGACAGCTCAAAAGAGTTTCTGAGCTACATCGGTCCTATGATCCACTACAGTATCCTGTAATGTTTGTGACATGTGAAGACGGTTATTATTTGACTATTCCTCAGCAGGGTTCTGCGCGTAATAAAACTGTTTCGTGTATGCAATTTTATGCATTTAGATTAATGTTTAGAACTAACTCTTTTAATCCGTTACATTATTACAGGGACTTATTTAGTCAATATTGTGTTGACATGATGGCGAAAATGATATCGGAAAGATTAAATTATATTTCGCGGAATCAACAAAGACTGAGGGCTGATGACTACATCCATCTCAGAGATGCCTTAAATCATGACGCAAATGTTGACCCATCAAATATCGGTCAACATGTCAAATTGCCATCATCATTTACGGGTTCTCCGCGTTTCATGCACGAGAAAACGCAGGACGCGATGACGTACGTCCGAAATTATGGTAGACCTGACCTTTTAGCCTTAGAAACCCACACGATGAGGTCGAAACCTATTTAAATGGAAGGTACATAAGCACATCTGAAGCTGTCTGGCGCTTATTTGAATTTCCTATTCACGAGCGGCATCCTACTGTAGTGCATTTGGCCGTTCATCTAGAGAACAGCTCATCAAATTGTCCAAAACCCACGCAATACCACATTACTGGCATTTTTTTCTCACTGTAATGAAGATGAATTTGCGAAAACTCTTCTGTATCACTAGAAAGAGGCGTGGTGAAGATGTAGTTGGACATCCGGGGATAAAAAAAGATGCCGCTTTAGGTAGAGTCTACGGGATACATCCATCCCAATCAGAGTGTTTTTATCTTAGGATTCTACTGCACCACGTACGCGGTCCGACCTCAGTTGCATACCTTAAAACTGTAAACGGTATTGTCAAAGAGACGTATCAAGCAGCATGCCGTGACCGAGGTTTACATGAAAACGATGACCATTGGGGAAACACTTTAAGCGAAGCTTCGTTGTCACAGTGCCCAAAAAAACTAAGGGAGTTGTTTGTAGTCATACTTTTATTTTGTCAACCATCGGAACCATTGAAGTTATGGGATACTTTCAAAGATCAGTTCTGTGAAGATATTAGACATCGGATCAGACAACAGAATCAGGATAACACTTTACCCTTCACTGAAGTCATTTATAATGAAGGATTAATTGAAATTGAATTGAATTGATTAATTGAAATTAAACGACAAAAATTTAAGTGATTTTGGATTACCTTCTCCCGTTCGTACCCAGAATAATACTATTGACACAGTGGTACAACAGTATAACAGAAATCATCTAACAGCGTTTGTTAATGACAATGTGCCCAAATTAGTACCGGATCAAAGACATGCTTATGAGACTATTGTGGACAGCGTGAACAATAACATGGGGAGACTATTTTTTTTGGACGCACCAGGAGGCACTGGAAAGTTTTCTCGCAAATTTGATACTTGCTAAGATACGGCAATCAGGGAAGATAGCGATTGCAGTTGCTTCTTGAACGAAGGACAAACTGCTCACTCTACGTTTAAACTCCCGCTATCCGTATCTTTAGATCAACGGTCTACATGCTCTATTCGGAAAAATGGGCCTCTTGGTAAGTTGCTGCAAGACGCGTCGTTGGTAATATGGGATGAATGCACCATGAGTCATAGAGCTCATGTGGAGGCCGTGGACCGTACTTTAAGAAACCTCCGAAGCTCTGCTGATGTCATGGGTGGTATCACTTTTGTATTTGCTGGAGATTTCCGACAAACGCTTCCAGTTGTCAACAGAGGTACGCGAGCAGATATTATGAAGGCATGTTTAAAATCATCTCACCTTTGGACACCTGTACACCATTTGAATTTGCGTACCAATATGAGAGCTCATCTACATGGAAATATGCATAGCAACTTTCCACAACAGCTGCTGAAACTTGGAGAAGGAATTTTTCCATCTTTAAATTTGGGCACCGATTATGCGGTTACTTTGGATGAGTCTCTAGGCCAAATAGTCCATAATTTAGATAGTCTGATAGATGCTATACATCCTGACATCGAAAACTTAGATCAAAATGATTTTCGTTGGCTGTGTGGTAGAGCAATAGTTTCTCCCATGAATGAAACAGTCAACGAAATAAACAGTTTAATTATGCAGAAAGTACCGGGTGAAGTTATGTGCTATAAATCCATAGACACCGTCACTAACATCGAGGACGCAGTGCACTACCCCCAGGAATTTTTAAATTCCCTGAACCCCGCTGGGCTACCACCTCATGAACTATCGTTAAAAGTTGGCACGCCGATAATGCTTCTCAGAAATTTGAGCCCCCCCAACATGTGCAATGGTACGAGACTTCTTATCAAGGAGCTAAAGATAATTTAATAGTAGCGAAGATTATCACCGGCCCTGCAGCTGGTGAATTAGCTCATATACCAAGAATACCCATGATCCCTACTGATTTGCCAATACCTTTCAAAAGGCTCCAATTTCCAGTAAAAATTTCTTTCGCACTAACGATAAACAAATCACAAGGCCAAACATTCAAATTAGTAGGAGTTGATTTACGAAAAGAATGTTTTACGCATAGGCAACTTTACGTTGCCCTACGACGGGTCGGGGCTCCCGACCATCAGTATATATTGTTAGCTGAAAATAATTTAACGTCAAATGTTGTTTATAGAGAAGCTCTACAATAATTTAGTTATGTATCCTAAAACAACAGGTTGCACTGCGGGACTGCAGGCAGAAGTGAACACTTTTGCCGGGAGCAAGACTTAGTTAGCGCTTTGCGGGCGGTCCTTTAGTTAGTTCTAATAGAGATATATTTAGTATCGGCTGTGCACCCGTGCGAAGCCGGGGCGGGTCGCTAGTTACATATAGGCTTCCATTCAAAGTTACCCCTCCGGCATACGAAATCAGAGAAAAATTTGTTTTAGACTTTTGGAAATGGGATAACGAATATTATTTGACGTGTATCGATTTATTTTCTAAACTCGCTATGGTAGAGAAGGTGAAGGCACTAAACTGGCTTGAGTCGAAAAGAACTTGACTAAAAATATTTAATACTATGGGACCCCCCAAAGTTATGAAATTTGACCAAGATCAGGGCCTAAATAACACAAACATCAAACAGTGGTGTGATCAGATGAACATAAAAATTGAAGTAACAACAGGAAAAACAGGTATCGGCGATATTGAGCGACTTCACAAAACACTCAATGAAAAGTTAAGAATAATACATACATCAGAAGACAAAGAATTAAAATACTTAGAAATAGAGCAAGCAATTTATACCTATAATCATATAATTATTCACTCGACTACAGGGGAAATTCCATACAATATATTTTTAAATAAACAACCACCAAAAAATTATCCCCAAATAATCAAAGAAAAAAGAATTGAAAATATTAATAAACACAGACAAGAAAATGAAATCGATACTAATTTTGTAAATGCGGAAAATGCAAGAAAACGATTAGATAAAATATGTAATCCGTATAGGCAAGTAAGATTGTTAAAAACAGAAGAAGATGGGGAGCACCATATTATAAAATTTAAAAATCAGAAAGTCAGAAAATATAAAAACCAGTTTAAAAGGAAAAAGAAAATATATTGAGTAAATGAAAGTTCTTATTTAATTGGAATTTTATTTTTATTTATGTAAATAATAATTATTGAAAGCTATGTTAACGAATCATTTAAATCTAGCAACTTCAAAAAAAAAGAAAACAAAAAAATATAAATAATAAAAATAATTTTATAGAATATAGAAATAAAGAATTAATCGGAAAAACTTATATATAAAATGCATATGTATAGTTACGTTATATATATGTACAATGATTATTTTACAAATATATATACATACATATATATATACAAACCAAGCACTCAAAAAGGGTATACGCGCCAATTATATATATATATATATATATACATAACTATTATAAATATATATATATAAGTGACTTATATACTTTATATATGTCGACTACATACATGACTCCACTCCCAAAAGTCTCTCACATTTCGTCTCTCATACTCAGAGATAGGAGCCCGAAGTGTGGGTGATGAAGTTAGGAAAATAGTATTAAGTCATTAGTATTGATTAAGCAGTAAAAGTGAAATTAAGTCAATATTTAAACCAAAACTTTTGTTTAAATCTTTCTGGCGTAGTCGGTAGGATCTGTGAAAAAAATCCTAATAAAAAACTAATCTACGTAAATACATATTCCTTGCGAAGAAGTGTTAATTATTATTTTTATTTTTAAATATCGGTTCTGAAGAAAATTGAAAGCAAACGCGCTAATAAACTGGCAACAAAACAAAAAAAATAAAAATAAAATGCTTAAGAATCAAAACAAAATATTGAATATTGAAAAGCTAAAAAGAAAAACGAACGAAAAAGGTACATGGTGCATACATATAATGTTTAAAAATTGAAATACCAAAACAAGCCAAAAAAAAAAAACAAGACTTAATTAGAAAAACTTACGATCGCTTCGGAATCGGCCTTCATTTAACCTTCAATGCACATTTGCTTTGGATAATAGGCTTTGGTGTGACTTTGAATTGACCTTTCGCGCATTTCTCCTCTTCAACAAATAGTGACGAGAAAAGTTCTGATTCTGAATGGATGCTTAGAAGAGCGACGTGTGTAAAAGTAAAAAGTGAGATTCAAGAGTAACTTCATCAATAAAAAATAAGCAATTAGTTAGAAAGAGCAGTAAGTAGTGATACATTGATAACAAAAGTGACAAAAAACAAAAAAAAAAAAAAACAATAACATATGTTACTTGAGTTTACGTTTGGTTGGTTTAAATTCCGTTGACTTCGGGTGAATTTCAATTGATCTTGGCCGCAGTTACTGAAAGAAACAATTTTGTACAACTAAGAGCGTAAGAAACGAAAATACGTGTTGTGCCGAATGCAATGCTTAGTAACAACAAAATCATTGTTTAGCTTTCACTCTCAGTAGATTTACATTTGCACTTTGGTGTTGTTAAATTTGATATAGTGAGAAAAATAAAAAAATAAAAAATATATATACATATAAAATAAATAAATGGACTTAAATGAAGAGTTAGAAAACTTGAATGAGTATTTAAGAACATTAAATATTAGCGCTGAAACAAAAACAAACATGGCTGAGGAACAAAAACAAAGAGAACTAGTTATGCAAAATATTAAGTTAATTCAGCCTTTTGATGGTGATGCAAACTATTTAGCACTATATATCGACAGCATTGATTCCATATTGCCTGAGGTTGTACCAACGCAACCAGCAGAGCGAGCTTTTTACTTCAATTGCATTTTATGTACTTTACGAGGGGCAGCGTTGGACGTCGTAAGAAGGGAGCAGCCGTCAAATTGGACAATCCTAAGAGAACTTTTGGTTGATGAGTTCGGGGAACATACACCAATTCCGACTCTTATATTGCAAGTTAGTAATATAAAATTAAGATGTAATGTTCGTATTCTATGTGAAGAAATAAATAATGAAATTTGTAGAATTAAAGATTGCATTAAATTAAAACCTGTAAGTAGCTCTACTAAAACATTTTTGATAAATGAATCAGAACAACTAAGTTTGAAAACCCTCAAAAGAGAATTGCCTAATCATTTAACAGCATTAATTAATGCTAATCTAGCAACTAGTGTAAAATCTGTAATTAAAATTTTAAAAGAGAGTGATGCTTTTGATTATGAATATAAACGGGATATAAGAAACAGTTCAAGGGCTCCCCATTACTCTAATAATAATAGATTTCAAAAAGGTGGATTTGTGAACTCTACTTTAACCGATAGAAATCATCACTATCAAACATTAAATAATAACAACTTTCATACAAGAGGAGTCCCATCAGATAATACTAATTTAAGCCATAATCAATCCAGGCAGATAAATGTAGGCCAATTTTGCGCACAAAAGCATTGCCCTCATTTATTTAATAGCCCTACTAGCGCAATTCCAAGCAATGTCTTGCAAACGAATTCATTGCAAGCCAGAAAGTTTAGCCCGGCTGACTCAAACCAGTACAGAATACGTATATACGGTCAACCTGAACCAATGGATCTCGATGATTCGAATTTTCAATTAGAAGCCTCGGAGAACTACCCTCAATTAAATTGACACTCAACAACAAAAAGATAAAATTTTTAATAGATACGGGTCGTCTGTTAGTTTAATTAAACCGTGTATACTCAGCAATGAAGCCATTAAAGTAAAGCCAATAATTTTAAAAACCGCAACCGGAAAAGTCGTGCTAGACAAAGTGCAGGAAACAATTGCTTTTAATAAGCAAAATTTAAAATTCTATGTGTACAATTTTTCTAACAACTACGAAGGACTTTTAGGTTATGATATACTGAAAAAATTAAATTCGAAAATAAATCTTGAAAATATCACTCTTCATTTAAGTGGAATGCTTTATAAGTTTTCAGATAGCAAGAACTCCTTAGAGAATTTTGATAGTCTTCTAAATATAATATTATAAATGATGACGACGAAGAAACAAAATTCAGATTAAGTCATATAAATATCAAGGAATGTAAAAGCCTCAAAGGTTTATTAAACAAATTTAAACACATATTCTTTAAGGATGGAGATCACCTTACTTTTACCCACAAAATTAAACATAGAGTCAAAACAATTCATGAGGACCCTATATATGTGAAATCTTACCGATATCCAGAAGTGCACAAAGCGGAAGTGGATAAGCAAATAATGGAAATGCTGAAGCAAGAAATTATTTGCCATAGCGATTCTCCGTACTCTGCACTGCTATGGGTTGTGCCTAAAAAGCCAGATCACTCTGGGAAAGATAAATGGAGAATAGTTTTCGACTTTCGTAAGTTAAACACCATTACCGTAGACGATAGATACCCGATCCCTAACATAGATGAAATTTTAGATAAGTTGGGTAAATGTATGTACTTTTCTACCTTGGACTTGGCACAGGGCTTCCACCAAATAAATAGAAATGGACCCTGCCGACAGAAAGAAGACTGCTTTCTCTACACAAGGAGGTCACTACGAATTTATACGTATGCCATTTGGGCTGAAAAATGCCCCAGTCACATTCCAAAGGCTGATGAATACAGTATTGGAAGGGTTAATTGGTAAGAATTGTATGGTGTATTTAGATGATATTGTCATTTTTAGCACGTCCCTTCAGGAGCACATCGAATCGCTCGATAAAGTTTTCCAAAGATTATTCGATGCTAACCTTAAAGTAAAGCTTGCTAAGTGTGAGTTTCTGAAACACGAAACAGAGTTCTTGGGGCACATAGTAACCCCATAAGGTATAAAGCCAAACCCGAATAAAATTAAAGCGATATTAAATTATCCTGTACCTCAAACAGAAAAAGAGATTAAACAGTTTTTGGGTTTGGCTGGATTTTATCGCAAATTTATTGAAAACTTTGCCAAAATTACCAAACCGCTGACAAACTGTTTAAAAAGGGAAATAGGATAAATTCGCAGGATAAAGAATACCAAAACGCCATAGATACTATAAAAATATTGATTACAGAAGATCCTATATTAGTGTAACCAAATTATGAAAAACCATTTACGCTAACTACAGACGCTTCTAACGTCGCCTTAGGGGCAGTGTTAAGCCAACAAAGCCATCCTATTTGCTTCGCGAGCCGCACTCTGAATGAGCATGAACTTCATACTCTACGACAGAAAAAGAGTTATTAGCAATGGTTTGGGCCACTAAATATTTTAGACCATATTTGTTTGGTAGGAAATTCACTATAAATAGCGATCATAGACCATTTCAATGGTTACATAATTTGAAAGAGCCAAATGCAAAGCTGCAAAGGTGGAAGATTCGCCTCAACGAGTATGACTTCGACGTAAAATACACCCCAGGAAAGGAAAGTCATGTTGCAGATGCACTTTCTCGCATTAAAGTTGAGGAATGTAATGTAGAAGAAGATGACATCGCTTCTAATTGTGCAACCATTCATTCCGCTGATGAGGACAGCGAAAGTTTTATTCACATAACTGAAAGACCCTTAAATGTATATAAAAATCAACTCAAAATAGTAAGAGGAAAACAAAATAGTAGCAACACAAAAAAAGCTTTCACGAATAATTTTACTTTGGATACGTATAAAGATCTAACCACAGATTATATTAAAGCAATAATTAAAACTCACCTTTTAAAGAACAAAACAGTTATATATATATATATGCCAATTGATAATGATTTCCTGCAGCTTCAAAATGTGTACAAATTTTTGATTAATACTAGTAGAAATAAAGTTTATAGGACAACTAAGGAATTGGAAAATATTTTTGATTATTCCGATTTTAAAACTATAGTAACAGAAATGCATATAAGTGGACTTCACCAGGGAATAGAGAAAGTTGCAAAATGTTTTAAAGAAAAATATTACTATCCAAATTATCTGAAAGAAATTTCAAACATTATTAATAGTTGCGAGCTTTGTAATCACTGCAAAAGTGATCATATCTACACTAGTATTATAAAGAGGAAAACTTTGTTTGTTTGTTTGGTTGTAATGAATAGGCTCAAAAACTACTGGACCGATTTTAAAAAATCTTTTACCATTCGAAAGCTACATTATCCACGAGTAACATAGACTTTATTTTATTTTGGAAAAAAGTAGGGTTCCGTAAGATATTTGGATTTTCGGACACAAACTGAAAAAAATCAAGCAAAGAAGTTACTTATTTTCGTACGCTGCCTAAACTACAAAAGATAGAACCATAAAATGTTATAATTAATTGTAGATCTTATAAATATCTACAAAAAAGTCCGCGACACACTACACCTATCTATGTCGAGTGAGGCACAACAACTACATTTTTATTTAAAAATCTTGAATTTTTTTGTTTGGACTACATTTAAACGCGTTTATTTTACTCATGCTATTAATCCTTATCAAAATAAATTATTTCATCAATAAGTACAGTTTATGTTGATAATATTTGGTCTTTGAATGATTAAAATTGGACGTTTGGTTTTGAAGTTGTGGTGAAATTAAAATATTACGATTTCTGCTGCACGGCCCGTTGCGAAGTGGGCGTCACCAAGGGCAGGGGTGCGCGTGCGGGAAAGGGGTGTTTAGATTTATGAGTAAGGTACCCGCGCGGCTCAGACGCGAGGTCGGCTCCCTACGCAGCGGTCGTGCGCGAAGTCTAATAATTTTCATGAGATTTTTTTTTAGATTTTGTTCTTAAAACTACACCTACGCAAAAGTTCTTCTCAGAGCTAAACAACAGTCCTTCTCAGAGCTATACAACAGTTCTTTTCAGGGCTAACCAACAGTTCCTTTCAGGGCTAAACAATAGTTCTTTTCAGAGCTACAATATTACACGCTATTAATATTTTCTTAAACATTTGAAAATGTCTAAGAGAGCCAGGTCTCAACTTTCTGAACATAGTTCTCAAGCACGAGCAGCAAAAATACGTCGTATAGGAGAATCTTCACCTGAACGTTAACAACGCCTTGCTGAACAAAATCAGAGAAACTCTCAGGTACGCGTACGAGAGTCGAGTGTCGAACGTTTGCAACGACTTGCGCAACAAAATCAGAGAATCTCTGAGTTACGTGCACGAGAGTCGAGGCTGGAGCATTCCCAACGTCTTGCCGAACAAAGCTTGAGAACCTCTGAGCTACGCGCTCAAGAGTCGAGGCTGGAGCGTTCCCAACGTCTTCATGAACAAAATATAAGGACCTGTCAGTTGCGCGAAAGAGAGTCGAGTGTCGAGCGTTTGCAGCGACTTAGAGCTCAAGCAGAGAGACAGCAGTTGTCCACAAATAGAGTGCGCAATCGAATTTTAGCTAACAGGAACAGACTGGTATTCAGATATGATCCGCAGCTTGATTATGCACAACAAGCGTCCGTCCAAATCGGAGTCATGAATAAGATCTGCTCTAACTGCTCTGCCAAGAAATGGGAGGACGAACCTAATGGTATGTGTTGTGCTTCAGGTAAAGTGTGTCTTCCTAACCTTCAGGAGCCGCCACAACCAATAAAAAATCTTTTAGCTAATAACCATCCATTATCTGGTCATTTTTTAACAAACATACGTAAATACAATAGTATTTTTCAAATGACTTCGTTTGGCGCAAAAGAAATCAGGGAAGGAAATTTTATGCCCACTTTTAAAATTGAAGGGCAGGTGTATCATCTCATTGGTAGCCTTTTACCATCATCAGGCCAAAACCCACAGTTCCTGCAAATATATTTTATTTCGGATGCAGACCAGCTATCATTGCGATCAAGCATCGCACCAACCTTAAAAATGGATTTAATTCGCGAATTACAGACCACTTTGAATAATCATAACGTGTATATACAAAGTTTTAAACAAAACTTAGAACTTAACTCATCACATAATTTAAAGTTAATTATTCATTCTGATCGCACTCCACAGACAGCACACAGAGGCAGATACAATGCTCCTACTGTAAACGAGGTAGCCGTTCTCTTGGTCGATGAAGACAAAAAGAAGAAGAAGGTCCCAGGGATATAGTCTTACACGGTAGAGACGGACAGCTCAAAAGAGTTTCTGAGCTACATCGGTCCTATGATCCACTACAGTATCCTGTAATGTTTGTGACATGTGAAGACGGTTATTATTTGACTATTCCTCAGCAGGGTTCTGCGCGTAATAAAACTGTTTCGTGTATGCAATTTTATGCATTTAGATTAATGTTTAGAACTAACTCTTTTAATCCGTTACATTATTACAGGGACTTATTTAGTCAATATTGTGTTGACATGATGGCGAAAATGATATCGGAAAGATTAAATTATATTTCGCGGAATCAACAAAGACTGAGGGCTGATGACTACATCCATCTCAGAGATGCCTTAAATCATGACGCAAATGTTGACCCATCAAATATCGGTCAACATGTCAAATTGCCATCATCATTTACGGGTTCTCCGCGTTTCATGCACGAGAAAACGCAGGACGCGATGACGTACGTCCGAAATTATGGTAGACCTGACCTTTTAGCCTTAGAAACCCACACGATGAGGTCGAAAACTATTTAAATGGAAGGTACATAAGCACATCTGAAGCTGTCTGGCGCTTATTTGAATTTCCTATTCACGAGCGGCATCCTACTGTAGTGCATTTGGCCGTTCATCTAGAGAACAGCTCATCAAATTGTCCAAAACCCACGCAATACCACATTACTGGCATTTTTTTCTCACTGTAATGAAGATGAATTTGCGAAAACTCTTCTGTATCACTAGAAAGAGGCGTGGTGAAGATGTAGTTGGACATCCGGGGATAAAAAAAGATGCCGCTTTAGGTAGAGTCTACGGGATACATCCATCCCAATCAGAGTGTTTTTATCTTAGGATTCTACTGCACCACGTACGCGGTCCGACCTCAGTTGCATACCTTAAAACTGTAAACGGTATTGTCAAAGAGACGTATCAAGCAGCATGCCGTGACCGAGGTTTACATGAAAACGATGACCATTGGGGAAACACTTTAAGCGAAGCTTCGTTGTCACAGTGTCCAAAAAAACTAAGGGAGTTGTTTGTAGTCATACTTTTATTTTGTCAACCATCGGAACCATTAAAGTTATGGGATACTTTCAAAGATCAGTTCTGTGAAGATATTAGACATCGGATCAGACAACAGAATCAGGATAACACTTTACCCTTCACTGAAGTCATTTATAATGAAGGATTAATTGAAATTGAATTGAATTGATTAATTGAAATTAAACGACAAAAATTTAAGTGATTTTGGATTACCTTCTCCCGTTCGTACCCAGAATAATACTATTGACACAGTGGTACAACAGTATAACAGAAATCATCTAACAGCGTTTGTTAATGACAATGTGCCCTAATTAGTACCGGATCAAGGACATGCTTATGAGACTATTGTGGACAGCGTGAACAATAACATGGGGAGACTATTTTTTTTGGACGCACCAGGAGGCACTGGAAAGTTTTCTCGCAAATTTGATACTTGCTAAGATACGGCAATCAGGGAAGATAGCGATTGCAGTTGCTTCTTGAACGAAGGAAAAACTGCTCACTCTACGTTTAAACTCCCACTATCCGTATCTTTAGATCAACGGTCTACATGCTCTATTCGGAAAAATGGGCCTCTTGGTAAGTTGCTGCAAGACGCGTCGTTGGTAATATGGGATGAATGCACCATGAGTCATAGAGCTCATGTGGAGGCCGTGGACCGTACTTTAAGAAACCTCCGAAGCTCTGCTGATGTCATGGGTGGTATCACTTTTGTATTTGCTGGAGATTTCCGACAAACGCTTCCAGTCGTCAACAGAGGTACGCGAGCAGATATTATGAAGGCATGTTTAAAATCATCTCACCTTTGGACACCTGTACACCATTTGAATTTGCGTACCAATATGAGAGCTCATCTACATGGAAATATGCATAGCAACTTTCCACAACAGCTGCTGAAACTTGGAGAAGGAATTTTTCCATCTTTAAATTTGGGCACCGATTATGCGGTTACTTTGGATGAGTCTCTAGGCCAAATAGTCCATAATTTAGATAGTCTGATAGATGCTATACATCCTGACATCGAAAACTTAGATCAAAATGATTTTCGTTGGCTGTGTGGTAGAGCAATAGTTTCTCCCATGAATGAAACAGTCAACGAAATAAACAATTTAATTATGCAGAAAGTACCGGGTGAAGTTATGTGCTATAAATCCATAGACACCGTCACTAACATCGAGGACGCAGTGCACTACCCCCAGGAATTTTTAAATTCCCTGAACCCCGCTGGGCTACCACCTCATGAACTATCGTTAAAAGTTGGCACGCCGATAATGCTTCTCAGAAATTTGAGCCCCCCCAACATGTGCAATGGTACGAGACTTCTTATCAAGGAGCTAAAGATAATTTAATAGTAGCGAAGATTATCACCGGCCCTGCAGCTGGTGAATTAGCTCATATACCAAGAATACCCATGATCCCTACTGATTTGCCAATACCTTTCAAAAGGCTCCAATTTCCAGTAAAAATTTCTTTCGCACTAACGATAAACAAATCACAAGGCCAAACATTCAAATTAGTAGGAGTTGATTTACGAAAAGAATGTTTTACGCATAGGCAACTTTACGTTGCCCTACCACGGTTCGGGGCTCCCGATCATCAGTATATATTGTTAGCTGAAAATAATTTAACGTCAAATGTTGTTTATAGAGAAGCTCTACAATAATTTAGTTATGTATCCTAAAACAACAGGTTGCACTGCGGGACTGCAGGCAGAAGTGAACACTTTTGCCGGGAGCAAGACTTAGTTAGCGCTTTTCGGGCGGTCCTTTAGTTAGTTCTAATAGAGATATATTTAGTATCGGCTGTGCACCCGTGAGTTATGTGGAATGGCCCCGCTCCCACACATAAAATTATCAAAAAGAAAAGAACCATATTTTAATTGTAAAATGAGTATTAGTGAAAAAGAAAACAATCATATTCCAATAAAATTTATGATTGTAAAATGAACCTTAGGAATGCCACTCAGCACTTTAGAGTTAGAAATATAAATATACATAAATAACAAACATACTGGTGTCAACACTCAAGTATGCAAAACATACTTGAGTGAAATAAGAGGACACAGTAAAACAATTGCTGCAAGTCTAAACAAAAAGTAGACTATTTGGATGGTGCTGAGTAACATCACAAACACACATATTTACAATCTAAATATGTATATACTAAGGCTATATTTAAGACCTAAAGATCTAAGAAAAGCCAGTTGTGGCTGAACCGCGAAGGGCGACTGGCAAAAGTCGCAGAAACTCCGTAATCTAAATTTGCAATAAAAGTTTCCATAAACTTAATAAAAAGTATTTATTATTTAGAGGAAGGATATTAAAAGGGGTTATGGCCGCAACTCGAGGTTTCAAAAAATAGACGGAAACCATAACTGGGGAGTCTATAGAAACCATAACTGGCGCAGTCGCGATACGGATGGCACCACCCCATTCGGCTACGGTGGTTGCTTATTAAGGGATCTTTAAAGAAGGAAAGCATTTACACATAAAAATTTAAAAACTGCACTATAAAATAGCAGTGAAAGAAGCAGCAGCAACAGATATCTCTGTCATCAAAGAGGTCGCTTGTTTCCTTGATCGCTATCAAACGCAAAAGCAACATCAGCAGCAAAACAACAGCAGCAACATCAGCAGCAAAACAACAGCAGCAACATCAGCAGCAAAACAACAGCAGTAACATCAGCAGCAAAACAACAGCAGCAAAATAACAGCAGCAGAATAACAATTTCAACAAGTACCAGTGAGCACTCCGGAAACATCAACCAAACCACAGCAAATAAGTAAAGACCAAGCAGAGCAGAGATCCTGAAAATTTTGATCCATCCATTGACGAAAGGAGTCTATGTAAGTAGCTAGTGATACATATATTTTTTAACATTTTGCGAAAAGTTATGATACTTGAAAACGACAGTGAAAAAAAAAATATTTTTTTTTGTGAAAAATTGTTAATGTAAAGAGAAAATATGAAACATAGAAGAAATACGAAGTAAAAGGAAAAGAAACAAAAAAAAAAAAATATAGAAAATGTGTCAAATTTAAAGAGGTTTATAATTAGTTAAAAAAAAAAAAAAAAAAAAAAAAAAAAAAAAAAAAAAAATGACGTACAGTAATTTACGCCAGGATAAGAATATGATTGAATGGCCAACCCTCACGGAGGTAGATCCTAGTGCCACAAGATTCAGGAGGATGGTTAATCGATTTGCGGGCAATAATCTTCGCACTAATAGAAACAGGTTTAATATGTTTAATATTGTGGAAAGAGCCCCAGTGCAGGAAAAAAATAGAGCAAGCGTACTTAATGCTTGGGCACGTTAAATCAATTCAGAAATTTTCTCGAAGCAAGTAAGCAAAAACTAATAATCAGGCATGTGACGTATGCCAGTTCGGTAAAAGCAAATCAATAATAATAAAAAAAATTGAATTATAAAATATATATTTTTTCTACTCCTTTGTTGATTCGAAAAGTAAATGGCCCAAAATATGGAGGCTTGTTTAGTAGCGATAACGCAACTATTGCAGCAAAATGCTATATATCAAAGAACCACCTTAAGACAAAAGGTGGAGAAAGACTTAAAATATCTACATCCTTTTGAAGGCAACACAAAGAAGTTGCCCTATTTTATTCAAACAATTGATAGGATTTTGGGGGACTACCCAGAGCAACAGGACCTAGTGTATAGAATAGTTTTCGATCTTAAGATATCAGGATCAGCAAAAAATTTTCTTTCTCTGACCCCACCAGAAAATTGGGAGGAGTGTAAAACAAAGTTAAAGCAACATTTTCGGTCAACTAAAGACCAAATGTCGATAACGAACGACATTACACATTTAAAAATAGGGAGTATAAGTGAACTTAATAAAAAAGCTAGGGATTTAATTGATAATATCACCGAATTTAGTGTTTTAAGTGAAAATGGTGATGCGATGAAGGAGATATTCACGGGAATGCTCATTCAAAGAATAAAACAATTGGCGGCAGGTACGTTTGCTTGCACCATAAGAAACATAGTGTCATGGCCGCAGATGTCGGCTTGTATATACAATTTTATTGGCTTGGATGCTGGAAACCTGAATCCAATGCTCATATCCAAAAATATAAACAGACAGTCTGGAAATTTTAATCCTCGCCCTGTTTATAATAATAATAATATTAGACAGAATGCCAATTTTAGGCATAATAACGGCAACAATTCGCAAGCCAATAATTCAGGCAGGTATAGCAGCCGTTCGCAAAATAGCACTGCTCAAAACAATTACCGTGCACCCAATTTTTCACGACAAAATAATAGACAAAGTATTTCGCAACAGGTAAATGGCCGTCCTGTATATGAACAAGGCCAATATTATAGGCAAGGTAGCCAACAATTAAACAATCGACCACAAAACACTCCAAATAGACTTAATACATCTCAGCAAACAAGGCGTTCAAATGGGCCTCAACCCATGGACGTCGATGCTGCGAGTCAAGGGGAGGCTGTAAACATAAACGAAGAGTTTTTTACAAACTAGCCTCGGGTGGTCAGAATAAAATTCTAATAACATTGACGTTATTCAATAAAAATTTTTTAACTTTGCTGGATCCAGGATCTACAATTAGTATTATGAAGAAGAAAACCTTCGATGAATATAATCTACCGGTTATTAAAGGAAATAACATAATAGTGAGTACCTTAAATGGTAATATTAAGGGCACAAATGAAAGAGTTAGTTCTCCGTGCCCATCAGAGTTTCAATATGTTGCCAAGGCTAGAATAAAGTGGGTGAAGATGGATTTTGATAAACCATACGATTTGTTGTTGGGAAATGACTTTATATTTAAAAATGTCAAGGTAATTGATATAGAAAAGGAGGAAATTGAACTCCTTAATGGTGTAAAAATACCATTCCTCTCAAAGACGGTCCAAGAGCAGGTTTATGCATTGGAGTCTGGGAAATTGCAAAATATTCAACTTGATCATCTAAAATCAGATGAACGTAAAGGAGTTGAAAAATTGCTAAAAAAATATAAAAAATTAATTTTTAAAGATGGGGACACACTGACTAATACAAAATCAGTGGTCCATGAAGTAAAGACGGTCACAAACCAACAAATAAATTCAAAAATTTATAGGTTACCTCCGAAACATGAAGAGGAGGCGGTCAGGCAAATTAAAGAATTGGAAAAGCAGGGTATAATTCAAAAAAGCAGGAGTAGGTATAGCTCTCCTATTATAATAGTTCCGAAAAAAGAAGATAAGTCCGGAAATAAAAAGTTTCGTTTAGTGGTTGATTATCGTAGGCTTAATCAAATAACCATTGACGATAAATATCCCTTGCCAAATATTCATGGAATCTTAGACAAGTTGGGCAAAGCACAGTACTTTAGCACTATAGATCTTGCAAAAGGTTACCATCAAATTTTAATGGCATCTAAGGATATTGAAAAAACAGCTTTTGTTTCCCCACTAGGTTTGTATGAATATGTCAGAATGCCATTTGGGTTGAAAAACGCCCCGGCTACCTTTCAAAGGCTAATGAATGACATATTGAGAGACTACATAAATAAAATTTGTGTTGTTTATTTAGACGACATTTTAATATTTTCCACTTCATTGGAAGAGCATTTGATTTCTTTAGAAAAAATTTTTTCAAAACTACCAGAACACAATTTAAAAATTCAAGCGGATAAGTGCAGTTTCTTAAAGAAAGAAACACAATTCTTAGGTCATACGCTGACCAAAGAAGGAATAAAACCTAACAAAGGGAAAATTGCAGTAATTTTGAATTTAAAGGTACCAAGGGCCGAAAGGCAATTAAAAAGCTTTTTAGGAGCCACAGGGTATTACAGAAAATTCATAAAAGATTACTCAAAAATAGCGTACCCAATGATTAAATATTTAAAGAAAGGGGGTAAAATAAACCCCAATGACCCGCAATATATTTCGAGTTTTGAAAATCTCAAAGCTCTCATTTCTTCCCATCCGATTCTTAAGTATCCAGAGTATGATAAAGAATTTTCAATTACAACGGATGCAAGTGACTATGCTATTGGCGCAGTGCTGTCACAGCAAGGACAGCCGGTATGCTATATTTCTAGAACTCTTAACAAGCATGAGCAAAATTATGCTACCATCGATAAAGAGTTTCTAGCTATTATTTATGCAATCACATACTTCAGACCATACATATATGGAAATAAATTTAAAATAGTCACTGACCACTGCCCAATTGTGTATTTAAATAATAAATACAAGGGTAAAGAATTTTCACAACGTCACCAGAGGTGGCTGTTAAAATTACAAGAATATAATTATGAAATAGAATATGTGAAAGGAAAAAATAATGTGGTCGCAGATTTTTTGAGTAGAATCGAGAATGCTCCGAAAATAAACGAAAATAATGATAAAGAATCGAATTTTGAAATGTCCGATACGATACATTCCGCAGAGGAAGAGTTATTGGAGCACTTTGCTATAAAAGAGGAGATTGTTAATAAATATAAGACGCAAATTATAATAACATATAGCCCTGAAGCTGAAATTAAGATATCACATGGTAGGAAAATAATCGAGGTTGACCCACTGAATAGTGAAAACATATTAAGAACTATATTTGAAAGGCACATTAGGAAAGGTAAGGTAGGAATATTTTCTGAAGTTGAAGAGCAAGATTATCATAAAATTCAACTGTTGTTGATGTCCATGTTCTCCTGTAATAGCAAACTGGAATTCATAAAATGTACAAAAAGAGCAACAGAGATATCGCAGGAAGAAGAACTGCATAGACAAATCTCTTTGTATCACAGTAAGGAGTCGATGCACAGTGGCATTGCAGAAACAATTAATACATTGAAAGACAAAATATTTTATCCGAAACTCAGGGAGCATATTCAGTTAATAATAAATAACTGTGAAAAATGCCAACAAATAAAATATGATAGAAAACCTATAAAACCTAAGTTCAATTTGACAGAAACCCCTACGGATAAAAACGAAGTTATCCATATTGATATATTTCATTTCAACAAACATTCGTTTGTTACGACAATAGATAAATTGACCAAATTTGCAGCAGCATATATAATAACTGATAGGAATTGGAGGTCAAAGAAAACTATATTGCTAGAACAGTTCGCAAAATTCGGAAAACCGAAGAAAGTAATAATGGATAATGAGTTTAGAGCAGAACAATTGATACAATATTTAAATACTGAAAATATTGAGGTCCATTTAACAAAACCCAATAATCACACTGGTAACGCAGACATTGAGAGACTTCACTCAACCCTGTTGGAGAAATTAACAGGAATTGATGATACAAGTCTTTCAACGGAAATGAGGATGCAGATCGTTATAGCGAACTATAATGATCGATATCACTCAACCATCAAATGTTCTCCAAGGTTCGCCAAAGATAGCATTGGCCCATCCATATTACAAGATAGAATTAATTTGACAAAAAGAAAAATAATAGCAAAACATAATAGCAATAGAGAAGAGTATACAGAATACAGAGAATCAGGACCCATAAAAAATTACAAAAGAGTAAGACATAAGGACCAACCATATTTCCGAATTAATCCATTGCAAAACGTCCATCCATCTAATATAAAAAGACCACAAAAATTTGCGAACATACCTAATTTGGACACAGAAAATAATTACGATGATGATAGGTTTAGTATCATAGTCCATAATGGAGATACTGGTTAATTTTTTTTTATTGCCGTTTCCACTTGTAAGTTTTTTTATTATTTTGCTTTCAGACTATGTGGCGTATAATATTTTATATCATGCTAGTGAGCATGGCATCAGCGAGGGGATTTTTGCAGGTGACCCCGATACTGGACGAGGCAGGGTACACCATTGTACGAATAGGACAGGTGGAAGTAGTTAACGAGACCACAACCATATTGCATATTATCCAGCCACAAAAAATTTTAGAAGTTGTGGAGGAATTAGGAAAGGAAGTCAGAAACATTAATATGACAGAAAAGAAGTTTTTGCTAAATGAAATTGAGGCATTGAAGGCAAAGATAAGAACAATTCGACCCCAAAAGAACGGTAGATACAGGAGGGGATTATTGAACGCAGCAGGAAGAACATATAATTGGTTGTTCGGGTTAATGGATGATGAAGATAGACAAGAGATTTTAGGATATTTAGAAGTACAGAAAGAAAATGACCATAATATTATTGAAACAGTTAATAAGCAAATAGCAATAAATAATCATTTTAATGATAGTATAGATTTGATTAGAAAAACAATAAATGAAGATAGGGAGGAAATAAAGGAATTTGTAAAAAGTATGAATGAACAGAACAAAAATTTTTACGAGCACATCCTATTCAATAATTTGATAAATAAATTGAGATATTTGGAAAGTAGGGTCAATGATATACAGCACAATATTGCTGCGGCTAAATACAATATGGTCCATCCAGGAATTCTAACTAAGGAAGAAATTGATCACTTCCAAATAGATTTTTACAAATTGAAAATGGCAAAAATGGGAGTATTAGCATATAAAAATCAATCACTTGTAATAGCAATAAAGATACCAAGAAGTTATGTTATAACTGATCTAAAGATGATCACTCCATTACCGAACAGAAATAAATTACAAATAAAAACAGAAAATGAGTATTTAATTACAATTAATGAAATAAATCTAAGTTATAAGAAAGACATTGCCTTGAAAGATCTAAAACGAAGTAGAAATTGTATATTTGAAAATGATTGTTCTTTTGAAATAAATAATAAAACTAAAATATTAAACATTGATGACGATACGATATTGATCGTCAATGCATACGAAACAATCTTAAAACAAAATTGTGACAATAGAAATATCGTATTAAAAAATAATTTCCTGATTACGTTTACAAATTGTAAAATCGAATTAAATAATGAAATGTTTGAAAATAATAAAGTGGAATTTGCAGAAAAATTCCACTACCCAGTAAAAATGTTAAACCAAAGTTACGAACAGGAATTAAAGTTTAAAATGATTGAAGAAAAAAATATGGAAAACATTAAAGAAATTAAAGAATTAAAATACCATAAAAATGTTTCATATGGTATGAATGTAACAGTAGCAATATGTTTATTGCTCTTATTGATTATAATAATTGTATATTGGAAAAGGAAGAATATAAAAGTAAAAGTTGTTAATAAAAAGAATTATAATGAAGGGGGAATTATGTTAATGGAAACCAACCCCAAACAAAATGTACTTATTAATGAAAGAACTCAGGAGAGTTCTAACTCTAACGGTGGGGGAGTTATGTGGAATGGCCCCGCTCCCACACATAAAATTATCAAAAAGAAAAGAACCATATTTTAATTGTAAAATGAGTATTAGTGAAAAAGAAAACAATCATATTCCAATAAAATTTATGATTGTAAAATGAACCTTAGGAATGCCACTCAGCACTTTAGAGTTAGAAATATAAATATACATAAATATGTATATGCTTAAGTATAATCCGCTCATTGCATATACGAATGACGTGAAGTCATACGTATATGCAGATAACAAACATACTGGTGTCAACACTCAAGTATGCAAAACATACTTGAGTGAAATAAGAGGACACAGTAAAACAATTGCTGCAAGTCTAAACAAAAAGTAGACTATTTGGATGGTGCTGAGTAACATCACAAACACACATATTTACAATCTAAATATGTATATACTAAGGCTATATTTAAGACCTAAAGATCTAAGAAAAGCCAGTTGTGGCTGAACCGCGAAGGGCGACTGGCAAAAGTCGCAGAAACTCCGTAATCTAAATTTGCAATAAAAGTTTCCATAAACTTAATAAAAAGTATTTATTATTTAGAGGAAGGATATTAAAAGGGGTTATGGCCGCAACTCGAGGTTTCAAAAAATAGACGGAAACCATAACTGGGGAGTCTATAGAAACCATAACTCGTGCGAAGCCGGGGCGGGTCGCTAGTTACATATAGGCTTCCATTCAAAGTTACCCCTCCGGCATACGAAATCAGAGAAAAATTTGTTTTAGACTTTTGGAAATGGGACAACGAATATTATTTGACGTGTATCGATTTATTTTCTAAACTCGCTATGGTAGAGAAGGTGAAGGCACTAAACTGGCTTGAGTCGAAAAGAACTTGACTAAAAATATTTAATACTATGGGACCCCCAAAAGTTATGAAATTTGACCAAGATCAGGGCCTAAATAACACAAACATCAAACAGTGGTGTGATGAGATGAACATAAAAATTGAAGTAACAACAGGAAAAACAGGTATCGGCGATATTGAGCGACTTCACAAAACACTCAATGAAAAGTTAAGAATAATAATATACATACATCAGAAGACAAAGAATTAAAATACTTAGAAATAGAGCAAGCAATTTATACCTATAATCATATAATTATTCACTCAACTACAGGGGAAATTCCATACAATATATTTTTAAATAAACAACCACCAAAAAATTATCCCCAAATAATCAAAGAAAAAAGAATTGAAAATATTAATAAACACAGACAAGAAAATGAAATCGATACTAATTTTGTAAATGCGGAAAATGCAAGAAAACGATTAGATAAAATATGTAATCCGTATAGGCAAGTAAGATTGTTAAAAACAGAAGAAGATGGGGAGCACCATATTATAAAATTTAAAAATCAGAAAGTCAGAAAATATAAAAACCAGTTTAAAAGGAAAAAGAAAATATATTGAGTAAATGAAAGTTCTTATTTAATTGGAATTTTATTTTTATTTATGTAAATAATAATTATTGAAAGCTATGTTAACGAATCATTTAAATCTAGCAACTTCAAAAAAAAAGAAAACAAAAAAATATAAATAATAAAAATAATTTTATAGAATATAGAACTAAAGAATTAATCGGAAAAACTTATATATAAAATGCATATGTATAGTTACGTTATATATATGTACAATGATTATTTTACAAATATATATACATACATATATATATACAAACCAAGCACTCAAAAAGGGTATACGCGCCAATTATATATATATATATATATATACATAACTATTATAAATATATATATATAAGTGACTTATATACTTTATATATGTCGACTACATACATGACTCCACTCCCAAAAGTCTCTCACATTTCGTCTCTCATACTCAGAGATAGGAGCCCGAAGTGTGGGTGATGAAGTTAGGAAAATAGTATTAAGTCATTAGTATTGATTAAGCAGTAAAAGTGAAATTAAGTCAATATTTAAACCAAAACTTTTGTTTAAATCTTTCTGGCGTAGTCGGTAGGATCTGTGAAAAAAATCCTAATAAAAAACGAATCTACGTAAATACATATTCCTTGCGAAGAAGTGTTAATTATTATTTTTATTTTTAAATATCGGTTCTGAAGAAAATTGAAAGCAAACGCGCTAATAAACTGGCAACAAAACAAAAAAAATAAAAATAAAATGCTTAAGAATCAAAACAAAATATTGAATATTGAAAAGCTAAAAAGAAAAACGAACGAAAAAGGTACATGGTGCATACATATAATGTTTAAAAATTGAAATACCAAAACAAGCCAAAAAAAAAAAACAAGACTTAATTAGAAAAACTTACGATCGCTTCGGAATCGGCCTTCATTTAACCTTCAATGCACATTTGCTTTGGATAATAGGCTTTGGTGTGACTTTGAATTGACCTTTCGCGCATTTCTCCTCTTCAACAAATAGTGACGAGAAAAGTTCTGATTCTGAATGGATGCTTAGAAGAGCGACGTGTGTAAAAGTAAAAAGTGAGATTCAAGAGTAACTTCATCAATAAAAAATAAGCAATTAGTTAGAAAGAGCAGTAAGTAGTGATACATTGATAACAAAAGTGACAAAAAACAAAAAAAAAAAAAAACAATAACATATGTTACTTGAGTTTACGTTTGGTTGGTTTAAATTCCGTTGACTTCGGGTGAATTTCAATTGATCTTGGCCGCAGTTACTGAAAGAAACAATTTTGTACAACTAAGAGCGTAAGAAACGAAAATACGTGTTGTGCCGAATGCAATGCTTAGTAACAACAAAATCATTGTTTAGCTTTCACTCTCAGTAGATTTACATTTGCACTTTGGTGTTGTTAAATTTGATATAGTGAGAAAAATAAAAAAATAAAAAATATATATACATATAAAATAAATAAATGGACTTAAATGAAGAGTTAGAAAACTTGAATGAGTATTTAAGAACATTAAATATTAGCGCTGAAACAAAAACAAACATGGCTGAGGAACAAAAACAAAGAGAACTAGTTATGCAAAATATTAAGTTAATTCAGCCTTTTGATGGTGATGCAAACTATTTAGCATGTATTTAGATGTAATGTTCGTATTCTATGTGAAGAAATAAATAATGAAATTTGTAGAATTAAAGATTGCATTAAATTAAAACCTGTAAGTAGCTCTACTAAAACATTTTTGATAAATGAATTAGAACAACTAAGTTTGAAAACCCTCAAAAGAGAATTGCCTAATCATTTAACAGCATTAATTAATGCTAATCTAGCAACTAGTGTAAAATCTGTAATTAAAATTTTAAAAGAGAGTGATGCTTTTGATTATGAATATAAACGGGATATAAGAAACAGTTCAAGGGCTCCCCATTACTCTAATAATAATAGATTTCAAAAAGGTGGATTTGTGAACTCTACTTTAACCGATAGAAATCATCACTATCAAACATTAAATAATAACAACTTTCATACAAGAGGAGTCCCATCAGATAATACTAATTTAAGCCATAATCAATCCAGGCAGATAAATGTAGGCCAATTTTGCGCACAAAAGCATTGCCCTCATTTATTTAATAGCCCTACTAGCACAATTCCAAGCAATGTCTTGCAAACGAATTCATTGCAAGCCAGAAAGTTTAGCCCGGCTGACTCAAACCAGTACAGAATACGTATATACGGTCAACCTGAACCAATGGATCTCGATGATTCGAATTTTCAATTAGAAGCCTCGGAGAACTACCCTCAATTAAATTGACACTCAACAACAAAAAGATAAAATTTTTAATAGATACGGGTCGTCTGTTAGTTTAATTAAACCGTGTATACTCAGCAATGAAGCCATTAAAGTAAAGCCAATAATTTTAAAAACCGCAACCGGAAAAGTCGTGCTAGACAAAGTGCAGGAAACAATTGCTTTTAATAAGCAAAATTTAAAATTCTATGTGTACAATTTTTCTAACAACTACGAAGGACTTTTAGGTTATGATATACTGAAAAAATTAAATTCGAAAATAAATCTTGAAAATATCACTCTTCATTTAAGTGGAATGCTTTATAAGTTTTCAGATAGCAAGAACTCCTTAGAGAATTTTGATAGTCTTCTAAATATAATATTATAAATGATGACGACGAAGAAACAAAATTCAGATTAAGTCATATAAATATCAAGGAATGTAAAAGCCTCAAAGGTTTATTAAACAAATTTAAACACATATTCTTTAAGGATGGAGATCACCTTACTTTTACCCACAAAATTAAACATAGAGTCAAAACAATTCATGAGGACCCTATATATGTGAAATCTTACCGATATCCAGAAGTGCACAAAGCGGAAGTGGATAAGCAAATAATGGAAATGCTGAAGCAAGAAATTATTTGCCATAGCGATTCTCCGTACTCTGCAGTGCTATGGGTTGTGCCTAAAAAGCCAGATCACTCTGGGAAAGATAAATGGAGAATAGTTTTCGACTTTCGTAAGTTAAACACCATTACCGTAGACGATAGATACCCGATCCCTAACATAGATGAAATTTTAGATAAGTTGGGTAAATGTATGTACTTTTCTACCTTGGACTTGGCACAGGGCTTCCACCAAATAAATAGAAATGGACCCTGCCGACAGAAAGAAGACTGCTTTCTCTACACAAGGAGGTCACTACGAATTTATACGTATGCCATTTGGGCTGAAAAATGCCCCAGCCACATTCCAAAGGCTGATGAATACAGTATTGGAAGGGTTAATTGGTAAGAATTGTATGGTGTATTTAGATGATATTGTCATTTTTAGCACGTCCCTTCAGGAGCACATCGAATCGCTCGATAAAGTTTTCCAAAGATTATTCGATGCTAACCTTAAAGTAAAGCTTGCTAAGTGTGAGTTTCTGAAACACGAAACAGAGTTCTTGGGGCACATAGTAACCCCATAAGGTATAAAGCCAAACCCGAATAAAATTAAAGCGATATTAAATTATCCTGTACCTCAAACAGAAAAAGAGATTAAACAGTTTTTGGGTTTGGCTGGATTTTATCGCAAATTTATTGAAAACTTTGCCAAAATTACCAAACCGCTGACAAACTGTTTAAAAAGGGAAATAGGATAAATTCGCAGGATAAAGAATACCAAAACGCCATAGATACTATAAAAATATTGATTACAGAAGATCCTATATTAGTGTAACCAAATTATGAAAAACCATTTACGCTAACTACAGACGCTTCTAACGTCGCCTTAGGGGCAGTGTTAAGCCAACAAAGCCATCCTATTTGCTTCGCGAGCCGCACTCTGAATGAGCATGAACTTCACTACTCTACGACAGAAAAAGAGTTATTAGCAATGGTTTGGGCCACTAAATATTTTAGACCATATTTGTTTGGTAGGAAATTCACTATAAATAGCGATCATAGACCATTTCAATGGTTACATAATTTGAAAGAGCCAAATGCAAAGCTGCAAAGGTGGAAGATTCGCCTCAACGAGTATGACTTCGACGTAAAATACACCCCAGGAAAGGAAAGTCATGTTGCAGATGCACTTTCTCGCATTAAAGTTGAGGAATGTAATGTAGAAGAAGATGACATCGCTTCTAATTGTGCAACCATTCATTCCGCTGATGAGGACAGCGAAAGTTTTATTCACATAACTGAAAGACCCTTAAATGTATATAAAAATCAACTCAAAATAGTAAGAGGAAAACAAAATAGTAGCAACACAAAAAAAGCTTTCACGAATAATTTTACTTTGGATACGTATAAAGATCTAACCACAGATTATATTAAAGCAATAATTAAAACTCACCTTTTAAAGAACAAAACAGTTATATATATATATATGCCAATTGATAATGATTTCCTGCAGCTTCAAAATGTGTACAAATTTTTGATTAATACTAGTAGAAATAAAGTTTATAGGACAACTAAGGAATTGGAAAATATTTTTGATTATTCCGATTTTAAAACTATAGTAACAGAAATGCATATAAGTGGACTTCACCAGGGAATAGAGAAAGTTGCAAAATGTTTTAAAGAAAAATATTACTATCCAAATTATCTGAAAGAAATTTCAAACATTATTAATAGTTGCGAGCTTTGTAATCACTGCAAAAGTGATCATATCTACACTAGTATTATAAAGAGGAAAACTTTGTTTGTTTGTTTGGTTGTAATGAATAGGCTCAAAAACTACTGGACCGATTTTAAAAAATCTTTTACCATTCGAAAGCTACATTATCCACGAGTAACATAGACTTTATTTTATTTTGGAAAAAAGTAGGGTTCCGTAAGATATTTGGATTTTCGGACACAAACTGAAAAAAATCAAGCAAAGAAGTTACTTATTTTCGTACGCTGCCTAAACTACAAAAGATAGAACCATAAAATGTTATAATTAATTGTACATCTTATAAATATCTACAAAAAAGTCCGCGACACACTATACCTATCTATGTCGAGTGAGGCACAACAACTACATTTTTATTTAAAAATCTTGAATTTTTTTTTTTGGACTACATTTAAACGCGTTTATTTTACTCATGCTATTAATCCTTATCAAAATAAATTATTTCATCAATAAGTACAGTTTATGTTGATAATATTTGGTCTTTGAATGATTAAAATTGGACGTTTGGTTTTGAAGTTGTGGTGAAATTAAAATATTACGATTTCTGCTGCACGGCCCGTTGCGAAGTGGGCGTCACCAAGGGCAGGGGTGCGCGTGCGGGAAAGGGGTGTTTAGATTTATGAGTAAGGTACCCGCGCGGCTCAGACGCGAGGTCGGCTCCCTACGCAGCGGTCGTGCGCGAAGTCTAATAATTTTCATGAGATTTTTTTTAGATTTTGTTCTTAAAACTACACCTACGCAAAAGTTCTTCTCAGAGCTAAACAACAGTCCTTCTCAGAGCTATACAACAGTTCTTTTCAGGGCTAACCAACAGTTCCTTTCAGGGCTAAACAATAGTTCTTTTCAGAGCTACAATATTACACGCTATTAATATTTTCTTAAACATTTGAAAATGTCTAAGAGAGCCAGGTCTCAACTTTCTGAACATAGTTCTCAAGCACGAGCAGCAAAAATACGTCGTATAGGAGAATCTTCACCTGAACGTTAACAACGCCTTGCTGAACAAAATCAGAGAAACTCTCAGGTACGCGTACGAGAGTCGAGTGTCGAACGTTTGCAACGACTTGCGCAACAAAATCAGAGAATCTCTGAGTTACGTGCACGAGAGTCGAGGCTGGAGCATTCCCAACGTCTTGCCGAACAAAGCTTGAGAACCTCTGAGCTACGCGCTCAAGAGTCGAGGCTGGAGCGTTCCCAACGTCTTCATGAACAAAATATAAGGACCTGTCAGTTGCGCGAAAGAGAGTCGAGTGTCGAGCGTTTGCAGCGACTTAGAGCTCAAGCAGAGAGACAGCAGTTGTCCACAAATGGAGTGCGCAATCGAATTTTAGCTAACAGGAACAGACTGGCTTTCAGATATGATCCGCAGCTTGATTATGCACAACAAGCGTCCGTCCAAATCGGAGTCATGAATAAGATCTGCTCTAACTGCTCTGCCAAGAAATGGGAGGACGAACCTAATGGTATGTGTTGTGCTTCAGGTAAAGTGTGTCTTCCTAACCTTCAGGAGCCGCCACAACCAATAAAAAATCTTTTAGCTAATAACCATCCATTATCTGGTCATTTTTTAACAAACATACGTAAATACAATAGTATTTTTCAAATGACTTCGTTTGGCGCAAAAGAAATCAGGGAAGGAAATTTTATGCCCACTTTTAAAATTGAAGGGCAGGTGTATCATCTCATTGGTAGCCTTTTACCATCATCAGGCCAAAACCCACAGTTCCTGCAAATATATTTTATTTCGGATGCAGACCAGCTATCATTGCGATCAAGCATCGCACCAACCTTAAAAATGGATTTAATTCGCGAATTACAGACCACTTTGAATAATCATAACGTGTATATACAAAGTTTTAAACAAAACTTAGAACTTAACTCATCACATAATTTAAAGTTAATTATTCATTCTGATCGCACTCCACAGACAGCACACAGAGGCAGATACAATGCTCCTACTGTAAACGAGGTAGCCGTTCTCTTGGTCGATGAAGACAAAAAGAAGAAGAAGGTCCCAGGGATATAGTCTTACACGGTAGAGACGGACAGCTCAAAAGAGTTTCTGAGCTACATCGGTCCTATGATCCACTACAGTATCCTGTAATGTTTGTGACATGTGAAGACGGTTATTATTTGACTATTCCTCAGCAGGGTTCTGCGCGTAATAAAACTGTTTCGTGTATGCAATTTTATGCATTTAGATTAATGTTTAGAACTAACTCTTTTAACCCGTTACATTATTACAGGGACTTATTTAGTCAATATTGTGTTGACATGATGGCGAAAATGATATCGGAAAGATTAAATTATATTTCGCGGAATCAACAAAGACTGAGGGCTGATGACTACATCCATCTCAGAGATGCCTTAAATCATGACGCAAATGTTGACCCATCAAATATCGGTCAACATGTCAAATTGCCATCATCATTTACGGGTTCTCCGCGTTTCATGCACGAGAAAACGCAGGACGCGATGACGTACGTCCGAAATTATGGTAGACCTGACCTTTTAGCCTTAGAAACCCACACGATGAGGTCGAAAACTATTTAAATGGAAGGTACATAAGCACATCTGAAGCTGTCTGGCGCTTATTTGAATTTCCTATTCACGAGCGGCATCCTACTGTAGTGCATTTGGCCGTTCATCTAGAGAACAGCTCATCAAATTGTCCAAAACCCACGCAATACCACATTACTGGCATTTTTTTCTCACTGTAATGAAGATGAATTTGCGAAAACTCTTCTGTATCACTAGAAAGAGGCGTGGTGAAGATGTAGTTGGACATCCGGGGATAAAAAAAGATGCCGCTTTAGGTAGAGTCTACGGGATACATCCATCCCAATCAGAGTGTTTTTATCTTAGGATTCTACTGCACCACGTACGCGGTCCGACCTCAGTTGCATACCTTAAAACTGTAAACGGTATTGTCAAAGAGACGTATCAAGCAGCATGCCGTGACCGAGGTTTACATGAAAACGATGACCATTGGGGAAACACTTTAAGCGAAGCTTCGTTGTCACAGTGTCCAAAAAAACTAAGGGAGTTGTTTGTAGTCATACTTTTATTTTGTCAACCATCGGAACCATTGAAGTTATGGGATACTTTCAAAGATCAGTTCTGTGAAGATATTAGACATCGGATCAGACAACAGAATCAGGATAACACTTTACCCTTCACTGAAGTCATTTATAATGAAGGATTAATTGAAATTGAATTGAATTGATTAATTGAAATTAAACGACAAAAATTTAAGTGATTTTGGATTACCTTCTCCCGTTCGTACCCAGAATAATACTATTGACACAGTGGTACAACAGTATAACAGAAATCATCTAACAGCGTTTGTTAATGACAATGTGCCCTAATTAGTACCGGATCAAAGACATGCTTATGAGACTATTGTGGACAGCGTGAACAATAACATGGGGAGACTATTTTTTTTGGACGCACCAGGAGGCACTGGAAAGTTTTCTCGCAAATTTGATACTTGCTAAGATACGGCAATCAGGGAAGATAGCGATTGCAGTTGCTTCTTGAACGAAGGAAAAACTGCTCACTCTACGTTTAAACTCCCGCTATCCGTATCTTTAGATCAACGGTCTACATGCTCTATTCGGAAAAATGGGCCTCTTGGTAAGTTGCTGCAAGACGCGTCGTTGGTAATATGGGATGAATGCACCATGAGTCATAGAGCTCATGTGGAGGCCGTGGACCGTACTTTAAGAAACCTCCGAAGCTCTGCTGATGTCATGGGTGGTATCACTTTTGTATTTGCTGGAGATTTCCGACAAACGCTTCCAGTCGTCAACAGAGGTACGCGAGCAGATATTATGAAGGCATGTTTAAAATCATCTCACCTTTGGACACCTGTACACCATTTGAATTTGCGTACCAATATGAGAGCTCATCTACATGGAAATATGCATAGCAACTTTCCACAACAGCTGCTGAAACTTGGAGAAGGAATTTTTCCATCTTTATATTTGGGCACCGATTATGCGGTTACTTTGGATGAGTCTCTAGGCCAAATAGTCCATAATTTAGATAGTCTGATAGATGCTATACATCCTGACATCGAAAACTTAGATCAAAATGATTTTCGTTGGCTGTGTGGTAGAGCAATAGTTTCTCCCATGAATGAAACAGTCAACGAAATAAACAATTTAATTATGCAGAAAGTACCGGGTGAAGTTATGTGCTATAAATCCATAGACACCGTCACTAACATCGAGGACGCAGTGCACTACCCCCAGGAATTTTTAAATTCCCTGAACCCCGCTGGGCTACCACCTCATGAACTATCGTTAAAAGTTGGCACGCCGATAATGCTTCTCAGAAATTTGAGCCCCCCCAACATGTGCAATGGTACGAGACTTCTTATCAAGGAGCTAAAGATAATTTAATAGTAGCGAAGATTATCACCGGCCCTGCAGCTGGTGAATTAGCTCATATACCAAGAATACCCATGATCCCTACTGATTTGCCAATACCTTTCAAAAGGCTCCAATTTCCAGTAAAAATTTCTTTCGCACTAACGATAAACAAATCACAAGGCCAAACATTCAAATTAGTAGGAGTTGATTTACGAAAAGAATGTTTTACGCATAGGCAACTTTACGTTGCCCTACCACGGGTCGGGGCTCCCGACCATCAGTATATATTGTTAGCTGAAAATAATTTAACGTCAAATGTTGTTTATAGAGAAGCTCTACAATAATTTAGTTATGTATCCTAAAACAACAGGTTGCACTGCGGGACTGCAGGCAGAAGTGAACACTTTTGCCGGGAGCAAGACTTAGTTAGCGCTTTGCGGGCGGTCCTTTAGTTAGTTCTAATAGAGATATATTTAGTATCGGCTGTGCACCCGTGCGAAGCCGGGGCGGGTCGCTAGTTACATATAGGCTTCTATTCAAAGTTACCCAGAGAACGTTAAATATAGAGAATTCTCACGAGCTACGAATAGTGTGAATTGTCAAAAATGAAGTGAAACCGCGAACACTATTTCACCTCGCTCAACTCGAAGGCGGGGAAGTTCTTAACAGACCTGATTACAGTGAATTATGTACAAGTACATTGGCTCTGCTCAGTTTTTGGTTTCTGTATGAAATCAAATTGACAAATGCCGACGGCATTTTGCAAGGCATTTGCTTGTGTATTTTTATGTTCTCTTGATAAGCGAAAATTTATTCAATTTATATTTTCAAACAAATACAACCAAATAAAAAAGATTTAAAATCCAAGATTTAAAATCAAAGTAACTTTAATGCACACATTTTGTTGTGTGCGTTTTAGTAAATTTGATGAAAATTTTTACTAATTTTTCGAGTCGAAATTAATTTTAGACAAAAATTCAAAGAGCATTGAATATATGTATGTATATCAATATATGTATATATACATATATTTTGTTAGTTATATTTGTGCAAAAGTTCAATTGCATCTTCAATTCTTATAGTGTTAGAAATGTATGTATGTGCACATGCACTGCAGCAACAATGACCTACCTCACGACGCATTGCCTTATCATATTTATGCGCATTTGAATATGCATTTTTTGGTCCTGTGCCAAACGAAAATTTTTTAAATTTACCTATGTATATTACAGGGAATAATTCATATATGTATGCATTTTATAGATAGTACAAAACTTCAAAATTTAAAATAAATAAAAGAAAACTTCAAAGAAACGTATTTGCATACATATATGGGACAACTAAGTTCTATTGCATCTTTAATATAGTGTTGCACGCATATGTATGCACTGAAGCAACATGACCTACCTCACGAGCATCGCCTTATCATATTTCATGCAATAATTAGGATGTAAATATTCGAATTATCGAATTCCTGCAAATGCTAAAACAACTTCTTCTGCATATGCATCGACGCATGTGCATGTGCGTATGTATATGCACACCTGATCCCTAACTATATCTATATATCTATCAATCGATCAAATCAAAAAATTCTGTATACAAAACGCTTCATTACATTTTCATTACCAGGCACACAGGAAGATGGCATATGCAAATATAAATATTGAATTCAAGCAAAACAATGCTTATTAATATACACATATGCATGTACATACAACCGCACACACAGGGCATTCGCTTTATTCCTCAAAATGCGTATGTCGTTCAAAGCTAAAATTCTATGCCTAGCGACTACAAGAACAAAATGCAGTCATAGACACAGGCGTAGCGGCCATCATTCTAGTTGCCATAGCGCTGAACAGTCGCGGCGGCGCCGAACAGTTTCAACTATTGTACTGTGCAACAAAAACTCATCTTCAAAAAATTCATTGATAAATTCGAGCTCATAGTTCTAAGAGCAAGAACTTTCATTCATAAAACGAGCCGCCCATATGCCAATTTTCTCGACAATTCGAAAATAGTCAATATTTGAATATTTCGCGTAGAATTATTTGCCAATATTTGATAAATCTTCAATTTTTGTCAAGTCGAGTGCCCGCGGCATCGTACATATGTATGCAAAAATATATGTATGTAAACATGTCTTTCTAAATGCTCGACAGCCGCAGCTGCTGTGCGTCAAGTGCGCGCATGAGCATACAGTAAGTTGCAGAAGAAAACAAGTAGCTTAAAAAAAAGGTCTGATTCGGACATTTTAATACTAAGATAAAATTTGGAAACAATTATTTTATGTTAACTGATAGTAGGCAAATAGTTAATTAGTAGATTACTTTACGTATGTAGTTTTTCAATTGATAAAAAGTGCACAAAACATATGCATATATCTGCAGTTAGAAACTTACTCTGAAATCAGAGCATTTGTAGGTGCCTGTAAACATGTCAAGGTTACTGTACATACAATGCTGTGCCTATGAATGTGCGCTGCGCCTTTGAATGCGCGCTGGATTTCTTGCGAAGTTTTACCGTTTTATCTTGAGCTGTGGCTGGTGAGCACACATACACACAGCATATACATATGCGCAAATGTATATAAATTCACAAATTTACATTTGCATATGCCATCTTCCTGTGCGCCTGGTAATGAAGCGTTTGCTATAGAGGATTTTGATTCAGTTGAAGGGAATTCAACAAAGTTTTACAGACACCAGACAGACAGACATAACATATGTACATAATTTGGATGATTTGGAGAAATTCAAATATATAGGTCATATTAAAAAGCTACCTAGCATTCTTTGCTTTTAATCACCAACAAATTCTTATCGACTGCTGCTAAATTTACATAATTCAGCCCCTTACTGTTAATTTTTGTTGAAAAATGTGTCTGTGGTGAAATTGTCTTCGCGAGACGAGTACCCCTCGAAAATGAACACTTTCCAGTCATTAAGACTTCTCTATTCATTAACGTTCTCTGAGTTACCCCTCTGGCATACGAAATCAGAGAAAAATTTGTTTTAGACTTTTGGAAATGGGACAACGAATATTATTTGACGTGTATCGATTTATTTTCTAAACTCGCTATGGTAGAGAAGGTGAAGGCACTAAACTGGCTTGAGTCGAAAAGAACTTGACTAAAAATATTTAATACTATGGGACCCCCCAAAGTTATGAAATTTGACCAAGATCAGGGCCTAAATAACACAAACATCAAACAGTGGTGTGATCAGATGAACATAAAAATTGAAGTAACAACAGGAAAAACAGGTATCGGCGATATTGAGCGACTTCACAAAACACTCAATGAAAAATTAAGAATAATACATACATCAGAAGACAAAGAATTAAAATACTTAGAAATAGAGCAAGCAATTTATACCTATAATCATATAATTATTCACTCGACTACAGGGGAAATTCCATACAATATATTTTTAAATAAACAACCACCAAAAAATTATCCCCAAATAATCAAAGAAAAAAGAATTGAAAATATTAATAAACACAGACAAGAAAATGAAATCGATACTAATTTTTTAAATGCGGAAAATGCAAGAAAACGATTAGATAAAATATGTAATCCGTATAGGCAAGTAAGATTGTTAAAAACAGAAGAAGATGGGGAGCACCATATTATAAAATTTAAAAATCAGAAAGTCAGAAAATATAAAAACCAGTTTAAAAGGAAAAAGAAAATATATTGAGTAAATGAAAGTTCTTATTTAATTGGAATTTTATTTTTATTTATGTAAATAATAATTATTGAAAGCTATGTTAACGAATCATTTAAATCTAGCAACTTCAAAAAAAAAGAAAACAAAAAAATATAAATAATAAAAATAATTTTATAGAATATAGAAATAAAGAATTAATCGGAAAAACTTATATATAAAATGCATATGTATAGTTACGTTATATATATGTACAATGATTATTTTACAAATATATATACATACATATATATATACAAACCAAGCACTCAAAAAGGGTATACGCGCCAATTATATATATATATATATATACATAACTATTATAAATATATATATATAAGTGACTTATATACTTTATATATGTCGACTACATACATGACTCCACTCCCAAAAGTCTCTCACATTTCGTCTCTCATACTCAGAGATAGGAGCCCGAAGTGTGGGTGATGAAGTTAGGAAAATAGTATTAAGTCATTAGTATTGATTAAGCAGTAAAAGTGAAATTAAGTCAATATTTAAACCAAAACTTTTGTTTAAATCTTTCTGGCGTAGTCGGTAGGATCTGTGAAAAAAATCCTAATAAAAAACTAATCTACGTAAATACATATTCCTTGCGAAGAAGTGTTAATTATTATTTTTATTTTTAAATATCGGTTCTGAAGAAAATTGAAAGCAAACGCGCTAATAAACTGGCAACAAAACAAAAAAAATAAAAATAAAATGCTTAAGAATCAAAACAAAATATTGAATATTGAAAAGCTAAAAAGAAAAACGAACGAAAAAGGTACATGGTGCATACATATAATGTTTAAAAATTGAAATACCAAAACAAGCCAAAAAAAAAAACAAGACTTAATTAGAAAAACTTACGATCGCTTCGGAATCGGCCTTCATTTAACCTTCAATGCACATTTGCTTTGGATAATAGGCTTTGGTGTGACTTTGAATTGACCTTTCGCGCATTTCTCCTCTTCAACAAATAGTGACGAGAAAAGTTCTGATTCTGAATGGATGCTTAGAAGAGCGACGTGTGTAAAAGTAAAAAGTGAGATTCAAGAGTAACTTCATCAATAAAAAATAAGCAATTAGTTAGAAAGAGCAGTAAGTAGTGATACATTGATAACAAAAGTGACAAAAAACAAAAAAAAAAAAAAACAATAACATATGTTACTTGAGTTTACGTTTGGTTGGTTTAAATTCCGTTGACTTCGGGTGAATTTCAATTGATCTTGGCCGCAGTTACTGAAAGAAACAATTTTGTACAACTAAGAGCGTAAGAAACGAAAATACGTGTTGTGCCGAAAGCAATGCTTAGTAACAACAAAATCATTGTTTAGCTTTCACTCTCAGTAGATTTACATTTGCACTTTGGTGTTGTTAAATTTGATATAGTGAGAAAAATAAAAAAATAAAAAATATATATACATATAAAATAAATAAATGGACTTAAATGAAGAGTTAGAAAACTTGAATGAGTATTTAAGAACATTAAATATTAGCGCTGAAACAAAAACAAACATGGCTGAGGAACAAAAACAAAGAGAACTAGTTATGCAAAATATTAAGTTAATTCAGCCTTTTGATGGTGATGCAAACTATTTAGCACTATATATCGACAGCATTGATTCCATATTGCCTGAGGTTGTACCAACGCAACCAGCAGAGCGAGCTTTTTACTTCAATTGCATTTTATGTACTTTACGAGGGGCAGCGTTGGACGTCGTAAGAAGGGAGCAGCCGTCAAATTGGACAATCCTAAGAGAACTTTTGGTTGATGAGTTCGGGGAACATACACCAATTCCGACTCTTATATTGCAAGTTAGTAATATAAAATTAAGATGTAATGTTCGTATTCTATGTGAAGAAATAAATAATGAAATTTGTAGAATTAAAGATTGCATTAAATTAAAACCTGTAAGTAGCTCTACTAAAACATTTTTGATAAATGAATTAGAACAACTAAGTTTGAAAACCCTCAAAAGAGAATTGCCTAATCATTTAACAGCATTAATTAATGCTAATCTAGCAACTAGTGTAAAATCTGTAATTAAAATTTTAAAAGAGAGTGATGCTTTTGATTATGAATATAAACGGGATATAAGAAACAGTTCAAGGGCTCCCCATTACTCTAATAATAATAGATTTCAAAAAGGTGGATTTGTGAACTCTACTTTAACCGATAGAAATCATCACTATCAAACATTAAATAATAACAACTTTCATACAAGAGGAGTCCCATCAGATAATACTAATTTAAGCCATAATCAATCCAGGCAGATAAATGTAGGCCAATTTTGCGCACAAAAGCATTGCCCTCATTTATTTAATAGCCCTACTAGCACAATTCCAAGCAATGTCTTGCAAACGAATTCATTGCAAGCCAGAAAGTTTAGCCCGGCTGACTCAAACCAGTACAGAATACGTATATACGGTCAACCTGAACCAATGGATCTCGATGATTCGAATTTTCAATTAGAAGCCTCGGAGAACTACCCTCAATTAAATTGACACTCAACAACAAAAAGATAAAATTTTTAATAGATACGGGTCGTCTGTTAGTTTAATTAAACCGTGTATACTCAGCAATGAAGCCATTAAAGTAAAGCCAATAATTTTAAAAACCGCAACCGGAAAAGTCGTGCTAGACAAAGTGCAGGAAACAATTGCTTTTAATAAGCAAAATTTAAAATTCTATGTGTACAATTTTTCTAACAACTACGAAGGACTTTTAGGTTATGATATACTGAAAAAATTAAATTCGAAAATAAATCTTGAAAATATCACTCTTCATTTAAGTGGAATGCTTTATAAGTTTTCAGATAGCAAGAACTCCTTAGAGAATTTTGATAGTCTTCTAAATATAATATTATAAATGATGACGACGAAGAAACAAAATTCAGATTAAGTCATATAAATATCAAGGAATGTAAAAGCCTCAAAGGTTTATTAAACAAATTTAAACACATATTCTTTAAGGATGGAGATCACCTTACTTTTACCCACAAAATTAAACATAGAGTCAAAACAATTCATGAGGACCCTATATATGTGAAATCTTACCGATATCCAGAAGTGCACAAAGCGGAAGTGGATAAGCAAATAATGGAAATGCTGAAGCAAGAAATTATTTGCCATAGCGATTCTCCGTACTCTGCACTGCTATGGGTTGTGCCTAAAAAGCCAGATCACTCTGGGAAAGATAAATGGAGAATAGTTTTCGACTTTCGTAAGTTAAACACCATTACCGTAGACGATAGATACCCGATCCCTAACATAGATGAAATTTTAGATAAGTTGGGTAAATGTATGTACTTTTCTACCTTGGACTTGGCACAGGGCTTCCACCAAATAAATAGAAATGGACCCTGCCGACAGAAAGAAGACTGCTTTCTCTACACAAGGAGGTCACTACGAATTTATACGTATGCCATTTGGGCTGAAAAATGCCCCAGCCACATTCCAAAGGCTGATGAATACAGTATTGGAAGGGTTAATTGGTAAGAATTGTATGGTGTATTTAGATGATATTGTCATTTTTAGCACGTCCCTTCAGGAGCACATCGAATCGCTCGATAAAGTTTTCCAAAGATTATTCGATGCTAACCTTAAAGTAAAGCTTGCTAAGTGTGAGTTTCTGAAACACGAAACAGAGTTCTTGGGGCACATAGTAACCCCATAAGGTATAAAGCCAAACCCGAATAAAATTAAAGCGATATTAAATTATCCTGTACCTCAAACAGAAAAAGAGATTAAACAGTTTTTGGGTTTGGCTGGATTTTATCGCAAATTTATTGAAAACTTTGCCAAAATTACCAAACCGCTGACAAACTGTTTAAAAAGGGAAATAGGATAAATTCGCAGGATAAAGAATACCAAAACGCCATAGATACTATAAAAATATTGATTACAGAAGATCCTATATTAGTGTAACCAAATTATGAAAAACCATTTACGCTAACTACAGACTCTTCTAACGTCGCCTTAGGTTATGACCTGTTAGCATACCTAAGATAGTTCTGCAGTCCTTTCGCGAGAGCGTAAGTACGAATTGACTCAGTTTTTTGTCGTTAGCAGCATGCGTTTGTCCGTGTTAGCAGCCCCTATCTTGTACGCATGTGCAGCCAATAGATTATGACCTGTTGGCATATCTAAGATAGTTCTGCAGTCCTTTCGCGAGAGCGTAAGTACGAATTGACTCAGTTTTTTGTCGTTACTACACATGACTTTTGCTGTTTTGCATGTGGTCAGATTAGTCCACCTAGCTTCCACTCGCCTTTTCATGTAGTCGTCCATTTCATTGTATATTGTATTTAGCGGTTTTGGTATGTCGTTCCCTTGTTCAACAGCACTTTTTGCTATCTTATCTACTATTTCGCTCGCCATAATGCCTTTGTGGCCAGGTACACAGTAGATATGCAGCCTACTGTTTGCGGTTAGCCTTTCTATGGCCTCCCTGTTCCGTCGAACATTTTTGGACTTAAAACAATATGAGCTTAGTGCTTTTATTGCTGCTTGACTGTCCACGTATATATAAACTGTTGAGTTCTTTCTTGTTCTAAGCTAGCCGCGGATTCCCCACAACAAAAACTTCCGCTTGGAAGATAGTGCTGTGGTCTGGCATCTTGATAGGCTGCCTTATCTATAGTTTTGAGCAGTAAATACCCGCAACCTGAGCTCCATTTTCCTATTGAGCTGTGACCGAAGGTTCTGCAGGTGAATACTCCAGCAGCCACCAACCTCCTCGCGGATTTCGCTGCCAGGTTTTCCTCCATAAGGTCAATAAGTGGCATGCTGAGTATCATTTCCAGCGCCGGCGTTGGAGTGGTTTTCATCGCTCCTGTTATGCACAGAGTCGTTGAATTCTTTCTAGTGGCGTTAAGTATGTCAGTTTTCTTGTCGTAGTCCACCATACTAAGGCCCCATGCAGCAATATCGGCCTAACTACTGCCGTGTAGCACCAATGCATCAGACAGAGTGATAGACCCCAAGTTACATGCGTACAACGCGTTACTGGCCTTTTTTACCCTTACCTCAACATTGCGCTTCCACAGCAATTTACTGTCTAGTATTACTCCGAGGTACCTTGCATCTTTGAGAAGTAGTTCTTTGTTGCCTAGCTTCGAAGGTTCCACGTCGGGACCGTGTACTTGCTGATAAAAAGTGCCAAGTCCATTTTTCCGACGTTTATCCCTGCCCTGCGCGAGATGTCCATTGGTGTACTATTTTAAGTGTGTTTTTCATCACATTACAGAAGGTGTCCAGGTACTTTCCCGTAACTACTATAGCTATGTCATCTGCATATGGACTCTAGTTTTGTTGCCCCTCCGTCAAATTTCTTGAGCAGTTCATTTCCTACAAGTAGCCATAATAGCGCAATAGTACCCCACCTTGCGAAGGGCCTCTGCATGCATATTTGGTGACGCTCGTATCGTTCCATTCCGCTCTTATCTTCCTGCTAGATAATAAAGAATTGAATAGGAGCAACAAAAATCAAAAACAAATATCCGTGGAAAAAATAGAGGAAGGAAGCAGAGATGGTCAAAATTACAACGTTGATCTAGGAGTAGTCTTCAGAAGAAGTGGCCTACAGCTGAAATCTTCGACGGCAAAGCACGCATGCATTCTAAATGCAGCTGGAAGTGCACCAGCCCGCACTGCGGTAAAAAATGTACCGCCAACGGCAACGGGTATACTAACAGGAGCTCTCAGAGGAAGGATGACTCCCGTACCAGCATTTGAGGGCTGAAGCCAGCGCACTATACGCCAGCCAGCACTCTTGCAGCAGCAGAACGGCTCGTCACTCCCACACTAGCAAATGAGAATACAGAAGCGCTGCAAAAGAAAGTGCGTCAATTAAAATGTTTCCTCGGCTGAAGCTGATTAAAAATGTGAGGATCCCAATTCAAGCTAGTGATAAGTTCGAGGCAGCAGGCGTTCAAACGGCAAAAGAACATCAGCGACGAAGTGTAAGTTGGAGTTTACCAAATGGCTGAGCTGCTGGATGTAACGCTGAACTGCAGACGTTCGTGGAAGGCAGCAGAAGACGGAAGGGCGATCTCGAGTCCCCGTAAGAACACCACCACCCAGCCAAGTTACTCCCCCCTCTGCGACGACCAACCCGAAGCGAACAGCAACCAGTCTTGCTGTCCCTTAGAGTTGTAGAAAGGCACTGAAAATGAACCCAGAGGGAACAAAAAAGGACGCCTGGGAAAAATTATGAGGGCGGACAGACAGCTACTAAGAGGGTAAGCCAAAAGAAGCCGAAGAATAAACTACCCGAACCAAACAAAAGGAGCAAGCCGCGAACACAACATGTAAAGCCAGAAGCGATTGTGATAAAACCGCAGAAGGCCATAGTCAGAAGCATATCTGCATATCTGCAGAAGGACATGCGCGCAAAGATTACAACGGATGAATCAGTCAAAGAAAGGTCCGTCAGGAAAACGAAGGTTGTGGCCATACTTTTGGAGTTTGGTAGGGGAGACAAGATTACACCAGAGATCGTGCATCAGCTGAGAAACACTGTGCAGGACATGGCTTCCATCGCGAAGTTAATGCCGAGCGCCACGACTAAGATACGAGGTCTCGACATCTTGACGGCCACGGCGGAGGTGGAAACAGAAGTCCGGAGGCTGCTCACAAACTAAGAGAAGCAGATACAGGCAAGGATTACGGCGCCAAACGCGCGGGAACAGAAGGTGCCGTGAAGCTCACCGAGATGGGCGATATAAAAATTGGCTGGATCCAAGCCAAGATGAGAGCGTGTGAACAAATAAAGAGATGTTATCGCTGCCATGGGATAGGGCACACACAATGAAACTGCACTGGCCCTGGTAGAAGTGTTACGTGCATCATATGTTTAAAATCGGGGCATCCTTAACGTAGACCGATCAACGTCCAGGTTCAAGGAGATGCTCTCTAGTTAAGAAATTATGAGAGTACTCGAAGCAAACATGCACGAAAGTCGCACAGCACACGCTCTGCTCGAACAGATAACTGTCGAGGAGCTAAATGCAGCTTTCATCAGCGAGCAGTACGAACGGATCTTCAAGGGAACTTGGTTCGAGGACGAAACAGGAACGACCGCGCTCTGGTTACCAAGTGGCAGTAAAGTCGAGATCATACAGTGCAGAACCGGCTACTGCTACACATATTTTCGAAGTGAACATCTCAGAATGCGGAGTTGTTATCTCACCCCCAGTGGCAGCATTAATAGAACGAAGCTGAAATTTATTGAGAATAAGATTCGCGAAATAGGTGGCCCCTGTACGGGGCTGGAGACTTCAACGCCAAAGCAGTCGAGTGGGGCGCCCCTGCTACGAGCCCACGGGGAAGGCATAGCAGGCTAGATATGGCCGACAGACTGGGGCTCGTGGTGGCAAACAAAGGTAACGACACCCCTTGAGGAAGAACGATGTGAACACAGTACACTTGCTATCAGCGTGGTAACTGATAGCTGCCTTATGCCGCACACTTGTAGTGACGCAAATTCCCTTGCATGCATCATGATGCAGCGCACGCATCAGCGGGAAAAGCTACGCTCAAAGAAACAGACTGTGTAAGAATGGACACCAGAAATCGCAGAGCTCAGACAAGCCTGGGTTACAAAATTGTAACGGGGAAGCTAAACTCCAACCCCACATCCCCAGATCTAGACAGTGATGCCATCAGCAACATCGGAGACAAACTGCTTCCCACACAGCCTTTGCTGCACGGGGACCGAGACCCTCAAGCTAACGTTAATCAGTAAGGGTAAAGGTGACCCAGTGCAACCCTCAGATTGGCGCCCGCTTGCATGCTTGACAGCGCCGAGGGCTGTCAGCAAGGCTAAACGGCTTTCGACGTGGAAGATCGTCCCTTGGCGCAATAGAGGAGGAAGGGGCGGTAGCAGCATAGAGGCACATCAACGTCCTGGCAACGCTTGTACGAAATGCCTTTAAAAGCTTGCGGTGGGCGGACATAAAAGTACTGTGACATACCTGACCTACCAAACTAAAGCGGTAAATTCTGGATCTATTCTCGGCCCCAATCTCTGGAATCTGGGCTACGATGAGATCCTCATTATGGAAATGTCAGAAGACACACATCTTGTAGCATACGCAGACGATATAGTGGCGATCATATCAGCGAGGGCTACCGAGGATGCCAGAAGGAAGCTTAACCAAATCATTTTAGGGCCCGAATTTTGGCTTGACGACCACGGCCTGCAGCTCGCAAAACATTACACCGGAGTAATCCAGGTGAAACGGGGCCACATATCACTCGAGGTCAGCATGCGACTAGGCGACACATCTCTAGTAGCTCAAAAAGCGGTGAAATATCTGGGGAATCAACTTGATTGCTGCTCTACGTTCTGGGCCCAGATACAGCACGTGGCTTTTGAAGCAGCGAAGATCACGGGAATGCTGAGCAGACTAACGGCGAATATCGGCGGACCAACCTATAGGGAAAGAAGGCTAATAATGGCGACCACAAACGCAATACTAGTGTACGGAAGTGAAATATGGAGAGATGAGCTAAACTGCGAAACCAAATGCAAAGTACTGGAGGCCATGCAACGAACAGTGGCACTCAGAGTAGCTGCAGCCTAACACACTGTCTCAGGCGCAGCAGTTCTTGTGATCAGCGGGGAGATACCTATCGACCTCATGGCCCGAGAACGAGTGGATGCGTAGAGTTCTAGGAAAAAACATGCCACCACTAACACCGCGAAACGGAGATGCCAAACCATGCAGTGGTGACAAAGCCGATGGGACATTGAATCGAGTGGCAGATGGACGGCAAGGCTGATTCCTACAATAGGTAAATAGGTTCAAAGAAACTTCGGGGAAGTAGGCTATTTCATGACTCAGTTCCTTTCGGGTCGCGGATACTTCCTGACATACTTATACCGCATCGGTAATGTAAGTGACTATATACCCGAAGCACCGAATGATTACGTCGAACACAGGTTCTTTAATTGCGACAGATGGCTCGCGGAAAGAGAAGTTTGGAAGGAACAGATTAGCGACATAACGCCGACCAATGGGACCGGCAAGATACTTGAACCCGAGGAAAATTGGAATGCTGTTAAAAGCTACGTTGAAAGCGTTTTACGGAAATATTGACCTCGACAAAGTACAAAAAAACGAAGCCTCACAGGCAGAGGCATAAGAATACGAGCCTATGGTATAAAGCTAGCTACAAGCATGGAGGACCCAGACATGCGTGAATAGAACAGACATCGTTCTGGGCCCTTCCGAAAGTAGTCCCGGGAGGGAGTCTCCCCAGAAGAGGAGGAGGAAGTGTTTTAGTGGCCACACCACTCGCCGCAGTAGACGACGGTCGCTGTAAATAAAAATGCATTGTGAAGCCCCACCAAGCAACAAAAAAAAAAGAAGTGGGATAAAAGCATATTTTAAGTGAGCTCATCTCATTGCGTTTGTAAATGTGAATTCCACTTACGTTAGCTTGTCTTCTTAAACGTCAGTTGCTTTGAAAGAGTATAAAGCAACGTACTCGTAAACTAAAGTTGCAATAGTTCGCGTTCGCGAACGCATTAAACCACGCAATCTGTTATATCGGCATCACAAACTTAGCATCGCTATTTTCGACGATGCAATTGAGATTAATACAATACATTTTCCAATACGGGTGAGAGTGAAACGTATGTGAGAAACATTTATATTGAATTTAACTTCTGTAAAATATATACTAAATACGATTACATCTTGCCTAGGTTTTTAGTGATTGACAACACGACTCGAAAATAGGGGGATATTTCCCTACTAAAAAAAGAAGCACAGCACCGCGAACAGGTTTTACGAGAATTCAAAGAAATATACGGCGATTTTAAATTTAGCCGAGACGATATTACCCACGAATTTCTCAACCTAATGGTTACTTATAGACGGATTAAGAAGATAAATATTACTTCTGGGGAGATAGCTGGTACCTGGGAATGTTTCGAGGATTTCGATGTGGTTTACTGAACGTGTAGTGACGTATTTGTACCAGAAAGCTTATTGGACTTAAATTTAAATACTATATTGTAATCTGCAATAGCTGATGAATATGTACAGGAGAAATCCTTGTTCTTCAATTCAATTGCAATTTTGGTACGATCTCTACTTTTATAAAAGTTTTAATTACCATTAATTTCAATTTTGTGGTTTTCTGAAAAGTACTATGGCGATTCACGAATAGTTGATAAATGTGACACTAGAGAAATTATTAGATAAGATATATGTATATGTCCAATTGTATAGGAAATTTTAATTTTTTGTAATGCTTTTCTCAGTCTTACACAACAACGCTGACTCTCTTTGGTTGTAACGATCTGCAGAAAAACTTATTTGTCGGATAATTTTGTCTTAAACATATGCATGCAACAATGCATACATACATACATATAAACTGATTTATAAAATAATGAAAATTGTGTTTTTTTTTAACTAAAAGTGGTATTTTAATTTTGCGTTTATAAAGTCAAACTGATAGAAAAACGTTGGCCTTTAAGAACGGCTTCTGGCCTTCCAGGTGCAGTTTTGGAAATTATAATGTCGTTGCTTGAGGGAATCTGACTTTCGGAGTATTCATAGCTAACATCGCCGAGTCCTTCGCAGCTTATTATTATATTGTGAAGAATACTAGACATTATTATGTGTTTTACAAGTTTTATGTTTTTTATATTGGCGTTATTTAATATGCGATATTTCTTCTTCAATATACCGAAAGCCTGTTCGACGACACGCTTGTGGAACGCAGAACGGTGTTAAACTTTCTTTCTATCACATGATCCCATTGCCTCTGTAGAGTACTATTAAAAATGGTTTAAGTTTGGTTTTATTTGGATACGAAATAGTTTGGCTTACAACCGCCTTTCAAAATGGACGTGCCTTAAAGACGACTGCGTCGTGACATCCTCCTAGATAACCCACCAAAGCGTAAATGAAAAGCAGATTACTGTCTATGATTGCCTAAATATTGAATACGAAAAATTTGATAAGTGTGAAGATAACATGTATGCAGAATTTACTTGAGTTATCATGGAGTATGTACTATTATGATTGTAAAGCTTATCCAATCTTTGGTGGCTTAAGATATTTTAAAATGGGTACCATCTAATCACCCCAGCACAAACGAGAAAAGTTGAATCCTTAAAAATTCGAAGCCCTCCATCACATATTTTCGTTGTTCTTCGTTTCTAGGGAGTTATCTGTCCCCTATAACTGTAAAATATCGAAAAAAATGTCAAAAAAAATTTAGAACTTAAAACTAATTAAGAATTTCTTATACTATAGATCGTCAACCGTGACGACTCTATTCTTTGCGTTCAAGCGCTGGGAAAGATATACTTACGTTGCTTTTGACGCGTTTTTCTTAAAAATATATTTTTCGAGCTGGCGTACACGATAACTCAAAACGCCTTTTTTATGATATTACTTTCTATGTGAGTTTACAATTCGAAAATATTTCGAAAAAATAATTTTTTTGAAGCAAATATAGGAGGAAAATTTGCCCCAAAATTCATTTTTTTTAAGCATTTTATTTCGCGAATTTGTTTGTTATTTTTTCATTTTTGTTTAATTCATATGGGAATTATGACACTAATAACAAAACAAAGTTTTGGTTTTTTGTATTCAGGTCACTGCCGCCGATGCTACAATACGCATCTTCATATAGGAATTGGGTATCCACCCATCCGCGGAACGGCGGAATTGGTTGCCACCCAAATACTATGTGGAGAGTACCGTACCGACAACCTGGCAGTAGGTATAAAATGCTTTCTTTCTCTACAATGTGGAGGCTAACGATGGATCATTCTACATGAAGAAACCCCCTTTCGGGAAATCCTCCCGCAACCGACGGCTCGGGCATCGGATGTGAATGACTATATTGACAGCTATGTTTGGAAAGCTATCGGTGAGTCAAAAGACATGCCGATGTTCGAGGGTAAAAGCGTGGTGGACGGCATCCAACGCTTTTTCCCGAGAATGGCTGGAAAAAGAGAGTGAAAATTCGAAAATTGCGAACGCAGCAAGCTCGTTCTTGTTGAGAGTAGCAAAGAAAGGCTGGCACGAGCGAGTGTCTGGATTCCGAGTCCTTCCTGTAGTTCAGCAGAACTCCTCACACGCATTCGTGTTCAGAAAAAAGATCTTGACACGACTCTCTGGAGAGTATACTCATGCACCAGGCAGAAATCCGCTACCACTTCGGAGACGGGTTTCCACCTGGTATTGGGTATCGATCTTGGGTCCCTTAAGGGGCTGAAGTCGAAGTACCGTCCTCACCTACATCTGGGGTGAATCCATTTCCGTGTCCAGGATAAGGTGGAGGACAAAGCGTAAGTATACTCAGTCTCACGACTGAAGTAATATTTATACAGATAAATCTGCAGCATAGGAAAGCGTCTACTGCTCTTCTGTGGCGTAGGCATGAAAAACTGTAAACAAACCCACACAAAATATTAATACAAGAACCATGGGTATGCCACAAGCGAGTCTGTGGTCTAGGTGCTATCTCGTGGGGGCCAATACTTCATTGTGAAGGGAATGTGAGACCGTGAGCATGTATTATCATGCCGAGGCTGATCGAACACACGATGTCAAAAGAGCTAAGCTCCGAAGATATCGCTGTTACAAAAATAATGTACTGGAAGATTGGGAACAGTGTCGAAGCTATCATAGTTTCGGCTTACCTACCCTACGACTCTTTACAGCCACATCCTTCGAGGAAGCTAAGAGGAGTAGTCAAGTATGTGGAATGCAATAATCTGGGGCTAATAGTGGCTGCGATGCAAATTCAGAGAACATTGTATGGGGAAGCAGCAAATGCAGCCCCAAAGGTCTCAAGTTATTAGATTTTATCCTGTCATCCGATTTGATCATTCAAAATACTGGTAACAAACCAACTTTTGTGAGCAGAAGAAGACAAGAGGTTATTGATTTAACACTTACCCGCAGCCGCCGTAGCAGAATGGGTTGGTGCACGATTACCATTCGGAATTCACAGAGAGAACGTTGGTTCGCATCTCTGTGAAACATCAAAATTAAGAAAGACATTTTTCTAATGGCGGTCGCCCCTCGGCAGGCAATGGCAAACCTCCGAGTGTGTTTCTTCCATGAAAAAGCTCCTCATAAAAATACCTGCCGTTCGGAGCCGGCTTGAAACTGTAGGTCACTGCACTTGTCGAACAACATCAAGACTCACACCACAAATAGGAGGAGGAGTTCGGTCAAACACGCAAATAGGGTGTACGCGCCAATTACACTAGTTTACAATTTTTCACTTTCAAAAATGGTCCTCGATCAAAAAGCGTTTTTTTAACTAATTTAAGGTCGCTGAAACCAAAAATGAATTTTATTGTTTTTTCAAAGAACGGTTTCCGAGATATTCCCAAAAAACCTGTTGCAGTGCGCGCCATTTCTTTGAAGTGCATAAATTTGGAAAGGCACACATATAACCTACATGGTAATATATAATTCGTATCAATGGAAGCCATAGTTTTCGCAAAACAGCTGTTGAAAGTTAAAGAAAGGCATTTTTGACGTTGTTTACTAAATTATCAAGGCTTATTAACTTTTTTCTGGAACAAAAAATTTTTTTATATCGACGTAAGATAGGTTTTCTGAAAGACAATTTTGTCATCTCCATTTTAAGCCTAAGTTTGTCTGAAAAAATTATAGAAGTTATAACGTATTATGTGAATGAAGACAATTTCATCGTCTGTCGTATATCCTTTTGATGTATATAATACGGTTTCGAACAAAAGTAAATCATGCCAGCCTGCGCATTGAGTCACGCACAATAACTGTTCTTAGGCTCACTATAACTAAAAACAATATTTATTTCATACAAATATATATATATGTATATATATATGTCGCAGAATAGGGTTATTTGCTCATTGTACCAATTCCAGCTAAATAAGACCTAGGTATGACCATTGTATGTCTGTGTATATTTTTCGGTGGCGCCATATTGCTGCAAGCATAAATTTGTGCACGACGACAGAGGGATGATGAAGAATTTTGTGAAAGCTTTGGCAAAAAAAACCGGAAAACACAGCCCTTAAATACTTGAAAACCAAGTTCCCAAGATTGCCAACAGAGAAAATCAAAGCGGGTATATTCGTCGGTCCACAGATAAAAAAATTGTTTACGGACACAGAATTTCAACAATGCCTTGACAGTTCCGAAGCTAAAGCTTGGAAAGCTTTCCAAAAAGTTGTTCATGGATTCTTGGGAAACAACAGGAGCAACAACGACCGACCGTCAATTGATTCATACCTACAATGATGAAATACTTTAAAGCTTTTGGTTAGTATTGTAAAACGTACATACTCCAAAATATATTAATCATATAAATAGTTTGGAAAATTATGGGAAAATTTACAATTAACTTTGTTTTTATTAACAGGTGCTCGCATGTCGATAAAAATGCACCTACTTCACAGTCATTTGGATTTTTTTCCCCCGAATTTGGGGGCTGAACAAGGCGAGCGATTTCATCAAGATATTGCTATGATTGAAAAGCGTTATGAGGGCTTTTGGGGTCAAGAAATGATGAGCGACTACTGCTGGATGCAACTTCGTGAAGATTCCGTGCAACATAGGTAAAAGAAGAAGTGCGAGAGTAAAAGCGTATTTTCGACCTCAAACATAGCCATGTCAAAAGCTGCAAAATCACACTTGTTGACTTTATGGGTCATAACTTCTACAATTGTTCGTCGATTTAGACAAACTTAGGCTCAAAAAGTATTTGACAAAATTGTCTTTCAGAAAACCTATCTTATGTCGATATAAAAAAATTTTTGTTCCAGAAAAAAATTAATAAACTTTGATAATTTAGTAAAAAACGTCAAAAATGCCTTGTTTTTAACTTTCAACAGCTGTTTTTCGAAAACTACGACTTCCACTGACACGAATTATATATTGCCATGTAGGTTATACGTGTGCCTTTCGCATTTATTTATGGACTTCAAAGAAATGGCGTGCATTGTGTTCGAGATTGCAGGTAATAACTGCACTATTGCCCAAAAAACAGGTTTTTTGGGAATATCTCGGAAACCGTTCTTTGAAAAAAAAAAAAAATTCTTTTTGGTTTCAGCGACCTCAAATTAATTTAAAAAACGCCTTTTGGTCGAGGACCATTTTGGGTGTAAACTAGTGTTATATATATAATATAAAAGGTCAGTCGGAAATCAAATCAACCGCTGGCGAGTTTTGGAACAGGACTCTCTTTCTGATTATCCTCTTATCGAACTCCGACTAGAAATTGATACAATATCAATACCTTCCGGTAGGAATCCTCGAAATGTGGACTGGAACAGGTATGGTGAGGTTGTAACAGAGCGTTTGCCAAACCTGAAAAAACTCAAATCAGTAGAAATGATTGAGGATGCAACTAAGAAATTAGAAGGTACTTGAATGAAATGCTTTGAGGAACAGTGCCCACTTAGGCAAAGTAGACAGGAGAAAGCGGTTCCTTGGTGGAACTCTGAACTGTTGAAACTTCGTGTACGGTCCAGAAAACTTCTTAATAAGGCCCACAAGAGCCAAACAGAAGAGGACTGGGCTAATCATCGACTTACAGAGAGAGAATATAAGAAAAAAGGACGGAACGCTTAACATCAATCCTACAGAAATTTCTGCAGTAACGTCGAGGAAATGAGGGAAACAGCGAGACTTTATAAGGTCCTTCATCTAGACCGCTCATCTAGACAGCTGGATTCCATTCGAAAACCTGATGGTTCATACACCATTTCCAAATCGTGTTGAAAAGTTTAGAACGAGTGGTGGAGAAACATATTCGAGTGGGAGTATTGCCGAGAAGTCCACTTAGTAGAAATCAACACGCTTACCAGGGCGGAAAATCATGTGAATCAGCCTTACACGATGTTGTTAGCAAGATTGAAGCCGGTGTGGAAGCTGACGAATACACAATGAGCGTGTTCGTAGACATCGAGGGGGCTTTTTATAATGCCAATTTCGGCTCAATATGTTCTTCTGCCGCACGACACGGAGATAATTATCTCTCAAACCATTGTAAAATGGATATATTCCATGCTCTCTGAAAGGCTGTTAACTGCTGGAGAGAACAGTGACGAACAAATCGCAGTCAGGGCCAAGCAAAGATATCCCCGAGGAGGTGTTCTGTCTCCGCTGCTGTGGTGTTAGGTCGTAGACTCTCTACTAGCGGAGATGCAGGAACTCGGTTTTCATGTCCAAGCATATGCGGACGACGTCTGTGCGCTAACATCGGATAAATCCCTACGGAGGATTTGCACGGAAGTGCAGAGGATTCTGGGCAAAATCGATGACTGGTGCATGAGACAAGGTCTTTCCGTTAATCCGAACAAAACAACCATAGTCTTGTTTACGAGAAAATGGAAATTGGATGGACTCAGTCTTACAACAATGAAAGTTGTGACATTTGGTCTTTCCGATGAAGTTAAATAGCTAAGTAATATTGGATAAGAAGCTAACTTGGGAGACACACGTTTCACTGAAGGGAAATCGCGCATTTAAGATTTTTCAGCAATGGCGCAGAGCCTTTGGTAAAACCTGGGGTCTGAAACCGGCTGTGGTCCTATATACACAGCACTTATCAGACCAATCATCACTTACGCTTCTGTGGGTCGGTGGGGACAGAGTATGGTTAAGTCCACAATCCGGGAATTATACAGGCTGCAAAGAAGTGTATGTTTATGCATTACCGGGGCCATGAGTACAACCTCTGGTAATGCCCTAAATGCTATGCTTGATTTGCTCACCCTGGATCTTAAGATACAGCAGGAAGCAATAAAAGCAATGTGTAGACTCCATAAATATGGTTTCTGGCATGTAGACGGAACTTCGGGACACAGAGAAATCGTTAAGTTGCTATATAAGCAGTATCCACTGTTTTTGGCACCTAAAGACGACCTGATACCCACAGTTTCATTTGGAAGGAAATTTGATGGAGCAATCCAGAATGCATGCAGGGAGGTTTGACGGATATTTTCTTTACCGATGGGTCCATGAATGAAATAGGGTATGGAGCCGGATGGTAGTTAGCCTTATTACGCAGCTTGATTCTGTCGCAAGACAAAACAGGCTTTTTCTTATATGGGTTCCAGGACACTCCGGTGTTCAAGGAAACGAAATTGCCGATGAATTGGCCAACCGTGGATCAGCGGCTCCCCACAAAGGCCAGAGCCAATAATCGAAATCAGATCCGCAGGAGTCATGAATTGGATCACCGATTATGTAGGCAATCTACATAAAGAGCGATGGTCCGGTCTAGAACGCTGCAGAACTGCAAAGTGTTTTGTGACAAGTCCGAACAGAAAACTGTCAAACTTTCTACTAAAACTTAGAAGGAAAGACATTCGGTTGATGGTCGGCATCATTACAGGACACAACCCATGGGGTCAGCATTTGACCACCATGGCAATCATTGAGGACCCAGTGTGCCTGTCATGCTTGGAGGAGGCGGATAGCACTCAGAACTTGATGTGTCCTGCCTTTGCTAGAGCACGACTATGAGTTTTGGGTCCCGATGTCAAGAGAATGAGTAATATTCGTTCTCTAAAACTGTAAGATATTTACATATTTGTCAAAGAATCCGGAAAATACTCACAGGACTAACTATCTGTATCTCTGTCTCTATTATTTCCTTTAGCCTGAGTGAATTAGGTGCCACTAAGTTTCCTGGTGCTCCTTGGCTCGACCTTTTCAAATTCCAATTTAAAAAGAACGCAGTTGTTCTCTACGAGATGAGTTTGGCTCAATTTCGTGCTCTCTAGGGGCTGCGGTAAGGGACTACGATACGTCCGTCACTATATGCAGCATTAACATGGTTCGGGTGCTTGTCGCTTGTAAATAATAAGCAAAAGTAACAGGAGATCCATGAGAAGTTTAGTAAAATTCGTGTGATCAATCAAATGAGTAATTTATTTTGCCTTTTTTAAATATCACTCTCCAAATACCAACAAAAGTAATTAATTTTTTATAATGTAAAATCTTTCATCTCTTTATTTTTGTATTTTGCGTGCATGGAAAGGGCCTTTAAAATATTTTTGAAGCATTTTAATTCTCTTTGATAATTTGTGCTATTAAAAGCCATTTTATGGGGCTGCCTGAGAAAAAAAATATTAAGGCGTTAGAAAATTATGGAATGTAAATAATAAAATTATATTATATTAAATAACTATAATAATTGCAATGGCGGCCGCCGTAGCCGAATAGGTTGGTGTTCGGAATTCAGAGAGAACGTAGTTCCGAATCTCGGTGAAACACCAACATGAAGAAAACAGTTTTTTCTAATAGCGGTCGCCTCTCTCGGCGGACAATAGCAACCTCCGAGTGTATTTATGCCATGAAGAAGCTCCTCATAAAAAATATCTACCGTTTAGAGTCGGCCTAAAACTGTAGGTCCCTCCATTTGTAGAACAACATCAAGACGCACACCTCAAAGAGGAGAAGGAAATCGGTCAAACACCCAAAAGGGTTGTACGCGCCAATTATATTTATATATTAGGTCCGCAACTAAGTTTTCGCTGATGGTAATATATTACAACTTTATTCTGAAAACATGGTTACAAGTGAATCATTGAAAGTATTGCCCTTCGCTGGCCACTATTTTTCCCCATCTTTCTGGTAGAGCTCGTATACCGTCGCGGTAAAACTGTTCATCTTTTGAGGTTATCCACGGATCAAGCCATTTTTGATGCCTTCATATGAATGGAACTGCTGGTCAGCTAGAACATGTGCCATCGAAAGGAACAGGTGATAATCGGACGACGCAATATCTGGAGAATATAGCGGGTGGGGTAGGATTTCCCATTTGAGTGTTTCCAGGTAGTTTTTGACGGGTTAGGCAACGTGAGGCCGAGCGTTGTCATGCTGTAGAATCACTTTTTCATGCCTCTCCGCGTATTGCGGCCGCTTCTCGCGCAGTGCTCGGCTCAATCGCACCAATTGAAGTCGATAGCGATCCCCAGTGATGGCATCGCTTGGTTTTAACAGTTCATAATAATTAACACCAACTTGGTCGCACCAAATACATAGCATAACCTTCGCGGCGTGAATATTCGGCCGAGGCGACGACGTAGAAGCATAACCGGGCAGTCACCATGACTTTCTTTTCTTTGGCTGTAATGAATCCATTTTTCATCACCCATCACGATGCGATAAAGAAACCCCTTTCTTTTTTGCCGCTGGAGCAGTTGTTCACAGGCAAAAAAAACGACCTTCAACATCCCTTGGTTTTAACTCATAAGGAACCCAAGTCCCTTGTTTCTGAATCTTTCCCAAAGCATGCAATCGCTTGGAAATGAATTGGCGGGTAACTCCTAATACTGAATCACGCTCATCTTGCGTTTGACATGGAACCTCATTGAGCAATGGCTTCAATTCAGCGTATTCGAAGGTTTTTGGCCTTCCTTCACGCGGACGGTCGTCAACATTAAAATCACCGTCCTTGAAGCGACGGCACCAATTTCGGCACGTTGTTTCACTTAAAGCAGCATATCCATAATGTTTTTGTAGCCCTCGATGCGCTTTAGCCGCCGTTTTTTTTTCCAATGAAAGAGGAAAATCAGCACTTCACACAAATGACGATTATCCGCCACAAAATCAGACATTTTCACAAAACCAAAAGTATATGATACCAAACCAAATCACTAATGTGTCGAAGCAGTTTGTTTACCGCATGTCTAAGCTTGGTTTATTACGTTTAGGTTATGTTAGAATCGACTAGCACACACTGCTAGCGGCATCTATTGACAAACAGCGGTAACTTAGTTGCACACCTAATACATGTATGTATATATTTATATAATAATAACAATTTTAAAGTATACTTACGTACCTACGCATTTTGGTATTTATGATATGTGGTATGCATTTATGATACGTATGTCGTTTCTACACCGTGGTCTAGGATACTATTTTTTGTATATCTTTTCTTTTGTGGGCATTTTCCGTCAGTTCTTTTTTTAGTTTTCTGATTGTAAAGAACGTTCTTGGCCTGAAAAATAATTTTCTTACTTTAATGCCGCAATGAATTTTTGAAGCTTGGTCAATGTGTTTTTTTGACAAAATTGTTTATAATGAGCAAACCATCTTCATTCATTGCTTTGAATACTGCCTGTAGACCACATATGTGATCCATCATACTACTACTGGATATAGATAAACCAATCCCACTTAGATGATTTGTTGAGGAGTATGATGGATCTTGCCTACTTCTGACAGATGTGCTGGGAATATCGTCTCAAAATTTGTGCTATGTACAATATATCCGGCTAAATGCTCCAAACCATCGTATTCCAGGCCGACAGATTATAGTTCTTCAACCAGCCAGGGCTTTGAGGGATCATTAAACCTTCATAATATAATATCTGTGAAAGGATTGCAATTTTTATATAACACATTAATTATATTATATGTACTTGTTCTACTTTGTTCTATAGATCCAAAAATTACCTGTAAGTGGTGGTTGTGAGATTCCCAAATCAGGTCTGTCATCTATTTCGACATTTGCAGAGTTAGATAATACACCTTTATTTGTTCCAAGTAAATACATCCTTACACGGTATTTAAATTGCTGATAGTCTGGCTGATCATGCAGATCAACTTTGAATCGGATAACGCCAAGAAAGTTTTCAAGAATATCTTGGTTAATTCAATATGTGAGCAGATATTTAACAATTAAACAACTTTTAACATCCGCGAACAACATTTGCAAATCGTTATTCGACTATATGATTCCTCAAAGCAAACGCTTATTGCTTAGGTTAGGTTAGGTTATGCCGAAGCCACGCAGAGACCATTTTGATTCATAGCGATTCCAGATCAGAGTCCAATTTAGCGAAAATGTGCATCACTCAAGATGCGCATACTGTTCGCGAATTTTAGGAGTAGCTCGAGCTCCAGTACAGGGATAGATTCTGCCCTTTCAAAGCTAGAAGCACCCAGGTAGCATAGTCGAGAGAGCCGGACAGTAGCATAGAAGATACTCCAAGGCTTCTCTTGTACCCGGCTCATTAAATTTCTTGCAAACGTCGTTAATGGTTAAATTTAGCTTGTAAGTGTGTGCTGCAACTAGGCAGTGCCCTGTTAATATTACCAACTAAAGTTCTACAGTTTCTTCAATCGAACGATATAACCGATTTAGTATACTTGTCATCATAAGCATGTTTACACATGATCCTGGCATCTTTGCAATTGGTTAGGCTGAGCCATCTGCCCTTTGCCTTTCTTAGCATGTGTTCCTCTAGTTATTTTGGAATTGTGCGAAAGGGTTTTAGTATCTGACTTATTTGGTCCCCTGCAAGTTTCGGGCATTGTTTAACAAGTATCTCAGCTTGAAACGCAATACAATTTTTGAATTACTTTTTGAAGCTTAATTCCGCACAATATATGCCAGCGCCAATGCCCTCTTCCATTTTCGATCCATCAGTGAATACATTGATGATGTTACTCCTCGCAACCAAACATTTGCGCCATCCATCGTCTTCGCTAATGGCCTTTAGTGGTTTTCCAAAACTCATAGCTGAAACCATATAGTCTGAATTGACTGTGGCATTCCCAGTAGTAGAGCTATGTGCGAAGGTTCTAGAGGTGAGCTGTTTGGTTGCTTGTAGCCTTACAGCTGAGTTTGCAGCTTGATTTTCTGCATAGAGATCAATTGGTGTTAGGTTGAGGATAGTCTCGAGAACTGCCATTCGATGGATTTCATAGCCTCTGTGATGCAAAGCGCGGAGATCAGTTGAACTTTTACTAATGGCCTGAGATATAGTATGTTTTCTTCTTTACCGCCTTCCACCACACCAGTATGCCATTTAGTATTATAGGTCTAACAATTGCAGTGTAGCACCAGTGCATAAGAGCGGGTATGCGTATAAAGCATTTGTGCCCTTCTTCACCCTCTCCTCAACATTGGATTTCCTTGTCAATTTGTTGTCCATCATTACTCCTAGGTACTTGGTGCAGGATTTCAGGGGTAGAGAGATGACGTTGAGTGAGGGTAATGTTCATGATGGAACTTTGTACTTCTTTGCAAAGAGTCCGTTTTTTCAGCATTGACGCCCAGGCCCTCACTGCTGGCCTAGTTGTGAATTGTTTTAAGAGCGTCGCTCATTAGAGCGCTTAGAGTAGATAGGCACCTTCTTGTAATAACTATAGCAATGCCATCTGCATACGCAATCAGTTTTGGAGCCTTACCTTCCAATCGCGTGAGTATTTGGTTTAGACTAGTAACCAGAAAAGTGGTGATAAGACACGCCCTTGAGAAGTCCCTCTGCGTGCTTCCCTCGTTATAATAGTCTCATTCCATTCGTTTCTGCTGTTCAGGGGACTTGCAATCCAGTGATATATGGCAGGATCTATTTCTACACCATTAAGGCTTGCTAAAATAGCGTTAGTTGATACATTGTTGAATGTTGAAGGGAATATGCTCCTTATATTCTACGTTGAAGACCAGAGCATGTCGTGCAGTATCCGTGGATCTGCCCTTAATTTACGCGTGTTGTGATTTGACAGCTCTTAAGGACTTAACCTGTACCCTATGTGATTCAAATAATTTGATTACCCAATCTAGTCTTTCGTGGGTAATTGCGTCTGTTTTAGTGATACCCACTGCCACCTTGGCTGGATCGGTATTGCTTACGTCAACACAGCCTTGAAAGTGGGTGCTAATGAGATCCTCTATAGATTCTGCGCTCTCTCTTTCCTGACAAGGTTAGGTACACAAGGATGCTTTGACAATGCTTTTTTCCATACCTGCGCAGAAGTCCTTCTAGGAATTTCTGTTGGCAACACGGATTACCTATTTAAAGAGCCTAAGTACATCTCTATATTTTTCCAAATAACTTCAAAGGTTGCGTTTTGTTCGTGTTGGGAGAAAGAGATGTTGTACACTTCAGTTAAGGCCGATGTAAGCCTGGTAAGCGAAACTTCCATGTCTTGATGCAAATTTATCGGTGCATTGTTTCCCATTTCCTTTGTCAGAATCTTTCCATAAAGGTCCCAGTTAGTGTTTCTGGGATTCCTCAGAACTTTACTGATCTTAGTGAAATGGAAATCAATATTAAACCTGATGTAATTATTATCTCAGAATGAGGGTTCTTCTAGAACCTTCCAGTCCCTGGTTATAGTGTTATCATCAGTGAAGGGAGCTATGTCGAGAACGTTTTTCCAGGTAGGGCCCACGAATGTCGGTTTTTCCCCTCAATTTGCAAAACTTAGCCTACTTTGAATTAGTGCTTAAATAATTTGACGTTATATGTATATTGCAAACTATTGTAAACCAAATATGTGTCATATGTGGTTATACAATTCTTTTCTTTTCATTTTTGGAACGGTAGCAAGCTGTGTTTCCCAATCATCCGCATGGTTCTCATTATATCCGTCATTCTGCATGGAGGGGAACATTGTCTGGATTTCAGCTTCTATCACAGAAATGTAATTCTATCTCCCAAGCATGTTAATCTGGAAATAACTTAAATTTTAGATTTCAATTCCTCCACCTCCCGCATGGATATATCTGGGAGGTTCCTTCACAAGTCGTACATCTGCAATGCACATTAAAAGCTGCATAATTATAATAAACTTTTTTAGTTTTGCTAATATTAAATGGTGGCGGCCGCCATAGCCAAATGGGTTGGTGCGTGACTACAATAAGGAATTCAGAGAGAACGTAGTTACGAATCTTGTTGAAAGACCAAAATGAAGAAACAAATTTTTCTAATAGCGGTCACCTCTCGGCTGGCAATGGCAAAACCTTCGAATGTATTTATCTCGTAAAAAGGCTCCTTATTAAAAATGTCTGCCGGTAGGAGTCGGCTTGAAAATGTAGGTCCCTCCATTTGTAGAGCAACATCAAGACGCACGCCACAAATGGGAGGAGGAGCTCGGCCAAACATCCAAGAAGGGTGTACGCGCCAGTCACATATATGCATATATATAATTTTAAATACCTTTTGATATAGATTGCTGAAGTAAATCTTCAACCAGGATTTTATTAGCAAGCGTATAGTATTTGGGCACAGTACCTAAGGTATTTTCAATAACGCGTTGTTTTTAAATGCACAAATCATTAATAAATTATTTTTTACCTATGTTAAATTGCGTCTCATTTTCTATGTCTTCAATTGAAAAATGCTTCATGCATATGCGACTCGTTTTCAGGTTGAAAGCATCTTCCCTCCGGCAAAACTTTTCCAACAAAGTCGAGTCCGATGGGAAACCAAAAACACTTTAAGATCATTTGCCTTCGTTTTTTACACTATCACAATTTAAAATCGCGCACTTCATTTAGATTAGATATAAATTTGAACTAAACGAAACAATATTTAAGTTTCTACTACTTGTTCGTGAGGACAGGATACGAATCTATATATATAAAAAGAAGTTACATTTCCTTGGTAATCTTATAACTCAAGAACCGCCAAACCGATTGACACGAAAATAGAGTTCTTTTCTATCTTTGAGGAGGTGGTTTGTGTGAAGTTTGATTGAAATCGGTGCAGCCGTTCCTGAGTTATGACATTTTATGTGATCACAAAGTGAAGAAGATCGTGTTCGACGAAATTAAGTGGAAACACAACAACACAGACGGAGAAATCAGTCGGTTAATAGTGAAGCACCAAGAAACCGTCGAGGGCGTACGTCCGTTTATGATATACGTCAAATGGACCGCGCGTCTTTCAATTACGATGCCACCATTGATTACAGCATGCATGCCTACATTGGCCAAATGAATAAAGAATGCAAAGCAATTAAATTCAGAAACTAAACGCCTGGTATGTGCTGTGCTGGTGGGAAAGTCAAATTGCCGGTGCTAGAACTTCCGCCAGAACCTTTGCATTCATTGGTTTTTGGCAATTCACCAACGTCGAAGCATTTCCTCTTAAACATTAAAAAATACAATTCATGCTTTCAAATGACATCTTTTGGAGCTACAAATATTATAAGAGATGGATTTATGCCGACGTTTAAGGTTATTACTTCGTTTGGAATAAACAATATCATATTTAATTTATATGCCGTCCCTGTGTTCGATGTTTTTAAAAATTCAGATCCGTTATCTACATATATTTCTCGAACTTTACAGATTCAAGGTCAAATATACCATAGAGCTGGGTCTTTGCTACTATTACCAGATGGTGACCATCAATTTTTGCAAATATATTTTATTGGTGATGAGAATCGTGAATTAGATCAGCGCTGTGCAATTTCGACGAATACGAGAAGATCAAACGTGAATGAATTGCAAACAATGTTCCATCAACACAATGAATTGGTGAAATTGTTCAAAGTGGCACTCGATCTGATGCCCACCGATGACCACAAAATAATAATAAAAGCCGATAAAACACCAATTGGGGAGCACGCCAGACGATTCAATATAAAAAAACATTTTATGTATGGTGGTGCGAAGCCCACTGGGGAATGCTAGTATTTTATATTTTATAAGACAAAATCTAAGCGTGTGAATATGCTGACATGCACATTCACACGCTTAACAAAACGTTCGCTTTGCAATTTGTTGAACAAGTGTCAGATTTCGTCTGCACTTGTTTACAGTTTGCATTTTTTGCCGTTTTGTTTAACTTAAGTTAGACTAATAAGAAATTTCATGTATGAAATACATTTCAGTAATAAACTCACTTCGAACCAAAGAGGTTCAATTTATTATTTATTTAACTCAATTATTTACTTTACGATTAGACGTCCTATGCTACAACTAGGAGTTAGAGGATCTTATATATATATTTATATATTCATATAAGGATAAACATAAATATGTGTAAATGTAAAGGTTACAAAAAATGCATATGCCCTTTATTCATTATTTATTCAATGAAATTCGCCGTCCCCAGTAGATATTCCATGCGCAGCTCGATGGCCGCTTTGCCGCCAAACATTCTAAAATACTCTTTAATACAACAAAAATTATATCATTCATAAACGCAAGCAAATATTTCTCAAAGCAAGGTTCGTTCAAAACGAGCCCAAAACATCTTCTTTCACACGCCTGAGCTGTACAGAAACCTGTTTTTCTTGAGGAAGACAAAAATATTTAGTGAACCACCAACTTTTGTCGTGGCAAGTGCCCGCATTTTCGTATATAAGTTATCGTCCGGAAAATTGGACGATGGAAAAAAAACACAATTTTCTTGGTCGAAAGACCTTTATTCTGTAAATTCCAACTTACAACTCAAAGCTTAATTACTAAATCTGTCCTTAATATAGCTTATTTCTACTTGTGCCAGCATTTTTGACAATTGCTTTACATCGGCGCATGGCGGATGTTTATTGCTTAAACTAATATTTATTGATAAAGCTAATTTTGCTGATCGAAGTGTCAGTATATTTGGATATTGAGATTTTTATTGCTAAAGCTAGTTTCATCATTTTTTACAATTGCTTTACATCGGCGTATGGCGGATGTTTATTGCTTACATTGTTGCGTTTGTTTATTCAGCATCTGGGATGTCGCAATTGTATTACGGGTATGGCTATAACTTAAGTGGTGCTAACTTATACCATACATACATATGTATGCATATACATAAATAATAGTACTACAAAATATTTAATAAAAAAATCCTACAAAAATAAATAATAACGGTATCAAAATATTACCAAAGCATCAAAAGCTACATACTATGCTACATTTGTGCGTACATGTTTGTGCATATGTATGTACCTACTAACAGTTTATCAAGAATGAGTTCTGACATTGGAAATAAATTATATTTTTCAATTTCAATAGAAAAAATAGAACTCTTAATTTATCTTTGATTTTTTTTGTATTGATTCATATTTATTCACAGCATTTAACGGGAATTTATAACAAAAACTTCAAATTCTGTGCAAAAACAACTACTAAAGAAACAAAAACAATTACATTCAGTATATAATGTAGAACATGTGCATGTATGTATATAAATATTTTCTTCATATGTGCATATGTTTACCATACGCTTGTTCAGTGGCTAGGCAAAGAAAAATCGACACCGCACTTGATTCGTGTCGTTTTCTTACGAGCAAAGACATCATTCTCACCAATTACATCTCGTCACGATGTTTCCCTTTCCTCTTCGTTTCACACGAGTGCCGGCATTATATTGTTGCGAAAGGAGAACTTTGCGAACTGACTGGCAACAGTAGCGAGCGATTTAGATGCCAAACCAAAAACATGAATTCGTCTTATGCTGAAAACAGTGAAGCCCGTAAACGCAATTCCGACTCAGCTGTTTCGATCAAACTAATGAGAACCCCATGTAAACGAAAAGTTCCTTCCTTCCGTATCGTAACACCGTAGATTTTATTTCACAATTATTAAAAAAATTCCGTAATTCCGACCCAGCTGATTGCTCACACAGTGTGGCCAAGCAGTACATGTCGAAATCATTTACAAAATAAACTTAGAAAAATGATAATTTTTGTTAAAATAGCCTACTGTTGAATAATGTTAATTATAGATAAATGAACAATTTGCATTTGTTGGTTTTTGGCTTTGGTTTATTAAACAATGAAAAATTGTAACTGATAACGCGGATGTGTGCAAAAGTGTGTAAGCAAAAATATCAATGGCAACATTGTGTAGATACAACCAAACACATACACACACAAACCGATGTATTGTGTAAATATGTAATTAAAAGAACGCAGTTGTTCTCGGGGGTGAGTTTTTGTGCACGGTAAGGGCATGCGGTAAGGGATTCCATGCGGTCTTCACTGTTTTCAGCATTAGTGGCGACAGCAGATGGCGAGATAGAACTCGGCAGAAGATACGAGCTGCCAGATCAAGAAATTACGATAGTTATTAAGCGCATGTATGCAAGCAGAGTTGCATGCACATAAAGTGATTCAGTCTTAAGTTGAGAGCGCGAACGTGTAAACGAAAAGTGAGTAGAAAGTAAATTATGTTGCCATTAATTAGTGACTTTTATTGGACAATCTATGGGGTTGGCAACTATGTAATTGCGGACCTCACTCATAGATGGCTTCAGTTGAATTTTTAGGTTTGCAGACGTAGTACAAATCTAAAACACATTCTTTTAATAGTTGTAAAATGCTTTTTTGATCGGTTGCCTAGTTTTCGTTTGGCGTTCGTTGAAAAATGAAAAATCGAAAGGAACATTCTCGTCATATTGTGCATTTTTATTTCCGCAAGGGGAAAACCGCATCGCAAGCTCATAAAAAGTCATGTGCTGTTGATGGTGACGAAGCCTTAACAGAACGGCAGTGTCAAAATTGGTTTGCCAAATTTCGTTCAGGTGATTTTTCCCTCAAAGATGAAAAACACTCTGCTCGTCCAGTTGAAGTTGATGACGCACTAATGAAAACAAAATTCGATTAAAATCGTCACAGTACAACACGTGAGATTGCAAAGAAGCTTCATGTATCACACACATGAATTGAAAATCACTTAAAACAACTGGGCTAGGTTCAAACACTCGACACATGGGTTCCTTACGAACTGAAAGAAACGCATTTAACGCAACGCATTAACTGCTGCGATTTGCTAAAGAAACGTAATGAAAATTATCCATGTTAAAAACGACTCATAACTGGCGATGAAAAATAGGTTGTTTACAACAATATCAAGCGAAAAAGATCGCGGAGTAGGCCAGGTGAACCAACTCAAACAACATCAAATGCTGATTTAATCAAAGAAGGTTTTGTTATCAGTTTGGTAGGATTACAGAGGAATTGTCTACTTTGAACTCTTACCACCCAGTCGAAATTAAACAATACAGTTGAAGAAAAACGGCCCGAATTGACAAATCGAAAAATTATGATGGAATACATCATACCAATGCAAGGCCACACACATCTTAGGCCACTCGGCAAAAATTATTGGAGTTTGGTTCGGATGTTTCGCCACATCCACCATATTGTCCTGACCTTGCACCATCTGATTACTTTTCGTTTCGATCTTTAAAAAAAATCCTTGAATGGTAAAAATATCAATAATGATGATGATGTCAAATCGTACCTGATTCAGTTTTTTGCTAATAAAAACAAAAAGTTTTATGAAGGTGGGATTATGATGCTGCCTGAAAGATGGCAAAAGGTCATTGATCAAAATGGGCAATACATTACAGAAAAAAGTTGTTTAGTTCCATGAAAAGATTGTCTTTGATTTTCTAAAAAAATCCGCAATTACTTAATTCTCAGCCCAATAGTTTAGGTGTTATGACATTATTTCTACCTCTCTTTGAATTTTATTCATGAATATGAGATCTGTTCTTCGTCTGAATCATCTACACTTTCTGAGTTATTTGTGGTAGAAGTAGATGAAAAAGCCAGTGATTCTCTTTGTCTTACAATCGTTTCATTTACTTCCAGTCGTCGTCGTCTAGATCTTTCTTCTTTTTCCGCCAATTTTTTATCTACATCACCTAAGCATCCTGGGTGACGTGGCTCTCTCTGTTTCATTAAAAATAATTTATCTTCCTCTATTTTCATTCGCTCCAAAGCATCAGCATGTGCAATATCGAACAAATTATCAAGATCAATTTTGAAATTGTTCTCACGGCTCTTGAACGTAACCGGAGTTTTCTTAAAAAATTTTTGTAGTTCTCTCTAAACATGATATAAATCAACAAATTTCTGTACGCAGTTAGGATATGCCTTTGTTGGAATTCTTGCTTTTTTCCAATTTATGATTAATCACAACCTAACTCACGAATATTGTAAAATAGAACTGAGAGAACTTGTCGATTAGATGGTGATTTTGCACCATTTATTTGACAGCTAGGCAATCTGATAAGGAAACTATTTTGTTTGTCCCTCCATAATTCCACCGACATGTTTACGCACTAAACAATGGAGCAAAAATCACGTTTTAAATGACAAATAAAACATGTATCATATGATAGTTACAAGTCACAGCGCAGTACTCATGCAACTTGTTTGGACAAGTTTAAGTCGCAAGTCGGCACGGGTTATCGTTAATAAATCGAGCAAACATTTTTTTCTAGAGAATATAAGTTTATTAAGAAACTTTTAAAAAGGTAGGCGTAAAAAAATATTGAACTTCAAATTTAAGGGATACATTAATATGCATATATGGGACAACTAAGTGTCACCACGGAAAGATTAAGGACAACCAGCCGTACGTAAGATGGCATTCTATTAAACTCAAAATGCCGACCAGCAGTTACGAATGCAGTGAATGGTTTGGAATCCTCTTATACTTCAATCTGGTAACATCCAGACATAAAGTAGAGACAATTTTCTTTCCAGACAATGCTGCCAATACCTCATCCACTATAGGCATCAAGAAAGGCTATTTTTCACTAATTGTGTTCAGCCCTTGAAAATCTATATAGAGTCTATCTTCGTCATTCTGTTTACGTACCAAAACAACAAGTGATGCATACAATGAATCTGACTTTCGAATTATGCCCAAATGTAACAACTCGTTCACTATTACTTCAAATAAGCGCTGTTTTAGGATAGGAAACAATGAATCTGACTTTCGAATTATGCCCAAATGTAACAACTCGTTCACTATTACTTAAAATAAGCGCTGTTTTAGGATAGGAATTCTGTACGGCTTTTAAACTAGCGGCCTGTGAGACGCTCACTTAATGTCCACCTTAAATTTTCTCGACTCTTCAAAACAGTTTGTACATGTATTCATTAAATTAATTAAATTTTGTTCAATATGGTGGGTTCAATGAATTACCTATATCTAAAGCACTTATTCTAATTGCCATGACTCTGCATCTGAAACCCCCATCATTCCCGTGCCAAACAACCTCACCAACAGCGAAACCAAATTCATAAGCGGTGGTAGTAAGACGGCGCATTTTGAAAACTTCATTGCTCTTAATGTTTCCCACATCCCCGACGATCTATCGCTAACATTTTGGAATAGTATTCTACTAATCGCCTTTATTTATTTTAGTGTCCATCATTCGTATATGAGTTTCCGCCGAATTTCTCACATTCGGAAAATCCGTCAAAAATGCTAAAACAAATTCATTCTATTCCATTTAGCCCATCGCTTATCAACACAGTAAACGGCACCCTTTCACTCGGCACCCTTTGACCCAAATGTGAATTCGATGAAACTGGTCGCTGTTACATCGAAGCGTACTGCGATGTAAGTGAAAAATTCCGTTCCACTAGCAATGCAAACGAAGTATGCTTATGACGCTGATTGTTGCGAACACGCTAACGAAGCGTACTGCGATGTAAGTGAAAAATTCCGTTCCACTAGCAATGCAAACGAAGTATGCTTATGACGCTAATTGTTGCGAACACGCTAACGGAGCGTCTTATACTGAAAACAGTGAAGCCCGTAAACGCAATTCCGACTCAGCTGTTTCGATTACTAATGAGAACCCCATGTAAACGAAAAGTTCCTTCCTTCCGTATCGTAGTACCGTAGATTTTATTTCACAATTATTAAAAAAATTCCGTAATTCCGACCCAGCTGATTGCTCACACAGTGTGGCCAAGCAGTACATGTCGAAATCATTTACAAAATAAACTTAGAAAAATGATAATTTTTGTTAAAATAGCTTAAACATACTGTTGAATAATGTTAATTATAGATAAATGAATTATTTGCATTTGTTGGTTTTTGGATTTGGTTTATTAAACAATGAAAAATTGTAACTGATAACGCGGATGTGTGAAAAAGTGTGTAAGCAAAAATATCAATGGCAACATTGTGTAGATACAACCAAACACATACACACACAAACCGATGTATTGTGTAAATATCCCAGCAAGAAGAGTGGCGGTCACGTTACCCTTCACGTAACCGCCACGCGTGGCCGTTAAACTGTCACTAACCACGCCCCTTTACAATCACGTTGTTAAAAGCGTTGGGAAAATCGTGCCAAAAACTTTGTGTACGTGTGATTTTCTATCCTTTTCATACATATGGATTCGTTTGCCAGTGCCAGTTTCATATAAACGTAGCGACGAACAAAATAACTTTTAGGCCAGCGCCGGCAGCACAGCGCGATAGCCTAGCGGCTAGCAATGTGGACTTCCGATCCAAAATCCTTGGTTCGAATCACAAAAAAAAAATTTTTTTATACATTTATTTTATTTTGTTTTATGATATGTTTATGAGGAGAATTTTTTCATGGCAGAAATACACTCGGTGTTTTGCCATTGCCTGCTGATGGGCGACCGCTATTAGAAAAATGTTTTTATTAATTTTGCTTTCACCGAGATTCGATATGACGTTCTCTGTGTGAATTCTGAATAGTAGTCACGCACCAACCCATTCGGCTACGGCGTTTGTTTACTTAGACTGATGCAAAAATGAGGAAAAATATTTGAATGAAGTTTGCTTACTGCTTACACATTTGCCAAAGGTTGACAATTTGATTCTCGGCCTACTTTGATCTCAAAAAGAGAGAAAATATATCTTTTTGACTTATTGCTTTGACAGCCACTTGCCGTTTTTTTTGTTTTTTTTTCTATTGATGCAAAAATGAGAAAAAGTATATGAATGAAGATTGCTTACTGCTTACACATTTTCCAAAGGTGACGGAGAATCAAAAAAAAGTCGATTGTGTTAGAGTTTCGGTGACGCCCCAGCAAAACCTGCGTGCATATGTGTTTGTAACAAATAAAAAAGTGTAATTGTGTTAGAGTTTCGGTCACGCAGGTTTTGCTGGGATGTAATTAAAAGAACGCAGTTGTTCTCGGGGGTGAGTTTTTGTGCACGGTAAGGGCATGCGGTAAGGGATTCCATGCGGTCTTCACTGTTTTCAGCATTAGTGGCGACAGCAGATGGCGAGATAGAACTCGGCAGAAGATACGAGCTGCCAGATCAAGAAATTACGATAGTTATTAAGCACATGTATGCAAGCAGAGTTGCATGCACATAAAGTGATTCAGTCTTAAGTTGAGAGCGCGAACGTGTAAACGAAAAGTGAGTAGAAAGTAAATTATGTTCCCATTAATTTGTGACTTTTATTGGACAATCTATGGGGTTGGCAACTATGTAATTGCGGACCTCACTCATAGATGGCTTCAGTTGAATTTTTAGGTTTGCAGACGTAGTACAAATCTAAAACACATTCTTTTAATAGTTGTAAAATGGTTATTTGATCGGTTGCGTAGTTTTCGTTTGGCGTTCGTTGAAAAATGAAAAATCGAAAAGAAGATTCTCGTCATATTGTGCATTTTTATTTCCGCAAGGGGAAAACCGCCTCGCCAGCTCATAAAAAGTCATGTGCTGTTGATGGTGACGAAGCCTTAACAGAACGGCAGTGTCAAAATTGGTTTGCCAAATTTCGTTCAGGTGATTTTTCCCTCAAAGATGAAAAACACTCTGCTCGTCCAGTTGAAGTTGATGACGCACTAATGAAAACAAAATTCGATTAAAATCGTCACAGTACAACACGTGAGATTGCAAAGAAGCTTCATGTATCACACACATGAATTGAAAATCACTTAAAACAACTGGGCTAGGTTCAAACACTCGACACATGGGTTCCTTACGAACTGAAAGAAACGCATTTAACGCAACGCATTAACTGCTGCGATTTGCTAAAGAAACGTAATGAAAATTATCCATGTTAAAAACGACTCATAACTGGCGATGAAAAATAGGTTGTTTACAACAATATCAAGCGAAAAAGATCGCGGAGTAGGCCAGGTGAACCAACTCAAACAACATCAAATGCTGATTTAATCAAAGAAGGTTTTGTTATCAGTTTGGTAGGATTACAGAGGAATTGTCTACTTTGAACTCTTACCACCCAGTCGAAATTAAACAATACAGTTGAAGAAAAACGGCCCGAATTGACAAATCGAAAAATTATGATGGAATACATCATACCAATGCAAGGCCACACACATCTTAGGCCACTCGGCAAAAATTATTGGAGTTTGGTTCGGATGTTTCGCCACATCCACCATATTGTCCTGACCTTGCACCATCTGATTACTTTTCGTTTCGATCTTTAAAAAAAATCCTTGAATGGTAAAAATATCAATAATGATGATGATGTCAAATCGTACCTGATTCAGTTTTTTGCTAATAAAAACAAAAAGTTTTATGAAGGTGGGATTATGATGCTGCCTGAAAGATGGCAAAAGGTCATTGATCAAAATGGGCAATACATTACAGAAAAAAGTTGTTTAGTTCCATGAAAAGATTGTCTTTGATTTTCTAAAAAAATCCGCAATTACTTAATTCTCAGCCCAATAGTTTAGGTGTTATGACATTATTTCTACCTCTCTTTGAATTTTATTCATGAATATGAGATCTGTTCTTCGTCTGAATCTTCTACACTTTCTGAGTTATTTGTGGTAGAAGTAGATGAAAAAGCCAGTGATTCTCTTTGTCTTACAATCGTTTCATTTACTTCCAGTCGTCGTCGTCTAGATCTTTCTTCTTTTTCCGCCAATTTTTTATCTACATCACCTAAGCATCCTGGGTGACGTGGCTCTCTCTGTTTCATTAAAAATAATTTATCTTCCTCTATTTTCATTCGCTCCAAAGCATCAGCATGTGCAATATCGAACAAATTATCAAGATCAATTTTGAAATTGTTCTCACGGCTCTTGAACGTAACCGGAGTTTTCTTAAAAAATTTTTGTAGTTCTCTCCAAACATGATATAAATCAACAAATTTCTGTACGCAGTTAGGATATGCCTTTGTTGGAATTCTTGCTTTTTTCCAATTTATGATTAATCACAACCTAACTCACGAATATTGTAAAATAGAACTGAGAGAACTTGTCGATTAGATGGTGATTTTGCACCATTTATTTGACAGCTAGGCAATCTGATAAGGAAACTATTTTGTTTGTCCCTCCATAATTCCACCGACATGTTTACGCACTAAACAATGGAGCAAAAATCACGTTTTAAATGACAAATAAAACATGTATCATATGATAGTTACAAGTCACAGCGCAGTACTCATGCAACTTGTTTGGACAAGTTTAAGTCGCAAGTCGGCACGGGTTATCGTTAATAAATCGAGCAAACATTTTTTTCTAGAGAATATAAGTTTATTAAGAAACTTTTAAAAAGGTAGGCGTAAAAAAATATTGAACTTCAAATTTAAGGGATACATTAATATGCATATATGGGACAACTAAGTGTCACCACGGAAAGATTAAGGACAACCAGCCGTACGTAAGATGGCATTCTATTAAACTCAAAATGCCGACCAGCAGTTACGAATGCAGTGAATGGTTTGGAATCCTCTTATACTTCAATCTGGTAACATCCAGACATAAAGTAGAGACAATTTTCTTTCCAGACAATGTTGCCAATACCTCATCCACTATAGGCATCAAGAAAGGCTATTTTTCACTAATTGTGTTCAGCCCTTGAAAATCTATATAGAGTCTATCTTCGTCATTCTGTTTACGTACCAAAACAACAAGTGATGCATACAATGAATCTGACTTTCGAATTATGCCCAAATGTAACAACTCGTTCACTATTACTTCAAATAAGCGCAGTTTTAGGATAGGAAACAATGAATCTGACTTTCGAATTATGCCCAAATGTAACAACTCGTTCACTATTACTTAAAATAAGCGCTGTTTTAGGATAGGAATTCTGTACGGCTTTTAAACTAGCGGCCTGTGAGACGCTCACTTAATGTCCATCTTAAATTTTCTCGACTCTTCAAAACAGTTTGTACATGTATTCATTAAATTAATTAAATTTTGTTCAATATGGTGGGTTCAATGAATTACCTATATCTAAAGCACTTATTCTAATTGCCATTACTCTGCATCTGAAACCCCCATCATTCCCGTGCCAAACAACCTCACCAACAGCGAAACCAAATTCATAAGCGGTGGTAGTAAGACGGCGCATTTTGAAAACTTCATTCCTCTTAATGTTTCCCACATCCCCGACGATCTATCGCTAACATTTTGGAATAGTATTCTACTAATCGCCTTTATTTATTTTAGTGTCCATCATTCGTATATAGTTTCCGCCGAATTTCTCACATTCGGAAAATCCGTCAAAAATGCTAAAACAAATTCATTCTATTCCATTTAGCCCATCGCTTATCAACACAGTAAACGGCACCCTTTCACTCGGCACCCTTTGACCCAAAGGTGAATTAGATGAAACTGGTCGCTGTTACATCGAAGCGTACTGCGATGTAAGTGAAAAATTCCGTTCCACTAGCAATGCAAACGAAGTATGCTTATGACGCTGATTGTTGCGAACACGCTAACGAAGCGTACTGCGATGTAAGTGAAAAATTCCGTTCCACTAGCAATGCAAACGAAGTAGGCTTATGACGCTAATTGTTGCGAACACGCTAACGGAGCGTCTTATGCTGAAAACAGTGAAGCCCGTAAACGCAATTCCGACTCAGCTGTTTCGATTACTAATGAGAACCCCATGTAAACGAAAAGTTCCTTCCTTCCGTATCGTAGTACCGTAGATTTTATTTCACAATTATTAAAAAAATTCCGTAATTCCGACCCAGCTGATTGCTCACACAGTGTGGCCAAGCAGTACATGTCGAAATCATTTACAAAATAAACTTAGAAAAATGATAATTTTTGTTAAAATAGCTTAAACATACTGTTGAATAATGTTAATTATAGATAAATGAATTATTTGCATTTGTTGGTTTTTGGCTTTGGTTTATTAAACAATGAAAAATTGTAACTGATAACGCGGATGTGTGAAAAAGTGTGTAAGCAAAAATATCAATGGCAACATTGTGTAGATACAACCAAACACATACACACACAAACCGATGTATTGTGTAAATATGTAATTAAAAGAACGCAGTTGTTCTCGGGGGTGAGTTTTTGTGCACGGTAAGGGCATGCGGTAAGGGATTCCATGCGGTCTTCACTGTTTTCAGCATTAGTGGCGACAGCAGATGGCGAGATAGAACTCGGCAGAAGATACGAGCTGCCAGATCAAGAAATTACGATAGTTATTAAGCACATGTATGCAAGCAGAGTTGCATGCACATAAAGTGATTCAGTCTTAAGTTGAGAGCGCGAACGTGTAAACGAAAAGTGAGTAGAAAGTAAATTATGTTGCCATTAATTAGTGACTTTTATTGGACAATCTATGGGGTTGGCAACTATGTAATTGCGGACCTCACTCATAGATGGCTTCAGTTGAATTTTTAGGTTTGCAGACGTAGTACAAATCTAAAACACATTCTTTTAATAGTTGTAAAATGGTTATTTGATCGGTTGCGTAGTTTTCGTTTGGCGTTCGTTGAAAAATGAAAAATCGAAAGGAACATTCTCGTCATATTGTGCATTTTTATTTCCGCAAGGGGAAAACCGCCTCGCCAGCTCATAAAAAGTCATGTGCTGTTGATGGTGACGAAGCCTTAACAGAACGGCAGTGTCAAAATTGGTTTGCCAAATTTCGTTCAGGTGATTTTTCCCTCAAAGATGAAAAACACTCTGCTCGTCCAGTTGAAGTTGATGACGCACTAATGAAAACAAAATTCGATTAAAATCGTCACAGTACAACACGTGAGATTGCAAAGAAGCTTCATGTATCACACACATGAATTGAAAATCACTTAAAACAACTGGGCTAGGTTCAAACACTCGACACATGGGTTCCTTACGAACTGAAAGAAACGCATTTAACGCAACGCATTAACTGCTGCGATTTGCTAAAGAAACGTAATGAAAATTATCCATGTTAAAAACGACTCATAACTGGCGATGAAAAATAGGTTGTTTACAACAATATCAAGCGAAAAAGATCGCGGAGTAGGCCAGGTGAACCAACTCAAACAACATCAAATGCTGATTTAATCAAAGAAGGTTTTGTTATCAGTTTGGTAGGATTACAGAGGAATTGTCTACTTTGAACTCTTACCACCCAGTCGAAATTAAACAATACAGTTGAAGAAAAACGGCCCGAATTGACAAATCGAAAAATTATGATGGAATACATCATACCAATGCAAGGCCACACACATCTTAGGCCACTCGGCAAAAATTATTGGAGTTTGGTTCGGATGTTTCGCCACATCCACCATATTGTCCTGACCTTGCACCATCTGATTACTTTTCGTTTCGATCTTTAAAAAAAATCCTTGAATGGTAAAAATATCAATAATGATGATGATGTCAAATCGTACCTGATTCAGTTTTTTGCTAATAAAAACAAAAAGTTTTATGAAGGTGGGATTATGATGCTGCCTGAAAGATGGCAAAAGGTCATTGATCAAAATGGGCAATACATTACAGAAAAAAGTTGTTTAGTTCCATGAAAAGATTGTCTTTGATTTTCTAAAAAAATCCGCAATTACTTAATTGTCAACGCAATAGTTTAGGTGTTATGACATTATTTCTACCTCTCTTTGAATTTTATTCATGAATATGAGATCTGTTCTTCGTCTGAATCTTCTACACTTTCTGAGTTATTTGTGGTAGAAGTAGATGAAAAAGCCAGTGATTCTCTTTGTCTTACAATCGTTTCATTTACTTCCAGTCGTCGTCGTCTAGATCTTTCTTCTTTTTCCGCCAATTTTTTATCTACATCACCTAAGCATCCTGGGTGACGTGGCTCTCTCTGTTTCATTAAAAATAATTTATCTTCCTCTATTTTCATTCGCTCCAAAGCATCAGCATGTGCAATATCGAACAAATTATCAAGATCAATTTTGAAATTGTTCTCACGGCTCTTGAACGTAACCGGAGTTTTCTTAAAAAATGTTTGTAGTTCTCTCCAAACATGATATAAATCAACAAATTTCTGTACGCAGTTAGGATATGCCTTTGTTGGAATTCTTGCTTTTTTCCAATTTATGATTAATCACAACCTAACTCACGAATATTGTAAAATAGAACTGAGAGAACCTGTCGATTAGATGGTGATTTTGCACCATTTATTTGACAGCTAGGCAATCTGATAAGGAAACTATTTTGTTTGTCCCTCCATAATTCCACCGACATGTTTACGCACTAAACAATGGAGCAAAAATCACGTTTTAAATGACAAATAAAACATGTATCATATGATAGTTACAAGTCACAGCGCAGTACTCATGCAACTTGTTTGGACAAGTTTAAGTCGCAAGTCGGCACGGGTTATCGTTAATAAATCGAGCAAACATTTTTTTCTAGAGAATATAAGTTTATTAAGAAACTTTTAAAAAGGTAGGCGTAAAAAAATATTGAACTTCAAATTTAAGGGATACATTAATATGCATATATGGGACAACTAAGTGTCACCACGGAAAGATTAAGGACAACCAGCCGTACGTAAGATGGCATTCTATTAAACTCAAAATGCCGACCAGCAGTTACGAATGCAGTGAATGGTTTGGAATCCTCTTATACTTCAATCTGGTAACATCCAGACATAAAGTAGAGACAATTTTCTTTCCAGACAATGTTGCCAATACCTCATCCACTATAGGCATCAAGAAAGGCTATTTTTCACTAATTGTGTTCAGCCCTTGAAAATCTATATAGAGTCTATCTTCGTCATTCTGTTTACGTACCAAAACAACAAGTGATGCATACAATGAATCTGACTTTCGAATTATGCCCAAATGTAACAACTCGTTCACTATTACTTCAAATAAGCGCAGTTTTAGGATAGGAAACAATGAATCTGACTTTCGAATTATGCCCAAATGTAACAACTCGTTCACTATTACTTAAAATAAGCGCTGTTTTAGGATAGGAATTCTGTACGGCTTTTAAACTAGCGGCCTGTGAGACGCTCACTTAATGTCCATCTTAAATTTTCTCGACTCTTCAAAACAGTTTGTACATGTATTCATTAAATTAATTAAATTTTGTTCAATATGGTGGGTTCAATGAATTACCTATATCTAAAGCACTTATTCTAATTGCCATTACTCTGCATCTGAAACCCCCATCATTCTCGTGCCAAACAACCTCACCAACAGCGAAACCAAATTCATAAGCGGTGGTAGTAAGACGGCGCATTTTGAAAACTTCATTGCTCTTAATGTTTCCCACATCCCCGACGATCTATCGCTAACATTTTGGAATAGTATTCTACTAATCGCCTTTATTTATTTTAGTGTCCATCATTCGTATATAGTTTCCGCCGAATTTCTCACATTCGGAAAATCCGTCAAAAATGCTAAAACAAATTCATTCTATTCCATTTAGCCCATCGCTTATCAACACAGTAAACGGCACCCTTTCACTCGGCACCCTTTGACCCAAAGGTGAATTCGATGAAACTGGTCGCTGTTACATCGAAGCGTACTGCGATGTAAGTGAAAAATTCCGTTCCACTAGCAATGCAAACGAAGTATGCTTATGACGCTGATTGTTGCGAACACGCTAACGAAGCGTACTGCGATGTAAGTGAAAAATTCCGTTCCACTAGCAATGCAAACGAAGTATGCTTATGACGCTAATTGTTGCGAACACGCTAACGGAGCGTCTTATGCTGAAAACAGTGAAGCCCGTAAACGCAATTCCGACTCAGCTGTTTCGATTACTAATGAGAACCCCATGTAAACGAAAAGTTCCTTCCTTCCGTATCGTAGTACCGTAGATTTTATTTCACAATTATTAAAAAAATTCCGTAATTCCGACCCAGCTGATTGCTCACACAGTGTGGCCAAGCAGTACATGTCGAAATCATTTACAAAATAAACTTAGAAAAATGATAATTTTTGTTAAAATAGCTTAAACATACTGTTGAATAATGTTAATTATAGATAAATGAATTATTTGCATTTGTTGGTTTTTGGCTTTGGTTTATTAAACAATGAAAAATTGTAACTGATAACGCGGATGTGTGAAAAAGTGTGTAAGCAAAAATATCAATGGCAACATTGTGTAGATACAACCAAACACATACACACACAAACCGATGTATTGTGTAAATATGTAATTAAAAGAACGCAGTTGTTCTCGGGGGTGAGTTTTTGTGCACGGTAAGGGCATGCGGTAAGGGATTCCATGCGGTCTTCACTGTTTTCAGCATTAGTGGCGACAGCAGATGGCGAGATAGAACTCGGCAGAAGATACGAGCTGCCAGATCAAGAAATTACGATAGTTATTAAGCACATGTATGCAAGCAGAGTTGCATGCACATAAAGTGATTCAGTCTTAAGTTGAGAGCGCGAACGTGTAAACGAAAAGTGAGTAGAAAGTAAATTATGTTGCCATTAATTAGTGACTTTTATTGGACAATCTATGGGGTTGGCAACTATGTAATTGCGGACCTCACTCATAGATGGCTTCAGTTGAATTTTTAGGTTTGCAGACGTAGTACAAATCTAAAACACATTCTTTTAATAGTTGTAAAATGGTTATTTGATCGGTTGCGTAGTTTTCGTTTGGCGTTCGTTGAAAAATGAAAAATCGAAAGGAACATTCTCGTCATATTGTGCATTTTTATTTCCGCAAGTGGAAAACCGCCTCGCCAGCTCATAAAAAGTCATGTGCTGTTGATGGTGACGAAGCCTTAACAGAACGGCAGTGTCAAAATTGGTTTGCCAAAATTCGTTCAGGTGATTTTTCCCTCAAAGATGAAAAACACTCTGCTCGGCCAGTTGAAGTTGATGACGCGCTAATGAAAACAAAATTCGATTAAAATCGTCACAGTACAACACGTGAGATTGCAAAGAAGCTTCATGTATCACACACATGAATTGAAAATCACTTAAAACAACTGGGCTAGGTTCAAACACTCGACACATGGGTTCCTTACGAACTGAAAGAAACGCATTTAACGCAACGCATTAACTGCTGCGATTTGCTAAAGAAACGTAATGAAAATTATCCATGTTAAAAACGACTCATAACTGGCGATGAAAAATAGGTTGTTTACAACAATATCAAGCGAAAAAGATCGCGGAGTAGGCCAGGTGAACCAACTCAAACAACATCAAATGCTGATTTAATCAAAGAAGGTTTTGTTATCAGTTTGGTAGGATTACAGAGGAATTGTCTACTTTGAACTCTTACCACCCAGTCGAATGAGCATTGAACAACTAACGAAATTAAACAATACAGTTGAAGAAAAACGGCCCGAATTGACAAATCGAAAAATTATGATGGAATACATCATACCAATGCAAGGCCACACACATCTTAGGCCACTCGGCAAAAATTATTGGAGTTTGGTTCGGATGTTTCGCCACATCCACCATATTGTCCTGACCTTGCACCATCTGATTACATTTCGTTTCGATCTTTAAAAGAAATCCTTGAATGGTAAAAATATCAATAATGATGATGATGTCAAATCGTACCTGATTCAGTTTTTTGCTAATAAAAACAAAAAGTTTTATGAAGGTGGGATTATGATGCTGCCTGAAAGATGGCAAAAGGTCATTGATCAAAATGGGCAATACATTATAGAAAAAAGTTGTTTAGTTCCATGAAAAAATTTTCTTTGATTTTCTAAAAAAAATCCGCAATTACTTAATTCTCAGCCCAATAGTTTAGGTGTTATGACATTATTTCTACCTCTCTTTGAATTTTATTCATGAATATGAGATCTGTTCTTCGTCTGAATCTTCTACACTTTCTGAGTTATTTGTGGTAGAAGTAGATGAAAAAGCCAGTGATTCTCTTTGTCTTACAATCGTTTCATTTACTTCCAGTCGTCGTCGTCTAGATCTTTCTTCTTTTTCCGCCAATTTTTTATCTACATCACCTAAGCATCCTGGGCGACGTGGCTCTCTCTGTTTCATTAAAAATAATTTATCTTCCTCTATTTTCATTCGCTCCAAAGCATCAGCATGTGCAATATCGAACAAATTATCAAGATCAATTTTGAAATTGTTCTCACGGCTCTTGAACGTAACCGGAGTTTTCTTAAAAAATTTTTGTAGTTCTCTCCAAACATGATATAAATCAACAAATTTCTGTACGCAGTTAGGATATGCCTTTGTTGGAATTCTTGCTTTTTTCCAATTTATGATTAATCACAACCTAACTCACGAATATTGTAAAATAGAACTGAGAGAACTTGTCGATTAGATAGTGATTTTGCACCATTTATTTGACAGCTAGGCAATCTGATTAGGAAACTATTTTGTTTGTCCCTCCATAATTCCACCGACATGTTTACGCACTAAACAATGGAGCAAAAATCACGTTTTAAATGACAAATAAAACATGTATCATATGATAGTTACAAGTGTGTAGAGCAGATCGCCTCCGCGTGGTGCACCCTGGGTAGCGCTAAATGATCTGCGGCCTTAACGGCCTTCCTGAACGATGACGACCCCCCGCTTTCTTATTTGGACTTATTTCTTCCTCAACACTTTTAGACATTTTCTGACCCCTGTGCTGGTAGTCGCGGCATTCTGCCACCTGAGTATGCTGAGGTGAAACTCAACAGAAATGGCTGGTGGGCTAATGACGTGACTGCCCCCGTCCCGCTAAAACCTTGGCAGGCCTCGGAGTACGTTCCAAACCCGTAGCCATTGGGTTGGCGGTGTAGGTGCGGTTGAGACGACTCCCGTCTTTGTGTCGGGTCTGGCTCTGAACGCATGCCCCATAAGGACATGCGTCAACCCTCGCATAGCCTCCCTGCTGCGGCACAGACAACCATGGGACCCCTTAAGGACGACTACACACTACGGGTTTGGATAGCGGCTTCGAGTGGGGACCCACTCAATACAACAATGAACAACAAAACACCAACAACAACAAACAACAGCACAACTAGCAAAACAATAAACGGTGGCGGGAACTCGGAACCGAGTCCCAAAACCAACTCCCTCAAGACAGGAGGAGCGAAATCGCCTCCTAGAAAATTTTTGCCCCGGGGGGCAGTCTCTAGTGGGGGTAACCCATCGGAATCGATGCGTAAGGTAGCAACCAAGGGAGACACCGAGGGAAAGTCGGAACCGACTTTCAATATTAATCGGGGGGTAAAAGGTGGGAACCCACCTTTGATAGGTAGCGGAATACAGGCGGAACCGTCTGTAATTCCTAAAGTAGGGGCGATGGATGGGAAAGCCAGCACCAGCAAGGGGCTTTCCCCTAGTTTTCCGGGGACTTCGGGAGCATCTCTCCGGGGACCCTCCACTAAGCCTAAACGGCAGCTAGGGCAGAGTAAACGGTCCTTCTCTGATCTTCGATTGGCTACCAAGATCCTGGAGCGCTACGGTGGGCAGAATGACTCTCAGGTATCTGAGAAGCATTCCCAGACGCTCGAGTGGGCCAGGAAGGTCATTAGGGGAGCAGAGGAGGGCAGTGAAAAGGGAGTGGAAGCGAATGCGCCACAACCGGACTCGGGAGTCAAAAGACAACGCTCCCAGGAAGAGGATATCCCGCAAGAGAAGAGGCCCAGGATTGGTGGTGGCCCGCCAAAAACATTTAGCGAAGTCGCTAAACGGGCGGGCTCGATCATTCTTGGAGTAATGGACAGCAGTAAAGAAGACGGCGCCATCTCTAGGGAGGAATGGAAGAGGGTAGCGTCCGCCATCTCCGCAGTATTTATGAGGGTAGTGAGGGAAAACCCTGCCCCCCCCCCCTAGCAGTGAAAGTGCAGGATGGCACTACGGTTCGTATAAAAGAATCGTCTGCGCTGACGAACGGTCAGCCTCAATGTACAGGGCGGCAGTAGCCTTGGTGGGAGAGGTATGGGAGGGAGCTAAGCTGAGGGTAGTGGACCGAAAGGATCTACCTGTACGTCCGCGAGCACGTGTCTGGCTCCCCTCCGAACCCTCTGCCTCGAAGGAGATGGAGGAAATCCTCCGCTACTGCAACCCTACACTTCCCACGCACAACTGGAGGGTGGTGAAAGTGGAGAAGACTGAGGGATCCTATCGGCAAGCGCTGATTCTGCTGAATGCAGAGTCCCTCAGCCCTCTCGCTGAAGCAAAAGGGGTCATTAACTATTGCTTCGAGAAGGTAGTCCTTAAGGTCTACCAAACCGATGCCAGAGGAGATGCCCCTGCACATCCGGACGTGCTGGGAGACGTAATGCCCACAGTGGAGGAAGCTCCTGTGGACATGGAAGTGGAATCCATCATGTCGGAGGGTGACAATGCTGATGACGTTCGCTCTTTACCGGGGTCCGTCATAAGCATCGGGTCGTTCTTCGACAGGGCGGAGGAGGAGAGGCTTCTGGCCTCGGAAAGCGAGGACGCCGTCCTTGGGGTGATGGAGAGGATACTGGAGGATGATTATTCTTCAGATAAATCTTCAACACTCTAAGGCGGCGTCCGCCAACCTACTTATCCACCTTGAGCAAGGTGGAGCTGACATAGTCCTGATCCAGAAACCGTGGCTGAGCAGCAACGGCATTTCTGGACTTAGGACGAAAAGCTACATTCTGGTGGCGTATAGCGGGACAGGTAAACCAAGATCCTGTATACTCATCAGAAAAGAACTTAACGCATTTATTTTGTCTAATTTCAGCAATGAAGACATTGTAACGGTGAGCCTGGAGGGCCCCTCTGGGAAACTATGGCTGATGTCAGTCTACATGGCACATGACGACGAGGTGGAACCACCTCCGGTGCTGCTAAGGAAAACCCTAGCCGAAGCAAGACGCAGGAAAATCGGCGTTATTATAGGCACTGACGCGAACTCCCATCACACCTGCTGGGGAAGTTCAGACATCAATGCAAGAGGTGAGTCGCTTTTTGATTATATTCTAAACGAGGACTTGTTTATTTGTAACAGGGGTAAAGACCCCACTTTCATTACCGCAGCCAGAGAGGAGGTGCTTGACCTCACTCTGGCTTCTTCTTTACTGATAAACCGAATCTCCGATTGGAAGGTGCTAAATGCTCACTCCTTCTCGGACCATAGGTACATTCAGTTCTCTCTCGCTGAAACCCGTCCAATAAGATCCCCCTACAGGAACCTGAGGAGGACGGACTGGGATGCATACAACAGAAATTTACTGAACCTACTCCCCAAAGCACCGGGAGGAAATCAAGATCTATCGGAAGAAGCGATCGACGAACTGGTGGAGACTTTCACCTCAGCTTGCAATAACGCCCTTGAAACCTCTTGTCCAACAAAAGTTTTTCCCAGGAAGGAAAAACCGCCTTGGTGGACAGCGGAGCTCTCTGAGCTTAGGGCCTCATGTAGACGCCTTTTTAATAGGGCTAAAAGAACAAGATCTCCCTCGGGATGGGAGCTTTATAAGGCAGGGCTAGGAATATATAAGTCCGAAATTAGGAAAGCTAAGAGGGACTCTTGGAGAAGCTTCTGCGAGAGCGTAGAGGGCTGCCATGAGTCTTCCAGATTTAGATGAGTACTCACGAAGAGTTCCGCTCCCTTGGGCTACATAAGAGGCGAATTGGGACGTTGGGCGATGAGCAGCGAGGAGTCACTAAAGTTACTTCTCGACGCCGATTTTCCGACGAGCCCGGCACCTAGCAGCACCGGCCTGGAAAGCAGTTCAACCTGCACTCGAGACCGGGGCTGGTTGATGGATAAGCGCCGCCTGTCTTGGGCCATTGAATCCTTTAGACCCTTCAAGTCGCCTGGTCCTGACGGCATCATTCCTGCACAACTGCAAAAATCAGTGGAGGTATCATGTCGTTGGTTGAGCCCTATCTATGCGAGCTGCGTAGCCAGGGGCTATATACCGAGGTCATGGAGGGCCGTGAGGGTTGTCTTTATACCCAAGGCAGGCAAGTGCTCGCATGTCTCCCCTAAGGACTTCAGGCCAATCAGTCTCTCATCTTTTTTGCTAAAAACCCTTGAGAGACTGATTGACCTGCACATTAGAAGCGAAATTCCTCGGGGTCGGTTGTCGCATACCCAACATGCTTACTGCAAGGGAAGATCGGTGGAATCTGCCCTGCACACAATTGTGAAGGAGATTGAGGAGTCTCTTTCTCAGAAGGAGCTTGCGGTGGGCGCCTTCCTCGACATCGAGGGGGCTTTTAACAACGTCCTCCCGGAGACAATCACCAGGTCTCTGGGTAAACTGGGGGTCGAAACCGACCTGATCAGATTTATCTATAAAATGCTTAGCGACAGAACTGTTGCGGCAGAATGGGGCGGCATCTCCATTCACCGGCAGGTGAGTAGGGGCACTCCGCAAGGTGGTGTTCTCTCGCCTTTCCTCTGGGTCGTTGTTGTAAATGACTTGCTGGAGGAGCTGGTGAAATGGGGCTGCAGGGTGGTTGCCTACGCGGATGACGTCGCATTAAACGTCAGAGGAAAATTTGTGGATACCCTGTTACCTGATGCAGGGATATCTTAACGTAGTTGTTAGATGGGCAACGGACTGCGGCCTGTCGGTGAATCCTCTTAAGACGGAGCTCGTCTTATTTACGAGGAAATATAAGATACCCAGAGCTCAACTTCCCCCACTAGGGGGCGCTCCGCTGATGCTTTCTGACAAGGTTAAGTACCTAGGTATTATCCTTGACAGCAAGCTTACATGGAAGCCCAATATTGAGGAAAGAGTGAGGAAAGCAACAATCGCCTTGTATGGATGCAAGGGCGCAATTGGTAAAAGGTGGGGCCTCTCGCCTAGAGTTGTTTTCTGGCTATACAATACTATTGTAAAGCCTATCTTGTTATATGGAGTCATAGTCTGGTGGAACTCACTAGAGAAGACGACATTGGTGAAGTAGCTGGAGAGAGTCCAGAGGTCGGCACTCATTGGAATCAGTGGGGCGCTTCGAACGACTCCTACTCTGGCGCTCAACGCAATGTTAAATGTGGTACCCGTAGACATCGCAGGCAGAATTGCCGCCTCGCGTACTGCAATCAGACTGAGGGGCTGGAGCTATAAGCTTAACCTCACTTACGGGCACTCAAGCATTCTCAAAAACTTCGAGTTCATCCCTCTGTCAACGGATCAGTGTATACCCTCGTTTAGTCCAACCGGAACCTTCTCTACTCGTATCCCGTCAAGGGAAGAGTGGAGGGAGGGCTACACTTGGGGACAGGGCCTGGTGAACTTGTTCACGGATGGATCGAAGTTGGAAGGTAAGGTTGGCGGAGGAGTCTTTTGCGAGGAGCTCCCCATCAGACTCAAATTCAGGCTACCGGACCACTGCAGTGTGTTCCAGGCAGAGGTAGCCGCAATCAAGGAGGCAGCCGATTGGCTGCTCAAATGCGTATTAACGGTCAAGAAAGTAAATATTTACTCCGACAGCTAAGCGGCAATAAGGGCCATCGGGTCTACGACGGTGCATTCGGAATTGGTCAAGGAATGCTTGAGCTCACTTTCGACTGCGTCCGAATTCTTTAACATCAGCCTCATCTGGGTTCCTGGTCACAGCGACATTGCTGGAAACTGTGAGGCGGATGAGCTGGCCAGACAAGGGGCATGCGAGGTGATCTCCCCGCGAAGGGAGAGAATTGGGATCCCCCTGACTACCTGCGGTCTGCTCCTGGAAAGATGGGCATCGCACCAACTCAGCGAGCGCTGGGCAAGTACACAAACGTGTAAGGTCGCGAAATCCTTCTGGCCACGGGTTGACCGGAGGCGCTCGGGCGAGCTTCTGAGGCTGACAAAATATCAGTTCTCAAATCTCGTTGGTTTTCTCACAGGACACAATGCGCGAGGAATGCATGCTGTGAGACTTGGAATCACCTCGAGTCCTTTTTGCGCTGGATGTATGGAGGATGAGGTGGAATCATCTCAGCACCTTCTCCTTAGCTGCCCTGCTCTGGCGGGGCTAAGATCTAGGCATCTTGGCTCCTACTTCTTTGTCACGCCTGCTGATATAGCTGGCGCTGACATTAAAAATCTGATGAATTTCATCAGCAGCATAAAGCGGTTGACGCAAACATAGTCATCGTTCGTAATCCGCACGCTCCCCAACTATCCCAGCACCACCTCTCCCCGCCCTCTCCCTGTATCCCATCGGTCTTTCTCTCCCGCTTCACCCCTCCACAATGGCATCACAAAGGACGAATTCTTCTTCGTCCAAGTGTGCCCATTCCCTGGGCAACCATATCAACCTAACCTAACCTAACCTAGTTAGAAGTCACAGCGCAGTACTCATGCAACTTGTTTGGACAAGTTTAAGTCGCAAGTCGGCACGGGTTATCGTTAATAAATCGAGCAAACATTTTTTTTCTAGAGAATATAAGTTTATTAAGAAACTTTTAAAAAGGTAGGCGTAAAAAAATATTGAACTTCAAATTTAAGGGATACATTAATATGCATATATGGGACAACTAAGTGTCACCACGGAAAGATTAAGGACAACCAGCCGTACGCAAGATGGCATTCTATTAAACTCAAAATGCCGACCAGCAGTTACGAATGCATTGAATGGTTTGGAATCCTCTTATACTTCAATCTGGTAACATCCAGACATAAAGTAGAGACAATTTTCTTTCCAGACAATGTTGCCAATACCTCATCCACTATAGGCATCAAGAAAGGCTATTTTTCACTAATTGTGTTCAGCCCTTGAAAATCTATATAGAGTCTATCTTCGTCATTCTGTTTACGTACCAAAACAACAAGTGATGCATACAATGAATCTGACTTTCGAATTATGCCCAAATGTAACAACTCGTTCACTATTACTTCAAATAAGCGCTGTTTTAGGATAGGAAACAATGAATCTGACTTTCGAATTATGCCCAAATGTAACAACTCGTTCACTATTACTTAAAATAAGCGCTGTTTTAGGATAGGAATTCTGTACGGCTTTTAAACTAGCGGCCTGTGAGACGCTCACTTAATGTCCACCTTAAATTTTCTCGACTCTTCAAAACAGTTTGTACATGTATTCATTAAATTAATTAAATTTTGTTCAATATGGTGGGTTCAATGAATTACCTATATCTAAAGCACTTATTCTAATTGCCATGACTCTGCATCTGAAACCCCCATCATTCCCGTGCCAAACAACCTCACCACCAGCGAAACCAAATTCATAAGCGGTGGTAGTAAGACGGCGCATTTTGAAAACTTCATTGCTCTTAATGTTTCCCACATCCCCGACGATCTATCGCTAACATTTTGGAATAGTATTCTACTAATCGCCTTTATTTATTTTAGTGTCCATCATTCGTATATAGTTTCCGCCGAATTTCTCACATTCGGAAAATCCGTCAAAAATGCTAAAACAAATTCATTCTATCCCATTTAGCCTATCGCTTATCAACACAGTAAACGGCACCCTTTCACTCGGCACCCTTTGACCCAAAGCTGAGCTCGATGAAACTGGTCGCTGTTACATCGAAGCGTACTGCGATGTAAGTGAAAAATTCCGTTCCACTAGCAATGCAAACGAAGTATGCTTATGACGCTGATTGTTGCGAACACGCTAACGAAGCGTACTGCGATGTAAGTGAAAAATTCCGTTCCACTAGCAATGCAAACGAAGTATGCTTATGACGCTAATTGTTGCGAACACGCTAACGGCGCCTGCGTGACTGCGGTCGATGGCGATGTATACAAATCACCAAGCAAGGCATTGTAATTACCTGTGCCTTTTTCTGGCTATTAGTTGCCTCTGCTACATGTGCAACCATTGGTAAATATGGAGCCAATATCGGCATCAGCATTTCTGCAATCTGCTGATCAATTCGGCTTTCGTTCCATCGTCCTAAATTGCAGTTTTTTCAATACGTCCTTTAATTCTGTTGTTAAGTGGCTTAGGCCCATCCCACTTCTGAGTTCTGTCATTACGAACACATTCACAACAACCAGTTTTACTCAATTCACTTTAAAGGCCGTTTTTACTTTTACATAAAATGAGTTCCTATCCATACAACCGAATGAACTGTGTGAAAATAGCATGAACAATGAATGCTTAACAAATACAGGGCTCGGCACTTAAATTGTAACTAACTTCAGACCACTTGCGCAGCTGTTGCCCGTGCACGTAATTAAAAAGCGAGATTTCCCATACAGAATTTCTCTCCCAAAATCTGAGATTATAAAATAATCTCAGATAATAACTATACCTTTTGACATACAACCCTATATTTTCTGTGTAATAGATCATAATTTTTACGAGTGTAAAGAAAAACGTCAAAGTGAAAACTAAAGAAAATGGATGCCGGTAAAGAAAACAGGTTTGGAGACATAATTCTAATAAAATTTTTGTGAGGTATTATTAATTATACATTCATATAATAGAAAAAAGCCCATGAACGCTTTGTTCACTTACGAGGCGTGCTCAAAAAGTATCGCGTATTTTGAATTTTCGCAGGTTACGTATATTCGAATTTCGATTTTTTTGTGGCGATATATTCAAATTGAAATTTGAAAAGGTCGAGCCAAGGAGCACCAGGAGATTTGGTGGCTCCTAAAACACTCAGGCTGAAAAGCCCATTGTATTTAAAGCTCTGGAAAGAGGGTAGATAGTCAAGGAGGGAAGCAGAAAAGTATCATAGAAAGAGATAGGAAAGAATAGAGACAGAGATAGGAAAGAATAGAGATAGAGATAGTTAGTCCTGTGAGAATTTTTCAGATTCTTGGGCAAATCTGTAAATATCCTACAGTTATAGAGAACAAATATTACTCATTTTAACGACATCGGATCCCAGAATTCGTAGCCTTGATCTAGCAAAGGCAGGACACTCAAGAGAAAGTGCTCAGTGCTATCCGCCTTCTCCAAGCAAGACAGGCACATTGGGTCCTCAATGATTCCAATGGTGGTCATATGCTGACCCCATGGGTTGTGGCCTGTAATAATACCGACCATCAACCGAACATCTTTCCTTCCAAGTTTTAGTAGAAAGTTTAAAAGTTTTCTGTTCGGATTTGTCACAAAACACTTCGCAGTTCTACAGCGTTCTAGGCCGGACCATCGCTCTTTATGTAGATTGCATACATAGTCGCTGATCCAATTCATTATTCCTGCGGAACCGATTCTGATTATTGGCTCTGGCCCTTGTAGGGCAACCGCTGATCCACAGTGGACCAATTCATCGGCAATTTCGTTTCCTTGAACACCGGAGTGTTCTGGAACCCATATAAGTACAAGCCTGTTTTGTCTTGCGACAGAATTAATCTTCTTCTTACCTTCTTCAACAATTTTTGAGGTTTGCTTCGCGTTCCCCAGGGCCTTCAGTCGAGCCTGACTATCACTGAAAACTCCAATCTGTTTCCCGCTCCATCTCCTCTCAATCATCCGTTCGGCTACTTTCAGGATGGCAAAAACTTCCGTTTGGAAAAAAGTTATAAGTTTCCCCATATATATATATAATACACTCTTTTTTGGGTGTTTGCCCGAGCTCCTCCTCCTATTTGTTGTGTGCGTCTTGATGTTGTTCCACAAATGGAGGGACCTGCAGTTTCAAGCCGATTCCGAACGGCAGCATGTTTAGGAGGAGCTTTTTCATGGCTGAAATACACTCGAAGGTTTGCCATTGCCTGCCGAGGGGCGACCGCTATTAGAAAAATGTTTTTCTTAATTTTCGTGTTTCACCGAAATTCGAACCACCAACCCATTCGGCTACGGCGGCCGCTTATTTTTCCCATAACATACTGATATTTATTACTATCGTTTAAGTACCATCCGGCCCCAGACCCTATTTCATTCATGGACCCATCGGTAAAGAAAATATCCGTCAAACCTCCCTGCATGCATTCTGGATTGCTCCATTGCTCACGCATCTAACATCTAACATCAAATTTCCTTCCAAGTGAAACTCTGGATATTAGGTCGTCTTTAAGTGCTTAAAGATTTCTCTTCTCCATATTTATGGAGTGTGCACATTGCTTCTATTGCTTCCTGTTGTATCTTAAGATCCAGGGGGAGTAAATCAAGCATAGCATTTAGGGCATCACCAGAGGTTGTACTCATGGCACCCGTGATGCATAAACATACACTTCTTTGCAGCCTGTATAGATCCCGGATTGTGGACTTAACAATGCTCCGCGTAAGTGATGATTGGACTGATAAGTGCTGTGTATATAGGACCACAGCCGGTTTCAGATCCCAGGTTTTACCAAAGGCTCTGCGGCATTGCTGAAAAATCCTTAATGCGCGATTCCCGTTCAGTGAAACGTGTGTCTCCCAAGTCAGTTTCTTATATGCATATGCGTGGACATGAAAACCGAGTTCCTCCATCTCCGCTAGTAGAGAGTCTACGACCAAGCACCGCAACAGCGGAGAAATAACACCCCCTTGAGGGGATCCTTGATTGGCCCTGACGGTGATTAGTTCGTAACTGTTCTCACCAGCGGTTAACAGCCTTCAAGAGCGTACGGAATATATCCATTTTACAATGGTTTGATTAACACCGTGTCTGGTAAGCGTGTTGATTTCTACTAAGTGGACTTCTCGGCAATATCCCCACTCGAATATGTTCCTCTTCCACTTGTTCTAGATTTTTCAACACGAACGATGTCAAACTGATTGGTCTAAAACTGTTTGCTGGCAATAGTCGTTTTTTCCTGGTTTCGGAATAGATACTACCATACGCGTCGTCATTTGGATGTCAAGTTAAAGCTTATCGAAGGGCCTCACAAAGTCTCGCTGTTTCCCTCATTTCTGCGACGTTACTGCTTTTTTGGCTCTCGGTACTTTTTTTTTATATTCTCTCTGTGTAAGTCGATGATTCGTCCAGTTCTCTTCTGTTTGGGTCTTTAAGGCGTTGTTAAGAAGTTTTCTGGACCGTACACGACGCTTAGACAGTTCAGGGTTCTACCAAGGAACCGCTTTCCCCTGTCTATTTTGCCTGAGAGGGCACAGTTCCTCAAAGCAATTTATTAAAGTGCCTTCTAGCTCTTTCAGGTTTGGCAAACGCTCTGTTACAAGCTCACCATATCTGTCCCAGTCCACATTGCGAGGATTCCTACCGCAAGGCATTGATATTGGATCAATGCCCAGTCGAAATTCGATAAGACGATGATCAGACAAGGAGTCCTCTTCCAAAACTCGCCATCGGTTGTTTTGATTTCCAACTGAACTATTGGTAAGTGTTAAATCAATTACCTCTTGTCTCCTTTTGGTCACAAAAGTTGGTTTGTTACCAGTGTTTTGAATGACCAAATCCGGTTACAAGTTAAAATCCAGTAACTTGATACCTCTGGGGTTGCTTTTGCTACTTCCCCACACAATGTTCTGTGAATGTGCATCACAGCCCACTATTAGCCCTTCTCTTAGCTCCTTCGAAGGAGGTGGCTGTAATGAGTCGTAGGGTAGGTAGACCGAAACTATGATAGCTTCGACACTGTTCGCACTCTTCCAGTACTTTATTTTTGCAACAGCGATATCTCCGGAGGGTAGCTCTTTTAACATCGTTTGTTCGATCAACCTCGGCATAATAATAAATGTGCGCGGTCTCACATTCCCTTTACAGTGAAGTATTGGTCCCCACGACACAGATACGCTTGTGACATACCCATGGTTCTTGTTGGTGCTCGTGTCTCTCACTCTTGCCGACGAGTTCGGCCATTTTGAATGTTCAGTTGATTGTTTACAGCTGCTTTGCTTCCACGTGTTTCGTCTCGTCTTCGATTTTTACCTATTCAAAAAGATGGATCAAAGAACCTGTATCAAATTTTGTGTGAAAAATGAAATTAAGTGCGCGGATGCATTCCGAATGTTGACCAATGGCTGCAAAATCGTACCAAAACTGCTCAATTTCGATCAAAAGCAGCATCGCATGAACATTGCTAATGAGATGTTGGACTCTGTCCGCGACGACCTAAATTTGCTTCAGAGGTAACTGGTGACGAATCGTGGGTTTATGGTTATGACGTCGAAACCAAAGCTCAATCATCTCAATGGAAGCTGCCGCACGAACCAAGATCGAAAAAAGCGCGCCAAGTTCGGTCGGATGTAAAAGTTGGACTTACCGTTTTCTTCGATTGCAGGGGCGTTGTGCATCATGAGTTCTTGCCATAGGTTAAAACGGCCAATAAGGAATATTACCTGCAAGTTATTGCTTGTGCGCGACTTTTTGTCCAAAACCAACACACTTATGATGCCACAGCCACCGTATTCCCCACTGTGACTTTTTCTTGTTCCCGAAGAGGCCCATGAAAGGACGACGCTACGCTACAATTGACGAGATAAAGGCGGCATCAAAGGAGCAGCGGAACAAGATTAAAAAAATGATTTTTGAAGTTCTTCGAAGTTTGGCAAAAACGTTGGCACAAGTGCATAATATCTCATGGGAATTACTTTGAAAGGCTCAAAATAGATCTTAATGAATAAATATACAATTTTTGAAAAAAACACAAAATTCAGGATACTTTTTGAACACACCTCGTATTACTTATTTTAAAATGTAATATCGAGTTTCGAATGCGTATTGTTAGCATACTTTTTTGAAGCCTCAATGAAGGTCGTTTACGGATTTCCTGCAACAACAGAAACACCGAAATATTCCACCACAATAATTTCGATGAAGAAAAACCTTTCACAACAGTATTGACAGCTGGTTGTCAATTTTGCAGATTATTTGCCATATGTGAACGAATAGATTAATTTTTGTGGATTTACTGGTAATTAATGCATATGTGAACGTATTTTTATACTTGGCTGTTAAATAACAACCAGCGATTGTTCCTGAACTCTTGCACCTTAAAGTAAATAAAGTTTTTGTTCATCGCACCATTACTAGTTACAATGATACTGGTAGGATAAATGGTTCAAAAAGTGAAGAAGCGACTTAAGCGAAATCCCCGACTGGCAATTCCTCAAATGGCGAAAGAACTGAAAATACATGACCGTAGCATCCGCCACATACTGAAAAACAATCTCAAACTGAAGCCTTACTCGATTCAAAGGGCGCATGATCTCATACCACAGCAGAAACATGTCATAGTGCAGGCGCTAAAGGACATTGAGTATGCAAAATGTGAGGACCGGCAACAATGCTGAAATTCTTTTACCTGAGACCCTACACAAAAAAAAAACATGTTGCCTGCAGCTGTGATGGTCCCTTCCCTTTCCCCCGCCCTTCACCTTGACCAAGCGTTATTTCGTCATAGCACTCGTATTAGTCAGTAGGAAATTTTATATTTCGTGGCACATGACGGTTTATTTTTTCGTAATCACATAATTATTTTAGTTAAGTTTTCTTATAATTCAGTGTTTTATTAGTGTTTTGTTTAAATAAACACATGGACAATGTCTTTAGAAGTGATAAATATAAAGAAACGAAAACTATACGAAATTTCGTGTTTGTTTTGTGATGAAACGGGTAATTTAGTGATGAATCCAAAACCACAATCATTTATAAATATTCAGAGAGCAGAGAGCACATTAGTGAAAAAATTAAAAATAATGCAGACTTTACTGAATACAAATGTACTTGGCAGAGAAGATAAGACGTCGAGAATTGGCACTGCAAAAGCAGGAGAATGCTTCTATTTCTACCTGCTCTGCAGAAGCTAGTGTGTCAGGTACTCAAGGCACTCGTAGGTCATCACGAACAAATTTAAAATTTAATAAAGATCTAAAATGTTTAATCTGTGGTAAACAAACAAGAAATAAAAACAAAACACTTTATTTGTGCTCCGAAATGTCAGCAGCGGTAGCAGCAGTAGACTCTACAGGTGACATTAATTATCATAATGAAAGGACGCAACCCAGGATCAATAAAGACGAATATCATCAAGTATTTCAGTACTTGTAATGTTTACCATGACACCGAGAACCGACCGCTTCGAAATATCTACACCGGTCAGCTTGCTGATGAATCATCTTCGAAATGTTTGTTAAATATTGTAGAAAACGGTGAGGCTATGTTAAGAACGTATGAAAATGAACGATTTGTTCAGAAAAATAAAAAATATCCGATCCTATTAAAAAAACGAAATTTGATAACTTTGTAACTGCTTCTGAGAAAGGAAGCAAAAATATTTCTAGTAAAAAGTTGCAAGATGCAACAGGTATAAGTCTCTTTCAAAAAACATTTATGTTGGCTAATCAACGAGGATTTGACACAAAAATTTTAGCATCTTACGAAATTTTGGAGTACTGCAAATACCTTTTTGAAGCAGAAGTATTTTACAGAAAATCTCCAAAATCGGAACTTGCTCATGAAATTGAAAATAATTATAAATGTGGTACAAATACGCGTGGTACAAATTTACAAACTCGAAAAATTTATATTGTTGATGGTATGGCACTTGTGCATCGAATCCAATTAAAAAAATTCAACACCTTTGGTGATTTCGCTGAGGCATTCTATAATAAAATCAATACTCTTTTCTTGCAACCAAATGTAAAAGGAGTCGATATTGTATTTGACAGAGATAACATTTCGATAAAATATTTGGAATCAACTTTACGAAGTAAAGTTCAAAATATTAAAAATTTTATAATTTCAAACCATCTCACTAAAATTCCAACTAATTGTAATAATTTCTTTTTAAGCACTGAAAATAAGTTACAGCTCGTTCGATTTCTCTGTAATGTAGCTCCTAAATATGCACGAGTAATAGAAGATTGCGAATTATATGTTTGCGGAGGATTTGACGAGCCAACAAAAGGTTTTATATTACAAAACTCTTTATTTTTTGAAGTACCTGATTTGAATTCGAATCATTTAGAAGCAGATTCAAGGATGTTTTGTCACATATTTTACGCAGTAAAAAAACATTCTGCTCATATCATAATTCTTAGTGCTGATACAGATGTTTTTATTCTTGGAATTTACCTATGGAATAATCTATCACGTCTAGGTTGTTTAGGTCTATGGTTTGAAGGTTCTTATAAGAAAAAATACATTTCAGGGTCTCATTTAGCTGCTCAATCCCTTGGCGAAAACATTTCTCGTATTTTGCCAGCATTACACTCTCTAAGTGGTTGCGATTCGACTAGCACATTGGGCTAAAAAAAAATAGATTAAAAGCTGCATCGTAGGATTTTGAGCAAAATAGTCTAAGGCTTTTAGGAAATCCATACCTAACAGTCGAGCAGTTAACGGAATTTGAAACCATTTGCACCTATCTTTTCTCAAAAAAAACATTAACTGCTGATGAACTTTGCTATAAATTAATGTGTCAAAATATCGGCTACGGCTTAAATTTATTAAAAGTAATATGCGCATCAGATGCTCTACATTTACATTTGTTAAGAGCTTCAGGACAAACATATATAATATATGGATAAATTCTGACCAAACAGTACTACAGCCTATTGATTTCACCTTGGGGCGTTCCATGAAAGTAGTACCAGTTGGTCCTTCAATTTTCTTTATACTTTGGAATTTTGTTGTGTTTGTGACTCTTTGGAAGCATGCCAAAGGGTTTTGCAAAATTTCAATTATTTTGCAAGTTATTGTTTATTGAATTTTTATGCTAAATTTTTTTCAATAATTTTTATCTTGAAATATATTAGTGATACAAAAAAAAGTTGTTTGTAAAAATTATAGGGAAAAAGTTGAATTTTCATAATATATTTTTTAAAAAATAAAAAAAATAATTTTTAGCTAAATTGTTTAAACAATAATTTTTTATTGTTGTTTTTTTACTCGAAGTACATTGTGGAATTTTATAAACAAATTTTTTTATCAAAGTTTGAACCCTTCTTAAAAGATACTGCAAATTATAGAGATGGGTTTTTTTTTTGTTCTCGAGAAATTAATTTTTGAATTTTACACTGCATGGCAGCTCCCGCAGCATGCTTTATTCTTTAGCAATACAGTATAAAGAACACAGTTTTACATCATTTTTTTTTTTAATATTATTCCCACTTAATAAATTAACATTTTTTATTAATATTACTGTTAATTTTTATTAATAGAATCTTAGAAGTTTCCGAAATAAGAAAGGTCATATTGTTTGAATTTAGTTTGCCGTACGAGTAATAGTTTTTCATCGCCATAATGGGTAGTAATTTATGTAAGGTTATTGTATATAGGTTCTTTGACAACAATTATTTTATAATTTAGGAAAATTGTGGAATAAGTATAATTTATGGTCCTTTTATATTCGTATCCCATTTGATTAATGGGTCCGGACCCCCCGCAGCCCACTATGAATAAGTTTTTAAAATTGTCACTCCGCACTGTGTTAATGAGCTTTTAACGATAATTACATTTTTCTTTGTGAAGCGAGTGACTGTGTTTCAAATTCAGTTAGATTGAATTTTACTTTTGAGTGAACAACTCTCTTAGATTTTGTTAGTGCTCCAAGTTTAAAATTTAATTTTGCAAAGTAATCATCATGCCGAAAAAAGTTTGTTGCAATCCTTTCAAGTTACCCAATCATTCTTGGATCGAAAAGAATGTTGCTAAATCGTCTGCATCACTGAAAGAAAAACATCCAGGTTTGGGGGAATATATTTGCTTATCTTGCAAGATGCTGTTATCAAAGGGAAAGGAACCGTCGGAAAATAGTTTCGTAAGCATTGATTCTAATGATAATATTAATAATATTGCTCTTAGTGAAGTTTCTGAAACTGCAAGTAGCCTAGGTTCTGTGTCGGGTAGATCTGACATCGAATTTGTAGAAGGGGATGTTGGAATAGAAATGATGAATTTAATTAAACTAAAAGTAAAATCTGCATCTAATTAAAAAAAAAAAATTCATTGGCTGACTGTTACACCTTTAAGTTGGAACCTAAGTACTTTAAAACGTGAATTTAATCTTAATTATAGTACAGCAAAGTATGCAAAAAAAATACAGAATCTTTACGGTCTCGGATCATATCCCCCCGCTCCAAGTACCCGTAGAACTTTTTCTTCTGAAAATATTGAAATATTCCGATGAAATAAGCCGTGTCATGCCAGGGCAAAAGGATTGCCTTTCAGTTCAACAAGAAGACGGGAAAAAAATGAAGTTACAAAAACGTCTTATTTTATGTAATTTGAAAGAAGCATATGTAGCATTTAAATCTTTATATCCAGAAATAAAAGTCGGTTTTAGTAAATTTGCTTCCTTGCGACCAAAGCAATGTGTACTTGCTGATAGTAATGGAACACACACGGTTTGTGTGTGTAAAATACATCAGAATTTTAAATTAATGTTAAACGGTTTAAAAAGTATTTTTGAAGATATATCTGTAACTACTTATGAAGAAATAATAGAATGCATGATTTGTAGTAAGCCTAAAAATGAATGTTATATGAAACAATGTGATCTTTGCCCTGGCTTTCATGAAATTGCTACTGAAATAGAAGAAGCTCTTAAAAAGAGAAATATTATTAATATAATATAACTTATCAACTGTGGACTAACACCGATCGTTCTTCTCTAGAAACAATTACGGAGGAGGCGAAAATATTCCTCAAAAAAAATGAGCAAAGAAGCTGATATCCTTTTACTGCATAATTTTGTAGCTAAAGAACAAAGTAATTTTTTAAAAAATCTAAAAACAAATTTGAAAGAAGGGGAATTAATTGTAATTAGGGATTTTTCTGAAAATTTTACATTTTTAATACAAAATGCAATACAGAGTCATCATTGGAATAACAGCCAAACAACTATTCATCCTTTTGTGATTTATCGACCTGAGCGAGATCATAATAATAGTTTGAAATTTGAAAGTTTTGTTTTAATTTCAGAAAGTACTGATCATAGTACGGAAGCCGTTTATCTTTTTCAATCAAGATTAATTTCTTTTATTAAAGAGAATTATGGATCAGACAAAATAAAAAAAATTTATTATTTCTCCGATGGTGCAGCATCACAGTATAAAAACAGAAAAAATTTTATCAATTTAGTCTATCATTTTCAAGATTTTAATATAGAAGCAGAATGGCACTTTTTTGCAACGTATCATGGAAAAAATGCTTGTGATGGAATTGGTGGTACAATAAAAAGGTACGTTAGGGGAGAAAGTCTACGAAGACCTGATACTGTACCAATAGCAACTCCTGGAGCATTTTTTAACATAGTTAAAAACAAATTTGATTCAATTACATTTGACTTTTGTTCCAATGAAGCTCTTGAAGATATAAAAAAGTTCTTAAGTAAACGATTTTTAACATGCAAAACAATCAGTGGCACACGTGGTTTTCATTCTTTTATTCCAGTTGAAAATGAAAAAATTAAATGTAAAAAAATTTCTAACTTCAATGATAGTTTATCTTCCGTATTTAATATTTCATAATAATTCTTATCAATTCTAAAATTCTAAATAGAACACAAAAAATTTTTTTGATTATATTGAAAAAATGTTTACAACTTATGTTATGTATTATTCTATTTTATAATATAGAGAAAGGGAATGGTGGATTAGGCCTACTGGGGATACCACCTTTTTTTTACATTTTTTTAAAAACGCACTTGACGTACTGTACCTCCAGGGTGGTGTGGAAAACGGTATTTATTTAATAAAAAATGTTAATTTAGTAAGTTGGAATAATATTAAAAAAAAAAAAATGATGTAAAACTGTGTTCTTTATACTGTACTGCTAAAGAATAAAGCATGCTGCGGGAGCTGCCGCGCGCGGCTACTAGGCCGAGCCATGCAGTGTAAAATTCAAACATTAATTTCTCGAGAACAAAAAAAACCCATCTCTATAATTTGCAGTATCTTTTAAGAAGGGTTCAAACTTTGATAAACATTTTTTTTAATAAAATTCCACAATGTACTTCGAGTAAAAAAACAACAATAAAAAATTGTTGTTTAAACAAATTAGCTAAAAATTATTTTTTTTATTTTTTAAAAAATATATTATGAAAATTCAACTTTTTCCCTATAATTTTTACAAACAACTTTTTTTTGTATCACTAATATATTTCAAGATAAAAATTATCGAAAAAAATTTAGCATAAAAATTCAATAAACAATAACTTGCAAAATAATTGAAATTTTGCAAAACCCTTTGGCATGCTTCTAAAGAGTCACAAACACAACAAAATTCCAAAGTATAAAGAAAATTGAAGGACCAACTGGTACTACTTTCATGGAACGCCCCCCTTATTAGGCTATGAAAAAACAGATGGTAAATTGTATCCACGACAATTGACGAAGCGACCATTACCGGAATTGTTAATTCAACTCTGCAAATGTACATCTTATTGTCAAACAAAGGCTTGTTCTTGCAAAAAGTTACAACTAAATTGTATTTTGTTGTGCACGTGTATTAATAATAACTGCCAAAATAAAAAAGACTAATTATTTGTATTTTTTTGTATGACTTATGTTAAAATGGTCTTTTTCCTATTAAATCATTCTTTTATCAAAAATACGTGTTTTATTTTTTACTTTTTTTATTGACTAACTAAACCTATATTTATTCATAAGAAATAATTGAATTTTATCACTAAAACAATCATTGAAATGGTTTCAAAGCACTTGTTCAGTCCATTACTTGAATGGTTAATGGTTAATGGTTGTAAAGGGTTAAGGAGTAGCCCTTTAGCACTGCGACCATATTGATCTATTGTGCACCCTATGCTGTCTATTGACTGTTAAGTATGCTTATGAATTGTACCAGCTCCTTCTGAGGGAGTGATTGAAGATCTTCATCTGTAAGCATGAACTTGTTTAAAAACCTTTTCCTTCTGTGCGTCAACCCCGGACATTCGATAATGAGATGCTCCATAGACTCCTCATCTTCGCAGCAGAATCTGCAGGTGCTGGTGTTAGTTATGCCTAATTTATGTAAGTGTTTGTTGCAGGTGAAGTGACCCGTGAGGGCGCCTGTGAGAGTGCGAATGCTCTTTTTGTTTAACGTGAGGGCCATGTTGGCTCTTTTAGCTTTGAAACTTAAGAACTTTTTGGAGTGTCTAAGACCCTCTACATTGTTCCAATGCTGATTTAATAGAGTTTTGGCCCAGTATTTTATTTTTTGTTTTAGGTTGTTTTTGTTGAATCCGAACATAGGACTAGGTCCGATGAAGTTTTCATCTGCCCCTTTTTTGGCTTGAAAGTCTGCCTTTTCGTTGCCGTCATATCCCTCATGTCCCGGTACCCAAATTAATGATACATTGTTTTTGGATGCCAGATTATTGAGTGCCTTGTGGCATTCTAAGAGGGTTTTTGAGTTGTATGTATAGCTATCTAAAGCTTTTAGGACTGATTGGCTGTCCGAGAGTATTTTAATCCTTACTATCTTGTGGTTTCTGCGTTGCATGATGTTTACTGCTTTCATTATTGCGTATAGTTCCGCTTGGAAGATAGTGGTGTCCCTGGTGAGAGTGTATGATTTGTGGATTCTGGGCCCCACTACACCTGCTCCTACACCATAAGGTGTTTTTGATCCATCAGTGTACCATTTTTGTGAATCATCATTCATCCATTTCGGTTTTGTTTTCCACTCGATCCTCTCAGGAAAGGTAACTGTGTATTCTTTTGTGAAACAGAGGATTGGGTCGATGTGGTCTGAAACTTGAGCCATGCTTATGGTGTTTTTGATTTTATTTAGGATATTTAGGTGACCGGTGAGGTTGCCCAATTTGAAATTTACTTTCATGTGTAGCATGAGTGCTTGCGTAGCTGCTTCCTCTTGGATTGCTATATGAAGTGGTGGGAGATTAAGGAGTGCTTCCATGCCAGCTGTTGGGGTAGTTCTCATAGCCCCTGTGATGCATAGACAAGCAAGCCTTTGTACTTTTCCCAGTTTGGTTATCGCTGTTTGTTGGATAGATTTGCTCCACCATACTAGTGCCCCATACAGTATGATTGGTCTAACCATTAGGGTGTATATCCAGAGGGCCATACTAGGGCTGAGGCCCCAGGATCTCCCTAGTAGTTGTTTGGTTGTCCACAAGGATTTCGTGGCTTTTTTTGTTATATTATTTATGTGTGATTCCCAAGTGAGTTTTTTATCTAAGGTTAAACCTAGATATTTGACCTCTTCCTTTAGTTCTATCACTGTTTCATTTAGTTTCAATGCAGGAAACTCTAACTTTCTTTTTCTTGTGAAGGGGATTATTGTAGTTTTGTTAGGGTTGATCGATAGCCCCTCCTTTTTACACCATTCCCATGTTGCGTTCAAGGCATTTTGCATTAGGTCTGTTAGTGTCCTTTCATGGTTGCCTTTTATTATAACAGATATGTCATCTGCATAACCAATGGCTATAAATCCCTTATTGTTTAGGTGCTGCACCAAGTCATCAACTAGTAGGGACCATAGCAGTGGAGAAAGAACTCCTCCTTGCGGACATCCCTTTACTGTTGTGACATTAAGTTCAGCTTGGCCTAACGAGGCTTTAATAATCCTCTGATTAAGCATTTGGCTTATCCAGTGAGTTAATATTGGGTTTGCACCTCTTTTTTCGAGTGCTGTTTCCATGGATTTGTAATTTGCGTTGTCGAAGGCTCCCTCTATGTCCATAAAGGAACATAGGGCTATTTCTTTTTGATTTAGGGCCTTTTCTATATTGACAACGAGTGTGTGCAGTGCTGTGACTGTGGATTTCCCTTTTTGGTAAGCAAATTGCAGCTTATGAAGGGGTTTTTTGAAGATTACTTCTTCTCTTAGATGGTATTCGAGTAGTTTTTCCATTGTCTTTAGCATGAACGATGATAGACTGATTGGTCTGTAAGATTTTGGAGAGTCAGGGGGTTTGTTACCTCCCTTAGGGATAAATATTACCTTCACTTTCCTCCATATCTTTGGAATGTATTCCAATATTAGGCTAGCTCTGAAGATTTTCACCATGACTCGGATCAGTTCCACAGTGCCTTTGGATAGAAGTGCTGGGAATATTCCATCCGGCCCTGGTGATTTACTTGAATACTAAGGGGTGAAAAAAAATGGACCATCAAATCTCCATCCAGAATCATAATCTGCAAGCTTTTCTGAGTTCAAAACTATTTATATAATGCGGTCCTCACATTTTGCACACTCAACCCCACACAGCCCCCGCTCTATCAGACTTGAGAGAGCAAAAGAGTTGCTTCGCTTGGCCGAAAGCGGTCAATTTCCGAACATTCTGTTTTTGGCGACAGAATTTTTAAAATTGAGCACTTCGTTAACTCCCAGAACGATAAGGTTTATTTGAACGACCGTTCGTGCGGGAATTTGAGTCATTGATCGGTCACCAGGAGGTAGCACCCGCCGCAGGTAATGGTTTGGGCTGCTGTAACCGCAAATGGGCGCCCTCCAATCATTTTCATCGATTCTGGCGTCAAGGTAAATACGAATTATTATTGAGAAAGTATTCTGGAAGCCAGGGGGGAGGCAGACCATGGACGTTTCAACAGGACTTGGCACCGTCTCACAAAGCTAGAGTGAACCAAGAATGGCTAATAAACAACGTTCCGAACTTCATAACGTCCACACAATGGCTCTCAAATTCATCACACGCGAACCCGATTTCATATCCTCTTTGGGTTATTTTGGAGAACAAGGTCCGGAGTAAAAGATTTAACAGTCCTGAAGCGCTGAAAAAAGCCATTGTCCCCGAGTGGGCCAAAATACCTGCAAGTTACATTTGGGCAACTTGAGATTCATTTCTAGACTGTCTCAAGGCCATAATCAAGGCAAAAGGTGGTCATATCGAGTAAAAGTAAATTGATTTTTAATTTTGTATTATATTCACATATATTTTACTTTGAATTGAATACAAGAAATTTTCCAAACCAAATTTATGGCCTTTTTCATCTACACTAATATTATAAAGAGGAAAACTTTGTTTGTTTGGTTGTAATGAATAGGCTCAAAAACTACTGGACCGATTTTAAAAATTCTTTCACCATTCGAAAGCTACATCATCCACGAGTAACACGGATTATATTTTATTTTGGAAATAGGGCTCGAGATATAGGTCAAAACGTGGACCCGGGTAACCTTCAGATGTGTATGTACAATATGGGTATCAAATGGAAGCTGTTGGTGAATGCTTTAGTCCAGAGTATTTTTCATGCCACTCCATGGCTAGGGTCTCGAGATAGAGACCAAAACGTGGACCCTAGAATGTGTTTGTACAATATGGATATCAAATTGAAGCTGTTGGTGAATGCTTTAGTACAGAGTATTTTTCATGCCGCTCCGTGACTGGGGTCTCGAGATATAGGTCAAAACGTGGACCCGGGTAACCTTTGGTTGTGTATGTACAATATGGGTATCAAATAAAAGCTGTTGATAAGTGCTTTAATACGGGGTAATTTTCATACCTATTGATGACTAGGGTCTGGAAATATATGCCAAAACGTGGACCCGCCGTGTCTTTGCACCGAATTAAACCAAACTTACACACATTGTTAAGGAGGTATTGAAGATGGTTTCCGTATAGTTTGGATACCTATTGGTAGATAGGGTCTCGAGATATAGGTCAAAACGTGGACCCAGGTAACCTTCAGATGTGTATGTACAATATGGGTATCAAATGGAAGCTGTTGCTGAATGCTTTAGTTCAGAGTATTTCCATCCGCTCCGTGACTAGGGTCTCGAGATAGAGACCAAAACGTGGACCCTAGAATGTGTTTGTACAATATGAATATCAAATGAAAGCTGTTGATAAGTGCTTTAATACGGGGTAATTTTCATACCTATTGATGACTAGGGTCTCGAAATATATGCCAAAACGTGGACCCGCCGTGTCTTTGAACCGAATTAAACCAAACTTACACACATTGTTAAGTAGGTATTGAAGATGATTTCCGTATAGTTTGAATACCTATTGGTAGATAGGGTCTCGAGATATAGGTCAAAACGTGGGCCCGGGTAACCTTCGGACGTGTATGTACAATATGGGTATCAAATGAAAGCTGTTGGTGAATGCTTTAGTACAGAGTATATTTCGAGATATAGGTCAAAACGTGGACCCGGGTAACTTTTGGTTGTGTATGTACAATATGGGTATCAAATGAAAGCTGTTGATAAGTGCTTTAATACGGGGCAATTTTCATACCTATTGATGACTAGGGTCTCGAAATATATGCCAAAACGTGGACCCGCCGTGTCTTTGCACCGAATTAAACCAAACTTACGCACATTGTTAAGTAAGTATTGAAAATGGGTTTCGTAAAGTTTGGTTGTAATTCGGAGCACTGGCAACAAGTACAGCGTTCTTTTGAACCAGCCATAATGTCGCTTACTTTTTTAACGCTTGGGGCGGAACTGAACTGTCAAATTGACAGTGTGAGTTACAATGTGTCAATATTTCTTTCTGATTTGGATGCCATAAGGAAAAAACGTAAGTGCATCATGTAAAAATTGTTTGTGAATTTTTTTGGAGTGGATTTTGGAACAGTGAATAATTTCTTACGAAATTTGAGAATTTAATGTGAAATCCAAATGAAATTATGTGTTCGTGGAAAAAAAAATTTTTTTCGTTTTTTTTTTTGAAAATATAAATGGAGAATGGTTAAAAAAGCTCCAATGCTTAATAAAACATATAAATTGAGACGAAAAATTCATGGATGATGAGGAAAAAAGACGATTGTTTATTCATATGCGTTGATTTGAAATTTAAAAACAATGTTCTTTTTTCCTGATTTTCAATTTATATTTTATATTTACTCAAACACAAATAGAAAAACAAAAAATATTGTTTATGCCAAAGCGCTTGAATAAAGAGTAAAGAAATAAATAATATGAAAATCATATATTTTCTGTTCTAAACCATATCTATTCTATTTTAGTGTGCCCAGCGAAGGGGGCCGGGTTTGCTAGTTAGTAATATATTGTAAAATGAATGTACAGAAATGCCAAATAATAATGAAGCAGCGGAAAGCCTGTGACTTCGATGAAAAAATGCTCTCGTAGTTCCTAGAGGCAATTGAGGAAACAGCAAACCAGCAAGCCAATTGCATAATATGTCCACTGTCAGACGCGTGCGATGCTGCAATGCCTCGAAAATTCCGAGAATCTCCCATTTCCTCGCCATTTACTGGTTGAACGACGACTTCGTGCATTTGAGAAGTGAGTGCCACAAACGCAAAGCAATTGCCTTGTCGATTTGTCTTAGTACTCAGTACGGTAAAGGAATATGTGTACATATATTCAGGCTTACATTTGTATGTACACACCAATGTAGCATATTTCATTAAATTGCAAAATTTTGATTTGCCTATTTTTGATTTTTAGAGGATTTTTAAACAAAATATTTTGTGGTTATTTCATTTAAATATTTATGCCCTATAAAAACTATGCTCCAAAAAGGAGTTAGAGGATCTAATATATATGTACATATGTATATATGTACATTCATCCATGTACATATATTACATATTTGTATTTATTTATAAATGCTGTCTCTAAGTTGTTATTCAAAAATTTGTACTTATAAAAACCAAATACTTTCATAGGTGCAGAAGCAGCCGCTAAGCGTTCAAAAATGTTCTTTAATACAACAAAAACTATTTCATTCATAAAGCAACCCATCACAGCTGTCCATAAGATTACTTTTCTTGTGGAAGGCAGAAATATTTGGTGAAATGTCATCTCCGTACATTCATATGTATATCATATGTATAGCTCTGCAATTATGCTGTTGCACAATAAAAATGCATTAATGAAATTGCTTTTATTTGAAATGCCTTAACCGCTCAAATTTAATTAAAATCTTCTTTGTCCACGCATTAGCAGTTCAACATAGCATGATGAAATCCCAAAGCTCCATTGCGAAATAGTTGATAAGTTAACACAAATGTATAAATAAGCCAATTGTTCAAAATTAAAATCAGTGTAAAGTTTGGATCTCTTAAGATACTCTCTATTTTGACTCATCCGCTGAAGCGGATTAGAACACCTTTTTTAAAAGGTTTCATCCGTAAGGGAAAAGCTTAATTGGCGCCCAGCTGACACACGCGAAAATGAAAAACTTGGAGCAAAAGTATCCTGACTAGAAAGAGAGAAAACACCAAGTATCCCTAGTCAAAGGATAACAAACAAAGTAAACTCATGTGCTTAAGTATATCCTTACTAGTAAGGGAGAAAACACCAAATATCCTAGTCAAAGGATATCAAAGAAGTAAGTGCGTTAAGTGCTTAAAAGAGCCTTACTGTTTCTCAACCATGCAAAATAAAATAACACATAACCACCAGCTAGCAACCATCAGTAATCAACTACCAGCCAGCAGTCATCGGTAATGAACAACCGTCCACTAGCCATCAGTAATCAACCACTAGTTAGCAATCATCTGTAATCAACCACCAGCCAGGATATTGTATAAGTAAAAACCTAGTAAATAATTCATATAGAATAGTTGTATATGGGTAATACTACATCATTACCGAAATATTATATAATAAATAATTTTATTTTTATTACTTTCCTAGCGACCACAATATAAAAAAGTGCCTTAAAATAAAAAATAATAAAAAATGTACTGCATAATTAAAAGCATGCACAGTATATAACTTAAATTAATGTTTACATAACTTAACTCAATTCTGCTATTCTGAACTCCAGACCCTCCACAATAGAGGAGTTTCCTTTCCTAGAAGGAATCCCAAACATATAAATAATATCTTTTCTTTTAAAGTGTGAAAAATCAAGTATATCATTTATTTCAAAGGCTACCTGACAGTGTGTTTAATAGCAGAATTAGTTGTTAACGCTAGTAAAGGCCTTAGACAGGAAATAGACAGATTAAGGCCTCAAGTCGAGATAGAAACTCGTATGTCAGGAGTCCCTGGACGTAATAAAACCACAATAAAAATTTGAAATACTAGCCCCAGTTACAAATGGTATAAAGCGGCAAAGAGGAAGCAATAATAGCTTTAGGAAGCGAGAAATGTCTCAAAAGATAAATAATCTAAATGAGAATTATTTTTTAGAGGAAGAGGTTATGATCTCCCCTGCGTAATCTTCTACAACACCCAATTTAAAAGAAAGCAAGTTGGGGCGCATATCGACGGGCCCAGTGAGAAATTGTTTTAAAAAATAAAAGGTGGAACAGAAGTGTTAAAAACAAACTGAACACTAATATTCATGCCACAATAAAACAATCCTGTGAAACCAAAAGCTTCCAAGGTACTTGCCGATAAGTTTACCGGCAATAATAAACAAAAAAAAAACCTTAGAAACCAAAAGCTTCCAAAGTACCCGCCGATATATTTATATACAATATATTGTATATATATAATTGGCGCGTACTCCATTTTTGGGTGTTTGGCCGAGCTCCTCCTCCTATTTGTGGCGTGCGACTTGATGTTGTTCCACAAATGGAGGGACCTACTGTTTTAAGCCGACTCCGAACGGCAAATATAAAATATAAACATATAAAACTTTTTTCTTTATTTTGGTCTTTCACCGAGATTTGAACCTACGTTCTCTCTCTGAAATCCGAATGGTAAACACACACACACCCACTCGGCTACGGCGGCCGGCCGATATATTTACGGCACTAATAAAAATACAAAAATCCTTTGGAATCAAAAGCTTATGAGTTACAAAAAATAACAACAAGCCCTTGGCACCAAAAGTTTCCAAGGTACTCAAAATTAAAATCCCCACAGAATTAGAAGTGTACAACGTAAGCGCCGATACATTTACCAGCATTAATAAAAAAATAAAAAAATTCTTTCGAACCAAAAGTTTCCAAGCTAGCGAAACTTAAAAATCCTTAGGATCCCAAAGCACCCAAGGTAACCGCCAATATATTCACGGTAATAACAAAACTATAAAAATCCTTAGGAACTAAAAGCTTTCAAGGTACCCGCCGATATATTTATCAGGAATAATAAAAAAATTGTAAAATAGAAAGGAACCAAAAGCTTCCAACTTACCGAAAAGTAAAAAAAAAATCTTAAGGACCAAAAGCTTCCAAGGTAGCCGCCGATATATTAACGGAAATAATAAAAAATAAAAATCATTTGGAATCAAAGGCTTCCAAGTTACCCAAAATAAAAACAATCCCTTCGAATCAAAAGTTTCCAAGGTACCCAAAAACAGCAATCCCTTGGAATCAAAAGCTTTCAAGTTACCCACAAATAAAAACAATCGCTTGGAACCAAAAGCTTCCACGGTACCCGCCGATATATTTACGTCAATAATAAAAAAATTAAAAATCGTTTGGGATCTTTGGCGGCCAAGTTACCCAAACATAAAAACAACCCCTTGGAACCAATAGCTGCCTAGGTACCGAAAAATAAAAATCATTAGTGATCAAAAGCTTCCAGGTTACCTAAAAATAAAAACAATCCATTGGAACAAAAGCCTCCAAGATACTCAAAAATAATAAGTCCTTTGGAAGCAAAAGTTTTCAAGGTACCTGTCGACATATTTACCGGCAATAGTAAAAATATAAAAATTCGTAGAAACCAAAAGGTTCATAGATACCTGCCCAAATATTTACTGGCAATAATAAAATAATAAAAATCCTTAGGAACTAAAAGTTTCCTATATTTACTGTAAATTACCAGCTGAAGAATTTACCGCCAATATATTGTTAGAAAAATATTTTTCTTTGGGAAATGAAAATCCCAAACAAGTGCCATATCCATAATTATTCAATGCTGGGTGAAAAGGAGCTCGGAAGTAACAGAATATTTGTAAAGTGTATACAGTCAGTGAAACATATCCCAGAGCTTCCTATTTCGAACTGACATAAGAACAGAAATAAAAACACGAAGGTATAAAAATGAAAACTAGCTTACTATTCTTTCTACCATATTACTCACTTCAGAGCTACACTCTGATTTATTGTGTCTCGATAATCGTTCTATACGTGATCAATATTTAAATTTTTAGCTATAAAAAAAATACATAATGAATTCCTTATTTTATTCTGCGATATTCTGTCTCTGGTTAGAGCAGGTCATGTGGGAAATGCGCGAATACAACAATTGCCTGTTGACTACTTTTTATCACACGAAAGAAAAATAAACTGCGAGCGCGTTCGGTGCAACTTTACAAGTCGTTTATTTATTCCTGAGTTCAAGTATTTATAGTCTCTTAGCCTAACGGATTAAGTTCAAATTTATATAATTAAAGTGAATATGTATTGCTATGTTACGTTATGTGCTTATACATATATAGTGGTATTTTTTATCTCAAATTATGATAATATTGATTAAAATTAAATTAAATATATAAAATTAAATTAATAATTAAAACTATAAGCCATTTGGCGTAACAAGGGGTAAACACAAACTGAAAAGCAACAAGTTAAATTAAATGTAAGAAAATAATAGTAATTAAAAATAGACGTAGAATTATAGATAAAGATAATATTAAGTCATTATTTTACGTGCATACATACATGTATAGATTTTCAATTTGATTCTTCTAATTAAGGGTTTTCCAATAACAGGTGGTATGAATGAATGGATTGCGCTATCGAGAGATGATTAACGATTTTTTATGGCCAGAATTGGATGGTATTGATCTGCACAACGTTTATTTTTAGTATGTATTTAGTATTTATAGTCAGAGAAAAAAGTTGAAACATATACCAATGGATAGCATATGTGGAGACGGTTTGCACAATGTATTAAAATAGATACATAAGTGAATAGGTGCAGGTAAAATTAATCACACTATTTTACCTGTATTAATAGGATAAACAAAATCAACTTGAAGAAATTGAAAAAGAACGTGCACAAACAAACATTGAAAAAGAATTATTGGAAGAGCGAAAAAAATTATTTACAAGCTGAACTAAATGAAAAGGAAAAAAAATAGAGAAGACTGAATCAAAAATTAGTAATATAAAAATAGTTTACGAGTTAAAATATTTTTATATAATATAAAAAAAGAGGTTGTCTCTAAAGTCGGTTTACTGACGATAGTTTAACGTGACAACGTCATAAGAAAATACTTATGGAAAGGTTGCATTTTTGAAAATAAAATTTTAATTTTATTTGTTTGATAGATATTTTGTATGGATATACAGAAGGAGGTAAATGGAATCGCAGTGGAATTGATCAAGTTACATTTACACAAACGTGAAAAATTACGAAACATTTATCAAATTCATGAAAGATATGTTCAATTTCGATTGTGCATCAGACGCTAAGAAGTCAACAACACTAAGAGGCACCATCATCGATTTGACTTTTTCAAGACACATTACCCTCGAAACACTCCCTTTCATTTCCTACTTTTCCTATCATCGTCCTATTCTCAACAGACAAATGGTTCACAGAGAACGTTTATGTATAGAGAAGTCTCAAGAGCTACGACAAGTGTGAATTGTCAAAAATGAAGTGAAACCGCGAACACTTTTTCACCTCGCTCAACTCGACAGCGGGGAACTTCTTAACAGAGCTGAGTACAGTGAATTATGTACAAGTACATTGGCTCTGCTCAGTTTTTGGTTTCTGTATGAAATCAAATTGACGAATGCCGTATGTGTGTATTTCTATGATCCCTTGATAAACGAAAATTTATTCAATTTATATTTTCAAACAAATACAATGCAAATAAAGATTTGAGATTGTGCGCCAACATTTAAAATCAAAGTAACTTTAATGTTTGTTGATTTAATTTAAAAGAAGAATTGAAACAAAATACATTATAACACGACCTCACATTTTGTTGTGTGCGCTTTAGTAAATTTAAAACTTCATACAAATTTGATGAAAATTTTTACTAAATTTCGAGTCGAAATTAATTTTAGACATGAATTCAAAGAGCATATTTGTATATTGATGAATATACATACATATATGTGGGGCATTCTTTCTCAACGGGAGACCCCTATCCATCCAAAAATGTTTTTGACCTAGAGAATTCTAATAGGGCTTAAAATTTAGCTCTTTTTATCTACTTTTCAATGCAGAGTGGCCAAAAACGAAATTCAAGATGGCTCATTTAATATGGCTAAAAATGTAATCAAAATTCATTAAATTCATTCTAATAACCTATGCCAAAAAAATTCATTTCAACGGAAAGAGTTGTACGAGGTCTCAAAATTTAGCTAATAAAGTTTACTTTAAAATACAAAATGAAAAATTTAAAAATTCAAAATGGCGGATCCAATATGGCGGACGGATTTTTGAATTCATGAATTCGCATGAAACTCGTTACTCAAGGGTTTTTAGTCGATGATTACGAATCTTTTGTTAGTTTCAAAAAATTTAAGAAGGCGGATCCAATATGGATAGCTAAGGTCCAGACAGTTAAGGCAAGACTAGTTTTGGTCCAACCAGCAAGGGTAAGAGAAAATCATATTCCAGACACTTAGGGCAAGACTAGTTTTGGTTCAACCAGCAAAGGTAAGACAAGATTATAGTCCAGACAGTTAAGGCAAGACTTGTTTTGGTCCAACCAGCAAAGGTAAGACAAAATCATTTTCCTGACAGTTAAGGCAAGAATATTTTTGTTCCAACCGGTAAAGGTAAGGCAAGATCATAGTATAATTAATTTTTAATGTTCAATTTCTCGAAAGCAAACAAGTCAATAGACTTGTTCGACATATGACATAGATATGATGAATGGTATATTAGTATGGTATGTGGGAGTTAGGGCATAATGGTATATAAATAATTCTTTATATATCCGTGAAAAGTAATTATGTAGGTAGAAAGAAAAAGCTATTTTTAAAAATAAGATAACCAAAATTAGCGATGGTTATCTTATTATTCAACTGCTGAGTGATAATATCTTCTTGACATATATTTTTAAAAATGCTTATTTCAAGTAAAACCGGAGGTGAGACATTATAAAAATTCGCAAATTATATTGTTTTATAATATAAATTTAACAGTAACATTGTTAATTGGTTCCACTGATTTTCCATCACTTGTCATTTTTACATGAATTTATCAAAGAATTGCTTGGGTTTCAATGAAAATAACGAACTAAACCTCAAAAAACTCGTCAAATTCTTAACTTCAGCTAAAAAAAACAAAAAAAAAAAATTCAGGATGAATTGTTACAAATAAATTTTTTATTTAAATTAATTAAAAACCGATAATTTCAACTTAATCAAGAAGATATTTATGAAGTTATTAAGCAAAGATTCAAAAGTGTTCTGTTTATGAAAAATCACCTTTACAACCATATGGTAGCGATCAAAAAGTAAAACAAGGGATATGTCACGACACACGAAAAATGTTATGATTGGAACTGATTCCAAATCTATTAGGTATTAAGAAAACGAACCAACTTCAATTAATTTGTAAAAAAAATGTAAAATTGTCAATTGTCAATTGTATCTAAACAGCTATAATTTTAATTGTGGATTTTTAATGTCACAAAATCCTTCAAGACACAAATTCAATGTAAATTAAAAATATTTTTGACAAATCATTCGCCATATTGGATCCGCCATTTTGAAATTTGGAAATCTAACACCAGATTTGTAATCAGCGACCCAAAAAACCCCCGAGTAGCGAGTTTCATGCGAATTCATGAGTTTTTTTCAAAAAATCCGTCCGCCATATTGGATCCGCCATTTTGAATTTTTAAATTTTTCATTGTGTATTTTAAAGTAAACTTTATTAGCTAAATTTTGAGACCTCGTACAACTCTTTCCGTTGAAATGAATTTTTTTGGCATAGGTTATTAAAATGAATTTAATGAATTTTGATTACAGTTTTAGCCATATTAAATGAGCCATCTTGAATTTCGTTTTTGGCCACTCTGCATTGAAAAGTAGATAAAAAGAGCTAAATTTTAAGCCCTATTAGAACTCTCTAGGTCAAAAACATTTTTGGATGGATAGGGGTCTCCCGTTGAGAAAGAATGCCCCATATATATACATATATTATGTTAGTTATATTTGTGCAAAGTTCAATTGCATCTTCAATTCTTATGGTGTTACATACGCATGCGCACGCACACTGCAGAAACCATGGCCTATCTCACGACGCATCGCCTTATCATATTTATGTATATTTGAATATGCATTCATTTGTTCCTTTGCCAAACGAAATTTTTTTCAATTTACATTTATTACAGAGAATAATATATGTTTGCATTTTATAGATAGTATACAACTTTGAAATTTAAAATAAATAAAAGAAAACTTCAACGAAACGTATTGGCATATACATATGGGACAACTAAGTTCTATTGCATCTTTAATAAATATGTATAGTGTGGCACGCATATGTATGCACTGAAGCAACCACCCTACAAGACAGTGTTGAGTACTTTCGTCAAAAATTCCAACACATTGACAAATATTTTATTAGTCTCTAATACATGCGCATTGACAAATTGAAAATTGTCGAATGAGCAAAAGAGATAACTAAATGTGAAACTCTTTTTCTCGTGAAAGCGCTGTTGAAATGCTCGTTTTTTATACTATTCGTCAGTAATGCCACAACGGGAGAAATATTGATTGGGTATTTTTTAAAACAAAAATTGGGAATTTACCGTTTCCTTATTTTCATTGATGTAGATACATATAAGTATAAAAAAATAAGCACACTCAGTATAAAATACATAAATAAGCAAAAAATTTAAAAAACATACATATTTACATACAAAAACCAACTCTCATTTTTCAATAGAATTACATGTATTCAAAATGTATTCAGGAAAGTGTGAATGAATTTGACAGTGGTCTCATAAAAATTATATTATAACCCAAAAAACATATTATATAATATTTTAAAACAACTAATTATATGTATTACATTTAAATCGCGAAATTTTTCCTTTAACGTAAAAACGAACTGTTTTCGTCAAGTATTTTTTGTGCTCTATTTCTGGCAGCACGCCATTTCGACTATTAGTTGTTCCCAGGAATTGGCAATACTAAGAAGTATTGAAAGGAATTTCTAGGCGCGCTTTCAAACAAAAAGCGCATCTAGTTATTCATAATTGTAAAAATTTTCCTCGTGGAAGGCGGTTGTGCTTATTGTGATACGAGCATTATTTAAAATATTACAGTGAAAAGTGGATTGTGAATAAATCGAGTGTAAATCAGGTATGCATATTCAAATTCTAACCAAATGTTATTTTATCGTGGTTTCATAAGCATTTTGGTAAAATAAGAATTTTTAACGTTCTACGTTACCGGACTTATTATATCCGGCATTGACTGTCACTTCAGCAGTATTCTCCGTATATGTATGGAGAATGCTTATGCTGCTACAACAAAAACAACAACAACGTGTGAAGTTGCAGTTTTGTGGCTGCTCTGAAGAAATTGTGATATTTTGTTCAAAATAGTGAAAAGTGCGATAAAATAATATTTTCATAAAAAGTAAAAATAATAAATATAATAATATAAAAATAATAATAATAATGAAATAATAAGATAGAAATAATAAAAATTTTCTTATTTTCAGAAGACTATACATTAAATAAAAGCGGCAATTTGTCATCAATGAAAATATAACGTGAACTTTAAATAAGGTATTGTAAATTACTAACATAAAATTAAGTAGTTAAATAATAACTAACAAAAATTTTCTTTTTTTCATGGTCTGTTGTAGGTTTTCCTTATAAATTTGAAAATTATTATACACAATAGATGTAACCAAAAAAAATATATTAATAGAAAAACTTTAAATCTGTAAATATGTAAAATCTTTAAATCTGTAAATATGTAAAATCTTTAAATCTGTAAATATGCAAAATCTTTAAATCTGTAAATATGTAAAATCTTTAAATTTGTAAATATGTAAATGAAAATTCTTAGTTTGTAAACAAGAAATGAAAAAAAATATATACTATTAGAATAAATTTAAATATGTAAATATATAATATAAACTTTTATAATACTTAGTTTGTAAACAATAAATGAATATAATAATATAAATGTAATTTCGTTTTCGTCGTGTAATTTCGAATGAGGAGTTTAGGCCATTTGTGCTGATGAGTTTCTGATGACAACAATGAGGAGTTTTGGCCATTTGTGCTGATGAGTTTATGATGACAAGAATGAGGAGTTTAGTATGCAGGGCAGATATATTTTTCAGTTATAAGAAATTGCTATTGGTAAAAGAGAGATAGAATATCACACCGACAAGGGGAAACTATCAGAACTTTCCCACGGCTAGAACAAAAATGTGTATTTGGATGAGGATAGTGATGATGATAATATGAGTGCTTATATGATAGTCAGCTGTCTTGTGGGGCATGACCTACCTCACGAGCATCGCATCATATTTCATGCAATAATTAGGGAGTAAATATCTGAATGATCGAATTCCTGCCTAACAAATGCTAAAACAATTCTCTTCTGTATATGCATCTACATATTTGCATGTGCGTATATGCACCCTTGATGCCCTAGCCTATGTACGTGCATATACCCTGCAAACCAACGTTCACCAGTTTTTCCAATTTTACCAGCAGAGTTTCTGATGACAACAATGAGGAGTTTTGGCCATTTGTGCTGATGAGTTTATGATGACAAGAATGAGGAGTTTAGTATGTACGTGCATATACCCTGCAAACCAACGTTCACCAGTTTTTCCAATTTTACCAGCACATTCACTCAATTTTTTCCAATAATACCCACACAATCACATTTAATTCTATTGTCATTTTGGATGGGTTATACATAGTATATTTATCTCATAATTTTCGTGAACACTTTTTAAACATAACTATAGTGAGAAAAAATTCTTTTTCGCTTATAAAATGTGCAAAAGCATGACCAGTGCCGGTGGTCATAGCTTTTGCATCCATACATACACTGCGCAGTGTGTTTTAGTGAGAAATAAGGGTTGAAAAGCAATTTGTTGCCCATACAGGATCAGTGCGGGGATCGTAACCTCAAATACATACATATGTGTTCTCATAGCTATGGGCAACAAATCGTTTCAATATGTCTAAAGAAAATTATTTAACTCCCTATTTTAATATTCCCTTAGTCCGCTGCGTAGTGTAGGTATATGAATTAAATATGCAATATATGTATGTATATACATATATACTGCGAAGTAAAATTCTTATGCATGTACATACATACTTTTACACTTTCATCGGAAGTCAAGCATCTTGGTGTAATACTTGACCCCAAGCTCCACTGGAAGCTGCACATAGAAAATCGAGTTAAGAAGGCTAATATAGCCTTCTACGCCTGTAAATCTATGTTCGGCAAAAAATGGGGCCTCAAGCCACGTGTCGTACTCTGGATGTACAACTTAGTGGTTCTGCCAATTTTGACATACGGTTGCCTAGTTTGGTGGTTAGCTCTTCAGAAGGGCTACAACTTCACTAAATTAGAGAGAGTGCAGAGAACTGCATGTGTGGGCATAACTGGTACCTGCAGAACATGTCCCACCGCTGCGCTCAACGTTATACTCCACTTAATTCCTGTGGATCTGCAGGTTAAATCCATTGCTGCTCAGAGTGCTATCAGACTGAAGGAGTTTGGCCTTTGGAGACAACTCCCTGTTGGGCATAGCAGCATCTTGAAGCAGATCTCCCCTTCCTTCTCTGATATTCGCACCGACCTCTCCATCCGCAAACTGTGCTTTGAGGGTTGTGCTAGGGCTATCTTTCCGAGCAGGCAAGATTGGAAAGAGGGGAGAGTTGTTGCGGATATAGATGCCTCTGTTTTCACTGACGGATCCAAAATGGAGTCTGGAGTGGGAGCGGGGGTCTACTCCAAATCAGCCAACATCTCGATCTCCTATAAACTGCCGGAGACAAGCAGCGTCTTTCAAGCAGAGGTCTTCGCGATCCTGCAGGCATGCAAAATGCTTCGGGATCGCTGTTGGGAGGGAGACATAAATATTTTTTCCGATAGCCAAGCTGCAATCAAGTCACTGTCGTCGCCGCATTGCAGCTCTCTTCTCGTGAACTCCTGTAAGGAGGAACTTAAACGCCTTGAACGGGCAGGAAACATCTCCCTCATCTGGGTTCCTGGGCACAGGAATATAGAGGGAAATGAAATTGCCGATGAGCTTGCCAGGAAGGGGCGGCAGAACCGAGTCCAGCTGCCCTCTTCTCAGACATCGGTATCCCCTTGGCCGTCGTTAAAGGGAAACTACACAACTTCTTTCTAAGAAAAGCGCAAGACAGATGGAGGTCTGTCTCATCGTGTGCCATTTCAAAAGCACTATGGCCTCAATAAGATATAAACAGAACGCTTAAGGTGATGGGAACCCCCCGCCATTCAATTTCCAAACTCATCGCGGTGATCACTGGCCACTGGGTGATCGGCACTCACGCGGAGAAGCTTGGAATTCCGTACAACCCCCATTGCAGAAGCTGTGGGGATCCTGCAGAGAAAGAGACTGTGGAACACTTTCTCTGCAGATGTCCGGCTTTGGCGGCTAGGCGCTTGAGATTCCTCAGCGTCCCCTTTGGGGATGACTTGATGAAATTCTCCAGCCTAGATCCCTTTTCTCTCCTCCGCTACATCAACAGCACTGGATGGCTGTAGACGGTCTTATCTCCTCCCTTAATCCTTTCACAGGTAGTGGTCCACTCTATGGTATCAAAACGGCACGTAAGTGCTACTTGTAGCGTACATGGGGTACTCTTGCCATCTTACCTACCTACCTACATACATACTTTGCATTCCATACATTGTATGTAAATATGCACCGTTGGTGCATGAAATATGTATAAAACCTCTAATTTAATCTTTTCCATTTTGTATTAATAACATCTTTTTTATACTATATACAGCAATATAAACGGCGAAAGTTGTATGGGTTTTTCAGTAAAAGCGCTTCAACTTTTGAACTTTTTTGAATAAAACATAAACGGTTTGACTTTTTTAACTAATTTTTTTTTTATTATCGAGTTTGAACATATACATTTAAGTATGAAATTCGATTTCTTTTGCATGACCACCGCGTGCACGTTTTACGAAGTCCAATCGTTGAACCCAATTTTCGACCACTCTTTTGCATAAATCGGCCGAAATTCCAGCAATTTCGCGTTCAATATTGGCTCTGAGCTCAAAAATCGTCGTCGGCTTGTTACTGTAGACCAGTGGTCGCCAACCTTTTCAATGTGTTGAGCTACTTTCAAGATTTTGAAATAAACAGCGAGCTACTTGCACAAGCCAACATAAATTAAATAATACACAGTTATATTCGACATACAATACATGTGTTTATTTTACTAATATACGTTCTATATATAATAAACTTATGACTTATAGTGCTTAAACTTATGCATAACTACATCCATGTTCACACCTATCAATCGTAACAAAATTTTTTGCAGCCATAATGACAAATCTCAAGCGACTTAAAAAAACAACAAAACAGTAATAGTAAATTATTGTATAAATAAAATATGGGCAGATAAAAAGAGCATATTTAATGAGAAGGTTGACATTCTGACTCATCGATAATTTTTTTAATATTTGCAGTATAATTTGATAGAGTCATTCGAATACAGTTATACAAATGTATATCTGTAAGCCGATTGCGGTATTTATTTTTAATAAATTTCATATTGGAAAAAGAAGATTCACACAAATAAGTTGAACTGAATAACGCTTTCACTTTCAACGCAACACGACATAAAACTGAATAGTTATCTTTACTTACTAAAGTCCATATACATTTTGTATTTGAACCTAAAGATTTTAAAGTCAAGTCACTTTGAAAAGCAATCAGTTCCATTTCTGTTGCAAACTGTTGTATATCAATGTCCATGAAGGGTGAAACAACAAATTGCGTCACTAAAGCAATTTTGCTGAAATCCTTGAAACGATTTTTGAAGTTTTCCTTCAAGTTAGAAACTATTTCCATATGATATTTACTGTCATAGGGCTCTAATAGATTTTTGGATATCTTTTCGGAAAGAATAGGAAAATGCTTAGTATCGCGGATTTTTAGGTTTTGTTCCCAAAATTCAAGTTTTGTAATAAATGCATTTATATCAGAAATCATTTCCGCTAATTCTTTATCCCTGCTTTGAAGCTGCAAGTTAAGCTCATTTAATTTCTCTGTAATGTCCACAAGAAAACCAAAATCTCTGAGCCAAGTCGAATTTTCCAGTTCAGGAATCGGTTCATCGCGTTCTTTGAAAAATTGGAGTATAGCAGGCAGGACATCATTGAAACGTTTGAGCACTCGCCCTCTGCTTAACCATCGCACTTCAGAGTGAGGAAGTAGCTCTCCGTATTGACAGTCAATTTCATCAGCCAAGGTTTTAAATAATCTTCTTTGTAACGCTTGAGCTCTAATCTTGTTCACAATTTTCACCACCAGTTTCATAACGTTGTCCAAGTTTAGAAAATTTCCACATAATGCTTGCTGATGTATAATACAGTGGTAACTAAGAAATTGTGGAAAACTTTCATCCTTATGACATAGCGCCACGAGCCCCTTATCACAACCCACCATAGCTGGAGCACCGTCAGTTGTCAGGCCTACAATTTTTGATATTGGAATTTTCTCAGAAGAGATGAGATTTTTTAAATGAGAAAACAGCTCTAGCCCAGTAGTATGTCCTTTGAGTGGAATAAACTTCAAAAGATCTTCTTTAATCGTAAAATCACTAAAAGCCATCCTGACAAATATGGCCATTTGTGAGGTGTCAACTACATCTGTTGATTCATCCAGTTGCAGTGAAACATAAATACAGTTATCTAAGTCACTTCTTAACTGTAAAAAAATATCATTGCTCATTACTTCTATTCGCCTCATCACTGTATTAGCAGAAAGTTGCATAGATTTTATAGCAGACACTATTTCGTCTTTATTTCTAAAGTTGGCGAATAAAGAATTTGCAGCTTCCAAAAATGCTTGTTTTATGATTTCCCCGTCTTCATAAGGTTTTTTCTTTTGTGCAATTATCTGGGAAACACGATAAGATGCTTCAGTTGCAGCCATATTTTTGTCGATTGTTTTCAAAAATATTGGCTGTTGTCCAATTAACTGGATTTTTAAATGTTTCAGTTTTTCTTTTCTGGTGGCAGAATTTAACGGGAATGCCTTCTCAAAATTCGAATGTACAGTTTTATGATGCCTCTCAATATTTCCATTTTTAGGAACTGACACAGATGTACTACATAACAAACAAACACTTTTGCCTTTAACTTCTGTGATGAAGTATTGTTCTTCCCATTCCGAATGGAAATGGTATGTCTTCGCCTTCTTACTACTGCTTGCGATAATGTTTCGAACTCTAAACCAACCGCTGCACGCAGAACGTTGATAATGCCGTTCAGTATTAAACTGAGCGCAATGTCGACGTGCATTGCGTATATATAAAGCCAAAAAATTCTCGAACACGCTAATCGGTTCCAGCCGATCCTAGAACGGAGACGCGACTTCGCGTCGTGTTTGTCGGCGCGAAATCGCTTACCGCAGTGTTGCCGCTGTTTATCTATTTATTATGAAAATTTCTGAAATTTGCTAATACTGGTATGATTTTCAGACTTTTGGATTTTTTGCAACGTGAGCAGCGCGAGCTACCAGAATTGCCTTTGCGAACTACCGGTAGCTCGCGATCGACGGGTTGGCGACCACTGCTGTAGACCAATGACTTCACATAACCCCAAAACGGGACGGCTTGTTAAATGGACCGTAAAATGGCCGTAATACTCTTAATGTAGCAGCAACAGAACGATTATTTTCATAAAAAATTTGCACGATTTGCAATCGTTGCTCAAGTGTGTAGCGTTCCATGATGAAATGTATACTAATGAAGTTTGCAAATGACAAGCGAAAAATAAAAAATATTGCGTCGTTCGCCCTCCCTATCGGAAAAAAGTTGAAGCACACCTATTGAATAACCCTAATCAAGAAATTTAAAAGGGATCTGCATCTGACTCGGTAAGTATTAAATCAGTGAATGTGTTAAAGATATGGAAAGGTATGACCAGTGCGGTTGGTCATAGCTTTTGTTTATACACTACGCAGTGAATTTATATGATTGTGTGGCCAATAAATGTGTCACAGGATCAGTGCGATTAATCCACTGAAGCCATAGTTTAAGAAGCCAATTGTTTGCATTATAAATTTCTATTTGTGGTTTGGTCAATAGCAATCGCCTGCGCAGTGTAAGTAAATGGAAAAAATGTATGCACGTTTGTAGGATAAGAATAAAATTGTGAAATACATATATGTATGTAAATATTTATATACACGAACGTGCATACACTTTTCCATTTATGTATAAGAAATATGCATATACACATAAGCAATTTGTGAAAAGTTGTGTATATCTACATATGTATATGTAAATAATCTATATTATTAAACTAATAAATCTTTTTTGAACCTTAACTTGTAGCTCGTAAACGAATTAATTAAAAGGGAGACGTGTGGGTTTTACATTGCCGGCATCGCTAGCAACGTCCAACATTTACCAACATCCAGCAAAGCTACCAGGGCAGATTCAGTAAGTATTTTGTAATTTTTCAATTGTGCGTTATTACTCTGATATTATATCTTTCACATATATATTTTTTCTAATTATTGAAATTTGTGATTAATTTTTCTTACAGAACACATTGATACACACACACTTACACGCAGCGGACGTATTTGTTAAGTATCGTAGTTAGAAAAATGAGTAAAAGAACGTTGTCTAATTTATTGGGAAAAGAAAATTATGAGGAAAATGTAGCGAAATTTCGCAAATTAAATGAAAAGTAAATTTTTCGAACACCAAACCTAATTTTACAATGTAAATATTAAAATAAATTACAAAAACTTAGCGTAATTTTATAATGTAAATACATAGTACACTAAAATAAATAGCTGTACATAAATAGAACAAACTAAAACTTTGAAAAAAATTAATAACTTTTTTAATACTTGAAATATATGTTATTAACTTAAAAACCTTCCTATTAAATTAGATGTTACATTGGGCAAAGAAATAACATTAAAATACTAATGCTCTCTTGAATTAACTTTCGATTTTAAATTAATGCAAAAACAAAAATACATTTCTCATTAAACTATTTATTATATATTGTATTAATTTTCTTTAGAAACTAAAAATTAACTAAATAAATATTAAAATTATTTATTAAATAAATAATATGCAATAAATAACCCTTTGTATTAGAAATTTTGAAGGATTATTGTATATAGGATCCGTAAGTATTACCTACAAAATTACCCAGTTGAAGAGATTCTGTTAACTATGTGTTAACAACGAAATTCACTTATTCATGAAATTCTGTTAGCTACATGTTAACAACGAAATTCACTAGTTCATGAAATTCTGTTCAATACATGTTAACAACGAAATTCACTAGTTCATGAAATTCTGTTAACTACGGGTATATTCAGAAACGCATTATAATGCGCAACGTACTTTTGCAGTGTTGGCAATGCGTTCAGAAATGCAAATATGGCAGTACTGCAAATGCATCGCGTTCCAAAACGCCATTTTTGTATCAAACGTTACGCATTATTTGCAGGAAAAATTTTAATACTGCCGCTGATTACGCTAATGTGATGTCTGATGAAAAGTGATTTTTTTAGCTTTTAATGCAAAGATATATTAAATATACGTTATTAAAACAATATTTTATTACATTTTTCTTGATTTTAGCGATTATCTAAGTACATCGGAAGTAAAGTTGCTTCTCAGAGTCCGACTGAGCATGGAAAGTGAATTTGCTTCAGGGAGGAGGAAAAAGAGTGTTTTGTGGAATAAGGTGGCGGAAGAAATAAAAAAAGTGAATAAAGATTTGAAAATAGACGGGCAAATCGCGCAGCGAAAATTTTCTAATTGTTTCAAAAAAAATTTTTTTTTTTTTGAAAATTGGAAAAGTAATGAATTACAATCACAATAAATTAAAAAGCATTAGCGACTAGGAAAAAAAGATTTTTTTTTGGGAATTTTTCGTTTTAATGAACATCTTACTATATGTGATCTTCTTTTTAGCTTTACACGTCTTTTTTTCTTAAATTTAGCAAAAAACTATCACTTTTTACTTCAAATATATCGTCAACAACTAAACTCAATAATACTTCCATTTTAGTGTAAAACGCGTTCATAAATGCAACAAATCTTTTTGCAAATCGTTAACAAATCTATCAATTGCATCACTTGTCACATTGGCAGTGTTGCCAGCGCTGCAATTACTGCGCATTTATAATGCGTTTCTGAATATACCCTACATGTTAACAACAACATTCATGAGTTCAGAAGGTTTTGTTCACTACATGTTACCTACATCATTCACAACTTGAATGTCAATTAGAGCAGCACAGCAGTATATCAGAAATTTCTGTTAGTGCGAGCGAATAAAAGCATCATACGTATAGACTGGAAGTAGGCAGCAAGTGCACGGCGTAGAACATAAAATTACTATAAAGCTCACAACTTCACAAGTGAACGATACCCACAATTTAGCCAGAGAATGTTAATGCAATGAGAAGGTGCAAATGTTACTGTGAGCTTTTTTTAGTACAATTGAGATTTGAAAGATTTGAAGTAAGGGAATTTAGCACACCGAGTTTATAAACACCTCACTGACTTTTGCCCACACAAAAATTAGAAACACCACACATCTTTCACCTCAACACATTTCTCACCTCGACATTAAACCAATTAAATTTTTACTATTTTCGTATTTTTGAAATAATAAGCGAATACGTAAAATTTATTACATAATTTTTTTTTCAATTATATTAAAAAAAAAACGATTTTAAAAAAACAAAATTTATAAAAAAAAGTTTGCGCCGGGAATTGAACTCGAGTCTAACATGTGGCGAGGAAAAATAGGCGGTGCGTTTATTTCTTCGACTGCTTATTTTTTTACCATTTTGTTACTTTTGAAATGATAAGCGGATACATAAAATTTATTACAAATTTTTTTACGATTACATTAAAAACAAAAAAATTAAAAACGAAAAAAAAAAAAATTTGCGCCGAGAATTGATGGCGAGTCACGTGGGGAGGATAAATACGCAGAGCGTTTATTTATGCGCCTGCGTTGTGAACAAAAGGTTTTGTGCATGCGCGCGACGCGAATAAATTTTAATAAAGTTCTGAAAGTAGTTCATGAAGTTTTTCATTACACACATATGTACATAAATGAACGTATACTTTATATGTAAATAAATGATGGTATATGATAGTGTACATAAGTACATAATATATATGTACATGTCAATAGGAGGTATTTGCATTCAGAAAAAAAGAACGGTTTAAGATAAATCAACACTTATTTTATATTGTATGTCAATTTATAGTTTATGTATTCGACAGCATTTACATACATATGTATGTATGTACATTTGTATTTGAAAAACAATAATGCACAAGCGCAAGAACATCATATCACATATGCAAGTATGCCCAAATAACCTTGACTTATGTATGTACACATGTCACAGCACATCACATTCTTACAAGAAATCAAATACACATACGCACTAGTGAACGAGTTTCTTCCTAACAAGTGCAAAAACAATTCTGCTCTATGTATGTATATATACCCACTTTATGTCCTAGCATATATACATGCATATACGAGTATACCTACTTGCCTTCTAAACTTCCTACAAAATAATTGTATTCATATGTTACTACATCCATGCACGTTCATACATTCATGCATATATGCGCGAGCACAGCGCTCCCTTCTTGCTTCCGTGTACTTTTGTCTTTCGCCAGTCGATATTCCTAATATTATACTTACAAAAGCACAATACTTTGATAGACGCAAAAGCAACAGCAAGCGCAACTCGATGTCCGCTTTGCCACCACACATTCTAAAATGTTCTAGAACACAACAGAAACACATACCTCACATGCGCATGTCGCCCAAAGCTAAAATCTAAGCCTAGCGACTACAAAACCAAAATACATTCGTAGACGCAGTCGCAGCGGCCATGATTCTATCAGCGACGGCGCTGAACAATTTAGAACAAAAACAAAAAGTTCATTCATAAGTTAGAGCTCATATTTCAATTTCATTCATAAAACGAGCCGCCCATATGCCAATTTTCGCGACCATTCGAAAATAGTCAATATTGGAATATTTCGCGTGGAATTATTTGCCAATATTTGATAAATCTTAAATGTTTGTCATGTCGAGTGGCCGCGGCTCCGTATGTATGTATGCACCCTTATATGTATGTAAATATGTCTTCTAACTGTGCGACAGTCGCGAGTTAATGCGACTTCCACCGAATCACACATTGTGCCCATTTACACGATGTCTCCTCTGGAAGGGAAACATTTTATTCGGGGGTGAAGGACGGCCGCGGAAGAGAGAAGGGAATTTGTCTCCTGTACTGGCGACACGGTGCCCATTTACACGATGTCTCCTCTGGAAGGGAAACATTTTGTTCGGTGGTGAAGGACGGCCGCGGAAGAGAGAAGGGAATTTGTCTCCTGTACTGGCGACACGCTTTGTGCTTCTTATTCGTATTTCCAATCTTAAAGCAATTTTTGACAGTTGCTTCATTCGTTTTCTTCTTTCGTGGAAGAAAGTTCTAAGTTATGTGTTGGTTTTCAAGCAAACGGAAGATAAGAACGATGACAAACATACGAACGCTGCTTGGGAAATGCACAATTATTTTTGCTAGTAAAGTAGTATAATTTAAAATAGTTATGGGACATGTTTATGTTGATTTCTAATTTTTCCCTGCATTTCTAGATACTCAGTTTAATTTTAAGTTAATTATTTACATATGAAGTATTTTTAATTTAATTTTTTTTATTCAAGTATAAGAATTTATAAATATATTTCAATAAAAAAAACAACAAATTATTTATTATTTAACCAGTTTGCATTTTTCATTCATATATTTAAGAAACTGTTGTCGAACGCTCTCTGCTTTACATGTAAGCGCGTGCTAGAATACATCCGAACCAGACGATGCTAAAGTATTAAATGTCAAAATGTCGCCGAAAACAATTTTGCCCGTGTGTCCGCGAATGAGACATGAAAAGAGAATTTCCAGTGTCTCCATTCCAGATGTCTCCGTGTGTAAATGGGGTGATTGCTGTCCGCAAAGCCGCATATATGTACCTTATGATCAGAAAGTACCGGGAATGTTTAAATTAAACAAAACAGAGTTAAATTTAAGGCAAATTAATAGTATCTCCTTCAAAATATGACCCGTCTGAAGCAACACACATGTGCCAACGTTTAACCCAGTCCTCCAAACACCCCCGGCAGGCCGATTTGTATTCTCTTCGATTAGTGCGATGGCGCGTTATCATCATGCTAAATCTGAGAATTGTTTGCTCACATTTCCGGCGGTTTGCAACACACAGCATCTCTCTAAGGTTTCAAAACGGATAAATAATATTCTTTATTGACTGTCTGGCCCGATGGAAGGTACTCATGGTGGACTATGCCTTGGCAATCGAAGAAAACAGTAAACATCACCTTCCCGGTTCTTTTTGCTCATAGGGTATACATATCCCATCTTTTCACTGACGACAAGAAGACGGTCGCAGTTGTTGTTTTTTATATGCATACATTTTGCGTTCGTTGAAGGTTTGTATATATTTGTATACATATGCGTGTATGCGCGTTTGGCTTTCTGGATGCATCCATGGATATTAGAATATTTTCTCATCAATATGTGTATGTAAGTAGTTCAGATTTGACTGAAGAGATTAAATATAGGAATGCATATTCATATGATTGCCTTTATGGCTGTTTTACATATAAATTAATTCAAAAGAAGTATGAATAATGTTATATAGAAAATAAATTTATAAAAAACAGGTATTAGAAAAGCTGAATACACTATTTTAAATCAATTCTAATTAAACCAAATATAAAAAATGAAATAGAAATATCGAACAAAGAAAAGTGGATATAGGATTTGAACCTGAGTCAAACATGAGACTATGTACCGCATACACAACACGTCTTTCACGATTGCGCTAATCTACAATTACCGATTAAGGTTTCTAAATCACTCATCTATTCGATTCGCAGTTTTATATGCACATATTCTGCGTTAGTTGAAAGTTTGTATGCGTAACTATATGCATGTGTATGTGTGTTTGCGCGTTTGGCTTTCTGGACAGATATTAGAATGATATTTTCTCATCAATATAATTTGGATTTGATGGAATAGATTATAGACATATGTACATATTTTCTGTTTTGATTGATTTATATAAAAATCAGGTCATATCCAGTATGAACTATTTTATACCGAAAAGAAATTTCCATTTATAAAATACAAAAAAAAACAGTATTTTAAAGAAATTTTAATTAAAATAAACTCAAAAATTTTACCAAACTTTCCTGGTTTGAATTGTAAAAAGAAATGTGCAAGAAAAAAAATATGACTTCAGGACTTGAACCTGAATTAAATACGTGCCGAAAAACAAAACGAATAATTCCGCCGACTTTAGCTTCTGCACCACAAACTAACTGCCGCGCGGCCTTCTTAATCGCAAATTTATTCGCTTCGATTTCCTTAGTAGTGTGCCGAAAAATCTTATGAACTTCCTCAGTAGTTGGGTAAACGCAGAAAATATCTGAATTACTGTCCTAGCGTGGTAAGTAAATATAGAAACCCTCCACTCGCGTCACTCGCGTGGTAAATATCTTCAATTCGCCACTCGTGAGCAAAGTTGAATTTGAAATTACCTTAGTTTGAATCTAGAAATTAGTACTCGAAAAAAGCTCATTTAACATTTGCTCCTTCTCATTGCATTAACATTCTCTGATTTAGCAGTGTCAATAGCAGATAGTTGGTTTGCAGGGTATGTGTTTTGACATATACATACTATATAATTGATCAAATCAAAAATATCTTTATAGAAAACGCTTCATTACCAGGCACACAGGAAGATGGCATATGCAAATATAAATATGTGATTTTTTTATAAATATGCTATACGAGTACTATGGCAACTAGAAACATGGTCTAGCCTCTGTACGTACTTATTTGTGTTCTGAACTTCAAGCAAAACAATGCTTATTAATATACACATATGCTTGTAACCGCACACGCAGGGCACTCACTTTATTCCTCTAAATACGTACATATAATATAGTATGTCGTTCAAAGCTGAAGTTCTATGCCTAGCGACTACAAGAATAAAATGCATTCATAGGCGCAACCGTAGCGGCCATCATTCTAGTTGCCATGGTGCTGAAAAGTCTAAAATAGTTGAGGCGGCGCTGAACAGTTTCAACAAAAACTCATCATCAAAAAATTCATTGATAAATTCGAGCTCATATTTCTATCAGCAAAGTACGAGCCGCCATATGCCAATTTTCTCGACCATTCAAAAAAAGTCAATATTGAAATATTTCGCGTAGAATTATTTGGCATTATTTGGTAAATCTTGAATTTTTATCAAGTCGAGTGGCCGCGGCTCCGTATATACATATGTATGCATCAATATATGTATGTAAATATGTCTTTCTAAATGCTCGACAACCGCAGCTGCTGTGCGTCAAGTGCGCGCATGAGCATACAGTAACTTGCAGAAAACTACATAAGTAGCTTAAAAAAAGTTCTGTGTCGGACATTTCAATACTAGAAGTAAATTTCCAAACAATTATTTTATGTTCTCTGATAGATAAATAGTTAATTAGTATATGACTTTACGAATGTAGTTCTTCAATTGATAAAAAGTGCACAAAACATATGCATACACAGATGGACAAAATTATTCACACACGCATACCAATTATAAATGCCGAACTATTTCTGCTAAGCCATTTTATCCATATTTTTTTATCATATTACGTTTATTAATGTACGGATTAATTGAAAAGAACAAAAAAACCAAAAATACAGAACTTCATTATAAATAAATAGCAAAAAAACAAAATCAAACTAATTTTTGCACGGACAAAATTATTCACACATTTGGCTATATAAGATAAGTTATTCAAATGATTAATTATTTAATAGGTAGTGGATAAACCTTTTCTTTCAAAACTGTTTGGCATGGAATTTACCAATTTTTCTGTAACGTCCTCTCCTTTTTTTCCCATTCCTGTAGACGAATTTGTTTGAGCTGCCTTTTGCTGGAAATATTATGCTTCTGAAGCCTTCTGCCGAGTTCATCCCAAAGATGTTCGATGGGATTCATGTCGGGTGACTGTGGGGGAGTTGCAAGTATATGCGGCACATGGTGGATAATCCACATACGGACATCAAAGGCGGTATGCTTGGGGTAATTGTCCTGCTGGAAATAATAATTATTCCCAAGGCCAAGTTTTTGAACACTTCTCTGCAGGTTTTCTTTTAAAATATTTAGGTAAACTGTTTTGTCCATAGTTCCGACAATGAACACCAAGCTACCAACCCCTGCCGCCGACATACAACCCCACACCCTCACTCCCCCACCACCATGTTTTACAGTTTTCACTATACCTATTGTTGCTTTCAAGTTCACAGTTAGGCTGCCTCCATAGTCTCTCTCGCCCATCGGATTGGAAAATATTGAATTTGCTTTCATCTGTAAATAACACAGAGTTCCAAAACTCAGCGGGCTTATTTAAATATGCGTTTGCAAACTCAGTTCCCTTTTTTTGATTCACTTTGGTTATGAGTGGCTTCCTTCGTGCTACCCGAGAATTGTAACCAGCACGGTGCAGAGTTCTGCGAACGGTTTTGGGATGAATATATTTTACAGTTTCCTCTAGCAACTCTGCAGCCAACTTAGTGGATGTTATTTTAGGATCCTTTTTGATTTTCCTAACAATATTTCGTTCTTCTTTGGTAGTCAGTTTTCGAGGCCTGCCGCTATGTGGAAGACTTTTGAGGTTAGTTTCATTTTGAAAGCGTTTTATGATACTGTAAATGGTAAATCGGCTTCTCTTTACAATTTTACCAATTTGTGCACACGATTTGTTTTGCTTATGCAGCTCCAATATTATTCTTCTCTCAGCTTCCGTGGTTTCTTTCTGCTTTCGGCCCATTTCAAAAGATTTTACAATTTTTGCAACGCGCAAATGTCACAAATAAAAAAATTTTACCTCAAATGACGCCTATTAATAAAGAACTGTTAATTTTAGAAATAGCGATGCTATATTATATAAAAATTTTAATGTTTAACCCTAGTAAGATAACGCTATTGTCTACCTCTAAAAGGATAAGGATACGTCTAAATGACGTATCATCTTTTTGTGTCAATTAAGAATAAAAATTACTAAGTTTTGAATTGAGATCATTTATTTTCAGTTAAATAAAGTAAACAAAAACATAAAATAATACATAACGTAAAATAAATAATAAAATTCATTTTGTCTTACAAAACGTAACAAAAATTAGGCAGTCTTCACAAAAGGACACAAATTGATTTCTTAAATTTAAATGAATGGCAACTTTTTAACTTCATTTGCACAACAATGCATCGAATAATCATTCAAAATAAAAAAAGCTAAAATCGAACAAGTTTATATGCACGTGTTGCAAACTTGATTTTGGTGCTCTCCACACAGAGGTGCTTTACATACGACGCATACCTTCTTAGACATGCGTCTTATTTTTGACGGACAGAAACAACAGTATTTTATTTTTTTGGTTCTTGTTGATCTGCATTGCCTTCTCGATCACTGTTGGTATCATCTGGACAGGCGTCTGGAACACCACTGCTTCTTCCAGCGCTGTCGCTTAAGTTTTGTATGGCAACTTGAATGCTGCTGCGCAAAGTTTTTGACAGTGAAGGAGTTTCAAGTCTTTTTTCATCCATGGTGTTGTTAACGATGAAGAAAGTGCCTTCATATAATCTTTACGGCTCAATGGCTTTTTATTCATACTCCTTATGTTATGGCAATATATGATATACGAATTAATGAATGCTATATTTAACATGCCATTAAAAACTGCCATCGGCCATTTATAAGTTTTTCGCGAACACGACATCGCGGAACTCATTTGATCAAATGTATCTACCCCGCCTTTATTTTGGTTATAATACAATATTATATTCGGCTTTCCTGTTGCATCATCAATAGTACCTTTCTCATTATTAGATGACGGTAAATAAACCATTTTTGATGGCTTAGGTTTATATGTAAGGAGTGTTAATGGGCCGTCATAGCAAAACTTCGAAGTTCCAATAGGTCGTGTTCGTGATTTTTTCATATCTTCGGGTATTTCACGTTTGTTTGATCTTAACAACAAGAGTTAATTTGTATGGCTCTTTCAGTAAACTCTTCGCCAAGGGGATCAACGTGAACCAATTATCACATGATATGTTTCTGCATGTACCATAAATTGGTCGTGAAAGCTCTTTTACATAGTACTCTCACAAAGGGAGATCGCAAGTTTTCGTTGTTTTTCCAAGATAAGGTATCGCATTAAACATGTATTTCATAGTGCTGTCGCATATCTTAGGTATTTTGATTCCATACTTTCTTGGTTTGTTTGGAATGAACATTTTAAAGGGACAGCGACCACGAAATCCCAAAAGCTGCTCGTCAATAGTTGTATGTGAGCCAGGAATGTAGCTGGATTGACACTGTTTTATAAAAATATTCCATATACAGTAGATTTTGTTTTTATGCGGTGCATACGTTCCGCAAGAAACAGCATACAAAAAGCTACCAGTTCTATAGTAAAACTATAGATACGTTTCATAGTGCTAAGATCCGCATAAATCTGAAATAATGTAATAAAATCGCATAAAAAAGGGTACTAGTCCCATATTATAACTATAGATACGTTCCATAGACCACATGAATCTGAAATAATTAAATAAAATCGCATAAACAAAAAATTATATTTTTGAAAATTATATCTTTATTTAAGAAGCGTTAGTACCGAAAAATAAATTTTCATCGTCAGAAATAGAATCAGACAATACCCGCATGTTGCGCATTCGATTAGGATTTGGCGTAAAATCACTTCCGTCACTTGAGGAAATGTACACGTCTGATCTGGATGGTGATGCAGGCGGTTCCATACTTGTAGGGTTAGCATTTTTCATGTAATCTGAGATGAGTTTTTGCTTAGCTGGTTTAGAATCTTGTTTATACAATTCCCGATTGGTCGACATGCATAAATTAAGTTCACGTTGGAATTTCAAGGCCCGCTCAGTATCTGGATCATTGGTAAGATAATAATTTTCTAATTCGCTGCACATCTGAACTCCTTTTCGATCCACATTTGACGTAAATGGTGTTATTTCATCTTCCGGTTCAATGTCTTTTCCAGAATCACCAGCAATGATTTCCATTAAGTCTTCATCATTTAGCTCTGGGTCCAAAAGTAGCTCATCAATATCTGCGTTGCATAATGTTTCAAACCCCTCTCCACCAATTTCATGACCTAAAGATATAATTTCTGATATTGATATTTCTTCTGATAGACTTCCCCTTTGATCGCATTCTGGCCAAACCGTTTTCCAGCAAGTCTTTAAAGTTTGTGGTTTTATAGCTTTAACTGCCAAGCCAGCATGATTTATGCAGTCCAAAATCGAAAAATTTTTCCAGGCATCCGTAACTGTTATCTCTTCATTCTCTATCTTGTCCAAAATGTGCTGAAAGGTCAACTTTACATAATGTTTTTTAAAATTGCAGATAATGCCCTGGTCCAATGGTTGCAAAATGCTGGTTGTATTTGGTGGGAGAAACACTATCTCGACATTGGCATGTTCTATATGCGGATGACCTGGCGCGTTATCGATATGCTAAATCACTTTGAACTCGAGACCTTTATCCAGCAAATATTTTTTAACTTCCGGCACAAAATATCGATTAAACCATTCTGTGAAAATTGCAGTAGTCACGCACGCTTTTTTGGTGGCTATCCAATGAACAGGAAGTTTTGCCCTTCAGCGATCGATGTTTTAGTGATCGATTTACAACTAAAGGTTTTAATATCCGGTCCCCGGACGCATTGCTGCAACTCTATCTTTTGCTGCTTTAAAACCGCTCGCAGATTTTTCAGATTTAGCAATATAGGTACGACTAGGCATCTTTTTCCAAAATAGCCCAGTCTCGTCGACTTTAAAGACTTGATCTGGGCTATATCCTCCATCTTTAATAATTTTGAGCAACTTCTTTTGAAAACTTTTAGCTTCATCATAATCTGCTGATGCGATTTCACAGGTAATCTTTACGTTATGAAATGCATTACGCTTTAAACCCCCAATTAACCATCCTGTACTGGCTGAGAACTCTGCTATGTTGTGATCGCTGGATAAAATAGTAGGCTCCGAATTTTTCAGCTGCTCATACAATCGAAGTGCTCGTTCTTTAATTAGTTGGCCATTTGTGGGGATTCTCTTCTGGTTTAAATCTTCCAACCAAATTAATAACATTTCCTCTAATCTTTCTTTTGTAGTGCCTCTTGAATACGACGCCTTTTTAGCATTCAACTCTGTTCCACTAATTACCGATGCCCTTATTGCGGCCTCATTCTTCTTAATTGCTTTTATAGTAGATTCACCAAATTTAAAATGTCTCCCAACAGATGCATAACGTTCGCCTGCTTTTAAGCGATCCAAAATTAAAATTTTAGTTTCTAGGGAAATTGCATTTCTATTCCTTTTTTCTTTTTTGTTGGACATTTGTGAGCAGGGTTAAATAACCTTTAAAAATTAAATTAAATTGTGAGTGATCAAGAAGCAATTTTTTTTGAATATAAAACGCTTTTACTTACACAAAAACATCTGATAATTTAAAGACTCGTCCGTTTCTCTAAGCAGCCAGTTGATTAATAATTTTCATTCTTTCAAAAAGCACGCAAGCAAGCAAAAGCAAAAAAAATAACTGTACAATATGCATACATACATACATACATACATACATACATACTTAGAAGTAAAATAACAACAACAATAGAAGATCAGCAAAAAAAAATAACTGTACAATATTCATTCATATGTACGTAGAATTAGAATAACAACAACAATAGAAGATCAGCAACGGCAAAACAGCAAAAGAAGCTAAGCAAACACAGTGGGGCTAGACTGCACAACAATAAATAAATAAATAAGCAAACAATTTTTAACTTTTCTAAAAACCGCTCTATTTCAAAGCCGCATAAAAAAACCCGCATAAAAACAGAATCTACTGTATTTCTAACAGGAGTAAATGCGTCGTTTGGTCGAAGTGATTGGCGCATACCTTGTCATCAAATCTTAGATGTCTAATGAGGTAGTCGAATCTATCTCGACTTAATGCTGCTGCATACCTTGTTCCACAGTACATCATATTAAACACTTCTTCAGTTGTGAGGTGATTGTCTTTTAAAAGTTAGTGTAAGAGCTCCAATTAAAGCACGAATTTCAATGGCATTTGTTTCTCTAAATGTTGCAGCTGTCATATCGTCACGACGATTTATAGAGATTTCAGCGTTAGTCCATTAACCCACTTCTGTAATTATTTCGTCAGTGAAAAATAAGTTGAAGCGTTCCTGTGGATCATAAAACGGTTTGCATTGTCGAGTAGGTTCTCTTGTGATTCTAACTATGTTTGTCAACGCAAATCGGGAAACACTATTTCCTTTTGATGTACTCCAGCAATGTCCGCTTTTACTTCTAAAGGTTGGTATAGATACTGTTATAATGCTTGAATCGGAAGGAGTAGTATTTGAAGTGTGTGATGGTGACACATTCTCGTCTTGCTCCTGAATATCAACGAGATCATCTTCTACATCACTTTGTATAACATCCTCCAGTAAGGCATTTTCTGTTTCACTTCCATTATTAGATGAAATAGAGTCGTCACATAACTGCTCTAATAGACTACTTATTTGTGTGTCATCTAATCTACATGTGGATGACAAATTTTCAACAAATCAAAACTAAACAAAAACAAAAATAGAACGCTAAGATAGTGAAACGAAACCCAAAAAGGGCTAATAAATTATATAAACAGTATGCAATTCCAAAGCCAAAAAGTAGCACAAAAGATAATGGTGCGTCTTTTCGACGTATGTTATGATCATAACTCAGAAAAAAACAAATTCACCTCGAAAAAACCACCATCACCAAACAACTGCAGCTACTGACTGAGCAAACTGAGGTGCGAAGTTTCTCCGACAACAAACAACAGATTGAGAGCGTCAGAGAAGGGTTAAGATCAGTAGTTATCAATGTGTGAATAATTATGTCCCCATTATAATGGGGTTGGTGTACGAAATTAAAGCCACTATTTTTTTCTGGCAAACATTTTGTCTGTTTTTATTTATTTTTGTGTACTTCAGAAAAGAGCAATTTATATGCAGAACATCTTTTGGTACATAAATGCATTAGTAAGAAGATATGGATTGATGTATTTACTGTAATGTCATGTGTGAATAATTTTGTCCATCTGTGTAAATCTGCAAAGTTAGAAACTTACTCTGAAATCAGAGCATTTGAAGATGCCTGTAAACATTTCAAGGTTACTGTACATAAAATGCTGTGCCTATGAATGCGCGCTGGATTTCTTGAGAAGTTTTACCGTTATTTTTTTTGATGTGGCAAGGGTACATATGTACATACAGCATAAACATATGGATATAAATTCACAAATTTAAATTTGCATATGCCATCTTTCTGTGTGCCTGGTAATGAAGCGTTTTCTGTGGCGGATTTTGATTCGATGAAGGGAATTCAACAAAGTGTTATAGAGCACCTAACAGACATAATATATGTATGTACATACATATATAATTTTGGATGATTTGGAAAAAATTCAAAATTCCATACGTTCCTGTCATTGAGACTTTTCTATACATTAACGTTCTCTGGACATAGCGCAGATTCTTATCGACTGCTGCTAAATTTACATAATTCAACTCCTTACTGTTAACTTTTGGTGAAAAATGTGTCGGTGGTGAAAAAGTATTCGCGAGACGAATACCCCTTGAAATTCCATACGTTCCTGTCATTAAGACTTCTCTATACATTAACGTTATCTGCGCTATGTATAGACATGTTCTCTGGACGTAGCGCAAGTCTCAATGACAGGAACGTATGGAATTTCGAGGGGTACTCGTCTCGCGAAGACTTTTTCACCACCGACACATTTTTCACCAAGGAGTTGAATTATGTAAATTTAGCAGCAGTCGATAAGAATTTGTTGGTGATTAGAAGCAAAAATGTTAGGTAGCTTTTTAATATGACCTAGCTTTTTAATTTTTCCAAATCATCCAAAAGTATATCAATATGTTATGTCTGCCTGTCTGGTGGTGTCTGTAAAATTTGTTGAATTCCCTTCAACTGAATCAAAATCCTCTATAGAAAGCGCTTCATTACCAGGCACACAGGAAGATGGCATATGCAAATGTAAATTTGTGAATTTATATGGCTCATATGTATATGCTGTGTGCTCACTAGCCACAGCTCAAAATAAAACGGTAAAACTTCTCAAGAAATCCAGCGCGCATTCATAGGCGCAGCGCACATTCATAGGCACAGCATTGTACATACACACACATTTACATGCATATATTGATGCATACATATGTATGAAGCCGCGGGCATTCGACTTGACAAAAATTCAAGATTTACCAAGAATTGGCAAATAATTCTATGCGAAATATTCCAATATTGACTATTTTCGAATAGTCGAGAAAATTGGCATATGGGCGGCTCGTTTTATGAATGAAAGTACTTTGCTCGTAGAAATATATTACATTGGCACTGGATACAGTGCTTTGCAAACTGGCGACTATCCCGTTGTATACCAGGCCAAACGAAACGCTCGGTCATCAACTTTGACGTAGTTCGCATGCCTGGATGCGAAATGTTGTGTGTTGCTCACAGTACTGCCTGTCTAAACTTTTTTGTTACAATAAATGTTTTGAGCTGTCACAATAAACTCTCTTCGAGCCTGAAGGTAGAACATAGCATGTTAGTTTAAGTGAATGATTTACGTTACCATTTAAATAGGATTGGATTTCCTCATCGTTTCGAATAGTCGAGAAAATTGGCATATGGGCGGCTCGTTTTATGAATGAAAGTACTTTGCTCGTAGAAATATGAGCTCGAATTTATCAGTGAATTTTTTGATGACGAGTTTTTGTTGAAACTGTTCGGCGCCGCCGCGACTATTTAAGGCTGTTCAGCGCCATGGCAACTAGAATGATGGCCGCTACGCCTGCGCCTATGAATGCATTTTGTTCTTGTAGTCGCTAGGCATAGAACTTTAGCTTTGAACGACATACTATATGTACGTATTTAGAGGAATAAAGTGAGTGCCCTGCGTGTGCGGTTGTATGTACATGCATATGTGTATATTAATAAGCATTGTTTTGCTTGAATTCAATTCACATGTTTATATTTGCATATGCCATCTTCCTGTGTGCCTGGTAATGAAGCGTTTTGTATACGATTTTCGATTTTCGATTTGATCAATTGGAACGTACATACATACATAGTTAGGGCATCAAGTGTGCATATACGCACATGCAAATACGTTGATGCATATGCAGAAGAAATTGTTTTAACATTTGCAGGAATTCGATCATTCGAATATTTACTCCCTAATTATTGCATGACATATGATAGGGCGATGCTCGTGAGGTAGGTCATGTTGCTTCAGTGCATACATATGCGTGCAACACTATATTTATTAAAGATGCAATAGTTGTCCCATATATGTATGTATGCAAATACGTTTCTTTGAAGTTTTCTTTTATTTACAGTATTTTAAATCTCAAAGTTTTATACTATCTATAAAATGCATACATATATGAATTATTCCCTGTAATATACATACATATGTAAATTGAAAAAAGTTCGTTTGGCAAAGGAACAAAAAATGCATATTCAAATGTATATAAATATGATAAGGCGATGCGTCGTGAGATAGGCCATGGTTGCTGCAGTGCGTGTGCACGTACATACATATGTAACACCATAAGAATTGAAGATGCAAATGAACTTTTGCACAAACATAACTAACATAATGTATGTACTTATATACCTATATATTACAGCGCACGCTCTAAAGCGTAAACACCCCAAAACGTGAACAGACATTTTTGTGCATTGACTACTCTAAAATGTGAACAAACCCAAAAAGCTCTATAACATGAACAATACACGTCACAATTATTTGAATGTAGCTTACATTGATCTCAAGTAATTCTGAAATTGGGCAATCCCCTATTTATAAAATAGGCATTTTATTCGAAATTGCATGTAAGGAGTAAAATATTTCAGTCGCGGTTTTGGTTTTGCAAAGAATGTTTCGTCTTATGTTTTCTAGTGAAAATGAGTTCTAAAAGACCCTTGTGCGTGACATTAAAAAAAAGGCTAAATTGTCGTCTTTTTAAAAGAAGGCTCATCTGTGACGATTTTAGCAAAGAAATATAATGTTGCTAAATCGACAATTTGTAACATTAAAGCGAAAAAGCAAGTGCTTTTAAAATGCGGAAACAATACGTCTTGTGGACCTGGAAATAGAAAAACACTGCGTTCTTCAGAGTTGCCCAAAATGGAGAGAGCTCTTTATCGTTGGTTTATCCGAATGCGAAATAAAAACTGGCCAGTAAGTGCTCTAATGTTGAAAGAAAAGGCAAAAACACTGCATGCAAAATTTAAAGAAACTGAAGCAAACTTCGTCGCTAGTGATGGATGGCTCCAAGGATTCAAGAAGAGATACGGCATTCGTCTTCATAAAATATCAGGCGTAAAACTGACTTCGCAACCTCAGCTAGTGGATCCGTTTAAAGAAAAACTAAAGCTAAAATGGCCGAATTGGAGTTGTGCAACGATCAGTTATTTAATGCTTATTAGTCGGGGTTATTCTGGAGAATTTTGCCAGAGAAAACCTACGCGTCAAGTTTCGAGAAGTGAGCCCCAGTGGTAAAGTCCGAGAAGCAGCGAATCACGTTTTTATGCTGTTCAAACGCCACTGGATCCCGCAAGCTTAAGCTTTTGGTAATTGGAAAGGCGAAGAATCCACGCTGCTTTCTTCTTAATTCAATTCTTAGTTTTCAATTAATATGTAACGAAAACAAGAATAAAATGTGAATTTAAATGTGAAAAAATATATTAACCTAGTCTTTTTGGGCATCCAAAACGTGAACATTAGTTCGCGTTATCGAGCGTGCGCTTTACATATACATCAACATACCAAAAAATTGTACGCTCTGTGAATTCTTGTCTAAAATTAATTTCGACTTGAAAAATTTTTTTAAAATTTTCTCAAATTTGTATGAAATTTTAAATTTACTAAAACGCATACAACAAAATGTGAGGTAGTTTTATACTGTATTTTGTAAATTCTTCTTTTTAAATTAAATCAACAAACATTAAAGTTAGTTTGATTGAAATGTTGGCGCATGATTCAAACTTTCTCATCATTTAATTTTTTTTGAAAATATAAATTGAATAAATTTTCGTTTATCAAGGGAACATAAAAATGCACAAGCAAATTCTTTACAAAATGCCGTCGGCTATTCATCAATTTGACTTCCTACGGAAACCAAAAACTGAGTAGAACAAATGTATTTGTACATAATTCACTGTAATCAACTCTGTCGAGTTGAGCGAGGTAAAAAGGTCTTCGCGATTTCACTTCATTTTTGACAATTCACACTATTCGTAGCTCGTGAGACTTCTCTATACATTATCGTTCTGTGGCACTCACATGCAAGAACACAAGCACGAAGGTCTACCGCCTCAGCGGTTAACTGTACAACTTTTTTCGTAATTCCTTCACTTCTGCACACAATTCAATTGTTGCGAAATCAGCAACAGCTTATTATTTTTGAGAGAGCTAATTGCAGCCATCGCACGAGCATTTTCTGATTTCAAAGCAGCAATTTTTCTGATAATTGTTTTCAGGCTGATATCTGAATTGTTTACATCTAGTAAAACAGCTGACGCTGATGGTGCACGAAGGGATTGACGTCGAATAGCAGCACACTTATGACAGATAAATTGCTTACCCGATTTAAGCAAAAACTCTAAGTCAACGGGTTGTAGATTGACACAATTTAAGTGAAAAAGACAATTGCATTTGCCCCACTGCATTTTATCTTGCGTACGCTCAACTTTGTTGGCACACAGACACGGCATTGTTAGTGCGATATAATATACAATAGCCGAAAAGAAAAAATGTAGAACACAAGAGTACCTGTCTCATAAAGAAAATTACACAATTTCTAATTTTTGACGGTTTATGTTCATATTTAATAACTTCGCTAGCGGAGCAATCAAAAACACGACCATTCACGTTTGCAATCAACATTCGATTCCGGCAATAATAAAAAATAAAAAAATTCTTAGGAATCAAAAGCTTCCGAAGTAACCAAAAAGCAAATCTTTCGGAACCAAAAGTTTCCAAGGTATCCGTAGGTTCCAAAAGCTTTCCAGGTGCCCAAAAATAAAAGAAAATATTTCGGAACCCAAAGTTCCCAGGCTACCCGCCGATATATTTTTCGGCTATAATAAAAAAGCAAAAATCCTTAGGAACCAAAAGCTTCCAAGGTACCCAAAATTAAAATCCTTAGAACCATGAGCTTCGAAGCGGCGGGTATCTTTATTTACCGGCAATAATAAAAAAATAAAATATCCTTTGGAAACAAAAGCTTCTAAGGTACCCAAAAATTAAAGAAAATATTTCCGAACCCAAAGTTTCCAAGGAACCCTCAGATATATTTTTCGATTATAATAGTAAAAATCCTTAGGAAAAAAAACTTCCAAGGAATCCAAAAATACAAACCAAAAGTTTCCTAGTTTAAAGCCGATATATTTACCGGCAATAATAATAAAATAAAAAGCTCTTTGGAACCAAAAATTTCCAAGGCACACACAAATACAAATCCTTTGGAATCAAAAGTTTCCAAAGTTTCGAAAAATACAAATCGTTTGGAACCAAAAGCTTCAAGGTATCAGCCACATATTTACTGGCAAAAATTAAAAAATAAAAAAATTCTTTGGAACCGAAATTTTCCAAAGCACACTCTAATACGAATCCTTTGGAACCAAAAGTTTCCAGGGTATCGGCCGATATATCACCCTGGAATAATACGAAAATAAAAAAAATCATTTAGAACTAAAAGTTTCCAAAGTACACACAAATACAAATCCTTTTGAATAAAAGTTTGCAAGGATCCGAAAAATACAAAGCGTTTAGAACCAAAAGTTTTCAAGGTACCAGCCAATATATTTACGGGCAGCAATGAAAAAAAATCTTTAAAACCAAAAGTTTCCAAGGCACACACAAATACAAATCTTTGGAACTAACAGATTTAAGGGTATCAGCCGATATATTTACTGGCAAGAATAAGAAAATTCCTTGAAACTAAAAGCTTCCAAGCCACATACAAATACGAATCCTTTGGAACGAAGAGTTTCCAAGGCACATACAAATACAAATCCTTTGGAAGCAAACGTTTTCAAGTTGTCAAGAAATCCTTTGAAACCATAAGTTTCCAAATTTCCGAAAAATTCAAATCCTTTGGAACAAAACGTTTCCGAGGTATCAACCGATAAATTTACCGGGTACAATAAAAAAATTCTTGAAACCAAAAGCTTCCAAGGCACAAAGTGTAAAGTCGGGTGTTGTGGGCACCAGTTTACCTCGATATTAATTCCTGCCAAAATAATCGTAATGAACAAGCGATCTTTTTTTCTTTCTAACAGATATTGAATTATCTTTACATTTTATTGCAAAGTATACCCTAATATAATCGTTTTCGTCTGATAATATATATTATAAAAAACTGAAACCACCTTAAATGTTGATAAAAAGAAAAATTGTGGGTAATATGCCCCAGGGTATTCGGGTAAAGTGGGCCACTAGATAAAATCACCAAAAACAATTGTAAGAGTTCATGAAAAGTCAATGCATTTATTCATATATTTTTTATAAATTTAATTAATGACCTTCTTGGTTGACAATTTTTATGAAAAAAAGAAACATTAAACTTAGATAAATTAAAATCCACATTCTGTATAGCAGATGGTGGAAATTTGTGTTTCTCATACTCTTGCTCAAGTAAATCAAACAAAATCTTTACATTTCCTTTTGTGAAACCCATTGCTACAATATATTAAAATCATTTTTCGTACCTGCGCAGAAATCCATGCACCCAACCTTTCCCTGCACATTGCTTACATCCAAGTGGGGTTTTTAAAAGCAGGCTAGGGGATGCATTACTCCTTGCCATTATTTGCAATGTAAAAGTCTTTGATGCAAGAAGTGTGCCCATCTTCCTAACATCTACAATGGCTTTTTTCATCATACCGGAGCCCCATTTTCTTAGTTCTCCATATTTGGCTAGTCTAAATATGTATAGTTGGGAAATAAAAAACAGGAAAATTAACGAGGATAAGGAAAATACTAAGGGAGTAATGTGGGTTACTAGTTCACAATACCCGACGGTGACTAGCCCACATTAGGCACTGTACAAAGTACAAGAAAAAAGTATTCTTCCTCTCAATTGATGCGATAACAAAGCCCGAGTTTCTTTCTCGTGCTAACCGGTGCCAATTGGACACACCAAGTGAAACCAAGTCCTTCTCCACCTGATCTTTCCAACGCAGAGGAGGCCTTCCTCTTCCTCTGCTACCACCAGCTTGTACCGCATCGAATACTTTCAAAGCGGGAGCGTTTGTATCCATATGGACGACGTGACCCAGCCAACGTACCCGCTGGATCTTTGTTCGCTGCGCTATATTTGCAGTTGCCAACGTGCAAAGGTCCAAAAATCTTACGCAGAATCTTTCTCTCAAACACTCCAAGCGTCGCTTCATCGGATGTTGTCATCGTCCACGCTTCTGCGCCATACGTTAGGATGGACATGATGAGAGCCTTGTAGAGTGTTAGTTTTGTTCGTCGACAGAGAACTTTACTGCTCAGTTGCCTAACTAGTCTAAAGTAGCACTTGTTGGCAAGAGAGATTCTACGTTGGATTTTAAGGCTGAAATTTTTATCGGTATTAATGCTGGTTCCTTAATAAGCGAAGTCTTTTACAACCTCGAAGTTAAAACTGTCAACAGCGACGTGGGTGCCGATACGCGAGTGCGCCGACTGTTTGTTTGAAGACAGAAGCTACTTCGTTTTGTCCTCGTTCTCCACCAGACCCATTCGCTTTGCCTCTTTATCCAGTTTGGAGAAGGCAGAACTAACAGCGCGGTTGTTAAGGCCGATGATATCGATATCACCGGCTTACGCCAACAATTGTACGCTCTTATAAAATATTGTGCCTGAGCGATTAAGTTATGCTGCTCGTACGATGATCTCCAACATCAGGTTAAAGAAGTCACACGACATTGAGGCACCCTGTCTGAATCCTTGTTTGGTATCAAACGGCTCGGAGAGGTACTTCCCAATTCTGATGCCGCTGTTTGGTGTTGAGCAACGTCATTTTGAATAGCCGTATTAGTTTTGTGGGGATACCAAATTCAGACATCGCGGCATACAGGTAACTCCTTTCCGTACTGTTGAATGTAGCTTTGAAATCGACGAAAAGATGGTGTGTGTCAATTTCCTTTCATGGGTATTTTCGAAGATTTGGCGTATTGTGAATATTTGGTCGTCAACGATTGTGGTATCTGGATCTTCACATTCTCTGTGACATGCGCAGCTGTCACTATTTAACAGGTTCGAGAAGTGTTCCCTCCATAATTCAAAATTGCTCTGTACGTCAGTCACCAGTTCGCCGCCTTTCTTAAAACCTTCAGTAAGCCACCGAACTTTCTGGTAGAATTTTCGGGCGTTGTTCCTATTGGCCAGAATCTAAAGCTCTTCGCACTAACGTAACTGGCTGACTGTTGTGAGTGCAGTTTTCCGATGTAGAACATTCTTTGCGTAAGTAGATGTACGTTTTTTGCTGCACAGAGGAGTGTGCGCAGTTTGGCTGCAACAAGGTAATGATCCGAGTCGATGTTGGGTCCTCGGATCGTACGTACATCTAATACACTAGAAGCGTGTCTTCCATCTACCACAACATGATCGATCTGGTTTCGCGTGTTTCGAATGCAAAATAGTTAAATAATTCTATCTGAACTTTCACCCTCTTAAAACAATTACTTGGTGGAACAGTAGCATTAATATTACACGCCACTGAAAAACAAATCGACTGCACTTCACACAATATTTTGATCAACTGCTCATCAGTAAAGAGTCCAATTCAACAGGCGAGCAGAGTAAAACATCTGTTATATGAATTTTATAGTTCATAAGAAATTTTTCTAATGCATGTTCGTTATTATGAAAAATACAGACGTTGACCACATTACCCGAATAGCCCACAATACCCGATCTTACTCTACGAATACAAATATTTTGGAAACAAAAATTCCCAAGGTATCAGCCGATATATGTATTTACCGAGAATAATACAAAAATAAAAAAAAATCCTTTGGCACTAAATGTTTTCAAAGTCCACAGAACTACAAGTCCATTCGAACCAAAAGTTTCCAAACTAAATAGAAATACAATCCTTTGGAACCAACAGTTTTCAAGGTATCAGCCGATATATATCCCGGCAAAAATAAAAAATTTAAAAAATGCCTTGAAACCCAAAGCATCCAAGTCACACACAAATACGAGTCCTTACGAACCAAAAGTTTCCAGGGCACGTACAAATACAAACCAGAAGTTTCCGAGGTATCATCCAATGTATTAACGGCAATAATAAAATAACCATTTGGAACTTACAGTTTCCGAGGTACACACAAATAAAAATCCTTAAGAACCCAAAGTTTCCGAGGTACCTAAAATGCAAATCCTTAGGCACCAAAAGCTTTCCAGGCATCCAAAAATAAAAATTCACGGTACCCAAAAGTAAAAGAAAATCCTTTGGAACACATAGTGCCCAAGGTTCCGACCGATGTATTTACCGGCAATAATAAATTAATCATTTGTAACCAAAAGTTTCCAATGTACACACAACTTCAAATCCTTTGGAACCAACAGCTTCATCCCAAAATGCAAATCCTTTATAACCGACGCTTTCAAGGTACCCGCCGATATATTTGCCGGCAAGAATAAAAAATTAAAAAAATTATTTGGAAACAAAAGCTTCCAAGGTACCCACAATACAAATCCTTTGGGACCAAAAGTTTCCAAGGTACCCGCCAATATATTTTCTGGCAATAATACAAAATAAAGAATTCTTTGAAAACAAAAGCTTCCAAGGCAACCAAAAATGCAAATGTTTTGGAACCAAAAGTTTCCAAGGTATCCGTAAGTGTCAAAAGCTTCCAGGGTACCCAAAAATAAAAAAAAAACTTTATGAACCCAAGGTTTCCAAGCTACCCTCCGATATATTTTCGGCTAATAAAAAAGTAAAAATCCTTAGGAACCAATAGCTTCCGAGGTACTCAAATATACAAATCCATTGGAACCAAAAGTTTCCAAGGTACCCTCCGATATATTTACCTGCAATAATAAGAAATAAAAAAGTCTTTGGAAACAAAAACTTCCAAGGTTCCCAAAAATACAAACCCTTTGGAACCAAAATTTCCAAGGTACGCTCCTATATATTTACCGGCAATAATAATAAAATAAAAAAATTCCTAGAACCAAAAGGTTCCCAGGTGCACAAAAAAAAAATATTTCCGAACCCAGAGTTTCCAAGGTACCCTCAGATATAATTTCCGGCTATAATAAAAAAGTAAAAATCCGTAGGAAAAAAAACAACTTCCAAGGCATCCACAAATACGAACCCTTTGGAACCAAAAGTTTCCAAGGTACCGACCGATATATTTACCGGCAGTAATAAATTTAAATAAAATTCTTTGCAAACAAAAGCTTTCAAGATATCCAAAAATACAAATCCTTTAAAACCAAAAGTTTCCAAGTTTTAAGCCGATATATTTACCGGCAATAATACAAAAAAATAAATTCTTTCGAACGAAAAGTTTCCAAGGCACATACAAATACAAATCCTTTGGAACCAAAAGTTTCCAAGTTATAAGTCGATATATTTACCGGCAATAATAAAAAGAGGAAAATTTCTTTGGAACCAAAAGTTTCCAAGGTACCCAAAAACACAAATCATTTGGAACCAAAAGTTTCCAAGGTATAGACCGATATATTTACCGGCAGTGTTAAAAAATAAAAAAATTCTTAGGAACCAAAAGCTTCCGAAGTACCGAAAATGAAAATCCTTAGGAGCCATGAGCTTTGAAGGTATCCGCCGACATATTTACCGGCAATAATAAATAAATACAAAAAATTCTTGTGGAACAACATCAAGACGCACACACCACAAATAGGGGGAGGAGCTCGGCCAAACACCCAAAAAGGGTGTACGTGCCAATTATATATATATATACAATGTATAATAAAAAAAAGCTTCCAAGGTACCCAATAACAAAAATTCCTTGGAACCAGCTGTTTCCGAGGTATCCAAACATAATAGAAAATATTTCGGGACCCAAAGTTATCAAAGTAATCCCTTAGGACCCAAGGTACCCGCTGATATATTTACCAGCAATAACACAGAAACATAAAATTCTTTGGAAACGAAAGCTTTCAAGGTATCAAAAAATACAAGCCCTTTGGAAGCAAAAGTATCCAAGCTACCTGCCGATAGATTTACCGGCAGTAATAAAAAAATAAAAAAAAATTCTAGGTACCAAAAGCTTGCGAGGTTTCCAAATATGCAAATCCATTCGAACCAAAACCTTCCAAGGTACCCGCCGATATATTTAACAGGAATATTAAAAAAATTCTTATTAAACAAAGGCTTCCGAGGTAACCAAATATGCAAATCTTTCAGAACCAAAAGTTTCCAAGGTATCCGCAGGTGGCAAGAGTTTCCAAGGTACCTAAAAATAGAAGAAAATATTTCCGAATCGAAAGTTTCCAAGATACCCTCCGATATATTTTGCGGCTATAATAAAAAAGTAAAGTCCCTTGGGTAGCAAAAGCTTCGGAAGTACCCAAAACGCAAATCCTTAGGAACCATGAGCCTTGAAGGTACCCGCCGATATATTTACCAGCAATAATAAAAAAATGAAAAAAATTCTTTGGAACCAAAAGCTTCCGAGTTAACCAAAAATGCAAATCCATTAGAACCAAAAGTTTCGAAGGTATCCGCAGGGGCCAAAAGCTTCCAAGTTACCAGGTTAGATTAGGTTGAAGCGGTTGTCCATTGTAGGACACACTCAGGCTCATGGCCCATTGTGTAGCCGCGTGGAGAACTAGCCCCTATCCCTCCTGAAATCAATATGTGCTATTCAAAAATTTCGCAAGACCCTTAATTTCGACAGAGCCGAGGTCTTCTGATTCGTTGAAAAAATGTCCGCCCAAAATGGTGACTCTATCTCTCCTAGTAGATGTTCGAGAATCTCTTCTTAGTAGAAGTTCTGTGTGTTTAGCATTGAGAGTCGGCCACATTTGTCGGGCTATTTTGCAGGTGGCTTCGTTACGTCATCTTTCATTCGCAACTTTTACAATTTCCTCGCGGATATGTAGTCTCCATGTTTGTAAGGGTATACCTTTATCATTGTCTATGTACTCATCAGTCAATGTGGTACCGAGTTTCGCTAGTTCATCGGCTCTGCAGTTCCCCTCAATGTCGCAGTGGCCAGGAACCCATGCTATCATTAGGTGAAATTACTCAGCCATCTCGTTAAGAGATGCGCGGCGTTTCATAGCTATCTTGAAGGTTATCGACTGCTTTGTGAGGGATTTTATCGCCGCTTGGGTATCAGTGAAAATGTAGATATCATCTCCAGGTATCGCATCACACTGTACCAGTGTCACGGCTTTTTATAATGTCATCAGTTCAGCCTGAAAGACACTACTGTAGTCGGGGAGCCGAAAACTGAAGGAGATCCCTAGATGCTCGGAATATACACCTCCGCCCACCCCGCCATTGAGCTTTAAGCCATCTGTGTATACATGGATGGACACGCCCTGTCTTACCACGTTCCATCCCACACTCTTCCCTCGAGGGTAGAACGGTCACGAACGTTGTAGTGGCGAGTATAGGCGGAACTGTATAGTCCACCGGTCTGGGAAAGCTCCAACGTGCGACTTACATGTACTTTGCGTGCAAGTCTACCGGAAAGAAATTTAATATCACATACAGTGCTTTCGATGATGTGATTGACATTGTACCGTTTATAAGAACAGACGCAAGTTTCTGGGCCTTGTCAACTCTTTTACTGTTCACGCCCTTCTGGGTTTCAAACCCCAATTTTTCCCAATGAGACTTCTGCAGGAGTATAACGCTGTCGTCGCTTTGCATAACTATGTGCCACTGTGAGCCCTCAATTTAGCTTCCCATCCAGTTCGAGTCCTAGATTCTTAGAGCTTTCTGTTACTTTAAGGGGTTTTTCCCCTAAAATATTTGTTGAAGAGCTGGTTTTTTATGTTTTCCGCTGAGCAGTATCAGTTCCGTTTTTTAATCTTATTTTTTCCAGTTCCTGAAGAGATTATTGACGGTCAGGTTTCACATAAGTGGAGAGATTACCCCACCCTATGGTGATCGGAAATTTCTTAATGGATGTTTCACCTAAATCTGCGCGTATTGTCCGCGCGATTAGTATTTCTTCTGTGACCGAGACGAGCGCCCTGTTTAATCCCAATTCCGTTAGCGATTTGATAATTGCTTCCGGATGTATCCTTATAGTAAAGTGTATTCCTTATAATAAAGTGAATTCTCAATCGTATCGACTAGCGAGTGGAGCGCTGTCATGTATGCATGTTGAGAAGGTGATAGCTTGTTGCTAATATTTCCTTTGATGTGCCCATCTAGCAATCGCTCTAATGTTTTTAACAGGAAGGATGATAGGCTAATAGACTACAGGGCCAGTCCTTCGGCTTTGTATGTGTGGTTTTTCTGCTTTGGGAATGAAGACCACTTTTACTTCAGTCCATTTCTTGGGGATATAATTAAGTCGTACTGCTGCTTTAAAAATTGAGGCCAGTCTAGGTGCAATCAGACTTATTGTAGGTTGCAGGTCAGCGGGGATAATTTCATCTGGTCCTGGTAATTTGTGAGGTTTGAAACTGCCGATTGCAAATTTTATGTTTTCCTCAATTATAAAATCTATGGCGAGGCCTCCATCGTGAACTATAAGATGAGTTCTACTCTCTTCATTGCATAGACAACTAGAAAAGTGTGTCTGCATTAATAATTTTAGTGTTTCTTCGCTATTAGTCGTCCAATTGCCGTCTTCTTTCATAAGGTAACTAAGGTTGTTGTGGCTCATTGATACGACTTTCCTGAGTCTGTTGGTCTCAGAAGTGCTTTCAATCTTTTGACAGAAGTATTTCCAAGATGCTTATGCAGGCATATTTAAATCTGCGTTGACAGTCTTTGTATCCGTCCCACAAGTTGGTTCTCCTCGCTTTATTATGCTTCGTTCTGCATTCCTTTCTTAGGTCTGCTATGTCAGTGGACCACTATGGAGGTTTCGGTTTTCCTCTTTTTGTCCTCGGAGGACATGCTGCTTTCGCAGCACGTTGAAATGCTGAGGTCAGTTCATCAATAATAGAGTCGAGTTGTAGCTAGGAGTTAATTTGGTAAGTCATGCCAGGGAGTTTGCTAGCTCCTATGCTTTCAAACACTCCCCAGTTTGTGCGTCTGCGGTTCACGACCAGATTTTACAGTTTAGTTGGTAATACAATGCTGTACGTTAAGTACCTGTGGTCTGAGAATGAGTTGTCTTTAGACAGTCTCCAATCTTTTATAATTTGTGCCCCCCGTTCGTTGACACATGTAATGTCCAGAACTTCCCTCCTAGTAGCTGTTACAAAGGTAGGGGGGTCGCCTATATTGCTAATATGCAGATTGTTACACATGATGAATTCAAAAATGTACTCACTGCGTTCATTAGTGTCTGTACTACCCCAGACATGAGGATGAGCATTGGCATTTGCGCCCAGTATGAGTGGGATACAACGTTTCGCGGCTTTCTCGGCTGCACTTTAAAGGAGTAGTGATGGGGGTGGTTGAACCGCGTCATGTGCCATGTAGGACGAGGCAAGCAATATTGTCCTTCCGCAGGACTCCACTGATAAAATTGCGTTATCTGCATCGCTAAATTACATCAATAAGAATACATTAATATGTTTTTTCAATTATATACACGAACTGGGTTTACGTTTGTCGGTGACATAGACCACCTTAAACTCTTTGTTGCTCAATCCGCAAACCCGCTGTTTTACGACCCATGGTTCTTGGATGAGCGCGATTTCCTCTTCTCTTTCAGCGAGATGAAGGCTGAGGGCGGCTGAAGCCCCACCATTGCTGGTGTACGTTGTTGGATGATAGCTAACCACGGTTTGGCCAGCGATCTCCTCATCGTTAGAAGTGGGAATATACTCCTCACCCTCCAAAGTCAGTCAAGGGGTGTGCGTGATTGGAAGTCGTAGTTGATCTTCCATTTCTGGTTGACGAGTGGGTCCACTGATTCCTCAATCAAGATTATTTCTGCTAGCCTCTTCTTGCCCTCAACTTCACAAATCTTTGCTACTTTCCAAACGCTGGTCGGTAGCTCAGGGTTGCCTAGTTTGAGCAGTTCCAACACTTCTTCTGGGTCGGTGTGGAAGTCTGGTATCCAGACTCTTGATCTTGGCCGATTGTAGATGTTTTCTTGGACGACCACATCGAGGCGGACAAAGGCTACCCTATGCGCTTTATTGCCAGAGTGTATAGGTCTACCGATCGTTGATCAGCGCACCTGATTAATTTGACGGGTGATTGCAAGCAACCCGCGTCCGAGCAGCTGGGTGGGGGTCCTGGGTTTCCTTGCAAGATGTCTCTCTAACCTTCCAGAGCCTCTTGTTTGTCAGACCTCAGTTTCCGTGCAAAATCGCACCGTCATGGGAACTGCGATCAATCACCGCTCCTATGTGGCTTTCTTTCGCTACTTCAGCAAAAGATTTCTTAATGGTGTTGGTTGTTTGAGTGACGGACATCTTTTGGCTTCAGCCGATGTCCCCTCACTCGATCTTTTGCGCTTACCTTGCGCAAAATCCATTTTAGCCTTTCCCGGTGTTCGGCTATGAAGGCTTCAGCCCACGTCTTCCAGTCTGCCGAAGCTCCTCCGTACGATTCTCTAGTTTGGTGTCCTTCAGTCTCTCCCGGATCCTGAAGGGTGAACGCTTGGTATGGTAGTACCTTTCTGAAAACTAGTGTGCTTCCGGGGGTGGGTACTACCCGGGGCAGTGATTGTGTCAGAAGAGCGAGCTCCAGAAACCATTGGCTGAGCCATGTGGTCTGATGCCACCGACGTTGACAAGGGTGTTCCTCCTTCTGGAGTTCCCGTGTCACCTGGAGTGACGGAGACAGCAAGTTCGGTTTGTCTTAGGACAAGTCTTTTGGAAGCATAAGTTTCCAAGTTCCAAGCCGACATTATTACCGGCAATAATAAAAAAATAAAAAATTCTTTGGAACCAAATTTTCCAAAGCCCACACAAGTACAAATCTTTGAAACCAAAAGTTTTCAATTCACATACATATACAAATTCTTAGGAACCGAAAATTTCCAAGGTATCAACCGATATATTTACCGGGAATAATACACAAATAAAAAAATCCTTTGGATCCAAATGTTTCCAAAGTTCCCGGAAATACACATCTTTTGGAACAAAAATTTCCAAGGCTCCGAAAAATGCAAATACTCTGCAGCCAAAAATTTCCAAGGTATCAGCCGATATATTTATCGGGGATAATTCAAACATAAAAAAACCTTTGGAACTAAAAGTTTCTAATGCACACACTAATACAAATCCTTTGGAACCAAAAGTTTGCAAGTTATCAGCCGATATATTTACCGGGAATAATACAAAAATAAAAAAATCCTTTGGAAGTAAAAGTTTCCAAAGTACACAGAAATACACATTCATTGAATCAAAAGTTTCCAAGGTTCCGAAAAAAAAATATTTTGGAACCAAAAATTTCGAAGGTATCAGCCCATATATTTACCGGGGATAATTCAAGAATATAAAAATTGTTTGGAACCAAAAGTTTCAAAGGTTCCGAAAAATACAATTAGTTTGGAACCACATGTTTCTTAAACATCAGCCGATATATTAGCCGGTAATAATAAAAAAATCATTTGGAACTGAAATTTTCCAAGGTACACACAAATACTAATCCTCAAGAACCAAAAGATTTCAAGCTACCCAAAAGCCAAAATCCTTAGAAACCAAATGCCAAGGTACCCTTCGATATACCTATTTACCTTCAATAATGAAAAAATAAAAAAAAACTTTGGAACCGAAAGTTCACAGCTTACACAAAATTAAAAATTCTTAGGAACTGAAAGTTTCCCAGGCATCCAAAAATAAAAATTCACGGTACCCAAAAATAAAAGAAAATCCTTTGGAACCCAAAGTTTCCAAGGTGCCGACCAATATATTTACCGGCAATAATAAAAAACCATTTGGAACTAAAAGTTTCCAAGGTACACTCAAATAAAAATCCTTAGGAACCAAAAGCTTCCGAGGTACCCAAAATGCAAATCCTTAAGAACAATAAGCTTCGAAGATACCCGCCGATATATTTACCGGCAATAATTAAATTATAAAAAATTCTTTGGTAACAAAAGCTTCCAAGGTAACAAAAAATACAAACCCTTTCAAAGCAAAAGTTTCCTAGTTATGAGCCGATATATTAGCCGTCAATAATTAAAAATTTTTTTGGAGCAAATACAAATCGTTTGGAACCAAAAGTTTCCGATGTATTCACCGGCAATAATAAAATAACCATTTGTAACCAACAGTTTCCAATGCACACACAATTACAAATCCTTTGGAACCAAAAGCTTAAAAGGGACCCAAAATGCAAATCCTCAGTAACCAATGCTTTGAAGGTACCCCCCGATACAGTAATCGGAATTAATATATTAAAAAAACAAAAAATTCTTTGGAACCTAAAGTTTCCAAGGTACACACAAGTACAAATCCTTAGGAACCAGTAGTTTCAAAGGTACGCAAAAATCAAAATAATCGTTAGAAACCGAATGCTTCCAAGGTACCCTTCTATATATTTACCAGCAATAATAGAAAAAGTTAACAAATACCAAAAATTTCCAATTTACATAAAAATTAAAAAACCTTAGAGCAAAAGTGTCCTGGTTCCGAAGAATGCAAATCGTTTGGGGCCAAAAGTTTTAAAGGTATCAGCCGGCATATTTACAGGCAACAATAAAAGAGTAAAAAAATCCTTGGAACCAAAAGTTTCCAAGGCACATACAAATACAATTCTTTTGGAAGCAAAAGTTTTCAAGTTATCAACCGATACATTTACCAGCAATAATAACAAAAAAAAAAATCCTTTGGAACTAAAATTCTCCAAGATACACAGATATACAAACCCTTTATAACCAAAAGTTACCAGGTTTCCAAATATATAATCATTTAAAACCAAAAGTTTCCGAGGTATCATCCGATGTATTTACCGGCAATAATAAAAGTACCATTTGTAAACAAAAGTTTTCAAGGCACACACAAATACAAATCGTTTGGAAGCAAAAGTTTTAAAGTTGTCAGTTGTCAGTTGGGTTAGGTTGAAGCGGTTGTCCTGTGGGACACACTAAAGCTCATAGCCCATTGTGATGCCGCGTGGGGAGCTTTCCCTATTTTTGCTAAAACCAGTGAGTGCTTTTGAAAAATTTTAGAATACCTCCTATTTCTGCAGAACTGAGATCTTCCAGTTCGTTAAAAAATTGTCCGCCTAGAATAGCAAATCTCCGTCCGGATAGACCAGGACAATGACACAAAAGGTGTAAGATTGTCTCTTCCTCTTGCTCATCAGGACAACTTCATCAGAAGTCATGTGCTTGCACACCCATCCTTTGGGCGTGCCTACCTATGAGACAATGTCCCGTTATGACTGAAATCAGTATGCTAAGACTGTGCTTATTTTGGCTCGGCAAAGATTTTGTGCGTTTACCATTGAGAGTCGGCCACAGTTGAAGGGCGATTTTGCAGGTGGCTTCATTACACCATCTTGCTTTCCTTACGATTTCTTCAAGGATAAGTAGCTTACATTACAGCCGAAAACTGAAGGAGATCCCCAGATGCTCGGAGTATACACCTCCGCCCACCCTGCCCTCGAGCTTTGAGCCATCTGTATACATCCTGTATACATGGATAGACTCGCCCTGTCCTACATCGTCCCGTTCCCACTCTTCCCCTGAGGGTAGGAGGGTCGTGAACGTTGTAATGGCAAGTGTGGGTGGGAGTACATAGTCCAGGATTTTGCCGTGACCGTAGGTCTTATTTGACCACTTACTTAGAGTATTCAGCCTTATTGCGGTGCTACGCGAGTTACGTCACATGAAACGCCAACCACAATTCCCATCAATTGGGAAACGTAAGAAAAGAAATTCGAAACGAAAAGTATTGCAATAAGTGTTGGAAAGAAATAAAAAGAAATAAACAAATAAGAATAGCAATAGCAGCAATTCTTATTAGCATAATTGCAATGCTTGCTTTTACACAATAAAATAAATTCGAATAAACTTATGAAAGAAAAAGAAACAAATAAGAATAGCAATAACAGCAATTCTTATTTTTACAAGTGCAACGTTTGCAATTTTACCAGCATAGAAAATAAGTATTTAAGCAACCAAAAATAAATTGTAATCAGTCGATAATTAGAGTTCGATAAAGTAACTTTTAAATTAAACAAGTGAAAATTGTTTTTTTTATTATCGAACGGCTCGGAAGACGTTATTGGCGCAGTCGGTAAACCTCAAATCCGAAGATTTGAAATAAATAAAAATATATATATACATCCTTCTTAACTAAGGACTAATTTTAAATAACAAAAATAAAAACGCGAAGGTAAGTACCATTTTTAAGAAAATTTGTTTTCCTCATGCCCAAAGTACATAAACAAAAAGAGAACTCGAGACCATACGATATTCTCAAAGAGAACGATTAAAGTGAACAAGCGATAAATATAAATAAAACATCAATTATGCAACAAACAACGAACACACAACCTACAATTGCATTAAGAATACCACCTAGCGGACTAATAAAGGAAGCCGCCAGAATTAGAGAATTCAGGGGAGACAACGAATATGATTTAACATCGTTTATTCGCGAAGTAGAAGTCATTCTCCCTCTGTTCGAGAGCAACCCAGCGCCGCAGCTCTTCATATTTCAAAGGTACATAATAAACAAAATTCAAGGAGAAGCCCTCAAAAGCATTCGGACATTAGGGAACAACCTTACATGGGACCAAATAAAAGAAGAACTCATCAAGAATTTCGGAATCAAGGATACTTACTTTAAACTACATCAGAAGGCCCCATATTTAAGAAATTTAAATAATGTAAGTGATTATTTTAACAAACTAAAAGATATTTTAGATGATTTAAACACAAAGCATGAATTTGATACAAAAAACCAACTAAATTCTCACCAAAAGCAAACGAAAGTGCAATTCTTAGTATATTCTTAAATGGTATAGATCCCTTCATCATCAAGCATTATACATAGGAGGAACATTAAAACCCTTAGAGAGGCATACCACACATTAGAACATCTAATATGCTCAGACACTTTAACAAAAAATTTTACAATGAGAAAAATGATAAAGGGAACAACTCTTTTAATCTCAATCACCATCAACACAATCCATATCTTCAACATAAAAACCCACATTCAGGCCCTTCCCAAAGCACGAACGATAGAACAAACGGTAGAAATAACCAAAATTATAACTAGTATAACGACAGGGTACAACTAATAAAAACACCTCAAAACTGCTACCAAAAAAATGTTAGGGAAAATTCTACCCAATCCAAACAAAGCTTTAATAGTCGATCAAGACAAACCAATCGCTATCAAGATACACCCCAACCAATGGAGGTAGACCATATTCAAACACACCTCGACTCGAACGAAACGATGAGACTAAACAATATTTACACGGAGGAAAATTTTAAATTGCCAAGCCATCAACAAAGTAACCGGTAGTCGAACTGACGATAGTAGATGAAAAAATAAAATGTCTAATAGACACAGGGTCGACAACGTCACTGATCGATGAAAACAAACTACTAAAATATAAAAGACTGAATTTAAAGACACCCATACATTTCAAAACCCTTAACGGAATAACCGAGATATCAAAAGAAATTATAACTGAACTCCCATTGGAATTTAAAGAAAGAAACTGAATGAGATGGAAAGTTACGAAACTTTCAAACACACCTTTTGCTGCTATAATAGGACATAATATCCTTAAAGCAATGGGAGCAGTAATTAATCTTACAGATGAAGTCGTAGAAATTCATAACACAAAAATTGAATTTATTAAGGCTTGCCCTTATGATATTGATCAAATCTGTGAATAGGAAAAATGTCAACCAAATGATGAAATAATGAAACAACTTATTCATAATGAAATTAATAAAGAAGAAATATTTCAACTTGAAAAGATAACATAATAGGACTATGAATAAGTTCGTTTCGGTTTTACAACAGATGGCGTAACTTGATTATTATTCCATCGATCCACATTTCCAAACATTCATTGGAGAGCTACTGTCGTAAGGCACAAACGTCAGTATAAGTTTTTTATTTGAAGCGTAAACAACAATATTTTTACCACACTTGAAAATGTCGAATTTCGTGCCAAATAATGTGTTTTTGCGGGGAATTCTTCTTCATTATTTTAATATGAAGAAAAAAGCAGCCGAAAGTCATCGTATCTTGGTGGAAGTTTATGGTGAGCATGCTCTATCTGAGCGAACGTGCCAGAAGTGGTTTGCACGCTTTAAAAGTGGTGATTTTGGCTTGGAAGACGAAGAACGCGAGGGTGCGCCGCCAAAGTTCATGGATACCGAATTGGAGGAATTGCTCGATCAAGATCCGGCTCAAACGCAAGAAGAGGTTGCAAAAACTTTGGGAGTTGATCAATCAACCATTTCCAAACGTTTAAAAGCCATGGGAATGATCCGAAAGGTAGGCCATTGGGTGCCGTATGAATTGAAGCCAAGACACGTTGAACGCCGTTTTATGGCATGCGAACAACTGCTTCAACGGCACAAAAGAAAGGGTTTTTTGCATCGAATTGTGACTGGCGATGAAAAGTGGGTCCATTACGACAATCCAAAACGTCGGGCAACGTATGGATACCCTGGCCATGCTTCAACATCGACGTCGGCGCAGAATATTCATGGCCTGAAGGTTATGCTGTGTATCTGGTGGGACCAGCTGGGTGTTGTGTATTATGAGCTACTGAAACCGAATGAAACGATTACGGGGGATGTCTACCGACGACAATTGATGCGTTTGAGCCGAGCACTGCGAGAAAAACGGCCGCAATACGCCGATAGACACGACAAAGTTATTTTGCAACATGACAATGCTCGGCCACATGTTGCACAAGTGGTCAAAACATACTTAGAAACGCTCAAATGGGATGTCCTACCCCACCCGCCGTATAGTCCAGACCTTGCGCCATCCGATTACTATCTCTTCCGATCGATGCAACATGGCCTGGCTGACCAGCACTTCCGTAATTACGATGAAGTCAAAAAATGGATCGATTCGTGGATTGCGGCAAAACCGACCGAATTTTTCACAAAGGGAATCCGTGAATTGCCAGAAAGATGGGAAAAAGTAGTAGTAAGCGATGGACAATATTTTGAATATTAAATTTGTAACCATTTTACGTCAATAAAGTTTCAAATTTCGAAAAAAAACCGCACGAACTTATTCATAGTCCTATTACAAAATATAAAATTAGGAACAGGGAAAATAGGGAAAATAAAATATAGGAAAATAAGATAATTTTAGCAATTAAAATTCCTAATAAAGCAATAATAGCAAATAGATCAATTTTTACCCCTATAAGTAATGATAACTATGAAGAACTAATTTTTGAGCAAGAAGATTTTATTGAACTGAATAATACATTTTATAAACACGGAAAAGATTTCTACAAAAACAATTTAAAACAAGCTAAACTATGTATTTTTAACAAAAATTGCAACAAAAGAAAAGATAATAGAGAGGAAACAGTAAGCTGGGTAAGACTCCGTCAGAAAATATGAGATTTGCAAGTGGTCTTTCGATTTCTTTGAAACTTTGGGAAATATTAGTTCCAGGTAAGATACATACGAGCCTAAAAGGATTTTGAAAAATTTTCAAAATTGAGTCATCTACGCCATGTTGAAAATCGGGACCGTGTTTTTTTCAAAAATCAATATTTCTTGAACCGTTGGATGGATTTCAATGCAATGTACAGACAATATAGAAACAAATAAGTAGTTTAAATAAGTATTATGTTAAAAAAAAAATTTCGAAATTTTGACCAAAAAAAAGTCAAAAAAATTTTTTCAATCAATTTTTAGTTGATTTAGCCAGTTTTTTAGATTTTCTGTTATACACGTCACGATTCCTTATGATTTAACCTTTATTTTGAAAAAAAAAATTGTGGTGTCTATAATAGTTCTCGAGATATTGCGATTTTAGTGGAAGCGCGCACCGTGAAGTTCGCGGTTACGCAGCGCGGGAGTAGAAAAACGCGCACAGACCTGCAGCAGTCTGCTCCAGTCACTTCATACAGGAACACATAACGCAGCGCGCATTGCACACCTGTTACCTAAACCGTGCGTGCGCGCTTCCACTAAAATCGCAATATCTCGAGAACTATTATAGACACCATAAAATTTTTTTTTTCAAAATAAAGGTTAAATCATAAGGAATCGTGACGTGTATAACAGAAAATCTAAAAAACTGGCTAAATCAACTAAAAATTAATTCAAAAAATTTTTTTGACTTTTTTTTGGTCAAAATTTCGAAATTTTTTTTTTAACATAATACTTATTTAAACTACTTATTTGTTTCTATATTGTCTGTACATTGCATTGAAATCCATCCAACGGTTCAAGAAATATTGATTTTTGAAAAAAACACGGTCCCGATTTTCAACATGGCGTAGATGACTCAATTTTGAAAATTTTTCAAAATCCTTTTTGGGGCTCGAATGTATCTTACCTAGAACTAATATTTCCCAAAGTTTCAAAGAAATCGAAAGACCACTTGCAAATCTCATATTTTCTGACGGAGTCTTACCCAGCTTCGAAAACGGCTTGATATTATTAAAAAACCATAAAAATAGCTATATAGAAAGTACTTGCGACGAACGAAAAATGTATGTAAAGAAAAATTATCTAATACTCTTTTACGATTGTGAAATATATATTAACAATGAAATATATAAAAACCTAAATAGGAACTTTAAACAAAATTTCGAACTAAACAACATAAATTTCAATATTAATAATATAAAACTGAAACCAACTTTTGATGAAATTATTTTAAAACAAATAAAAAATATCGAGAAAATAACTTTCTAACATTTATTGCAATTCTGACAATAATAACAATTTTAGCACTTTTATTCACTTACCACACAAAAAAGAACAACAAATTTGCATTAAAAATAGCTCTGAAAACTCAGGACAGTTCTCAATCAAAGAAGGGAGGAGTTACGTCACATAAAACGCCAACCACAATTCCCATCAATTGGGAAACGTAAGAAAAGAAATTCGAAACGAAAAGTATTGCAATAAGTGTTGGAAAGAAATAAAAAGAAATAAACAAATAAGAATAGCAATAGCAGCAATTCTTATTAGCATAATTGCAATGCTTGCTTTTAGACAATAAAATAAATTCGAAACCAAAAATATTGGAATAAACTTATGAAAGAAAAAGAAACAAATAAGAATAGCAATAACAGCAATTCTTTTTTGTACAAATGCAACGCTTGCAATTTTACGAACATAGAAAATAAGTATTTAAGCAACCTAAAGTAAATTGTAGTCAGTCGATAATTAGAGTTCAATAAAGTAACTTTTAAATTAAACAAGTGAAAATTGTTTTTCTTATTATCGAACGGCTCGGAATGCGTTATTCGCGCGATATATTTTGCTTGCAGATCTACCGGCAGGAAGTTTAATGCCGCATATAATGCTTTCGATGGTGTGGTTGACATCGCGCCAGTTATGAGAACGGATGCCAGTCGTTGAACCTTCTCAAGTTTTTTGATGTTCACCCCATTCTCAGGGGCATTACCCCATATTACAATGCTATAGTAGAGAATAGGCCTAACCACTGCTGTGTATCATCCTGGATTCCCATATCCATTTCTTTCCAATTAGCCTTCCGCAGGAGTGCAACGCCATCACAGCTTTGCGTACTATATCTGCGACTGTGAGCCCCCAATTTAGCTTCCTATCCAGTACAAGTCCTAGATATTTCGCCTTTTCTGTTACTCTAAGTGGTTTCCCTCCTAGATATATGAGTTTAAGACCAGGTGTTTTATGTTTTCTGCTAAATAATATCGGATCAGTTTTTCCCCGATTTATTTCAAGTCCTCGACTTTTACACCAAAGTGATAGTCTGTTGAGGGATCTTTGTTGAAGATCGCAAAATGTTGGAAGATGTTTCCCCAAGATTGCTATAACAATATCATCGGCATATGAGATTATTTTCCCTCCCATTTTTTCAAGTTCTTGTAGAAGATTGTTGACCGTTCAGTTTTACAGAAGTGGAGAGATTACCCCACCTCGAGGTGTACCCCTGATCGGGTATTTGTTAGTGGATGTGTCACCCAGATTCGCGCTTATCGTTCGCCCAGTTACCATTCGTTCTATAAACGAGACTAGTGCACTAGTTACTTCCATTTCAGTTAGCGAAGTTGTAATAGCCTCCGGATATATGTATATTATATAATTGAAGGCACCCTTGATGTCTAGAAAGGCAGCGAGGGTGTATTCCTTATAGTGAATTGATTTCTCAAGCGTGTCAGCTAGTGCGTTAAGCGCTGTTTCCACTGATTTGCCGTTGCTGTATGCGTGTTGGGACGGTGATAGCTTATTGAAAATTTCTCCTTTGATATGCATATCTAGCAAACGTTCTAGGGCTTTTAACAAAAAGGATGATAGGCTAATCGGCCTGAAGTCCTTCGGTTTCGTATGTGTGGTTTTCCCTCCCTTGGGAATGAATACCACTTTTACATCTGCCCAGTTTTTGATATGTATAATTGAGTCGGATCGCCGGCTCGAAGATTAAGGCGAGTATAGGTGCGATCATATCTGAGTAAAGCCATGTCAAGTGTTCCTCGAGAATTTCACTAAGTCACGGATTTTAGGGCAAGATGTCTCGTTGTGTGGTCAAAGTCATGTTAACGCTGTTCTATAAATATTTCGCGCAAATTCCAATTTTAGCAATTGTTATTAACAATCAAAATTTTAAGCAAGATTAAATTGAAAAGTTAATTACTCCAAAACTACAATAGATAATGACGTGAAATTTTGCATACCATTCAAGTGTTGTCTGTACTATTTTTCAAGAGTTAATAACTCCTTTTATTTTGACAAAAATATAAATAAATAATAACTTTTTGTAATCAGTTGCATTTTTTCATGTTTTCTTCACGCTGTTAAACAATCGGACTTACGCATAATTGTGCGGAAAACGCTTACCTTTAATAATCTGAAAATAGAATTTTGTACTTTTACTCTATTTCCGAGATATTGACTGTTTTGTAACTTGATGCGCTCGACGGTAGCATTGCTGCCATCGGCTGATCGGTCGTGCGGCGGCTTGAGGGACCGCACAAACTGAAGCAGTGTACAACTAATTTCATTAAAATAATTATATTGTATTAAAAGTCCGAAAGATTCCAACTATAGTACAATACATTTTTACCATAATATGACAGTTTTATTTACGTTTCTTTCTTTTATTTGCTGATAGTATTTTCAAACAAAGAATCGTCTTTTGAAAAAAATCGACTGTGACTTTTTTTCCAATCGTAGGTTGAATCTGGTGATATTGCCGCGCATTTTTTATCGCTACACCTCCTTTGATGCGGCTTTGATATTTTTTTTCATGAGCATCATGCTCAAGTTGTGAGCAAAAATCAAAATCGATTGTTTTGAAAACATTTTCGCCCATTCATAGAGAGCTTCAAGGTTACTTATATGATCCCCGCTTACACGTTGCATACTTGCTTTATGTGCTAATCTCTTCACAGCTCCTCCAACTCCATCGCACGCTCCTTTTCCATGAGACGTTGCGAAAAAATTCCATTCAGCGTCGATCGCAAAATCATTCTTATGATGATATAAATTTATAACATTAAATTTGTTTTTGTACTTTGAACCTGCCCCATCAGAGAAGTAAACATTTTTTTTCACATTTCTACATCCAAATTTCTTTTTCAAATACTTCGCATGTCGTGCATTGAATAAATGGACCGAATTCGCGTCATGAGTCAATTTTCCAGATATTATCACAAAACTAAGATGATAAGCTACTCCATCTTTGCGATAATATAATATAACATAAGGATGGAGAGTAGCTTGAGTATTAGACCAATGATGGGATTGGATTGCAACTTGAATCTGGAAAGTGTAATTTTCTTAACTGACAACATATTCTTCATCGGATACAGCTTTCTCTGTTTCTTGCACAATTTCGCATCTGTAATAGAAATATTCTTAATCATGCATGATGTACTATAATGAAAATGCAGATTTTTTTATTTAGCCACTTCCCACAAAGTGCTTTTGAACGCCTCATAAAGGTTTACAAAACGCCCTTCATGGACACGTGGAATTTTTTGAATTATGCTGTTACCGGTCAGTGTTCACCCATTGACTGTATGTGATTTCTTCAACTTAATTTTCGGTCAAAGTTTGTTTAATGTGTTCCATGACTACTGATACTCCGGGACATGCTTTGCAATCACGCAAAAAACAATGGGGCGTCGAATTTTCGCAGACACACTGTTTTATCAAATCGCCCATATTCTCCTGAAAATTTACTTTACATTTTTTTAATTCATGCCTGATTCCATAAATTTTCAAAGCCACATTCTGATGCGTTTTACACACGCAAACTTTGTGCGTCAAAAGAATCTATAGAGCTATCCGACGTCTCACTTTCTGCACTTTGAGTAGGACTGAAAAAAGAAACGTGCACGCTGCTTCAGTTTGCGCGGTCCCTCAAGCCGCCGCGCGACCGATCAGCCGATGGCAGCAATGCTACCGTCGAGCGCATCAAGTTACAAAACAGTCAATATCTCGGAAATAGAGTAAAAGTACAAAATTCTATTTTCAGATTATTAAAGGTAAGCGTTTTCCGCACAATTATGCGTAAGTCCGATTGTTTAACAGCGTGAAGAAAACATGAAAAAATGCAACTGATTACAAAAAGTTATTATTTATTTATATTTTTGTCAAAATAAAAAGAGTTATTAACTCTTGAAAAATAGTACAGACAATACATGAATGGTATGCAAAATTTCACGTCATTATCTATTGTAGTTTTGAAGTAATTAATTTTTCAATTTAATCTTGCTTAAAATTTTGATTGTTAATAACAATTGCTAAAATTGGAATTTGCGCGAAATATTTATAGAACAGCGTTAACATGACTTTGACTACACAACGAGACATCTTGCCCTAAAATCGGTGACTTAGTGAAATTTTCGAGGATCACTTGACATGGCTTTACTCATCTCTTGTATGTTGCAGATCAGCGGGGAAGATTCCGTCCGGCCCCGGCGATTTGTAAGGTTTGAAGCTACAAATGCCTAATTTTACGTTATCCTCCGTTATGAAATCTGTTGGGGAACTCCCGTTGTGAACTATAGATTGAGTTCTGCTGTATTCGTTGCAGGGACAATCTAGTAATTCTAGTGTTTCTGCACTGCTAATTGTCCAATTGCCGCTCTCTTTTATGAGGTCGCTAAGGTTGCTTGGGCTTGTTGATAGAACTTTCCTGAGTCTACTAGTCTCCGAAACACTTTCTATCTTTTGACAGAAGTCTCATCAAGATGCTGTTTTTTCCACCCTCATGGCATACTTGAATCTACGTTGGCATTCTTTGTAGCTATCCCACGCGTTAGTTCTCCTCGCTTCATTATACATAGTTCTGCACCCCTCCCTAAGGTCTGCTATATCAGTGGACCACCATGGAGGATTCGGTTTGGCTATCCTTGTTCTCTGAGGACATGCTGCTTTCGCAGCTTGTTGAAATGTTGAGGTCAGCTAGTCAACCGCTGAGTTGAGCTGTAGCTCGGAGTCAATTTTATATGTCGCGCCAGGGAGTTTGCTGGCCAGTGTGGTTTTAAACACCCCCCTGTTTGTGCGTCTGCGGCATTTCCGGGAGCAGGGAAGGAAATGATAGGATACCAGGCCAAGGGCCACCGCCACCGTTTAGCGGATGGGTGGCTACCCAATACCCATAGAGAGCTTCCCTCTTAGTTCGTGGTGGGTTAACCTCCATGATATGCGGGTTAAATCAAAATTTAAGCCTTAACGCCGCGGAAAGGGGACCAACTTGATGAGGCGGCGAAAATAAAAAAAAAAAATAAAAAAAGTTTCCAAACTTCCAAATCCTTTCGAATCAAAAATTTCTAAGGTATCAGCCGATGTATTTACCGGTTATAATATTGAAAAAGTAAAAATCCTTCGGAAACAAAAGCTTCCGAAGTAGCCAAACCACAAATCCGTAGGAACCAACTGTTTCCAAGGTACCCAAAAACCAAAACCCTTAGAAACCAAATGCTTCCAGCAACAATAAAAAAATTAAAGAAACCTTTGGAAACAAAATTTTGCAAGGCACCGACAAATAAAAATTCTTGGCAGCCAGGCTTTAATAAAAAAGTAAAAATTCTTAGGAAAACAAAACCCAAAGTTTCCAAGGCACATACAAATATAAATCCTTTGGAAACAAAAATTTCCAAGGAGTAATACAAAAATAAAAAAAATCCTGTGGAACTAAACGCTTCCAAAGTATACAGAAATCCAAATCCTTTGAACCAAAAGTTTCCAAGGTTCGAATAACACAAATCGTTTGGAACCAAGAGATTTAAAAGTATCAGCCGATATATTTACTCGCAACAATAGAAAAATAAAAAAAGTCGTTGAAACCAAAAGCTTCCAAGCCACACACTAAAACAAATTCTTTGGAACCAAAAATATCTAAGTTATCCGAAAATACAAATCCTTTGGAACCAAAAGTTTGCTAGTTATCAGCCGAGATATTTACTAGAAAAATTAAAAAATAAAACAATTCTTTTGAACGAAAAGTTTCCAGAGCACACACTAATGCAAAACTTACAAAAGTTTCCAAGGCACATACAAATACAAATCCAAAGGGACCCAAACTGCAAATCCTTAGTAACCGATGCTTTCAAGGTACCCGCCGATATATTAACCGGGATTAATAAAAAACCAAAAAAATTCTTTGGAGCCAAATGTTTCCAAGTTACACACATACAAAAATTCTTAGGAAAGAGAATCTCCCAAGGTACTTAAAAAATCAAAATCAGTAGAGGCCACATGCTTCTAAGGTACCCTTCGATATATTTACCGGGAATAATAAAAAAATAAAAGAAACCTGTGCAAACAAAAGTTTGCAAGGCAACGAACAATAAAAATCCTTGGGAGCCAAAAGCTTTCAATGTACCCGCCGATATATTAATGGGCAATAATAAAAAATTCTTAGGAACAAACAAGTTTCCAAGGCACACATATATACCATTCATTTGGAACCAAAAATTTCTAAGGTATCCAAAAATACAAATCCTTTGGAACCAAAAATTTCCAAGGTATCAGCCGATGTATTTACCGGCTATAATAAAATAGTGAAAACCTTTAGGAAGCAAAAGCTTCCGAGGTACCCACAACGCAAATCCGTAGGAACCATGAGCTTTGAAGGTATCCGCCGATATACCTATTTACCGGCAATAAAAAAAAATAAACAAAAGTTCTTATGAACTAAAAGCTTCCGAGGTAACCAAAAACACAAATCCTGTGGAACCAAATATTTCGAAGGTATCCGCAGGTGCCAAAAGCTTCTAAGGTACTACAAAATAAGAGAAAATATTTCGGAACCAAAAGTTTCCAAAGTACCCTCTTATATATTTTTCGGCTATAATCAAGAAATAAAAATTCTTAGGATCGAAGCTACCCGCTGATATATTCACCAGCAATAATAAAAACATATAAAATTCTTTCGAAACAAAAGCTTTCACGGTATCAAAAAATACAAGCCATTTAGAAGCAAAGGTTTCTTAGTTACAAGCCGATATTATTACCGCCAATAATAAAAAAATAAAAAACTCTTTATAACCAAAAGTTTCCAAGGCACACACAAATACAAATCTTTGGAACCAAAAGTTTCCAAGGCCCCTACAAATACAAATCCTTTGGAACCAAAAGCTGCCAAAGTATCAGCCGATGTAGTTACCGGCTATAATAAAAAAACAAAAATCTTTCCAAGGTATCCAAACCTACAAACCCCTTGGAAGCAAAAGTTTTAAGCCGATATATTAACCGGCAATAATAAAAAAATAAAAAACTCTTTGTAACCAACAGTTTCCAAGGCGCACACATATACAATTCTTTTGGAACCAAAAATTTCTAAGATACCCAAAAACACAAATCTTTTGGTACTAAAAGTTTCCAATGTATCAGCCGATATATTTACCGCGAATAATATATTAAAAAAATAAAAAAAATCCTTTGGAACGAAAAGTTTAAATGCACATTAAATACAAATCCTTAGGGACCAAAAATTTCCAAGGTATCAGCCGATGTATTTACCGGCAGTAATAAAAAAAATCTTAGGAACCAAAAGCTTCCGAGGTAACCAAATATGCAAATCCTTTTGAACCAAAGTTTTCAAGGTATCGCCCGATATATTTACCGGCAACAATAAAAAAAGTGCGTAGAACCAAAAGTTTCCGAATCACACAAAGATACAAATCTTTTGGAACCAAAAATTTCTAAGTTATCCAAAAATACAAATCCTTTGGAACCAAAAGCGTGCAAGTTACCAGCTGAAAGATTTACTGCGAAAATTAGCTTGGAACTAAAATTTTCCAAAGTTCCGAAAAATACAAATATTGAAGAACCCAAAATTTCCAAGGTATCAGCCGATATATTTAACGGGGATAATTCAAAAATATACAAATTGTTTGGAACCAAAAGCTTCCACGGTTCCAAAAAATACAATTAGTTTGGAGCCAAATGTTCCCTAAACATCAGCCGATATAGTTACCATCAATAAAAAAAAAATAAAAAAACCATGGAACCGAAAGTTTACAGGTTACACAAAATTAAAAATAAAAAATAGAAAATTAAAAATCCCCAGGTATCCAAAAATAAAAATTCACAGTACCCAAAAATAAAAGAAAATCCTTTGGAACCAACAATTTCCAAGGTATCAGCCGATGTATTTACCGGCTATAATAAAAAAGTAAAAACCTTCAGGAAGCAAAAGGTTCCGAGGTACCCAAAACGCAAATCCTTAGGAACCACGAGCCTTGAAGGTACCCGCCGATATGTTTACCAGCAATAATAAAAAAATAAAACAATTCCTAGTATCCAAAACCTCCGGAGGTAACCAAAAATGCAAATCCTTTGGAACCAAAAGTTTCGAATGTATCCGCAGGTGCCAAAAGCTTCCAAGGTACGCAAAAATTAAAGAAAATATTTTGCAACCCAAAGTTTCCAAAGTACCACCAAGTTTCCCACACATTTTTCGGCTATAATAAAAATGTAAAAATTCCTAGGAAAAAAAAACTTCCACGGTATCCAAAACTATAAACCCTTTATAAGCAAAAGTCTCAAACGTTGTAAGTCGATTTATAATATTTACCAGCAATAATAAAAAATAAAAAACTCTTTGTAACCAAAAGCTTCCAAGGCACACACAAATACAAATCCATTAGAACGTTTCCAAAGTACATAGAAATACAAATCTTTGAAACCAAAAGTTTCCAAGATTCGAAAAATACAAATCGTTAGTACCAAAAGATTTAAAGGTGTCAGCCAATATATTTAATGTAAAAATAAAAAAAATCCTGGAAACCAAAAGCTTCCAAAGCCACACACAAATACCAATCCTTTATAAACAAAAGTTTCCAAAGCACATACAAATAAAATAAAAATCATAGTACCGAAAAATAAAAGAAAATCCTTTGGAACCCAAAGTTTCCAATGTATCAGCCAATGTATTTACCGGCTATAATAAAAAAGTAAAAACCCTTAGGAAGCAAAAGCTTCCGAGGCACCCAAAACGCAAATCCTTCGGAACCATGAGCTCTGAAGGTGCCCGCCGATATATTTTTTTGTTTATTTATTTATTTAAGTCTATGTATTACTCATCTTACAGACTATGATATAAAAGTAGCTTAGACTAAACTACAGATATACACGTAATTAAAAACAACTATAATATAGAATTCAGGAGATTTAAAAATGCTACTCTTGAAAGCGAAAAATCTAGAACAACGTCATTATGAACGGAATTCAATTCCCGTAAAGCACGAGTAATGGGAGCATTACTGACATACTTAGTTTTAAAGTTTCCCCATAAAAAGGGTAGAAGTTCCTAAGAGACCGTTGGGGAACATTAAATCGAATCCTTTCCAACAAGTAGGGACAATGAATTACTCCAGTAATATTATTATGAGTAAAAGACAGACACAGTATAGACCTACGAATTTCTAAGGACTTGAGACTTAAAAGCATGCGACGAGCAGAATTGACGGCATGGGATCTATAAAATAATGAGACCGAATGGCAGATTTAAGAGATATTTTTTGCACACGTTCGATTCTATTGATAGTTTGCTGACTACAAGGTCTCCAAATAAAAACAGCATATTCTAAATGAGATCTAAGAAAAGATGTATAGAGTAACTTAATGGTGTAGGGATCAGAGGACTTAGTGGCGTTCCGTCTGACGCAGCCCAACATCGAAAAAGATTTTAAAATAATATAATTTATATGTATCATATATTATATGGCACCACAAGTTAAGTCTATTCATATTGGCTTGAAGTTTAATGGCATCCTCTTGAGTTTTTATCGCTGAGAAAATCTTAAGGTCATCAGCATAAAGCAAAAATTTAGCATATGAGAAACAACTTTTGATGTCATTAATAAATAACACAAATAAAAGCGGTCCCAAGATACTTCCTTGCCAGATGTGGCAGCAAAGGGTGTAGATGAAATACCATCAATTGCTACAACACAACGTCTATTGCTCAAATAAGAGTTTATCCATTGCAGAAATGCAGAAGGAAAGCCAAAAAAAGCTAATTATTTAACTAAGATTCTATGAGAAACTTTGTCGAAGGCTTTCGAAAAGTCGGTGTAAATACAATCGACCTGGAAGCCAGGCGAGAAAGAGACAATGCAGTATTCACTAAAAAAAAACAAGGTCTGATACTGTAGATCTGCCAGCAATAAACCCATGCTGATTAGGGCAAATTAAAGATTTAACCGCAAAGCTCAGCTTTGCGTAGACCGCGTGCTCAAAAATTTTGGAAATAGTGGAGAGCTTTGAAATAGGCCTATAATTTCTAACGTCATTTTTATTGCTACTCTTAAAGAAGGGCGTAATGAAAGAGAGCTTCCATTCGTGAATGAAATACCCCGACGTTAAAGATTTGTTGAAAATAATTTTGAGGGGATAGACCAAGGCCGGACAACTTTTCATCAAAACTGCTGAAAATCCATCAGCATCAGTTTGAGAGGATGAATTTAACTTAATTTAAGCTTTACTACCACGTCCTTATAAGAGAGCAAAAGACCTCCAAAGTTCAGGGCATAAACAAAGTAAGAAGAAAAGTCGGACGGAGGATCAAGTCAACAAAATTGGATTTAAGAAACTCAGCAAATAAGTTTGCCGCTTCACTTGGGCCGCAAATAAACTCATATCGAAAAAATACAACGATTTCAAAACAAGTTTCTAAAGAACGCAGTAAACGCACCATGGTATGTGAGGAACACTGATTTACATCGTGACCTCAAAATGTCATAAGTATCAGCTCATGCCGAAAGGCTCGAAAAACATACTAAGGCTCGGCGACATGCTAATTTAGATGACCAATGCCGGAGACTTAAACAAAAAAAACCAAATGATCTTGTTCCAGAAATTTTGATGGCTGACAGCTATATGTAAATTTCTGTCAGCTGTCTTCCAGTTATATATGTACATATTTCCTGTAAATACTGTCGAATTTAATAAAATAATATTATTTGATAGTTGTGAACTAGGTGTAACAGAATGAAATGTATTTAAAGATTTATAACGTTTCAATAAAATAAAAAAAACAAAAAAAAAAAAACTAACCTTGGGCTGCGCGCGTGAATATTATCGGAAAACATACCATTGGGAACACTGGCACTACTCCTTCTAGATTTTATGTATTTCCAGAAGATTTTGGGATTTGCTTTAATGTTTAACTCAATGTTGTTAATATAGCTATTATAGAAAGATTTATTTAAATCGCTGAAATCCTTTATATTTTACGAAATACAAATGATTTTTCGTAGATTTAAACTTCTTCCAATAATCATTTTTAAGATTTTTAAGCTTTTTCAAAGTCTTAGAACACCAGGGTAATTTATTTACCGGCAATAATAAAAAAAAAATTCCTAGGAACCAAAAGCTCCTGAGGTAACCAAGAATGCAAATCCTTTGGAACCAAAAGTTTCGAAGGTATCCGCAGGTGCCAAAAGCTTCCAAAGTACCAAAAAATAAAAGAAAACATTTCCTAATTCGATATATTAACCGGGAATAATAAAAAACCAAAAAAATTCTTTGGAACCAAAGGTTTCCAAGTTACACACATATAAAAATCCTTAAGAAAGAGAAGCTCCCAAGGTATTCAAAATTCAAAATCCGTAGAGACCAAATGCTCCCAAGGTACATTTGGATATATTAACCAGCAATAATAAACACATTAAAAAATACTTTGGTCCCAAAAGTTTACAATTTACACAAAATTAAAAATCCTTAAAAACCAAAAGTTTTCCAGGTATCCAAAATTAAAATCCACAGGTGCCAAAAGCTTCCAAGGTACCCAAAAATAAAATAAAATATTTCCGAACCCAAAGTTTCCAAGGTACCCTGCGATATATTTTTCGGCTATAATAAAAAAGTAAAAATCCTTTTTTTTTTTGGTGGGTGAGATAGGGTTCAAAAAGCCTTCGCACTTACAGCAACCGTCATCTACTGCGTCGTGTAGTGTGGCCACTAAAACGATCCCTCCTCTCCTTCTGTGGAGACATCCTTCCCGGAACTGCTTTCTATATTACTTCGGGAGGGCCCAAAGCGGCATCCATAAAGGACCAATTCTATTCACCCACTGCTGCTCCCTCAGAGCATTTCAGCGTGTGTTCAGCGTCATCGCTCGGTGCTTCGCATTATATGCACATAGAATCGGTTACCTTGCCCATACGGCATAGGTAACTCTGGAAGTATCCGTGGCCCGAGAGGAACTGAGTTAAGAAGTAGTTCACTTCTCCGAAGTTCCTATGGACCCATTTGTCAATTAGTCAATAGAATAAGTTTCGCCGTCCATCTGCCACTCGGCTCTTGTCCTATCGGCTGTGCCACCGCAGCATGGTTTGGCGCCTCCGTTCTAGGAAGCTAGTGATGACGTGTTTCTTCTTGGAGTCCCACGCATCCATTCGTTCCCAGACCGTGAGGTCGATGGGTATCTGACCGCTGATCACGAAAATTGTAGCGCCTGAGACAGTGCGGCAGGCTGAGGCAACTCTGAGTGCTGCTGTTCGTTGCACAGCCTCCAGTGCCCTGCGCTTCGCTTTGCAGTTTAGCACAATTCCCCATACTTCCCTGCCGTACAGGAGAATTGAGCTTGTGGCCGCAATAATTAGCTTTCTTTTGCTCTGTGTTGGCCCACCGATGTTTGGCATTAATCTGCTTAGCATATCCGTGACCCTTGCTGCTTTGGTAACCGCATCCCGTATTTGAGCCCAGAAAGTAAGCCTGCAGTCAAGTTGAATACCTAAGTAATTTATTACTTTTTGGGTCACTAAGAACATGTCGCCTATTTGCATGCTGACCTCGAGTGGCATGTGACCTCGTCTTATAAGGATAACTTCAGTTTTATAATTGGCGAGTTCCAATCCTTGGTCCTCAAGCCATATAAACGTCCTTATCATGACTTGCTTCAGCTTCCTTCTAGTGTCTTCAGTGTCCCGAGGTGGTATGACCGTCCGCGTCCGCGTATCCTAGTAAATATGTATCTTTTGGAATTTCTATGCTCAATATCTCCAATATATCCAAGATCAGATTCCAGAGATCGGGGCCGAGAATAGATCCTTGAGCTGCGTCAGGTGTTATCGCTTTTGTTTTCTGACCATCTGGTGTGTCGTACAGCAGTTGGCGCTCGCTCAGATAGCTCTGGAGAATCCTTAGCAGGTATACAGGTATTCGAAACCTTTCTCGTAAAGCCTTTATAATGTCTGCCCATCGTAGGCTGTTAAAGGCGTTTCGTACATCAAGCGTTGCCAAGACGGGGATGTGGTTCGGGTAGGGGCGTCGGCGTTGGGCGCTACTTACTACCTCCTCTATTGCGCCAAAGGTTGATTTTCCGCGTCGAAAACCGTATCGCCTTGCTGACAATCCTCCTGCCCTCTTAACAGACTCTGCAAGTCTACGCTGTATGAGTTTTTCAAACAATTTCCCGGCGGTGTCCAGCATGCAAAGCGGACGTCAAGCTGACGGTTGCGCTGGGTCACCCCTACCCTTACTGATCAGCATCAGTTTCATCACAGCTTAGGGAATATGCTTTGAGTAATGCATGCATTGTAAACGTCGAGCATCACATCTGGTCGGCCTTCAGCCATAAGTTTGAGTGCTTGAGCTGATTTGGCATCTGGGCCTGGAGCTTTGTTTCTCTTGACGCTTCTTGCTGCGGTTTTAAGCCCTTCCTCGGTGAAGGATGGGAAGGCAAACCCCAAGGGTTGCTAGTTAGATCCCTTCGAAGTTCCTCCCATTTTGCCTTCTTACTGGCGAGGATTGCTTGCTTCAGCGCTTTTTGGTATTGTCTGAAATCAGCAGCTTCCGCTTCTGCTTCTATGTTTCATCTGGCTCTGGTGTAACTTCTTCTATTACGGAAACAGGTTCTTCTGAGCTCTGTGATTTCTGATGTCCACCAGAACACAGGTCGTCTTCTTGTGCGTAACCCCGCCCGGGGCGCCGAGGCGTCATAGCTTTTTGTAATGCGCTGCATCATGGCGCTTGCCAGCGAGCCAGCGTCACCACTTATGTACGGCATGGAATTTGCATCAAAGTGGGCTAGAAACGCTTCAGTGTTCACTTTGGCAATATTCCATTTGCGAGCGCCCTTTGGTTTAGGTGTTGGGGTAGGATCAGTTCTCGCACTGATCCGGAATGTGATATACTGATCGTCACTTCCAGGATATTCTTCCAGAACTTCCTATCCCTTGATTGCCCCAGCCAGGCTATCAGTCACTAGGGTGAAACTGTTCAATAATGTCGCTGGGGGTAAGGTAGCAGCTTAAGATACCCCAAAATAAAAAAGGCGTTAGGAACCAATGCACCCAAAAATAAAAGCCTTATGAAATAGTAGTTTCCAAAGGACCCGCTGATTTATTTACCAGCAATAATAAAATAATCCTTTGGATCTAAAAGCTTCCAAGGTACACAGAAATACAAATCCTTTGGAACCAAAAGTTTCCACCGTTTTGAAATATACAAATCGTTTGGAACCGAAAGGTTTCATGGTATCAGCCGATTTATTTACCGGCAATAATAAAAATAATCATTTCGAACCGAAAGTTTGCACGTTATCAGCCGATATATTTAGCGACAATAATAATAAAAAAAAAACAAAAAAAAAATCTATGGAACCAGAAATTTTCAAGGCACACACAAATACAAATCTTTGGATATAAAAGTTTCCAAGGTTTACAGAAATACCACCTCTTTATAACCAAAAGTTTCCAAGGTTCCGAAATATAGAAATCGTTTGCAACCAAAAGCTTCTGAGGTATCATCCGATGTATTAAATATATATCTATATAATTGCCGCGTACACCCTTTTTGGGTGTTTGGTCAAGCTCCTCCTCCTATTTGTGATATGCCTCTTTATGTTGTTCCACAAATGGAGGGACCTAAAGTTTCAAGCCGACTTCGAACGGAAGATACTTTTATGAGGAGCTTTTCCATGGCAGAAATACACTCGGAGGTTTGCCATTGCCTGCCGAGGGGCGACCGCTGTTAGAAAAATGTTTTTCTTAATTTTGGTGTTTCACCGAGATTCGAACCAACGTTCTCTCTGTGAATTCCGAATGGTGGTCACGCACCAACACATTCGGCTACGGCGGCCGATGTATTAACCAGCAATAATAAAAAAATAAAAAATTTTTTGGGACCAAAGCTTCCACGGCACACATACAAATCGTTTGGAATCAAAAGTTTCCAAGGCACTCACATATACCATTCTAATACACATACACCAGAAATTTCTAAGATATTTAAATATACAAACTCTTTGGTACCAAAGGTTTCAAAGGTACCTGCCGATATACTTACTGGCAATAATAAAAAATAAAAAAATCCTTTGGAACTAAAAATTTCTAAGGTACCCAAAAATAAAAGCCTTACGAACCACAAGTTTCCAAGGGACCCGCTGATATATTTACCTTCTTCTTCTTTATTTGCCAATTCGATTCCGATCATACAATTTTACGTTTAATGTAAATTTGTTATAATTTCATGATAAAGGTCTCGATTTCTCGCTGTCTCCAATAAAGTTCCTACATTGCTGATTCCAGTCCAATGTCTTATATTTCTCAGCCAGGATAGTTGTTTTCTGCCTATGCCTTGTTTGCTTTCTATTTTTCCTTGCAGGATTAGTTGAAGTACATAATACGCAGCTTTCCTTCTTTTTATGGTAATTGTCTATCATGCTGAATTCCACGCAATACTTCAGTATTTGTTACTATATCTGTCCAGGGTGTTCTTAGAATTCTTCTACATATCCACATTTCAAATGCTTCTATTTTATTCATTTCAGTGGTTTTAATGGTCCATATCTCCATAGCATACAGAAGTTCAGACAGCACAACATTTAACGAATCGAGTTTTTAATTTAATATTGAAGTCATGTTTATTAAGAACCTTTTTGACTTAACTTGTTTACAGTAGCACAGAAAACAAACTATGTGACATATCACGCTGAAATTTGCCATGTAAGCTTATAACAGTCCTACCAAAAAACAAAAAATTTATTTTTGCCACATGCCAGCGCCACAAGTTTCCTCTGCCTTTCGACTGCGTAAGCAGAGCAACTCTACTGCGTCTGCAGTTATAATTAAATTAAATTCTTCTGCTGAACGCTCACGATTATTCAAATCAGTGGCTAGTTACTGCAAAGCCAAAAAGCGGCCACTATTACTCTGCGATGCTGGAATCAAATCAGAAGGGAAATTACACATACACGAATGTCTCACGAAAAGCAATCGAGAACTAATGCGTTTTGCTATGCAGCTCAGGCGAGAACAAAAAATCACAGCCGCCTTCACTATTCGTGGTTATGTGTATGTACGCGTTCGCCCTAAATGCAAAGCAGTTAGGGTGACTAATATTGATGGCATTGAAAATGCAATTGCTGCAGTCACCTAATGCTCCTTGATAGACATTTAATGCTCTGAATTTCTAATATGTATCTATGCTTATGCTATACATACTCTCTATTATTTTATTCTCTTTCTTTATTTTATTGCTTTTCTCTTACCTTAACACATCTTGTATTACTTCTTAATTTTCTCTGTTATTCTAACTATTGCATTTTTTCTGTTTATTGCTCTTCTATCTTTGTTTATGCCAATCATTTTTGCAATCACACATACATACATATACTCTTGTGTGCTCGTGCTTTGTTGTTTCTGTTTTTGTTCAGTACTCGCAGAGAACGTTAAATATAGAGAATTCTCACGAGCTACGAATGGTGCGAGCTGTCAAAAATGAAGTGAAACGGCGAACACTGTTTCACCGCGCTCAACTCGAAGGCGGGGAAGTTTTTAACAGAGCTGATTACAGTGAATTATGTAGAAGTACATTGGCTCCGCTCACTCTTTGGTTTCTGTATGAAATCAAACTGACGAATGCCGACGGCACTTTGCAAAGAATTTGCTTGTGCACTTCTATGTTCCCTTGAATTATGCGCCAACATTCATCACTTTTTGTTTGTTGATTTAATCTAAAAATAAGATTCAAACAAAAATTTTAGTAAATTGAAAACTTCATAAAAATTTGATGAAAAATTTTAATAATTTTTCGAGTCTAAATTAATTTTAGACAAGAATTCATAGAGTATACAAGTGTATGGTATATTGATGTATATGTATGTATTATCAATATATGTTAGTTATGTTTGTGCAAAAGATCAATTGCATCTTCAATTCTTATAGATTTTGATACATACGTGCACACGCACTGGAGCAATACTGGCCTATCTCTTGACGCACCACCTTATCATATTTTCATTTGAATATGCATTCATTTGTTCCTTTGCAAACGAAATTTTTTTCAATTTAGATTTATTACATGGAATAATATATGTATGCATTTTATAGATAGTATAAAACATTTTATAGATAGTATAAAACTTTGAAATTTAAAATAAATAAAAGAAAACGTGAAAGAAACGTATTTGCATACATATGTATATGGGACAACTAAGTTCTATTGCATCTTTAATAAATATAGGCCCCTATTACGAGTTGCATTCGATCTTCGATATTCGTTCGTTGTCGAAGATCGAAAGTCGAATGTCAATTTGGTATTATGAGCGGTGCATGCCTGTCGAAATTTTCGTTGTATACCGAATTTAGAGTCGAATGCAATTTTGCTTTCGATTGTGTAGCGTGTAACTTGTTAAAATGTAAGTTGTTTGCGATTATTTATTGTTTTATAGTAACCAAATAATAAATATATACTAATTTTGTTAATATTATGCAGGAATATGTTAATATATGTTAATATTTTGGGAGGAATTTACAACGGAGCTGAATTGCTTGGGACCACCAGTTAGAACGGCAGCAAAATGGATTAAGGTTAATAATGTTTTTTTTTGTGATGTTTATGGAAATACATTTTTATTTTCCCTTGGCAGGCATGGGCTGAAATACGTAGAGGAACTGAAATACATATTTTTTTCGAATGACGAATAATTGAATAAAGAAAATTTATAACAAAAATAAAACAGAAACTGTGGCGTAAAGGTTTCTATTTAATACCTTTTAGATTTTTCTATAATATTCTAAGAATTTCATTTCTTATGTTTTCTGCTTCTCCGTTATTTGGCTCCACTTCAATATCTTCAGCATCATCGTTGAGGGTCTCATCGGATAACTCTTCATCCGGAAGTTGAACATTATAAAACAAGCAAATGTTGTGTTGCTTTTTTTGGAGAATAGTGAAGAGCTCTTGGCTCGAGTGCACTGCTGCAACTGGTTTTTTGTACTGGACAGTAGGTTCATAAACGGCTCTTTAGATAATCTAAAGTTCTTTAAAAAACTGTAAGGAAATTTCTGTAATATTATGTACGTCAACACATTTTGAAAATACTAAACTTGCTCAGTGGAAGCCATTTCAAGGGGGTTGGATGCGCCCCTCAGGTGTTTTCTACATCTAGCTAGTTCCACTAATCTTTCATCGAGCGTTGAATCGTCGAACCACAACTCCGTTGTACTCATTTCACAAAAAATACTTTTTTTAACTTTTAAAATTGTTGTTAGCAAAGAATTTCAACACAATCGGTTTTTCTTTTATTTTGATTTGCTGTATCAGCTGAGAAAAATTATCTATTGTAAATGCGTCGAGCGATCGAAATTCACAATAGTCCTATTCTTCAACGAATGAGCACCATAATACCAAATGAAAATTCGTTCGATCAGCACTTTCGACTACAGTCGAAGATCGAATGTTGCTCATAATAGGGGCCATAGTGTTGCACGCATATGTATGCACTGAAGCAACATGACCTACCTCACGAGCATCGCCTTATATTTCATGCAATAATTAGGGTGTAAATATTCGAATGATCGAATTCCTGCAAATGCTAAAACAACTTCTTCTGCATATGCATCGACGTATGTGCATGTGCGTATATGCACACTTGATCCCTAACTATACCTATCTATATATATATATATATATATACGTATATCAATTGATCAAATCAAAAAATTCTGTATACAAAACGCTTCATTACCAGGCACACAGGAAGATGGCATATGCAAATATAAATATGTGAATTGAATTCAAGCAAAACAATGCTTAGGTATTAATATACACATATGCATGTGCATACAACCGCACACGCAGGGCACTCACGTTATTCCTTTAATTCCGAATGTCGTTCAAAGCTAAAATTCTATGCCTAGCGACTACAAGAACAAAAAAGTTTTGATATTCAAAATAAATAAAAGAATAATTTTAACAAACCCAAGATATACTCCATATTTACATATTTTATAGGATAAAAAAGCATATTCATATGTTACCGTAAGTATATCAGTAACAAAATCTGTTTAAACTGTTTCTTATTACATACATATGTATGTACATATATACATACACATGTAAGAAACAATTAAGCCAAAGGTCAATGTACTGGAGCAACCATGACCTACCTCACGTATTGGTATATTGCGCAAGTGTGCCCTATTATATGTATGTCCGTACATACATATACATACATTCTGGACTCCCAGCAAAACTATGCTTATTAGTATACACATATGTATGTACATACAACAGCACACACAAAGCACTGGCTTGTTTCCGAAGCTAAAATTATAAGCCTAGCGACTGCAAGAACAAAATATATTCATACGCGCAGTCGCAGCGGTCATGATTTTTTTAGTCGCAACGGCGCTGAAAAATCCAAAATATTCTATAACACTAAGTTCGAGCTCATCTGCTCATATGCCCATATGACAATTTTCTCGTCAATTTGAAAATAGTAAATATTGTAATATTTCGCGTTGAATTATTTGCCAATATTTGGTAAATCTTCAATTTTTGTCAAATCGAGTGGCCGCGGCTCCGTACATATGTATGCATCAATATATGTATGTAAATATGTGTTCTAAATTCTCGACAGCAATAGCAAATCGAAATATTTTTTCTGTCGTATATGTATATATTTTACAATGCTATAAATAATAGGTAATTACATTTCCTGAAATGAAAAAAAAAATATAATTATTTTTATTCACAAGTAATTTAAGTATTCTTATATGTATATGTATATTTTTTACGATGCTATAAATAATAGGTAATTACATTTCCTGAAATGAAAAAAAAAAATATAAAATTTTGAAAGGACGAATTACGAAATTGTTCTCATACTATAACAATTTCTCACACGACTTCGATATTGACATCGATTAAGTCATTGCGATTTACCTGATTTTTAAAACACTACTCTCAATCCATCATGATTAAGAAAAAATTGTAGTGCTTTAAAAATCTAGGCTCGGGTGCTAGCTGAAAGAGAAGAAAAAATAAAAAAGAAACCTGTAAAATAGACTAAAAAATAGAAAAAACCTGAAACGGAAAATACCTGTAAAATATATAAATAAAAAAACCTGAAATATAGAAAAGAGGAAAACCCTGAAATAAAATAATAGGTATCATTATATGCAAAGGATAATAGATTATTTATTACCTGGGTGAGCGGTGAATCTCTTTTCGTTGGGCCCTGGCTTACAACCTACAGCTTTTTTAATTTATTTTGAATTTTTCTGACTTTGGCATTATTGGCCTCATTTCGCAAGAGCCACTTTGCATTCTTGAATAAAAGGACAGTTAAGAGAAAATCTAATAGCTTCACGCGATGATCTCTACATTCGCCAGATACTATAAACCAGTCGGGAAACTCTTTTTGTGTTTTTTCTTTTAGAGCGGACAACATTGAACACCTAAGACCTGCAATGTGGGCATATTTTGCGAAGAGCTTACGGTACCACACCATTTGGAGTCGACACACTTTGAAAACCCTGTCTTCAGGATTGACAAGCCTTAAATCGCTGTCATCCGTGAAGTTTTTTGATCTTATCAGGGCTTCTGAATGCAACTTCAGCTCCCCTTTTGTTTTCGTCATGGCGTGGGTGCACTTTTCACATTGTAACTTGCACAGCACTTTCTGGTAAATACCATAGCCAGTGAAGTAACGCTGCACTTGTACCTCAGCTTCATGACTTTCTTCAGCAAAATTTAAATCTTCCACATCAATCTCTTCTAAAATGAGATCTTCATTTCGCTGGTCTCCTACTTCTGCCTCAAGATGACGATCCTCGGGGCCTATATACCAATCTAAATTCATATCGTCATCATCTGTACAATTAGAACCTTTCTTCTCAAATTTCTGGCGTAAAATTTTCATTGAGATCAGTCGCGCAACTATGTATTGAATTTCGTGAGCTGATGGATGGGTATTCATACCCTGACTAGCCCGTATGCGATAGAAAAAGTTTTCCAACGCATCTTGATTCATTTTCCCGGTGAAAATAAATTTGAGGGAGCTGTGCTCAATGAAAAGTTCCTCGCATAACTTTTGCATCGCTAAAATCGTTATGCGGAAACCTTCGATGCACTTAACGCGTGCGTTTCCCGGCAACTTTAATGACCGCAAAAAATCTAGATGTTTATTTAATTTTGGTGTCACCACGCCTAATCGGACATTTTGAAGGATTTTTCGACTGGAATCTTTTTGCATCCAATTCATCAAAGAGATCATTCATTTTTTTAACAAACATCTGTGTGGGCTTAGCGCATTTAATCACATAGTCGTCACTGCCTAATAAATTTTGGGCCAAGGCCATGTCGATACCAGAGGCTACCGAATTGCTCAGGACCTGAGTCGCGCGTGAAACGCTCATTTTTTCCATAAAACTGGGATATATATGGGCCTCCGTTAGTTTCGGACAAATTTTAAAATGGGGATTCATTTGATCTATATCAAACAATTTTTTGATCACCTTGAAGCTTGTCACTCCATCTGGTGTTAAGATGTCATATTTCATCAACGTATTTCGGACGGACTTTATCAAGTGACAGTAATCGAACATGCAAAAAATTTTTGTGTCTTCGTGCAGGAGAAAGGGGCGATTCTCAGAAATCCCTAAAGTGTTAAAAATAGCAATGTTGGTGGGCCCTTGATCGCAAACTATACTTTTCAAATTTAACCCCATTTTTTTCAGTTGTGCGATATTTTTTTTCAAAATGGACATCAATGTCTCCGTAGGTATACCCCCACTGGAGATATAATACGAAAACACGTATTTCCATTTGGAGCACAATCCCTTAACCATAAAAAATAAACATCTATTCCCAATTTTGTTTTCGCGTTTACCTTCCCCATGGTCTACAAACCCATCGATAACATCTCTAGCTTTATTATAGCTCAAGTCCGACCTGATGATAATTTCATCGAATAATAGAACGCTTATGCGTTCGGTGTCGGACATATTTGAAACAATTTTTTCTAAATTATTGCAGACATTGGCATCGAACCCCGGAACAACATATTTGATGGGGCGCCAACGCGAAAGGGATGATTTATGGGGCAAAGCAAAACCTAGATCGTCACGCATAAACGTATATGCTTTGGAGGACATATAATTAATGTTTTGGGCCAATGTCTTTTCCTCCTCGCTATAACGATTTTTTTGGCCACTGACGATCATTCTTGCGAAAGTTACAGCATCACTGCTTGAAGTTTCTTCCGCAAGAACTGCACGACTACACAAATATTTATATTTTTGCAGTAGCTTCTCATTCTCTGCTTCTAACTCTTGAATTCTTTTTTTAAATTTTATTTCATTGCTCCGATAATAACGAGCAGCCTGAGCAAATCGTTCGCTACTGCTTGTGATTTCTAAGTCCTCACAGATGTTTTTGTTTTTGGGTGCCTGCCTTGTTTCCTCTAGCATGGAATATTTTGCGAATTCTTCTAACGTAAGATCGTTTCCTACACCTACTGTACGATTTACGTACACTTTAGTAACGGGCGGGCAAACCCAATCAGAGCCAGTACTAGGTGAGCGACTTCTAGTAACTGGCTCTAATCTTAAAGATGGAACAGCCCCATCTAAAACTTTATAACGAGTTACTTGCTCTGGACTAAAGTGACGCTTACAAACATATAGCCTGTCAGTATCGGCTGGTTGCACGTTGCAAGCCAGGGCCCAACTATTTCTAGCCTCTCCGCGTCGAGGAAAGGCGTATAACGCATGACCCTTTTCCACTACACATCCTACAACGCAACAGCTTCGTTGCTTCTTCGGCATTGTACAGCTGTACGTAGGGTCATCGTCATGCCCTATTAAAAAAATGTATTTTATAATATAATAATTTATAAACATTCAATAATTTAAAAACATATAATAATTCATAAACATATAATAATTCATCAAACTACATATAACGCATCACTACGAAACGACTACACGAAATGACGTAAAAATTTTCCGATTGGTTGTTTTGATTTTATTCAACGAGGCATAGCAACGGATGCCGTGTATTGTAATATTATGGTTATTAATAAAAAATTATTTTCTATGAAATTATATACATATCCTAAATCCCTCAAAACTACTCGCTCGGTAATTTTATCACACTTGGTAATTCCCATTTATATTTATTTATATATACATATATATATTTATATATGCACATACATATATCAAATGAATTAGCATAATATATGCACATAAATATGTATATGTAACATCATTTACATTCAAAAATTAATTTAAATTTCTTAACTTACTCCACTTTCCTCCCTCAAAACTCTAATGTTACCAGTTAACAAGCCTCACCCTCAATAAAACCTATCCACCCTAATATTGTATGAAATGTATGCAATACATATGCAGGTATGTGTGTTTGCTATTCTTGTAGGTTCGCTTCAGCGAAATATAAAAACACACATACCTACTTATGTATTGCGCAAAAATTTACCTAAACGAAGGGTGGGGATGGCACCCTTTCTTAAACATTTTTCCCCCACAACATATGGCTCAAATATAAAAATATGGCGAAATATAAAAACACACATATGCACCTACTTATGTATTGCACAAAAACTTACCTAAACGAAGGGTGGGGATGGCACCCTTTCTTAAACATTTTCCACCCACAACATATGGCTCAAAATGCTTAACGCACACATATGAGTTGTGGGGTGGAAGATGCACCGCCGTCGGGATTTTTAAGTTGTCCCTCCATTTTGCCACTTCCTCAGGATCTTTTGGGAACGAAAAAAGGCGTTTTTCGTCCCGCGAACAACCGCGTACGCCACACAATCTATCACTCATTTTTTTTTTAGTTTTAAATTTTTTGATGTTACGCACGGCGCTTTGAAAAAAACGCTAAATTTCTACCGCACTTTAACCACTCGAATACACGCACGGCGCTTTGAAAAAAACGCTAAATTTTTAACGCACTTTAACACTTGAAAACCGATTTTAACGCCCGAATTAAAGTCCGCCCGTTGGAATTTGCAAGTCGCCTTTGCAATTTCGCAAAACTTGAATCCCGTTACCTTTTTGCGATTGACATTTATTATTCTGGCGCAATTTTCCAAATTCCAAAGGGCGAAATAAATCACAAAAAAAAAAGCACCTGTAATGTCAAATACATTACGCCCCTCACACAAACTTTTCTAATAATATCTTACATTGCTAATTGCTGTTAATAATACTCACTTGCTGCTAAATTTACATAATTCAGCCCCTTCCTGTTAATTTTTGTTGAAAAATGTGTCCGTGGTGAAATTGTCTTCGCGAGACGAGTACCCCTCGAAAATGAACACTTTCCAGTCATTAAGACTTCTCTATTCATTAACGTTCTCTGGTACTCGTACCAGAGAACGTAAATTCATAGAGAAGGCTCAGGAACGAATGGGCAGGTTAAATGTCAAAACACATCAAAACGAGGGTAGGAAGTTAACAGTAGAGAGTTAACATAGCGGAGCGTAGTCAACAGAAATAAATATAGCGTTTGCATTGAAATGTAAAATGCCATGATTTGATGTTAGGGAAAAGAAAATAACAGCAGACTTGTACATTTTTCTTTCATGCTTATTTGCCGTCGGCATTTTGCATGCGCAAATGGATTATTTCTTGTGAGATGAATAAATTAATTCTAAGTATATGCATGCATGAATGTGAAATTTTAAGTATCTAATTAACTAAATTGTATTGATATTAAGTGCATTATCAAAATAATTTCAAAATATCCACATTAAAAATTGGATTTGTAAACCATTCATTTGCATCAACGGTTATTATTCAACAATATGTGTCCTTTTTAAATTTTTATATCCATATGTATGTATATTCATATACTAAATAGATATAACATCTACCATCCATATTCAAAACACAGCTCATATGTATCTACATATAAAAAATTGAAAAGCAAATAGACAAACGTATGCAAACATATTCCTAACATATGCAAAAAAACTTATCTAAACGATGTTCGCGAACATATACATATGTATGTATATATGCATATACATATGAATACATATGTTGGGACAATGTACATATGTACGTAAAAGTTTCTATTCTAAGCAAAACAATGAATATTCGTATATACCTACATATAACCGCACATACTTACTTTATGCCTCTACATGTGTATACTTCCAAAACTAAAATTCTAAGCCTAGCGACTACAAGAACAAAATGCATTCCTAGGCGTAGCTGCTGCGGCCATGATTATTTACCCGCGACGGCGCTGAACAGTTTCAAATATTAAAAAGCACAACAAAAACAAATTCATTGATAAGTTCGAGCTCATATTTCTACGAGCAAAGTACTTTCATTCATAAAATGAGCCGCCCATATCCCAATTTTCTCGACCATTCGAAAATAGTCAGTATTGGAATATTTCGCGTTGAATTATTTGCCAATATTTGATAAATCTTGAATTTTTGTCAAGTCGAGTGGCCGCGGCTCCGTACATATGTATGCATCAATATATGTATGTAATTATGTGTTCTCAATTCTCGACAGCAATAGCAAATCGAAATATTTTTTCTGTCGCAAGTGCTCGCAGCCTCATATGTATGTATGTCTATGGAAGTTTGTAGGCATGTACATATTTATGTATATGCGTGTTTGCTTTTGCACGTCCATATGAACGATTTTTCATATGCAGATATTCATTTGATTTAGCTGAACGAATATATTGATTTTGTAAGGAAATCCTGTCGAATTAAATTACACAGGCCGACAAAATTTAACCAACATTCAGACCCAGAAACCAGACTATATATTTCCGAAGGTTTATGATGCGCTGAATCCAAATCTGGCCTCAGAATTGCTCTATCAGCTCTGGTTTTCGAGATATCCTAACCTAAAAGTGCAAAAAACCCCATTTTTGCCCATATTTGAGGTTATGTAGCCTTTTCTTTCACCAAAATTAAAGGATGGCATCTTTAAATACAATCCTTCTTTTTTCAAATGGCGTTTTGTTTGCTCAAATATCATTTTTTTTTCGCAGAGATATCGCATTTTGAAATTTTCATGTTTCGAAATTTTCCTACACCTGAAAATCGATTAAGATAACATAGACATGATATATTCGATTACTAATTTTCTTGAATTGAGTCTTATTTTTCTTAAAATTTTGTCTCACACCATAAGTGTGCTGACTCACCACATCCCTACACTATCTAACCTTTGGGTACCGAGTCACACCCAGCCCTAACCCCTAGAAACCACCCCTATCATACCGCGAGCAGGCTAACCCACATAACCGCAAGCAGGCTTTCCCACAAACTCCAAATTTACATACTATTAATCCATATATTTCAGGCCCTCAAACCCAGGATTGTAATGTAAATTACATTTTTTTACATTTGCGTATCACTCTCTCCCTCTCATTTCTCTCCGGCAGCCATATTAATTAATTTCCTACTGTTAACTTGTGCTGATTTCATTTTCCTACCCGTATTTTGTTAGGAGGAACGGGCCGGGACTGCGCCTTCTCTATGAATTTACGTTCTCTGCTCGTACTACTCAAATTTATAGGTATGTTCGGTAAACTGAGTTCGAAGTTCGAACGTTAATGAAAATAAGAAAATTCTCATTGATATTATGTGCAAACAAAATGATGGTTTTAATGTAGTACATTTTAATGCACGTAGCCTAAATCAAGAAAAACTTGATTTTACTAGGTGCACTTTTGAAGATTCTGCAGTCGATGTAATTTGCGTTTCAGAGACCTGGTTTCATAATGACATCCCTGATTTCAACCTCTCTTTAAATGGGTACAATTTATTGAGAAACGATCGTAATCTTAATAGAAAAGGGGGGGAGTTGCAGTGTACTGCAAAAAAAGTTTGAAATTTAAACTGATAGCAAAGTCAAATAACGGTGAAAATGAATACTTATTTACTGAAGTATCTGATGGCATGAATAAAATTTTAATTGCATGTGTTTACAATCCTAACAAAAGTATTGCTCTTGATAAACTATTTGTAGACCTGTCTGAATCTGTCTTAAATTATGAACGTATCCTGTTGTGTGGCGATTTTAATGTTAACCTTTTAAAAAATGACCCTAGTAGTAGTAAACTATTCGACCAGTTGGCAACAGCAGGACTTTGTGTTGTTAACGGAATTACACCAACGAGATATTCAAATAACTCACAACCTAGTCTTCTTGATTATTTTATAACATGTGACTTGTCACATATTCTTAAATTCGACCAAGTTGACTTTATCTCTGACCATGATCTAATATTTTGTACTTTAGATGTTGTGATGAATCGTCCAAATTTAGGTGCCACCTACGAGTATCGTGATTTTAAATCGTTGAATGTTAATTCCCTGCATTCAGACATGGGTTCTATAAATTGGAATGAATGTTGGTTTCTTAGTACTGTTGATAATAAATTTGACTTCCTCAACTGTAACTTATCCTCGATATTTAACATGTATGTTCCGCTTCGTTCTGTAAATGTTTTAAATAGTTCATGTCCTTGGTCCAACTCGAAAGTTCGAGCTGCCATTAGAAAGCGCAACAAGTGTTATGCTAAGTGGAGAAAAAACTTGACGGATACTTCTTGGCGCCGGTACAAGGTAGTCCGAAATGAAACCACTGCAATAATACGACAAGCGAAACGTTGGTACAGTTACTCAGAACTTGATCCGTCACTTCCTACAAGAGAACTGTGGCGCAACCTAAAAAAATTTAAAGTTCATGGCAAGGAAAGTTCCGAATGTGAGATTGACCTTGATGAACTTAATGACTACTTTATTAGTGTTGGTAAGAAAACAAATTGTGCTCCTATTTTAAATGAGTCCTCACCCTGTGCTACTCTAAAAGAACAGTTTCAATTTTTGACAGTTAGTGAGGTAGATGTTCTGAAAGCTTTATCCAAAATAAAGTCTAATGCTATAGGCGATGATGGCATCTCGCTAAAATTCGTCCGTATAGTCATACAATATATAATAGGACCCCTTACCCATATAATAAACCATTGCTTGACTAGTTCATGTTTCCCAGCAGTATGGAAAAAGGCTATAGTTTTCCCAGTCGCAAAAAAAGACAAATGCTATTTATGCTGGCGACTATAGACCTATCAGCATACTACCCGCATTTTCCAAAGTTTGCGAAAACTTGATGGCTACGCAAATTTCATCATTTGTACAGAACAATCGTCTACTCTCTCCACTACAATCTGGCTTCAAACAAAGTCACAGTTGCTCGACTGCAATGATTAAAATATTGGACGACATTAGAATTAGTTTTGACAACGGAGACTTGGCTCTACTTTGTGTACTTGACTTTTCTAAAGCATTTGACTCAGTGAATCACAAATTATTATGTTTGAAGCTTAAACACTTTTTCGGCTTCAAAGACAGTTCGGTGAAGCTCATGGCCAGCTACCTTAGTGACAGAACGCAGAAGGTCAAGACCAGTAAATTAACATCTCAGTCTAGATACGTACAAACTGGTGTTCAGCAAGGGTCTATCCTTGGTCCACTTTTATTCAGTCTTTTTGTCAATGATGTTTTTACCGTTTTTCAGTACGTGAATGTCCATGCGTATGCTGATGATATACAATTGTACTTGTCCAGTCGTATTGGTCTCGTTGAAGATTTATGTTTCAAAATAAACAGTGATTTGTCTGCAATTTCTGTATGGGCTAATGAAAACTCTTTATGTCTGAACGCGTCAAAGTCATATGTCTTACCTATATGTAATAGTGTCGTGCATGTTGACAATATCCCTAAATTGTGGATAGGTACAAATTCCCTTACCTTTATGGATAAGGTAAAAAATTTGGGGTTTATTCTTAACACAAAACTTACCTGTGCTGACCATATAAATAGGGTTGTGGGGAATATTTACGCTACATTGCGAAAACTGAGAGTCTCTGCAACATTCACGCCAGAGAAAACGAGGCGCAAATTAGTTCTCCAGCTAATTATGCCTCTCATTACCTACTCTGAGGTGGTATTCAGCAAACTCGACTCCACATCTTGCCATAAACTTAATGTGGCATTTAATAACGCCACGCGGTATGTATATGGGATTGGCAGATATGACCATATCTTTGCCTTCAGATCAAGGTTACTAGGCTGTTGCCTTAATAGTTATTTATCTGCTAGGAATTGCATATTTTTGTGCAAACTTATATTATTCAGGTCTTCTCCCTATCTGACAGAGAAGTTGATACCAGTAAGGTCTCGCAGACACAACAAATTCATTGTTCCAAAATTTAATTACCTACCATCATCTAGATTATTTTTCATTAACGCTGTTAAAGTGTGGAACTCATTACCCGACACTGTGAAGGCTGGACTTAACAGATTTAACTACAGGGCACAAGTCTATAATTATTTTAAAAGTGTTTGATTGCATTAAAGTAGCGCATTAAAGTAGCGCATTAAATTTCTCTTTACATTCTCTAATTACTCGTACTACTTTTTTTTCCTTTTTTTTCTTTTCTAAATCCTTCTTTTCTTTTCCTGCTGCTTCTTTTCCTCTTATTATTAAAGTTAAGTTAAATATATTGGATTGATTTGTAAATGAACTGGTGTAAAATTTAGATTAAGAAACTTGTATGTTAAAAACAGTCCAGTTTTTTATATGGACTATGAATAAGTTCGTGCGGTTTTACAACAGATGGCGTAACTTGATTATTATTCCATCGATCCACATTTCCAAACATTCATTGGAGAGCTACTGTCGTAAGGCACAAACGTCAGTATAAGTTTTTTATTTGAAGCGTAAACAACAATATTTTTACCACACTTGAAAATGTCGAATTTCGTGCCAAATAATGTGTTTTTGCGGGGAATTCTTCTTCATTATTTTAATATGAAGAAAAAAGCAGCCGAAAGTCATCGTATCTTGGTGGAAGTTTATGGTGAGCATGCTCTATCTGAGCGAACGTGCCAGAAGTGGTTTGCACGCTTTAAAAGTGGTGATTTTGGCTTGGAAGACGAAGAACGCGAGGGTGCGCCGCCAAAGTTCATGGATACCGAATTGGAGGAATTGCTCGATCAAGATCCGGCTCAAACGCAAGAAGAGGTTGCAAAAACTTTGGGAGTTGATCAATCAACCATTTCCAAACGTTTAAAAGCCATGGGAATGATCCGAAAGGTAGGCCATTGGGTGCCGTATGAATTGAAGCCAAGAGACGTTGAACGCCGTTTTATGGCATGCGAACAACTGCTTCAACGGCACAAAAGAAAGGGTTTTTTGCATCGAATTGTGACTGGCGATGAAAAGTGGGTCCATTACGACAATCCAAAACGTCGGGCAACGTATGGATACCCTGGCCATGCTTCAACATCGACGTCGGCGCAGAATATTCATGGCCTGAAGGTTATGCTGTGTATCTGGTGGGACCAGCTGGGTGTTGTGTATTATGAGCTACTGAAACCGAATGAAACGATTACGGGGGATGTCTACCGACGACAATTGATGCGTTTGAGCCGAGCACTGCGAGAAAAACGGCCGCAATACGCCGATAGACACGACAAAGTTATTTTGCAACATGACAATGCTCGGCCACATGTTGCACAAGTGGTCAAAACATACTTAGAAACGCTCAAATGGGATGTCCTACCCCACCCGCCGTATAGTCCAGACCTTGCGCCATCCGATTACTATCTCTTCCGATCGATGCAACATGGCCTGGCTGACCAGCACTTCCGTAATTACGATGAAGTCAAAAAATGGATCGATTCGTGGATTGCGGCAAAACCGACCGAATTTTTCACAAAGGGAATCCGTGAATTGCCAGAAAGATGGGAAAAAGTAGTAGTAAGCGATGGACAATATTTTGAATATTAAATTTGTAACCATTTTACGTCAATAAAGTTTCAAATTTCAAAAAAAACCGCACGAACTTATTCATAGTCCATTAATATTGTTGAAGTACTATTAAAAGACCTTAGTCTTACTATGTACTATTTATATAAACAAATAAATATATATATATAAATATAAATGTCATCCGCGGACCGTTTTATTGATAACGTCTCGTTCATATTTGAGCAGAAGGTAAGTCTGTGGTCGCAACATTTCTTCTTTGGTAGCGCAATAAAAGTACATCGAAGCCAGTCTTGTAGGTATTTTCCCGTGTCGTAAATATAGTTGAAAACTATTTCGAGGATTTCTATATTTTCGTTATTTATTCATTTCCCGTCATTTATTAAAATCACGCTCCCACAATCCTTCCGCGTCTTCAGTGTTAGAATTTAACCTAATGCTGAGGAGGTCGTCATTGGTTTTGGTTGTTAATACATTTTTAGTATTTTCGTCTTGTTTTAATTTTATTAAATCTTGTTTTTGTTGCTTTGGTTCTTTTTTATCACAGATAATTTTGCAGAGATTTTTGCTAATAACAAATTATGATCTGATGGGACATCTACTCCCGGATAAGTTGAAACTTTATTAACAGACGATCCAAAACGTTTATTAATAAGAATAAAACCAATTTGATAGCGATCTTGAGGTGATTTCCATGTGTATAGTCTACGCGCTGGTAAATGAAACCATGTAGGTATTAGTTATTTTGATATTATGGTCTTGGCAGAATTGAACAAGTCGCTCGCCTCTTTCGTTTCTTTCGCCTAGGCCGAAATTTCCAACTATACCATCCACATAACCTTCACAAATTTTCGCGTTGAAGTCACCTTGAATAATGTTAATTTCGTGTGATTGGTAAGTTTCATTAATTCATCAATCTCGGCATAAAAATTTTCTATTTCTTCTTCATTTTTATCTGCTGTAGGTGCACATACGGAGGTGGAGGATGGTTCCATGTGTAGAAGTCCAGAAGTGGTTCAAGCAGCTCACAACGTCCGGGATTAGCCCACGTATCCTCTGGGTAGCTTCCGAACACCCGTTCGGAAGTGGGCTAACGTGAGAAGGCGAAGCATTGCAGGATAGTTGGTTGTGCGCTGGGTCTGGGACCCTCCACTGAAAAATCCCCCCAGTAAAAAGAACTGCAAAGCCTCGGATGAGAACTGCCTTTACTGATGACCACCCTTGTAAACGAAATAAGGGATATAATTTGAGGGCATGCACTTGGAATGTCCGGTCCCTTAATGGGGAAGGTGCCTCTGCCCGGCTGGTCGATGTCCTCGTGAGAGTAAAGGCTGACATCACTGCCATCCAAGAGATGCGATGGACTGGGCAAGGCAAGAAAAACATAGGACCTTGCGACGTCTACTACAGCTGCCATGTAAAAGAGCGCAAATTCGGTGTCGGATTTGTTGTGGGAGAGAGACTTCGTCGCCAAGTACTGTCGTTCACTCCGGTGGACGAGCATCTCGCAATAATCCGCATCAAAGCGCGAGTTTTTAACATCTCTCTAATTTGCGCCCACGCCCCGACGGAAGAGAAGGACGACGCGACCAAAGATTCCTTCTATGAACGTTCCTATGAGCGCTGCCCCCGCCACGACATAAAAATCGTGCTTGGCGACTTGAACGCCAGGGTGGACAAGGAGGGAATTTTTGATCCCACAGTAGGAAAATTCAGCCTGCACAATGCAACATCCGTTAACGGACAGAGGCTGATCGACTTCGCCAGGGCCCGAAACATGGCAGTCTGCAGCACCGGATTCCACCATAAAAAGATACACCAAGCTACCTGGCTGTCTCCTGATCGAAAAACACGAAACCAGATCGATAATGTTGTGATAAATGTAAGACACGCTTCTAGTGTATTAGATGTACGTACGATCCGAGGACCCAACATTGACTCGGATCATTACCTTGTTGCAGCCAAACTGCGCATCCGCCTCTGTGCAGCAAAAAATGTACATCTACTTACGCAAAGAATGTTCAACATCGAAATGATGCAATCACAACAGACATCCAGAAGATTCGCCACTCGACTCTCACTCCTGCTCTCAGAGACCACTGCCCAACAAACCGGCATGCACGAGCAATGGAGCAACATTTCTCGTTCTCTACTTACAGCCGCCGAAGAAGAAATCGGATACCGGCTAGCCCGAAAAAACAGTTGGTACGACGAGGAATGTCATGCCGGAAGAAAAGATGCCGCCTATAGAGCCACGCTGCGATCGGGCGCAACGCGAGCCATGTGGGATCGCTACAGAGAGCTGAAAAACGAAGAGAGACGTATTATCCGATAGAAGAAACGAGGGGCCGAAAAACGTGGTTGCGAAGAGCTTGAAATGCTGGCTAACAGGAACAACGCCCGAAAATTCTACCAGAAAATTCGGCGGCTAACAGAAGGTTTCAAGAAGGGGGCGTTTTCCTGTAAGAACAAAGGCGGCGAACTGGTGACTGACGTACAGAGCAGTTTTGAATTATGGAGGGAACACTTCTCGAACCTGTTAAATAGTGACAGCTGCGCATATCATAGAGAATGTGAAGATCCCGATACCCCAATCGTTGACGACGGAATTGTCGTTCCGCTACCCGACCATGACGAGGTGAGAATAGCAATATCACGGCAAAAGAACAACAAAGCCGCATGCGCCGACGGACTGCCGGCTGTCCTATTCAAACATGGCGGCGAGGAGCTGGTAAGGTGCATGCATCAGCTCCTATGCAAAATATGGTCGGATGAAAGCATGCCTGCCGATTGGAATTTAAGTGTGCTCTGCCCAATCCATAAGAAGGGCGATTCTGCAATTTGTGCCAATTACCGCGGGATTAGTCTTCTAAATATCGCCTATTTGGTTCTAACGAGCGTATTGTGTGTAAGGCTGAGGCCCACCGTCAACCAACTGATTGGACCTTATCAGTGTGGCTTTAGACCTGGAAAGTCTACCATCGACCAAATATTCACAATACGCCAAATCTTGGAAAAGACCCATGAAAGGAGAATCGACACAAACCATCTTTTCATCGATTTTAAAGCTGCATTCGACAGTACGGAAAGGAGTTACTTGTATGCCGCGATGTCTGAATTTGGTATCCCCACAAAACTAATACGGCTATGCAAGATGTCGCTGCTCAACACCAGCAGCACCGTCAGAATTGGGAAGGACCTCTCCGAGCCGTTTGATACCAGACGAGGTTTCAGACAGGGTGACTCGCTGTCGTGTGACTTCTTTAACCTGATGTTGGAGAGCATCGTACGAGCCGCAGAACTTAATCGCTCAGGCACAATATTTTATATATATATGATATCGATATCATCGGCCTTAACAACCGCGCTGTTAGTTCTGCCTTCTCCAAACTGGATAAAGAGGCAAAGCGAATGGGTTTGGTGGTGAACGAGGACAAAACGAAATACCTCCTGTCTTCAAACAAACAGTCGGCGCACTCGCGTATCGGCACCCAGACACTGTAGACAGTTATAATTTCGAGGTTGTAAAAGACTTCCAGTATTAAGACCGATAACAATGTCAGCCTTAAAATCCAACGTACAATCTCTCTTGCCAACAAGTGCTACTTTCGACTAAGTAGACAATTGAATAGTAAAGTCCTCTTTTGACGAAGAAAACTAACACTCTACAAGACTCTCATCATGCCCGTCCTAACGTATGGCGCAGAAGCTTGGACGATGACAACACCCGATGAAGCGACGCTTGGAGTGTTTGAGAGAAAGATTCTGCGTAAGTGTTTTGGACCTTTGCACGTTGGTAACGGCGAATATCGCAGGCGATGGAACGATGAGCTGTATGAGCTTTACGACGTCATAGACATAGCGCAGCGAATAAAGATCCAGCGGCTACGTAGGCTGGGTCATGTCGTCCGAATGGATACAAACGCTCCGGCTTTGAAAGTATTCGATGCTGTACCAGCTGGTGGTAGCAGAGGAAGAGGAAGGCCTCCTCTGCTTTGGAAAGATCAGGTGGAGAAGGACTTGGCTTCACTTGGTGTGTCCAATTGGCGTCGGTTAGCACGAGAAAGAAACGACTGGCGCGCTTTGTTAAGCTCGGTCAAAATCGCGTAAGCGGTTATCGCGCCAATTAAGAAGAGAAGGTGCATATACGTGACTTATGTTAATAATGAATGAATAACAAATTTAGCTACCTGTTCTTTAACAATGATGCCGACGCCATTTCTGTGATTACTTTTTTGATTTCCTGAATAGAAAATTGTTGTGTTCTCTGATTTGAATTCACCACAGTCTGGTCACCTTGTCTTGCTTATTCCTAGAATATCTATATTTAATCTATTCATTTCTAAAATTGTGTTTTTTAATTTTCCAGCCGCGTAGAGACTGCGGACGTTCCACGTACCAATGTTAAGATGTTTTTTTGTTTTACCTCCGGAGATTCTTCGCACCCTCGATTTGCCGGAGACTGAGGGCCGTTGTTGTGGTTGTACTTGCATGATTTTTCAGAGCTTGGCATTGTGGGGTTTTTTAATTCAGGCTTTACAGTGTCCACTGTTCGGCCTTCCCCACCTGTGGTCCAAAACCCGCTGATTTTCCGGGACTGCTTATTCGTAAATTTACTTATTCGCAGCTAACCTTTATATATAAAGGCCGTTCACTATCCGCAACCTGTGACCCGTCCGGCGGTCTTCGGCTTAGCCCCGGAGAACTCCCTATATTCCGCGGAACCGGAGATATATTTACCAGCTATAATAAAAAAATAAAAAAAAACTTTGGAACCAAAAGTGTGCAAGGCACCGAAAAATAAAAATCCATGGGAGCCCAAAGCTTTCAATATACCAGCCGATATATTAACCGGTAATAATAAAAATTCTTTGAAACGCAAAGTTTCCAAGGCACAGACATACACCATTCTCTTCGTACCAAGAATTTCTAAAATTTCCAAAAATACAAATCCTTTGGTACCAAAAAATTCCAAGGTTTCTGCCGATATATTTTGTTTTTATTTATTTATTTAAGTCTATGATACCAAAGTTGCTTAGACTAAACTACAGATATATTACATGTATTTAAAAACAAATATAATATAGAACTCAAGAAATTTAAAAATGCTACTCTTGAAAGCGAAAAGTCGAGAACAACGTCATTATGAACGGAATTCAATTCCCGTAAAGCACGAGTAATGGGAGCATTACTGACATACTTAGTTTTAAAGTTTCCCCCATAAAAGGGTAGAAGTTCCTAAGAGATCGTTGGGGAACATTAAATCGAATCCTTTCCAACAAGTAGGGACAATGAATTACTCCAGTAAATTATTATGAGTAAAAGACAGACACAGTATAAACCTACGAATTTCTAAGGACTTGAGACTTAAAAGCATGAGACGAGCAGAATATGACGGCATGGGATCAATAAAATAATGAGACCGAATGTCATATTTAAGAGATATTTTTTGCACACGTTCGATTCTATTGATAGTTTGCTGACTACAAGGTCTCCAAATAAAAACAGCATATTCTAAATGAGATCTAACAAAAGATGTATAGAGTAACTTAATGGTGTAGGGATCAGAGGACTTAGTGGCGTTCCGTCTGACGCAGCCCAACATCGAAAAAGATTTTAAAATAATATAATTTATATGTATCATATATTATATGGCACCACAAGTTAGGTCTATTCATATTGGCTTGAAGTTTAATGGCATCCTCATGAGTTTTTATCGCTGAGAAGATCTTAAGGTCATCAGCATAAAGCAAAAATTTAGCATATGAGAAACAGCTTTTGATGTCATTAATAAATAACACAAATAAAAGCGGTCCCAAGATACTTCCTTGCCAGATGTGGCAGCAAAGGGTAGATGAAATACCATCAATTGTTACAACACAACGTCTATTGCTCAAATAAGAGTTTATCCATTGCAGAAATGCAGAAGGAAAGCCAAAACAAGCAAATTTTTTAACTTAGATTATATGAGAAACTTTGTCGAAAGCTTTCGAAAAGTCGGTGTAAATACAATCGACCTGGAAGCCAGGCGAGAAAGAGACAATGAAGTATTCACTAAAAACAACAAGGACTGATACTGTAGATCTATTAGCAATAAACCCATGATGATTTGGGCAAATTAAAGATTTAACCGCAAAGCTCAGCTTTGCATAGACCGCGTGCTCAAAAGTTTTAGAAATAGTTGTCAACAAAATTTGATTTAAAAAACTCAGCAAATAAGATTCCCGCTTCACTTGGGCTTCGCGCTTGACTATTATCGAAAACCATACCGGTGGGAACACTGGCACTACTCCTTCCAGATTTTACGTATTTCCAAAAAATTTTGCGATTTGCTTTAATGTTTAACTTTTTCTTGGTAATATTTATTTAAATCGTTGGAATTCGTTGACGGTTGCTTATATTTAACGAAATACAAATGATTCTTCGTAGATTTAAATTTCTTGAAATAATTATTTTTAGGATTTTTAAGCTTTTTCAAAGTCTTACAATAGAATACCAGAGTAATTTATAAGGCTTTTTCTTACTGAGCGGAATGATATCTAAGCAGAGTTAAAACAAAATGGACCTAAAGGCAGAAAATCTACGAGATGTGTCAAAAGTTCCCCAGGTATCCAAAAATAAAAATTCACAGTACCCAAAAATAAAATAAAATCCTTTGAAACCAACAATTTCCATGGTATCAGCCGATGCATTTACCGGCTGTAATAAACAAGTAAAAACCTTTAAGAAGCAAAAGCTTCCGAGGTACCCAAAACGCAAATCCTTAGGAACCATGAGCCTTGAAGGTACCCGCCGATATGTTTGCCGGCAATAATAAAAAAATAAAATAATTCCTAGGAACCAGAAGCTTCGGAGGTAACCAAAAATGCAAATCCTTTGGAAACAAAAATTTCGAATGTAGCCGCAGGTGCCAAAAGCTTCCAAGGTACCCAAAAATCAAAGAAAATATTTCGGAGCCCAAAGTTTCCAAGGTACCCCCAAGTTTCCATGGTACCCTCCCATACATTTTGTGGCTATTATAAAAATGTAAAAATCCCTAAGAAAAAAAAAACTTCCAAGGTATCCAAAACTACCGGTAAATTTATTGGCTATAATGAAAAAGAAAAAATCTTTAGAAACCGTAAGCTTCTAAGATATCCAGCGATAAATTAACCGGCTTTAAGACAATAATAAAAATCCTTTGGAACTAAAAGCTTCCAAGATACCCAAAATGCAAATCTTTAGGAAACAAAAATTTCCAAGGTATCAGGCGATATATTTACCAGGAGCAATAAAAAAATAAAATAATCCTTTCAAACCATAGTTTCCACGGTACCCAAAAATAAAAATTCTTTGGAACCAAAAATTTCAAGTGTACACAGAGATACAGATACTTCGGAATTAAAAGCTGCTTACGTATTCAAAATGCAATTACTTAGGAGCCAAAAGTTTCCAAGGTACCCACCAATATATTTGTCAGTATTAACAACAAAATAAAAAACTTTTTTCAAACTAAAAGCTCCCACGGTACTCAAAAATAGAGAAATCCTTGGAACTAAAAGCTTTCAGGGTACTCAAAAATACAAATCCTTTGGAACCAAAAGTTGCCAAGGTACCCAAAAATTGAAAGTCTTTGGACCCGAAAGTTTCCAAGGTACCCAAGAACAAAAGGCCATAGAAACTAAAAGTTTTCAAGGTATCAGCCGATATATTTACAGGGATTAATAAAAAAATAATAAAAATATTTTGGAATGAGAAGCTTCAAAGTCCCCCAAAAACTGGAAAGTGCTTTGAAACCAAAAGTTTCCAATGTGCCCGCCAATATATTGACCAGCAATAATAAAAAAAATCATCAGGAACCAAAAGTTTCCAAGGTATCGGCGGATATATTTATTGAAACAAACACAACAAAAAAATCTTTGGAACCAAAAGCTCCGAAGATACCTATAAATGTAATAAAAAAATCCTTTGGAACAAAAATTTCGCAAGGTACATAGAAACACAAATCCTTTATAACTAAAAGTTTGCAAGGTACCCAACAAGCAAATCCTAAGGAACCAAAAGTTTCCAAGGTATCAGCCTATATATTAACCGTAAATAATAAAAAATCCTTTGCTATCAAAAGCTTCCAAGTTATCTAAGAATTAAGAAATCCTTTGGAACTAAAATTGTACAGGGTACACAATTTTAGACAAATCCTTTGGAACCAACAACTTTCAAGGTACCCAAGAATAGAAATCCTCTCAAACCAAAAGTTTCCAAAGTATGATCCGGTATATTTACCGACTATAATAATATAAATAAATAAAAAAAACCTTTGGTACTAAAAGTTTCCAAGGTACCCAAAAATGCAAATCCCTAGAAAATACAAGTTTAGTATTTATATAAAAATAAAATTCCTTAGAAACGAAAAGCATCGAAAGTATCCAACAATAAAAATCCGCAAGTGCCAAAAGCTTCCAAGGAACCCAAAAATAAAAACCAACAACAAACGTTTCCAAGGTACCCAAAAACGAAAATCTTCAATGTTTGCAATTTATATTAAAATATAAATCCTTTGGAACCAAAGGTTTCTAAGTTACATTAACCCTAGAAAGATAACCTACGTCGCAGAGGCGCCTGCTAAGTAAACATATTGCTATCTCTTTTTATTAGGCGTGCGTATTAACTTGTCCTTCTCAGTCAACTCAGTCGTCGGTCTACCCTGTCGCGGGACGGTTGTGTCTATGCTGTAAGTACCATAGTTCACCGGCTATGACCAGTTGGTGCGCTCGCGAGACGTATGGTTATCATTTATTTATTGTATGGTTTTATGGTTATTTTTCTGTTTTAAAGTTTATATTGTATACTTTCGTTTTAGCAAACATTATTTACGCAGTTATCATGACGAGCAGACGGGGGCTGTCAGAAGATGAAATATGTTCCATTTTGTGTCGAGAAGAAGACAGCGACGGTGATGAACATCAGGAAAGTGACAGCGAAATAGAAAATTATCTGAGCGAAGATAATGTGCAGAGCGACTTCGAAGATGAGTATATCGATGACGAGGCAATAGAAGAATCGAATATTATACCAAATGAAGATTTGTCACAGCCTGTACCCTCAGAGCCCGCTGGAAGTTTAGAGCGTGACCATCGTATAATTGTTCCTGCTGGCAGAGTGATCAGCGGTAAAAACAGAAATTGCTGGTCTCCTACTAAGGGTCGAAGTCATGGTAGAACATCTGCCATCAATATAATTCGCGGAATTAGAGATCCAACACGTATGTGTCGAAATATATTTGATCCACTATTATTTTTTTTATTTGTTCATCACCGACGAAATAGTTGAAGAGATTGTTCGGTAGACAAATGTTGAAATCTCAGTAAAACGTGGCGCCTTCATGACCAGTAGCACGTTCAGAGATACAACCTCTACAGAACTTCGAGCTTTGATTGGTATCCTAACTTTGAGTGCAGTAATGAAAGACAATCATTTAATATATCAACTGATGAGCTGTTTGATAGTTCCTTTTCGGGAACAAGGTATATAGCAGTACTAACCGGGGATCATTTTGATTTCCTAATTAGATGTCTCAGGGTAGGTAATAAGTCTTTACGGCCCCATAGTCGGTAAGAAGATCCTTTTATTCCAGTCAGAAAAGTTTAAGATCTGTTTATAACTCAATGCAAACTGAACTATTCATCGGGAGAGCATGTCACAATCGATGAACAATTACTGGGATTTCGGGGAAGATGTCCATTTAGAATGTACATTCCCAATAAACCGAATAAATATGCGATATTGCAACTAAATATATGTTGAACAACAACCGGCAAGCCTGAAATAATAATGTATTACAATCAGACTAAGGGCGGCGTTGACACATTTGATCAAATGTGCTCAACATCGTCCTGTTTGAGAAAAACGAATAGATGGCCAATGACCATGTTTTATGGGATACTAAATATATCATTTATCAATTCATATGTCATTTACTGTCACAATGTTCTAACAAAACGTGATAAGCCCTTGAATCGGAGAGAGTTCATGAAAAAACTCAGTACTTAACTGACTGCACCGTGGATGACGCAAAGACAGGAAGCTCCCACTTTGCCAAGGCATTGAAAATATTCTTCCAACATCTGTTGTACACGCTTCCACAGATGATGAAGAAGAACAATCAGCCAGAAAAAAGGCGTTATTGCAGTCTTTGCACGTCAAAGATGACCTGTGCCAAACGCAAAAAGACAGTTTGGGGTGAACAGAAGAAAGACGTTTTTCATGACTGTCTCTAAAGAATTTTTTTATAATATTTCAGTTTTTTTTACACTGATTATATTATAGTCTACTAGTTTTTAACCCTTTGCACTCGTATGTCACACTGGAGGTGACAATACTAATTTACTCTACAACTCGTATGTCACACTGGAGGTGACAATACTAATGTATGCCTGTAACCAATAGCACTAAATAACTGTAAAATACATAAGGTATTCGAGATCTTACACAGTTATAATTTGTCAAGTTTTGTTAATCGAGTGCAAGTCGTGCACGGAATCAACATCAGATGTAGAGAATCGACTTGATGGAAAACTCCACATTTTAGTACCTCATCCGGGAAAAAAACATAATGATTGTATGGTCTGTTCTAACAGAAAAGCTAAGGGCGAAAGGAAGACAACTGTTTATTTCTGCGAAACATGCGAAAGACATCCTTTTCTTCACGTTGGAAATTGTTTTAAAAAGTATCACACTGTAAAAGATTACAAAAAATAAAACATTTTATATTAATAATTAATGAAATAAATATAATACGTTGAATTCTACGACTGTAAATTACTTTAATTCATTTAGCTAAAAATAATAACAAGTTGACACGCAACAACTTTGAAAATAAATCGAGTGCAAAGGGTTAAGGATAAAATGCTATTTATTGTGATATTTTATAAAACCTTTGGAACCAAAAGCTTCCAAGGTACACAGAAATACAAATCCTTTGGAACTAAAAGTTTCCACGGTACCCAATATGCGGATCCTTAGGAACTAAAAGATACCAAGGTACCCGCCAATATATTTACTAGCAATACTAAAAAAATTCGTTGGAGTTAAAAGCTCCCAAGGTACTCAAAAATAAGGAAATCCTTTGGTACTTAAAGTTTCCAAGGTACACAGGAATATAAATCCTTTGGAACTTAACGCTTCCAAGGTATCGAAAAAAAAACCAAACGCTACCAAGTTCCCAGTCGATATATATAGCGGTAATAATAAAAAAGTAAAAATCATTTAGAACCAAAAGTTTCCAAGGCACCCAAAATTACAAATCCTCTGGAACTAAAAGTTTCCACGGTACCCAAAAGTAAAAGTCTTAGGAACCAAAAGTTTCCAAGGGCAATATATTTACCGGGAATAATACAAAAATTAAAAAAATCCTTAGGAATCAAAAGCTTCCAAGTTGGGTTGGTTGGTTAAAGTGGTGATTCTTCCAGAATCCAACTAGCGCTTCCGCGCCATTTTGTTGCCACATCCTCGTTGCCACCTTTTTTAACGGTTTTTTACAGCATAACTATATCCAGTCTGTGCGGTTAAGGAACCTTATTAGGTTGTTAACGTCTAAGCCAGATAGTTGTTCGAGATTCTCGAACAGCGGTTGGCCCAGGGTTAACATTCTGTCCTTCCATAGGGCAGGGCATTCACAGAGGAAATGGAAGATTGTCTAATTTTTCTCCGGTTGTTTACAACTGTGACAGTATGTATTGTGAGGGATACCCATTTTGGCTGCTTGTTCTCCGATAGACCAAAAGCCAGTTATGACCGCCGTTAGTCTCCAGGCGTCCCGTCGTTTCATTCTTATTAATGCCGACGATTGCTTGAGGTTGTAGGTGGGCCATAACGTTCTGCTAATTTTGCATTCTCTGGACTTTCCACCTACAGTCAGCGACTCGGAGCTATTTTTGGGAAATTGTGCTCTTGACTGCACCAAATGGTGTGAGTACCGATTCTGCAAGAGCGTTATTCATGGCAGATCCCCCTCTTGCCAGTTCATCTGCTTTTTCGTTACCTCCAATGTTCCGATGTCCCGGGACCCAGATTTAGGTAACTTTATGGTTTTCACTCAAGATGGTGAGGCTATTCCTACTTTGTTCCACCACTTTGGAGGTTGTTGTGGCCGAACCCAGTGCCTGGATTGCAGCTTGGCTATCCGAAAGAATAACGATATTACCCTTAAAAGAGAAATCTGCGATTAGTAGCCTACAAGCTTCCCCAATCGCCAGTACTTCCGCCTGGAAGACGCTGCTGGTATTAGGGAGCCGCACAGATTTCTCAATTTTAAGTTTGTGACAATATATAATATACCAGCTCTAACACCGCAGCCCATTTTACTTCCATCCGTATAGACCGTAGTGTCGAAGTTGTTTAGAGGGAATCCCTTATTCCATTCTTCCTTAGTTGGAAAGAGAGTGGCAAAATTCCTATTGAAAGTTACCGTCGGGACGATGTAGTCAGTTCTCACCGACATTAACTGAGTTTGTCGCAATAATACACTAGCATGACCATAAGTTTTTTATCTCCAGCGACCCGCTTCGTTTAACCTAAATGCACTCATGGTTGCCGTCTTCTTTATATGTAGGTCTATTGGAATAACGTGTGTCAGTGCATTGAGAGCCTCTCTAGGACATGATCTGATTGCACCGACCGTTATTGCACATGCTGATCTTTGTATTCTGCCGAGTAGTTTGGTATTGTACTCTCTCCCTAGAGCCTTCCACCAAACCACCGAACCATACGATAGAATAGGTCGTATAACCAACTTATACAGCCATAATATATGCTTAGGTTGAAGACCCCATCTTCTTCCAAGCATACGGTTACAGGCATATAAATCAATTTCTGCCTTCCTTACCCGTTCTTCAACATTTAATTTCCAGCTAAGTTTGGAGTCCAGAATTACCCCTAAGTACTTTGCGCTGGGTGATAGTGAGAGAGTTTGTCCGTTAATATTTGGTAGGGTAAAAGGTGGTACCTTATATCTGGTGCTGAAAAGCATAAGCTCTGTTTTACGTGGGTTTAAACCTAGGCCACAGCCTGTGGCCCAAGAGTTAAGCTCGCCTAATGCCCTTTGGATGATCCCACTGATCGTATTAGGACACAGTCATGACGCCATTAACACCACATCATCAGCATACGTCACCGCTTTTACCCCACCTCTATTAAGTTTTATTAAGACTTTGCTAATAACGCATAACCAGAGAAGTGGAGACAGTACTCCCCCCTGTGGAGTGCCTCTGTGGACCTTCTTGGTTATACTGATATTACCCATATTAGCTTTGATGATCCTGGTTTCTAGCATAGAGATGACCCAATTACTGATGCAATTGTCCACCTCTAAGTCTATCAACGCCCGTTGGATCGCATCTGTACTAACATTGTTAAAGGCGCCTTCTATATCCAAGAATGCCGCCATGGTATAATGTTTGTTCTCTAGAGAGCCCTCTATTCTTCGGATTACCTCGTGAAGCGCTGTCTCCGTAGATAGATTTGCCTTTAAGGTACGCATGTTGTGCAGTAGACATACCAGAGCTCTCCAAAGAGCTTCTAAGATATATATCCAAAAGCCTTTCAAAGGTTTTTAACAGGGAAGACGAGAGACTGATTGGCCTATAGTCCTTCGCTGATTCATGTCATCTCCTGCCTATTTTTGGAATGAAGACGACCTTCACTAGTTTCCAACTATCTGGAATATGACCTAGGTTTAAACACGCTTTAAAAATTTCCTCTAGCCATGGTAGGATACAGTCCAAGGTTTCCTGTAACATCTTTGGGATGATCCCATCTGGCCCCGGAGATTTAAAGGGTGAAAAAGATTTATCTGCCCATGCAACTTTCTCCTTTGTAATTATTTCTTTTGCAAGGTGCTGTGGATTATATTGGCTCCGCCTGATACTTCCCCTCCCACTTTCGTGGACGCTGCACCCTGGCAAATGCGTGTTTAGCAGAATTTCTAACGATTCTTCTCTTGTAGCAGTCCAAGTACCATCAGGCTTCTTGACCCAAGAAGCCATTGAATGATCTTTGGACAGAACACGGCAAAGCCTGGCAGAATCCCTGGTGGATTCGATTGACGAACAGAATTCGCTGCAGCTCTCTTTCTTGGCGGCCCTAATTGCCTTCTTGTACTGTCTCCGACTTTCTCTGCACAATGACCAATTTCCTGTCGAGTAGCTGAGGTTAAACGTTGATCTAGATTTTTCCCTTAGTTTTGAGAGATCACTGCTCCACCAAGGGGGATGGGATTTTTTACTAAATTTAATGGGGCAGGACGTTTTGTAGGCCCTACTAAATGCCTTCTGCAGTGTTGTGACCCTACTCTCAAGGTTTTCGGTGAGAGTGATTTTGTGGATGCAAATCTCTCCTATCCTTTTCCAAGTTACCCGAAAGTAAAAAAATGCTTTTGGAACCAAACGTGTTCAAGGTAGCTATCAATAACAGATTTACGTTACCAAAGTTTCCAAGGTACCCGCGGATATATTTACCAGGAATAATAAAAAAATTCTTTGAAACCAACAGTTTCCACGGTATCGAAATCTAAAAATCCTTATGAACCAAAAGCTTCCAAGGTTTCTGTTCGGCCAGCAACCTTTTTTGGTAGTTATTAGTTTTAAAATTAATTAAAAACTCTTTCATTTTCATGAAGCTTTATAATGTTATGTTTCATATTTAGAATTTACGCGTTCGTGTGTTGGTTATTCTTTTTACCATTACTAAAGTTCACCGGTCCCAGCTGATGTCGAAATTCAAGTCTCGAAATGTTTGCTTAGCGCAGCTTATATAATCTACACTAATATCATAAAGAGGAAAACTTTGTTTGTTTGTTTGGTTGTAATGAATAGGCTCAAAAACTACTGGACCGATTTTAAAAATTCTTTCACCATTCGAAAGCTACATTATCCACGAGTAACATAGACTTTATTTTATTTTGGAAAAAAGTAGGGTTCCGTAAGATATTTGGATTTTCGGACACAAACTGAAAAAAATCAAGCAAAGAAGTTACTTATTTTCGTACGCTGCCTAAACTACAAAAGATAGAACCATAAAATGTTATAATTAATTGTAGATCTTATAAATATCTACAAAAAAGTCCGCGACACACTATACCTATCTATGTCGAGTGAGGCACAACAACCACATTTTTATTTAAAAATCTTGAATTTTTTTTTTTTGGACTACATTTAAACGCGTTTATTTTACTCATACTATTAATCCTTATCAAAATAAATTATTTCATCAATAAGTACAGCTTATGTTGATAATATTTGGTCTTTGAATGATTAAAATTGGACGTTTGGTTTTGAAGTTGTGGTGAAATTAAAATATTACGATTTCTGCTGCACGGCCCGTTGCAAAGCGGGCGTCCCCAAGGCCAGGGGTGCGCGTGCGGGAGAGGGGTGTTTAGATCTATGAGTAAGGTACCCGCGCGGCTCAGACGCGAGGTCGGCTCCCTACGCAGCGGTCGTGCTCGAAGTCTAATAATTTTCATGAGATTTTTTTTAGATTTTGTTCTTAAAACTACACCTACGCAAAAGTTCTTCTCAGAGCTATACAATAGTTCTTTTCAGGGCTAACCAACAGTTCTTTTCAGGGCTAACCAACAGTTCTTTTCAGGGCTAAACAACAGTTCTTTTCAGAGCTAGAATATTACACGCTATTAACATTTTCTTAAACATTTGAAAATGCCCAAGAGAGCCAGGTCTCAACTTTCTAAACATAGTTCTCAAGCACGAGCAGCAAAAATACGTCGTATAGGAGAATCTTCACCTGAACGTTCACAACGCCTTGCTGAACAAAATCAGAGAAACTCTCAGGTACGCGTACGAGAGTCGAGTGTCGAACGTTCGCAACGACTTGCGCAACAAAATCAGAGAACCTCTGAGTTACGTGCACGAGAGTCGAGGCTGAAGCGTTCCCAACGTCTTGCCGAACAAAATCAGAGAAACTCTGAGCTACGCGCTCAAGAGTCGAGGCTGGAGCGTTCCCAACGTCTTCATGAAAAAAATGTAAGGACCTCTGACTTACGCAAACGAGAGTCAAGTGTCGAGCGTTCGCAACGTCTTGCCGAACAAAGCTTGAGAACCTCTGAGCTACGCGCTCAAGAGTCGAGGCTGGAGCGTTCCCAACGTCTTCATGAACAAAATATAAGGACCTCTCAGTTGCGCGAAAGAGAGTCGAGTGTCGAGCGTTTGCAGCGACTTAGAGCTCAAGCAGAGAGACAGCATTTGTCCAAAAATAGAGTGCGCAATCGAATTTTAGCTAACAGGAAGAGGCTGGCTGTCAGATATGATCCGCAGCTTGATTATGCACAACAAGCGTCCGTCCAAATCGGAGTCATGAATAAGATCTGCTCTAACTGCTCTGCCAAGAAATGGGAGGACGAACCTAATGGTATGTGTTGTGCTTCAGGTAAAGTGTGTCTTCCTAACCTTCAGGAGCCGCCACAACCAATAAAAAATCTTTTAACTAATAACCATCCATTATCTGGTCATTTTTTAACAAACATAGGTAAATACAATAGTGTTTTTCAAATGACTTCGTTTGGCGCAAAAGAAATCAGGGAAGGAAATTTTATGCCCACTTTTAAAATTGAAGGACACCTGTATCATCTCATTGGTAGCCTTTTACCATCATCAGGCCAAAACCCACAGTTCCTGCAAATATATTTTATTTCGGATGCAGACCAGTTATCATTGCGATCAAGCATCGCACCAACCTTAAAAATGGATTTAATTCGCGAATTACAGACCACTTTGAATAATCATAACGTGTATATACGAAGTTTTAAACAAAACTTAGAACTAAACTCATCACATAATTTAAAGCTAATTATTCATTCTGATCGCACTCCACAGACAGCACACAGAGGCAGATACAATGCTCCTACTGTAAACGAGGTAGCCGTTCTCTTGGTCGATGAAGACAAAGGTCCCAGGGATATAGTCTTACACGGTAGAGACGGACAGCTCAAAAGAGTTTCTGAGCTACATCGGTCCTATGATCCACTACAGTATCCTGTAATGTTTGTGACAGGTGAAGACGGTTATTATTTGACTATTCCTCAGCAGGGTTCTGCGCGTAATAAAACTGTTTCGTGTATGCAATTTAATGCATTTAGATTAATGTTTAGAACTAACTCTTTTAATCCGTTACATTATTACAGAGACTTATTTAGTCAATATTGTGTTGACATGATGGCGAAAATGATATCGGAAAGATTAAATTATATTTCGCGGAATCAACAAAGACTGAGGGCTGATGACTACATCCATCTCAGAGATGCCTTAAATCATGACGCAAATGTTGACCCATCAAATATTGGTCAACATGTCATATTGCCATCATCATTTACGGGTTCTCCGCGTTTCATGCACGAGAAAACGCAGGACGCGATGACGTACGTCCGAAATTATGGTAGACCTGACTTATTTGTCACTTTTAAATGCAACCCCGAATAGCCTGAAATTAAAGCAGAGCTGCTACCAGGACAACGGTCTTTCGACCGTCATGACATAATTTCACGTATGTTTCATTTAAAAATGAAGAAATTCATCAAATTATTTGTCAAAGAACAGATATTCGGTAAAGTAAAATGTTATATGGCAAGTGTAGAGTGGCAGAAGCGCGGTTTACCTCATTGTCATTTGCTGTTCTGGCTAGAAACTAAAATACAACCAGATGAGATCGACAGTGTCATAGTTGCGGAGCTACCCGATCAACAAATTGATCCGGTACTACACGACATTATAACTAAAAATATGGTACATGGACCCTGCGGAGAACATAATTTAGCTGCACCATGCATGAAGAACGGTGTCTGCACAAAAAAATACCCTCGCCGTTTCATTAACGACACCCAGACCGGAGAGGATGGGTATCCAGTTTATCGTAGGCGCGATACAGAAAATGGCGGTCGGAGCACTACGTTACAACTCAGGGGCAACATGGTGACGATAGATAATAGGTGGATTGTTCCATACTCCCCGCTACTATGTAAGACTTTTAATGCTCATATAAACGTGGAGTATTGCCACTCTGTCCAAGCCATTAAATATATATGTAAATATATAAATAAAGGTTCAGATCAGGCAACTTTTAGCCTTAGAAACCCACACGATGAGGTCGAAAACTATTTAAATGGAAGGTACATAAGCACATCTGAAGCTGTCTGGCGCTTATTTGAATTTCCTATTCACGAGCGGCATCCTACTGTAGTGCATTTGGCCGTTCATCTAGAGAACGGGACAGCTCATCAAATTGTCCAAAGCCCACGCAATACCACATTACTGGCATTTTTTTCTCTCTGTAATGAAGATGAATTTGCGAAAACTCTTCTGTACCATGAAGTCCCGCAATACTATACATGGGCAAATAATAAATTCACTAGAAAGAGGCGTGGTGAAGATGTAGTTGGACATCCGGGGATAAAAAAAGATGCCACTTTAGGTAGAGTCTACGGGATACATCCATCCCAATCAGAGTGTTTTTATCTTAGGATTCTACTGCACCACGTACGCGGTCCGACCTCATTTGCATACCTTAAAACTGTAAACGGTATTGTCAAAGAGACGTATCAAGCAGCATGCCGTGACCGAGGTTTACTTGAAAACGATGACCATTGGGGAAACACTTTAAGCGAAGCTTCGTTGTCACAGTGTCCACAAAAACTAAGGGAGTTGTTTGTAGTCATACTTTTATTTTGTCAACCAGCGGAACCATTGAAGTTATGGGATACTTTCAAAGATCAGTTCTGTGAAGATATTAGACATCGGATCAGACAACAGAATCAGGATAACACTTTACCCTTCACTGAAGTCATTTATAATGAAGGATTAATTGAAATTGAAAACAAACTTCTAGAATTGAACGACAAAAGTTTTAAGTGATTTTGGATTACCTTCTCCCGTTCGTACCCAGAATAATACTATTGACACAATGGTACAACAGTATAACAGAAATGATCTAACAGCGTTTGTTAATGACAATGTGCCCAAATTAGTACCGGATCAAAGACATGCTTATGAGACTATTGTGGACAGCGTGAACAATAACATGGGGAGATTATTTTTTTGGACGCACCAGGAGGCACTGGAAAGACTTTTCTCGCAAATTTGATACTTGCTAAGATACGGCAATCAGGGAAGATAGCGATTGCAGTTGCTTCGTCAGGAATTGCTGCAACTCTCTTGAACGAAGGAAAAACTGCTCACTCTACGTTTAAACTCCCGCTATCCGTATCTTTAGATCAACGGTCTACATGCTCTATTCGGAAAAATGGGCCTCTTGGTAAGTTGCTGCAAGACGCGTCGTTGGTAATATGGGATGAATGCACCATGAGTCATAGAGCTCATGTGGAGGCCGTGGACCGTACTTTAAGAGACCTCCGAAGCTCTGCTGATGTCATGGGTGGTATCACTTTTGTATTTGCTGGAGATTTCCGACAAACGCTTCCAGTCGTCAACAGAGGTACGCGAGCAGATATTATGAAGGCATGTTTAAAATCATCTCACCTTTGGACATCTGTACAACATTTGAATTTGCGTACCAATATGAGAGCTCATCTACATGGAAATATGCATAGCAACTTTCCACAACAGCTGCTGAAACTTGGAGAAGGAATTTTTCCATCTTTAAATTTGGGCACCGATTATGCGGTTACTTTGGATGAGTCTCTAGGCCAAATAGTCCATAATTTAGATAGTCTGATAGATGCTATATATCCTGACATTGAAAATTTAGATCAAAATGATTTTCGTTGGCTGTGTGGTAGAGCAGTAGTTTCTCCCAGGAATGAAACAGTCAACGAAATAAAGAATTTAATTATGCAGAAAGTGCCGGGTGAAGTTAAGTGCTATGAATCCATAGACACCGTCACTAACATCGAGGACGCACTGCACTACCCCCAGACATTTTTAAATTCCCTGAACCCCGCTGGGCTACCACCTCATGAACTATCGTTAAAAGTTGCACGCCGATAATGCTTCTCAGAAATTTGAGCCCTCCCAACATGTGCAATGGTATGAGACTTCTTATCAAGGAGCTAAAAGATAATTTAATAGTAGCGAAGATTATCACCCGCCCTGCAGCTGGTGAATTAGCTCATATACCAAGAATACCCATGACCCCTACTGATTTGCGAATACCTTTCAAAAGGCTCCAATTTCCAGTAAAAATTTCTTTCGCACTAACGATAAACAAATCACAAGGCCAAACATTCAAATTAGTAGGAATTGATTTACGAAAAGAATGTTTTACGCATGGGCAACTTTACGTTGCCTTATCACGGGTCGGGGCTCCCGACCATCAGTATATTTTGTTAGCTGAAAATAATTTAACGTCAAATGTTGTTTATAGAGAAGCTCTACAATAATTTAGTTATGTATCCTAAAACAACAGGTTGCACTGCCGGACTGCAGGCAGAAGTGAACACTTTTGCCGGGAGCAAGACTTAGTTAGCGCTTTGCGGGCGGTCCTTTGTTAGTTCTAATAGAGATATATTTAGTATCGGCTGTGCACCCGTGCGAAGCCGGGGCGGGTCGCTAGTATATAATATATGTACATATAAGAATAAACGTCGATACGAACGTCAGGAAATGACAAATATGGGATAATGTGTATTAATATAATGCAAGTACAAGTACAAGAAGTAGGCTGACCAGTTATAAATTATACTACAATACAAATACTAAATTATTAAATAAAAACTATACAATTAACCTATACTTAAACTATGTCCTGTAAATCAGGTGCTGCTCCCAACAATTTCAGTAGATGTGCCATATTCATCGGAAATAATAAAATAATATAAATCCTTAGGAACCAAAAGCTTTGAACGTCTCAAACGATATATTTATCGGCAATAACAAAAAATTAAAACCAAAAGCTTTCAAGGTGTCAGTCAATATAGGTATGTATCGGCAATATTAAAAAAAAATAAAAATCCTTTGGACCCAAAAATTTCCAAGGTATCAGCCGATATATTTACCGCGAATAATAAAATGAGAATTCTTTTGAATCAAATGCTTTCAAGTGACCCGAAAATCCTTTGGACCCAAAAGTTTCCAAGGTAGGTAGGTAGGTAGGTGAAATGGTTGAAGTGCACCTGGCACACCTCAAGTAGCACTAAAGCGCCGTTTTGATACCTTTAGGAGGCCTACAACAGGCAGATATCCACAGCCAACCAGAACTGTTGATATAATGGAGGAGGTTGATTTGATTTGGGTTGGCGCACTGCCCCAGGCTGTCGAAGAAAGGAGCTCCCAGGGACCTTTGTCTTCTAGCTGCCAACCCCGGACATTTGAAGAGAAAATGCTCTTCAGTTTCCTTCTCTGAAAGGTCCCCACAGCTTCTGCAATGGGGGTTAAATGGTAACCCTAGCTTTTCCGGGTGTGTGCCGATCGTCCAGTGACCGGTAAACACAGCTACGTGTTTGGAAATTGAATGGCGAGGAGTCCAAAACACTTTCTGAATCCTTTATATATCGTATTGGGGCCAAAGGGTTTTCGAAATAGCACAGGAAGAAATGGAGCTCCATCTTTTCTGCGCTTTCCTGAAAAATAATCGGCGCAGTTCCCCTTTAACAACGGTCAAGGGGATGCCGATGACCGGGTAGGAGGTCTCCGGGGCCAATTTAGTCCCCTTCGCAGCCAGCTCATCAGCAATTTCATTTCCCTCTATGTTCCTATGTCCTGGAACCCAGATCAGAGAAATCTTTCCTGCACACCCAAGAGATTTGATCTCTTCTTTACATGAGCTCACTAATTTCGTTCTGCACCATGGTGCCGTCAGAGCCTTAATCGCGGCTTGGCTATAGGAGAAAATGTTAATATCTCCCTCGCTCCCTCGTTCCTTAAGCATTTTGCATGTCTTCGGCAGTTTAACGGAGATAGATAAATAAGCTGATTTAGAGAAAACCCCTGCTTCGACTCCTGATTCCATCGTGGAACCGTCAGTGAAGACAGAGGTGCAGATTTTTTCCTCAAATCCAATCCTGCCTATTTGGAAAGATTGCTCTAGCATGACCCTCAAACTCCCCTTTTTGGATGGAGGGATCTGTTCGAAGTTCGAAGAAATACGGTGTTAACTGCCCCAAAATATTACCGCGTTTGAGAGATTGCCTCCAGAGGTCAACCTCCTTTAACCTGATTGCACTTTGAGCTGCGATGGAAATGACGGAAAAGTCGATGGGAAGTAAGTGCAAAAGGACATTCAGGGCAGCACTGGGGCAAGTTTTACATGCTCCGGTGATGCCAATGCATGCAGGCCTTTGCACGCTCCCCACTTTAATGATATTATAGCCCTTCCGAAGAGCTTCCCACCAAAGCAGGCATCCATACGTTGAGATTGGCAAAACCACTCCGTTGTACATCCACAGCGCGACCTGTGGCTTGAGTACCCATTTTTTACCGAACATAGATTTGCAGGAGTAGAAGGCTATAGTGGCCTTCTTTACCCGATTTTTAATGTGTAGCTACCAATGGAGTTTGGAGTCAACTATCACTCCAAGATACCTAACTTCCGATGAGAGCGGGAAAATGCGGTTTTTTAATTTGGGCAGTCGAAAGGGCGGAGTTTTATATTTTCTGGTAAATAGCACCAGCTCCGTTTTGTCAGAGTTATCTCGGAGGCCACAAGTGGCAGCCCAACCTTTCCAAAATCTTAGCCATGACTGAAGGAAACGGTCCCGATACCATTAGGACCAAGTCATCGGCATATGCTACTACCTTAACCCCACCCTTATTTAGCATTATCAGAACTTCGTCAATTACAACTAGCCAAAATAGGGGCGAAAGGACAACTCCCTGCGGCGCCCCCCTGGGTACGAATCTCGTGACTTTATCCCCTCTTGCGACCGCATTAATTTCCCTGCAGCCAAGCAGGGACGAGATCCAGAGACAGCTGGGTCTTTCCACCTGTAGTCTATCTAACGCAGTGATAATTGACTCCGCCCTGATCTTATTAAAAGCACCTTCTATATCTATGAAGGCCGCCAAAGTGAATTGTGTGCCTTCTAGAGATTTTTCCACAGTCCCTTAGCTTGCTGCGCTGGAGATAATTTGGATTTGATGTGCTCTCGAAATGAAGTAAAACTTACAGGCCTAAAGTCCTTGGTCGAGTCGTGACCCCTCCTCTCTGCCTTGGGTATGAAAACAACCTTCTTTCAGTTGGCGGGTACGTGATTAAGAGCGATACACGTCAAGTAGATTTCGTGAAGGACAGGAACCACCGAGGTACTTTTTTTCTGAAGCGTCACTGACAAGATATCGGCAGAACCAGGAGATTTAAAAGGAGAAAAACTATTTATTGCCTACGTGATTCTGTCAACTAGCCCGCTGCAAGTGTTCCACCTGCTTGTGCAGTTGATCAGTGGATGAGTAGGAAAAAGTTCGCCTGTTCAATTACTTATTGAAAACCCTATTGAACAGAGACCAGTCAGTTCTTTTAGAGTTCCTGTGGGGAGAAATGGTTTCCCTTGCGAAATCGATTTCGGAAAGTGTCAACAAGTGTTCTCTGAGAAACCTTCGAATTATACACCCTAATGGCAGGCGAAATAGTCGAGAGAGTGTTATCAAGAACCTCATCCCAACCGTTTGATGTTCCCGCTGCTGGAAATACAAACGTGGAGGTGTTGCCCGAGATTTCCACTTATAATGAAATCAATAAGAGACTCACCTCGATCATTTATCTCGCTAATTCCCCAAATGGTATGTCTAGTTTCCACCGTACCCAAGACCAAAAAGCCTCAGAAACCAAGTGACCAAGGAATTAGCCGATATATTTACCGTTAATAATAAAAAAAAAAATCTGTGGAACTAAAAGCTCCTAAAGTATTCCAAAATAAAAATCCGCAACTTCCAAAGTACCGAAAAATAAACCCATTTCTTGGAACCAAAAATAAAAATCACTTTGAAATCTCGAAGTACCCTCCGCCAATAATAAAAAAATAAAAATCCTTAGAAACCAAAGATATCCAAAAATAAAAACGAACCAAATGCTTGCAACGTACATAAATAAAAAATCCTCAGGAACCAAAAGCAGCAACAAAAAAAATAGATGTCCTTACGAGCTAAAAGTTACCAAGGTATCAGCCGATATGTTTACTGAGAAACAAAAAGGCATTTGGAACTAGAAGCTCCCAAGGTACCCAAAAACAAAAAAATCCTTTGGAACCAAAAGTTTCGAAGGTACACAGAAATACAAATCTTTTGGGACTAAAAGTTTCCACGGCACCTAAAATGGAAATCCTTAGGAACCAAAAGTTTCCAAGGGATCAGCCGATATATCTACCTTGAATAACAAAAAATCCCTGTCGTGTGACTTCTTTAACCTCATGTTGGAGAGCATCGTATGAGCTGCAGAACCTAATCACTCAGGCACATTATTTTATAAGAGCGTACAATTGTTGCCGTATGCTGATGATATTGACATCATCGACTTTAACAACCGCGCTGTTAGTTCTGCCTTTTCCAAACTGGAAAAAGAGGCAAAGCGAATGGGTCTGGTGGTGATCGACGACAAGACAAAGTACCTTCTGTCATCAAACAAACAATCGGCGCACTCGCGTATCGGCACCCACGTCACTGTTGACAGTTATAATTTCAAGGTTGTAAAAGGCTTCGTTTATTTAGGAACTAACACCCATCACTATCTCAGCCTTGAAATCCTAAGTAGAATTTCTGTTGCCAACAAGTGCTACTTCGGACTAGTAGGCAACTGAGTAGCAAAGTCCTCTCTCGATGAACAAAATTAACACTCTACAAGACTCTCATCATGCCCGTCCTAACGTATGGCACAGAAGAGTGGGCGCTGACAACATCCGATGAAGCGCCCCTTGGAGTGTTTGAGAGAAAGATTCTGCGTAAGATTTTTGGTCCTTTGCACGTTGGCAACGGCGAATATCGCAGGCGACGGAACGATGAGCTGTATGAGCTTTACGACGTCATAGACATAGCGCAGCGAATAAAGATCCAGCGGCTACGTAGGCTCGGTCATGTCGTCCGAATGGATACAAACGCTCCGGCTTTGAAAGTATTCGATGCGGTACCAGCTGGTGGTAGTAGAGTAAGAGGAAGGCCTTCTCTGCGTTTGAAAGATCAGGTGGAGAAGGACTTGGCTTCACTTGGTGTGTCCAATTGGCGCTGGTTAGCACGACAAAGAAAGGCCGAAAGCGGTTATCGCGCCAATTAAGAAAAAGATGAATAAAAAAATTGTTTGGAATCAAAAGCTTTCAAGTTACCCAATAATAAAAAAATCTTTGGAACTAAAGTATTACAAGGTGTAGAATTATATAAAAATCCCTTGGAACCAAAAGTTGCCAAGGTATAAGCCGATATATTTACCGGAAATTATAAAGAGATAAAAAATCGTTTAGAATCAAAAGCTTTCAAGTTAGCCAAAATGCAAATCTTTAGGAGCCATAATTTTCCAAATTATCAGCGGATATATTTACCGTGAAGAATAGAAAAATCCTTTGATATCAAAAGCTTTCAAGTTATCCAAAAATAAATAAATCCATTGGCGATAAAAGCTTCCAAGATACCCGTCAACATATTTACCAGCAATATTAAAAAAATCCTTTCAACTAAATGCTCTCAAGGTAATTAAAAATAAAGGAATCCTTTTGAATCAAAAGTTTCCAAGGCATACAAATTCTTTGGAACCAAACTTTTCCAGTGTATTAGCCGATATATTTACCGCCAATAATCAAAAATAAAAAAATCTGTTTGGACTAAAAGTTTCCAGAGTACACAGAAATACAAATCCTTTGGAACTAAAAGCTTCCCAGGTACCGAAAAATAAAATTCTTCAGGAACCAAAATCTTCCAAGGTCTCAGTCGACATATTCATAGGCAATAATAAAAATCCTTTGGAGACAAGACTTTCCAAGGTACACAGAAATATAAATCTTTGGACCGAAAAGTTTACAAGGTACCCGAGAACAAAAAGCCTTAGAAACCAAAAGTTTCTTAGGTATCAGCCGATATATTTACCGGGAATTACAAAGAGACAAAAAAACGTTTTTGAATCAAAAGCTTTCAAGTTACCCAAAATGCAATCCCTTAGGAACCATAATTTTCCAAATTATCACCCGATATATTTACCGGGAATAATAAAAAAATTCTTTGGAATCAAAAGCTACCCAGGTACCCAAAACTACAAAAATCCTTTAGAACTAAAGTTTCTAAGGTACACGGAAATACAAATCCCTTAAATCCAAAAGTGTCCAAGGAATCAACCAATATATTTACCGTTAATAATAAAAAAAATCGTTTTAAACTAACAGCTCCCAAGGTACTCAAAAATAAAAAAAATCCTTTGGAACCGAAAGTTTCCAATGTACACAGAAATACAAATTATTAGGAACAAAAAGTTTCCACGGTTCCGAAAAATATGAATCCTTTGGTATCGTGGAAGTATTTGCCAGCAATAATACAAAATGATTCTCCTTAGGAACCGAAAGCTCCCAAGGTACTCAAAAGTAGCAAAATCCTTTGGAACCAAAAGTTTCCAAAGTATCCACAAATGCAAATCCTTTGGAGCTACAAGCTTCGAAGGCACCCAAATATAAAATCCTTAGAAACCAAAAGTTTCGAAAGTATCCGCTTATATATTTACCGTGAATAATAAAACAATAAAAATGTCCTCTGGAACCAAAAGTTTCTAAGGTACACAGAGATACAAATCCTTTGAAACTAAAATTTTCCTGGGTATTAGCCGATAAATTTACCGGGAATAATCAAAAAGTAAGAAAACTTATGCGACCACACGGTTTGATGTCCAAAAGAAAAAGGAAGGCTGAATTCTAAGCTCGCATATTGCAAAGCAATGTGAAAATGGCAAGAGCACTCAAATACGGTACTTTTCGAGTACTTACTTCGATTGCTTACTCCTCATTTTTACAACAGAGTTGCAATTGCAGTATGGTGACTTACAAAAATGAAATTATGTAAATTGAAGTATATTGAATATATTTAACAAGAAAAATAACAAGGTAATAAGTAAGCATATACTATATTTACAAATTACACAAACTTGCCTCACATGAACATTCCCGGGCCCAAGGGTGACAGTACTTCACTAAACGGAATAATTGGAATTGTTTCCAGCAGAGCAGTTGGAGGTAATTGGTTTATCGCCAGGTTGAATGGTTGTGCCCCGACTCACAACCGCATCGCTGCTGCCTTCAACAATCCTATCCTCCGTTAATTTGGAAGGTCCATGTTAGGTAGAAAACAAATTTTACGAATAGGTCTCTTGAAAAATGTTCCTTTAGATTTCAAAGTGACTACGCGGGTTAGTCCATCAGGTCCTGGATGTATTTCAACTATGCGCACTAAAGGCCACTTGCTAGGTGGACATCCCTCGTCATACATCAGAACTAGGTCGCCGATTTTGTCATTGATAAGATTAGTGGTCCATATCGGACGACTTTGTAGTCGACTGAGGTACTCCGAATAATAGCGACGCCAAAAGTGTTGTTTTAAGCGTTCAACCATATCCCACCGATTTAATCCAGAAGTAGCGAAATATTAAGAGATGGTTCTCCAATTAAAAAATGTCCTGGTGTAAGTGCGTCGCAGTTTTCCTCATCTACATTGAGCGGGAAAAGAGGACGCGAATTGAGGCAAGCTTCTATTTGATATAAAGTGTAGTCAACTCTTCGAAATTCAAAGCGCGGTCTGGCACGACACGCTTAAGGTGAAATTTTGTGGATTTTATCCCAGCTTCCCATAAACCACCGAATTATAGAGCGGCTGGCGGAATAAAATTCCTAGTTGTGCCTTGGCTAGCACGACATGCTCTGAGGTCTTCCGGGATTGATGCTATGTTGCGCTGATGTATGGTGTACAGCAGACTGCTGGCACCAACGAAGTTTGTCCCACAATCTGAGTATAGTAGCGTACATTTTCCTCTACGTGAAACGAACCGCCAAAAAGATGCAATGAAGGCCTCGGTAGATAAACTGGAGACACATTCCAAGTGGACTGCTTTTGATACCATTGGACCAGAAAAATCGACACCGGAGTCAATCGAACAGCTGGAGTTTGTTCCATAAGTTGTTCTGTAAACAGCATCGCCTGGATTTTGAAGTGCCTATAAACCTGTCAATTTTAATATTTTCTAAACAAGGAAGCGCTTTGCGATACTCGAGCCGTTCGCTTATTCTACAATTAGGAAGCTAATCATCCCAACAAATACTAAGACGCCACAACTTTTGAAACATAATTTTAGCTATTATGGTTGTTGGTGCTAACCATCCAAGAGGGTCACAAGGTAAACTTCGTTTGGTTGTTTTATCAGGTTACCGGTACCTGGAACGGAGAAACAATGAACGAAAAGCGATCACCCACTGGATGCCATTGTAATCATAAAGCTTTAATGAAATCTGCATCACTAAGTGATACTGCAGTAGACAATTCTTTCATTTCTTTAGGAATTGATTCAGAAGATCAGCGAAATTTTTAAGACCGTTTTCTCAACCTTTGGGTTACGTTAGGTTGGTATGGTTGCTCAAGGAGTGAGCACACTTGGACGAAGAAAGATTCGTCCTTTGTGATACCATTATGAAGGAGGTGAGGTGAAAGAGAAAGACCGATGGGATACAGGGAGAGGGCGGAAAAAGGTGGTGCTGGGATGGTTAGAAGCGTGCGGATTACGATCGATGACTATGTTTACGCTTTTGCTGCTGATGAAGTTCATCAGATTTCTAATGCCTGCGCAAGCTATATCAGCAGGCATGGCAAAGAAGTATGAGCCAAGATGCCTGGATCTTAGCCCCGCCAGTGCAGGGCAGTTAAGGAGAAGGTGCTGAGATGATTCCACCTCATCCTCTATACATCCAGCGCAAAAAGGACTCGAGGTGATTCCAAGTCTCACAGCATGCATTCCTGGCGCATTGTGTCCTGTGAGAGAACCCACGAGATTCGAGAGCTGATATATTGTCAGCCTCAGAAGCTCGCGCGAGCGCCTCCGGTCCACACGTGCCCAGAAGGATTTCGTGACCTTAAACGTTTGAGTACTTGCCCAGCGCTCGCTGATTTGGCGCGATGCCCATCTTTCAAGGAGCAGGCCGCAGGTAGTCAGGGGGTTTTCGCTTACTACCCTCATAAAAACTGTGGGGGGGTAGATGCTACCCTCTTCCATTCCTCCCTAGCGATAGCGCCGTCTTCCTTACCGCTGTCCAACACTCCAAGAATTATCGAGCCCGCCTGTTTAGCGACTTCGCTAAATGATTTTAGCGGGCCACCACCAATCCTGGACCTCTTTTCTTGGGGGATATCCTCTTCCTGGGAGCGTTGCTTTTTAACTTCCGAGTCCGATTGTGACGCATTCGCTCACACGAAGATCAGAGGAGGACCGTTTACTCTGCCCTTGCTGCCGTTGGGGCCTAGTGCAGGGTCCCCGGGGAGATACCCTGAAGTCCCGGGAAAACTAAGGGAAAGTCCCTTGCTGGTGCTGGCTTTCTCATCCATCGTCAGTCAGTTCCGTCTGTACTCCGCTATCTATCAAAGGTGCATTCCCACCCTTTACCCCCGATTTATACTGAAAGTCGGTTCCGACTTTGCCTCGATGTCTCCCTGGATTACTTTGCCTTACGCATCTATTCCGACGCATTACCCCCACTAGAGACTACCCCCGGAGCAAACATTTTGGAGGAGACCATTTCGCTCCTCCTGTGTTGAGAGAGCTTGATTTGGGTCTCGGTTCCGAGTTCCCGCTACCTTCTGAAACTTTATGGAGGTTTATTGTTTTATTAGTTGTGTTTTTGTTGTTGTTTTGTTGTTGTTCATTGTTGTATTGAGTGGCTCCCCTCTCAAAGCCGCTATCCAAAGCCGTAATGTGTAGTCGTCCTTAAAGGGTCCCATGGTTATCTCTACCGTAGCAGGGAGGCCATGCGAGGTTTGACGCATGTCCTTATGGGGCATCCGTTCAGAGCCAGACCGGACACAAAGACGGGAGTCGTCTCAACCGCACCTACACCGCCAACCCAATGGCTACGAGTTTGCAACGTACTCCGAGGCCTTCCAGGGTTTTAACGGGACGGGGGCGGTTACGGCGTTAGCCCACCAGCCATTTCTGTTGGGTTCCACCTCAGCCTTCAGTAGTGCCCACAATTCTTGCTGCAGATGAAAAGCCTCGGATAGACTGCCTGCTCCTGTTATAACGTCATCCACATAGATGTCGCGTAACAATACTTCTGAGGCTAGTGGGTAGGTACCTATCAGACTCATCTTTAGCAAGCTGTTGTAATGTCCTGATAGAAAGAAAGGGAGCGGAAGTTGTACCAGGGTACAGTTTTTAATTTATATATTGTATTTTTATAGGATCCCTTACAGATTCTCGCCAGAGAATATTTTGAAAACGTTGGTGATCAGGGTTTACAACAATTTGCCTAAACATTTTTTCTATGTCAGAGCACATTTTGTTATATGCCTGCGCCAACGAGGTGTTATTTGGTATATATCGGAATGTAATACAGGTCCGGCCACCAGTTCCTCGTTAAGTGAGCGATTATTTTGGCACTTACTCGTACCATCATTTTGGGGTATTCTCCAACCAACTCCTTATGGCCTAAGCCTTTACATTCTCTCATAAACTTTAGGGAAGCAATTTGGAAGTTTGGCTTTCTGGCAAAAATCTGCTCCATATTCTTCAGTCTAATTAGAGCACCTAAGTGAAAATGATCAAACTCTGGCACTGATTGCCATGAAACTCGGCTCGAAAAGGAAGCGATACGATATATTGACCCGTGTTATCCCTACGGCGGCCGCCGTAGCCGAATGGGTTGGTGCGTGATTACCATTCGGAATTCAGAGAGAGAATGTTGGTTTGAATCTTGGTGAAACACCAAAATTAAGAAAAACATTTTCGGGTACTTTTTCCCCCGGGTCCGGAGTTCTCAGAGGGGCCCGGACTCGAGATTATACGTATTTATATGAATTAGACATTATTGGAAAGGGCCCGCATTTGCAATTTTCCCCCGGGGCCCGGAATTTCCCACCGGGGCCCGGATATGCTCTCTACGGCCCTGCAGCTCAAGATCCGCCAATTTCTTTACACAAGTTTTCTGTTGCGTGCTTACCCCACGCACTTGTAGAGAAGTGTAACGGCATGGTTTTTTATATAATTGTATAAATTGCTCTGTAACGAATGTGCCTTAAGATCCTTGCCCTAATAAGGCTCGTGCGGGTACAGCACCATTAGGCGTATCGATTTTAAAATCACAGTTGCAAAAACGTTTGCACTCCTGCGAAGAGAAAGGAGCAGTTACATTGAACCCTTGGATCTGCTTAGCACGAGATGGAGAGACTGACTCAGCAGGTTGTACGTCTGAGAAAACTTCATGCAATCAAGCATGATATTTGTAAATACATACGCTGCACGTATGGTTAGAAGTGCAGTCGCTTGCCGAATGTCCAGGAAAAAGACAGTTGTGACATAACGAATTGCGAGTAACAAATTGTTTTTTTTTTCTGTTGGCGAATAAGCCCTAAATACCCAGCATTTAAAGAGGTGATGTGATTCCTTACAACATAATCAAGAAATAGTTTTTTCACTCTTGCTTGAGTTTGTTATGTTGAAATTTCGAACCAGTTGGCGTTGAAGAATATTCGCCGACTTATACAGGGTCCGCCACATAACTTTACGGAATTAAAAATGCTATAAAAAAGAAACTACTCAATATTTTTCCAAACTGTTTTTTTTATTTTGAAGTACAATCCTTCCGGTTAATGATGGAACACAACTTCATTCATGTGGCTGCCTCGGCTAGCCATGCACCATCCCATACGATCGGTCCAATTTTTCAACACATTTTCGATTGAATGCGGCTGTATATCAGCTATGACATCGCATATGTTGGTCTTCAGTGCATGAATTGTTGCTGGTTTGTTGGCATAACACTGGTCTTTGACGGCACCCCAAAGATAATAATCCAACGGCGTCAAATCGCAGCTCCGAGGCGGCCAAACGATATCAGAATTTCGGCTGATATTGCGATCTTCAAAGACAGTGCGCAAAAGATTGCACATTCTGCAACATTACCATGATTTTCAAAGTAATGTCGCAATATTTCCCAGCGTTCTTTGAGCGTATACACAACCATTTTCGTTCAGCGGAATAATAAAACTAATTTTCTGTCAAATCAGATGACAGCTAAGTGTTACCATTCTTCAAATAATACCTAGTTCAAATCCGTAACGATAGATGGCGGGCCCTATATTTTTGTGCATTGTCTACGTTGAGAGTTTCCAAAGTACGGAAGCATGTCTCCAAAAACCTAATGAGTTGTTCCAAAGTTTGAAGCTCTCTGCAGGCCATTCTCGTCTCAGAATCTAGCTTCTGAGTTGTCAGATCGACTATAAGGGGGTCCCAATTTGTGGTTGAGACATTAAGGTTGGTTAATGAAGCAAAACATTCTTTAGAAGTATCCAAAAGTGTTCGAGTTGCTAAGTGCGAAGCTACAATGCACTTGGGAATCGCGAATAACATTTTTAACCATGTGTCAACAGTAGCACGCTTGTTATGGAATCTATCTTCTAATGCTTTCCAAGCAAGTCATAGTTTGCATCGGTTGCGAAAATATGTTTGATAAGACGTGCAGCTTCTCCAGTGACACAATTTTTTAAGTAATACATTTTCTGAATCTTACTGAGTGTACTGTTATTATGCACAAGAGAAATAAAGGTTGGCAAAAAAGTCTTGCGGTATTTCCGCAAGCTTGTCTTTGCAAGCGCGTAGTTCTAGTTGTATTCGTCGCAACGGTTCACGCTAGAGCTTTTTGGAAAGTTCTTTTCACGTGTTTGATTAATTGTTGTTTGCTTTTATTCGTTCGTGAGTTATGGCGTCGCAAACATGGAGCAAAATAAAGAGAAAATACGGCATATTTTACAGTACTACTACGATAAAGGCAAAAATGCATCCCATGCTGCCAATAAAATTTGTGCAGTTTATGGACCCGATACAGTTTCCATTTCCACCGCACAACGATGGTTTCAACGTTTTCGTTCTGGTGCAGAGGTGATCAAAGATGCGCCACGGTCCGGAAGGCCTGTCGTCAAAAATTGCGATAAAATCGCTGAATTGATCGAAAGAGACCGGCATCGTAGCAGCCGTAGCATCGGCCAAGAGCTGGGCATGAGTCATCAAACCGTTATAAACCATTTGAAGAAGCTTGGATTCAAAAAGAAGCTCGATGTATGGGTGCCACACGACTTGACGTGCCCATATGGATGCATGCGAATCGCTTCTGAATCGCAACAAAATCGACCCGTTTTTGAAGCGGATGGTGACTGGCGATGAAAAGCGGGTCACTTACGACAACGTGAAGCGCAAACGGTCGTGGTCGAAAAGCGGTGAAGCTGCCCAGAGGGTGGCCAAGCCTGGATTGACGGCCAGGAAGGTTCTTCTGTGTGTTTGGTGGGATTGGCAGGGAATCATCCACTATGAGCTGCTTCCCTATGGCCAAACGCTCAATTCGGACCTGTACTGCCAACAACTGGACCGCTTGAATGCAGCACTCATGCAGAAGAGGCCATCTTTGATCAACAGAGGCCAAATTGTCTTCCATCAGGACAACGCCAGGCCACACACATCTTTGGTGACGCGCCAGAAGCTCCGGGAGCTCGGATGGGAGGTTCTTTTGCATCCACCGTATAGTCCGGATCTCGCACCAAGTGATTACCACCTATTTCTGTCCATGGCGAACGAGCTTGGTAGTCGGAAGTTGTCCACAAGAGAGTCCTGTGAAAATTGGCTCTCCGAGTTTTTTGACAATAGGGAAGCGAGCTTCTATAAGAGGGGCATTATGAAGTTGGCATCTCGGTGGGAACTCGTCATCGAACAAAACGGCGTATATTTGACTTCAATCGCATTATTATAACCAATTTTATGAACAATTGAAAATTCAATAAAAATACCGCAAGACTTTTTTGACAACCTTTATATAGATCACGAAAAGAAAACCATTCCAAATAATCACCAGAGAAATTTGGTACGGAGATTCTCGGTAATTTAGCGTCACTGTAAAATGTGTAATTTCGATGAGAAGGAGCCTGTAATGTACTGTTTAATGCCACCAGTGAAGATGTAGATCAGGCTGGCATAGAATCATACAAAAAACCTTTAAAGATGAAATATAAATCTTCGAAGCTGTCAAAAGTTGCACTAGTCATGTATGGAATTTCATCAACACACACGCCCTCATTCTTTATAGACTTAATTATTTGCTCATGGTTTTTTATAAAAGATGTATGTATATAAATGATCTACTCTATCACTAATAACCCTTATATACTCCTGGGACAGCATTTCCGGACGCAGCCCATGTGCCTTCAACTTTAAGCTTCGTCAGCTCGCACAGCAAATGCGTTTGAATCTGTGCAAATACCTTTACCTGATCCATATTACACAAATGATACAAATTTCTTAAAAAATTTAAATAATCTTACGGTAGATTCTGGTGTTCTACTTATGAACGGTAAAAAAACTGGACCGACTGCGCGTGTTCGGGCGCCAAAAAATGTTTTATTGAATATTCTTGATACTTACGCGACCACACGGTCTTATGTCCAAAAGAAAAAGGAAAGCTAAATTCTAAGCTCGCATATTGCTAAGCAATTTGAAAATGGTAAGAGCACTCAAATACGGTACTTTTCGAGTACTTACTTCGATTGCTTACTCCTCATTTTTAACACACTTTTATTAGCTCGGGTTGTATGTATGTATGTATGTAACGGAATCTTTGAGGTTAATTTTCACTGGCTTCTAAAAATCTGATCGACTTGGAATTTTGCACACCTATCAAGGACCGATGGCAATGCAATAATTTGATAAAAGTTTTCCACTATCCTTATTAAGATTACCAGGATTAAAATTTTCTTTTTTTACTAGATCTTCTGTAGAAGAGTAAGAAAGACAGAACTAACGCGCGGTCTGCGCATGCCTGCACTCTCCGAGTTACTCTTACTGATTTCGGGAGTCTACGACTTACTCTTTCGAATTCGAACTTGCTCGGGCACGCGGTACTGCAGTACGAATAGAAGGCTAAAACGTTTTCAGGATAGTTGCATTCTCACTTTGTATTGTCTTTACACATGCGTAGATACTACAATACAAGTCTCATATACGCAAATTTACTTTATTCAATGTTCATATAAGATGAAATAATTTTCATATAATATGTAATTTTGTTAATTACAATAAAATAATGAAAACATAAATTTTGAAATTATTTTGCAGAACAAAATTTTGTCAAATAAAGAAGGAACTTATCTTACCATAATTTCATTTATAAAATTTTATCGATCAAAGTACAATTCACAACAAAAATGAACTAAAAAAACCAAACTGGAACTTTACATCTCGTTTTGATTGTGTCAATATAATCCACGGTCTCCTTTTTCTGTGCTGAGAGTATCTATTCCGTGTCAAGGCCAATGCTGGCCTTTGTTTGGACATATAGTCGGTAAAGAAGAAATTAAATATAACACAATTAAATCGGACTATAAATCACTGACTAAATGAAAACAATAATTTTCATTCAGAAAAACAAGGCTCGACCTTCAATCAATGATCTATATGGGAAAAAGTATGTAACATATTGATTATGTCAGTATATTTTGTTGTTACCTCTCCGTTTCAGGAGTGGGGTAGCCGTTTCTCAGGCTCCCTCCACGAAACAAGTTCTTCATCCCGATTACTTCTTTATCACGGCCGATAACTGCATAGCTTTAGAATCACAGTCGATAAGAAAGGAATTAAATATAACACGAATATATCGAATCATTAATACACTAACTGCAATGATAACAATAATTTTCATTCATAATAGAAAATAGATTAAAAAAAAACTAAAAAACACGCTTTTTTGCTAATCGCACTAAGAAGTAGAAAATAAAAAATAGTTTAAAAAAACTAAAAAACACGCTTTTATTGCCAATCGAACTAAAAAGTAGAAAATAAATTTTAATGACAAAGAGACCTATAATGAAGTAATAGCAAATCGAACGATCAGTCCTAGTCAACTACCTCAGAACAGAATTATAACAAAAATTAAGATACAAATAGAATAATTCAAATTAGAGTTAAAAGCGTGGGATGCATTTTGCTTCACTTTCATAACCTTCTGTACATAGGTAGTTGCCAATAGAATGATTGTAATATTTACTATATCAAGCATCCCACGCTTTTAACTCTAATTTGAATTATTCTATTTGTATCTTAATTTTTGTTATAATTCTGTTCTGAGGTAGTTGACTATGACTGATCGTTCGATTTGCTATTACTTCATTATAGGTCTCTTTGTCATTAAAATTTAGTTTCTACTTTTTAGTTCGATTGGGAAAAAAAGCGTGTTTTTTAGTTTTTTTAAACTTTTTTTTATTACAACAGAGTTGCAATTGCAGTATGGTGACTTACAAAAATGAAATTATGTAAATTGTAATTAGTATGTTGAATATTATTAACAAGAAAAATTATAATAATACAAGATAATAAGTAAGCATATACTATATTTACAAATTATTTAAATATGCCTCGCATGACCAATCCTTTTAATCAAACTTTTCCAGGGTATTAGCCGATATATTTATCGCCAATAATCAAAAATAAAAACTTCTTTGGAAGTAAAAGGTTCCAGGGTACACAGAAATATAAAACTTTGGAACTAAAAGCTTCTCAGGTACCACAAAATTTAAATCTTTAGCAACCGAAAGCTTCCAAGGTCTCACTCGATATATTTATCCGTAATACTAAAAATCCTTTGAAGCCAAGAGTCTCCAAGGCACACAGAAATACAAATTCTTTGGACCCAACAGTTTCCAAGGTACCCAAGAACAAGAAGCCTAAGAAACCAACAGTTTGCTAGGTATCAGCCGATATATATACCGGGAATAATAAAAAAATAAGAAATCCTTTTGAATCAAAAGCTTTCAAATTACCCAAAATGCAAATCCTCAGGAACCCTAAATTTACAAGTTATCAGCCGAAAAGTCTACCGTGAATAATAGAAAATAAAATAATCCTTTGAAGCCAAAGGGCCCAAGGTACACAAAATGCAAACCCTTATGAACCAAAAGCTTCCAATGTACCCGAAATAAACATCCTCGGGAACCTGAATATTCCAAGGTATCAGCTGATATATTTACGAGCAATAATAAAAAAAAAACCTTTGCAACTAACAGTTTCCAAGGTACACAGTCACACAAATCCTTTTAAACCAAAAAACCTCGAAGGTACCCAAAATGCAAATCCCTATGAACCAAAAGTTGCCCTGATATCAGCCGACATATTTACCGGGGACAACAAACAAATAAAATAATCCTTCGAAACCAAAGTTTCCAAGGTACACAAAATGCAAAACCTTACGAACCATAAGTTTCCAAGGTATCAGCCGATATATTTTCCGGGAATAAGAAACTAAATAAAAAAATTCTTCGGAACCAAAAGATTCGAAGCTACCCCAAAATAAAAATCCTTTTTAGCTAAAGCTTCTAAGGTCTCAGTCGATATGTTTAAAGGCAATGGTAAAAAAATAAGAATCCTTAGAAACCAAAAGTTTCGAAGGTACCCAGAAATAAGAGAATTCTTTAGAACCAAAAGCTTCGAAGCTCTCAAAAATACAAATATATCAGCTGATATATATTCCGGGAATAAAAAAAACAATCCCTTGGAACTAAAAGCTGCCAAGGTACTCAAAAATATATTAACCACAAATTTCCAAGTAATCAGCCGATATATTTACCAGGAGTAATAAAGAAATAAAATAAACCTTTGAAAGCAAAGTGTCCAAGGTACCCAAAATGCAAACACTTAGGAACCAAAAGCTTCCAATTTACCCAAAATAAAAATCTTCGGGAACCAGAATAATCCAATAAAAAAAATAATAAATAAATAAAAATTCTTAGAAACCAAAGGCTCCCAAAAATATAAAAATCCTTAGCGACCATAAATTTCCACGCTATCAGCCGATATTTTTACCGGGAATAGTAAAAAAATTAAACAATCATTTGGAACCGAAAATTTCTAAAGTACTCAAAAATATAAGACCTTTCGAACAAAAAAGGTGCAAACCGAAAAACACCAATTATTTTTAACTAATAACTTCCAAGGTATCAGCCACTATATTTACCGGGAATAATATAAAAATAAAAAAATCCTTTAGAACGAAAAGTTTCAAATACAAATCCTTTGGAACTCCAAGCTTCCTAGATACCGGCCAGGATTTGTATTCCTTTGGAACCAAAAGTTTCCAAGGTACCCAGAAATACAAAAGTCCTTTAGAACCAAAAGCTTCCAAGGTCACAAAATATACGGGAATAAAAAACAAAAAACAATTCTTTGGAACTAAAAGCTCCCAAGGTACTCAAAAATAAAAAATCTTTTCGAACGAAAAGCTTCTAAAGTTCCCAAAATGCAAATCCTTATGAACCATAAGTTTCCAAGGTATCAGCCGATATATTTACCAGCAATATTAAAAAAATAAAATAAACCTTTGATATCAAATTGTCCAATGTACCCAAAAGTCAAAACCTTAGGAACCAAAAGCCTTCAAACTATCAGCCAGGAGTAATAAAAAAACAAAAGAATCATTTGGAAATACTGGTTTCCAAAGTACACAAAAATACAAATCCTTTGGTACTAAAAGCTTCCAAGGTACCCAAAATGTAAATCCTTAGGAATCATTAGTTTCGAAGGTATCAGCCGATGTACATATTTACCAGCAAAAATAATAAAATTATAAAAATCATTAAGAACCAAGAGGTACTTAGCGGCTATAATAAAAAAATAAAAAATTCTTCGGAACCAAAAGCGTCCAAGGTACACAATAACATAAATCCTTTTTATTTAAAAGCTTTCAAAGTGCCCAAAATGCGAATCTTTAGGAAACGAAAGTTTCCAAGGAACTCAGAAATACAAAGCCTTGAGAATTAAAAGCTCCCAAAGTACCCAAAATGCAAATACTTAAGAGCCAAAAAATTTCAAGGTACCCGCCAATGAATTTACCAGCAATAAAAAAAATCCTTTGCAACTGAAAGCTTTCACTGTGCCCAAAAATAAGAAGCCTGAAGAACCAAAAGCTTCCAAGGTATCAGTTGAGATATTTATCAGGATTAAAAAAAGCAAATGTCCTTAGGAACCAAAAGCTCCCAAATTACCCAAAAATAAAAAGAACCTTTTGATCGAAAAGTTTCCAAGGTATCCCAAGCCACCCAAAAATAATTAGCCTCAACAACAAAGGGTTTCCAATGTATCAGTTGTAATATTTACCAGCACTAATAAAAAATAAATATCCTTAGGCATTAAAGCTCCCAAGTTACCCAAAAATAAAAGGATGCTTTGTAACCAAAAGTTTCCAAGGTATCCAAATATACAAATCCTGTGGATCTACAAGCTTCGAAGTTACCCAAAATGCAAATCCTAAGGAACCTATATATTAACTGGGAATAGTTAAAGAATAACAAAGACCCCTGGAACCAAAACTTTTCAAGGTATCAGCCGATATATTTACCGAACCAAAAGTTTCCAAGGTACACAGAAAACCAAATCCTTTGGAACTAAAAGTTTCCAAGGTACCAAAAATGCAAGTCCTTAGGAACCAGAAGTCTCCAAGGTATCAGCTGACATATTTACCGGGAATAACAAAAAACGTAAAAATCCTATGGAACCAAAAGTTCCCAAAGCACACACATACACAAATCGTTTGGAAATAAATGCCCTACGAGGCCGCGATCAGAGCAAAACTAAACCAGCCACAACAACAACCACAACAACAGCCTAAATCAGCACGAAGCTCGGCTAAACGTAACCGCTCACAGGAGGTGAGTGGACGTGAGGCTAAAAGGAGCAAATACTCCTCAACCCAGAAGGCTGGGGGCCCTTCAACCAGTGCGGCAGGCGCGGCCTCGAGGGCGGCCTACAGTGAGGTGGTCAGAGACCATCTCCAAGTTGCCCTCGTGGACGTAAAAATTAATAGTGGAAGGGCGGTGTTACCCCTGTGGGATGCTATTGAGGGACGGCTATCGAGTATGGTCGTCAGACACCTCATAGACAAAAAAGGGCCAGCACCTCTCTTCGACTCTGGTGAAATCTGTCGAGGGTGTAGGGTTATAAAATGTGACAATCAGTACTCGAAAGAGTTTCTGGAGAAGAGCCTTGCTACGGTTAGCAACGCCTGGGAAGGGCTTTCGCTAAAGCTCATCCCTGCCTCAGAGATTCCCAGGTGACCACGAGCTAGAATCTGGTTGCCGAAAATGGAGCTGGACAGTTCGGAAATTGTCCAGTGTCTCAAGCTACAGAATCCTGAGGTTCCTATGGATGACTGGTCTGTCATCAAAGTAGAAGAACCTCAGCAGCATAGCTCAGCCGTATTACTGCTGATTAATAACGAGTCGCTGGGGGCACTCGGAAAGCAGCAGTTCAATTATCGCTTTGGCCTCAGGTTGGCCAAAGTGAAGGTCTTCCCCGCCTCTGTCGCCCTGGACGATGACTTAGAGAAATTGGGGGATGACACTAAGAAGCTGCTCGACGATCTGCGGTTGTCTGGGTCGGACGCAGATTCTGAACTGGGGGAGCAGTCGTAAAGGTAAGTAACACTTTTGAACAGTTTGTTAAAAGTAGTACAAATTAACCTTCGTCATTCCAAACTAGCCACAGATAACCTACGAGTCACCTTCCGTGAGAAGGACATCGATGTCTGCCTGATACAGGAGCCTTGGATCTGGCAGCAAAAAATCATGGGACTGAGGGACAGATCCTTTGACCTCTTTTATGTCCAAACTGATGGTAAGCCAAGGGCCTGTATCCTAGTTAGGAACACAATGCTATCTAATTTCAGTTCACTGGATGTGACTGCGGTCAGGGTGGAACCATCCAGTGGCAGTGGCTTTTGCTTGGTGTCTGCCTACATGGCCCACGACAGATCGGCGCCTCCAGAGGAGTTGCAACATTTAGTGGATACTCTCCAGCCCAAGAAGGAGAACATCCTGATGGGATGCGATGCGAATGCCAGACACACCATTTGGGGCAGCAGCGAGATCAATGAACGGGGTGTGTCTCTGTTTGATTTTATACTAAGCCGTAATTTAATTATCTGGAACAAGGGCAACTCCCCAACTTTTGTCTTCCCGGCATCGGGAACATCAAGAGGTTGGGAGGAAGTTCTTGATATCTCTCTTTCGACAAACTCATCTGCTGTTAGGGTTGAGAATTGGACGGTCTCCCAGAGGAACTCTTTTTCGGACCACTGATTGAACCTCTACGAAATCGATTTCGTTCGGGAGACCTTGCTACCCCGCAGGAACCCTAAACGAACTGACTGGTCTCTTTTCCACAGGGCTTTCACTTAGAGGGGTCCTATCAGACTTCCTTCAAAGTGGCCTGTCCAGTATCTTTTAACAAAAAAAGGACTTTCCTCCATGGTGGAGACTAAAACCGTGGTGGTTCCCGTTCTTCAAAAGATCTTCTCGGCGTGTATCTCGCTGAACCACGTTCCTGCTAGCTGGAAGAAAACCAAAGTGGTCTACATTCCTAAGGCAGGAAGGAGGGGCCACGTCCTGGCCAAGGACTTCAGACCTATTAGTCTTACCTCCTTTATTCTCAAGGTGTTTGAAAGAGTGATCGACTCTCACATCCGAGAGCACTGTGAAACCAGACTTTCTCCAGCCCAACACGCTTACCTGAAAGGGAAATCTACCGAGTCAGCCTTACATGAGATAGTAGGGACTGTAGAGAAATCTCTGGAGGGAAAATAATTCACTTTGGCGGCCTTTGTAGACATAGAGGGCGCCTTTAATAATATTACGGCGGAGTCAATTGTCGCGGCCCTAAATAGGCTACGGGTGGAAAGACTTGTCTACCTCTGGATCTCGTCCCTGCTTGGTGGTAGGGAAATAAATGCGGTGGCAGGAGGGGCTAGAATCACCAGATTCGTACATAGGGGCACACCGCAGGGCGGCGCCCTCTCGCCTCTCCTTTGGCTAGTAGCTGTAGATGAAGCCTTAATTCGCTTAACAGGGGTGGGGTAAAGGTGGTAGCATATGCCAATGACTTGGTCCTAAAGGTCTCTGGTCCCTTCCCATCAGTAATGGCTGAAATTTTGGAAGATGCACTGGCTACACTCAGCAGATGGGCAGCCAGTTGCGGTCTCAGAGTCAACTCTGACAAAACCGAGTTGATGCTATTCACCAGAAAATATAAGCCTCCACCTTTTAAGCTTCCTAGACTTAACAACCAGTGTCTTACACTTTCATCGGAAGTCAAGTATCTTGGTGTAATACTTACCCCAAGCTCCACTGGAAGCTGCACATAGAAAATCGAGTTAAGAAGGCCAATATAGCCTTCTACGCCTGTAAATCTATGTTCGGCAAAAAATAGGGTCTCAAGCCACGTGTCGTACTTTGGATGTACAACTTAGTGGTTCTGCCAATTTTGACATACGGTTGCCTAGTTTGGTGGGTAGCTCTTCAGAAGGGCTACAACTCCACTAAATTAGAGAGAGTGCAGAGAACTGCATGTGTGGGCATCACTGGGGCCTGTAGAACATGCCCCACCGCTGCGCTCAACGTTATTCTCCACTTAATTCCTGTGGATCTGCAGGTTAAATACATTGCTGCTCAGAGTGCTATTAGGCTGAAGGAGTTTGGCCTTTGGAAACAACTTCCTGTAGGACATAGCAACATCTTGAAGCAGATCTCCCCTTCCTTCTCTGATATTCGCACCGACCTATCCATCCGCAAACTGTGTTTTGAGGGTTGTGCTAGGGCTATCTTTCCGAGCAGGCAAGACTGGAAAGAGCGGAGAGTTGGTGCGGACATAGATGCCTCTGTTTTCACTGACGGATTCAAAATGCAGTCTGGAGTGGGAGCGGGGGTCTACTCTAAGTCAGCCAGCATCTCGGTCTCCTTTAAACTGCCGGAGACAAGCAGCGTCTTTCAAGCAGAGGTCTTCGCGATCCTGCAGGCATGCAAAACGCTTCGGGATCGCTGTTGGGAGGGAGACATCATTATTTTTTCCGATAGCCAAGCTGCAATCAAGGCACTGTCGTCGCCATATTGCAGCTCTCTTATCGTGAACTCCTGTAAGGAGGAACTTAAACGTCTCGGACGTGCAGGAAACATTTCCCTCATCTGGGTTCCTGGGCACAGGAATATAGAGGGAAATGAAATTGCCGATGAGCTTGCCAGGAAGGGGGCGCAGAACCGGATCCAGCTGCCCTCTTCTCAGACATCGGTATCCCCTTGGCCGTCGTTAAAGGGAAACTACACAACTTCTTTCTAAAGAAAGCGCAAGACAGATGAAGGTCTGTCTCATCTTGTGCCATTTCAAAAGCACTATGGCCTCAATACGATATAAACAGAACGCTTAAGGTGATGGGAACCCCCCGCCATTCAATTTCCAAACTCATTGCGGTGATCACTGGTCACTGAGTGATCGGCACTCATGCGGAGAAGCTTGGAATTCCGTACAACCCCCATTGCAGAAGCTGTGGGGATCCTGCAGAGAAAGAGACTGTGGAACACTTTCTCTGCAAATGTCCGGCTCTGGCGGCTAGGCGCTTGAGATTCCTCAGCGTCCCCTTTGGGGATGACTTGATGAAATTCTCCAGCCTAGATCCCTTTTCTCTCCTCTGCTACATCAACAGCACTGGATGGCTGTAGACGGTTTTATCTCCTAAATCCTGTCACAGGTAGTGGTCCACATTATGCTATCAAAACCTACCTAAACTAGCTAGCGTTGCATTAATGTCTATGATTGGATATGCATCAGGTGTTGTGATTGAGTTCAGACGCTTGAAATCCACGATCATTTTTGCCGAATGTTAAGATTTCTTTGGAACTGTTTAAATAGGAGAGTTGTATGGACTTTAAGAAGCACGTATGATGCCTTTATCCAGTAGTTTTGCAATTTGCTTGTCTTCCTCTTCCCTCATGTTTGTGAGGCATGGGTAGCGTTTAGTGTAAAGTATATTGGATCATACGTTGTGTCCATACTGAGGCTTTGATCTTGATATTATCGTTGCGAGTTCCGAACAAATGAAAATATTTTTTCACAAGAGATTTTAAGGTAGGCAGTACTGCCCAAGACCGATAACTCGGAAAAATTATACCTTCCAAGCTTTTGGTTTTTTAAGAGAATTTTGAAATTTGGCTCTATTGTGAGGACATGATCTTTCCTATCTATCACCGCATTCAATTCTTTTAACCCTAGAACACACACCCAGAAAATACCACGTAAACACACACCCGGGATACGTTTGTACCCGGGACCTTATTTTGCGGTTTTTTAATGCTTATTCAACCGATTTCTATGATTTTTTTTTTGAAATGTATATTTTAATATATAACAAGTATTTTGTCATTTGTTCCATTCGAATATTCCTATTGGTTCCAGCGATATGGGCAAATAAAGTCAGGACATGCAACAGTGGATTTTTGTTTTTGTTGTTGTCCTGATAAATGCAAAACAAAATAATATAATTTATAATAATATACTTGTAGAGTAACAACGAATACACATTTTGGTTTTTATTTCATTGAAATATTCTACCTGGTTCAAAAGATATGTGCAAAAAGGTCGCGCAAGGTATGGGTACGTAGGTAGCAAATACACTGGTATAACTGGTTTTTGTATTTTATATGCAGCTGCAAGGGTTGTTTTCACACGAGGTGTTGTTATAAATGCTGCCTGTTGATATTTTCATTATTGTTTTGGTGCTCAAAAGTGTAAGAAGTGAAAATATAAGTGAAAATAAATATAACTGAAACTGTAAATAACTGGATACGAAATGACTTCAAGAAGAAACGAATATTTATCAAGTGCAGCATATAGAAGGTAAAAAATGTAAAATAAGCAACAATGTAGACATATACTAATTTTTTTTATTATGCAGGCTAACTGAGGAACAGCGAGAATCATATATACAATCTTTATTTGATGAAATTTGTGACGATGACGCTCCCTATGACTTTGACTCAGAAGATGAAGAAGAAATTCAATTCAATGACATTGAAATTGCTGATGACGATGCTGAAGTTTCGCAAAGTGCCGCAGAAGTATTACCTGATTATGCGGACTATGAGGATGATGAAGAAGACGATGAAGAAGAAGAAGTAGAAGAAAATAATGAATTACCTGCTAGTGGCGAAAAATTTGTTGCACGTGATGGTACTGAGTGGATGAAAGAACCAAATGTAAGTCGTCAGGTACTCAGACAAAATATTATAAGAGAACGTTCTGGACCAGCTAGATGCACTGAAATGTTGTCAATAGAGCAAACATTCAAATGTTTCATGGACGTTGCAATGGCTGATATAATTATGCGCCACACAAATAAGTTAGCAAAAGAAACTTATAATGCTTACAACAATGCGCATCCAAACACAACTCCTAAGTCATGGACGCCTGTGTCAATAACAGAGCTGTATGCATTTTTTGGCATACTTATTATGACTGGTGCGAACCATAGCAATGGAGAACATGTTCGAGATTTATAGAGCGTCAAAAACTATCCTTAATATCGCGCCACAATGGGAGTCAACCGTTTCTGTTCGATATTGCGTTTCCTAAGATTTGACGATAAAAACACTCGTGCAACACGCTTACTAACTGATAAAGCAGCACCGATCAGTGAGTTGTGGACGATGATGAACAATAATCTTGCTGCACATTACAAGTCCAGCTCATGCTTGACGATTGATGAACAATTATTTCCTTACTGTGGACGCACACGGTTTACGCAGTACATACCGTCAAAACCTGCTAAATATGGTGTCAAGGTTTGGTGGATTTGCGATGCCACAAATGCATATCCACTGCATGGACAAATATATACTGGCCAAGCAGAAACTGGTAGGGAAACGAACCAAGGCGAACGAGTGGTGAAGGATTTGTCTGCCAAATACCAAGGAAGTGGCCGAAACATTACAATGGACAATTTTTTTACGACCTTGCCAGTTGCAGAACTGCTTCTCACCTGGAAACTCACGATCGTTGGAACTTTGCGCAAAAACAAATCATATATTCCTCAAGAAATGAAGCAGAACAAAAACAGGACAATTGGTTCAACGACATTTGGCTTCAAAAATAATGTGACAATGTGCTCTTATGTTCCCAAAAAAAATAAAGCAGTAATTTTGCTTTCGACCATGCATAATGATGCTGAAATAGCTGACAGTGGGAAACCTGAAATAATTGAATATTATAATCGTACCAAAGGTGGTGTTGATCGAATGGACCAAATGTTTGCGGAATATCCAACACAAAGACAAACAAAACGATGGCCACAAGCGATGTTCTTCAACATGTTGGACATTACAGCTCTTGCAGCCTACATTGTCTACGATTTGAATAACCCTATGTTGCCTTGGAGAACAAACAACAAGCGTAAGCAGATCCTGCGCAGCTTGGCTGAAGCATTGTGTATGCCCATTATTGAAGCCAGAGCCATAAATCGTCAAGTGACGAGAAATTTTTCGACTAAAATTGCTATTGAAGCATATTTCAACCGACCGCTGGAATCAATCGTGTCAACAGCAGCATCAATATCTGCCGCAGCGCGCACGCCAAAACCTGTGTCCGGATCTTGCTATTTATGTTACGCACAAGAGGAAGAACGCCGTAGAAAATCAGAAAGCTGTGCGCCAAATGTAAGAAGCCAATGTGTCTTGAACATTCGGTCACATCAACAAATTGCTCTATTTGCCATGATTTTCCTTAGATATAAGATGCATTTTTATAATTTTTATAATAAAAGTCAATAATATAATGTGTGAAATGAATATTTTTAATTTTTCAAATAAAAAAATAATATAAAAAATGTTTTTTTTTTGATTATTATGAGGATTTTTACTATTGGGGTACAAACGTATCCCGGGTGTGTGTTTACGTATATAATGTGTTTGGAAGGCTGTAGCTCCTGAACCAATGGTCCGATCTGGTTCAAATTTTAAATTTGAACTCAAAACTAAATAGTCTTCCTAGATCCGAAGTTAGCGGTATAGAGGTATAGCGGTTCAAAAGTTACAACACTTCAAAGTTGAAGTGGATACATTTGTACTCGGGTGTGTGTTCTAGGGTTAACGTATCGTCACATATGTATATGTAGGCCAGCGATTGAAGTACCACTTTGGCACTCCCCAAGTAGTACTAAAGCGCCGTTTTGATACCATTATGAGACCTCCAATAGGCAGATATTTACAGCCAGCCAGAACTGTTGAATCGTCTAGCTGCCAAGCCCGGACATTTACAAAGAAAGAGCTCAACAGTCTTATTCTCTGAAAGGTTCTCCACAGCACCTGCAATGTGGGTTAAATGGCAAATCTAGCTTTTTCGCGTATACCTATCGTCCAATGTCCGGTAAACACAAACCACGAGTTTGGAAATTGAATGGCGTGTAGGCCCCAAGACTTTCTGAGTTCTCTTTCTATTGTACTGGAGACAAAGGGTTTTCGAAATAGCCCATGAAGAAATATATCTACATCTTTTCTACCCTTTCTCGAGAAAGAAGTTTTGCATTTTCCTTTAACAACAGTCAGGGGATGCCGGCAATAGAGTTTTGCGGAAAACGATGAATTACCAGGTTATTCCAGGAGACTTTTGCAGTTTTAATCCACTCCCCATCTTGTCTTTTTACTAGACTTCTGCAGAAGTGGTCCCTCGAAGGGATGTGGCAAAATCCTTCACAGATTTAATGGATTCGCAGTATTCCTTCCAAGAAGGGCGTTTGGCATATTTAACGGCTTTGTTATATTGATTCAAAATTACCAGGTAAGGTTGAAAGTTTTTAGTTTGGTAGCATTCATTAAAAACTCTGCTAACTTCCTCTTTCTAGTCAGTCTGCGGCTTGCTCAACCAAGGAGGAAAGTTCTTCTTGCTAAAATACCCTGGGCAAGCCACTTTGAAGGCATTGTTACATGACCGCTCTAAGTGTTTCACCTGCGTGTCCAGTTGATCAGTGGATGTGAACGATTGGACAGAGACCATTTTGTTATTTTAGGGACCAATTTGATGTCATTATAACTAACCGAGATTGTAGAGCCAACCCTTTATTCTCGAAACCGGTTAGTCGTGGTTCTAATCTCCTGATTTGTTCAAGAAGAGCACTCACATCCCCATTTAGTTCGTTCACTCTTGCCAGTTATTTTTTGTGCCTTACTTCTGGCATTCGCTATTTCGTCTATTAGCTGTTCTTCAGCCCAGTGATTGGCAATGCTGCCAAGTATTGAAAGAAGCTCCTGGGCGCGCTGTCACACAAAATGAAGTTTCGTATCTTATTATCTATGCCCATGATGACTATATGTGAAGCTCTCTCATTTTATGGGAGATCGCGCCCAGGGACTCGTTTAAGTACTTGGTAGTGCTGCCAATCCCTGAAATAAGACTCGAAAAATAAGTGACGAAAACAGCTTTTACGTTAATGCCACGATATACATATTTTACAGGAATTGATTTTCAAATAAGAGAGAAGAATGAAAATGAAGATGGTAAATATTAAAGTTTTTGCAGGGTTCATATTTTACGCCAATAAAGTATATTGTAATGACGGCCGCCGTAGCCGAATGTGGTGGTGCGTGACTACCATTCGAAATTCAGAGAGAACCTAGGTTCGAATCTCGGTACAAGACCAAAATGAAGAACAATTTTTTCTGATAGCAGTCGCCCCTCGGCAGGCAATGGCAAACCTGCGAGGGTGTTTCTGCCATGAAAAAGCTCCTCATAAAAAATATCTGCCGTTCGGAGACGGTTTGAAACTGTAGGTGTCTTCGTTTGTGAAAGAACATCAAGACGCACACCACAAATAGGAGGAGGAGCTCGGCCGAACAGACAAGGGTGTACGGCCCAATCTATATCTATATATATAAAAATGAAATGATGTTCGTTTGTACGCATTTTTTTAGGCCGATACGAGGCCAATTTTATTCTTTCTTTTTTCATATTATAGGGATCCACTAGGGGAAGGTTTTTAGCAAAAAAAGAATTTTTTTAAATACTTTCTTCATATAAAAAAAAGAAAAAATCAAAATATTGTACAAATTGTGTTTTTAGTGAAAATTGCCGCAGAACTTCTTAGATTAAGTTTCGAATTAACATTCATTTTACGTGTATAACTTTTTTGGAATAAATATACGAATTTTTCGTTATTGTGGAGTTGCTAAGTTATTTGTGTCGAGTTGCTAAGTTGCAATTTTTTTTCGACGGAGAGTAAACATAAACACAGAGGTTTGTACGCTCTTTATGAAGAGAAATCCTTCAGTAAACATACACGAACACCGAACTACTGATTTGAGTTTTTGTGCAGCTCATTTGTGAGGGCAACAAGTATGTTGACCAAGGATAATAGATTTGCCAAGGGTTGCCAGACAAGAAACAGTTATTCGGCTCTCAGAGAATTTGACAGAAGTAGTTGTTGGGTTTACGTCAAACGAGGCAAGGATGATAGATTTACCAAGGTTTGCCAGACAAGAAAATAGTTATTCGCCTATCAGAGAATTTGACAGAAGTTGTTGTTGGGTTTACGTCAAACGAGATATACATTTTGGAAGAACAAGGGAAATGTTCAAACGGTTTGTTTACGAATACCGAACACCAACGCATACCACTTTATACATTTCCCCATGTGATGTGGCAGAAAAAACTTGTTTTTGCAGTTTCAAGCAGACCTGGTAAATCTATAGGCCTTGTGTGTTGACAGTTTTCTTTGGGTATTCACATCGATAAGATTACAATAGAATACATTGTTCCCGGATTGATACGAATTGAAAAAAATAACATTACATTTTCGGAATGGTAGATTTAAATAAAGTTGTGGATTTATTTACCGAAGAGGATGAACACATGAATACACAAAATTCTGATAACTCCAACGATATGAGCGTGTTTGAAGACATGGGAATTCAGATCGATGAGGACAATGTGATTGTTGTTTGAGACGAAAATTCATCGAACAACGAGTCAAAGACGGAAATTATTCATCACGAAACGAAAACACAATCCGAAGTTCTCAATCGAGAACTGGAGTGTGAATACCATTATGATTATAATGAACTAAACACATTCGTAACATCAAATTTAACGAAATTGAATGACCAACAGCAACATGTTTATGATACAATCATGAATAATGTTAGCCATGGAACTGGTGGATTGTTTTTCATGGATGCTCCTGGGGGAACAGGAAAGACCTTTTTGACTTCATTGATATTAGCAACAATTCGATCAGATAATAACGTTGCATTGGCACTTGCTTCTTCCGGAATTGCGGCTACATTACTGTAAGGCGGTCGCACAGCACATTCTGCATTGAATATGCAGGTAAATGAAACACCAACATGTAATATTTCGAAAACATCTGGAATGGCAAAAGTTCTTAAAGTATGTAAACTCGTCGTATGGGACGAGTGTACTATGGCACACAAGAAACCATTGGAAGCACTTGATAGAACTTTGAAAGATCTACTAGGAAGCCAAACAGTCTTTGGAGGTGCCATGGTTTTATTGGCTGGAGATTTCAGGCAAACATTACCCGTGATCCCAAAATCTACGGCTGCAGATGAAATCAATGCATGTTTAAAATCATCGTATTTATGGAGACATGTAAACACGCTTACACTTGCTACAAACGTACGTGTTCAACTACAGAGCGCTCCGTCAGCAGCTGAATTTTCACACCAATTACTGATAATCGGAAATGGCCAAATGTCTGTCGATCCAACAGGAATGATTACATTGCCCAACAATTTCCGCACTTTTGCACAGTCTAAAGAGGCATTGATACAGAGTGTATTTCCAAACATAGTTCAACATTACAAAAACCATGATTGGCTCAGCGAAAGAGCAATTTTAACTGGGAAAAATAAGGACGTCAATGATATAATATAAATGTAGCTATTTTGGATCAAATACCTGGTGACATAGTTGCATATAAGTAAGTCAATGGACACTATTACTGATCAAGATGATGTCGTAAATTATCCAACTGAATTCTTAAACTCACTCGATTTGTCAGGCCTACCACCTCATAATTTACAATAAAAAATTGGAGCGCCGATTATCATGCTGCGCAACAGTAATGTGCCACGACTTTGCAACGGTACCAGACTCGCTGTGAAGAAGCTAATGGGTAACGTTATCGAAGCAACAATTTTGAAAGGAAAGTGCAAAGGAGAAGACGTTTTGATACCCAGAATTCCACCGATTCCGACGGATTTACCATTCGATTTCAAACGTTTGCAGTTCCCTATTCGCCTTGCCTTCGCTATGACAATTAATAAGGCGCAAGGACAGTCTCTACAAATGTGCGGTATTAATTTAGAATACCCTATTTTTTCTCATGGACAATTGTATGTAGCTTGCTCACGAGTAGGCAAACCATCGTCATTATTTATTTACGCGAAATATGGAAAAACCAAAAACGTTGTCTACCAAAAAGTGTTACAATAAAGTTCGGATGAAATTGTATCAAAGAATTTGCTTTGTTTCGTATTAATTTTATTCTCTTTCAGCAAATCATTGAATTTATCGCCTAGCGAAGCGGGCGAGGGTACACTAGTATGAATCATGAATAATGTTAGCCATGGAACTGGTGGATTGTTTTTCATGGATGCTCCTGGGGGAACAGGAAAGACCTTTTTGACTTCATTGATATTAGCAACAATTCGATCAGATAATAACGTTGCATTGGCACTTGCTTCTTCCGGAATTGCGGCTACATTACTGTAAGGCGGTCGCACAGCACATTCTGCATTGAATATGCAGGTAAATGAAACACCAACATGTAATATTTCGAAAACATCTGGAATGGCAAAAGTTCTTAAAGTATGTAAACTCGTCGTATGGGATGAGTGTACTATGGCACACAAGAAACCATTGGAAGCACTTGATAGAACTTGGAAAGATCTACGAGGAAGCCAAACAGTCTTTGGAGGTGCCATGATTTTATTGGCTGGAGATTTCAGGCAAACCTTACCTGTGCTCCCAAAATCTACGGCTGCAGATGAAATCAATGCATGCTTAAAATCATCGTATTTATGGAGACATGTAAACACGCTTACACTTGCTACAAACGTACGTGTTCAACTACAGAACGATCCGTCAGCAGCTGAATTTTCACACCAATTACTGAAAATCGGAAATGGCCAAATGTCTGTCGATCCAACAGGAATGATTACATTGCCCAACAATTTCCGCACTTTTGCACAGTCTAAAGAGGCATTGATACAGAGTGTATTTCCAAACATAGTTCAACATTACAAAAACCATGATTGGCTCAGCGAAAGAGCAATTTTAACTGGGAAAAATAAGGACGTCAATGATATAATATAAATGTAGCTATTTTGGATCAAATACCTGGTGACATAGTTGCATATAAGTAAGTCAATGGACACTATTACTGATCAAGATGATGTCGTAAATTATCCAACTGAATTCTTAAACTCACTCGATTTGTCAGGCCTACCACCTCATAATTTACGATTAAAAATTGGAGCACCGATTATTATGCTGCGCAACATTAATGTGCCACGACTTTGCAACGGTACCAGACTCGCTGTGAAGAAGCTAATAGGTAACGTTATCGAAGCAACAATTTTGAAAGGGAAGTACAAAGCAGAAGACGTTTTGATACCCAGAATTCCACCGATTCCGACGGATTTACCATTCGATTTCAAACGTTTGCAGTTCCCTATTCGCCTTGCCTTCGCTATGACAATTAATAAGGCGCAAGGACAGTCTCTACAAATGTGCGGTATTAATTTAGAATACCCAATTTTTTCTCATGGACAATTGTATGTATGTAGCTTTCTCACGAGTAGGCAAACCATCGTCATTATTTATTTACGCGAAATATGGAAAAACCAAAAACGTTGTCTACCAAAAAGTGTTACAATAAAGTTCGGATGAAATTGTATCAAAGAATTTGCTTTGTTTCGTATTAATTTTATTCTCTTTCAGCAAATCATTGAATTTATCGCCTAGCGAAGCGGGCGAGGGTACGCTAGTTATATATAAAGTGTACTGTAATACTGTTTTTTCAGCAAGAAAATGTGAAAAATAAAGAAAAAGCGAGTTCAAGGTTGCGGCGGGGGACCACAAGTTTTTATCTTCTTGAGTCAAAAGGAGATAATTAAATTGTGATATTTAAAAAGAAAAATTCTTTGAAGCTATAAAAAAATAGAGGTTTTTTTAATTTGCTTGATGTTCTAAAAAATTTATTTCTCTTACCCACTTTTTATCTTATATTCAAAAATTGCAATACTTTGCATATTACATATACATATTACCTTTTGCTTAACGTAAAACTTCAGCTTAGGGTGCATTCCATTGGCATGGAGCATTTCTTTTTCGTACGATCTACAAGTGGTTTTACAGTTTCAGCAAAATGATCTATGAAACGGCGATACCAGGTAGAAGTTTAGATAAACGACAGCAGTTCCTTGATATTAGGAGGTTCTTTTCGTAATGTGATAGGATTTATTTTAACTGGATTGATTTAATTCCAAGACTTGGTTAGAACATGACCAAGATAATTTACTGCGGTACTACAAAAACGACCTTCCGAAAGGTTTATGAGTAGTTTAAAATTCGGTAGCTTCTCTGAAATGGTACTCAGTTCGTTAGGATGTTCTCTGAACGAGGTCGAACAGATAATTGTATCGTACTGTATTGTATTTTACGTCTGGTACTGGGGTTTTGAAGCGGTCTATTAAAAGTTGGAATCTGGCAGGTGTATTTTGAAGACCGAAAGGCATTCTATGTTCCAAGTGGTGTTATGAGGTATGTTTTATCTCTGTCTTTTTCCGCTACGGCTCCCGGAAAGTAATCACATTGCAAATCTGTCTCTGTGAAACCATTTATCATCCGATAGTGGACGTATCCTGCGTGCCACCGTATCTCTTTGGCACCATCACAACCGGTGAAGACCAAGGCGAATCTATTTCTTTTTTAATGTTGTTCTCGAGCATCTTCTTAACCTCGCATTTAAATTCTTGCAAATTAGGAAATGGTAACAGTACGGGGTGAGGAAATTGGCCCATGATTTCCAGTATCGATAAAATGCTGGGCATATTGCATTAGAAGACCAAAAACGTTTGAATGCTTTTGAAGTACCTCTTCAAGGAGAATCTTCTCGGATACTGCTAAACCATCAGCATCCTTGATAAAAGTAAAATCGATCAAACAAAATCTGTTTCCTTGTGGTTATAAACGACACCAGAAAAAAATACCACATTTAGGCCGTTCAGGCCTAACCAGTTTAGGAGGAATAGCGTCTTGAAATATATTCTGAATAGCGTGCAGTGAACGTAAGGAACATCTGGTCCGTAGTACTCAAAGTCAGACATATGTATATCCTTTCGTCGTATCAATTTCGCGTTATGTTGCTTCTACTAGCTTGCGTTAGTCGAACATAGGTACTTTGACTCTTTCTAAAATTAGTATAATGGCAACGGATCAGCCAAATCGAAGTGGGTCATGGGATCACTTTCGAAATACCAGTATCGGCGTCCCGTGCTTAATACAATTCCTGCCTACTCCACAAAGTCAACACCAATCAGTGCTCTGTTACAAGTAGCTTTTTATAAGATAATGAACTTAATGTTCAAACATCGTGGATAGAAAAGAGAAACTTCACAGTTTACATTTTTTCATACGCAGTCTTTAAAGTCCAGTAGTGCGATTCACTAACACATTTTAACGATATTCGCATTGTTATCTTTCCTTAACCACAATTTTAACAATTTTCCTATTCGGTAACCCATTTCAAAACGAAAATTGATAAGTCAAAATCAGTTGATTGGTAAACATGCCGATTATCGCAAACTAAACGACAACAATTTTTTTGTGGAACAAGCATTAGTAGCGTGTGTGAAAACAAGCATTAGTAGTTTGAATTAAAACTGTAAAATTACATTAACAAAAACTTATTAAAATAACGAGAATATGTCTTTTGAGTATTTGGCTTATGTCTTACCACATCGAGTGGAGGTAGTGACTCATCAAACAATGGATCAAGGTTTGGTCCGAGGTACAGACAATCCATTCCATTTGGCTGCATAAAAGTTCTTAAAACTATTCTGGACCTAATTTCTCAGCTTGACAGCCATCTTAGAGGTCACAGGATAACAGCGATTTTGACTGAAAAACATAGATTTTGTAACTTTCAAGCTAATTCAATTCTAAATTATGCCTATGTCTATGCCTATATTACTAAGTTCCAGCTTCGCTGCGATTTTTTTTCAACTGGATGTTATCAACGACCCGTAGGTGAGCCAGTCGTCCATTAGCCAAAGCATACATAGTTTAACAGATGCAATCAACTGCTCCATGTTTTGGTGCATACATACATCTTGATACTCTACCATTTCTAAGTAAGATTTTAAGAAATTTCACACATTATTATAGATTCTGATAAACTTTATTACTATATACTATATAAACAATACACTTTGTACCCATCCGTAACCAAAAAAAAGAATAAACTTTGCTGCATGAACAGCGGTTTTTGCTTTCTCTAAATGTAAATAAGAAATTCGTACAGCAAAAGTGTTGATGCGCATGCAGTTTGAAGTAGCCATTGCGCGAAATAACGGTAGTTTTGATTTGCGATGCTTCGAAATAATATTTGCCCATGTGTATGCATAAAGATGGCGAATCATAGTCAGTTAGGGAAAACCATCAGCAGGAGTAAAGCAACAGTGCAAATGATAATACAAAGGTTCAAAAAGGAGAAAAGGATCGAAAATAAGCAGAGCCCTAGAAAGTTAGCTGAGAGAGATAAACGCCTTATCCAGAAAACAAAAGAAAAAGATCTTTTCGTAAGTGCTCGGAGTATATCTACTGTAACGCCAACATCTCAAAACACCATTGTTTCATCGGATACAGTGCGAAAGTCAATCTAGAGAAATGGATATAAGGCATGTATTGCTAGAAAAAATCTCTTTGTCAGTGATACTAATAGAAGTAAAAGGCTCGAATTTGTCAAAACTTATCAACTCAAAAAATTTGACTTCTGGGACAAAGTTATTTTCTCCGATGAATCGAAATATAATATTTTCGGATATGATGGGTGACTTAAAGTGTAATGAAGAATTGAATCCAAAACATACGTTCAAACGCGAAGGCGTCATGGTTTGGGGCTGCATGTCCACACCAGATGTTAGCATAAAGTACCTCATTTATTATCAACGCCTCCACAGACCCCAGATATGAATCCTATAGAGCATTTATGGGATTATTTCCAAAAATCAACTTAAAAACTTACTCCAAGTCGAATGGTAAAATATAAATTCGGATTATGCAAACAACTTGATTCACTCAATGCCTGACCGACGTTATTCGATTACGAGGATATCTGTAGATATTAAAGGTAATTTTTCTGAAGTTGTTATTAAACTTTATTAAACATAAATACTTTATTGCATAAGTATCAAAACGTTTGCTATGCGAATTTTCAGATTTTCTGTGGTGTTTTTCTTCTTATTAGAGAATGAGGTAGTTTATATTTTATATTTTCTAATATTTCACACGACAACAGTTGGACTTATTTAATTTTTAATAAAATATTAAAATACTAAACTTTCGTGATATTTTTTGTAAAACATCTTCGAAGTGGCAGGGTATCAAGACTTCTGCATACAAAAAATTATTAAGAAAATATTAATTTCAAATAAACATTATTTTATTTTACTTACTTTGTACCTATTGGAAAAAAGTTGAAGCGCACCTATTGAAAAACGCTATACATATATATAATAATAAAACAATAATATTGAATTTGACAGCCTGGGCAGTCTGTCTTTTTGTTATTCTTCTTTGCATTATTCGCTCATTTTGATATTTAATTTGACAAGGATGCCACTCTCTATCAGTTTGAATAAATAGAAGAAGGCAGCTGTTTGGTATTAGTTAACATAAATTTGTGAATAGCAAAATCGTTAATGCAAACGACAAATACTGTAGACAAAAATAGGAATTGCCTAATCGTTAAAAGTTAGTGAATGGCACTGCAGGTACTCCAAACAGTTGTACGTTAGCAATGGGAATTCCCCTACCAATAGAAGCGGATAGTGAGTTAAAGCTCATCACCCGGGTTTAAGTTGTAGCTGTCTTCCCATAATTAGGACAGTTAGCGCGTATTTTAGTGTCAAAGTTACTGTTTATGCCATATGTATGCAGAGTGTTTCTCTTTTACCTCTTCATTCTTCTTTTTAAAGCAATATCCCATGCTATTATCCTTTTTACGACAAAACCCGCAGCACAAAAATCCTACTTATGCTAGGATGAACGTCATTGTTTGTAACATGCTTTTTCCGTTTTTCATCGAAATGTGAAATTTTATTGCGGTCTCCCCTATCGGGGATTTGTACTACAATATCAATTTGATCTGCTTCGACTGGCACATTATTCAGTTGGGACAAAAGTGCGTGCTTTTTCCGAATGAAAATGTTCATCACCTCGTTCTTTTGTGGTTTGGATTAAAAAACTTCAACATAGATAGGCCAAGATGGTTTCGGAGGAGAAAATGATTCACACAACATGTGACTAACATCATTAAAAACTTTGGCTTTTGATTTTACCCACCATCTTGTTGCATCACTCTCTAATATCATTGGCATTCCGCTGATAGCGTCTGTTCTACCGCCGTAAATGTAGAAATTGCGGCAACTTTTGTGAAACTCCGCTCGCCATTAAAATAAGCAGTGCAGTTGCTAAATGAACCAAGTCGCGAATTAAAACGACTAACGGCTTGCAAGAGCCTCTCAAATTATTCTGCGTTAATACTCGCCATATTATTAGTTTGGTTTTTCGCAATACGTTCGCTTCGGCGAATTGGTGTATCAAAGGCCACGATTTTCCAAAACTTTAATACATTTTGTCAATTAAAAATTTCGGCCACGCAATAGGATGCCACTTTAATGCACTCTTTTTGTTTATGAGGCCTCTGTACAATGCAATATTTATAAAATTTTTGAACTAAGCCTCTATTCGAAAATTAAACCTACAATAACAAAATACATACATACATATGTCCAAATATATACCGTATGTCTTTCGACATGGAAAATAACGTAAATTTTTCGATTTCAATAACACTCTTTATTTATCTTTGGCTTTTTTTTGTATTGGAAAAACTACAACTAAAGCAACAAAAACAAATAGCACTTTATTTCGACACTGTCAATAAACTGTTTTTACATTTTGCTTTTAAATTTCTTTAGAATTTATTGCGGGACTAACTTCGATTTACCGTTATCTCTGCTTTGCATTGATCACTTTGATGCTTTCGTTTATCATTCACTGGAAATTTTTTGCTTTATTTGGACTTCAAATTTCATCAAACCCCGAGAATTCCCTTGAGAACACTTGCAAAGGAGCTTAACGAGGACTGTGGTATTGTTGTCTCTCATGAAGCAGTGCGTCAAGTGAGAAACCATTGCTGTCTACATAATATAAAATATAGAAAAACGCTTGTGTTTTACTTTGAACCGCATTTCCGAACCAGAAGATTATTGGGAGGACGTCATATTTTGTGAAGAAGATAATGCTGTATTACAACAATGGACCGACTAGAGTATGACGCCAGCCCTTGACAGCTTTACAAAATCGAAATATGTATGTATAAATTTGTCTAGTTTTATATTGAGATAAATATTAAAATGAAATAACTGTATAATATTTTATATAAAAGCCTTTAAAAAAAAAAAAAATGGCAAATCAATATATTACCAAAGCATCAAATATGCTACATTTGTGTGCATATGTATATATAGCGTTTTTCAATAGGTGCACTTCAACTTTTTCCGATAGGGAGGGCGAACGACGCAATATTTTTTATTTTTTGCTTGTCATTTGTAAACTTCATTAGTATACATTTCATCATGGAACGCTACACACTTGAGCAACGCGTTAAAGTTATTCAGGCTTATTATGAAAACGGGCGTTCAAATCAAAATGCATATCGCGCACTTCATCTTCAGTGAGGACGCACATTTTCACCTCAGTGGATTCGTCAATAAGCAGAATTTCCGCATTTGGGCGAAAGATAATCCAAGAGAGATTGCCGAAAAACCAATGTACCCACAAAGAGTGACTGTTTGCTGCGGTTTACATGCCGGAGGCGTAATTGGCCCATATTTTTTCGTTGACGAGAACGATCGCCACGTTACTGTGAATGGAAATCGATAACGCGACATGATAAACTATTATTTTTGGCCGCAATTGAATGGTATGGACTTAGACGACATGCGGTTTCAACAGGACGGGGCCACAAGCCACACAGCACACGCTACAATTGACTTGTTGAAGAGTAAGTTCGATGAGCGCATTATTTCCAGAAATGGACCGGTCAAATGGCCGCCGCGCTCGTGTGATTTGACGCCTCTAGACTATTTTCTTTGGGGTTATTTGAAGTCATTGGTCTACAGTAACAAGCCGGCGACGATTTGCGAGCTCAGAGCCAATATTGAACGCGAAATTGCTGGAATTTCGGCCGATTTATGCAAAAGAGTGGTCGAAAATTGGGTTCAACGATTGGACTTCGTAAAACGTGCACGCGGTGGTCATGCAAAAGAAATCGAATTTCATACTTAAATGTATATGTTCAAACTCGATAGTAAAAAAAAATTAGTTAAAAAAGTCAAACCGTTTGTGTTTTATTAAAAAAAAAACGTTTAAGCGCTCTTACTGAAAAACGCTTTATGTAAGTCCATACTTAACACTTAACATGAGGCTTAGGCAAAGACAAATGGGCATATAATACATACAGTGGCCACACAATTTTTTGGTACACCCTGTGTAGTACGTAAAAAACCTTAGCTTTGCGCAAAATTATTGCTGTGACAATATATTCTTTTGGGTCACTGTAAGAATGTTATAATAAAGTCCGTATGAATTGCCGCAAACAAAACTCCCGTTATTTCAACTCACACTGAAGGGTTCCAAGGAAAGCAGGCAGACGTGGCAAAATGCTGCAAAACATTTATTTGTACACTTGCAGCTCATGATATTGTTGCTGCAAAAGTAAGAGTAAAAATCATTTGTGTTTTTATTAATATTACTAGAAACGAAATAAGATTGTTTTTTCTTAGTTAATAAAAATTGACAAATATTTATAATCATTGATTTATCGGTAGTTCTTCAACTATATATACCGCGTTTTCGACCGGAGGCACCGGTTGACCTGAAGTGATCCGGTGACCGTGCGCTCTCCGCCCTCTATCTCGAAAACGGTTCACCGTATAAAAAATTGTTTTCATCAAAATTTGTAGAGAATTTTGTATTCTACAATATTGATAATAAATACAAATAGCAAAAAACCCATGGGAAATGAGATATTTACAAAATAAGCGCAAAAAACCGATTTTTGTGACCTTTGACCTAGAAATTTAACCGTTGCGTACACCCTACTATTTGTAGGTTTTGAGACATCTTTTAGGGTGTCAATATACAAGTATTTACAGACTTACAGCTGGGTATCTCGAGTTCCGAGGCGAACTTACTATAATGACTGGACTAAACAAGAACTATTCTATTCATAAAACGAGACCGTCACATCTTTCCTCACGCACTTGAGTTGTCTATAAGCTTTTTTTCTCAAGGACGCTAGATTACTAGATTAGGCCTTAAGCTATGGTGAAAAATGAAATTGAGCGAGTAACCTCAGCCGGCACGTCGGTAGGTACTCGGCAACAGAATTTTTGCCCGGCAGAATGATTGAAACAAATTGGGCCCATCAGAGAGTGCGCGACGTCACACTAGTCTAGTTATGCAATGTTGCCAACCCTTTGCTCTTCGAAATAAATTTAGTGATTTTTTGTATCCCAAATGGGAACGTTTGTGAGTTTGTTTTAATTATTAGCAACAAAAATTGTAAGTAAAAAAAAAATTTCCTCCCTGTGGGCGCTGTCTGGGCAATGGGGACCACTGTCTGAGGTTAAGTTTAACCAGGTCTACCTGATTGCAATGTGGACAGATAATGTCTAGCTAAGATCGACGTACGACCTCCTCTTCCTCTCCGCGGTGACTAACTTTATATGTTATCCCAAGGGGTGGTCTAATACAAAGATCATTGCTAATGAGGTTCCTGACGGCTAGGAATAAAACGCTATGGGTTGGAGATCACTGAAATAAAAACTCATATGGAAGTAGATAAAGATAAAACACGGGTTAGGATATTAACCCAAACGTCGGGGAAGAAGAGGCGGGCACTGTGAAGACAGAAGCTGTGTCGCCAGCGGCCACACCTCTACTATAACGGGAGCAGAATATAGTGGTTGTATTGCTACTGTCAACACAAACACGAAAACCAAAATCGGTATGCAGCGTGCGAGTGCCATAATTCAAGTAGTCTCGGACCTGGAAAGCACAGCTGTGTAAATACCGCAGAAGAAGATGCTTTGCTTCACTTTCCACTAAAACTCGATGGTGCCATTTCGGACAGTACGAAAGGGCCTAGAGTAAAGTAAGTAAAGAGGGGTTGAAAGCTAAGTCGCGATATAAAGCAGCAGTCAAGATCTTCGACCGACTTGGTGGCATGGCCAATCTGACGCAAGCAGAAGCGGAAAGACTGGCATGGGCTAGGGATGAAGTAGAAAAGGGTAGCGCATATTTTGCAACATGGGCTGGGTGTGCCGCATCGAACCCAAAGAACGCCAACAAGGTAGAGGTGTAGATGGCGTAAAGAGGCAGCAATCTACAGAAATCGAAGGGAAGATGCCCAACACGAAAAGAAAGTGTAAAGGCAACGCTGCAAAGCCAATCGCAAAGCACTCAATAAGATACGGTGAAAAGCCATTAATGTCTAAAGCAGCGGCGGCAGTCAGTGAGGTAGCCAAGAAGCACTTGACAGTAGCGCTTAATGATCGCAGTAACCCGTTGCGACAGATAACGCAGGAGCAATGGATGGTGATTGAGATAAAATTCCTGGAGGCTCTGTTCGCAAAAATTGACGCTGATCCGAGTGCAACAATGCCTACGTTTGATGAAGCTGGTTGGTTCAGCGGCGTCAAGATAATAAAATATGATTACGATCCCCCTCTCATATGGGTTAAGGAAGCGGCGAAAAAACTTCCATACCTATGGGTCTGGTAAAAGAAGTGACGCATACTCTAAAAGCAGATCCAGCAGCGACTGCGTTACACTCACTAGTTTTAGTTATAGAGAAAGCTCTAAAGTACAAGGAATATGCTTTAGGAGTATTTCTAGACATTAGTGGAGCATTCAACAATTTGTCGAGGGAAGCTAATTTTAACGGGCTTAAATACAGCAAATACAAAACCCACTGTTTATTCATGAATAAAGAACTTATTAGGTTGTAGAATAATAAGGATAGAATGGAACGAAGCTAAACTCACTAAAGTAATATAGCATGCGAGGGTACACCACCAGGTGGTTTTCTATCGCTACTTCTCTGGCTACTCGCAGTTAATGAGTTACTAAAGAAATTTCAAGGTACGGCATCGAAACTAGTAGCATATGCAGATGACATATCCATAGTAGTGAATGCACGAATGGACAACACAGGCATGTCTAGGGATAAATGCTGATAAAACAGAAGGTACAAGATCGCCTATTGGCAAACCCCTAAGCTAAACGACGTGGAACTATCTCTTAAAGGCCACACAAAGAACTTTGGAGTATTTTAGATAGTAAACTTTAAACAATATATAATATTTAGAGGAAGAAAAAGGCCAGTGACGCACTATACGCATGTAAAAAGATGTTGGGAGTTACATTACTGCTATAATGTATTGGTGCTACTGAGCTATACTCATAGTAAAGCCAATGTTACTATACGGTGCTCTGGAGTGGTGGACTGTGCTGAGAAAACCGACATATAAAAAATCTAAGGAAAGTATTCAACGTCTTGGTGCACTTTGCAACATAGGAGCATTCAGACCTACTCCAGCGGTCTGCAAAAAGTTTCTACTGCCTTGACGCAAAGTTGACATTTCCTGTTCGATCATATGAACAGGTATTTTGTCCGAGTAGGTAAAGTCAAGTCTGGTAATAATTGCTTTGAAATTTGGAATTGTGTTTAACGATGCAAGAACAGTATCAGCTTCCCCAGTAATTTTATTTCTAATTATAGCCACCGCTTGGTAGTGGCGAGAACTACCGTCATATTGTACATACAACTTATACGCAGCGTGAGCCGCGCTCCTCCACGGCACATATCGTGATTGTATTTAATTAAATTCGGGAAGCGATTTTATAACGTCTAAGGATTCATCCCACTGCACGTTTCCAGTCATTGCTACGGGTGCGTATTTAACAACCGCAGCAGGGGTCTTTAGTGTTGAAAATCTGTTTGTTAACCTGTCAATTGAACTTTGAAATTCCCCCTTCGTCTGTTCCGCAGCAGCCCGTAGGGCCGCTGTCATTAAAGCCTTCAAAGTTTCCGCATCTATAGTCAATCAACACAATCAAAAAGTAGCAACAAAATAAAATAAAGTAACAGAATAAAATAAATAAACAGTAATGGCTTCTCCCTTCAATTAGCTCAACTGACACAATTTGCTTTATCTCTTTTAATTCTTTCACCAAACACTCTACTTACAATCTGTAAGCCATCATCTTAATTTTAATGATGGGGTAGTAAATCAGCTTTTAGTCCTCTGTTGTCTCCGGTCCCGCGATGGCAAGGTCTCCGCTTGACGTGCAAAGCCTTGGGATTGTATTAGCTATTCTCCTTACGAGAATTTATTTAATTTTTTACTTAATTAATTTTTCTTGTACTAATAAATTTCAGAAAATTTCTTTGCTGGTTTTTTAAAGTTAAATTAGGAGTTGACTTTTGGGCAAACTGATCGTATTAACTATTCTCCTAAAGAGAATTTATTTAATTTTTTACCTAATTAATTTTTCCTGTATTAATAAATTTCTGTAAATTTCTTTGCCGGTTTTTTGTAATTAAATTAGGATTTGACTCCTTGGCGTTTTAACTTGCGAAAGAATTTATTTACACCAGGTTTTGTGGGTATCGAGCACTTGGCCACGCCAAACTAATATCTCCTTACGAGATTTTTTAAACGTTTACTTGTTATCCTTCTATGAGGATTTTTCCCCGTGGCACCACGTTGGACGCCAGTTACCGTTTTTAGTAAAACAAAGTTCTTTTAGTTATCGATTTTTGTTTCTCCGCTTTTACGAAGTGTTTTCTGTGCCAGTTTGCCAAGAAGTGAATTATTATACTATTGACATCATTTAGGAAACGAAAAGCTACACATTTAATCTTCTATTTTACCCGGATCCATTCTGTTATTACTGCTGCCGCCAATGTCTCTGCCTCTGTCACAGTTTGTTGTTGCAATTTTAGTCTCATTCACTTGCAATTTTATGGCAATGTTTGATCATCTGTATTTATTGCTGATGCAGCACATAAGCAGGTGCAGTTTCTATCATTTCTCTAGAATTATTCTGTGTGAATGCTTTTGGCAACTGCCTTTACACATGTGCAGTTTCCCTTACATCTTTGGAATTATTTTGTGGGAATGTTTCAGGCAACTGCCTTTACTGTTGATGCAGCCCATGAGCTAGTACTGTTCCTCTTATTCTATAGAATTATGGAAAAGTGAGCTTGAAGCCGGTGTTAACTTATACCCGGACATAAGAAAACGACATACTGAAACCTTTAAATACGATATACAATGAAATCGCTGCGGACAAGAAAATACGGATAGACAGGAGGTGGAATAAACTAGCCACTTGCATAACCGCGAAAATGTTGTGTGCACAGAATGCAGATAAATTCGTCAGATTCATACCAGTTTTGTTCAGAAGAGAAGGCAGGTAGGTATGCTGACAGGCCACAATTTGCTAGCGGCGCACGCATACAAGATAGGAATTACAAACAACGATAGCTGCAGGTTGTGCAATGAACTGGAAGACAGCGAAACGCTAGAACACCTGCTATGTTCTCGCCCTGCGTTAGCTAGAATCAGATTAAAATGCTTAGGAGCTCTGCAATATGAGAAGTTAGAATGCCTTTCGGGGTTGTTCTTACCCAGCGTTAACTAGAACCAGATTAAAATGCTTAGGAGCTCTACAATATGAGAAGTTAGAATGCCTCTCGAGGTTAGACCTTCAGAGTTTACATAGATTCGTAAAAGAGGCAGACGTATTATAAGATGTCTACTACAAAAAAACGTAAAGGTGTAACTCCATCTATTTAGTAGCACTAAGGACCAACAGGTATATGTGATGGCTTTCAGCTAGCCAGAGGAACATAACCTAACCTAAAAGCTTTTGAGCTTACTGAATACGAATTAAAGCCGCATAGGTGTGCCTATTTATAGAAAAAACAAATAAATATATAGCAAATAATATGAAAAAACCATAACAAAATTTTTGAAAAAAGCGCACTCTATCTTTCTACAAAACTTCAAATAAAGCGAAAAAGAGTTTTTCGGCCCTTTTTAAGAAATTCTCTTAACGTACTTATATTTTGAATACAACGATGATTGGATGTTGGTTGGTTGGTTAGTTTAAGTGGTGAGTCGTCCAGAATCCAACTAGCGCTTCCGCACTATTGCCAAATCCTCGTTACCAACTAGTTTAAAGATTATGTACAGGATGACTACATCCAGTCTATGCGGTTCAGGAACCTTATCTGGTTGTTACCATCTAAACCGCACAGTTGTTCGAGCCTCTCGATCAGCAGTTTGCCATGGGGCAGAGCATGAAATGGAAGATTGTTTCCTCTTTCTCCAGTTGTTTGCTGCTTGCTCTTCGACAGACCCAAAGCCAGTTAAGACTGCCGTTAGTCTTCAGGCATCCTGTCGTTTCATGTTTATCAATGTCGAGGTTCTTCTAATTTTGCATTTCCTCTGGTCTCTCCATCTACAATTCGCGACTCGGAGGGATTTTAGAGAAATTGTATTCTTGACTGCACCTAATGTTGTGAATAGCGATTCTGAAAGAGCGTTATTTAGGGCAGATCCCCCTCTTGCCTGTTCATTTGCGTTTTCGTTTTCTTCAATGTTCCAATGTCCCGGGACACAGCTTAAGGTAACTTTATGGTTTCACTCAAGGTGGTAAGGGTATTCTTACTTTGTTCCACCAAATTAGATGTTTTCGTAGCCGAATCCAGTGCCTGGATTGCACCTTGGCTATCCGAAAGAATAAGGATATTGTCTTTAAAAGAGAAATTTGCGATTAGTAGCCTAAAAGCTTCTCCAATCGCCAGTACTTCCGCCAGAAAGACACTGTTTCTATGAGGGAAACGAATAGATTTTTCAATTTTAAGTCTGTGAGAATATATACCAGCTCCAACACCACAATCCATTTTACTTCTATCTGTATATACTGTAGTGCCGAAGTTGCTTGTTGCATGACCATAAGTTCTTTCTTTCCACGACCCGCTTCATTTAACCTGAATTTGAATTTGAATTTGAAAAGGTCGAGCCAAGGAGCACCAGGAGATTTGGTGGCTCCTAAAACACTCAGGCTAAAAAAGCCCATTGTATTTAAAGCTCTGGAAAGGGGGTAGATAGTCAAGGAGGGAGGGAGAAAAGTATCATAGAAAGAGATAGGAAAGAATAGAGACAGAGATAGAGATAGTTAGTCCTGTGAGAATTTTCCAGATTCTTTGACAAATTTGTAAATATCCTCCAGTTTTAGAGAACGAATAATACTCATTCTCATGACATCGGAACCCAATACTCGTAGTCGCGCTCTAGCAAAGGCAGGACACTCACAGAGAAAGTGCTCAGTGCTATCCGCCTCCTCCAAGCACGACAGGCATACCGGGTCCTCGATGATTCCAATGGTGGCCATATGCTGACCCCATGGGTTGTGTCCTGTAATGATGCCGACCATCAACCGAATGTCTTTCCTTCTAAGTTTTAGTAGAAAGTTTGACAGTTTTCTGTTCGGACTCGTCACAAAACACTTTGCAGTTCTGCAGCGTTCTAGACCGGACCATCGCTCTTTATGTAGATTGCCTACATAATCGTTGATCCAGTTCTTGATTCCTGCGGGACTGATTCCGATTATTGGCTCTGGCCCCTGTGGAGGCACCGCTGATCCACGGTTGGCCAATTCGTCGGCAATTTCGTTTCCTTGAACACCGGAGTGTCCTGGAACCCATATAAGTACAAGCCTGTTCTGTTTTGCGACAGAATTAAGCTTCTTCTTACATTCTTGAACAATCTTTGAGGTTTGCTTCGCGTTCTCAAGGGCCTTCAATGCAGCCTGACTGTCACTGAAGACTCCAATCTGTTTCCCGCTCCATCTCCTCTCGATTATCCATTCGGCTACTTTTAGGATGGCAAAAACTTCTGTTTGGAAGACAGTTGCCATTCCCCCCATAGCGTAGTGATACTTATTACTATCGTTTAAGTACCATCCGGCTCCAGACCCTATTTCAGTCTTGGACCCATCGGTAAAGAAAATATCCGTCAAACCTCCCTGCATGCCTCCTGGATTGCTCCATTGCTCACGCAATGGAAATCTGACATCAAATTTCCTTCCGAATGAAACTGTGGGTATCAGGTCATCTTTAGGTGCCAAAAACAGTGGATACTGCTCCGACAGCAACTTAAAGATTTCTCTGTGTCCCGAAGCTCCATCTTCGTGCCAGAAACCATATTTATGGAGTCTACACATAGCTTTTATTGCTTCCTGTTGTATCTTAAGATCCAGGGGGAGCAAATCAAGCATAGCATTTAGGGCATCTCCAGAGGTTGTACTCATGGCACCCGTGATGCATAAACATACACTTCTTTGCAGCGTGTATAGTTCCCGGATTGTGGACTTAACCATGCTCCGTCGCCACCAGACCACAGAAGCGTAAGTGATGATTGGTCTGATAAGTGCCGTGTATATCCATAGGACCACAGCAGGTTTCAGACCCCAAGTTTTGCCAAAGGCTCTACGGCATTGCTGAAAAATCTTCAATGCACGATTCACCTTCAGTGAAACGTGTGTCTCCCAAGTCAGCTTCTTATCCAAGATTACTCCTAGATATTTAACTTCGTTGGAAAGACCAAGTGTCACACCTTTCAGTGTTGGAAGACTGAGTCCCTCCAATTTCCGTTTTCTCGTAAACAAGACTATAGTTGTTTTGTTCGGATTAACGGAAAGACCTTGTCTCATGCACCAATCATCGATTTTGTCAAGAATCCTCTGCACTTTCGTGCAAAGCCTCCTTAAGGATTTATCCGATGTTAGCGCACAGACGTCGTCCGCATATGCTTGGACGTGAAAGCCGAGTTCCTGCATCTCCACTAATAGGGAGTCTACGACGAAGCACCACAGCAGCGGAGAAAGAACACCCCCTTGGGGACATCCTTGCTTGGCCCTGACTGTGATTTGCTCGTCATCGCTCCCACCAGCGGTTAACAGCCTCTCAGAGAGCATGGAGTATATCCATTTTATAATGGCTTGATTAACTCCGTGTCGTTCGGCAGAAAAACATATCGAGTCGAAAGTGGCATTATCAAAAGCCCCCTCAATGTCCACGAACACGCCCATTGTGTATTCGTCAGCTTCCAGCCCAGCTTCAATCTTGCTAACAAGATCGTGTAAGGCTGATTCACATGATTTTCCACTCTGGTAAGAGTGTTGATTTCTACTAAGTGGACTTCTCGGCAATACCCCCACTCGAATATGTTTCTCCACCACTCGTTCCAGACTTTTCAACATGAACGATGTCAAACTGATTGGTCTGAAACTTTTTGCTAGGGAATAGTCATCTTTTCCTGGTTTCGGAATAAATACTACTCTTACGCGTCGCCATTGGGATGGTATATAACCAAATGCAAGACAGGCTGTGAAGATCCTTTTCAGGGCCTCAATCAGCCTGTCTCCTCCTTTTTTAAGCATTGCTGGATATATTCCGTCAGGTCCAGGGGACTTAAAGTTCTCAAAGGAAGATAAGGAAAACCTTATCGATTCCCTTGTCACTATCCGACTAGCAATATACCAGCTGTACCTAGAGGTTCCACCGTTGCCACCGTTGTTGTTCATGCCACTCTCAACTTCAGAGATAGTTCTACTACCCGGAAAGTGAGTTTCGAGTAGAGCATTAAACGTTTCCGATTTGGAAATGGTGTATGAACCATCAGGTTTTCGAATGGAATCCAGCCTTACTGAGCGGTCTAAATGAAGGACCTTACAAAGTCTCGCTGTTTCCCTCATTTCTTCGACGTTACTGCAGAAATTTCTATAGGATTCAAGTTTGGCTTGCCGTACTTTTTTCTTATATTCTCTCTGTGTAAGTCGATGATTGGCCCAGTCCTCTTCTGTTTTGGTCTTCAAGGCCTTATTAAGAAGTTTCCTGGACCGTACACGAAGCTTCGACAGTTCAGGGTTCCACCAAGGAACCGCTTTCCCCTGTCTGCTTTGCCTGAGTGGACACAGTTCCTCAAAGCAATTGATTAAAGTACCTTCTAATTTCTTAGTCGCATCTTCAATCATTTCTGCTGATTTGAGTTTTTTCAGGTTTGGTAATCGCTCTGTTACAAGCTCACCATACCTGTCCCAGTCCACATTTCGAGGATTCTTACCGGAAGGTATTGATATTGTGTCAATTCCCAGTCGGAATTCGATAAGACGATGATCAGAAAGAGAGTCCTCCTCCAAAACTCGCCATCGGTTGATTTGATTTCCAACTGACCTATTGGTAAGTGTTAAATCAATCACCTCTTGTCTCCTTCTGGTCACAAAAGTTGGTTTGTTACCAGTGTTTTGAATGACCAAATCGGATGACAGGATAAAATCCAGTAGCTTGAGACCTCTGGGGTTGCATTTGCTGCTTCCCCACACAATGTTCTGTGAATTTGCGTCACAGCCCACTATTAGCCCCAGATTATTGGATTCTGCGTACTTGACCACTTCTCTTAGCTCCCTCGAAGGAGGTGGCTGTAAAGAGTCGTAGGGTAGGTAGGCCGAAACTATAATAGCTTCGACACTGTTCCCACTTTTCAAGTACTTTATTTTTGCAGCAACGATATCTCCGGAGCATAGCTCTTTTAACATCGTGTGTTCGATCAACCTCGGCATGATAATACATGCTCGCGGTCTCACATTCCCTTCACAATGAAGTATTTGTCCCCACGACATAGCACTTAGACCACAGATACGCTTGTGACATACCCATGGTTCTTGTATAAGTATTATGTGTGGGTTTGTTTGCAGTTTTGCATGCCTACGGCACAAGAGAGCCGTAGACGCTTTGCTATGCTGCAGATTTATCTGTGTAAATATTACTTCAGTCATGAGACTGAGTATATTTACGCTTTGTCCTCCACCTTATCCTGGACGCGGAACTGGATCCGCCCCAGATGTAGGTGGGGACGGCACCCGTACTTCGACTTAAGAACCTTGAGGGACCCAAGATCGATACCCAGTACCAGATGGGAACCTGCCTCCGAAGTGGTAGCGGATTTCTGCCTGGTGCACGAGTATACTCTCCAGAGAGTCGTGTCAAGATCCTTATTCTGAACACGGATGCGTTTGAGGAGTTCTGCTGAATTACAGGAAGGACCCGGAATCCAGACACTCGCTCGTACCAGCCTTTCTTTGCTACTCTCAACAAGAATAAACTTGCTGTTTTCGCAGGCTGGGATTTTTGCTATCGCTTTTTCTAGCCATTCTCGGGAAAAAGCATTGGAACAGTGCACCTTTACGATGCCGTCCACCACGCTTTTCCCCTCGAAAGTCGGCGCGTCTTTCGACTCACCGATAGCTTTCCACAGATAGCTGTCAAGATAGTCTTGTTGCCCTTTGGACAGTAGACCATCTTGTTTGTCGGTATGTATCTCCACCGTCATTGCCTTTGCTGCCATTCTCGCGAATGATTCGCCAGACGTTGACGGAAGAGTGTCATTCGACATTTGAGGTCCCTTAGCCTCTGCCTTGTCAGGCAAAGGTTTGTCTGCCTTGGATGGGGTCGAGGATGCAGGCATTTCCGAATTGCGTTTTTCAACTTTCCTCTTCTTTGCCTTCCTCCTCTTCCCGGTCGTTGGCACAGACCCCGTTTCGTTTCCGGAAGAGCGCAGCGCTACAGAGGAATCCTCTGTTCTGCCACGCTTTCCCGTTTCCGTTACAGGTGTCGAAGTTGACGGAGCTTGAGTCCTTGCCTTAGCTAGTGCTTCGGCTTGCCTCGCCTTCTGTCTTCTTCGTTTGATCTGCCTTGCGGTTAGACCAACACCTGCGTTCGACTCTCCAATAACTTCGGTCTTTTTACCGGTACTTACCTGATTCACACCAGGTTTAACCGTTGTCAAAGACTTACTCGGTACCAGAGATCCGTCTGAGTCTACTGAGAGATTGTCCGCCATCTCCACATCCTCCACAACTTGTTCAGTTGCTTCAGATCGTTTCGATGGCGGTGTATCGCTCACACTCACTGGGCTCTCCATTGGCATAGCCAATGTGCCATGTTTCACCACTAGTAATGCGCTTCCTCCGGAACCCTGGGTGTCAGTTCCGGTCATAGGGGAATGTGGGGTTCGGGCCTGCACATCCGATGCCCGAGCCGTCGATTGCTCGACGGGAGGATTTCCCAAAAGTGGGTTACCTCGTGCAGAAATATCTTTATTTAGCCTCCACATAAGAAAAGAAATGCATTTTATCCCTCCTGCCAGGTTGTCGGTACGGTACTCTCCACATAGTACTTGGGTGGCCACCAATTCCGCCGTTCCGCGGATGAGTGGATACCCAATTCCTATATGAAGCTGCCCTCTTAGTTCGTGGTAAGTTAATCTCCATAGAATGGGGTTAACTCACCACTTAAGCCTCATCCCCGCGGCAAGGAGACCGACATGACAAATTTAACCTAAATGCACTCAAGGTTTCCGGAATAACGTGTGTCAGTGCGTTCAGAGCCTCCCTAGGACATGGTCTGATTGTACGGACTGATCTTGTATTCTGCCAAATAATTTGATGTTGTATTCTCTCTCTAGAGTTTCCACAAAACCATACGATACGAGCTATATGATAAAATTGGTCGTCGTTTCCACGACTTTGTTGATAATACCCATATTAGTTTGTTTAATTCTGGTTTCTAGCAGAGAGATGGCCCGATTACTAATGAAATTGTCTACCCCTAAGTCCATCAATGCCCGCTGGATGGCATCTGTACTAACATTGTTAAAGGCGTTTTCTATATCTAAGAACGCCGCCGTGGTATAATGTTTGTCCCTAGAAACTCCTCTATTATTGGGAGTACCTCGTGAAGCGCTGTCTCCGTTGCCTTTAAAGCACGCATGTTGTGCAATTGATATACCAGAGCTCTCCAAAGAGCTTCTGAGGTGTACATCCATAAGACTTTGAAAAGCTTTTAACAAGAAAGACGAAAGACTGATTGAACTAAAAAGCTTTGCTGATTGGTATCAAGACGACACTAACTAGTTTCCAACTATCTGAGATATGGTCTATGTTTAAACAAACCTTAGAAATTTCCTCTAGCCACTATATGATACAGTCCAGGGTTTCCTGTAACATCTTTGGAATGACCAATCTGGTCCCGGAGATTTAAAAGGTGAAAAAGAATTGAGTGCCCATGCAACTTTCTCCTTGGTAACGATTTCATGGGTAAGAAGCAGTGGATTCTATTGGTTGCCCCAAATATTTCCCCTTCCAATTTCGTGGGTACTGGTTTCCGCAAAATGAGTGTTTAGCAGAAGTTCTAACGACTCTTCTGTCATAGCAGAGCAAGTACCATCAGGTTTCTTGATGCAATAAGCCATTGAATGATCTTTGGAAGGAACACGGCTAAGCCTAGCAGAATCCCTGGTGAATTCGATTGACGAACAAAATTCCCTCCAACTCTCTTTGTTGGCCACCCAACTGCCGACATTCTATGTACAGTTCCCAATTTCCTGTCGAGAAACAGAGTTAAAAGGCTGGCCTAGATTTTTCTCTCAGTTTTTAAAGCTCACGGCTCCACCAAAGAGGTTGTGTTTTTCTGTACTTTATAGGACAAGACGTTTTGTAGGCCCTAATAAATGCCTTCTTCAATGTTGTAACCCTACTCTCAAGTTACTCCATGAGAGTTATTTGGTGGATCGGAATACCTCCTATCCTGTTCTTTACAACATTTTTGAACCTCCTACAGCTATTTCTTAATGGATTTCGATACGGTAAGGTTGAATAAACTTAAAGATTCAGATCGTATAAGATCCAGCTGTGATCCGAAAAAGACCTTTTATTGGAGATCCTCTAGTTGTCGAACCTTACTGATCAGATAGTAGAGTAGCATCGAGCATCCCCTTAAATACTCCGTACTAGGAAAGGTGAAAGTAGGGGTAATACCCCTGTTACATACCGACAAGGTAGTATTATTTATGAAATCATAAAGAGACTTACCTCGGTCGTTTCTTTCAGAGCTTCCCCATAAGGCGTGCCTCGCATTGACGTCGCATCCGAGAAGCAGGGTTTTCCTTGTATTTTCATGCACAAGCCTGCGGACCTCCTCACGCCGTGCTGCTATATCATGTGCCGTCAGTGGCCTCCACCTCAACAGCCGTCACATCCTGTGAACTATATAATGTGATTAAAAATATATGTAAATGTTTTGAGCCACAATACAAGATCTGGAATTACGTTGAAACCGTTTATAGCAGAGCTTGTAGTATTTTCCAAGGAACCCCTTAACTTCGATGCTCCGCATCCTCCGCTAGGAGAACAGTTAGGTTGCCCGTGAGTGCTGCAGATTAATTTGGAAACGTTTAAACCAATGTTTGTTGGTTTTCCTTTTCGACCTCGGTGTCATCTAGCCGCATGCGATTTAGCACCTCGTTGCCACCATCTACCTCATCTTGCTCCTCTTCCGGATTCGCAAAACGGAATATTTGTTCAGCTGGGCCTTCCACTTTCTCCAGTGGTTCTAGACTATCTTCTCTAATTAGAAGGAGAAACAACATGCTGTGCTTTTGCGGAGCCTCCGCTTTGATGATCGACTAGTGGGTCATCTGCACCAAGAGGTTATGAACCTGAAGGTAGGGGATCAATCGATTGGCTTAAAACTCCATATTTGGTATCCAGATGCGAGCACTTGGCCTTCGTGAAACCTGGCTAGCCGGAATTAGCTTGAGTTTCAAGCCCTCCCAGCTGATTTGGATTTTATTAATCATGTTTGTTAGGAAGTGCATCGAAAATTTGTCATCGCAGTTGACGACACGGTAACCTCGGACTACCTCCACCGAGTCGAAACAAGGCCCTTCGGGTTCCCCATGACATTGTCAACGACCATGCGACACAACCATGCCTCAACCTCTGACCCCTTATAAAGCACTAGCTATCCGCGGTTGGAGGTTTCATCTACCAAAGCAATTTGAAGATGGTCCCGAGCCAACTCACTAAATGGCTTGGTAGGTTTGGAGGCAACTGCTCCTTAATCCGAGTTTTTGTGCTTCTTCGATACCTTCCCAGTTTCGTCGTTCAAGTAGTTTCATTTTTCGGCATTTGTCTTGTTGGCAGCTTGGAATGCCAAGTTTTCGTCTACCACCTTTTGACATCTTGCCTTGTCGGTCTCATCTTTGGGATGAACTTTACCTTCGGTCTCGTTTTTTTCGAATCCTGCCAAAAATAGCGAGATATCTTTGTTTCCACGCTTTGGCCCCATGGCTTTATTCTAGGGATTTTAGACAAACGGTAAGGGAATTACGATTTCTATAACATTGTTTCTTTCAGAATCACTCCTCCTCGACGTTTCCTATAATTTGCTGTTTCATGCACGGTGATTCGAACCTGCGCACTCCCGACTGGTAGTCAACTACCGACCCATTCGGCTACGGCGGCTGCGATACTTACACATTGTAATTTATAACTTTCGAGTGCTTGTCGTTTCTCTTGTCAATACTTGAAATAAGCAAAAGTAACAGTAAATCCATGAGTACATATAGTAAAAGTTATAGTCGAGCAATCAATTGTGTTTCGCCTTTTTGAAATAGCACACTCCAAATAGCAACAATATTAATATTTTATAATGTGGAATTTTAACTCTCTTCGTTTAAGGGGGAGCCTGGTTTATGAGGTCTAAAAATTGTATTGAAAATTTTTTTTGAAGTGAAAACTTCTTTAGAATCGTTGGGAGTGATTTGAGACTCGATGAAACGAAAAAGCGACACTCTTGGCTACGAAGCGTTATATGTTGATATACGTATACACTTGTGGACAAAATAATAGGTGTGTGCTGAATCTGTACTGATTTTACGCCCAATAGTGTAATAACTGTTATTTATTGAAGTGAAAACTTCTTTAGAATCGTTGGGAGTGATTTGAGACTCGATGAAACGAAAAAGCGACACTCTTGGCTACGATGCGTTATATGTTGGTATACGTATACACTTGTGGACAAAATAATAGGTGTGTGCTGAATCTGTACTGATTTTACGCCCAATAGTGTAATAACTGTTATTTATTTTTGATACCGCTACATTTTAATGAAACAAAATGGAAACTAGAACGTAAGTAAAAAACATTTTTGCGACTCAATTGGTAATTTTGCGTGTTATTGGAAAGTAATGATTGTTTGATTGAATTCGCTTGACCATAAAAAGAGGTGTATCAGCATTTTTTCGAAAATACCTTGTTATTTGAAGTATTATCAAGTATGTTTTGCTGCATTGTTCAATTTGTATTATTTTGACTGGTTCAATAATTATTTAGAATGGCCACTGAAGTAGAGCGTCAATTGGTGAAGAAACTTCGTGCGGAAGGGAAAACGTATCGCTACATTGCCAATACATTGGGACGGTCGGAAAACTTTGTTACGAACTCTTTAAAAAACAAGTGTGAGAAAGAAAATCGTGGACGGCCAAGATTGACGGGCCCGGCAGAGGGTTGCCGTATAGTTCTTATGACCAAAAAATATCCTTTTGTGTCTTCGCGACAAATCGTAGCAGAAATGGGATTGAATATAAGCTCGCGGACAATACGACGGCGCTTAGTGGACGCTAATCTACCAGGACGAAAAGCTAGAAGAGTTCAACTTCTACGAAAGGTGCACATACAGAGCATTGGCTAATTAGCACAGACATTGGTGTGGTCCTACTGGAGAAAAAAAGTGTCGAAATATTTTATTTAGTGACGAAGTAAAGATGAATTTATACGGTAATGATTCCAAAAGAAGTGTACGCCGCCCGAAAGGCAAAGAATTTGCGTCTCAGGAAACCAAAAGGACCATTAAGCATGGAGGCGGACACATTATGGTGTGGGGATGTTTCTCTTGGCAGGGTGTTGGTCCTTTATTTTGGATAAAAGACACAATGACCGCGGTTGAGTATAGGGATATTTTGCGAAATGTTATGCTTCCATATGCAGAAGAAAACATGGCTTGGAGATCAGCAAGTAATGACCCCAAACATACCTCGAGGTTGGTGTCGGAGTGGCTAAGAAATGCAAACATAAGTTGTATGCAATGGCCAAGTCAATCCCCTGATCTCAATCCTATTGAGAACTTGTGGAGTGATTTGAAGAGGAGACTGGCAGACTTTGCTTTCCAAAACAAGATCCAATTGTGGCAGAAAACCAAGGAAATATGGGATGCTACCCCTTTAGAAACCTGCCAAAAATTAATAAAATCCATGCCCAATAGAATATGCAAACTTATACAGAACCGTGGAGGATATACTGGTTATTGAAATAGTAGCGGTTAAATTTAAGTTGAACTGTCTTTTTGTTTTGTTTTTTGTCATACAATATTTCACACCTATTATTTTACCAATGGTATTTTTTTGTTATAATTAAATTTTCATTTGAGTGTAAAAAGTAAAATGAATTTCAACATATTTTTCTTTAATGAAATAAAACATTACTAAAACAATAAAAAAAACTCTTGTCTTTACAAATTTTTGAATGCTATTAAAAAAAACTTTGTTACACCTATTATTTTGTCCACAAGTGTATGTGTGTGGTTGTGTACTGCTGAGCCACGCTAGTATAGTGAGTATTGTAGTATGTATACTACACTGCCTATTACTTGCTTTTGTTTTTAGTTCAAGCGTCATACGTATGTATGTTTGTATATATGCTAGTACGTATGTGTGCGCGCCTGCGTATTACGGAGCCACGGTGAGCGAGAAGGCATTATGTATTCCTATACTACACTATGTTTGTGTGTATGTTAGTAAGTCTGTGTAATATACGCGTTACGACGCTCGTAATAGCAACCGCGTGTGCTGTATTGCGTCCGTATTTTTATATTCGAAAATATTTTCATTTTTAAATATTTACCGCAATTATGGGTATATACCACAATCAAAATGACGGTGCTCGTATTGTAACTCCACAGATAGATCTGAATGCACAGCAACTAGAATCACTGTCTGTTCTCTAAACTGGGAGAAATATGTGCATGCGAAACCAGATTGAGCAATGGAAAAACAGTTTTAATTGTGGCAATTTATATTTCACCGAATCAATCAATAAATATTATAGCATCACGGAATTCATTCACGAAAATTTAATAAAGTATACACCAGAAGTATCGCGGATACTTAGAAAAGATTACGATAAAGTTCCAATGATTTTAAGTGGCGATTTTAACGTAAATTTTGTATTGGACACAGCGGTTCCTTTAATTGACTTTCTCAATACAACATTCAATTTAAAAATGTGTAACAATCGCACTGAATCGACAACACGATCAAAAACAACAATTGACGCGGTATTTCAAAGATATGTTGACAACATCGAAACCAAAGCATTTGTATCATATTTTAGCTATCATAAGCCACTCGTATCATTTGTTGAAATTGAAAACATTGAGGATGAATAATAATAAAATGAAGAAAATCAAATATGAACTTTACAGCAATATTATAATGAACCTATAATTATGCCGCTCCTAATGCTGCTTTCGTCTCATTCTCTCTCAGTTTGTCTTACGGAAGGTTTCACTTCTATCGCGTCTACCGTTAGACTGATATTTTTTTTTATCTATTTTTTTAGTTCAAATAGAAGAGAATTTAATACTGAAGGGAACAAGCTATGATACATTTCAAAAGGTTCATTAGTTTTTTTTCATTCATGTACGCCAATTCAAAGAAATCATAAAAATGAAAAGTCGAGAAAATAAGATAAAGTTTGTACTATAGCTGTCCGGTCACAGCGTAACTACCTAACGCTCGCCTACCTTTGGCTTTGTATCTACGGAAATATTGAGAAACAGGCTCTGTAACTTTGTGTGAATATTCTGAAATATATTAGGAATCGCTTAAAACGAAAAAAAAAATTGATTTTTTGACCTTATAAACCAGGCTCCCCCTTAATAGTATTTTGCGGTCCTGAAAAGGTTTATTCAAATTGTTGAAGAATTTTGGTTTTCTTTGGTAGTATATAACGGCCCTGAAAAGGGCCTGTTTTATATTGTTGAAGCACTTAATACAGGCATGAAATTGAGAGCAGATGAAAGATCTTACACAGAAACACAAAATATTTGTTTATTTATTATTATTGAAAAAGGATAATAATATATAATTATGCTTTAATAATGTAGAAAAAGCATTAGCAACTAAGGCCATCAGCTTCTTAAAATTAATTCAGGTCTACTTTGTGTGCAAATAAGACTTATGTATAGTATATATCACACTTCAAAATAAATGTTTAGTTTGATTATAAATCTTATAAATTCTTTTATGTTGGTGTGTGTTACATTTGAGAGCAATTCCCTTATACGAGTATTGGGGTTGGCCATAGATTGGCGTATTGTTTCAAGTGCTAGTCATTCTTCGATTATATGTGATATTGTTAAGTTCGTATCGTTGCAAAAATATCCAAAAAACACGGACGTTTTGGAATCTGTTGCCTTCTTGTTATTTTTGTTGGTATTGTTGTTGGCTGACGAGTTGGGTGTATCTCTTTGTAGTAATGAGTATATTCAGACCATTGGGTAATTTCATATCTTAGGCAGTTTTTGTAAGGTAGTTTTATAATGTCCTTTCTGTTGATGGTATTGATGAGTTTAACCGGGGATTTAGTGGCTAATTTGGCAGCAGAGTCGGCAAGAGTCTTGCAAGATCTGTCTTTGCTGGATTCGCATTTAGTCCGCATTCGGTGCACCATTTTGACAGAATATTGATTGAGCGTTGCATGAGCTCAGTGAGGGTATTCAGGTATTTGCCTGACACGCAGAGAGCAATATCATCTGCATAGGCTAAAACCTTGCATACTGCTTTTTCGAGATTTCGAAGCAAACTGTTTACAGCGAGGTCCCAGAGAAGGGGTGAAAGTCATCCTCCTTGAGGAGTGCCTTTGACGGCGTACGTTCTCATGCGGCTTAACCCAAGCTCTGAAGTGATTATTCTATTTTGGAGCATTTGTTCGATCATCTTTCGGATGGAGTAATTAATACCCAATTTGGCAATTTCAGACAAAATAACGTTGGGTTCAATATTATTAAAAGCACCTTCTATGTCCATAAATGCGACAAGAGATCACTCCTTATTGTGAAGGGAAGTTTGCACTGTTTGCACCAGTGAATGAAGTGCCGTTTCAGTCGATTTCCCTTTAGTGTAGGCATGGTGTGCCTCAGAGATCAACTAAGTATCAAGTTGGGTTTTGATTTGCTCATCTAAGACTTTTTCAAAAACCTTTAAGCAAAAAGAGGTTAAGCTAATGGGCCTGAAGTCGTTTGGTTTGCAGTGTGAAGGCTTCCCCGTTTTCGGAATGAATACTACCTTCGATTTCTTCCAAATTGTCGGAAGGTAAGAGAGATTTAAACACTTGTTAAAGATCCTTGTTAACCAAGTCAGTAGAAGTTCCAGTCCTTCTAGAAGTTCTGCTGGAATGATGTTGTCAGGACCTGGTGATTTAAATTTTTTAAAACTTAGTATTGCTGTAGAGATGCTATTAGAGCTGATTAGATCTGATCTATTCCCATAATTACTATGAAAAGTGCTGGGAAGTGCAGGTAAGTTGGCAACACAGCCTGGAAAGTGAGATTCTAGAAGTATTCTAAGAGTGTGGTCAGTTGAAGTAGTCCAACTGAGTCATGCTAAAACTGGGAGAGACTGGGTTTGATGCAAGAATCTTGCGTAGTCTCCTTACTTCTAAAGTGTTCTCTAATTCTTCCTCTAATTCTCACTTATGACAGCTTTCTTAAAGTCTTTGAGACATTGTCGATATTCTTCCCATTCGTCTGTTATTTTAGATTGGTTAAAGAGTTTCCGAGTTCGATTGCGAAATTCTGAGATTTCTGGAGTCCACCAAAAAGGTGTATGCGTACCTCCTGTTTTTTCAGGGGACAAGATTGTCGTGCTGCGCTTTGACACGTCTTCGTTATCATGTTGACAGCGTTTTCGATATCGTTTTTATTTGCCATTTCAAACTGCCTGATATCAGGAAGTCCATTGGCAAGATGTTCTTTATATTTGGTCCAATTCATTCGTTTTTTGTTAAGGTACTTTTGTTAAGGTACTTCATGGGTTTTGCCGTTTCGGCTTTAAAAGTGAATGTTATATATTGGTGGTCCGAAAAAGAGTGCTGTTTATCAACGCTCCAGTCCTGCACCAGTTGTGTACATGATTCGCTAGCAAAAGTAATATCGTATAATTCTAGACGAGTTAAGAAACGTAGGGACATCACCTCTATTACATATATCAAGCTTATTCGCTAGAATATAATCAAAGAGTTGCTCACCTCGTGTGTTGTTGTTTGTACTACCCCAAACAATATGATGTGCATTAGCGTCTGCTCCAATAATGATGCGTTTCTGGTTCAGATGCGCCGTATTGACGAGCCTTCTCACTGCTTCAGGAGGGGGCGCCTCCGCTGCGTCGTAAGGCATGTAAGCCGGCACAATCCAAATCGGACCGTGGACAGCTTCAACCTCTATGGCAGTGGTGTCAGAATTGCTAAAGGGAAGAAGAAAAGCATTAATATGTTTTCGAATGAGAATAAAAGAGCGCGATCTAACGTTAGCCTCACCTTGAAACAAGGTGTAGTGCCTATCTTTCAGGCCGCATATCTTGTCGTTTGATATCCAAGGTTCTTGGATGAGAATGATGTCTTCCCTGAGGTCAGAGAGACGAAGAATGAGGGCTGCTGAGGCAGCCTTAGAGTGGTGCAGATTAATCTGCAGCACTTTTAAACGAACATTTAATAACTGTGGCGTTCGCGTCATCACCGCTATCCAAAAGTCTATCCTCGTCCTCGAGTTGAATGTTGAATAAGTGTCCCACAAGTTCGCTGTTCGATTCCGAGTCGGACTCAATCGTCGAAGCTTGTGAGAGAGGCTTATCGACATCCATCTCGGGGGCCGCCGTACTCTCTTCGCTGGGTGCGAGGAGATTTTTCGACTGATAGGTCCAGATGGTAGTGGTGATGAACCCGAACGCCACAATCCCCTTGCGGTCGTCCAGTGCTTGAACGCTTTCCTGGTCCAGGAGCAGCGTGACATGTCTGGAGTTTCCTGAAGGCTCTTCCACCTTAACTACCCTCCAGTTTTCGGTGGGTAGGTTCGGGTTTCCGATTTTCAGTAGCTCCAGAATAGTTTCCGGATCGGATGGCTCTAGAGGTATTATTGCTCTGCCGCGTGGTTTGTTTGGTATTTCGGTCTTATTGACGAGCTGGAGATTCGCCCCGGGCCATACCTCGCCGAGTCGGTCAGAGCCTTGCCGTACAGGTTCACATAGCGTTGATCCGAGTACGCGATCAACTTGACCCCTGCCTGGAACCATCCCGCGTCAGAGCAGAAAGGAGGGGGTCCTGGGTTCTGCTTCAGAACGTCCAGGTAGTCCAACTAAAGTTTTCTTTCCACAATCTTCCAGTTTGATGGAGAGATTAAACCGTCAGGGTGGCTCTTATCCTCCACCGCCATGACCAGACTATCTCTAGCAACTTCGCAGAACTTGCGTAATTTGACCTCAGAGGAAGTTTTATGCTTCTTGGGGTCGTTGGAACTAGGAGGATCCTCTGAAGACCGCTGCCGCTTAGCTGCATTCGGTTGCACTGGCGCGTCTTCGATCTCTATATCAACGGAGATGAGGAGGGACAGGTTTTTTGGAGACTTCTGTCCCAGTTTCTGGCAAAACAGCTTTGGTGATTGATTGCTTCTCCGCAGCCGAGTCGGTTTTGAAGGAAGTAGAAGCCACAAGAGAATGCGGAGGTGTCTCTTTGACGGTTTTGCTCTTAGTGAGAACTTTCGCCACCGAAAGGGTGGTTTTTGAACCCGCCATGAGTTTGGTGGAGCCAAGAGGTCTTCCGCGTCTGGAAGGAATTTGTTGTTTTTGTTGCGTTGTTTGTTTTGTGTTTGTTATTTTATTCATTTTTTGCGGGGCGGTCACTCAGCTGACGAGTCAGCAGTCGTAACCTGGGATATTAATAGGACTATGAATAAGTTCGTGCGGTTTTTTTTCGAAATTTGAAACTTTATTGACGTAAAATGGTTACAAATTTAATATTCAAAATATTGTCCATCGCTTACTACTACTTTTTCCCATCTTTCTGGCAATTCACGGATTCCCTTTGTGAAAAATTCGGTCGGTTTTGCCGCAATCCACGAATCGATCCATTTTTTGACTTCATCGTAATTACGCAAGTGCTGGTCAGCCAGGCCATGTTGCATCGATCGGAAGAGATAGTAATCGGATGGCGCAAGGTCTGGACTATACGGCGGGTGGGGTAGGACATCCCATTTGAGCGTTTCTAAGTATGTTTTGACCACTTGTGCAACATGTGGCCGAGCATTGTCATGTTGCAAAATAACTTTGTCGTGTCTATCGGCGTATTGCGGCCGTTTTTCTCGCAGTGCTCGGCTCAAACGCATCAATTGTCGTCGGTAGACATCCCCCGTAATCGTTTCATTCGGTTTCAGTAGCTCATAATACACAACACCCAGCTGGTCCCACCAGATACACAGCATAACCTTCAGGCCATGAATATTCTGCGCCGACGTCGATGTTGAAGCATGGCCAGGGTATCCATACGTTGCCCGACGTTTTGGATTGTCGTAATGGACCCACTTTTCATCGCCAGTCACAATTCGATGCAAAAAACCCTTTCTTTTGTGCCGTTGAAGCAGTTGTTCGCATGCCATAAAACGGCGTTCAACGTCTCTTGGCTTCAATTCATACGGCACCCAATGGCCTACCTTTCGGATCATTCCCATGGCTTTTAAACGTTTGGAAATGGTTGATTGATCAACTCCCAAAGTTTTTGCAACCTCTTCTTGCGTTTGAGCCGGATCTTGATCGAGCAATTCCTCCAATTCGGTATCCATGAACTTTGGCGGCGCACCCTCGCGTTCTTCGTCTTCCAAGCCAAAATCACCACTTTTAAAGCGTGCAAACCACTTCTGGCACGTTCGCTCAGATAGAGCATGCTCACCATAAACTTCCACCAAGATACGATGACTTTCGGCTGCTTTTTTCTTCATATTAAAATAATGAAGAAGAATTCCCCGCAAAAACACATTATTTGGCACGAAATTCGACATTTTCAAGTGTGGTAAAAATATTGTTGTTTACGCTTCAAATAAAAAACTTATACTGACGTTTGTGCCTTACGACAGTAGCTCTCCAATGAATGTTTGGAAATGTGGATCGATGGAATAATAATCAAGTTACGCCATCTGTTGTAAAACCGCACGAACTTATTCATAGTCCTATTAGTAGGGAAATAATGGGGCTCGCCACGCCCGAGCCCTATGCCGTGGTAAGTCGAATTGAAACTGGGGTGGGACAGGTGCCCCAGAGTCCACATACTAGCGACTTAGCTCACCCTAAGCCATGCAGCCCTCGGCGTGTGCTGTTCCACCTTGGATTGGTAGCCTTTGATATAAGGAAATGGCCTTCTCCCCGTGAGTTCATGTTTATTCCATTCGTATTAGCAGAGACATGACCTACTAATACGAGTGGCTTCTCGCCATCCACCGAAGTGGATATGGGTCACTGCCAGCAATTATGGCAGTTACGGCACGCGTGCAGTAACACTGCACAGCATGTTGTTCCCCCTACCATAGTTGTTGGTTGACGAGAACTAGGCTGGTTCGCGAGTAGGCTTTTACCAAGGCTATGACCTACTTAACCACAGAAGATAACTGTGGCGTACCCTATCCACCACCTGGGACGCGCCGCAATAGGTGCCCAACCAAAGGGTCGTATTACGTTTTCTTTTTAATATTTTTTCCAAAACAGTTTGAACTGGGGATCTTTCGTTATACCTATGCCAACTTAAAACTCGTCCCTGTATTGATGTAAACTATCCGACCCTTTAATGTTGGGAGTCCAGTTTCTGTTAATATATTTATGATGGGGGTGGTACGAAATGCTCCTATGGCCAGTCTTGCTGCTGTATGGTAGATTGATGATAGTTTTGATAAATTTCTTTTTGATGTTAGGGAGAATATTGGTAGGCCTATTTTAGCTAATATTGTCGCCTTTATAATTCGCACAAGTGTGTTGCAATTGCTCTCAAATTTTATATTGCTTAAACAAACTTAAACAGAAAACAAACTATGTGACATATCACGCTGAAATTTGCCATGTAAGCTTATAACAGTCCTACCATAAAACAAAAAATTTAGTTTTGCCATATGTCATCCGCGGACCGTTTTATTGATAACGTCTCGTTCATATTTGAGCAGAAGTACATTTTGAGTTGTGACCCTTTTGTATTTAGGGTGCGATATGTTTATGTCTTGACAATTTTGTTTGTAGCATATGTGTAGGGGTTTAGATTTATTAGTAGATATAATTGTACCGCTGGCATTACACCAATTAGAAATTTTTTGGAGTAAAGTGTTTGTTTGGAATAAGAAATTATCGATATTCCGAACAGTAGTAAACACGTAAAGGTCATCCGCGTAAATAACGTGGTTGAAAAACTTGTGTTCTTTTATAAGACAACTCAGTCGGTCGATTGCTATGAGAAATAGTGTTACAGAAAGGGGTTACCCCTGGGGGATGCCATTTTCGACGAGCCACTGCTCAGATATCTTATTGCAGACTTTTACACAAATTTTTCGATTTTGTAAGTAGTGGCGTATATAGTTAGTTAGTTATTAGAAATTTTTTGGAGTAAAGTGTTTGTTTGGAATATGAAATTATCGATATTCCGAACAGTAGTAAACAGATAAAGGTCATCCGCGTAAATAACGTGGTCGAAAAACTTGTGTTCTTTCATAAGACAACTTAGTCGGTCGAATGCTATGAGAAATAGTGTTACAGAAAGGGGTTACCCTTGGGGGATGCCATTTTCGATGGGCCACTGCAGACTTTTACACAAATTTTTCGATTTTGTAAGTAGTGGCGTATACATATAGTTAATTATTTTTGGTCCCACTTTCCAGTTTATTAGCTGTTCTATTATCGTATGTTAGCCAACCCGATCGAAGGCCTTTTCCTTATCTAACGAGAGTATTGAAAAATGATTCTTGCAAGAGATGGAGTTAGATATCTGTTCGTCGAGTGTTAGTAAAGCATCTATTGTGCCACATCCTGGTTTGAAGACGGTTTGATGGTGTGAAAATAGTTTTTTTGTTGTCTTCGTGCTATCATTTTCTCCATGACTTTTGATATACAAGGTATAAGTGGTATGGGGCGGTATCCCTCAATGGTATTTTTGGGCTTGTTAGGCTTGAGATTGAAGGAGAGAAATAATTAAACTGGGAGATTGAAATAATTAAACTGGTTTTCCATTCTTGAGGGATTATGCTCGTTGAGAAAATTATATTGTAAAGGCTGCATAGTTTACATTTTCCTATAGGCGGTAAGTTTTTGATGAGAGGGTAAGAGATGTTATCTAAGCCTGGGGTTTTGCCTTTAAGTGTCGAAATGCAAGCATTGAGTTCCAGTGGAGAAAAAGGGGCTTCTTATTGCATTGCTATCATATCAGCTATATAGCCAGTGTTGACGGGATTGGTGTAAAAATTTTTTTGTAGACAAAGTCGTTTGAGAAATTTCGGTTTTTAGAAAGTTCTGACCACGTTTTGACGAAGAAGCGTCCGATTTCTTCATTAGAGGATGCGGAGGAGTTTTCGGATGTTTGTATGACATGTATTCTGTTCGAAGAGAAGTTACCGTATAGGATATTAACCTTCTTCCAAAGAGAACTTGATGGAGTTTGGTTGTTTATATCTCTAGTAAATTCTACGAAGCGTTCCCTTTTCGAAATTTTGGCTTCTCTTTTGAATTTGGCATTTGCCTTCTTGTATTCTAAAATATTTTCTGTTGTGGGGTTGCGCTTTGCAGTTTTCCAGAGATAAACTTTTTCGCGTCTGAGAGCGGATAAATTTTCATTCCACCAGTAAGTAAACCGACTGTGATGGTTTGGTGTACGAGTGGGAATTGATGCGTTCGCGCAAAGTTTAATTTTCCTTGTTAGGATTGCTGTTGATTGGTTGCTGTTGTTTCTGTTTAGTGTAATATTGTCAAAGTGATAATCTATGAGGGTCTGGTAGGAGGGCCAATCTGCTAGCTCTAAGTTGTAGGGTTTGGTATTATCTGTGTGTGGCAAAGTGTTGTGATTAAATAAGCTCAGTGATATTGGGTAGTGGTCGCTTCCATGCAGCAGCGATGTTGAGGGGAGGATTACAGATGGTAAGGTCTATGTGAGTGTGTGTGAATCTTGTTGAAAAATTTTTGAATGAAGTTAGCGATTATCCCGCCATTTTTGTTAAAGTTCGGGAAGCCCCAAAGCGGACTGCAGGCGTCTAAATCTAACAAAAGCAGGAATGGGGTACTTGAGTTTGGAAAGAGACGCTGTAAATCAATTTTTGTGAGGCTATCTGTAGGGGATATGTAAGTACTAATTACTGTGAAATGGATATTAGATTTCATTTTAACTGAGATTGATAAAATGTTGGTGTTCGTGTTAATTACAGTGTGTTCTAATGTGTTATTTATAAGCACAGTAACTCCCCTTTTTGCTACAGAGTTTGGTTCTGTATCGTTGTTTATGTAGATAGAGAAATTTTTCGGTATTCTGTTTGAAGGTGGGTTTCTTGCAGAGCGATTATGTCGTATTTATTTTATTTTATGAATAGAGTGAGCTCATTATAATTATTCAGATAACCATTAAGATTCCATTGCAGAATCTTAAGTACCATGATAACCAAACTGAGTGAAGTTTAGAATCTTTACTAGCGAAAAACTGGTTTTCGGTAGTAAGAGTTCTTTTTATTGTTCCATGCCGGTAGGTGAATTAGAGCCATAGAGATTGGAAGTGAGAGAGGGATATGAGTAATTGTTGGGAAGCGTTATGTTATCAGTATTGTGTAGTTGTGGCGTGCTATTAATTATTTGAGACAATAATGTTTGTACATTGGAAATAGTGAGATTGTTGCTGTCTGATATAGAGAGGTTCATAGAGTTGTTATTTATTGTTGGGTTTATTGCTTGTTGGCTTGTGGATGAATTAAGCATGTGGTTTTGAGTAGTTAAATGGATTTCTATAATATGTGTGTAGTTTGAGTTGTTAGAAAGGTGAATAGTATTGTTGGGTAAAGGAAAGTGATTTGATGAGTTATCATGGTTAACTGTATTCTGTGCTTATTAAAGAGTTTTCTTTTTGAGTAGTGGATGGATTAAAAGTGGCTCGTTGAGTGGTTTCTATGCTTTCGGTAGTATGGAAGAGATTTGGTATGTTGGATATAGTCGGCAGATTACTGTTGTTGTTGTTTTGAGTATTTGTTTTATTTTCTTTTGGTTTTGTTACCTTTCTTTTGAATTGCTTCTTCTAGATTTTCCCGTGGGGAAATATATTCTTTTTGATTATGATTTACTGCTTCAGTGGCTTCTCGAAAAGAGCACTTGTTTAATGTTTTGTAGGTAAGTATATGTTTCCTCTTTTGTAATGTTGGACATTTGATGTTGTGGGATCTATGCTGTTGTTTACAATTAATGCACTCAACTTTTATACTGGGTGAGGGGTCGTGAAATGTAGAGGAACACACGTTTCATTTATTTTCGGATTTACAATGTTTTAATGTATGACCTAAAGTATAGCAATTTTTGCCCTTCATTGGGGATGGGAGATAGGGCTCCACCTTTACTGTCAGCCAAGCGACATTGACTTCGACGGGAAGTTCGTATGCATTAAAAGTAATAATATGCAAGGGAGTGTTTATGACTTTACCGTCTTTAAATTAAGTAATTTTTTTGCATTTTGTGGCTCCTTGGTTTTGTAGACCTTCAACGATTTCTTTTTCAGTTAAAGTCGATAGAAAAGTAGAGTAAATCACATCTTTTATGGTATTGAGTGTGGAGTGAAGGCTCACTGAAACATCACATAAATTTGATAGTTTAGTAGCTTTAAGAAATTTTGTGGTTTGTTGATTATTTTTCGTTAATATGAGAAGATCTCCATCTCTGGTAAAATAAATTGAGTTTGGCTGCTCTATAGTGATTGACTCTAGGGCTTTTGTAGTAAAAATATATTAAATGTTTTTAGTGGTTTTGTGTTATCTTTGTTTTTTACAATAATACATTTTGGGCAAGTTGTTGGGTGGACGTTTAATGGTTTGTTGTTTTTCTTGAGGTAAGGAAAGTCACGTGTATTATTAAGGTCAAAGGTTTTACGTTTAGGTTGGGACTCTTCCCCGAGAATTGCAAAGTATTTATGATCCCTTCCTCCTTGCTCTGAGGATATGGTGGATCATTTTTTTTAATCACACTGCGTTTACTTATATAGTTAAGTTTCACGTATTGGGTGTAAAAAAAAAACGAATGAAAACTAGAATAGCACTATACAACAACTCAAAATTTGATCGCTTTGCTAGTACAGAGACGCAGTAAGAAGATGTGAACTGGTAGACAGTTTCACTCACTGAGCAATACAAAATAATGTTTCATGTTCAGCTAAAATGTTTTCAAATGCAATCAAATTTGTAGAAATGCAAAACCACCGCAGAATTGTAAGGTGCCCCAAAGATAATCCCATTAAATCAGCCATACAAATTTAAAAAGAGGTGAACTTAAATGCTTCTAACATTGCGTAAAAGACTAGGGGAAGCTGGATTAACAGCTCGAAGCACCGAAAAGACACCCCTGTTACCAAAACATAAGGCAAAACGTTTGGACTTTGCAATAAATCATGCTAGCTGGTAGGAGCGTAATAACTATTTTATGGAATGATAGTAAAATAAATAAATAAAATAGTTTGGTGGTACGTGTTCATGGCAGACGTTCACCTTGCACCGAAAATCAGTCACAACACACTCTAAAAACCATTAAACATTAATGCTCAAAAATAATGGTATGGCAATGGAGCACCAATATTTATGTTGAAATAATGCGGAAGGATGTGTTGCCGTATTGCTGAGAGGTAATGCAAATAAAATGGGTCCGCCAGCAGGATAATGATTCTAAGCGTTTCGCGCAAATAAAATTGTGAAATATCCAGCTCAGTCATCCGAGCTGGAAAATCTGCGGGAGGACTTAAAAAAAGCTGCACACAATGCCGCAGAGATGTAATTCAAATAAAATAGGTCTACAAGCAAGATAGTAATTCTAAACACAAGAGTCGGGAGGTCAAGGATTGGTTTCGCGCAAATAAAATTGGGGTTGAAAAAGGCCAACTCAGTCATCCAATCTCAAAAATCCCGACCTACAAAATTTGTGGGAGGATTTAAAAAAAGCTATTCACAATGCCAAACTAAGTAACAATCAAAAACTTTGAGAAATTGTTAAAGATACGTAGCTGAAGATTCCGAAGCAGCATTGTGAGCAATTGGTGGACGCAATGTATCGCTGTTGTGCTGCTGTAATAAAAAAATATGGGAAATTCAAACTAGTATTAGTTACTTCTCTGTATCTGCAAACTTTGTCAATGCAGTTTTTCCTTAAATTTGTATATACTTGGTCAGAATGCGTTACTTATATGACCATGCAATTTTAAAGTTAACCCAGATTTCATATCTTTTGTTATAAAAAGGATTGGTTTTTTGTTAAAGAATTTGTTAAAATATGTACTCAGTTAAAAATTAGAATAATATTTCAAAATATTACAATAATAAGCATTTTCTAATCACATGATACATAGATAACACATTTTTTGAAAAATATAATTTTTTTTTGCTACTACTATGATACTTTCCGTCTTCCCAACTATATATATAGGTTGGCAAAAAAGTCTTGCGGTATTTTTATTGAATTTTCAATTGTTCATAAAATTGGTTATAATAATGCGATTGAAGTCAAATATACGCCGTTTTGTTCGATGACGAGTTCCCACCGAGATGCCAACTTCATAATGCCCCTCTTATAGAAGCTCGCTTCCCTATTGTCAAAAAACTCGGAGAGCCAATTTTCACAGGACTCTCTTGTGGACAACTTCCGACTACCAAGCTCGTTCGCCATGGACAGAAATAGGTGGTAATCACTTGGTGCGAGATCCGGACTATACGGTGGATGCAAAAGAACCTCCCATCCGAGCTCCCGGAGCTTCTGGCGCGTCACCAAAGATGTGTGTGGCCTGGCGTTGTCCTGATGGAAGACAATTTGGCCTCTGTTGATCAAAGATGGCCTCTTCTGCATGAGTGCTGCATTCAAGCGGTCCAGTTGTTGGCAGTACAGGTCCGAATTGAGCGTTTGGCCATAGGGAAGCAGCTCATAGTGGATGATTCCCTGCCAATCCCACCAAACACACAGAAGAACCTTCCTGGCCGTCAATCCAGGCTTGGCCACCGTCTGGGCAGCTTCACCGCTTTTCGACCACGACCGTTTGCGCTTCACGTTGTCGTAAGTGACCCGCTTTTCATCGCCAGTCACCATCCGCTTCAAAAACGGGTCGATTTTGTTGCGATTCAGAAGCGATTCGCATGCATCCATATGGGCACGTCAAGTCGTGTGGCACCCATACATCGAGCTTCTTTTTGAATCCAAGCTTCTTCAAATGGTTTATAACGGTTTGATGACTCATGCCCAGCTCTTGGCCGATGCTACGGCTGCTACGATGCCGGTCTCTTTCGATCAATTCAGCGATTTTATCGCAATTTTTGACGACAGGCCTTCCGGACCGTGGCGCATCTTTGATCACCTCTGCACCAGAACGAAAACGTTGAAACCATCGTTGTGCGGTGGAAATGGAAACTGTATCGGGTCCATAAACTGCACAAATTTTATTGGCAGCATGGGATGCATTTTTGCCTTTATCGTAGTAGTACTGTAAAATATGCCGTATTTTCTCTTTATTTTGCTCCATGTTTGCGACGCCATAACTCACGAACGAATAAAAGCAAACAACAATTAATCAAACACGTGAAAAGAGCTTTCCAAAAAGCTCTAGCGTGAACCGTTGCGACGAATACAACTAGAACTACGCGCTTGCAAAGACAAGCTTGCGGAAATACCGCAAGACTTTTTTGCCAACCTTTTAAGTATATGCCTGCTCCATTTTATTGGGTGTTTGTCCTAGCTCTTCCTTGTATTTGTGGTGTGCGTCTTGATCTTCTTCCACAATTGGAGGGACTTACAGTTCTAAGCCGACTTCGATTTTTTTTTTAATGCAAACATTTAAATATTTATAGGTACATATACAATGTTTGTTGACACTATAACTAATATAAGAGGACAGATACCTGTAAACGGTCATATTTTCCCTGATTTTCATTAAAATTATTTAAAATGAAGAAATCAATATATTTTTTTCAAAATTAACATACAGTTTATTTATACATTAAAATAATATAATTTTATTATGAATTAAATAAATTAATAATTTCTATATGAATTAAGCAAAAATGAAAAAAAACAAACTCGCGGAATTAATTGCTCCAAAAAAAATGAATCTTGATGCGAATTTTCCTACTATTTTTGCTTCGAAAAATTATTTTTTCGAAAAATTTTCGAATTGTAAATTCTCATAGAAAGTACTATAAAAAAAATGTTTCCCTGCCCTGCGGTTGCCGCCAATGGCCGAGCCACAACCCCCCAAGGTACGAGCGCGGTCTTGGTGCCAGTTAATGTGGCGGGAAAAGGTTCTACTGAGCCACGTCCCTATCGGCGCCTCGACAAAATGTCCAGCACAGCTGTCTGCCCGGCGAAATCTTCGTCAGTGGAGGATGGGGAGCTGGACCTTCGCCCAAGCACATCCAAGGGAGCGGCCAAGCCATCCTATAGCGAGAAGGCTGCTGGCCCACGACCTGTGGCTGTGATTGGAAAACTGGGGCCTGACCATCAGCTGACGGATGCAGAAATTAAATACTGCAAAAGTGAACTGATGCGTCAGGTTATTGCCTCCGGTCCTGAAGCCAACGCGAAGGGCTATGAGACAAAGGACGGCACCATAAAGGCGACGTGCGCGTCTCTGGCCAACTTCGAGTGGATCAGGACCGTGGTCAATAGCTTGCCCCCATGGGGACCACTCGCTTCGCAGTCTACAGCGAGGAGTGTGTACCTGTCAGGAAGGCTATCTGCTGGATTCTGGATCCAGACCTGTCTACGGCGGATGTCCTATCCTGTCTACGTGCCCAGAATCCGGGCAGCAACACGAGGCTTTGGCCAGTCCTCTCGTACACCAAGAGCAAAAACCGGGAAGGGAAGGAAGGGGCTGCTCTTTTGGTGCGAGCGGACGAGGCCAGTGTTGATGTCATGCGCTCACGGAACGGGAACCGTCTGAGTCTCTTCTTTGGGACGGTCAGCTTCCATGTATTTCCCAAATGATTGGCTCGGACGATTCCTGTAGCTACCGTCAATTGACGGTGACGCAAATTAACTTGCAGCATTCCAAAGCCGCTACTGCACTACTAAGTAGAAGGCTTTCCCAGCTGCACACATTACCCCACATAACAGCAGTGCAAGAGCCCTGGCTCTTTAGGGACCGTCTCTGTGGCTTAAGTGCGCTGAAAGGGGTCACGTTATTATATGACAGGAGTTCTAGTAGACCTAGGACCGGTCTTATAGTATCATCCCATCTCACTGCAACGGGTCTTGAGCAGTTATGTTGCCAAGACCTGGTAGTGGCTGAGGCGTGTTACAGAGGTAAACGCGGATGGTCGAAGTTTGTGATTGCATCTGCTTATTTTCCTTACGATGCTCTGGAAGGGCCACAACCCGGGAAAGCCACTAGTCTCGTGAGGTTCTGTGAGCGGCGCAGTCTGGGCCTCATCCTATGTTGCGATGCTAATGCTCAGCATACAATCTGGGGCAGCAGCAAGTGCAATGGACGGGGCTCTCGACTATTCGAATTTATCCCGCCCTCCTGTCTAGACATACATAACAAGGGCTCACAGCCAACGTTTGTAACAGCTAGAAGACAGGAGGTGATTGATCTAACCCTATCAAACTCAAAACTTGGGTGGTCAATCAAGAACTGGAGGGTTCTTGCCGAAGATTCGTGCTCGGACCACAGGTACATTGAGTTTCAGTGTGGCGAGGAGGCACAAACGCCATTGCCCTCTAGAAACCCCAGAAAAACAGACTGGCAGAAGTTTAGGGAGGCGTTGCGGGACCTTGACGTTGCGCCACCAAGACTTTGAAAAGAACAGGCCATTGAGGCGGCTGTTGAGAAACTCAACGCTGCCCTAACCGATTGTTTTGAGTCAGCCTGTCCAATTCGACCTCTCCCCAGCCGGACTCCCGTTCCTTGGTGGAATCGAGAGCTCCAGATGTTGAGGCGTGAGTCGAGAAAATTTCTAAACCGGGCCCTCAAGACTAACCTTGCAGAGGACTGGGAGCGATACCGTGATGTTCAGAAGAACTACAAGAGGCTTATTCGGGAATCGAAAAGAGCCTCATTTAGGGAATTCTGCAGCGGTATTGAATCTCTGAGTGACACGGCGAAATTGGTTGGGATCCTGAAAAGGGACCCAACTGCAAAGCTGGGGTCACTTAGGAAATCTGATGACTCCTTCACGGAGCGGAAAAGTGAGACACTCAGCTTGCTGATGGAATCTCACTTTCCTGGTAATCAGATAAGCATGAGCCGGCAACAGCCCTTATTGATAGAGGCAGTTGTCAGAGCTGTTACACCTTCTCGGCATGACTGGTTCGTTGCCAGATCTGTGGTGAATGAGGCCGCCATTCGATTTGCCATCAAATCTATTGGCGGCTACAAGTCGCCCGGACCAGATGGCATATATCCTGGCACGCTGAAGGAGGGTGCAGAGTTCGTGACAGCAGCCCTGAAGAAAATCTTCTCGGCATGCCTGGCACTGGCTTACGTACCACGCTCTTGGAGGATGGTGAGGGTCGATTTCATCCCAAAGGTTGGAAAAGACGACTACACCAGCCCCAAAAGCTTTAGACCCATCAGCATGACCTCTTTCATGCTGAAAAGTCTCGAACGACTGGTGGTACTGCGCATACGCCAGAAGTCTCTGAAGGTTCATCCTCTGTCTCTATTTCAGCATGCCTATCAGAGTGGAAAATCCTGCGAGTCGGCACTGCAAAACCTTGTTGCTAGGGTAGAGCTGGCGATCGACAGAAGAGACTACGCTATGGGCATCTTTTTAGACATCGAGGGGGCGTTTGATAATGCTACTTTTGATAGTATGTGTAACTCTGCTAGTAGGCACGGCGTAGACCGTCTTCTTCTTCTTAATTGGCGCTATAACCGCTTACGCGATTTTGGCCGAGTTTAACAAAGCGCGCCAGTCGTTTCTTTCTCGTGCTAACCGGCGCCAGTTGGACACACCAAGTGAAGCCAAGTCCTTCTCCACCTGATCTTTCCAACGCAGAGGAGGCCGCCCCCTTCCTCTGCTACAACCAGCTGGTACCGCATCTAATACTTTCAAACACGAAGCGTTTGTATCCATTCGGACGACATGACCCAGCCAACGTAGCCGCTGGATCTTTATTCGCTGCGCTATGTCTATGTCGTCGTAAAGCTCATACAGCTCATCGTTCCATCGTCTGCGATATTCGCCGTTGCCAACGTGCAAAGGTCCAAAAATCTTACGCAGAATCTTTCTCTCGAACACTCCAAGCGTCGCTTCATCGGATGTTGTTATCGTCCAAGCTTCTGCGCCATACGTTAGGACGGGCATGATGAGAGTCTTGTAGAGTGTTAGTTGTGTTCGTCGAGAGAGGACTTTACTACTCAGTTGCCTACTTAGTCCAAAGTAGCACTTGTTGGCAAGGAAGATTCTACGTTGGATTTCAAAGGCTGACATTGTTATCGGTGTTAATGCTGGTTCCTAAATAGACGAAGTCTTTTACAACCTCGAAATTATAACTGTCTACAGTGACGTGGGTGCCGATACGCGAGTGCGCCGACTGTTTGTTTGAAGACTGGAGGTACTACGTTTTGTCCTCGTTCACCACCAGACCCATTCGCTTTGCCTCTTTATCCAGTTTGGAGAAGGCAGAACTAACAGCGCGGTTGTTAAGACCGATGATGGCAATATCATCGGCATACGCCAGCAATTGTACGCTCTTATAAAAAATTGTGGCTGAGCGATTAAGTTCTGCGGCTCGTACGATGCTCTCCAACATCAGGTTAAAGAAGTCACACGACAGCGAGTCACCTTGTCTGAAACCTCATTTGGTATCAAACGGCTCGGAGAGGTCCTTCCCAATTCTGACGGCGCTGCTGGTGTTGAGCAACGTCATCTTACATAGCCGTATTAGTTTTGCGGGGATACCAAATTCAGACAGCGCGGCATACAGGCAACTCCTTTCCGTACTGTCGAATGCAGCTTTGAAGTCGACGAAAAGATGGTGTGTGTCCATTCTCCTTTCATGGGTCTTTTCCAAGATTTGGCGTATTGTGAATATATGGTCGATGGTAGACTTTCCAGGTCTGAAGCCACACTGATAAGGTCCAATCAGTTGGTTGACGGTGGGCCTCAGCCTTTCACACAATACGCTCGCTAGAACCTTATAGGCGATATTTAGAAGACGAATCCCGCGGTAATTGGCACAAATTGCAGGATCGCCTTTCTTATGGATTGGGCAGAGCACACTTAAATTCCAATCGGCAGGCATGCTTTCATCCGACCATATTTTGCATAGGAGCTGATGCATGCACCTTACCAGCTCCTCGCCGCCATGTTTGAATAGGACAGCCGGCAGTCCGTCGGCGCATGCGGCTTTGTTGTTCTTTTGCCGTGATATTGCTATTCTCACCTCGTCATGGTCGGGTAACGGAACGACAATTCCGTCGTCAACGATTGGGGTATCGGGATCTTCACATTCTCTATGACATGCGCAGCTGTCACTGTTTAACAGGTTCGAGAAGTGTTCCCTCCATAATTTAAGATTGCCCTGTATGTCAGTCACCAGATCGCCGTCTTTGTTCTTACAGGAAAACGCCCCGGTCTTAAAACCTTCGGTAAGCCGCCGAACTTTCTGGTAGAATTTTCGGGCGTTGTTCCTATTGGCCAGCATCTCAAGCTCCTCGCACTCACGTATTTCGTCGTACCAATTGTTTTTTCGGACTCGCCGGAATACGATTTCTTCTTCGGCGGCGTTACGTAGGGAACGAGAAATGTTGCTCCATTGCTCGCACATGCCGGGTTGTTGGGCAGTGCTCTCCGAGAGCAGGAGTGAGAGTCGAGTGGCGAATCTTCTGGCTGTCTGTTGTGATTGCAGCTTTTCGATGTCGAACATTCTTTGCGTAGGTAGATGCACGTTTTTTGCTGCACAGAGGCGTGTGCGCAGTTTGGCTGCAACAAGGTAGTGATCCGAGTCGATGTTGGGTCCTCGGATCGTACGTACATCTAATACACTAGAAGCGTGTCTTCCATCTATCACAACATGATCGATCTGGTTTCGTGTTTTTCGATCAGGAGACAGCCAGGTGGCTTGGTGAATCTTCTTATGCTGGAATCTGGTGCTGCAGACTACCATGTTTCGGGCCCCGGCGAAGTCGATCAGCCTCTGTCCGTTACCGGATGTTTCGTTGTGCAGGCTGAATTTTTCGACTGTGGGACCAAAAATTCCCTCCTTGTCCCTGGCTCATAGGAACGTTCCAGGCGCTCATAGAAGGAATCTTTGGTCGCATCGTCCTTCTCTTCCGTCGGGGCGTGGGCGCAAATTAGCGATATGTTAAAAAAAACGGGCTTTGATGCGGATTATTGCGAGACGCTCGTCCACCGGAGTGAACGACAGTACTTGGCGACGAAGTCTCTCTCCCACAACAAATCCGACACCGAATTTGCGCTCCTTTACATGGCAGCTGTAGTAGACGTCGCAAGGTCCTATGGTTTTCTTTCCTTGCCCCGTCCATCGTATCTCTTGGATGGCAGTGATGTCAGCCTTTACTCTTACGAGGACATCAACCAGCCGGGCAGAGGCACCTTTCCTATTAAGGGCCCGGACATTCCAAGTGCATGCCCTCAAATCATAGTCCTTAGTTCGTTTGTAGGGGTCGTCATCAGTATAGGGAAGTCTCATCCGAGGCTTTTTTAAACTTTTCATTGGGGGGGATTTTTAAGTGGCGGGTCCCAAACCCAGCGCACAACCAGCTATCCTGGAATGTTTCGCCTTCTCACGTTAGCTCACTCCCGGACGGCTGTTCGGAAGCTACCCAGAGGATACGTGGGCTAATCCCGGCCGTTGTGAGCTGATTGACCCATATGCAGAAGAATCGTCCTGGCCATTCCCAAGTGAATGGCGATCAGTAACGTTCCCCACTTGCGTGGACTTCTACACATGGAACCATCCTCCACGGCGTAGACCGGGTGCTAGGTAATTGGATTCGTTCGATGCTGGCCCAAAGAATCGTTTCGGTGCGAGCAGAGGAAGATCTGCTGGTGTCCTCCGGGGTTAATAGAGGCTGCCCCCAAGGCGGTGTGCTGTCTCCATTGCACTGGTTCATGGTAATCGATCCTATTTTCTCCACCTTAAACGATTCGATAGTCTACGCACAAGCATATGCGGACGATGTTGCTTGCTTGGTAACAGGCCCTTCGCTTATGAACATCTGCACGGAAGTGCAGAAAAACTCTTGATAGGATTGACACTTGGAGCTGTGCGAATGAGCTATCGGCAAATCCCGCCAAGAGTGGTATTGTCCTCTTCACCAGAAGGAGGAAGCTTGATGGACTCGTTCTGCCTAAGCTGAAAGGAGTCACAATCCAGCTATCCAAGGAAATTAAATATCTTGGAGTAATCCTCGATAGTAAGCTGCTATAGAAATCACACGTTGAAATAAAGGCATCCAAAGCACTGACAGCTTTCTGGCAGTGCAAAGGTGTCTTTGGGAAAACGTGGGGTATCTCTCCTAGCAAGGTCCTATGGATCTACACGGCTATGACAAGACCCATTATCACCTATGCATCAGTGGTCTGGATGAGTAGACTCTCTCTAGTGGGAGTCAGGAGGACCTTATCGAGACTACAACGCACTCTGGCCATCTGTTGCACCGGAGCTTTTCCGACTACTTCAGGCCCGGCATTAGATGCTCTCACTGGTTTACCACCACTTGATGCTTTCATCCAAGGACAGGCCTTGAAGGCCATGTGCAGGCTGAAACACAATGGGAACTGGTACGGCCCCTGTCCGGCATTTGAACGCAGAGAAGGCATAGACGTCGATCCAACGATTCTCTCCATGCCCCTTGACTCCATGCCATCAAGAGTCGTACTTGAGAAGATATACAGTGTAGTGCTACCTGAGACTCAGTTGTGGGAAGACTCAGAAAATGAGCCCGGCAAACACTGTTTTCGTATTTTTACGGATGGCTCCAGGACCGAGCATGGCTCCGGCTCTGGGGTCTACGTGGAATCCAGCGGGACAAAACTGCACTTTGCTTTTGGAATGCATGCATCTGTGTTTCAAGCAGTGTTTCAAGAAGTGATGAACTTTGTTGTGGAAAAGCGATGGAGAGGCCGATCTATTTGTCTCTGCAGCGACAGCCAAACTGCGCTTATGGCCTTAGACAGCCCCCAAACCACATCAGGGTCCCGGGACACGTGGGTATCGCGGGTAACGAGACCTGTGACTCCTTAGCTATCTGTCCCCTTAAAGGAAACTATAATAACAAGCAGTATAATTTAAACAATTTTGTGGGGTTTTTATGAACAGAATTTTAAAATCTCTTCTTTACATTAACTACCAATAAGATCATATAGTTTTTTTCGCTGGAGTCGTCGGGTTAAGTCTGCGGTGTTAAGAAGTTTGCTGGCTTCCTCGTTTACGTGCCTCTGGAGCCTCATAGAGTGCGCTTCTGCTTGTATTTTAATAACTTCAGCGACCGTAGGAGTGTTGTGCGTTCACAATATTTTTGAGAATTTTATTTTGAAATCGTTGTATTATGTTAATATTATTTTGACTGGCACTGCCCCAAATTTGTGCGCCTTTCAACATAGCCTAGCATCGAGGGTTATACCAAGATATTTGGCAGTATACATATACGACTTCATAAATGCATTGTATTGAAGTGGAAGGCATGAGTTCAATTTGTTGATAAGGCCTTCTTGCCAAACCTTGTCGAACGCTTGCGCGACGTCCAAGAAGACTGCTGAGCATATGTTTTTCACTTCGAACGATTTTTCTATTTCGGTGGAGTGTTTACAAATGACTCCAAACTGGTGTGAAGATTTCAATGCGAAATTCAATGATTGGTTTTAAGCGATTTAGAATGTAGTAGTTTTGAAAATTGTGGCAACAAGGAGATTTGCCGGTATGAAGAAACAATATGCCGATTCCTTCCTGGTTTAGCAATCATAATCATCTCCGCAACTTTCAACAGCCGTGGAACATACTGGAGTGGGATTGACGAATTGAATAGATTGGTAAATTTTACTTAGCTTTTGTTGGGTAGTTGCTTTAATACTTCCGCTGTGATTAAATTAAATCCGGATGCCTTTTGGCTTTTAGTTGCTTGATTTGTCTTTTCGGTGCGCTTATAGTGATATGTGGGGTTAGAGTGGTTTCTTGATCTAAGGAGGAATATAAGTCATCGCATTGGTTCTCGTTCGGTTGAAAGGTGTTGGATAGATGCTTTGCAAATGTTATGCTGTATCCTTATTACATCTCCCCCAGGTGTCATTAGCATTTTTCACTGGCAGAACGTGACAGTTTGGTCTTTTTAAATATTTTGTGCATTTCAAAGAGAGTAGTCCTTTTTTTATTAGCTGCTAATTCAGATAAGTATCGACTCATTTTTTAATTTATTTATTTCTCGTCTTAGTTCCAGAGATGCTTTGTTAAGAGTGATTTATCTCCAGGGAATCGTTTGAGTTGTCATTTTCGGTGAAGTTGTCTTTTCCATGCTACGAGTAGTTTTATTTCGTCGGGATAGTTAGATCCGATTACTTTCTTTTTTAAAAAAGGTGTGCTACTCCACGCTGCTTGTTAAATTTCTTGTGTAAACTTGAGAACTTCTACTTCTAGTTGTTCCTCTGTTGTGATCGAGGAGTTATTGCATGTATTGCCTTGGAGTACTTTGTTTAAAGAATTTCCAATTTGTGTGTTTATTGTAAAGGGTTGGTGGTGGGTCTTTTTCGACTATTGCTTCGCTGATTGTTAGATATATTGGGAAATGATCTACTCCTCGCTGCTTGTGAAATTTCTTGTGTAAACTTGAGAACTTCTACTTCTAGTTGTTCCTCTGTTGTGATCGAGGAGTTATTGCATGTATTGCCTTGGAGGACTTTTTTAAAGAATTTCCAATTTGTGTGTTTATTGTAAAGGGTTGGTGGTGGGTCTTTTTCGACAATTGCTTCGCTGATTGCTAGATATATTGGGAAATGATCTAAGTTGGGATCAGATCCCTCACCGATCTGAACATAGTTGTGTGATATTTTTTAACTATGAAAAAGTCAATAAAGTCTGAGGTTTTGTTGACATCTGTTGGCCAGTAAGTTGGTTTAGCTGTTGAAAGAAGCTCAAAGCCCGTTTCTAGTACTGCTTTATGTAGTTGCCATCCTTTTGCCCTAGTTAAGCGCGACCGCCAGATGGTATTTTTCGCGTTGAAGTATCCGCTCATTATAAACTTAAATTTATGCATATTTATAAAGTCTTTATATTTGCCTGAGGAGATGGAGTACCTTGGTGGGCAGTATATAGCCGTGATTGAGGGAGGCTGATTTTTTGTTTTGATTGTGTTGGTGATACTTTGAAAAATATCAGCACTTATATTATTGGGTTCTTCTAATTGCTCAATTTAGTTAGTTTCTTTACAATATTAGCTTTGTTGCTTTAGGTAACAACATTTCTAGTGTCAGTATTTTCAGCACGGTTATTTTGTATTGTTGGTTTGAAATTCTTCTTATCGCGAATTCTTTGCAGTTCCTTAGCAACAACTCATCCCCGATAATTTCCAGGGCGGTCTTGACGCAATTGCAACATATTGGTTTTTGGTCTGACAGTTTTTTGCAGACTAATGCACTATGCTTTCCACTAAATTTACCTCAATAGTTTTTTGTATGCCCAAATGTTTGACAAGTTTTACACTGTCGAGTTAGGTTCGACAATTTGACTGGCTCAACCGTAACAATTGAATAAAGGATATGTTCAATGTTGTATATATTTTGGCGTCTTCTTTTGGATCAAATGTAACCAGAAACATATTCAATGGCTCTTTAGTTTTCCATTTCAATTTATAAACGGCGTTTATGGCGTCAAGACCTTAATTTTTTTAATCAGTGCTGATTGACTTGGGGTCACACGAATAGTGCAGGTTCTTTATCATTACTTTGATTAGTCGTGTTTGTTTGTTTTCATAAGCACACTAAAGTGTTCCGGATTAGATTAACATTTTTGCTATTTACCTATAGTCATAACTTTGAGTTACGTTAACTTTGTAAATGTCACTATTTAATAATTTGATAGTAAATTGATTTCAGACCAGTTCTTTGATTGTGCCGCTTAGCTTTAATGATTTTTAGCATTCGATATCATAATTGGCTGAGGAAGAGGCTCATATTTTTGAGTATTATTATCTGATGCTGATTTTCGTTGATTGATTGATTTTTCAGCGCGCACTTCAACTGTAAACGGCTCAGGTGATTTGGTTGGTTGGTTAAAGTGGTGATTCTTCCAGAATCCAACTAGCGCTTCCGCACCATTTTGTTGCCACATCCTCGTTACCAACTTGTTTAACGAGTATTTCCAGCATGACTATATCCAGTCTATGCGGTTTAACAATCTTATTAAGTTGTTGGCGTCTAAGCCAGAACAAAAGACCGAGGTGAGTCTCTTACCTATCTTTGACACTACCACTTTCACCTTTCCCACTACGAAGTACTTCAGGCGATGGGAGGAAGTGATCGATGTTAGTCTATTGTCTGAAAACAGCTCAGTAAGGTTTGATAATTGGAGGGTCTCTAATAAAAGGTCTTTTTCGGATCACAGCTGGATCTTCGACGATCTGGATCTTAACGTTGATCCGCCCTTACCGTATAGAAATCCACTAAGAACCAACTGGAACAGGTTCAGAAACGTAGTAAATAAAAGGATAGGAGAGATTCCCATCCACAAAATCACTCTCACCGAACACCTTGAGAGTAGGGTCACAACACTGGAGAAGGCATTTAGTAGCGCCTACAAAACGTCCTGCCCCAAAAAATTTAGCAAAAAACCCCACCTTTCTTGGAGGAGCAGTGAGCTGTCAAAACTAAGGGAAAAATCTAGATCAACGTTTAACTTCAGCTACTCGACAGGAAATTGGGAATTGTACAAAGAGAGTCGGAGACAGTACAGTACGTCAATCGAATCCACCTGGGATTCTGCTAGGCTTAGCCGTGTTCTGTCCAAAAATCATTCAATGGCTTCTTGGGTCAAGAAGTCTGATGGTACTTGGACTGCTACAAGAGAAGAATCGTTAGAAATTCTGCTAAACACGCATTTGCCAGGGTGCAGCGTCCACGAAAGTGGAAGGGGAAATATCAGGCGGAATCAATATAATCCACAGCATCTTGCAAAAGAAATAATTACAAAGGAGACAGTTGCATGGCAATTAAATCTTTCTCACCTTTTAAATCTCCGGGGCCTGATGGGATTATTCCAAAGATGTTACAGAAAACCTTGGACTCTATCCTACCACGGCTAGAGGAAATTTTTAAAGCGTGTTTAAACTTAGGTCATATTCCAAATAGTTGGAAACTAGTCAAGGTCGTCTTCATTCCGAAAATAGATAAGAGGGGACAAGAATCAGCGAAGGACTATAGGCCAAACAGTCTTTCGTCTTTCCTGTTAAAAACCTTTGACGACTTTTGAATATACCAATATCTCAGAAGCTTTTTGGAGGGCTCTGGTATATCAACTGCACAATATGCGTACCTTAAAGGCAAATCTACGGAGACAGCGCTTCACGAGGTAATCCGAACAATGGAGGGCTCTCTAAGGAACAAACATTATACCATGGCGGCATTCTTCGATATAGAAGGCAACTTCAACAATGTTAGTACAGATGCCATCCAATGGGCGTTGATGGACTTAAAGGTGGACAAAGGCATCAGTAATTGGGTCATTTCTATGCTAGAAACCAGGATCATCAAAGCTAATATGGGTAATATCAGCATACACACGAAGGTCCACAGGGGCACTCCACAGAGGGGAGAATTGTCTCCACTTCTCTGGTTATGCGTTGTTAACAAAGTTTTAACAAAACTTAATAGAGGTGGGGTAAAAGCGGTGGCGTACGCTGATGATGTGGTGTTAATGGCGTCAGGACTGTGTCCTAATACGATCACTGGGATCTTCCAAAGGGAATTAGGCAAGCTTAACTCTTGGGCCACAGGCTGTGGCCTACTTTTAAACCCACGTAAAACAGAACGTATGCTTTTCACCACTATATAAGGTACCAACTTTTACCCTACCAAATATAAACGGATAAGCTCTCTCACTATCACCCAGCGCAAAATAGTTAGGAAATTAAATGTTGAAGAACGGAAGAACATGAATAACGTTCTTGCAGTAAGGGTACTCACACCATTAGGTGCAGTCAAGAATGCAATTTCCCTAAAATACGTTCGAATCGCAGATTGTAGATGGAGAGACCAGACGGAATGCAAAATAAGCAAGACGTTATGGCTCACCTACAACCTCAAGTAATTGATAAACATGAAACGATGGGACGCCTGGAGACTAACGGCAGTCATAACTGGCTTTTGGTCTATCGGAGAACAAGCAGCCAAAATGGGTATCAATACATACTGTCACAGTTGTAAACAACCGGAGAAAAAGGAGACAATCTTCCATTTCCTCTGTGAATGAAGGTCAAAATGTTAACCCTAGGCCAAAAGCTTTTCGAGAATCTCGAACAAGTGTCTGGCCAGACGTCACCAACCTAATAAGGTTCTAATGTTGTGGCAATAAAATGTTGTTTTTTTTCGGACAGCGGTTGGCCAGGGTTAACATTCTGTCCTTCCATAAGGCAGGGCATTCACAGAGGAAATGGAAGATTGTTTCAGTTTTCTCCGGTTGTTTACAAATGTGACAGTATGTATTGTGCTTGTTCTCCGATAGACCAACAGCCAGTTATGACTGTCGTTAGTCTCCAGGCGTCCCGTGGTTTCATGCTTATTAATGCCGATGATTGCCTGCGGTTGTAGGGGGCCAAATTTTCTGCTAATTTTGCAATTCGTCTGGTCTTTCCGCCTGCAATCCCCGATTTGGAGGTATTTTTGGGAAATTATATTCTTAACTGCACCTAATGGTGTAAATAACGATTCTGAAAGAGCGGTATTCAAGGCAGATCCCCCTCTTGCCAGTTTATTTGATTTTTCTTTACCTTCAATGTTCCGATGTCCCGGGACCCAGATTAAGATAACTTTATGGTTTGCACTCAAGGTGGTGAGGCTATTCCTACTTTGTTCCACCACTTTAGAAGTTGTAGTACCGAAACCAGTGCCTGGATTGCAGATTGGCTATCCGAAAGAATAGCGATATTGCCCTTAAAAGAGAAATCTGTGATTAGTAGTCTACAAGTTTTCTCAATAGCCACTGCTGGTATTAGAGAGACGCACAGATTTCTGAATTTTAAGTCTGTGAGAAAATATAGTCCAGCCGCAACACCGCAGTCCATTTTTCTGCCATCCGTAGTGTCGAAGTTGTTTAGAGAGTATCCCTTATTCCATTCTTCCTTAGATGGAGAGAGAGTGGCAAAATTCCTATTGAATGTTACCGTCGCGACGATGTAGTCAGTTCTCACCGAGATTAACTGAGTTTGTCGCAATAACACACTAGCATGACCATAAGTTTTTTCTTTCCAGCGAGCCGCTTAATTTAACCTAAATACACTCGTGGTTGCCGTCTTCTTAGTATTTAGGTCTATAGGAATAACTTGTGTCAGTGCATTGAGAGCCTCTCTAGGACATGATCTGATTGCGCCGACCGTTATTGCATAGGCTGATCTTTGGTTGGAGGAGGATTCCATGTGTAGAAGTCCACGCAAGTGAGGAAAGTTACTGATCGCAATTCACTTGGGAGTGGCCAGGGCGATTACTCTGCATATGGTTCAAGCAGCTCATAACGTCCGGGATTAGCCCACGTGACCTCTCGGTAGCTTCCGAACTCCCGCTGGGGAGTGAGCTAACGTAAGACAGCAAAGCATCCCAGCATAGCTGGTTGTGCGCTGGGTTTGGGACCCGCCACTTCTATGGGCGCTTGGAACGTTCCTACGAGCGCTGCCCCCGCCACGACATAAAAATCGTGCTTGGCGACTTCAAGGCCTGGGTGGGCAAGGAGTGAATTTTTGGGCCCACTGTCGGAAAATTCAGCCTGCAAAATGACAGCCTGGTAACGGACAGAGGCTGATCGCCTTCGCCGGGGCCCGAAACATCGTAGTCTGCAGCACCAGATTCAAGCATAAAAAGATGTAAAGATACATGCACGAGCAATGGAGCAACCTTTCTCGTTCTGTACATACGGCCGCCGAAGAAGAAATCGGATTCCGGCGAGCCCGAAAACACAATTGGTACGACGAGGAATGTCATGTTGCCACCGAAAGAAAAATGCTGCCTATAGAGCCACGTTGCCGACGAGCGCAACGCGCGGTCCCATGTGGGACCAATACAGAGAGCACAGGAAGGGAGAGAGACGCATTATCCGACAGAATAAACGAGAGGCCGAAATACGTGAGTGCGAAGAGCTTGAGATGCTGGCCAATAGGAACAACGCCCGAAAATTCTACCAGAAAGTTCAGCGGCTTTCAGAAGGTTTCAGGACCGGGGCGTTTTCCTGTAAGAACAAGGACGGCGATCTGGTGACTGACATTCGACAGTACAAAAAGGAGTTTCCTGTATGCCACGATGTCTGAATTTGGTATCTCCGCAAAACGAATACGGCCAGCAGCGCCATCAGAATTGGGAAGGACCTCTCGAAGCCGTTTGAGGTTTCAGACAGGTTTCAGACAGGGCGACTCACTGTCGTGTGACTTCTTTAACCTGATGTTGGAGAGCATCGTACGATCCGCAGAACTTAATCGCTCAGGCACAATATTTTATAAGAGCGTAGAATTGTTGGCGTATGCCGATGATATCGATGTCATCGGCCTTAACAGTCACGCTGTTAGTTCTGCCTTCTCCAAACTGGATAAAGAGGCAAAGCGAATGGGTCTGGTGGTGAATGAGGACAAAACGAAGTACCTCCTCTCATCAAACAAACAGTCGGCGCAATCGCGTATCGGAACAAACGTCACTTTTCACAGCTATGATTTCGAGGTTGCAAAGGACTTCGTATACTTAGGAACCAGCATTAACACCGATAACAATGTCAGCCTTGAAATCCAACGTAGAATCTCTTTTGCCAACAAGTGCTACTTTGGACTAAGTTGGCAATTGAGTAGTAAAGTCCTCTCTCGAGGAACAAAACTAACACTCTACAAGACTCTCATCATGTCCGTCTTAACGTATGGCCCAGAAGCATGGACGATAACAACATCCGATGAAGCGACACTTGGAGTGTTTGAGAGAAAGATTCTGCGGATGAGTTTTGGACCTTTACACGTTGGCTACGGCGAATACCGCAGGCGATGGAAAGAAGAGTTGTATGAGCTTTACGTCGACATAGGCATAGCCCAGCGAATAAAACTGGGGCGCTTTGTTAAACTCGGCCAAAACCGCGTAAGCGGTTATCGCGCCAATTAAGAAGAAGAAGAAGGTCTTTATATTCCGACGAGTAATTTGCTCTTGTACTCTCTCCCTATAGCTTTTTACCAAACTACCGAGCCATACGATAAAATAGGTCGTAGAACCGCCTTATACAGCCATAATGTATGCTTAGGTTGAAGACCTCATCTTCTTCCAAGCATATGTTTACAGGCATATGGAGTCCAGAATTATCCGTAGGTACTTTGCGCTGGGTGAAAGTGAGAGAGTTTATCCGTTAATATTTGGTAGGGTAAAAGTTGGTACTTTATATCTGGTGGTGAAAAGCATAGGTTCTGTTTTACGTGTGTTAAAACCTAGGCCACAGCCTGTGGCCCAAGAGTTAAGCTTACCTAAAGGCCTTTAGATGATCCCACTGATCGTATTAAGACAGAGTCCTGATGCCATCAACACCACATCATCAGCGTACACCACCGCTTTTACCCCACATCTATTAAGTTTTGTTAAGACTTTGGTAATAACGCATAACCAAAGAAGTGGAGATACTACTCCCCCCTGTGGAGTGCCCCTGTGGACCTTCTTGGTTATGCTGATATTACCCATATTAGCTTTGATGATCCTGGTTTCTAGCATAGAGATGACCCAATTACTGATGCTATTGTCCACCTCATCAACGCCCGTTGGATGGCATCTGTACTAACATTGTTGAAGATGCCTTCTATACCGAAAAATGCCGCCATGGTATAATGTTTGTTCCCTAGAGAGTCCTTTATTGTTCGAATTACCTCGTGAAGCACTGTCTCCGTAGATTTGCCTTTAAGGTACGCATGTTGTGCAGTTGATATACCAGAGCTCTCCAAAGAGCTTCTGAGATATAGGTATATCCAAAAGTCGTCAAAGGTTTTTAACAGGAAAGACGAAAGACTGTTTGGCATATAGTCCTTGGCTGATTCATGTCCCCTCTTATCTATTTTCGGAATGAAGACGACCTTGACTAGTTTCCAACTATCTGGAATATGACCTAAGTTTAAACACGCTTTAAAAATTTCCTCTAGCCATGGTAGGATAGAGTCCAACGTTTCCTGTCCCATCTGGCTCCGGAGATTTAAAAGGTGAGAAAGATTTAATTGCCCATGCAACTTTCTCCCTTGTAATTATTTCTTTTGCAAGATGCTGTGGATTATATTGGCTTCGCCTGATATTTCCCCTTCCACTTTCGTGGATGCTGGACCCCGGGAAGTGAGTGTTTAGGAAAAGTTCTAACGATTCTTCTGTTGAAGCAGGCCAAGTACAATCAGGTTTCTTTACCCAAGAAGCCAGTGAATGGTCTTTGGACAGAACACGGCTAAGCCTAGCAGAATCCCTGGTGGATTTGATTGATGAACAAAATTCCCTCCAGCTCTCATTCTTGGCAGCCCTAATTGCCTTCTTGTACTGTCTCCGACTTTCTCTGCACAATGACCAATTTCCTGTCGAGTAGTTGAGGATAAACGTTAATCTAGATTTTTCCTTTAGTTTTAAGAGCTCACTGCTCCATCAAGGAGGGTGGGATTTTTTTGCTTAATTTTGTGGGGCAGGACGTTTTGTAGGCCCTACTAAATGCCTTCTACAGTGGTGTGACCGTACGCTCAAAGTGTTCGGTAAGAGTGATTTGGTGGATGGGAATATCTCCTATCCTTTTATTTACTAAGTTTCTGAACCTGTTCCAGTTGGTTCTGAGTGGATTTCTATACGGTAAGAGGGGATCAACATTAAGATCCAGATCGTAGAAGGTCCAGCTGTGATCCGAAAGAGACCTTTTATTAGACATTCTCGAATTGTCTAACATCAGACATTAGAGTTACATCGATCACTTCCTCCCATCCCCTGAAGTAGTCCGTACTAGGAAAGGTGAAGGTGGGAGTGTTACCCCTGTTACACACCGATAAGTTAGCCGGTGTTGCAAAAATATGGCAAAGGAAATCAGCTGGACACTCTGCTCTGACACTTGAATTTTGACTGAGCGGCAATTTTTGACGCAAAGTGGCTTTATTTCTTTACGGCAATTATTTTATGTGAAATTGGGAAAAAAATATTGTTAAATATTAGATGCAAAGAGTGTAGTTGTTTTTGTGCATCAGCTTCCGAAATTGACGATTGGACTAATTTTCATTTAGCAAAATTTGTAGCAGCAGTCCGGGTCTGTAAATACATATGTAGTTAAATAAAAGCTGACGGACGGCAATAAGAATTTATTTGAGAGTTTAACCTTCGTCATTAATCTATTCTTCCAATACAATAGGAATGCCGCAAGGTAGTTATGCAACAAACGAATGGTGCAATGCGTTGGTAACTTCCAAGTTAGTAAATTGTTCATCCAAAGTAACAAGACTCCAGATAGTCTACGACATATGCTGGCAAATAGATATGCTGGTTTACAAAAATTAATTAAAGGACAGTTTTCTATAACACTAGGGAGTGTTCTGTTCTCAACCTGCCATCAATTCACAGCTACTAGCCCAGTCATATAAGGGGTTTCACCTCGTAATGAAAGATAATAAGCTGGAAATTGGTAAAAACCTTTGTTCCCTAAATATTGTCTCAAAAGTCACAAATGCTATTGTGTCCGCGTCTTAAGATATTGAAGGTCAAACTATTTAAATACTTTTAGTTCTGTAAATGTGCATTCCGAGTGTCGAAAAATGTATACTATAGTTGAATAATTAAATATAAATAATTAATAATGAGCAGGGAAATAATGGGCATTGCTTAATAATTATAATTTTTTTGTCAATAATTGACTTTATAGAACGTACTGATAACCGTAACTCACGCTTGACCCTGCATTAGCTCATATATGACTGCACGCTGCGCACTCTTCGCGCTCTACCTCAAAAATGGTTGACCGTATAGAAAAAAGTTTAAACAAAAGTTGTAGAGAATTTTATACTCCACAACTTTCATAATAGGTGAAAATATCATTTAAGCAATAGGAGCCGCGATATTCGCGAAAAGTCGTTTTTTGTGTCCTTTGACCTTCAATATCTTAAGACGCGGACACGATAGCATTTGTGAATTTTGAAACAATATTTAGGGCGACAAAACAAAGGTTTTTACCAATTTCCAGCTTATTATCTTTCATTCCGAGGTTGACCCCTTTTTTTACCTAATTTCACGATGTTCTTTTGCGATATATGTAGCTGTTGTTGCGGTCGTGAAATCTGCCGCTAATGAACGTAGAGTGGAAGTAAAGTGAATCAAATATTAGAATAATGAACATAGTTAGTTAAATGCATTTTACTTACTGTAAAAAGATTTGAATTAAAACAATTTTTTTTTAGGAATGACAACAATCAGAGTGTAAACAAACCAGGCGAATTCATTAGGTAAATTTTAATTTGACATATCAAGCCGTCAGACGAATAAAAACAATGAAATCAGGTGCTCTCAACTCAAAAAGAATTCCGTGAGTGTATGTATGGAGCATGGAGTTCATTTGGCCATTCCGGCTCATTTAAGGTTAAATTAAAGTTGCCATATCATGACGTTATAACATTAACCGTATCTTAACCGTAACGATAACTGTAATCTGTTATTGATACCATAACTATATATGTGATATTTGAATACATTGTCATTTCTTTTTTTATTTCCAAAGTGCAGAAACTAAAGAAAGGATAACAACATGAATAGTGACGAGGAAATTAGTAATTTATTTATTAATATATAGTGCAGGCGCTAAAGGACATTGAGTATGCAAAATGTGAGGACCGGTAACAATGCTGAAATTCTTTAACCTGAGACCCTAAAAACATGTTGCCTGCAGCTGTGAATGTCCCTTCCCTTTCCCCCGCCCTTCACCTTGACCAAGCGTTATTTCGTCATAGCACTCGTATTAGTCAGTAGGAAATATTATATTTCGTGGCACATGACGGTTTATTTTTTCGTAATCACATAATTATTTTAGTTAAGTTTTCTTATAATTCAGTGTTTTATTAGTGTTTTGTTTAAATAAACACATGGACAATGTCTTTAGAAGTGATAAATATAAAGAAACGAAAACTATACGAAATTTCGTGTTTGTTTTGTGATGAAACGGGTAATTTAGTGATGAATCCTAAACCACAATCATTTATAAATATTCAGAGAGCAGCAGATCGGAGAATAGATGACATTAGTGAAAAAATTAAAAATAATGCAGACTTTACTGAATACAAATGTACTTGGCTGAGAAGATAAGACGTCGAGAATTGGCACTGCAAAAGCAGGAGAATGTTTCTATTTCTACCTGCTCTGCAGAAGCTAGTGTGTCAGGTACTCAAGGCACTCGTAGGTCATCACGAACAAATTTAAAATTTAATAAAGATCTAAAATGTTTAATCTGTGGTAAACAAACGAGAAATCAAAACAAAACACTTTATTTGTGCTCCGAAATGTCAGCAGCGGTAGCAGCTGTAGACTCTACAAGTGACATTAACTATCATAATGAATGGACGCAACCCAGGATCAATAAAGACGAAAAAGATATTCAAAATATCATCAAGTATTTCAATGCTTGTAATCCTTACCATGACACCGGGAACCGCGCGCTTCGAAATATCTACACCGGTCAGCTTGCTGATGAATCACTTTCGCAATGTTTGTTAAATATTGTAAAAAACGGTGAGGCTATGTTGAGAACGTATGAAAATGAACGATTTGTTCAGAAAAATAAAAAAATATCCGATCCTATTAAAAAAACGAAATTTGATAACTTTGTAACTGCTTCCACACATAATACTTATACAAGAACCATGGGCATGTCACAAGCGTATCTGTGGTCTAGGTGCTATGTCGTGGGGACAAATACTTCATTGTGAAGGGAATGTGAGACCGCGAGCATGTATTATCATGCCGAGGTTGATCGAACACACGATGTTAAAAGAGCTATGCTCCGGAGATATCGTTGCTGCAAAAATAAAGTACTTGAAAAGTGGGAACAGTGTCGAAGCTATCGTACCCTACGACTACCTACCCTACGACTCTTTACAGCCACCTCCTTCGAGGGAGCTAAGAGAAGTGGTCAAGTACGCAGAATCCAATAATCTGGGGCTAATAGTGGACAGTGATGCAAATTCACAGAACATTGTGTGGGGAAGCAACAAATGCAACCCCAGAGGTCTCAAGTTACTGGATTTTATCCTGTCATCCGATTTGGTCATTCAAAACACTGGTAACAAACCAACTTTTGTGACCAGAAGGAGACAAGAGGTGATTGATTTAACACTTTCCAACAGGTCAGTTGGAAATCAAATCAACCGATGGCGAGTTTTGGAAGAGGACTCTCTTTCTGATCATCGCCTTATCGAACTCCGACTGGGAATTAACACAATATCATTACCTTCCGGTAAGAATCCTCGAAATGTGGACTGGGACAGGTATGGTGAGCTTGTAACTCAAATCAGCAGAAATGATTGAAGATGCTACTAAGAAATTAGAAGGTACTTTAATCAATTGCTTTGAGGAACTGTGCCCACTCAGGCAAAGCAGACAGGGGAAAGCGGTTCCTTGGTGGAACCCTGAAATGTCGAAGCTTCGTGAACGGTCCAGGAAACTTCTTAATAAGGCCTTGAAGACCAAAACAGAAGAGGACTGGGCTAATCATCGACTTACACAGAGAGAATATAAGAAAAAAGTACGGCAAGCCAAACTTGAATCCTATAGAAATTTCTGCAGTAATGTCGAAGAAATGAGGGAAACAGCGAGACTTTGTAAGGTCCTTCATTTAGACCGCTCAGTAAGGCTGGATTGCATTCGAAAACCTGATGGTTCATACACCATTTCCAAATCGGAAACGTATAATGCTCTACTCGAAACCCATTTTCCGGGTAGTAGAACTCTCTCTGGAGTTGAGAGTGGCATGAACAGTAACGGTAGCAACGGTGGAACCTCTAGGTACAGCTGGTATATTGCTAGTCGGATAGTGACAAGGGAATCGATAAGGTTTTCCTTATCTTCCTTTGAGAACTTTAAGTCCCCTGGACCTGACGGAATATATCCAGCAATGCTTAAAAAAGGAGGAGACAGGCTGATTGAGGCCCTGAAAAGGATCTTCACAGCCTGTCTTGCATTTGGTTATATACCATCCCAATGACGACGCGTAAGAGTAGTATTTATTCCGAAACCAGGAAAAGATGACTATTCCCTAGCAAAAAGTTTTAGACCAATCAATTTGACATCGTTCATGTTGAAAAGTCTGGAACGAGTGGTGGAGAAACATATTCGAGTGGGGGTATTGCCGAGAAGTCCACTTAGTTGAAATCAACACGCTTACCAGAGTGGAAAATCATGTGAATCAGCCTTACACGATCTTGTTAGCAAGATTGAAGCCGGGCTGGAAGCTGACGAATACACAATGGGCGTATTCGTGGACATTGAGGGGGCTTTTGATAATGCCACTTTCGGCTCGATATGTTCTTCTGCCGAACGACACGAAGTTAATCAAGCCATTATAAAATGGATATATTCCATGCTCTCTGAGAGGCTGTTAACCGCTGGTGGGAGCAGTGACGAACAAATCACAGTCAGGGCCAAGCAAGGATGTCCCCAAGGGGGTGTTCTTTCTCCGCTGCTGTGGTGCTTCGTCGTAGACTCTCTATTAGTGGAGATGCAGGAGGTCGGTTTCCACGTCCAAGCATATGCGGACGACGTCTGTGCGCTAACATTAGATAAATCCTTAAGGAGGCTTTGCACGAAAGTGCAGAGGATTCTTGACAAAATCGATGACTGGTGCATGAGACAAGGTCTTTCCGTTAACCCGAACAAAACAACCATAGTCTTGTTTACGAGAAAACGGAAATTGGATGGACTCAGTCTTACAACACTGAAAGGTGTGACACTTGGTCTTTCCAACGAAGTTAAATATCTAGGAGTAATCTTGGATAAGAAGCTGACTTGGGAGACACACGTTTCACTGAAGGTAAATCGTGCATTGAAGATTTTTCAGCAATGCCGCAGAGCCTTTGGCAAAACTTGGGGTCTGAAACCTGCTGTGGTCCTATGGATATACACAGCACTTATCAGACCAATCATCACTTACGCTTTGTGGTCTGGTGGCGACGGAGCATGGTTAAGTCCACAATCCGCCAACTAAACAGGCTGCAAAGAAGTGTATGTTTATGCATCACTGGTGCCATGAGTACAACCTCTGGTGATGCCCTAAATGCTATGCTTGATTTGCTCCCCCTGGATCTTAAGATGCAACAGGAAGCAATAAAAGCAATGTGTAGACTCCATAAATATGGTTTCTGGCACGAAGATGGAACTTCGGGACACAGAGAAATCTTTAAGCTGCTGTCGGAGCAGTATCCACTGTTTTTGGCACCTAAAGATGACCTGATACCCACCGTTTCATTTGGAAGGAAATTTGATGTCAGATTTGCGTGAGCAATGGAGCAATCCAGAATGCATGCAGGGAGGTTTGTCGGATATTTTCTTTACCGATGGGTCCAAGACTGAAATAGGAATCTGGAGCCGGATGGTACTTAAACGATAGTAATAAGTATCACTATGCTATGGGGGGAATGGCAAATGTTATCCAAACAGAAGTTTTTGCCATCCTAAAAGTAGCCGAATGGATAATCGAGAGGAGATGGAGCGAGAAACAGATTGGAGTCTTCAGTGACAGTCAGGCTGCATTGAAGGCCCTGGAGAACGCGAAGCAAATCTCAAAGATTGTTCAAGAATGTAAGAGGAAGCTTAATTCTGTCGCAAGACAAAACAGGCTTGTACTTATATGAGTTCCGGGACACTCCGGTGTTCAAGGAAACGAAATTGCCGACGAATTGGCCGACCGTGGTGCCCCCACAGGGGCCAGATCCAATAATCGGAATCAGTCCCGCAGGAATCAAGAATTGGATCACCGATTATGTAGGCAATCTACATAAAGAGCGATTGTCCGGTCTAGAACGCTGCAGAACTGCAAAGTGTTTTGTGACAAGTCCGAACAGAAAACTGTCAAACTTTCTACTAAAACTTAGAAGGAAAGACATTCGGTTGATGGTCGGCATCATTACAGGATACAACCCATGGGGTCAGCATATGACCACCATAGGAATCATCGAGGACCCGGTATGCCTGTCATGCTTGGAGGAGGCGGACAGCACTGAGCACTTTCTCTGTGAGTGTCCTGCCTTTGCTAGAGCACGACTACGAGTATTGGGTTCCGATGTCATGAGAATGAGTAATATTTACAGATTTGCCAAAGAATCTGGAAAATTCTCACAGGACTAACTATCTCTATCTCTATTCTTTTCTATCTCTTTCTCTGATACTTTTCTCCCTCCTTCCTTGACTATCTACACCCTTTCCAGAGCTTTAAATAAAATAGGCTCTTTAGCCTGAGTGTTTTAGGAGCCACCAAATCTCCTGGTGCTCCTTGGCTCGACCTTTTCAAATTCAATTCAATTCAACTGCTTCTGAGAAAGGAAGTAAAAATATTTCTAGTAAAAAGTTGCAAGATGCAACAGCTATAAGTCTCTTTCAAAAAACATTTATGTTGGCTAATCAACGAGGATTTGACACAAAAATTTTAGCATCTTACGAAATTTTGGAGCACTGCAAACACCTTTTCGAAGCAGAAGGATTTTACAGAAAATCTCCAAAATCGGAACTTGCTCATGAAATTGAAAATAATTATAAATGTGGTACAAATACGCGTGGTACAAATTTACAAACTCCAAATATTTATATTGTTGATGGTATGACACTTGTTCATCGAATCCAATAAAAAAAATTCAACACCTTTGGTGATTTTGCTGAGGCATTCTACAATAAAATCAATACTCTTTTCTTGCAACCAATTGTAAAACGAGTCGATATTGTATTTGACAGATATGATAACATTTCGATAAAATATTTGGAATCAACTTTACGAAGTAAAGGTCAAAATATTAAAAATTTTATAATTTCAAACCATCTCACTAAAATTCCAACTAATTGTAATAATTTCTTTTTAAGCACTGAAAATAAGTTACAGCTCGTTCGATTTCTCTGTAATGTAGCTTCTAAATATGCACGAGTAATAGAAGATTGCGAATTATATGTTTGCGGAAGATTTGATGAGCCAACAAAATGTTTTATATTACAAAACTCTTTATTTTTTGAAGTACCTGATTTGAATTCGAATCATTTAGAAGCAGATTCAAGGATGTTTTGTCACATATTTTGCGCAGTAAAAAAACATTCTGCTCATATCATAATTCTTAGTGCTGATACAGATGTTTTTATTCTTGGAATTTACCTATGGAATAATCTATCACGTCTAGGTTGTTTAGGTCTATGGTTTGAAGGTTCTTATAAGAAAAAATACATTTCAGGGTGTCATTTAGCTGCTCAATCCCTTGGCGAAAACATTTCTCGTATTTTGCCAGCATTACACTCTCTAAGTGGTTGCGATTCGACTAGCACATTGGGCTCAAAAAAAATAGTTTAAAAGCTGCATCGTCGGATTTTGAGCAAAATGGTCTAAGGCATTTAGGAAATCCATACCTAACAGTCGAACAGTTAACGGAATTTGAAACCATGTGCACCTATTTTTTCTAAAAAAAAAACATTAACTGCTGATGAACTTTGCTATAAATTAATGTGTCAAAATATCGGCTACGGCTTAAATTTATTAAAAGTAATTTCCACATCAGATGCTCTACATTTACATATGTTAAGAGCTTCAGCACAAACATATATATGGATAAATTCTGACCAAACAGTACTACAGCCTATTGATTACGCCTTATTAGGCTGTGAAAAAACAGATGGTAAATTGTATCCACGACAATTAACGAAGCGACCATTACCGGAATTGTTAATTCAACCCTGCTAATGTACATCTAATTGTCAAACAAAGGCTTGTTCTTGCAAAAAGTTACAACTAAATTGTATTTCGTTGTGCAAATGTTGTAATAGGTAGGTAGGTAGGTAGGTAGGGTGGTTGTCGCATGACACACTTAGACCTTCGGCAGGTCCATTGTGATACCACTGGAGATTATCCTTACTCTACGTGTTCCTTTTCAAACCATCCGGTTGCTTTAATAAACGAGCAGAGTTTCGTTAGTTTTAGATGGGCTATGTCCGCTACATCGGTTAGAAATGCTGTATCGAGAGTGCGCAGTCTTCTCATAGCTAGGCTTTCACACTCACATAAAAGGTGTCTGACTGTTTCCTCTTCTTCTGTATTAAGACAGCTTCTACAGAAATCGAAGTAAGGGAGTCCTAACCTTCTAGCGTGGCTGCCTATTAAACAATGACCAGTTAAAACACCTATCATTTTTCTTATAGATTCTCTGTTGAATCTTAGCAAGATCTTCGATCGACCCCTGTTCCAGTTCGGCCATGTCTGTCTGCTTAGTTCGCATGTTGCGAGGTTTTGCCAGATTGTATTTACCTTTTTGATGGTTTCCCTGTCTATAAGTAATTTACAAGTGGCTATGGGCATGGGTATCAGCGCCTTATCCGTTTCGAGATCGAGCTTTGCAAGTTCATCCGCCTTGCAGTTTCCTGCGATGTTCCTGTGGCCTGGTACCCAGATAAGGTGCACCTTGTAGCGCTTAGATACGTCATCTAGTAGTTTAAGACATTCTAGAACTGTTTTTGACGAGTGCGTTTTTGATTCCAGCGCTTTTATTGCTGCTTGACTGTCCGAGTAAATGAAGACTTCATTTGCGGATAATACTCTCGTTTTTATTGCTTTAAGTCTCTTTTTTATGGCAGTGACTTCCGCCTGAAATACACTGCAATAATCAGGTAAGCGAAATGATTGACATACTCCGAGTTTGTCGGAGTAGACCTCTCCACCTTCTTGGTTGTCCAGTTTTGAGCCATCTGTGTAGATGTTTAAGTCATTTATCTTAACAATGAGCCCGTTATCCCATTCCTCTTTGGAAGGAAATACTGTGACAAAGGATTTATCGAAATTGATGTCCTTGGTCCTACATAAATCCGTTGTGCTGGGAATGCAGGGGAATTGTTCTAAAATTGAGGAGTGCCCTCTTTGGTACGTCCTGAGAAGGCCGATTTCTCTTAGTCTGAGAGTTGCTTTGGCAGCTGTTTGCTTACCATACTGCTCTATTGGTAAAATGTTAAGCATAATATTTAGTGCATCTGTGGGTGTGGTTCTAAGGGCCCCGCAGATGCAAAGACTGGCCATTCTTTGTACGTGTGCCATGGTTCTTTTGATGTACAATTTATCTAAAGCTGGCCACCATACTAATATGCCGTATGTTAGGATTGGTCTGACAATAACCATGTAAAGCCAGTATACGATAGATGGGGAGAGACCCCAACTTAGTCCTATTAGCTGTTTACAAGAGTATAGTGCTATTGTCGCCCTTTTTACTCTATCTTCGACATTTGCCTTCCAAGTTAGCTTTCGGTATAGTATTAGACCTAAGTAGCGGGCCTCATCACTAAATGACAGTGCCGTTCCACCTAGGGTCGGAGGAGCTATATTTGGAATTTTATGCTTCCTGGTAAATAGGATGAGTTCAGTTTTATTGGGGTTGACTCTTAGCCCATTTGCTTTTGACCAGTTTTCAACCATGTTTAGTAAATCTTGCATGACTTCTCTAAGTGTATTGAGGAATTTCCCTCTTACTACCATTGCAACATCGTCCGCATATGCTACGACGTGTTGTCCTCTCTCCTCTAGGCTCTTTAGCAATGAGTTTAGTGCCAGCACCCATAGGAGAGGGGACAGCACACCGCCTTGAGGTGTTCCTCTGCTAACTTTTTTCTTGATCTCTGAGGCAACTAGGGTTGCGATCACAAATCTGCTCAAGAGCATGTTTTTGATGGACTCCACCAGAGCGCCAGAGATCCCGAAATCCGTCAGTGCCTTTATTATGGTATCCGGTAGGATGTTGTTGAATGCGCCCTCGATATCTAGAAAGGCTACCAGTGTGAATTCTTTATTATACATTGACTTCTCGATTTCTGTAACAAGTGAGTTAAGTGCTGTTTCAGTTGATTTCCCTTTACAGTACGCATGTTGTGAGATTCTGAACGTATTCGGGCTGATGTTAGCCTTAATATGCTCTTCTAAAATTCTTTCTAATGTTTTTAGCAGAAAGGAGGATAGGCTAATTGGCCTGAAATCCTTAGGTGTTGTATGTGAACTTTTTCCCGCTTTAGGGATAAAGACCACTTTTACCTCTTTCCATACTGATGGGACACTTTTCAGTTTCAGAGCAGCCTTAAATATGGCCGTCAGCCACTCCATGATGTAGTTGGGCGAATGTTGTATTTGGGCCGGGAACAATCCATCTGGGCCCGCTGATTTAAATGGTTTGAACGTGTTCACTGCCCAGGTTATCCTAGTTTCAGTGATTATTTTTTCAATGTCAGAGTTTGGTCTTTCTGTACCATTGTTGATTAACACGTTAGATGATTCGTTGTTGGGAAAGTGTGTGTCCACTAGCAACTTCAGAGTTTCGTCACTCGAAGTAGTCCAACTCCTGTCCGGTTTTTGGAGGTATCCGGTGGGATTGTGTTTTTTTTTAGAGGATTTTGCGCAGTCTGGAAGCCTCTGTGGTTCCTTCGATTTCTCCACAGAACGTTCTCCAACCAGACCTTTTCGCTTTCCTAACTTCTTTTTTGTAACTTTTTAGTTTACTGTAGTAGCAGTCCCAGTCTTTACTCTCTCGTGTCGCTTCGCTCTATTAAACTGTTTTCTGTTGTCGTTTCTTAATGTATACAGGTCTTCTGACCACCAGGGCGGCTTTTTCTTCCCCTTATACCTAATTAAAGGGCAAGCCTTGTTTAGCGCAGCTCTACAGACCTCCGTAAGGGTTTGTACGTGTTCGTTCAATGATTCTCTGTCTTCAATAGTAATATTTTGGGAATTTGGAAGTCTTTCCTTAAGTTCCCGTTTATATATATGCCAGTTGGTCTTTTTCAAGTTCCTGCTCACGGGCGGGGCCCGTGAGTTGTTTCCCCCAAATTTAATTTCTATATAGCGATGATCGGAGTAAGAGTGTTCATTCAGAACCCTCCACTGTGTCATCTTTCCGTAGAGGGTTTGACAAACTAGCGTAATATCAAGAACTTCTTGTCTATTGCGCGTAATAAATGTAGGTTCGTTGCCTTTGTTACACACTAAAAGCTTACTACATATAATATAATTAAAGAGAGACTCACCTCGTTCGTTTGTGTCCGAGCTCCCCCATACGGTATGGTGGGCATTGGCATCACCTCCTCGGGCTAGTTTGCGGTTGTGTGCTTTGCAGTCTTCCACAAGGCTTCTTATTAGCGGCGACGGCAGTGGACCTGTGTCGTCTCCGGCAAAATAGAACGAGGTTAGCCAGATGTTGCTTCCGCTCACTTCCCAGCTAACCGTCGTAGTATCTGCGTTACTGAAATTTTGAATCATAAATATATTAAGATGTGCTTTCGCCATTATGTATGCTCTTTTAGTACCTTCACAATTGGTCTTGTATACTTTATACCCTGATGTCCTCAGACCGCGGATTTCGCCATTCCGTACCCAGGGTTCCTGGATGAGGACTACGTCCAGCTGATCTTCTGCCAGACGCTCCTGGAGGGCAAGGCAGGCTTCTTTACAGTGATGAAGGTTTATCTGTAGAAGATGCATCAGCTGTTAGCGTTATGTCTGGTTCTTCTTTGCTTTCGCATAAAAGTTCCCTTTTCGGAATACTTCACCTTTACAAAACCGTATCTCAGTTGCCCATCGCATTTCGCTAATGGTTCGATTGAGTTCTCTGTGAGGAGCAGGAGAGCCTGCATGGTGGCGCGCTTCTGCTCTTTCGATTCTTCCGCGCTATTTTTGTTGGTAAGAGTTTTGACATACCTCCATTCCTGCGTTGGGATGTCCGGATTGCAGACCCGAATGAGCTTCATAATCTCTACCGGGTCTTCGACAGTTGAAGGTAACCAAACCCTTGCTCGCGGCCTGGACGGAATATCCTTCCTGTCCACGACCACTGGCTTGGCATTTGGGTACACTTCGCCGACTTTGGAGATGGCCTCTTTATACAGTTGAACCGATCTCTCATCGTCGCACGCAGGCGGGGGGCCGGGGTTCTCCAGAATAACCTTCAGTGCCACTTTCGTTAGCTCGGCCTCGATCCATTTCCACAGGGCCTTGGGGATCATACCTTCCGGGTGGTTCTCGTCCAGGACTCCTATGATAAGGCTTTCTTTTGGAACCTCCGCAAATGATCTTCTGGGCGTCACGCCCATTGATTTGTGCCTTTTTGCGTTTGGCTTATTATCCTCCAAGGACCGCTGTCGTTTTGGAGCCGATTGTGTTGGTTTGAAGTCGGGGTTGAAATCAGGAATGATCGCTTTCGCTCTATCAATCGCCTCTTTCAACTCCTGTGACATTTCACCTTTCTTTGGGTGAGTTTCGTGCACCCTCCTTAGGAGCCTAGCTGCGTTTCTGCGATCCTGGTAGCTCGCTTTCGCTGGGTCTACCACCCTCACAAGCGACCATCCTTCGGTACCGGAGCTAGCAGTAGCATTGCTTCCAGTCGGGACCGTTTTTGGGGGCTGAATCGCAGTTGACTGCCGGGCTAGTGCCACCCTACTTGTACTTGGACCTGTGTCCAGTTCTGAGTGCGTGTCAGCTGTCCTCGCTTTCGCTGAGGCTGTCGCTATATGTTTAGATCGACTTATTAAGCCGATGGATGGCGTTTTCTTTGAGCTCGGTGCGACCGTTGCTCTTGTTGCGGAACTGTTTGTTCCTGTCGGTCTATTAGAAGGAGGACCGATCACCTTTTTTTTTATTTATTTTTTGATAGTCTCTTTGCATTTTGGACCCACGAGTGTCGGAGAAAGGATGTCCGCCCGTGCATAGCTCCGAACTACACGGGTAAGGCTAGTTATTACGGAGGGCGCCAGTTATCCGTAAGCTCCGTTCGAGACTTGGTTATTTATTAGAAGGGCCCCAAGCCTGACAGATTCTCGGCACGGGTCGCATCACATCTTAATCCCGCCCTTCACCCCCGACCACGTTAAAGGTACTTTGAGTAGTGCTGTACTATTGAGGAATATCGAACCCTACCCATAGTACCCTTAACTTAGCTAAGTACCTCCTGAAAATAGGAAAACTGTGGTACTTATTACCAGCTGGCACCCTCGAGGAGGGTTCAGTGGAGGATTTTCGGAATGTTGTAATAATAACTGCCAAAATAAAAAATACTAATTCTTTGTATTTTGTTGTATGACTTATGTTAAAATGGTCTTTTTCCTATTAAATCATTTTTTATCAAAAATATGTGTTTTATTTTTTACTTTTTTTTATTGAGTAACTAAACCTATATTAATTCATAAGAAATAATTGAATTTTATCACTAAAACAATCACTGAAATGGTTTCAAATCACTTGTTCAGTCCATTTACTTGAATACTAAGGGGTGGGGTAAAAAAAAAATGGACCATCAAATCTCTCGGCAACATCCAGAATCATAATCTGCAAGCTTTTCTGAGTTCAAAACTATTTATAGAATGCGGTCCTCACATTTTGCACACTCAACCCCATACAGCCCCCGCTCTAATAAGGGTTTATTATGTTGGACTGGCATTAGGAGGAACCTATAGAGCGTGGTTTTAGTACACCGAGAGAGGACTTTACTCTTCAATTGCATACTCAGCCAAAGTAGAACTTGTCGACAAGAAACTTGGACTTCAAGACTTACATACATATGTTCGATTTTTATGTTGGTTTTTAAGTATACGAAGAGCTGTACTTTCAAAACTCATATGTTAACTGTCAACAGTGTCGGGGTGCTAAGACGCGAGTGTACTGATTTTTTGTGGATAACAGGAGGTTATTCGTTTTGCTCCAGGTATCCAATCGGTCATGATTTTTATAATAAAAGTTATTTTTGGCTTTAATTTATTTGAAAAAAAAAAAAATCTCCTGAAAGTTTAAGTTTATTTTTCCAGTCAAATAATAATTGTTAATGTGTAAGTCAGTTTTATTTTTTTCGGCAAAAATAAAAAGCTTGGTTACTTAAACAAACAGTTTTCAGTTCAATTTATGGAAATTTGGTACGAATCGATTTCTCTTAACTTATAGATTTAATAATGTATTGTGTTGATACTGATACATTCTAATTCAACAAATGAGTCAAAAACTAGCTTCAGTTTGTGTCAGGATGGCGACAAAGTAAATGTCCATTCGTTATAAAATGTGTATAGTATTTCATTTGAATATTTTCTGCTAGTCCTACAGTTATATGATTTTGACTATTGTGAGCTTTAATTTTTTATTTTTTAAAGAGCAACAGAAGTTTTGTAAAATTTCTTTCAGATTCAAACTTCGCATGGGATCTAAAGTTTTCATTGTGGCCATATTATGCTTCTGAATATAATAAATAAAAATTATTCAAAATTGATTTACAATTTTTATTTTAGAAAAGGCCCCAAGAGACAAATTATTGGGAATCATTTGAAACATTTTGAAAGGTAATCCTAATCGTACTTCGAAACTTTCAATAAATAACATTTTATTTATGCAGTTCATTTCTTTAAGCAACTATTTACTTAAAAGGCAAATTGTTTCCATATTTTGGTAGGGAATATTATAACGTAGGTCCGTTTAAATACGCCTCAATGCAAAAAAAGCTCGTTCAACACTAACTTTTGTACTGAATTGGCAACTAAAGCGAGCTTCTGGAACCATGGGTACGAGTAAGTATTTCTTCCTATTCCTATTAAATTCGCGCCAATATTGATTTGCTTCTCTTTATAGGAATCAATATCGTAAAAGGCTCTTCGGAGTTCAACTTTAATCTAAGAAGAGACTCCATCGAACTACGGATTTGCCGACTAAAGTTTAAGTTTAATCAACCGAAAATAAGATTCACTGTAAATATTATTTTGAGAAAATGAGTCGCGTTTCTAAATGGAAGGGAATTAAAACGAATATTTAAAATCATTAAAAAATAACCTTTTTCAAATTTTTCATGCGACTATTGAGACCTTTTCTTTCAAAGAATCTGAGATAAAAAATTACGCCGCATTCACAATTTCTTCTTGTAAAAATCATCCAGTGGCAATTGACCACCTTGAAGCGTTAAAGCAGAGCAGACCATTTCATAGCCACCAGTACGCAATTTTTCTTTTTTGCTTTCACACGTGCATATCAAAAACTTCTCAGCTTTCACTCATACCTACATTAGCGAGCTCCATGTAGCAAAGATACCGACGCTTATTTTTTTGTGATCTGTGATCGTACTCAATCCATACGCCATTTTCAAGCAAAAAGGTCGCAGTTACAGCCTGGCGGAGGGACGCTTACAGAATCTCTCAGGAATTAATACATACGAACATGAAATTAGTAGTACTGAAGAATTACATTTTAATTGAATATTTTGATTTTATTACAAATATTGCTTTTGTAAAATATATACGTACGTAAATAAAACAAATGAATTTAATTTCCTTAAAAATTAATTCCCTAATATAATATTTACATACTTAAAAAATTCTTATCATTTAATTCCAAATTAGAATATTAATACATTTTTATTTCACGTTTTGCTTTGATTCTAATAAAATGTTACTTGAAAATCTAAACTAAATGAAAAGATTAATTTTTACATATAAAATTTACCTTTCACATTATTATTTGTTTATCGAATTTGTTAACAACTTGTTTTATCTGGCACGTGATGAAGTTGTTTTCTTCATTCTCTCGTTCTTTAGGAAAATTTAAATGTGTAATTGTGTGAGTTTTGGTCAGTACCAAGGCGAATTGAATACAGAAGGTGGCGTCTTCCGACAAGCGTTATAAGCGAACAACGCAAACAAAAAGAGGAGAAATTATATGTTTGTGAAAATTCAGTGAATGGCTTGGTACTATTGTGATTTGTGACATTTAAACTAAACCAACTAATGAAAACAAAGGGCTGCGTATCAAGTTGTGAAGGCACGAATTATAAAATGGAGGCATTTTTGCAGTTACTTTCCATTTTTATACGGATGATTACGAGGTATAATTTCTTGTGTTTAGAAGTTTCTCTTGCTTTCGTCTCCTCCTGCCCTTCTTCACAAACAAGTAATTCTCCTTCCTTTTGTTTGTGTATTCTCGGAACCCACAGCGAATTCGGAAAGCTCAATCTCTTCTTCTATCAATCTTGGGTTAGTACTGCTCTTAAGCTAACTAGTGAGGCAACGCCAAAACTGCCACAGAATTTAGCCATCCGAAAAACAATTGTGAGACTAACTTCGGCCCCACGTCATCGGCAACAGAATTTTGCCCCCTCATTTCACCCGTATTAATACTTTCGTCCAATCAGTCGTTGTCCAGACGGCGATAAAGTGACCTCAGTGAAGGCTATGTGGATTTTTTTCGTATGGTATTACCAGCACAATCCAGTTTTTTCGTAAACAGAGCGATGTCACAACCTCGGTTACGTCAGAGTATCAAAATATTGAACCTCCTGTGATTTAAAGACACGTACGAGGCGACTTTATCATCACCATCATTATCATCATTTTCGTGTTGGTGGCTAGCCATCTCTGACAAAAGCTCAACCGCTTTGATCAAATTTCGCCCGGTATCCGTGGTAACCGTACACTTTTTATCTCTTCTAAAAAACGTCAGCGTTGCGAATATACAAACATAAAGAAGGTAGCTCCTACTTTTTTGTGTATGTTCAGAGAATGGTTTGGTAATATTGTATTTTTGATTTTTGTGATTTTTAAATTAAATAAACTAATAAAAGTTAAGTGCCTCGTGTTAAATTTTGAAAGGACGAATTATAAAAATACCTTCAAGTGCAGCTTTTTCGCGTTTGACGCCCTGCCAAAAAAGGATGTGTGTGGGTAATTTCTTGCGTTTCCATTGCTTTCACTTACTCTTGCACAATCCATATCAAAGCGAGATTCTTCAATATCTCGCAAATTTGTGTCGTTGCCCCGACAGCAGAGAAAGACGGCGTGAATAAGGATCTATTCTATGAGCATTGGGCAGATACATATTTAGAAATATCAAAAAATGGGAACAGCTGAGTTCATGTGATTTCAAAAAGCTCTTTATTGTAAGTGATTTGCATAAAAAATTATAAAAATATAGTATCAAAAAGTTTCAATATTAGAAAATATTTACTAATGTAAATTTGTATAAGTCAAAAGTACTATTTTAGAGTTTACGATATTATATTATATTATCTTAAATGTTACCATATAAGGCAACATTGTAAAAGTTGATATGTACCTAAAAATACAACATGGAAAATAATGAAGGCTGTCATCAACATATTTTTGTCATAAACTTGTGTGGCTAATCCACTGACACCCAATCCACATCTTTCGGGCGACTCAACGCCTTATAATATGCACGATCTGCAGGACCTCCAGGATAAAAGAGCACACCTTCCTGGAAGGTGTAAAAATAAGACCTGAATATACGATAATTGAATAATATATAAACTTTGGTTCGCCACCGTTAGAAAGATCCTAGGGTTTATAGCAATAGCTTAGCTCTGCTATTCCCAAATGGGATCTTCTAGGGCATAAATGCTTCTTTCTAAAAGAGGTCACATTGATTAAAGTTCTAATAATTAAAGGCTAGCACAGCCCTTGACAAAAAAAGGAACTTTCTTACAACTAGTTCCAATTCTGCTAATCCGAACTCCAAACCCTCCAGAGGATAAAGACACATAATACAAAATTTCTTTTAGTGTTGACAATGGTGTAGTAAAATACATATTGAACATAACCAAAATATTACGGGAAATATTTTCTAAATACAAAAAATCGAGTTAACGACAAATGTTTAAATCTGAAATGCAGAAAACCATTCCGAAAGCCCAATGATTTGCATGTTTCGTGATCCTGCTATAGTATCTTAAAAATAGTTCTGGCACACTCTATTTGAGGGCACGTAGTCTTTCACATGAGAGCATGGCACCCATGACTTTGGGAAGGTACCCATAAGAACACACTGGAAACTGCGATAGGACCAAAATCATCTTACGATGCAAGTTGTGCCTTAGTAGATTGCCTCCAATCTGACTGATGACGATTAAAACGATAACACAGCCCTTCATCCACCATTCTTTAAGTTATTTAAAAACTAATGTACGTGGACCGCCAACCAGTCACCGTAAACCTAAGAAAACGGCAACAGTTTCACAAAATGTAATTACGGTTTCTTTCTTGTTTTTTTTTTTTGCAAAAAACTGTCAAAACATAAAAACGGATTATAAATGAAAGAAATAATTTTTTTATAAAAGAAAAAGCGTTTTGTGCTAATCAAAACACCGTGTGCCGAACAAAACTAATTGTAATATTAACTTTTTGTATTATTACTGTGCGAAGTAATATTTTAGGGCATATCCCGAGCTTTAATAAAAATATAAAAAAATAAGAATAAAATCATTAGTAATAGATTCGCCGGCTACAACATTAAATGAACTAAATGGGGTGTGAATGCTATTTTTGAGCAGATTAGAAGATTAGAAAGGCGCTTAACCTGCATTGATATAATAATGGGTTGGTTCACCGCTAAGCAGAATAGAATCAAATAGTGCTGTTCTTGATAAGAATCTTAATAGGATCGATAGACGTTGAGATATTGTTGAGCAGACAATAATACAATTTTATAGGGCTGGAATTTAGAACATGTATATTTGGGAATTTTTGACAAAGTATAATGTTTTTTTTAATGAAACTTGGTGGAGATGTTAGTGAGGTATTAAGAAACACTCTTTATAACTTTAAATTATTCGGGAAATAATAATTTTTTAATTATTTGCATTCAAAATGCCCTCGGGAACTTCACTATAATTTGCCACATTACACTCTATATTTTTTAACATTTCACTAAAATTCACCAAATATACACTCACACGCGTGTTTTTACTGATTTTTATGCTAATATTCTAATCATTTCTATTAAAATTAAATGCAAATTCATTTACCCATGCAATCACTTTCCAATTTTAAACGCGAATAAGAAGAAGATTGGAATGACAACAGTATGGTGTTGCCGGATGCCTGCAAATGAAAACAAACATGAAGTACCTGAGTTTAGTGTTAGTGATGGGGATGGGGGTTATTGTGCCTCCGTACTATATACACGCATATGACGTTTTAATTTTGGGTTCAATGGTTTTAACACGGAAAAGAGTTTTACGCAAAAATACTGTGGATTGCGTTGCCGGAGTTGGACTGATGAGGGTTATTTTTTTGAAGCGCGGCCGAAGGCCCCCCACGCGAAAAGGAGTACTACGGGAAAATACTGTGGATTGCGTAGCCGGAGTTGGACTGATGAGGGTTATTTTTTTGAAGCGCGGCCGAAGGCCGCCCTCGCGAAAAGGAGTACTACGCAAAAATACTGTGGATTGCGTAGCCGGAGTTGGACTGATGAGGGTTATTTTTTTGAAGCGCGGCCGAAGGCCGCCCACGCGAAAAGGAGTTCTACGCAAAAGTACTGTGGATTGCGTAGCCGGAGTTGGACTGATGAGGGTTATTTTTTTGAAGCGCGGCCGAAGGCCCCCCACGCGAAAAGGAGTTCTACGCAAAAGTACTGTGGATTGCGTAGCCGGAGTTGGACTGATGAGGGTTATTTTTTTGAAGCGCGGCCGAAGGCCGCCCTCGCGAAAAGGAGTACTACGCAAAAATTCTGTGGATTGCGTAGCCGGAGTTGGACTGATGAGGGTTATTTTTTTGAAGCGCGGCCGAAGGCCGCCCACGCGGAAGGAGTTCTACGCAAAATTTCTACAAATTTACAAAAACCCTTCTAGTTGACGCTCCTGTAAAATGCAAAGGAACCTGCGTATGTATACCGTTTGCTTAACTGTTATTTTCCAATGTTATACAGTTATAAACCGTAATTTTAGCCTTTAATTACTTTATTAATATCATTGTTTTTAAGTTGAAATGAGTTGTATGTTTTTATTTTCAAAAATATTTCTCAACTTTAAATTACAGCAAAAAATACTGCAGTTTTACAATGAACCTTCCACTGAACATCCCTGCGTGCGAACTTCGTTTTCATTTCAGGTGTATGGCAACACCAACTTTTCGCTAAATTAGAGAACTTTAATGTTAAATTACTTAAAAACTATAAGCCTCCGGCAGGTTCTGTTTTCAGTTTTAAGACAGGGATACACCCCTCTATCACCCCCTTTTAACCGTTTTTTTTCAAAGCCATATACATTATACTAAAGTTTTCCCTTTTATAGGTTAACGGCAACTATGAGAACACATTCAAAACTTGACTTTAAAGAGCAGAATAGTCCATAAAAACTCACTAAACAGAGTCAAGTGTAACAACAGCAAACAGTGTAACACAAAGACCTTTACCGCAAGTATACACCCTTATTACAATTGGAACTCAACTTCAGGATACCAAAGGACCTTGGAATAGCCAATAAAGGAGCTCCTCACCTCCAGGGAGACCTGTTGCACCGAAACCAGCCGTGAAAATGAAAGTAGATGGTAGTATCAAAAGTCGGCGGGAAAACTAGCACCACCTGGCAGTAACACCTTTAAAAGGGGACCTGTGTCATCAATAGGAGCATTTCCGAAACAAAAAAAAAAACTATTCAACATCGAAATAACTATCCCGGGTGCACGAAATGTTCTTTCTGGTGTCTGTGAATCTGCAGAAATTGCCCTCATTTTGTAACGAACGCACCACCAACATATTTAATCGAGAAATAACGCCTCGTATCCAAGTACACCCTACCTGATGTGTTTGACAAAGAATTAAATTACTTTAACATTTTGAAAACACACAAGAACAAACAAATATTTCATAAATTCCACTCATGCAAATCATGCAATACCAAGTAACCCACCATTCTCAGTATAGATCGTCGCAGGAACTGTTCTAATAAAGGATAAAATTAGTGAACGCTTTTTCAAAATGCGGGGAATGGCACTGAAACAATATTTTATGCTTTACCTGGACTTCAATCTTCAGCAATATATGTGACAGCAATATATGTGACGATATGCCGAAGGAATTGGGTGCGGTAATGGGTGGCAAAAACATGTCATCACAATAAAGTTAAATACCAAAATTTCTTTAAAAACTAAAGCCCTTAGATAGTACTGCCTACCTTAAAATCTCTTTCGAAGAAGTCTCCCTATTTATTTGAACCTCTGAACGCTAAAATTACCATCAAAGCTTCAGTACGGGCTGAGATAAATATACACCTTTTCTGGGTGTTTGCCATTGCCTGCGGAGGGGCGACCGGTATTAGAAAAAACTTTTTCTTCATTTTGGTGTTTCACCGAGATTCGAACCTACCTTCTATCTGAATTTCGAATGGTAATCACGCGCCAACCCATTCGGCTACGGCGGCCGACCAGATAAATACCACAACGAATAATCTAATATATGTAAATTAATTATATGTGTTTTTCACAGGATTAGGAGTTCCTATATACACTGTGTATTTCTGTGTATTTACTCTATTAGTATTAGGACACGCGGTGTTGCGCGTAATGCGCGTTGTAATTCGCGAGGTGACAACCGTCGGCGTTTATTTCCAAAACTCAACTAACTTCTAAATGGCAATAATTCTTATACGTAAGCTAGCCCTAAGCTCTAAAGACGCTGGTCTTGAACTTTACTGCAAGGAATCATATTTCGTGGCGAGCCATAGCTCGCAACATTGTTGTGCATCGACGTTACTTTACGTTTCTGCTGATGTTACGCGATTTCTATGGGAACTGTTGGTTTTTCATCTTATCATGCGCTCACTGGATGATCGGCGTGGTTTCTTTTGCTTAGATGTTCACTCGTGTTAACTCCTCCCTCACTTAAATGGAAGACGTTCTCGGATTTCTTGAAACCATCGATTATAGTTTGAAGGTTACGCTGGCGTCTGTTTCTCTGATACCTTTGGTAGAGTTTTGTTACGGCATAGCAGAGGATGGTTTACTTTTACCTCGTCGTCAAAAGTGATGAGAAATGTCCCGTTAATAGCGTACTCGTTGATCGTAGCTGTTCCAACATTAATGATAATGACGCCGTCATCGATGATCGTTAAAGGCTAGAGATGGCTGGGTCGAGTTGAACAGTGTGCAGTACCTCCTGAGTGTAGTTGTTGTGCGCATGTTGTATAGGGAGCTTTTTGTTGCTGTAAGGGCAGTACTGCAGTTTCCAATCGGCAATGCCTGATTACCACAATCCGCTATTTTGTTGTCTTCAGCGAAGTTAATTATAATGCCATTGTGTTGAGCAGGGTGTACGATTATTCTTCTATATTACATACTATGTTAGGCTTAGGATATTTTATGATAAAATGTAAGAAATTATTACACTGTGTGACAAAAAAAAAAAAAAATTAAATATACTTTTATGGAGACCAAGTACAACTTGTAGGTATAGTAAAACTAAGAAAAATGGTATAGGAGAAATTTCCAATACACCCCCAAAATCTCATTTTATGGCCATAAAACCGTTTTTCAGTAGGTTGATGTGAAGAATCACTCCCAACTTCGCCAATTTAAATCCGATTTCGAATTTGTTTTCTTAGTTCGAAAGAACAAAAACAAGCCTTTTTGACAGTGTGTTGACAATTTTTCTGAAATGACAACTGACGAGATTGTAGGCGCAAGTATTTGGATTTTTTTTAATTTTTCTCTATTTTTTCAACTTGGACATAATTTTTACGATATTATCCGATATTGAGGATTTTTTTAGTACACTACTGTTATAGTAAATTTAATTTTGCGTCGAATGAGCTATATTTGACTGTAATTGAATCAAAATTAATAGAGTTGTTTGAGTTTTAAGATTTTATGGTCATAAAATGAGATTTTGGGGGTGTATTGGAAATTTCTCCTATACCTTTTTTCTTAGTTTTACTATACCTACAAGTTGTACTAGGTCTCCATAAAAGTATAAAATCACTGTCGCATAGTGTTATTTAGTAAAACTTTGATTTGAGCTACTTCCGTTAAGTCAGTAATAGTGATATTTGTAGAGTGTTCATTGATAATGTTTTTTAATCATTTGAGTCTAATATGGCGGGATTAAAAATTCCAATTTTAGAAAGTGTAACTGATAACATTAGTGCTTCTAATTCTGAAATAATTATTCGGTTTCTTGAAAGTAATGCTCGTACAATTTTTCTGTGTTAATTTGCTTTCTCTCCATGTCTTTAACTAAAAGGTTTACTACGCTGGTTAGTTTATTAATTTATCCTGCATTTTTGTATTAATGGTTATTTGTCTATCTTCTGATTCTACAAGTTCTTTCTGTGGTTTTCAAAATCGTCAAAGTCCGGAGTACCAGCTACAACTTTTAAAGCGGTACCTAACAGGTTTATACTCCTAGCATGTCTGTGGTGAATGTTTACTGTAGCTGTTAGAGTTTCTATGTGTAATATGTCTGAGTCTAGTATCTGTCTCATGTGTAATTGTGGGAATTGGTTTCTTAATTTTGACGTGATAACGTCTTATAATTCGATTTAGCCGGCTGCACGCACGAAAAAATGTGTCGTTACCATGCTCAATCGTCGTTACCTTGCTCATGCGTCGTTACCTTGCTTGAACAAAGAGCGCAATCGGCCCCCGCATTCGGCAACGTTCGACATCTGCACACCTACTTGAGTGAGCATATATATGTATGTATCAGCGCATATGTATGTATATAAATTCACATATTTATATTTGCATATGCCTTCTTATTGCTTATTATTAATTTGAGTGTAGTGTACATCATCATCCTTACCGAATTTATAATTAGTGACTAGTTGTTAAGGTATTATTAAGGTATTATTTTAATGTTTTTATTATTAATTTATTATTAGGTATATATGAAGGAAAAAAATATATGTTAATATTTACCACATACCTTATCAGATATGTTGTATACTAATATATGTATATAAACATGAATACATGAATATACTTTGGTGCAATTTTCATAGACTAATATATGTACATGTGTACGCGCCAATTCTATATGTATATATAATATATAATACATATAAACATGCATGCATATATTCAATTTCGAGCAATTTTCAAACAAAAAGAACAAATCTATATGTAAAGATGCATACAAGTCATATGGACATATCAAATGTACGAATCTATTCTGTACGCAAGCAAATGTAAGCTAAGTGATTGAACTGCAAGCGAGAGTGCGGAACGAACGACAAATCGGCCCCCGCGTTCGGCAACGTTCGACATCTGGCTTTGTCCTACTTGAGTGAGCATATATATGTATGTAGAGTAGAATGGGGCAAGATAGGTCATTTTTTTTTGGAGAGCTCTTGCTACGGTGTTTTTGCATTGATTTTGAAAAATAAGCAAGATTTTGAAAGGTTATTTATCTGCTAACATTTTGGTTATACTGACTTATGTTTGGCTAAATATTTTTTGGAAGCTGCATTCAATAAGACAAAGGTACTTTTTTTCGATATTTTCAAAATCGGGGGGCACGATAGGTCACTATGTGTGAGAGGAAAAGAACAATGTACATGGCTTGGAAATTAACGTTTTAACTTTTATTTATAGAGTATGAACACTGCACATGTTATAAAAGTTAGGAATTTTTCTTTAATTCATCACGCGAGCACGTAATGTTTCGAACGGAATTTTAAATTGTTTAGAGGCTGATCGAACACTAGCGCCATCTCGGACTGCCGCGATTGCGTTTTTTACATCCTCTTCATTTCGTTTCGGCGTTTTTCGCACATAATTACGCACCATTTTGCTGCAAAAACAATTAAAATTTATTTTATTCAATTAAAAGTAGTGACCTATAATGCCCCCAGACGGCTGACCTATAGTGCCCCCAAGCACATGTTTTATGTTAGTGTCGATATTTTTTTTTAAAACAATAATATCAAAAAACTAACACATTATTCGTGTTCAGCATTATTTTCTACGTAAAATAAAACTCACCTGACAAATATTTACATACATTAAATGCACTGCACCGTAGAATAAAAAAAATGCTATGTCGGAGAAAAGCTCACAAAAAACTAAACGACGCCAGAACTAGGATAACTAATGAATGGTGACGGCCGAAATGACAGTCGCAAACGTTGTTCCCCACAACGTATTCAATTCACATAAGACGAGTGACCTCTGCAAAAACAGTGCGACGAAAACCCCACCTACCTATTGTGCCCCCATACCTATCTTACCCCATTCTACTCTATATGTATGTATATGCGCATGTATATATAAATTCACATATTTGTATTTGCATATGCCTTCTTCCTGTGTGCATGGTAATGAACCATTTCCCTGTTGAGAATAGGAGATGATAGGAAAAGTAGGAAATGAAAGGGGGTGTTTCGAGTGTAATGTGTCTTGAAAAAAGCAAATCGCTGATTAGTGTTGTTGACTTATTAACATCTGATGCACAATCGAAATTGAACATACCTTTCATGAATTTGATAAATGTTTCGTCATTTTTCACGCTTGCGTAAATGTAACTTGACCTGTTCCATTGCGATTCCATTTACCTCCTTTTCTATATCCATACAAAATATCTATCAAACAAATAAAATTAAAATTTTGTTTTGAAAATTGCAACCATTCCATCAGTATTTCCTTATGACGTTGTCACGTTAAACTATCGTCAGTAAACCAACTTTACAGACAACCTCTTTTTCTGTATATTTTATTATTGCAGAGTATAATGTTACAATAAATTAGTAGAATGTTTTAAGTACTGGAAGTCCGTCCAAATGGTTACGTCCTCATCCATGTAGTTTGCGTTAGAATAGTCGGTAAGTTTTGCTATTGTCATAGTGGCCAGAAGGAGTGTAACCGAAATCCTAAGAAATAAGAGAATAGAGAGAAAGTTAGTGCTAATGTTTATCTTAAATTGTCCTTGTGGACCATTCTCCCTTTAACTAAGACAGTTGTCCACAAGTCTGCATCGATTTTATTTTCGGTGTACAGAGGTGTTAATATGTTTCCTAAACGTTTATTCGTTTTTACAAGGACTGTGTCACCTACTCGAAACTGTCTGTCATGTTTTGTTTCGTTCACTCTGTTCAGCTGGAGTTTGTTGTGCTTTGTGAACTCTATTTTTTATTTCGACCTCTGGTTCTGGGGAGGATGAGTGGATTATGTCAATTGGTCGTTTGTTCGTCACTGAGTGGATCGAGTTGTTGTATTCGGTAGTTGCTTGAAATATCGTTTCAACAGTATCGATAATTTTTCTCTGAGCTACTACGCATCTCGCAATGTCATTGAGGGTACTATGGAATCTTTCTACCTGTTCATTGGATGTGCTATTAAGTGGTGGAACATTTACAATTTGGATGTCATATTGGTTGTGTAGCAATGATTTTATTGTTTCTGATTTTAAGGATGGCTCGTTATCGCAATATATCGTCAGGGTATGATGGTAGAAATTGATAAGTTGTAAAATAGCTGATTGTATATCAATTATTGTTCTTGAAGCGATGGGTTGGACAATTGCAAATTTTGAAAATTTATCTGTACAAGTGTGGAAATACTTTTTATCGGTTGAGTACACATCAATATGCAGCATTTCATAGGAGGGTATGGGTGTCTCCAAGTATTTGTCTTTGTGGGTGGCGGTTGTACTTGGCTGTTTGACTAATTTTACAATTTGAAACAACCTCGATTGCTAATTTGGTCATTTTCGGGAAAAAGTAGTTTTGTAAAATCTGTTTAACATTCTCTTGGGCCGCCCTGTGAGCTCTATTGCGTAATAGTATCAATTGTCGTCGGTAGACATCCCCCGTAATCGTTTCATTCGGTTTCAGTAGCTCATAATACACAACACCCAGCTGGTCCCACCAGATACACAGCATAACCTTCAGGCCATGAATATTCTGCGCCGACGTCGATGTTGAAGCATGGCCAGGGTATCCATACGTTGCCCGACGTTTTGGATTGTCGTAATGGACCCACTTTTCATCGCCAGTCACAATTCGATGCAAAAAACCCTTTCTTTTGTGCCGTTGAAGCAGTTGTTCGCATGCCATAAAACGGCGTTCAACGTCTCTTGGCTTCAATTCATACGGCACCCAATGGCCTACCTTTCGGATCATTCCCATGGCTTTTAAACGTTTGGAAATGGTTGATTGATCAACTCCCAAAGTTTTTGCAACCTCTTCTTGCGTTTGAGCCGGATCTTGATCGAGCAATTCCTCCAATTCGGTATCCATGAACTTTGGCGGCGCACCCTCGCGTTCTTCGTCTTCCAAGCCAAAATCACCACTTTTAAAGCGTGCAAACCACTTCTGGCACGTTCGCTCAGATAGAGCATGCTCACCATAAACTTCCACCAAGATACGATGACTTTCGGCTGCTTTTTTCTTCATATTAAAATAATGAAGAAGAATTCCCCGCAAAAACACATTATTTGGCACGAAATTCGACATTTTCAAGTGTGGTAAAAATATTGTTGTTTACGCTTCAAATAAAAAACTTATACTGACGTTTGTGCCTTACGACAGTAGCTCTCCAATGAATGTTTGGAAATGTGGATCGATGGAATAATAATCAAGTTACGCCATCTGTTGTAAAACCGCACGAACTTATAAATAGACCTATTAGTTGGTTGTTCATAATTTCGAATTGCTTCCACTTTATTGGGACATGTTTTTATACCACTGCTTGAGACAACAAATCCTAGGTACTCTACACTTTCCTTAAAAAAGTGAGACTTTTCGCGCGGAACTCTCATGTTGGCATCGTATAGTTTGCCTAAGTCCCATGCGATATGCTTGACGTGGTTTTCCATGTTTTCAGAGAAAATGATTACGTCATCAACGAAAACATACCAAGATTTTCCTATATGTTCTCTGAGAACATCATCAATGGCTCTCTGGAAAATGCTGGATGTATTTTTTAGGAAGGTAAAATCTGGTGAAGGTAATAGGCGGCCGACGTAGCCGAATGGGTTGGTGCGCGACTACCATTCGAAATTCACAGAGAGAACGCCCGTTCGAATCTCGGTGAAATGGCAGGAAATGGCAAACCTCCGAGTGTATTTCTGCCATGAAAAAGCTTCTCTCAAAAATATCTGCCATTCGGAGTCGGCTTGAAACTCTAGGTCCCTCCATTTGTGGAACAACATCAAGACGCACACCACAAATAGGAGGAGGAGCTCGGCCAAACACCCAAAAAGGGTGTACGCGCCAATTATATATATTATATATATAAAATCTGGTGAAATCCGGATTTTAGATCTAGGGTTGTGAAGTATTTTGCTGTACCCAAATTTGATAGTATCGAAACAATATTTGGAATGGGGTGTTTACCGTCTATTTTTTTCAAATTTAGTTTCCTGAAATCTGTAACCAAACACTTCTTTCTATTTCCCTGTTCATCGGCACCTTTTTTGTCTACTACGCAAATAGGATTGTTGTACGGCCATCTTTTACCATCATTTAGCAAGTCCTAGGTTTCTGTATTTACAAATTCTGATACGCCCATTGGGTAAGGATATAAATTTGAATATATAGGCTCTTCTTTCTCTGTTAGGATAGTTCCAATGATGTTATTGTTTTTGGAATGCTTCGTTTGGTTCCGCAAAAACACCCGTCCGGTTTCCTAACATTTGGGCATTTCTCCAATGTCGAATGCGACATTCGTACGCATTCAAAGTGAAAAAAAACATATACCAAAACATTATTTTATTTTGACAAAGGGCGAAAGCTATAGCACTTGATTAGCACTATGATTGGTGCTAAGGTTGATTTTGGGAAATTGTTTGTTTTCAAGATAATTACAAAAAACCAAGCCATTCGCATGCGACAAAAACAGAAGTCGCTTTCAAAGCAAAAAAATCAAATACTTTTTTCAGCGAAACCTGAAGAAATATATTAATGCGACTAATTTTTAAATGTTATGCATTGATGTATCTTAATAATGCTTTTTATTTTATTCAAAAATATTAAGTACTTTATGCATGCGACATTTTGTTCCATCATACTTTTTATGTTTATTTTTTTACTTTTTATGTAATTAGACATGAAAAAGATGATTATCAATGATTTTTAATATATTCAATATACTTATTTTCTCAACCAAAATTATAAACTTAACAAAATATCTTCAATAAAGAAAAACAAAAATAAGTATATTAATCTTATATACTATGTAAAAACAAAGAACGGAAACTAACTTAACTGAGAATAGTATTACTAATGTCAAATAAAGTTCTTTTAATGGAATATGCAGTCCTAGCTGCTTCTAACTGTTGGCCATCGCAACAAAACGAATGCAACTGGGATATACCAGGAATATTTTTCACTTCCTTCCATTTTTCGTCCAACTTATAATGAAGAGGCAAATTTTCAATTTGAGCAGATGGCATAAAATACATTTTAATTCCATTTGTGTTGTTTTGTGCACATTGATAAAACGATAGTGCATCTGGTAAAACAACGTTTTTAGATTTTGTTATTTGCCACACTTTTCTTTTAATGACGGCTCCAACTCCATCAACGGCTCCCTTTCCGTGAGAACTGGCATTACTAGTCATTAACATAAAGCGCTTAGCTACTAATTTGCCTTCAATTATAATGGCGTCTTTCTTTCCCGAAGCTTGCACACTAATATTATCATTTTGATAAAAAGCATTGATGGCATTAATTAGGCTTTCTGGTACGGTTCTGCTGGATTGGTTAACGTTTTACTTTTCTTCAAACTGCTTATATTTTTTTACCAGGACTTCAAGAACTTTTAGCCTTCTGTGCATGTCTTTTGGCATCGCTTTCTCTCCTTTTTTAACAGCTTTCGCCAAGGTTTGTCTACATTCGTAAGATGCGTTTTGGCTTTGACGTGCATATGACATTCCATTTTCTATGAGTTTTTGGCGCCTCTCTCGTTGTCGTATGCGATTATATTTCCGTTTTTCTTGAATTATATCTTCTTTGCCTTCGGCCAGTGCTCTCTACGTCTGTCTAGCTTTCCGCATTCTTTCTTTGTTTCTTAATTTATAGTTTTGTAATTTTGTTTCATCACCCTTTAACCTTTCTTTCCACCGTTTACAGTTCGCCTTATTTTTCTCGCCGCCGTTTTTACTCATCTACATTCAAAAATTTTATATTTTGTATTTACATATACAGTCGAACTTCTCTACAGTGAACTTCCATATAATGAAGCTCTCCTTATAATGAACTGGTTTCGAAGACACTGCTTTTTCGTTCTACTTTCGGTGTATTTTTGTCTCCTTATAATGAATTTCTATATCGTGAAGTTTTCTATATAATGAACCAATTTTACAGCTGGAAATTCAAGCGTCCTAAGTTTTTGTCTCCATATAGTGAATTTTTTCAAAAGTTTTCTGTTGCAAAAAATTACAGTTAGTTGGACAAACTGTAATGAGGGGAATCCCAAAATTAAAACAGAAAGAGCTGAGCTATTACAGTTTTATTCAGTGATTGAAGTTAAAATGACGCATCGAAGCAGCATTTCGCTTGAAAAAAAGTTATTAATGATTAACAAAGTTAATGTAGGAAAGAAAAAAAAAAGATATTGCCAATGAATTCGGAGTTCTTCCCAGCACTTTATCAAATATTTTAAAAAATAAGGAATTGATTTTAAAAAATGCGGAGGATTTGGCAGTAAATACCAAACCCAAAAGACTTCGACCTTGTCATTTTGAGGATATTGACGAAGCAATGCTGAAATGGTTACTCGTTGCACGTGGTAAGAATCTCCCTTTATCTGGACCATTATTGAAGCAAAAGGCCAAAGATTTTGCGGAAGCACTAGGACACCACGAATTTGAGGCAAGTACAGGTTGGTTAGACAAGTTCAAAAGTCGGCATGGCGTTATTCAAAAGACATTATGTGGGGAAAGTGCTGACGCCAACATAGAAAACCGTGATGAATGGGTAACGAACGTCTTACCGAAATTAATTGAAAATTACAACATTAACGACATTTTTAATGCCGACGAGACTGCTTTGTTTTTCAAATGCTTGCCAACTAAAACACTGGCATTCAAAAATGAAAAATGCTTTGGTGGGAAGCAAAGCAAGGAGAGAATAACTGTCCTGGTGGGAAGCAATATGACTGGATCAGAAAAGCTAAAATTGCTGGTAATCGGAAAGGCCAAAAATCCGAGGTGCTTCAAGGGAATAAAATCTTTAGGTGTCGATTAACAAAAAAGCATGGATGACCAGTGAGATTTTTACGAAATGGATAGTAAAACTCAACAAAAAATTTTGTGATCAAAACAGAAAGGTGTTGTTTTTTGTTGATAACTGCACTGCCCACCCTAAAGATGTAAGGGACAAGTTGAGAAACATTCATCTCGCTTATTTTCCTCCCAACATGACTTCATTACTGCAACCAATGGACCAAGGCATTATCTACAACATGAAACAACATTACAGAAAACGAATTTTAACGAATATATTGACTCAAATGGATGAGGGAAATTCTGTTATGGCCATAGACTTGCTGCCAGCAGTTCGAAATCTTAGCAATGTATGGAATGTCTATGTTAAACCAGAAACAATTGCCAACTGTTTTAAAAAGGCTGGATTTTCAAAAGATGCTATGCAGATTCCATTTGAGCATTGGGATGAAGAGGACCTTCTTTCAATATCGGATTTTGCTGCTTTACAGTCTTCATTTAAAAAAGTAGCAAATATCGAAGCATCGTTTGATGACTACGTAAATGTTGATAATGGTGTGCAGACTTGGGGCAACCCATCCGAAGAAGATATTCTCAACAGCATTTTTGAAAGTCGCGGAGTTCCAGCTGAACCTAGTAAGCATTTATCTTTTTATAGTCAAACAAAAATTTAATATGTAAATATTATTTCATATAACGATGAACACGATTTGACCGTTGAAGAATTGGCAGAAACTGAGGAGGCATTACCTACGTTGATATAAGCTGCTTCATCCATTAGCGTAATTAGAACCTTTGTGGAAATGAGGAGTGACGTGCCGATTAATGTTTTCAACTCTCTACATGATTTGGAAGCTTTTATTGAAAATGAAAAATGGAAGACTGTAATTCAAACCAAACTCACTGATTATTTTAAATAAAATTACATAAAAAATCAATGTTTCTTTATAATGAAGTTTCTATATAGTGAAGTGATTTTCAGGTCCCGTGCGGATTCACTATATGGAAGTTCGACTGTACTAATAAAGATATTTTCGAACGAAAATTTATTTTGAATCAGTACAAAGAGCAAAGCGCTGATTATTTTCCAGCAAAGTTTTGGGTATTTAATTAGCAATAAAAATATCTATTTGCTACTAATATTTGATGCAAATTGTACAAATACCTTCGACTCACTGATAACAAATGTTCTTTTTCAATGTCGCACGCGACATCGAGTTATACGGTAAATCAAAGAAAAAATTTACCGTAATTGGCAATCGCATCGTTCCTTTTACATTTTTCTTACATTCTTTACATATAAACCGAGATTTAAAAACGCAAATGTCACGGCATAATATGTACATATATCTCATCAAGATCATTAATCAAAACAAAACATGCAACAGAAATGTTTAAAACGGAACTTTTGCACTGGTTCGACTTTGCATTCGAATATTTCAAAATGTGGTATGTACAAATGTAAAATTTGTTTACATTAGTTACATTTGATAGATTCCCTATAAAAATATGTTAAAACAACATAATTTTATAGACTTTCAATTTTTTGGCTTCGGTTGACATTTCTGTGGAAATGCCCATATGTAAGTTGAAACTTTGATATAGACTGAGCGACTTGTATTTCTTCAATATTTGTAAAGTTCACTGCAGCACATTTTTAAAATTGAATTGTTTCGGAACGGCAATTTGTAATTAACTTCCTATTTTTGAAGTCTAGTAAAACATCACTTTGTTTAAGTAGGTCAAGTCCAACTATGCCGTCAAATGTCGTGAGGTTTGGTAGTAAGAAGAATGTTATGTTGGTATTAAAAAAATGCATAGTACATTTCTTGTCTATGACGTTATAGCCATGAGTTGATTTTACTCGAAAAGGTTTATTTAGTGGGGTGATTACTTTAGTTCTTTTAATGGTTTTACATAGTTTTCGAAGCTCCTGTATTTATCAGTAATTTAATCCTTTTCCCTGCTACTGCTCTTTCAATGAACGGAAGCAAGGAGCTGTGCCTAAAAAATTAATTTGGTCATAGTATGTAAGGTCGTCGTCAGTGTCATCTACTTCGGCGTCCGCGTCAGTCTGGTATTCTTGGTCATCTTGTTCAGGTATGTTGTCATCTCTCTCTACATGATTAACTCTTTGCTGTTTCGGTCCTGTGAACCGTGCACTACTATTGTTTGGCCGTTTATTTGTTTGTCCCTGATTGTTATATTGAGTGTTCTGTTGTTGAACTGGCCACTGGGTTTGTCTCTGAGTCGCGTTGTTTTGTTGGTAATGGGTAGTCTGTCTAAACCGGGTGTCTACCTCCATTGGTTGGACAGGTTCTTGTTTCTGTGAGAATTCCTGTTTCTTGTAATGTGGGCTCTTCCCTTGTTGTCTGTATCTCGAGTCTGGTACTATACTATTTTCCCTGCTTTTCTTCCGAATTAATTAATTAATAATAAGAAATAATTAATTGAAAGAATTTTTCTTGCACGTACAGGTTGACGTGTCTCTTTTTCAGTCACTGGCACAAAATACAGGCGCCAGTGTGATTTTTAGTATGCTCTTATTGCGTGTATTCGCCCGATATTTCACAGTACCTGCTACTCAATATCTTGAAATGCCATAGGGGAATTTTGTTTTGCACTACGAATAAAAACAGGAGAGTTATATTATATCAATCTAATTTTGGCGCCCTCCTGGTCTGTTAAATTTTTTAATACTCGATAGTAATTGAACAAAAACAAAAATAGTAATAAAACAAATTCATAGATGCACATAAAAAACATATGGGTGGCCGGGAAAATATTTAAGTACAAAAATCCAAATCAATGACGCTGTCAAAAATCAAGTCTGCTATGTGTTTACTTGATTAATGAATCCAAATTAATCGATCCGTACAGCAATAATAATGTATACAATTAAGTGTAAAAAACTTGAGTACACGGACCACAATTAAAAAAATCCTGCAACTTCACACCAATGGTAAAGAGTTATAACTGACCGGTGTTGATTTTCGGTTTGATTTCGTATAAGAAAGTGCAATTCGCACTGAAACGATGCGACACTCGCACCGGTTCGGTGTAAATCTGTGCTGCACCTTGCGCAAAGTCACATACTACTCGCACCAAATAGGTGTTAGCATCACACTCGATCGGTGTGGCTTACAAAAATCGCACCGATTTAATGTGATAGTCCGCAACAGTTTTTAACTGTATGCGTAATATTTTTGTGAGAACACTTTTTCTTCCAAAAACCAGTCGATTCTGTTACATATTTCTGGGACGTTAAGAAAATCAATTCTTTACAGCAATCACTAAGCGAATACTCGTACTAATTTTGTAATTGCGATTTCGCTCATTGATCGCAAACAAAACCTGACATACTTTTTTCAACAAGTGGTAGGATATTGGCATGCTGTGCGAAATAAATGCTGTGCAAAGTATGAGTGTTCACTGTATCTGAAATGTTTGTATCATTCAGCGTTTTGTTAGGGCCTAAAATGACCTAAGTACATATAAACATATAACTTCTGAGTATGTTAACATAAAGATTATATTTTTCAGTTTTTTTACTATGTTCACTTTTGAACTATAATACTTCAATTTTCATTTCATTTTATGTATCTATGTATTGAGTATTCAGGATTTCATGTATTTTGTAACTTTCCGAGAGTAGTGTGTGAATAATGTCCTTTTGGGGGAACATAAATACACATGAAATCTTTACTATGTGCTACTGTTCATGATAAAAAACAAGTATATTCGATATTATTCTATTTTTCAAAAAATAATGTAATAAAATACCATGAAAAATTCGACTTTTATGAAGTGCAGAGATTTTTTCATCCTCATACTATGTCATGTATTGAGCCCTACTAGGGGTTTACGCTACGTGAGATATACAAAAGGCGCTAAATTGCCACCTTGCCTCAGGCGCTGAAAAAGCTCGCTACGCCTCTGTCTTCCAGACTCTGATAAACCGTTTAACTTAATTACAGATGATTCAACCTGGAACATTGGAGGAATATTATTGTATGGAGAAGCACGAAATGATCGACCAATCGCTTGAAATTTAAATGAAATTTGAATAGGTTGAGCCAAGGAGCACCAGGAGATTTGGTGGCTTCTAAGAAGTTTGACAGCTTTCTGTTCGGACTTGTTACAAAACACTTTGCAGTTCTGCAGCGTTCCAGACCGGGCCATCGCTCTTTATGTATGTTGTCTAAATAATCGCTGATCCAATTCATGATTCCTGCGGAACTGATTTCGATTATTGGCTCTGGCCCTTTGGGGAAACCGTTGATCCATGGTTGGCCAATTCATCGGCAATTTCGTTTCCTTGAACACCGGAGTATCCTGGAACCCATATAAGTAAAAGCCTGTTTTGTCTTGCGACAGAATTAAGCTTCTTCTTACATTCTTGAACAATCTTTGAGATTTGCTTCGCGTTCTCCAGGGCCTTCAGTGCAGCCTGACTGCCACTGAAAACTCCAATCTGTTTCCCGCTCCATCTCCTCTCGATTATCCATTCGGCTACTTTTAGCATGGCAAAAACTTCCGCTTGGAAAACATTTGCCATTTCCCCCAGAGCATAGTGATACTTATTACTATCGTTTAAGTACCATCCGGCTCCAGACCCTATTTCATTCTGGGACCCATCGGTAAAGAAAATATCCGTCAAACCTCCCTGCATGCATTCAGAATTGCTCCATTGTTCACACAATATAACATAATATTTCCTTCCAGATGAAACTGTGTGTATCAGGTCGTCTTTAGGTGCCAAAAACAGTGTATACTGCTCAGTTAGCAACTTAAAGATTTCTCTGTGTCCCGAAGTTCCGTCTTCGTGCCACAAACCATATTGTCGTCCGTGTATCGGTCATTTGTCTGCGTATGTGAAATCTAACTGGTTCATGATAGCTTTAAAATTCATACGAGTGTAAAAGGAAGAGAGAACCATATCAGCTAAGTTCTTAACTTTATTTCTTAATATTCCTAAAGCTTGATAATGTTTTGAACCATCGTCATATTTTTCGTATACTTTGTAGGCGGCATGTGAGGAATGATAGGTTTCATTATTTCCCTCAAAGTCTGGCAAGGAATTTATAATGTCAAGAGTCTCGTTGCATACGACGCTTATTCTTATTTCACCATCCTTGAATGTCCCTATTTCGGGAGTGGTGATTTTTACGCTATTTATAGTTTCTTGGATACTCCTTAGTTTTATTTCAAAACTCCGCTCCTGGGCGGTTAGTACGCTTGTAACTGCACCCTCCACTATAGCTTTTAGTTGTTCCCTAGTCATTGCCATTGTTAACTTTTTGTTTCTTCTTAATTTTTCCTGGTGTTGTGTTTTGTTAAGTTTCTGGAATTTAGTCACCAAATCTTGTATTTCACTATCACTCATAACATTCAAGACAAGACATGGGCATTCTATTTGTAACTACTTATGTATCTTGGTAACACACAACTATTGGAATTGTATTTTTAGTGTATTTATAAAAATTTTAATTAATTATTATTATAATTTTTTTTTTTTGAATTTTGCAAAATTTTTGTATTGTTTTTATAAATATATTTATTTTTTAACGAACACCCTACTCACATGTTCTTATAATATGTTAGTAAACTTGTGCTGCTGTGCTTTCTTGTCGTCTTCGGTTGATGTATTTGGTGTGATTGATGTATTCGCTTCTGATAAGCGTCTCTGCTGTCTTCACTTCTGGTAAGCTTTTCTCTTGTGTGATCGATGCCTTCGCTTCTGATTAACTTTTCGTTTTGCACTTTTATAAATGTGTAACTTTTTTTTATTTATTTTTTCCACATTGTATTTTTTTACGCGGGAAAAAAATGTATTTCGCGGATTCTATTTGGGTGGGCGCCAATTAATTATTCACAGGATTAGGAGTTCCTATATAAACTGTGGTGTTGCGCGTAATGAGAAGACTTTGTAATTCGCGAGGTGACGATCGTCGGCGTTTATTTCCAAAATTCAACTAACTTTTAAATGACGTTAATTCTTCTACGTAAGCTAGCCCTAAGCTCTAAAGACGCTGGTCTTGAACTTTACTGCAAGGAATCATATTTCGTCGCGAGCCATAGCTCGCAACATTGTTGTGCACCGACGTTTCCGCTGCCGCTATGCGGTTTCTGTGGGAACTGTTATTTTACGTTTCTGCTGATGTTACGTTGCATCTTATCATGCGCTCACTGGATGATCGGCTTGATTTCTTTTGCTTAGCTGGTCACTCGTGTTAACTTGTTCACTAAAAGCTAGCCATACCTCGCAAACTGAAGGGGGGAAAAAATACAAACAAATTGTAGAACTACACGATGAAGGCATCATATGCGCTTTAAAATGTCCCCACAACTCTTTTATCTGGATAATTCCAAAGAAATCTCAACCTTCGGCTGAAAAGCAATACAGCAGAATACAGAATGGTCGTGGATCTCAAGCGTTTGAATGCAATCACCATACCTGATGCTTATCCAATCCCAGACATAAATGCAACGCTAGCCAGCTTAGGGAACGCAAAATATTTTACAACTAATTACCTCACACTTTCATGACATCACAGTAAAGCAGTTGGACACACCGAAAACCGCGTTTTCGTCTATGAACGTGCTTTTGGGATACGTACATAATTACTTAGGTTGGGATGAAACCGAATTCCTCCAAGGTTCACGCTCTAGAGATTCTTTCGCCTTCACAAAGATTCAAAGTAAGCTTGTTGGGAATGGCATCATACTATCGAAATTTATTCGAGATTACGATTTAGCATATCTCATGCGGTGTGCAAATACGGAGGTTAAAGTGAACCAATAAAGGAAAATACGCATTCAACTGAACTTTGATGCTCTCGAGGTATTCGATAATTTGAAAAAATTGCTTGTTTCTTCAAATATTCTTGCTCTTCCAGCAGTGGAGTAGCGAGGGCGAGGCGAGTGAGGCGGCCGCCTCAGGCGCCAGACCAAGAGGGCGCCGAAGTCGTACGGATATAATATAGAGCTTTTTTTCGTGGTGCGGATCAAATCCACTTATGGTCATCATGGCCCATCCTGGTAATGAGTGGCAGGTACTGGTGAATATCGGGTTAATACACGCAATTGGTTTATACTCAAAACCACATCGACGCCCATATTTTGTGCTAGTAACTTAAAGACACTTTGCCATCGATTATAGTAAAATTAAAAAGAGGTTGTCTGTAAAGTCGGTTTACTGACGATAGTTTAACGTGACAACATCATAAGGAAATACTGATGGAATGGTTGCAATTTTTAAAACAAAATTTTAATTTTATTTGTTTGATAGATATTCTGTATGGATATAGAGAAGGAGGTAAATGGAATCGCAATGGAACAGGTCAAGTTACATTTACACAAACGTGAAAAATTACGAAACATTTATCAAACTCATGAAAGGTATGTTCAATTTCGATTGTGCATCAGATGTTAATAAGTCAACAATACTAGTCAGCGATTTGCTTTTTTCAAGACACAATACACTCGAAACACACCCTTTCATTTCCTACTTTTCCTATCATCTCCTATTCTCAACAGGGAAATGGTTCATTACCATGCACACAGGAAGAAGGCATATGCAAATACAAATATGTGAATTTATATATACATGCGCATATACATACATATACATACATATATATGCTCACTAAAGTAGGACAGAGCCAGATGTCGAACGTTGCCGAATGCGGGGGCCGATTGTGCTCTTTGTTCAAGCAAGGTAACGACGCATGAGCAAGGTAACGACGATTGAGCAAGGTAACGACACATTTTTTCGTGCATGCAGCCGGCTAAATCGAATTATAAGACATTATTACGTCAAAAAAGAAATAATTAATTTCAAAGAATTTTTCTTGGACGTACAGGTTGACGTGTCTCTTTTTCAGTCACTGGCACAAAATGCAGGCGCCAGTGCGGTTTTTAGTATGCTCTTATTGCGTGTATTCGCCCGAATTTCACAGTACCTGCTACTCAATATCTTGAAATGCCATAGGGGAATTTTGTTTTGCACTACGAATAAAAATAGGAGAGTTATATTATATCAATCTAATTTTGGCGCCCTCCTGGTCTGTTAAATTTTTTAATACTCGATAGTAATTGAACAAAAAACAAAAATAGTAATAAAACAAATTCATAGATGCACATAAAAAACATATGGGTGGCCGGGAAAATATTTAAGTAAGTACAAAAATCCAAATCAATGACGCTGTCAAAAATCAAGTCTGCTATGTGTTTACTTGATTAATGAATCCAAATTAATCGATCCGTACAGCAATAATAATGTATACAATTAAGTGTAAAAAACTTGAGTACACGGACCACAATTAAAAAAATCCTGCAACTTAACACCAATGGTAAAGAGTTATAAGTGACCGGTGTTGATTTTCGGAACATTCGGATACTTTCAGGATGGCAAAAACTTCCGTTTGGAAAACATTTGCCATTTCCCCCACAGCATAGTGATACTTATTACTATCGTTTAAGTACCATCCGGCTCCAGACCCTATTTCATTCTGGGACCCATCGGTAAAGAAAATATCCGTCAAACCTCCCTGCATGCATTCGGAATTGCTCCATTGTTCACACAATATAACATAATATTTCCTTCCAGATGAAACTGTGTGTATCAGGTCGTCTTTAGGTGCCAAAAACAGTGTATACTGCTCAGTTAGCAAATTAAAGATTTCTCTGTGTCCCGAAGTTCCCTCTTCGTGACACAAACCATATTTATGGAGTCTACACTTTGCTTTTATTGCTTCCTCTTGTATCTTAAGATCCTGGGGGAGCAAATCAAGCATATCATTTAGAGCATCACCAGAGGTTGTACTCATGGCACCCGTGATGCTTAAACATACACTTCTTTGCAACCTGTATAGTTCGCGGATTGTGGACTTAACCATGCTCCGTCGCCACCCGCCCACAGAAACGTAAGTAATGATTGGTCTGATAAGTGCTGTGTACATCCATAGAACCACAGCAGGTTTCAGACACCAGGTTTTACCAAAGGCTCTGCGGCATTGCTGAAAACTCCTCAATGCGCGATTCACCTTCAGTGAAACGTGTGTCTCTCAAGAAATCTTCTTATCCAAGATCGCTCATAGATATTTAACTTCATCGGAAAGACCAAGTGTCACACCCTACAGTGTTGGAAGACTGAGTCCATCAAATTTCCATTTTCTCATAAACAAGACTATGGTTGTTTCATCGCTTACATATAGCTCTCTTTAACTGGGATAAAACTATGCCCCTAACGAGGAAAATATGTTGGAAATACTTTGGGCTCTGGATAACTTAAGATCATCAGCTTCTCACTTTCACGTTGGGATGAAGGAATTACAACGCAAATTTGAAGAGATGGAAGGCAGAATCGGAGAGAGCAACCGCGAATAGATTTGCAGTCCAGATAAATCACATACTGTGGGGGACGCTGTATTAGGAATTTGGTTGGTTGGTTAGAGTGGTGATTCATCCAGAATCCAACTAGCGCTTCCGCACCATTTTGTTGCCACATCCTCGTTACCAAATTGTTTAACAGTTATTTGCAGCAGGACTATATCCAGTCTGTGCGGTTTAGGAACCTTATTAGGTTGTTGACGTCTACGCCAGACAGTTGCTCGAGACTCTCGAACAGCGGTTTGCCCAGGGTTAACATTCTGTCCTTCCATAGGGCAGGGCATTCACAGAGGAAATGGAAGATTGTTTCTTTTTCCTCCGGTTGTTTACAACTATGACAGTATGTATTGTGAGGGATACCCATTTTGGCGGCTTGTTCTCCGATAGACCAGAAGCCAGTTATGACTGCCGTAAGTCTGCAGGTGTCTCGTCGTTTCATGTTTATTAATGTCAACGATTGCTTGAGGTTGTAGGTGGGCCATAACGTTCTGCTGATTTTGCATTTCGTCTGGCCTCTCCATCTACAATCTGCAATTCGAAGGTATTTTAGGGAGATTGCATTCTTGACCGCACCTAGTGGAGTGAATACTGGTACTGCAAGAGCGCTATTCATGGCAGATCCCCCTCTTGCCAGTTCATCTGCTTTTTCGTTACCTTCTATGTTCCGGTGTCCCGGGACCCAAATCAAGGTTACTCTATGGTTTTCACTCAAGTTGGTGAGGCTATTCCTACTTTGCTCCACCACTTTAGAGGTTGTTATAGTCGCGTCCAGCGCCTGGATTGCGGCTTGGCTATCCGAAAGAATAGCGATATTGCCCTTGAAAGAAAAATCTGCGATTAGTAACCTACAGGCTTCCCCAATTGCTAGTACTTCCGCTTGGAAGACGCTGCTGGTATTAGGGAGACGCACAGATTTTTCAATTCCAAGTCTATGAGAATATATACCAGCTCCAACACCACAATCCATTTTACTGCCATCTGTATAGACTGTGGTATCGAAGTTGTTTAGAGAGAATCCCTTATTCCATTCTTTTTTAGATGGAAAGAGTGTGGCAGAATTCCTATTGAACGTTACCATCGGGACGATGTAGTCAGTCCTCACCGAGGTTAACTGAGTTTGTCGCAATAATAGACTAGCGTGACCATAAGTTTTTTCTTTCCAGCGACCCGCTTCATTTAACCTAAATGCACTCATGGTTGCCGTCTTCTTTATATGTAGGTCTATTGGAATAACGTGTGTCAGAGCATTGAGAGCCTCTCTAGGACATGATCTGATTGCACCGACCGTTATTGCACAGGCTGATCTTTGTATTCTGCCGAGTAATTTGGTATTGTACTCTCTCCCTAGAGCTTTCCACCAAACTACCGAACCATACGATAGAATGGGTCGTATAACCGCCTTATACAGCCATAATGTATGCCTCGGTTGAAGACCCCATCTTCTTTCAAGCATACGTTTGCAGGCATATAAAGCAATTTCTGCTTTCCTTACCCGTTCTTCGACGTTTAACTTCCAGCTAAGTTTGGAGTCCAGAATTACTCCTAAGTACTTTGCACTGGTTGATAGTGACAGAGTTTGTCCGTTGATATTTGGTAGGGTGAAAGTTGGTACCTTGTATCTGGTGGTAAAAAGCATAAGTTCTGTTTTACGCGGGTTTAAACTCAGCCCACATCCTGTGGCCCAAGAGTTAAGCTCGCCTAACGCCCTTTGGATGATCCCACTGATCGTATTTGGGCACAGTCCTGACACCATTAACACCACATCATCAGCGTACGCCACCACTTTTACCCCACCTCCGTCAAGTTTTGTTAAGATTTTGCTGATCACACATAGCCAAAGAAGTGGAGATAATACTCCCCCTTGTGGAGTGCCCCCGTGGACCTTCTTGGTTATGTTGATATTACCCATATTAGCTTTGATGATCCTCGTTTCTAGCATGGAGATGACCCAGTTACTAATGCAACTGTCCACCTCCAGGCCTATCAACGCCCGTTGGATGGCATCTGTGCTAACATTGTTAAAGGCGCCTTCGATATCCAAGAATGCCGCCATGGTATAATGTTTGCTCTCTAGAGAGCCCTCTATTGTTCCGATAACCTCGTGAAGCGCCGTCTCCGTAGATTTGCCTTTAAGGTACGCGTGTTGTGCATTTGATATACCAGAGCTCTCCAAAGAGCTTCTGAGGTGCGTATCCAAAAGCCTTTCAAAAGTTTTTAACAGGAAAGACGAGAGACTGATTGGCCTGAAGTCTTTCGCTGATTCATGTCCTCTTCTACCTACTTTTGGTATGAAGACGACCTTGACTAGTTTCCAGCTGTCTGGAATATGGCCTAAGTTTAAACACGCTTTAAAAATTTCCTCTAGTCATGGTAGGATACAGTCCAAGGTAACATCTTTGGAATGATCCCATCTGGCCCCGGAGATTTAAAGGGTGAGAAAGATTTGATTGCCCATGCAACTTTTTCTTTGGTAATGATTTCATTTGCAAGATGCTGTGGATTATATTGGCTCCGCCTAATGTTTCCCCGCTCACTTTCGTAAGCGCTGCATCCCGGAAAATGCGTGTTTAGCAGAAGCTCTAGCGATTCTTCTGCTGTAGCAGTCCAAGTTCCATCAGGTTTCTTGACCCAAGAAGCCATAGAGTGGTCTTTGGAAAGAACCCGGCTAAGCCTAGCAGAATCCCTAGTGGATTCGATTGACGAACAAAATTCCCTCCAGCTCTCTTTTTTGGCGGCCCTGATTGCCTTCTTGTACTGTCTCCGACTTTCTCTGTACAATTCCCAATTTCCCGTCGAGTAGCTGAGGTTAAACGTTGATCTAGATTTTTCCCTTAGTTTTAAGAGCTCACTGCTCCACCAAGGAGGGTGAGTTTTTTTGCTAAATTTTATGGGGCAGGACGTTTTGTAGGCCCTACTAAATGCCTTTCCCAGTGTTATGACCCTACTCTCGAGGCTTTCCGTGAGAGTGATTTGAGGGATAGGAGTCCCTCCTATCCTCTTGTTTACTTCATTTTTGAACCTCTTCCAGTTGGTTCTTAAAGGATTTCGATACGGTAGGGGTGGATCTACCTTAAGATCCAAATCGTAGAGGATCCAACTATGATCAGAAAAGGACCTTTTATTGGATACCCTCCAGTTATCTACCCTTACTAAGCTATTTTCAGACAGTAGAGTAACATCAATCACTTCCTCCCATCCTCTGAAGTACTCCGTACTAGGAAAGGTGAAAGTGGGAGTGTTACCCCTGTTACATACCGATAAGTTAGTATTAATAATAAAATTATATAAAGACTCACCTCGGTCGTTTGTCTCGGAACTTCCCCATAACGCATGCCTCGCGTTGGCATCGCATCCGAGCAGCAGGTTCTTGTTTCTGGCTTCACACACCAGCCGACGAGCCTCCTCGGGTGGTGCTGGCCGATCATGTGCCATGTAGATGGAAGCCAGTATGATGCCGACACCGTCAGCGGCTTCTACCTCCACAGCCGTCACATCCTGTGAACAATATGATGGGATTAAAAATATGTTCAAATGTTTCTTAGCTACAATACAAGATCTGAGGTTACCTTCAGTCCGTTTGTAGAAAAGGTTGTGGTTGTTCCCAGTGAACCCCTTCACCTCGGTGCTCCGCACCCAGGGCTCCTGGATTAAAGCGATGTCGACATCCTCCTCCGCCAGGAGAACTGTTAGGTTGTCCGTTGCAGTCCGCGAGTGCTGCTGGTTTATTTGGACAACCTTGAGACCCATGCTGCTGGTCGCTTTACAATTTGACGGCGTGGCTAAGCTGCACTCCCGGGTGCTGCTCATTAGCGCCATCGTTTTTGGTAGACGCGGCGTCGTCAAGTTGCATGCTTGTGAGCAACTCGTTGGCGCCGTCAACCTCGTCCTGTTCATCCTCCGGATTTGCAGATCGGAATATCTTCAGTTGCGTTTTCCTGATGCCGAACCGAAGTTTATTGTCCACTTTTCCCAGTGGCTCGATACTCTCCTCCGATATTTGGAGAAGGAAGGACACACTGTTCTTTTGCGGAGCCTCCGCTTTGATGATGCTCCAGTCATTCATCGGAACAGTGCGGTTGTGTGCCTGCAAGTATGGAATAAGTTGCTTAGCTTCGAATTCCATGTTCGGGATCCAGATGCGAGCCCTCGGCCGTCGAGGGATTTCGCTGGCCGGGATTAGTTTGAGCCTCAAACCTTCCCAGTCGCTCTGGATCTTGCCCACAACTGTTTGCAGGAAGTTAAGGGAGAGTTGATCATCGCACTTGATCACCCTGTATCCGCGGACCACCTCCATTGAATCGAATCCTGGCATCGGTACTCATCGACCACCTTTTGGCACCTTGCCTTATCGGCCGCGTCCTTTGGATGAGTTTTACCTTCAGCCTCATTTTTATTTATTCTTCCGAGAATAGTCAGAGACCTCTGGTAAAGCTTATACCTGGACGGGCCTTTTTTAACGTTTTGGCGCTTTTGCCCCTTGGCATCAGCGGATGTGGATGGTTGATTAGATGTTGATGGCGTGCTGTGGCCCACAGCTTTGCCATCAACCGTCTCTTGGCTGGAGGCCAAGAGTTCATCCTCTGAGGAAGTTCCCAACTTCCTCAGTTCGTTGGTGTCGGTCCGAGTTGTCCATTTGTCCATCTGTTGTGTCAATGGGTGCGCCCGTTTATCCGTTCGTTTTGGGTCTGTGTCCGTCCGTTTGTCCGTCTTCTTTATAGCCTTATCCGAATTTTTTTGTTTTTGTTGTTCGTTCATTCTGTTTCGTACGGTCACCTGCCCTTCCAGAAGGCTGCACATGTCGCCATGTGCGGTGACCAATGAGGATTTAGGGGAAATAAACAGTCCGCCATGGCAGCGCCCCATACCATGGTAAGGCCACCGTTACAACCTGAGGCGGTCTGGTGTCAGGAGGGCTCCGGTAAAAGACAGCCTAGTTTTATCCCCCGGCTGCCAAACCCACCCAGTAGGCACGGGTCGCGTTGCACCTTGGGTTGAGGGAGTTTTTTAACGAAGTTTACGTCTTCGACCTGTGTGGTTCGCGGGAGACCTACTCTCCTACCTTCCATATCTGGGAGGCGTTCCCCTATCCACCACCTGGGGACGCGCCCTATAGGGATAACAGGTTCCCCCAAGGGGTATTAGGAATTACATGTCAGGTGAATTCTCTAACAGCATCGTTAAATGCAAAAGCCGGCAGCGAAGAGGGAGCTGTTCACAGTGTGGATCAGTATGCATGGGACATTAATCCTCATGGCGAATATCTTCAAAATGTTTTTCGTAACCAGTTAATATTTTCAGAAGCAACACTATAACATGTGTAGAAAATCATCGCCCAACTTGCATTAGATGCACTTCACCAAACATTGAAAGATCCTCGCAATGATTCGAGATATTTTGGAGGCCCAATTGTTTTACTGTCTGGTGATCTTCGCCAAACACTGCCAGTAATTCCAAGATCAACGGCTGCCGACGAATAAACGTTTGCCTCACATCATCGAATCTATGGCGCTATGTGAAGAGACTTCAACTGACAACAAACATCAGATTTGCATGCTTAATGGTACATTTGCTGAAGATTTCTTAGAGCAATTCCTGATTATCGGTAATGGTGGAGTACCTGTCGTCGAATCGAACGGATTGTTTTCATTTTGAGAGAATTTCTGTTAATTTGCCTCATCGAAAGACGAACTTATTAACAAAGTATTCCCACAAATCATTACTAACTACAAATAATGAATGGTTGAGTGAGCGAGCAATTTTAGCGCTTAAGAATAAAGATGTAGATGACCCAAACTGCATAATTCAGAATGAGATCATTGGAACAATGTATTCATACAAATCTATTGGCTGTCTAATGAAGGTGAAGCCTCCAACTATCCGATTGAATTTTTAAACTCATTGTATGCGCTTGGCTTACCACCGTACAATTTACGCCTAGAGGTTGGCTCCGTAGTAATCATGCTTCGAAACTTAAACCAACCAAAACTGTGCGGCGCACAGTGCGGCCGATTCCCGAAAAGCTGGCCAAAACTCAAAAAATGAAGTAATTGATTCAAAATTTCTTACTCGGGGGTTGTCGGGGTCTCTGATTACGAATTTGATCTTAAAATTTTTAAAATCCCCCCCCCTTCCACCCCTATTGACCACCCCCTCACGTGAAATAGCGTATATTCTAGAACATAATCAAGATGCATGTTAATTCATATGTTTTCGGGGTCGCTGATTACGAATTTGATCTTAAAATTTTGAAAATCCACCCCCTTCCACCCCTATTGGCCACCCCCTCACGTGAAATAGCGTATATTCTAGAACATAATCAAGATGCTTGTTAATTTATGTTTTCAGGGTCGCTGATTACGAATTTGATCTTAAAATTTTGAAAATCCACCCCCTTCCACCCCTATTGGCCACCCCCTCACGTGAAATAGCGTATATTCAAGAACATAATCAAGATGCATGTAAATTTATATGTTTTCGGGGTCGCTGATTAGCAAGTGGTAGCAGCTGAATCTTGTTTTATTCAGTAACCATTACTTTTTTGAGTAACCTTTAATAGGTTTCAAAGCAGCATATGACGGCGTTGTATTACTATACAGTTTGAAAACTCAAATTTTATAAAAAAAATTGCAAAAAATGTATCTACGTATTGCTGCAGCTAAAAATTTTGTGTCGAGGTATTGATATGTACTAAAGATTTCTCGTATTTTACTAGCCTTCCGAAGATGATTCCATTTGGTTTTGTTCAATTTACTCCATTACAAAATCTTTCAAATGTGTACAACTTTCACAATTCATCGAACTATTCATCGACAGTAATACGATGCTCAAACGAAGGCCACGTTGCGACTGAAAATACAGAGGATACTTAGGGTACAGGACGTTGCTATGAACGGTTTTCACTACTCAAGGCATTACTATAGCCAACCCAAAGACAAAAAAACTCTATCTAGAAACTTTTTTTTTCGACTTTTGGCCAGCTTTTTGGGAATCGGCCGCACTGTGCGGCGGTATGTGTTTGATGGTAAGTTATTGACGAACAATGTGATTTACCTGACGATACTCAAAGGAAAATTTCAAGGTGAGGAAGTTGTCATTCCCAGGATCCCGATGATACCAACCGATATGCCCGTCATGCATTCGCCATGACCATTAATAAATCACAACGCCTTGGAAGTTTCTGGACTCAATCTGGAAAATCCCTGTTTTCCCCATGGTCAATTATAGAGACCATCTGCGTTGTTTGTTCTTGCGCCTGATAATAAAACAAAAAATTTTGTGTATCAAAAGGTGCTTAACTGGAGAGTGCAACCTATGCACTAAAGTAAATGGGCAACAAAGAATCATTAAAACACTTGATTTTTTTATTTATATGTTCTAATAAAAAATTGAAGAGTGCAACTTATGTACCAAAATACATGGGCAATAAAGAATCAGTAAAATATTTCTTTCTTTTATTTATACTTCCTAAAAAAAAATTGAACTTTATAAAATCCAAAATCTGCTTATTTATTGCCACTAAGATGGAACAAAGTTCGCCGGGTCAAACAGTATAATATACAAAAATACAGAACAAAAATAAAAATTATATTCCAAAAGAAATAAGGATATAGCAATAAGTCATAGCAAAACTGCAAAACAAGAGGCTAAACCGGACAACAAAAAACTACTCAAGTTTACAGCAAACCATGAGATAATATTGCTTATAAAAAGACGAACTATGCCCAAAATGTATGGAAAGACAGGCAAGAGTACTAAAATTTACAAAAAAGCAAATGCTTATGCTTACGCAAACTATACCCGAAGTATACTATAGAGGCATTACTAAAGAGGCAAGCTGGTGCAGAATTTAGAATAAGAAAAATCGTGTTTGCACAAAAGTTTTTTTTTCTTGTTCTTCTCCATGGGCTATTTGCTTACACCAAGCTGTGTTGATAGCCGCAGAAGATTGGCCGTCTGGAAGTACAGAGCTGAATTCATTGGTTTACAGTTTGTGGTCGGAATTGGAAAACATGACCTGTCGAATATCAAACAGAAACAATCCGGCAAGCCCAAAGGACTCAAAACATTTAACAAGTATTTAAGTGTGCGTTAAATAAATTATACATAAGAATAAAAAAATGTATGAACCATTTGTGTTCTAAGTTTTGACGTATGCATTGTTCGTATGCATTGTCTACTCATAAATTATACTCAGTTTCGTGGCAAATTTCGACAATAAAGTGGGGAGCTAAGGAAAATCGCATTGCAAAAGTGTTATAAAAGTGCAAGTGCGATTCACGAATTACTGAAAAAACTTAATATTTCGAGAATGTTTGCTTACCGCACGACCAAACGCCTGAAGTGACAGACAGAAAAAGAAGTGGTCGTCCTCGCGTGGTTCAAACCCGTGCAGCCGTAAAAACCGTTCGAGAAAGAATTGACAGAAATCCCCTTAGAAAGCAGAAAATCATGTCCAGGGAAATGAATGTATCGACCAGATTCATTTCAAGACTGGTCGTCTTTTGACAACGCGCTTAAAGAAAATTAGAGTCGCGAGATACAAGCAAGCTTTTGGATAGAACGCGGTCAACGGTCGTGAAAATATTCTTTTCACAGATGAAAAATTTTCATTGTTCAAGCAGATTTTAATAAGCGAAACGACAAAATCTATGCTAAAACTTCTAAAGACGCAAAAAATATTGTTCCAAGTGTTCAGCATAGCCACCATCCTGCCTCCGTGCCTCCATAATAGTTTGGTGGGGAGTGTCTTGTAATGCTAAAAAACAATAGTCTTTGGTGGATAGCCGCAGAAACTTGTCCGTCTGGAAGTCCAGATCTGAGTCCATTGTACTACCGTTTATGGTTAGAATTGGAGAACATGACATGTCGAAGACCTCACAGAAATTTCGAGAGTCTCAAAGAATCTTTGGTTTGAGCAGGGACGTCAATATCTCGGATCCTGCGTAGTAACCATGCCAGTAATCAACTCCATGCGGCCACCCTAGCCGAATGGGTTGGTGCGTGAGTACCATTCGGAATTCACAAAGAGAACGTAGGTTCGAATCTCGGTGAACCACCAAAAATTAAGAAAAACATTTTTCTAATAGCCGTCGCCCCTCGGCAGGCAATGGGAAACCTCCGAGTGTATTTCTGCCGTGAAAAAGCTCCTCACAAAAATATCTGCCGTTCGGAGTCGGCTTGAAACTGTAGGTCCCTCTATTTGTGGAACAACATCAAGATACACGCTACAAATAGGAGGAGGAGCTGGGCCAAACAACCAATAAGGGTGTACGCGTATATATATATATAATCAACTCCTCAAAATTGGGGACGGAAATATAACTTAGAAATACCTAAATAAAAATGATAACATAACTTGTAAATAGTGCTCGCTAACCAAAGGAAATAAATCAAATAATTAAATAATTAAGAACAATTTAATTTCCATCCTTTAAAATAAATGATATGTGGCGTATCCACAAAATAATTGTATTCTACACTAGCCTAAAGATTTCATATGTTGAATTTATATTAATTTTGCTATGGCAACGCCGTGCTACTGGCATGAGCTGTCATTTCATTTTCAATTTCAATGTTCTTCTCTTTTTGAATCGGGCACGTGTCAGTAACTAATTTAAGGTTGTAAATATAATTGTCTTAACAATAAACCCAAAGATATAATAAAGCTTAATAAAAAAATTAATAATTAAAATAATGACATTTAATAAATAAAATAATACCATTAGTAAACTTCGCGGAAAAACCTTTCTATAGGCCAATACTAATATTTCTAATTTTTCTCCGCTGGTGACGATCAGTGGTTGGATCCTGAACGGATCTATGTAATGGACCTTAACTAATTCAACATTGCATTGAAGGAATCGAGCGAGTCAATGGACCCTATACAATCATCTTTGGTAAAATAAACCACCCATGCAAAGAATCTTGCAAAAAGGTTTGTGGAAAATCTGCTTAGAGAATCATCCTGCCATATCCTCTTTTACCTATTTTAAATAAAATCTTCCAAATATACCATACAAAATTGATTTTTCGTACAAATGTTAAAGCTATGGCAACGCGTCCAAGAGAACTTTCGAATATAAAGGCGAAGTAAAGAAGTAACCAAAACAAAACTATTTGGACTGGTGCAATCGTGATGACGTGCTAAGTAATAATCTGTCAGTTTCGACGAAAACTAAGTATAATCTAAGTCATGGCCTTTAAGATTGTCACAATGGGTCCGTTGCGTCCGTAGCGGCAACGAATTTAACTGAGAGAAAAATATATTATATATATTTAAGTCGAAGGCGCCACGACGTGCCGTACAAGGACTAATAAATAATAAATTTTCCTCTCAGTCAAATTCCGCAGCAGATGCAGCAGATCCATTGTGACAAGCCTATTACACAGCTCTTAGTGCACTGCCTTTACGAGCGACCAGCTTCTTTATGAATACATACAAAGGCAGGCAAGAAAGGCATCGTCGGAAAACGATGTACAACAATGTTGATTTAGATACAAAGACATAGTGCTTAGTTTAGCCAACAAAATATAGTTTTTTTAGTTAATTTATTTCGCTTCGCTTTCGTTAATGCGATTAGACTTTTTTTTTTAATTCTGCTATGAAATGAAATTCTTTTGTAAAGTTATTTTTAGTCGTTAACGAAACGAATTCGATTCAATAAATATGTTGAGCTTCTCTGGTTTGCAGTCAAGCCGATATTTGTTAAACCGAATTTATCCACCACTTAAACCAAGTAATGGTTTTAAATTTTTTAGAAGTTTGGTACCAGTGGCTTTTCTTATTTACGTAAGCCCATATACACACATATACGGGTTCTCATTAATTAGTATAATGCAATTTTATCAATGTTAGACCGTAAGCGAATGGAACCGAATATTTTAAGCCAATAAATAAATTTTTGGATATTATGGGTAAGTAACACCCACATTATCCATCCCGCCAGAGTTTTGTAAAAATTTAACTCAAAAAGACGAAATAATGTACACATTTTTCTTCTTCTTAGCTTCACAATCAGTGGAGGACCATAGCTTCCTCAACAATATTCCTCCAGTTCACTCTCACTCTTGCTACCTTTTTCCAATTACGAACGTTCATCACATTGAAGTCTGCCTCGACGTCATCAAGCCATTTCGTTCTTAGTCGCTCTCTGTTTCTTCCTCCTATTGTACGTAAAGTAAACACTTTTTTTTAATTTTTTCATTAGGAATTCTTATAATGTGGCCAATCCATCTAATCCGCTGAGCCTTAATAAAACGTATTATAATAAGGTTTTCAATTTCGTTGTTGTAACGATACGATACGTGCCGTCTTCAGGCCGAACAGGACCGTAGATTTTTCTCATCATGCTTCTTTCAAATCGTAATAGCTGGTTTATTTCATTAACTTTCAATGCCCAGATTTCAGCACCATACGTAAGAACCGGACGTATCAAAGTTGTATACATTTTGATTTTCTGCGTTCGTGATAAAGCCTTTGATCTCCACAATTTAATATTTGCATATTACGACTTATTGGCCGCTTTAATTCTTTCAATTATAGCAATTGATGAGTCTTTATTCGCCGATAGAATGACACCCAAGTACTTGAATTCATTTCCGCTTTCAAAAACAAAATTATCTATAGCTATATTCCTTTCATCCCCAATGCGTGGTGAGCGAAGCCTAAACTTAGGTTTTTCAGCATTCACATTCAATTGATGAGAACGTCATCAGCAAGTTAATCTTCTTTATAACTGTGGTATTAGGTTGAAAATCACCAGACAGGACCTGGAAGGGTTCATATATTTCCTTGCTAGTAGTATTCTTCAACGTGCAGAGAACGACTTCAATTAATTTCAACGGAATGCCAAGTTTTTGGAAATAGTGCTTCATTTGTTTTCTGCCTAGACTATCAAACGCTTATTTACAATCAATAAAAAGGCAGAAGATATCAATGTTTTGCTCGAACATTTTTTTTAAATTTGGTTTACCAGAAAACCTTGATCAATAGTTGATCCACTAGTACTCACCTATTATTTTATTAGCATAAACTTTGATTCGCTCATACACAGTAATTGTGAACACTTGTAACAGACGTTCAGTAGCGATATTCTTCTATAATTTTGACATTCAGTCTTATTGTCTTTCTTATGTATGCACTATTACGCTTGTTATCCATTCACTATCTATTTTATTCTTTTTCCATATAATGTTTACAAGATAGTCTGCTCAAGCAAGGCTTGCCTTGCATCACCTTTTAGTTATTCTAAATTGGAAGTGGAGTGACTTACATCAACGTAAAAAGTTAGATATAATATGCAATAATATTGACAGAAAGGGCTAAATACGGGTTTTTTAGGTGCCTGATGAAATTTAATTTGTGTATGATGCAATTAAGTTATGAATAATGAATTTTATATGTATACCCGTGGACATTTTAGTAAAATTAATTTGGAATCAAACTAAGCTCAAAAATACCCAGAGTTCAAAAAATATCAGACAATAGCTGTTTTCTTCCGACAAAAAAAATCTATATATTTAAGCAATTATTGGAAAGCAACAATATATGTATATAATATAATATATAAAATATAATATAATACATGTAAATATATAACATACTTGAGCTTATACAAACATAACCGGTGGGAGTTTAAAGCGCCTAGCTATATTTGAACAGATTATTGGTACAATAATATTGGCGGCCGCCGTAGCCGAATGGGTTGGTGCGTGATTACCATTCGGAATTCACAGAGAGGTCGTTGGTTCGAATCTCTGTGAAAGCAAAATTAATAAAAACATTTTTCTAATAGCGGTCGCCCCTCGGCAGGCAATGGCAAACCTCCGAGTGTATTTCTGCCATGAAAAAGCTCCTCATAAAAATATCTGCCGTTCGGAGTCGGCTTGAAACTGTAGGTCCCTCCATTTGTGGAACAACATCAAGACGCACACCACAAATAGGAGGGGGAGCTCGTCCAAACACCTAACAGAAGTGTACGCGCCAATTATTTATTTTTTTATGGGTACAAAATAAAAAACGAGTATTGTGAATTGTCTCCTGGAAGTGTCCAGAAAATTCCAGCTGAACGTCAAATTGCTGGAAGCACAAGTACAACAAAACAAAATGAAGCAAGCAAACAAAATCGCGTTACATTTTTAAGATTGAATAAAAAATGATTTAAATATCATAATTTCGTAAATATATTAGTCAAAGATTCCCCGAAAATACTCATTTCGTTTTGATATTCGTTTTAAAATTTTACAAACAACCATACACCAGTATAACATTTGTACTGAGTGTTCTTTTGCAGGTATTAAAATCAGTTTTTCATTTAGTATTTTAATGTAAAAATAAATTATTTGTAAACATTTATTCCGAGATCTAAAGTACTGAAAAATTGATCACTTCCAACTACAGCAGATAAGTATTTTAAAACTACTTCTTTATTAGGAAACAGGTTTAATGCCTGTATTCAAAAATTTAACAAAGACTAATTGCTTACAAAATTTTTTAACCAAAAAAAACAGTATTCGGTAACTTTTGGCCGAAATCGAACCGAATTTTTATAGCAGAAGCTCGATCGATCTCTAATTAAAACGTACCAAAGCGCATTTATAAAGTGATTGCTTGGAATATCTTGCAAAACCGCATTTGAGCAGCATCAACACAAATGGTACTGAAGTAAAACAATAATAAAGTGAAGAAAAAACGCAACGAAGTGAATACAGACCTCATCGTTTATAAAATAAGCCATCATCTTAATTGAGATAGTAAACTCAATGTTGTTGGTGGCATTATTGTTTTTGGCGTCACTCCTCTTGACGCTGTTTCTTTGAAGATTGCCATTGCCTTCGCTGTGTTTTAGTTGCTATTGTGTTTCATGTTCTGACGCATATGAGCTAAAAGAGCATAACATGCAGTTTTAATCATTTAATTCACTTCGTGCCGGAGTTAATAATAACAGCAACAACATGAAAACGGCGTGGAAGAAAACTGTTTTAAGTCTTGAGGATTAAGGCGTTAGGGAATCGAATGATTTTCTCCTTGGTAGAGACGAAGATGTTGCTCACACCGACATTATTTTCTGTTTTACTAAATAAGATAGTATTGTACAAATACGACATTTTTTTAATTCTCTGTTTTTATTCTTGAACTTCTACATAATAATTAAGAAAAATAGTATACTAAATGTATGTATGTATGTACTTCTACACAGATGTTAGTAATAATACACTACTTATTAGGAACAGTATAGTGGAACACATAATAGCACCTTAGTGCTAGTATCGCCCTTGGTTTGACCCTTTTTCAATACATGGACTCGATTTCAACTTACGATTAGGATGTAGCCTACACTGATCCAGTAATTGGGGAAATCTGTTACTATATGCATAAAAGACAGACCTCGTAAAGCGTTTCGAGTCTTATGAGAATTGGCTAGAATTCAGTGTCCGCAGAGCCCTTTTTGACTTTCTTCTTCTGGGATTATGATTTTTCTTTTGTTTATTGTAAAATCATAATAGTAGAAAAAAGTTTAAGTATAAGGCAAGCAAAATAGTTTTATTTTCGATAATATTTTTAAATGTTGTTGGTTCGTGTATGTTTTATGCAGCCAAATTTATTTGCCTTTCAATGGTATAGCAAAATAAAGTTGAAGAAAGTACTAATTCTTATTCGCTGTTTATTAAGAAATCCCTATTTCTAAGCAAATTATCGAAATATAACTATTATTTTATACCGTTATTCGATATTTGTTTTCAGGTTATAAGAGAAGTATTTAAATTTCCTGATTTGTCAATGAGATATTGCTAAAATCTCAATCTTTTTTTTTTAAATAACTTCAACAAATTAAATTCAAACAAATAGGCTTATGCTAACATAACATACATATGTATCGACTCAACTGCCATAGTTGGTAAAAAAGTTGGAAAAATCGGGGAGTGAAGTTTGTGTTGAACACAATTACTATACTATATTATCGTCTAATAGATCCAACTTTCTTCATGCATGATGGTTTTCCAGCCTGCTCTACACACCACTCCTAAGTTTGATTCTGGTAGATTCGGTTGTGAAAGATACAATAGCCTTTGTGGCAATCAGACATCAAAACATGCATGCTCACACGACATATTCACATTAGTTTATGCTTGCACATAAAAACTCAGACTACCAATTACTGATCAGTGACATCAGCGATTTTTAGGTAAATTGTGAAGATGTTGTTGTTTCAATACGAGATGCGGCCAAGTGAGGACGCACTTTGTCGTAAATATAGCAAATCAGAAATAAAACAATGTATCTACTAAAGGCATTAACATAGCAGTGGATATCCTAACTGTAAAACTGAAGATGGACTGTTTAAAGAATGTTCTGAGAAGAAGTATTGGCGATAGGGGAAGCTTGTAGGCTACCACAGGCACTGGATTTGACACAAACAACCTCTAAACTGATGAAACAAAGCAGATCACTTTGAATATAAACCATAGCCTTACCTTAATCTGGGTCGCGGGACATGAAGGAAACGAAAGAATGGACGCACACACAAGAGGTGGATCTGCCATGAATAACATTCTTGCAGAATCGGTATTCACACCATAAGTTGCAATCAAGAATGCAATCTCCTCAAAATATCTACGAAAGTAGATGAAGAAGATGTCAATAACCGTATAACTAGTTGGTAGCGAGGATGGGGCAGCAAAATGGTGCGGAAGCACTAATTGGATTCTTGGTGAATCACCCCTTCAATCAACCAACCCACAGTAACCGAGAATATTTTGAGCATATGTATTTGTGTTAACTGTAACTTGAAACTTATAATAAAGTTTCAAATAGAGATATTATGATAATATTTTAACACTCTAAATGCTGAACACCCAACAAATGATGTAAGCGCCAATTGTATAGAGCTATGTCTAGAACTATAAGAAGCTCGAAAAATCGGAACTTATCACATGGTAAAATAGACACTGAAGTAGCTCACTTTATCGGTCTGCAAGAAAAGCATAAATCAGTTATTTTAATATGGTAAATTTTTTTATTAATATTTTACCTGATTAGAATTTTAAAACTGCTTCACACACACGAGGTAAACTTTCTATTAACTTTGGCATTTTTCTTTGATTGGCATTTTTAATATTTTTTTGCTTAACTTCAATATCGTTCCAGAGATTTTCAATGGGGATAAGGTCAGGGCTTCATGCTAGCCAATTCAGAATTGCAATTTTGCCTTTGAAAAAGCAATTTTTCACCACTTCTGTTGATTGCTTGGGATCGTTATCATCCGTAAATAGCGAGTGACATGAACTCAAAATAATAGAGTATTTTTCATAATATCAAGAAAAGCAAACGTATCCATATTGCCATTTATTCCCACTATTGAGCCAACTCCATTTGAAGAAAATGATCCCCAAACTTTCAAGAAACCACAACCGTGTTTTACGGTCTTTGTTGTGGACCGAGGATTAACTCTTAATTTTTTCCGGATGAGCAAAAGTCTTCCCAATCATATTAATTTTATTTTCGTTCTTAAAAATTATTTTTTTCCATAATTTTACGCCTTTGCTTCTATGGGCATTTGCGAAAGACAAACGTACCTTTTAGTTTTTTCGGCAGTAGCTGCTTTTTTTCTGATGGTACGCCCATACAAATTATTTTCATTAAAGTGTCTTCGCAAAACTGTGCTTGATATATTCAGTCTATATTCCTCATTTATTTCGAGCGTTATCACTCGAGAGGACTTAAAAGGGCCACTCTTACGCTTGCATTGTCTCGCTGAATTATAGTCTTTCGTGCAGGATTGTTTCGAACTTTCTTTCATTTAACCTTCAGTAGACACACTGGGGAGTGTGTCGCCCCACAAAATGTTTGATGGGTTATGGTTTCTCTATTTTTAACATCTGGAAATATCCCGTTTGCTGTATTAGAGCAACGCCGATTTTGCTCTTCGAATTCATGCAGAAAGTCTTCAGTAGTTGGTACGCACCGAATTTATGCAGATCTAAAAAACTAATTGGGTGAAAGTTACCCCAGGGTGTAGTTTGCGTACTTTTTTTGCATATTCTCGTACAGTCAAAGCCAAATGAATATATATGCCATATATGGACAAGCCTATCTTCATCATCAAAATCAATTATTTCATCATCCAAATGGGATAAAATAATGCAACTAACTAACTAATAATTCACTTACTAATTGAATTTGCTATTTTTTCGTACTACTTTAATTTTAGTTTATATAGTTATCTGAAGTCCAATATAGTTTTTCGATACATTTTTTTCTTTAGCCTATATCTGATAATAATTTTCTTTATGTGAATAAAATCAAAGTATTACCTGATATATTTGAATAAAATAAATTAAACAATTAATTTTAAATTATTTTATTTAAATACTTGCAAAAAAGGTGTAAATGAAAACTTTACTCTCTTTCTGGAAAAAGTTTATGAATTGGGGTTAAATTTACCCCAGTGTGTGGTTTACGTCTAAAGAAATTGGTGTGTTTACCGAAGGTTAAGTATATTTTTCTCTGTACAAATATATTTCTTGACATTGTATACCATTTTACGTAAACAACTTGTTATTTCTGCATTTTTTGTTGGTTTGTACCATTTTCGTAAAGGCTCCCATAATGTTTTTTCGTTTAAGTGAGCAGCGAAGTCCCCTCCCCTGTTTCGTACCCAATAACGATTTTAAAGGAAACAAATATATATACAATTATTACAAGAATTTACCGAAAAGATTGGCCTTAGTTACCTTAACTAATGATTGAAATAGAACTGCGCTATTTCGTTGTCCAACGCAATAATATGAATTACAAGTAAAACATGACAAGAAGAAACATTAAAAAAGTTAACGGGTCTTATTGTCCGACATCAGAGATAAGTGGTTCACAGCATAACACTGGTATAAAAATAATTGCGAATATAAGTTAATCTTCTAAGAAATAATGAATTATATGGAGGGCACTATAAGAGCTCTATTTCTCTGTCCATAACTGTATTTATATATATACATATACATATATGTATGTATATATGTATCTAAATGCTGAAAGAGTTATTTTCTTCATCTCTTAAACGTACCTAGTGGTTGTATGGGATAGTGCATTAACTACAAAAAACAAACAAAACTACAAATTTACCTGCTTTAAGTACGTAGTCGCACATAAACTACATACTCATATAATACACGCGCATACATAAATGTTACATACACATATAGTACATACATACATATGTATTTATTTATTTTTGACCCTATCCCATTCGAATTTATTTGTTAACTTTGAGAACACCATCTGTACAAAATTAAGCAATTAAAGTAAATCAGTAACACACACCTGAAAACTGTTAACAAGCATGATATACTCGTATTCAAGAATTGCCTATGCTGGAACCCGCTGGGTTGAAGCATCAGTGAGTATATACAGGTATGTATGTACTCTCATGCATGCTAGATAGTCTACGTCAGAGGTCTTGTCTTTGTTGTCTTTGCAAGTGTGTTAGTGAGCACAGACTAATCGTACTGCACAGTGGTGAAAAGAGTAAAATTTAAAGATAGAATATGCCAACAATGAATAATTATAACTGTTGTTCACTACTGTGATATAAATTATTATTTATTTCTTGTTATAGGCATGTTTTTAAAATGGCTCTTATTTAATTTATTTCTTTACATGGAACAAACAAATTTTAAATCAGGAACACTTTGTTCGTAAAAGTTTATGAAAGGAAGAAGTTATAAATCTTAAAAGAAAATTATTTGAGCTGAGGATACCAACTATTATTAAAATTTATCATGTATCTCGAATGCCATCTTCCGAATGCTATCCGTCTCCAGAAAGGTTTGTTAAAAGATCCCCGCATAAGTACTCTGAAAAAACCAGATGGTAACTACACCAAGAACACAGAGGAAGCCAGTTAACTTCTACTGGATACTCATTTCCTGGGATGTCATGATATACATGAGTTCCTTATAACGGTAGAACTTGTCACTTCTATTAACAGGGGCCCAAAGCCGGCTAATAAGCTATTCCACGAAAATCGTTTACAATGGACTATATCAACAATTAACCCGTATAAATCTCCTGGACCTGATGGGATATTCCCTTCCTTCTAAACAAGGGAATTCAATACACTGCTCCTACTTTGCTCAGACTATGCACAGAAGAAACGGGCTGAGGCAAAAGATGTATTTATTCCAAAGGTAGGGGAAAACCCCAAACAATTGCCTAAGTCATACAGACCGATTCGCCCTAGCTCATTTTTTCTCAAAACAATGGAAAAACTCTTGGAATAGCACATAAGGCAGAACCACTTTGTTAGTTTCCCACTGCATCAATATAGGTATATAGCTTAGCAATAGGCTTACTTTATATAGTCTGGGCAAGGATATTTATATGAGTTAAATGTAGATATAGCCCATTGTACCCGATTTTCATGGAATACCTTATTTGCCAGCTTTAGGTCCTCCCTGTCAGCATAAGCTCTTTTCCATAATACTCTGGTTTCATTGCGTCGTCTTGAAAGCGTACTATTCTACCAGGGAACATCCCCTCGTAGTTTTTTTCGCTTTCTCCTCACAATTTTCTTGAAATGCAGACGTAATATTTGAGTGGAGTTCATTTGCCTCCCTCTCAAGCTCAGGTTTAAGCATTTAGTAATGCTTAGAGTAACTAGCACTTTTTTCTAAGTTAAAGTGAAAGTCGTTCCAATTTGAATTTCTTGGATTTCTGTAAATTGTTCTGAAGAAGACACTCAACTCTTCCATTAATGCTTATGCTTCCCCATATCGTGTTCGCCGCCGCCGAAGCCGACTGGGTTGGTGCGTGACTTCCATTCGGAGTTCAAAGAGAACGTTCGAATCTCGGTGAAACACCAAAATGAAGAATAAGTTTTGTCTAATAGCGGTTGCCCCAAAGTAGGATGAGAAGCTCGACCAAACACACAAAAAGGGTGTACGCGCCAATTATATACGAGGTGTGTTCAAAAAGTATCGCGAATTTTTAATTTTCGCAGGTTACGCATATTCGAATTTCGATTTTTTTTGTGGCGCTCATGTCGTATGTTGGTACTCATGTCTCTCACTCATGACGACAAGTTCGGCCATTTTGAATGTTCAGTTAATTGTTGACAGCTGTTTTGCATGCACGTGTTTCGGCTCGTCTTCGATTATTACCTATTCAAAAGTTCAAATTTTGTGTGAACAACGAAATTAAGTGCGCGGATGCATTCCGAATGTTGATTGTGTCATACGGAGAATCTACTTTGGACCAAAGCAACGTTTATCGGCGGTACAAAATGTTCTCAGAAGGCCGAGAAGATGTGAACGACGAAAAGCGTGTCGGACGCCCGAGCATTTCAACAACAGACGAAAATTGAGGTGAGGAAAATAGTATTGGCCAATCGTCGAATCACCGTAAGAGAAGTTGCTGAAGACCAAGACATATCGATTGGCTCGTGCCATTCGATTTTTTTTAATGATTTTGGCATGAGACGGGACACCACAAAATTCGTACCAAAACTGCTCAATTTCGACCAAAAGCAGCATCGCATGAACACTCCAGAGGTTCATAACTGGTGACAAATCGTGGGTTTATGGTTATGTCGTGGAAACCAAAGCTCAATCACCTCCATGGAAGCTGCCGCATGAACCAAGACCGAAAAAAGCGCGCCAAGTTCGGTCGAATGTAAAAGCTTTGCTTACCGTTTTCTTCGATTGCAGGGGCATTGTACATCATGAGTTCTTGCCACAGGATAAAATGGTCAATAAGGAATATTACCTGCAAGTTATGCGCAACTTGCACGTAGCAATCCGCCAGAAACGCCCGGATTTTAAGAACAAATATGGGCTTTTGCATCACGATAACGCCCCAATACACATCGTTGCTTGTGCGCGACTTTTTGGCCAAAATCAACACACTAATGATGCCGCAGCTACCGTTATCTCCAGATCTGGCCCCCAATGACTTTTTCTTCTTCCCGAAACTGAAAAGACGACGCTACGCTACAATTGATGAGATAAAGACGGCATCGAAGGAGGAGCTGAACAAGATAAAAAAAAATGATTTTTTGAAATGCTTCGAAGATTGGAAGAAACGTTGACACAAGTACATCTTATGAGGATTACTTTGAAGAGGACAAAATAGATATTAATGAATAAGTAAATAATTTGTAACAAAACACAAAATTCGCGATACTTTTTGAACACACCTCGTATATATATATAGTGTGATTGACATTCGGACCTGGTAGCACTTGACTTGGGCTATAAGTTCCCTTGTTGGAGCAATTTCTTCGTCACCTAGATGGTAAGCAGAGACAATAATAACCTCGTGCTAGCCTTTGTCTGTTGACATCTTGGTTCAGATCGCCACGAAATCGGTGGTAATTAACAGGGAAATGAAAGTCATTTTATTGCTTATTAACACTGACGCTCTAAGGTGATCATTGTTGGCATAAATCAACTTTCTAGTAGATCTTCGAGTTCTTCAATAGCTCTGTTACGTAGCCAATTGTATTAGACCTTCATCCACGGATTGTTTGTTGAACCTCCTTACTAGTTCAGCCGAGACTGCCTGTGCGTGGTGGAGGTTTAACTGAAGATATCCGAGTTGCCTTCTTTTATTGCTTTGGAAAGTGTGAGGCATTTGCGTCTATGCTTTTTGGCAGTGGCTTCATTTTTTCTGCCCCTATTGCTTACCAGCAAAGCCTCCTCCTCAGCAGAGTGACGTTCGCCTTTTTTGGACCTGTTGGCGGACCATGTGTTTTCTTGTCGGCACGAAGAGGGGGTCGCATTCTTATGCCTTATTCTACCTTTTGGGCACTCATCATTGGTGCAGTCTTGGTGGCGTGTGGTATGTCTTTATAGCAATATGGCTGCTCATCAGTTGGGTTTACGCTCACCGCGGTTCTTCGGTCTGCTGCAATGCGGGAGGCTTAGATGCTTCTCGACCAGAATTTTTGTCTGCGTTTTTGACCTTAGTTTTAAGATGAACTTTGCTAAACCCATAGTTCAACCAGTATTGGTAATTTTTAATCGCTATGGCGGGGATTGGTTCTATTGCGATGGTTAGGTTCATCACCGAGCCCTTACGTACTCTATGTAGTACCCATTCCTGGATGTTTAGGCCAGAGCGTTATCCTCCAGGAGGTTGAGGATGTCCTGCGTAGATGTGCTGTCCAGCTCCGAGAAATGGCAAGTGAAGATCAAAGGCCGTGGTATGTCCTCCTCCAAGATGATTTTAACTGGCGCATCCACGGTTTCAGTTTCGTCATTGCCGCCTTTAACCAGTCGGTTGTTTCCTCATTGCCACATAAAACAACAATGTAGTCTGGACAGAAGGTGAAGCTGTTAAAGATTGGTTTAGCATCGCTAGTCTGCTTTTTTCTTATGGTATCCAGGATGACCTGTTGAATGGCCTTTAATTTATCTGTAGGCCATATCGTTGACGGATAGTCAGGTGGTATGATACCCAGCTTAGTGCATGGATCCTTGCTTGTAGGACATTTTTGCTGTCCCCTCTTCCACCTTTGGTTTAGGCACTGCTGTCTTTGTCCCTTCGGCTTCTGTTGGGACATTTGTCCTTTCCACCAAGTTAGCTCTTCTGGGAGCGCTTTCCTTAGGTGTGGTGATGCTAGAGTGCTAACGTTTCAGGTTGATTGGCTGCTGAGCAAATTGCCTCGCTTCCTCTATGGAGCGACGTTGACCCAAGTGGACCCTGAGTCACTTTCTGGCGGCACCGCTGAGCGGTATCTTCTTCACTTTCGTTTCAGTTTCAGCATCGTGCTTCGTGAGGGAGAAGTTAAGAGTTACTCCTCCTCTTCCAGAGATAAAGCGGAAATTTTCGCGTTTGATCCTAGGTCCATTTCGTCTACATCCTTCTCGATATGCGCGCTGGCAGAGGTCGAGCATCTCTGCCTTTTGTTGCCTGCGGCAATTGTTGTTATTCGACAGGGGTCACCGCTGACCTGGTTTGTAGAAGGCATTGCTGTATTTTCTTTGTTTTGTTTTTATTTTGCAGTCTCAAACACATGTGCGTCCCATGATTGAAGGGGAATGGAGGGCGAGCCGCAACAGTGCCCGGTTTTGCTTATTAGCTTAAGCAACCTTCCGTCTTGAAACTGGTTGCCGCAAACAGCACTACAATTCATACTTTCGGTAGGCGCATATCACAATAGATTTAGGTCTTAAGCGAAAATTTAATTGGCCTTTCATCATTGCTGATGTAGCACAGCCTATAATAGGTGCGGATTTTTTAGAGCACTACGACGTTTTGGTAGATTAAAAAAAAAAAAAATACCAGTCTAACGGTTAGACGCGATAGAAGTGAAACCTTCCGTAAAACAAACTGAGAGAGAATGAGACGAAAGCAGCATTAGGAGCGGGATAATTATAGGTTCATTATAATATTGCTATAAAGTTCATATTTTATTTTCTTCATTTTATTATTATTCATCCTCAATGTTTTCAATTTCAACAAATGATACGAGTGGCTTATGATAGCTTAAATATGATACAAATGCTTTGGTTTCGATGTTGTCAAATATCTTTGAAATACCGCGTCAATTGTTGTTTTTGATCGTGTAGTCGATTCAGTGCGATTGTTACACATTTTTAAATTGAATGTTGTATTGAGAAAGTCAATTAAAGGAACCGCTGTGTCCAATGCAAAATTTACGTTAAAATCGGCACTTAAAATCATTGGAACTTTATCGTAATCTTTTCTAAGTATCCGCGATACTTCTGGTGTATACTTATGTAAATTGAATGTTGTATTGAGAAAGTCAATTAAAGGAACCGCTGTGTCCAATGCAAAATTTACGTTAAAATCGCCACTTAAAGTCATTGGAACTTTATCGTAATCTTTTCTAAGTATCCGCGATACTTCTGGTGTATACTTTATTAAATTTTCGTGAATGAATTCCGTGATGCTATTTATTGATTGATTCGGTTAAATATAAATTGCCACAATTAAAACTATTTTTCCATTGCTCAATCTGGTTTCGAATGCACATATTTCTCCCACTTTAGAGAGCTGAACAGACAGTGATTCTAGTTGCTGTGCATTCAGATCTATCTGTGGAGTTACAATACGAGCACCGTCATTTTGATTGTTGTATATTGCAACAGCGCCTGAAATTGCGGTAAATATTTAAAAATGAAAATATTTACGAATATAAAAATACGGACGCAATACAGCACACGCGGTTGCTATTATGAGCGTCGTAACGCGTATATTACACAGACGTACTAACATACACACAAACATTCGTAGGACGCTTGGTCTAAGCAAGTATTAGGTAGTGTAGTATAGGTATACATAATGCCTCCTCGCTCACCGTGGCTCCGTAATACGCAGGCGCGCACACATACGTACTAGCATACATACAAACATACATACGTATGACGCTTGAACTAAACACCAAAGCAAGTAATAGGCAGTGTAGTATACATACTACAATACTCACTATACTAGCGTGGCTCAGCAGTACGCAGCCACACACATATAAGTATATCAACATATAACGCTTCGTAGTGTCGCTTTTTCGTTTCATCGCGTCTCAAATCACTCCCTACGATGCTAAAGAAGTTTTCACTTCAAAAAGCAACTATTATCGATCGAGTAACTAGTACTCAATGCCGCCTCATAGTGTACTTTCTTGAGGGAGCGGGCTCCTTTCATGCAATTTAAGCGCGCTATCCCGATCTGACAGAGTACCAAAAAATAAACGGCTTACGACAGGAATACAACACCATAAAGAAACGCGAGGAGCACCAGTAGTGCAGAAGATGCGCCGTCTATCACCTAACTAACTAAACTAGAAGCTGAAAAAAGATAATTTAATTATCACATTGAACGAGGTATATTCAAGATTTTGGAAGCGATTTGTTCGGAGAGACGATTTTTTCGGTGATTGATTGCAAAAAAGCATATCATCAGACACCAGTGCATCCTGCAGACGTACCGAAGACGGCTATTGTGACCCCTTTTGGACTTTTTGAGTTCAAATATATGACTTTCGGGCTTTCAACGCTACATTGATGAGGCTGTCAGAGGGCTTCCCTTTGTTTTTCCATATCTCGATGATCTGCTCGTTGTTTCGACTTCGCCAGAGAAACATGTAGAACATCTTAACAAGGCTTTTGAACGATATCATGAGAGAGGGTTGGTTATCAATGCTGAAAAATTTCAACTGGGTCGAGAGAAGGTAGAGTTCCTGGGTCATTTTGTTTCAACCGAGGGTATCATGCCGCTACCACAGACGGAATCATTCGAAAAACTTAAAAAGCAGTTAGTTGAAGCAACCTTTTCAGCTTTTTCAATGCGGGATGCTAAAATGGGTTTGATGGCTGATGCTTCGGATATCGCGGTTGGATCAGTTTTACAAGCATTTGAACATAACTGAGAGAAGCTTTCGCCACGACAAACTCGACAACCGAATTTTATTAGTCAGTTTTCTTCAGATATACGACACATCAGTGGGGCTGACAATATTGTAGCCGACATGCTTTCGAGGATTGAAACCTTTACGCTACCGTCACCAGTGGATTTACAGCAATTACATGATGAACAGGTTAGATGCGACGAAGAAGTAGATTGTTAACTACTTAAAGACTCGTCAACCTCATTGAATTTAATGAAGCACCGGCATCCAGGCACAGGTATTTGAATAGTTTGTGATGACTCAACAGTAATATTTACGTCGAGTAATTTTTATTGCTTGTCACGGCTTGGCTCACCCAGGAGCGAGGGCAACTACTAAGTTAATAACCAAAAGTTACGTATGGAAGAGAATGAATAGTGACATACGAGAATGGGTTCGAAGCTGTCCTGTCTGTCAACGTTGTAAGATCGCACGGCATACGAAAACTGAGCTGGGTCAGTTTGCAGTTCCAAATCATCGATTCGAGCACGGCAATGTAGACATAGGTGAACCGTTTACACCTGCACGAGGTTTTACATACTGTTTAACATGTATGGATCGTTTCTCACGATGGATAGAGGTAATTTCCTTTGGAGGATATGACAGCCGAGACTGTGGCCAGGGAATTCCTTAGTGGTTGGATCAGTCGGTTTGGCGTACCGAAATTGATTACCACTGATCAGGGACGTGCAAGATTTTTGGACCTTTGCACGTTGGCAACGGCGAATATCGCAGGCGATGGAACGATGAGCTTTACGACGAAATAGACATAGCGCAGCGAATAAAGATCCAGTGGCTACGTTGGCTGGGTCATGTGGTCCGATTGGTGTACCGATGCGGTACCAGTTGGTGGTAGCAGAGGAAGAGGAAGGCCTCCTCTGCGTTGGAAAGACCTGGTGGAGAAGGACTTGGCTTCACTAGGTGTGTCCAATTGGCGACGGTTAGCACGAGAAAGAAACGACTGGCGCGCTTTGTTAAGCTCGGCTAAAATCGCGTAAGTGGATATCGTGCCAATTAAGAGGAAGAAGGGATCAGGGACGTCAATTTGAGAGCAGTTTATTCATGGAGTTAGTAGTTGGGAGTCAAATATATACACACTACCAGCTACCACCCACAAGCTAATGGTATGATGGAAAGATGGTACCGGGCTTTAAAAGCTACGCTTAGGTGTCACTCCGCAGATGATACCTGGGTAGATGAGCTGCCTATTCTTCTTAACGGCAGTGAAAAAAGATTTAGGCGTTTCGGTAGCAGAAATGTTATATGGGCAAACTATCAGACTCCCGGGAGATATAATAGATACATATGAAGATAACTCCATGAATCAACAGGAGTTTTTATGAGAATTGCGTCAACATTTCGAAACAGTTAGGATGGTAAAGACTTCACAACAATCGATAACCGCAGTATTTATTCCTAAACATCTACGATTTTGTAGTTTCGTTTTTCTTCGGGATGACACTATTGAAAAGCCATTGAAAGCACCGTACGACGGACCATATCTGGTGATCAGCAGATACCCTAAGACATACACCATACTGAAGGGGTCAAAACCAGTCACAGTACCGATCGACAGACTTAAACCGTTGCACGTTTCATTCGATATTCAATTACACACGATTTCACAACATAAATATTTTGCATTTTATAAGTTACTTTTGTTTAAATAAATATATATAGTCACATACACGTATTCATTTTCATGCTTTAATTTTTATTCCCACAAAACGCTAGACGCAGACGTCAGCGTATTCTTCAAAATTCCACAACGGTTTAGCGAACAAACAAACTTCTCATATTACAAAATGAAGTTTGTTTGGCAAATGTGCTTATTATGCACATTTATTCTTTCTCACGGTTAAAATTGTAATACTTTTAAGCTCTATTCTTAAGGAAATGAGAATCAGTTGTTCAGTTTGAAATAAAGATTCATGCTCGTTCGAACTCATTATTGGCGCAGTCAGGAAAAACGGTGTTCGTTCTCAAATAAAACTATTAGCGCATATAATAGTTAGAGCCGCGAACAGTAAAAAAAATAGTTAGTGAAAATAACTGTTAACGAAAAAATAGTTAATGAAAATAACTGTTAACGAAAAAATAGTTAGTGAAAATAACTGTTAACGAAAAAATAGTTAATGATAATGACTGTTAACGAAAAAGAATAGTTAATGAAAATAATTTTTAACAAAAAATTTTTGGTGAAAATAACTGCTAACGAAACAATAGCTAATTAAAATAACTGTTTACAAAAAAAGAAAACAAAAAAAATAACACGCACATAAGCTTAAGTGTGAAACATCGAGAATTGGTAGAGATCCGTGTATGAATAAACATCAGTGAGGTACCATAGGAAAACCCACAGGAAGATCAAATCAACCAACTCCAACAGAAGGTCGGTCAGGAAGATCAAATCAACCAACTCTAACAGAAGATCGGTCAGGAAGTCTAAGGCACCAACTTTATCAACCTGTTTATTCTACTTTTAGTAGTAAGTTGATGTAACAAAAAGGGAAAAGTTTTATTAATTAAAAATTATTTTCTGCTTGGAATAGAAAGAAAGAATAGCATTAAAATGGAACAATTTGAGGTAGCTAGAAAATGTATTTATGCCATACAACAATTCAATGGCAACACTCTAGGCTTACCAAATTTTATAAAACGAGTTGAGTCATTGTCATCCATAATGGAACCCCTTAGTGTCGAGCTAAAAAGAATCCTGTTAGGATAATATACATTGAGGATAGATTGGTAGACAAAGCGAGAAATTCCCTCGCAAGGAACGGACAAGTACTGACGTGGTTAGAATTACGAACGGTGCTCATTAGAGAACACGGAGATCACACTCCTAAAGAAAAAATTTTGGATGAGATAAATATGTGCCGATGCACGCATGACATAGGACGTTTTTATAGTTAATTAAACAAACTTTTAGTCAGACTAAACAACTCATATCTGCTAGATGATACCATGACGGCCCTTCAAGCTACCAGAAACAAAAGCTTGGTTTTGGAAGTGTTCCGACAAAATCTACCGGAGCCAGTTAAGGGCATAATAATAGGTAGAAATCCATCCACAATGTCGGATGCTTATGCCATAATAGAGGAAAACGGTTACTTGAACTTTACCGGTCTCTCATTGAATATTACCAATCGCTACAACAGAAGGCAATCTCAGAATAATAATACCAGCTACAAAAGAAACGATTCAGGAATGCCAAATTATCGTCACCCAAAACAGAGTGGAAGCATCCGGCAAACCAATCATTTTCAGCTAAGGAATCAGGGTAATTTTAATACTGAATGGCCAACTTCCTCACAATCAAGGCAGGACAGGTTCACTCGGCAATCGCGGAATTTTAATGCGTCGCAACGCACTCGACACGAACAAAACAATCAAAATCAGGCAATTGAACCTATGGACATTTCGAGTAATTTCCAAAATTTTCAAATAAGTGGCCTCCCAGATACATGCCCTATATAGTCATAGACATCCCAATTAGAAGGCTCAGGTTTGTAATAGACACCAGAGCGGAATTTAGCATAATAAAACCCGGAGTATATAATGAGAAATGGAAATCGGCTATAGATATAACTCTTAGAGCATGTAATAAAGATATTCGTATTAAGAAAAAATGTACAATACCACTTTTTAAAGAGTTTGGCCTTGAAAATTTCCATGTCGATTTTTTGGAATATAATTTCGCTGACAGATTCGATGGACTTATAGAAAATAACATTTTAGTCAACCTTGATGTCAATATTTCCTACAAGGGCAGAGTGATTTCAACTGAGAAAGGTATAATCAAATTATTTTTTAACAGAGAAGAGAAGGAATATTACTCCCGTTCAATGAACGAACCAATTGATCTTTCTTGTCAAGAAACTAATGTGTTTCATAACAGATTACAGTTTAGAGACGTAATGCAATACATACGGACAGACCATCTGAACAATGAGGAAATCGAAGGCTTAAAGAGAGTCCTCTCCAAATTTTCTAAAACATTTTATAAGGATAGTGACGACCTGACATTTACGAGTGAGGTCAAATATAGGTTCCATACCAGATGAGTGAATCACCAGGTAGTTTTAATGACATTGTCCACATGGACATTTGGTTCCCATTCCGAAACGTAATGTTTTTAACAACAATCGATAAACTTTCAAAATACGCCACAGTACACAAACTGGCTGATAGAACTTGGTTGTCTATACTCTCTGCTCTGAAGGAAAGAATACGATTTTTAGGAAAAATGAAAAAACTGGTTTATGACAATGATAGGTGCATGCCACATGAAGCAGTTAAATTGTTTTTAAATGAAAATAACATTGACTCGCACGTAACAACCGCCCATCACAAAACAGGCAATGCAGACGTTGAACGCCTACACGGTACATTGAATGAACAGATTCGGATTATAACAGCTGATAGAACAGTGACAGACGAAGACACTGAAGACAAAATACATAGAATAATTACAATTTACAACAACACTATTCACTCAACCACTAAATTAAGACCCATTGACTTTATTGAGAAAAATTTTTACAGAGAGAAAATCCAACAGCTTGCAGAACAGTTCAAGAAAGAAAAGCTAGTAAGAACGAATAAACTGAATGAACATCGAACAGGAAATTTCGACTTGACGGATTCAATTGTACGGAACAGGGATATTCAGAAAAATAGTCTTAAATACAAAAGGCTATCACAATTCCGGAAAGATGGTAATTATGTCACAGACACTAGTAATAGGAGAAATAAGAAATATTATAAAACTTAAATGAGACGCAAATTCAAACAACAGATTTAATAGTTTTTTTTGGTGAAAAAAAACCTTATGCTCCATGATGACAACTGTATTAGAAATTCTTTCCAGCAGAGTAATGATTGTAGACTTAAAATAAATAGAGAGCCTATAATTAAGGAAATTCAATCAGGTCTTGTAATAACAAAATGACTTGAATTTACCAAAATAAATCACAATTGCAACGATCAGCCTTATTTTGTCAAGGGCAACAATATAATGAAATTTTTTAATTGTACAATTAAAATAAAAGAATTTGTGTTTGAAAATTGATAAATTTGATCATGGCGTTCTTATACCACTGAACTATGTAAACTTTACAAACTTCACATCTTCAAAGCATTAAGAACAGAGAAATTATTAAATACATTGAATTTAAGAACAATATAACGCATGACACTACTATAAGTGTGATTTTTATGCTTTTACTGGTAATTATAGTTTTAATAATAAGAATTAAATGTTGTAAAGTGAGAAAGTGTAAAGTGTTGTAAAGTGACCCATTTGCCCGGAGGGCAAAACCTAAGGATAGAGAAGTCACATACATGTAATCTTTATACTTCACGTATTCATTTTCATGCTTTAATTTTTATTCCCACAAAACGCTAGACGCAGACGTCAGCGTATTCTTCAAAATTCCACAACGGTTTAGCGAACAAACAAACTTCTCATATTACAACATGAAGTTTGTTTGGCAAATGTGCTTATCATGCACATTTATTCTTTCTCACGGTTAAAATTGTAATACTTTTAAGCTCTACTCTTAAGGAAATGAGAATCAGTTGTTCAGTTTGAAATAAAGATTAATGCTCGTTCGAACTCATTATTATATAGAACATTGAGACTCTACAGGCTTTGATTGAAAAGTAATGAGCCTTATTTTTTTAAGCAGTTTTATTAAACATTATTTTGGATTATACAACTAATATTCTTCAAAATAGGACCCTTGAGCGTCAATACACCGCTGGTACCGGTCCTTCCACTGCAGGAAACATTTTTTAAACTCATCCGCCGAAATCGCGTTCAATTCGGCTGTCACAGTTTTTTGGATTGCCTCGATGGAGTCGAAACACCTGCCATTCAGCTTTCTTTTCAGGTGCGGGAACAAGAAGAAGTCCTGAGGGGACAAGTCTGGGCTGTAGGGAGGGTGGGGATGCACCTGAACCCCCATCTTGGCCAATGCAGAGGTGCAGAGGAAGGCGGTATGCGCCGGCGCATTGTCGTTATGAAGGGTCCAATTGTTGATGAGGTCGGGCCGAACCCGGGCGACGCGGTTTTCAGCCGAAGGAGCACTTCTTTGTAAAATGCCGCGTTTACAGTGCTTCCTGGAGGTATAAACTACTTGTGGAGGATGCCTCGAGAGTCGAAAAAGATGATCAGCATGGTTTTGACTTTGGATTTCGACATGCGCACCTTCTTGGGTCTTGGCGACTGGCTCATGTGCCACTCCGCACTCTCTCTCTTGCCCTCAGGATCGTACTCAAAGCACCAGGTTTCATCTCCTGTGATACAATTAGCTTTACGCAAAATTTGATCGAGTTACGTTGCTCCAACGATAGCTGCATTTTCGCCACTGCAAAATCCAAACACACTTTTAAAACAGCTTTTACGCGCCGAGCGATGTTGACTGGACCGCTGTTGCCAGCAAGCTGGGACCGGTTTCTAGTGGAAGGGTAAGGTCCAACGATCATTTTCCCCACCAGCCGATTCGGTTGATCGCTTGGCAGACGCTCCGCGCGGGAAGGCTCATTACTTTTCAATCAAACCCTGTATACCATCATTTAAGTTTGAGGGCATGAGACGTGTGGCTGCACGACTCGTTTGAAGAGAGTTGAATTTCTTTAAATAATTTCATCAGAAGAAGGTGGCTGAAAACATGTTTGAGCAAGTGAATTTGGACTCAACGTTTATTCAGCGCATCATCAGATGATGAGACATGAGTTTGACATGCAATGGTGCTCTCTACATGAGCCGAAACCCAAAAAACCTCGTCAAAGTCGGTAGGAAGTGAAAGTCGTGCTACTAGTTTTCTTTGATTATCATGGAATTGTGCACTAGGAATTTATTTCAAATGGTTCCACGGTAAATAAAGAATATTATTATTTGGAAGTTATGCGACGTTTAAGAGAGAATGTGTGTAGGAAACGGCCCAATTTGTGGAAAGAAAACTCATGGATCTTGCACTATGATAATTCACCGTCTCACAAGGCTCAAAAGTGTTAACCATACTTTTTTGACCAAAAACTCGACAAATATCATCGAACAGCAACCGTATTCACCGGATTTAGCACCTGTGACCTTTTTCTTTTCCCAAAACTTAAATTGTCACTCCGCGGACGCCGCTTTGAGTTGATGGAGGCCATTAAGGACAATTCGCTGAAGGAGCTGAAGAAAATCTCTTAAAACGCGTTTAAAAGGCGCTTTGATAACTGCACTAATCGTTGGCATATGGGTATTGCTTCGAATAGAGCTTATTTTGAAGGCCACAAAATAAATTTTCATGATTAAACCATTATTTTGCGTTTTATTGAACGATTTTCAGTACTTTTTCTGACAGAATGTATATATGAAAGAAATATTTAAGAAAAGCGAAAAAGTCTTCATGGACAACTTTTTGTGGGGAGATAGAGACTACGGTAGAGGCATGTCGGCTTAGAAAAATCCTAACCAAGTCTGCTCAACCCATGGGATACCTTCAGAAGTCATACTCACGCTGCACGGCGTCCAGCGAAGAGTCATTCGATCTATTATTAAATACTCACTTCCCAGTTAACCTAGAGGAAGCAGTAACCACCAATAGTCCTAATTCGGGAGTGGTACTAGGTTCCGATATCCTCAATATTGGCACAGAAACCAAGATAACTTGGGCTGTAGAAAACTTCCAACCATATAAAACACCGGGACCAGATACAGATAGGATACTCCCTGCTGAACTGCAACAGACAATGGACCACATTGTGAAATAGCTAATAACCATATTTAGAGGGTCGTTTTTATACTAAAGGCCGGTATGACCTCACATACAAGAACTAAAGACTTCAGACCCATAAACCTATCCTCATTTATATTAAAGACGTTAGAGCGATTAATATACACCATTATAAGGGAAGGCTCGACACCGCCGCTACTCACGAGATCACAACATGCATACTCTAAAGGTAAATCCACAGAGACAGCACTGAGTCCACTAGTTACAGAGATAGAGAAATCAATAGAAAATAAAGAGTATTCTCTGGTAGCCTTCTTAGACATAGAGGGTGCTTTCAACAACATCTTACCGGCAACCATAACAAGCGTGATGACTGATTTGGGTGGGACTTGTGAAATTTATTGAACAGTTGCTACTAGGCAGGTGTGCAATTTCGACGTTGTCTCTCTCGACGATACGCAGATCCACCAGGAGGAGTACGCCTCATGGTGGCGTACTTTCTTCTGCAATGAATCGATTGGTCAGGGATCTAGAGGAAAGGAGGATACACGTGGTGGCCTACGCAGATGATGTTGCAATACTAATAAGAGGAAAATTCCCAGATACCCTCTACAATATAATGCAAAACGCTTTGAACGATGTAAGCCGGTGAGCTGAATCGAGTGGTCTTACGGTAAGTCCCAACAAAACAGATCTTATGATGTCCACCAGAAAACACTGGGTACCTATTCTGAACCTCCCCACCCTTGGTGGAATCACTTTGTCAGTTGGGTAAGAAGAAAGCTGCCTAGGACTAGTATTATATAGGAAGCTTTCGTGGAAATAAACGATAAGTGATAGAGTAAAGAAAGCAGCCACAGCACTCTATACATGCAAAAGAATTGCGGGAGAAAATGGAGCTTAACCCCGAAAATAGTATACTGGCTATATACACTTTGGTAGCCAACATTTGAGAAAAAAACTATGGTAAAACGCTTAGAAGGTATTGAAAAATGCTCTAGTCCCTGCTTAAGCGGGGCACTAAAGACTACGCTCACGGCAGCGATGAATGTCATGCTGCATTTATTACCGATTGAGGCCTACAGCAAACAACTGTTGGCGAAATCGGCTCTTAGGTTAAGAGAATCTTCTTACTTAGCCCCTAACAGGAAGGATCGCGCAAAAATACTAGACGAATACCCCTACTTACATCAAACAACAGATGTTTGTAACTCAGTAGAGCTGCAGTTAAATACATCCTTTACTACAACTTTCCCAACGAGAGAAGATTGGAAAAATGAAGTAATGGACAATAGATGTGAAGTCAGTATCTATTCTGATGGTTCCAAGCTCAATGAATAAGTAGGCAAGGCCTTCACTCTGAGGAAATGAATGCAAACATATCCTTCCGACTACCGGATTATTGTGGCGTATTTTAAGCAGAAATTCTGGCTATCAGGGAAAGCCTGTTGATCTTAAAGAAAAGTGTTTTCAAAACAAGAGAAAAAAATATCCGTTTATACCTATAGCGAATCGGCCCTGAAATCATTACAATCAGCTAATATTAACTCGAAGTCAGTAAAGAATGAATCGACGTTTTGACAGAACTATCGCAGTAGTTTAAAATAAACCTGCTCTGGGTGCCAGGTCACAGCGACATAGGAGGCAACTGCAAATCAGATGAACTAACGAGATTGAGTACCACATTACCGATCCAGCCAGATAAAGCGACATACTCATACCTCAAACACACCATCAACGCTGCCAACGTGCTATGGCCTCAGTCCCTGTCCTGTCCAACAAGTAGGATGACGTGGCAAGAATGGAACAAGGGCCGCATAAACCGACTGTTGAAACTGTACAGGACGGGCATGAGAAATCTTCTTGGCGTTTTAATAGGGCACTGTCTTACATGAAGACTTGCATACAACGACGCAGAAGCTGTAACGGCATTGAAAAAGAAGAAGCTTTAGAACACTTTCCATGCGGGTGCATAGCTCTGCGTAGAATAAGGATCAATATTTTATGAAAAGGTCTTTGAATAACTGCCCTGACAGCCCTGATGATATCACAATTGGCCTACAGCAGGCCTAGGTGTGTCAATTGGCAACAACTATACCTATCTACCTACCTACGGGACCACGATAGGCGCCATTTCATTATTCTCGCCGTCGTTCTTATTTACACGCTCATTGTTCAGGGGGCAACAAAAGGCCTCTTCTTTTACAAAGAGTTAGCAAGTGGCGAATAGATGAAACAACTGGTATAAATGAACCTATATTGGCAATGGGAATAGAGCTGCCTTAAATTTGATCTTTAAGACTAAGACTTCATTAAGACCGAAACTAAGCCTAACTTGAATTTCTTGCAATGGTATTACTTATACCTTTCATTGTGTCACCTTGCATATTTGGCCAGTATGTAAATGTTAGCGAGTGCAGGAAATGCAAATAATAAAAGAATTGCAAATTCGGCGTTTGTTACATGAGTTCAATATTTGTGTAATTAATATGTGATCAAAACAATTATAATTACGTTATTTTAGACGGCACATGCCGAAAATGCAAGCTCAGTTAATTATGAATACGGCGGTCGCCGTAGCCGAATGGGTTTGTACGTGAGTACCATTCGGAATTCAGAGAGAAAACGTAGGTTCGAATCTCGGTGAAACACCAAAATTAAGAAAAACACTTTTTCTAATAGCGGTCGCCCCTCGGCAGGCAATGGCAAACCTCCGAGTGTATTTCTGCCATGAAAAAGCTCCTCATAAAAAATATCTGCCGTCCGGAGTCGGCTTGAAACTGTAGGTCCCTCAATTTGTGGAACAACATCAAGATACACGCCACAAATAGGAGGCGGAGCTCGGCCAAATACCCAAAAAGGGCGTACGCTTTCTTTTTAGGAATGTATTATAGTTATTATATTATAAACACTTAAGGGATTCACTACATCTCAAGCCACCTCGAAGACACATGACGTATGGTACAGCACGGGCGGACACGTTGTTTTGGCGCATTTCTTGTTTAGAATTTTGTTAGTGAATATTTATTATTGAAATAACCATGCCAATTTTTAGCAGAGGTAACGTAAATTGGCAACCAAGATCGAGCGACTTGACCTTACCACAATTTTTCCTTTGGGTTTCTTCTAAGTCTACATACACCGCGTACTATGCATAATATATTCTGTACTGGGGTTATCAAATAAAATCATTGACAATATGGGGAGATAAAAATATATACGCACGTAAATGCTATAGATATTATGCTAATATAATAATATTATTTTTGGGGAAAAATACATTATTTTTGCGTACAATTTTTGTGCAAATGGTTTAAAACTGTATTATGGTCGATCTTTATTTCCTGGGCAATGCTACGACTACTATCATTCCGGTCAACTTCGATTATTTCTGTGATTTCAGCGACATTTACTTTAACATCAAAAATACCTGAACGGAATCGACGGAACCGGTATTGCACGTAATATATTTATATATACATATGTATAAAGTTATATATATTGGAGGTTGAATTAGTTTTAAAGGTTTTTTTCGAAGATTTGGGGCTTTATTGTGAAAAAACGGTACAAAATATTTTATTTGAAGTATTGGCCATCGCTAGCTACAACTTTCGCCCATCTTTCGGGCAATTTCCGGATGCCGTTTCTCCAAAATTCTGGCCGCTGCTTGGCTATCCATGACTCAACCCATATTTTGGTAGCCTCGTACGAGGAGAACCGCTGGTCCGCCAAATCGAGACTCATATGCCGGAACAAATGATAATCGGAGGGAGCTATGTCTGGACTATACGGCGGGTGGGGTAACACTTCCCAGCCAAGCGTTCCAAGGTATTTTTTGACAGGTTGAGCAACATGCGGCCGAGCGTTGTCATGTTGCAAAATAACCTTGTCGTGCCTTTTTACCGTTTCCGGCCGTTTTTCTTTCAATGCCCGGCTTAAACGCATCAATTGCAGTCGGTAACGATCCCCCGTGATTGTTTCGCCCGGTTGAAGCAGCTCAAAATATACGACGCCGACCTGATCCCACCAAATACAGAGCATGATTTTCTTGCCGTGAATATTCTGCTTGGCCGTCGACGTTGATGCGTGGCCGGGCAAACCCCATGATTTTTTGCGTTTTGGGTTATCGTAGTGGATCCATTTTTCGTCGCCAGTCACCACCCGATGCAAAAAACCCTTCCGATTTTGTCGCTCGATCAGCAATTCGCACGTAAAAAATCGCCGTTCGACGTCGCGCAGCTTCAACTCGTACGGGACCCAATGTCCTTGCTTTTGGATCATTCCCATCGCTTTTAGACGCTTGCAAACGGTTGAATTATCAACGCCCAATGATTCAGCAAGCTCTTCTTGGGTTTGGCACGAGTCCTCGTTTACCAATTCCCCCAATTCCGCGTCCTCGAACTTTTTGGGCTGGCCAAGACGTTCCTTGTCTTCGGTGTGAAAATCACCACTTTTGAATCGTCGAAACCAGTACTCACATGTTGAAATCGACGGAGTATGGTCTGGGTAGGCCTCCTGCAGCAATTCACGGGCTTGGGCTGTATTTTTTTTCAAATTGAAGCAGAAAAGCAAAGCTTCCCGCAAATTGCGTTTCGACGGCACGAAAGTTGACATACTCGGAGCACGAAAACACTGCGTTGTTTATACTCCAGCGAAATGACAGATACTGATAAACAAAGCCTAGGGATGAGGCTTTGTCATGAATATATATTCAGTATTGCCAACGCGATAAAGTGATAAATAGCGCCATCTGTGTGTCACCTTTAAAACTAATTCAACCTCCAATATATATATACAGTTAGCCCACCTTCAAAACGGCATCTTATAACACGGTTTCGCTATAACACGATTGGTAATTCGCGCGAACCCTCTTACAACACGGCATGCTATAACGCTGTTACGCTCTAATATATGATAAGAGAATTGAAAAACTTTTGTAAAGTACTGTATTTGTACAGCCGCAGCGAGGCTTGCCGTCATAAGGATACAGTGTTGCCACTGGCATGTATACATTTCTATCTCAGTATGTGGTGGGGAAATTATTTCTTTTCATCTCCGAGGCCTGAAAACAAAAGTGTCTCTCGCTGCTGGTCGGCACTCTGCGTCGAGCCGCGGTGCGTTAAAGAATATCTTTTTAACATTAATTTGCAGTCAAAAGCCGTGTCCGAGAAAGATAAAAAAAGTTCAATAGGAGATTTATTTGTCTAGAAGTAAAGAAACAAACCTGGGATCGTCTTTTGAAAGAATAAAAACCATCCTACATGGGAAAAAGCCTTAATTTGAAAGAATCAAAGTCCGGACCATCAGGAAAACTGAAAAAGAAATAAGAAGAGAAGTTGCTGTAGTACCATTGTCATCCCCAAACGTGGGCGAGCTGTAACTCAATTATTCAGAAAATGGAAAACGCACTCAGCATTTGGATTGATGATTGCTGCCAAAAACAAATTCCATTAGATGGCAACATCATCAAACAAAAACCACTAAAAATTTACAAATAAATTAAAGAACAAGGATAATCCTATGTCAATTTGTCGCAACTAAATATTGGTTCGAAAAATTCAAAAAGCATTTTGCAATTCATAACATAAGAATTAAAGGAGAATCTGGTTCGACTGATCACGAACCCGCTATGACGTATCCAGAAAAAAATTAAAAATATAATGGAAGAGCAAGGATACACAGCAGATCAAATTTTCAATGTCGACGAAACTGGGCTTTGGTGGAAAAAATGCCCAGTAGAACCTTTACATCGAAAAAAGAAAAAACAGCACCCGAATTATATGTGTCAAAATATCGTCTAATGCTCCTTTTGTGCAGTAATTTGGTTTGTTTTTTGTTGAATATATTTACATTTATATTTTTAATAAAAATTAAGTTGCTTATGTAGAATAAAAAAAAAAATGTTTATTTATGTTGATGTTTATTTCATTATAAGGAGGAAGGTATGACGTTAATAGTGGAAAATAACATCAGGCAAATGACCATGATGAAATTTTCCATAACCGAATTGCAAAGTGGCTGTCCTATGTCCTCGATAGCCTCACGAATTCCATCTTTGAGGTCTTGAATCGACCCTGGGCTGTTGGCGTAGACCTTCTCTTTCACGTGACTCCAAAGAAAAAAGTCAGAAGGTGTTAAATCACAAGATCTCGGTGGCCAATTGTAACACAGTCCGGAAACTTTCCCCGTAGAAGATCAATGGTTTCGTTGCTTGTGTGGCACGTAGCGCCGTCTTGTTGAAAATAAACGTTGTCCAGATCAATACCATCCAATTCCGGCCATAAAAAATTGTGAATCATCTCTCGATAGCGCAATCCATTCACAAATAAGACCTGTTATTGGAAACCCCTTTGCAAATATACTTATATTTTTAGTTAATAATTGCATTCAGAAATGAGTTCTAAGACTAAATTAATATGCAGAGAAGTTAGGATTTCACATATGTATGACTTCATCACGCATTGCTATCAGAAATATGCCATCGGATGTTTTTCCTCTCTTGTTGTACAATGTGCTTTATTTCCATATTGTCCAAATTATAGAATGATTGGATTTTGTTGTTTCCAAATCATGAAGAGATTTTGTATGTCTTATATCCTTCTTTCATTGGACACTCATAGTAGCTTTTCTAGGCAGTTTGAAACGAATTTTTCTATTGTAAATAAATGTATTTTAACATGTTTATTAAGCCCTTGCTATGAAAAACCATTCAATCAATGTATGTTCGTCGAACTGACATTATTTGAATCAAAACTTATTTTGGTAGGTTGTATAGATTTTTGAATGGCAACACTGGCGTGGGCGCAGCTGGCGAAATCTACAACATGCATGCTTATGTGCATATAAGTAAGCCATACTCGTATATATGGATGTATTCAGCATTCAGGCAGTCTTTGAGACTCGTATTCGAAATGTCCCCATATACACTGTTGGTAAATATAATAGAAACAGTGCACTTAAATTTTTCTAATGGACTATATCACTTATAGGCAAGTTTTTTTGTTAAGTTTGTCTATAATATGTTATCAGTAGCTAACGGGGTTTTCTTCTCTATTGCATTCTATCTTCCATTTGGCCTCATTCTTATTTTGGACACATTTGAGTAAGCTAATGAGTTTTGTGATTGGGAAAAATAAAATGAACGGTAACTATTTGGTGATAGCAAACAGTTTTAAACGTTATAAATTTTGCTCAGTTACCCTTAAAGGTAAAATTTAATTAAATTAACTAAATTTTAAATATAAACAATAGTAGAGAGGAAAAGCCTGATTAATGTAAAATTAAGGAAATGTCCAAAGAAAAACGTTTTTGATGCTACTCCTCTGAAAGGAAAAAACCAAAAAAAACATCAAACGCACATAAAACTGAGCTAAATTTGCAAATTACAAGTCAGACAGTTCGATATAGGTTGGTAAAAGCCGGTTAAATAGCAAGAGCACCCAGAAGAGTACCATTGTTGAGTTTACAGAACAAATCAAAAAGGCTTACATTTGCACGAAAACACCTCTTCCGTCGAAACTGGAAATATATGCTATGGACGGATTACAAAAGAAAAATATGTTTGAATCTGACAAAAAACAATAAGTTCGACGACTAACAAATATCATACTTACAGTTACTTGCAGTACGAAAAAAAACTGTAAGGGACGGTGGCAAAACAGAAATTGTGTAAGAAATTTAGTAAACTCAATGCATCGAAGATACTAAGAAGTACTGAAAAAAGCAGGAAGAGCTATGAAATAATAAACGGATTCTCCATATGTAAAAATTTGTTTGAAAACACGGATTTTTTGTTGCAAACTTGTTTGTTTCTAGAATTTTTTCCAAAGAACCTTTCTTAAACTTGATGAAATTGTATTATATTGCAGAATATTTGGAAAATAAGCTTTTCATTTTCTTAATTTGCAGTAATTTTTTGAACTTGCAAGACATTCCGGATTTTCAAAGATAAAAAAAAGTTTCAACAACTTCGTGAACATACATATTTGTTTCTATTATATTTTCCAGCACTGTATATATATGTATAGTATATACTGTATATATATGTATGTAAGGTGTTCACTACATATTTCATGTCATCCCTTATTTGTTGGTTTGGTGCTAGGAATCGGTGCTTGGTTCAATTGGTTGTCCGTTTGCTCACGTCTTCTTGGCCGTCTGTCTAACTGCCTGCCCGCACTGTTAAATAAAAACATGTTATGCACATATGTACATACATTTTTTAAACTCTGTTTTCGATGGCTAATGAAGACGTTCCTCACATAATAAACTGAGAGTATTGGCATTACGAATACAAATACTACAATAACAAATATGGAAGAAAACCGGTATAATTTGGTCGGCAGGTAAATAATGACTTCAACAATTTGACTGAGACAGCTTGGGCAAGTGAAAACATTTAAGAATTTTCAATTATATCTTAACTTCTTCTGTACCTAACTATGAGAATGGGAACGTGCATATGTATGCATATAAAACTATACAATTTTGTGCCTTCACATTGTGCATCATACATACATATTTGAGTATCCGAATGAAGTTGGATATTGATAACTCAATTTGTAAATTGGTTCACCAGGCCAGGTTGTAAATCGACCAGATTTCTGGCTTATGGTCTGCAGATACATACACACCCAAGAGGTTCTAAAAAAAATCAATAATAAGACAAACCAAAATAATTTTTTTAATGAAAACAAATGTATTCCCAATCACAATGGAACAATTGTAAAGACATTTAGTAAGAAAAAAAAAAATATAATTGTTTACATTTTTCTACTGTGGCAGTTTGAATCATCAAACTATTTAAATACACTCCCTCTAACTTGATTAAGGCCAAACATTTTCCAATAGTTTTTGTACCAAATTTCTGTTCAGAGCCTTCAACATTTTTGCCAACAATTTAATGACTATATGTTCTACGAAAAGTGATTGCTAAAAATTCGACCCAAAAAATTTAATCCAAAGCCCGCCCCCCTTAGTCCCGCGAGTTACGGTCGCTACCGCAACATCAACGTCTATAACAATACCAACACGATAACCATCGGTACTCGTAAAGCCAGTAAGGGCAAGAAGCTAACCGGTCATCAACATCGGAAACTCAGAGGTATCAGGAATTGGTTAAATTTAAGTTATATTAAATAAATGCTTATGTTAACCAAATTAAATACTAATTGTTATAAGAGTACCGTAGAACTTGAGCCAAGTAAAACAAATAGCATATTGCAATAAACTTTCCATAGAATTTAAGTTACATGAAATAAATTGTGTAGTAAGCAAATCCAATATTTTAATATTTATTAATAAGCACCAAAATGTGAGCGGTACTTTAAATGACGCAGAAGGCTTGCTCAGTGAACGGTTCGCGAGTGCTTAGAAAAAAAAGTTGGAAATCCCTAAGTGATCTCTGAGCGCATATAAGAGCAGGCTGAAAGGAATCAACAAATTAAAAGTAGTTCCCGATACAAAACTTCCGAGGGCATATCGGAAAGACCAACTAATCTGTAGCTCCAGCTGCGTTCCGAGGGCATTTCGGAAGAAATCCACTAGAAGCATAACCGGACCGTCGTGTTTTCAACTAAAGGGTGTTTCAATAAGAGGTGTTATTTTGATATTCAAAGAAAAATGCTATTTTTTAATATAAATGATCGGATGTTTATTTGATTATAAAGAGGAAGGTATACCGTTAATAGTGGAAAATAACCTCAGGCAAATGATCACCACGATCACGCTTACAGGACAATAGCCTTTTCATGAAATTTTCCATAACCGAATTGGAAGTGGCTGCCCTATGTCCTCGATAGCCTCACGAATTCCATCTTTGAGGTCTTGAATCGACCCTTGGCTGTTGGCGTAGACCTTCTCTTTCCCGTGGTCTCAAAGAAAAAAGTCACAAGGTGTAAAATCATAAAATCTCAAATTCAAAACAACACCTGTTATTGGATGCTTCTGATAGTATAATAAAAATATAATATTATAAACTTACATAATAGCCGCTTGCAAAAGGCTTGTATATCCTTTAACACAAACAAAAATCGACTTTTATTCCTATATTGGAATAAATTTATCAACTTACCTCAAATCTGCGATCCCGTAGCCCCTAAATCCGGACCGTCCAGGGTATAGGAGCGATAACAGATAATAGGAACAATAAAAAAATAAATGCAGAAGTTTATATGGAAATGCATGCAAAATGAACAGAATATATAATATATATACATATATCCTTCCTGGCATATCCATCCTTGTTTTGGATAGTGAGGGCATGCCACTAATCTGTACAACAGGAGTGCCGAGCATAGATTTAGACTTGGCAATCATAAAGTCTATATGTTTAGAAAACGACATTTTCTTTCTTTTCATACATTTTTTTGAGGGTGGTAGTGCCCAACTTGTAATCGAAATCAATCGTAACTTTGCGTCTACTGAATGGCTGTGCTGGCATTTACCAGCATTAAGAGTTATCATTACACCAAGCTTCCAATATTGTTAAGTCTTCTTGAAGTCTTATGAAGTCAGTTACGTCCTCTATCCGACTGTAAATTTTCAGGTCATCTGTATATATCAGACAACGTGATGTGTCGAAAACGTCTGTAATGTCATTAACAAACATTACGAGCAATAGTGGCCCAAGATGGTACGCCCTTGAGGTACACCTGAGGTAACTTTGATGGTATCAGATTTTATGTTACTTATACGAACGAATTGAGTTCTATCTGTTAGATAAGATGCAAGCCACTTCAGTAAGCTAGGATGAAGACCAATTGAACCCAGCTTTTTTAAGTAGGATACTATGACTGACTCTATCAAACGCTTTCGAAAAATCGGTGAATATGATATGGCATTGTTGGCCTGTTTCAAACTGGTTTAAGAAAAAAGTTGCAAATAACCCCAAATTCGCAACAGTAGATCTGCCTTTATCAAAGCCGTGCTGATCCGATATGAGATCTGAAATTTGAAAGAAAATCAAATCATGAACTAGCTTTTCAAAGAGTTTAGGTATACAAGAGATTTTGCAGATAGGGCGATAATTTTGGACTTTCGTCTTGCTTCCACACTTATGTATCGGTATGATAAACGATTTTCTCCAATTATGTACAAATTCACCAGAAGTTAGTGATTCATTGAAGATAATTGTTAATGGTTTTGCTAACGATGTAGCACAGTTTTTTAATAATATAAGAGGGAAGCCATCTTCTCCAGGAGCTGGGTCATTTGCCAAGGCCGAAAGGCTCATGAGTACATCATTATATGAGAGCTGGAAACCTTTAAGTGTTTGTGAGCTGTTAAAAGAAGTATCTTATATTCCGATGTCAGATTGACAAACATAAATAGATCGAAAAAAATGTGCAAAAAGGTTACTAATTTCTTGAATGTCCGACAACGTTTCCCCAAATAATGCATTTTATCCGGAATCCCACTTGTTTTCTTTTTACCGTTAATGAACTGCTAAAAAGATTTACAATTTTCTTTGATACCACACTCTAGCTTAGAAATTTATTCAAAACATCGAATTCTTTTTGCAACGGATTGTACGCTTCATAAAGTTTTGCGTTATTTTTGGATTTGTGGTATAGTTTGTATGCTTTGGTTTTTTTATTGTTAAGATTAATCAACATAGAATTGTAACAGGCCGGTTTGGACTGGCTTTTTGCAGACACTATAGAAACAAACATATGAATTGCCCTTTCCAGTCTTCCTCGGAAATCATCACACATCTGTTCGGGTTTGTTTAAGACAGTTTCCCAATCTACCAAATCAAGTGACCGCGATATCTGATGGAAATTAGCTTTATAGAAGTTATAATTTTTGTAATTATTAATAACTTATTTGATATAGTTTATATGTTTAAAGTGTACACATAACGCTTTGTGGTGTATGGAGTTAGGAAGAGGGGGTGAAGAGAGGGGCTCGACATCAGACTTTAGATCATTGCTTATGAATACTAAATCCAGTAAGCGATTGATATCATTGTGTACTCTGTTAATCTGGCAGAGGTTATATTCGGCAAAGGTGTCAAGCACCTCACATTCACTCTCGCTTGATACTCCATATGGTACTAATTTCATAGCATCATTGTCGAAAAACCAATTAACATTGGGAAAGTTGATGTTACCCAAAATAATTATGTTTTGACCGCCAGTTAGACTATCCAGTGTTGTAGAACAATTATTTACACGCTTTTTATATAATTCAATTGGTCTTGAAGGCGGTATATAACTTCCGTTAATGTATAATTCATCCGATTTTCCTAAATTAATTTTATTTAATATATTATTTGGTCAACATCAAAATATCCGTTGTCGGAACTCATATTTGGTGACAAAGTGATTTGTCTACTGGGTAGTCTCGAACTTACAGCAACAAGTACGCCGCCACCTTTAGAGAGACCAGTAGTGCGGGAGCATCTGTCTTTACGAAATACATTATAGATTTGACAGTCAAATATTTCTGCAGTATAATGGCATTCAGAAAGCCTAGTCTGTGTTAAAACTATGATATCATAGACAGATGAAGGGGGAATAACAACAATGACCTTATGCCGCCAGCATTCTGATAATACAGTAGAAAATCTACCGTATTTGATAAGTTATTAACAGCATCGGTACACGCTAGGTGTGCGACGGTTTCGGCTCTTCTTTTAGCTACATATGATGGAAATTCTCGCTTTTATTAATAATGTGGCAGAAACTCTATTCCAGAATTTAGAAATTGCGACGCAACTCCACAAGGACAAGTACTACTACGGACGATTCGAAATAAAATTGTCGGCTAGGCCAACAAAGTACTAAGCATTTATGGAACATCCCTCAATTAGGATGAAATAAACAAACCCTCACCTCGAAACCAGAATCTCTTGCAGAAGCATTCTCCTTATGTAAAAAAGAACAGCACATATTCTATATAAAATCAGATCCGAGCAGATTTCACCGTAATTGACAACCAAAGGCCAACAATTACTTTAGGAATACCACAAATTTCAATAGATACACAACTTCTCAACGCACATGTCCTCATTACTGAAATCTAAATCCAAATAACAATAAACAACCATCATTTCAACGACAAAATCATTATCAAAATAACTCCATAAATCCGAATAAATATTAGATGCGCAACTAAGTTCTCGTTGTTTTGGTTACAATGGTTACCCGTCACAGTGGTTGCCCATCACTGGCTACTACTTTTTCGCATTTTTCACGTACATCTCGTATAGCGTCGCGGGTAAAACTGTCCATCTTTTGAACTGCTGGTCAGCTAGACCATGTGCCATCGATCGGAACAGGTGATAATCGGACGACGCAATATCTGGAGAATATGGCGGGTGGTGTAGGATTTTCCATTTCAGTGTTTCCAGGCAGGTTTTAACGGGTTTGGCAACGTGAGACCGAGCGTTGTCATGCTGTAGAATCACTTTTTCATGCCTCTCCGTGTATTGCGGCCGCTTCTCGCGCAGTGCTCAGCTCCATCGTATCAATTGAAGTTGATACCGATCCCCAATAATGGTTTCGCTTGGTTTTAACTGTTCATAATAAATAACACCAACTTGGTCCCACCAAATACATAGCATAACCTTCGCAGCGTGAATATTTGGCCGAGGCGACGACGTAGAAACATGACCGGGCAGTCTCCATGACTCTATTTTCTTTTGATTGCTGAAATGAATCCATTTTTCATCAACCGCCACGATGGGATGAAGAAAACTTTTCCTTTTTTGCCGCTCTAGCAGTTGTTCACAGGCGAAAAAACGACGTTTAACATCCCTTGGTTTTAACTCATAAGGAACCCAAGTCCCCTGTTTTTGAATCATTCCCAAAGCATGCAATCGCTTGAAAATGGATTGGCGGGTAACTCCGATTGCCAAAATCCATTCCGAGCTCGCAATAATTATAGTCAATATAGTAAACCAGAGCCTATGGACACAAGTTCCACGCACATAAAAACACTAACCCCTACCCAAAGATCCTTTAGAGCAGACAAAACTATGCGCTTTATTGCATCAGGAAAGCCCGAATTCCAAAAAAAAATCGAACTATTTAACTTCCAACATTCCAATCCGTCAGACCCGCAACCACCAATCAGTGGCTATAAACACAACCTGTACTAGTACCAAGATCAACGCGGAAGCTTAACAAATATTGAAGATAACCAATTTTCGATACCCAGCCTCGAAGCTCCATCAGGATATCTAGACATTAACAAGCACGGTTCTGAATTATGTTGCATCAATATTTCATCTTCTTTTGGTAGACTCCTAATTTTTTTAATCGATACAGGAGCACCCGCCTCATTCATAAGTCCAACATACGTTGACTCTTCAGACCTTACTAACTGTAAACCAATAACTATAATAACAATTCTTATTAACTATAAATTAGACAAAGAAGTAACCCTTCCAAACTGTATCGAATTTAAACAACCCGGAAATCAAAGATTCTTTGTATTTGCTTTTCACAAACTTATTTAGCAAGTGACTTCCACCAAATGGAAATAGACGAAAAAGATATTCCTAAAACTGCATTCTCAATAGAAGGAGGTCATTATGAAAACGTACGAATGCCTTTCGGTTTAAAAAAAGCACCTTCAACTTTCCAAAGAATAATGGACAATGCCCTAGGTAAACTTATAGGCAAAATATGTCTTGTTTACCTTGATGACACTATCATATACTGCACTTCCCTTCAAGAACACATTCATAGCCTACAAACAGTGTTCGATAAATTGCGGTTCTCCAATTTCTTCCCACAAAGCAACCACTTTTCTTGGACATATTATTCCCATATATGGTATATATATAATTGGGGCGTACACCCTTTTTGGCGTACCACCTATTTGTGGCGTGCGCCCTGATATTGTTCCACAAATGGACGAACCTACAGTCTCAAGCCGACTCCGAACGGCAGATATTATGACGAGCTTTTTCATGGCAGAAATATATTCGGAGGTTTGCCATTGCCTTCTGAGGAGTGCTATAAAAAACTTTCCAATACCTAGAACCCGAAAACAAATCCAAAGTTGTATAGGTCTTGGAGGATATTACCGGAAATTTATAAAAGATTTTCCAAAACTCACCACACCCCTAACTGAATGCCTCAAGAAGGAAAACAACAATCGAACTAAACGGCCGTAACATAAATGCTTTCAGGACATATATATATTTTCAAACTAACGACCGCTGACAATATCTTGACTTTACAAAACCATTCATATTAACAACTTACTTACTTACTTAGGTGACAACTACAAACGACAGTCGGTCTTTGCCACCAAAATGTTGCGCCAATCGCTTCTACACACAAAGGACGGTCAGATCGTGGTCGACTTGGTCTTTCCGACGTATATGAGGACGTTCTTTTTTCGAGTTCCACTAGTCCATTCGCTCAACGTGACCTAGCCAGCGCGTACAGCTCGTAGAGCTCCATCTTATTCGATATGTATTATTCACGCATATCGGACCATAGATCTTCCGAAGAATTTTTCTCTCGAATGCTTTTCATAACCATCCATCGGTGTTTGTCACGCCGCAAGGGCATCTTTCACAAGGAGGTGACGGGTACGACGACCCCGCGGACCCTAGTCAAGATGTCCCTCGTTTCAGCGACTTTATAAGAGTTAGCTAGAAAGTTAGGAGACAAAATCCAGCACATATCTGTTCCCACATTGGGCGGTGTGCTGGTCAGTGACTGTTCACCATGTTAGGTGCGACTGTATGTAAAAAGCATGACCGGTATGCAACGGGGCGCACTGGGAGTCCCTGGATAGTTCGTTATGGCTTTCCACCTGCGACCTCAAAGGGGTGATGTGAGTTCGCTCTGCCGATGTGTTAGCTTCGTTGTATATCAGTAACCAGCCGCCTTGGACCCTGGTCAGGAAGTGTTCATTGGGCAAAAGCGTAGTAGCTTTCGTTGCTCCGGGCGAGCGCCGGTCCGTCCGTCTTTTCCGGGATCCGTAAAGCGTGGGTCAGGCCTCAGGGAACTGGGGTAGGAGCATTGCCTCTGAGGGTACACCCGCTCTTGACTATTTCGGCCCGCCCGCCGTGCACACGATGCACTGGTTAAATAAAAAATAATGGAAAAAGTATGGAAAAAGACAAAAAGAAGAAAAACAACAGAAGGCCATTACTGATGGAGATATAGAGCAGAGCCCTTTCGTAAGGAAACCTCGATTGCTTCGCTCGCCACCACAAAAAGCGAATTTGCCCCTTACGAGTGGAACATTGCCAAATATAGGAAAATCAAAGACGGTCAGTGAAGGAGCTGAAATGACGCCTCAAGAACTAGACGTAAGAGTAACGTCAAAAGAGGTTAAAAAAATGCGCCCAATGCGCTGTCGCATACCCCTGTAACTGCAAAGGACCAAACACAGAACGGGAAACCACTGCATCTCCGCGACAAGAGTTTATTCTCAAAATGCGAGCTGAAGAAGAGGAAGCCATAGAGAAATGTTTGAGAGTGCTAAGGAAGATGAAAGCGGTTATATTGAAGAGTAGGAAAACTTTCACGGAAATAAAGACCGGAGTCTCAGAGATTGACGAACTATTTGACGTCATGAAAAACAGCAGAAGAGGTTGGATCCGAACTGAGAAAGCCGGTAAAGGTCGTCTCTTGCCGGACACATCCACGAAAGAAATCGGAGGTGACACCTCCGCAACAGCACGAAAAACAGGTGTTGTCCAGGAGAGTACTCCTTTAACCGCAAAACGGAATGCACCAAGTCCTGCCGCACCCGACTCTTCGAAGAAACTAAGAGTTCGAGAGCCTGAGAAACGGCAAGTGGTAAGCCGGCAAAACTCTAGGCGCAATACTGTGCCAAAAGAAAGTGATGGAGGGCAAAACGACGGAGCAAGGAAGGCTAAAGTGAGCCAAAAGAAGAATAAACGAGAAACAAAACCAAAATCGGAGGCTGTGTTGGTAAAGCCGGTAGAGGGCCACAGTTATGCTGAAATCCTCAAAAACATCCGAGAAAAGACCATGCCAGACGAAACCACAACGGTGAAAGGCATAAGAAGAACCAAAACTGGCGCCCTTTTACTTGAGTTAGAAAATAAAAAACAGTTAACGCTGATTTTTTGTATCAACTAGAGGAAACCGTAAAAGCGGTCGGTTCCATTACAACCCTCAGACCAACTTCAACTGTAGAGATCAGAGACTTGGATGCCGTCACGGAGAAGAAGGAAGTTGATGACGCTGTGAGAAAAATGCTAGCTGGCACTAATGAAAATATTAATGTTAGGATCACAAAACCTAATCAACGACAACAAGTACGGGCTTATGTTACTCTCGCTGTTGAAAGCGCAGAAAAGCTGCTCAAGCAAACTTATATCAAAATCTGATGGGTTAGTGCAAGGATGAGAGCTAGCACATCTCTGAAGCGCTGCTACCGGTGCTTCGGTGTCGGACACCTTCAATCAAACTGCAAAGGACTAGACAGAAGCGGAAAAGGTATATGCATCCGATGTGGAGAAGCTGGGCACAAAATGAAAGAGTGCACCAAAGAGCTCAAATGCTGCCTATGCACTAATGCCAATCGCAGCGAGACAAAGCATATGCCAAGCTCGGGCAAATGCCCGATGACAAAAGAACATGCCAAGACAAGATAAAGTATGATTATACTTCAAGCAAATATGCACAGGAGTAAAAACGCAGACCTGCAAATAGAGCAGATGGTCTTAGAAAAAGGAGTCCAAGCAGTATTGATAAGCGAACAATATGCTCAATCCGAGAAAGCTTGGATCGAAGACGAGTCAGGACAATTTTCGTAATAACCGTGAAACGATCTGGCGATGGTTTCGTCTACGTTCAAAACAGCTAATTGACAATGATAAGTTGTTACCTTACACCGAACGACAATACAGATGAATTCACCCGGAAACTGGAAAGTATTGAAGACAAAGCCCTTAGTTTAGAGGGACGACTAATAATAGCGGGAGACTTCAACTCAAAAGCAACCGAATGGGGCTCGGCGACAACGAACTCAAGAGGTAGACGAGTACTGGACATGGCAGCCAGACTAGGTTTAGTGGTGCACAACCCAGGAACGAATACGTACCAAAAGCCAGGTTGCGAAGGCACAACAACCGACATAACCCTAGCATCGGAAAGCATAGTCACCTTTATTAAAGACTGGAGAGTCCTGTAAGATTACAATGGGAGTGACCATCAATACATCACGTTTTGCATTGAAATGGAAAACCAAAGAGTACGTGAAAATCGAAATAAAAGTACACACAAATGGAACATAAACAAGCTAAACCCAGCGACGCTCCTGGCAACTATTGACGAAAATAACACGACGATCTGTACGAATAGTACAGGCAAAACACTAGTCAAGACAACAATGCGATACATTACGATAGGTTGCAACGCACCTATGCCTAAAATAGATAAGAACAAAAAAAGAAGCGTAGAAAGTATTCTAGAGCCAGAAGATTGGGCCCGGCGATAAGGGAATCTGAAGAATACAAACAGAACAGAAAAAAATTGAGGAAAGCTATAAGCCAAAGCAAACAAGACTATTGGGAAGAGCTACGAAACGATCTAAACAATAACCCATGGGGGTTGGGCTACAAAACCTTTATGAAAAAGCTAGGAGCCAAATCCCCTGCTGCTGATATGAAAACCGAAATGGTAAGCAAAATAGTCGATACACTCTTCCCAACACACCATGCTGAGAGGGAAGAGCTCGAGTATGAAGCAACGGAGCCTGTCCCATTCACAGAAGAAGAACTTATGGATGCTGCAAAAGCATTGAAATGCAATAAAACGCCAGGACCTGATGGCATAGTTGCAGAAATATTGAAACTATCGAATGCCCTCTTTTTCTGCTAAACATATACAACGCATGCCTAAAAGAAGGAATTTTTCCAGAAATATGGAAAAAATAAAAACTGGTACAAATCAGTAAGGGGGAGGGAGACCCAACATTAGCGTCCGCTTATAGACCGTTATGTATGCTGGATAGAGCAGGAAAACTCTTTGAGAAACCGATAAAGCATAGGCTTAGCGAAGCCGTAGAGAACAGTGGCGGCCTCTCCGACAGGCAGCATGGTTTTAGAAGTGGCAGATCTACCTTGGGAGCCATCCAAGATGTAATAGCTAGGGTAGAACATGCCCAGGCAGGTAATCGATACTCCAAACGCTTAGTATTACTAGCCACACTGGATATTAGAAATGTTTTCAACAGTTTAAGTTGGGACGACGTAATTGAAGCCTTAACCCTAGGACTTATACCCAAGTACAGGTGTGGCCAGTAGCTACTTTGGAGTGATGTAGCTCCTAAATCGCTAAAGATATTGATATAGGAAAACGAAGTAAGTATCCGTCGATTGGTGTCTTATTTGTCATGCTAGGTCCATGCATTGATGAGAGATAAGCTTTCAAAGTTGACACCTACGACTTCTTATACCTGGGTACAGGTGTGGACAGTAGCTTTTTTTCTCGTTTTTTCTGATTTTTTGAAGGAAAAGCATTTTTATTTTTTATTTTCTTTATAAAATATTATTTTATTGATTATTTCTTATAACTAAATATGCAAACATATTTAAATTATTCAATTGTCTTCATTATTTTCACAATTATTACATGTAAATGTATTTGAAGAATGCTGTGTGCATATTGGGCGCTGACATATTCTGCACATGTTACGCGTTCGTCTTCTGTGTTGGTCATGGATGTAGCAGGGAAAACAGCTTCCAACCTGCTGTTTCTTTGGTTTTGCACCAGCAGCTGCAGACGTTGATGGCATATTGTCAGCACTTCCTTGCAAGGCCGTACTTATGAAACTCGCGTCTGCAATTTTTGTGTTGAAGTTCCGCATCACTTGCTGATTCATCGACCGCTCTTCAATTATGGGCATAGACAGTTCCTTGGCGATCTGGCGAAGAAATCTCTTACTCTTCGCATTGGTGCATCTGATGTTGGGATTATTCTCATAATATATGATGCACGCTGCCAATGCCGTCAAATCAATCATATTGAAGAATAGGGACAACGGCCAACGCTTTGTCATCCTTTGGCAAGTATATTCTCCAAGCAATTGGTCCATCACGTCCACTCCTCCTTTTGTCTTGTTATAAAACTCGATCATTTCTGGTTTGCCGCTTTCGCCAATGTGATCATCGTCATGCATTGATGATAGTAATATAAGTGCCTTGTTTTTTTTCGGCCCATAGGAGCATATGGATATGTTGGGCCTAAAACCGAATGTACTTGACCTCTCTGGATGTTTTGCATTTAATTCCGCATATGTAGCTTCTGCTTTTTTGTTGGTGCAGCGTACTACAATATCCACCGTTTCCGGAGTCATAAAACATTTATATGTATTGACTATTGACATCATAGTAGTTGGTCTTGCGGGCCTACTTCGCTGTCGCAAAATATTTTGTTGCCTAGTTTGGCGTGCAAGTCGTGGCTGTGAGCTCTATATGGAACCATCACGTGCTACGAATTGAGCTGCAGGCAAATTAATCTCGTCAGAATCATCTGCAGCATCGGATTCATTGTCAGATTCTTCGCAATCAGCCTCATCTACCTGGGCATTGTCCATTGTGTAATCAGGGTCTTCTACATTCGATTCAACCACGCCATCTGCTACTGCTACTTGTTCGCTTTCATCCCCTTCAGGGTCGGAGAATTCAAATAATTCATCATCTGAGATTTCGTCAAACAGGTTTTGTATGTACTGCTCTTTTTCAGCGTCAGATAATCTATATAAAAATAATTAATTTTTATTCCATTTATGAAATTATATTTAAGTTATTTGTATTTACCTCATATATTGATTCCAAGACAAAAATTCCATGTTCCTTCTGCTATCCATGTTGTAATATTTTAAATTTTTTCTGACTTGTTATTTTCACAAATACAAATACAAATACCGACTCCGAACGGGAGATATTTTTATGAGGAGCTTTTCCATGGCAGAAAACACTCGGAGGTTTGCCATTGCTTGACAAGGGGCGACCGTTATTAGAAAAATCTTGTTCTTAATTTTGGTGTTTCGCCGAGATTCGAACCGACGTTCTCTCTTTGAATTCCGAATCGTAGTCACGCACCAACCCATTCGGCTACGGCAGGCGCCTCGAGCAGGCATGTTGAGATTAGAAATTGTTGTGTTTGTAATCTTCTCTCTGAGATATACATCCAACAATCGCTCGAGAGTTTTAAGAATAAAGAAGGATACGCTAATGGGTCTCAAATCGTTCGCTGTATCATGACGGCGTCTACCAGCTTTGGGAGTAAAAATCAACTTAACCCTCCTCCAGCGTTTTGGAATACGCCCTAGTATAAGACTTTTTTGAAAAAAACGTCCAGCCACGGAATCGTTGTTTCTCTAGTATTCCACAGTAGCTAAAATCGCTTATTTTTGAGTAATGAATTTTTGTGTAAAAAACCACGTTTTGTTTTTTGCCAAATTATAAATTTTCAACTACTTGTTTGCTATTGTTTGTACAATACATAAAATCGCTCGTGCAAGTTATAGCGATCATTTTAAACCCAGAATCATTAAAATCGGTTCATTTTTAACTAAGTTATGAGCAATTAAAAAAAACAATTTCTTAAGTAATTAAAAAAATCGATTTTGAGCCGAAACACAAAATTGCCGATAAATCTTGAAAAAAATTTTTTTCGTGCAAACAAAAAAAAACGTGTCTCATTATTTTGACCAGAGAGCAACATATTTGAGTTACATCGAAATCGAAGAACATGTCCCAAATAGCCCGGTTGAATTGAAATGGAAAGCATCTATATAAGAATTTTTTTTTTTCATTGCTTATAACTTAATCAAAAAGAAGCCGATTCTAATGATTCTGGGTTCAAAATGATAGTAGTTTCTTGCACAAGAGATTTCATGCACAAACAATAGCAAAAAAGTTGTTGAAAATTTATTATTTTGCAGTTTGGTGCGGTTTATGGGCTGGAGGTATCATTGGACCGTACTTCTTCAAAGATGCTGCGAATCGTAACGTAACTGTGAATGGTGAGCGCTACCGTGAAATGATATCGAACTTTTTTTTTGCCCAAAATGCAAGAGCTTGACTTGCATGACATGTGGTTTCAGCAAGACGGTGCCACATGCCACACAGCACGCGTAACAATGGACTTGTTGAGAGGCGAGTTCGGTGAACATTTTATTTCACGTTCGGGACCTATTTTTAGTGGGGCTATGTTAAAGCTCATGTCTATTCAGACAAGCCTGCTTCAAATAACGCATTGGAGGACAACATTAAATCATTTATTTATATGTGAGATACCGGCCGAAACATTGGAAAGAGTATGCCAAAATTGGACTAAGCGGATGTACCATTTAAAGCGCAGTCGTGGTCAACATTTGCATAAAATAATCTTTAAACATTAAATTATATTGACTGTACTATCGACTTAAATAAAAATTTCATGCATTTTTCTGAATTTTACGTGCGTTTTTTGGAAAAACTTTCCTGTAGCTCTTAAAAAATCACCCTCTTTATTTAAAAAAATCGATTTTGAGCCGAAACACAAAATTGCCGATAAATCTTGAAAAAAGTTTTTTCGGGCAAACAAACAAATACGTGTTTCATTATTTTGACCAGAGAGCAACATATTTGAGTTACGTCGAAATCGAAGAACATGTCCCGAATAGCCCGGTTGAATTGAAATGGAAAGCATCTGTTGTCATTTTTCTAAGCTGATTTAAATGTACATTCCACCAGGTGAGAGTTTTGCCATACATGGCAGGACATGACGCTTCAAGCCCTTTTGTCAACGAAGCTTCGAAAGCTCTTACTTTCTTATCTAAGTCTTTACTTTACGTTATGGTGTTATTTATGTGTTGAAGCTTAGACGGAATTACTCTACGGAATATGTGCTAGTTTGTTCTTCTAGGGTTTCTATAGGGGGTCGGCTTCTCAAGCTTGAGATTCATATCGAAGAGAGTCCCATTACGGTCTGAAAAGGATTTCTTGTCGGATACCCTCCAGTTTGAGACAATTGAGGGTTATTATTTGTGCATTAAGTAACGTCTAAGACCTTTGTCCAGCCTATGAAGCTTTCCGAGCTCGGAAAAGTGAAAGTTGGGGTGGTCCCTACATTACATATGTCGAGATTGGTGTTCAATAAGAAATCAAAAAGAGACTCACCTCTATCATTCGTCTCCGGACTGCCCCCGAGTTCGTTTCTGGCGTTTGCGTCGGAATCCATCAACAGTTTGTCTGTGTTGATAAGAACCGAGCCACAAGGTATTGTATATAGCCGATTTCTGCAACTCTACCTTCACCACTGTAAAATCAGGTGTACTAAAATTAGAACACAGAAAAGCTTTCGCGTGTGTTTTAGTAGCTTTGCATGATCGGGGCTTACCGTCTGATTTGGTGTAAAATATGTTAATGTTGTTATTGTCGTAGAAGGCTTTAATCTCAGTGCCTCTGACCTGGGGTACCTGTATGAATCCGATGTCGTTGTCCCCTTCCCTGAGGAAATCATCCAAGTCCTCTGTGGCACTTTCGATTGCTGCATATTCACCTGTATGGCTTTAAGCATAGGGTTGGTTGTCGTCTTTAGCTAGGTAGAGCTTTTCTAGCTGTATGTTGTTGTCGACCTCTCCTAGATAGTCTTCATTTTCATTCCTGTCTGCTTTGAATGTTTCCAGTTTGGCCTTTCTCAGGCCAAACCGCATTCTGTTGTCAGATTTTCTGAATACTGGTAAGCACTCATCGTTGATCTGCAAAACGAATGAAATGCTGTTTTTTTTTGCCTTCACGATTGCCCAGTCATCCTTCGGCACCGCAGGGTTGTGTTATTTAAGGTACACGAGCTGTTTCCCTTTTTCTTTAATGTTCGACATCATCTGATTCTTACGGTTGCTTTGCCTGACTATGCGTCAAGCTCCACAACATATATATAAAGGGGAAGTAATGACCTCCAACAGCAAGATATTTACAGCAAGCCTGAGCTGTTGATGTAATGGAGAAGATTGATGGGATTTAGATTGGCGCACTGCCCCAGGTTGCCGAAGAAAAGAACACGCAGTGACCTTAATCGTCAAACCCGGACATTTACAGAGAAAGTCTCTTTCATAGCTTCTGCAATGCGCGTTAAGCCTAGCTTTTACCGCGTGTGTGCCGATCGTCCAATGACCAGCAAACACTTCTATGAGTTAGGAAATTGAATAGTGTGGAGTCCGCAAGACTTTCTGAGTCCTCCGTATATTGTACTCGGGCCAAAGGGAGCTTCATCTGATCTGCGCTTCCGTGAGAAATAATTTGTGCAGTACCCTTTAACCATGGTCAGGGGGATACAAAGCCCGGTATGAGGTCCCTGAGGCCAATTCAGTTCCTTTCTTGACATGTTCATCAGCAATTTCATTTCCCTGTATGTTCCTAAGTCCTGGAACCCAGATCAGAGAAATGTTACCTGCACACCCAAGAAATTTGATCTCTTCCGCACCATGTCGTAGTCAAAGCCTTAATCGCGGATTGACTATCGAAGGGAATGTTAATATCTTTCTCGCTCCCGCGTTCCCTAAACATTTTGCATGCCTGCAGGATCGCAAAGATTTCTGCCTGAAAAACACTAGCAGGATTCGGCAGTTTAAATGAAATAGCTAAATTGGCTATTTTTGAGAAAACCCCTTCTCCGACTCCTGATTCCATCTTTGAGTGTTCAGAGAAGAAAGAGGTGCAAGCTTCGGTGCAGATTTTCCCTTCGAACCAATCCTACCTATTTGGAAAAATTGTCCTAGCACGTCCTTCAAACTCCACTTTGCGGATGGAGGGATCTGTTCGAAGTTCGAAGAAATACGGTGTTAACTTCCCAAAAATGCTGCCATGTTCCTTGAGAGATTGCCTCCAGAGGCCAACCTCCTTCAACCTGATAGCACTTCGAGCTGCAATGGATATAACGTAAAAGTCGATGGAAATTAAGTTCAAAAGGACATTCAGGGCAGCACTTGGCAAGGTTTACATGCTCCGGTGATACCAATACATGCAGCCCTTTGCAGCCTCCCCAGTTTAGTTACGTTATATCTGGTCACCCTAATTCTTGTACTTGTACTTACATTATATTAAAACACATTATCATTTTCTAACGTTCGTATCGACGTATATTCTTATGTACATAGATATATTAATGGACTATGAATAAGTTCGTGCGGTTTTTTTCGAAATTTGAAACTTTATTGACGTAAAATGGTTACAAATTTAATATTCAAAATATTGTCCATCGCTTACTACTACTTTTTCCCATCTTTCTGGCAATTCACGGATTCCCTTTGTGAAAAATTCGGTCGGTTTTGCCGCAATCCACGAATCGATCCATTTTTTGACTTCATCGTAATTACGGAAGTGCTGGTCAGCCAGGCCATGTTGCATCGATCGGAAGAGATAGTAATCGGATGGCGCAAGGTCTGGACTATACGGCGGGTGGGGTAGGACATCCCATTTGAGCGTTTCTAAGTATGTTTTGACCACTTGTGCAACATGTGGCCGAGCATTGTCATGTTGCAAAATAACTTTGTCGTGTCTATCGGCGTATTGCGGCCGTTTTTCTCGCAGTGCTCGGCTCAAACGCATCAATTGTCGTCGGTAGACATCCCCCGTAATCGTTTCATTCGGTTTCAGTAGCTCATAATACACAACACCCAGCTGGTCCCACCAGATACACAGCATAACCTTCAGGCCATGAATATTCTGCGCCGACGTCGATGTTGAAGCATGGCCAGGGTATCCATACGTTGCCCGACGTTTTGGATTGTCGTAATGGACCCACTTTTCATCGCCAGTCACAATTCGATGCAAAAAACCCTTTCTTTTGTGCCGTTGAAGCAGTTGTTCGCATGCCATAAAACGGCGTTCAACGTCTCTTGGCTTCAATTCATACGGCACCCAATGGCCTACCTTTCGGATCATTCCCATGGCTTTTAAACGTTTGGAAATGGTTGATTGATCAACTCCCAAAGTTTTTGCAACCTCTTCTTGCGTTTGAGCCGGATCTTGATCGAGCAATTCCTCCAATTCGGTATCCATGAACTTTGGCGGCGCACCCTCGCGTTCTTCGTCTTCCAAGCCAAAATCACCACTTTTAAAGCGTGCAAACCACTTCTGGCACGTTCGCTCAGATAGAGCATGCTCACCATAAACTTCCACCAAGATACGATGACTTTCGGCTGCTTTTTTCTTCATATTAAAATAATGAAGAAGAATTCCCCGCAAAAACACATTATTTGGCACGAAATTCGACATTTTCAAGTGTGGTAAAAATATTGTTGTTTACGCTTCAAATAAAAAACTTATACTGACGTTTGTGCCTTACGACAGTAGCTCTCCAATGAATGTTTGGAAATGTGGATCGATGGAATAATAATCAAGTTACGCCATCTGTTGTAAAACCGTAACGAACTTATTCATAGTCCTATTATATGTATATAAGCTGTGCTAAGCAAACATTTCGATACTTGCATTTCGACATCAACTGGGACGGGTGAACTTTAGTAATGGTAAAAAGGAGAACAAACAAACGATCGCGTAAACCTTAAATAGAAACATAAATTATAAAGTTGTGTGAAAATAAAAGTGTTTTAATTAATTTGAAAATTAATAGCTGCCAAAAAAGCTTGGTGGCTGAACACCACCCATACATTAAAATTGGCAGAACCACTACTTTGTACATACAATGTACGACCTGTGGCTTGAGTCGCCATTTTTTGCCGAACATAGATTTGCAGGAATAGAAGGCCGTACTGGCCTTATTTTCCCGATGTTCAATGTGTAGCGTCCAATAGAGTTTGGAGTCAAGTATCACTCCAAGATACCTAATTTCCGATGAAAGCGGGAGATCGTGGTTGTTTAATTTGGGAAGGTCTAAATGGGGGGTTTATATATTTTGGTAAATAGCATCAGCTCTGTTTTGTCGGAGTTGACTCGGAGGTCGCAACTGGCAGCCCAGCGACTAAGTACAGCCAGTGACCTTTCCAAATTTCTTTTCCATGACTGAGGGAAACGGTCCCGATACCATTAGGGCCAAGTCATCTGCGTTTGCTACCGACAGATCAGGATAACCAACTTTATTGAGATGACTAACTACTGACTTTACATTTACACAAAATGAGGTCATATCCAGACAAAAGAATGAACTGCGTGAAAAATAGCATGTACAATGAATAGTAAACAAGTAATGTAAGATGAATATACAGAGATGCCAAATATATAGAATTAGCGGTGACAGCTCGGCCTCTCCTGACAGAAACTCGTCCCGCGTTAACCAGCTTCATGACCATCATCATGGTGGTCACAACCATCATCAATTTCAGGGAATAAGACACACCATAGCTTCATCTTGTCTGCTGTTGCAATTGTATTGTACTTTCTTTGCGAGTGTTGCATACCTTCAATATCTACGATGACATATCGGTCGAATCGTAGAGCTTTCTTGACAATGTATGGGCCCTGTACTTTGGCTGAAGTTTTCGCGATTCGCCTGTACTTGGTGGTGGAGCTTCTATGAGGACCAAAGACCCTTCCTCATATGTTACTGGTTTCCTATGTCTAGCGTCGAATTTGGCCTTCCATGTAACTCTAGCTGTTTCGAGGTTACGAATATCTTCATTACGTCGCCAGTTCTTATGTAGTTGCTCATCGCCCGTATACAGCGCTGCCAATATCTTATTTCCACTCAGATCGCGAAGCGGAAAATCGTAAACTAGGTCGATTGGTGCAAATTTCGTTGTTCCATTCACCTTTGTATTTAGTTACCATTGCAACATACTAATATGTGTATCCTAGTATTTTGCATCGTTAGTCACTGTTCTTAAATATGCCAACGCCGTTTGATTTACTCGCTCTACTAAGCCGTTGGATCGCGGCGTTCGTACTGCTACCTTAATATGTTGAATGTTATTCGTTTGCAAAAATTACTGAATGCAGCCGATGTAAACGTAGTGTCACGGTCTGTCACAATTCTTTGTGGTAAGCCAAAATACAATGTTAGTTGGTTTACCGCGTCCACTACAGGCGTGGTTTTTGTTATGTTGGAACGACTACCGAGTATCTCATAAGTGCGTCTACAATAACAAGTACATATTCATAACCTCGTCGACTTTTAATAAATGACCCAAGTGCAGCGTCTGGAATGGCAACGTTGATATATCCATGCCATACAGTTTACACTCCTTGCGCTGCGGTTCACGATTGTAGCAACCGTCTTTGCAAGGTTTTACAAAACCCTTCACAAAATTTCTTAACCGTGGGAACCAAAAATTTTGTACAATTCTCTTTATGGTTCCGTCTACACCAGGATGTCCAAGGTCATCGTGGCAGAGCTTAAGTATACGCCACCGCATACCCCTTGGAACCACTAGCAATTGACGCGGGTGTTCGATTTTCCGAAACAGTCGATTGCTTTTCAGGCGGTAGTTTGACCTTACCCTATGATCAAAAAGTACCGGGAATGTTTGATCTAAACGAACCGCGTACGTGGGAACCGGTCCATATTATTTTCTTATGTTGGTAGGACTGTAAGACACACATCTGTCCGTTTTGAAGCGTTTGAGAGATGCTGTACGTCGCAAACGGCTGGAAATGTGGGCAATCAATTCCTGAACTTGGTGGAGATGTTAGGGAGTGGTTCAGGAACAGCCTTTATGACTTCCAATTATTCCGGGATAATTATAGTTTGGTAATTATTTTCCCTCAAAGTGCCCTCGGAAAGTTCACAATAGTTTGGCACATTATAATATTGTATATTATATATATGTATATATATTTTTCTACACCTCACTTGAATTCACTAAATATACTCTCACACGCGTGTTTTTACTTATTTTTATACTTGTATTCGAATTATTTCAATAAAAATTAAATGCTAATGCATTTACCCATATCATCACTTTCCAAGTTTAAACGCGAATAAAAATATATTGGAGTTGACAACCGTAAAGTGTTGCCGGATGCCTGCAAATGAAAATAAAAATTGATCATGGGGATGGGGGTTATTGTGTCTCCATACTACACACATGCGTACGACGTTTTAATGTTGGGTTCAATAGTTTTAACGTGGAAAGGAGTTCTACGCAAAAATACTATGGATGGCGTAGCCGGAGTTGGACTGATGAGGGTTATTTTTTATAAACGCGGCCAAAGGCCGCCCACGCGAAAAGGAGCTCTATGCAAAAATGTTGTGGATAGCGTTGCCAGTATTGGACTGATGAGTGTTATTTTTTTGAAACGCGGCCGAGGGCCGCCTATCCGCAAAAAAGAAACATTGTACAAATTTGCAAAAACTCTTCTAGTCGACGAAATTTAATTTTATATGTTTATATTTTCGAAAATGTTTCTCAATTCTAAAATAACAAATTACAACTTTAACAATAAATTACTTAAAAACTATAAGCCTTGGGAGGGTGCGGTTTTCAGTTTTAAGATGGGGATACGCCCTTCAAAGGCTCAATGAATTCTGACACCATTCTCTGGAAAGCACATGAAGCATTCCGTAAGCCAAATGGCATTCCATTCAACACAAAATGCCCACCAGACGTTACGAATGCAGTGAACTGTTTGGAATCTTCTTCAACTTCAATCTGGTAATATGCAGACATAAGATCTAACATAGTGAAAATTATCTTTCCATACAATGTCGCCAAGACCCCACCTGCTCACAAAGGCTTTATGGGAAACGAGATAGTGGATGAGATAGCAAAAAGTGCTGTTAGACTGCCATTTCAACAAGAGAACGACATACTAAAACCGCTTAATACAATATACAAAGAAATGGACGACTACAGGAAAAAGCGAGTGGTTGTGGGTTTACTAATCTGATCACATGCAAAACAGCAAACGTTTTGTGCAGAACTAACGACAAAAAACTGACTCAATTCGTACTTACGCTCTCGCGAAAGGACTGCAGAACTATTATAAGTGTGCTGACAGGTCATAATCTATTGTCTACACATGCGTACAATATAGGGATTGCGAACATGGACAAATGCAGGAAATGCAGAGAGGATGTTGAGGAAACTTTAGAACACCAACTGTACGTTTGTTCAGCCTTATTAACGACTCATATAAAATGCCTGAGAGCCCCACTGTTTGAGGGTCTGGAGGACGTCTCAAAAGCGGATCTCCCAGCTCTGCCTAGATTCGCTAAAAGCGTTGACATCCTACATGATGTCTTCTTTAGGTATTCATAGAGGTCGGTCTCCATCAGGTGTCGCTAGGGACAAAAAGGTGTATGCCTAGCTTAATGCCAGCCCATCTAAACTAACCTTTCCTTCAGCTAGCACGTCGATTCCAATAAATGCATCATGCGTCATCATGGAGTCATTTATAATTAGCAACTCGACAATACGTAAAACATCATTAAATCTAATACACGCTGATGTTTTCCGTGGCAAACAATCTCACCACCAGCAAAAACAATTAACTTTTCATGGCCATAAATGACACATAAATCACACTTTTCTTCAATCGACCATTTCGCCAATGCCCGACTCAATGAGCGCTTTACACTTCAACTCTGGTACACCTACGATTGTAATTTTTTTACACAATCAGCAATTTTATTTCCTAATGTCTCACTTTCAACACATTCCTCACTTACTACCTGATGTAGACGGTCTCCCTGTTTTGCCTGAACTTTCCCACAATTTCTAGCAAAGTGCCCCCTTTCTCTGCAATTGTAGCAAATTGGTCCATTTTCACTTTTATTTGCATAAGTCTTATTCACGTCACGTCACCGTGGTTCTATGAATAACTTCACTATACCTATTCCGATTTTCAAAACTCGCAGACAAATTCGTGAGAGATGGTAGCAAGTCGGCGCAAACTGCACTGCCCTTAATGTTTTCCGCAAATTTTCATCAGCTAATCCGTTGACAATATACCTGACTATCGAGCTGTCATCGATATTATCCCGACGGCCTATCGCTAACATTTTATAATAGAATTCTACTAATGTCTCATCTTTATTTATTTTCGCGTGCATCATACGTATGTGAGTGTCTGCCGAATTTGTGTATATATTAATGACAGGTTGAATATGAAGGTTTAAAATGCACTATTTCAGTGAAGCTGTACTCTTGATCTGCAATTTTAAGTGATGTGTTTCTATATTGAATCAAATATGTTCTAGTCAAGTTGATTTCTTCTTCATTAATTTGTATAGTTCCATTGAATTCGTTTAGTATCGCTAAACCTGGTATTACTCTTTCTACTTCTGGCGTATGAAATCCGTTCGTAACAGGACAGTGTGATTTCTTTCATTTTAGTTAGATAGGCAAACATTTGTAGTTAGTTAAGTCTAATACATGGTTTTTATAACATATTTTTAAATTATTAAAAGTTTTACATCTTTTTGTCAACGCGAAAATTATTTTATTACATATTAGAATTTCATTATTTTTAATTCTCTAATGACATTATTTTTCTTTACTGGTTTTATTAGTTTAGACTCGCAGGTCCTTTACTTGTTATTGATAAACTCACAATAAATATTATTTTTTCAACACTAGCTATTTTTGTTTCTGCAAATTCCAATGCTTCTTCTACATATATTAATATATTCCATGTTATCAACTTCAATTTTTTCTTTAGGTATTTTTATTTTTTTCTCAGATAATATAAATGAGTTTAAAATTCCAGCTTTAGACCAACTTATGGCAAGTTCAATGTTTATCAATTCTTCTTTCAATATATTTAATTTCTCTTTTACACTTTCAGCTAAAACATTCTGCATCATTTCACTATCTTTTACATTCTTTAAAATAAAATTAGCTCTTTCAGTTAATTTGTTTACAGCTTCAGATACATTTCTATTAGCTGTTACTTGTTTATTATTATTTTTTGACAATCCATTTAAATTTCCGTTTATTATCATAAGATCTTGGTGATCCGGGCTACCGGTAATCCATTTCCAGATCGTTCCTAGAAAACCTATTGATCTTTTATTTTTTCCTCTTAATTTTAACTTATCTAGGGCTATTTGGGATTGGGATAATTCATAATGAAGAAAAGGAAGGATCAGATTACTTGGATTTGACTCACGGGCAATCATTCGTTGAAGTTCTTGCAATGTCCGTTCATATTCCGAAATATTTATTGAATGAACAAGTTTAAATGATCCTATTTGTAACTTCGCATGTCCAGTGTAAAATGCCATAAGCGGTGAATCTGAATAGTTTAGTATTTCTACTTCACCTGTACATTCTTCTTCTTAATTGGCACTATAACCGCTTACGCGATTTTGGCCGAGTTTAGCAAAGCGCGCCAGTCGTTTCTTTCTCGTGCTAACCGGCGCCAGTTGGACACACCAAGTGAAGCCAATTCCTTCTCCACCTAATCTTTCCAACGCAGAGGAGGCCGCCCTCTTCCTCTGCTACCACCAGCTGGTACCGCATCGAATACTTTCAAAGCCGGAGCGTTTGTATCCATTCGGACGACATGACCCAGCCAACGTAGCCGCTGGATCTTTATTCGCTGCGCTATGCCTATGTCGTCGTAAAGCTCATACAGCTCATCGTTCCATCGTCTACGATATTCGCCATTGCCAACGTGCAAAGGTCCAAAACTCTTACGCAGAATCTTTCTCTCGAACACTCCAAGCGTCGCTTCATCGGATGTTGACGGGCATGATGAGAGTCTTGTAGAGTGTTAGTTTTGTTAATCGCGAGAGGACTTTTCTGCTCAGTTGCCTACTTAGTCCAAAGTAGCACTTGTTGGCAAGAGAGATTCTACGTTGGATTTCAAGGCTGACATTGTTATCGGTGTTAATGCTGGTTCCTAAATAGACGAAGTCTTTTACAACCTCGAAATTATAACTGTCTACAGTGACGTGGGTGCCGATACGCGAGTGCGCCGACTGTTTGTTTGAAGACAGGAGGTACTTCGTTTTGTCCTCGTTCACCACCAAACCCATTCGCTTTGCCTCTTTGTCCAGTTTGGAGAAGGCAGAACTAACAGCGCGGTTGTTAAGGCCGATGATGTCAATATCATCGGCATACGCCAACAATTGTACGCTCTTATAAAAAATTGTGGCTGAGCGATTAAGTTCTGCGGATCGTACGATGCTCTCCAACATCAGGTTAAAGAAGTCACACGACAGCGAGTCACCCTGTCTGAAACCTCGTTTGGTATCAAACGGCTCGGAGAGGTCCTTCCCAATTCTGACGGCGCTGCTGGTGTTGAGCAACGTCATCTTACATAGCCGTATTAGTTTTGCGGGGATACCAAATTCAGACATCGCGGCATACAGGTAACTCCTTTCCGTACTGTCGAATGCAGCTTTGAAGTCGACGAAAAGATGGTGTGTGTCGATTCTCCTTTCATGGGTTTTTTCCAAGATTTGGCGTATTGTGAATATTTGGTCGATGGTAGACTTTCCAGGTCTGAAGCCACACTGATAAGGTCCAATCAGTTGGTTGACGGTGGGCTTCAGCCTTTCACACAATACGCTCCAAGAACCTTATAGGCGATATTTAGAAGACGAATCCCGCGGTAATTGGCACAAATTGCAGGATCGCCCTTCTTATGGATTGGGCAGAGCACACTTAAACTCCAATCGGCAGGCATGCTTTCATCCGACCATATTTTGCATAGAAGCTGATGCATGCACCTTACCAGCTCCTCGCCGCCATGTTTGAATAGCTCACCCGGCAGTCCGTCGGCGCCCGGGGCTTTGTTGTTCTTTAGCCGCGTTATCGCTATTCTCACCTTGTCATGATCGGGTAGCGGAACGACAATTCCGTCGTCAACGATTGGGGTATCGGGATCTTCACTTTCTCGGTGACATGCGCAGCTGTCACTGTTTAATAAGTTCGAGAAGTGTTCCCTCCATAATTTAAGATTGCTCTGTACGTCAGTCACCAGATCGCCGTCTTTGATCTTACAGGAAAACGCCCCGGTCTTAAAACCTTCTGTAAGCCGCGGAACTTTCTGGTAGAATTTTCGGACGCTGTTCCTACTGGCCAGCATCTCAAGCTCCTCGCACTCACGTATTTCGGCCTCTCGTTTCTTCTTTCGGATAATAGGTCTCTCTTCCTTTTTCAGCTCTCTGTAGCGATCCCACATGGCTCGCGTTGCGCCCGATCGCAGCGTGGCTTTCTGCGGCAGCATGACATTCCTCGTCGTACCAATTGTTTTTTCGGGCTCGCCGGAATCCGATTTCTTCTTCGGCGGCGGTACGTAGAGAACGAGAAATGTTGCTCAATTGTTCGTGGATGCCGGTTTGTTGGGCAGTACTCTCTGAGAGCAGGAGTGAGAGTCGAGTGGCGAATCTTCTGGCTGTCTGTTGTAATTGCAGCTTTTCGATGTTGAACATTCTCTGCGTAGGTAGATGCACGTTTTTTGCTGCACAGAGGCGTGTGCGCAGTTTGGCTGCAACAAGGTAGTGATCCGAGTCGATGTTGGGTCCTCGGATCGTACGTACATCTCATACACTAGAAGCGTGTCTTCCATCTATCACAACATGATCGATCTGGTTTCGTGTTTTTCGATCAGGAGACAGCCAGGTGGCTTGGTGAATCTTCTTATGCTGGAATCTGGTGCTGCAGACTACCATGTTTCGGGCCCCGGCGAAGTCGATCAGCCTCTGTCCGTTACCGGATGTTTCGTTGTGCAAGCTGAATTTTCCGACTGTGGGACCAAAAATTCCCTCCTTGCCCACCCTGGCGTTGAAGCCGCCAAGCACGATTTTTATGTCGTGGCGGGGGCAGCGCTCGTAGGAGCGTTCCAGGCGCTCATAGAAAGAATCTTTGGTCGCATCGTCCTTCTCTTCCGTCGGGGCGTGGGCGCAAATTAGCGAGATGTTAAAAAATCGCGCTTTGATGCGGATTGTTGCGAGACGCTCGTCCACCGGAGTGAACGACAGTACTTGGCGACGAAGTCTCTCTCCCACAACAAATCCGACACCGAATTTGCGCTCCTTTACATGGCAGCTGTAGTAGACGTCGCAAGGTCCTATGGTTTTCTTACCTTGCCCCGTCCATCGCATCTCTTGGATGGCAGTGATGTCAGCCTTTACTCTCACGAGGACATCAACCAGCCGGGCAGAGGCACCTTCCCCATTAAGGGACCGGACATTCCAGGTGCATGCCCTCAAATCATATTCCTTATTTCGTTTGCAGGGGTCGTCATCAGTATAGGGAGGTCTCATCCGAGGCTTTTTCAAACTTTTCATTGGGGGGGATTTTTAAGTGGCGGGTCCCAAACCCAACGCACAACCAGCTATTATGGAATGTTTCGCCTTCTCACGTTAGCTCACTCCCGAACGGGTGTTCGGAAGCTACCCAAGGGGATACGTGGGCTAATCCCGGCCGTTGTGAGCTGCTTGAACCATATGTAGAAGAATCGTCCTGGCCATTCCCAAGTGAATGGCGATCAGTAACTTTCCCCACTTGCGTGGACTTCTACACATGGAACCATCCTCCTTCACCTGTACATATGGTGCTGAAAAGGAGCTGTAAAAAGAAATTAATTCCTGATTAGACTTTTATGTACTATTTTCTCGTTTGTTGTTATAATGACGTCTGGTTTTTTTTCCCTTACAACTACTCTCTTATATCTTGGAGAGCTTTTATTTCTAGAGTGTTTACTGATAGCTATGAAAACTGTTTCTCCTATTGAACAATGCTTATATGGCTTTTTATTATTATTTACGGCGGCCGCCGTGGCCGAATGAGTTCGTGCGTGACTACCATGCGAAATTCAGAGAGAGAACGTCGGTGCGAATCTCAGTGAAAGATCAAAATTAAGAAAACGTTTTTTCTAATAGCGGTCGCTCCTCGGCAGGCAGTGGCAAACCCCCGAGTGTATTTCAGCCATGAAAAAGCTCCTCATAAAAAATATCTGCCGTTCGGAGTCGGCTTGAAACTGTAGATCCCTCTATTTGTGGAACAACATCAAGACGCACACCACAAATAGGAGGAGGAGCTCGGCCAAATACCCAATAAGGGTGTACGCGTCAATTATATATATTATATATGTTTTAGATCTGATTCCTGTTTTTCTTCCAACTTCTAATATTGTTGATTCTGATTTCTTCTAACTTTGAGGGGTCTGTGGTTATTATATTACTAAAAAATACTTCCATGGGCTTCCGATTAATTGTAGAGTGAACCGAATTATTATATTTATGAAGTGATTGATACAGTAAGTCTGAAAATGATTCCTGAGTTTTCTCCGCTTTTGTACAAAGCATAATTTCATTAAGCGTTGAATAGGATCTTTTTATTTGTCCATTCGGTGCGCTTTATATATTTCTATATATACTGATTTTTCATCATCGACAACTATTTGTTTGGGGTAACCAAGAGTAGCTATTCTCAAAGGGATTCTTTTATGTCTACCACTGCACGGGATTTAACTATTTTTGCCTGTGCGTATTTGGAGAATTTATCTATACCTGTAAGGATTATTTTGTGATTAGTATAAAAAAGATTTAAGTGAACTATTTGTCCTGGTATTGAGGAATTGGTGTTGCTTTCAGTATTGGATTATCTGGATGTTTCTCGTATTTTTGTTCTTTGCAAATACTACACTGTTTCACTATGTTACTGATTTTAGCCACACCAGGGAAATCAAATTTTTTTAAAAGTTGGATTTTGTCTTCTTTTCTATTTCTGTGCGCTCTTTTGTGTTCTTTTAATATTTCGTTTTCCTGGGCAATTTCATCTGTTAAATCGTCTACAGTTTCTCTTGCAAATCTTACGTTGTAATTTCTAAAATGAATGGATTATATTCTCTGCAATATTTCCAGTGTTTCCACATTAGTGCTGATACCATTCACGACTGAGGGGTTAAGATTATCTTTTAAGTATATGTAGCTATATGGTCTCTTTCGCTGTAGACGCTTTGTGTAATAGTATGACGATGATATGTTGGAAATACAATTTCAAATTTATGTGTTGAAGTGTCATCAAAACGAAGAAGGATTTGATTTTTAAAAACGTTGATTGGAGCATCAGCAAATGGAATAAGATCTTCTGGTGAGCTTTCGTCACAGTGTTGTGTAGAGGTTAATGAATTTATTCCAGGTGGTCTTAAAAGTGCGTCGGCAACCACATTTGTTTTTCCTTTTTAATTCATAATTAAATTCTTCAATAAACGCTTTCCATCGTCTTAATTTACTATTGCTGTTTTTATTATTTAAGGCGTATGTTAGTGGCTGATGGTCAGTTAAAATTTTAACTTTTGCTGACCCATAAAGATAATTTCTTATATTTTCTAATGCCTAAACAATCGCTAGCATTTCGCGTTCATATATGGCATAGTTTTCTTCTTGTTTTCTGAGTGTTCGAGATATGAATGCTATTGGTCGGCCTTCTTGTGATAGCACAGCTCCGATCACATAATTGGATGCATCTGTATTAAGTTCGATTTTTTTCTCAAAATTTGGATAAGATAAAATAACGTATCTGCTAGTCAAGGTACTTTTTAATTTATTAAATAAATCAACTGCATTATTATCCAACGTGATTAGCATTTTATTTGATTTTTTCTTGGGTACGTGATCATCCTCTCCTCTGTCAGAGGCCTTTTTAAGTGTTCTTCTCATTTTCTTCTATTTATATAAAGCATATTTTTTTTAATATGTTCCCGAAGAATATCATCCAAAGTAAGTTGCAAAATTGCTGGAGAGTTCTTTAAACCAAATGGGAGTCTTAGGAACTCGTACTTTCCATTATTGACGGAAAAAGCCGTCTTTTCTATGTCCCTACTCATCAACGGAATTTGATGAAATCCGCTATTGAAATCAACGACAGAAACCCATTTTTTATTGCCTAATTGGGCCAACATATCACTTATTTCTGGGATTGGGTACCTATCAGCTATTGTTACTTGGTTTAAGTTCCGATAATCTATTACCAGAGAACGTTAATGTATAGAGAAGTCTTAATGACAGGAACGTATGGAATTTTGAGGGGTACTCGTTTCGCGAAGACTAATCACCACAGATACATTTTCCACCAAACGTTAACAGTAAGGGGCTGAATTATGTAAATTTAGCAGCAGTCGATAAGAATTTGTTGGTGATTAGAGCAAAGAATGTTAGGTAGCTTTTTAATATGACCTATATATTTGAATTTTTTCCAAATCATCCAAAATTATATACATATGTTATGTCTGTCTGTCTGGTGGTGTCCGTAAAATGTGTTGAATTCCTTTCAACTGAATCAAAATCCTCTATAGAAAACACTTCATTACCAGGCACACAGGAAGATGGCATATGCAAATTTAAATATGTGAATTTATACATATGCGGCAAAAAAATATCGCAAAAAATGTCTAAGGTATCCTGCGCGCACTCATAGGCACAGCATTGTGCTGTTGTTATGAACAGCGCTGAACAGTTCACATATAGTACGAGTATGTACCATATGTTGGTGTTAAACTTAGTCGATTGAATTCCCAAATCAAAATCCCTTATAGAAAACGCTTCATTACCAAGCACACAGGAAGATGGCATGTGCAAATTTAAATTTGTGAATTTGTATACATACATATGCGCATATATATATGCTGTTTTTTTTTTTGTTTTTACGAGGAGGAAGCATCGAAAGCCTAACCCCGTCAGTGTGGGACTTTAACCCGAACTAAACCTCCTACCGTCAAAGTACCGATCCCCCCGGTACAACCGTTAAGTATTCGTCGGTAGGCGGTTTGAGCACTAAGCTCAATGTCCGTTATTGTCCTGATGCAATACGTCGAAAGTAGCATCTGCTTGTTACCACCCACTGTTTAGGTCATCTGATGAGAGAGCCACCCCTGTCATAACAGTACTCCCCCACCCACCATGTCTCTGTCCATACCACAGAAACGTAAGTTTCTATGTCATGTATCGTCAGTTTACCTGCATCCAAATAAATTTATCTAGCAAGTGGTCCTACAGCACCACCATAAGTTACTAAATCTACTACTACAGGAAAAGTTACTACATCTACTACTACAGGAAAAGGTACTACATCTACTACTATGGAATTTCAGCTATTGCTATGCTTTCGCTTTTTCGCCTTCTCTCCATTTGTCTCAAATCATTGAGTACGAACGCTGACAAATTTTTGATACCATCTCATACTTCGTTAGATTGTAGCATATGTGGAACAACATTGTCCGGTGTTATTCTTTCTGCTACTTGGTTCTCCAACAACTCTCGTTCTTTACTATATCTTTGGCAGTGAAAGAAAATATGCTCCGCATTTTCATTAGCCTTGGCACAAAATGAGCATATAACTCCATCATCATGGCCATATTTATGGAGGTACTCTCTAAAACAACCATGTCCTGTCAGGAATTGCGTCATATAAAAGTCGACATTACCGTGTTTTCTATCAACCCATGCCTGCACATCACTAATGAGTCGGTGTGTCCATCTCCCTTTGGTTGTTATATCCCAGAGTCTGTGCCATTTAGATAGACTCTCGTATCTGATTTCTTTGCGCTCCTCAGCTATATATAATATATGCTGTGTGTATGTACATATGTGCACTTGCCACAGCAAAAAATATTACGGTAAAACTTCTCAAGAAATCCAGCGCACATTCATAGGCACAGCATTGTACGTACAGTAACCTTCAAATACTCTGATTTCAGAGTAAGTTTCTAAACTTGCAGATATGTAAAGGGTAATTTTTTAAGAGCTATAGGAAATTTTTTCAAAAAAGCACACGTGAAATTCCGAAAAATGCATGCAATTTTTATTTAAATCGATAGTACAGTCCATATAATTTAATATTTGAAGATTATTTCATGCAAATGTTGTCCGTGACTGCGCTTCAAATGGTCTATCCGCTTAGTAAAATTTTGGCATACTTTTCCCAATGTTTCGGCCGGTATCTCACATATAAATGCTTTAATGTTGTCTTCCAATGCATTAATTGTAGCAGGCTTGTCTGAATAGACATGAGCTTTTACATAGTCCCACAACAAATAATCTAAAGGCGTTATATCGGACGATCTGGGTGGCCAATTGACAGGTCCCGAACGTGAAATAAAATGTTCACCGAACTCGCCTCTCAACAAGTCCATTGTTACGCTTGCTGTGTGGCATGTGGCACCGTCTTGCTGAAACTCCATGTCATGCAAGTCAAGCTCTTGCATTTTGGGCAAAAAAAAGTTCGATATCATTTCACGGTAGCGCTCACCATTCACAGTTACGTTACCTTACGTTACCAATGATACCTCCAGCCCATAAACCGCACAAAACTGTGACTTTTTCTGGATACATTGGTAGCCCTTGCAACTCCTCTGGCTGATCTTCACTCCAAAATCGAAAATTATGCTTATTTATATTACGTACGCATTGATACAAAAATGAGCTTCGTCGCTGAACACAACTTTTCGATAAAAAAGTGGTTCTTAAACTTTCTGAACAGAACACGCATTTTTATAATAAATTTCAATGATTTGCAAGCGTTGTTCGTTTGTAAGACGATTCATGGTAAAATTATATACCAAACTGAAGACGTTTGACAGTGAAACAAAACACGAAACGTGCTTCAGGTGTTTAACCTAACTGTTTAAAAAGATAATAGCTAAAAATCACCCTTTATATGCATATGTTTTTGTGTATTTTTTATCAATTGAAGAACTGCATACATAAGTAATATATGATACCAATTAACTATTTACCTACTATCAGAGAACATAAAATAATTGTTTCGAAATTTACTTCTAGTATTGAAATGTCCGACACAGAACTTTTCTATAAGCTACTTATGTTGTTTCTGCAAGTTACTGTATGCTCATGCGCGCACATTACGCACAGCAGCTGCGGTTGTCAAGCATTTAGAACGACATATTTACATACATAGGTTGATGCCTACATATGAACGGAGCCGCGGGCACTCGACTTGACAAAAATTCAAGATTTACCAAATATTGGCAAATATTTGTACAAGTAATGATCCAATATTGACTATTTTCGAATGGTCGAGAAAATTGACATATGGGTGGCTCGTTTTATGAATGAAAGTACTTGCTCTTAGAACTAGGAGCTCAAATTTATCAATGAATTGTTTGATGATGAGTTTATGTTGTACAGTACAATAGTTGAAACTGTTCGGCGCCGCCGCGACTATTTCAGACTGTTCAGCGCTATGGCAACTTGAATGATGGCCGCTACGGCTGCGCCTATTAATGCATTTTGTTCTTCTAGTCGCTAGGCATAGAATTTTAGCTTTGGACGACATACGCATTTACAGGAATAAAGTGAGTGGCCCGTGTGTGCGGTTGTATGTACATGTATTTGTATGATATGTGTATACTAATAAGCATTGTTTCCTGTGTGCCTGGTAATGAAGCGCTTTCGATAAAGAATTCTTTGATTTGATCAATTATATACATATGTATATGTAAATTAAATTTTCATTGGTTGAAAATTGTTTTTAAAAACGTTGCCGGAGCGAGCTCCGGACTTCTTTATTTTAATTTAAACTTAACTCTAGCTCATTATAACTACTTAACTCTAGCTCATTACAACTAGGACTGACTTAAATATTCAAAATATGCGTATTATTAAGTGCCTTGTCATCTGCTTTGCCGCGTGACCGCGTCTCGTGGGAATCATCACCGGTAGTTGCGCAGACAGTTTGGTCAGCATATTTGTGCATTTTGGCTAATTTGACCGTATCAGCAAGTATAAGGTGTCGCAACGCGACTGGTGTTAACTCCTCCACGCTTAAATTCGATTGTCCTCAATCGATCAAAAGTACGGTAGATCATTGAACTTTGTATGGATGTAGGTACACGGTGGAATAGCTGGCAGAGTATTCGATACCATAGAATTCGTTCCTGGTTCAATGGTGTTGTTCATCATGATTAATTTCTTTGCAGATCTACGATGACGTATCAGGAGAACTATCATGACGGATATCACGATTATCAATATTAACGATGTTCCGCTCGCAACGGTGCCTATTTTTAATAAGTGAATTTGATGAGTGTTGTTAATGTGAAGCTCGTTTAGATTTTGAAGGGTTAATACATTTTCCCATTTGTTCTCTATTGGTGTTAGCTGTAACGATGCTGATATAACTGTCAGTAGGGGTGCCTGTAGACTTCTGAAGATTTTATCGTTTACGATGACTGAAGTGTTAATGACTTTGATTACGAATGTGCCGACGAAGTTGTGGTCTGAAGTGTCGACTTTTATTGTTCCGTTAAAATCGTTTAAAAGGATCATTCCCGGTTGTATTTCTTTTACGAGTTGTATATTACGATTGTTGCTGTATGTGCAGTCTGACTCAAGGCTTTTTAGTATGTTTGGTATGCATGTATCATTCCTTAAATTTACTACATTATCCTGATTACAAATTTTTAAATTCTTATATCTATTACATTCATTTGTTATTCCATATATTTCGTTATTATTTTTAAAAATGTCTTTATGTTTTAATTTTAATATTTTTGATCCCTTTTTTACGGGTCTTATAATATAATATAATTTTCATATGTTTCTTTTGTTGTCAATGGTATTTTTAATATATATAATATTATTGATTCTTTATATAATATTTCAACTTCAGCGTATTCTATCGCTTCTTCGTATGATGCAAAGGCATACTTTCTTCTTTCATTTTTCTTATAGCTATTTCAATTTCAATTTTATTCAACAGCATTGAATTTATTATTTAGTTTTTTGCCCATTGTAAGGCATACTTGACATTCATAAGATTTTCTTTTATCAATCTTACTCTATTTTGCAGATTTATTGCAATTTCATTTTCAATATATTCATTTGTCTTAGTGCTATTTGTCAATTCATTAATTATTTTTGTTAAGTTATTCATTCTCTCGTTCAGAATATTACTTATTATTACTTGTTTATTATTATTATTATTCAGTTCATTAGTATTATTTCCTAGCATTTCGAAATCATCATGGTCGGGAGAACCAGCGGTGTACTTCCATGCTGTTCCAATTAGATTTATTGATCTTCTATTTTTTATTTGATTTAGGGGTTTGATACTATGAAGGATTTCTGAGGTTTGGGAAATTTCATGTGTTGGTATGGGATAAAATAGGTTACTAGGAGGAATGTGCCTGTCTGTATAACTCTGTACGTCGTGTGGAAATGTTTCGTCATCTATTGCTTCTTGTCTATCCTTTTCTAATAAAATTGGGTTACTGCTAACTCTTCTACTAAAAAATACTTCGATAGGTTTTTATCTGTTGTCGGATGTATTGTGAAATTATATTCTTTAACACGTTCCCTGTCCGCTGAGCCACATATGGTTCAGGAAATGGGCGCCTGATAAGACTGATACGTTCCTGAGCTATATGTGCGTCAGGGGGTATATGGAACTCCTAAAGCAAATTATTCGACTGGACGTAACGGAACTGTACAGTTTCTGCACTGGACGTGCTGGTACGATAATAAAGTATAAACAAATTATTCAAAAAACAATGTTGGACTTGTCGGTAAATTTTGCATTTCTGTATTGGCACGTTCCCTGTTAACTGACCTTTCTAATAATTCTTCGAAAGATCGGTGGTTGTTTTTCGTTTTAAGGCAACGCATTATTTCTTGGAGAGTAGAATGAAAACGTTTCACTTGGCCGTTTACGCAGCTAGTGTACGAGGGTGTGCGAAAGATTTCAATACCGAATTCGTTTTCTATCATGAAATATATTGAAGCTGAATTAAATGCTTTTTCATTATCTATAATTATTTGTTCGAGCATTAGGGCAAAAAGTATATCTCTTAAAGTTTGTCTAATATCTTCAGCTGCTCTGGACTTTATGGTTTTTACAATGGCAAATTTTGAGAATTTATCTATTGCTGTTAACATCATTTTTTTATCTGTAAGAAATACAATATATCCATGTGAATCATTGAACCATGTCCTGGATGTTGTGGGATAGGGGTATGATGAATTTGCGGTTTTGACGGATGACGGTCGTATTTATTTTCTTTACAAACTGTGCATAATTTTATGATTCTATTTATTTTTTTAGTCATGTTAGGGAAATAGTATTTTTCTATTATCTGTTTCTTGTTTTGGCGGATATTTCTATGGGCTCGTGAATGTGTTTGAATAATTATTTCTTCCTGTCGTTGTTCGTTGGAGACGTCTTCTACTTCTATTTGTGTAAATTTTATCTTATGTGTGTTGAAATGAGTTGAGTATATCTCCTGAATCAGTCCCATAGTTCGTTCGGCAGTTTTAATGCAGTTTATTACGGATGGGTTTAAATATCGTTTCAAAAGTTGTGTTAGTTTTTCAGTATCATAGAAAGGTTCTGTAATTATATGTCTATGCTAAGTGGGAAATACTATTTTGAATTGGTAGGTAGAGGTATCCTGTATGTTAAGAAAAATTTGATTTTTGAATGCATTTATTGGTGCGTCAATGCTATAGATTAGGTTGTGTGAAGAGCTTTCATCGCTATGTTCAGTTGTTGTCAACGAATATATCTGTTGTTGTGGTGTTCTGGATAAAGCGTCTGCAGCGACGTTAGCCTTAACGGGTTTAGAGTGTAATTTATAATTATATTCTTCAAGAATAGCTTTCCAGCGTTTCATTTTACTATTGCTATTTTTATTACTCAATGCGTAAGTCAGGTGTTGATGATCAGTATAAATATAATATTAACTTTAGATGTTCCGTAAAGAAAATTTCGGAGGGATTTAATTGCCCAAATGATTGCTAACATTTCCTTTTCGTTTGTAGCATAGTTTTATTCTGTTTTATTTAGCGTTCGAGATACGAACGTTATGGGTTTGTCATCTTGTGACAACACTGCTCCGATAGCGAAGTTGGAAGCATCGGTTGTGAGTGCGAACTCTTTTTCGAAGTTTGGATAAGCAAGCAACAAATCGTCTGACGCCAGAGTTGCCTTTATTTTATTGAAAGCTTCGATAGCTTCCGAGCTCAATTTCATTATTTTTTTGTGGGACAAATTTTTCGATAATCGTCCTTCCTTCCCCCGTAAAGGGGATATCAGGGGTTTAGCTAGCTTTGCGTAGTCACGAACAAAGCGACGATAATAACCTGAAAGCCCTAGGAAAGAGCGAAGCTCTTTTAATGTGTTAGGGTAATGGACTTTTGAAATGGCGTCAACCTTAGCTGGGTTTGTTTTAATTCCGTCGGCTGAAATTATAAATCCCAAGAATACTACAGAGGTTTTAAAAAAATGTGCACTTATCAAGTTGGACTTTCATATTTGCTTCTACTAATGTTTTGAAAATCATCTCTATGTGCTTAATATGTTCGACTTCTGTTTTACTGAAAATAATAATGTCGTCGATATACACATGGCAGATTTTGCCAATATGACTGCGTAAAATGTCGTCGAGAACTCTTTGGAAAATTGAGGGTGCGTTCTTTAGACCGAATGGTAGTCTTGTAAACTCGTATTTTCCATTGTTTGTAGAAAACGCTGTTTTTTCAATATCAGATTCTTTTAACGGGATCTGATGAAATCCGCTTTTAGATCCAGCTCGGAAAATAATTGATTTTTCCCTAGTTATGCAAGGACTTCATTGATATCTGGGATAGGATATCGTTCAGCAATGGTGAATTCGTTCAACTTCCGATAGTCGACCACCACTCTGTATTGCTTATTGCCAGAGGAGTCGGCTTTCTTGGGTACAATCCAAACAGGTGAATTGTAGGGAGACCTAGATGGTCGAATTATTCTGTCCTTGAGCATGGATTCAATTTGTTTCTCTACCTCTGATTTTAGAGACATTGGATATGGGTAATATCTGGTGTATACTGGTGTATCTGTGTGGGTGCGAATTTCGCCAATTACTCTTGTCGTGTTAGTAAGTTTCCTATTTGGTTCTGTAAAAAGTTTTGAGGAATTATCTAATAAATTTTGAATATTGAATTTTTGTTTTTCCGTCATGTGTTCATTTCTTATGTTTATATACGGATTTAGAACCTAATTGTTTTATTTTTATATTTATGTTGGTTCCTACAGACATGTAATTGTCTCTGGTGTGAATAACGGCATTTAGTGTTTTAAGACTTTGGTTTCCTATTATTCCATGAAAAAAATCGGCACCGGTTCCACTCAAAACTATATTCAGCCAAGTTTAGTAAAAAACCCTATACCAAACGAACATTGTTTCTATGCTAAATCAATAGCTGGAGACGTGAAAATCAGCGAACACACTTTCATTAATCTTTTTAATCTCCATAATACAAATCTTAAGTTATATATACTACCCACTCTTAAATTTTTTCATGGAATAATAGGAAACCAAAGTCTTAAAACACTAAATGCCGTTATTCACACCAGAGACAATTACATGTCTGTAGGAACCAACATAAATATAAAAATAAAACAATTAGGTTCTAAATCCGTATATAAACATAAGAAATGAACACATGACGGAAAAACAAAAATTCAATATTCAAAATTTATTAGATAATTCCTCAAAACTTTTTACAGAACCAAATAGGAAACTTACTAACACGACAAGAGTAATTGGCGAAATTCGCACCCACACAGATACACCAGTATACACCAGATATTACCCATATCCAATGTCTCTAAAATCAGAGGTAGAGAAACAAATTGAATCCATGCTCAAGGACAGAATAATTCGACCATCTAGGTCTCCCTATAATTCACCTGTTTGGATTGTACCCAAGAAAGCCGACTCCTCTGGCAATAAGCAATACAGAGTGGTGGTCGACTATCGGAAGTTGAACGAATTCACCATTGCTGAACGATATCCTATCCCAGATATCAATGAAGTCCTTGCATAACTAGGGAAAAATCAATTATTTTCCGAGCTGGATCTAAAAGCGGATTTCATCAGATCCCGTTAAAAGAATCTGATATTGAAAAAACAGCGTTTTCTACAAACAATGGAAAATACGAGTTTACAAGACTACCATTCGGTCTAAAGAACGCACCCTCAATTTTCCAAAGAGTTCTCGACGACATTTTACGCAGTCATATTGGCAAAATCTGCCATGTGTATATCGACGACATTATTATTTTCAGTAAAACAGAAGTCGAACATATTAAGCACATAGAGATGATTTTCAAAACATTAGTAGAAGCAAATATGAAAGTCCAACTTGATAAGTGCACATTTTTTTAAAACCTCTGTAGTATTCTTGGGATTTATAATTTCAGCCGACGGAATTAAAACAAACCCAGCTAAGGTTGACGCCATTTCAAAAGTCCATTACCCTAACACATTAAAAGAGCTTCGCTCTTTCCTAGGGCTTTCAGGTTATTATCGTCGCTTTGTTCGTGACTACGCAAAGCTAGCTAAACCCCTGATATCCCCTTTACGGGGGAAGGAAGGACGATTATCGAAAAATTTGTCCCACAAAAAAATAATGAAATTGAGCTCGGAAGCTATCGAAGCTTTCAATAAAATAAAGGCAACTCTGGCGTCAGACGATTTGTTGCTTGCTTATCCAAACTTCGAAAAAGAGTTCGCACTCACAACCGATGCTTCCAACTTCGCTATCGGAGCAGTGTTGTCACAAGATGACAAACCCATAACGTTCGTATCTCGAACGCTAAATAAAACAGAATAAAACTATGCTACAAACGAAAAGGAAATGTTAGCAATCATTTGGGCAATTAAATCCCTCCGAAATTTTCTTTACGGAACATCTAAAGTTAATATTATATTTATACTGATCATCAACACCTGACTTACGCATTGAGTAATAAAAATAGCAATAGTAAAATGAAACGCTGGAAAGCTATTCTTGAAGAATATAATTATAAATTACACTCTAAACCCGTTAAGGCTAACGTCGCTGCAGACGCTTTATCCAGAACACCACAACAACAGATATATTCGTTGACAACAACTGAACATAGCGATGAAAGCTCTTCACACAACCTAATCTATAGCATTGACGCACCAATAAATGCATTCAAAAATCAAATTTTTCTTAACATACAGGATACCTCTACCTACCAATTCAAAATAGTATTTCCCACTTAGCATAGACATATAATTACAGAACCTTTCTATGATACTGAAAAACTAACACAACTTTTGAAACGATATTTAAACCCATCCGTAATAAACTGCATTAAAACTGCCGAACGAACTATGGGACTGATTCAGGAGATATACTCAACTCATTTCAACACACATAAGATAAAATTTACACAAATAGGAGTAGAAGACGTCTCCAACGAACAACGACAGGAAGAAATAATTATTCAAACACATTCACGAGCCCATAGAAATATCCGCCAAAACAAGAAACAGATAATAGAAAAATACTATTTCCCTAACATGACTAAAAAAATAAATAGAATCATAAAATTATGCACAGTTTGTAAAGAAAATAAATACGACCGTCATCCGTCAAAACCGCAAATTCATCATACCCCTATCCCACAACATCCAGGACATGGTTCAATGATTCACATGGATATATTGTATTTCTTACAGATAAAAAAATGATGTTAACAGCAATAGATAAATTCTCAAAATTTGCCATTGTAAAAACCATAAAGTCCAGAGCAGCTGAAGATATTAGACAAACTTTAAGAGACATACTTTTTGCCCTAATGCTCGAACAAATAATTATAGATAATGAAAAAGCATTTAATTCAGCTTCAATATATTTCATGATAGAAAACGAATTCGGTATTGAAATCTTTCGCACACCCTCGTACACTAGCTGCGTAAACGGCCAAGTGAAACGTTTTCATTCTACTCTCCAAGAAATAATGCGTTGCCTTAAAACGAAAAACAACCACCGATCTTTCGAAGAATTATTAGAAAGGTCAGTTAACAGGGAACGTGCCAATACAGAAATGCAAAATTTACCGACAAGTCCAACATTGTTTTTTGAATAATTTGTTTATACTTTATTATCGTACCAGCACGTCCAGTGCAGAAACTGTACAGTTCCGTTACGTCCAGTCGAATAATTTGCTTTAGGAGTTCCATATACCCCCTGACGCACATATAGCTCAGGAACGTATCAGTCTTATCAGGCGCCCATTTCCTGAACCATATGTGGCTCAGCGGACAGGGAACGTGTTAAAGAATATAATTTCACAATACATCCGACAACAGATAAAAACCTATCGAAGTATTTTTTAGTAGAAGAGTTAGCAGTAACCCAATTTTATTAGAAAAGGATAGACAAGAAGCAATAGATGACGAAACATTTCCACACGACGTACAGAGTTATACAGACAGGCACATTCCTCCTAGTAACCTATTTTATCCCATACCAACACATGAAATTTCCCAAACCTCAGAAATCCTTCATAGTATCAAACCCCTAAATCAAATAAAAAATAGAAGATCAATAAATCTAATTGGAACAGCATGGAAGTACACCGCTGGTTCTCCCGACCATGATGATTTCGAAATGCTAGGAAATAATACTAATGAACTGAATAATAATAATAATAAACAAGTAATAATAAGTAATATTCTGAACGAGAGAATGAATAACTTAACAAAAATAATTAATGAATTGACAAATAGCACTAAGACAAATGAATATATTGAAAATGAAATTGCAATAAATCTGCAAAATAGAGTAAGATTGATAAAAGAAAATCTTATGAATGTCAAGTATGCCTTACAATGGGCAAAAAACTAAATAATAAATTCAATGCTGTTGAATAAAATTGAAATTGAAATAGCTATAAGAAAAATGAAAGAAGAAAGTATGCCTTTGCATCATACGAAGAAGCGATAGAATACGCTGAAGTTGAAATATTATATAAAGAATCAATAATATTATATATATTAAAAATACCATTGACAACAAAAGAAACATATGAAAATTATATTATATTATAAGACCCGTAAAAAAGGGATCAAAAATATTAAAATTAAAACATAAAGACATTTTTAAAAATAATAACGAAATATATGGAATAACAAATGAATGTAATAGATATAAGAATTTAAAAATTTGTAATCAGGATAATGTAGTAAATTTAAGGAATGATACATGCATACCAAACATACTAAAAAGCCTTGAGTCAGACTGCACATACAGCAACAATCGTAATATACAACTCGTAAAAGAAATACAACCGGGAATGATCCTTTTAAACGATTTTAACGGAACAATAAAAGTCGACACTTCAGACCACAACTTCGTCGGCACATTCGTAATCAAAGTCATTAACACTTCAGTCATCGTAAACGATAAAATCTTCAGAAGTCTACAGGCACCCCTACTGACAGTTATATCAGCATCGTTACAGCTAACACCAATAGAGAACAAATGGGAAAATGTATTAACCCTTCAAAATCTAAACGAGCTTCACATTAACAACACTCATCAAATTCACTTATTAAAAATAGGCACCGTTGCGAGCGGAACATCGTTAATATTGATAATCGTGATATCCGTCATGATAGTTCTCCTGATACGTCATCGTAGATCTGCAAAGAAATTAATCATGATGAACAACACCATTGAACCAGGAACGAATTCTATGGTATCGAATACTCTGCCAGCTATTCCACCGTGTACCTACATCCATACAAAGTTCAATGATCTACCGTACTTTTGATCGATTGAGGACAATCGAATTTAAGCGTGGAGGAGTTAACACCAGTCGCGTTGCGACACCTTATACTTGCTGATACGGTCAAATTAGCCAAAATGCACAAATATGCTGACCAAACTGTCTGCGCAACTACCGGTGATGATTCCCACGAAACGCGGTCACGCGGCAAAGCAGGTGACAAGGCACTTAATAATACGCATATTTTGAATATTTAAGTCAGTCCTAGTTGTAATGAGCTAGAGTTAAGTAGTTATAATGAGCTAGAGTTAAGTTTAAATTAAAATAAAGAAGTCCGGAGCTCGCTCCGGCAACGTTTTTAAAAACAATTTTCAACCAATGAAAATTTAATTTACATATACATATGTATATAATTGATCAAATCAAAGAATTCTTTATCGAAAGCGCTTCATTACCAGGCACACAGGAAACAATGCTTATTAGTATACACATATCATACAAATACATGTACATACAACCGCACACACGGGCCACTCACTTTATTCCTGTAAATGCGTATGTCGTCCAAAGCTAAAATTCTATGCCTAGCGACTAGAAGAACAAAATGCATTAATAGGCGCAGCCGTAGCGGCCATCATTCAAGTTGCCATAGCGCTGAACAGTCTGAAATAGTCGCGGCGGCGCCGAACAGTTTCAACTATTGTACTGTACAACATAAACTCATCATCAAACAATTCATTGATAAATTTGAGCTCCTAGTTCTAAGAGCAAGTACTTTCATTCATAAAACGAGCCACCCATATGTCAATTTTCTCGACCATTCGAAAATAGTCAATATTGGATCATTACTTGTACAAATATTTGCCAATATTTGGTAAATCTTGAATTTTTGTCAAGTCGAGTGCCCGCGGCTCCGTTCATATGTAGGCATCAACCTATGTATGTAAATATGTCGTTCTAAATGCTTGACAACCGCAGCTGCTGTGCGTAATGTGCGCGCATGAGCATACAGTAACTTGCAGAAACAACATAAGTAGCTTATAGAAAAGTTCTGTGTCGGACATTTCAATAAAAAAAATAAATAATTGGCGCGTACACTTCTGTTAGGTGTTTGGCCGAGCTCCTCCTCCTATTTGTGGTGTGCGTCTTGATGTTGTTCCACAAATGGAGGGACCTACAGTTTCAAGCCGACTCCGAACGGCAGATATTTTTATGAGGAGCTTTTTCATGGCAGAAATACACTCGGAGGTTTGCCATTGCCTGCCGAGGGGCGACCGCTATTAGAAAAATGTTTTTATTAATTTTGCCTTCACCGAGATTCGAACTAACGACCTCTCGGTGAATTCCGAATGGTAATCACACACCAACCCATTCGGCTACGGCGGTCGGACATTTCAATACTAGAAGTAAATTTCGAAACAATTATTTTATGTTCTCTGATAGTAGGTAAATAGTTAATTGGTATCATATATTACTTTACATATGTATGCAGTTCTTCAATTGATAAAAAGTACACAAAAACATATGCATATAAAGGGTGATTTTTAGCTATTATCTTTTTAAACAGTTATGTTTATATACGGATTTAGAACCTAATTGTTTTATTTTTATATTTATGTTGGTTCCTACAGACATGTAATTGTCTCTGGTGTGAATAACGGCATTTAGTGTTTTAAGACTTTGGTTTCCTATTATTCCATGAAAAAATTTAAGAGTGGGTAGTATATAAAACTTAAGATTTGTATTATGGAGATTAAAAAGATTAATGAAAGTGTGTTCGCTGATTTTCACGTCTCCAGCTATTGATTTAGCATAGAAACAATGTTCGTTTGGTATAGGGTTTTTTACTAAACTTGGCTGAATATAGTTTTGAGTGGAACCGGTGCCGATTAAAAACTTTAAGATTTGTTTGCTCTTCGTCTTGCATTCGATGTACGGTAACGAAGAGTTAGTTAGTCTAAAACATGTATATCGCTAGTGTCTAATAACTCAGTGTTTACGTCACTGTTTTCTTGAGTGTAATTTTCTAGTGTTGCGTATCCATCGGAGTCTGGAAAAGCTGGTTGGTACATTTCTTGTTCTTGTAGTTGATTGTCTATGTGAAAGTTTCGTTGAATTTTACGTGATTCTGGGAATTGGTTAGGATGTGATCTTTTACCAGTCATGTCGTTCGGTCTTGGTCGGTTCATATAATTAAGGTTTTTGGTGCGCATACTTTGGTCAATGTCCATTGGTTCTGGCTTAGGTAGTGGCTTTGCGCCAAAAGGTCTTGGTGGTGCAAATTGTGGTTGGTGAAATGGTGTTTCCATGGAGGAAAATTATTTTGTGGTTGTGGCATGTGAGCCAGTTGGGGATAAAATGTTTGTCGTTTAAAAGAAGGGTTAGATTTTTTTACAGGCAGTTGAGGTGAATGATTGGAGAATTTTCTGGTAGTACTTTGAGTGTTAAAGGCATAATTGGATCGAAAATTTTGGTTTTCGGGCTTCAAACAGAGATGTAGTGCTTGCGGTAAATCGGCCAGTTCTCGTATGCCTAGTAATCTGGGTAGGTCGCCTTTAAGGCCTCTTACAAAAGTATTGAGCGCCTTATCTCTGTAAGTTTGAGTAAGCAGATGTAGCGATTCCTCGTGCATTTCCATGCAACCGATTATCAGCGATAAATGGGAATATACCCGCTGATAGAATTCCTGTACACTATTATGCCCTTGAACTAGAGACATCATTTGGTAATCTAGCGTACCAAGATCTCTTTTATCTGCGTAGTGCATAGTTAGGCACATGGAAATCGCTTTCCAATTTAATGGAGTGTTATACGATTCTGCCAGCAATTGGCTCGTAGATCTGAAGGACGCGATCTACTCGCTTTTACCAAGAGTTGAACTCTCCTGGATTCCCTGAAAATTCGCGAAGGCAGCGAACCACATCGGGAGTTCTATCGAGGTCTGGTAAATTGTTTCTATATGAAGGATCAATAGTTTGACCTGCGAAATTAGAGAAGTTCGCATTTGGGTTTAGAGCTGTATGCACCAGTTGTCGTCCCTGTGATTGGAACACGTTATTAACTATTTGGGTAATTGTCGCGGTCAGTTGTTCAGTAGTCATGTTTTGCGTAGGTTGGGTGGGAAGTTGGACGAGAACAGGTAGGCGCATGAGATTATTTGGGTTTTTCTTTTTAATTAATTATTAAAATATATATAGTTTTTGTTCTTACTATCTATTCCCTTTCAATTAGGATGAAGAATAACCATTTTTTTTTTTTTACTATCTTATTCTTTTGGCTTTGGGTGAAGAATAACCTTTTTTTGATTTTACAGTATTTTATATTTTATACAATATATATAAAAAAAGGTATATATAGGTATAATCTTACATTAATATAATTAGGGCCAGATACATCTCCTCTTGTTCGGTGGTCCTGTGGTGCGGGCAGAGCGGCTTGCATCCATTGCCGTCCTTTTCCTCTGCAGTTCGTCCTGCAGCTACTCGGGGGCCTCGTTCTCTACACTCGCGTTTTTCTTTTTCCGGGACCGAGAGTTCCGCCGTTAACACTTATATAACACGTATATATATTTCGTACAACTCGATTCGTTTTAGAGCTTCTTTTATGATTCGCTAGTACTTTGTTAACGTTCGCGCTTGTTTTACCGGGATTAGCGCACTGTCGGCCCCCCGTTGGGCGCCTATTAAATTTTCATTGGTTGAAAATGGTTTTTAAAAACGTTGCCGCAGCGAGCTCCGGACTTCTTTATTTTAATTTAAACTTAACTCTAGCTCATTACAACTACTTAACTCTAGCCCATTACAACTAGGACTGACTTAAATATTCAAAATATGCTTAGTATTAGTGCCTTGTCACCTGCTTTGCCGTGTGACCGGCAGACACAACCTGCCAACATGTAAAGAGGAAAACGTTCGTCAACAGTTTCTTAAATATAGCAATGAAGAATGCCTACTGGTTATGGGGGGAAAATTAGAATTTAACATAAACATGTCCCATAACTTTTTTAAATTATACTACTACATACTTTACTAGCAAAAATAATCGTGCATTTCCCAAGCAGCGTTCGGATGTTTGATATCGTTGATATATTCCGTTGGATTGAGAACCTCAGAACTCAGAACTTTCATCCACAAAAGAAGAAAACGAATGAAGCAACTATCAATAATTGCTTTAATATTGGATATACGAATAAGAAGAGCAAAGCGGGTCGCCAGTACAGGAGACAAATTCCTTTCTATCTGCCGCGGCCCTCCTTCTCCCCCGAATAAAATGTTTCCCTTCCAAATGTTTCCGTGTGTAAATGGGCACAATGCGGAACAGCATTTGTAAAATCCAACCTTGTTGGAAGAGCTGATAATAAAGATGCCAATGACCAAAAGAGTATATTGGACACCATTTTCTATGCAGATTCGTCCGTATCCTACTTTAATACATTTTGAGCAATGGGTGAGTCAATTTGCAAGGGTTATGGCTAAGGTCACAGTATACTCGTTGCCTTCCACCATGCAACGCACACAGCCAAAGCAAGTATTTGCCGTAAGTGAACCACTTGCTTGCAACGAAGAGATAAAGCAATGTATAGAATGCTCAGACAGTCATCTCTTGTCAACGATAACGCTATTGTCTACCCCTAAAAAGATAAGGATAAATCTAAGTGACGTATTATCTTTTTGTGTCAATTAAGGGTGGAATAAAAATAAAAATTACTAATATAAGTTTTTAATTGAGATCATTTATTTCATTTATTTTCAGTCAAATAAAGTAAACAAAAACATAAAATAATAATATACATAACGTAAAATAAATAATAAAATTCATTTTGTCTTACAAAACGTAACAAAAATTGGGCAGTCTTCACATAAGGACACAAATTGATTTCTTAAATTTAAATGAATGGAAATTTTGTAACTTCATTTGCACAACAATGCATCGAACAATCATTCTAAATAAAAAAAGCTAAAATCGAACAAGTTTATATGCACGTGTTGCAAACTTGATTTTGGTGCTCTCCACACAGAGATGTTTTACATACGACGCATACCTTCTTAGACATGTGTCTAATTTTTGACGGACAGAAACAACAGTATTTTCTTTTTTTTTTGGTTCTTGTTGATCTGCACTGCCTTCTCGATCACTGTTGGTATCATCTGGATAGGCGTCTGGAACACCACTTCTTCCAGCGATGTCGCTTGAGTTTTGTATGGCAACTTGAATGCTGCTGCGCAAAGTTTTTGACAGTGAAGGAATTTCAAGTCTTTTTTTCATCCATGGTGTTGTTAACGATGAGGAAAGTGCCTTCATATAATCTTTACGGCTCAATGGCTTTTTATTGATACTCCTTATGTTATGGCAATATATGATATACGAATTAATGAATACTATATTTAACATGCCATAAAAAACTGCCATCGGCCATCTATTAGTTTTTCGCGAACACGACATCGCGGAACACATTTGATCAAATGTATGTATCTACCCCGCCTTTATTTTGGTTATAATACAATATTATATTCGGCTTTCCTGTTGCATCATCAATAGTACCTTTCTCATTATTAGATGACGGTAAATAAACCATTTTTGATGGCTTAGGTTTATATGTAAGGAGTGTTAATGGGCCGTCATAGCAAAACTTCGAAGTTCCAATAGGTCGTGTTCGTGATTTTTTCATATCTTCGGGTATTTCACGTTTGTTTGATCTTAACAACAAGAGTTAATTTGTATGGCTCTTTCAGTAAACTCTTCGCCAAGGGGATCAACGTGAACCAATTATCACATGATATGTTTCTGCATGTACCATGAATTGGTCGTGAAAGCTCTTTTACATAGTACTCTCACAAAGGGAGATCGCAAGTTTTCGTTGTTTTTCCAAGATAAGGTATCGCATTAAACATGTATTTCATAGTGCTGTCGCATATCATAGGTATTTTGATTCCATACTTTCTTGGTTTATTTGGAATGAACATTTTAAAGGGACAGCGACCACGACATCCCAAAAGCTGCTCGTCAATAGTTGTATGTGAGCCAGGAATGTAGCTGGATTGGCACTGTTTTATAAAAATATTCCATATATTTCTAACAGGAGTAAATGCGTCGTTTGGTCGAAGTGATTCTCTTCTTCTTAATTGGCGCTATAACCGCGTAAGCCGAGTTTAACAAAGCGCGCCAGTCGTTTCTTTCTCGTGCTAACCGGCGCCAGTTGGACACACCAAGTGAAGCCAAGTCCTTCTCCACCTGATCTTTCCAACGCAGAGGAGGCCGCCCTCTTCCTCTGCTACCACCAGCTGGTACCGCATCGAATACTTTCAAAGCCGGAGCGTTTGTATCCATTCGGACGACATGACCCAGCCAACGTAGCCGCTGGATCTTTATTCGCTGCGCTATGTCTATGTCGTCGTAAAGCTCATACAGCTCATCGTTCCATCGTCTGCGATATTCGCTGTTGCCAACGTGCAAAGGTCCAAAAATCTTACGCAGAATCTTTCTCTCGAACACTCCAAGCGTCGCTTCATCGGATGTTGTCATCGTCCAAGCTTCTGCGCCATACGTTAGGACGGGCATGATGAGAGTCTTGTAGAGTGTTAGTTTTGTTCGTCGAGAGAGGACTTTACTACTCAATTGCCTACTTAGTCCAAAGTAGCACTTGTTGGCAAGAGAGATTCTACGTTGGATTTCAAGGCTGACATTGTTATCGGTGTTAATGCTGGTTCCTAAATAGACGAAGTCTTTTACAACCTCAAAATTGTAACTGTCAACAGTGACGTGGGTGCCGATACGCGAGTGCGCCGACTGTTTGTTTGAAGACAGGAGGTACTTCGTTTTGTCCTCGTTCACCACCAGACCCATTCGCTTTGCCTCTTTATCCAGTTTGGAGAAGGCAGAACTAACAGCGCGGTTGTTAAGGCCGATGATGTCAATATCATCGGCATACGCCAGCAATTGTACGCTCTTATAAAAAATTGTGCCTGAGCGATTAAGTTCTGCGGCTCGCACGATGCTCTCCAACATCAGGTTAAAGAAGTCACACGACAGGGAGTCACCCTGTCTGAAACCTCGTTTGGTATCAAACGGCTCGGAGAGGTCCATTCCAATTCTGACGGCGCTGTTGGTGTTGAGCAACGTCATCTTACATAGCCGTATTAGTTTTGCGGGGATACCAAATTCAGACATCGCGGCATACAGGTAACACCTTTCCGTACTGTCGAATGCAGCTTTGAAGTCGACGAAAAGATGGTGTGTGTCGATTGTCCTTTCATGGGTCTTTTCCAAGATTTGGCGTATTGTGAATATTTGGTCGATGCTAGGCTTTCCAGGTCTGAAGCCACACTGATAAGGTCCAATCAGTTGGTTGACGGTGGGCTTCAGCCTTTCACACAATACGCTCGCTAGAACCTTATAGGCGATATTTAGAAGACTAATCTCGCGGAAATTGGAACAGATTGCAGAATCGCCCTTCTTATGGACTGGGCAGAGCACACTTAAATTCCAATCGGCAGGCATGCTTTCATCCGACCATATTTTGCATAGAAGCTGATGCATGCACCTTACCAGCTCCTCGCCGCCATGTTTGAATAGCTCACCCGGCAGTCCGTCGGCGCCCGGGGCTTTGTTGTTCTTTAGCCGCGTTATCGCTATTCTCACCTTGTCATGATCGGGTAGCGGAACGACAATTCCGTCGTCAACGATTGGGGTATCGGGATCTTCACTTTCTCGGTGACATGCGCAGCTGTCACTGTTTAATAAGTTCGAGAAGTGTTCCCTCCATAATTTAAGATTGCTCTGTACGTCAGTCACCAGATCGCCGTCTTTGATCTTACAGGAAAACGCCCCGGTCTTAAAACCTTCTGTAAGCCGCGGAACTTTCTGGTAGAATTTTCGGACGCTGTTCCTACTGGCCAGCATCTCAAGCTCCTCGCACTCACGTATTTCGGCCTCTCGTTTCTTCTTTCGGATAATACGTCTCTCTTCCTTTTTCAGCTCTCTGTAGCGATCCCACATGGCTCGCGTTGCGCCCGATCGCAGCGTGGCTCTATAGGCGGCATCCTTTCTTTCTGCGGCAGCATGACATTCCTCGTCGTACCAATTGTTTTTTCGGGCTCGCCGGAATCCGATTTCTTCTTCGGCGGCGGTACGTAGAGAACGAGAAATGTTGCTCCATTGTTCGTGGATGCCGGTTTGTTGGGCAGTACTCTCTGAGAGCAGGAGTGAGAGTCGAGTGGCGAATCTTCTGGCTGTCTGTTGTGATTGCAGCTTTTCGAGGTCGAACACTCTTTGCGTAGGTAGATGCACGTTTTTTGCTGCACAGAGGCGTGTGCGCAGTTTGGCTGCAACAAGGTAGTGATCCGAGTCAATGTTGGGTCCTCGGATCGTACGTACATCTAATACACTAGAAGCGTGTCTTCCATCTATCACAACATGATCGATCTGGTTTCGCGTTTTTCGATCAGGGGACAGCCAGGTAGCTTGGTGTATCTTTTTATGCTGGAATCTGGTGCTGCAGACTACCATGTTTCGGGCCCCGGCGAAGTCGATCAGCCTCTGTCCGTTACCGGATGTTTCGTTGTGTAGGCTGAATTTTCCGACTGTGGGACCAAAAATTCCCTCCTTGCCCACCCTGGCGTTGAAGTCGCCAAGCACGATTTTTATGTCGTGGCGGGGGCAGCGCTCATAGGAACGTTCCAAGCGCTCATAGAAAGAATCTTTGGTCGCATCGTCCTTCTCTTCCGTCGGGGCGTGGGCGCAAATTAGCGATATGTTAAAAAAACGGGCTTTGATGCGGATTGTTGCGAGACGCTCGTCCACCGGAGTGAACGACAGGACTTGGCGACGAAGTCTCTCTCCCACAACAAATCCAACACCGAATTTGCGCTCCTTTACATGGCAGCTGTAGTAGACGTCGCAAGGTCCTATGGTTTTCTTTCCTTGCCCCGTCCATCGCATCTCTTGGATGGCAGTGATGTCAGCCTTTACTCTCACGAGGGCATCAACCAGCCGGGCAGAGGCACCCTCCCCATTAAGGGACCGGACATTCCAGGTGCATGCCCTCAAATCATAGTCCTTAGTTCGTTTGCAGGGGTCGTCATCAGTATAGGGAGGTCTCATCCGAGGCTTTTTTAAAGTTTTCATTGGGGGCGATTTTTAAGTGGCGGGTCCCAAACCCAACGCACAACCAGCTATCCTGGAATGTTTCGCCTTCTCACTTTAGCTCACTCCCGAACGGGTGTTCGGAAGCTACCCAGAGGATACGTGGGCTAATCCCGGCCGTTGTGAGCTGCTTGAACCATATGTAGAAGAATCGTCCTGGCCACTCCCAAGTGAATGGCGATCAGTAACTTTCCCCACTTGCGTGGACTTCTACACATGGAACCATCCTCCGAAGTGATTGGCGCATACCAAATCTTAGATGTCTAATGAGATAGTCGAATCTAACTCGACTTAGTGCTGTTGCATACCGTGTTCCACAGAACTTCATATTAAACACTTCTTCAGTTGCGAGGTGATTGTCTTTTAAAACTGGAGTTAGTGTAAGAACCCCAATTAAAGCGCGAATTTCAATGGCATTTGTTTCTCTAAATGTTGCAGCTCTTATATTGTCACGACGATTTATAGAGATTTCAGCGTTAGTCCATTGAACCACTTCTGTAATTATTTCGTCAGTAAAAAATACGTTGAATCATTCCTGTGGATCATAAAACGGTTTGCATTGTCGAGTAGGTCCTCTTGTGGTTCTAACTATGTTTGTCAACGCAAATCGGGAAACATTATTTCCTTTTGATGTACCCCAGCAATGCCCACTTTTACTTCTAAAGGTTGGTATAGATACTGTTATAATGCTTGAATCGGAAGGAGTAGTATTTTAAGTTTGTGATGGTGACACATTCTCGTCTTGCTCCTGAATATCAACGAGATCATCTTCTACATCACTTTGTATAACATCCTTCAGTAAGGCATTTTCTGTTTCACTTCCATTATTAGATGAAATAGAGTCGTCACATAACTGCTCTAATAGACTACTTATTTGTGTGTCACCTAATCTACATGTAGATGACATATTTTCAACAAATCAAAACTAAACAAAATTAGAACGCTAAGATAGTGAAACGAAATCCAAAAAGTGCTAATAAATTATATAAACAATATGCAATTCCAAAACTAAAAAGTAACCCAAAAGATAGTGGTACGTCTTTTCGACGTATTCTATGATCATAACTCAGAAAAAAAACTCACCTCGAAAAAACAACCACCACCAAACAACTGCAGCTACTGACTGAGCAAACTAAGCGTGCGAAGTTTCTCCGACTATAAACAAGAGATTGAGAGCGTAAGAGAAAAATTAGTACGTCATTTCGACGTGCGTTATCTTACTAGGGTTAATAAAAGGTCACAACATGTACCAATGTAAGAGGAAGCAGGTATGTATGGTAGAGGGTTGCAAGAAAACTCATGAAGCTAACTTGCATTACGTCAATATGCATGAAACACCACAATTGCTAGAAAAAATACAGCAGGTTAACACTGTAAATACCAATAAATTTAATAAAAATGCTACAAAGATTTTATATAAAATATTGCCCATTGAGTTGCGAGGAGTAAATAACCGTATTATAAACGCATTCGCATTGATAGATGAAGGTTCGTCATGTACACTCATAAACGAATCCATCGTCAATCAGCTAGGAATTAAAGGCCAAAACGTTCCGTTGTCACTGCAATGGTTTAGTGGAAGACAGACCAAGGTCACATCAAAGAAATTAGAATTACAAATAAGATGCTCTAAGCATAGTGCTAAGTGGTACAATCTGACTGCGCAAAAAGTGCCTAATCTCGATCTGCCAATGCAAACTGTGAAATTTTCTGAACTGCACTCGAAATATCGCCAACTGAAGAGACTTCCAATAGTAGATTATGCTAATGCGACACCAACAATCTTGATAGGTTTGGATAATTGTCATATAACAGCAGGTTTGAGGAGTATCCAATGTGAAAACTCAATGGTCGCTGTGAAATTAGTATCGGGATGGCCCGTTTATGGTAAAACGCGAGATGAACAGAAACATATAAAAGAACAAATATTTATAATTTCACACACGTCAGTTAGATATGGTATACACGATTTAATTGCCGATTATTTCACAACTGAGAATTTTGGTGTTGCCAACGAAGAAATTGGTAGAATCTAAAGACATTATAAGGGCACGAAATACTTTTGAGAGCACCACAAAAAATATTAATGCAAATATGAAAGCGGTTTGTTGTGGAAATCTGATGAGATTAAACTTCCCGACAGTTATGACATGGCTCTCAATCGATTCTATTCATTAGAAAGCAAATTAAGAGATATAATGTTTATTTCGAACAATCATACAAGAACGCTATGTCAAGTTTTATTGCCAACGGGTATGCTCGGAAATTAGAGTCAACCGAAGTGAAAATTAAAACAAATTTAACATGGTGTTTGCCACATATTGCAGTCTTTAACGTCAATAAACGAAGTAAGCTGCTATTAGTTTATATCGGTAAAATATCGTTGAACTCTGTTCTCCTCAAGGGCCCAGATGAATAGTTAAAGATTGCATATCTTAGTTTTTAAAAAATATATATGTCTTTGTTTAGAACAACTTAAAAACTAACAACTTAACAACTATGTACTTTACACGAAGACCCTAAAAAGAATCAGAATAAAATGGATTAAGACTGATGTTACATTGTTATTTATAGCCTAATTTTGTCTATGTTGCATATCACCACGGCGAATAATTCTTTGGAATTGTTTACCGTTTATTTGGCAAGAGCAGAAAATGCAAATTCGGCAAAAAGATGAATTTATGTTCAATATATAACTAACATTTGTCCGGGATAATCTCAGCAACGCGTGTAAGGAAAACAATGAAAGTTTCACACATTGTTGGTGTTGCTTTGGCAAACGTTTCCGTGCAGTTTGGTTGAAATCCGATAACGCGTGTGTATGCGGTGCGTCGGTTAAGTGAGTGTGTTTTTGCTATTTGCCGCACGTATTTTTTGTACCGCACATAGCATTCATTAGAATTGAATACATTTTGGTCGTGTGTGTCTGGGCCGATTATTATGAAATGTGGTATATATATATATTTTTCCACGATGAAGGTTAGTATAATATGCTTATTGCTTCCACTCACCACCAGGTGGCGCTGCCGAAGGCCAAAACGAGGACCCGGGTAACCCTAGGATGTGTTTTTACATTATGGGTATCAAATCAAAGCTACTGATGAGTGCTTTAATACAGAGTATTTTTTAGATCTCTGAGTGACCAGGGTCTCGAGATATAGCCGAAAAGGTGGACCAAGGTACCCTCGGATGTGTTTGTACAGTATGGGTATCAGATGGAAGCTGTTGATAAAGCTTTTAAGTAAAGTAATTTTTACTGCCCGTTTCCGGGATAAAGAAAGGAGATGGAGCTGGAGATGGAAGAGGAAAAGGAATAGCTACAGGAAGAGGAAGAGGAAGAGAAAGAGGAAGACCACTTGTAATTAAAAAATAAAAAGTAAAATTCTAAACAAATTTTAAAATGTTACATATACGCTTATTATATAAACGTTAATCTGAAGTCAGTTATAGTGAAAAATTCATTGTATCATTGCCGGCGTGATTGGTGATCGTTTCCTTAATTTTTTGCAGAAAGGTTATGCTAATATGAGATATTACCTATATCATTCATATATTTACGTATTACCTGTGTACTCAAAAATATACGGTTGAGGCAAATATATGTCAGTTTTTTTACTTCGCCTGGAAAAGTTTATATAAATTTAAGAAGAGTAAATAGAACTTATTTTATATCAGACTTCACGCAAAAAAGTCATTTGCACCTGAACACATAGCTGGGTTAAAGCGGGGGGGAATAGAACAGTTCTCTTCTCCTTCTCCGCTTTTTCGCACACGTAATTGTATGGGATGAGTGCACGATGGCACATAAAAAGTCACTGGAAGCGCTTGATGGGACATTACGAGATTCACGTAGTAAAAATGAAATGTTTGGTCGTGCCTTAGTGGTGCTGGCAGGTGATTTTAGACAAACACTGCCTGTTATTCCTCGAGCAACTGTAGCAGATGAATTGGCTGCATGTTAGAAATCATTATATTTGTGGAGACATGTTCAAACACTCAAACTAACTACAAATGTACGTGTTCTAATGCAAAATGATTCATCAGCTGCTGAATTTTCACAGCAATTATTGAATATTGGAAATGGTAAAGTTCCTGTCGATAATTTAACTGGCTTAATAACTTTACAACCAAACTTTTGTCAAATAAGTCAAACGAAACAACAGTTAATTCAAAGTAATATATTTCCCCAAATTTGCCTCAAAATTACAAAAATCATGATTGGCTAGTGAACGAGCCATCATGGCTGGCAAAAATAAAGATGTGAATGAAATGAATGCGGCTATTTTGGTTGACACTGTTACAAATCAAGATGATATTGTAAATTATCCCACTGAATTTTTGAATTCCCTTGATTTACCTGGATTACCGCCAAACATGCTAAACTTGAAAATAGGAGCACCGATTATTATGTTGAGATATATAAATCAACCACGACTATGTAATGGCACTCGATTAACAGTTAAGAGATTGATGAATAACGTCATTGAAGCAACAATTTTGAATGGAAAATACTCTGGTGAAGACGTTTTAATACCGCGAATACCAATGATACCATCGGCTATGCCGTTTGAATTCAAACGTCTTCAATTTCCTGTTCGCCTTGCATTCGTGATTACTATTAATAAGTCACAAGGCCAAACTTTATATATTTGTGGTATTGATTTAGAATACCCATGTTTTTCTCATGGCCAACTTTATGTTTCATGCTCAAGAGTTGGTAAGCCATCGGTATTGTTCATTTATTCAACAACGCATGGAAAAATGAAGAATATTGTATACCAAAGAGCATTACAATAAAAAAAGTAATAAAGTAAATCACATCAAACGTTTTTTAATTGCTACTACTATTCAAAACTTCTTTCATTACTATTCATGGGCGAGAATTTTTATAAAAACCGCACAGTATTTTTCGGCTTAATTTAATTAATTAATCTAGATTTTTTTAAAGAGGACCAGCGGAACGGGCGGGTTTTCGCTAGTACCTTAGATAAGAAACTCTTTATGACAGCAATCGACAAATTCTCAAAATTCGCTTTTCCATTTCAAGTAAACGGTAGAAGTTGGACGGAATTCAAAACAAAACTATTGCTGACAATTAATACCTACGGGAAAATAAATAAAATTTTCGTGGACAACGAATTAGGATTTAAGGCTATACCGATGCAAGAATTTTTGAAAAAAGGAGAACAAATATGAACATGTCTCCACAAATATGATGATTTCTAACATGCAGCCAATTCATCTGCTACAGTTGCTCGAGGAATAACAGGCAGTGTTTGTCTAAAATCACCTGCCAGCCGCACTAAGGCACGACCAAACATTTCATTTTTACTACGTGAATCTCGTAATGTCCCATCAAGCGCTTCCAGTGACTTTTTATGTGCCATCGTGCACTCATCCCATACAATTACGTGTGCGAAAAAGCGGAGAAGGAGAAGAGAACTGTTCTATTCCCCCCCGCTTTAACCCAGCTATGTGTTCAGGTGCTAATGACTTTTCTGCGTGAAGTCTGATATAAAATAAGTTCTATTTACTCTTCTTAAATTTATATAAATATTCCAGGCGAAGTAAAACAACTGACATATATTTGCTTCAACCGTATATTTGTGAGTACACAAGTAATACGTAAATATATGAATGATACAGGTAATATCTCATATTAGCATAACCTTTCTGCAAAAAATTAAGGAAACGATCACCAATCACGCCGGCAATGATACAATGAATTTTTCACTATAACTGACTTCAGATTAACGTTTATATAATAAGCGTATATGTAACATTTTAAAATTTGTTTAGAATTTTACTTTTTATTTTTTAATTACAAGTGGTCTTCCTCTTTCTCTTCCTCTTCCTCTTCCTGTAGCTATTCCTTTTCCTCTTCCAACTCCAGCTCCATCTCCTTTCTTTATCCCGGAAACGGGCAGTAAAAATTACTTCACTTAAAAGCTTTCATCAACAGCTTCCATCTGATACCCATATTGTACAAACACATCCAAGGGTACCTTGGTCCACCTTTTCGGCTATATCTCGAGACCCTGGTCACTCAGAGATCTAAAAAAGACTCTGTATTAAAGCACTCATCAGTAGCTTTGATTTGATACCCATAATGTAAAAGCACATCCTAGGGTTACCCGGGTCCTCGTTTTGGCCTTCGGCAGCGCCACCTGGTGGCGAGTGGAATCAATAAGCATATTATACTAACCTTCACCGTGGAAAAAATATATATATATACCAAATTTCATAATAATCGGCCCAGACACACACGACCAAAATGTATTCATTCTAATGAATGCTATGTGCGGTACAAAAAATACGTGCGGCACAAAAAATACGTGCGGCAAATAGCAAAAACACACTCACTTAACCGACGCACCGCACACACACCCGTTATCGGATTTCAACCAAACTTTACAGAAACCTTTGCCAAAGCAACGTCAATAATGTGCGAAACTTTCATTGTTTTCCTTACACGCGTTGCTGAGATTACCCCGGACAAACGCACATTTTTTTTCGGCTTAATTTTTATATATATAGATAAAATACGTAGGTATATGTGTAATATTTCGAGAGGTTAATATGGGGTTTCCTTTATAAGGGATCTTTGGAAGTTTCCTTGCATATTTTTCTAAGTTACAAATTTCACAATTATTTATGAACTGAGTTATTCTTTATTTCAATTTCGGATTGTAAGTTCGCATAATTAATTCCTCATAAACCGCCTGAATTCCTCTATGGTTTTTGTTAAGGTGTTCATTTTTAATAATTTCGGTTAACCGATTTTCATCTTCTATGTCTTCTGTCATGAGTGTACATCTAAGTACCTTAAAATTTGTGTTATTTGAAAATAGTTTTCATAAACATTTTTAAAAATTGTATAAAATTCATCTTGGATAAAAATAGCGTTCAGCTGTGTTGGATTAAAGTGATTCTTTAGTATTGCAATTCTTGTTTCCCTGTCCATTTCTTTCATAAAAATTATTATTCTTTTATTTTTTATTCTTAATGATCCAGAGGTTGTTTTCATTATAACTGCTTGGTTTTTAAACATATTAATTGGTGAAGTAGTACTTTTTATTGTAACATTATCAAATTCTGGTGTATTTATGCTGGGTTCAGTTTCAATCCTTGAGAAAGCATCGGTATTACAATTCTTTATTCCTTTTTTGTACTTAATTTCCTAATCGTATTCGGATAATCTTAATCTCCACCTAACAAGTTTTGAATTGGGTTCCTGTATAGAAAAGACCCATGTTAGTGGTTTGTGATCCGTTTCGGTTATAAATTTGCGACCAAAGAGGTAGGGCCTAAAATATTTTGTGGCCCATATGATAGCCAATAATACTTTCTCTATTGTACTATAATTTATTTCATGTGTATTAAGGGTGCGACTTGCATAGCATATTGGGTGATTGTCTTGCAAAAGTACGGCTCCCAAAGCGTAATTACTCGCGTCCGTTGTCAATGTAAATGTTTTAGAAAAGTCTGGATATACTATTATTGGATCATGTGTTAGTAGAATCTTAATGGTGTTAAAACTGTTTTCGTACTCTGGGTCATTTATGTTTATCTTTGAATCCTTCTTTAAGTACTTAGTCATTGGTTTAGCGATATATGCGTAGTCTTTTATGAACTTTCTGTAGTAGCCTGTGAGCCCTAAGAATTGCTTGATATATTTTGTCGTTTTGGGTATTGGAAAGTTAACAACGAATTCTATCTTTTTAGGATTGGGCTTGACTCCTTCCGTTGTAATTATGTGCCCAAGGAACTCCATCTCTTTTTTTAGAAATTCTGATTTATCCAGTTGGACTTTCAGGTTTGCCTCCTGTAATCTTTCGAATATATGTTTGAGTGAGTTCATATGTTCTTGTAAGGATGTTGAAAATATGATTATGTCGTCCAGGTATACCAAGCAGATTTTATTGATGTAATCTTGAAGGATATTGTTCATCAATCTCTGGAATTTTGCAGGGGCTGTTTTTAGTCCGAAAGGCATTCGCAGAAATTCATAGTGTCTTCCTTCGACATTAAAAGCGGTTTTGTCGATGTATTCTTCCTCTATCTCGATTTGGTGCAAGCCCTTTGCCAGATCGAGTGTAGTGAAATACTGGCTTCTTCCCAGTTTTTCAAGTATCTCGTCTACGTTCGAGATGGGGAACTTGTCATCGATCGTTACTTCGTTCAGTTTACGATAGTCGATTACAAGACTCCACTTTGGTTTTCCACTGGCCTCGGCCTTCTTCGGCACGATCCAAATTGGGGCTGAATAGGGAGAATTGCTATTCCTAATTATCTTATTTTCTAACATCTCTTGGATTTTATCTGCAACTTCTTTTTTATGTACGTCAGGGTATCTATATGACTTAGACAATATGGGTATATTGTTTGTAGTCCTAATTCTATGTTTTATTGCGGAAGTAAATGAAAATTTGGTAAAAAATATTATGATATCTATTTATTATTTGTAACAGTTGTGATCTTTCTTCAGGATTTAAGTGTCTTATTCTAATTTGGTCGTTCAATGGGTTAAATTCTTTATTTTCGATTATGCTAAAATGTTCGTGATCTACCTTCTGCGTAGTCACGCGATTAGTTTCAGATAGCAAGTTTATCTTTACTTCTCCATTTTTCTCATTTTGAATTCCTTCTCTTAAAATATTTCCGCCATTTTCTTCCTTATAATATACTAGGTCGGAGTTATCTGGTACATTTATCCTTTTCTTATTTAATTGAGTTTTCTTGTTATCGATGACTATTTCTTTATAATCGATACAGGCATTTTTTTAGTGGTCTCAATATATCGTTACCTATTAGACCATCGTAAAAATTATGAAAACTTATTATATGAAATTCTATTGTTTTATTAGTTCTAATGTCGCTAAATTCTTCGAAAATAGGTATTATGTCTTTTTCGTTAACGTAAATTTGGTGTTGAAAAGTATTAATTAAAAGTGGGTTGGTTGAATGAATTCTTTTGGGGTCATAGATCCCCGGATTTAAAATTGAGTTCGTTATAAAATTCTAGGCAATTGGTTTTAAAGGTTGTCCTCCTTAATCTATCGAAAAGTTCCTCTATATCTGTCCTGTGTGTCTGTCGCCAAAATTGTTTAATAGAATCGTTTTTACGTCGGTCCAAGAATGTGCTTGGCAATTGATTTCAATTGTCTCGCGAGCCTTGCCCCTAAGCCTACTTTTGATTATGTCCGAAAAGAGTTGTTGGGATGGCGGATCGTAAGCCCTAAGGATAGAATACACTCTATCAAATTGATGAAGGTTTGGAGATCCCGATAATCTCCATTGAATTCGGGGAGGTTATTTAGGTATTTAGTAGCTGAGAGTGGTGCTTGTGGTTCTGCCATTTTCTATATGTATTCAACGATAAATTCGTAAATCATTCGTATGTGTGTCCTACATCTTCTTCTAACTAATTGAGGTCTATCGATTTGTCTGGTAGGTATGTATTCGTCAGTGCTGTAACCGTCGTTCGAGTCGAACCCTGAATCAGGAAGGTATCTAACGGTTTCTAATGTTTCAATTTCTGAATCAGAAAAATAGTCTGATTCGGAGTCACTCATATATAATGACTTAAACTAGACTTACTTGCTTAACTAAAAAGCAATTTGTATAAATATTTGCTTGCTTCTGCTTAATTTCTTAGCTTCCTCCTTAATAATTTTAACTTTTCTTTCTTTTTTTATATTCTTTGTTTCTACTTTCATATGAAACGATTTTCTTTTTTAAATGCAATTTTTTTTATGTATCTTTTTCTTAAAGCTATCTTTCACTTTGTAATTTGATGTTGTTGTGCATTAATAGAACTTACTTCTGTATCTTCTGTTATTGTTTCTTGTCTCAGATGAACAATTTCTGGTTTCTGGGTGTTTGCTGTTTTTCTGTACCGCTTAATCTGTTTTAGACGATGTCGTTGTCGCGGAAGTCCTCTCCCCTTAGGTATCTTCTGCTGTTGTTTCTTGTTTTAGGTGAACGATTTCTAGATGCTGGGTGCTTTCGATGTCCTTCTGTTGGGCGGAATGAAGCTGTTCTCCGCCTTTTTCACTTTGGTTTTAATCTATAGTAGCAATATTTTGCTTACTACATATATTTTCCCACACAAAGAAAAAAATTTTGAGTTTTTACTTTATAGTTGCAATCTTTTGCTTACTATATTATCACACAAAAAACTATTTTAGTTCTTATTTTATAGTAGCAATCTTTTGCTTACTTAGTATATCCTCACCGTTGTGGCAATCTTTAGCCAACAAGTTCGCGAGAGAAAAAAAAATACCAGTCTAACGGTTAGACGCGATAGAAGTGAAACCTTCCGTAAAACAAACTGAGAGAGAATGAGACGAAAGCAGCATTAGGAGCGGGATAATTATAGGTCCATTATAATATTGCTATAAAGTTCATATTTTATTTTCTTCATTTTATTATTATTCATCCTCAATGTTTTCAATTTCAACAAATGATACGAGTGGCTTATGATAGCTAAAATATGATACAAATGCTTTCCTTTCGATGTTGTCACCATATCTTTGAAATACCGCGTCAATTGTTGTTTTTGATCGTGTTGTCGATTCAGTGCGATTGCTACACATTTTTAAATTGAATGTTGTATTGAGAAAGTCAATTAAAGGAACCGCTGTGTCCCATGCAAAATTTACGTTAAAATCGTCACTTAAAATCATTGGAGCTTTATCGTAATCTTTTCTAAGTATCCGCGATACTTCTGGTGTATACTTTATTAAATTTTCGTGAATGAATTCCGTGATGCTATTTATTGATTGATTCGGTGAAATATAAATTGCCACAATTAAAACTGTTTTTCCATTGCTCAATCTGGTTTTGCATGCACATATTTCTCCCACTTTAGAGAGCTGAACAGACAGTGATTCTAGTTCCTGTGCATTCAGATCTATCTGTGGAGTTACAATACGAGCACCGTCATTTTGATTGTGGTATATTGCAACACCGCCTGCAATTGCGGTATATATTTAAAAATGAAAATATAATATTTACGAATATAAAAATACGGACGCAATACAGCACACGCGGTTGCTATTATGAGCGTCATAACGCGTATATTACACAGATTCGTAGGACGCTTGGTCTAAGCAAGTATTAGGTAGTGTAGTATAGGTATACATAATGCCTTCACGCTCACCGTGGCTCCGTAATACGCAGGCGCGCACACATACGTACTAGCATACATACAAACATACATACGTATGACGCTTGAACTAAACACCAAAGCAAGTAATAAGCAGTGTAGTATACGTACTGCTATACTAGCGTGACTCAGCAGTACGCAGCCACACACACATACGTATATCAACATATAACGCTTCGTAGTGTCGCTTTTTCGTTTCATCGAGTCTGAAATCACTCCCAACGATTCTAAAGAAGTTTTCACTTCAAAAAAATGTTTTCGGTACCGCACTTAATATTATACAATATATATAAATTTACTTATCTTCACTTTTATGAATGATAATTGCGGTATCCTACCGACTGCGTCAGTTAAAGATTGTATAATTTAGTTTTTTAACAAAAATATATATGTCTTTATTTAGAACAACTTAACAACTAACAACTTAACAACTACTTTACACAAAGGCCGTAAAAAGAATCAGAATATAATGATTTAAGACTGATGTTACATTATTATTTATAGCCTAATTTTGTCTATGTTGCATTTCAGCACGATGAAAAATTTTTTGGAATTGCTTACCGTTTATTTGGCAAGTGCAGAAAATGCAAATTCGGCAAAAAGATCAATTTATGTTCAATAAAAATATAAGTTGCATTATTTAATTTATGTTCAATATATATATAAGTTGCATTATTGCATTTTGAATTAAACAATTCTTTGGAATTGTTTACTGTTTATTTGGCAAGTGCCGGAAATGCTAATTCGGCAAAAAGATGAGTTTATGTTCAATAAAAAATATAAATTGCATTATTGCATTTTGAATTAAACAATTCTTGGGAATTGTTAACTGTTCATTTAGCAAGTGCCGGAAATGCAAATTCGGCAAAAAGATGACTTTTTATTAATTTATTTGAAAGAGTAACAACTAATTAATCAGAATTGGGAAGGACCTCTCCGAGCCGTTTGAAACCAAACGAGGTTTCAGACTGTTAGTTAGTTCTGCCGTCTCCAAAATGGATAAAGAGGCAAAGCGAATGGGTCTGGTGGTGAACGAGTGAAGCCAAGTTCTTCTCCACCTGATCTTTCCAACGCAGAGGAGGCCTTCCTCTTCCTCTGCTACCACCAGCTGGTATCGCATCGAATACTTTCAAAGCCGGAGCGTTTGTATCCATTCGGACAACATGACCCAGCCAGCGTAGCCGCTAAATCTTTATTCGCTGCGCTATGTCTATGTCGCCGTAAAGCTCATCGTTCCATTGCCTGCAATATTCGCCGCTGCCGACGTGCAAAGGTCCAAAAATCTTGCGCAGAATCTTTCTCTCAAACACTCCAAGCGTCGCTTCATCGGATGTTGTCATCGTCCATGCTTCTGCGACATACGTTAGGACGGGTATGATGAGAGCCTTGTAGAGTGTTAGTTTTGTTCGTCGAGAGAGGACTTTACTGCTCAGTTGCCTACTTAGTCCAAAGTAGCACTTGTTGGCAAGAGAGATTCTACGTTGGATTTCAAGGCTGGCATTGTTATCGGTGTTAATGCTGGTTCCTAAATACACGAAGTCTTTTACAACCTCAAAATTATAACTGTCAACAGTGACGTGGGTGCCAATACGCGAGAGCGCCGACTGTTTGTTTGAAGACAGTTTTGTCGTTTTGTCCTCGTTCACCACCAGACCCATTCGCTTAGCCTCTTTATCCAGTTTGGAGAAGGCAGAACTCACAGCGCGGTTGTTAAGGCCGATAATGTCAATATCATCGGCATACGCCAACAATTATACGCTCTTATAAAATATTGTGGCTGAGCGATTAAGTTCTGCGGATCGTACGATGCTCTCCAACATCAGGTTAAAGAAGTCACACGACAGCGAGTCACCCTGTCTGAAACCTCGTTTGGTATCAAACGGCTCGGAGAGGTCCTTCCCAATTCTGACGGCGCTGCTGGTGTTGAGCAACGTCATCTTACATAGCCGTATTAGTTTTGCGGGGATACCAAATTCAGACATCGCGGCATACAGGTAACACCTTTCCGTACTGTCGAATGCAGCTTTGAAGTCGACGAAAAGATGGTGTGTGTCGATTGTCCTTTCATGGGTCTTTTCCAAGATTTGGCGTATTGTGAATATTTGGTCGATGCTAGGCTTTCCAGGTCTGAAGCCACACTGATAAGGTCCAATCAGTTGGTTTACGGTGGGCTTCAGCCTTTCACACAATACGCTCGCTAGAACCTTATAGGCGATATTTAGAAGACTAATCTCGCGGAAATTGGAACAGATTGCAGAATCGCCCTTCTTATGGACTGGGCAGAGCACACTTAAATTCCAATCGGCAGGCATGCTTTCATCCGACCATATTTTGCATAGAAGCTGATGCATGCACCTTACCAGCTCCTCGCCGCCATGTTTGAATAGCTCACCCGGCAGTCCGTCGGCGCCCGCGGCTTTGTTGTTCTTTAGAAGTGATATCGCTATTCTCACCACGTCATGATCGGGTGGCGGAACGATAATTCCGTCGTCAACGATTGGGGTATCGGGATCTTCACATTCTCGGTGACATGCGCAGCTGTCACTGTTTAATAAGTTCGAGAAGTGTTCCCTTCATAATTTGAGATTGTTCTGTACGTCAGTCACCAGATCGCCGTCTTTTTTCTTACAGGACAACGCCCCGCTCTTAAAACCTTCTGTAAGCCGCCGAACTTTCTGGTAGAATTTTCGGACGCTGTTCCTATTGGCCAGCATCTCAAGCTCCTCGCACTCACGTATTTCGGCCTCTCGTTTCTTCTGTCGGATAATATGTCTCGCTTCCTTTTTCAGCTCTCTGTAGCGATCCCACATGGCTCGCGTTGCGCCCGATCGCAGCGTGGCTCTATAGGCGGCATCCTTTCTTTCTGCGGCAGCATGACATTCCTCGTCGTACCAATTGGTTTTTCGGGCTCGCCGGAATCCGATTTCTTCTTCGGCGGCGGTACGTAGGGAACGAAAAATGTTGCTCCATTGCTCGCGCATGCCGGTTTGTTGGGCAGTACTCTCTGAGAGCAGGAGTGAGAGTCGAGTGGCGAATCTTCTGGCTGTCTGTTGTGATTGCAGCTTTTCGATGTTGAACATTCTTTGCGTAGGTAGATGTACGTTTTTTGCTGCACAGAGGAGTGTGCGCAGTTTGGCTGCAACAAGGTAGTGGTCCGAGTCGATGTTGGGTCCTCGAATCGTACGTACATCTCATACACTAGAAGCGTGTCGTCCATCTATCACAACATGATCGATCTGGTTTCGTGTTTTTCGGTCAGGAGACCGCCGGGTGACTTGGTGAATCATCTTATGCTGGAATCTGGTGCTGCAGACTACCATGTTTCGGGCCCCGGCGAAGTCGATCAGCCTCTGTCCGTTACCGGATGTTTCGTTGTGCAAGCTGAATTTTCCGACTGAGGGACCAAAGACTCCCTCCTTGCCCACCCTGGCGTTGAAGCCGCCAAGCACGATTTTTATGTCGTGGCGGGGGCAGCGCTCGTAGGAACGTTCCAAGCGCTCATAGAAAGAATCTTTGGTCGCATCGTCCTTCTCTTCCGTCGGGGCGTGGGCGCAAATTAGCGATATGTTGAAAAAACGGACTTTGATGCGGATTGTTGCGAGACGCTTGTCCACCGGAGTGAACGACAGTACTTGGCGACGAAGTCTCTTTCCCACAACAAATCCAACACCGAATTTGCGCTCCTTTACATGACAACTGTAGTAAACGTCACAAGGTCCTACTCTTTTCTTGCCTTGTCCCGAACGGGTGTTCGGAAGCTACCCAGAGGATACATGGGCTAATCCCGGCCGTTGTGAGCTGCTTAAACCATATGCAGAAGAATCGTCCTGGCCATTCCGAAGTGAATGGCGATCAGTAACTTTAATAATTATTACACTTATAATATTACAGCGCTGGCTACCAGGGCCTTCGGCTTATTGCTAAAAGGGGAAAAATAGTCTAATAGAATTTTAATATATTTAAAGTTATTGGCAAATGCGTGACTGATGGTACTCATGTTCATTCGTACTAACAGGTGTGAGTAACATATACATATACGCCCATCGTATGTACGATTAAGCTCATAGATGTACGCCCGTATATTCACTAACGAACATTTGTACCATGTCCAACAAGGATTATTTACATACATATATTAATAGGCGGCCGCCCTAGCCGAATGGGTTGGTGCGTGACTACCATTCGCAATTGACAGAGAGAACATCGGTTCGAATCTCGGTGAAACACCAAAATTAAGAAAAACATTTTTCTAATAGCGGTCGCCCCTCGGCAGGCAATGGCAAACCTCCGAGTGTATTTCTGCCATGAAAAAGCTCCTCATAAAAATATTTGCCGTTCGGAGTCGGCTTAAAACTGTAGGTCCCCCCTTTTGTAGAACAACATCAAGACGCACACCACAAATAGGAGGAGGAGCTCGGCCAAACACCCAAATAGGGTGTACGCGCCAAATATATATTATATATTGTATATATATTGTATTAATAGTAATATATAAATATAAGAAAAAGTAATGGTTAAGTAGGTATCTTACACAGATAAATAAATTTATAAATGATGTTAATACTATCGATATCGCGAAGCTTTAGGTAGGATGATGGTTTGGTATTGTTAAAAATGATGTGTTATTTGTTTGAGTTCAGCACATTCGTCCAGAAGTGAAGAACGGTGTTGTCGGTAGAGCCGCAAAAGGATCAGGTTTGTCTTGTGGAGCCTTTTAAAAGGTGTGCATGTGTGGTGAGTTTGTGTCCAATAGGCTGGGCCAAAAAATCGACTATTTTTTTTTCTTCACTATATTGAAAAAAAACAATAATTTAATTTTTTTTTCCTACAATTGCGAATAACTTTTGAAAGAGCGATTTTATAAAAAAATGTTGGGAAGCCTTTTTTGTAGAGAATTGAATTTCCTTACAAAATCTTTATTGTTCGTTTTTTTATATTTATTTGTTGATAAGTTGCTGAATTGCAAAATAAAAAACTTAAATAAAAAAATACATCAATGTTCAAAGCTCGATTACTCGGAAACGACTCATCTGGCAAATATTTTGAATGCGACCTTTTTTGTAGGGAATTTAATGTACTAAAAATCTATGTATACAAAAGTTTTTTCAACTCAGTAGTTTGGGAGCTTTGACGCAAAATTGAAAGCACAAATAAAAAATCAAATTGAAGGTGATAGACCTCTTAATATTAATATTAAGGGCTCATATCTTCACAATATTTTTTATTTATCACCTTCAACAAGATTTTCGATATAGTGAAGAAAAAAGAAATAGGCGATTTTTTTGGCCCAGTCTAGTGTCCAATTTTAAGGCGAACAAATATTTTGAGTTTGCCGCATGATACATTAGATGAATATATCGGCGTATTCCCATTAGGGTTGTAATTTTTGTAGCAGTGATGATAGCTACATCAATCGCTAGCGAAACATTCCGGAATATATTTTTTTACGCGCTTCTTAATGTCTTTATCGATGAAGTGCTCGGATAGATGTAACGGTTGTCTGGAAGCTTCTTTGGCAAGTTCGTCAGCTTTCTCGTTCCCGCGTATACCGGCGGGACCTGGTATCCACATAATTTTTATGGAATCCTTATGTTTTAGAAGTATTTTGCGATTTTTTTCAATTAGTGGAGTGTTGTTGATGTGGTTAGCACGGGCTTCGAATGTGGATTTACTATTACTACATATCAGATATTTATTTCCACTACCGGAGGCAAACCGTACCGCTTCAAATATTGCAGCTGCTTCAGCAATATGTTGGCATTGCAGCGGCCGAAATCAAACCACCAAGCTCGTTTGTCCCTGCAAACGTAGTGCTGTCGTCAGACTTCGATCCGTCTGTAAAAATAAACTCCTTTTTTGTGTTACCTCTAAGAGGTTCAACAAATTTGTTTAGAATTGTTTGTATCTGTTGGGGCTGGTAAAAGATTTTGGATATATTATAAAGTGGTGATGAAGATAGATATTCGATCCAACCACTGCGGATGCGTTTCGATTGCTGAGAGCGTTGGTACAGAAACAATGTCGAGGTCCTTGAATAAGTTGAATATGCGTGATATTGCTGATAGTGACTTGGACTTGTCTTTTTGAAGCCATTCTGATTCAACGTATGAAAACAGTAACTTGTTTCTGCAGTGCAGCATTTTTGGAATTAGCATCATTGAGTTGCTCAGTGTTCTTTGCGAAATAGCTGGCAGTCCTGCTTCGGCTAAAATTACCTTTACTGGAGACATGGGAAAAGCGCGGATACTTCTCCTGGCCGCAGCATGATATGGTGTTTGTAGGCGTTTGATATGCCTTCTGGCGCAATGTCCGTATATTGCGAGTCCGAAATCGATTTGAGAAAGTATTATGGCTATTATGGTTATATTGACAAGAGTTCTTATATATGTACTAGACAAGTGCTCGCCAACCCGTCGATCGCGAGCTACCGGTAGCTCGCGCTGCTCACGTTGTAAAAAATCCAAAAGTCTGAAAATCATATCAGTATTAGCAAATTTCAGAAATTTTCATAATAAATAGATAAACAGCGGCAACACTGCGGTAAGCGATTTCGCGCCGACAAACACGACGCGAAGTCGCCTCTCCGTTCTAGGATCGGCTGGAACCGATTAGCGTGTTCGAGAATTTTTTGGCTTTATATATACGCAATGCACGTCGACATTGCGCTCAGTTTAATACTGAACGGCATTATCAACGTTCTGCGTGCAGCGGTTGGTTTAGAGTTCGAAACATTATGGCAAGCAGTAGTAAGAAGGCGAATACATACCATTTCCATTCGGAATGGGAAGAACAATACTTCTTCACAGAAGTTAAAGGCAAAAGTGTCTGTTTGTTATGTAGTACATCTGTGTCAGTTCCTAAAAAAGGGAATATTGAGAGGCATCATAAAACTGTACATTCGAATTTTGAGAAGGCATTCCCGTTAAATTCTGCAACCAGAAAAGAAAAACTGAAACATTTAAAAATCCAGTTAATTGTCAACAGTCAATATTTTTGAAAACAATCGACAAAAATAAGGCTGCAACTGAAGCATCTTATCGTGTTTCCCAGATAATTGCACAAAAGAAAAAACCTTATGAAGACGGGAAAATCATAAAACAAGCATTTTTGGAAGCTGCAGATTCTTTATTTGCCAACTTTAGGAATAAAGACGAAATAGTGTCTGCTATAAAATCTATGCAGCTTTCTGCTAATACAGTGATGAGGCGAGTAGAAGTAATAAGCAATGATATTTTTTTACAGTTAAGAAGTGACTTAGATAACTGTATTTATTTTTCACTGCAACTGGATGAATCAACAGATGTAGTTGACACCTCACAAATGGCCATATTTGTCAGGATGGCTTTTAGTGATTTTACAATTAAAGAAGATCTTTTGAAGTTTATTCCACTCAAAGGACATACTACTGGGCTAGAGCTGTTTTCTCATTTAAAAAATCTCATCTCTTCTGAGAAAATTCCAATATCAAAAATGGTAGGCCTGACAACTGACGGTGCTCCAGCTATGGTGGGTTGTGATAAGGGGCTCGTGGCGCTATGTCATAAGGATGAAAGTTGTCCACAATTTCTTAGTTACCACTGTATTATACTTCAGCAAGCATTATGTGGAAATTTTCTAAACTTGAACAACGTTATGAAACTGGTGGTGAAAATTGTGAACAAGATTAGAGCTCAAGCGTTACAAAGAAGATTATTTAAAACCTTGGCTGATGAAATTGACTGTCAATACGGAGAGCTACTTCTTCACTCTGAAGTGCGATGGTTAAGCAGAGGACGAGTGGTCAAACGTGCTATACTCAAATTTTTCAAAGAACGCGATGAACCGATTCCTGAACTGGAAAATTCGACTTGGCTCAGAGATTTTGGTTTTCTTGTGGACATTACAGAGAAATTAAATGAGCTTAACTTGCAGCTTCAAAGCAGTCATAAAGAATTAGCGGAAATGATTTCTGATATAAATGCATTTATTACAAAACTTGAATTTTGGGAACAAAACCTAAAAAACCGCGATACTAAGCATTTTCCTATTCTTTCAGAAAAGATATCCAAAAATCTATTAGAGCCCTATGACAGTAAATATCATATGGAAATAGTTTCTAACTTGAAGGAAAACTTCAAAAATCGTTTCAAGGATTTCAGCAAAATTGCTTTAGTGACGCAATTTGTTGTTTCACCCTTCATGGGCATTGATACACAACAGTTTGCAACAGAAATGGAACTGATTGCTTTTCAAAGTGACTTGACTTTAAAATCTTTAGGTTCAAATACAAAATGTATATGGACTTTAGTAAGTAAAGATAAGTATTCAGTTTTATGTCGTGTTGCGTTGAAAGTGAAAGCGTTATTCAGTTCAACTTATTTGTGTGAATCTTCTTTTTCCAATATGAAATTTATTAAAAATAAATACCGCAATCGGCTTACAGATATACATTTGGATAACTGTATTCGAATGACTGTATCAAATTATACTGCAAATATTAAAAAAATTATCGATGAGTCAGAATGTCAAACTTCTCATTAAATATGCTCTTTTTATCTGCCCATATTTTATTTATATAATAATGTACTATTGAACCATATGTAGAAGAATCGTCCTGGACACTCCCAAGTGAATGGAGTTCAGTAACTTTCCCCACTTGCGTGGACTTCTACACATGGAACAATCCTCCTCCTCTACATATGGTTCAAGCAGCTCACAACGGCCGGGATTGGCCCACGTATCCTCTGGGTAGCTTCCGAACACCCGTTCGGGAGTGAGCTAACGTGAGAAGGCGAAGCATTCCAGGATAGCTGGTTGTGCGCTGGGTTTGGGACCCGCCACTTAAAAATCCCCCCCAATGAAAAGAGTTGCAAAGCCTCGGATGAGAACTCCCTTTACTGATGACGACCCCTGCAAACGAAATAAGGAATATGATTTGAGGGCATGCACCTGGAATGTCCGGTCCCTTAATGGAGAAGGTGCCTCTGCCCGGCTGGTTGATGCCCTCGTGAGAGTAAATCCAAGGTAAGAAAACCATAGGACCTTGCGACGTCTACTACAGCTGCCATGTAAAGGAGCGCAAATTCGGTGTCGGATTTGTTGTGGGAGAGAGACTTCGTCGCCAAGTACTGTCGTTCACTCCGGTGGACGAGCGTCTCGCAATAATCCGCATCAAAGTGCGATTTTTTAACATCCCGCTAATTTGCGCCCACGCCCCGACGGAAGAGAAGGACGATGCGACCAAAGATTCCTTCTATGAGCGCTTGGAACGTTCCTATGAGCGCTGCCCCCGCCACGACATAAAAATCGTGCTTGGCGGCTTCAACGCCAGGGTGGGCAAGGAGGGAATTTTTGGTCCCACAGTCGGAAAATTCAGCCTGCACAACGAAACATCCGGTAACGGACAGAGGCTGATCGACTTCGCCGGGACCCGAAACATGGTAGTCTGCAGCACCAGATTCCAGCATAAGAAGATTCACCAAGCCACCTGGCTGTCTCCTGATCGAAAAACACGAAACCAGATCGATCATGTTGTGATAGATGGAAGACACGCTTCTAGTGTATTAGATGTACGTACGATCCGAGGACCCAACATTGACTCGGATCACTACCTTGTTGCAGCCAAACTGCGCACGCGCCTCTGTGCAGCAAAAAACGTGCATCTACCTACGCAAAGAATGTTCAACATCGAAAAGCTGCAATCACAACAGACAGCCAGAAGATTCGCCACTCGACTCTCACTCCTGCTCTCAGAGAGTACTGCCCAACAAACCGGCATGCGCGAGCAATGGAGCAACATTTCTCGTTCCCTACGTACCGCCGCCGAAGAAGAAATCGGATTCCGGCGAGCCCAAAAAAACAATTGGTACGACGAGGAATGTCATGCTGCCGCAGAAAGAAAGGATGCCGCCTATAGAGCCACGCTGCGATCGGGCGCAACGCGAGCCATGTGGGATCGCTACAGAGAGCTGAAAAAGGAAGCGAGACATATTATCCGACAGAAGAAACGAGAGGCCGAAATACGTGAGTGCGAGGAGCTTGAGATGCTGGCCAATAGGAACAGCGCCCGAAAATTCTACCAGAAAGTTCGGCGGCTTACAGAAGGTTTTAAGACCGGGGCGTTGTCCTGTAAGAACAAAGACGGCGATCTGGTGACTGACGTACAGAGCAATCTTAAATTATGGAGGGAACACTTCTCGAACCTGTTAAACGGTGACAGCTGCGCATGTCATAGAGAATGTGAAGATACCGATACCCCAATCGTTGACGACGGAATTGTCGTTCCGTTACCCGATCATGACGAGGTGAGAATAGCAATATCACTTCTAAAGAACAACAAAGCCGCGGGCGCCGACGGACTGCCGGCTGAGCTATTCAAACATGGCGACGAGGAGCTGGTAAGGTGCATGCATCAGCTCCTATGCAGAATATGGTCGGATGAAAGCATGCCTGCCGATTGGAATTTAAGTGTGCTCTGCCCAATCCATAAGAAGGGCGATCCTGCAATTTGTGCCAATTACCGCGGGATTAGTCTTCTAAATATCGCCTATAAGGTTCTAGCGAGCGTATTGTGTGAAAGGCTGAAGCCCACCGTCAACCAACTGATTGGACCTTATCAGTGTGGCTTCAGACCTGGAAAGCCTAGCATCGACCAAATATTCACAATACGCCAAATCTTGGAAAAGACCCATGAAAGGACAATCGACACACACCATCTTTTCGTCGACTTCAAAGCTGCATTCGACAGTACGGAAAGGAGTTACCTGTATGCCGCTATGTCTGAATTTGGCATCCCCGCAAAACTAATACGGCTATGTAAGATGACGTTGCTCAACACCAGCAGCGCCGTCAGAATTGGGAAGGACCTCTCCGAGCCGTTTGATACCAAACGAGGTTTCAGACAGGGTGACTCGCTGTCGTGTGACTTCTTTAACCTGATGTTGGAGAGCATCGTACGATCCGCAGAACTTAATCGCTCAGCCACAATTTTTTATAAGGGCGTACAATTGTTGGCGTATGCCGATGATATTGACATCATCGGCCTTAACAACCGCGCTGTGAGTTCTGCCTTCTACAAACTGGATAAAGAGGCAAAGCGAATGGGTTTGGTGGTGAACGAGGACAAAACGAAGTACCTCCTGTCTTCAAACAAACAGTCGGCGCACTCGCGTATCGACACCCACGTCACTGTTGACAGTTATAATTTTGAGGTTGTAAAAGACTTCGTGTATTTAGGAACCAGCATTAACACCGATAACAATGTCAGCCTTGAAATCCAACGTAGAATCTCTCTTGCCAACAAGTGCTACTTTGGACTAAGTAGGCAATTGAGCAGTAAAGTCCTCTCTCGACGAACAAAACGATGACGATGACAACATCCGATGAAGCGACGCTTGGAGTGTTCGAGAGAAAGATTCTGCGTAAGATTTTTGGACCTTTGCACGTTGGCAACGGCGAATATCGTAGACGATGGAACTATGAGCTGTATGAGCCTTACGACGACATAGACATAGCGCAGCGAATAAAGATCCAGCGGCTTCGTTGGCTGGGTCATGTCGTCCGAATGGATACAAACGCTCCGGCGTTGAAAGTATTCGATGCGATACCAGCTGGTGGTAGCAGAGGAAGAGGAAGGCCTCCTCTGCGTTGGAAAGATCAGGTGGAGAAGGACTTGGCTTCACTTGGTGTGTCCAATTGGCGCCGGTTAGCACGAGAAAGAAACGACTGGCGCGCTTTGTTAATCTCGGCCAAAATCGCGTAAGCGGTTATCGCGCCAATTAAGAAGAGAATAATGTACTATTACTGTTTTGTTGTTTTTTTAAGTCGCTTGTGATTTGCCATTATGACTGCAAAAAATTTTGTTACGATTGATAGGTGTGAACATGGATGTAGTTATGCATAAGTATAAGCACTATAGGTCATAAGTTTATTATATATAGAACGTATATTAGTAAAATAAATACATGTATTGTATGTCGAATATAACTGTGTATTATTTAATTTATGTTGGCTTGTGCAAGTAGCTCGCTGTTTATTTCAAAATCTTGAAAGTAGCTCAACACATTGAAAAGGTTGGCGACCACTGTACTAGACAATGTTTAGATGAGAGGTATTTTACAATATTAAGTCTAGAGAATAAGCTTAGTCTAACATATTCACAATGATCTTTGAAAGTATATCTCTTATCAAATATAATGCCTAATATTTTGAAACTAAGACTCATTTATGTTTCCTGCAGATATGGAAAGATGTGCTTTTGTTAACAGACAGATTAGCTCCAGATATTTTTGACCAAGTGTTTTAGTCCTCCAAGATATTAGAGAACGCGGTTTTTATTATAGTTAGGTCTTTGATTTTCGAAAAAATAAGGACGTCATCGGCATAAACGGAATGCTCAATTTGGGTATATGACGAAATAATCCGGCTAATTACGTTGAACGTAATTGTAAATAGGATAACTGATAACGGCGACCCTTGAGGGATACCATTGAAAAGGGGAACAATTTTTGATTTTTGATTATTTGCACGAATAAAAAATTTGCGATTGCATTACGACATTGTATATTTGCTCACCAACTTTCCAATGTTTAAGTTCTTGTAATACGCAATGCGTTCCAATTCTGTCATATGCCTTTTCAAATTCTAAACTAAGTGAGACGTGATTTTTAGACGATAGGGCTTTAGTAAAGAAATGATCAAATAATAGAAGAGGGTCTATTACGCTTACACCTTTCCGAAAAGCAAATTGATGTGGGTTTATGAGATCATTCTGTTCGGCAAACCACACAAGTCCCCGAGAGATTATCTTTTCTAGTACTTGTGACATGCAAGGTAATAGCGAAATTGGTCTATAATTTGAAATCAGAGAATTGGGTCTGTTCGGTTTTGGGATAGGTATAATCCGAGCAGTTTTCCATGCCTGTGGGTATAAACCTCGGTCTAAAATTAGATTATGTAATCTTACAAGCCTTGATTTCACAGCAAAGGGAATATTTCGTAAAATAGGATACGACATTGTGTCTACACCTGGAGTTTTGCCTTTCATTGAGGAAAAGTACTGTCAAATTCAAATAATGTGACAGGAGCATCAGCGCTTGAAGCAGAGAGTGTAGGAGAGTGATTTCGATAGTTTTCGTTTTTGGTGTTTGCGTTTATGGTATTAAAATCTGGACTAAAATTTGAAGAGTGGGAGTAGTCTGACTATGTGCCTGCAAATTTATCGGCTATAATTTGCGGATCATAGATTGGGCCTTCTGGGGAATGAATAAAGGCGATGTGATTTCGTTGGGGCTACGATGTAAGTGTTTTTATATCAGCCCATACTTTTTTAGGACTAGAGGACGGAGTGATTTCCGACGTAAGTTTTTCAAGAGATTTACGTTTTGAAGATTTAAGTTCTCGCCTGAAAAGAGCATTGGCTTTTTTGTAATTTACAGAATTTTCGTCAGTTCTGTTCCGTTTGTATTAACACCATAAGTTTTTCTTTGTATTTCTAAGTATTGATAAAAGCTGTGACCAATAAGGTAATTTGGTAGAGAACTTTTTTGTGTTTATTTGTGGTATGGAAAGGTGAGCAGCTGATCGAATTATCGATCTTGCCTCTTCATTGATGTTCGTTGAGTATGGCTTATTTCTAGACAGATATAATAAGGATTTGCAGAATTTTGGCCAATCTGCTTTTTCTGTTATGAGTTTGGCAACAGGTTTGACTTGGTAGGAAAAGGGGATTGCAAGAAAGGAAATGATAGGGAAGTGGTCACTATTGTGCAAGTCATCCAGTGTTTTGGATGATAGTTTAAGACCTATGGATGCTGAAGATAGGATGATATCAGGGTGGGAAAAGGTTTTATGAGTGGAAAAATGGGTGGGTGCACAATCATTTAGGACAACTAAATTTTTGAAGAGGAGTATTTTGTGAGCTGTTATGGAAATAACTCACATAATTTTAGGGGGATCAGCTGATTTTCTGGCTGGGATATTTGTCTAGTAGTGCTGTTATTTCGGGAGTAAGTTTGTTAATTAATAAATTTAAATCTGGATAATTGTTAAAAAGGCCATTATGATTCCACTGTAGTAATCTCATGTTTCATGGAAACATTTTTTAACCTCATTCACCGGAATCGCGTTCAATTCGGCTGTCACAGTTTTTAAGATCGCCTCGATGGAGTCCAAACGCCTCCCATTCAGCTTTCTTTTCAGGCGCGGGAACAAGAAGAAGTCCGGAGGGGACATGTCTGGGCTGTAGGGAGGGTGGTGAAGCACCGGAACCCCATCTTGGCCAATGCAGAGGTGCAGCGGAAGGCGGTGTGCGCATTGTCGTGATGAAGGGTCCAATTGTTGACGAGGTCGGGCCGAACCCGGGCGACGCGGTTTTTCAGCCGAATGAGCACTTCTTTGTAAAATGCCGCGTTTACAGTGCTTCCTGGAGGTACAAACTACTTGTGGACAATGCCTCGAAAAGGAAAAAGATGATCAGCATGGTTTTGACCTTGGATTTCGACATGCGCACCTTCTTGGGTCTTGGCGACTGGCTCATGTGCCACTCCGCACTCTCTCTCTTGCCCTCAGGATCGTACTCAAAGCACCAGGTTTCATCTCCTGTGATACAATTAGCTTTACGCAAAATTTGATCGAGTTACGTTGCTCCAACGATAGCTGCATTTTCGCCACTGCAAAATCCTAACACACTTTTAAAACAGCTTTTACGCGCCGAGCGATGTTGACTGGACCGCTGTTGCCAGCAAGCTGGGACCGGTTTCTAGTGGAAGGGGAAGGTCCAACGATCATTTTCCCCCACCAGCCGATTCGGTTGATCGCTTGGCAGACGCTAAGCGCGGGAAGGTTCATTACATTTCAATCAAACCCTGTAGCTTCACGCATGAAGCACTTATTGTCGGTTTTAATGGTAATGATTTGTTTCATTTGAATATATTTAGGACTTGATGCGGAATGATTTCCAGAGCAATTCGCACATACAGAGTGAGTGCAAAGGGATGCGTTATGAGGAGGGAGAGAGCAATTATCACATACAGGGGTCTTATTACATCTTTTCACTGTATGTTCGAGAAGTTGACAGTTTTTGCATCTCATTGGGTTGGGATAATAAGGTCTCAGTTTCGAAGTACGATGACACTTCGATTTTATCAGGCAGATGGTAAAGATCAAATGTTAGCAGTAAAACTTCGCTTGTAAAAGGCTTTCCATCAATGTATTTTGGGAACTTGTATACAGATGTGACACCCTGTACCTTCAAGTTTTCAATAATTTAATTTTCCTGGATGTGATTCAAACACGGAGCGTAAATTGTGCCTTTGGATGAGTTCAAATTATTATAGAGGTCGAATTTCACTTGGCAAACGCCATAAAGGTATTTAGTAGAGATAAATTTCACAGGCCCACAAAAAAAAAAAAGTGTCATGTCCAAGACATTAGACTAGTGTATTCCGACGTATTTTTTCGCACTGAATCCGAATCCGAAGCCAGAATACTCAAATTGGCTCCCGTTTTTTAGATAATCTCAAAAAACTGAAAAAAAAATTAAAAAATGAAAAAAGAAATAAAATTTTTTTTCAGATCCTACGGTAGTGTATTTCGATGTATTTTTTCATCTGTATCGATTTCGGTACTGTTATTACCTTCAAATCCCGTAATCACATGTTCATCATTAGAACAGCACAGATCCATATTTTCATTACTCTCCTGATCAGATAAGAAAATTGGTTTCGTGACGCTTGAAACTTCTGCATACAAATAATTCGATTTTTTAGAATTGTTGATACCTTTTAAATCCGTCATACAAACATAACAATTTTCTTTATTAAGGGGTTTTCTCCAAATGCAAGGAACCTTAATCGTGTGCTTTGCTTTACCGTTTAACATTCTTTCGCAAAGATTACATATTTTTTTAGGAACCCAGTTAGTATCTTGATTTGTAATGTCTAAATTAAAACAAGTTTTATAAAGTTCCATAACATTTTTATTTACATTTCGCCGACTCTTTGGAATCTCATACTTGCTGCAAATATAAGAAAAACTGTTTACGTCCTTATTACAACTGTGATTCAAATCTGATCGCTCAACAGATTCACCTGCTGATTCATGACTTGTCGCATTATTCCCTACAGTAGCCAAGTTTCCCACTACTGTAGAGCTGCAGTCGCTGGATGACGACGCCTGCGGGCCTGCATTTCCACCCTGACCAGCCGCCGATACTAGGCTTCCGAGACCCTGCATCGTAAAACACTTTTCACTTGTGCCTGCCATGACGGCGTCAGCCGTTTACCCAGGGACTCTGCCAGTATGGTTCCGTTGCCCACCGTCACCACGTGGAGGTGCCCTGGTTACAGATACAAGTAAAGAGAGTTTTTATCCCAGAGGCACGAACTTGGCGCTTTTGGATACCTCGAGACAGGATCGAAAGTCATTCATTTGTTCGACCATATGAAAATGGCGTCGTTGTTTTCCCAAGGAATTTGAGCCAATATGCAAATTTTTGCACCAGGTTCGGACTCAGCGGGAAAAAATACATCGAAATACACTACCGTAGGATCTGAAAAAAATGTTTATTTCTTTTTTCAGTTATTTATTTTTTTTTTCAGTTTTTTGAGATTATCTCAAAAACGGGAGCCAATCTGAGTATTCTGGCTTCGGATTCGGATTCAGCGGGAAAAAATACATCGAAATACACTACCGTAGGATCTGAAAAAAAATTTTATTTCTTTTTTCAGTTTTTTAATTTTTTTTCAGTTTTTTGAGATTATCTCAAAAACGGGAGCCAATTTGAGTATTCTGGCTTCGGATTCGGATTCAGTGCGAAAAAATACGTCGGAATACATTAGTCTAATGTCTTGGACATGACACTTTTTTTTTTTGTGTGCCTGTGTTTTTGTACGACGCCACTATTATTTACTAGTAAAAGAAGGTTTCCGTGAGCTATATTTGAAATATCATTGCTTACGTTCTTCAAAGCTTTGTGAACAGCAAAGCATGAATATTTGCTGAGCGGCTTATTAGAGTCAACAGCACTTGCAATTAAATATTTAGGATTTTCTTCTTTTAACACTGGTAATATAGGAAAAAGGTCTTTTGTAATATTTAAATGTTTTTTTCGTTTGCGATCTGGGCTTGCCGATCGCCGGCGGACATGATTGCTTTTGTTTATTTATTAGCTATCGTATTTGCAATCAGCACACGTAATAAAAAATTACAACAAAAGCTTCTGTGAGGTGGATACCAAAAGGAAACTAATGGAAAACACACCGAAAACACACCAAACTAGCCAAAAAGATAACCGAACACAGCGGAGATCAGTCGATGACTGAAAGATGAATTTATGTTCAATAAAAAATATAAATTGCATTATTGCATTTTGAATTAAGCAAATCTTTGGAATTGCTTAATTCCAGACGGCACGTGGCGGAAATGAATAAAATTTAGATTATGTATGTATTAAAGGTTTTAACTATAACAATGGATCAGCGCCACTGGTAAAAATATTATTACAGTTTCGGGGGGTGCCATTGGTGTGTGGGCTGACACAAAGGAGATGTTTTACAAGTAGGTATAAGGCCGGAAGACCAAAATGCACAACGTTTTTTGTGGCGATATGAAACTGATAACCCTATTGATACATATGTTATGAAATCTATGGTATTTGGTGCCATATGCTCTCCATGCATAGCACAATATATCAAAAATAGAAATGCACTAGAAGTTGCGGGTGATGGTCCGGAAGTAGTGAGGGCTATAACTGATAATCATTATGTGGATGATTTTGTGTGCAGCTATGAAGACAAATATAAAGCGTTAGACATCAGACAAGCTGTTATTGAAACTCATTTGAAAGCCGGCTTTATGTTGAGGAACTTTACTTCCAACTCGCAAACTGTCCAAAACCACCTAAATAAAAGCATTAACACGTTGGCTGTCACGTCGCACATTTTCATGCGACATCTAAATGTTACCCTGAGGCCACGTCGCACATTTGCGTGCGACACCTAAATGTTACCCTGAGGCCACGTCACACATTTTTGGACATTTTAATATGGAATTTTACATAGAATTTGGATTCTCTGGAACATTTTGGTGTATTTCCCATGGCCGTTGTGTATTTTTAATGGTATTTTTTTGGATAATAAAAAAGTTGTAAGTAAAAATTTGTCTTTTTATTAATTCTTTTAAAAATTAATTCATTTATGAACAAAACAAATATAAAAATATACATATATGTATTTATGTAAATTCAAATGGAAATCAGTAGAAAAACAATAAACTTAAAATTAAAAATTCAATTTTTTAATGGAGATCAGTGCAAAAATTAATCTTTCTGGTGGGAATATTTAGGAAAACATTCTACACATAGTTGCGGTTTATTGGACAGTAGGTGGTGGTCCTTTTCAAGCTCTTTCTGGCTGTTACTCTGTCAGCAGATTTTTTTGACATGGCATAACACAATACACAAGCACGCCTTATTGTTTTTCCGTTGTCGTTCTTTCTTTTTTCTATAAAATGTTTTCCTTTTGTTATGGGTTCTCTATACATGAAGTCCAATAAAGCATTTGAAGTCTCCTGCCGCAACTTGGTTATTGAAATTTATTTGTTTGTAGCCTTTTTATATATTATAAAGGCATTTACGACAGACATTCCTAGTAACAGTTCAAAAGCCACTTTGCGGTACCACTTAACACCTCTTCTGAGAGTGGTGGCGTAGGCGGTTATTTGATCGGATATATCAACACCTAATTTGGCTTGTAATCAATAACAGCAAGAGGTTTTTCAAAAGCTCGTTGCCTTCGCTTCCTGGTGGAAAACTAAGTAAAATATCAAATACAACTCAAAAACTACAAAAAATTACTGTCGCACATTTTCGTGCGACGTGGCTCCACAACATGTTTTATGATCTCCCAGGCCATGTCGCACGAAAGTGTGCGACACAAAAAAACCATTATAACTGCAAAATTAGCGACCAAAATAAAGTCGCGAGTAGTCAAAACTTATTTTTAGGCACTAAGAAACAAAAAAGAGCATAAATAAGTTGTTGGCCTCAGGTGACCAAAATTGTTAAATGACACTGCTACTGAACGATCAAAATTCTAAAAAGGCTTTGGCAGCCAACGTGTTAAACAGATACAGCCTGTTGTTAAGATTAATGCAAGCAGCCAAGTCGATAAGGTACATTTGCATTTAAACTAGAACTCCATCGAGTGGAACCGCTGGGGCTGGTAGGAAAAAGTGTCCGGCGAAACGACAGTTCCTGAGTTTGGTTATGTCCGTATATAACCCGTTCGGAATGCTAGCAGACATTATGATATACGGGAAAATTCTATTGCAATCATTTTGGAAAAGGGGCGTTGAGTGGGATAATGAAATACCTTCTAAAATTTTTCCAAGTTTTCGTTGTGGATTACAAGACTACGCATCATAAAACACCTTCAAGTAATTAGGTGCTTCTATAGAATTTTCGTCGTCGAACACCATGACCGAGTTACACATATTTGTTGATGCTAGTGAGCAAGCGTTTGCGTCAGTCGCCTATTGGAGAATTATTGAACCTGACCGTGTTAAGCTTAGCTTTGTTTTGGAGAAAACCAGATGTGCACCTTTGAAAGTTCTGTCAATACCTCGCTTAGAGTTACAGGCTGCCGTCTTGGGTTCGCGATTAAAAACTACGATTATTGAAAGTTACCGCGCTAAGCCTCATCGGACGATTTTATGGACTGATTCGAAAACGGTTTTGATGTGGATAAAGTCCGATCAGAGACAATAAAGGCCATTTGTAGCACATCGAATAAGTGAGATATTAGATGCGTCACACGAGAATGAATGCCGATGATGTCCATCACACTTATATATGGCTGATATGGCAACGCGAGCAGTTTACCCTCCACGAGATGTAAATTTTCGATGGACAACGGGCCCAGACTTTTTGCTAAAACAAGAAGAATTTTGGTCAAAGTTGGTAAACGGTTGTAATGAAGCGGTTGTTGATGAGGAAAAACGAAAGTGTTTTCTAGTAATCTCTACGAAGGATGTAGTCGATTTAAGTCGATTTTCGGATTATTTACGTCTGAAACGGACAATAGATTGGGTGTTACGATTTCGCACGAACGTCAAAAAAAACTTAATGGAGCTGAAGAGCAAACAGGCGATCTTACCTCTTACGAACTAAAAGCGGCTCAAGCCCGGTTGTGTATAATAGTTGAAGAAGAAGCGTTCCCTAATGAAATAACACAATTAATATGTAATAAATCAGTGTCAAAAAACAGCAACATTTATAAACTTACACCACAACTTAACCAAGAGGGTGTCTTATGTGTACAAGGGCGTGTAGATTACGCTGATGTCCTTGGAGAAAGTGCTAAATAGAAGGTCTATCATACTACCATATAGACACGACTTTTCCGAATTGGTGGTTTAGTGGTATCACAAGAGGTTCTATCGTCAGAGCATTGGGCTTGTCGTGACCGAGATTAGAAGGAAGTTTTGGATTCAACACTTACGTGCGGCTGTCAAAAGTGCACAGTCCAATTGCCAGTAATGTAGAAACGAGAAAATGGTCCCAAAGCCTCAAATTATAGGACAATTGCTAGTCGACCTCTTAAGGCCTTATATAAGGCCGTTTACATATACGGGAATTGACTACTGTGGACCAACCTTTGTTACTATTGGTAGAAGAACGTGTCTTACAGTACGAGCTATTCACATTGAGCTGGCACGTGATCTCTCCATAGATACTTGCATCCTCTGTATAAGGAATTTTGATAATCGTCGAGGCGTTCCGATAAAAATTCGGTCGGACATGGGTACTAACTTCGTTGGAGCAAGTGGCGAGCTTTGCAAGGTGGCAGATCTCTTCGATAGAAATTACTTTCAACGCGAGTTAGCAACAAAAGGCATCATGTGGAAATTTAACTGTCCAGCGACTCCAAGCAGCGGTGGTTTTTGGGAGCGTCTTGTACGTTCGGTGAAGCAGGTGTAGTCGTTTACGTTGAAGGAGAAGGCGCCACTAATAGATACCTTAAATATTTTATTAATCGAGGCGGAAAATATTTTAAGCAGTGGTCCTCTGACTCACTTACCGGTTACACCCGAGGAGCCGGATTTTCTAACTCCTAACCATTTCCTGTTGGGAACCACTAATTCTACACAGAGAAAGCAGTACTGAATAGCCCAACAGCTGAAGATCATGTTTTGGAGAATATTTACAGACGCTTACCAGACGAACGAAGTGGTTTGACCCACAGCCTGCAGTGAAAGTCGGTGACGTAGTCATAATCTGCGATGGCAATCTTCCACGAAGTGAATGGAAAAAAGGAATTGTTATTTCCACGATAGCAGCGAAAGACGGGCATATACGTTTGGCTGAGGTAAAGACACTGCGACGACCAGTGTCCAAGCTGGCGGTCCTGGACGTAATAAGGTGAAGCGGGTCCCCCTTGGGATGTTGCGAACGCATTACCCTATGAATCAATTATAACACGGCTGGAACGAACACATTTTTTGATACTTCAAAAGCAACCCTGCATTTACTGTCATTTTATTTTCCCTTATTTTAGCAAACGTCAAATTTGAATTGTTAACTATAATTTTTCCATCATGTCCATTTAATCATTTGTAAGCGAATCTTGCTGGGGTAAAGATGCAAAGGGTAGGACAATTTATAAATTTGCTTTGTAAACTTCATATGAATATTTTCATATTTCAGTGAAATAAACGTTAAATACCCACAGAAGGACGGGTTGTTTATTTCTTTTGTATTGATTAACAAACGCTTACCGTGTACGAAGCAATACCGTTTGAAATTAATTCGTTTAATTGTGTTTCAAGTTCGTCCTTTAGAGATGCTGGATATGGATAACTTTTAGTATAATTGGGCTATTCTATAGTTGCTCTCATTTCAGCTTCTACCTTGGATGTGTACGTTAATTTTTCATCTGGTTCTAAAAATAATTTGTGATATTTAGATAATAAAACTTGCATAGCCTGCTTTTGTTTTTCCGTCATATGATTTGTTCTAATATGTATGTTGTTTACATCACGAGATATTTGTTGTTTGATTCTTATTTAAGGGGTTATATACCTTGTGGTCCGGTGAAATTAGCGAAAGTTGGGTTTTTTTTAAAGATATGTAGCAATAATTTTATTGTATAAAAGTTTTTATTATTGGATATTAAAATGTTTAAAGAAAAAAAAAAGGCTTTGTTTGTGTAAAAATATTTAAAAATGGCGGAGTTATGGCGTTTTCCCCCAAGACCCTTTTTTTGGAAGAGGCTTGCGGTGGACGCGATTCAAGTCCACCAAGTCAACTGAAATCAAAAAATCGAAAAGATTTCATTAGTATAGGGTTATATCTTCTTAGTGAACGAGCAATATATTAAATATTTTGATTTTTGTGAAAATAGGAACATGTTTTTAAAAAACTCCACTTCTACAGTCCTAAAATTGGCATTAAAAAATTCATATCTGCAAAATAAAAATTTATACATAAAAAGTTGATCGTTCACTAAGAGGCGACATCAATTACGAACAATTTAAAAAAAAAATTATAAAAATCCGTTGAATACTTTTTTTGCAATCGCGTCCACCGCAAAAGCATTTTTGGAAAAACACGTTTTTGAGATAATCGCGTTTAAAGTTTCAAGCGCCGCATGAGGCCGCACGCTCAGGACGTGACGACGCACAATTTAAAACGCTGTAACTTTCGATCTATTGCTCAGATCTCTATGAAATTTTTGGAAAATGTTCCCAAGGGATTGTACTTTACGATAAAGAAATAAAATTTATTTTGATTTTTTTGAAAAACACAAGGTATATAACCCCTTAATCTTATTTTATGGTCATTTAATTGTGTTCTGTGTGAACCATGGCAGACAGTTGTTTAAGGCTGTCATTACTCATAATGTCGTCAAAACACTTTAGGGTTGGCAGCAGGAAAAATTTAATTCGGATCTCATTATTTCCGAAAATGTTTGCATAAATATGATGTGTAGTTTCAACGGGTCCTCTTACGGAATTTACATAGAATATTTCCTGGGTTTTTTATTAAATTTGGCTGCACATAATTCTTTTTAGATCCAGTATCTAGCAGAACTTTTATAGTTTCACCATCATCTAACCTACAGCTAATGTAGGGAAGCGATGATTGGCTTAATCTAAAAAATGCATATCGCTACAATCCTCCACAAGATTATCATTTTGTTGATAATTGAGAAGGTTTTTCACGTGTTCCTCTAAGCTCTGCTCGTGGTTTTCATTCTGTTATTATATGTTAACAAAATATTGTTCCTGTTCGGCTGAGGTGTGGAAATTTCTGTGGAGTTTTTGAGGTTGATGTGCCTGAAACGACGGTTGCATTGGCCTTTTTCCTTGAAATTGGTGAGCTGGTCCTGGTTTATTAATATAATTTATATTTTTTGTCCTTACGGTTTGGTCTACATCCATTGGTTCAGGTCTTGTTTGGGGTTTTGGCATCCATGGACGTGGTGGTGGCTGGTGGTTATTATAGTTAAGATTAGGTTGCGGAAAGCTATATCTCTGATGTGATTGCTGAAAGTTCTGGGGTGCAAGATAAGTTGGGAAATTTTGTTGAGTTTGAAAAGCTAAATGTGTATAGAATGGTATTTGTTGGTTAGCTTCATTACTATGCTTCGGTGGCAGTGGAGGTTGCTGTCCACTATTGAATTTCCTTATATTGTTTTGCATATTTTGCGCATAGTTTGCCCTGAAATTCTGATTTTCTACTTTAAGGCATAGCTGTAACGCCTTTTTTTTTTGTTGTGGAGGAGGGGAAGCATCAAAAGCCTTTGGCCGAAGCCGTGGTGTGGGACTTTAACCCAACTAAACCGCCCCTCATGTCCTACGATGTGTCCTCCTGGAACTTCACCGTTAAGTAGTACGTCAGGAGGCCGTTGTGAGTATACTATTACTCAATCGTCTGTTATTGTTATTCTGTTCTGTACATTGTGTTAATGAGCTCTTTCTAGGGACCTATGTACGTGAATATTCCGCGTATTGAAGGTTCTTCATGATATTTGCGGCCACTACACATGTAATTTTCCAGTTTTCTTCGTTTTCGCTCATATGTGGGATAAGATTTGTCTCACTTATGTTTTCGCCAAACGCTCCCTCAAGCATATTTCGCTCATTAACAAACCGCGGGCATTGGAACAAGATATGCCTCGCCGTTTCTTGTTCTTCGGGGCACTGCGGGCAGTACGGGTCGTTCTCAAGAAGGAACCTGTGTAGGTATTATTTAAAGCAACCGTGTCCAGTCAGCAACTGTGTGATACAAAAATCAATTTCTCCGTGTTTTTGCTCAATCCACCTCGCAATGTTTGGAATCAGTTCAAAGGTCCACCTACCTTTCTCCGATTGCTCCCATCGTATCTGCCATTCTTCAATTGTTCGCAGCCTTTCTTCTTTTTTAGCCACGTTTGACGGTTTCTGCCCAATGGTATTATGTAACCTATACATCTCTACCGCGAGAAGGTCGATAGGCACCATTCCCGTTATCACATGGATTGCGTCATCTGAGACAGTGCGATAGGCACTGGTTACTCGCAGGGCGCCAAGTCTGTATGTGGCTCGTATGTGTTGCTTTGTGTTTGCCCAGATTGGTGCTGCGTACAGAATCACTGAGCTTGTGACTGTTAACAGGAGTCTCCGTATACTTGCGCGAGGGCTGCCAATATTGCGCATTAGTCTAGTCAACGCGTTATTTATTCTTACGGCTTTTTCACTGACTGACTCTAAATGATGCTTAAAGGTCATTTTCGAGTCAATGAGTACTCCCAGATATTTGATATATGGCTGCGACCTTATGTCATGGTCAGCTACCGTAATCACTAACTCTTCACGTACCCGACGTGCACTAATAATTTGGGGCCAGCTTGCGGAGTTGAACGCATTTTTTATATCTAAGGTAACAACAGCGCAGTATTTCTTCGTGCCACCTTTCCATTTCCTTCCGCTAGTGGCTTGACGAGCAATACTCATTACAGCTTGTATTGTGTCCACGGTTGAGCGGCCTTTTCTAAAGCCGTATTGGTTTGGGGAAAGCCCTGTTGGCTTCTTTAGAAACTCTTGCATTCTGTTACATATGATGCGTCCTAGTATTTTGCCGAGTGTATCTAGCATACAGAGTGGACGGTATGACGATGGATGGTCCGGCGGCTTTCCTGGTTTGGGTAGCAGTACCAACCTCTGTTTCTTCCACACTTTTAGGAAAACGCCTTCGTTGAGACATGTGTTGTACAATTTGGGATGTTAGCCGCCATCGCCCATATCTGTCATGGATTTGACTTCAACTAATATGGAAATAATGTGGAAACCACTACTCGCAATAGGGCTGGGCACGTTGGCTGTGGTCCTCTGGGATTCTTGACAGTTCTCATTACAACCTTATGTCCCTTTCCCCAGGGGTCGACGTTCACGCTGTCGCAAAGCTCTTTAAAACAGCGATTTTTGTTAGCCTGTATAGCTTTTTTAAGCGTAGCTTTACAGGTTTTATGTTGTGCTAATAATGCATCGACGGCTGGTGTACCACAAGCTCGCTTCAGCTTTCTGCGCACCCGATTGCAGTCTCCTCTTATTTTTGCGATGTGACTATTCCACCAATATACTGCTTTTCTGTGTGGCCTTCCCGATAACCTAGGCATGGTCCCGTCGCAGGCCTTGCTGAGACAGTTGCTTACGACCGCCGTCATGCCTTCTGCCTTCAGTTCCCCAGCGCTATCCAGAGTTAGGCAAGCGTTCCAGCTCATGTTGAAAACTTCGGGATCAAAAGATTGTCTCTTCCATCCTCTTTTCTGTGCTCTTTGAGGGCGAAAATCACTATTTTCTACACCCATTAGTATATCGATGGTTATTGCCTTATGGTCGCTGTACGTGTAGGTGGAGCTTACAGTCCATGTTGCGTTGCGCACTATAGTACTATTTGCGAAGGCGGGATCCACTATTGAGCATCCTCTTTCGGTTTGAAAAGTGAATTTACCAGGCACATTGAGCAATTCCAGGTCAAATGGTGCCAGACTTTCCAAAAGCACTCTGCCACGTCTGCTAGTACGCGTACTTCCCCAGGTAGTAGACCACGCATTGAAATCGCCGGCTATAAGTACTGGATGCTTGCCACGTGCCTCAAATGCCAAGGCTGTCAGCATTCGTTCATATTCTTCTGCGGTGAGGCTCGGTGGAGCATAACAACTGAAGAAATAGATGCCCTTCGTCTTAACCCATGTAAAGCCGTGTTTAGCAGTCATCATTTTGCTCTGCGGCTTAATATGTCCCATTGTCCAAATCGCCGACTTGTTTGAACCATCCGACGTCCAGGAATAACCATCAATGTTTTTGTATTGCGCGGATATAAGTGCAATATCTATTTTTTGCATGGTCTGCTCCAAGAGTTTTTAGGCAGTTTGACAGTGGTTGAGATTAAGCTGTAAAACCCTCATTGGATGGCTTCTCTTCGCGTCTTTTTAGCTAACGGACATTTGTAGCTGCCAGCTGCATGGTTCCCCTTGCACAGTGCACATTGTTCAGGATTTTTGCACGTAAGTGCCTTGTGGCCTTCCTGACCACATTTTCTACAGAGTCCCCATCTGTCTATTTGCTCCTTGCACTTTTGAGCGACATGATCGTAACCCCAGCACTTGAAGCAACGCTTAGGAGAATCGACCCATCCAATTCGCACACGTTGAACCTCTAACACCTTTTTCGCATCTCCGGCTGGGAGGACAATGAAGACCGTCTGTGTACCGTTGTACACCGTTCTTAGGCTTCTTACCGCCGCTGTATCTGGACGTTTAATATTGCATTGGGCATGAAGCGCGTCACACAATTCTTTAATCGCTGTCTGATATTCTGATGTTTTTCCGTACGGTGCCCCTTTAAGCTCTATGATCAATTCCTGTTTAGCTGTTCTGCGGATTGCTTTTACATCTTCTCCGAGAGTCTTGAGAGAGTCCAATGTTTTTAACTTACGCAGAATGTCAGCATACGTAGCATTTTCAGACTTGGATATGATTATAGCATCAGGCCTTGTCCTCACCGATTCAGGCGGTTTCTTTTCTTTTCTTGGTTTGATAACCGTCCAGCCGGCATTTTGGCCTTCAATTGGTGCCTGTACTGGTTTTGTCTGATGAAGCGCTGCCGTTGCACACCTTTTTTTGCCGCAGGCGATAGTGCGTTCACGATCGGGTTGCCAGTTCCTTGCGTGCTAGGACTGTTTCTTGTTCTCGTCGTTTTAACCGATTGTGTAATTATACAGGAACATTCTTTTCTAATATTGTTAACGAGGTTTTTGGCGTATTCTTTTTTAGAGTTGTCTGCTGTTTCTCACACTCTTCCATCGCCAGAATAGCTTCGGTGTGCCTCTTTTTTATAAGTGAACCGATCTTTTTTATTTCGTGATGTACATTGTGACGGCCTTTGTAGTACGCCAGGAGAGAGTCAATAGCTTCTCCTAGACTCATCATTTTTACCTGTAGTGCCTTCTTCTTTTCAGTTGCACATTTTCCTTCTCCAGCGGGTTCTCCGATGCAGCACCCACCCACTGGTGTTTCCATCTCTTTTTTTTTTTTGCTCCGTCTGAGCCTCTTATGTGCCGTGTTGTCGGCGTTATCACGCTGCTTTGGGGCGTTATGTCTTCGGCCCTTATTAGTTCTCTGGCAATGCATTTTACTAAAGGCGTGCTGCATTTCCTCAGCAGTAACTATTAGAGCTCCTCCTAAAGGCTTCGATGCCACCTGCTGTTTTAATTTCTTCGTTTTTATTTGTAGGCTTAGAATGTTTTTCCATGCTGTAAGGGTCCCAACTCACGACCGCTATCTCCGCTAGTATACGTAGCTTCCGTAAGTCCCATGGTTATCTACGAGTTCAGGGAGGCCATGCGAGGGTTGACACTGCCCTTTGTGGACCCCTTAATAGGCAGTGTCATCTCAACCCAACCTACGTGGCCGCCAAAGGTGGCAACAGGCATTGAACGTTTAGTGAGACTTGCCAAGTTTTAGTAGGACGGAGAGGCAGCGAACCCTTCTATGAGCCGTTTCAGTTGGATTCCACTCCACTTACTAAGATCACAGAGATTCAATACCCCAGCCCAATCGCAATCTGCTTCAATTCCAGTATGCCATAATCAGGATCTTACTGGAGTCAATCCTGATGGCTCGCAAGCCACTCCACATCATTAAAAGGACAGCCGCTCCTAACATGGAGAACAGACGCTGACCAGGTAGCCACCCACTGTGGGTCAGTCGCTCCTGGATTTTTCTATTGTTCACCATGCGGTGATGGGGACACTTTTTTTTTTGTTTTTTTCTTTCCTCTTTTCTTTTTTATTGAGGGCGGTGTCGAATCGACTTTAACACAGAGACCTCATCGAGATAGCATTTTATACACGCGTTCTCTTATGCCGCGCTCTCCGTTTTTGACGCTTAGTGTAGGAGCAGACTCTGAGGGGTTCTGTTCCTCGTGGTACTGAGATTAAGTCTTGGTCAGACCTTGCACCCACGGACACTACCAGTTGAGCTCTCCTACTCAGGGACTGGTCACCCTGGATTTTAGTCGCCTTTTACGACAGGCATACCTTACCTCGGGCAAATTCTAACCCCTGAACCGCTGGGGGTCTAGCTGTAATGCCTTAGGCAAATCGACCGGTTGCCTCATTGCCAAGAGCCTTGGAAGGTCTCCTTTTAATTCCCGAATGAAAGTATCCAATGCCTTGTCTCTGTCTGTTTTGGTTAAAAGATTTAACGACTCCTGCCCAATATCCATACAACTTATCTTATTTAAATTCTTTGGGAGAATTCTTGAACAGATTCTGTACCCTGAATCAAGGAAGTCAGCTGATATTCTAACGTACCGACATCTCTTTTGTCCGCATAATGAAGGGTGAGATACCGGGTAATACTCTTCCAATTTAGTGGATTATTATAAGACTCCAGGATTGCATCAGCATCTCCTTCGATTTTGTTCCTAATAACACTGGGGGCCAAATCTGGAGAGTCCGTTGGAGGCGGAAGCAATTCGATATAGAGTTCGGAGTAGTCGCTGTTGATGGTCTGCCCCGACTGCTGCGTCTTTGGTCGCTTTGGGCGGCTTTCACCGGCTGCATGCCACTCAGCAGACTGCCGATTTGACTCTGGAGTGAAATGGTGGATCCATGTTTCACCCATTGTGATGTACCGACGCAAAAACTCCGACTTATTTCTCGTAAACATGTCCAAACCGCTCTTTGAATCATCGATTCGTTGTTGTTTTTGCTCCGGTGTGAGCAAACGCGGCACCCATTTGGAAAACACCTTTTTCATACCCAAATGTTCGGGTATTATGGTGGGTACACTGCCTACTGATATCTTTAGAATGTCAGCAATCTCCCTCACTTTCACTTTACGGTCGGACATAATGATTTTCAGTGTTTTTTCAACGTTTTCCGGAATAACAGCGTCATTTGGCCTTCCAGTAGATGGAATGTCATCGGTGTCTGTATGACCACGTTTGAATTCGGCATACCAATAACAAATGCTTCTTTTTGATGGAGCAGAGTCCGAATAATGTTTTTCAAGCCATTCCTGGCACTGAACAATATTTTTTTTTCATTAAAAAACAATGATAAATCAGCTAACGGAATTGCTTTGAATTCATTTTTTTTTTAACTCAAAAGTAGCGTCACTTAAAGCACTGTAACTTGTAAACAAATGGTCGGATTAACATATGATTTTGACAGTATGCCTAAAAAGGTTGCCAACTTTCGAAAAAAATATTGATTTAGTACTAGTGCCGCCATCTATGTGTCAGTCACACACATTATTGAACGCCCTGGTACGTTAAGCATGGGAGGTCTTAATGAGTTATCCGCATTTTACATTTTTAATTGGGATAAGGAAAGGGATATTAATATAAAAATGTGGAGTTGTCCTTTTTGCCTCTGTTTTACAGCTACTTGGGATCCTTACTCGGCTTCCTCGTGAAGATATCCGTAGGTTGAAAAACTCCGGGAAAGTTGGTCCTTTGATGATTAGGTGGAAACGGCACACAGATTTTTCACAATAAAGCTCACGGTTGTAGTTTATTTGTTTATTTTTAAAAATAATATTAATTTTTTGCACGTATTTAGTATTTTTGTTATTTCACTTTTTTCTTCGATTTCACTATTCATCTAAGGCCCTTTGCGTCGGGTTCCTATTAAACTAATTGTTATTATTTCAGTTTTTTAAAAAACTTCTTTATTATTCTGTGGTTTTTTACAAACTGATCTTTACAAAATTTATAATTATAATTTAAACTAACATATGTGTTTATTTGATGAATTGCATTTCAACGAATTTCGTGTTAAACGGCACCCTTACAGTCGGCGTTGGTCTTATTGGCACTGCCTCTGTTGTATACTGCGTCATATGTCACATATGATATGTGTCACGTACGGTTGACCCAAAGTAGAATATGATTAAACTGGCTGCTGCGGCATCGAATACATACCAGCGTACTGCGATGTAAGTGGAAAATTCCGTTCCACTTTCAATTCAAACGAAGTTTGCAATGGTTGTGTTGGTGTTGATACTGCTTGTTGAGAATGCGTTAACGGCGCCTGCGTAGCTGTGGTCGGTGCCGAAATATACGAGGCACCTATGCCTATTTCTGGGGTACTCGTTCCTGCTGGACGAAGAGCCTGCAGCTGTGCACTTAGCATCTCTACTGCACTACAAAGTGCCCTAGCTTGCACCTCAAGCTGCATCATGGTTCGCACGTCGTCCTTTGATGGTTCCCCAACCGTTTTCTGGCTCGGATCAGTTGTCTGTGCTACATTTGCACTCGTTGGCAAATATGGAGCCAATATCGGCATCAGCATTTCTGCATCTACACCATACAATCTGCTGGTTAATCCTGCTTTCGTGCCACTCGTATTTAATTACAGTTTTTGCAACACGTCTTTTAATTCTGTTACTGTTAAGTGGTTTAGGTCCATTCCACTTCTGGTTTCTGTCACCACTGACAGATCAGGATAACCAACCGACAGAATAGATCTCAGGGAAACATCGAGTAGATGTGGTAGAATATTCCGGAAAACGATTATATAGTAGGATATTGAATGCAGGATGCAATCTCCATTAAGAAACAAATTGAAACCATTCAATCAAACACATACCAGTTGAGCCCATTGAAAGCCCTCTAGAATATGAACACAAATTAAACAATACTATGCATAATAGATAATCTACCGCAACCTCAACGGCTACAACAACACCAACACGACGGTACTTGAAATCACGCCTGAGCCGTCCAAAAGCCTATTTTTATTGACGAACTCAAAAATATTTGGTGAACCGTGAATTTTTGTCAAAAAAATATAGTGTATGTTTTTGACCATTTAATTCCATTTTTTCCATGACAACGAATGCGAACTATTGAGAATTCATAGCGAATCGTGCTATTTTTCTGTGCGCCCGGCACTTCACTTGCTTGGTTCCGTCGCACAGTGCTTTATGAGTTGGCATAAATAAAAAATACTGTTGTTCGAAATATATTATAGACATATTTGTTAGTGATGAAGTGCTTCAGAGAAAAAGAAATGCAATCCCCATTTCAGACTTAATTTCATCGAAAATATAAAGGCAATGAAAAACCAAAAAAATAAACACGAATATCATGGATTCATCCCACTAAATATCCATGTTTTTACCAAAACTTATCCATTGGTCAATTCTGCCCACTGTATATATTGAGCCGCAGCACCTGCGTCGTTACACTTTGTGTATACGAGAAACACCATCAGGCTAATGCCCCACATACATAATAATTTTTGTTCGAGGTTGTGACTCTATGCCATGGTGAAAAGATTTCAAAGGTGAGCTCTTTAACAGACCGTTATTCGGCTCTCAGCGAATAAGACATAATCCGTTGAAGGGCTGACGTCACTTGTGGTCACGAAGCGGTTTGTGTGCGATTACTGATATACGAAAAAAATTAGCCCATGACACTTTGTTGCCGTTTGAACAACAACTGATTGGACGAATGTGTGAATAAGTGTTTGGGTGAGTGTGTGCATACATATGTGTGATGATTGGGTTAGTGGTATACGTAATCAAGTCAACACAACCTTCACTTATGTTACTCCGTTGCTAACTGAGCAACGACTGATTGTGTCAATACATATGAAATGATCGTGTAGAATTCGGCTGCCGAATTCACAAGTGACGTAACATCCCAAGTTTATTTCACAAGTTTCTTTTTCATCAAAGCTAAATAGCGAACCTGGCAATCTGTCGCCTTTGTTATTACTTATTCAATATTAGCGTTGGGCTGTCACTGCACGGCAAGTATGGTGAGAGGAGGTCGAGTTTTGCTCCGGTAAGTGCTGTTCTTAGGAGTATTAAAATTACTTTAAACTCATACCATAGCTTCTTAGAACAAATATGCTTTGAAGTAAAGTTTTAAAAACTAGTGGCAAAAGCACCCGGATAGTGCTGTTCTGCGGATTGCTTTTACATCTTCTCCGAGAATCTTGAGAGAGTCCAATGTTTTTAACTTACGCAGAATGTCAGCATACGTAGCATTTTCAGACTTGGATATGATTATAGCATCAGGCCTTGTCCCCACCGATTCAGGCGGTTTCTTTTCTTTTCTTGGTTTGATAACCGTCCAGCCGGCATTTTGGCCTTCAATTGGTGCCTGTACTGGTTTTGTCTGATGAAGCGCTGCCGTTGCACACCTTTTTTTGCCGCAGGCGATAGTGCGTTCACGATCGGGTTGCCAGTTCCTTGCGTGCTAGGACTGTTTCTTGTTCTCGTCGTTTTAACCGATTGTGTAATTATACAGGAACATTCTTTTCTAATATTGTTAACGAGGTTTTTGGCGTATTCTTTTTTAGAGTTGTCTGCTGTTTCTCACACTCTTCCATCGCCAGAATAGCTTCGGTGTGCCTCTTTTTTATAAGTGAACCGATCTTTTTTATTTCGTGATGTACATTGTGACGGCCTTTGTAGTACGCCAGGAGAGAGTCAATAGCTTCTCCTAGACTCATCATTTTTACCTGTAGTGCCTTCTTCTTTTCAGTTGCACATTTTCCTTCTCCAGCGGGTTCTCCGATGCAGCACCCACCCACTGGTGTTTCCATCTCTTTTTTTTTTTTGCTCCGTCTGAGCCTCTTATGTGCCGTGTTGTCGGCGTTATCACGCTGCTTTGGGGCGTTATGTCTTCGGCCCTTATTAGTTCTCTGGCAATGCATTTTACTAAAGGCGTGCTGCATTTCCTCAGCAGTAACTATTAGAGCTCCTCCTAAAGGCTTCGATGCCACCTGCTGTTTTAATTTCTTCGTTTTTATTTGTAGGCTTAGAATGTTTTTCCATGCTGTAAGGGTCCCAACTCACGACCGCTATCTCCGCTAGTATACGTAGCTTCCGTAAGTCCCATGGTTATCTACGAGTTCAGGGAGGCCATGCGAGGGTTGACACTGCCCTTTGTGGACCCCTTAATAGGCAGTGTCATCTCAACCCAACCTACGTGGCCGCCAAAGGTGGCAACAGGCATTGAACGTATAGTGAGACTTGCCAAGTTTTAGTAGGACGGAGAGGCAGCGAACCCTTCTATGAGCCGTTTCAGTTGGATTCCACTCCACTTACTAAGATCACAGAGATTCAATACCCCAGCCCAATCGCAATCTGCTTCAATTCCAGTATGCCATAATCAGGATCTTACTGGAGTCAATCCTGATGGCTCGCAAGCCACTCCACATCATTAAAAGGACAGCCGCTCCTAACATGGAGAACAGACGCTGACCAGGTAGCCACCCACTGTGGATCAGTCGCTCCTGGATTTTTCTATTGTTCACCATGCGGTGATGGGGACACTTTTTTTTTTGTTTTTTTCTTTCCTCTTTTCTTTTTTATTGAGGGCGGTGTCGAATCGACTTTAACACAGAGACCTCATCGAGATAGCATTTTATACACGCGTTCTCTTATGCCGCGCTCTCCGTTTTTGACGCTTAGTGTAGGAGCAGACTCTGAGGGGTTCTGTTCCTCGTGGTACTGAGATTAAGTCTTGGTCAGACCTTGCACCCACGGACACTACCAGTTGAGCTCTCCTACTCAGGGACTGGTCACCCTGGATTTTAGTCGCCTTTTACGACAGGCATACCTTACCTCGGGCAAATTCTAACCCCTGAACCGCTGGGGGTCTAGCTGTAATGCCTTAGGCAAATCGACCGGTTGCCTCATTGCCAAGAGCCTTGGAAGGTCTCCTTTTAATTCCCGAATGAAAGTATCCAATGCCTTGTCTCTGTCTGTTTTGGTTAAAAGATTTAACGACTCCTGCCCAATATCCATACAACTTATCTTATTTAAAATCAATGACAGGTGGTTATAAATTCTTTGGGAGAATTCTTGAACAGATTCTGTACCCTGAATCAAGGAAGTCAGCTGATATTCTAACGTACCGACATCTCTTTTGTCCGCATAATGAAGGGTGAGATACCGGGTAATACTCTTCCAATTTAGTGGATTATTATAAGACTCCAGGATTGCATCAGCATCTCCTTCGATTTTGTTCCTAATAACACTGGGGGCCAAATCTGGAGAGTCCGTTGGAGGCGGAAGCAATTCGATATAGAGTTCGGAGTAGTCGCTGTTGATGGTCTGCCCCGACTGCTGCGTCTTTGGTCGCTTTGGGCGGCTTTCACCGGCTGCATGCCACTCAGCAGACTGCCGATTTGACTCTGGAGTGAAATGGTGGATCCATGTTTCACCCATTGTGATGTACCGACGCAAAAACTCCGACTTATTGCTCGTAAACATGTCCATCCCGCTCTTTGAATCATCGATTCGTTGTTGTTTTTGCTCCGGTGTGAGCAAACGCGGCACCCATTTGGAAAACACCTTTTTCATACCCAAATGTTCGTGTATTATGGTGGGTACACTGCCTACTGATATCTTTAGAATGTCAGCAATCTCCCTCACTTTCACTTTACGGTCGGACATAATGATTTTCAGTGTTTTTTCAACGTTTTCCGGAATAACAGCGTCATTTGGCCTTCCAGTAGATGGAATGTCATCGGTGTCTGTATGACCACGTTTGAATTCGGCATACCAATAACAAATGCTTCTTTTTGATGGAGCAGAGTCCGAATAATGTTTTTCAAGCCATTCCTGGCACTGAACAATATTTTTTTTCATTAAAAAACAAGGATAAATCAGCTAACGGAATTGCTTTGAATTCATTTTTTTTTAACTCAAAAGTAGCGTCACTTAAAGCACTGTAACTTGTAAACAAATGGTCGGATTAACATATGATTTTGACAGTATGCCTAAAAAGGTTGCCAACTTTCGAAAAAAATATTGATTTAGTACTAGTGCCGCCATCTATGTGTCAGTCACACACATTATTGAACGCCCTGGTACGTTAAGCATGGGAGGTCTTAATGAGTTATCCGCATTTTACATTTTTAATTGGGATAAGGAAAGGGATATTAATATAAAAATGTGGAGTTGTCCTTTTTGCCTCTGTTTTACAGCTACTTGGGATCCTTACTCGGCTTCCTCGTGAAGATATCCGTAGGTTGAAAAACTCCGGGAAAGTTGGTCCTTTGATGATTAGGTGGAAACGGCACACAGATTTTTCACAATAAAGCTCACGGTTGTAGTTTATTTGTTTATTTTTAAAAATAATATTAATTTTTTGCACGTATTTAGTATTTTTGTTATTTCACTTTTTTCTTCGATTTCACTATTCATCTAAGGCCCTTTGCGTCGGGTTCCTATTAAACTAATTGTTATTATTTCAGTTTTTTAAAAAACTTCTTTATTATTCTGTGGTTTTTTACAAACTGATCTTTACAAAATTTATAATTATAATTTAAACTAACATATGTGTTTATTTGATGAATTGCATTTCAACGAATTTCGTGTTAAACGGCACCCTTACAGTCGGCGTTGGTCTTATTGGCACTGCCTCTGTTGTATACTGCGTCATATGTCACATATGATATGTGTCACGTACGGTTGACCCAAAGTAGAATATGATTAAACTGGCTGCTGCGGCATCGAATACATACCAGCGTACTGCGATGTAAGTGGAAAATTCCGTTCCACTTTCAATTCAAACGAAGTATGCAATGGTTGTGACGCTTGTGTTGGTGTTGATACTGCTTGTTGAGAATGCGTTAACGGCGCCTGCGTAGCTGTGGTCGGTGCCGAAATATACGAGGCACCTATGCCTATTTCTGGGGTACTCGTTCCTGCTGGACGAAGAGCCTGCAGCTGTGCACTTAGCATCTCTACTGCACTACAAAGTGCCCTAGCTTGCACCTCAAGCTGCATCATGGTTCGCACGTCGTCCTTTGATGGTTCCCCAACCGTTTTCTGGCTCGGATCAGTTGTCTGTGCTACATTTGCACTCGTTGGCAAATATGGAGCCAATATCGGCATCAGCTTTTCTGCATCTACACCATACAATCTGCTGGTTAATCCTGCTTTCGTGCCACTCGGATTTAATTGCAGTTTTTGCAACACGTCTTTTAATTCTGTTACTGTTAAGTGGTTTAGGTCCATTCCACTTCTGGTTTCTGTCACCACTGACAGATCAGGATAACCAACCGACAGAATAGATCTCAGGGAAACATCGAGTAGATGTGGTAGAATATTCCGGAAAACGATTATATAGTAGGATATTGAATGCAGGATGCAATCTCCATTAAGAAACAAATTGAAACCATTCAATCAAACACATACCAGTTGAGCCCATTGAAAGCCCTCTAGAATATGAACACAAATTAAACAATACTATGCATAATAGATAATCTACCGCAACCTCAACGGCTACAACAACACCAACACGACGGTACTTGAAATCACGCCTGAGCCGTCCAAAAGCCTATTTTTATTGACGAACTCAAAAATATTTGGTGAACCGTGAATTTTTGTCAAAAAAATATAGTGTATGTTTTTGACCATTTAATTCCATTTTTTCCATGACAACGAATGCGAACTATTGAGAATTCTTAGCGAATCGTGCTATTTTTCTGTGCGCCCGGCACTTCACTTGCTTGGTTCCGTCGCACAGTGCTTTATGAGTTGGCATAAATAAAAAATACTGTTGTTCGAAATATATTATAGACATATTTGTTAGTGATGAAGTGCTTCAGAGAAAAAGAAATGCAATCCCCATTTCAGACTTAATTTCATCGAAAATATAAAGGCAATGAAAAACCAAAAAAAATAAACATGAATATCATGGATTCATCCCACTAAATATCCATGTTTTTACCAAAACTTATCCATTGGTCAATTCTGCCCACTGTATATATTGAGCCGCAGCACCTGCGTCGTTACACTTTGTGTATACGAGAAACACCATCAGGCTAATGCCCCACATACATAATAATTTTTGTTCGAGGTTGTGACTCTATGCCATGGTGAAAAGATTTCAAAGGTGAGCTCTTTAACAGACCGTTATTCGGCTCTCAGCGAATAAGACATAATCCGTTGAAGGGCTGACGTCACTTGTGGTCACGAAGCGGTTTGTGTGCGATTACTGATATACGAAAAAAATTAGCCCATGACACTTTGTTGCCGTTTGAACAACAACTGATTGGACGAATGTGTGAATAAGTGTTTGGGTGAGTGTGTGCATACATATGTGTGATGATTGGGTTAGTGGTATACGTAATCAAGTCAACACAACCTTCACTTATGTTACTCCGTTGCTAACTGAGCAACGACTGATTGTGTCAATACATATGAAATGATCGTGTAGAATTCGGCTGCCGAATTCACAAGTGACGTGACATCCCAAGTTTATTTCACAAGTTTCTTTTTCATCAAAGCTAAATAGCGAACCTGGCAATCTGTCGCCTTTGTTATTACTTATTCAATATTAGCGTTGGGCTGTCACTGCACGGCAAGTATGGTGAGAGGAGGTCGAGTTTTGCTCCGGTAAGTGCTGTTCTTAGGAGTATTAAAATTACTTTAAACTCATACCATAGCTTCTTAGAACAAATATGCTTTGAAGTAAAGTTTTAAAAACTAGTGGCAAAAGCACCCGGATAGTGTGATGTATATATTTGTTTACTTATACTTTTAGGTTATTTTAATTTAAGTTATAATACGTTCACATATGCATTAATTACCAAAGAATCCACAAAATTTATCTAACCGTTCACATATGGCAGATTACCTGAAAAATTGACAATCAGCTGTCAATACTATATTGTGAAAGGTTTTTCTTCATAGAAATTATTTGGTGGAATATTTCGGTATTTTTGGTTTGTATAATTATTATTAACGATAAGAAGGACAGCCAAGGAGAAGGAATAGGAAATAATTAATTGCAACATTGTCTGCTAATAATAAACTGTTGGATGAAATCCGTAAACGACGTTTACTGAGGTTTCAAAAAAATATGGCAGCAATACGAATTCGAAATTCGATATTACATTTTATAATAAGTAATAAGAGAGCACACGTTTATGGGCACACGCTTTTTTCTCTTATACCAGTGTTATGAATGCATAGTTAATATTCGTATAACCTAACACAAATTTTATTAGAATTATGGCTTCAAGCCTGTTTTCTTTGCCGGCATCCATGTTATTTAGTTTTTATTTTGACGTTTTTCTTTACACGCGTAAAAATAATGATCTATTATCATACACAGAAATCACAGGGTGGTATGCCAAGAAGTATGGATATTATCTAGGATTATTTTATAATCTCTGATTTTGGAAGAGACATTTTGTGTGGCAAATCTCGCATTTTAATTACGGATTAGGAGTTAGGCTCGAAAAAGTAAATCATCTACTTATATGTGAACGTATTATTACATTTCGTGTTCACCTCATAATGCAAATCTAATACTAACCAATGTCAAATCAGGAAATGAAATTTTACTTTGTAACCTCTTATTGGATCTAATCAATTTAATAATAATTTAAATGACAGTGGTTATATTCATTGAGTAAGTAATAATATAATCACCATCTCAAACAAGAATTATATTATACCTATGTGGGGTGCCAGTACTCGCACTACGTATGTATTTACGATAAACTTGAAGTACGCTAAACACGAAGAGTGCGCTAAGCCCGAAATCCAATTTTTTTCATAGCTTTTAAATTTTCCATGAAACTAAGTCTAAGATGAAGATTATTAAATTTTTCATTCCGAAGCATTCCAACAATATCAAATACGGCTATATTTGGGACTATAAAATTTCCGATTTTTGCTCGCTCTGAAAGCACGAGCGAAAGAAGTACCGCGCCGGTCGCCCCGAAAAATACGATTCGCTAAAAATGTTCAAGAGTTCGCATTCGCTGTTACCAGCAAACATAAGTACGTATGTATGATAAATACCTTGCATGCAAACACAACACTCTTTTCAAAGTACATTTCTAAATTCACGGCTATACATATTGCTTATACGGGAATATTCATATATGTACAAGGTGGCGCAAAAGTAACCTTGCGAGGTTTTTTGGCTGTAATTAAAAAAAAAATGAAAAACTTTGATTCTTCTTGTGAATTATTTTTATTTGGTCTCTTAATTTTTTTTAAACCAAGCTGAGAATATGATGTTATGTAAATGGGCGCCGCCACAGTTGATTGCCATTTGAGCGCTTTTTATGGCATTCTCCATCACTTTGGCCAAAACTTCCGGCGATAGGTCCTCACATTCTTGACGGATATTGTCTTTAAGAGCTGCAAGAGTCTGAGGCTTGTTGACATAAACCCGCGACTTCAAAAAGCCCCACAAAAAGAGTCTGGAGCGGTCAAATCAGGCGATCTTGCTGGCCAGTGCAAATCGCCAAAACGGGAGATTAGGCGCCCGGGAAATGCATCCTTCAGCATATCGGTTGTGGCACGTGCAGTGTGTGCCGTTGCACCGTCCTGTTGGAACCACATGTTTTCCAATCCCAATTCAAGTTGCGGCAAAAAGAACTCGTTGATCATTGCTCTGTAGCGCTCACCATTCACAGTAACCGTTTGGACCGCGACGTCTTCGAAGAAAAAAGGTCCGATGACTCCTCCAGCGAAAACAGCACACCATACAGTGACCTTGAGCGGGTGTAATGGCTCTTCGTGGGTTACACGCGGATTTTCAGTGCCCCAGAAGCGTAAATTTTGCTTATTTACGTACCCGCTAAGATGGTAATGGGCCTCATCACTCATGATTATTTTTGATGAAAAATCATCTTCCTCTTGGTGGTGATTAAGGATGGCTTGAGCGTATGTTAGACGCGATTGGCGGTCAGCAGCTAACAGCTGATTCACCGTCTGGACTTTGTACGGAAACATCTTCAAATCTTGTACCAAAATTCTCTGTAAAGACCGTCGACTGATACCCATTTGCGTGGCACGTCGTCTGGTCGATGTCGACGGCGCTTCCATGACATCGTCGGCTACAGCAGCAATATTCTCTGCAGAACGGCTACTCCGGGGTCTGACACGCCTGGCAGCATCTCGTGTTGTGCCAGTCTCTTGGAGGCGAGCGGCTAAACGTCGCAGTGTTCCACCAGTAGGCGTTGGACGGCGAGGAAATCTGCGACGAAATTCACGTTGTGCCAAAGTCACCGACCGATTATTGGTCAAATAAATAGTCAGCAATATTCCGCGTTCTGGAGCAGTGTAGCGTAACATTGTTTATTAACGTGTATTTCGCATGTGTTTACTACACAAATGTCAAAACAGAACTGACATTAGGGGGCAATCGCAAAATTTATAGCATTTTCTGATAGGAGGATTACTTTAGCGCCACCTGTTATATCAGTTAAGCATTTATCTAATATGAGAGAAGAATAACGCATTGATATTTTCAATAGTACAAAATGTCGAACACGTAAGCTTGTTATAATCATTAGTGTTTGATTCCGCGCACTTGAGACACGGCATCTAAAACAATCAGCATACGCTTGTTTGTGGGTGAATCCATTTGCAAAGGGCCCTTCAATAGATGAACATATGTAGATGTTGTTTTAAAATAAAACATATAAAAATTTAGATTCTTTTAGGTTTCACTATTATTATTTATTCATTTATTAATAATTATGTGTGAGAAATGACAATACTTAAATGTCCACCATGAGCACGTCAACAAATATAATCTGCCAAACATAAAAAGGTACTCTACTGACATCTAGGCGTCACTTTTGAAATACTCTTTGTATATGGAGATTCTGGCACTTGCCATGTCAACAATTGACGGTGCACCAAATATTTTTTTCTTCGTCAGCCTGGGTGCAGATACGGAAACATTTATTGCTCAATTTTAGCAACTTTTCTTTTGATGTTGCATATTGCGTTCACACAGACCAACTCTGGTCAGCCATCTGTCTGAATTTCATTTTGTATCATTTTTGCAAAGAACTGTACGCTTGGCATACACTGCACGTAAGAATTCTAGTACAATTTGTGATTATAGGGAAAAGGTGAATTGAAAAATAAAATTTTTACATTAATTTTCATATTTAGGTATGACAAATTGCTCCTTTGCTTATTTAGCAATGGCAAAAAAAGTTAAAGGTCTCAGGCGGAGATGGGCAAGCTGCTTTATTCGGTGAAACGCTTTGAATACATTTATAATGTAGGGGAAAATGGGGAGTTGTGAGACACAGGGAGTTGTGAGACATTGTTACCTTTCGGCATTATTCATTTGTTTACATTCGATTTTAAGTGTCAACAAGTGTTCTCGATGCGATCTCACTTTTCAGCTAGCATTGGTCACGCATTCGACGCGTCTCTCCAGTTACTGTGTTTTGGAATTTCTCGGTAAGTTTTTTTCATCATTTGTTTTGCGATACATTCGATCAGTTGTTGAAGCAAATTGCAAATGTTAATATATACAAATTATTAATTGTCCTATTAGCTTTGAATTTACACATTCACTTGGGCATGGACGTTCGATGTGTTTATGACTACGCGGCCATTTATAAAAAAAACGATTTGGGGAGTTGTGAGACACCGTTTTTTTTCGACATTTTAACGTATCTTTCATAAGTACCTCGAAATATTCATGCATTGTTTGTATATATTTATATCATGAAATTTTTTCATCTGCAAAGGTGCAATGCCGAAAAAGTTAAGCAGAAACAACTCCATTCATTGCAATGTATGCGATCGAGCTGTGCACCTAAAGTGTGCCAATTTACGAACTGGTTATTATACATGTTCTCACTGCAAATCATGATGGCATTGCATTTTTTATACACTTTTTTATAACAATTGTCTTTTCTTTTTTATTTTTCATCTTAATAAAGAACTAACAACTAAAATAAGTCATTTTTATTGATTTAAACCATGGTGTCTCACAACTCCCCACATTTTTGTATTTTGTATTGTATTATATTTTATATTATTACTAGCATCACCCCGTGGGCTTCGCACCACCATACATAAAATGTTTTTTTTTATATCGCAAGAAATTTTTCATATTAAGTTTTCTTTATAGAACTCCTAAAATGTTGAAACAGTTGAATTAGTTGATTTTTTTCATTCAACATACTTTCTAAAGATGTCTCAATAGCCTTTTCTGTACTTTTTTTAAATTTGATTGTGGTGGTCACCTATATACAGGTAAGGTGAAAGAGCCGATAAAAACTTGTAATTAAACTTTGATTCTTTAATTTCCATTTCAATTTTTTACGCTAAATAAATTATGCTAAAATAAATAAAGTTAAAAATGTTTTTCCAGTTCCTTGAATGCTCCAGTTTTTATTATATTTTCGCCCAAAATTAATATTAACATAATACACTTACAACCACAACAGTACAACAGAAACGCTCATAAGCGGCTGTGTATTTGTTATTGTTTTTCCCATACAGGCATTTCGTATGAGAGGAAACCATTACTCACATAAAATATCATAACTCAGGAACGGCTGCACCGATTTCAATCAAACTTCACACAAACCTCAAAGATAGAAAAGAACTCTAAAATTTTTGTGTCAATCGGTTCGGCGGTTCTTGAGTTATAAGATTACCAAGGAAATGTAATATATAACGACAACTTGAAATAACCCAGGATCAGCAGTGTGGTTAGGAATTTCAGCTGATATAAGGCTATCGATTTGATCCGGAGTTATTTTATGTACCAGCCAAATTAGTATATGTGCGTGCGGCAATCCCCTTTTCTGCCATTCAATGGAGTACATATGGCAACGCACCTCCCCAAATACATATAATTTCACAATTAAATCCATAAGTGCTTTACATTTTAAAATTTTAAAACACAAACCATCTACTAAATAGTCCAAACACAGCCTAAAAATTTGGTTTGGATAGGTGAGCCCGTTCTTGAGTTATAAGATTACCAAGGAAATGTAACTTCTTTTTATATATATAGATATACAATTTTAATTTTAAGGAAAATTGTAGTTTTGTTAAATAGGCCGTATCAATAGCTTCCAGTATTCATTGACTAAAGATTCCATCGTTGACATTTGCTGAATATTAAGATTTTGACTAATACGGGTCCAAAAACAAAGCCCGTCTCACAACTCCCCATTCTACCCTACATTTAAAAGTTTGTATTGTATAGAATTTTCCAATAACAGGTTTTATTGGTGAATGGATTGCGCTATCGAGAGATGATTAACGATTTTTTATCGCCGGAGTTGGATGGTATTGATCTGGACAACGTTTATTTTCAACAAGACGGCGCTACGTGCCACACAAGAAACGAAACCATTGATCTTTTACGAGAAAAGTTTCCGGACTGTGTTACCTTTCGAAGAGGTGATAACAATTGGCCAACGAGATCTTGTGATTTAACACCTTCTTACTTTTTTCTTTGGGGCCACGTCTACGCCAGCAGCCCAGGGTCGATTCAAGACCTTAAAGATGGAATTCGTGAGGCTATCGAGGACATAGGGCAGCCACTTTGCAGTTCGGTTATGGAAAATTTCATGAAAATGATATTGTCCTGTAAGCGTGGTGGTGTGGGCCTTTGTCTGATGTTATTTTCCACTATTAACCGCATACCTTCCTCTTTAAAATGAAATAAACATCCAATCATTTGTATCACAAAACAGCATTTTTCTTTGAATATCAAAATAACACCTCTTATTAGATAACCCTATAGTTTATCTGAAGCAAGAAACCGCAGGGTCAAAGACAGTGCTTCCGCTGGAGAAATTGTGAAACGCATCATGGTATCTTCCTTTCTTAAATCTTCCTTTATAAGAAAAAGGCAGCATTGTCTGATATGAACAACTCTTTTGTTAAGAATGTGATTGATCCCTTTTCCGAATTTTCCTTCATCCATTTACGACTGTTTTCTTATAGGGTTCTTTGCACCTTTTTTCACATATTTAGATTAGTCCTGCAGTTTATAAAATACTAAACTACTCAAAATACTCAAAACTACAATCTCAGTACAAACCTTTACATACTTACATATATATATACCATATATAATTGGCGCATACACCCTTTTTGGATGTTTGGCCGAGCTCCTCCTCCTATTTGTGGCATGCGTCATGATGTTGTTCCACAAATGGAGGGACCTACAGTTTCAAGCCGACTCCGAACGGAAATACACTCGGAGGTTTGCCATTGCCTACACGTGTTAGAAAAATGTTTTTTTTTTTAATTTTGGTATTTCACCGAGATTCGAACCTACGTTTTCTCTCGAATTCCGAATGATAGTCACGCATCAACCCATTCGGCTACGGCGGCCGCCGTATCTTCTTATTATTATAATTTAAATTAAATACATTGGATTGATTTGTTAATGTTAAAATCATTCTAGTTGTTCTATTATTAAAAGACCTTAGTCTTACTCTGTACTATTGATATATATAAATAAATTTGTATGTACGCACAGATATAGAATAATTATAATTTTTTTATTTTTGTCAGATTTTTATATAAAATATTTTATGCATATTTATTAGTAACGTATGCGAATATAGCATACATATTTTATAAGACAAAACCTAAGCGTGTGAATATGCTGACATGCACATTCACACGCTTAACAAAACGTTCTCTTTGCAATTTGTTGAACAAGTGTCAGATTTCGTTTGCATTTTTTGCCGTTTTGTTTAACTTAAGTTACACTAATAAGAAATTTCATGTATGAAATACATTTCAGTAATAAACTCACTTCGAACCAAAGAGGTTCAATTTATTATTGGCGCAGTCGCTCAAAGGTACCACGCAAAGGTAACCGTCAAACGGACTAGTTCCTTTATATTTAACACGACGGATAACATTTAAATGAGCATCGAAGAAAATAAAAGCATAGAGCAATTGTTGGAGCAATTATCAGTCAGAAGCAGCAAATTAGAGGAAAATATACAACGAAACATCATGACCGAATCCACATGTGCGTTTATTTTTGAAAATTTGAAGATCATCAAACCATTTGATGGAAGTAGAGAGGATCTCATGTTTTTCTTGAACACATTGGAAGCATTGATCACAGAAATTGTCAAACTTCCCCCCAACAAGAGAAGTATTTTTTTCCACTACATACTACAACTAACAAGAGGACCAGCTTTGGAAACAATAAGAAGACACCAACCTACGGATTGGAAATCCTTCAAAGAATGCCTCATACTGGAATTTGGTGAGCACCTAAGTCCTGAAACTCTTATTATAAGATTAGAATACATCAAACGTAAAGGTAGTGTACAAAATCTATTCAGTGAAATAAGTTCATTATTGATTAGAATTAGAGATATTGTGAAAACGAGAATAACAAGTGATATCGAAGCGAAATTTCTGAATAATGAAGCAGACAAAATTGCGATTAAAGTGTTTAAGAGAGAATTACCAATTAATTTGACCGCGTTATTAAACGCAAATTTAATAAACAATTTAAATGAAGCTTTCGTGTTGTTGAGTAAAGAAGAAGTTTTTGAAGACTCCTACAAAGCAAGGGTTAATAATTTTTACGCTAATAGAAAATATGAACAACAAAACCGATTTTACGTCACTAGCCATGCTAAAATGGTTGGCAATGAATTAAGAAAGGTTCCCCATAGGCAAACACAAAATTACCCACAGTTTAATTTCCCGTATTTGCAAAATTATAACTCGTTTACCGGTAATCCGAATTTATCACAGTATCGGCCTGCGCAGCCACTTAAAAGACAAAGGGAATACGATTCAAACCAATCTAGAATAAGGCAGTACGGTGCGTCTCAGCCAATGCAAATAGATGGCGAAAATTTTCATGTACTAGCCCCGGATCCGAGTTACCATTTATCAGATTCACAATAAACGGTAGGAAACTTAAGTTTTTGGTGGATACAGGGTCTACAATTAGTTTGATTAACGAGAATATTTTAAAGACGCCTGTTATGAAAGTAGAACAAGTGAAAGTTAAAACAATAAAGGGAAATATTATACTGAGCACCGCTCAATATATCTATCAACCTAAAATAACAACAGAATGTTTAAAATTCTACGTATAAAATTTTTCTAGCAGTTTCGATGGCTTAATGGGTAATGACGTGCTCAAAATCCTGAAAGCTAAAATTGATTATAATACAAGTGAAATCGAGCTAAGTAATGCGTTATATAGTTTTGGTTCAAGAAACAAAAAAGAAAATACGAATGCTAGAAAAAGTGAAATAAATTTATATGGTAAATATCGAACAGAACACTTAAATGAAGATGAAAAGAAAGAACTAGATAAGCTCTTATATAAGTATAGTGGTGTTTTTTATTCGGACGGAATGAAATTAACACTAACAAATGCCATAAAACATAAAATAATAACCAAGCATGAGGATCCAGTATATACTAAATCTTATAGGTATCCCCATATTCATAAAGTCGAGGTTAATAAACAAATTGCTGACATGCTAGATCAAGGAATAATACAGCATAGTCATTCTCCGTATTCCGCACCTTTATGGGTAGTCCCAAAAAAACGGACGCCTCGGGTAAGCCGAAATGGAGAGTGGTTATAGATTATAGAAAAATGAATGACTTCACAGTTGATGATAAATATCCCATCCCTGTAATTGATGAAGTATTGAACAAGTTGGGTCGCTCTTTGTATTTTTCAACCCTCGACTTAGCGAAGGGCTTCCACCAAGTGGAACTTGATGAAAATAGTCGCCCAAAGACCGCATTCTCAACTCAGGATGGGCATTACGAGTTTACACGAATGCCGTTTGGGTTGAAGAATGCCCCGGCGACATTTCAAAGATTGATGAATTCAGTCTTAGGGAATTTAATAGGAAAATACTGCATGGTTTACCTTGACGATGTAGTTATATTTAGTACGTCCCTTCAGGAACATGTAGTTTCCCTTGAAAAAGTATTTCAAAAGTTGAGGAAAGCTAACTTCAAAGTACAACCAGACAAATGTGAGTTCATGAGGCGAGAAACAGAATTTTTGGGGCATTTCATAACACCAAGTGGTATCAAACCCAACCCCGATAAAATAAAAGCCATAAAAGAATTCCCAGTGCCCAAAACTGAGAAAGAAATAAAACAATTTCTTGGGTTAGCGGGATATTATAGAAAATTTATAAGAAATGTTTCACAAATAACCAAACCACTGACTAAGTGTTTAAAAAAGGTTGAACAAGTTACACCCTTAGATAATGAATATATCAAAGCAGTGAAAACACTCAAAACTCTCATTACTAATGACCCTATTCTGAAATATCCTGATTATAATAAGAAATTCGTTTTGACCACTGACGCTTCCAACTTTGCAATAGGAGCCGTGCTTAGCCAAGACGGCCACCCCATTTGTTTCGGTAGTCGTACTCTCAATGAACATGAGACTAATTATTCGACCACCAAAAAGGAGCTGCTGGCAATCGTTTGGTCAACGAAATATTTTCGTCCCTACATTTATGGCCGGAAGTTCCTCATAAATAGTGATCACAGACGACTTCAGTGGCTACACAATTTAAAGGAGCCAAACTCGAAACTCCAACGATGGAAAATCAAACTCAACGAATATGATTTTGACATAAAATATCTGCCAGGCAAAGAAAACCACGTTGCCGATGCTTTATCAAGAGTAAAATCAGCAAATTGTTATAACAATAATGCGGAATCTGATGATGCAACCGCGCATTCTGCGGAAGAGGATAACTCAAATTATATAGGAATTTCAGAAAGACCCCTTAATTCATTTAGACGGCAGTACATTTTTAAAAAATCTGCAACGGGAAATAGGACAGTTTTACAAACAATATTAAAAAAAAAACTCGTAACACTATATTCTATACTACAATGTCGGTAGATTATGCAAAAACATTTATTTTAGAAAATTTAGCGGAAACAACAGCCGCTATTTTCTTTGACTTTAAAGTATTTCAAAACGTCTACGCAAAATGGGTAAACCAAACTCAAACAAATAAACTTTTGAGAACCACAAAGATTTTGGAAGATGCCACTTCCTACGAGGAATTTAAAGAAATTGTCTTAGAAAGTCATTTGGAAGGCTTGCATCATCAATTCAAACCGAGTTTAGGAAAAAATATTACTACCCGAACTACGTTTCAGAAATATCGACTATAATAAACAGTTGCCAACTTTGTAATGAGTGCAAAAACGACCATACTGGGAGAAAAATGCGTTTTAAAGTAACTCCTCCTTCTTACACAACAAGGGAAAAATACGTAATAGATATATGGAAATGGAAAAAAAATTCATATCTGACATGTATTGATATTTATTCAAAATTTGCGATAGTAGAAAAAATCGATCATCTAATTGGTTGGAAGCTAAACGAGCTTTACTCAAAATATTTAATTCAATAGGTCCTCCAAAGAAAATTAAAACAGACCAAGATAGTGGTTTAATAAATATTAGTCTACAGGAATGGCTTAGAAGTCTAAATATAGAAATCGAAACTAACACAGGGAAAACAGGAATAGCATATATTGAAAGGCTACACAAAAGCTTTAACGAAAAACTTCGTATTATTAATACCTCAGAAGATAAAGAACTCCAACACCATGAAATCGAGCAAACTATTTTCATTTATAATCATATAATAAATCATTCAACAATAGGCCAAACCCCTTATACCATTTTTTTTAATAAAGAACTTCCGTCAAGGTATGTGCAAGCAGAGAAAGAGAATTGCGAATTTAAACAGGAATAGAAAAGAATACCAAATCGATCCCAGATTTGTATCAGCGGAGAATTCCAGGAAAAGACTGGAGAAAGAATCCAATCCTTTCAAAAAAGTCAAAGTAATGCCACAAGATGTAGGGGAAGATCACCATGTGGTGAAATTCCGGACAAGGCTTTCAAAAAAATATAAATCTCAATTCAAACGAAAAAAGAAAAGTAATACTGACAATATTTCTAGGAACCAAATTTCCACGCAACAAAACCGGGAAAATTCACCATTGTCTGGTGAAAATCTGCCTCATTCTGATGTTAACGATGCAAATACCGATTTCGACCAATCAAATGATGCAGGTCAGCAAAGTTGAAAACGAGCATGGATACGTAATTACTGAACAAGGAAAATTTGATCAATCAGCTAACTTCACTAACAAAATTCTAACCGTAAACCGGACCGAAATTGAGCTAGCATACCAGAAACTTAAACATGAGTTCAATGAAAACAAATTATTACAAACGAATATAATTACAAGATACATAAAATTAGCTGAAAAAGAAAAAGGAATGTTTTACATTAGGCATAAAAGAGGGTTTTTTAATGCAATAGGCAGCAGTTTAAAATTTCTGTTCGGAACACTTGATGAAGAGGATAGAGCAACAATGCAAGGGGCGTTAGAAAGTATTCATAAAAACCAATAAATACAGAAGAATTAAATTCAATCATACAGCACATAAACGAGGAACATAAATTCTTTAATCAACTCAGAAATACTACTAATTCACTACAGAATCAATTTACTCAAAAAATAGTGTCAGATACCTTTCTTAACACTATCAAAAGATACCTTGAGCATGTACAGGACGTGCAATTGGGCTTGCAATTGGCCAGGCTAGGAATCATTAACCCCAAACTTATTGATTAGAGACAGCAAGTAAAATTACATCAGACCAATTCGAGGAAATAAGAACATCAGTTTGGAAAACTGAGAATATTTTATTATATATTTTGTATTGTCTGTACCGCAAGAAATAAGAACATTTCCAAAACTGCGTATTTTTCCGTTACCAAATAGTCAAAGTAGACCCTAACCAGGAATACGTTCTTATTAATCAAACTTTGTACAAAGTAAATAATAAAAAAAATTGGAAACCGAAAGTAATGAATGTATTAGAAACATATTAAACAACATAAACACCAAATGCGAATATGCAAAAAATACCAAGTCTGGGCTTTATTATTTCACTCCAAACATAACACAGGCCTGCGAAATTTAACTTTTTTCAGTTTCTAGAATGGCTGTACTTGTTTCTTGTAGTTTTTTATGCGCTGAAAACGAATCTGACCTTCAAAATGCTCCATCACGTCAGGATTTTTGGTAAATGAAGCCTAAAAGGTCAAAAAATGGCCATTTTAGCCATTTTTGATCATTTTTTTTGGGATAGAAAATTTTTTTTTTTCAATTTTCGACGAAAAGGTCGCATAGTACAACTCTTTAGCTTTAAAACCCATTTTTTTAAATTATTGTACGATTTTTTAAAAAAAAGTTATGACATTTTGAAATTAACAGTTTCAGTTACGCCAATAGACGTTATACCCAACGTATACGTCAGATTCGTTTTCAGCGCATAAAAAACTACAAGAAACAAGTACAGCCATTCTAGAAACTCACCCTCGCAGGACTGTGTAATTATCACTAAAAATGTGAACAAAACGAATTGTTTTCAAAACTGTAATAATCTTAAGTTACAAATAGCTGGCAATAATATAATAACCTTTGACAGTTGTAAGATTCCAATTAACGATTTTATAATTGAAATTAAAAAAATTTAAGATTTTGTAAATCTAATGCCATATGCTAAAGAAATAAAACAAATTGAATTTGAAAATATAACGTTAACAGATATAAAGTTACACGTTGACCACATTGAGCCAAAATGGCAAAATCGCAATAGTTTTAATAATATCGATTACTTTAGGCATGTTACTAGTTGTTTTATTTTTCTACAATTCAAAATGTAAAAAATGTAAGGAAAATGTTAGTAACGCTAACACTAATGTACCATAAAAAAAAAAAGAAAGAAAATGCCGTATATGGGTATTTCCAAACTGGCGTGACGTGACATTTGTGTGATTAAATGTCAAAAAAAAAATGCTTTACTTAACATTTCGAAACATTTTATATGAATAGTTGCATTGTAATAAAGGGGATTTTATTTTAGTAAAGAAGTTACCGAAATTTATTAACAGCACTAAATAACATAAGCTAATATATAGGCTGGCGTGACGTTACAAAACACGGAAGTCCCCCTTATCTTGAATTTTGAAAAAACATAATTCTTCGAATTTTGTAGAACTATTCGAGTGAAACTTTTTGTCAGGATATTTAAATATTTAAGGTTCACATTCCAATTTCCTATGTTAAAAAAATGCTTTCGGTTTTTTTTTACCACACAAAGTCTCTGGCGTGACGTTACCTGACGTTATGTTACTGAAATTTATATAAACTATTATTTTTTTATTGATATACCAATTTTTACACTTTTATGTGAAAACGCAGTCTCGGCTGCTTTTATTTGCCTGTCTTCGCTGCTTGATAAATGATGAATTTTATGTATTCCAGAAATTTTCGGCAACTCATTCCACTTTTCTATTAGCAAAACAGAAAACTCTTCTATTTGCTGTGTGGGAATGTAAACTAAGTTAACTCCAAATATATGATTTCGAGCGCATTGGTAAAAAGAAACTGCAGTATCCAAAATTATATATTTCGTTTTTGTTACCTGCCAAACTTTTCGTTTTATCTACTACTTCCATCCGAAAAAATATAAATATTTTGAAATTGCCCATCTTCTTTTTTGATTATGTCTACAAGTTTTGTTAAAAAACAGCACACATCGAATTTATTGTGAGTGAGTTTGTCACTGATTATAGAGTACGATTTTACTTCGCCAACTAACCAAGCAACGCAAGTGAAAATGGTAACTTGACGGTAGCTAAAATGTGCGCTTTGCACCTCATTTTGACAAATTAACCTATAATTTCCTGCGAAGTCAATTTGAAGAATTAGATCGTCGGAGCTAATGTCATTTTTTTTGCTTTTGAAATAGTTTTGTTGGGAACGTTTAATAAAAAAGCGGCGTTTAAACAAAGGGCATCTAGTTCGTACAAAAGATCAGACAAAGATCCTTCGGTGTATGCCAAAGCAATGCGGTCTTCAACTTTGCGCCAATGTTTCCATTTAACAGATTCATCCATCAATGGCCAATATTTTAAGGGCACTAATTCATTTCTTACATCCTGAACACAATGTTTGCACTTGTTCATCATACATTTTTCGTTTTTAGTGTTGCAACAAGCTGATTCGAGAAATTTTTCAAAGTTGGATGAAAAAGATTTTATAAAATCCGCACTGCTTTCCAAAACAAATGCAAAATTGGCGTGATGCTTACAAACACTCATATTATGTGGTATATTGCATGATAGTTGCACATGTTTTGGTCGCAATTCGTAAAATGCAGACTTGCTAACGAAGTTAGTAGTTTTCTCCAATTTGTAGAGTTCGTACGACTCAGCAACAGATATCACCATAAAACGCTTGGCCACTACTTCCCCATCGACAATCAATGTGTCCTTTCTACCTGCGGCTTGGACACTAATATAATCTCTTGAGTAAAAGTCTACGACAAACTGTTAGATACGTTCCTGAATGATAATGTACCATATTTTTTTTATAACAAATCAACAATATACCTTCTTTTCTGTGGGTCGGCCGGCAAAGCAGTTTTGGCTTTTTTTAATGCCTTTCCTATTGTTTGCCTGCATTTATAGGGCTGATTGGCTTCTGGGCTATATTCTTTGGCACATTCATTTTTCTTTCTCAGGCGAAATGCTTATTGTCTTTTACTATTTTGTTTTCTTATTGCATCACTTTTATGCTTGCTGGATTCTAACCTTTTTCTGTACTTTTATGCCCTCTCTTCTGCTTTTAAACGGCTTCTCTCCAGCCTCAGTGGGTCAGTTTTTAGTTTTTCCCTATAGCACTTTGAGTATTTTTTACAGTTACTCGAAGAATCCATCTACATAAGACATGATTGAATTATAATTCAGAAGAAGCCATCACCTATCGAGAAAATTACTTACAATATGGCGTGACGTTACGAAACTTTGAAGCTCAATACGACAGAAATTTCTTGCTTAAATGGCGTAATTTTTAATTTAATTTGTAAATTTTATCAACTTTTATTAAAATTCCAAATTATTTGCATCTACAATCGCTAGCGCAGTTATAATAAGACTAAATAGCATCTGTATGGAGTGACGTTATTGATGAATATCTTTTAAAAGTAAATGCAAAATTTACCGTTAATTGAAACGTCACTGCTGTTTTACATTGGTTTTACGCCTAGTTGTTGTTATTGCCAAATTGTAGCTATTAGAGTTGAATTGCAGAGTTACTCTTAGAAATTTAAACAGCAAAGAGAAAACTCTCTTGTAAATAAAAAAACTGATCACCAAGTGAACATGAAATTTGTGTTCCGATAACTCAAGAACGCAATTAAGGAAAATTTTGAAAATATTACTTTTATGATATTTAAATAGTTTTCTTTAATAAATCAAGCAACTTTTTTTGTTTAATCATAGTCTAGGTTTTCGGTTAAGGTAGACTTTTCTGTGGAAGTTCCCATATATTATATTTAAGTTTCTACTACTTGTTCGTGAGGAACGAACCTCTCTAAGGTTGGAGGAGAAACGTATGCGAATATAGCATACATATTTTATAAGACAAAACCTAAGCGTGTGAATATGCTGGCATGCACACTCACACCCTTAACAAAACGTTCGCTTTGCAATTTGTTGAACAAGTGTCAGATTTCGTCTGCACTTGTTTACAGTTTGCATTTTTTGCCGTTTTGTTTAACTTAAGTTAGACTAATAAGAAATTTCATGTATGAAATACATTTCAGTAATAAACTCACTTCGAACCAAAGAGGTTCAATTTATTATTTATTTAACTCAATTATTTACTTTACGATTAGACGTCCTATGCTACAACTAGGAGTTAGAGGATCTTATATATATATGTATTTATATATTCATATAAGGATAAACATAAATATGTGTAAATGTAAAGGTTACAAAAAAATGCATATTGTAACATAAGATACATACCTACATACATGTATAACACATAAATACCTGAATACATATCTACATACGTACATACTTACATACACAAACATATTAACTTACATATTTAAATATTAATCTTAAATTTAGCAATAAGAGAAATTAGAGTAAGAGTAGAACTTTAAGAGATTTCGATAGATGTAAGCTTTAGATAAATAAGGTTTACTGTAAATAAATTTGAATAAAGGAGTTGAGTTATTTCGCAGACACCGAGAAGTGAGTTTGTGTTTTAATAACGTTAATGGCGACGAGGAAAAAAATATAAAACATTATTTAAGCTGATTTAAATATTTGTTACTCAACTGTTAGACGGTTTAATAAAATAAGTTTGATATTTAAAAGAAAAAGAAAAAAAAAACAAAAAAAAAAAAAACTTAAAAGTTGTGAAGTTGGCTAACCCAACAAAAATACATTCACATATTTGTGAGCAAAATTAAGACCTCTGGCATGGTCAGTGGAAAACTTTAAAGATTTACTAGTGTGATTTGCAATAAATAATTAAAGTAAAAAGCGTTGTAAAAGAAAATACAAATAATAGTGAACATTTGTGTCAAAAATATATTGTAATATAGCGGCAAATGAAAGTGGTTTGTGGAAAAATTTAAGAACACATGCACTGAGGAAAAGTTCCAATGAATGACCTTCATAGAGGTTAGTGAAAAAAAAAAAAAAAAAAAAAAAAAATTGTAACGACATACAAGAACCTGTACCCTTTTCAAGTGCAAATATCAGCGAAATTTTAAAAAGAGATCAAGTGTCCGTTATTAATATTTATCTGGACTCTCATTTTAAGAGAAAAACCGAAAGAAAAAAAAAACAGGAGAAAAGATAATAAATAAAAAAAACAAAATATACGACACTGCCTTGCACTCCCACTCTACGCTCGCTAAATCATTTATCTTGACTCTCTAATATAAAAACAAAACATATAATAGGCAAGAATTGCTATACAAATAAGAACAACAAAGCTATAAGAAGGAGCAATGCCTACAACAAACAAACCAACAAAAGAAACGTCTTAGTAAAAATCGTGAATTGACCAATGAACTCTCGCATAAACAATTTAAATTTAAATTTACAACAATAAAATATTGGCTGCACAAAACCAAAAAGAGAAACAACAACAACACCCACTTATTATCTGTGCACAACGCAAAAAGGGGAGCAGCGCTTGGAGCTGAACAACAAAAAAAATTAGCAGCAATAATAGCAAGCGGAGCATAAGTACTGGAAATTTTCACATATACTATACATACATAAGTACATACTTTATATTTTTTTGAATAATTTAAAATTACATACATATACTATACATACATAAGTACATACTTTATATTTTTTTTGAATAATTTAAAATTACATACATATATATTACTATATATATTTCGCATAAAAAAAATAAAAAAAAAAAAAAAAAATCATTATGGAAACTTTAGAGATAAGTAAATTTAATTTAGTATTAGCGTGCATTAAAAATATTGAAAATTTGGATGGCAATGATCCAAACCAATTACCAGATTTTATAGAACAAATTGAAAATATTTTGCCTACAATTTCTGAATTCGACTCAGCTAATAGAAATGTGCTATTTGGGTACATAAAAAACAAATGCATTGGTAAAACTAGGGAAGCTATTCATCGACATCCTAATGTAACTTCATGGCCTATTTTAAAAGAAATCTTAACCACAAATTTTGGCGAGAAAGACAACAGTAATGATTTGATTGATAGTTTAAAAACTTGCAGAATGCAGGGAACAATCGAAAATTATTATTACAAAATTAATAAATTAGCTAATAGAATTCATAACAGGAATTTGACTCATAATGATAATACTTACTCGACCGAAGAAATAAATAGAATAGCTCTTAAGACTTTTAGAGAAAACCTCCCAGAACCTACAAGGACAATGATATTTTCTAGAAATCCGAGTACTATAGAAGGTGCTTTCAAAATAGTTTTGGAAGCAAGACATCAAAATTATACACAGTTTGGACCAGCGAAACAATACAATTTAAATACAAGTGTTAAAATAAATTTCAGCGACGATTTGAAAAACAATCCATATAACCCTCGAAATTACTACAATAATAAACAAACTTATAACAATAATAATAATAATAACTATCGTAGAAACAATAATTCATTTAGATCTTACAACAGCAACAATTTCGAAAATTTTCAAAATGCTCCTCAACAAAATCAACAATTTTTTCAAAATCCTATTAATCCTAATCCACAATTTCGTAACACATTTCGTAGTGGTTCCAATCAAACTAGAAGATCAAACTATTCACAATCTACAAATAGAAATTATCAACAATTTATCCCTGATACTAGATCTTACCAAACTAGGCAACCAGTTCTAAACAACCAAAATGCAAATAGTTTTAATAATACAAATCAGCAATTTGAACCAATGGAAATTGGAAATTCGAATGTAAATTTTCCTATAGCAGGCGAGCAAAACTTCCTTACATAGTTATTAACAATCCCGTGAAAAAATTAAAATTTATTATTGACACTGGTGCTGAGTTTAGTATAATTAATCCTGATATTTGTCACCCTAAATTTAAGCAAGATGTAAACGTAGTAGCAAGAGCATTAGGTACTAAAATATCAATAACTAAACTTTGCAAATTTCCAATATTTAAAGAGTTTAATGTAAATAATTATCATTGTGAATTTTTAGAATATGCTTTTAATAAAAATTTTGATGGACTTATCGGTAATAATATTTTACAAGAATTAAGTTGCATCATCGATTTACCCAATCGTCAATTAATTACCAGTACTGCAGTAATTACTATGTTTTTATCTAAAGAAGAAGAAGTCTATGACGATTTAGCTTATAAGGATAACTATTTTTTTAATTGTGAAGTTGAAAGGGCTAATGTAATATCCCATATTCAAACGAGCCACCTAGAAGAATATGAAAAAGAAAAGTTACTAAAAATTATTAAAAAATATAAACACGTATTCTATGATAAAGCCGACAGTTTAAGTTTTACTAGTGAAATAAAACATAGGATTTTAACTAAACACGATATGCCAGTTTACTCGAAGTTATACAGATATCCCGAGGTGCATAAAGACGAGGTGAATGATCAAATTGAAAACATGCTAAAACAAAACATAATCAGACACTATAATAGTCCTTATAATAGCCCAATTTGGATCGTTCCGAAAAAATTAAACTCCTCCAATAAACAAAACTGGCGCATAGTAATTGATTATCGTAAACTCAATGATATTACTATTGAAGACAGATTTCCAATGCCTAACATTGATGATATCTTTGATAAACTAGGAAAATGCCAATATTTTTCTAGACTTGATTTGGCGAAGGGATTTCACCAAATCGAAGTTCATCCAGACGACATTCCAAAAACCGCGTTTTCGACAGCAACTGGCCATTACGAGTTTTTGCGCATGCCCTTTGGCCTCCGTAATGCGCCAGCGACGTTTCAGAGACTGATTAACAACGTATTGAAAGAATACATTGGTTCAATCTGTTTAGTGTATTTAGATGACGTTCTAATTTTTTCGACAAGTATTGAAGAACATTTAGAAGCAATAGATAAAGTATTAAGACGTTTAAGCCAGGCCAATTTGAAATTGCAAGTAGATAAGTGTACGTTTCTGGCAAAAGAAACTGAATTCTTAGGCCATGTTGTCACTGCCGAAGGTATCAAACCAAACCCTGAAAAACTTAAAACGGTAGAGAAAATAGGTTTACCCAAAACACAAAAAGAAATTAAGTCATTTTTAGGCATAACTGGTTTTTATAGGCGTTTTATTAAAGACTACTCAAAAGTAGCTCATCACCTTATTAAATATTTAAAGCAAGGAGCAAAAATTAATATAAATGACAAAGATTATAGATTAGCTTTTGAAAAATTGAAACAATTACTTAAGAATGACCCTATACTGGTTCATCCGGATTTTAATAAAACATTTACACTTGTAACCGATGCAAGTAATTTTGCATTAGGAGCAGCACTTATGCAGGGAAATAAAGCAGTATCCTTTGCAAGTCGCACTTTAAACGGCCATGAAAGAAACTACAGCACAATTGAGAAAGAATTATTAGCCATTGTGTGGGCAACAAAATATTTTCGTCCGTATCTTTTTGGCTGTAGATTCATAATTAAAACCGACCACCGTCCTTTAGTCTGGCTTAATAATATAAAAGAACCTAATGCAAAAATCCAAAGATGGAAAATCAAGCTAAATGAGTTCGATTTCGAAATTAATTATATAAAAGGTAAGGAAAATGTAATAGCTGACGGCCTTAGTAGATTAAGTTATGAGTCATCAAATAGTGAAATTGATATTAATTTAAATGAATTGTTTGACGAAGATGCCAATACAGTTCACAGCGCAGATACTGATGATGCTGACTTTATTAAAATCACGGAATGTCCTATTAATATGTTTAAAAATCAAATATTTATACAAACGTCAAATGAAAATTCTTGTAAGACGAAAATAATGTTCAAAAATAAGATTCGACACATATTAAAAATAGCAAATACAGACGGTATTTTGAAATTTTTGAAGGATAAGCTTTCTTCAAAAGGTCTTGTAGTAGTTTTTTGTCCAAATATTGAGCTCTACAAAGAATTCCAAACTTTGTATATTAAATATTTTGCCAGAAACAAAAATCTCAAAATATTAAAAGCAAATTTATTTTTGGAAGATGTAATTGATAGAGACAGGCTCCTAGAGTTAATTGAAACAACACACATTAAAAATAATCATAGGGGTATCAATGAGGTTTACGAAGAATTAAGAAAATTGTATTTTTATCCCAAACTACAAAAAGAAATTCAGAAATACATAAACAATTGCGAAACATGCAAGCTGGCAAAACACGACAGGTCTCCGATTAAATACAATTTAAATATTACGCCCACCCCTGTAAAGCACAATGATATTGTGCATGCAGATATATGGTACCCACAACGAGGCACCATGTATCTCACAAGCATAGATAAGTTAACGAAGTACGCAACTGCGTACTATTTAGAAGATAGAACTTGGGTGTCAATACTAAAAGCACTTAAGCAAAGAATCCAATATTTAGGAAAGCCAAATTTATTAGTATTCGACAACGAACTAGATACTGCCGTAATAAGAGAATTTTTAAAGGAACAAGAAATAAAATTTCACACTACCACAGCGTATCTCAAAACTGGCAACGCAGATATAGAAAGGCTACATGGAACCCTTAATGAGCACATTCGTCTTTTTAATGCGGATCCAAATAATAAAGATGATATTGCCGAAAATGTACATAAAGCCATAATATCATACAACAATACAATTCATAAAAAAAAAAAAAAAAAAAAAATAATTGGCGCGTACACTTCTGTTAGGTGTTTGGCCGAGCTCCTCCTCCTATTTGTGGTGTGCGTCTTGATGTTGTTCCACAAATGGAGGGACCTACAGTTTCAAGCCGACTCCGAACGGCAGATATTTTTATGAGGAGCTTTTTCATGGCAGAAATACACTCGGAGGTTTGCCATTGCCTGCCGAGGGGCGACCGCTATTAGAAAAATGTTTTTATTAATTTTGCCTTCACCGAGATTCGAACTAACGACCTCTCGGTGAATTCCGAATGGTAATCACGCACCAACCCATTCGGCTACGGCGGCCGCCCAATACAATTCATACTACTACTAATTTTCGACCCAGCGATCTTTTGAATAATATGATTTCACAAGAAGAAATATCCAAGCTTTCACAAAAAGTACATGAAAAGAAAGTTAATAAAATAAATTTATTGAATCAGAAAGCCAATAGAGTTGACACAGACAATTTTGCCAACAACATTGTTAATAATAACAGGGTTAGCAAATCAAAACCAAAATATAAGAAAATTACTAATTATAAACAAAATGGAAATTACTTAGTATCAAATGATAATAAATTTAAAAAAATATATAAATCCCAAGTAAAACGAAAAACATGAAAAAACAGAAAAAAAATGAAGAAGAAAACAAAAAAAAAAAAAAAACATTCAGAAAAACTAGAAAATGTGAATAATGTTTAAAAATATAAAAATAAATAATTGCAATAATGTATACCAATATAAAAAAATATGATTAAACATTTACTTTAAATATGTTCATTTTGAATAAGCAGGGACTGCTTAGTCCACGGGTGGAGGTGTAACATAAGATACATACCTACATACATGTATAACACATAAATACCTGAATACATATCTACATACGTACATACTTACATACACAAACATATTAACTTACATATTTAAATATTAATCTTAAATTTAGCAATAAGAGAAATTAGAGTAAGAGTAGAACTTTAAGAGATTTCGTTAGATGTAAGCTTTAGATAAATAAGGTTTACTGTAAATAAATTTGAATAAAGGAGTTGAGTTATTTCGCAGACACCGAGAAGTGAGTTTGTGTTTTAATAACGTTAATATATGCCCTTTATTCATTATTTATTCAATGAAATTCGCCGTCCCCCAGTAGATATTCCATGCGCAGCTCGATGGCCGCTTTGCCGCCAAACATTCTAAAATATTCTTTAATACAACAAAAATTATATCATTCATAAACGCAAGCAAATATTTCTCAAAGCAAGGTTCGTTCAAAACGAGCCCAAAACATCTTCTTTCACACGCCTGAGCTGTACAGAAACCTGTTTTTCTTGAGGAAGACAAAAATATTTAGTGAACCATCAACTTTTGTCGTGGCAAGTGCCCGCATTTTCGTATATAAGTTATCGTCCGGAAAATTGGACGATGGAAAAAAAACACAATTTTCTTGGTCGAAAGACCTTTATTCTGTAAATTCCAACTTACAACTCAAAGCTTAATTACTAAATCTGTCCTTAATATAGCTTATTTCTACTTGTGTCAGCATTTTTGACAATTGCTTTACATCGGCGCATGCCGGATGTTTATTGCTTAAACTAATATTTATTGATTTTGCTGATCGAAGTGTCAGTATATTTGGATATTGTGATTTTTATTGCTAAAGCTAGTTTCAGCATTTTTGACAATTGCTTTACATCGGCGCATGGCGGATGTTTATTGCTTAAACTAATATTTATTGATAAAGCTAATTTTGCTGATCGAAGTGTCAGTATATTTGGATATTGAGATTTTTATTCCTAAAGCTAGTTTCAGCATTTTTTACAATTGCTTTACATCGGCGTATGGCGGATGTTTATTGCTTTCATTGTTGCGTTTGTTTATTCAGCATCTGGGATGTCGTAATTGTATTACGGGTATGGCTATAACTTAAGTGGTGCTAACTCCTCCGCCGCTAAAAACGGACGTCCCCGTTCGTTCAAACTAATAGCATACGGTTAAGGACTCTGCAGTGAATTTAGGCGTTTCTTGGGTTGCGACCCGTTTGCTGTCGGTTACATTGACGTCGACTTTGTAACTCGATGGCTCTATTGGTTTCGCTTTAATAAATGTTTCTATGGTCAATTTGATGACTACTCCTGCTATTAAAATAATGCTAATTATGGTTAGCGAAAAATTTGTTATTAAGGCTGTTGCATGGGCTGTCTGTAATGAATTTAACTTTTTTGTATTATTGATATGGAGTTCTTTCATCATCTCTAAGCTAAGTATTTCTTCTTCTATATTTGACTGTAATATGGCTGACAATGGCTTATTGGTAAGTATCTCGTTAAAGGAGTATTTCTGATTATCTACGAAAACTGTAGAATTATGGTATTGTACTGCGTATGACCCGTCAAGGGTGATATTCTGGCTGTCAATTTCGATTGAACCTTTGTATTGATTAAGTAAAATTATACCTGGTGTTATGACTTCTACTGAAGGAATGTGTTGATTATTAATTAACGTGCATTCTGCTGGTTTGCTCTTAAGGAGTTGTGGGATACAGGTAGTGTTACTAATATCTATTATATTTTTATTATTACAAATTCTTAAATTATTATTTTCTTTACATTTTAGTTTAACAGCAAACATTTTTTTGTTACAAGTAATAATATCCTCGTATGGGATTTTATTGATATATTTATTCTTTTTTATTGGTTTGATTGTGACTGAATTACAAATTTCCTCATTAGTTAGTGGTATGCTGACAATATAAAATATTATAGAACTATTTGTTACTATCTTTATATCTCCTAGTTCTAAAGATTCCTCAGCATTATTTAATGTGAGGTTATTACTTATTTTCTTTGCAAATTTTGCAATGTTTAATTATGTTTTCTATTTTAGCTCTCATTTTTGGAAAGTAGCATCTCTGTATACATAAGTTGTTTTTTATTTTCGTCTCTATTTCTGTGGGCTCGTTTATGTTCCTTTAATATTTCCTCATTTTGTGTATCTTCGTTTACCAAGTCTTCTACTTTTGTTTGGGTATAACGAATTTTATAATTGGAAAAATGAAGTGGGTAAATTTCCTGAATTTTCCCCATTATTTCTTCGGAGGTAAATATGCCATTTATTACCGAAGGATTTAGGTAACGTTTCATTAGTGCAGTTAGATTTTCTATTGAATAATTTGGTTTAATTATTATGTGCTTATGGTAGGTTGGGAATGGAATTTTAAACTGATAGCTGTCTTCGTCTCCTAGTGAGATCCAAAGTTGATTTTTAAAGGCATTTATGGGTCCTTCTATTGCTGGGATTAGATTGTGAGATGAGCTTTCGTCGGGGTGTGTAGCGACTGATAGGGAATTTATTTCGAATGGTCTTGATAACGTGTCAGCAACTACGTTAGATTTTCCGGGTTTGTATTTAATTTCATAGTTGTACTCTTCCAAAATTGCTTTCCAACGTTTTAATTTAGAATTATTATGATGATGATGATCTGTATGAATAATTACTTTTGCTGTACCATATAGATAATTTCTAAAGGAATTTAGTGCCCAAATTATGGCGAGCACCTCCTTTTCATTTACTGCGTAATTTTCTTCTGCTTTGGCATATTTTGAGGCATCAGTGGTCAGGTCAAACTCTTTGCTATAATCAGGATATTGAAGTACTACATCTTTGGATATCAGGGTGGTCTTTATTTTATTAAATGCTGCCTTCGCTTTTTCATCTAAGTTTATTTGGATTCTCTTTGAACTGCTTTTGGACATTCTTCCTTCTTCGCCTCGAAGTAGGGATGTTAACGGCTTTGCTAACTTAGCATAATCTTTGATAAATCGTCTATAATATCCAGATAGGCCTAAGAAGGATCTTAAGTCCTTGATCGTCTGAGGGTAGGGGAAGTTGGCTATTGCTTGTACTTTGGATGGGTTTGTTGAGATTCCCTCGGAGGATACTACAAATCCTAAGAACTCGACTTGTTTTTTAAAGAATTCGCATTTGTCGACTTGTACTTTCATGTTTGCTTTTGTAAGAGTATCAAAAATTGTATCTATGTGTTCGGAATGTTCTTTTTCATTTTTGCTAAATATAATAATATCATCTATATATACATAGCATATACGTCCAATATGTTCTCTTAGTATGTCGTCCAATGTCCTTTGGAAAATGGATGGGGCATTTTTCAAACCAAATGGCAGTCTGGTAAACTCGTATTTTCCGTTGTTCACGGAAAAAGCTGTCTTCTCCACGTCAGATTCCTTACGAGGAATTTGGTGGAAACCGCTTTTTAGGTCAATCACAGAGAATATTCGGTTTTCTCCTAGCTGAGAGAGAACCTCATTTATTTCAGGTATCGGGTACCTATCTGCAATTGTGACTGCATTTAATTTTCTGTAATCAATAACCATTCGGAATTTCTTTTCGCCTGAAGCGTCGTTTTTTTTGGGTACGATCCAGACAGGTGAGTTGTAGGGTGACCTTGATTTCCGTATGATTCCGTCTTCCAATAACTTTTTTACTTGGTCCTCGACCTCTTGTTTAAGGCTGGTGGGGTATGGGTAGGATTTTGAGTATATGGGTGTGTCGGAAGTAGTACGTATTTCTGCTACTACTTTTGTTGTGTATGTCAATTTTTCGTTTGGTTCTGAGAATAAGTTGCGGTGTTTTTGAGTTATCTGTCTTATTTCGTCTTTACCTATTGTTGTCATTTGTTCGTCTCGAGTTTGTATTGTATTTACGTTCTGTATCTTATACTGTCTGAGATAGATTCTTCTTGTATTTGCTATAAGCATGAAATTTCCTTTGGTATGTATGACTGCTGAGAGTTCTTTTAAGCTGTCGTTCCCTAATATTGCATGGAATGTTTTTAGTGTGGGTAGCAGGAAAAATTTAAGTCTGCAATCTTCTAAATTAAAAAGGTTTAAAAAGGTGTGATGGGTAATTTTTATTCTTCCTCCGACTGAGTTAGCAAAGAAAGGCTTTTCGTTTTCCGTATATTTTTTTACTAAATTGCATTGCATATAATTTCTGTTTGATCCTGTATCTACTAGAATGTTTAGTATGTCGCCGCTCTTCGTCTTACATCTGAAGTACGGTAACGAAGAGCTGTTTAGTCTAAAAAATGTACGTCCGTCAGGTCGTGGGTCTCTTCCATATTGTAGTCTGTCGGCTGGCCGTTATCATATTCGTCATAGTATTGGTCCTCGTAGTTTTGGTCGTTTGTGGTTTTGTCAGAACTAATATGAAAGTTCCTTTGAACTTTCGTGGGGGGGTGGTTTATCATTGATGCGTTTGGTGGGCGTTTACCTGGTTCGTGTAGTGATAGCGATTTTGTGGTAATAGCGATTTTGTGGTTGGTAATAGGGATTTGGTGGTTGGTATCTATTGAATAGGTTTAATTGGTTTTGATTTTGTTGTCTATAGTTTGGATGAGGGTGAGGTATATGGGCTAGTTCGAGGTAGAATCTTAATTGTGAGTTTGTAGGTTGCACATATCTTGGGGTGGGAAGCTGTTGTCTGGGGATAGAAGAATTAAAGGTTTGATTTCTGAGGGTTGGTTGTGGTATCTGATTGTTTGCATGCTGCGCTCTAAAGCTCTGGTTTTCTAGTTTGAGGCAAAGGTGTAGGACCTCTGGAAGGCTCTTCGGCTCTTTTATGCCCAGGAGTCTGGGAAGATCTCCAGAAAGTCCTCTGATGAAGGTATCAAGGGCCTTAGCGCGGTAGTTATCTGTTAATAGATGGACTGCCTCTTCTCCTATTTCTATGCATCCTATTTTATTAAGGATCAGGGATAAATGGCTATAAACTTTCTGGTAGAATTCGTTAATCGTCATTCTTCCTTGAATGAGACACGTCATCTGGTATTCCAGGGTGCCTATAAGTTAAACAGCGGGAGATTGCTGTCCAATCTAAATATGTGTTGTACGATTCAAGGGCTATATCCGCTTTTCCTATTATATAATTTTGTTTCGGATCACATTTAGGATACCGAAGTCTCTAGGAGTGCCTTTTGAGGGTTCGTATATCCTCAAAATACGTTCAACGCTTTTTTTCCATGAACTAAATTCGGAGGCGTTTCCTGAAAATTCTCGTAGTGAACGTACTACGTCAGGAATTTTGTCCATTTCATTCATGTTGTTCCTAAATTGTTCCTCTATTGTTTGGTCTGTTATTATGGGGGGGCTGTTATTGTTAAGGACATTTTGTATAAGATGAGGTCCATTGGATTCTATGGTTTCCCTAATCATATTCCTAATGAGAGTAGCTAAGTCTGGGGAAATTTGGGGGTTTGGGGGTGGAGGTGGTGCGACTAGCACTGGTGGCCTAATCAGATTGTTTGGGTTTGCCATAGTTTATTATTTAATACTCGTTCAAAAAAAAGATACAATTTTTACATTAGCAGCAGGTTTTCAGTAAATTAATGTTACGCGATTTAGTATTTTAAATTTAATTATTTTTTCTTTTTTTTCTATTGTAGGATTTAGAAATTTTGATTTGCTGTGGGAATATTCCTCGCTTGAATTTTATTCTTCGCTTTCCGTTTCTTTTATATTAACTATTTTAAAAAATTTCATACTACTTTCGCAATTTCTTTCAGCTAAAATATTATCAAGTTAGGCACGATTTAATTTACATTTTCCAATTTATATTCTTACAGTAATCTCAGCTATGTGAGTTAAATTCTTAAATCTAATGTATTATGTTATATTATATAATCTATCGTATTCTTACAGTAGTCTCAGCTGCATTCGGGTGCCGGCAAGTGTGCTTGGTCCTGTTTTCCGTGGGTACTGAGGGGCACTAGGCTTGCTCCTTGCTGATGACGAAGTTGTTGTCCGGGCTGGCTTTGTCTGGCTTGTCGTTGGGGCGTCGGGGAAGTTCCACGTTCCCTTTCACGCCGCTTTATGTTGATTTCTTCTTCAAAGTTTTTTTTGTGGCACTTTATCTTGTAGCTTTTAGAAAAAATTTTGTGGCACTTTATTTCTGTAGTTTTTAGAAAAAATTTTGTGGCACTTTATTCTTGTAGCTTAGTGGCACTTTATTTCTGAAGTTTTTAGAAAAAATTTTGTGGCACTTTATTCTTGTAGCTTAGTGGCACTTTATTTCTGAAGTTTTAGAAAAATTTTGTGGCACTTTATTCTTGTAGCTTAGTGGCACTTTATTTCTGTAACAACTTTCGCGAGACGCTGCCAAGCTTATTTGACTCGGGCGCCAGTTATCGTCCGGAAAATTGGACGATGGAAGAAAAACACAATTTTCTTGGTCGAAAGACCTTTATTCTGTAAATTCCAACTTACAACTCAAAGCTTAATTACTAAATCTGTCCTTAATATAGCTTATTTCTACCTGTGTCAGCATTTTTGACAATTGCTTTACATCGGCGCATGCCGGATGTTTATTGCTTAAACTAATATTTATTGATTTTGCTGATCGAAGTGTCAGTATATTTGGATATTGTGATTTTTATTGCTAAAGCTAGTTTCAGCATTTTTGACAATTGCTTTACATCGGCGCATGGCGGATGTTTATTGCTTAATCCTGCAGTAGTCGCGCGGTCTACTTATGTAATCCACCATTGTTAAATTTTAATTTTTTTGAAAATCGTGCATCGATTTCATCGGAGATTTTTGCTACTTGTCACTAACAAATAGAGAGTCACTCTCAGTGTTCCGCGGTTAATTGTCGCATGCAGTTGTGTCGCTAGAGGTTCGTGAGATTCATGGTCTACGTATGTATGCCGCGCGACCGATTACGTAAGTATTTTAAATTAGGTTTTATGCTAATAGCTAGTTATACTTTGTAAAAAAAAGTGGACTTTTGGCATACTTTTTCATTTTACAATTTTGTGGAACTTTTCTGATAATATTTACATATGTATGCTACTCTGCTGAAATGACTTTGGACAAACAACTCTTGTCCTTCAGAGGGCGTTGTTCTTTCCGGCAGTATATTCCAAGTAAATCTGCTAAGTATGGACTGAAAGTTTTTGCACTTGTAGATGTTCATTACCCATACACCTATAACTTAGAAATTTACGCCGGCCCGAAGGTCCATTTCGGTTAAGCAATGAGAGATTTGATATCGTGATGAGAATGGTGCAACCAATTTTGAATAGACATATCAATATTAATATGGACAATTGGTTTTCCTCTCTGAAAATAGCAAAACAATGATTTGATAATGGAATTACAATGATTGCTACCGTTCGAAAAGATAAAAGAGAAGTTTCCCGGGAATTTAGAATAGCTAGAGGCAATCCAATATGCTCCTCAAAATTTGGATTTCACTCTCCATATACTCTGGTTTCTTATGTACTAAAAGCCAACAAAGTGGTAATAGCCATGTCTACAATGCACAACGATACAGCGATTGATTCTGGCACCGGAGATCAACGAAAGCCGGAAATAATAACATACTATAATACTAAAAAATTGCGTTGATCTGGTTGACAAGATGTGCTCTCTTTATGACGTATCTAGGAATTCGAGAAGGTGGCCGCTGACTAAGTTCTATAATCTTGTAAACCTCAGTGCTCTCAAAGCATTATGCATTTACACTGCAAACAGTAACTATGAATCTGTCAAAAGGCGTGATTTTCTCATAGACTTAGCCTTGTCTTGGATGAAACCACTGGCTCACCAAAGATTAACACTTACCACGCTACCTAGAACACTGACATTTAAAAGAAAAGACTTCCTGGACCTTCCACAAGTTGTAACTCATCAAGGTCCAACGCACAATAACTACGTCGGTCGTTGCTACGATTGTGGAAGGGCCCGTAATAAAAGCACCCGTAAAGTGTGTAACGCTTGCAATAAACGCATTTGTTCTGATCATTCCAAGACTGTATGTTCGTCATGTTTCGAAAACAATTAAAACATCTCAACATCTTCTGGTTATTTTATATATATTTTATACTTTTGTGAAGTATCTTAATTTTTTTGTTAAAAAATGAAGTTTTGGTTTTTATTTATTTTATCTAAGAACAGAAAGTTTATTTATGTTATTTCGCAAATAAATTAAACAAGAACAAGAATATTTAAAACAAAAGCAATGGAAGAATTAAATATTTATCTTTTGTATTTTTAATTTTAAAATGGATTACATATGTAGACCGCGCGACCAATTACGCCAGTTTCAGGGGCGCGACTACTGTAGGGTTAAACTAATATTTATTGATAAAGCTAATTTTGCTGATCGAAGTGTCAGTATATTTGGATATTGAGATTTTTATTGCTAAAGCTAGTTTCAGCATTTTTTACAATTGCTTTACATCGGCGTATGGCGGATATTTATTGCTTACATTGTTGCGTTTGTTTATTCAGCATCTGGGATGTCGCAATTGTATTACGGGTATGGCTATAACTTAAGTGGTGCTAACTTATACCATACATACATATGTATGCATATACATAAATAATAGTACTACAAAATATTTAATAAAAAAATCCTACAAAAATAAATAATAACGGTATCAAAATATTACCAAAGCATCAAAAGCTACATATGCTACATTTGTGCGTACATGTTTGTGCATATGTAAGTACCTACTAACAGTTTATCAAGAATGAGTTCTGACATTGGAAATAAATTCTATTTTTCAATTTCAATAGAAAAAATAGAACTCTTAATTTATCTTTGACTTTTTTTGTATTGATTCATATTTATTCACAGCATTTAACGGGAATTTATAACAAAAACTTCAAATTCTGTGCAAAAACAACTACTAAAGAAACAAAAACAATTACATTCAGTATATAATGTAGAACATGTGCATGTATGTATGTATATAAATATTTTCTTCATATGTGCATATGTTTACCATACGCTTGTTCAGTGGCTAGGCAAAGAAAAATCGACACCGCACTTGATTCGTGTTGTTTTCTTACGAGCAAAGACATCGTTCTCACCAATTACATCTCGTCAAGATGTTTTCCTTTCCTCTTCGTTTCACACGAGCGCCGGCATTATATTGTTCCGAACAGGGAACTTTGCGAACCGACTGGCAACAGTAGCGAGCGATTTAGATGCCAAACCCAAAAATGAATTCGTCTTATGCTGAAAACAGTGAAGCCCGTAAACTGAATTCCGACTCAGCTGTTTCGATCAAACTAATGAGAACCCCATGTAAACGAAAAGTTCCTTCCTTCCGCATCGTAGTACCGTAGATTTTATTTCACGATTATTAAAAAAATTCCGTAATTCCGACCCAGCTGATTGTTCACACAGTGTGGCCAAGCAGTACATTTCGAAATCATTTACAAAATAAACTTAGAAATATGATAATTTTTGTTAAAATAGCTTAAAAATACTGTTGAATAATGTTAATTATAGATAAATGAACTATTTGCATTTGTTGGTTTTTGGCTTTGGTTTATTAAACAATGAAAAATTGTAACTGATAACGCGAATGTGTGAAAAAGTGTGTAAGCAAAAATATCAATGGCAACATTGTGTAGATACAACCAAACACATACACACACAAACCGATGTATTGTGTAAATATGTAATTAAAAGAACGCAGTTGTTTTCGGGGGTGAGTTTTTGTGCACGGTAAGGGCATGCGGTAAGGGATTCCGTGCGGTCTTCACTGTTTTCAGCATTAGCGGCGACAGCAGATGGCGATACAGAACTCGGCAGAAGATACGAGCTGCCAGATCAAGAAATTCTTCTTCTTCTTAATTGGCGCGATAACCGCTTACGCGATTTTGGCCGAGTTTAACAAAGCGTGCCAGTCGTTTCTTTCTCATGCTAACCGGCGCCAATTGGACTCACCAAGTGAAGCCAAGTCCTTCTCCACCTGATCTTTCCAACGCAGAGGAGGCCTTCCTCTCCCTCTGCTACCACCAGCTGGTACCGCATCGAATATTTTCAAAACCGGAGCGTTTGTATCCATTCGGATGACATGACCCAGCCAACGAAGCCGCTGGATCTTTATTCGCTGCGCTATGTCTATGTCGTCGTAAAGCTCATACAGCTCATCGTTCCATCGTCTGCGATATTCGCCGTTGCCAACGTGCAAAGGTTCAAAAATCTTACGCAGAATCTTTCTCCCGAACACTCCAAGCGTCGCTTCATCGGATGTTGTCATCGTCCAAGCTTCTGCGCCATACATTAGGACGGGCATGATGAGAGCCTTGTAGAGTGTTAGTTTTGTTCGTCGAGAGAGGACTTTACTGCTCAGTTGCCTACTTAGTCCAAAGTAGCACTTGTTGGCAAGAGAGACTCTACGTTGGATTTCAAGGCTGACATTGTTATCGGTGTTAATGCTGGTTCCTAAATAGACGAAGTCTTTTACAACCTCGAAGTTATAACTGTCTACAGTGACGTGAGTGCCGATACGCGAGTGCGCCGACTGTTTGTTTGAAGACAGGAGGTACTTCGTTTTGTCCTCGTTCACCACCAAACCCATTCGCTTTGCCTCTTTATTTAGTTTGGAGAAGGCAGAACTCACAGCGCGGTCGTTAAGGCCGATGATGTCAATATCATCGGCATACGCCAACAATTGTACGCTCTTATAAAATATTGTGCCTGAGCGATTAAGTTCTGCGGCTCGTACGATGCTCTCCAACATCAGGTTAAAGAAGTCACACGACAGCGAGTCACCCTGTCTGAAGCCTCGTTTGGTATCAAACGGCTCGGAGAGGTCCTGCCCAATTCTGACGGTGCTGCTGGTATTGAGCAACGTCATCTTACATAGTCGTATTAGTTTTGCGGGGATACCAAATTCAGACATAGCGGCATAGAGGTAACACCTTTCCGTACTGTCGAATGCAGCTTTGAAGTCGACGAAAAGATGGTGTGTGTCGATTCTCCTTTCATGGGTCTTTTCCAAGATTTGGCGTATTGTGAATATTTGGTCGATGGTAGACTTTCCAGGTCTGAAGCCACACTGATAAGGTCCAATCAGTTGGTTGACGGTGGGCTTCAGCCTTTCACACAGTACGCTCGCTAGAACCTTATAGGCGATATTTAGAAGACTAATCCCGCGGTAATTGGCACAAATTGCAGGATCGCCCTTCTTATGGATTGGGCAGAGCACACTTAAATTCCAATCGGCAGGCATGCTTTCATCCGACCATATTTTGCATAGGAGCTGATGCATGCACCTTACCAGCTCCTCGCCGCCATGTTTGAATAGCTCAGCCGGCAGTCCGTCGGCGCCCGGGGCCTTGTTGTTCTTCAGCCGTGATATTGCTATTCTCACCTCGTCATGGTCGGGTAACGGAACGACAATTCCGTCGTCAACGATTGGGGTATCGGGATCTTCACATTCTCTATGACATGCGCAGCTGTCACCGTTTAACAGGTTCGAGAAGTGTTCCCTCCATAATTTAAGATTGCTCTGTACGTCAGTCACCAGATCGCCGTCTTTGTTCTTACAGGACAACGCCCCGGTCTTAAAACCTTCTGTAAGCCGCCGAACTTTCTGGTAGAATTTTCGGGCGTTGTTCCTATTGGCCAGCATCTCAAGCTCCTCGCACTCACGTATTTCGGCCTCTCATTTCTTCTGTCGGATAATAGGTCTCTCTTCCTTTTTCAGCTCTCTGTAGCGATCCCACATGGCTCGCGTTGCGCCCGATCGCAGCGTGGCTCTATAGGCAGCATCCTTTCTTTCTGCGGCAGCATGACATTCCTCGTCGTACCAATTGTTTTTTCGGGCTCGCCGGAATCCGATTTCTTCTTCGGCGGCGGTACGTAGGGAACGAGAAATGTTGCTCCATTGCTCGCGCATGCCGGTTTGTTGGGCAGTGCTCTCCGAGAGCAGGAGTGAGAGTCGAGTGGCGAATCTTCTGGCTGTCTGTTGTGATTGCAGCTTTTCGATGTCGAACATTCATTGCGCAGGTAGATGTACGTTTTTTGCTGCACAGAGGCGGGTGCGCAGTTTGGCTGCAACAAGGTAATGATCCGAGTCGATGTTGGGTCCTCGGATCGTACGTACATCTAATACACTAGAAGCGTGTCTTCCATCTATCACAACATGATCGATCTGGTTTCGCGTTTTTCGATCAGGAGACAGCCAGGTAGCTTGGTGGATTTTTTTATGCTGGAATCTGGTGCTGCAGACTACCATGTTTCGGGCCCCGGCGAAGTCGATCAGCCTCTGTCCGTTACCGGATGTTTCGTTGTGCAAGCTGAATTTTGCGACTGTGGGACCAAAAATTCCCTCCTTGCCCACCCTGGCGTTGAAGTTGCCAAGCACGATTTTTATGTCGTGGCGGGGGCAGCGCTCATAGGAACGTTCCAAGCGCTCATAGAAGGAATCTTTGGTCGCATCGTCCTTCTCTTCCGTCGGGGCGTGGGCGCAAATTAGCGATATGTTAAAAAAACGGGCTTTGATGCGAATTGTTGCGAGACGCTCGTCCACCGGAGTGAACGACAGTACTTGGCGACGAAGTCTCTCTCCCACAACAAATCCGACACCGAATTTGCGCTCCTTTACATGGCAGCTGTAGTAGACGTCGCAAGGTCCTATGTTTTTCTTACCTTGCCCTTTACTCTCACGAGGACATCAACCAGCCGGGCAGAGGCACCTTCCCCATTAAGGGACCGGACATTCCAGGTGCATGCCCTCAAATCATATTCCTTATTTCGTTTGCAGGGGTTGTCATCAGTAAAGGCAGTTCTCATCCGAGGCTTTGCAGTTCTTTTCATTGGGGGGGATTTTTAAGTGGCGAGTCCCAAACCCAGCGCACAACCAGCTATCCTGGAATGCTTCGCCTTCTCACGTTAGCTCACTCCCGAACGGGTGTTCGGAAGCTACCCAGAGGATACGTGGGCTAATCCCGGCCGTTGTGAGCTGCTTAAACCATATGTAGAAGAATCGTCCTGGCCACTCCCAAGTGAATGGCGATCAATAACTTTCCCCACTTGCGTGGACTTCTACACATGGAACCATCCTCCAAGATCAAGAAATTACGATAGTTATAAAGCACATGTATGCAAGCAGAGTTGCATGCACATAAAGTGATTCAGTCTTAAGTTGAGAGCGCGAACGTGTAAACGAAAAGTGAGTAGAAAGTAAATTATGTTGCCATTAATTAGTGACTTTTATTGGACAACCTATGGGGTTGGCAGCTATGTAATTGCGGACCTCACTCATAGATGGCTTCAGTTGAATTTTTAAGTTTGCAAACGTAGTACAAATCTAAAACACATTTTTTTAATAGTTGTAAAAAGGTTTTTTGATCGGTTGCGTAGTTTTCGTTTGGCGTTCGTTGAAAAATGGAAAATCGAAAGGAACAGTCTCGTCATATTGTGCATTTTTATTTCCGCAAGGGGAAAACCACATCGCAAGCTCATAAAAAGTCATGTGCTTTTGATGGTGACGAAGCCTTAACAGAACGGCAGTGTCAAAATTGGTTTGCCAAATTTCGTTTAGGTGATTTTTCCCTCAAAGATGAAAAACACTCTGCTCGTCCAGTTGAAGTTGATGACGCGCTAATTCGATTAAAATCGTCACAGTACAACACGTGAGATTGCAAAGAAGCTTCATGTATCACACACATGAATTGAAAATCACTTAAACCAACTTGGCTATGTTCAGAAAGTCGATACATGGGTTCCTCATGAACTGAAAGAAACGCATTTAACGCAAAGCATTAACACCTGCGAGAAACCTAATGAAAATGATCCATTTTTACAACCACTGATAACTGGCGATGAAAAATGGGTTATTGACAACAATATGAAGCGGGAAAGATCGTGGGGTCACCAGATGAACCAACCCTATCAAAAACAAATGCTGATATTCATCAAAAGAAGGTTTTGTTATCAGTTGAACTCTTACCATCCAACCGAACGATCAATTCTGATTCATTGAACAACTAACTAAATTAAACAGTTAACATTAAGCAGTTGAAGAAAAGCGGCCCGAATTGACAAATCGATAAAGTATTGTATTCCATCATAACAATGCAAGGCCATACACATCTTTGGCCACTCGGCAAAAATTATTGGAGCTTGTTTGGGATGTTTTGCCGCATCCACCATATAGTCTTGACCTTGCACCATCAGATTACTTCTTGTTTCGATCTTTACAAAGCCTCTTGAATGGTAAAAATTTCAATAATGATGATGATGTCAAATCGTACCTGATTCAGTTTTTTGCTAATAAAAACCAAAAGTTTTATGAACGTGGGATTATAATGCTGCCTGAAAGATGGCAAAAGGTCATTGACTAAAATGGGCAATACAGTACAGAATAAAGTTATTTGGTTCCATGAAAAAATTGTGTTTGATTTTCTAAAAAAATTCGTAATTACTTAGTTACTAACCCAATAGTTATTGAACTCAAAGGAATTATTGCGAGAGATTAATTTGGATTTTAAAGTAACAAAACTCGTAACAATGTGCTCGTTTGCTAAAAATTGAGTGATTTTGATTCTATTTCATTACTTACTCAGTGGATAAATATGACTTGTAATGAATGTTTATCGGCTTTATTAACCAAAGGCTTACATGATAAAGCTCTTGGAATTAGTTTCGAATTCCACAATTGTACTTGTGTTTTTGTTTTGATGATCATTTTCATTCCAATGTAATAATCTGCAACAATTTATTTCACTGTATTTCGAACTTTTTTCCTTGAAAAAATGCAATTGTGCACGATAAGCTTCTGTGATTCTATTTAAGGTTATGCCGATTAAAAAATCTAAATAATAAGGCATATACAATTTTAAGAAATCCAATAGCTTAGGTCTCTCAAAAAGGATACCATATGAAAATTTCAAAGAAGTCTCCGACACCAATTCTTTGATTCTAGAGTTGTTTTTAATTCAGTAACTAACCTTGAAATTTCTTCTGATGGCATTTCTTTGGCAATCTCTCACCTCAAATCTATTATAGTTACACTACTCATCTCGAAGATTTTGCTCAGATATTTTAAAGGCTTTTTTAATGTTATCTGCAATCACTTATCCTTGTTATAGACAATTTATCTTGAACATGAAGTTTTTCAATTACACAAATATTTAAGTCTGGTGAACCCAATATTATTGCCAACTACAGGCCAGTTGCCAAACAATGTATCTTCGCTAAAATGGTACACCAACACGCACTACTTTTTTTTAAATTATTACGAATCAAATTGTTAATGCTCTTGAAAACAAATATCAGCTTTATATCGTGTGTACCGATTTTTTAAAGCGTTTGACAAAGTCAGCCAAGTATGCAAGCTCTCTATATTATATACGGAACTGAAGGTAAAGCTCGGAAAGTGGAAGTCGGGAGCACGTTTTTGATTATAATAGATGCTGCAAAATTTAGCATTGTTGTCAGTGAATGATCTGGAATTCCTTCAGGTACTCACTGTGGACCATTCTTGTTTATATTGCTCATAAAAGATTTGTGTTCTGCTAATCATTGTGAAGTGGTGTCGAATCCGTACTATTCGCCGCATTTTATTAAAATTGAAAGAGCTGACTTTTACGAAGAGGGTATTCGGAAATTCTTTGTCATAGAATCTTTACTAGACTTTTTTATAACGTCATAATCATATAAATCATAAAATTTGTTGTGATAAATTATACAATTCTTTTAATTATAGTACTTCATCGCGTGGACTATGGCATGCTCGCTCACTTGTCGAAAAGTCGTATGTAACCAATTATGGCTACAATCCATCAATTGCTATATAAGGGGTTTTCCAATAACAGGTGATATTTTGAATAGCCCGCTATTTCGGTAGATGTCGCTTTGAAGCTGCCATTTTTTTATATTTGACAAGTAGAAACTACGCCATTAATAAAAATGGAACGCTTAAACAACGCACTCAAATTATTAAAATTCACTATAAAAATGGTGAAAATTTGGCAGAGACCGTTTGTAAAACTCCAACATTTTTGGGTCATCGTAAAGCACCTTGTCGGACCGCAATACAGAAGTTGTTGAAAAAATTCGAGCTGTTGGGACAAGTTAGTGATGTGAAGAATAAAACCCGTGTACGACGCTCAAGAACAGCCGAAAATATTGCTGTTGTAGCCGAAAGTGTTGATGAAAACCCAGGTTTGTCCATTCCTTGTCGTTCGTTGGAATTGAATTAGGCATTCCACAAACGTCATTACACCGTATTTTGCATAAAGATTTGTGTCTTAAGGCTTATAAAGTCCAATTAACACAAGAACTCAAGCCGGCTGATCTTCAACAACGTCGTGTCTTTGCTAATTGGGTCGTTGAAATGCATGAAACTGATCCGGAATTCCATCGAAAAATCGTCTTGAGTGATGAGGCCCATTTCTACCTCGATGGCTTCGTCAAAAAGCACAATTGTGGGATCTGGGGCTCAGAAAATTATTGTTGAAAAGCCTCTCTATCCTCAACGTGTAACTATTTGATGCGGTTTATGATCCGGCGGAGTTATTGGACCTTATTTTTTCGAAAATGAAGCTGGAGTAACAGTTACGGTGAATGGATTACACTATCGAGAGATGATTAACGATTTTTTATGACCGGAATTGAATGGTATTGATCTAGACAACGTTTATTTTCAACAGGACGGTGCTACGTGCCACACAAGCAACGAAACCATTGATCTTTTACGGGAATAACACCTCTTATTGAAAAACCCTTTATATACATGTATGTAATAATTATGCGAACCTGATGCCACTTTATCTAGATTTAAATTAAATTATTTATTATGTAAAATTACTTATTGTCTGTAAGGATAGATTGTACACTGAATAAATTAATAATTATATAACCATCACTGACCTATTTTACTCCAGCTAAAAGAAGAGAGAATCTCAATAGTACTGCTAACAAACATTTCCATATTAGGAACAGTATCAAGACAATCATAGCGATCTTGGCAATACTTCTTCCAAGTGTATTTAAATCTCCTGAATAATGGAATTTTGAAACCACTTGAATGGATTAAATCTTTTCTTATTTCTATTATTGATCCGGATAATAATAAAAACATTTTACCTGTTATGTCGGCTGGGTTGACTGCTGCTAACAACAATATCAGGTCCTATTATGACGCGCTCGAAGGTCTAAGCGAACGGAAGGGAAGTCTTTCCCGCTGCCGTTAACAAATTTCAATTTGCTGTTAATAATGTTATTGCCAATCGCGAGGATAACGGTGCTATAAAGTCTGCGCTGCTTATAAAAACTTGCTACGACATAGCTGCGCATGCCGTAACTACGAATAATTTTTAACCTAATACTGAGCCACTGGAAAGATGGTGCACATCATAGTAATTGGTACGCATCGAATTTATGCAGATTTAAAAAAGCTGATTGGGGGGAATTTACCCCAGTGTGTAGTTCACGTACTTTTTTATCATATACAGTTAACATCAAAAGAAAGTGAAGACCATATAATGCAACTAACTAAATAACTATTAATTCACTAACTTATTTTTATGAATTTGCTATTTTTTCGTACTTTTACTACTTTATTTTTAGTTTATATAGCTTTCTGAATTCGAAGATAGTTTTTCTATATTTTTTTTCTCTAGAATGCAAAGACTATTTCTGATAAAAAATGTATTTATGTGAATAAAATTCAAGTATGTTATTACTTATATTATCTGAAATCTTTGAATAAATTTAATTAAAAAATTGATTTTACATTTATTTTATCTAAGTACTCACGTTTGTGGAAAAAGTTTATGAATGGGACGTGTCGTTTACGTCAAAAAAAAAATAATACCCAAGGTTAATAAAGACTCTGGTCCGTACAATAAGTTAGTTAAAGAAGACACACCGACTGTAGATTTAAGGAGAGTTATCTTTAAATTAGGTGAGCCGTCTTTGTTCTCTGTTCATTCAAGTCTGAAATGTGGCCATATGCGACGGATCTACGACAACCGGTTAAGGATCTATTTTCACAATATATTTGGCATGCGCACTAAAAGGGATATTTTACATTCGTTTGGATTTTGGCATTCAGGCTGCTTCTCTGGTCAACTCTGCGTTCTAGGTAATTTCAACCCACCTAACATTAATTGGCCGCCGCCGTGGCCGAATGGGTTGGTGCGTGACTACCATTTGGAATTCAGAGAGTGAACGTCGGTTCGAATATCGGTGAAAGATCAAAAAATTCAGAAAAAGTTTTTTCTAATAGCGGTCGCCCCTCGGCAGGCAATGGCAAACCTCCGAGAGTATTTCTGCCATAAAAAATATCTGCCGTTCGGAGTTGGCTTGAAACTGTAGGTCCCTCCACTTGTGGAAAAACATCAAGACGCACACCACCAATAGGAGGAGGAGCTCGGCCAAACACCCAAAATGGGTGTACGCGCCAATTATATATATATATATGTACAGGGTGGGGCAAACTCGATTCCCTAATGTAAACTGGCCATAATTTTTGACGTAGACGTAAATGCGGCTTAAAGTATGACATTTTAAAAAGTAGACGTCAGTAGAATTCTAACCATGTCGCAGTATACACCTGTCGAACGTTCTGAAATCGTCGAACTTTACATTAAGAATCAGAACTCAATTATTCTGACTCAACGCGCGTTTCGTGCAAAATTTCCTCGGAAAAAAGCACCTGATCCTAAGACAATTCGTGCATTATATGCTAAATTTAAATCTACTGGTATTCTCAGTAATGTGCCACGTCCAATTATACACCGCAGAGCTAGATCAAACATCAATATCACCATTGCACAGGAGCTTTTACAGGAAAATCCAAATCTTTCGACTGAACGCGGTGCTCAGGCTTTGGGCATCAGTAAAAGGTCAATGCGACGTATTTTACGGATCGATTTGAAGTTGTTTCCGTACAAGATCCAAACTGTGCAACAATTGAATCCACAAGACTACCCTAGACTATTTATTTATTGAACGTAATGTTTCCAAGTCGATTAGTGTCAAAAAAAGGTGATTTTGACTGGCCGCCGCGTTCACCTGACTTAACTGCTCCCGACTTTTTTCTGTGGGGATATTTGAAGGGAAAGGTTTACACTAACCAGCCGAAGACACTTACAGTTTTAAAAGAAAATATTCGACAAGAAATTGCAGCCATAGGACCAGATACATTAAAAAAAGTCATGGAAAATGCAAAAAAACGAGCTCAACTTTGCGTTAAAGAAAAAGGCAAACATTTGCGTGACATCATATTTCACACATAGTGTAATCGAATTCTATCGATTAACATTAGTTAACAAAACCGATTAAACTTAAATCTGTTGTATATTTTTCACATAATATGAAAAAAAAAATAGGGAATGGAGTTTGCCCCTCACTGTATATATAACATTAATTGGTGTAGTAGTCAACTGGATTTAGTTTTATAGGGCATAACATCGTTCAACTTCATGAATTATAATTACTTCAGTTTAATATTAGATCTAAGTTTAAAAAGAGTTAACAGTTTTGTTAATTTATTGAATAGAGCTTTAGATCTTGTATATGTATGTGACTGATAATCTGAATTACACTATTGAAAAATATACTATATTATCACAATTATTCCTAAGGGAAATAATTATATACCTAGGTATATCATTATATATTTGCCTTTACAGGCTTGGTTCAGGTCCTACTAACAACATATTATCTTTCAATGATGCACTGTGCGATTTTTGTGACTTTTTAAGCTATGATTTATTATTTCATATTAATAATGATAATATGTTTACCAACAAAAATATCTTTAATTTCCGTTCATCTTTTAGATCTTATGTTATTTGAACGTTGCTTACAAATCATTCCACGTAAAAGACGGAAATTGCCTTAATATTCAAAACATTTCCAATAGCGTAAAAATCTTAAAAACAAATACTATATTACATAAATTTCAAATCCTTCTTAAAGAAATTTAATTCATTAAATAAAATACTATACTATTACATATATGTAACATATTATAATAAATAAAAAAAAAAATAAATAATTGGCGCGTACACTTCTGTTAGGTGTTTGGCCGAGCTCCTCCTCCTATTTGTGGTGTGCGTCTCGATGTTGTTCCACAAATGGAGGGACCTACAGTTTCAAGCCGACTCCGAACGGCAGATATTTTTATGAGGGGCGACCGCTATTAGAAAAATGTTTTTATTACTTTTGCTTTCACCGAGATTCGAACCAACGACCTCTCTGTGAATTCCGAATGGTAATCACGCACCAATCTATTCGGCTACGGCGGCCGTAACATATTATACGTTATATTATATTATATATATAGTACATATTTAATTGGCGCTAAAGCTCTTTTTTTTGGTGTTTGGCCTATGTTACGATTGATGTTGTTCCAGACATCGAGGAACCTACAGTTTTAAGCCAAAACCGACAGGCAGATATTTTCTATGAAGATCTTTTTCATGGCAGAAATACACTCGGAGGTTTGCCATTGCCTGCCGAGGGGCGACGGCTATTAAAAAAGCTATTTCTATCATTGTGAGGCTTCATGTACGGAGATTCGAATCTACGCACTTCCGAATGGTAGTTTCGCTCCAACCCATGCGGCTACGGCGGCCGCATATATACAGGGTGGGCCAAATAAGACCTACTAATGTTAAGCATAAATAACTTTTTTATCTTTTGACATATTTATTTTTCTCTTTTTGTAGGTTATAATTGAATTGCTGGAAATTTATTATGGAACCCTACAGTACAACACAACGCGTTAAAATTATCGAGTTTTTCTATTCTTGTCCACGATCAATTGTTTTAACGTAGCGTAAATATCGGCATATGCCGGATGAAGCGCATTTCCATTTAAATGGTTATGTCAACAAACAAAACTGTGGATTGTGGAGCTCTGAAAATCCAAGTGCAACACACCAACATCAGTTGCACCCATCTAAATGCACTGTTTGGTGCGGTGTTTTGGTTACTAGAGTTATCTTCGAAAATGATGATGAAACGCCGGAATCGATTTCAGGAGCTCCTTACAGAACATTGATTAAACAATTTTTGCGGCCAATGGCGGTGCAGTATCCTAATTCGTGGTTTCAATGAGATGGAGCAACTGCGCATACTGCTAGGCGACCTGCTGCGTGAAATTTTCAAAAATTCAGATTTCTCTTGGCCACCTCGTTTGCCAGATTTGACTGCGCCCGACTTCTTTTTATGGGGATATTTAAAAGGCAAAGTGTATGTTAATAAACCAGAGACTATTAGACAGCTGAAGCAAAATATTCGAGAGGAAATACTGAGCCTTCAACCAGAAACATTATGTGGTGTAATGGCAAACGCGTTAAATAGAGCCAATCTTTGTATCGAGAAAAATGGTGGACATTTGTCTGATGTAATATTTCATATATAATTTCCATAAAATAAAATCAATGTGTGTATAAAACAATTAACCAAAATAAATGATTATTGCAGAAGCTATTTGTGTTTAACATTAGTAGGGCTTATTTGGTCCATCCTGTATTCTTGTAAAGCATATCCTTGAAGATTGCTACACTTCCTATGACTGCCAGTTGAATATTAATTATCGGTTTCCTTTGGGGATCTTATCTTATCTTTTGTGATGTTATCAAAGATGCTATTAACGTAACCATAACCTGTCCTTACAAATACGGGCTTGTCGCTGTTAGATCACAACTTCCAGTCTCGCTATATTTAGTGAATATTGCTTAGAGTCCTTTTCTTCTTAAGTAATAAACTTGTTTGTATGGTTTTCTCTCAGCCTTTCTGCATTGGTCAGAAGTGTTTTTTTCTTTCGAAAATTCCTCCTTTACACAGGTGTAGCGGCCAAATTCGCTATGAAATTTGCCTTTTCTTTGCCGCCTTGACCTTCATATCTTGGTATCCATTGGTGATATTATTTAGGTTTGGTATTATTATAGGCCGCCGTAGCCGAATGGGTTGGTGCGTGACTACCATTCGGAATTCACAGAGAGAACCTAGGCTCGAATCTCGGTGAAACACCAAAATTAAGAAAAACATTTTTCTAATAGCGGTCGCCCCTCGGCAGGCAATGGCAAACCTCCGAGTGTATTTCTGCCATGAAAAAGCTCTTCATAAAAAATATCTGCCGTTCGGAGTCGGCTTGAAACTGTAGGTCCCTCCATTTGTGGAAAAACATGAAGACGCACACCACAAATAGGAGGACGAGCTCGGCCAAACACCCAAAAAGGGTGTGCGCGCCAATTATACACATATATATATTGGTATATTATTATTATTTTTTTTTTTTTTTGGGGTGTAGAGCAGATCGCCTCCGCGTGGTGCACCCTGGATAGCGCCAAATGATCTGCGGCCTTAACGGCCTTTTTGACAACCTGAACGGTGACGACCCTTGCATTCGTCTTTGGACTAACCCTTCCTTTATTTTTTTTTTTACGGTTTGGAATATTCTGACCCCTGTGCTGGTGGTTAACGCATTCTGCCACCTGAGTATGTTATGGTGAAACTTAACAGAAATGGCTGGTGGGCTAATGTCGTGACCGCCCCCGTCCCGTTTAAACCTTGGCAGGCCTCGGAGTACGTCCCAAACCCGTCGGCATTGGGTTGGCGGTGTAGGTGCGGTTGAGTCTTTGCGTCCGTCTTTGCGTCCGGTCTGGCTCTGAACGCATGCCTCATGAGGGCATGCATCAACCCTCGCATGGCCTCCCTGCTGCGGCATAGACAACCATGGGACCTCTAAGGGACGACTACACCTCACGGGCTTTGGATAGCGGCTTCGAGAGGGGACCCAGTTAAAAATAAACATTAATAGGAATACAAGCACAACAAAACAAATACCAAAAACTTCAGGTGGTAGCGGGAACTCGGAGCCGAGTCGTAGGACGGAAGAGGTGAAATCGCCTCCTCGCAAATTCTTCATGGGTACAGCCTCGGGGGCTGAGGTTCCCAGTGGCAGCAAAACGTCGGAATCGACTAGTAGGGTAGAGCATAAGGGGAACGCTGAGGGGAAGTCGGAACCGACTTCCAACACGAACTTGGGGGTCACAAGCGGGATCCCGCTTATGGTAGGTAGGGGACTACAGGCGGAACCGTCTGCGTTTCCTAATTTAGCGGAACTGGATGGGGTGGCCAGTACCAGTAAGGGGTCCTCCCTCAGTTTTCCGGGGGCTTCGGGGTTGCCTCTTGGGGACGCCCTGTTAAGCCTAAATGGCAGACAGGGCAAAGCAAACGGCTCTTCTCCGACCTTCGTCTCGCTACCAAAATCCTGGAACGCTATGGCGACCAAAATGTTCCTCAGGTATCTGAGAAACATTCTCAGACGCTCGAGTGGGCCAGGAAGTTTCTGCGTGAGGCGGGAAAAGGGAGTGAGTGCGCCACAAGTGGATTCGGGGATAAAGAAGCAACGATCCCAGGAAAAGGACGCTTCCCTCGAAAAGATACCCAGGACTGACGGCGGTCTGCCCAAATCATTTAGCGAAGTCGCTAAACAGGCAGACTAGATCACTCTTGGAGTCATGGACAGCGGTAGGGAGGACGGAGCCATTTCCAGGGAGGGATAGAAGAAAGTAGCGCCCGCCATCTCCGCCGTCTTCATGAGGGTAGTAAGGGAAAACTCTGGACCCCCCTTGCTGTGAGTGTGTAGGAGGGCACTACGGCACGTTCAAAAGAATAATTTGCGCTCACGAGCGGTCGGCTACTATGTACAGGGCGGCAGTAGCCTTGGTAGGAGAGGTATGGAAGGGAGCTAAGCTGAATGCGGTGGGCAAAACGGATCTACCTATGCGTTCGCGGGCACGTATCTGGCACCCCTCCGAACCGTCTACTTCAGAGGAAATGGAGGAAATCCTCCGTTACTGCAACCCGAAACTCCCCACGCACAATTGGAAGGTGGTTAAGATGGAAAGGACTGAGGGATCTTATCGGCAAGCGCTGATTGTGCTGAATGCGGAATCTCTCGGTCCTCTCGCTGAAACAAAGGGGGTTATCGGCTACGGTTTCGAAAAGGTAGTCCTTAAGGTCTACCAAAGCGATACCAGGGCGGATGCCTCTGCACATCCGGAGGTGCTGGAGGGAGAAGGGCACAGAATTGAGGAAACTCTTGTGGCCATGGAGATAGACTCCGTCACGTCGGAGACTGCCAGTGCTGGTGACGCCCCCTCACAACCAGGGTCCGTCATAAGCATCGGGGCATTCTTCGACAGGGCGGAGGAGGAGAGGCTTCTGGCCTCGGAGAGTGAGGACACCGACCTTGGGGTGCTGGAGAGGATTCTCGAAGATGATTATTCTTCAGATAAATCTTCAGCACTCTAAGGCGGCGTCCGTCAATCTACTGCTCCACCTTGAACAAGGTGGAACTGATATAGTTCTGATCCAGGAGCCGTGGCTGAGCAGCAGCGGTATTTCTGGACTTAGGTAAACCAAGATCTTGTATGCTCATCAGGAAGGAACTAAATGCATTTATTTTGCCTAATTTAAACTCCCACCATACCTGTAGGGGGAATTTCCAGCATAAATGCAAGAGGTGAGTCACTTTTTGATTTTATTTTAAACGAAGATTTGTTTATTTGCAACAGGGGTAAGGACCCCACTTTCATTACCACAACCAGGAAAGAGGTGCTGGATCTTACTCTGGCTTCCTCCTCGTTGTTACACCGAATCTCTGACTGGAGGGTGCTTAACACCCACTCTTTCTCGGATCAGAGGTATATTCAATTCTCTCTCACCGAAACGCGTCCAAAAACACCCTCCTACAGAAATCTGAGGAGAACAGACTGGGACACGTACGGCAGGAATCTGCTGAACCTTCTCCACGAAGCACCCAGGGAAAATTTAGATCTCTCGGAGGGAGCGATCGATGACCTGGTGGAGATCTTTACCTCAGTCTGTAATAAGGCTCTCAAAAGCTCCTGTCCACTTAGACCGCACCCTAAGCATGAGAAAGCACCTTGGTGGACAGCTGAGCTTTCTGAGCTTAGGGCTTCGTGCAGACGCCGCTTTAATATGGTTAAAAGAATTAAGTCTCCTTCAAGATGGGAACTGTATTAAGTAGGGTTAGGAATCTATAAGTCCGAAATTGGGAAGGCCAAGAGGGACTCTGGGAGAAACTTCTGTGGAAGCGTGGAGGGCTGTCACGAGTCTTCAAGACTTAGACGAATTCTCACGAGGGGTTCGCCCCCCTTGAGATACCTGAGGGATGAATCCGGACGTTGGGCGATGAGCGGCGAGGAATCACTAAAAATGCTTCTCGACGCTCATTTTCCGACGAATCCGGTATCTAGCAGCATCAGCCTGGGAGGTACACCAATCTGTCCTCAGTACTGGGATTGGCTGCTGGATGAGCACCGCTTGGCTTGGGGTCATTGGCTCCTTTGGGCCCTTCAAGTCGCCTGGTCCTGATGGCATCATACCTGCCTAACTTCAGCAATCTGCGGAGGTGTCATGCCGCTGGCTGGGCCCTATCTATGCGAGCTGCATGACCAGGGACTATATACCGGGGCCTTGGAGGGCGGTGAGGGTTGTATTCATACCCAAGGCCGGCAAAAGCTCACATGACTCGCCCAAGGATTTTAGGCCAATCAGTCTCTCATCTTTCTTGCTGAAAGCCCTTGAGAGGTTGATTGACCTATACATAAGAAGCGGAATTCTTCGGGGGCGTTTGTCGTATACCCAACATGCTTACTGCAGGGGCAGATCAGTGGAATCTGCCCTGCACACAATTGTTAAAGACATTGAGGAATCTCTATATAAGAAACAACTCGCAGTTGGCGCCTTCCTCGACATCGAGGGGGCTTTTAACAACGTTCTCCCGGAGGCAATCATTAAGTCTCTGGGTAGGCTGGGGGATGGAACCAACCTTTCCAGGTTTATTTACAGAATGCTCAGCGACAGAACGGTCGTGGAAGAGTGGGGCGGCGTCTCTCTCCGCCGGCAGGTGAGCAGGGGCACGCCGCAAGGCGGTGTTCTCTCACTATTTCTCTGGATCATTGTTATCAATGACTTGCTGGAGGAGCTGGTGAGGAGAAGCTGTAGGGTGATTGCCTACGCGGACGATGTGGCATTAGTTGTTAGAGGAAAGTTTATGGATACCCTGTACGATTTAATGCAGGGGTATCTGAACGTAGTTGTTCGATGGGAAGCGGACTGCGTCTAATCGGTGAATCCTCTTAAGATGGAGCTCGTTCCTTTCACGAGGAAATATAAAATACCCAGACCTCAACTCCCTTCGATGGGGCGCTCCGCTGGTGCTTTCTGGCAAGGTGAAGTACCTAGGTCTAATCCTTGACAGTAAGCTAACGTGGAAGCCCAACATTGAGGAAAGAGTAAGGAAGGCAACAATCGCCTTGTATGGATGCAAGGGCGCAATTGGCAAAAGATGGGGACTCTCGCCTAGAGTTGTATTTTGGCTCTATAATACCATAATAAAACCTATCTTGTTATATGGAGTCGGTTTCTGGTGGAATTCACTAGAGAGGACGACATCAGTTAAAAAGCTGGAGAGAGTTCAAAGGCCTGCACTCATTGGAATCAGTGGGGCGCTTCGAACTACTTCCACTCTAGCGCTTAATATAATGTTAAATGTGGTACGTATAGACATCGCAGGCAGAACTGCCGCTGCTCGTACCGCAATCAGACTGAGGGGCTTGGGCTATAAGCTCAATCTCAGCATCCTCAGAAACTTTGAGTTCCTCCCCTCGCCGACGGATCAGTGCGTGCCTTCGCTTAGTCCAAGCGGAACTTTCTCCACCCATATTACATCAAGGGAGAAGTGGACCGGGGACAGCACTTGGAGACAGGGCCTGGTTAACCTGTTCACGGATGGCTCGAAGTTGGACGGCAGGGTTGGAGGAGGAGTTTTCTGCAAAGAGCTCCCCATCGAACTCAAATTCAGGCTACCGGATCACTGCAGTGTGTTCCAAGCAGAGGTGGCCGCAATTAAAGAAGCAGCTGACTGGCTACTTACTTGCGTAATAACTGTTAGGAAGGTAAATATTTACTCCGATAGCCAAGCGGCAATTAGGGCCCATGGTCTCCCTCTCGATTGCATCAGAATTCTTCGATATAAAGATAATTTGGGTACCTGATCACAGTGACATTGCAGGAAACTGCGAAGCCGACGAGTTGGCCAGACAAGGGACCTGTGAGGCGGTGTGCCCGCGAAAGGAGAGGATCGGGATCCCCTTGACAACCTGCGCTCGACTCCTGGAAGGATGGGCTTTACACCAACTCAGCGAGTGCTGGGTAAGTAGACGAACGTGTAGGGTCGCGAAGTCCTTCTGGCCAAGTTTGGATAGGAGACGTTCGAGGGATATTCTGAGGATGACGAATTCTCATCTCTCAAATTTCGTGGGCATCCTCACGGGGCCCTGCCCGCGGGGTACACATGCCGTGAGACTCGGAATCACTTCGAGTCCTTTTTGCGTCAGCTGTATGGAGGATGAGGTGGAATCCCCTCAGTACCTACTCCTCAGCTGCCCAGCTCTCGCGGGACTAAGATTCAAGCATCTTGGCTCACACTTCATTTCTGCGCCTGCTGATATAGCGGGTCTTGATAATAAAAAACTGATGAGCTTCATCAACAGCATAGAGAGGATAACACAACCGCAGACCAGTCACCGTTCATAGTGCACAAACACTCAACCCTCCTCAACCCTTTGGGTAACCATCACTACCTAACCTAACCTATATTATTATTTAGAAGAGGAGTTCGAACTCTCATAATCGGAGAGGCGTCGGGCGGAATGTTTCGTTGGGCCTCTTCCAGCATATGCTGGACTGATGGCGGTAAGGGTGATAGATGAATAGGTTTGGCCACCCGATAGAAAATTGTAAGAGTAGCTTCAGCTGCCAGATCATCTGGGATTTGACAGAAGAATTCCTTTACACGTATTCACACATTCATTGAATCAGTCGTAGCTCAGACGACCACGAAGAAATGTGAATGGGGACTGTGTTGATTTGTGATTTTTCGTATTTCGCCAACACAATCTCAGGTTTTTTGTAAACAAACTGTTGTCATAACTCCGGTTACGTCAGCGAATTCGAAGCAGATTCCTTTAAAGCCGCTAAGAGCAGCTTAACGGTTTGATGCATGATTCAATTATTAAAGGTTTGATCACTAGTGACATTCGATTTTTGACACTCCCTTAGAAAAGGTTGCATTTAAAAATGGGAATAAAGAGGAACAAATTAAATCCTTTTTGGTAAAAATGGTAGCAAAAAAGTATTTTACAGTTTAAAAAAATAATTTTAATTAATATTTGAATATATTAGCGGAAATTCCCAAGTCTAATATTAAAACAAAATATTGTTTGACTTAATCCAAGATTTATTTATTTATTTTGTGAATTAATTGTTAAATTTAAAACCGATCGCGAAGTTGCGAAGCTTCGCCAATGTGAAACTATTTTGTTAAAAATAAATAAATAATTGGCGCGTACAATTCTGTTAGGTGTTTGGCCGAGGTCCTCCTCCTATTTGAAGCGTGTGTCTTGATTTTGTTCCACAAATGGAAGGACTTACAGTTTTAAGCCGATTCTGGCAGATGGTTTTTTTCCATTCTGGTACTGTGCTTTGCTAAGTCTCCTCTGGACACTTCATCCATCCATGGTAAGGTGGGCTCATTGGAAACAAGTTCCGTCAATCCCAACTTTTTTATAATGAGGTATGCAATGTTATTGGTCGCGTCGGGACTATCCAATTATTCTCCCGGTCATAACTCTTTGGGAAATGCTAGCTCTTTGCAAAACATGAATTCCTTTTAAATCAATACATCACAAGAAATAAAGCTTTGTAAATTCTCCACTCATCGATCTTGGATTACGTCAAATACTCTATCATGTCCTGACTTACGCGGCATGTATTCCATGTAATACTACCATAATCCTGAACATACCGATGAAAACTCTTGAGCGAGTTGTTGCTCGTAAGCAGACCATTTTGAAAATGAAATGTTTTTTTCTACAAATTTAACTTTCCCTCCACTTTTACTCAAAAATTTTTAGAGCTAGCAACCCAGTGTCTTGTAAGGGAGCCGATTTGTCAAGATAGAACGAGAAAGCTGCCTACTGAGCAAACCTTTTATTATTGAATCATGGGTTTGATGTTGGCCCACACCTCTGCATTTTGTACATCGTGAATGTTCGCACAAACAAAAATTTACACAATCAGACTTAAAATTAATGTCAAGTTAGCCTACGTCTGTAGTATATTTCTTTACAACTTATTTGGGGCCAGTTTTTCGATGCTGTTTTAACTATGCTATATTAGTCTGTAATTTTTATTAAGTCCATTAAGTCCATACAGAGGGTGGAGTTTTGTACAGCTATGAATCAAGATTTTACATGGTATATACATGCGGTCAGGATTTCGAGTGATTCTAGGTAAAGTGTTCCACAATTTTTTTTTCTTGATAGCCCCATTTTTTTTGCATTATAGTAGGCATTAGGTATTATAGTTAGTAGGCATTTAAGCTAATTTTTAAAAAATAGCCGTTCATTTTCTCATACTTGCTATTACAGATATACCCAAAAGGCTCATCGTCATAATTGTTTTCTTTAATCCCTAGCGGGACATAAAGTACCATTCAATGTTTTTCCATTTTACGATAGCTAAATGTTGCTGACGAATGTCTAATCGTTATCCGAAGCATTGTTGGTGTTTCTTTGGCAATAAATTTAATCAGAAGGTCAGGACGCCGACCTTACATTCCTATACTGGGGATAAAGCAACCATCTTGAAGGCAACCAGGCGGTGACCAACTGGTGACCCTAAGCGGGCTAAAGACTAATATCGTGGACCCGAGGTGGGTTCATGCGCTATCAACCTCTACATTCAATACCCCCGCCCAGTCTCAAAATCCAATCTAGCCTGGATTACCAATAAGCAGTAGTAGTCCAATATTGACATGCATAAAAAGATCAGCATCCTCCTCTGCCGGATTTGCCTTACAAGTCCATCTGACCTCAGCCACCTCCACCGTTGACACTCACACAATGCTTGGGTTGTACATCAATCATCCCTCTCATAAGCTACTACACGTTGTTTCCCTTCTCTCGCAAGATACAAAGTCATTCGCCTACAATGGCATTGCGCGAGGTGCACCCGTAACATTTGATGTGAGCTACTAGGAAGCTGAGTAGGTTTTTACACCCCAAAAGGTTAATACGCTGCTGATGACATAAATTCAAATATTTATAACTTTTTGGAAAATATTACCTAGAAATACTCGAAATCCTGACGTGTTAGACCATTTTCGTATACAACCCAAAAAGTGCACAAGAAATGCTCACGATTGCTACTGTAACAGAAAACTTGTTAATTTTAGCAAGCCTGGACAATCTGCATACAAACATGCTATTATAGTGGTTTTTATCTTATTTTTTAGATCTTATACACGAGATTTGAAAGTCAGAGCTTATATCCTTTGATTTAATTAAAACCCCCTTTTCAATCCCTTTTATTCAATATTTTTGTATATCCGGAATTTCTATATTTTGGTATTGTGGTATTTACTCTTACCTAATCTCTGTCTTGCCTTTTTCTGAATGTATAGGATTTTGTAGAAAATTTACCTAAGCTAAATATTTTCTCTTTTTGCCATGAGAAAAGATCTTTTTTTAAATACTTCCGTAGCCACACAATATGCTAAATGCAAAGGTTTTTTAAATGCTTCGATAACTTCGTACTTACCCAATTTTCGTGTTCGAAAGCTGACGTGTGTTTGAACGATGCAGTACACATATTTCATATTTTCCGTGGTTTTCTCGCTACCAATATTTTCTTAATTCTCCACACTCATAAATTAAAGGAAGATTTGAAATGCCTATCAAGAATTTCTGCGAAATGAACAGTAATTGAGTGAATACAAGAACTAAATCATCCCGCCAAGCAGTTTCATCTCCGCTTCAAATATCAAAAATGCAGAATAAGTCCGCAAAGTGTGACGGTCCAAAGCGTTTATAGACCAAATAATTACGTTGACTTCGTCGATTATTTAGAAGAGCTTACCTTTTCTTTTAATAACATCATAATAGCCGGCGATTTTAATTCCGATCTGGTTAATGACGATATTTTCGCATTAGCTATGAGGAATTTGCGACTATTTTCAGTTAACTGTTCGATTCACACTCATTTTACAAATATCAATAGCTCGCTACTTGATATATGATCAACTTGATTGTTCAAGCTTTATATTTTTGAACTATATTTTACGACCAAAGATTTAATGCAACAATTGGGTCAAAGTTATCATGGCAAGTCCCTGACAATGTAAACATAAATAATATATAATAAATAAACAGTTAATTGATTTCTCGGATACTTTCGAGAAAATTAATTATAAGCTTCACCTTTCATTGTGTTAATGAGTGTGATGTTGTCCTCTCAGTACTTTCTATAAAATTTAATGCTATTGGTTTGGATAACATTCATCCGAAGTTATTCAAATACTTACTACCGAAACTTCTTCTCTATATAACGTGCGCAATAAATAGCATTTTAGCAACAGTTGCCTTCCCCAACTGCTGCAAAAAGCCAAAATAGTGCCCACTCTGAAATTAAATGGTGATTCCCGACCTCTACTGATTCTACCATATACGAGTATATCAAATGTCTTAGAGCGCTTAATGCATCAGGAAATTTACTCATTTTATGTAAAATCTCCCTGGTCAGTCCGTATTAATCTGGCTTCAGGCGTAACAAAAGCTGTATCACTGCGCTCCTTACCGTTTCAGATGATGTTCTAATAAATATTGACAACAGCTATGGAACCTAACTAACTCTTCTTGACCATTCCAAGGCTTTTGACAATTTCAATCACAACATAATGTGTCTGAAATTAAATAATTTATTTCACTTTTCATCCTCGGCGGTAAACCTAATCTACTCATATCTTTTTGGGCGATCGCAAGCAGTCAGCATAGGCAACACAGTGTCTCACTTTCTCTCCATATCAAGAGGAGTCTCTTAAGGGTCGATTCTTGCTGTCCTGCTGTTTATTTTGTATATTAACGATATGTCTAAGGTGCTGAAGGGCAACAAAACTCAAATATACACTGATGAAGTTCACTCGCACTTAAATTCCCCTATTCACTCATTACATCTTTGTATACATAACCTTAGCTTTGACTTAGACTTAGTCAAAGAGTGGGCAAGAAGCAATGGTCTGGTCTTGAATCCAAATTAGTCTCAATGTATTGCTATCTTTAAAACAACATTTTGACAATAATGTTTATGACAAAATTTTATTAAACAGATCGGACATACCGTGTTTCGATGTAGCTAAAAACCTAGGTGTACAATTCAATGGAACACTAACGTGGAATAACACTGTGGAACAAATTCAGGTTAGCAAAAATTAGGTCCATTCTGAGAGTGGCGGATGAAAATAGAGGCGAAATTAGAAGACCCGTATCGCGCCGTTTTTTTATGTTAGTTCGAATTTTTTTTAATCGTCCTTCGAAGTTCGAAATCGGAGCAAAATTGTTTATATGGTTTTTTGGCTATAACTCGTCGACTAATTGATATTTTTTCAATCTGTAAAAGCCAAATTATTGCTAGAGACCTGTGCAACAATTACAATTTTTGAAAAAATTGATTTCGAAAATTTTTGTGGTACTTATGAAACTATATACTGAAAATCGGCATTAGACTGCAAACTTCGAAGGCCGATTAAAAAAAAATTCGAACTAACATAAAAAAACGGCGCGCTACGGGTCTTCTAATTCCGCCTCTATTTTCACCCGCCACTCTCAGAATGGACCTAATTTTTGCTAACCTGAATTTGTTCCACAGTGTAATAGTATCTACAGTACAATCGGTAAAGTATGTATACGGAATGCTGGGATCTTTATGGTTAACACAACACCTAACACCAAAGCTACCAATGTTGTTGTACGGTTGTGAACTCTATGCCAACACTGATAGTCAATGCAATAAAAAATTCAATGTGATTTATAATAACATTGACAGGTATATACCTATAGCAGAAATCGGTACGATCACATCTCTGCTTGAGCTCGCAAGAAAACCTCAATATCATTCGACGATATGTTGAATGGTAAAAAGTTCTTATATAATTTATTATAAAAAATATAAATTATTTATTCATTTAATTACTACAAACATGCAGCAAAAAGTTTAGGACTAAGACTGAGTTACAAAGACTGACTGACTTGAATTGTTATCAATTACACAGGCCTGCAAAATCTCGCTTTTTCACAGCTTTTAAAACCGCTATGGGTGTTTCCTGAAGGTTTTTTTATGCTGAAAACGAATATGACCTTGAAAATGCTCCAGCACGTCTGGATTTTTGGCAATTTGAGGTTAAATAGTCAAAAAATGCAGATTTTGGCCATTTTTTAAATTTTTTTTTGAGCAAGGTAAAGTTTTTTTTTAATTTTCCACAACGGCATCGCAAAGTACTACTCTTTAGCTTTAAGGTCCTTTTTTAAAAATATTTTTCCGATTAATATAAAAAAAGTTATTCTATTTTGAATTGGAGACTTTTAGATATGCAAATTCAACCTTTCTAACTCTCTAACGCCCCTGTAAAGGGCGAATTCAAAATAGTATAATTTTTTTTATATTAATCGCAAAAATATTTTTAAAAATGGATTTTAAAGCTGAAGACTAGTAATTTGCGATGCCGTTGTGGAAAATTAAAAAAAAACTTTACCTTGCTCAAAAAAAAAATTAAAAAAATGGCCAAAATCTGCATTTTTTGACTATTTAACCTCGAATTGCCAAAAATCCTGACGTGCTGGAACATTTTCAAGGTCATATTCGTTTTCAGCATAAACAAACCTTCAAGAAACACCCATAGCCGTTTTAGAAACTGTACCTCGCAGGACTGTGAAATATATCCGATACATTTTGGTACATAAACTTTATTTTTACTTAATTGTAAAATGTGAAAAATTCATGGGTGATATAACTTTTTAATAATTTTTTTCGTAATCAGGACACCAAATTACAAAGTAATTAGTTAAAATTATCGAAAAAGTTTTTTGGTTGTTGGCCTGTGTTATCACAATCAATTGTTATTGTGAATAATAAATAATTCACGAAATACTATGAGTGACATTTTTTCTCAATAAAAGACTTGAAACAATTGATTGTGATAATTGATAACAATTCAAGTCTTTTATTGAGAAAAAATGTCACTCTTAGCATTTCGTGACGACACCGCTATCTTGTCAGTTGGAAATACACAAATTGAATCAATTGCAAATCTTCAAAAACATTTAAGCAAAACCTATGAGTGAACAGTAACTTGGCACATAAAACTAAATGAAATTCCAAATCCGTTCATATTGATTTCAAGTACAATAAAATAAGAATTATTCCACTATATACAATATAAATGGAGTGCAAGTCCCGTATCATAACACGGCTAAATACTTGGGTATGACCCTTGACACCAAGCTCAGATGGAGTTCTCACGTAAAGAAGAAAAGACAAGAACTCGATATTAAATTCAGAAACATGTATTGGCTTATGGGTAAAAGATCCGCTTTATCCACGTACAATAAAGTACTTCTCTACAAGCAAATGCTAAAACCAATTTGGACGTATGGGATACAACTATGGAGTTGTTCAAGCTCCAGCAACATACATACTTCAAATCCAAAAGTTTCAGAATAAAATTTTGCGATGCGCTACTAACGCGCCCTGGTATGTACGCATCAGCGATCTCGAACGCGATCTCGGCATAGAACCACTTGCCGTCGTAAATAAAAAAAAAGCCCTAAATTCTTGTATTTATTACTATTTCTTTTTCTGTAAATCTTACTCTTACCCTTCATCAAAAAAATACCTAATTTAATTTAAATTTAATAAGTTTTAGAAGTTAAGTTCGAATTGTATCAGTTTTTAATTTTTTATGCATTACTTGTAATAGGATCTAACACGGAAATATAACCTGTGGTTGTTGTGTTAGACTAAATAAATTAATAAATGCGTGTCTAAACCATTTACTAATAAGGCAGTTTTTATGCTACCTGCTCTCAATGTACAATAATATGTGGTTGTATTTCCATTTTAGCTAGAAATACTGTCGAATCATTCCAAAGCATGCATATATGTATAATGATATATATTTATATGTATGTGTGTATATTTGAACATGTGTATGCCTGAGCGATTTAAGGTATCGTCCGCTAAACAACTACAAAAAAGAAACTAAGCACTAACTTTTATTTCATAAAACTTAAATTTAACGGCCGTAACTCCTCCCCCTCCTGGAGTAAAGCGAAGGCCACAAAGATGTTTTTCGGGCGTTGAAAAAATGATTCAGTAAATATTTAACGTTCGTTTTCTTGACGGCATATGCGATGATTAGCATGACAGCAATACCAAAGGTATATATTACAGCTAACATTGCACTGTTCTTCTTTGACGGTGCTTCATAACATTCTATCTGGTATTCTCTTAGTTTTTTCAGGCTTAAGTTTTCTTTAACGATCCTTGGTATTATATCTGAATAGGTAGCCGGTGGTACGAGAACTTTGTTTTTATGCTGTAACGAAGTGTCTTTGATTTAATTATGGCTTTTTTAACTTTGACGAATAGGATACAGTTCGGCTCTTATCTTCGGAGCTTATCTCGCCGTTATCTTAGGTCACATATTGCGTATTTGTTGCTTATCGCTGGAGCGATGCAGGTGGAGTCCGTAGTGTGCTGTATTGCGATGACATGCAGTAGTACTGACTTTCTATCTTTGGGCAATTTATGTCAAAAAACTGAATGTTTTTTTTTATTACATATATGTTACATATGGTTTTATTTTAATTAAGTTGGTTTTATTCATAGGTAGGGGAACAATATGGTAAAGTTTGAAGATTTGTTCTTTGGATATGATTTTTACTGATTGATTTTTCATTCGTTGACATATTTCGTCTACTTATGTACTACTTAATATAAATTTCGGTATTATTTTTAGTGTTCCTAAAATAATTGATTCAGCGATGTTGAATAAGTGATTATTCAAAAAATCTATGTTGTTGTTTATTTGCTTAACATATTGGAGTGATAAAAAACTATTACCATCTTTTGATATACTTTGTTAAGGACATAGTTTGGTCAAATACTCATTTTTTATAGATATTTTTTAGAATTTTTGTTTAACAAAATAAAATACGATCGTTTTGATTTTACAGTAAGTTATTACTGAAAATTACTAAAACAACTTTTTATACATATTTTTTTGTAGTAGGCTGGCACCAAAGTATGCGTCTTAAAAAAATATAGATGGCTAGTCAACAGGATTTTGGCTATTCAGGACATCTGAAACGAAAAAGTTAAACTCTTTATTATTCTGTAGGCTTGTCATTCTGGCAGGTATGACAATAAAGAGTTTACAACAAATTCAGACATTTTTAAAATAATAACAGAGCCAACTAATAAAGTACAAAATATTAAAGGAGACGCAGTAGCTAAAACAATAAAAAGAAAAGAAATCAGTTCATTATGCATAAACTGCAGAACATGATAAATTGAATTACATTCGGAAAAATAGGAGTACTAATCCGACTATTTTGCACTTTGATGAATTAAAAAGTATCACTCACTACCAGCACGGTACAATGACGATTACGAACTTAATGGACATTTAAAAATTTAAACTTGTTCAGAAATAAAGATATAATTGTACTTAATACAAAATATCTGAAAATAAAATTTACTTGTAATAGGACTATGAATAAGTTCGTGCGGTTTTTTTTCGAAATTTGAAACTTTATTGACGTAAAATGGTTACAAATTTAATATTCAAAATATTGTCCATCGCTTACTACTACTTTTTCCCATCTTTCTGGCAATTCACGGATTCCCTTTGTGAAAAATTCGGTCGGTTTTGCCGCAATCCACGAATCGATCCATTTTTTGACTTCATCGTAATTACGGAAGTGCTGGTCAGCCAGGCCATGTTGCATCGATCGGAAGAGATAGTAATCGGATGGCGCAAGGTCTGGACTATACGGCGGGTGGGGTAGGACATCCCATTTGAGCGTTTCTAAGTATGTTTTGACCACTTGTGCAACATGTGGCCGAGCATTGTCATGTTGCAAAATAACTTTGTCGTGTCTATCGGCGTATTGCGGCCGTTTTTCTCGCAGTGCTCGGCTCAAACGCATCAATTGTCGTCGGTAGACATCCCCCGTAATCGTTTCATTCGGTTTCAGTAGCTCATAATACACAACACCCAGCTGGTCCCACCAGATACACAGCATAACCTTCAGGCCATGAATATTCTGCGCCGACGTCGATGTTGAAGCATGGCCAGGGTATCCATACGTTGCCCGACGTTTTGGATTGTCGTAATGGACCCACTTTTCATCGCCAGTCACAATTCGATGCAAAAAACCCTTTCTTTTGTGCCGTTGAAGCAGTTGTTCGCATGCCATAAAACGGCGTTCAACGTCTCTTGGCTTCAATTCATACGGCACCCAATGGCCTACCTTTCGGATCATTCCCATGGCTTTTAAACGTTTGGAAATGGTTGATTGATCAACTCCCAAAGTTTTTGCAACCTCTTCTTGCGTTTGAGCCGGATCTTGATCGAGCAATTCCTCCAATTCGGTATCCATGAACTTTGGCGGCGCACCCTCGCGTTCTTCGTCTTCCAAGCCAAAATCACCACTTTTAAAGCGTGCAAACCACTTCTGGCACGTTCGCTCAGATAGAGCATGCTCACCATAAACTTCCACCAAGATACGATGACTTTCGGCTGCTTTTTTCTTCATATTAAAATAATGAAGAAGAATTCCCCGCAAAAACACATTATTTGGCACGAAATTCGACATTTTCAAGTGTGGTAAAAATATTGTTGTTTACGCTTCAAATAAAAAACTTATACTGACGTTTGTGCCTTACGACAGTAGCTCTCCAATGAATGTTTGGAAATGTGGATCGATGGAATAATAATCAAGTTACGCCATCTGTTGTAAAACCGCACGAACTTATAAATAGACCTATTACATATTATCAAACTGGAGTTGTGGCTGGTAAACTAATGCTAAACTAATTACTGATAAGCACATAATATTATACAATGTAATAATGAATTTTTTAACGTGCAAAATTGGAAAACAGATATTTTGAACACTGAAATTATAAATAAAACACAAGGAAAGTGTATAAGAATAAAACAAAGAAATTCTCATATCGAAATTTCAAAACAAGGAGCAAAACTTATCTCAGGAGAAAACATTGTTAAAAATCAAAATTGTCAGGAACATATTTTTCTACTTATGAAAATCAAACTGTTATAAATATTATTAGTTGTTTAAATATTTAAACAAAAATTTGAAATTATTTGAAATATTAATATGTAAATAGCCTTGAAATACTGGTGTTGAGTTCACTTATGCTTTCGATAAAGTACAATATTTTTTCTTGTTTTTATATATCTGTTTTAATTAAAAATTTTTTAAGGTTCATCAACTTTTGTTATTTGTGATAATTCTTTATGAAAATAAATGAGCTTCATTGAAAATATGTATGTATATAAAGGGAAACATTTTGAAAAATAAAATGAGATAACTTTTATTTTGGAGCAGAAAAGTTTGTTTACGTCAATTGCGGGGAATAACTTGATTTATATTTTTCCCGAATCAAGCCGGATATCTTGCTATCACAGCTACAAATTCAACTACAGCTACAACCACAACAATCAAAGAGCCGGATAAATCGTAACGCATTCAAGTTCAAACTGATCGAAACACAATGTCAGCATACATAAAATCGTGTGACTCTGCACTCAATGCTATTAAACGACACAGGACGAAAAACATAAACGATGAATTTTCAATGGATATCGACAATGTATCAAGCCATTTGCAACTATTGCAAGAGCAGTGGAGTCGCTTCAACACTACTCAAGGTGCAGTCGAAACTTCTTGTAGAGTTATTAACCCTGAGGTGGAGCCGAACGCGCGAGTTCAAGCTGAAACCAAAAGGTCGTGTGGAATCCGTAACACAACCCGTGTCCACATCAACCAATGTAACTGCCGCAATAAGGTCACCAGAAATTGATCTACCTACATTTTCTGGTGATTCCATCAAATGGATTGCGTTCTACGATGCGTTTTGTTCATTAGTTGATGGCCACGCTGCTTTGTCAGGTGGCCAAAAGATGCATTACCCGCGCAGCTGGTAGGAGGATTCAGCAAGCATTACAAGTGGGTTTAAGATCTGCAATGCAAACTATACGAGAGCATATAATCTGCTTAAGCCTAGATAAAAAGTTATGCGAGTCATCGTTGAAGCGCATTTCAGGTCTATAACTGATATACGAAAGGCTGCAGGTGACACGGCCAGTGCTAAAAAGAGCGTTCTGGATGCATTTCAACTTGATGCATGAAGTAGTGAATAAGTTAGCATTTGAGACTCGAAAACAGTGGGAGCTATCACTCGTTAGTGATGAGCCTCCAACTATCGAACAACTTACAGCATTTTTATAAACAAGGTGTCACCCCCTAGCAATGCTTACTACGCCCCCTGTTCAGGCAATGATGGATGCGTCAGCTACACCAAAATCAGCTCAAAAATATACAAAGGCGTTACTAGTGATGCCAGCTCAGAACCGTATGCGCTGCATATACTGTAATACAGCTCATAAGATTTATTGTGACAAATTTTGCAATTTAGATTCAACAAGCCAATATGTATTAAAGTGTCAAAAGCTTGTTTGAATTGTTTAAGTACAAAGATCGTTGTAATAGCACATCTGCATGCAGAATTTGCAATCAACGGCATCATAATCTGATTCATGCCACCACTGGAGTAACCGGTAGTATTACATCTGCTCATCACGTTGGCGAGGTTATCCGCGGCACTCCGAATACGACATCTTCCAATATTTATTCAACCTCTGCCAACTGTTTCCCTACATGTACCGCTGAACCGAGTGTGTCATCCTATTTGAAATCTAAGTTCAATCCGTTACCCAAAAAATAGTGATATTATCTACCGCTATAGTTAAGGTTCGTGGCAGTTCTGATCACTGGCAAACCGCTCGTTTGCTATTCGATACTTCGTAACGTAGTCCTATGTACAGCATCTGGGTTTACCACGCAAATCGTAGTCTATGTTCGTCACTGGGACCGGTGCCCTGCAGGAGGTCGGTGCAGGGGCGAGACGTCACTGTTTCTTTCATCATATTGTTCGGATTAATGCTTTGCCATAAATGCATTTATTCTTCCGAAAATCATCGGCAAGCTCCCAACAAATGCGTTAAATGTCCCTGAGTGCGCGCACATTCGCGGGTTATGGAACCTGGTCGCATAGATATACTGGTTGGAATGGATGTTATGGACAAATTCATCTATAGGAAATTTCAAAAAGGTCCACCTGGGCCATCTATGTCGCAGAGAACAGTTTTTGGCTGGACTTTGTTTGGAAGTGTTGTCCTGTGCCCTCCGTACAAGAATTACAATCGCTGCAGACTCCCTGAAAATCTTTTTTTATTTATAAGACCTCAGCTACAACAGGATTTATATTCAATATCAATACGTGTTAGAACGCACCAGTTCACCGCAGACAATAGTGAAGATGTTTCGAAAAGTCTGCGTTTTATCGAGGTACGTTTGGCGCTTTGACCCATATTTGTCTATCAAAGATTATCGCATGCTATGCATAACTTACGGGGTGTAGCAGCGTCTCACTTAGCTGTCAAATCTTTACAGCAAAGCGCCAAGTATTCGTTTGATTGTTCCAAGAAGGCCGTCCCACTACTCTGGAAGATTTTCACCCTGCGACAGGGTTTCTGGGCACTGGGTTTCGGGATCGCAATGATCTTGGAAATTTTTCAAGTCCTTGAAAAGTATTTGAGCTTTATAGCAGTGGTGAAAACGTTCGTAAGATAAATTATTGCTCTGTTAGGCATATTCTTTATAGTTAATCCCGAATTGGAATCATATCAAGGGGATTTGTTGTTTTTAATGTCGTATATAATAGTTGTATCTCTGTTAGTGGTTTCCTCTGTCTTCATGTGTATTGTATCAGTCAAATCGAAGTCGTTGTTATTTTCGTATAGATCTTTAAAATGTTGACCCAGAATTGTCGCATTTTTGTGGTTCTTATTGATGGAAAGTGTACTGAAGCCCCGACCATTCTTCTTGTCGCCTTCTTCAATGAATAGTTTGTAGATTTTGTTCCCTCAATTTTCTTATGCTAATTGTTTAGTTTTTTGTATTTTTTATGTTTCAATAGTTCTTTAATTTCTTTAGTTAATTTTTTAAGTTGTTCTTGAAATCTTGTGATCTGCCATTCCTTTGTTCTTTTTTGTTTTAGTTTCATTTTTATTACGTCAGGAACATTTTATAGTTTAAAGCTGTAGAGTTATTGTAGATCGGCTAAGTGACGTAATAGTCGTGTAATTAAAAAAAACCTATTGCAACTTCAATATCGTTGGCAGTTTTTAATAGGATTTTCCTGTCCAGGGTTTGAATGGTTATAGAGTGTCCAACTAAGTGTTAGTTACAGGCATTTATGAGTTGTCAGGATGATTAATGAATGGTCAGACGAAAATTTAACAGAGGCTTCAATTGACAGCATTATAAAATTTATTGATTTTGTTATGAAAAAGAACAGCAAGTCGGGTACTTTACTAACACAAGTTGCACAGTAAGTGAGTTCTCCTGTGCATATAAATTCACAGTTTGACTCCCTGATGGGGTCAAGTAGTGTTTTTCCTTTAGTTTTGGGCAGCATTGAACCCCATGTCATGTTGTTTGGGTTCAATTCAACATAATGTTTTATTTTATTGTTACATTTTATTGTTAATTCAGCTGAAATAGTCAATAATCCATGACCGCCATTAATTTGAATTGCCGTTACTTGTATATGGTCCATTTTGAATCTTTCCATTTCGTTACATATATTATTCCATTCCTGTGACGATGAAAGCTCGTGAGACCTGAATGCGCTCCTTCGGCAAGACAGCCATGATGTGCTCAAAAAGTTTCGGTTTTGACCTGCAGCATATTATACATATTCGTAGGGCACGCTCAGTAGTTTTCCTACCACCGTAGGCCTGCATGGAAATTCCTTCTATGAAAATGTATGAAAATGGCTGATGTTAATGGGTGATCTTTCGGGAGGATGATCGGATGCCGCGCCTCGAAGCGAAGGGTTGAATTTTGAATTAGCAGTTGAGTTCCACGGTAATTGTTTTCGGATGTAAGATGCAATGATTTATACACTTTTGCGATTTTCGCGAACTTATGTGTGTATGCTTCAGTAGGGTGTCCGTTATTTACCAATTTGATTATTTTTCTTGCGACGCCCCACACTGGGGATTTTTGTACAGAGATGCGGAAAAAAGTATACATCCCAAAAAATATTTACATTTTTACTACTAACGAAGTTGTATATATTTGTGTATGAAAAGAACATGTTTAAAAACTATTTTTTTAATTTTAAACAATGTTTTTTAAAATTCATAAATTTTAATTTTTTTTTTTTTTTTTATTAATATAAGCCAGCAAATATTTACGCACATGATACATGTAAGTTCATAATTCTGAATTACCCTCAAAATGTCAAAACAAAATTAAAAGTGTTTCGTTATCATTATGCACACACTAGAAAGCGTTTAGTTATTATCATTGCCAAAAAATAATCAGTGGCGCCTGGTGGCACCTGCAATTGATTAAAACTGAAAGAGGCGCTATTAAGCAACACGTTGATACTAGTTTCTGACCGTAGGTAAATGTAGCTCAACTTGCAGATTCAAGAATATGAAGGAATATGATTTTTTTTTCGTAAAATAATTATAAATAGATAATCAAATGCTTCACAGCCTTTGTTCTTCCGACTAAAATATATAAAAATATCGTACCCTAAATGAAAAATAAAAAATTGGAAGTCGGCTCAAACAAAAGGAAAAAAAACCACCTTGCGCTTTGAAGTTTTTTCTTAGTCAGTTCAATACAAAAAAAAATTATACTTTTGACATATCTATAAAAAAAAACTGTAAGTCGGAGTTTAGTAATTCTTTTTGATTTTATAGTTGGTTCTATTCTGGAATTTAGAAATACCATTAAACATTGCGTAGGTGGTATGTTGCAAATTTGACTTTCTTCCGCTAAATCCCCAGTGTGCGCCCCCTAAATTTTAGTTTTCCGTCTAAGAAAAATTATCAGATCAAAATCAGCTCTTAATATTCTGAATAAACCTTGCCCCAAACACGATATATTTCGCATTTACATAACATGGGATTTTGCTACTTTTTGGAACAAACTTTTTTTTCTCTAGTATGCTAATTTACAGCTATGAAAAACACATATTCTGATGGCAATTTTAACTCTCTGCAAAAAAGATCTCGTACAATTTTTCGATAAATTGACTCCTTTAAAAGTTAATCGAAGTTAAAGTTGAACTGTGTGTAAATTTCAGACTTTTTCACTTTTGCAGCAAAGTATTCCAAAAAGTAGAAAAATCCCATGTTATGTAAATGCGAAATATATCGTGTTTGGGGCAAGGTTTGTTCTGAATATTAAAAGCTGATTTTGATCTGATAAATTTTCCTAGACGGAAAACTAAAAGTATAGGGGGAGTCGCAAGAAAAATAATCAAATTGGTAAATAACGGACACCCTAATGCTACAGTTTTTCTTACAGCCACGATAGTACCACAGACGACACTGACCAGCAATAACAACGACTCCCGAAAAGTTTCCATTTTCTTTATTTCCCCGATTAATTCTACGAGTAACACGGCAGCTTCCTCTTCTTAATCGGCGCGATAACCGCTTAACCGATATTGGCCGAGTTTAACCAGTCTTCTCTTTCTCGTGCTAACCGGCGCCAGTGGGACAGACCAAGTGAAGCCAAGTCCTTCTCCACCTGATCTTTCCAATGCAAAGGAGGCCCTCCTCTTGCGGAGCGTTTGTATCCATTCTGACGGCATGACCCAGCCAACGTAGCCGCTGGATCTTTATTCGCTGCGCTATGTCTATATCGTCGTAAAGCTCATACAGCTCATCTTTCCATCGCCTGCGATATTCGTCGCTGCCAACGTGCAAAGGTTCAAAAATATTACGCAGAATCTTTCTCTCAAACACTCCAAGCGTCGCTTCATTGGATGTTGTCATCGTCTACGCTTCTGCGCCATACGTTAGGACGGGCACGATGAAAGCCTTATAGAGTGTTAGTTTTGTTCGTCGAGAGAGGACTTTACTGCTCAGTTGCCTACTTAGGCGAAAGTACCATTTGTTGGCAAGAGAGATTCTACGTTGGATTTCAAGGCTGACATTGTTATCGGTGTTAATGCTTGTTCCTAAGTATACGAAGGCTTTTACAACTTCGAAATCATAAATGTCAACAGTGACGTAGGTGCCGATACCCGAATGCGCCGACTGTTTGTTTGAAGACAGGAGGTACTTCGTTTTTTCCTCGTTCACCACCAGACCCATTTGCTTTGACCTCTTTATCCAGTTTGGAGAAGGCAGAACTAACAGCGCGGTTGTTAAGGCCGATGATGTCAATATCATCGGTATACGTCAGCAATGGTACGCTCGTATAAAATATTGTGCCAGAGCGATTAAGTTCTGCGGCTCGTACGATGCTCTCCAACATCAGGTTAAAGAAGTCACACGACAGTGAGTCACCCTGTCTGAAACTTCGTTTGGTATCAAACGGCTCGAAGAGGTCCTTCCAAATTCTGACGGTGCTGCTGGTGTTGAGCAACGTCATCATGCATAAGCACATTAATTTTGTAGGGATACCAAATTCAGACATCGTGGCATACAAGAAACTCCTTCTCGTACTGTCGAATGTAGCTTTGAAGTCGACGAAAAGATGGTGTGTGTCCATTCTCCTTTCATGGGTATTTTCCAAGATTTGGCGTATTGTGAATATTTGGTCGATGGTAGACTTTCCAGGTCTAAAGCCACACTGATAAGGTCCAATCAGTTGGTTGATGGTGGGCTTCAGCCTTTCACACAATACGCTTGCTAGAACCTTATAAGCGATACTTAAAAGACCAATCCGCGGTAATTGGCACAGATTGCAGGATCACCCTTCCTATGGATTGGGCAGACCACACTTAAGCTCCAATCGGCCGGCATGCTTTCATCCGACCATATTTTGGATAGGAGCTGATGCATGCACCTTATCAGCTCCTCGCCGCCATGTTTGAATAGCTCAGCCGGCAGTCCGTCGGCGCCCGCGGCTTTGTTTCTGCGCCCGATCGCAGCGTGGCTCCATAAGCAGCATCTTTTCTTTCGGCGGCAGCATGACATTTCTCGTCGTACCAATTGTTTTTTCGGGCTCGCCGAAATCCGATTTCTTTTTCGGCGGCGGTAGGTAGAGAACGAGAAATGTTGCTCCATTGCTCGTGTATGCCGGTTTGTTGGGCAGTACTCTCTGAGAGCAGGAGTGAGAGTCGAGTGGCGAATATTCTGGTTGTCTGTTGTGATTGCAGCTTTTCGATGTTGAACATTCTTTGCGTAGGTAGATATACGTTTTTTGCTGCACAGAGGCGTGTGCGCAGTTTGGCTGCAGCAAGGTAATGATCCGCGTCGATGTTGGGTCCTCGGATCGTACGTACATCTAATACACTAGAAGCGTGTCTTCCATCTATCACAACATGATCGATCTGGTTTCGCGTTTTTCGATCAAAAAACAGCCAGGTAGCTTGGTGTATCTTTTTAGCAGCGCTCATAGGAACGTTCCAAGCGCTCACAGAAGGAATCTTTGGTCGCATCGTCCTTCTCTTCGTCGGAGCGTGGGGGAAAATTAGTGAGATTTAAAAAAAAATGAGATTCAAAACAAAGTTTTGATTAGAGGGAAAAGAGGTAAAGACGATCGTCGTCTCGGCCAATTTTCCTGGCGATATCTCATTTAAGAGGATCTCACTTAAGAGGAAATCCTTGATGTTCCAAAACTCCGAACAATAACTCGGATTTAAGAAGCCGCAAACTCAAAGAGGGTAAGACAGTCCCTTGGTGGAACGCCGAACTATTGAAACTCCGGAAAACTTCATTAAACTTCTTAACAGAGCTCTTAAACTTCAGTTGGCAGGGGTTTGACTGCCTACCGAAAGCTGAGGAAGGAATATAAAAAGAAAATTAGATCATCTAAATTGGACTCTTATAGAACCTTTTACAGTGAACTGGAGCGACGGAAGAGTTCAGCGAGGTTATGCAAAGCCCACCAAAGAGACCGGACATGTAGGCTAGACTCACTGCTCAAATCAGATGGTACTTATACGGACTCAAAATAAGAAGTGTATGATGTTCTCTTTTCAACACATTTCCCTGGCTCCAGGGTTGTTGGTCAAAGCTCTACCGACCAATCTGATCATGTCAATTTAATTACCTGCAAACATGATTGGTTCCTTTCATCCAGGATAGTTAACGAGGGAACAAAAAGGTTCGCCTTCTCGTCATTCTAAAGCTTTTAGTCCGGAGGATCCGATGGCATTTACCCAATCTATCGAAGGCTCTGAAAATAATCTTTGCGGCATGTCTTGCGCATGCTTATGTTCCACAATCGTGGCGTTTGGTGAAAGTTTTATTTGTCCCAAAGCCAGGCAAGGACAACTACGCTTTACCAAAAAGTTTCGGACCTATAAGCCTGACATCGTTTATGCTTAAGAGTCTGGAACGTATGGTGGAGAAGCATATTAGAACGATGAGTCTAAGTTGAAACCCTCTCAATGTCAGACTGCATGTTTATCAACGTGGGAAATCTTGCGGATCGGCTCTGCATGAATGCGTTAGCATAATCGAAAAAGGGCTGGAAACATGAGAGTACACTCTTGGTGTGTTCACTTGGGGGAACCTGTTATCCCTATCGGGCGCGTCCCCAGGTGGTGGATAGGGGAACGCCTCCCAGATATGGAAGGTAGGAGAGTAGGTCCTCCGCGAACCACACAGATCGAATACGTAAATTTCGTTAAAAAAACTCCCTCAACCCAAGGTGTAACGCGACCCGTGCCTATTTGGTAGGTTTGGCAGCCGGGGGATAAAACTAGGCTGTCTTTTAACGGAGCCCTCCTGACACCAGGCCGCCTCAGGTTGTAGCGGTGGCCTTACCATGGTATGGGGCGCTGCCATGGCGGACTGTTTATTTCCCCTAAATCCTCATTGGTCACCGGCGACATGTGCAGCCTTCTGGAAGGGCAGGTGACCGTACGAAACAGTATGAACAAACAACAAAAACAAACAAAAACTTCGGATAAAGCTACAAACCCAAAACGAACGGATATACCGACGCACCCATTGACACAACAGATGGACAAATGGACAACACGGACCGACACTAACGAACTGAGGAAGTTGGGAACTTCCTCAGAGGATGAACTTTTGGCCTCCAGCCAAGAGACGGTTGATGGCAAAGCTTTGGGCCACAGCACGCCATCAACCTTAAATCAACCATCCACATCCGCTGATTCCAAGGGGCAAAAGCGCCAAAACGTTAAAAAAGGCCCGTCCAGGTATAAGCTTTACCAGAGGTCTCTGACTATTCTCGGAAGAATAAAAAAACAGGAGGCTGAAGGGAAAGCTCATTCGAAGGACGCGGCCGATAAGGCAAGGTGCCAAAAGGTGGTCGATGAGTACCTGGCGTTCCAGGCCACCCAGAAGGCAGAAGCCGTGAAACGCAATCGTTCGCAGGACGAAAGCGACAAACCAACGAAGAAGCACAAAGTGTCGGTTCACACCGCTTCAATACCAAAACCAACCAAACGGTCATTTAATGAGGTGGCACGGGATCACCTGCAAAAAGCATTGGTTGACGAAATAACTAACCGCGGTAAACCTGCATCGGATAAGTGGTCCGAAATCGAGGCACGGCTGTCCCGCATTGTCGTCGATCATGTCATGGCAAACCCGGAGGGTCATGTGCCAGGATTCGATTCAATGGAGGTGCTCCGCGGATACAGGGTGATCAAGTGCGATGATCAACTCTCCCTTAACTTCCTGCAAACAGTTGTGGGCAAGATCCAGAGCGACTGGGAAGGTTTGAGGCTCAAACTAATCCCGGCCAGCGAAATCCCTCGACGGCCGAGGGCTCGCATCTGGATCCCGAACATGGAATTCGAAGCTAAGCAACTTATTCCATACCTGCAGGCACACAACCGCACTGTTCCGATGGATGACTGGAGTATCATCGAAGCGGAGGCTCCGCGCAAAAGAACAGTGTGCCCTTCCTTCTCCAAATATCGGAGGAGAGTATCGAGCCACTGGGAAAAGTGGACAATAAACTTCGGTTCGGCGTCAGGAAAACGCACTGAAGATATTCCGATCTGCAAATCCGGAGGATGAACAGGACGAGGTTGACGGCGCCAACGAGTTGCTCACAGGCATGCAACTTGACGACGCCGCATCTACCAAAAACGATGGCGCTAATGAGCAGCACCTGGGAGTGCAGCTTGGTGACGCCGTCCAATTGTTAAGCGACCAGCAGCATGGGTCTCAAGGTTGTCCAAATAAACCAGCAGCACTCGCGGACTGCAACGGACAACCTAACAGTTCTCCTGGCGGAGGAGGACGTCGACATCGCTTTAATCCAGGAGCCCTGGGTGCGGAGCACCGAGGTGAAGGGGTTTACTGGAAACCACCACAACCTTTTCTACAAACGGACTGAAGGTAACCCCAGATCTTGTATTGTAGCTAAGAAACATTTGAACATATTTTTAATCCCATCATATTGTTCACAGGATGTGACGGCTGTGGAGGTAGAAGCCGCTGACGGTGTCGGCATCATACTGGCTTCCATCTACATGGCACATGATCGGCCAGCACCACCCGAAGAGGCTCGTCGGCTGGTGTGTGAAGCCAGAAACAAGAACCTGCTGCTCGGATGCGATGCCAACGCGAGGCATGCGTTATGGGGAAGTTCCGAGACAAACGACCGAGGTGAGTCTTTATATAATTTTATTATTAATACTAACTTATCGGTATGTAACAGGGGTAACACTCCCACTTTCACCTTTCCTAGTACGGAGTACTTCAGAGGATGGGAGGAAGTGATTGATGTTACTCTACTGTCTGAAAATAGCTCAGTAAGGGTAGATAATTGGAGGGTATCCAATAAAGGCCCTTTTCTGATCATAGTTGGATCCTGTACGATTTGGACCTTAAGGTAGATCCACCCCTACCGTACCGAAATCCTTTAAGAACGAACTGGAAGAGGTTCAAAAATGCAGTAAACAAGAGGATAGGAGAGACTCCTATCCCTCAAATCACTCTCACGGAAAACCTTGAGAGTAGGGTCATAACACTGGAAAAGGCATTTAGTAGGGCCTACAAAACGTCCTGCCCCATAATATTTAGCAACCAAACTCACCCTCCTTGGTGGAGCAGTGAGCTCTTAAAACTAAGGGAAAAATCTAGATCAACGTTTAACCTCAGCTACTCGACGGGAAATTGGGAATTGTACAGAGAAAGTCGGAGACAGTACAAGAAGGCAATCAGGGCCGCCAAAAAAGAGAGCTGGAGGGAATTTTGTTCGTCAATCGAATCCACCAGGGATTCTGCTAGGCTCAGCTGTGTTCTTTCCAAAGACCACTCAATGGCTTCTTGGGTCAAGAAACCTGATGGAACTTGGACTGCTACAGCAGAAGAATCGCTAGAGCTTCTGCTAAACACGCATTTTCCGGGATGCAGCGCTTACGAAAGTGAGAGGGGAAACATTAGGCGGAGCCAATATAATCCACAGCATCTTGCAAATGAAATTATTACCAAAGAAAAAGTTGCATTGGCAATCAAATCTTTCTCACCCTTTAAATCTCCGGGGCCAGATGGGATCATTCCAAAGATGTTACAGGAAACCTTGGACTGTATCCTACCATGGCTAGAGGAAACTTTTAAAGCGTGTTTAAACTTAGGCCATATTCCAGATAGCTGGAAACTAGTCAAGGTCGTCTTCATACCAAAAGTAGGTAGAAGTGGACATGAATCAGCGAAGGACTTCAGGCCAATCAGTCTTTCGTCTTTCCTGTTAAAAACTTTTGAAAGACTTTTGGATACGCACCTCAGAAGCTCTTTGGAGAGCTCTGGTATATCAACTGCACAACACACATACCTTAAAGGCAAATCTACGGAGACAGCGCTTCACGAGGTAATCGGAACAATAGAGGGCTCTCTATGGACCAAACATTATACCATGGCGGCATTCTTGGATATCGAAGGCGCCTTTAACAATGTTAGCACAGATGCGATCCAACGGGCGTTGATAAAACTGGAGGTGGACAGTTGCATTAGTAACTGGGTCATCTCCATGCTAGAAACCAGGATCATCAAAGCTAATATGGGTAATATCAACATAACCAAGAAGGTCCACGGGGGCACTCCACAAGGGGGAGTATTAGCTCCACTTCTTTGGCTATGTGTGATCAGCAAAATCTTAATAAAACTTGACGGAGGTGGGGTAAAAGTGGTGGCGTACGCTGATGATGTGGTGTTAATGGTGTCAGGACTGTCTCCAAATACGATCAGTGGGATCATCCAAAGGGCGTTACGCGAGCTTAACTCTTGGGCCACAGGATGTGGGCTAAGTTTAAACCCGCGTAAAACAGAACTTATCCTTTTTACCACCAGATACAAAGTACCAACTTTTACCCTACCAAATATCAACGGACAAACTCTGTCTTTATCAACCAGTGCAAAGTACTTAGGGGTAATTTTGGACTCCAAACTTAGCTGGAAGTTAAACGTCGAAGAACGGGTAAGGAAAGCAGAAATTGCTTTATATGCCTGCAAACGTATGCTTGGAAGAAGATGGGGTCTTCAACCTAAGCATATATTGTGGCTGTATAAGGCGGTTATACGACCCATTTTATCGTATGGTTCGGTAGTTTGGTGGAAAGCTCTAGGGAGAGAGTACAATACCAAATTACTCGGCAGAATACAAAGATCAGTCTGTGCAATAACGGTCGGTGCAATCAGATCATGTCCTAGAGAGGCTCTCAATGCACTGGCGGCAACCATGAGTGCATTTAGGTTAAATGAAGCGGGTCGCTGGAAAGGAAAAACTTATGGTCACGCTAGTCTATTACTGCGACAAACTCAGTTAACCTCGGTGAGGATGACTACATCGTCCCGATGGTGACGTTCAATAGGAAATTTGCCACACTCTTTCCATCTAAAAAAGAATGGAATAAGGGATTCTCTCTAAACAACTTCGATACCACAGTCTATACAGATGGCAGTAAAATGGATTGTGGTGTTGGAGCTGGTATATATTCTCATAGACTTGGAATTGAAAAATCTGTGCGTCTCCCTAATACCAGCAGCGTCTTCCAAGCGGAAGTACTAGCAATTGGGGAAGCCTGTAGGTTACTAATCGCAGATTTCTCTTTTAAGGGCAATATCGCTATTCTTTCGGATAGCCAAGCCGCAATCCAGGCGCTGGACGCGACTATAACAACCTCTAAAGTGGTTGAGCAAAGTAGGAATAGCCTCACCAACTTGAGTGAAAACCATAGAGTAACCTTAATTTGGGTCCTGGGACACCGGAACATAGAAGGTAACGAAAAAGCAGATGAACTGGCAAAAGGGGGATCTGCCATGAATAGCGCTCTTGCAGTACCAGTATTCACTCCACTAGGTGCGGTCAAGAATGCAGTTTCCCTAAAATACCTTCGAATTGCAGATTGCGGACCAGACGAAATGCAAAATCAGCAGAACGTAATGGCCCACCTACAACCTCAAGCAATCGTTGACATTAATAAACATGAAACGACGGGACACCTGCAGACTTACGGCAGTCATAATTGGCTTCTGGTCTATCGGAGAACAAGCCGCCAAAATGGGCATACCTCACAACACATACTGTCATAGTTGTAAACAACCGGAGAAAAAAGAAGCAATCTTCCATTTCCTCTGTGAATGCTCTGCCCTATGGAAGGACAGAATGTTAACCCTGGGCAAACCGCTGCTCGAGAGTCTCGAACAACTGTCTGGCTTAGACGTCAACAACCTAATAAGGTTCCTAAACCGCACAGACTGGATATACTCCTGCTGCAAATAACTGTTAAACAATTTGGTAACGAGGATGTGGCAACAAAATGGTGCGGAAGCGCTAGTTGGATTCTGGATGAATCACCACTCAAACCAACCAACCAACCTTGGTGTGTTTTTGGACATTGAAGGAGCTTTGACAATGCTACCTTTGACTCTATGTGCTCTTCTGTCAGAAGTTATGGAGTGAAAGGAACCATTGTCAGATGGATTCACTCTATGCAATCCAAAGACTGCTTACTATTGATAGAGAAAGCGATGAAAGAGTCAAGGTTGAGGTTAAGAAGGGTTGCCGACAAGGTGGTGTACTCTCTCCCCTAGTTTAGTGCTTTGCTTTGGACTCTCTTTTTAATGATCTGCAGGAAATTGGACACATCCAAGCCTACGCAGACGATGTGTGCGTATTACTCTCAGGACGATCAGTTGAAGTTATATGCAATAAAATGCAGGTAGCTCTAAACACGATTAAGTATTGGTGAAAATGGCATGGTCTTTCGGTGAATCCTACAAAAAGTACCTTAGTGTTTTTCACGAGGAAACGCAATGTGGAAGGCCTGTTACTACCCTTATTGAAAGGCGTAACACTGCAACGGTCTTCTGAGGTTAAATAGGAAAATACTTAGGAGTAATACTAGATAGCAATCTTACCTGGAAGAAGCACGTCGGGTAGAAGGTCTTTCGAAAAGTAAAAGTCTTCTGGCAGTGTAAGAGAACCTTTGGCAAGACATGGGATCTAAGACAATGGTTGTGCATAACCTGATTAGACCCATTATAACATAAGCCTCTGTAGTAGGCTACAATGGTTAATACCAAGGTAAAATCCCTCAACAAGCTACAGCGATGAAGGCGGCGTACAGGCTGAAGTTAGACGGAGTCTGGGGGGATGAAGAAAGCACTGGCCGCTGTCAGATATACCACCAGTTGTCGGAGCGGAGCACACTGTCCTTGATCCCACTGTCGTTACCTTCGGTAGGAAGTATGATGATTTGATCCCAGATGGAGATTAATGGTTAAGTCCAGAAAACCTATTAATGGTATATCAGCACACTTTCTACACCGACGGATCCAAAACCAGTGATGGTAACGGATCTGGATGGTACTTAGACGAAGACACTAAGTACTCCTATGCCACAGGATAGATGGCACGGTATTCTTCACGAAAGTCTATGCGGTCTTGAACGTGGCATACCGGCTAATTGAGAAAAAGGGGTGGGGTAGCAGTATTAGAATTTGTAGTGACAGTAAAGCTGCACTCAAAGCCCTTGCTAACCCTCTCTGCTCTTCGAAGTTAGTCGGTGAATGTAAGACAAAACTGAACAGTGCTGCAAAACACAACAAAGTTAGTCTTATTTGGTTGCCTGGACATTGTGGTATTACAGGGAATGAGTTAGCTGATAAACTAGCTAATAAAGGCTCTGCAAGTATGCCACTAGGCCCTGAACCCTTTCTAGGTGCCGATTCTGCTTCGATTCAACTATGGATTGACGACTTCATGAGGTGTACCCATAGAGAACGTTGGTCTGGGTTGAGCTCGTGCAGAATAGCCGAATGCTTTGTGAAAGAACCAAACAGGAATATAGCGACCTTTCTTCTAAAACTCAGCGGAAAGGACCTGAAAGTACTGGTGGGTGTAATCACAGGGTGCAACGCCTGTGGTCAGCATATGGCTGCCATGGAGATCATAGACAGGCCGATATGCCTATCCTGTCTTGAGGATGACGACACTGCAGATCATTATCCCTGTAGCTGTCCGGCGTTTTCCAGAATCAGACTTAGGATATTGGGTTGGGATATACTGAGTATGGGTAAAGTTCGTACTCTTCCTCTTCCGGATCTCTTAAGATTCATCAATGAATACAAGAGATTTGTGGAAGAGTGACCTCAGACTAATCTATCTGTCTTACCACCCAGTCTTTATCTTTTCTATCTCTCTATTCTTTCTACTGAAATCTATGCGGGTGTGGTACAATGGTCTCCGAACTGAGTGTTTGGACTTATCCAACCCCCACAAATCTAATATAATCTATTCTAACGCGGCGGCACAAAGCTCGAGTTTAGGTACGATTAGTGTATTCAAAGAGGCGACTCGAGCACTCGAGCGTTGCCATCTCTGGCTCAACGCGCACACACACAATCACCGAATGCCTCGACACTGGCATCGGAAAATGCGTGTAGTTCATGAGGGGCTCCAGGCTGCAATATGTAACGCGGAAATGATACATGTACTGAACATCTGAGAAGTCTTTCAAACGGCCGTCCAATATGTGCCCAGTGAGAGCGGCAAACTCTCGTCCCATTCGAGCTTGTCTCTCCACATTCACTGTAAGAGAATTTTCGCTAGTCAGTGTTGAGCCGATCAAACTTAGCGGGTCGTAACAGTCATTTATTGAAGATTAGGGTGTCGCGGTAAGGAGAACAATAAATGATTTTTAAAGGGATCCCAAGTGGGTCCCTAAGTTTTAGTGATATTGCTAGGATCATTAAATTTTAGGAAGGTTTCCTTGTCCGCATAAGAAATGTGATGAAGAACGTCTGGGTTGTTGGAGATGAGAACATTGAAACATTAACATGGAGAAGAAGTTGCTCCACTCAGTGTTCTGATGGACTAAACATGCTGATGATGAAATACCTGGGTCCATTGGGAGTAGGATTTCTTACAAGAGTTTTCAATCTGTCCTGACAAGTGGAAAGCAGGGAAAGTGGTCCCAATACTGAAACCAGGGAAACCCGCCAACCAAGGGAAATCTTATTGGCCGATAACTCTCCTTTCCCCAGTAGTGAAGCTACTTGAAACCCTCCTACTCCCACTCTTCACGTAATACCTGGCCCCAACCCCACATCAGCATGGCTTCCGACGAGTGCACAGTACCACCACAACACTCACCGTCATAAACGCCCAGGCTTAACCAAAACCGCCTCTGCGAGAGTACTGCCCTAGTAGCGTTGGACTTGAAGAAGGCTTTCGATACTGTCAGCCATTCCACGGCATTTTACAGTCGACACTGGTGGACCGCCAACTATCTGAGCAGTGGTCACTCGTCAGGGATTTTTAGAGGCTAAACATCCAAACAGAGGAAAATCAAGCAAGGTGTTCTGCAGGGTGGTGTCCTTTCTCCCCTTGCTGTTCAATTGCTATGTATCGAAGCTCCCCCAACCACCAGAGGGGGTCTCCCTGGTCTCAGACGGGCAATGACATTGATGGCCTGTGTGCCAAAGTGAACGTTTACCTCACCGACCTTTCCCGCTTATTCACTGCAAGGAATCTCCAACATTCCAAAAGGAGGACAAACCGCAACTCAAGGTAAAAGTCAATGACACATCTAAGTCCGACTGTTAACAATTCCAAAATTTTGGGTGTAACCTTTGACACTAAAGTCCAAAATCGCAACAAGGTCCTCATATATCTTGCCGGCAGCACTTGGGGCAAAGTCAAAAAAATGTTGCTATCGACATTTAAGGCAATTGGCCGGCCGGTTCTAAACTATGCTACGCCTGTCTGGTCACCTGGAACTAGTGACACGCAGTGGATAAAACTCCAGACTTGCCAAAACACTGCCATTAGGATAGCATCCTGATATCCCCTTTTCAACACCTTCACAACAAGGCACAAATGCTCCCTGTAAAGGAGTACAATAAGCTGCTCAGCAAGCAGTTTCTGCTTGGGTGCTACCGCAGGTTTCACCCTTGCAGACACCTGCTTGAGCCAGAGCTGCCTTCCAGACGCGTCAGAAGACACCTCCTCAATTACGCCGACGAGATCCAAGACTAAACGAACAGACATCTATTGGACCAGACAGTATTTAGACATTTTCTTAAGCTCCCGACTACAGAATGCCGTGATCGGCCCCAACATACTAAACATATGTCCTCTAAGCCCACTCATCTAACACTCCTCTCCCTTCGGACCCAACCTGTCAAAACAGCATGTTTCCTGGGCCTACCTTTAGATGAGCCGGACGAAGATGACCGCTGATATACACTACACTGACAGGGCTTGTATTGCTGCTAAAACAACAACAACACGCGATCTTAAGACGGATGCAATATTTGGTGAACCACCTTGGTGCAATATTTGGTGAATCACCTGTAATGAAGGTACCATTACCTAGACTAAGCGACAAGTTAAACGTTTTGACCTAAGAAATTAACTCACAGGTTATATCGATAGCGCAGAAATGCAAGTATATGGGCAAGGTTCTATGTACACGGAAGCCGTCGAAGAAGTTGTTAAATAGAAAACTGTGCAAGCTAATTTTTAGCCGTAAATATGTTTAACTTCATTTGACAAATCCCGCAAAAACTACCAAACCGTGTTATTAGGTAAGTATTAGGCACCACTACGCGACAATAATGAACTACCGTAAGAAATATTTTCGGAGCGTTAACTGAGATGTAGAAATATTTAATAATTTCTATTTTATTTTTCACACAAGTAAAGCACGTGACAATCACGTCGGGGTCAGCAAGAAATGTTCGGCTACCAAGCTTTTTTTGGCAGCTATTATTTTAAATTAAGTTAAAACACTTTTGTTTTCGTAACTTTTCAATTTATTTCACAAATTGCGTGGACGTGTGCTTGCTACAATTTCACCTGTCACAGCTGATAGCACAATTGGCTTAGCTCAATTAATACATAATATATGTATATGAGTATATAAATCGATACTATGTATACGAAAGTTAGAGAATGGCAAATATGTGAGAATTTTCTAAGTATATTAATGCAATGCAAGTGTAAGTACAGGAATCAAGGTGACCAGATAAAATAAGTGAAAATATTATAAATTAAACTAGAGAATTAAGCTACAAATTAAACTATAATATTAATCTATAATTAAACTCCGAGTATATATTCTGCTAAATCGGGTGCTCCTCCGAACAGCTATTGTCAAGTTATTTTCTTTGATCATCCATTTTGGTGACGAAAAGTAAAATGATGTTCATCGAGTGCGACATTTCATTGATTAGCTGACTTATCATTGTTTTCAATTCTTACATATCATCGTGTTGAAGCATACTATTTGTTTCATTTGTTACTTTGTTTATTTGTTGACTGTCTTACTAATAACTTATACAGTCTGTGTCAGAAAAAAGGAACCGCGATTATTCATGAAGTATAAAAGATATATATTTAAAATCTTGTTTACATGAAAGTCTATACAAAACTAGGAGTCGGAATTACTCAATAAGCTGTGCAGTCTTCATCGTTGTCGTCTTATTCATGCTTTTAACCAGCAAATCTGCTTAGCTCGTCGACAAAAAGGACTAGATTTTGCGAACTTGACGCACGAGTTGCTTTAAATCATGGACTGGCATTCCGGCAAGATGCGTTTTGATAACTCCCCACACAATGGGGTTGCCGTCTGGGGACTAGGAAGACCAGTCCAATACTGTGACGCGATTTTCTTGTTTTGTTGTTTCTCAATGTGTTTTTCTCAGAGCAGTGGTTTTGATGATGTGGGACGGCTGGATATGTTCGCCTCCTTCAGTCGACGTTCGATGGTGTTGATACTCGCATCTATTTCTTTTTTAGCAAGAACTGATCGTTCTTATCGTAGTCACAAAAAAGGGTCCTGCTTAAAAAGGTGGAGCATCACTTTATCCTGCTTTTTTGTCGTCACTCGCTTCAAACCGCGCTCGGAAAATCATCACCATTTTTGTACACCTTATACCGCTGATTCCACATCACAACAAACTTTTTTGATTTTTTAATCACTTTTGCAGCCCGTTTCTTTCGTTCCGTTTTTAAAAAGTTGTGTATGCAATGTATAAGTGGAGTGATGCATATTTCGTAGTATTACCTTAAATTATTTCTCTTCCTTTGGATGAAATGTGTAATATTGAGTGTTTTCTTCTTTTAGTATATTAGTTTTGTGGTTATTACGTGGTATGTTGATTGTTTTGTCCATATCTTTATTTCGTTATTGTTAAGTAGCCGAATCATGGTTCCTCATCATGTTGGTCTCGTTGACACGGGGATGAGGCTTAAGTGGTGGTCTGACCCCCATAACATGGGGGCCAACCCAACACGAACTAAGAGGGAAGCTTCATATGGAGATTGGCTATCCATCCATTCGCTTTACGGCGAACCTGGTGGCCACCCAACCACCATGCGAAGATCACCGTACCGACGAAGATCCCTTTGTCATCCCCAAACCCCTTACATCCCGTTATTTCCTCTCCTAGCCCACCCCCTAATCCAGGGTGTTATGCGACACCGTGCCCATTGGATGGTTTGCAGCCAGGGGGTTCACCAGACCGGCTGTATTTCAACGGCGCCTTCCTAACACCGGGCCGCCTTAGGAAGTAACTGTGCCCTTGCCACGGTATGGGCCGCTGCCGTGGTGGACCGTTTTGAATTCCCCATTGTATAAATAGACCACTGCGCTCGCCTCGTCGAGCAGGTGGTCGTACGAAAAAGATGAATACGGAAAAAAATTTAAGCAACAAAACTTCCATTGTAGCGGGAGCAGGCTACAGTGGTCGCAATTCCACTGCCAAACACACACAGAACACTCTTCAGCGCGGAGGTGCCGTTGTCAACGAAGACTCGGACCACGAAAGCGTCGGGAGCACCAACACAGCTGAGGAAGAGGCTCTTCTGCGTTCTCCGGCTAGGTCCAATGGTACTGCTTTGGATGGCAAGAACAGACCAAGGATCAAGCCTGATAAAGAGAAGCTGAAGGCCAAAGCCCGATACAGGGCTGCGGTCAAAGTTTGTGACCGATTTGGCAGCAAGTCCAACCTGACGAAGCAAGAGGAGGAACGGTTGGCTTGGGCCAGAGAGGAGATCAAAAATGGCCGGGCCTTCTACGCAGCAAAGCCAATGTTCGCAGCCTCGAACCCGAAATATGCGAACAAAATCGAAGAAGAGCTAGCCATCAAGAGGCAGCGTTCTGCGGATAGTGAGGCCTCAGGGCCATCAAAACAGCAAAAGCACAGGCACGAGACGGCTAAACCTAAAAACGGAGACGATAGACCTATGACGTCGAAAGCAGCGGTAGCGGCCAGTGCAATTGCCAAGAGACACCTCATAGTCGCACTCACTGACCGCAGCGACCAGCTGGGGCGAATGTCGCAGGAACGGTGGAAGGTAGTGGAAATGAAGCTACTGGAAACCTTGTTTACTAAAATGGACGCGGAGCCGAACGCACCCATGCCAGCATTCGACGGAGCAGGGTGGTTCAGCGGCGTCAAAATCATAAAGTGCAAGCATGACACCACGCTCACATGGCTAAAGGAAACGGTAAAAATGCTTCACGGCCTGTGGGAGGGGGCATCACTGGAAATCGTTGATCGCAGCTGCATTCCCTCAATACCGAAGGCAAAGGTTTTCATTCCGCGAGTGGTAAAACCGGAATATGCGCTGCGACTACTACAACGTCAAAACACGGACGTGCCGACAGACGATTGGAAAGTGTTGAGCGTGGCAAAACCATCAACTGCTGATGGTGGCCAGGATTACATTATCCAAATCAACAAGCCGGCAGAGGACCTGCTTTACGCACGATTCGGGAGGATGGCTTGGGGAGTTGGTAGCGTGCACCTTCGCCTCAAAAAGCGCAACCCGGCAGACGACAACCACAACACGCTAGCTGCGGGGGAGGTGGAAAAGGATCTCGGCATAGAAGAGATCCTGGAAGCCTCCCTCAATATACAAGAAGTGGAGAAGGGCGACTTGGAGGTAGTATCCAACCCCGAGAAGGTACTGAGGCCAGATGCTGAAAGTCCTTCAGATAAACCTCCGCAAAAGTAAGAACGCCTCAGCCGAACTCCTGCTCAACATAGAGGGAGTCGGCTACGATGTGGCTCTAGTCCAGGAACCATGGATAGCGTCGGGCAACATAGTCTCCGGTCTAAAGTCACAAAACTACAACACATACATCCCGATTGTAAAAAATAAGGTAAGAACAGCGATAATGGTCAAAAAAAGTATATGTTCTTATATTGATAATAATCTCTCTTCAGACGATCTGACAGTGGTGGCGCTGGAGGGCTGCAAGGATGAGACGCTACTCTTTGGGTCCTGCCACATGATGAGGAAGCACCACAGATGGAACTTCGGAAGCTGGTAGAAACAGCTGCCAGAAAGAAGCATGCTCTGGTGGTAGGAACGGACGCAAACGCGCATCACACGGTCTGGGGAAGTGCAGACATAAACGACCGAGGTGAGTCACTATTTAGTCTTCAGAGTAGTCTAGAAATAGCTAATAGAGGTGAGGAACCAACATATGTGGGACCAACCTCGAAGAATGTACTCGATTTAACACTCTACACAAGCAGGCATGTTATGGTTCAGGAATGGGAAGTATTGAGTAGGCCCTCATTCTCTGATCACAGAAACATAAGCTTTCAGGTGTTATTCCGCTCAAAAAACAAGCTTACATTCTTTAGAAATCCTAAGAATACGAACTGGGACTTGTATAGGGATATACTATCAAAAACACCAATAATACCCCGGAAATACAAGTCAAATATCGCGCTTGAGAAAGGGGTTGAATTGTTTACAACTACTCTTGTCAAAGCCTTTAAAAGATCCTGCCCTCCAACACGTAATAGACGCAAGGTGAAGCCTCCTTGGTGGAACAGGGAATTAGGAGCACAAAGGTGTAGAGTACATGAATTCTATAGGTTAGCCAAAGTGGCTGACGATGAGTTCTGTTGGAAAGAGTATAAGGATCTGCTAAAAGTATACAAGAAAGAGATCCGTAAAGCCAAGAGAGAATCTTGGAAAGACTTCTGTAGCAGTAACGATGTGGCTAGACTTAGGAAACTGTTATCCAAGAATCCGTCTATGCCAAGAACAATACGAAAAACTAACGGGGAGTGGGCTGACAGCTGTGAGGACTCTCTAGAAGACCTAGTCAGTTCACACTTTCCAGGGTGTGCGGACACTGCAGATCTCGAACCTAGAGGAGATATTGTGCACGAAATCCCGACGAACGTAATTACAAACAGCAAAATAGAATGGGCTATACAAAGTTTCGACCCATATAAATCGCCAGGACTGGATGGAATCTTCCCAGCCATGCTCCAAAAGGCAAGCCATCTTGTGGTACCATGGTTAAGAACGATATTCAGGGGATGCCTGAGGTTCAGCTACGTTCCTGTATTGTGGAGAGAAGCGAGAGTTGTGTTTATTCCAAAAGCGGGAAAAAGCAACCCTCTATACTCAAAGGAATACTGGCCCATTAGTCTGACCTCATTTCTCCTGAAAACGTTAGAGAAGATTCTAGATACATACATTAGGGACACAATTGCGCCGGACGAATTATCCAAGGCGCAGCATGCTTACACTAAAGGCAGATCCACTGAAACTGCACTTCACTCACTTATACTAAACATAGAAAAGGCGTTAGAATATAAGGAGTATGCTCTAGGAGTATTTCTAGATATATCAGGAGCCTTTAACAACGTGACAAAAGATGCTACTTTAAAAAGCATAGAGTCACTTAATGTGCAACCCGCGGTTTATCTATGGATAAGGCAGCTATTAGCTAGCAGAAAGATAAAAGCGGAGTGGAACGATGCGAGCGTCACCAAATATGCATGCAGAGATACTCCGCAAGGTGGGGTACTATCACCGCTATTATGGTTACTTGTAGCAAATGAAATTCTTAAGAAACTTGACGGAGGGGCACCTAAACTAGTGGCATATGCCGATGACATAGCTATAGTAGTTACGGGAAAGTACCTGGACACCGTCAGTAATGTGATGAACACCACTCTCAAAACGATACATCAATGGGCATCTCGCGCAGGGCTAGGGATAAACGCCGGAAAAACGGACATGGTACTTTTTACCAGGAAGTACAAAGTTCCGGCGTGGAACCTACCGAAGCTAGGCAACAACGAACTACTTCTCAAAGACTATGCGAGGTACCTCGGAGTAATACTGGACAGCAAATTGCTGTGGAAGCACAACGTTGAGGAGAGGGTGAAGAAGGCCAGTAATGCATTGTTCGCATGTAAAAGAATGCTGGGCGTTACTTGGGGTCTATCACCGTCTCTGATGCATTGGTGCTACACAGCAGTAGTCAGACCGATATTGCTGTATGGAACCTTAGTATGGTGGACTGCGACAAAAAAACTGACATACTTAATGCCGTTAGAAAGGATTCAACGCCTCGCTGCTCTGTGCATAACAGGAGCGATGAAGACCACTCCAACGGCGGCGCTGGAAAAGATACTCAGCATGCCACCTATTGACCTCATGGCGGAAAACCTGGCAGCGAAATCCGCGAGGAGGCTAATGGCTGCGGGGGTATTCACCTGCAGAACCTTCGGTCACAGCTCAATAGGAAAGTGGAGCTCAGGTGGCACGGACTATATGACTCCGTACTTTAATTGGGAGAGAAGGTTTCGCACTACAATTGAAGAGGAGGGATGGCACAAAGGCATGAAGCCTGGCCATAGAACTTTTCACATCTATACACACGGCTCGAAAACTCCAGACGGAGTGGGAGCGGGTATTTACTGCTCGAAACTAGGAATAAGGCAGCCTATCAAGCTGCCAGACCACAGCAGTATTTTCCAAGCGGAAGTTTTTGCTGTGGGGAAGGCCGCGGAGCTAGCCTACTCTAGAACAAGAAAGAACTCAACAATTAATATATACGTGGACAGTCAAGCAGCAATAAGAGCAATAAGCTCATATTGTATTAAGTCCAAAAATGTTCGGCGGAGCAGGGAGGCCATAGAAAGGCTAGCCGCAAACAATAGGCTGCATATCTACTGGGTACCTGGTCACAAAGGCATTATGGGGAACGAAATAGTAGATGAGATAGCAAAGAGTGCTGTTAGACTGCCATTTCAACAAGAGAACGACATACCAAAACCGCTAAACACAATATACAACGAAATGGACGACCACATGAAAAGGCAAGTGGAAGCTAGGTGGACTAACTTGACCACATGCAAAACAGCAAACGTCATGTGTAGAACAAACGACAAAAAACTGACTCCATTCGTACTCACGCTCTCGCGAAAGGAATGCAGAACTATCATAGGTATGCTAACAGGCCACAATCTATTGGCTGCATATGCGTACAAGATAGGGATTGCTAACACGGACAAATGCAGGAAATGCAGAGAGGATGTCGAGGAGACTTTGGAACACCTTCTGTGCGCTTGTCCGGCATTATTAAAAACGCGACTAAAATGCCTGGGAGCCCCACTGTTTGAGGATCTGGAAGACGTCTCAAAAGCGGAGCTCCCAGCCCTACTTATATTCGCCAAAGGCGCTGACATCCTACATGATGTCTACTTCAGGTATTCATAGAGGTCGGGGACCATCTGGTATCGCTAGGGACCAAAAGGTCTATGCGCGGCTTATTGCCACCAGGCTATCCTAACCTAACCTAAGTAGCCGAATGGGTTGGTGCGTGACTACCAATCGGAATTCACAGAGAGAATGTAGGTTCGATTCTAGGTGAAACACCGAAATTAAGAAAAACATTTTTCTAATATGGGTCGCCCCTCGGCAGCCATGGCAAACCTCCGAGTGTATTTCTGTAGGTCCCTCCATTTGTGGAACAACATAAAGACGCACACCACAAATAGGAGGAGGAGCTCGGCCAAACACCCAAAAAGGGTGTACGCGCCAATTATATTTTATATACATATATATATATTAAGTGCCTTTAGCTTGTAGCTATCAGTGATAGCAGTAATTAATGTACTAAGAGGAAGTAATAACATAGAGTCACAATCTGGAACAAAAATTATTTTGTATGGGGGAACGTTGCTTTTAATTATGTTATTAAATTATTTATTAAAATATATGAATTTATGTATATATGTAGGCACGCACTGGAATTTAGTGAAGGTGATATTTTTGTTGTATGTGCCTTTGTTTTTTTACGTTCCCGTAAGAATTATATTTCGTATATACATATGTAAATATAATAAAATATATTTGTAACTGAAACAATCGACATACCGAAAAATGTCTATGAATTTATTATAGGAGAAGTAGTATATCGCTAGCTTAGAGTGCAAACGTGCCAAATGCACTTTTTGAAATTTTAAAGGAGAGACAAAAGACTGTCTTAAGAAATTAATATTGAATTTTGTAAGTTTTTTTGAATGCATATTTATTTCCTTGGTTGTTACCTAAATGTACAGTAAGTACAAAAAAAACAGGGATCTTTGCTTTTGAAGATCTTTTGTCATTTAGCACCTTTTCTGCTGCTATTTTTGTTTTTTTACACATCACTTAGCACCTTTTCTATAAATAAAATATTATGCACATTTTTTTATTTAATTTAAATAGTATGACTTAATTTGTGTTTTTTAATGCCGATAGCATTTAATATTTATTTAAAATAAGATTTGTATTTTATGCAGTCTTACTTCGTTGCTGTTACTTAAAATTAATTATAAGAAATGAAACCTAAGACAACGTTTCTATCACATGAAATGTATTTTGCAGTTTTACTCCGTGGCTGCTTATACAGCGTTTTTCAATAGGTGCGCTTCAACTTTTTTCCGATAGGGAGGGCGAACGACGCAAAATTTTTTATTTTTCGCTTGTCATTTGTAAACTTCATTAGTATACATTTCATCATGGAACGTTACACACTTGAGCAACGATTGCAAATCGTGCAAATTTTTTATGAAAATAATCGTTCTGTTGCTGCTACTTTAAATCCAAATAATTCCAAAAAATCATCTTCAGTGATGAAGCTCACTTTTGGCTCAATGGCTTTGTCAACAAGCAAAATATGCGTTACTGGGCAGAAAGCAATCCACACGTGATTCATGAGGTACCGTTGCATCCCGAAAAAATCACTGTGTGGTGCGGTTTACATGCCGGCGGCGTAATTGGCCCATATTTTTTCGTTGACGAGAACGATCGCCACGTTACTGTGAATGGAAATCGATACCGCGACATGATAAATGATTATTTTTGGCCGCAATTGAATGGTATGGACTTAGACGACATGTGGTTTCAACAGGACGGGGCCACAAGCCACACAGCACACGCTACAATTGATTTGTTGAAGAGTAAGTTCGATGAGCGCATTATTTCCAGAAATGGACCGGTCGAATGGCCGCCGCGCTCGTGTGATTTGACGCCTCTAGACTATTTTCTTTGGGGTTATGTGAAGTCATTGGTCTACAGTAACAAGCCGGCGACGATTTGTGAGCTCAGAGCCAATATTGAACGCGAAATTGCTGGAATTTCGGCCGATGTATGCAAAAGAGTGGTCGAAAATTGGGTTCAACGATTGGACTTCGTAAAACGTGCACGCGATGGTCCTGCAAAAGAAATCGAACTTTATACTTAAATGTATATGTTCAAACTCGATAATAAAAAAAAATTTAGTTAAAAAAGTCAAACCGTTTGTGTTTTATTAAAAAAAAAAAGTTGAAGCGCTCTTACTGAAAAACGCTTTATGTATAAAATAATATGAAAAAATATGGGCATCCACAATTTAATGGTAGATATAAGTATACTATTCGTGAGGTAATTCGTCATAAAACTTGTGGTCTTCCTTTGGCAAGGTCATTTTTAAATATTGCAAATCGTCATATTTTCGTTGGAATTTTTTTTCTCTCACTGTGGAGTTCCGGCAAATCAGACCAACCTAATGGAGAAATGGCTTTACTAATTCTTTGAGGATGATGTTGCCATGAATTTGGGAATCTCAATTTGCAAAACATTACCTTTTCTGCAGTATATTTTATCGCACGAATATCAGTGACTTTGGCATCACCTTTTTCCCGACCAGGACGAATGCTTTTTACAAATTGAAGGTCTTTACATGTTTTGAAAAAAGTGTGATCCAAATATTCCACTTCATATGGTTCTGGGTTCTTTCGAGCACATTTACAAACATCATTATATTCTGCAGGTACATCTATAGTCCTATGCTTTAAAACACGCTCGATGTCAGCCTCCATTTGCGAGTGTCCAGTTTCTAAAACTTTTTTTCTACTGTTATTTGATGTTTAACAGCTGCACTCAGTAAAGCATTACTCATAGTCACATTTCTGTTTTGGTATGAGCATCCATCGCTGTAAAATATAATTTTTGTCGGGACTTCGGTTTCATTGATATAAGGAAGAATTTTATGTTGAACAAAATATACCCAAATGCTCGCGAACTCTTCCGCCGATACGCCACCTTCAACCTCATTCCAAATAAAGCAGTAACCTTTATGATTTATCAAATTATAGCCAACTAAGTTGTGCACTTGCAATTTTGTACGATAGTATAGGCTGCTTACTTCCGATTTTAGAGCCATTAAAACCGATAGCAAATCTACAGTTAGCACGATACGCTCTTCAGCTTTGTCCTTTTGTTTTTCATTTCGGGTTTATTCTTTTTTTTTGTGAAGAGCGTATTCCTCATACGAAATGCTATCCATAGAATGACGCACAGAAATTTCGCATTGATCTTTTTTTGGCGAAAATAATGCATAATTTTTTATTTCAAATGCTTAATAAAATACTGAAATTGAAAGTGGCTTTATTTTATGTTTCGGACACAAATCTTTTACGTAAAAATTGTTAATCATTCGTTTGGAATTCCAATCCGGTAAAAGATATTTAGTGCGACTCCATGACTAGCAAAGACTCCAAAAAAGAATTTAAGCATTTTCGCAGACTTACAAACTTTGTCATCGGTATTGTATTTGATTTTCTGTTACTGGTTACAGACTGCTTCACCCAATTCAACATTGAATGCCTACTAATGTCTAATGTGCTTAAAAAAAACGTTCTGCACGCACGCATATTTTTATTATCTATTTTGAGGTAATTTGAGGTAAGGCTTAACTTGCACTCTCTTCTTGCGCTTTTCCGATTTTACGGGTATGTCCATGAAATAATCCGAATCGCTGTATAACCATAAGGCACGAGCCCTAAAACACCATCATCCACATCATTGCCAAGGTGGTCAATGTTATTGCTGTTTTCAATTGTTTGCAAAGTAGTGTTATTCCTTTTGTTCTTTGCCATAAAGACCTTTTAATAAATGCAGCAATAATTTAGTTAATAGATATTTATTGTTTACAAAAAAGAATATGTTACCTTTTCCGACTAAAATAATTATTAGGAACGGTAATACCAACAGCACACTTTATCAACAATCACAAATATTTAAAGAGCATAGCGCGATTTACGTTTTAGCCGTTAACTCGCGTTAAAAAAACTAAATTTGTTTCCGTTTACTTCGTTTATTTATTAAACTCCGCAACTACTCCGATGAACGGGAGGAACAAGACTGACTTAAAACTATTTACATTTGTGTTTTTATAGGGTAATTCAACATTGCATTTTCGTAATGGGAACGGAAATGCAATAAATGCGAATTTGACAATATTTGTTAAAATTTATTATTTTCTTAATTCTTCTTTAAGTTACTTTTTGAAACGGTTGCAATTCTCAGAATTGCGACCGAAAAATAATAAATTAATTTTTTAATATTATTTAGTATTGCATTTACGGTATGGGAGCGGAAGTGCAACATATACATATTTTATTATTTCACTTAAGGTTCATATGTGTACATATTTGCTTACTTGCTAAAAATTGCTGATTATGTTTTAATAAAAAATTTTTTATTCTCTGGAAATTTTATGAATTGCGACATGTGCCGGAAATTGATATTTGGTTACTGCTATTGTCAATTTTATTTAAAAATTCTTCGAATCTATCAGGTACATTGGCTTTGAAATCAATGTAATTAACTGTTTGTATATGTAACTTCTCCCCCCTTTAGATTAGAATTCTCCTGAATTCTTTTATTTAGATTTATTTTAATATATTTTAGTTTTGTTCTCCAAATGAAAGTTATTAATATTATTGTTAAAATTAGAAAGAAGTTACACCCGTATATGATTTTGTTATGAATTTTCAAATTAGATATATTTTTGAAATTTATTTTATTCTCTTCATCTATTTGTTTTTCTGTAAAATTCTTTATATTGTCATATTGCAATCTCATAATATTTCCTTCGAATCTTTCAATCCAATTACAGTAATAATAATCATTAATTTTTATTGAACAATTGTTAAATTGGATTGCGTAATTTCCGTTCAAAACAGTGTCATTTATGTTACATGTGTTGTTTACAAATAAATTTAATGCATTTTTAACTAGGACTGTTTTTTCGTCTAGTGTTATAATTTCTAATTCTTTACTTGATATTAATTTACAATTTTTCGTTATTATACAATGAGTGCTTGGTTTTAGTTGTCTGAAATGTTTATTTTCTTCAAATTTCATAATTTTATCTTTATAAGTAAAAACTTCCTCTATTTCTGCTTCTATTTCTTTTTGGTTCTTATTTGGTAGTGGTACAATTTTTCTTATTTTTATTTGTATGAATGATTTTGGAATTTTAATGGTCTTTTAATGTTGTTAGGATGAATGTTTTCTAATTTTTCCTTCCTATACTTTGGTTGTTCTTTATGCCTAACCGCTTTATAGTTCTTTATGAATCCTTCTGTTTTTTCTTCTTTATAGTCTTCCCTGGTTTTATTTAGATTGCTTAAATTTTATGCTTCTTTGCTTCTAAATTGGTTTTTATTATTTCCGGATCTATTTTATTGTCATGTACTGCGTTTGGTGTACATTTTATTGTTGAATGGAATCTATCATTGTAATTTCGTATGGCTTTCTGTATTAAGTGTTCAATTGATAAACCTTTTTCTAATTTATATAAAATTCTAAACTTTTCCGCGATAGTGTTGTGAAACCTTTCAATATCGGCATTGCCAGTATGGCTATTAGGTTTTCTTAAATGAAGCTCTACATTTTCAGTATCCAAAAATTCTCTTATTCTCGCGGCCTTAAATTCGTTATCTGCAATTATTTTCCTTGTTTTCCCTAATTTAGCAAAATGTTCTTCTAACTGTTCAACAATGGTTTCTATCATTCAAGTGGTACGCTGCTCCGAACTTTGAGAATTTATCTATAACTGTTAAAAAATGGTTTCTCTTCATGACATACGTATCTATGTGTATAATTTCATTTTTCTTTACTGGTGTTTCTGAGAAACATAATTTTTGTTTTATGGGTTTCCTATCGTACTTGACTTCTTCTTCACATTGATTTAGAACCAAGTGAACCAATTCCAGTAACTTAGGGTAATAGATTTTATTTTTTATTTGATTGTATGTTTCTAAAATACCAGAATGTAAACTTTCTCTAACATGGTAAAATGAGATTTGTTTTATGGCTTCAACCTCTGTTTCAATGTCTTGTGCTCTTTTTGTACACTTAGTGAATTGAAGTTTGTTGTCATTCGAATACATACTAATCAGTTTTTCTTGTACTATGTTATAGCTGTGGTCGGTTAGTTCCGAAAATATTCTAATTTTTCCTTTCAAAATATATCTTCTGAAAATTTCTCCCATTTGTTCAAAATCACACTCTGCAATAAAAATTATCCTTTTTCCGTGTATCTCTCTAAATTCTTCTGTTTTATTATTTGTAAGTATAATCTGAGTTCTATACTTGTTGACTATCTCTTCCTTAATCGAAAAATGATCATTGTTGTAAATATTCACTGCACTATAAAAATTTTTTATTTTATTTTTTATTTTAGTGGTGTTCAAGTAGCATAAATGTTCACTGCACTATTTTTTCTATTTTAATGGTGTTAAAGTAGCATACATGTTCACTGCACTATTTTAGTGGTGTTCAAGTTGCATAAATGTTCACTGCACTATTTTTTCTATTTTAGCTAACGTATTGTTCGTATCACTGGATCCTTCTTATCTCGTCAGGATCCTACCGACTGCGCCATTTACGTTTTAGCCGTTAACTCGCGTTAAAAAAAACTAAATTTGTTTCCGTTTACTTCGTTTATTTATTAAACTCCGCAACTACTCCGATGAACGGGAGGAACAAGACTGACTTAAAACTATTTACATTTGTGTTTTTATAGGGTAATTCAACATTGCATTTTCGTAATGGGAACGGAAATGCAATAAATGCGAATTTGACAATATTTGTTAAAATTTATTATTTTCTTAATTCTTCTTTAAGTTACTTTTTGAAACGGTTGCAATTCTCAGAATTGCGACCGAAAAATAATAAATTAATTTTTTAATATTATTTAGTATTGCATTTACGGTATGGGAGCGGAAGTGCAACATATACATATTTTATTATTTCACTTAAGGTTCATATGTGTACATATTTGCTTACTTGCTAAAAATTGCTGATTATGTTTTAATAAAAAATTGTTTATTCTCTGGAAATTTTATGAATTGCGACACGTGCCGGAAATTGATATTTGGTTACTGCTATTGCCAATTTTATTTAAAAATTCTTCGAATTTATCAGGTACATTGGCTTTGAAATCAATGTAACTGTTTGTATATGTAACTTGCGCGCTTTATAACAACTACATGTGCACATAGCACTTTTGCCAACTGTTTGCGACAACTACAGTGCTACATTTTCGTTTAAACGCATTGCATTTTTTTCGTTTACTTTAGAACTGTTTTAAGATTACAACAATAACAACAACAAATATTCTTCCAAACTATTCGTTAAGGTAACAGTAAACCATCGTTGCATTTGTTTCTTATCTATTGCTTTTTGTTGTAAAATAACGGTTCTCTATTTAAAATTGTGCTTAAAAATGCTACATATTCATATAAACGCATAGTTTGTTAAAGAGTGCAGTAGTGAAGTTAAAAGTGATTAATTTGTGAATATTGTTTGTAACTGAATATTTTGGTAAATTCTTGCAATTTTTTTACACATTCATTCAAATTTCTTAGTTAAATTAAATTGTTTAACCTAATTTCTTCAGATTTTCTAAAATGCCTGAGGCAAAATACTTAAATGATGAGGAACGGGTATTGGTCAGTGTTTACCATGAGGAGGGCTATTCCAATCGTGAAATTGGACGAAAAATTGGAAGATCGGAAGGAGTTGTGCGTGCTTTCTTAAAGAAAGCAGACAATTATGGAATAAAGAAAGCAACAAAAGGCAACACAAAATTGTCACAGCGTGACAAAAACAAAATAAAGTATGAGGCTACGAAAAAATTTTTGAATTGCACACAAATAAAAAATAAATTGGGTCTTCCTGTAACGGCAAAACACATTTCGCACATTTTACGAAGTGATGAAAATATAAGATGGAAAAAACCAAAGTCTAAGCCAATGTTAAAGGAACATCATAAAAAAGCTCGTTTGGAATTTGCCCGTAAACACATTCATTGGACTACGGAATGGAGGAAAGTTGTGTTTTCGGACGAGAAGAAGTTTAATTTAGATGGCCCTGACTCATACTCATGTTATTGGCATGATCTAAAAAAAAATAATGTACGCATGTCGAAGCGTAACTTTGGTGGTGGCAGTGTTATGGTGTGGGCAGCATTTTCGTCAGCTGGTAAAGCTCAACTGTGCTTTGTGCCGTCAAAAATGAATTCAGAAACGTACACCGATATGTTAGAAGATGCTCTCATCACATTTTTAGATGAAAAAATGGACGAAGACAGCATTTTTCAGCAAGACAACGCTTCCATCCATGTGTCAAGGGAGTCTCGAAATTGGCTTAAGGAGCATAAAATTGACCTGTTGGGGTGGCCCGCTTGTAGTCCCGATTTGAACCCAATCGAAAATCTCTGGGGATGGATGTCGAGGAAAATTTACGGTCAAAAAGCCCAAGGAAAAACTTACAAAACAGTTTTGGAGCTGAAATTAGCAATAAAAGAAGCATGGGAGGATGTGGACAGATCCCTTCTGCAAAGTTTGGTGCAATCAATGCCAAATCGATTATTTGATGTCGTAGCAGCGAAAGGCGGCACAACTAAATATTAATAATAATTATAATAATAAAATATTAATAATTAATTTATGTAAGAGTTAGAAAAAAATTGAAATAATAAAATGCGTTTATATGAATATGTAGCATTTTTAAGCACAATTTTAAATAGAGACCCGTTATTTTACAACAAAAAGCAATAGATAAGAAACAAATGCAACGATGGTTTACTGTTACCTTAACGAATAGTTTGGAAGAATATTTGTTGTTGTTATTGTTGTAATCTTAAAACAGTTCTAAAGTAAACGAAAAAAATGCAATGCGTTTAAACGAAAATGTAGCACTGTATGTAGATGGCACTTTTGCGGATCAACACAAAACAACACGAAAAACGGGTTACCAATTTTTTTTTTTAAATAATGTATTTTTTGGCTCTGCATTAAAAAGTCATTTTTGTGAAAAAGTGCATTTGGCACCTTTGCACTCTAAGCTAGTGATATGTGCGCCGTTTTACTGTTTACAGCGCACTTAAAAACTTGGTTGGGAATTTTTCTTTCATACATCCTGTCTTGGTTTTGAACAGAGATTTGAGTTTGCCTCAATAACAAGATTTTATCAGGTGTATGTACATACTTACATACATACATATGTCTATATGCAAAGATGAATCAAAATGATGAAAATCGTACATGAAAATTAATTAGTTTCATTAGATAAGGAATTTTGTTTTCTCTTCAGATAATCAACTCCACATTTAATAATGAAGGGACTTACTAGTATTGCTTGATATATGAGAATTTTTGGCTTTCACTTGATATATACAAGTTAATTAGTTTGTTTGTTTGTTTATTAAAAAAAACACATTATTAATTTAGTACGTCTGCAGGTTACAATAGTCCGTTTAGCACTGCCCTTCATCTGTTATCAAAAATCATAATTATAGCATAAAGTCACGTTGCATTCAAGAAAGGAATGCAGTCACATTGTGGGAACGAAAATTTGACTGGTTGCTACGTTAGCAAAAATTCGTGGGAGCGCAAATGATATCTTATATCTAAACTCCTCCCCCCGTAAGATCAATCGTCCCGATTGTTAGTAGACCGGTAAATCATTAATGCTGCGGAATCCGCATTTAGTCTTGTGACAAGAGGGTTCATCTGGATTCAATGCCTTCTGCTCTGATCCTTCGTTAACTATATTTGTTATTTCAACTTTTGACTTTGGTTTGGTCCTCAACTTGTAGAACATTGCGGACACACAGGAAAGTATATTAGTATTACTGACATGATCAAATTAAATGACAGTGTTAAATTTTCTTTAGTGGATATTGAGTTTATTTCTTCTATATTATTTAAGTGAAGTTCTTTCATCATCCCCAAAGAGAGGACTTCTTCAATATTAGATTTATTTGCTGTCAATTGCAATACGGCTGGGAGTGGTTTCAAAGATGAAATTTCTCTTGAAATGTAAGTTCTGTTATCTATTGTTACGGTTTCGTTGTGAAATTGAAGTAGATACGTTCCCGAAAGTTGGTACGATTTATTCTTTGAAATTTCTACGAACCCTTCGAATTGGTTCAAAAAGATCGTTCCTTGAAAAAGCTCTTGTACTGAAGGTACGTGTTGGTTGTTTATTATAGTGCAATTATGATTTTTGCTATTCAGAATCCGTTTCACACAATTAGAATTACTTACTTCTAGTAAGTTATCCCTATTACAAATGGTCAATTCATTAACTTTGTTACATTGTTTTTTGATCTCATATAGATCATTATTGCATTTTAAAAAATATTCTGAATCAATTTTCAATATTGTATTATTTCGTTTTACAGGCTTAATTAACAATTTTGCACAAATTAATTGCTCTATTGCTGGCAAATTTATAATATATATTAACATGTTTTCATTCGTAGCTATTCTTATACTAGCGAAACCTAATGCTTCTTCTAAATTATTATAGGGGAATTTTTCGAAATCTAGAAACGTTTTTGCTTCTCCCATTTCCTTTTCTGATAATAAAAAAGAATTAATAACTCCTACTTTAGCCCACTGTAGAGCGTATTCGATGTTGACTATTTCGTCTTTAACAATTTTTATCTTATTGGCAATTGATTCCTCTATTGTTCTTCTAACTTCTTGAAGTGATTGTAATGTCTTCAGTATATTGTTAGTTCTGTTAGTTAGTAAATTAATTCTGTCGATGGTGTCCTTGTTAATTACTTTCTGTCGTTCGTTGTTACCTAATAAACCTTTAATTTTTTTGACAACCACAGTGTGATCTTCGTGATCAGGGGTGCCAGCTATCCATTTCCACGCTGTTCCAAGGATGTCAATTGAACGTTTCTTCCTTGGAGTAATCCTTTTTAGAGCATCTCTAAGCTGCTTTATGTCATATAAAAGAAAAGGCAATACGGTGCTGTTTCCCAGTACTTTTTCTTGAATTTCAAGTTCTATGTCGTCAATAGTCCTTTTGTACTCGGTCAACTCTAAAACATGAATAAGCTTAAAGTTTCCGTTTTGTAGTCGCGCTTGTTCGAGGTGAATTGAAATTAGTTGTGAATGTGAGTAGTCCAATATTTGAACTTCCGAATTGCAGATATTAAGAATTGCAAGAAGTATTACAAAAACTTTCGTCATTTCCTGTAGAGGAAAGAATGGTAAAACCTATTTAATATTTTCCTTATGAATTATTCTGTCACGGAATTGTATTTTGACTTTGTTGCCTAAATCTTCTTTGACTTTTTGTTTCCTGTAACGTGGCAGTAGTTTATTCCTTTGTCCTATGATTTTTTCGTAAATAACATCTCCTGGCTGGTAAGTTTTTATATTGCTTGGACTATTTTTTAAAATCATTTGGTCTTGTGCTTTTTTCAAAATTTCAACTAAATTGTGTGGGGTCTTATTAAAGAAAATGTCTACGGGTTTGTTCTGTGTAACTGAGTGAATTGTATGATTGTAGAGTGTAACTGCTCTGTAGAATGTTTCAACATTGTCTATTAGATGGACTTCTTCTTTTAGACATATAGCTATTTCTGCTAAAGTTGAGTGGGCTCTTTCAATTTGGCCATTTGTGTTACAATGTCGTGGAGTACAATAATATAATTCAATCCGTAATCTTTGCATTAGTGATTTAAATTGGGCACTCAAAAATCCTGGCTCGTTATCAAGTGTTATTTTCTTGGCATTCGGAAAACTTTGTAACACATCTAAAACCTTTTCTCCTAAATTTGTTTTTCCTTCTATATTTTTAATGACCATGAATTTTGAATATGAATCGATGCAAGTTATAAATTTTAGGTTTTCTGCGAAAAAAATGTCTATGTTCAAATACTCCCCCTCCTTCTTTGGAATTGGAGCCTCTCCAATTGGAACTCTCTGTGGGTGACGATTATACTTGTTCTTATTACAAATATCGCATTGTTTAATGTATTCTTTAAAGTAGTTTAGCATCTTTGGCCAATAATATTGTTTGTAAATTTGTTTATGATTTTCTTTGGAATTTCGATGAGCTCGACAATGGGTATATTGTACTATGTCCTGTCGATCATCCTCATTTGTTATGTCCAAAGGAAATATTCTGGTGTAAACAAATTTATTTGTGAAAACTCCTTTAACAGTTTCTCTGAAATCGTAAAGGTCTTCTGGCGTACAGTGCAAGGCGGCAACCAGGTTTGGTTGAACAAACTCTAAAAGTATTGTTTTTAGGTTTTCTCTGGTGTCGAATTCAATGATATGTCTTGTCCTTCCAAATGTCACTATCATTTCATGAATTGTAAAATTGGATTTGCTCAAAAGTATTTGTTGCTTGAATTCATTTAAAGGTTTGGATGTTTCAGAGATATTAGAAACATCACTTGATTCAGTGGAATGTTGGGTACTGCGTATTGAGTCTTCATCGGAAATGATGTTTAGGCACAGGCGCGAAAAAGCATCAGCAACAACATTGCTTGCGCCTGGTTTGTAAACCATTTTTGGTGAAAATTCTTCAATAAATGAGCGCCATCGTTTAATTTTCGTATTTGGATTTTTTGTGGAGATTGCACCTGTTAATGGTTGGTGATCTGTATGAATTTCAAGATTAGTTGTACCGTAAAGGTAGTTAGTTAACGTCCTTAGAGCCCAGACTATCGCAAAAAGTTCCCTTTCGTTTGTTGCGTACTTTCGTTCTGTTTCATTTAATGTTTTTGATATAAATGTTATTGGCTTACCCTCTTGACTGAGAACAGCTCCTATTGCGGCTGCCGAAGCATCAGTCGTTAATGTGAATTTCTTATTAAAGTCAGGTTGGGTCAGTTCTACCTGTTCGGACAATAAACTTTTTAATTTATTAAAGGCAAGGATACCTTCTTCGTCAAGACGTATTTCAATTTTTTTGGACATATATTGCGATACTTTGCCATTATCGCCTGCCAAATATTTCGTCAACGGTTTGGCTATATTTGCGTAGTTTTTAATAAATTTGCGATAATATCCTACAACTCCTAGAAAACTCCTTAGTTGTCTTAAAGTTTGAGGTAAGGGATAATTCTGTATTGCTTCTATTTTTTTTGGGTCAGTTTTAATTACCTTATGACCTACAACGTAACCTAGAAAGTCGATTTCTTTGGCATAAAATTTTGATTTTTCTAAAGAAATTTTCATGTTAGCTTCTTTGAGCGTATTAATTATAATTTCAAGATGGTTGAAATGATCTTCCAAAGTTCCTGAGTATACGATGATGTCATCAATGTAGACATGACATATCTTTCCTATATAGTCACGTAATATGTTATCCATGGCTCTTTGGAAAATACTCGGCGCATTTTTAAGTCCGAATGGCATCCTGAGAAATTCGTACTTCCCGTTATTGACGGAAAATGCTGTCTTTTCAATATCTTTCTCACTCATAAGAATCTGATGGAATCCAGATTCGAGGTCAATGGTTGAGAAGTATTTGGCTGTGCCAAGGTTTGATAAAATAACGTTACAGTCCGGAATAGGGTATTTATCGGGTATTGTTTGCTCATTTAATTTTTTATAATCAATGACCATACGTAATTTTTGCGAGCCATCGACATTAGTTCCCTTTTTTGGAACTACCCATATGGGTGAATTAAAAGGGCTTTTACTAGGACGAATTATCTCGTCCTGCAATAACTTTTTGATCTCATTGTTAATAAAACTATTTGCAGAAAGCGGGTAGGGATACTGCTTGCTCCATATTGGCGCTTCAGCAATTGTGCGAATTTCCGCTTTAATGTCCGTCCTAAACGGTAAGTTTAAATTTATATTTGAATGTAGTTCTTCTACATTCTTAACTACATTTGTTTTTAATAATTTCAAGGTTTCTTCACTTTCACCGGTAAAATTAATTTGTTCATTTTCCATATTACTCAAAAAGTTTTCGCTATTTTCATTTTCATGCTTCAAATTCTCTGATTCAAAGTCTACAAATTTTTCAACGTGTTTTCCACACGTCAGAGTACCTTCCTTAAAATTCAACTTTACATCTGCTTTCCTCATAAAATTATACCCTAAGAGTATGTCTGCATCAAGATTCGGAACTTCATAAAATCTTTCTTTTATCCCAAAGATAGATGCTTCATAATAAAAGTTAATGATGGTGAAACCGTTGATGGTTTTTACCCTCTTCTTAATAACTAACTTCTTTCTGTTTGTAAGGACTCCAGGGCTACAATAGCAGCTAGTAGCGCCACTATCAATTAGAATCCTACATTTTCTTCCTGATGAGGCTGTCATCCAAATGTAGGGCAGCTCGATCCTTCTTCTAAAAAAACGTCTTCATTCAGATTATTTATTCTTTGGGCTTTAACCTGAGGTTGATAGCTTAATTGTTTACTACCTGGAAATTGGCGTTTTATGCCTTGTTGAAAATTGTTAAAATTTGGCCTATTGTTGCTTGTAAATGGTTGTCGATAGTTTCCGTTCGAGAATGTTTGATGGTGTGCGAATGGCCGGAAATTACTTCGGAATCCATTATTTTGGGGAGGTTTCTGAATTATGTTGGCAGAACTTCCTAATTCCATTAGCTCAGGTTTTGCTTCAATGTGTATCGGTTGGTTATTTCGTATTCTTGGGAAATTATTTTGGGGAGATCTTAAGTGATTTTGATTTCTATTCAAATTATTTCTGTTGAATTGGAACGCGAAATTTGCTCTTACATTATTTGCATCTAACTCCTGTGCCTTAGCAAATCGGCAAATCGCTTGGGGATAGTGAAAAAATAATATTTGCAAGTGGTGGATTCAGTCCAGTAATAAAAACTCTAAGCGCATATTGCCTGTTCTTTTTATTCAGCTCATTTGTGAGCTCTGACCGTGACCCGTGAGTCATAATTGTTTTATTAATAAGTGAAGTCAGTTTTTTATTGACTTCATTGTAATAATCGATTATGGAAAGCGACCCCTGTCTCATTACACTTAATTCCTGTTCTATTATATGCAATGGTCTTTTGTCCGCATAGGCAAAGTCCAATCTGCTGAGGATAGTGTCAAAGTTAAGGACTGTCCCATGGTTAGTCAGCATGTCATTAGCGTCTGCTATAATCTTATTCCTCAAGATTGTTAATGCGGCGTAATATTTCCGACTTCCTTTATTATATAATAGCATACTGCTGTTAGCAGCTTCGCGCCAACTGACATAAGAATTTTTTCCATCAAATATAGGTAGTGATTTAATCACATCTAACGTCTCGTCACATCTAATCGAATCGTCAATCGATTGTGTTTGATATTCGCAAACAGTGTTTATGCTGGTTAACTTCTCTAGTTCCCTAGTTAGCTCGTCTATCTTATTTTGCAAGGGACCTAACTGGCTTTCTATTAGCCTACCTATGACTTCATGAGTAGCCATTCTTCCTTTGATTAAAAGTTAAACTTCGTCTGGTGGCAAATCTAATTCTTCTTCTAATAAATAGTGAACTTACTTAAATAGTCTTATACTTATTTTCTCCAGGCTCCTGCGATGTTCGTCCCGTCTATTTCACTCGTTGCTAGTGTCTTGGCCACACTAGGTCATCTATTTTCTCCAGGCTCCTGCGATGTTCGTCCCGTCTATTTCACTCGTTGCTAGTGTCTTGGCCACACTAGGTCATCCTTCTATGGCTTTTCAGTTGGCTTTCACTGACACACAGTGCAGTTTTTGTTAATTTCTGTTTCTGTGTTGTTTTTTGTTTTGAAATTTGTTTTTGTTGATTTGATTTTTTTGTATTTGGAATTACTTCCCTTAATAGTTTGCTTATGTTCAAAGTATATTCTGCACCAGTTTTTTGTTTTTTTTCTGGTTTGCCAAAAATCGTTCACAGTTTTACAGTTTCCAAATCACTGCAAAATAACTTTATTCTTGCTGTTGTGGTTTTATTGTATTTTTGTTGATAATCCAAATGTACGTTAGTCGCCCGTAATCCGTTTTGGCGTGGCGCGATAAGTTGGCACACACACACACACTTTGAATCTTTAACTTTTAATTTTTCTTAAGTGGCGCTGAGATTTATTATTCTCAGCCAAAGTAATATTTTTTTTTTTTTTTTTTTTTTTTCTCCACTGATTAGGATACTTATTTCTTTTTTTTGGCGTCTCTACCGAATCCTTACTTTTTTGTTTTCAGGATATTACACGGTAGGGCATCCCGGTTGAGCCCCCAGTTAATTAGTTTGTTTGCTTGTTTATTAAAAAAAACACATTATTAATTTAGTGCGTCTGCAGGTTACAATAGTCCGTTTAGCACTGCCCTTCATCTGTTATCAAAAATCATAATTATAGCATAAAGTCACGTTGCATTCAAGAAAGGAATGCAGTCACATTGTGGGAACGAAAATTTGACTGGTTGCTACGTTAGCAAAAATTCGTGGGAGCGCAAATGATATCTGATATCTTAACTTACATATGTACATACATATGTATGTACATACACATTCTGCACATGTGTACAGGGTGGGCCATATAGCGTTGGCTTTTTGAACCACCTATTTTTTTGAGAATGGTAACACAAATGACATGTCAAATGTGTTCATAATTTACCTTAAGATTTAACATTTACGAAATGGGACGCTATATGCTTGAACAAAATTGGGAAATATTGAAAACCTATTTCCAAAGTGGTGAGTCTTCTTCTTCTTTTCTGACGAAGCTCATTTTCACATCGGTGGCTACGTCAATAAGCAAAATTGTCAGATTTGGGGCTCAGAAAATCCACACGTTACTGTAGAGAAGCAAATGCATCCACAACGAGTCACTGTTTGGTGCGGGTTTTGGTCTGTCGGCATCATCGGGCCATTTTTTTCGAAAACGAGCGAGGAGCCGCGGTTACAGTAAATGGCGAACGTTACCGTGACATGCTCAACGAGTTGTTTACAAAAATTGAAGAGGATGACATGGACGACATTTGGTTTCAACAGGACGGTGCAACTTGTCACACTGCCAAAGTTACACTCGAACTTTTGGCTACCGTTTTTGAAAACCGAATAATCAGCCGAAATTCCGATGTCAATTGGCCGCCTGGGAGCTGTGATTTAAGCCCGTTGGACTATTTTTTGTGGGAATCCGTTAAGGGCAAATGCTATGCGAACCATCCAGAGACGATTGATGCTTTAAAACACGAAGTCGAAGTTGCCATTCATGAAATTGGAGCCCAAACAATCGAAAATGTGCTTAAAAATTGGGTTGATCGAATGGCTTACTGTAAAGCCAGTCGTGGCAGTCATTTGAACGATATTATTTTTCATTCATAAATGACAATGTTCAATCTTCAAAATAAGAAAAAAAGTTTGAAAAAATATTGAATAGTTTTTTTTTTATAGCCGATTCAAAAAGCAAATTTTACATGGCCCACCCTATATAAAAACTAATATGGTAATGATCTCACTTGTTTCTCTTTTCCATTATTATTGAAATTCAAATAATTCCAATGTTATCAGATATAATTTTTGCATGTAACTTAGTTTGGTAATGACGGGCGTTCATCCCAAAGTGAATTTGCATAAATATTATCTTATGGCCTTTTTGATTCACATTGTCTGTTAATAGTTCAATTCAAAATTTAAAATGGCTCAAAGTGTTCATATTAAAATATGACATTTTGAAAACATAAATGTTAAGCCCTTAACAATTTAGTTTCTCAATTGAACTGCATTTGTCGAAGATGAAAGTTGTTTCAAGGTGCATACATACTTATGTACATACGTATGTATGTAAGAATATGGTTTTATAGCATCAATTGCTTCTCTAATAGTTTTATGTTTTGTTTTTGTGCGAGTTTACTGTTTACCTTTAAACATGCACACATTTCCTATAAAAAAACTGCGTTTGACATACAGTGGTTAAAAGCTTATTTCATGCAGGCGCACCACTAAAACTTCGGATGCTGTATTTTGAAAGTTAAACCTTTTTTTTGAAAAAATGTAAATATCAAATAATTTATACGCAGTATGGAAAAGGTACTTCATATATTTTGTTAAGCTTTAAATAAAAAATATAAAAAAACAAAAACACAGAACAGTTCAAAATTTTATGTCACAGTTTATTTCCTGCAGTATTAATATTTATTTTCTTAAATTTAAGTTAAACTAATGATTTAAAAATTATTCAGTACTTTGCGTGGTATCCCTTGGTTTTATTAACAGCTCTTAACCTCTCTGGCATTGACTCCACTAACTTTTTCGGTACTTCCGGTCCGATTTTCTTCCACTCATCCAAAATTACGGTTTTTATCTGATCTCTATTGCTTATGTGATGTGTGCAGGTTTTTGTTTCCAGTAATGACTATAAATTCTCGATGACGTTCATGTCAGGTGATTGATCCGGTGGTTGCATTAAATGTGGGCTGTTCCATGAGCGATGTCCGCACGATTGCCGCCTTATGTTTAGGGTCATCGTGCTGGTAGAAACGGAAATCCTGAGGTATTCCAAGTTTCGCAGCACTTTGGCGTAGATTATCTTTTAGAATATGGAGGTATATTCAAATTTCGATTTTTTTGTGGCGATATGTTGGTACTCATGTCTCTCACTCATGACGACAAGTTCGGCCATTTTGAATGTTCAGTTAATTGTTGACAGCTGTTTTACTTGCACGTGTTTCGGCTCGTCTTCGATTATTACCTATTCAAAAATTCAAATTTTGTGTGAAAAACGAAATTCAGTGCGCGGATGCATTCCGAATGCTGATTGTGTCATACGGAGAATCTACTTTGGACCAAAGCAACGTTTATCGGTGGTACAAAATGTTCTCAGAAGACCAAGAAGATGTGAACGACGAAAAGCGTGCCGGACGCCCGAGTGCTTCAACAACAGACGAAAAAATTGATGAAGTGAAGAAAATAGTATTGGCCAATCGTCGAATTACTATTAGAGAAGTTGCTGAGGACCTAGACATATCGATTGGCTCACGCCATTCGATGGTTTTCAATGATTTGGGCATGAGACGGGTCGCCGCAAACTGCGACCAAAAGCAGCATCGCATTAACATTGCTAATGAGATGTTGAACTCTGTCCGCGACGACCCAAATTTGCTCCAGTGGGTCATAACTGGTGACGAATCGTGGGTTTATGGTTATGACGTGGAAATCAAAGCTCAATCATCTCAGTGCAAGCTGCCGCAAGAACCAAGACCGAAAAGAGCGCGCCAAGTTCGGTCGAATGTAAAAGCTTTGCTTACCGTTTCCTTCGATTGCAGGGGCGTTGTACATCATGAGTTCTTGCCACAGGGTAAAATGGTCAATAAAGAATATTACTTGCAAGTTATGCGCAATTTGCGTGAAGCAATCTGCCAGAAACGCCCGGATTTGTGGAAGAACAAAAATTGGCTCTTGCATCACGATATCGTCTCTGCTCACACATCGTTGCTTGTGCGTGACTTTTTGGCCAAAAACAACACACTAGTAATGCCACAGCCGCCGTATTTCCCAGATTTGGCCCCCTGTGACTTTTTCTTGTTCCCAAAACTGAAAGGACGACGCTACGCTACGATTGACGAGATAAAAACGGCATCGAAGGAGGAGCTGAACAAGATAAAAAAATGATGATTTGAAATGCTTCGAAGATTGGAAAAAAAGTTTTTCACAAGTGCATATTATCTCATGGGGATTACTTGAAGAGGCCAAAATAGATATTAATGAATAAATAAATATTTTTTGAAAAAAACACAAAATTCACGATATTTTTAAACACACCTCGTACATGTCCATACCATTACACTGCCACCACCATGTTTTACAGTCTGTTTTATGTTGCTTTGGTGGAGCTCTGTATTAGGTTTCCGCCAGACGTAAGGCATTACATCTGAGTCGAATAGGTTGAATTTGGACTCGTCAGAAAATATTACCATTTTCCAGAAATCAAAATTAAAGATTTTCGAGCTCTCTGGTGAAGGCAACTCGGCTCAATTGTTTTTTTTATTTATTTATGAATGGCTTCTTTCGTGCTACTCCACCATTAAAGTCCTTTTCACGTAGTACTGTTCGACGCAACAAGATTTGCCCACTTACTGCAGAGCTTCGTTTAGCAGTTTTGGAGCCGATAGCATTGGGTTTTCTTTTATTTTTCGAACAATTAAACGCTCATCACGTTCGTTAAAAATTTTATTTGGGGCACATCGGCCTTTATTTTGCATCCGATTTTAATAAACGAAGCGTTCAATGATGCTTTGTACTGTAGCATTACTCAAACAAACTATTTCCGCAATTTTTCGCTGCGACTTTGAAAATGCTTGTTGACCAGTTCACGCTGTTCAATCGTAGTACGTCGGGCCATTTTTTATATACATATGTATTTGTATATTGTCCACTTGGCGATCACAAACATAAAAAAAATTGTATAGAACAATAACTGTGCGCTAGTTACATAAACTAGAAATTCAAAATACCGTTAACCATGCGACTAGCTGCCGCCACAACATAAACAAGTGCTTGCATGAAATAAGCTGTGAGCAAAGATATCGCATTGTGGTTGCATTTCATCACGTAGTGTGAGTGGGACTATATTTCCACGAATTCTGCTCTACTCATTATGTTAGCAAATCATTTAACTAAATACTTGCATTACATTTTTTTTAAATTGCGACAATTTTTCATTCTGCAATAAAATTCATAAACTGAAACTGCATGAAATAAGCTGTAAGCCACTGTAAATATTTCGGAAACTTTTTCCATCTTTCCACATTTTTATAATTATTTTCCTCTCAGAAACCCTTATTTCTTTTCCCTTTCCCTCCATGTTCTTTAATTATCTCCAGTTATATTATAAATAAAATGTTCAACTAAGCTTTGTTAACATTCAGTCGAAGTAATGCGCAATCAAAAATTAATATAAACAAGGAAAAATATCTTAAAATTAACGGTATCATTAAAATAAACAGGCTGAACGTAGACTTTTTGATGCCACATTTACATGCTGCTGAAATTATTTTCCCGTTATCTAAAAAGTGAAGTGGGGAATCTTTTTTTTTTGTTTTTTTGCCCTTTTTTATATTCCCAGCTTATGTAGTGAATAAACAAATTGTAAATAAATTTAAGAAGGCTATTCGGGTGAACGCAGACTTTGTGGGGCATGTGTATATGGGTATTTCCACAGAAATGTCAACCGAAGCCAAAAAATTCAAAGTCTATAAAATTATGTTGTTTTAACATATTTTGTTGTTGTTTTAACATATTTTTATAGGGAATCTATCAAATGTAACTAATGTAAACAAATTTTACATTTGTACATACCACATTTTGAAATATTCGAATGCAAAGTCGAACCAGTGCAAAAGTTCCGTTTTAAACATTTCTGTTGCATGTTTTGTTTTGATTAATGATCTTGATGAGATATATGTACATATTATGCCGTGACATTTGCGTTTTTAAATCTCGGTTTATATGTAAAGAATGTAAGAAAAATGTAAAAGGAACGATGCGATTGCCAATTACGGTAAATTTTTTCTTTGATTTACCGTATAACTCGATGTCGCGTGAATTTTATAATTGATTTAAGAAAAGGGATTTTTAAAAAATGCAAGACAGTTGTTTGACCAGAAGGTTTCAGTCACAGACTAACTTTATTAATTAATTTTAGGTTTAACGAAAGCTTACAACTGTATACATAATTGCTTATTCAACATATTATATTGCTTAATAACAAAAATGCTTATTTATTAAAATGCTTATTTTATTAAAATGCTTATTTATTAAAATGCTTATTTTTTTAAAATGCTTATTGATTAAAATGCTTATTTATCAAAATGCTTATTTTATTAAAATGCTTATTGATTAAAATGCTTATTTATCAGAAATGCTTATTTATCAAAAATGCTTATTTTTGAGTTCGATGAAATATTGGGAAATCAACGGAAATGATATCATATTACTTTCCTGTTGTTTGGTTTATTTGACTGATAAATTCTGCAAACTTATCATTTTCCTTTACCTGTCTATGTGCATATGTAACTCGTGCGACATTGAAAAAGAACATTTGTTATCAGTGAGTCGAAGGTATTTGTACAATTTGCATCAAATATTAGTAGCAAATAGATATTTTTATTGCTAATTAAATACCCAAAACTTTGCTGGAAAATAATCAGCGCTTTGCTCTTTTTACTTATTTAAAGCTTGTAGCGTGCGACATCGTAAGTGTAAAATGTACTGATTTAAAATAAATTTTCGTTCGAAAATATCTTTATTAGTATTTGTAAATACAAAATATAAAATTTTTGAATGTAGATGAGTAAAAACGGCGGCGAGAAAAATAAGGCGAACTGTAAACGGTGGAGAGAAAGGTTAAAGGATGATGAAACAAAATTACTAAACTATAAATTAAGAAACAAGGAAAGAATGCGGAAAGCTAGACAGACGTGGAGAGCACTGGCCGAAGGCAAAGAAGATATAATTCAAGAAAAACGGAAATATAATCGCATACGACAACGAGAGAGGCGCCAAAAACTCATAGAAAATGGAATGTCATATGCACGTCAAAGCCAAAACGCATCTTACGAATGTAGACAAACCTTGGCGAAAGCTGTTAAAAAAGTAGAGAAAGCGATGCCAAAATACATGCACAGAAGGCTAAAAGTTCTTGAAGTCCTGGTAAAAAAATATAAGCAGTTTGAAGAAAAGAAAAACGTTAACCAATCCAGCAGAACCGTACCAGAAAGCCTAATTAATGCCATCAATGCTTTTTATCAGAATGATAATATTAGTGTGCAAGCTTCGGGAAAGAAAGACGCCATTATAATTGAAGGCAAATTAGTAGCTAAGCGCTTTATGTTAATGACTAGTAATGCCAGTTCTCACGGAAAGGGAGCCGTTGATGGAGTTGGAGCCGTCATTAAAAGAAAAGTGTGGCAAATAACAAAATCTAAAAACGTTGTTTTACCAGATGCACTATCGTTTTATCAATGTGCACAAAACAACACAAATGGAATTAAAATGTATTTTATGCCATCTGCTCAAATTGAAAATTTGCCTCTTCATTATAAGTTGGACGAAAAATGGAAGGAAGTGAAAAATATTCCTGGTATATCCCAGTTGCATTCGTTTTGTTGCGATGGCCAACAGTTAGAAGCAGCTAGGACTGCATATTCCATTAAAAGAACTTTATTTGACATTAGTAATACTATTCTCAGTTAAGTTAGTTTCCGTTCTTTGTTTTTACATAGTATATAAGATTAATATACTTATTTTTGTTTTTCTTTATTGAAGATATTTTGTTAAGTTTATAATTTTGGTTGTGAAAATAAGTATATTAAAAATCATTGATAATCATCTTTTTCATGTCTAATTACATAAAAAGTAAAAAAATAAACATAAAAAGTATGATGGAACAAAATGTCGCATGCGACATGTCGCGTGCGACAGTGATTAAAATTGAATAAAAAATAAAGTACTTAATATTTTTGAATAAAATAAAAAGCATTATTAAGATACATCAATGCATAACATTTAAAAATTAGTCGCATTAATATATTTCTTCAGGTTTCGCTGAAAAAAGGGTTTGATTTTTTTGCTTTGAAAGCGACTTCTGTTTTTGTCGCATGTGAATGGCTTGGTTTTTTGTATTGTAATTATCTTGAAAACGAACAATTTCCCAAAATCAACCTTAGCACCAATCATAGTGCTAATCAAGTGCTATAGCTTTCGCCTTTTGCCAAAATAAAATAATGTTTTGGTATATGTTTTTTTCCACTTTGAATGCGTACGAATGTCGCATTCGACATTGGAGAAATGCCCATATAGGAATTCGTTTGATCAAAATTTTTTTTGTACTAAGATGTAAAATATGTAATATTTATTTTATATAATATATGTGACACATAAATATTTAGATAAAAAATAAAATATAGCAGAGTAAAAGAAAATCATATAAAATACTACGTACGAAATAAAACTTGAATTCATTAAATGCAAAATATTGCCAAAGCATCAAAGATTCCAAAGAACAAAATTTATATGTTACCGTTCGCCAAATTATTACTTACTTAGGGGTTGCGGCACTTGTTGTTCTTCGTTGGGAACTTCTTCCAACTCGCTCTCTTGAGGAAGTATACATACATATCGAACATTTTCTCAGTAGGCGGTCGGCTCAGCTAGTATGTTAGCTGTTGCTGTTTGGTGGAATGTTGTGTTTGCCTTTTATTTGGATTATTGGTGGCTTTTATAGGGGAGCTCCCAGTACGCTTGGGTGTAGTTGTCATTTCTTTTGCCAGGTTGCTACCTCTTGGATTAGTGCGTGTATTTAGGGTCGTTATGATTATGCAGGTTGAGTTGAATACTGATTATGCGGTTGTTGTTGTTGTTGTTGAAGCTGCTGCTATCGTTGTGGTACTAGTGTTTGTTATAACTGTTGAGAGAGCAACTGCAGTGAAAGCATTAGATTTCATATTATTATTTTTATTTTGTTGCTTTATTCGCGCGAGTTACATATACAAACAGTTACATTGACTGACATCAAAGCCAATGCACCTGATAAATTCGAGGAGTTTATAAATGAAATTGACAAAAGCAGTAACACAATATCAGTTTCCGGCACATGTCGCAATCCATAAAAATTTCCAAGGTATAAAGCAAAATCAGCAATTTTATTAAACCAATGCAAGTAAGAAAAACGGAATTGTAAAAATTGAAATAAACGAGAAGTCAGTATGTTTCTCAACTTCGACTTGCTCGGTCTTAATTGTTGTCTTCATGTTTCTTTAAAATAACTAACCGCAAATTAGTTATAAAATTCACGCGAGGGCATAATGCCGCTTGATCGAACCGCAAGCGATCGATTTGAGAGAGAACTATTCTTTCTTGTTATTGTTGCAATTCTGTCGGATTCGCAGTGGGACCTTTTACGCTCACACAGGTGAGATTGTATGTCAATTGCAGAGAGCATAAACTCATAGAGAAGGCGCAGTCCCGGCCCGTTCCTCATTTTGGGCTCTGTGGGCTCGCAAGTGTGAAAAAATGTAGCTCACATTATTACATTTGCTTGCGTCAGAATAGATTTGTCCATTTGATATGTCCATATGATTTGTATGCATGTTTACAGATTTGTTCTTTTTGGGTTTTTATGAAAATTGCGCGAAATTGTATGTATGCATTTTTATATACATATATATGTTTATATACGTATAAGAATATTTAGTGCTGAAGGCTAGCTACAGGCACTTTATCATAAAAAACAAATATGCTAAAATCAAAAGTGACTTAGAAAGAGCAAATCGTCCAAAAATATTGTATACATATATGATATTATGTCTGTCTAAGGCATCTTCTGTAAAACTTTGTTGACCCTTCAACCAAAGCAAATCTTCATAGAGAATTGATTCATTACTAAGCACTCAGGAAGATAGCATATGCAAATACAAATATGTGAATTTATATTCATATGCGCATATATACATATATGCTTTGTGTAGGTATGTGCACTTCCCACAGCAAAAAATATTACAATTCCTATAACTTCTCAACAAATCCCGCGCACATTCATAGGGCACAGCATTGTATGTACAGTAACCTTCAAATATGTACAGTAACCTTAAATTACTCTGATTCCAGAGTAAGTTTCTAACCTTGCAGATAAATGCATATGTTTTTGTGCAATTTTTATCAATTGAAGAACTATAAACGTACAGTATTATACTAATTACCTATTTACTTATCATACTATCAGAGAGCATAAAGTAATTGTTTGGAAATTTTCTCCTAGTATTGAAATGTCCGACACAGAACTTTTTTATAAGCTACTGCTGTTTTCTGCAACTTACTGTACCGCGACCATTCGAGATGACAAAAATTCAAGATTTACCAAATATTGGCAAATAATTCAACGCGAAATATTCCAATATTGACTATTTTCGAATGGTCGAGAAAATTGGCATATGGGCGGCTCGTTTTATGAACGAAAGTACTTTGTTCGTAGAAATATGAGCTCGAACTTATCAATGAATTTGTTTTTGTTGTGCTTTTTAATATTTGGAACTGTTCAGCGCCGTCGCGGGTAAATAATCATGGCCGCTACAGCTGCGTCTATGAATGTATTTTGCTCTTGTAGTCGCTAGGCTTAGAATTTTAGTTTTGGAAACATACGCATGTAGAGGCACAGAGTAAGAGTGTGCGGTAAGCATATATGAATATGCATTGTTTTGCTAAGAATAGAAACATGTACGTACATATAATGTCCAATTAACGCTACACGCGCCAACATTAGTCGCATTAACTTCCTGCCCAAAAGCAAAGCTTGTACTCGTTAGTTGACGCTACACTTCCTGCCCAAAGCTTGCACTTGTTATCTACATCAAATTAGCAATACACGCGCTAGCATATTGCTGACTCGCAACTCCAAACTCAGCACCTTTGCTGCAATTCAATATTGGCCAACTTCCGTCCACGCTACTCACGAGGCAGCGCAGGTGACAACAATAAGAACAATAACAAATTTAGCTTAAGTTTATTATTATAAAAACCGATAATTGTAATTTATCTTTTGTCAGTTAGTCTTGTTTGTTGTTATTGTTTAAAAAAACACGGAGCTCACACTCCGCTAAAAACGCCTTGTCGTTTTCTTATTTTTAATTCCTCCAACTTGTTGGAAGAAAATTGCTGCCCGAGCAGGGACCGACCAACCGCGTTAAGCAGTAGTTAAGTGACCATAGAAGTCACTCGCGAACGTCGGTCATACAAGTGCAATTGGACGATCTTACGCTCCAACAAGGATCTGGTAGGAACAAGAACCATCGCCGTTGCCGCTACATAATGCAGTTATATTGGTAACTAAATAGATTTAAGTATTATATATACTTAGAAAAAATAAAAATATGAACAAGTGAATTGAAGATATAAAAAATAATAATAAATACCTAGTAATTGTAAAAATTGAATTGAAGTGAGTGAGAAATTAAAAATTATTATAAATGTCGAATCCCAGTAATATGGTGCGCCCGGTGGTTCGGCAAAATGCGCCCACAGGTGCACAGGACGAGTCCTCTCAAACAACAGAATAATTGACTGCCACAGTAACTAACGTAATACGAAATATTTTCCAAACACACTGCAAACAACTTGTGCAAGCTGTGCTGAATCCGAACGCTAATTTAGCAGAATTCTCGGATCAAGCAATTGACCCAGCATATAGGAATAGTTGAACTGATTTATATAAAATTCCGGACGTAATCCATACTTCAAAGGTAATAACTCAGTACAGGAATGTTACCAGGAAGTGTAAACGCATTTATCGCTAATATTAAATAAAATAGGTTGTATGGATGTTGGACAAGAATCACTGCATCTATTAACACAAACATACCGCGATAAAGAATTAGATACCTTCGTAAGAGGTTTAAGGGGTGATTTACCACGTTTACTTAGCATGCGGGAGCCCGCAGATTTACCCCAGGCACTTTACCTATGCCTCAAACTCAAACAATCCTCAGAACTTTCGCTCCAGCTATGTCCACAATACACAAGGAGGCACAAAAAATTCAATTACTACGTGCCGCCAGTGCTTAATAATAGATACAATAAAAGAAACGCGTCGACTTTTTATCCTGAATTAACGTATTTGCCCCTGCCACGGGAGACTTTTTCTCGCTGGGCAAATAATCAAAATACAAACTTTTCTCAACAACAACAAGCTGCACCGCCGCGTCCATTAGGACTTAAGCTCAACCTAAACCGGAACCGATTGACGTAGACGAATCCATCCTTTCCCGGAGGTTAAATTACATGAATAGGCCGCAAAGAAATGACTTTGTAGAGAAAAGACCACCGCAAGGTAACGACTAACAGAGGAAAAAAACGCATTTGACTAATTACATTGATTTCCTACCAGGACATAATGATGAGGCTAGGAGAAATACTAATAGTGATTTAGAAGAATGTACAGACGTACATTTTTTAGTTTAATAAGCTCTTCGCTGCCATACTTTGAGGTACAGGGGAAGAGCGGAGAAATTCTTAAGTTCCTGATATATACAGGATCAAGCAAAAACTATTTACAGCCCCGATTGGCCAAGAAAAAAATACCGAACAAGAAGCCTTTTTATGCGAAATCCGTCGCAGGAGATATCAAAATCGAGGAACACACACTCTTTAATATTTTCAACTTAAAAAAATTTATATTTTAATATACTTAATACCCTCCCTAAAGACATTTGAGCGAATTTTGGGAAATGACGCGCTCAGGGAAATGGGAGCAATAAAACATTCCAAAGAAATTATATTATATTAGAAAATGGAAGGGAAATACAACTAAAGCAATTACCTTCACCATTAGTTAACAATATTATTATTAAGGATAACCATATGCCTATAAGACAGAAAAAGGGCATGAACGAAATGATCAAAACCTTTCCTGGACTATTTTCAGAGCCTTACGAGAAATTTGCCTACACAACCAGGTGCGTGGGGGAAACAGACACTCCAGTGTACACGAGGTTTTACCCCTATCCGGTTTCACTCAAAACTGCAGTTGAAGCCCAGGTACAAAAATTGTTAGAAGATGGTATTCTTAGACTATCTAGATGCCCATGCAACTCTCCAATATGGATAGTTCCAAAGAAGGCTGATTCCGCTGGGAATGAACAATACAGGGTAGTCGTAGACTATCGATAGCTCAATATGCTTACAAGCGCGGATAAATATCCTTTTCCGTAAATCAACGATGTTTTACCACAATAAGGACAGAAAAAGTGTTTTTCGGTAATAGACTTAAAAGGTGGATTTCATCAGATACCTCTTAAAGAATCTGATATTGAAAAGACTGCGTTTTCAATAAAAAATGGCAAATATCAATTTACAAGACGGCCTGCCTTTTCTGATTTTCATATCGGTGGCTACGTCAATAAGCAAAATTGTCGGATTTGGGGCTCAGAAAATCCACACGTTACTGTAGAGAAGCAAATGCATCCACAACGAGTCACTGTTTGGTGCGGTTTTTGGTCTGTCGGCATCATCGGGCCATAAATGGCGAACGTTACCGTGACATGCTCAACGAGTTGTTTACAAGAATTCAAGAAGATGACATGGACGACATTTGGTTTCAACAGGACGGTGCAACTTGTCTCACTGCCAAAGTTACACTCGAACTTTTGGCTACCGAATAATCAGCCGAAATTCCGATATCAATTGGCCGCCTCGGAGCTGTGATTTAAGCCCGTTGGACTATTTTTTGTGGGGAGCCGTTAAGGACAAATGCTATGCGAACCATCCACAGACGATTGATGCTTTAAAACAAGAAATCGAAGTTGCCATTCATGAAATTGGAGCCCAAACAATCGAAAATGTGCTTAAAAATTGGGTTGATCGAATGGCCTACTCTAAAGCCAGTCGTGGCAGTCATTTTAACGATATTATTTTTCATTCATAAACACAATGTTCAATCTTCGAAATAAAAAAAAGGTTGAAAAAATATTGATTAGTTTTCTTTTTATAGCCGATTCAAACTACGTGCCCACATCGGTGGGATTTGCTACGTATAGATTGATGATATAATAATTTTTAGCCAAAATGAGAACGATCATATTGACCATATTAAACACATTTTTGAAACTCTTGAAGCTGCTAATATGAAGGTACATCTCGGTAAATGCAACTTTTTCCAGGAATCAGTAGAGTTCCTAGGATTTATAATTTCTGCAAATGGAATAAAAAAAAACCGGAAAAAATTGAGGCCATTCAAAAAATGTCTTGTCCAAAAACAATAAAAGAATTACGCTCATTTCTTGGTCTAGCAGGCTATTACCGCCGATTCGTGCGAGACTATGCGAAAATAGCAAAACCGCTAACTACTCTGTTAAGAGGACGAATAAGCAAAAATCAATCGTCAAGGATTAAAATCAGTTTAGATAATTTGGCTCTTGAAGCTTTCACCAAAATAAAATCAAGTCCCATTCCGGAAGACCTAATGCTCGCATATCCAAATTTTGAGAAAGAATTCTCACTTACAACGGACGCTTCTAACTTTGCGTTAGGCGCAGTCCAGGCCCAGGATAATAAGCCAATTACACATTTGTCCAGAACGCTTAGTAAAACTGAAGACAATTACGCAGCAAATGAAAGGGAAATGCTAGCGATAATATGGCCATTAAATTCACTACGAAATTATTTGTACGGTACGGCAAAGGTAGACATATATACTGATCATCAACCACTTACCTACGCTTTAAGTAATACAAATTTTAATAGCAAAATAAAACGATGGAAAGCCATCTTAGAAGAATATAATTTAAATTACATTACCAGCCTGGAAGATCAAACGTTGTAGCAGACGCTCTATCTCGACCTCCACAAATAAATTCCCTTAGGTTATCTCAGCATAGCGACGAAAGCTCAGGGCAAAACTTAATATACAGCATCGAAACTCCAATCAATGCTTTTAAAAATCAAATTTTTCTGACTATAGGAGAAATATCCAGTTACCAATTTAAAATCGTGTTTCCCACCTACCACCGACACTTGGTTACAGAAACAGGCTATAGTGAGGATAACTTACTTCAGCTCCTCAAGCGTTATCTAAACCCATCAGTTGTGAACTGTATAAAAGCAAATGAAAACACGCAAGGAGGGATACAAGAACTATATAAACTTCATTTTAATAGGTATAAAATAAGATTTTCGCAAACTCATATAGACGATATTATTAGCGAGGAAGAACAAGAAAATATTATTATACAAACGCATACGAGAGCGTATAGAAATAGTATCGAAAATAAAAATCAAATACTAGAAAGGTATTATTTTCCCAGTATGATCAAAAAAATTAAGAAAATTATAAACAAATGCGAAATCTGTAAAACGAGTAAATATGAACGACATCCAGCAAAGCCGCCACTGCAACCCAAATTCCGGGGCAAATTTTGCACTTGGACATATATATAACAGGAAAGCAATTCGTTTTAACTGCCTTGGATAAGTTTTCCAAGTATGCAATTGCAAAATCTATAAATTCTATAGCAGCAGAAGATCTTAGACAGCCTATACGTGCAGCCTTTACTTTCTGCAAAGTAGAAAAACTCATCGCTCCTTTCAAGAACTGCTAGAAAATTTTGTTAAGGGGGGATTCCCATTCCCCGGCTTAGAAAAATCGATTTTTTTTACCGATTCTTGTTTATTATACTTTCAAAGAACTCTGTGCAAAATTTCATGACAAAATTCGTTAAATTGACGAAGTTATGCGTGATCAATAGCCGAGCCTTAATGGAACGAAAGAAGCTCGAATTTTACGTCGGGGTCAGCAAATGGTACAAAATTAATTTTTTGAAGAGGAAGAGGGAGTACTATATGGTCCTCGAATAGCTGATTAACACGAAAATGCTGTGAGTCTTAAATATAAATACACATAAATATTTGAATGCGTTTTTCTCAAAACAGCATTTTTCTATACGGCCGCCATGATATCTCGATAACTATTCGTTCCATTGCTGTCAAATTTGACACGAATCTCGAAACAATATCTGTCTATATCATAAACTACGGAAAATAAGATACATGCATGACTTTTTTTTTATAAATAAAAATCCGAGGAAAAAATGTGCGAAAAAACAAACTTGGTCTTTCAACCATCGCAGCGCATACTGAAACTATATTCATAAGAAGTAAAATGCCATTTGAATTTTTCGTTTCAGACAACCTGGAGCTGAGTTATTGTGGCGGACAGCGACCAGGAATTTTCATAGAAATTTCACCGCGAGCGTTGTCAAAGCCACAATTTTCCAGAAAATCGACCAAAAATTGAAGTTGATTTTATGTAATGCATAATAAATATGACTGTAAATTTTCCAAAAGATTCAACTGATAGTTTTCCCAATAAAAATTCGTAAGAAACCCGTATTTTTTGGCGTTTGAAATGGGAATCCCCCCTTAAAGAGGATACTTTTTCTATTCACACAACAACAGGCAGGAAACCAGTAGAAGTTTTTTTTTGCCGGACGGGTGAGTAGCGATCATAATATCTCTAAGGATATTAGACAAACAGAATATAGACCTAGCTTACCATAATAGGAATAAAACACAACTAAAACATTATTATGAAGGAGATGTATTATATGTTAAGATAAATCGGAGAATTGGCAACAAGTTATCTCTAAGGTATAAAAAAGAAGTCGTAGCAATAGACTTCAACACGACGGTAAAAACTAAATCAGGACGCATAGTACACAAAAAACATGTGCGACAATGACACCAAACGGACAATTTTTTAGGACTCTCCTTTTGGCAATACCATGCTTCTCGGAAATACAGTTTGTGGACTATACCTCATCGCACGTTATTACTGATGATGGACAATCAAAGATACAAGATGGCACATTTAAGATAATTCATTTGATAGACCTGAACCAATACGACAATTTCCTACAAAATATACGAATGTACGTAGACAGAAAAATACCGAAGAATAACATTTTTTATCCAATTTCACATCACGAAATACACGAAGCTGTGGAAGTCCTGGAAGATGTTAAACCACTGCAAAATTTCAGAACCAAAAGGTATATTAATTTTATTGGGACGGCATGGAAGTACATTGCCGGTACTCCGGACCACGAAGATTTCGAAATTGTAAGCCAGAATATTAACGAACTAAATGGCAATACAAATTTTTAAAAATGAAGTATTTAATAAAAAAATTGACAATAATTGCAAGAGGAAAGAATGCCATTCGTCACCATAGAAGAGGCACTAGAATGTGCTAATGTAATATTTTAAGTAATTCAACCACACTGTTGTACGTTATTTAAATTCCCCTCACTCAAAAAGAAAATTATGACACTGTTAATATAAAGCCAGTAAAAAAAGAAAATAAAACAATACATCTAAATTTTGATACAATTCTGACCAATGGAACAAAAACTTTTGGCATCAAAGAAAAATGTAATAAATACAGTCTTATTAAAATATGCAAAAGAAATCAACTAATAGATATAAGTAATGATAATTGTAGAGTAACTGCGGGTATTGTGGTATACCTATTTTATTTTCGTCTATAAAATCGTTAAATTTTATTTGATTGAAAAATTCTCAATAATATGCTACCGTTATTAAGTTCAAATAAACCTAGCTTCAATCAGTAATTGCAAGAGAATTCTTTTGTTGGTGGAACATCTGGCAACTCCTCTTCACTGTCACTTGAATGCGAGTCAACAAACGATTTGGTAGAAATATTTTTTTTATTAGAGGGTTTTGGGGATGGATTAACCGGAGCATTGCGTTTTCTGTTAATGCTTTCAATGCTCTGTAACAAATTACACTTATAGGGCGAAGTTGTTAAAACAGTTGCCTTTGTTTTCCGGCCTTTCCGATTAGGTGGAGGATCTCGTAGCTTTGGTGGTGGAGATATTTCCCTGGGAGTAACGAGTCCTCGGCTTGTGCTTGCTTCTATAAACAAATTAAATAGCGTTCCTAAAATTTCCATAGATCCACAGTACCTTGACTCCATTTCTAGTAAATATTTAACTAAGTCATTTTCAATTTCCGCTGTTAAAATCGGACTCCGGCCCAGTTTAGTTGTCAACAGCTCCTCGATGGAATCCTCGCTTCTTGACATGCGCTGCAGAGTGGTATGGGGGACACTAAATGTCTTGGAAGCCAAGATAATACCCATTTCACATTTTCTAACCGCTTGGATAGCTTTTTTCTTATCCTCTGCTTTCCATTTTCGTATTTCACCTTTCTTCGGCATTTGTTTGATCGAGAAGGTAATATGGTACACTATACCACTTTATCCGCCTTTACCTATACCACAATAGCCGCATTAGAGTTTGAACAAATTAATTTTGAATAATTAAATATCGACCAAACATACAAAAATATTGCTTATATGCTTCACTAGTATTTAACTCACTTAATACTTTCCGATGAATAAATGCAGGTTAAAGCACAAAAAAATTCCAACCACACGACCACGCGATTTTTTTACAACTGACTCACTGTATGCCTTGCAGAACACAAATCAAATCACGCTTTCTTAAGATTCTTGGAATGCCGAAATATCTAACTTGGTCCCATTATTTCCACGTCTTTAGTTTTCGAATAAAGCTGGTATACCACATTACCCGCCTATACCACAATACCCGCAGTTACTCTATACCTAGATTAATAAAAGCTTTAATTCATCATGCATCATAAGTATTAGCCACTATATACCAACAGTAGAGGAAATACAACCAGGAATAATTCTTTTGAACAACTTCAATGGAACGGCAAAAATGCCTACAGAATACCACAAAATTGTGGGTACTTACCTGTTAAGGGGGGAAGCTGGTCTAGAGCGCAAAAAATGGGCATATTTTATGAATTTATTTTGACTCAACAAAGGAATCAATCGAAAATCTGTGAAATAGGTTTAATAATATAGCTTTCATGGTACAAATACAAAATTTTTCGTCTGAATTAATTTCAAAATGGCCGCTGTCCAGCAGTTCTCCTAAGGCGCCTTTTTTTCTAGTGGGTCCATTGCCGAAGACGTAAACTCCTTAATTTTTGTCCTGGATCAAAAAATAAAATTTTTTTAGTTTCTATATAACAACAGAAAGACGTACGTAGGATTTTTTCGATATTTTGTTTTTTCGCGAAATGGTGCACGTTTGAACAAAAAGTTACAATTTTCACTATAAAGAACGACATAAAATTGTTGATTAAAAAAAAACTATGTAATATAAATAAAAAATCCTACGTACGTCTCCGGAGAAAGGTATTTCGAATGTATTGTCAAAATTTCGTAAGAATCGGTAAAGATTTGTTCGAGTTATGTCTTCGGCCAGTTTAAAAAAGTGATTTCGAGAAAAACGCGTTTAAAGTTGTAAGTAGCGTTCGGGGCATACCTGCGAGGCACTGCCGTCGAATGAAAAATTTGGCCATTTAGACATTTTTGCTGGCATCCCTCATTTGGTATATTATTTCTAAGACCCTAAAGCACCTTTTATGACAAAAAAAAATTTTTCGATTTTTTCAAAATTCTAGACCAGCTTCCCCCCTTAAGCTTCCACAACACATCACTTAATATAAAAAAGCAATATTTTCGAAATATTGACTCACCTACGTTTATCGCAGCTCCAACAATTGCACTGTGGAACAAATTCAGGCTAGCAAAAATTAGGTCCATTCTGAGAGTGGCGGGTGAAAATAGAGGCGAAATTAGAAGACCCGTATCGCGCCGTTTGTTTATGTTAGTTCGAATTTTTTTTTAATCGGCCTTCGAAGTTTGCAGTCAAATGCCGATTTTCAGTATATTGTTTATATGGTTTTTTGGCTATAACTCGTCGACTAATTGATATTTTTTCAATCTGTAAAAGCCAAATTATTGCTAGAGACCTGTGCAACAATTACAATTTTTGAAAAAATTGATTTCGAAAATTTTTGTGGTACTTATGAAGCAAAATGTTGGAAAAATTATTTTTTTTTATGTTTTTTGAAAATATTTTCAACAAAACTAAGTCTTTTTTGCATTTTGTGTGGTCTATAATATGCTTCTCAGTTTCTTAAATAAATGTAATTTGAAAAGAAAATTACGGGATTAAATACTTGGCAGCTACTTAGACGAAAGTCACAAAATGTTCGAAAAATTAACGTTTTCCTTATTATTTCTTAATATCTGGCAAGCAACTCATTGTTTTTCGCTTTTTTTCTTATCTAAAATATAGTTTTCAATCCATCACATAAATATCATGGAAAAAAATATAGTATCAGTCGAAAATTTGTGCGATATACACATATACATAAAACTAATGTAAAAAAACCCAAAATAAAACTTATGTAGCAGTGTCAAGTGTCCAATTACCATTACCGCACTCAGAATTCGTTCCAGTACCAACATACCGAAGTACTGATCTTCAAACAGGTATCAGTACTACAACCACCGCTGCTACACCCATGGATTTCTCCTCAGAATTCAACCCTGGTGAAGGTACATCCTATAAAACATCAAAGGACCCAATCCTAATAACACAAAACCAATTGGATGGAATTGTTGCAAATTTGTGTTTGACTCAGAAGAAATCAGAACGACTGGCTTCATTTTTGAAAGGAAATAATTTGCTGACGAAAGGTACAAAAGTAACAGCATATCGAAAACGCCAAAAAGAGTTACAAAAGTTCTTCAATGTCAATGATGCAAAAAATTTCGCTTATAGCAACGATATTGAAAAGTGAATGGAGGCGATAGGGTTAACCTATAAAAAAGATGATTGGCGTCTCTTTATCGATAGTTCACTAATCAGCTTAAAAGTTGTGCTTTTGCACAAGACAAATAGAATGCCTTCTGTTTCGATTACGTATAGCACTGACACTAGTGAGACTTTCGATAAATTGAAAGACATTCTGGAAGTAGTCAAATATAACGAACACCAATGGCGCATTTGCTGCGACCTCAAAGTAGTTTCCTTGATTACAGGCTTAACAGCATCTGGCCGTCCAAAATATCCGTGTTTTTTGTGCGATTGGGATTCTCGATACGGAGAAGGTATTAAAGGGAGAAACCAGTACAAACAACATAACTGGGTTAGTCGAATTGGGCGAAAATGGCCTAATGACAATAGGCTACACGAAAGTCTTGTTCCTGAAATGAAAATTTTGTTGCCGTTGCTCCACATTAAACTTGGCATTGCTAAAAATTTTTTGAAATGTATCGCAAAAAGACCAGCAGTATTCAACTGCTTGAAAGACATTTTCCCAAGACTAAGTAAGGCCAAAATTCAGGAAGGGGTTGTTAATGGTCCCGACATACGGAAACTAATGAGTCGTCAAGATTTTGAGCAAGTTCTGACAGACCGAGAATTAAATGCATGGCTCGCATTGCAAGCAGTCATCAAAGGACTTTTGGGTAAAGAACGCGAAGAAAACTACAGGCAATCTGTTGCAAACATGTTGGCAGCTTTCGCTGAAATTGGGGTTAATATGTCATACAAAATTCATCTCTTGCATCAGCATCTTGAAAAACTCGCTCAACAGTTGCCAACTGAATCTGATGAGCAAGGCGAACGTCATCACCAAACTGCGCTCCCATTTGAAATAAGGTAACTATAGAGTGTGCATATTTTGAATTCCTAGATTTTTCTAATATCTTGGTCAGAGTGCACAATTTAAACATGTTAACGATTGAAAACTATTTTCGTTTCGCTCGCTGAAATTTGTTGGTGGTATAAAAACACCTTTGAAGAAGAGGAAGACGAGGAAACAGAGGAAGAAGGGGAAGACACAAATGAAAATCCAGAATATCTGTTGGACGAAATAATCGATCTCTCTGATAATGATGACGATGACCAAGACATTACAGAGAGCAGTGATGTTGATCCACAGCCGCCTGCTAAACGGCAGCTGGCCAAATTATTAATTTAATTTATTTTATTTTTCTACTTAAAACTTTTCATTATTAACTTTTCAAAATTATATTTTTTCCATATTTTTATATTTTCTTTTTCTATGTTTCTTCAAAACCAACACTGAACAAAATTGGTAAATAAAAAATGAGAAATAAATTAATATTAAGCTCAAAAAACGCAAGTTTTGTATTATGACTGTATGCCTCAAGCGCAAATTATCGACTAAGACAATTTTTTTTCAAATGAAATCCAATAAAGAAACTGAGAAGCATATTATAGACCACAAAAAAAGTAAAAACCACTTAGTTTTGTGGAAAATATTTTCAAAAAACATGAAAAAATAATAATTTTTCCAACATTTTGCCTCATAAGTACCATAAAAATTTTCGAAATCAACTTTTTCAAAAATTGTAATTGTTGCACAGGTCTCTAGCAATAATTTGGCTTTTACAGATTGAAAAAATATCAATTAGTCGACGAGTTATAGCCAAAAAACCATATAAACAATATACTGAAAATCGGCATTTGACTGCAAACTTCGAAGGCCGATTAAAAAAAATTCGAACTAACATAAACAAACGGCGCGATACGGGTCTTCTAATTTCGCCTCTATTTTCACCCGCCACTCTCAGAATGGACCTAATTTTTGCTAGTCTGAATTTGTTCCACAGTGTTATGCAACCACCACTATCAGAGAGTGAACGCATAAATATATTGTCGCTGCAAGCCTTAAGCGAGTTACATATTTTCTTCTTCTTCTTAATTGGCGGGATAACCGCGTACGCGATTTTGGCCGAGTTTAATAAAGCGCGCCAGTCGTTTTTTTCTCGTGCTAACCGTCGCCAATTGGACACACCAAGTGAAACCAAGTCCTTCTCCACTTGATCTTTCCAACACAGAGGAGGCCCTCCTCTTCCTCTACTACCACCAGCTGGTACCGCATCAAATACTTTCAGAGCCAGAGCTTTCGTATACATTCGGACGACATGACGTAGGCAACGTAGCCGCTGGATCTTTACTCGCTGCGCTATGTCTATGTCGTCGTAAAGCTCATACAGCTCATCGTTCCATCGCCTGCGATATTCGCCGTTGCCAACGTGCAAAGGTCCAAAAAACACTCTAAGGGCCGCTTCATCGGATGTTGTCATCGTCCAAGCTTCAGCGCCATACGTTAGGATGGGCATTATGAGATACTTGTAGAGTGTTAGTTTTGTTAGTTGAGAGAGGACTTTACTACTCCGTTTCCTACGTAGTCCTACGTAGCACTTGTTGGCAAGAGAGATTCTACGTTGGATTTCCAGGCTGACATTGTTATCGGTGTTAATGCTGGTTCCTAAATAAAGGAAAGCTTTTACAACCTCGAAATCATAAATGTCACCTTGTCAAATATGTGACGTGAAGACAGGAGGTACTTCGTTTTGTCGTCGTTCACTATCAGACCCATTCGCTTTGTCCCTTTATCTAGTTTGGAGAAGGCAGAACTAACAGCGCGGTTGTTAAGGCCGATGATGTCGATATCATCGGCATACGCCAACAATTGTACGCTGTTATAAAAAATTGTGCCTGAGCGATTAAGTTCTGCGGTTTATACGATCCCCTCCAACATCAGGTTAAAGAAGTCACACGGCAGCGAGTCATCCGGTCTGAAACCTCGTTTGGTATCAAACGGCTCGGAGAGGTCCTTCCCAATTCTGATGACGCTCCTGGTGCTGGCCAACGTCATCTTGCATAGCCGTATTCGTTTTGCGGGGATACCAAATTCAGACATCGTGGCGTACAAGAAACTCCTTCTCGTACTGTCGAATATAGCTTTGAAGTCGACGAAAAGATGGTGTGTGTCGATTCTCCTTTGATGGGTCTTTTCCAAGATTTGGCGTATTGTGAATATTAGGTCGATGGTAGACTTTCCAGGTGTAAAGCCACACTAATAAGGTCCAATCAGTTCCGATTGGGGTATCGGGATCTTCACATTCTCTGTGACATGCGCAGCTGTCACTATTTAGTAGGTTGGAGAAGTGTTCCCTCCATAATTTAAGAATGCTCTGTATGTCAGTCACCAGATCGTCGTATTTGTTCTTACAGGACAACGCCCCGGTCTTAAAACCTTCTGTAAGCCGCCGAACTTTCTGGTAGAATTTTCGGACGCTGTTCCTACTGGCCAGCATCTCAAGCTCCTCGCACTCACGCATTTCGGCCTCTCGTTTCTTCTGTCGGATAATACCTCTCTCTTCCTTTTTTAGCTCTCTGTAGCGATCCCACATGGCTCGCGTTGCGGCCGATCGCAGCATGGCTCCTTTCTTTCTGTGGCAGCATGACATTCCTCGTCGTACCAACTGTTTTTTCGGGCTCGCTGAAATCCGATTTCTTCTTCGACGGCGGTACGTATGGAACGAGAAATGTTGCTCCATTGCTCGTGCATGACGGTTTGTTGGGCGTTTTGAGAGCAGGAGTGAGAGTGGGCTAGCGAATCTTCTGGATGTCAGTTGCGATTGCAGCTTTTCGATGTCGAACATTCTTTGCGTAGGTAGATGTACGTTTTTTGCTACACAGGGGCGTATGCGCAGTTTGGCTGCAACAAGGTAATGATCCGAGTCGATGTTGGGTCCTCGGATCGTACGTACATCGAATACACTAGAAGCGTGCCTTCCATCTTTCACAACATGATCGATCTGGTTTCGCTTTTTTCGATCAGGAGGCAGCCACGTTGCTTGAGGTATTTTCTTATGGTGGAATCTGGTGCTGCAGACTACCATGTTTCGGGCATCGGCGAAGTCGATCAACCTCTGTCCGTTACCGGATGTTTCGTTGTGCAGGCTGAATTTTCCGACTGTGGGACCAAAAATTCCCTCCTTGCCCACCTTGTCGTTGAAGTCGCCAAGCACGATTTTTATGTCGTGGCGGGGACGGCGCTCATAGGAACGTTCCAAGCGCTCATAGAAGGAATCTTTGGTCGCATCGACCTTCTCTTTCGACGCAAATAAGCGAGATGTTAAAAAACGGGCTTTGATGCGGATTGTTGCGAGACGCTCGTCCACCGGAGTGAACGACAATACTTGGCGACGAAGTCTCTTTCCCAGTACAAATCCGACACCGAATTTGCGCTCCTTTACATTGCAGCTGTAGTAGACGTCGCAATATCCTATGCTTTTCTTGCCTTGCCCCGTCCGTCGCATTTCTTGAATGGCAGTGATGTCAGCCTTTACTCTCACGAGGACATCAACCAGCCGGGCAGAGGCATCATAGTCCTTAGTTCGTTTGCATGGGTCGCCATCAGTGTTGGAAGTTCTCATCCGAGGCTTTGTGTATGTTTTCATTGGGGGAGGTTTTTAAGTGGCGGGTCCCAAACCCAACGCACAACCAGCTATCCTGGAATGTTTCGCCTTCTCACTTTAGCTCACTCCCGAACGGGGGTTCGGAAGATACCCAGAGAATGCTTGGGCTAATCTCGGGAGTGGTGAGCTGATTGAACCATATGCAGAAGAATCATCCTGGCCACTCCCAAGGGAATGGCGATCAGTAACTTTCCCCACTTGCATTGACTTCTACATATGGAACCATCCTCCACATCAAGAATACCAAAAATACCGCTTATTTGAAGACAGATACAACAGTTAATAAAATGTCTCTATTTGGTCTTGGTATCTTGATACCACTAATCTTTTTTTTGCGATTTTGTAAAAATAATACACAAAAAATTGTTCACGAAATACCTCGAACAACAGAAGCACCAACAACAAAATATTTATCAGACGGGGCTGAAACAAAAAATTCACATAAGAAAAATATCAGATTTAATGACCTACCTTTTTTCTAAAACGATCGAAAACGACTGAACTTGAGAGGGGAGGAGTTAACGCTACACGCGCCAAAGCAAAGCTTGCACTTGTTATCTGCATCGAATTAGCAATACACGCGTTAGCCTATTGCTGACTCGCAACTTCAAACTCATCAGCTTTGCTGCAATTCAATATTGGCCAACTTCTGTTCACGCTACTCACGAGGTAGCGCAGGTGACAACAATAAGAACAATAACAAATTTAGCTTAAATTTATTATTATAAAAACGGAAAATTGTAATTTATCTTTAGTCAGTCAGTCTTTGGTACTATTTAATAAACCACGGAGCTCACACTCCGCTAAAAAGCGCCTTGTCGTTTTCTTATTTTTAATTATTCCAACTTGTTGGAAGAAAATTTTCCCAACACACATATGTATTCATATATGCGGTTTAGATGAGTTTTTTTGCATATGTTAGGAATATGTTTGCATATGTTTGTCAATTTGCTCTTGAATTTTTTATATGTAGATATGCATATGAGCTGTGTTATGGGGCAGGTCAAGATTTTTTTCTGCCCACATAAATATGGATGGAAGATGTTATATAATTTAATAATAATTTAAAGAGTACAACATAATTTTGAAATGAATGGTTTACAAAGTTAAGTTTTTATGTGGGTATTTTGAAATAATTTTGATAATGCTGTTACTATCAATACAATCTAGTTTATTAGATACGTAAAATTTCACATTCATGCATGCATATGCTTAGAATTAATTTATTCATCTCACAAGAAACAATCCATTTGCGCATGCAAAATGCCGACGGCGAATAAGCATGAAAGAAAAATGTACTAGTCTGCTGTTATTTTCTTTTGCCTAACACCAAATCATGGCATTTTACATTTCAATGCAAACGCTATATTTAATTCTGTTGACTACGCTCCGCTATGTTAACTATCTTCTGTTAACAGTTCCAAGGCTGTGGTGAAATAATAAAAATTTATTTCCCGCGTTTTGTTAGCATTTGACATTTAACCTGATCATTCGTTCCTGAGCCTTCTCTATGAATTTACGTTCTCTGTCACTTGTATGCTGAGTTCAAGCATTGAGTAAGTAATAGGATAGAGTCGTAATTACTCAATTTTTAGCAAATGGGTATATTGATGCCGTCGATCGGATGAAAAGTAGTGCAGAAAACGTTAATGTGTAGAGAAGTCTCAATGACAGGAACGTATGGAATTTGAGGGATACTGGTTTCGTGAAGGCACAGCATTTTATGTACAGTAACCTTCAAATATGTACAGGAACCTTAAAATACTCTGATTTCAGAGTATAATTCCAAACTTGCAGATATATGCATATGTTTTTGTGCATTTTTTATCAATTGACAATTGTTTCGAAATTTTCTCTTAGTATTAAAATGTCCGACAAAGAATATTTTTATAAGCTACTTGTATTGTTTTCTGCAACTTACTGTATGCTCATGGGCGCACTTGACTCACAGGACCTGCGGTTGTCGAGCATTTAGAAGACATACATATATGGTTGCAAACATATATACGGAGCCGCGAGCACTAGACTTGACAAAAATTCAAGAGTTACTAAATATTGGCAAATAATTCAAAGCGAAATATTGCAACATTGTCTATTTTCGAACGGTCGAGAAAATTGGCATATGGGCGGCTCGTTTTATGGACGAATATATTTTGCTGTTAGAACTATGAGCTCGAATTTATCAATGAACTTTTTGATGATGAGTTTTTGTTGTACAGTTGACTCAGTTCGGCGCCGCCGCGACTATTTCAGGTCGTTCAGCACTATGGAAACTAGAATGATGGCCGTTATGGCTGCGCCTATTAATGTATTTTGTTCTTGTAGTCGCTAGGCATAGAATTTTAGCTTTGGACGACATACGCATTTAGAGGAATAAGAAGAAGAATAGAGTGCCCTGCGTGTGCGGTTATATGTACATGCATATGTATATAATTCAGGTTTCCTTGCGCGGAAAACCTCAACGAAAATAGAAAAACGGCAATTTACTTAGAGCGGTGCGTCCGCTTTTATGCGCTGTCCGAATTAAACAAAACTCTTTACAAAAATTACTTAATTCTACACCCACGAATAACTAATTCTACAGGAAGGCGTTGCTCAAGCCAGACACTATGTAAGCATTATTTATTTTCCCAAGTTTGAATTAGTAAGAATTTTAAAAGTAATTGCAAAGAGAATTGACAGAAAAGATATTGTGAAACAGTAAACGCTTCCGCTTGAGGGTTTGCGCAACTGCTGAGTGAGTTAATTGGAAAAAGGTGATTGTACGATTGTACGGTAAGCAAAATGTATTGTGTGTTAACTCTCCCCCCTTAAAAACGATTGTCCACAATCGTTAAAATACGGAAGGTCGTTAGTTTGGCTTGTGAGTTTCGACTTAATGGAGGCTTTAACGGGGGTCGCGGTTGTTCTAGACTCGGAATAGTTGTTTGAAAAATAACTTCCCTCGTTTTTTTAAAGGGGAAATATTTACGTATTTATTAAACGTAGAGTCCGACTTAAGCAATTTAAATTTCTTCGTGTTATTAACGTGTAATTGACTTAGCATCTCCAATGAAAATATTTTCACGAATTCATTTTCTATAGGCGTTGGTTGGACTATCGGTGGAGCAACCTCCATAGGGGTGCTTCCCAATTTCTGTACAATTTATCTTCACAGTTGGATTCGAAAATTTTAGTAAGAATGTGCCATTAAGCGTGTTATTATTGACCGTGCCGTTAAAGTCGTATAAAGTATTATGCCAGTTGAAATTTTGTCTATTGTTGAAATATGGTACAAATAAGAAATTGAACATGATGAGCTTAAACCATTAAGGAGCGCGGGGATTCAAAGTTCATTGGAAATGTCAGTCAATTGACTTTTCTTACATAATTTAACTCTATTAATTTGATTACAATTCTCAAGTAATCCAAATATTTTTTCTTCGTTTCTTAAAATGTCATCGTATTTCAATTTAATTATTTTATTTCCCTTCTTTACGGGTTTCAAAATAATATTAACATAATTCTCCCTGCTTGTGAGCGGGATTTTAACAACATACAGTAGAGTAGTGCCGTTATACAAAATACACTGCCCTGCAAATTTCAATGGGTGTAGATAAGTTCCTATGTTCATTTTTTTCTCTACCCCCGTAGACATAAGTACACCCCCTACTCTAAGGGTGCATGCGAACAATTTGGGTTTGGGCTTATTTCAAAGAGCAAAGTTCAGCCTTCAATTACTGACAATAACGAAGATCGTAGCACGTTAGGGTTCTGCTCCACAATTTTTGAAAAATGACCAAATACGCTATTTTTAGGGGTTTCAACCCCCTTTTTCTCGAAAACCTGACGTGAGGGAAAATTTTTGAACTCGGATTCGTGCTTAGCGCGAAAATTCCCTTCGGGATCACTAGGTCCCATCTTATTCGCAAAACCGATGCAGGGCAGTGATATCAATATCGGCAAAGCTAAGGGCTTCTTCTGTTGAAGTAAATAAAATGTTTTCTTCTCTAAGCTTGCTAAGAGTTACATCGATTTCTTTTTCATCTAGTAGGCTTGAATTTATTACATTGTTTTTTGCCCATTGTATTGCGTTTTTAACGTCTTTCAGTTCATCTTTAACTAATCTTATTTTTGTTTGTAAAAGTAATGCAATTTCATCTATAAGTCTATTATCTTTTCTAATAGCGTTACTTAACATTTTCGTTATTGTTGTCAAATTGTCCATTCTGTCGCTAAATGCTTGATTTATCAAAACTTGCTTATTGTTATTTATGTTATTTTTATCTATAATGTCTTTGACCATTTCGAAATCATCATGGTCCGGTGTCCCAGCAATATACTTCCAGGCCGTACCAACCATATTAATAGATCTTTTATTCCGGAATTTATGGATTGGTTCTATTGCGTTGAGGATATTGGTAATTTGGGATAATTCAAGGTTTAATAGGGGGAATAAAATATAGTTTAAAAAACTAAAAAACACGCTTTTATTGCTAATCGAACTAAAAAGTAGAAAATAAATTTTAATGACAAAGAGACCTATAATGAAGTTATAGCAAATCGAACGATCAGTCATAGTCAACTACCTCAGAACAGAATTATAACAAAAATTAAGATACAAATAGAATAATTCAAATTAGAGTTAAAAGCGTAGGATGCATTTTGCTTCACTTTCATAACCTTCTGTACATAGGTAGTTGCCAATAGAATGATTGTAATATAATATTTACTATATCCAGCATCCCACGCTTTTAACTCTTATTTGAATTATTCTATTTGTATCTTAATTTTTGTTATAATTCTGTTCTGAGGTAGTTGACTATGACTGATCGTTCGATTTCCTTTCACAATTTCTTTTTTAAATTTCGGGGTAAGCTTCGTTCCTAAACGTTTATTTATTCTAACATATCTGATATCTCCCTGGTTATATTTTCGAGATGGTTGGCGATTTTTATTGTGGTTATCTACGTCATTATTTTGTTTGTCTATGAGTCTCTGTACGTTAGTCTGACGTACTTTCTCGAGTGTTTTCGGATCGGTATTAATTTTTCGTCCGAAAAATAAGTCTAAAGGCTTCTTTCTTGTTGTGCTATGAATTGTAAAGTTGTATTCATATAACGCTCTTTCTAAGAGTTCAGAAAATATTTTGTAAGTGCCTTCAGCTTTGAGACAGCGCATGATCTCTGTAAGAGTGGAATGGAACCGTTCCACCTGGCCATTCACAGAGCTCGTATATGGCGGGGATGTGAATATTTTTATACCTAATTGATCTTTTAACATGAAATTGATTGCTGCGGAATTGAAGGATTTTTCGTTATCGAATATTATCATTTCCGGTACTCCGAATAGGAAGAGGATTTCTCGAAGGGGTTCCTTAATGTCTTCTCTAGAGTTTATAATTCGTCCTTGGGCGTATTTCGAGAACTTATCGATGGCCGTTAATACCAGTTTGTTTTCAGTTCTATAGATATCTATGTGAAGTATTTGACCCGGAAAGGTAGGTATGGGAGCTTTTCTCAGTTCTGGTCTTATTGGTTGCCGGTCGTACTTGTTAAATTTGCAGATTGAGCATTGTTTTACGATTCTATTAGTTTTATTATTCATGCTGGGAAAATAATACTTTTCCAGAATTTGGACTTTGTTTTCCTTAGCGTTGCGATGTGCTCTTGTGTGTGTTTCTATAATAATTCCCTCCTGCTGCTTCTTCTACTAATAATTGTGTAAACCTAACTCTATACTTTGCGAAATTATCTGGGAAAATCTTTTGAATTCTTCCCATCAGGGACTCTGGAGCTTTGATGCCGTTTATCACCGACGGATTTAAATATTTTTTTAGAAGTGAAACGAGTTTCTTGGAGGTGAACTCATTTTCGGTAATAGTATGCCGGTGAATTGTAGGGAAGACGATTTGGAATTCATATGCCGATGTTGAATCTATGTTTAGAATTATTTGGTTTTTTAAGACGTTTAATGGAGTTTTGACGCTGCAGATAAGGTTTTGTCCTGAACTGCTGTCACTTTTAGTAATTTCTGACATAGTATGGACTCCCGATTCTAATGGAATTCTTGACAGGGCGTCGGCCGCAACATTACTTTTTCCTGGCTTGTAATGAAGCTCATAGTTATACTCCTCGAGTATAGCCTTCCAGCGCCTCATTTTGCTGTTATTGTTCTTATGGCTGAGCGCATAAGTAAGCGGTTGATGGTCTGTATAGATCTTTACTTTGGCGGAGCCATACAAGTAATTTCAAAGAGAGTTTAGGGCCCAGATGATGGCGAGCATCTCCTTCTCATTTACCGCGTAGCGCTCCTCCGCTTTACTCAATGTCCGAGTAATAAAAGTTATGGGCTTATCCTTTTGGGAAAGGACAGCTCCAAGCGCGAAATCCGATGCGTCCGTCGTGAGTTCGAAGTCTTTGTCGTAGTCAGGGTAGGATAGTAAAATGTCTTTTGAGTTTTTTATTTTGTTAAAAGCCTCGTTTGCTGCGCTATCGAGGTTTATCGCAATTTTAGAGGATTAACGTTTTGACACATGGCCTTCTTCGCCTCTTAGCATAGTTGTTAAAGGTTTGGCCAATTTAGCGTAGTCTCTTATGAACCGACGATAGTAGCCGGAGAGGCCAAGGAACGATCTTAAGTTTTTCAAAGTTTTTGGTACAGGAAAAATAACTATCGCCTCGACTTTCTTTGGATTAGTTTTTATGCCGGTTTGTGATATTACAAGCCCCAAAAATTCCACTTGTTGTTTGAAGAAATGGCACTTGTCTAGTTGTACCTTCATATTGGCATTTTCCAATGTTTTGAAAATACTTTCGATGTGACGTACATGCTCTTCTTCTGACTTACTGTAAATGATGATATCGTCTATATAGACGTAACATATCTTCCCAATAAAATCATGAAGGATGTCGTCTAACGCACGCTGGAATACCGCAGGTGCGTTCTTTAAGCCAAATGGCAGACGGGTAAACTCGTATTTCTCATTGTTTATGGAAAATGCGGGTTTCTCTACGTCCGAGGCTCTAAGTGGAATTTGATGGAATCCACTTTTGAGATCGAGCACTGAAAATACCTTGCTATTGCCTAGCTGAGATAGGACGTCTGCTATCTCTGGGATAGGATATCTGTCTGGTATTGTCAGTGAATTTAGCTTTCTATAGTCGATCACCATTCTATACTGTTTATTCCCCTGTGAATCTGGTTTCTTATTCACGATCCAAATTGGGGAATTATACGGCGATCGTGATGGTCGTATTATTCCATCACTTAGAAGTTGACTGATTTGTTTATCTACCTCACTTTTAAGCGAAGCTGGATATCGGTGAAATTTACTGTAAACAGGAGTGTCCGTAGTAGTTCGTATTTCTCCAGTGACTTTTGTCGTGTTAGTTAGTTTTTCGTCGGGTTCCGAAAAGAGATTCCGAAATTTCTTTACTAAAATGTGTACAGTTTCCATTTGGTAATCAGTCAAGTGCTCGTCTCTCTCTGGGGTGTAGAACAGATCGCCTCCGCGTGGTGCACCCTGGATAGCGCCAAATGATCTGCGGCCTGAACGGCCTTTCCGAGAACCTGAACGGTGACGACCCCTGCTTTCGTCTTTGGGTTCTCTCTCTTTTCTTTACGATTTGGAACCTTCCTGAACCTGTGCTGGTGTGGTTGCGACATTCTGTCACCTGAGTATGTTAGGGTGAAACTTAACAGAAATGGCTGGTGGGCTAACGCCGTAACCGCCCCCGTCCCGTTAAAACCCTGGAAGGCCTCGGAGTACGTTCCAAACCCGTCGCCATTTGGTTGGCGGTGTAGATGCGGTTGAGAGGACTCCCGTCTTTGCGTCTGGTCTGGCTCTGAACGCATGCCTCATGAGGGCATGCGCCAGCCCTCTCATGGCCTCCCTGCCGCGGCAAAGACAACCATGAGACCTCTAAGGGACGACTACACTTCTACGGGCTTTGGATAGCGTCTTCGAGTGGGGACCCACTTAACGTAAAACATGAACACCAACTCAACAAGCACAACAAAACAAACAACAAAAACCTCAGATGGTAGCGGGAACTCGGAACCGAGTCCTAAAACCATCTCTCGTAGGACAGGAGGGGCGAAATTGCCTCCTCGTAAATTCTCCCGGCGTCTTACCCTGAAGGCTGAAGTTCCCAGTGGCAGCAAAATGTCGGAAGCGACTAGCAGAGTAGAGCACGAGGGGGACCTTGAGGGGAAGTCGGAACCGACTTCCAGCAAGTGGGGGTCACAAGCGGGAACCCGCTTATGGTAGGTAGGAGGCCGCAGGCGGAACCGGCTGCGCCTCCTAATTTAGCAGTACTGGATGGGGTGGCCAGTACCAGCAAGGGGTCCTCCATCAGTTTTCCGGGGGCTTCGGGGTTGCCTCTTCGGGGACCCCCTGTTAAGCTTAAACGGTAGGGAGGGCAAAGCAAATGGTCCTTCTCCGACCTCCGTCTCGCGACCAAAATCCTGGAGCGCTACGGCGACCAAAATGCTTCTCAGTTAGAGTGGACCAGGAAGGTTCCACGGGGGGCGGAACAGGGCAGAGGAAAGGAAGTGAGTGCGCCACAAGTGGATTCGGGGGTAAAGAGAAAACGATCCCAGGAGGAGGATGTTTCCCTCGAAAAGAGACCCAGGGCTGATGGCGGTATGCCCAAATCATTTAGCGAAGTCGCTAAACAGGCAGGCCACATCACTCTTGGAGTCATGGACAGCGTTAGGGAAGACGGCGCCATTTCCAGGGAGGAATGGAAGATAGTGGCGTCCGCCATCTCCGCTGCCTTCATGAGGGTAGTAAGGGAAACCCCTGGACGCATCCCCCCCCCCTGCTGTGAGAGTGCCGGATGGCACTACGGCACGTTCAAAAGAATTGTTTGCGCTGACGAACGGTCGGCTACTATGTACAGGGCGGCAGTGGCCTTGGTGGGAGAGGTATGGAAGGGAGCTAAGCTGAAAGCGGTGGATAAAAAGGATCTACCTATGCGTCCGAGGGCACGTGTCTGGCTCCCTTCCGAACCCTCTACTTCAGAGGGAATGGAGGAAATCCTCCGGTACTGCAATCCGAAACTCCCCACGCACAACTGGAAAGTGTTTATGGTGGAGTAGACCGAGAGATCATATCGGCAAGCGCTGATTCTACTGAATGCAGAGTCTCTCGGCCCTCTCGCTGAAACAAAGGGGGTTATCAGCTATGGTTTCGAAAAGGTAGTCCTTAAGGTCTACCAAAGCGATGCCAGAGCGGATGCCTCTGCACATGCGGAGGTGCGGGAGGAAGAAGGGCCCACAGCTGAGGAAGCTCCTGTGGACATGGAGATAGACTCCGTCACGTCGGAGGTCGACAGTGCTGGTGACGCTCCCTCACGACCAGGGTCCGGAGGAGGAGAGGCTTCTGGCCTCGGAAAGTGAGGACACCGACCTTGGGATGCTGGAGGGGATTATCGAAGATGATTATTCTTCAGATAAATCTTCAACATTCTAAGGCGGCGTCCGCCAATCTACTGCTCCACCTTGAACAAGGTGGAGTTGATATAGTTCTGATCCAGGACCCGTGGCTGAGCAGCAGCGGCATTTTCTGGACTCAGGACGAAAAGATATAAGCTGGTGGCGTATAGCGGGTAAGGTAAACCAAGATCTTGTATGCTCATCAGGAAGGAACTTAATGCATTTATTTTGCCTAATTTTAGCAATGAAGACATTGTGACTGTGAGCCTGGAGGGCCCTGCGTGGAAGCTATGGCTGATGTCGGCCTATATGGCGCATGAGGACGAGGTGGAGCCACCTCCGGTGATGCTGAGGGAAGCCCTGGCTGAGGCGAGGCGCAGGAAAACCGGCGTTATTGTAGGGACGGATGCAAACTCCCACTATACCTGTTGGGGAAGTTTCAACATAAATGCAAGAGGTGAGTCACTTTTTGATTTTATTTTAAACAAAGATTTGTTTATTTGCAACAGAGGTAAGGACCCCACTTTCATTACCGCAACCAGGGAAGAGGTGCTGGCCTCCTCCTCACTGTTAAACGGAATTTCCGATTGGAGGGTGCTTAACACCCACTCCTTCTCGGATCACAGGTATATTCAATTCTCTCTCACTGAAACTCGTCCAAAAAGAGCCTCAAGTCACCTGGTCCTGATGGCATCATACCTGCCCAACTGCAGAAATCTGTAGTGGTGTCATGCCGCTGGCTGAGCCCTATCTATGCGAGCTGCATAGCCAGGGGCTATATACCGGGCTCTTAGAGGGCGGTGAGGGTTGTGTTCATACCCAAGGCTGGCAAGAGCTCACATGTCTCCCCTAAGGATTTTAGGCCAATCAATCTCTCATCTTTCTTGCCGAACACACTTGAGAGGTTGATTGACCTACACACAAGAAGCGAAATTCCTCAGGGGCGTTTGTCGCATACCCAACATGCCTACTGTAAAGGCAGATCAGTGGAATCTGCTCTGCACAGAATTGTTAAAGACATTTAGGAATCTCTATATCCGAAACAACTCGCAGTTGGCGCCTTCCTCGACATCGAGGGGGCTTTTAACAACGTTCTCCCGAAGGCAATCATTAAATCTCTGGGTAGGCTGGGGGTTGGAACCAACCTTTCCAGGTTTATCTACAGAATGCTCAGCGACAGAACGGTCGTGGAAGAGTGGGGCGGCGTCTCTCTCCGCCGGCAGGTGAGCAGAGGCACGCCGCAAGGCGGGGTTCTCTCACCATTCCTCTGGATCATTGTTATCAATGACTTGCTGGAGGAGCTGGTGAGGAGTGGTGTGGGGTGATTACCTACGCGGATGATGTAGCATTAATTGTAAGAGGAAAGTTTATAGATACCCTGTACGTTTTAATGCAAGAATATCTGAATGTAGAAGCCGGAGCTCGTCCTTTTCACGAGGAAATATAAAATACCCAGAGCTCAACTCCCCTCGATGGGGGGCGCTCCGCTGGTGCTTTCTGACAAGGTGAAGTACCTAGGTCTAATCCTTGACAGTAAGCTAACGTGGAAGCCCAACATTGAGGAGAGAGTAAGGAAGGCAACAATCGCCTTGTATGGGTGCAAGGGCGCAATTGGCAAAAGGTGGGGCCTCTCCCCAGGGTTGTATTCTGGCTCTATAATACCATAATAAAGCCAATTTTGTTATATGGAGTCATTGTCTGGTGGAACTCACTGGAGAGGGCGACATCAGTTAAAAAGCTAGAGAGAGTCCAGAGGTCTGCACTCAATGGAATCAGTGGGGCGCTTCGAACTAATCCTACTCTGGCGCTTAATGTAATGTTAAATGTGGTACCTATAGACATCGCAGGCAGAATTGCCGCTGCTCGTACCGCAATCAGACTGAGGGGCTTGGGCTATAAGCTCAACCTCACATATGGGCACTCAAGCATCCTCAGAAACTTTGAGTTCATCCCCTCGCCGACGGACCTGTGTGTGCCTTCGCTAAGGCCAAGCGGAACTTTCTCTACCCATATTCCACCAAGGGGGGAGAGGACCGGGGGCATCACCTGGGGACAGGGCCTCGTTAACCTGTTTACGGATGGCTCGAACCTGGACGGTAGGGTTGGAGAAGGAGTATTCTGCAAAGAGCTCCCCATCAAACTCAAATTCAGGGTACCGGATCACTGCAGTGTGTCCAAGCAGAGGTGGCCGCAATTAAAGAAGCAGCTGACTGGCTACTTACTTGCGTAACAACTGTTAGGAAGGTAAATATTTACTCCGATAGCAAAGCGGCCATGAGGGCCCTAGGCTCTATTATGGTGCATTCGAAGCTGGTTAGGGAATACCTGGTCTCACTCTCAATGCATCAGAATTCTTCGACATAAAGATAATTTGGGAACCTGGTCACAGTGACATTGCAGGAAACTGCGAAGCCGACGAGCTGGCCAGACAAGGGACCTGTGAGGCGGTGTGCCCGCGAAAGGAGAGGATCGGGATCCCCTTGACAACCTGCGCTCTACTCCTGGAAGGATGGGCTCTGCACCAACTCAGCGAACGCTGGGCAAGTACACGAACGTGTAGGGTCGCGAAGTCCTTCTGTTTGGATAGGAGGCGTTCAAGGGATATCCTGGGGATGACAAAATGTCACCTCTCAAATTTCGTGGGCATCCTCACGGGGCACTGTCCGCGAGGTACACATGCCGTGAGACTCGGAATTACTTCGAGTCCTTTTTGCGTCAGCTTTATGGAGAATGAGGTGGAATCATCTCAGCACCTGCTCCTTAGCTGCCCATCCTTCGCGGGACTAATATTCAAGTATCTTGGTTCTCACTTCTTTTCTGCGCCTGCTGATATAGCAGGTGTTGATAACAAAACTCTGATGAACTTCATCAGCAGCATAATGAGGTTAACACAACCGCAGACTAGTCACCGTTCGTAGTCCACAAACACTCACCACTCCCTATCCCTTCCCTTTCTCCTCTCTTTTCCTTCAATGGTATCACAAAGGATGAACCAAACTATTTTGTTCAAGTGGGCCCTATTCTCTGGGCAACCATCACTACCTTACCTAACCTAACCAAGTGCTCGTCTTGTAGTCCTATAGAGTTTATACTTTGGCTACTAAGTTGCTTAAGTTGAATTTTTATTTTGTCGCGGATAACCATGAGGTTTTTGTCAGTAAAAATCACTGCATTCAGGTCTCTCAAGCTGTCGTTTCCCAGGACTGCATGGAAAGGTTTTAGGTTAGGCATGACGTAAAATTTGAGCTTGTCGTCTAAATTGAATAAGTTAACATAAGTATGCGATTGAATTTTTATGTCTCCTGCAACTGATTTTGCGAAAAATGGGTTGTCGTTAGGTATTTCTTTTTTTTACGAACCTCGGTTGGACATAGTTTTTACTGGAGCCTGTGTCCACCAAAAAGTTTAACACTTCTCCGCTCTTCGTTCTACATTCGAAGTATGGTAGCGAAGAGCTGGTTATCCTAAAAAATCTACGTAGTTTAATACCAATTCTTCGTCCCTGTTTTCTGATTCTATGGAATCGACGTATTCTGTCAATGTCTGGTCGTAATCGTCATTTCCTTCGTAAGTGTCTTCGCTGCCTGCGTCAATGTGAAATACGCGTTGGGGTTTTTAAGCTGGAATCCCAGGAATTGATTTGCCTGAGGTCTGTTCGCGTAATTTATTTGTTGGGAGCGGATGCTTCGGTCGATATCCATCGGCTCTGGCGGTGGTAGTGGTTTGGGTGCTATGGGTCTAGGTGGGGGTTGTCTTGGCTGGTTGCTATTTGTTGGTACTTGCTCGTAATTAAAAAATCTTGGGTTATTTTGGAATCTAGGTACGTGAGCTAATTGGCGTAAAAAGTCTGTCTTTGTCTTTGATTATTGGGGTCTTTCTGTGGCAAAGGTGGTGGTGAATGGTGAGACTGCTTCCTTAGTGCTGAGTCGTTTTGATTTTGAGCATAATGAGTTCGAAATTTCTGATTCTCTAGTTTGTGACACAAATGTAGAGCTTGCGGAAGGTAAGTAAGCTTAAGGCTTCTTTTCCTGTATCCAGACTACCTAATTTGTTGAGAATAAGAGATAAATGAGAGTACACTGCCTGATAGAATTGTTGTACTGTAGAGTTGCCTTGAACGAGTCCTGTCATCTGATATTCCTATGTTAACACATCTCTCTTATCTGCAAAATGCAATGTAAGGTATTTGGCGATGGCCGTCCAGTCCAACGGCGTATTGTAGGACTCTAAAGCGATATCTGCTTTTCCTACGATTTTGTTCCTAATTATGTTTAGGATTCCATAGTACTTTGCTGTTCCGCGTAAGGGCTCATAAATTCTGAGTATTCTTTCCACGCTCTTTCTCCAGGAGCTAAACTCCCCTGGTCTGCCTGAAAATTCCCTTAGGCATTTAACAACGTCGGGAATTCTGTCGAGTTCGCCTAGGCTATTTAGATGTTGTGTTTCTTTTGTTTGGTCTACCATGTTAACAAAATTCGCGTTGGGATTGAGTGCGGCCTGCACAATTGTTGGTGCTTGACTGCTAAGGACTTCTAAGGTTATCTGTGAAACTAGTTCTCTTAGATCCGAAAAGTTTATTTGCCTTTGGGTTGGAGGATTGTTGGAGTCGGATGGGTCCTGAGGATTTGGATTGGCTGTGTTATTTGTGCTTAGCCTAGCTGGTCGTACCAGATTGTTTGGGTTTGACATTTTTCAAGTAATAAATTCCCGTGAAGCTTTATTTTAGCTTTAGTTTCGACAATAAATGTTTTTTTCCTTTTTAATAATAAATTAAAGTCTGCGTTTCTTACTTTCGCCCTTTCTCCGTTTTAAAATTTACAAAATTTGCTTTTCAATATTCACCAACTTATTTTTCGGTCAAATTTCTGGTTTTATAATCAATTTCTTTGAAGCTTTGTTTCGGCTTTTTGTTTCTATTTTAATTATTTAAAAAAAATTCTAAGCAATATCAATATGTCTTATCTCCTAATTTCATCCTGTCTTTCGTTTCAGGATCTATAAAATTTTTCTTTTAATATTCAACGATTTATTTTTCCACATTATTTCTTTATTTAATTCGTCATGACTTACGTTAGAATTTCAGCTATAAATTTCATCTTCTGTTGCATTATAATTCTGCGTTTGGTTATGATGATGTTACTGCTGCTGGAGTTGGTTGCTTTCGATAATAACGCTGTTTTGATTGTTGCGTTCCGTTGGTTGTTTTTGATAATATAATAACACTCCATATTATTATAACACTCCATTAGATGATGCACTCAGTTGGTTGTTTCTGGTAATGCCGCTACGTTGATTTTTATATTCCGTTGGTTGCTTTTGATAATAATGCTGGGTTGATTTTTGTATTCAGTTGGTTGTTTTCGGTGGTAACGATGCGTTGATTTGTTGGTTGTTTCCTCTTGCTATCAATGCTGCGTTGATTTTTTCGGTTGGTTGTTTTTTAATAATAATGCTGCGTTGATTTTTGTCGCTGATATTGAGTTTGATTGTTGGAGTAATTCTTAGCTTTTTTACCGCACGCACTGAACACACATAGTACCGTTTTCTTTTTCTTAGTCTTTATTAAAAATGTTTGTTCGCGGGCAAGGCGGCTTGCGTTCAAACGCGTCCTTTTTGGTTTTTACTTTTTTTATCGAAAGAAAAGAAAAAAAACTACTCGGGGACCTCTTTCCTCGCACTCGCGGTACTTCTAACTAAAAGTTAGCAAAATACTTCGCTCGGGCGCCAGTTAGGTTTCCTTGCGCGGAAAACCTCAACGAAAATAGAAAAACGGCAATTTACTTAGTGCGGTGCGTCCGCTTTTATTCGCTGTCCAAATTAAACAAAACTCTTTACAAAAATTACTTAATTCTACACCCACGAATAACTTAATTCTACAGGAAGGCGTTGCTGAAGCCAGACGCTATGTAAGCATTATTTATTTTCCCAAGTTTGAATTAGTAAGAATTTTAAAAGTGATTGCAAAAAGAATTGACAGAAAAGATATTGTGAAACCGTAAACGCTTCCGCTTGAGGGTTTGCTTATATTAATAAGCATTGTTTTGCTGGAAGTTCAGAACACAAATATATGTACGTACATAGGCTAAGGCATCAAGTGTGCATACGCACATACAAATATGTACACGCATAAGCAAAATGTAGTTGTTTGAGCATTTGTTAAGCAGGAATTCGTATTTTAGTATTTACTCCCTAATTATTGCATGTACATATGACAAGGCGATGAGGCGTGAGGAAGGTCATTGTTGCTGCAGTGCGTGTGTACATACATACTTACATATGTCACACTATAAGAATTGAAGATGCAGTTGAACTTTTGTACCAACACAACTAACATTATATGTGTATATATTGATATACGTATATTGTTGTAAAGAAAAGAGGATTCTAATTTTTAATAGCTTCTTTGATTGATGCTTTAAAAAACCTGTAAAGGTATTTATTTATTTTATTCTTTTAGTTTTTACATATTTTTTACAATTCATAGTTTAATTATATTTCAGTTTTTCTTTACCTTAGTTTTCCTCTCTTATTCTTTATTTCTTTCAATTAGGCCTTATATGTGTTCGCGTGCACCGATAAAAATGAAATGAGCGATATAAAAGAGTAAAGCTTAGTTATAGTGGCAAGTCATAATTTCGCGCAGAGTTGCTCTATTTCGTAAATTTTTACGGGTTGCTTAAGTCGGCAACAATGTCCCCCCGGTAAGCGGACGAATCTTCGGAGCTTGCCTTGTCTTTGCCGATGTCGAGCACTGCAAGCTTTACTGCTGGTCGTTCTAAAACACCTTGCCTCGTTTTTACTTTAGCACGCCTTACTTGTCCATCTTTTGCCATCGTTGTTTCGACGACTATACCTTTTAGCCAAGTGTTCCTTTCTGCGTTTTCATCGACAATCAATACGATGTCACCCTCGCTTATGGGTTTCACTTTTTCAAACCATTTACTGCGACGTGTAAGTGATGGAATCATTTCACGTACCCATCGACGCCAGAATAAATTCGCAAACATCTCGCTTTGACGTAAATTCATTTTTAAGCTAATTTCTTCAGGTTTACAAAACGGCTTGGCTCCATTTGAACTGCCCAATAAAAAATGGTTTGGGGTAATCGGTTCCTGGTCTTCATAGTCGAGCGATAGATATGTCAGCGGTCGAGAATTAATGATCATCTCCACCTCCAGCAAAGCCGAACGTAAACTTTCATCAGAGAATCTCTGCGACGGCGAAATCTTATACAGCACTGCCTTTGTTGTTCTTATTAGGCGTTCCCATGCTCCACCCATGTGAGGTGCAGCTGGTGGATTAAACTTCCAGGCGATACCTTTGTGAGCAAGTTCACGTTCTACGATAGAAGCATTCAGTTTAAGCAACTCGTCTTTTAAAAAGCTATCAGCCCCGCGAAAATTCGTACCGTTATCGCTATATATTTCAACAGGGCAGCCACGGCGAGCAATGAAATTTCGCAAGCACATTAGACAGGAGTCAGTACTTAGAGAATGGGCTATTTCTATGTGTATACTCTTATTGTCAGGCAGGTCAGCAATACTCCCCACCTCTTCTTCGCCTTGTGGTTTTCAGTAACTAAGATCGGCCCAAAATAATCGATTCCAACATATGTAAAGGGACGAGAATATGCGGCAAGCCGGGCTGTGGGTAATTCCGCCATTTGTGGAGCTTGCGGAGCGGCGTTCGCGATTTTACATACTTGGCAATTTCGCCTCACAGCTTTAAATAACGATCGCAGTTTTGGTATAAAAAACAATTGTCTTACCTCATTCAAGGCTGTCTCGTGCTGAATATGGTAAAAGCGTTGATGATAGTGATCTACTATAAGATAGGTTACTCGATGACCAGGTGGTAGAACAATGAAATCACGTTGAGGCTGGTCGCATGACTGAAAATATGTTGCCCGATTTTTCACGCGAATGAGATGCTCGTCGTCCATATAAACTTGCAGGTTTCGTAGCGGACCAGTTTTACATACAGGCTTACCAACTTTAAGCAATGACCAGTCATCAAAATGTTCCATTTGGATTGTCTTAAAAATAAACAGTTTTGCACGCCGAAAATGACATGCGGTTAGATGACTGCCTTCCGATGTGATTTGGAGCCGTTGTTTAAGTTTTTCGATGTAAAGCACACAGTTTGCTATAGCTCTATATAGTCGAAGCCAATTCGAAAAATATTCAAAGTTGATATTTACCCTTCGCACGTTGTGAATTAGAAGCTTAGTTCGAAATTCGCAAGTGTTCACCGTACCCAGATCTTCTTGTGCCGGCCACTCTTTAGTAGGTAAAGTAAGGAAAGCGGGACCATTTATCCACTGATGAGCTACCTCAATGCAAGGCCTCGTTTTCGTAGCAATATCAGCGACATTCATTTTTGTTGGTATCCAACGCCATTCACTGATAGCAGTTGCTTCTTGGATTTCAGCGATACGAAACATTACAAATTGTTGAAATTTATGCGGATCACCATGAAGCCACTTTAGAACGGTTTTTGAGTCGCTCCAGATGCAACGTTTCTCAAATTTTATATGATGTGCTTCCTCAACCATGTTTGTTAAACGTGCACCAATTACCGCAGCCTGTAGTTCCAGTCGTGGTATTGAGAGCGGGCGCAACGGTGCGACCTTTGCTTTAGCTGCCACCAACCTACTGACGACGTGACCTCCAGCTTCAATACGAAAATATGATACGGCTGCGTATGCATTTTCACTTGCGTCTACGAACGTATGCAGTTGTACTTTACAGTCATCCTCGTAAAGGAGTGGAGAGTAGCAACGCGGTACCGACACGCTAGTAATAACGGGAATGTATTCAATCCAAGTTTTCCATTTCAATGAAAGTTCATAATTTAACGGTTGATCCCAGTCTATTCCACTTCGCCAGATATCTTGAATAAGAATCTTTAGATATGAAGTTAAGCAAGCTACTAGTCCCAGCTGATCGAAAACTGACATGAGCACTTGCAATACTTCTCTCTTTGTAGGGACGACCCTGTCCGCGAATACATTGCGCTTAAGCCGAACAAATTTGAGCACGTAGCTGAATGTATCGGATTTTGGTTCCCAGTACATACCAAGTATTTTTTCGAAATTTATGACATCCTTACTGCAGTCGAATGATTTAAGTTGTGGCTCCCCATCTCCATTAAGCGCTGCTAAAACATCTGGCGAATTGCTTGACCAATTACGCATGTTGAAACCACATTTAGAGTGAACATCTCGAACATTTTTTGCCAATTTGATAGCTTCATCATAAAATCATCGACGTAATGGTGATCCTTTGATGAAAGTTTACGTTCGGCTTTGCTGGAGGTGGATATGATCGTTAATTCTCGACCGCTGACATATCTATCGCTCGACTATGAGGACCAGGAACCGATTACCCCAAACCATTTTTTATTGGGCAGTTCAAATGGAGCCAAGCCGTTTTGTAAACCTGAAGAAATTAGCTTAAAAATGAATTTACGTCAAAGCGAGATGTTTGCGAATTTATTCTGGCGTCGATGGGTACGCGAAATGATTCCATCACTTACACGTCGCAGTAAATGGTTTGAAAAAGTGAAACCCATAAGCGAGGGTGACATCGTATTGATTGTCGATGAAAACGCAGAAAGGAACACTTGGCTAAAAGGTATAGTCGTCGAAACAACGATGGCAAAAGATGGACAAGTAAGGCGTGCTAAAGTAAAAACGAGGCAAGGTGTTTTAGAACGACCAGCTGTAAAGCTTGCAGTGCTCGACATCGGCAAAGACAAGGCAAGCTGCGAAGATTCGTCCGCTTACCGGGGGGACATTGTTGCCGACTTAAGCAACCCGTAAAAATTTGCGAAATAGAGCAACTCTGCGCGAAATTATGACTTGTCACTATAACTAAGCTTTACTCTTTTATATCGCTCATTTCATTTTTATCGGTGCACGCGAACACATATAAGGCCCAATTGAAAGAAATAAAGAATAAGAGAGGAAAACTAAGGTAAAGAAAAACTGAAATATAATTAAATTATGAATTGTAAAAAATATGTAAAAACTAAAAGAATAAAATAAATAAATACCTTTACAGGTTTTTTAAAGCATCAATCAAAGAAGCTATTAAAAATTAGAATCCTCTTTTCTTTACAACAAAGGTAGCTCATCAATGGATAAATAGTCCCGCTTTCCTTACTTTACCTACTAAAGAGTGGCCGGCACAAGAAGATCTGGGTACGGTGAACACTTGCGAATTTCGAACTAAGCTTCTAATTCACAACGTGCGAAGGGTAAATATCAACTTTGAATATTTTTCGAATTGGCTTCGACTATATAGAGCTATAGCAAACTGTGTGCTTTACATCGAAAAACTTAAACAACGGCTCCAAATCACATCGGAAGGCAGTCATCTAACCGCATGTCATTTTCGGCGTGCAAAACTGTTTATTTTTAAGACAATCCAAATGGAACATTTTGACGACTGGTCATTGCTTAAAGTTGGTAAGCCTGTATGTAAAACTGGTCCGCTACGAAACCTGCAAGTGTATATGGACGACGAGCATCTCATTCGCGTGAAAAATAGGGCAACATATTTTCAGTCATGCGACCAGCCTCAACGTGATTTCATTGTTCTACCACCTGGTCATCGAGTAACCTATCTTATAGTAGATCACTATCATCAACGCTTTTACCATATTCAGCACGAGACAGCCTTGAATGAGGTAAGACAATTGTTTTTTATACCAAAACTGCGATCGTTATTTAAATCTGTGAGGCGAAATTGCCAAGTATGTAAAATCGCGAACGCCGCTCCGCAAGCTCCACAAATGGCGCAATTACCCACAGCCCGGCTTGCCGCATATTCTCGTCCCTTTACATATGTTGGAATCGATTATTTTGGGCCGATCTTAGTTACTGAAAACCGCAAGGCGAAGAAGAGGTGGGGAGTATTGCTGACCTGCCTGACAATAAGAGCTATACACATAGAAATAGCCCATTCTCTAAGTACTGACTCCTGTCTAATGTGCTTGCGAAATTTCATTGCTCGCCGTGGCTGCCCTGTTGAAATATATAGCGATAACGGTACGAATTTTCGCGGGGCTGATAGCTTTTTAAAAGACGAGTTGCTTAAACTGAATGCTTCTATCGTAGAACGTGAACTTGCTCACAAAGGTATCGCCTGGAAGTTTAATCCACCAGCTGCACCTCACATGGGTGGAGCATGGGAACGCCTAATAAGAACAACAAAGGCAGTGCTGTATAAGATTTCGCCGTCGCAGAGATTCTCTGATGAAAGTTTACGTTCGGCTTTGCTGGAGGTGGAGATGATCATTAATTCTCGACCGCTGACATATCTATCGCTCGACTATGAAGACCAGGAACCGATTACCCCAAACCATTTTTCATTGGGCAGTTCAAATGGAGCCAAGCCGTTTTGTAAACCTGAAGAAATTAGCTTAAAAATGAATTTACGTCAAAGCGAGATGTTTGCGAATTTGTTCTGGAGTCGATGGGTACGCGAAATGATTCCATCACTTACACGTCGCAGTAAATGGTTTGAAAAAGTGAAACCCATAAGCGAGGGTGACATCGTATTGATTGTCGATGAAAACGCAGAAAGGAACACTTGGCTAAAAGGTATAGTCGTCGAAACAACGATGGCAAAAGATGGACAAGTAAGGCGTGCTAAAGTAAAAACGAGGCAAGGTGTTTTAGAACGACCAGCGGTAAAGCTTGCAGTGCTCGACATCGGCAAAGACAAGGCAAGCTCCGAAGATTCGTCCGCTTACCGGGGGGACATTATTGCCGACTTAAGCAACCCGTAAAAATTTACGAAATAGAGCAACTCTGCGCGAAATTATGACTTGTCACTATAACTAAGCTTTACTCTTTTATATCGCTCATTTCATTTTTATCGGTGCACGCGGACACATATAAGGCCTAATTGAAAGAAATAAAGAATAAGAGAGGAAAACTAAGGTAAAGAAAAACTGAAATATAATTAAACTATGAATTGTAAAAAATATGTAAAAACTAAAAGAATAAAATAAATAAATACCTTTACAGGTTTTTTAAAGCATCAATCAAAGAAGCTATTAAAAATTAGAATCCTCTTTTCTTTACAACAAAATCTTTAACTCTGATTATTACCGCCACCAAAAATTGTCCACCCTAATCTGGACTTATTATGTAGTAACCCAGGTTCGAATCCTGGTCACGGCACCATAAGCTTCTAATTCACAACGTGCGAAAGGTAAATATCAACTTTGAATATTTTTCGAATTGGCTTCGACTATATAGAGCTATAGCAAACTGTGTGCTTTACATCGAAAAACTTAAACAACGGCTCCAAATCACATCGGAAGGCAGTCATCTAACCGCATGTCATTTTCGGCGTGCAAAACTGTTTATTTTTAAGACAATCCAAATGGAACATTTTGACGACTGGTCATTGCTTAAAGTTGGTAAGCCTGTATGTAGAACTGGTCCGCTACGAAACCTGCAAGTTTATATGGACGACGAGCATCTCATTCACGTGAAAAATAGGGCAACATATTTTCAGTCATGCGACCAGCCTCAACGTGATTTCATTGTTCTACCACCTGGTCATCGAGTAACCTATCTTATAGTAGATCACTATCATCAACGCTTTTACCATATTCAGCACGAGACAGCCTTGAATGAGGTAAGACAATTGTTTTTTATACCAAAACTGCGATCGTTATTTAAATCTGTGAGGCGAAATTGCCAAGTATGTAAAATCGCGAACGCCGCTCCGCAAGGAAAACTAAGGTTTTTTAAAGATTTTGTTGTAAAGAAAAGAGGATTCTAATTTTTAATAGCTTCTTTGATTGATGCTTTAAAAAACCTGTAAAGGTATTTATTTATTTTATTCTTTTAGTTTTTACATATTTTTTACAATTCATAGTTTAATTATATTTCAGTTTTTCTTTACCTTAGTTTTCCTCTCTTATTCTTTATTTCTTTCAATTAGGCCTTATATGTGTTCGCGTGCACCGATAAAAATGAAATGAGCGATATAAAAGAGTAAAGCTTAGTTATAGTGACAAGTCATAATTTCGCGCAGAGTTGCTCTATTTCGTAAATTTTTACGGGTTGCTTAAGTCGGCAACATATATGTACATACATACATCAATATACCAAAACACTTGAATGCTCTATGAATTCTTGTCTAAATTTAATTTCTACTCGAAAAATTAAATTAAATTTACTAAAACGCACACAAAAAAAATTTGAGGTTGTTTTATAGTGTATTTTGTTTCAATTCTTCTTTTCAAATGAAATCAACAAACATTAAAGCTTCAAATCATTATCAATCATTTAAGTTTGTTTGAAAATATAAATTGAATAAATTTTCGTTTATCAAGGGAACATAAAAATGTACAAGCAAATTTCTTGCAAAATGCCGCCTATTCATCAATTTGATTTCCTACAGAAACCAAAAACTGAGCAGAGCCAATGTACTTGTACATAATTTGCTGTAATCAGATTTGTTAAGAAGTTCCCCGTTGTCGAGTTGAACGAGGTGAAAAAGTCTTCGTGGTTTCACTTCATTTTTGACAATTCACTCTATTCGTAGCCCGTGAGACTTCTCTATACATTAACGTTCTCTGAGAAGAGAAAGGGCGAACCGTTGTAACAAGTTCGAGACGCGAGAAACGTATGTGTGCAACACTATATTTATTAAAGATGCAATTCAACTTAGTTGTCCTATATACGAGGTGTGTTCAAAAAGTATAGCGAATATTGTGTTTTTTTTAGTTATTTGTTTATTCATTAATATCTATTTTGTCCTTTTCAAAGTAATCCCCATGAGATATTATGCACTTGTGCCAACGTTTCTTCCAATCTTCGAAGCACTTCAAAAAATCTTTTTTTTTATGTTGTTCATCTCCTCCTTCGATGCCGTCTTTATCTTATCAATCCTAGCGTGGCGTCGTCCTTTCAGTTTCGGGAACAAGAAAAAGTCACAGGGGGCCAGATCTGAGGAATACGGTGACCGTGGCATCATTAGTGTGTTGTTTTTCGCCAAAAAAGTCGCTTACAAGCAACGATGTGTGAGCAAGGGCGTTATCGTGTTGCAAGACCAATTTTTGGTCTTCAAATCCGGGCATTTCTGGCGGATTGCTTCACGCAAATTGCGCATGACTTGCAAGTAATATTCCTTATTGATCATTTTACCCTGTGGCAAGAACTCATGATGCACAACGCCCCTGCAATCGAAGAATACGGTAAGCAAAACTTTTAAATTCGACCGATCTCGGCGCGCTTTTTTCGGTCTTGGTTCGTGCGGCAGCTTCCATTGAGATGATTAAGCTTCGGTTTCTACGTCATAACCATAAACCCACGATTCGTCACCAGTTATGACCCACTGGAGCAAATTTGGGTCGTCGCGGACAGAGTCCAACATCTCATTAGCAATGTTCATGCGATGCTGCTTTTGGTCGAATTTGAGCATGCCCAAATCATTGAAAAAAGTCGAATGGCATGAGCCAATCCATATGTCTAGGTCCTCATGGTGATTCGACGATTGGCCAATACCATTTTCTTCACTTCATCAATTTATTCGTCTGTTGTTGAAACGCTCGGGCGTCTGGTACGCTTTTCGTCATTCACATAAGGCCGAGAAGATGTGAACGACGAAAACGGCCGATAATCGTTGCTTTGGTCCAAATTAGATTTTCCGTATGACGCAGTCAACATTCGGAATGCATCTGCGCACTTAATTTCGTTTTTCATACAAAATTTGATACATGTTCTTTGATACATCTTTCTGAATACGTAAAAATCGAAGACGAGCCGAAATATGTGCAAGCAAAACAGCTGTCAACAATTAACTGAACATTCAAAATGGCCGAACTCGTCGGCGTGAGTGAGAGACATGACTAACAACGTATCGCCACAAAAACATCGAAATGCGAATATACGTAGCCTGCGAAAATTCAAAATTCGCGATACTTTTTGAACACACCTCATACTTGACACACAGCAGCTAAAATAATCACCATTCGTTACGACTGTCGCCATTCTCTGGCGCATTTAGAAGACATATTTACATACACGTAGATATGCAACCATATATACAGGAAGATGCTGGCACTTGCCCCAACTGAAATTGACGGTTCACCAAAATTTGTGTCTTCCTGAAGAAAAATAGGCTAATGCCCAGCTCAGACGCGTGAGGGATGATGTGGTGGGCTCGTTTTATGAATAATTGAGACGCGCTTTGAGAAATACGCGCTTGCGTTTATGAAATAAATAGTTTTTGTTGTATTTATGCCTCTGCGCCTATGAAGGTATATATATTAAGCACAATATTTTGAAAATCGACTGGCGCACGGCAAGTTTCATTAAGTAAATAATAAATAAAGGAAATACATTTGATCAGCTTTTATAGATAAATGCAAATATGTATTACATGTATGTATGAAGTATATAAATCAATATTAAGTCAAATCCTTTAGCTCTTGATATATATGATCTTCCAACTCCTATTTGAAGCATAGAACGTTTAATGGTAACGTATGGTAGGTATAAAATTTTCTATTTCATCGGGACATAAATATTTAATATAATTTTATTTATTTATTCATTTATAAAAAAAGAAACAATTATAAATAATTGCTACACTTAAATCTAAACCACTGGCTGCCAGGACTATCGGCTAGATAAAAAACAATAGTATACTTATGTAATAATATTTAGTACAGAAAGATGCATTCCCATGGCAGCCGGTTCTACGTTACCGGAATGACTCAGGTTTTTCCCAACCAAGGGCTGCCACCCCAGTAAACTAGTCCTGTCCAGTGTACCGTACCCCACCCCTAATCTATCGTCACGCACCCGCAAGCGCACCCTTTAGCGCGGCCGCCCGTCAACATCAGGCCGCAACAACTACTGCGGAACGCACAACAGGACGCAAACAACATTACGCGTCCGTCACTCCCCGTGCTTCGACCATAAGCCTGAGGAGTTTCAAGCTCCTCCAACCGACTTGGAGTCATGAGCAAGATAGATGAGATAGTCGACTTCATGAGACGTCACAGAATCAAGATAGCTGCGGTCCAAGAGACCAAACTGCACGCTAGATCCTCCCTTATCACCAGGGATGGCTACAACGTGCACAGAAAGGATCGCGAGCGAGACAACGGTGAAGGCCTAGCGTTCATAGCCCACCATACAATGCAGTATCGTCTCATCGAATGTCAAGGTATAGCTGTCCGGTGAGGCGATGCCGAGCTCGAAATTTTCAACATACACATACGCCCTGTCACCTGCTGCCAGGCAGGATATCACCTTGATATAGCTACGCTCATCAGGGGTGAAAACCGATTGGTAGTAGGTGACTTCAATGCATTTCACGATCTTTGGCACTCACGCCTACCAAATGATCGTAGGGGACATCAATTGGCAGAAGAGATAGACGACTCGACATTCAGCACAGTAAACGACGACGTCCCCACTAGGGTAGTGGGCAATTGCAGCAGCTCGCCTGATATCACAATAGCTAGCGCGGGTCTGATAAATAGCATAACCTGGCGACCTATGCTATCGCTTGCATTAGACCACTTGCCCATTATCATCTCGATCGAGAAACCTGCCGACTTTATTTCCGCGGATCACCGGTCATTTACCAACTTTACTAAAGCTGATTGGACCAGATTCGCGGAATTTACCGAAAACACCTTTGCTGCTCTTCCCATTCCCACTGATGAGCGCACAGGTAAACGTGCATTCCGCAAGGTGATCACAGCAGCCGCAACTCGCTTCATACCTGCTGGAAGAATACGGGACATAGCATGATAACCTACGCCTACGATTCTGGAGATCCCCGCATAAAGGACCACAATTGGAGATCCGGGAACTGGTAACCCAACACAAGCGGACCAAATGGGAAGAGTACTTTAAGTCCTGCAACTTCACTTTTGGTGTGAGTAAGCTCTGCCCACCGTAAAGTCATATCACCTTCAACGGTTGTACTTCGTCGGATTCGAAGAGATGCGCCAGCTATTTTAGTCGGCAATTCCTTCTGCATCCTCCGGCCGACAGATCCAAGCGTAGTGCCACCAGATGGCTGCACAAACTAACATACAACAGTGCGCCACTTGCTTTTTCCAGCGATAAGGTTCAGGGGGCCATCAACCATATGAAACCATCTAAAGCCATTAGCCCTGACGGACTAAACATGCTGATGTTGAAAAAGCTGGAATCATTGGGAATAGAATATCTCACAAAGGTCTTTAATATGTCTATGGCGACTCTCATTATTCCTGACAAGTGGAAATCAGGGAGAGTGGTCCCACTACTGAACCCTGGGAAACCCGCCAACCAAGGAGATTCTTATAGTCCGATAACTCTCCTCTCCCCAATAGTGCGGACTCTTTAAGCCCTTCTACTCCCACTCTTTACGGAACATCTGCTGGGGTCGCCGGCTTCCGAAGAGTGCACAGCACCACCACAGCACTCACCGTCATTAACACTTATGTAGACAAGCCGCGGGCTCAACCAAAATCGCTCCTGCGAAAGGACTGTCGTTGGATTTAAAAAAGGCTTTCGACACAGTCAGCCACCCCACGCTCCTAGATGACATTTTACAGTCGACACTCCCGCCAGGGCTGAAGAGGGGGATCGCGAACTTCCTGAGTGGTCGTCATTCGTCGGTGCTATTTCGATACCAAATCTCAAATCAGAGGAAATAAAGCAAGGAGTTCCGCAGGGTGGTATTCTTTCACTCTTGCTTTTTAACTTCTATATCTCGAAACTCCCCCAGCCACCAGAGGGAGTTTCCCTGTCTCCTACGCTGACGACTGCACGATAATGGCGTCGAGCAATGACATTCGTGGCCTGAGCGCCAAGGTAAACGACTGAGGTAGCCTGCCTTTCTCGCTTCTTCACTGTGAGGAGCCTACAACTTTCCCCCACTAAATCTACGGGGACCCTCTTCACCACCTAGATAAGGGATGTCAAACTGCAACTTAAGTTAAAAGTCGATGACACACCAATTCCGACTGTAAACATCCCCAAAATATTGAGAGTTACCTTCGACAGTTTGCTCTCTTTCATAGCCACTTGCCACTAAAGTCCAGAATCGCAACAAGGCCCTCAAATCGCTTGCCGGCAGCACTTGGGGCAAAGACAAAGAAATGTTGCTATCGACTTTAAGGCAATAGGCCGGTCGGTTCCAAAGTATGCTGCGCCTGTCTGGTCGCCTGGAACCAGTGATTCGCCGTGGACGAATCTACTGACCTGCCAAATCACTGCCTTAAGGACTGCGACAGGATGTCTTTTGATGTCCCCAATACAACATCTTCATGACGAGGCCCATATGCTACCTGTGAAGGGTGTTACCGCAGGTCTCACAAGTATGCTAAATTCAAGGGGCAAATCATCCAAAAACATACGCCTATATTATGCCTGTCTGTTTAACTGGGTTGAATCCCTTCGACCAAATCAAAATCCTTTATAGAGAAACGCCACGTGCATTACGAGCAATTTTACGATTCGCAAAAAAAAATCCACGGTATCTAGCGCGTGCTCATAGGCACAGCATTGTGCTGTTGTTATGAACGGCGCTGAACAGTTCACATATATAATATTATGATTGATATACTTAGTTGATTGAATTCTCAAATCAAAATCCTTTATAGAAAACGCTTCGTGGCGCATATATATATGCTGCGTGTATGTGTGTGCACTTGTCACAGCAAAAAATATACGATTCCCTAAAACTTCTCAAGAAATCCAGCGCACATTCATAGGCGCAGCACACATTCACAGCATTGTAATACTATAAATACTCCAATTTCAGAGTAAGTTTCTAACCTTGCAAATATACATATGTTTTTGTGCACTTTTTATCAATTGAAGAACTACATACTTAAAGTAATATACTAATTAACTATTTACCTACTATCAGAGAGCATAAAATAATTGTTTCGAAATTTTCTCCTAGTATTGAAATGTTCGACACCGAACTTTTTTATGAAAACATATATACGAGCCGCGACCATTCTACATGACAAAGATTCAAGATTCACCAAATATTGATATATATTTCTTTAAGAAATATTCCAGTATTGACTATTTTGTTTTGATATGTTCAATCTTATATGCAAATTTTTGTCATCATTCAGAAATATTGACATATTGCTGCTCGTTTTATGAATGAAAGCATTTGGCTTCTAGAAATACGAGCTCGAAATTATCAATGAATTTTTGTGTTGTGCTGTACAATATTTGAAACTGTTAAGCTTCATGACAACTGGAGTCTTGGCCGCTATGGCTGTGCCGTTTGTTCTTGTAGTCGCTAGGCATAGAATTTTAGATTTGGGAGACATACGCATTTAGAAGAATAAAGTGAGTGCCCTGTGTGTGCGGTTATATGTACATGCTTATGTGTATATGGTATTAATAAGCATTGTTTTGTTCGGAGTTCAAAATACAAATATGTAAGTTAACGCATAATAAATCACTTCCTGTTGTTTGCACTCTAAAGCAATTTACATACTCACAATTTAGATTCCTTATAAAGAAATTAACGCTGAAAATTTAATTCAATATTAACTTTCGCAATTAGAATTTCCCACAAGTGAATTCTTCATAAGTTTTGCTAAATTATATTTCTTGCATTTCCTGTTTCACAATCTAAGTTGCGATCAATTCCACGAATTGGCGCAACAAACCTAGTATTGGTTATCAAGTTGCTGCACACGCATCCGGTAAAACGCTATTACTTCTGCTAAATGCTGACGCCGGCGTCTGGCGTATTTAGTGCAAACAATTGTTGTTGCTTTTAATAATTAAAACCTGTTTAAAGGAGGAGGAATTAGAAGTCAGTCCTCAGTCCACACTCTGCAGTGCTTCGATCGGGTTGATTTATAAAATAAATTTGCCTTACTCTATTTGGCTCCCGAATTAAAGTAAAAAAGTGCCACTTTCAAACAGTTTAAGTAAACATTTAAAAAAAACAAAGCGCCACTTTCAAACAGTTTAAATAAACACAAAAAAAGTGCCACTCGTAAAAAATGTTTAAATGAACATTTTTATGAAGTGCCACTCTTAAAATAAACATCTTATAAAGTGCCCCAAAACAAAGTGCCATTCCTAAATAAACATTTCCATCAAGTGCCTTTAGAAAGTGCCACTCAAAAACTAAGGTAAATGAAACTCATCCGAATAAGAGCAATAGTTATTCTAGGAAGGGTCCCCAGTACCGCGAAGAAGGAAAAAGGAGCAACCCACGGAATCGAAAAGGATGTGGATTCACGCAGTAGAGTAAGTTATAATTCAAGCATATACAAAAACTCTGAAATAAAATCCAAAATTTAAATTGGAAAACTTAAATTAAATTGTGAAATTAAAAAATGTCAAACTTGGTAAAAATTTCGTTGAAAGAAATTGTAAAAGGGTTATGAAAATTTTTAGAATAGTTAAAAGAAACGGAAGGCAAAGAATAAAATTAAAAATTTTGAAACGAGAAAGCAACTACATGTGTTTACTTGCAAATCTGGAAATTTTATCTTTAATAAATAAGATATGGCAAACCCAAACAACTTGGTGCGACCACCAGTATTGGTAGGCAACCCACAACTCAATCCAAGTCCCAACAATGTTTTGCAACCTTTACACAACTTAATAAACTTAGTAAGGAACTTAGAGATCCAGGTGCTAAATTCTGACGGACAGAGCATAGGAGAGAATATTATAGGGACCGAAACACATCCGACACCCATTAGCGACCAAACAATAGATGACATTCTGAAAAACAACCTCGCAGAAATGGATAAAATCCCGGAGGTAGTAAGATCACTGCTAAAGTTCTCTGGGAAACCAGCAGAATTAAACTCATGGAAGGGCAGAGTGGAAAGTGCTCCAAATTTATGAGCCAAAGGAACTCGAAAGAACTTCGGAATCCTATGCGTTATTAGGAACAAAATCGTTGGCAGCGCCGACATAGCACTAGAATCCTACAATGCACCCCTATATTGGAGAGCGATATCAACATGCCTCACGACACATTATGCCGATAAAAGAGATCTAGGCACGTTGGAATACCAAACGACTGGCCTAATCCAAAGTAAAAACTCGATCCAAGAATTTTACCAAAAAGTATACTCCCTTCTTTCCTTAATTTTGAACAAAATTGGCTGTAGGGAAGTCAGCCAGAAATCGTTGCCACCGTATCAAAAAAAGTCGTTTCGAGAAAAACGCGTTTGAAATAAAGCATCGTATCGTAAGTGCTACGGGACCGTACCGACGGGCGCTCACTTAAGTGCACATAGAATCGGGAATAAAGCGAATTTCACTTTAAAATTTTTACCAAATTTTCTTAAGTAGTTTTACTAACAATTTATGCAAAAAAAATCAATTTTTTTTAATTTTCACAGTGGCGTTTCCCTTAAGAAGAGAAGCGGGAAGAATTAAAAAAAATCAATCAAAAAATAGAGCCATCCAACTAAATAAAGATGCTATCGAAGCTCTGAACCAGATCAAAAATTCACTTATATCAGGAAGTAATATAAACCTACCCCAATTACCAGAAAGAATTCCATTTGGCCACTGACGCTTCAAAACATGCCATCGGTCATTTCAAGGAGGCTAACAAAAACAGAAGAATATTACCCCACCAATGAAAAAGAGATGCTAGCCATCATCTGGGCTTTAAAATCTCTAAGAAACTACCTATGTATATGGAACTGCAAAAATAAAAATATTTACGACAACTCAAAACTTAAAAGATGGAAGGCAATTTTAGAAAAATACGATCACGACTTAAATACAAACCAGGCTGATTGAGACCCTGAAAAGGATCTTCATAGCCTGTCATGCATTTGGTTATATACCATCCCAATGGCGACGCGTAAGACCAGTATTTATTCCGAAACCAGGAAAAGATGACTATTCCCTAGCAAAAAGTTTTAGACCAATCAGTTTGACATCGTTCGTGTTGAAAAGTCTAGAGCGAGTGGTGGAGAAACATATTCGAATGGGGGTATTGCCGAGAAGTCCACTTAGTAGAAATCAACACGCTTACCAGAGTGGAAAATCATGTGAATCAGCTTTACACGATCTTGTTAGCAAGATTGAAGCGGGGCTGAAAGTTGACGAGTACACAATGGGCGTGTTCGTGGACATTGAGGGGGCTTTTGATAATGCCACTTTCGGCTCAATATGTTCCTCTGCCGTACGACATGGTTAATCAAACCATGGCTGGCGAAAATCCTCCCCTGAACCCTCCTCGGGGATGCCGGCTGGAAAAAAGTACCACAGTTGTTCTATTTTTGTTAGGAAGTACTTAGCTAAGTTAAGGGTACTATGGTTAGTGTTCGATACTCCTCAATAATACAGCACTATTCAAAGTATTTTTAACGTGGTCGGGGGTGAAGTTCTGCGAAACTCGTGGGTCCAAAAATGTTTAATCCAAATAGTAACATTAATGAAGAAAGGAGACGGTCCTTCTGTTAACATACCGAGAGAAACAACCAGTTCCCCAGTACGAGCAATGGTCGCACCGTGCTCGAAGAAAAATGCAAATATCAGCTTAATAAGTCGTCTCAAACAAATGACAGCCGGAGCGAAAGCCAGGCCAGTAACTATACAAACAACAGTACTGGATACAGGTCCAAGCACAAGTAGAGGTGCACTAGCCCGGCAGTCAACTGCGATTCAACTCCCAAAAACAAAAAAAAAAAAAAACCAAAACCCCAGAAGCATACTGCTAGCTCCGGTACCGAAGGATGGCCGCTTGTAAGGGTGGTAGACCCAGCGAAAACGAGCTACCAGGATCGCAGAAAAGCTGCAAGGCTCCCAAGGAGGGAGTACGAAACCCAGCCAAAATAGAACGAACTCACACACGAGTTGAAGGAAGCGATTGAAAGAGCGAAAACAATCGTTGCTGACTTCAACCCCGAACACAATCTGCTCCAAAACGACAAAGGTCCTTGGAGGAAAATAAGCAAAACGCAAAAAGTCACAAAACCATTGGCGTGACCCTTAGAAAATCATTTGCGGAGGTTGCAAAAGGCCAAAAGACATACGAGTTTTTGGTGAAAACCATCCCGAAAGAATGATCCCCAAGGCCTAATGGGAATGGGTTGAGGCCGAGCTAACAAAAATGGCACTGAAGATTATACTGGAGATCGAAGATTTAGGCTGCCACCAAGGCCAGATAAAAATAATAGCGTGCGACGATGAGAGATCGGTTCGACTGTACAAAGAGGCCATCTCGAAAGTCGACGAAGTGTACCCGAATGCCAAGCCGGTGGTCGTGGACAGGAAGGATATTCCGTCCAGGCCGCGAGCAAGGGTCTGGTAACCTTCAACAGTCGAAGACCCGCAAGATATAATGAAACTCATTCAGGCCTGCAATCCAAACATCCCAACGCAGGAGTGGAGATATGTCAAAACGTTAAGTAATAAGAACAGAGCAGAAGCGCGCTACTATGCAGGCTCTCCTACTTCTGACCGAAAACTCGATGGAACCGTTAGCAAAATGCGATGGGTAATTCAAATGCGGCTTTGTAAGAATAAAACTACATATTTACAAAACCGATACGGAGGCAATAGAATTCCTCACCACTAAAGATAACACAGAACCCATCAGCGAAACAGAACCGATGAGTGAAGATGAACATCCCACCGAAAGTGAACTTTTATGCAAAAATAAAGACACATAACGCTAGCAGCTGATGCATCTTCAAGGGATAAATCTACACCACTGTAAGGAAGCCTGCCTTGCCCTACTGGATCGTCTGGCAGTAGATCAGCGTACGGAATGGCGAAATCTGCGGCTTGAGGACCTTAGGTTATAAGTTATACAAGACCAATTGTGAAGGTTTTGAAAGGGCATATATAATTACAAAAACCCAACTTAATATATTTATGATTCAAAATTTCAGTAACGCAGATACTACGGCGGTTAGCTGGGAGTGAGCTGAGGCAACATCTAGCTATTATTATTATTAGAAGGCCATTACGCACTGCGACCAGAGCTGATCTATTGTGAAAGGCCTAATTTGTAACCATAAAGTTTTAGGCTTTTTAAAAATTTTAGCACAATTTTAGGTTTGTTGTTCCAAAGATTGCATGGGGATACTGCGATACCACCAAGGTGATGAAGTCTCTGTCTGCCCAACGCAGGACATTCACAAAGCACATGTTCTGAGCTTTCTATGTTTATTTCGCAAAAGCGGCAGACATTGGACTCAGATAGACCAATATTATTTAAATGATACCTCAGGCTGCAGTGACCTGTAAGATATCCTGTTAAAAGACGCAGATCTACTCTGCTTAGTGAGAGTAGCTTGTCAGATATTCCTTTGTTGGGACTTAGAAATAGTTTGGCTTGACGATCACCGGCACAGTTTAGCCAGTGTGCAGCAAATTTTCTTTCTTCCCATTTTCTAAGGAACTCATTAATGTGGCTTTTTGTGAGTCCACAGAAAAGATCAGGGCCAGTAAGTTGCATATTTGCTCCTTGTTTTGCAAGGTCATCAGCAATTTCATTTCCCTCATGTCCTTCATGTCCCGTAATCTAGCCTAGTGTTACTATGTTGATATTTCCTAACGTGTTGAGAAGGTTTAGGCAATCATTTACCAATTTAGAGGTGATAGTTGTTGATAGAAGGGCGTTTAGAGCCGCTTGGCTATCTGAAAGTATGCAGATGTGAGCACCTCTAATTTTCCTGCTAACGCATTCTCTCACACATATTTCAGTGGCATGTATTTCTGCCTGGAATATTGTTGGGTAGAGTCCCATCGGAATCAATTTTTTGGACTTAGGCCCACTGATTCCTGCCCCTGTTCAAACATTTTCCAATTCGGACCCATCAGTAAACCACAGCTGAGAGCCAGGTTTGAAAGTGATAGAATTAGTTCTCCAGCCTGAACGCACGACCCAAATTGGGTGACATCAGAATTCGTTTTAGAGGTATGGTTCCTTCGGCAAAGTTTCTTATTTTGCTCTCTAGAATACGATTTTCACAGAGCAATGAGCGATTTTTAAATCGACCCGCCCTATATATATATCCCGTTTGAGTGATCTTTTAGTAGAGCTTTTTGGATACGAATAGCATTCGGAAGACTACAAATCTTTTCACAATGATTCTTCCAAGTAGCCCTCCTAGATTTCCACATTTCTTTGTTGTAGTTGGTTAGGGCAGTTGAGTAGGAGGGCCAATCCCCCGTTACTTTAGCTCTATTCCATAAAGTTCTTGTTTCTTTACACAGGTCGGAAAGTGTACTATTCCACCAAGGAACATTTCTTTGTGGCTTTTTCACTTTTACTGGACAACTTTCGTGAAACGCAGATGTTATGTTTAAGTGTAGTTTCGTTCGATTCGAACTTAACCTCTGATATAAGCTGAAAATGACGCCTAGAGCAGTTAAAACTTTGTTCTAAAGAAAAGTGAAAGTAATCCCAATTAGTTTTTTTCTGGTTTTCTGTTTCTGTAAATTTTCATTTGTGGTTTGGTCGCACCTATATCAAATCTAATATGTCTCTGATCCGACATAGATGTTTCCTCTGACACATGCCAATTTGAGACTTCGGACAAAGCATTATGACTAGAGAGAGTAATGTCAAGGACTTCTCCCCTGATTGCATTAATGAAAGTCGGTTCGTTGCCTCGATTATATTAATATATATTATACCTAAGAAGAAATTCAAGAAGGTACTCACCTCTTGGACTTATGTTTGTGCTCCCCCACGCAGTGTGGTGCGCATTTGCATCACAGCAGAGAGTCCACCGGAGACGTTTTTGTTGACAATATTCCACCAGGGCTATAACCTCTCTTGTTGGAGCAGTAACCTTATCTCCTGGAAGGTAAGCGGAGGCAAGTACTACCTCATGCTTACCTGTGCTCGTTGGCACTTTTACCCAAATCGCCACCAGGTCTTCTGTAATGAGTTATGAAATTGGGATAAAGGTTAGTTGATTATTTATTATCAGCGCCGCTCTGGAGCGGTCTTTGTTAGCAGCATATATCAACTTACCGTTTACGCTCTGGAGTCCCAGAACGACTCCTTTACGTACCCATGGTTCTTGAATGAAAGCTTCACCCAAGAGTTCTTGGTTAAATCTCCTCGTAAGCTCGTCCGAGGCTGCTTTTGCGTGATGGAGATTTATTTGAAGGCATCCGAGTTGCCTTCTGCTGTTACGAGGTTTTTGCGTTGGCCAGGTCATCTAGTGATCCTTCGTTTGGCAATGGCTGCCTTTTTCTTACCTCGGTTACTTTTAAACAAGATTGCTTCCTCAGCGGACATCTGTTCCCCTTTTTGAGCCTTGTTATGGCTGTGCGCTTTTTTATCGGCCTGCAGCGAGGTCGCATGCGAATGCCCTCAGCCACGTTATAGCGCCATGTGCCGGTTGTTGTTGGCTTTTCTGCATCGTGTCTGGAGCAACTGACTTTATCGTCCTGGGCTATTGAAGCCGTTGGAGTCAAAGTTCCTGCTTCCTCCGAGCTTTGTTTCACCGAAGGTTCAGAATCCTTTTCGGTAACCTTGGGCGGATCAATCGGGCCTTTAGATTTTGGCCGAAGTTGGGTTTTACCGAACCCGTTGTTCAGCCAATTGTGGAAGGTTTTTATGACCTCTGCGGAAATTGGATCGATAGCAACAGTAATTTCTACCACAGTACCCTTGCGCACTCTGTTGAGCACCCGCCAGTCATTTGTGTTGAGGCCCTCATTTTGGCCATCAAGGAGGCTAATAATATCCTCAGTTAAGGTGCTTTCCAATTCTGGAAAGTGATCAACGAAGATGTGTGGGCGCGGTATATCTGCCTCCTGTACAATCTTCAGCTGTACATCTTTCCACAGCTTCAGCTTATGAACTGCTTCCTTTAGCCGATTAGCCGTATCATTGCAGTCGCATGAGATTACTATGTATCCTGGGCGAAAGGTGCAGCTATTAAATTTCGGCTTTGCAGCACCAGTCTGCTTTTTCCTCATAGCCTCCAGGATAACGTGTTGTATGGCCGTTAGTTTTTCCGTCGACCATATTGCAGTTGGATAGTCAGGAGGTATTATTCCCAACTTCGTGCTACACGCCGCGTCTTTGTAAGACATTTTTGTTAAGTCTACCTTGACTTCTGGATTAGGCACTGCTGCTTTTGGTCCTTCCGTTTCGGTAGTCTCGTGGGCCTTTCTTCTAACGCTAGAGCTCCCCTGTTAATTGGCACGCTCAGGGGAGCTTTGCTTTGGCGTGGTGCTGCTGGAGCGTTGTCGCTTCAGATCAGCTGGTTTTTGAGCAAGCTCTCTTGCCTCGTCAATGCTGTAACCCTTTCTCAGGCACTACCTTTCTGACGGCACCACACAGCCGCACCTTGTTTTCATCCTTTCTTCCTGAGTCACGACTGGGAGAAGCAAGTAGTTTCTCCTCTTCCTCTAGTGATATTGCAGAAGCTTTGCCATCTGGCCCCAGGTCCATGTCGTCAACTTCTATATCCTTGATTTCGCTGGCAGTTGGAGGGCATTGGTTGCCCTTAGCTGCTTGCGATATTATTGGTAGTTCGGCACTGTTTACCGAAAGGTCGTTATCGACCTGGTTTATATTAGGCACTCCTGCCCTTTTTAATAAATTTATGTTTGACTCTGCCATGTGGTCCCATGGGTAAAGGGGAAGGTCGAGTCACGATAGTGCTCCGGTGTCGCGGTAAGACTAATTACAACCAGAGGGCGCCCGATATCTGGGGGTTACCGTTATAAGGCACACTTACGTAGTGCCATTCATCCTATAGGCACGGCTCGAGTTACACCTAGGATTACGGGCTTTTTTGAGTTTTGCCTCTCTAGATCGACCATTTTTAGTTAAAAGCAGGGGCACCTCGTGCAGGAGTGGCATTCTACCACAATGGTCGATCTTTAGGCTACTGGCACAACTGCCATACGCCTCTGTGTGCATTGCCCCAAGAATCAATGTACACTTCACCCCCAACATTTGGCTAACCTCGTTTTACCTTGGTGGAGACGACACAGGTCCACTACCGCCGTCGCTGATAAGAACACTTGTGCAAGACTGCAAAGTACACAATCGTGAATTAGTCCTAGGAGGTGATGCCAATGCCCACCATTCCATATAGGGGAGCTCGGATACTAACGAACATGGTGAGTATATTTTTAATTATATTATATGTAGTAAGCTTTTAGTGTGTAACAAAGGCTATGAACCCACATTTATTACACGAGTAGACAAGAAGTTCTTGATATTACGCTAGCATGTCACACCCTCCACGGAAAGATGACGCAGTGGAGAGTTCTGAATAAACACTCATACTCTGATCATTACTATATGTATAGAAATATGATTTGAGGGAAGCAGTTCACGGGCCCCTCCTGCCAGCAGGAGCTTGAAACATACCAATTGGCTAATATATTAACGGGCACTTAAGGAAAGACTTCCTAATTCGCAAAAAATAACTATTGTAAATAGAGAATCACTGAACGACCACGTACAAATCTGTGCTAAATAAGGCCTGCCCTAAAATTAAGTATAAGGGGAAGAAAAAACCGCCCTGGTGGTCAGAAGTCCTGACAACATTAAGAAATGACAGCAGTAGACAGTTTAATAGAGCGAAAGCGACCCGAGAGTGTAGAAACTGGGACTATTTTACAGTAAACTAAGAACTTACAAAAAAGAAGTTAGGAAAGCGAAAAGAGGAGGACGTTCTGTGAAGAAATAGAAGGAACCAATGAGGCTTCTGGACTGCGTAAGATCGCTTCAAAAAATCACTATAAGAGTTGGACTATCTCTATCTATATAAATCTGACATTGAAGACATAATCACTAAAACTAGGATAACCTGGGCAGTGAACACCTTTAAACCAATTAAATCACCGGGTTCAGATGGATTATTCTCGGCCCAAATACAACATTCACTCAATTATATTATGGAGTGGTTAATGACTATATTCAAGGCAGCTCTGATATTTAAAAGTGTCCTATCAGTATGGAAACAAGTAAAAGTTGTCTTTATTCTCAATGCAGGAAAAAGTTCACACACAACACCCAAGGATTTTAGGCCAATTAGCCTACCCTCCTTCTTGCTAAAAACAATAATAACAATAACAATAATAAAAGAATAATAGAAGAGTATATTAAAGTTAGCATCGACCCTAACAAGCTTAGTATCACACAACATGCGTACTGTAAAGGGGAATCTACAGAAACAGTGTTTAACTCACTTGTTACAGAAAGCGAGAAGTCAATTTATAATAAGGAATACACACTGGTGGCATACCATTTCCTCTGAATGCTGGTAATAAACTTCTTGCTAGCCTAGAGCCTAGAGGAGAGAGGATAATACGTCGTAGCATATGCGGATGATGTTGCAATGGTAATAAGAGGGAAATTTCCCAAACACACTTTGTGAAATCATGCAAGATTTACTGAACATGGTTGAAAACTGGTCAAAAGCAAATGGGCTAAACGCCAACCCTAACAAAACTGAACTCATCTTATTTACCAGGAAACATAGAATTCCGACTCTAGGTGTAACGGCCATTAGTGATGAGGCCCGTTACTTAGGTCTTATACTAGACAGAAAACTAAGTTGGAAGTCAAACGCCGAAGATAGAGTAAAAAGAGCGACAACAGCACTCTACTCTTGTAAACAGTTAATAGGACAATGGAGTATTTCCCCATCTATCGTATATTGGTTTTACATAGCAATTGTAAGACCAATCCTAACACTCGGTATACTAGTATGATGGCCGGCTTTAAATAAGTCATATATAAAATAAAAAACACCAGTCTAACGGTTAGACGCGATAGAAGTGAAACCTTCCGTAAAACAAACTGAGAGAGAATAAGACGAAAGCAGCATTAGGAGCAAGATAATTATAGGTTCATTATAATATTGCTATAAAGTTCATATTTTATTTTCTTCATTTTATTATTATTCATCCTCAATGTTTTCAATTTCAACAAATGATACGAGTGGCTTATGATAGCTAAAATATGATACAAATGCTTTGGTTTCGATGTTGTCAACATGTCTTTGAAATACCGCGTCAATGGTTGTTTTTGATCGTGTTGTCGATTCAGTGCGATTGTTACACATTTTTAAATTGAATGTTGTATTGAGAACGTCAATTAAATGAACCACTGTGTCCAATGCAAAATTTACGTTGAAATCGCCACTTAAAATCATTGGAACTTTATTGTAATCTTTTCTAAGTATCCGCGATACTTCTGGTGTATACTTTATTAAATTTTCGTGAATGAATTCCGTGATGCTATTTATTGATTTTTTTTTTCTGTCGATATTCACGACACTTTTCTACATTATTTTTCGGCATAATTGCGGTAAATATTTAAAAATGAAAATATTTACGAATATAAAAATACACACGCGGTTGCTATTATGAGCGTCCCCAGCAAAACCTGCGTGACCGAAACTCTAACACAATTACATTTTTTTGAATGTTAAAAACACATATGCACATGCTGGGGCGTGACCGAAACTCTAACACAATTACACATATGTACTCGTATTTGTTTGAAAATCAACTTTTTTTTTGGTTCTCCGTCACCTTTGGAAAATGTGTAAACAGCAAGCAAACTTTCTTCATATATTTTTCCTCATTTTTGCATCAGTAAAATTAAACAAACGCCGTAGCCGAATGGGTTGGTGCATGACTACTATTCAGAATTCACAGAGAGAACGTCAGTTCGAATCTCGGTGAAAACACCAAAATTAAGGAAAACTATTTTTCTAATAGCGCTCACCCCTCAGCAGGCAATGGCAAAACACCGAGTGTATTTCTGCCATGAAAAAAAGCTCCTCATAAACATATCATAAAATAAAATAAAATAACTGTATAAAAAAATTTTTTTTCTTGTGATTCGAACCAAAGATTTTGGATCGGAAGCTCACATTGCTAGCCGCTCGGCTATCGCGCCATGCTGTCGGCGCTGGCCTAAAAGTTATTTAGTTCGTCGCTACGTGTATATGTAATATTCGTAGCCAAGAGTGTCGCTTTTTTCGTTTCACTTTTTCTCAAATCACTCCCAACGATTCTAAAGAAGTTTTCACTTCAAAAGACCATGGTACACATACAAAGAATGGCCAATCTTTGCGTCTGCGGGGCCCTTAAGACTACACCCAAGGAGGCACTAAATATTATGCTTAACCTATTACCAATAGAGCAATTCGGCAAGCAAACAGTTGCCAAGTCAGCTCAGAACGAACCAAAGAGGGCATTCTTCAATTTTAGAAAAATTACCCTGCATTCCTGTTACAACGGATTTCTGTACGACCAAGGATATCAACTTAAATAAATCCTTCGTCACAGTATTTCCTACCAAAGAGGAATGGGATAACGGGCTTATTGTTAGAGAAAATGATATAAACATCTATACAGATGGCTCAAAACTAGACAACAGAGTAGGTGGAGAGGCTTACTCCGATAAACTCGGAGCTAGCCAATCATTTCAACTACCTGATCATTACAGTGCACATCCCGCCTGGGAAGTCACAGCCCTAAAATAGGGGTTTACTGTAATAAAAACGAGAGTATTATCCACAAATGAACTCTTCATATACTCGGACAGTCAAGCACCAATAAAAGCGCTAGAATCTGAAACACACTCGTCAAAAACAGTTATAGAATGTTATAAACTTCTAAATGACGTATCAAAATACTACAAAGTACACCTTATTTGGGTGCCAAGCCACAGGAATATAGCAGGGAACGAAGTAATCACCGTCAGGGTCAAGCAAGGATGTCCCCAAGGGGGTGTTCTTTTCCCGCTGCTGTGGTGCTTGGCCGTGGACACTCTACTAACGGAGATGCAGAAACTCGGTTTTCATGTCCAAGCATATGCGGACGATGTCTGTGCGCTAACATCGGATAAATCTCTAAGGAGGTTCTACACGAAAGAGCAGAGGATTCTGGACAAAGTCGTTAATTCGCACAAAACCACCATAGCCTTGTTTACGAGAAAACGGAAATAGGATGGACTTAGTCTTCTAACACTGAAAGGTGTGATTCTTCGTCTTTCCGATGAAGTTAAATATCTAGGAGTAATCTTGGATAAGAAGCTGACTTTGAAAACATATGTTTCACCGAAGGTGAATCATGCATTAAGGATTTTTCAGCAATGCCACAGAGCCTTTAGTAAAACCTGGGGTCTGAAACCTGCTGTGGTCCTATGGATATACACAGCACTTATCAGACCAATCATCACTTACGCCTCTGTGGTCTGATAGTGACGGAGCATGGTTAAGTCCACAATCCGGTAACTATACAGGCTACAAAGAAGTGTATGGTTATGCATTACGGGTGCCATGAGTACTACCTCTGGCGATGCCGTAAATGCTATGCTTGATTTGCTCCCTTTGGATCTTAAGATACAAGAGGAAGCAATAAAAGCAATGTGCACACTTCATAAATATGGTTTCTGGCACGAAGACGGAACTTCGGGACACAGAGAAATCTTTAAGTTGCTAACTCAGCAGTATACACTGTTTTTGGCACCTAAGGCCGACCTGATACCTATAGTTGCGTGTGGAAGGAAATTTTGCTCACACAATGGAACAATACAGAATGCTTTCAGGGAGATTTGACGGATATTTTCTTTACCGATGGGTCCAAGAATGAAATAGGGTCTGGAGCCGGATGGTACTTAAACGATAGTAATAAGCATCACAATGCTATGGGGGAAATGGCACCTGTTTTCCAAACGGAAATTTTTGCCATTCTGAAAGTAGCCGAATGAATAATCGAGAGAAGATGGAGCGGGAACCACATTGGAGTTTTCAGTGACAGTCAGGCTGCACTGAAGGCCCTGGAGAACAATTGAATTCCATGTTCTCTACACTCACCAGTAATTCCAAGTTTTTCAGGTTCAGATCTAAGCAAATTTCATAATTTTCCCCATTTCAATTTTTGTTCTTATAAATAGATATGCATGTATGTATGTACGTGCTTACGAAATATCATCATTCTTACGGGAACGCAGAAAAACAAACCCACATACAAAAAGGCATACACTATTCCCTGCTACAATATTCCTCTATACCTAATCTTCTTCTTCTATCTATCTCTATCTATATATATAAAAATTCAGCCGTTTTTCGCGTTGTGATGAACTTTACGGAGAATGGCTCAACCGATTTTAACCAAATTTTTAGGCTTTGTTCGGACTATTCAGTAGATGGTTCGTGTTTTGAAATTTTAAGAATCGGATGCCAGGGTATTGGGAAATAGGACAAAATGTGGATCCGGGTAACCCTAGGATGTGTTTGTACAATATGGGTAGCAAATGGAAGCTGTTGATGATTTCTATAGCATAGAGTATTTTTCATACCGTTCCGTGACTAGGGTCTCGGGATATAGCCCAAAACGTGGACCCGGGTAACCCTAGGATGTGTTTGTACAATATGGGTAGCAAATGGAAGCTGCTGATGATTGCTATAGTAAAGAGTATTGTTCATATCGTTCCGTGACTAGGGTCTCGAGATATCGGCCAAAATGTGGACCCCGATAACTTAAGGATGTGTTTGTACAATATGGGTAGCAAATGGGGGCTGTTGATGATTGCTATAGTATAGAGTATTTTTAATGCCCCTCCGTAAGTAGGGTCTCGAGATATAGACCAAAACGTGGACCTGGATAACCCTAGGATGTGTTTGAACCACATGAGTATCTAACGTAAATTGTTGATAAATGCTAATGAAAAGAGGACTTTTCTATTCGCTGGGTAACTTAGGACTCCAGATATAGACCAATTGGGAACTCGCCTTCAGGTTAAGAAATTGCATTCTTATGTACTACAACCAGTTAAAATGGTATATTCAATCACATCTATATATATAAAAATTCAGCGTTGTGATGAACTTTGCGGAGAATGGCTCAACCGATTTTAACCAAACTTTGCCACATTGAAGAGACACATGTGGAGAAGGTTTGTAACTATGTTTGGTTAAAATCTCTTTTACTTCTTCGTCAAGACACAGTATACACGAGGCAGCGTTCTTTTTACGCGTGTGGTTGTTATTGTAAACGGTTGCATGGAGCGTACATTTTACTCACATATGTACAAGTTAACGCAGCAGTATTTATGCCTAAATTTTCATTCCATTACATACATTTCAATGGAATGCAAACATATGTACATACAAATACATATATTCATACAGCAGTGGCTGCACGCCTGCATTCGCATAGAATAGAAACATACAAATTAGCAGGCACAGCTGTAGCTGACCACCTGCAATAATTAATCGTAACACAATGCTGCTGTGACTAACTTAACACTTTGCTTAAATACTTCTTCTTTACACCCACACTTCGGGATAACCGAAGCAAAACCATTAGCTCAACGAACCTGAACAGGTCGTCGCTAAAAAAGTACTTAAGCAAGGCCGTTTTCATAAAAGATTACCAAAGGTTATCAGTAATAGTGATTAGTGAAAGTAAGTGTTAAAACTAACAAGAAAGTGGTTTATTTGGTAAAGTGTTCAAGTGAAGCAGTTTCCAGGCATCAAGCAAAGAGATAAAAAACGTGCGTCAGAAAAATTTAAGAGAAGAGATTGTTTTCACATTTTCCAAAGATATTTTCACGAAAAATTTACAAAATATATATTAATTTTGCAAATGATTGATAACAAGTGAATCAGTGAATAAATGGTGTGAAAAATACACACAACAGAAATCGGCAAAAATAATTAATATTTTAGAAGTTTTTACTTAAGATATTTAAGAAAAGAGATTGTTTTCACACTTTCCGTAGATATTTTCAAGAAAAATTTCAAAAATATATATTATTTTTGCTGATCATTTCCCATTTCTGTTCTGTATAATTTTCATTTCAACGCGTGCTCACAGTTCAATTATATTTTTAAAAGATGGCGCTAACAGTATGTTAGCATGCATTCCAGTTTAAAAACAAGAAAAGTAGCAATCAAGAGCTCAGAGTGACATAAAGAAGACCACTTTGATTCGGTAAAAGAAATGCCAAGAGGTAGAAGACATGCTAACATCGGACGTAATACACGTCACAATAGAAATGTGCAAAATCACAGACAAAATGAAAGTGAGAAAAATCATGCCGATAGATTAAGTCAACAAAGAGATCGTACTAGGTCATGTTCTCAAAATCGGCCAATAAATATCAATTCTGTAAATTTGAATGGTGCAGCATTTCAATATAATCCACAACTTGATTATTCGTCTCACAAATACGTTGTCATTGGAAGTATGGATAAAATTTGCGGATTTTGTCAAGCATTGAAATTCAAAACTGAAACACCAGGCATGTGTTGCGCTGGAGGAAAAGTTCGTTTACCAGACATACAATATCCGCCCGAACCATTAGCTACATTATTATCGGGAACATCACCCGATTCTAAACATTTTCTTGAAAAAATTTCCACATATAATTCATGTTTTCAAATGACATCTTTTGGTGCTGGAAAAATTATAACCGATAACTTCATGCCAACGTTCAAGGTAATACATAAACTTCAACGTTCAACAACATTCGCTGACACATCTAATGAATCATTAGATTTTATGGACACAAATTTTGGCTTTTTTCAGATTCAAGGGCATGCATATCACTTAATAGGTTCATTACTACCACTACCCGATCAAGAGTCAAAATTTTTGCAAATTTATTTCATTAATGACAACGATGATGAACTTGAAGCACGGTGTGCATTTTCCAGAAATATAAACAGAGTCATTATGAGAGAGTTACAAGATTTATTAAACACACACAATGTTTTGGTGCAAAGTTTTAAAACAACAATCGAAAGATTGTCATATGATAATCATAAAATTAAAATTGATGCAAATAAAACGCCTGCCGGCGAACATCGTGGAAGATACAATCAACCAACTTCAAGCAACGAGGTTGCGATTGTTATATCTGGAGATGAATTTCAACCAAGAGATATTGTTTTGTAAAGAAGAAATGATACACTGCAACTTGTTAATGAAACGCATCGAAAATATGATGCATTACAGTATCCTATTATGTTCTGTCGTGGTGAAGATGGTTATTCGATTGATATACAACAAATAAATCCAACAAATGGTCAAGAAACAAATAAAACTGTAAGCGCAATGAATTATTATGCATACAGAATCATGATAAGAGAAAATCAAGAGAATCACATTTTAAAATGTCGTAAATTATTTCATCAGTATATTGTTGACATGCATGCGAAAATAGAAACAGAACGATTGAATTACATTAGATTCAACCAAAGAAAATTACGCACGAATACATACATTTACGAGCTGCAATTAACAACGATACCAACGTTAATAACATTGGTCAAATGGTAATATTACCTTCATCGTATACAGGCAGTCCAATGCATATGCAATGTGTTATGCCAGAAATTATGGTCGACCAGACTTATTCATAACTTTCACATGCAATCCGAAATGGGATGATATTAAGAATCATTTATATACAGGGCAATCAGCTACTGATAGGCATGACATTATTGCAAGAGTGTTTAGACGAAAGCTACAGTCTCTAATGGATTTCATTGTAAAACATAAAGTTTACGGAGATGTACAATGTTTCATGTATTCTGTGGAATGGCAAAAAAGAGGCTTGCCTCATGCGCATATTTTGATTTGGTTTAAACAAAAACTAACCACAGATAAAATTGATCATATTTTATGTGCTGAAATTCCAGATATAAATGAAGATCGAGAATTACATACTACTGTAACCAAAAACATGATTCATGGGCCGTGTGGTACGTTAAATCAAAATTCTCCATGTATGGTTTATGGTAAATGTTCAAAAAACTACCCAAGGCAATTAATTGCTGAAACAATGACTGGAAATGATGGATATCCATTGTACCGTAGAAGATCACCAGAAGATAAGGAAAAACAGTCACTGTGAAAATAAATAATCAAGATGTGGAGATCGATCGCCGTTGGGTAGTTCCGTATTCCAAATTATTATTGAAAACATTTAACGCACATATAAATGTTGAATATTGTAACTCCGTAAAATCAATGAAAAACATATGCAAATATGTCAATAAAGGAAGTGACATGGCAGTATTTGGAGTTGTAAATCGAAATGATGAAATTACTAATTACCAAATGGGAAGATACATTAGTAGCAACGAAGCAGTTTGGAGAATATTATCATTTCCGATTCATGATCGCCATCCAGCTGTTATTCATTTGTCAGTCACTTTAGAAAATGAACAAAGTGTTTATTTCACTGAAAATACTGCTCAACAAATGGCCGAACGACCACCAGCAACAACACTAACTAAATTTTTCAACATATGTGAAACAGATTCATTTGCAAGAACATTGCTTTATTCAAATGTTCTTAAATATTATACTTGGAATGCATCATCAAGGTCCTGGGTACGAAGGCAACGAGGAATACCTGTAGATGGATATCCAGGTGTTCATTTGGGTGATGCAATCGGACGACTTTACACTTTGCATCCAAGTAAAGTGGAGTGTTTCTATTTACGTTTACTCTTAGTAGATATTCCCGGCCCAAGATCATTCGAAAGTTTGAAACGAGTTAATGGTCATCTTTGTTGTACTTATCAGCAAGCATGCAAAGAATTGAATTTGCTTGAAAATGATAATCAGTGGGATGCAACTCTTATGGATGCATGTGCAACAAATTCTTCACACCAAATAAGAACACCTTCATTATTGCTTCATCTTTCCCAGCAAACACAAAAGAATTGTGGAGTACTTACCAAGAATACATGACAGAAGATATCCTACATCAAGTACGTCGCATTACTGCAAATCCAAATATGAATTATACAGGTGAATTATATAATGAGGCATTAATTAAAATCGAAGACTTTTGCCTGATGATAGCAAATAAAACTCTGAGTGAGTTAGGTATGATCGCACCAAATTGTCCGATCCATGATGCATACAATGCAGAATTAAGACGTGAAAAAGAATATGATCGAAATGATCTGAACACATTTGTAACAACAAACCTACCAAAATTAAACACAGAACAAAGGCAGGCATATGACACAATTATAGACCATGTTGCAAATGAAAGAGGAGGAATATTCTTCTTAGATGCACCAGGTGGGACTGGAAAAACGTTTTTGTTGTCGTTAATTTTGGCCACCATTCGATCACAGAATAATATTGCATTGGTTTTGGCATCATCTGGAATAGCGGCAACTTTATTGGACGGCGGTCGCAGTGCACATTCTGCATTAAAGTTACCATTAAATATGCAAGTAAATGAAGAACCCACTTGCAACATTTCTAAAAATTCTGGAATGGGAAAGGTTTTACAAACATGTTAAATTATTGTATGGGATGAATGTGTGATGGCTCATAAAAAATCACTGGACGCCTTAAATAGAACACTGAAAGATTTTCGAAATAACACAAACATATTTGGTGGTGCACTAATTCTATTGGCCGGTGATTTTCGACAAACTTTGCCTGTTATTCCCAAATCAACAGCAGCTGATGAATTGAGAGCGTGCCTTAAATCTTCTAATCTGTGGAGATATGTTCAAAAACTCACATTAACTACTAATGTTCGTGTGCAGTTACAGAATGATCCAACAGCTGCTGAATTTTCCGAACATTTGTTGCAAATTGGAAATGGACGAAAGCCAATTGATAAGAATACAGGCATGATCACACTTCCAATTAATTTTTGTACCGTAACAGAATCAGGAGTACAATTAGTGCAAAATGTATTCCCAAATATTGCACAAAACTATCGAAATCAAGATTGGCTAAGCGAGAGAGCTATATTAGCTGCCAAAAATGTCGATATCAATGAAATCAATGCCAGTATTTTGACTCAAATTCCAGGTGAAGTTGTCACTATACAACAATTGATTCAATCACTAATCCCGACGATGTAGTGAATTATCCAATTGAATTTTTGAATTCACTTAATTTGCCTGGCTTGCCACCACATCATTTGCAATTGAAAGTCGGCGCAGTGATCATTATGTTGCGAAATATCAATCAGCCGAAATTATGCAATGGGACAAGATTAGCAGTGAAACGGACAATGAACAATGTAATTGAAGCAACAATTTTGAAAGGCAAACTTAAAGGTGTTTTGATTCCGCGCATTCCAATGATTTCAACAGATTTGCCTTTTGATTTCAAGCGACTTCAATTTCCCATTCACCTTGCTTTTGCTATTACAATCAATAAGTGTCAAGGTCAAACACTTCAATTATGTGGAATTGACCTAACTTATCCATGCTTTGGACATGGGCAACTGTATGTAGGATGTTCTCGAGTAAGGAAACCATCGTTACTTTATATTTATACACCGCATGAAAATAAAACCAAAAATTTTGTGTATCAGAAGGCTTTAGAATAAGTTGTTAGTTTACAATCATTAGAGTAAGTCACTAAAATAAATAAAACATTGTTTTTAGAATAAGTCACAAAATAATGGCCGAGCATTAATTAAATGATGAAACAAGAAAAAAACAAAGAACACTTTTTATTTATATTTTTCTTTCACCCAGCGAAGCGGGTGAGGGTCCGCTAGTCCTATATATACAATACATATGTATGTGTGATCTACATGAATGCATAGGTTTTAAAAATAGTTTACTAACATAATTTAAAGTAAAGTTTATATTTTTTTAAAGATTTAAAAATATATATTTAAATAAAAAATGAATATACGAATATGCCGGTCCCGGTAAGTACTAACTCAATGAAACAATAAAATATTGTAGCCACCAGCGTGCTACGAGTGTCAGAACGACCTCAGACGTTAAACTTACATATGGAACTCACACATAAACTGAGCTCTTAAACATATGCTGTACTTGCACTACATCTAGCCATATTTTTCAATTTCCTGCTCAGTCCACATGATACCGAATTATTCTCATACTTCGCAAAAATGAGTAACGCAACATGTTTGAGTGAAAAGCCAATACTGGCATAGAGATTGTGACTCTATGTTATTACTTACTCAATGATTGGATGCTATGTTCTCTACACTCACTAGTAAACCATCTAGTTGTAGATAAAACACATTTATCAATTATCAGTCTCTTAATTTCAAGTTCTTCTAGTTCATACGTACGTACATGTAAGTCGTCATACATATACATACATTGTACAGCATTGTACAGAAGTTAATGAAGCGCACAACGTTGATGTATCCACTAGACTGGTTAAAAGACGTTTGAATGAAGCCAATTTGTATGGAAGAACTAGCAGGAAGAAACCACTTCTTACAAAAAAAAAAATATCAAAGCGCGGTTGACATTTGCAAAGCTGCATCAAAGTAAGAATGTAAATTTTTGGAAAAAAGTACTATGGAGCCATGAAACTGAGATTAATAGGATCGGACCTGATGGAAAATTTTTCGTTCATCGCCCAAAAAACCAAGCGTATAACTCAAGGTACACTAAGATAACAGTTAAGCATGGTGGAGGAAGTGTTATGGCTTGGGGTGCGTTTTCGTGGTATGGCGTTGGTCCATTGGTGCGAATTAATGGCAAAATGGACAAACATATTTATTTAGATATACTTAAAAGTAAAATGGAGCAATTTTCTTTTGAAAATATGCCTGTAAATTGGATATTCATGCAGGATAATGATCCTAAACATTCATCAAAGGTGGTGAAAGAGTGGTTCAATAAAGAACGTGTAGAAGTTTTGAGTTGGCCGGCTCAAAGCCCCAGTCTTAATCCTATAGAACACCTTTGGAATTATTTAAAGGTTAACATCGGAGGAAAAAATTTCAAAAATGCCGATGAATTATGGGAAGGAATCAAAAAAGAGTGGAATTTGATACCGGTGAGCAGATGCAGGACATTAGTGGAGAGTATGTCCCGAAGATGTGATGCAACTATAAAAAGTTGTGGCCAATCAACTAAATATTGAGGTAACTTATGAATCTGATGCGATTCTATATTTTTTTTATTAAAATTTCTATATAATTACAGCGTGTGCTACTTAGGTATCCAGCTGATATAGTGGCATTGCAACAATAATGATTAGAAAGGAATAAGCGGACGGACAAATATTTGTTTTTTGAAATTAAATTTTATGTTATAAATAAATTGATTGTTTTTGCAAAGAATACAATGTTATTTATATGTTCTATAATGAAGAAAATGAAGTTAGAGGTGAAGTTAGTCTTGTGTGCTATTTCTCTGCCCATGGCTGTATATGCAGCAAAAAAATTCGGAATAAATCTATAGTTAGCAAAATATATGTACATACGCATGCATATGTATCTTATCTACATAAATGCTTATATTTTAATAAATAATTTAATAACATAATTAAAAGTAATATTAATACTTTTATGAAGGTTAAAAAACAGTAATGTTAAAAAAACTAAATTTAATTAAAAATAAATAGTGAATGCACGGATAAGCCGGTTCCAAGATTTGAACCTGGTGACAAGCATCTAGGGATCTTTTAAAAGCAATCATTGAGTAAGTACTAACTCCATGAAGCAATAAAATATTGTAGCCACCAGCGCGCTGCAAGTATCAGAACGATCTCGCACATCAACTGACCTCTAAAACATATGTACCTATGTATGTTGTATTTGTACCACAACATGCGTAATGTGCGCGCATGAGCATACAGTATCTTGCAGAAACAATATAAGTAGTTTATAGAAAAGTTCTGTGCCGAACATTTCAATACCAGAAGTAAATTTCGAAACAATTATTTTATGTTCTCTGATAGTAGGTAAATAATTAATTAGTATGTTACTTTACGTATGTAGTTATCCAATTGATGAAAACTGCGCAAAAGCATAAGCATACATATATCTGCAAAGTTAGAAAGTTTTGAGCATTTAGAAGACATATTTGCATACATATATGGGGAAAACATTTATACGGAGCCTTTGATCTCTTTATTTAATAGTATTTTGAGGCTCTGAAAAATGCCTTTCTGTGTTATTAAATATAATGAAATAAAAATTGTATATGCCTCCGACAAAGACATTATTAAAGCATTTGCAAAGTCGGGATTGTAAATAATAAAATGAAATATTATTAAACAATTATAATAATAACAATTACAAAGTATATTTGAAATTTGAAATTTGAAAAGGTCGAGCCAAGGAGCACCAGGAAATTTGGTGGCTCCTAAAACACTCAGGCTAAAAAGACCATTGTATTTAAAGCTCTGTAAAAAGGGTAGATAGTCAAGGAGGGAAGGAGAAAAGTATTAGAGACAGCGATAGGAAAGAATAGAGACAGAGATAGAGATAGTAAGTCCTGTGAGAATTTTCCAGAATCTTTAGCAAATCTGTAAATATCCTCCAGTTTTAGAGAACGAATATTACTCATTCTCATGACATCGGAAGCCAAAACTCGTAGACGTGCTCTAGCAAAGGCAGGACACTCACAGAGAAAGTGCTCAGTGCTATCCGCCTGATTCCAATGGTAGTCATATGCTGACCCCATGGGTTGTATCCTGTAATGATACCGACCATCAACGAACGACATTCCTTCCAAGCTTTAGTAGAACGTTTGACAGTTTTCTGTTCGGACTTGTGACAAAACACCTTGCAGTTCTGCAGCGTTCTAGACCGAACCATCGCTCTTTATGTAGATTGTTTACATAAGCGCTGATCCAATTCATGATTCCTGCGGAACTGATTCCGATTATTGGCTCTGGCCCCTGCAGAGGCACCGCTAATCCACGGTTGGCCAATTCGTCGGCAATTTCGTTTCCTTGAACACCGGAGAGTCCCGGAACCCATATAAGTACAACCCTGTTATGTCATGGAACAGAGTTGAGCTTCTTCTTACATTCTTGAACAATCTTTGAGGTTTGCTTCGCGTTTCTCCAGGGTCTTCAGTGCAGCCTGACTGCCACTGAAAGCTCCAATCTGTTTCCCGCCCCATCTCCTTTCGATTATTCATTCGGCTACTTTCCAAACTTCCGTTTGGAAAACATTTTCCATTTCCCCCATAGCATAGTGATGCTTATTACCCTCGTTTAAGTACCATCCGGCTCCAGACCCTATTTCATTCTTGGACCCATCGGTAAAGAAAAAATCCGTCAAACCTCCCTGCATGAATTCTGGATTGCTCCATTGTTCACACAATGGAAATCTGGCATACAATTCCCTTCCAAATGAAACTGTGGGTATCAGGTCGTCTTAAGGTGCCAAAAAAGGGGATACTGCTCAGATATCAACCTAGCAACCGTTGCCACCATACCACAGAAGCGTAAGTGATGATTGGTCTGATAAGTGCTGTGTATATCCATAGGACCACAGAAGGTTTCAGACCCCAGGTTTTACCAAAGGCTCTACGGCATTGCTGAAAAATCCTCAATGTGCGATTCACCTTCAGTGAAACGTGTGTCTCCCAAGTCAGCTTCTTATCCAAGATTATTCCTAGATATATAAATTCCTCGGAAAGACCAAGTGTCACACCTTTCAGTGTTGGAAGGCTGAGTCCATCCAATTTCCGCTTTCTCGTAAACAAGACTATGGTTGGTTTATTCGGATTAACGGAAAGACCTTGTCTCATGCACCAGTCATCGATTTTGCCAATAATCCTCTGCACTTTCGTGCAAAGCCTCCTTAAGGATATATATTTAAGCGGACAGACATCGTTCGCATGTGCTTGGACATGAAAACCGAATTCCTGCATCTCCGCTAGTAGAGAGTCTACAGCGAAGCACCACAGCAGCGGAGAAAGAACACCCCCTTGGGGACATCCTTGCTTGGCCTTACTGTGATTAGTTCGTCACTGCTTTCACAAGCGGTTAATAGCCTCTCAGAGAGCATGAAATATATCAATTTTACATTATCTCCGTGTCGTTTGGCAGAAGAACATATCGACCCGAAAGTGGCATTATCAAAAGCCCACTCAATGTCCACGAACACGTCCATTGTGTATTCATCAGCTTCCAGCCCGACTTCAATATTGCTAACAAGATCGTGTATGGCTGATTCACATGATTTTCCACTCTGGTAAGCGTGTTGATTTTAACTAAGTGGACTTCTCGGCAATACCCCCATTCGAATATGTTTCTCCACCACTCGTTCTAGACTTTTCAACACGAACGATGTCAAACTGATTGGTCTAAAACTTTTTGCTAGGGAATAGTCATCTTTCCCTGGTTTCGGAATAAATACTGGTCTTACGCGTTGCCATTGGGATGGTATATAACCAAATGCATGACAGGCTGTGAAGATCCTTTTCAGGGCCTCCTGTTTTAAGCATTGCTGGATATATTCCGTCAGGTCCAGGGGACTTAAAGTTCCCAAAGGAAGGCAAGGAAAAGCTTAACGATTCTTTTGCCACTATCTGACTAGCAATATACCAGCTGTACCTAGAGGTTCCACCGTTGCTACCGTTATTGTTCATGCCACTCTCTTCTTCAGAGAGAGTTCTACTACCCGGAAAAATGGGTTTCGAGTAGACAAAGTATACTTACTTGTAAATTTATGGTATATATAGTATGTATGTATGAGGATGAAGGATGGTGGGGAAAGTCCCTTACAGTAATTTACTTGAAAGTGGCTAGAAGAGTAGCTTACAACTTCCGGGCTTCGCCAAGCATCCTCTGGGTAGCCCCGATCATTCGTTTGAGAGCGAGCTAATGTGAAAAGGCGAAGCATCCCAGGATACCTGGTTCGGCGCTGGGTTTGGGACCCGCCACGTAAAAATTCTTCTCCAATGAAAACTACGACAAAGCCTAGGAAGAAAACGACAACAAAGCCTGTCAAGTTTGCTTCGAGCCGAATAACAGTATCTTATCCAGCACACATCTAAAAGTCTGTACACCATCAGAATTCGGCAACCGAATTCTACTCGATCATTTCATATGTCCCATCAGCCGTTGTACAGACAGCAACGAAGCAACATAAGTGAAGAGTGCGTTGATTTGTTTCCGTATATCACTAATACAATCTCATTGTCAGCCGAAATCTGCTGGCAATTTTACACACTCGGCCAATCAGTCGTTACTCATACAGAAGCGAAGTGTCATTGGTTGATTTTTTTCGTATATCATAAACACAATCTCAGTTTGCTTGTAAACACACCTCACGTGACGTCAGCCCATTAGCTGATTCTGTCAAATTCAATTCACTCACAGCCAAATAATAACCTAGACAGACGGTGGCGTTAATCGGGATTAATAGATTAATTTGGAATTATTCCAGGAATAAAGTACAAGACTACTAGCAACATTACCGAAAAATGACAGTTTATACCTATTGTGAATGACAAATGATAAGACTTTGAATGAGAAGAACAAGAAAGACTGGATTCAATGCTAGATTGCACTACCACGTTCGATATTACATAACTACAATTTTAATCAGAATTAATTGCGCTAGTAATAATTAACGCCGCCGTCTGTCTAGGCTATAACGGTCTATTAAAGAGCTCACCTTTCAAATACTTATTTTCAGCTACGTAGAAATGTAGCACATTTGATGCTATGGAAAAATTTTGATTTGCCTATTTTTGATTTTTGAAGGATTTTTATATAAAATATTTTATGGTTATTTTATTTAAATATTTATGTCCCATAAAAGTGGATAATTAATTACCCAACATTAGCATTAGACGTCCTATGCTCCAACCAGGAGTTAGAGGATCTTTTAGTGTGGTAATAAATTCTGTGGCAAATTTGACGGTGTATACGGCGAGAAAAAGTTTACAGAAAAAGTTCTGTTATTTTTGCTTTTGTTCGTATGCATTGTCTACTCATAAATTATACTCAGTGATTGCATTCCATGACTGTGGTAAAAGTGTAAGTGAGATTTACGCATTGCTAGCAAAACTTAATATTTTAAGAATGGTTGCTTACCGCACGATCAATAGTTTTCCCCAAACGTCTGAAGTGACAAACAGACAAGGATGTGGTCGTCCTCGCGTGGTTTAAGCCAGTGCAGCCATAAAAGCCGTTCGAGAAAGAATTCACAGAAATCTCCTTAGAAAGCAGAAAATCATGCCCAGGGAAATTAATATATCGATCAGATCCATGTCAAGACTAATTACAGATGATCTCCACATGAAAATCTTCCGTCACTCAATTAGTCATCTATTGGCAATGCGCTTGAAGAAAACTATACTCAACATATGCAACGGTCACCAAAATATTATTTTGACAGATGAGAATATTTTCACTCTTGAAGACGTTTTTAACAAGCAAACCGACAAAATCTATGCTTTAACTTCTAAGGATGTAAAACATGTTATTCCAAGTGTTCAGCGTGACCACCATCAAGCCTCCGTAATGGTTTGGTAGGGAGTGTCTTGTAAAGGCGTTACATCTCTTCATTTTTGCGAAAAAAGTGTTAAGACCGGGACAAAAGTGTACCAGGAGGATGTCTTAAAAGGCGTGGTGAAGCGGTTGAACAGTATTCTCTTCAATGGAGGGCATTGGATCTTCCAGCGCTATTCCGCTCCAACCCATAAGGCAAAAACCACGCATCAGGGGCTAAAAAAACAATATAATTGGGTTCATAGTCGCAGAAGATTGTCCGTCTGGAAATCCATAACTGAATCCATTGGACTATAGTTTGTGGTCAGAATTGGAGAGCATGACTAGTCGAAGACCTCACAGATATTTGGAGAGCCTCAAAAAATCTTTGGTTCGAGCAGCGACGTCAATATTTATGAAAGGCCTATTCATTTGAAGGCTTGTGTACATACAAATGGTGACGATTCCGAAGGAAAATTAAAAAAAATTTGTTTTAAAATTTACATGATTAAACAAAACTAGCTTCATTAAAAAAAGTATTATAAATTCATATCTATAACGAGCTTAACTTGTAAAAGAACTTAAGGCAGGACTAAGTTCATACATATTTGTATTTATCCATAAATTTTAATGAAAATATATGTCCTTTATTTATTATTTATTCAATGAAATTTGCCGACTTTCAGTCGATATTCCAAATATTGTACTTAAAAAACTAAGGCACCTTAATAAGCGCAGAAGCAACAGCATGCGCAGCGTGATAGCCGCTTTGCCGCCAACTATTCTAAAATGTTCTTTACCCCAGGATTACTAAACATTCGCCTGATAGACTGCGCACACTTGCAAGTTTGCGAATTCAACATATTCCCGTTACCCCACCTCACTAACAGAACTTTCATGAATAGTTAAATAGAAATAATATAATACATATATATATATAAAGGGTTTTTCAATAAGGGCGGGTAGATGTTGAAATAGAATAAAATGGCGTTTGCTGTGTGGCACGTAGCGCCGTCCTGCTGGAACCACATGTCGTCTAGGTCCATATGGTGCAATGTGGGCCATAAGAAATTGGAAGGGCCACCACGTCTACCGAAAAATGGGCGCAATGCGCGCAACGCTTGCGTTAATGAACACTCATTTTGATAATAAAGTTTTATCATTTGAACGTGCTGTTCAATCGTGTAACTTGCCATGATGATTTGGCATAAACAACTGAATAATAAGCAAAAGGTTTGACAGATGTCACCAAAACCAAATGGCTGCCACAGGGCGCCAAAATCGACCCACGCCAATTGAAAAACCCTATATATATAATTGGCGCGTACACCGTTTTTGGGTGTTTGGCCGAGCTCCCCCTCCCATTTGTGGTGTGCGTCTTGATGTTGTTCCACAAATGGAGGGACCCACAGTTTCAAGCCGACTCCGAACGGCAGATATTTTTATGATGAGCTTTTTCATGGCAGAAATACACTCGAAGGTTTGCCATTGCCTGCCGAGGGGCGACTTCTATTAGAAAAATGTTTTCTTAATTGTGGTGTTTCACTGAGTATCAAACCATGTTCTCTCTCGGAATTCCGAATGGTAATCACGCACCAACCCATTCGGCTACGGCGGAAATAATATAATACTTCTGTTAATTTAAACTCGTTGCTTTTAATTTACAGTCTGTGAGGTGAATGATTAGTGATAGAGTAATACTAATAGTAATCTAGGTAATATGTAGATGCAACAAAATCTATTTCATTCACAAACACAAGCGCATGTTTTTCAAAGCAAGACTCTTTCATTTACCAAACAAGCCCACCACATCTTTCCTCACACGTATTAGCTGTGCATAAGCCCTTCTTCTTGACGAAGGTAAAAATATTTGGTGAACCGTCAATTTGTGTCATGGCTCGCAAATGCCAGCATCTCCGTATATAAAAGGTCTTTCAAAAGTAACGCCTTGATGTCAGTATTGAATAATTCCTAGACAGTACCTTTCTTATGTCATCTTTGACTTTATGGCTTATGGGCAACCAATCAGCCTTATCGATATACAATAAAATTCTTTTATATAAGCAGGTGATTTAACCAATGTGTACCTATGGGATCCAGATATGGGGCTGTTCAAGCTCAACCAACATAAAATCCATACAAATATTCCAAAATAAGGTACTACGATGCGCTGTTAATGCACCTTGGTACGTCCGCAACACCGATATCGAACGCGACCTTGGCATCGAAGCAGTTGCCCCTTCGATCAACATAAACGCTAAGTCTCATATGGAAAGACTACGCCACCATGTAAAAAGCAAAGCCTCAGCCAAAGAAAGGCAGAAACGAAAAAAACCGCACCAACTCACGCAGTAGTTGTACAAAATTAAATCCAAATTGTTCGTTAGTTTTTTAATTTCTTAACTAGTTACAATGTAAATAATAAAAAAAAAATATTTGACTTTTGCCAAGTAGACAGTTTTAAACGATAGAACAACACGTTAAAATTATTGAATCTTATTATGAAAATGGTCAATCTTTAAGAACAAAATACAATCGCAAAATTTTTAATTTTTTGGGGGGAAATAATCGTCCAATGAGTCGATAATTTAAAGGTTGGTGAAAAAATTCCAAGAAAGGATAGAAAAAGAACTGTCAAATCAAAAACTGGACGGTCCGTTGAGAATATTGCTGCTGTATCGCAGTATTGCTGAACAACCTTCAAGATTACTATCTCGACGGTCTCAATAATTAGGCATACAGGAATCGACTGTTTGGCGGATTTTACTTGTAGACGGGCTCATGGTGGGTATTTAATGGATAATACAATTATGTGGTGTGTGTATATGTGTTAAGAACCGTATTTTAAATAAAAATATTGAAACCCGAAAGAATTTAAATTTTTGTATGTTTTATTTGAAAAAAAAAGCAACTAGCAGTGTCTTTTGAAAGATCATTTATGTATATACTTATGTATGCACCCATATACAATACATATGTATGTGTGTAAATATGTATTCTAAGTGCGCGACAGTTCCAGCGAATGGTGATTGTTTTAGCTGTTGCGTGCCAAGTGCGCTTAACCCCGGTTACGTCAGCAAGTCAGATGATTCCGTCAAACTCACTGAAAACCGGTTAACGGTCTGGTGTTAGCCACACTTCTACATTCTGTACATCGTAATCACCATAGCCTTTTACTTTGTTGTTTCCTAAAGCACCGTGTTGCTGTCTCAGAGAGTGTTCAATGAGCTATGGACTACCAATGACTTCTCTGGAGAATTCAAGCAACAACAAAATACACGCAACTGACAATTTTTTGAGCTCAACATTTTGAGTTCAACATTCTATAGGTTTCAAGCAGCAACAAAATGCACACCATTATTGTTTTTGCTCTACTGCTACTATCTTGTGGATGTGCCTTACATAGATAACTAGACAAAAGTTATGAACACCATACATATACTTTAATTATAACGAAATACATAAAATATTGAAATTTTTTAATATAATATAAAAAGTGGATTTGTTATACAAACAACAAAAATAATAAGTTAAAACAGTATAAAAATAAAATAAATTATTAACGATTAATTTTTTATGATATAAAAATAGTTACCACATGTGAGCTTGTAAAATAAAGGTTGGTTAAGTTTCAAGGGCCGGTGTTGATTTTGAGAAAAATACAATACAAGTTTTTTATGCAGTTATTGTCATTTCTCTTTATTATGATAATACTGTACGGCTCAAGTACGTATGGAACAAAATATCGGCCAAATAGCCGATCGGCCTCGGCGGCACTCCTCCATCCGATGGTCCAAATTTTTGATGACGCTGAGGCATAATTGAGGTTCTATGCCGTTAATGTGCCGAGTTATCTCACCTTTGGCTCTTGAACTGTTGCTGGCTTATTGACGTACACCCTTTCTTTAAATAACCCCAAAGAAAGAGGTACAACGGTGTCAAATAACATGATCTTGGCGGCCAATTGACATCGCCGCAACGTGAGATTATTCGGCCATCAAATTTTTCGCGCAAAAGAGCCATTGTTTCGTTAGCTATGTGACAAGTGGCACCGTCCTGTTGAAACCACATATCGTCCACATCCATATCTTCCAATTCGGGCCATAGAAAGTTCGTTATCATCTCACGATAGCGAACACTATTCACAGTAACTACCTGACCGGCCTCATTTTGGAAAAAATATGATGCCGCCGGCCCATAAACCGCACCAAACAGTCACTCTTTGTGGGTGCATTGGTTTTTCGGCAATCACTCTTGGATTATCATCAATAATTGCGGCAATTCTGCTTATTGACGAATCCACTGAGGTGGAAATGTGCCTTATCACAGAAGATGATTTTCTTCACGAAGTGCGCGATATGCATTTTGATTTGAACGCCCGTTTTCATAATAAGCCTGAATAACTTTAACGCGTTGCTCGATTGTGTATCTTTCCATGGTTCAAATTGAGTTAGTCTGAAAAATGTCAAATGAAATGCAGAAAAAACTTGACGTTCAGGTGTGGTTCACATTCAACCCTTGAAATTTAACCACCCCTTATAATAAAGCGAAGGATATCAGAACACAAAGTCAATTCAATTCCCTATACTTTTAAAACTAAATATAAAATATTTGCATATATATGTAAGAGTACATATATAAATTGCGACAGTTTTCCATTAACGTAAAAACGAACAGTTCTCTTCCGGTGTTTTTGGTTTGTTTTACTACAAAGGTTCAAATAAACGGCGAGATGAAAAAAAAGAAAAGGAAGGTATGAAGGAATGAGTGATCAAGTGAGAGTGTGATTATGTTACCATATTTAAATATTTTGCTGGTAATTTATTAGATGATAGTCTCTGCAAAATCAATTCCCTTAATTTCTCTTCGCGTAATTTCCGAGTATTCGGGTTGACAAAATATCATTTACATTTGAATAACATTTGCATAAAAACTACTAACTTTTTATAAGATGAAGGATCGATTCTAACTGTCCGATCGACGAAGTCGGGTGCCCTCTTGCTTTAGTTTGGTCGTTTGCTTTGGATGTTAATCTCCGCGTTGACAACTTGAGGAATTTTTGTTTGTTTCACCAATTGACATTTCTTCGCCTGCTAATAAGTCAAAATCCATGGAGTCGTCGCCCTGTAAACTGCTGTTCCCAGTACAAGCCTTTATTTGATTTTGGTGGGATATAGCGCAGCGAATAAAGATCCTTCGGCTACTCTGGCTGGTCCATGCCGTCCGAATGGATACAAACGCTCCGGCTCTGAAAGTATTCGGTGCGGTACCAGCTGGTGGTAGTAAAGGAAGAGGAAGGCCTCCTCTGCGTTGGAAAGATCAGGTGGGGAAGGCTTTGACTTCACTTGGTGTGCCCAATTGGCGCCGCTTAGCCCGAGAAAAAAACGACTGGCGCGCTTTGTTAAACTCGGTCAAAATCGCATAAGCGGTTATCGCGCCAGTTATAAAGAAGAAAAAGAATCTGTGGAAAGACTCCTCTATTTGGGAGTTTGGGAATTCAAAGCCACTTTGAATTCAGGGTAAAAGCGAAATTTTTGCTTTCTCTTCAGCATGTAGCGCAAATGGCGAACTGTTCAGCTTAAAAATAAAAAATTGTTTAAAAAAACTAAAAAACACGCTTTTATTGATAATCGAACTAAAAAGTAGAAAATAAGTTTTAATGACAAAGGGACCTATAATCAAGTAATAGCAAATCGAACGATCAGTCATAGTCAACTACCTCAGAAGAGAATTATAACAAAAATTAAGATACAAATAGAGTAATTCAAATTAGAGTTAAAAGCGTGGGATGCTTGATATAGAATATATTACAATCATTCTATTGGCAATTACCTATGTACAGAGGGTTATGAAAGTGAAGCAAAATGCATCCCACGCTATATGTAGAGAGGCCTATGAGCAAGCACGTAGAGCCTGTTGGCTCTATTGTGTGCAGATCCACAACTATAGCAAGACTTCCCGCTAACTGACGAGCTTACGATTGTTAAATAGCATTAACGGCTGGTGTATCTCCCTCACCCTAAATCTCCAAGCATGTTTTTAATGTGGATTCGTACATTGTTTCTACATATTTGCAATATTTCATCTAATGTAGCTGTGAATACTAGCTGTCGTCATCATTATGATGAATTGGTCCTAAAAGCTGGAGGAGACACAGAGGAAAAATTAAAACTAAGGCCCCCGAAGCTATGCATCAGACACGCTGTATGGAGTGGTTAAAAAAATGAAAGATTGTGAAGGACAAAACGGCTTTGCAAAATGTTTGCTTATGTGTTGTGATGTTGTATGTTAAAGCTTGGCTCGAATGCACAGTGGCGACCAAAGCACCTTATCAAGATTTGCGCCTCTTGAAGATGTTAAAAGAGTACGGAAAAGTTGACGCAACAATTTCTAAAACTTCTATAGGGTTTTCCAATAATTGGTGTTATTGGTGAATGGATTGCGTTATCGAGAGATGATTAACGATTTTTCATGGCAGGAATTGGATGGTATTGATCTGGACAACGTTTATTTTCAACAAGACGGCGCTATGTGCCACACAAGCAACGAAACCATAGATCTTTTACGGGAAAAGTTTTCGGACTGTGTTATCTCTCGAAGAGGTGATCACAATTGGTCATCAAGATCTTGTGATTTAACACCTTGTGACTTTTTTCTTTGGGGCCACGTGAGAGAGAGGGTCTACGCCAAAAGCCCAGGGTCGATTCAAGACCTCAAAGATGGAATTCGTGAGGCTATCGAGGACATAGGGCAGCCACTTTCCAATTCGGTTATGGAAAATTTCATGAAAAGGATATTGTCCTGTAAGCGTGGAGGTGGTGGTCATTTGCCTGATGTCATTTTCCGCTAGTAACGGCATACCTTCCTCTTTAAAATGAAATAAACATCCGATCATTTGTATTACAATAAAAAATAGCATTTTTCTTTGAATATCAAAATACCACCTCTTATTGGAAAACCCTTTATAAGCAAGTTTAGTCATCAGTTGCGGTATTTATGTGAAGAGACAGTAATTCTATCACTGTTTGATGATAAAGTTGGTAACCAAACTAAAAAGAAAATGATTGCTATCTTCAACAGGGACAAAACCTCAAACTTTAACAAACGCTATGACCCATCGAAGGAAGAACTGTATCAAAAGTTATTTCGTAAGTTAAATTGACTTTTTGTGATATTTTTAAATCTTTTGTTGATTTTTTTTGTTTTTGTCATTTAATTTATTTTTCTTTTTTGTCAGACAAAACACTGGATGATTTCGTATCGGAGAAGAGCAATCAATTTCTTTCGCGACTGCAGATCGACGACAGTTGTGTAAAGGATGATGTATCTTTTTGGGATAATAATGCTGCTTTTCTGCAAGCTAAAAGAAGAATAAATCAATTGAATGATACAGCTAGAAAGGCTATTAAATTTTTTTGTTATGTAAGAGACACCTTGTTCTTCTTTGTTCGATTCCTGAAATTTTTTCAACACCAAAAATAGTGTCTTTGAAGTTTTCCGACTTCAATAACTACCATGGCTTATTTTACTTTCAAGCACCACGAAGGTGAGAGCCCGAAAAGGAATGTATCAACGAATATGATCAAATGACAGTGTGATTAGTGTTACTATATTTAAACAAACTCCTGGTAATTTATTAGACGCTAGTTTTTGCAAAATTATTGCATTTCTCCAAAAATACGTTCATTACACAAAATCTATATATACTGTCAAAAAAATATCGGCAATTGTTCATTTAAAAAGCGCGCGTTACACATATGTCTAAATTATTTTTCCTGGAATGTTGGTACAACTGTCCTCTATAATGTCGTAGAGTTTGAGCGTGATCTGTAAATTAGCAGATGTGTGCTTTGCGATTTTCACTATGGATAAAAATATCGAATAAGGAATTTGTCTTAAATTTTGTGTTTAGAACGTGATTGTGCCGAATCGTTGAAAATATTGCAGAAAGCCTATGGCGAGTGTGTTTTATCAAAAGCACGGGCCTACGAGTGGTATAAGGCTTTTGCAGAGGGCCGAGAAGTCGTGGAAGATTTCCCCCGATCTGGTCGCCCATCAACGTCTTCTGCTGGAAAACCATCATTTATGTTTGAGGGAGGTAGCTCGTGACCTAAGTGTGTCTCTCGAATCAATTCGCTACATTTCGTTCCAAGAGAATTGAATTTCTTTAAAAAGTTTCATCAGAAGAAGGTGGCTGAAGACATGCTTGAGAAAGTGAATTCGGACTCAACGTTTATTCAGCCCTTCATAACAGGTGATGAGACATGAGTTTGGCATGCAAACAGACGGAACCCACATGAGCCGAAACCCAAAGAACTAGGTCAAAGTCGGTCAAAAGTGAAAGTCTTGCTACTCGTTTTCATTGACTATCATGATGTTTGTTCTCACTGTATGAGACTTCCTTAGGTTTGACTATGACTGCCAGGAAGACGGCACCGGGCTTAAATAGGCGCAATACAGAGGGTTTCTCCAACTCCATAACCTCTACTAAGCCAAGACCGTTAGTGCGTGATGAAGAATCACATCCTCTGCGTGGTGACCCTGCTACTTAACTTAGTAAGATACCTTGCTGTCAGATGATCAATAGAATGATTATTGAGTTAAAACAGAACACTACGGATCTAGACATAAACAGTAGCTCCCTTGAAGAGTATAAATAGGGCCACAAATGGAAAAACGAGTATAAACCAGGATTTCTCTAAACGGGGTACCCACACTTGTGGTAATCCTCCCGCTGGTTCTCCAGCGGCCTGGACATCGGATGTGCAGGCCCAAAACTCATTCACCACCAAGACGGCCGGGGCTGAAAATCAGGGCCTTGGAGGAAGCAAGCTACGGGTTGAGAATGGACACCTATTGGACTATGCATCCTCGTCGGGCTCTACACGTAGCTCTATAGAGAGCCTGTTGCTGGGTGAAAATGAGCTTGGCTTAGTGGAACTAGTCAAAGTAATGGAGATCGAGGTGACCCCTGCAAATCCTTTAGCTGATTCTAGGGAAGCTGCACCAACTCATTTACTTGTCAGTGCTCTGACGCTTTCTTCTACGGACGAAAGTAATGTGGTTAATTTGGATACAAATCCGAAAAGTAGCATTGCACTAACGGCTATAAAGAAAGCGCCTGATTCGGGAGGCAATTTGGACGCAGGTAACCCCTGCCTGTCCTAGCACCATTGCGGCGACTGTTGGGGCTATAGTTAATCCGAGTTCACGCTCAGAAAGTACCAGTGCAGCAATGGACACGGAACAGATGCCAGCTTCAGGAGCAAATCTGTCTAATAGGCAGAAGAAATGCAGAGAAGGTTAGAGAAGCTCACTGCAACTCGAGTCGGACTTGCGACTCAACCGCTTTCGTCCCCCGCTGTAGCCGAATCTGGTAAGAGGAACAGCACTGATGATGACCCATCTGATCTGGCCACCTTGGCAGATGAAGCGACGGTGAGCGCACCAGTTGGTAAGTGGAAGAAGAAAGGGACGAAGGGTAACAAACCTTAATCCGAAGTAACTCTGTTTCCAAAAACTTGGCATTCCGTTGAAACTGATTGAACTGGTTCTTTGCACGTTGAAGAATACTACTAGCAAGGTGCTAATAAAAGACGAAACGTCTGAGCCCTTCCAGGTCCTTTCTGGTGTTAAACAAGGAAACGCATTGTCCGCTCTAATTTTCAAACTTGCACACAGTTGAAAAAGAAATTAACTTGTTCGGAACAATATTTGACAAAGGTTTTCAAATGTCGTGCTTATGCTGACGACGTTCTCATTATGGCAAAAAAACAAAAACAAACTAATTCGCATATTCAGACTGCTAGAAATAAAAGCAAAAATTATAGAACTGAATGTCAACGCCGAAAAAACTAAGTTTATGCCTCGCTCAGCACGTAATATGGATGCCAACATTCTAGCCATAGATGATCTTGTTTTTGAAAGTATAAAAGAAATCAAGTGACACATCAATTTAGATGAAAGAATTAAATCTGCTAATAAGGCGTACTATGCAAATATAAAATTGTTCAGATCAAAGGTTTTATCACGAATGCAGAAAATCAAGGTGTATAAAACTTTGATACGTCCGGTTCTTACTTATGGTGCTGAAATCCGGACACTGAAAGCTAATGATATAAACCAACTATTGCGATTTGAAAGATCCATAATGAGAAACATCTACGGTCCTATTCGGCTTGAAAATGGCACGTAACGCATCCGTTATAGCAACGAAATTGAAAACCTTATGTGTGGTGAAAATGTAATACGTTTTATTAAAGCGCAGCGGATTAGATGGATTGGCCACATCATAACAATGCGGAACGGAAAAATCCAAAAAATGGTGTTTACTTTGCGTCCAGTCGGAGGAAAAAAGAGATGGCTTGATGAAGCTAAGAGACTATGGATTGATGACTTCATGAGGTCTACCCATAGAGGACTCGTGCAGAGTAGCCAAGTGCTTTGTGAAAGAACCAAACCTTCTCCATAAAAAACTCAGCAGGAAGGACCTGAGAGTACTGGTGGGTGTAACCACAGGATGCAACACCTGTGGTCAGCATATGGCTGCCATGGAGATCATAGACAGCCCAATATACCTATCCTGTCTTGAGTATGACGACACTGCAGAGCATTATCTTTTTAGCTGTCCTGCGTTTTCCAGAATTAGACTTAGGATATTGGGTTGCGATATACTGAGTATGGATAAAGTTCATACTCTTCCGTATCTCTTAAGATTCATCAATGAACCTAAAAGATTTGTGGAAGAGTGTCCTCAAACTAGTTTATCTGTCTTACCACCCAGTCTTTATATTTCCTTTCTATCTATTCTTTCTACTGAAATCTATTCGGGTGTAGTACAATGGTCTCCGAACTGAGTGTTTGGACTTGTCCAACCCCCCACAAATCTAATCTAATCTAAGAGCATCGTTAACAGAAGCCACCAAAATCTGAAGCAGTCATATAGGTGAATATGGTAGGAGGCTGTGGGACAGGTGAAATGTAGGTCATAGAATATGCCGAGGAAAGCGCGAGCATAATCGTGGGAGGAACATTAGCGAAGGCGGGAAAAGGTACGAAGGTACCTGTAAGGGCACTAATTTATTTCAAGTCACGAATTATTCTGGATGAAAGAGCCGTAATTGGGAAATGTCAGTCTGTAGAAGCTTTAGGAAACTGCGACGAGCAACAACTGGAAAGCGAAGGATTCCAGGAAGCATGAATAAGGACTTAGTTGGATGAAGTAATAGGAACAGAGAGGACGGAGGCCAAGAGATTACTAGAGAAATACGGCAACATATTCAACGGTAATTGTGGAGAGTCTGGAAGGACTGCCATCGTAAAACATCGAATAGATACAGGATATGGAAAGCCAATTCGTGAAGTTCCACATCGAGGAATCAAATCAGATAGTGCGAGATGTACAGCAAAGTGGATTAATTGAGCCACCATTAAACTCCTGAATCTCACCGGTTGTGCTGGTTAAAAAGAAAGATAGTAGCACCCGGTTGCTGAGTAAAAAGAGAACGTTGATACATAGAGAAGGCTGACTCCTGGTCCGTTACTCATGTTGGGGAGAAACAAAACAAGAATAAGAAATTCAACTCAGATTAATTAATATGGCTTTCAGAGAGAAATGAGTGGGAGAGAGTGACACGCAAATATGAAAACATGTAGTTTACACTAGCATCTGTTTTTTGCATTAGCTTGCTTTCGTAATAGATATAGGCCAAGTATATTATCATAATTTATTAAATGAAACTTATTTGAGATGTTAGGGAGTGGTTCATGAACAACTTTTATAACTATTAATATTTACACAAATAATACACATATAAATTGGCACATTGCAATACATATATTTTGTTTTAAATCTCACTCCAATTCATAAAATATATGGTCACAAACGAATATTTACTTGGTTTTATACTTGTATTCAAAATATATCGATGAACATTAAATATAAATGTATTTATCGATATCATTGGTTTTAAACGAGAATAAAAATTCATTAGAATTGATCGATTTCAGTTCAGTGTTCAATATGGGGATGGGGTTTATCGTATCTTCACACTATACACGTGATGTTTTAAATTAAGCCGCCCATGCGGCAAAAATAACCTTTCGCTAAATTACACAATTTTGAAAATAAATTACTTGAAAACTATAAGTGTTCCTCAATTTAAATTTTGTAAAAAATGATGATGTTCCACCAAACAAGTGGACCGAAAAAAAGGAGCTGATATATCGAGCGCTGCGTGCCCAAGGGTAAAGTATATTTTTAGCATTTTCTAGGGACGAAGAGGCCCGCAAGAGCTGGGCCTTAGTTTGTAATGTGCGAGTGCAAGGCACTTACAGGGTTTTTATTTGCCAAAGCCATTTTGAACCCACACTGGTTACAAGATATAAACTTTCGAAAGTGGCTTTTCCTTGTTTCAGTTTAGAGACAGTTAATAGGAGTCCGTCGCCTAAGGATGGCTCTGATTGGGATTGCCCGCTCATCACGTTAGAACAACAGGATGAGGGCCTTGTAGAGTGTTAGTGTTGTTTGTCAAAAGACGACTTTACTGCTTAGTCTAAAGTAGTTATTGGTAGGAGAGATTTAGCGTTGGATTTCAAGGCTGACATTATTATCGATGTTAATGCTGGTTCCTAAATAAACGAAATTATTTACAACCTCGAAATCATAAATGTCAAAAGTGACGTTGGTGCTGATACCCGAGTACGCCGACTGTTTGTTTGACGTACTTCGTTTTGTTCTCGTTCACCACCAGACCCATTCGCTTTGCCTCTTTATCCAATTTGGAAAAAGCAGAACTAAGAACGCGGTTGTTAAGGCCGATGATGTCAATATCATCAGCATACGCCAGCAATTGTACGCTCTTATAAAATATTGTGCCTGAGCGATTAAGTTCTGCGGCACGTACAATGCTCCCCAACATCAGGTTAAAGAAGTCACACAACAGCGAGTCACCCTGTCTGAAATCTCGTTTGGTATCAAAAGGCTCGGAGAGGTCCTTCCCAATTCTAATGGCGCTGCTGGTATTGAGACATTATCTTTCATAGCAGTATTAGTTTTGCGGGGATACCAAATCGATACATCGCGGTAAACAGGTAACTCTTTTTCGTACTGTCGAATGCAGCCTTCGAATCGACGAAAATATGGTGTATGTTGATTCCTCTTTCATGGGTCTCTTCCAAGACTTGGCGTATTGTGAATATTTGGTTGATGGTAGACTTTCCAGGTCTAAATCCACACTGATAAGGTCCAATCAGTTGGTTGATGGTGGGCTTCAGCCTTTCACACAATACGCTCGCTAGAACCTTATAGGCGATATTTAGAAGACTAGTCCCGCGGTAATTGGCACAGATTCCAGGATCACCCTTCTTATGGGTTGGGCAGAGCACACTTATCGGTATCGGGGGGTATCGGGATCTTCACATTCTCTGTGACATGCACCGCTATCACTATTTAAAAGGTTCCAGAAGTGTTCCCTCCATAATTTAAGTATGCTCTGGATGTCAGTCACCAGGTCGCCGTCTTTGTTCTTTCAGGAAAACGCCTGGTCTTAAAACCTTCTGTAAGCCACCGAACTTTCTGGTAGAATTTTCGGGCGTTGTTCCTATTGGAAAGCATCTCAAGCTCCTCGCACTCACGTATTTCGGCCTCTCGTTTCTTCTTTCTGCTAATACATCTTAAGCATTATGACTCCTCCTATTTGTGGCATGCGTCTTCATGTTGTTCCTCAAATGGAGGGACCTACAGTTTCAAGCCGACTCCGAACGGCAGATATTTTTATGAGGAGCTTTTTCATGGCAGAAATACACTCAGAGGTTTGCCATTGCCTGCCGATTGGCGACCGCTATTAGAAAAATGTTTTTCTTAATTTTGTTGTTTCACTGAGATTCGAACTTACGTTCTCTCTGTAAATTAAATGGTAGTCACGCACCAACCCATTCGACTACGGCGGCCGCTGCTAACTTGGTGTTTCTTTTCATGCTGGAATCTGGTACTGCAGACTACGATGTTTCGGGCCCCGGCGAAGTCGATCAGCCTCTCTCTGTTACAGGAAGTTTCGCTGCGCAGGCTGCTTTTTCCGACCGTAGGACCAAAAATTACCTCCTCGCACCCTGGTGTTTAAGTCGCCAAGCACGATTTGTGTGTCGTGGCGGGGGCAGCGCTCATAGAAGGTATCTTTGCTCCCATCGTCCTTCTGTTCCGTCGGTGCGTGGGCACAAATGAGCGAGATGTTAAAATATCGATTACCTGCAAAATTAACAATCAGCTGTCAATACTGTTGCGAAAGATTTTTCTGCATAGAAATTATTTTGGTGGAATATTTCGGTGTTTTGGTTTGTTTAATTATTTTTAACGAAATGAAGAAAAAAGCAGAAGGAATAGTTAATTAATAGTTAATTAATAGAAGGAAATCTGTGAACGACGTTTACTGAGGTTTAAAAAAATTATGGCAGCAATACGCAAAACTAATACTGCTATGTAATATGACGTTGGTCAACACCAGCAGCGCCGTCAGAATTGGGAAGGACCTCTCCGAGCCGTTTGATACCAAACGAGGTTTCAGACAGGGTGACTCGCTGTCGTGTGACTTCTTTTATAAGAGCGTTTATTTAGGAACCAGCATTAACACCGATAACAATATCAGCCTTGAAATCCAACGTAGAATCTCTCTTGCCAACATGTGCTACTTTGGACTAAGTAGGCAACTGAGCAGTAAAGTCCTCTCTCGACGAACAAAACTAACACTCTACAAGACTCTCATCATGCCCGTCCTAACGTATGGCGCAGAAGCTTGGACAACATCCGATGAAGCGACGCTTGGAGTGTTCGAGAGAACGATTCTGCGTAAGATTTTTGGACCTTTGCACGTTGGCAACGGCGAATATCGCAGACGATGGAACGATGAGCTGTATGAGCTTTACGACGACATAGACATAGCGCAGGGAATAAAGATCCAGCGGCTTCGGATACAAACGCCTCCTCTGCGTTGTAAAGATCAGGGGGAGAAGGACTTGGCTTCACTTGGTGTGTCCAATTGGCGCCGGTTAGCACGAGAAAAAAACGACTGGCGCGCTTTGTTAAGCTCGGCCAAAATCGCGTAAGCGGTTATCGCGCCAATTAAGAAGTAGAGTAAGCGAACACACGTTTATGGACACACGCTTTTTTCTGTTAGATGAATGCATATCTATGCCTAACTAACATTTTATAAGAATTATGTCTACAAACTTATTTTTTCTCCGGCATCCATTTTATTTAGTTTTTACTTTGACGTTTTTCTTTACACTCGTAAAAATAATGGTCTATTACATAGAAAACACAGGGTTGTATGGCAAAAAGTATGGATATTAACTAGGATTATTTTACAACCTCTGATTTTGGGAGAGAAATTTTGTATGGAAAATCTCGCTTTTTAAGTACGGATAGGGAATTAGTCACGAAAAAGTACAGGGTGGGCCATATAGCGTTTGCTTTTTGAACCACCTATTTTTTTGAGAATGGTAACACAAATGACATGTCAAATTTGTTCATAATTTATTTAAAGGTTTGACATTTACGAAATGGACAAAATTGGGAAATATTGAAAACCTATTTCCAAAGTGGTGAGTCTTCTTCTTCTTTTCTGATTTTCACATCGGTGGCTACGTCAATAAGCAAAATTGTCGGATTTGGGGCTCAGAAAATCCACACGTTACTGTAGAGAAGCAAATGCATCCACAACGAGTCACTGTTTGGTACGGTTTTTGGTCTGGCGGCATCATCGGGCCATTTTTTTTCGAAAATGAGCGAGGAGCCGCGGTTACAGTAAATGGCGAACGTTACCGTGACATGCTCAACGAGTTGTTTCCAAAAATTGAAGAGGATGACATGGAGGACATTTGGTTTCAACAGGACAGTGCAACTTGTCACACTGCCAAAGTTACACTCGAACTTTTGGCTACCGTTTTTGAAAACCGAATAATCAGCGGAAATTCCGATATCAATTGGCCGCCTCGAAGCTGTGATTTAAGCCCGTTGGACTATTTTTTGTGGGTAGCCGTTAAGGACAAATGCTATGCGAACCATCCAGAGACGATTGATGCTTTAAAACACGAAATCGAAGTTGCCACTCATGAAATTGGAGCCCAAGCAATCGAAAATGTGCTTAAAAATTGGGGTGATCGAATGGCCTACTGTAAAGCCAGTCGTGGCAGTCATTTGAACGATATTATTTTTCATTCATAAGTGACAATGTTCAATCTTAAAAATAAAAAAAAAGTTTGAAAAAATATTGACTCGTTTTTTTTTATAGCCGATTCAAAAAGCAAATTTTACATGGCCCACCCTATAGCTCTCTCTCAGCTGATACAGCAAATCAAAATAAAAGAACAACCGATTGTGTTGAAATTCTTTGCTAACAACATTTTTAAAAGTTAAAAAAAGTATTTTTTGTGAAAATGAGTACAACGGAGTTGTGGTTCCACGATTCATCGGGCGATGAAAGATTAGTGGAACTATCTAGAAGTAGAAAACAGTTGAGGGGCGCATCCAACCCCCTAGAAATGGCTTCCACTGAGTAAGTTTAGAATTTTCAAAATGTGTTGACGTACTTAATATTACAGAAATTTCCTTACAGATTTTTAAAGAACTTTAGATTATCTAAAGAGGCGTTTATGAACGTACTGTCCAGTACAGAAAGCCAGTTGCAGCAGTGCACCCGAGCCAAATCCATTACAAATATTTTAAAGCTAGCCACAGTTCTGCGATTTTGTGCTCAGGGATCGTACCAATTGAGTACCTATTGGTAATGAAGGTATGCTAGGACTTGCTCAACCCACTATGTACGATGATGCTGAAGATATTGAAGTGGAGTCAAATAACGGAGAAGCAGAAAACATAAGAAATTAAATTCTTAGAATATTATAGAAAAATCGAAAAAGAATTAAATAGAAACCTTTACGACACAGTTTCTGTTTTATTTTTGTTATACATTTTCTTTATTCAATTATTCGTCATTCGAAAAAAATATGTATTTCAGTTCCTCTACGTATTTCAGCCCATGCCTGCCAAGGGAAAATAAAAATGTATTTCTATAAACATCACAAAAAAAAAACATTATTAACCTTAATCCATTTTGCTGCCGTTTTAACTGGTGGTCCAAAGCAATTCAGCTCCGTTGTAAATTCCTTCCATTTTTTTGCTGCTTGAACTTTGGTGCACATCCCATTTGCGAATTGTGGATTCTCTTCCATTAATGCAACTAGCCTTTCTAATTGCTGTTTGGTACTCACGATTTTCGACCTGCATAAAATGAACAACATTAGTATATATTTATTATTTGGTTACTCTAAAACCATAAATAATCGCAAACAACTTACATTTTAACAAGTTTTCCCTCAATGCGCTACACAATCGAAAGCAAAATTGCATTCGACTCTAAATTCGGTATACAACGAAAATTTCGACAGCATTGCACCGCTCATAATACCAAATTGACATTCGATTTTCGATCTTCGACAACCAACGAATATCGAAGATCGAATCTAACTCATAATAGGGGCCTATGTTATTATTAAGAATAGTAGTGATAAGTTCAAAAACTGTAAAATAACTTTTGGTTGTGTGTTTGATAAACAAATAAAATAAAGAAAATGTTTGAATGGCCTTTACGGACGCCGAATTCCACCCCTGTTGAAAATTGTTGGACAATAGTTAAGCAAAAACTCAAATTAAAACAAATATGGACGGTCAAAAAGATATCTTTAGCTGATTTGGAGTCGATTACCTCCACAACTTGAACAGAAATTAACACAAAGTATAACTCGAAGATGTGAAGCCCTTATATATATGGTGGTGACCATACTTATACATTTAATTGAACATGTTTTGTACGATAAATATTATAAAGCCATGCAATGCAATTTGTAAGAATCAAATTGGTCAAATAGCTTCGGAGCTATGGCGGTCAGGTTTTTATTATACAGACTATAAATGTTAAACATAATGGGGCCTAAACATATAATGGGCCTCTTATTTCAGAAGACTTAGCAAGTGGCGAATAGATGAAGCAACTGGTACAAATGAACATATGTCGGCAATGCGGGAATAGAGCTGCTTTAAATTACATGTTTTGGTAAGGCAGTGCGTTTAATGAGCAATAGCCATACTCGCTAGCGCCGAATCTTACTGGATAACTTTGTTGTTGTTTCCGCATGCATTTTTCGTTAAGTTATTCGAGCATTTAGCTAGCGAGCGAGATGTACAGCAAAGTGGATTAATTGAGCCACCATTAAACTCCTGAATCTCACCGGTTGTGCTGGTTAAAAAGAAAGATAGTAGCACCCGGTTGCTGAGTAAAAAGAGAACGTTGATACATAGAGAAGGCTGACTCCTGGTCCGTTACTCATGTTGGGGAGAAACAAAACAAGAATAAGAAATTCAACTCAGATTAATTAATATGGCTTTCAGAGAGAAATGAGTGGGAGAGAGTGACACGCAAATATGAAAACATGTAGTTTACACTAGCATCTGTTTTTTGCATTAGCTTGCTTTCGTAATAGATATAGGCCAAGTATATTATCATAATTTATTAAATGAAACTTATTTGAGATGTTAGGGAGTGGTTCATGAACAACTTTTATAACTATTAATATTTACACAAATAATACACATATAAATTGGCACATTGCAATACATATATTTTGTTTTAAATCTCACTCCAATTCATAAAATATATGGTCACAAACGAATATTTACTTGGTTTTATACTTGTATTCAAAATATATCGATGAACATTAAATATAAATGTATTTATCGATATCATTGGTTTTAAACGAGAATAAAAATTCATTAGAATTGATCGATTTCAGTTCAGTGTTCAATATGGGGATGGGGTTTATCGTATCTTCACACTATACACGTGATGTTTTAAATTAAGCCGCCCATGCGGCAAAAATAACCTTTCGCTAAATTACACAATTTTGAAAATAAATTACTTGAAAACTATAAGTGTTCCTCAATTTAAATTTTGTAAAAAATGATGATGTTCCACCAAACAAGTGGACCGAAAAAAAGGAGCTGATATATCGAGCGCTGCGTGCCCAAGGGTAAAGTATATTTTTAGCATTTCCTAGGGACGAAGAGGCCCGCAAGAGCTGGGCCTTAGTTTGTAATGTGCGAGTGCAAGGCACTTACAGGGTTTTTATTTGCCAAAGCCATTTTGAACCCACACTGGTTACAAGATATAAACTTTCGAAAGTGGCTTTTCCTTGTTTCAGTTTAGAGACAGTTAATAGGAGTCCGTCGCCTAAGGATGGCTCTGATTGGGATTGCCCGCTCATCACGTTAGAACAACAGGATGAGGGCCTTGTAGAGTGTTAGTGTTGTTTGTCAAAAGACGACTTTACTGCTTAGTCTAAAGTAGTTATTGGTAGGAGAGATTTAGCGTTGGATTTCAAGGCTGACATTATTATCGATGTTATTGCTGGTTCCTAAATAAACGAAATTATTTACAACCTCGAAATCATAAATGTCAAAAGTGACGTTGGTGCTGATACCCGAGTACGCCGACTGTTTGTTTGACGTACTTCGTTTTGTTCTCGTTCACCACCAGACCCATTCGCTTTGCCTCTTTATCCAATTTGGAAAAAGCAGAACTAAGAACGCGGTTGTTAAGGCCGATGATGTCAATATCATCAGCATACGCCAGCAATTGTACGCTCTTATAAAATATTGTGCCTGAGCGATTAAGTTCTGCGGCACGTACAATGCTCCCCAACATCAGGTTAAAGAAGTCACACAACAGCGAGTCACCCTGTCTGAAATCTCGTTTGGTATCAAAAGGCTCGGAGAGGTCCTTCCCAATTCTAATGGCGCTGCTGGTATTGAGACATTATCTTTCATAGCAGTATTAGTTTTGCGGGGATACCAAATCGATACATCGCGGTAAACAGGTAACTCTTTTTCGTACTGTCGAATGCAGCCTTCGAATCGACGAAAATATGGTGTATGTTGATTCCTCTTTCATGGGTCTCTTCCAAGACTTGGCGTATTGTGAATATTTGGTTGATGGTAGACTTTCCAGGTCTAAATCCACACTGATAAGGTCCAATCAGTTGGTTGATGGTGGGCTTCAGCCTTTCACACAATACGCTCGCTAGAACCTTATAGGCGATATTTAGAAGACTAGTCCCGCGGTAATTGGCACAGATTCCAGGATCACCCTTCTTATGGGTTGGGCAGAGCACACTTATCGGTATCGGGGGGTATCGGGATCTTCACATTCTCTGTGACATGCACCGCTATCACTATTTAAAAGGTTCCAGAAGTGTTCCCTCCATAATTTAAGTATGCTCTGGATGTCAGTCACCAGGTCGCCGTCTTTGTTCTTTCAGGAAAACGCCTGGTCTTAAAACCTTCTGTAAGCCACCGAACTTTCTGGTAGAATTTTCGGGCGTTGTTCCTATTGGAAAGCATCTCAAGCTCCTCGCACTCACGTATTTCGGCCTCTCGTTTCTTCTTTCTGCTAATACATCTTAAGCATTATGACTCCTCCTATTTGTGGCATGCGTCTTCATGTTGTTCCTCAAATGGAGGGACCTACAGTTTCAAGCCGACTCCGAACGGCAGATATTTTTATGAGGAGCTTTTTCATGGCAGAAATACACTCAGAGGTTTGCCATTGCCTGCCGATTGGCGACCGCTATTAGAAAAATGTTTTTCTTAATTTTGTTGTTTCACTGAGATTCGAACTTACGTTCTCTCTGTAAATTAAATGGTAGTCACGCACCAACCCATTCGACTACGGCGGCCGCTGCTAACTTGGTGTTTCTTTTTATGCTGGAATCTGGTACTGCAGACTACGATGTTTCGGGCCCCGGCGAAGTCGATCAGCCTCTCTCTGTTACAGGAAGTTTCGCTGCGCAGGCTGCTTTTTCCGACCGTAGGACCAAAAATTACCTCCTCGCACCCTGGTGTTTAAGTCGCCAAGCACGATTTGTGTGTCGTGGCGGGGGCAGCGCTCATAGAAGGTATCTTTGCTCCCATCGTCCTTCTGTTCCGTCGGTGCGTGGGCACAAATGAGCGAGATGTTAAAATATCGATTACCTGCAAAATTAACAATCAGCTGTCAATACTGTTGCGAAAGATTTTTCTGCATAGAAATTATTTTGGTGGAATATTTCGGTGTTTTGGTTTGTTTAATTATTTTTAACGAAATGAAGAAAAAAGCAGAAGGAATAGTTAATTAATAGTTAATTAATAGAAGGAAATCTGTGAACGACGTTTACTGAGGTTTAAAAAAATTATGGCAGCAATACGCAAAACTAATACTGCTATGTAATATGACGTTGGTCAACACCAGCAGCGCCGTCAGAATTGGGAAGGACCTCTCCGAGCCGTTTGATACCAAACGAGGTTTCAGACAGGGTGACTCGCTGTCGTGTGACTTCTTTTATAAGAGCGTTTATTTAGGAACCAGCATTAACACCGATAACAATATCAGCCTTGAAATCCAACGTAGAATCTCTCTTGCCAACATGTGCTACTTTGGACTAAGTAGGCAACTGAGCAGTAAAGTCCTCTCTCGACGAACAAAACTAACACTCTACAAGACTCTCATCATGCCCGTCCTAACGTATGGCGCAGAAGCTTGGACAACATCCGATGAAGCGACGCTTGGAGTGTTCGAGAGAACGATTCTGCGTAAGATTTTTGGACCTTTGCACGTTGGCAACGGCGAATATCGCAGACGATGGAACGATGAGCTGTATGAGCTTTACGACGACATAGACATAGCGCAGGGAATAAAGATCCAGCGGCTTCGGATACAAACGCCTCCTCTGCGTTGTAAAGATCAGGGGGAGAAGGACTTGGCTTCACTTGGTGTGTCCAATTGGCGCCGGTTAGCACGAGAAAAAAACGACTGGCGCGCTTTGTTAAGCTCGGCCAAAATCGCGTAAGCGGTTATCGCGCCAATTAAGAAGTAGAGTAAGCGAACACACGTTTATGGACACACGCTTTTTTCTGTTAGATGAATGCATATCTATGCCTAACTAACATTTTATAAGAATTATGTCTACAAACTTATTTTTTCTCCGGCATCCATTTTATTTAGTTTTTACTTTGACGTTTTTCTTTACACTCGTAAAAATAATGGTCTATTACATAGAAAACACAGGGTTGTATGGCAAAAAGTATGGATATTAACTAGGATTATTTTACAACCTCTGATTTTGGGAGAGAAATTTTGTATGGAAAATCTCGCTTTTTAAGTACGGATAGGGAATTAGTCACGAAAAAGTACAGGGTGGGCCATATAGCGTTTGCTTTTTGAACCACCTATTTTTTTGAGAATGGTAACACAAATGACATGTCAAATTTGTTCATAATTTATTTAAAGGTTTGACACTTACGAAATGGACAAAATTGGGAAATATTGAAAACCTATTTCCAAAGTGGTGAGTCTTCTTCTTCTTTTCTGATTTTCACATCGGTGGCTACGTCAATAAGCAAAATTGTCGGATTTGGGGCTCAGAAAATCCACACGTTACTGTAGAGAAGCAAATGCATCCACAACGAGTCACTGTTTGGTACGGTTTTTGGTCTGGCGGCATCATCGGGCCATTTTTTTTCGAAAATGAGCGAGGAGCCGCGGTTACAGTAAATGGCGAACGTTACCGTGACATGCTCAACGAGTTGTTTCCAAAAATTGAAGAGGATGACATGGAGGACATTTGGTTTCAACAGGACAGTGCAACTTGTCACACTGCCAAAGTTACACTCGAACTTTTGGCTACCGTTTTTGAAAACCGAATAATCAGCGGAAATTCCGATATCAATTGGCCGCCTCGAAGCTGTGATTTAAGCCCGTTGGACTATTTTTTGTGGGTAGCCGTTAAGGACAAATGCTATGCGAACCATCCAGAGACGATTGATGCTTTAAAACACGAAATCGAAGTTGCCACTCATGAAATTGGAGCCCAAGCAATCGAAAATGTGCTTAAAAATTGGGGTGATCGAATGGCCTACTGTAAAGCCAGTCGTGGCAGTCATTTGAACGATATTATTTTTCATTCATAAGTGACAATGTTCAATCTTAAAAATAAAAAAAAAGTTTGAAAAAATATTGACTCGTTTTTTTTTATAGCCGATTCAAAAAGCAAATTTTACATGGCCCACCCTATAGCTCTCTCTCAGCTGATACAGCAAATCAAAATAAAAGAACAACTGATTGTGTTGAAATTCTTTGCTAACAACATTTTTAAAAGTTAAAAAAAGTATTTTTTGTGAAAATGAGTACAACGGAGTTGTGGTTCCACGATTCATCGGGCGATGAAAGATTAGTGGAACTATCTAGAAGTAGAAAACAGTTGAGGGGCGCATCCAACCCCCTAGAAATGGCTTCCACTGAGTAAGTTTAGAATTTTCAAAATGTGTTGACGTACTTAATATTACAGAAATTTCCTTACAGATTTTTAAAGAACTTTAGATTATCTAAAGAGGCGTTTATGAACCTACTGTCCAGTACAGAAAGCCAGTTGCAGCAGTGCACCCGAGCCAAATCCATTACAAATATTTTAAAGCTAGCCACAGTTCTGCGATTTTGTGCTCAGGGATCGTACCAATTGAGTACCTATTGGTAATGAAGGTATGCTAGGACTTGCTCAACCCACTATGTACGATGATGCTGAAGATATTGAAGTGGAGTCAAATAACGGAGAAGCAGAAAACATAAGAAATTAAATTCTTAGAATATTATAGAAAAATCGAAAAAGAATTAAATAGAAACCTTTACGACACAGTTTCTGTTTTATTTTTGTTATACATTTTCTTTATTCAATTATTCGTCATTCGAAAAAAATATGTATTTCAGTTCCTCTACGTATTTCAGCCCATGCCTGCCAAGGGAAAATAAAAATGTATTTCTATAAACATCACAAAAAAAAAACATTATTAACCTTAATCCATTTTGCTGCCGTTTTAACTGGTGGTCCAAAGCAATTCAGCTCCGTTGTAAATTCCTTCCATTTTTTTGCTGCTTGAACTTTGGTGCACATCCCATTTGCGAATTGTGGATTCTCTTCCATTAATGCAACTAGCCTTTCTAATTGCTGTTTGGTACTCACGATTTTCGACCTGCATAAAATGAACAACATTAGTATATATTTATTATTTGGTTACTCTAAAACCATAAATAATCGCAAACAACTTACATTTTAACAAGTTTTCCCTCAATGCGCTACACAATCGAAAGCAAAATTGCATTCGACTCTAAATTCGGTATACAACGAAAATTTCGACAGCATTGCACCGCTCATAATACCAAATTGACATTCGATTTTCGATCTTCGACAACCAACGAATATCGAAGATCGAATCTAACTCATAATAGGGGCCTATGTTATTATTAAGAATAGTAGTGATAAGTTCAAAAACTGTAAAATAACTTTTGGTTGTGTGTTTGATAAACAAATAAAATAAAGAAAATGTTTGAATGGCCTTTACGGACGCCGAATTCCACCCCTGTTGAAAATTGTTGGACAATAGTTAAGCAAAAACTCAAATTAAAACAAATATGGACGGTCAAAAAGATATCTTTAGCTGATTTGGAGTCGATTACCTCCACAACTTGAACAGAAATTAACACAAAGTATAACTCGAAGATGTGAAGCCCTTATATATATGGTGGTGACCATACTTATACATTTAATTGAACATGTTTTGTACGATAAATATTATAAAGCCATGCAATGCAATTTGTAAGAATCAAATTGGTCAAATAGCTTCGGAGCTATGGCGGTCAGGTTTTTATTATACAGACTATAAATGTTAAACATAATGGGGCCTAAACATATAATGGGCCTCTTATTTCAGAAGACTTAGCAAGTGGCGAATAGATGAAGCAACTGGTACAAATGAACATATGTCGGCAATGCGGGAATAGAGCTGCTTTAAATTACATGTTTTGGTAAGGCAGTGCGTTTAATGAGCAATAGCCATACTCGCTAGCGCCGAATCTTACTGGATAACTTTGTTGTTGTTTCCGCATGCATTTTTCGTTAAGTTATTCGAGCATTTAGCTAGCGAGCGAGATGTACAGCAAAGTGGATTAATTGAGCCACCATTAAACTCCTGAATCTCACCGGTTGTGCTGGTTAAAAAGAAAGATAGTAGCACCCGGTTGCTGAGTAAAAAGAGAACGTTGATACATAGAGAAGGCTGACTCCTGGTCCGTTACTCATGTTGGGGAGAAACAAAACAAGAATAAGAAATTCAACTCAGATTAATTAATATGGCTTTCAGAGAGAAATGAGTGGGAGAGAGTGACACGCAAATATGAAAACATGTAGTTTACACTAGCATCTGTTTTTTGCATTAGCTTGCTTTCGTAATAGATATAGGCCAAGTATATTATCATAATTTATTAAATGAAACTTATTTGAGATGTTAGGGAGTGGTTCATGAACAACTTTTATAACTATTAATATTTACACAAATAATACACATATAAATTGGCACATTGCAATACATATATTTTGTTTTAAATCTCACTCCAATTCATAAAATATATGGTCACAAACGAATATTTACTTGGTTTTATACTTGTATTCAAAATATATCGATGAACATTAAATATAAATGTATTTATCGATATCATTGGTTTTAAACGAGAATAAAAATTCATTAGAATTGATCGATTTCAGTTCAGTGTTCAATATGGGGATGGGGTTTATCGTATCTTCACACTATACACGTGATGTTTTAAATTAAGCCGCCCATGCGGCAAAAATAACCTTTCGCTAAATTACACAATTTTGAAAATAAATTACTTGAAAACTATAAGTGTTCCTCAATTTAAATTTTGTAAAAAATGATGATGTTCCACCAAACAAGTGGACCGAAAAAAAGGAGCTGATATATCGAGCGCTGCGTGCCCAAGGGTAAAGTATATTTTTAGCATTTCCTAGGGACGAAGAGGCCCGCAAGAGCTGGGCCTTAGTTTGTAATGTGCGAGTGCAAGGCACTTACAGGGTTTTTATTTGCCAAAGCCATTTTGAACCCACACTGGTTACAAGATATAAACTTTCGAAAGTGGCTTTTCCTTGTTTCAGTTTAGAGACAGTTAATAGGAGTCCGTCGCCTAAGGATGGCTCTGATTGGGATTGCCCGCTCATCACGTTAGAACAACAGGATGAGGGCCTTGTAGAGTGTTAGTGTTGTTTGTCAAAAGACGACTTTACTGCTTAGTCTAAAGTAGTTATTGGTAGGAGAGATTTAGCGTTGGATTTCAAGGCTGACATTATTATCGATGTTAATGCTGGTTCCTAAATAAACGAAATTATTTACAACCTCGAAATCATAAATGTCAAAAGTGACGTTGGTGCTGATACCCGAGTACGCCGACTGTTTGTTTGACGTACTTCGTTTTGTTCTCGTTCACCACCAGACCCATTCGCTTTGCCTCTTTATCCAATTTGGAAAAAGCAGAACTAAGAACGCGGTTGTTAAGGCCGATGATGTCAATATCATCAGCATACGCCAGCAATTGTACGCTCTTATAAAATATTGTGCCTGAGCGATTAAGTTCTGCGGCACGTACAATGCTCCCCAACATCAGGTTAAAGAAGTCACACAACAGCGAGTCACCCTGTCTGAAATCTCGTTTGGTATCAAAAGGCTCGGAGAGGTCCTTCCCAATTCTAATGGCGCTGCTGGTATTGAGACATTATCTTTCATAGCAGTATTAGTTTTGCGAGGATACCAAATCGATACATCGCGGTAAACAGGTAACTCTTTTTCGTACTGTCGAATGCAGCCTTCGAATCGACGAAAATATGGTGTATGTTGATTCCTCTTTCATGGGTCTCTTCCAAGACTTGGCGTATTGTGAATATTTGGTTGATGGTAGACTTTCCAGGTCTAAATCCACACTGATAAGGTCCAATCAGTTGGTTGATGGTGGGCTTCAGCCTTTCACACAATACGCTCGCTAGAACCTTATAGGCGATATTTAGAAGACTAGTCCCGCGGTAATTGGCACAGATTCCAGGATCACCCTTCTTATGGGTTGGGCAGAGCACACTTATCGGTATCGGGGGGTATCGGGATCTTCACATTCTCTGTGACATGCACCGCTATCACTATTTAAAAGGTTCCAGAAGTGTTCCCTCCATAATTTAAGTATGCTCTGGATGTCAGTCACCAGGTCGCCGTCTTTGTTCTTTCAGGAAAACGCCTGGTCTTAAAACCTTCTGTAAGCCACCGAACTTTCTGGTAGAATTTTCGGGCGTTGTTCCTATTGGAAAGCATCTCAAGCTCCTCGCACTCACGTATTTCGGCCTCTCGTTTCTTCTTTCTGCTAATACATCTTAAGCATTATGACTCCTCCTATTTGTGGAATGCCTCTTCATGTTGTTCCTCAAATGGAGGGACCTACAGTTTCAAGCCGACTCCGAACGGCAGATATTTTTATGAGGAGCTTTTTCATGGCAGAAATACACTCAGAGGTTTGCCATTGCCTGCCGATTGGCGACCGCTATTAGAAAAATGTTTTTCTTAATTTTGTTGTTTCACTGAGATTCGAACTTACGTTCTCTCTGTAAATTAAATGGTAGTCACGCGCCAACCCATTCGACTACGGCGGCCGCTGCTAACTTGGTGTTTCTTTTTATGCTGGAATTTGGTACTGCAGACTACGATGTTTCGGGCCCCGGCGAAGTCGATCAGCCTCTCTCTGTTACAGGAAGTTTCGCTGCGCAGGCTGCTTTTTCCGACCGTAGGACCAAAAATTACCTCCTCGCACCCTGGTGTTTAAGTCGCCAAGCACGATTTGTGTGTCGTGGCGGGGGCAGCGCTCATAGAAGGTATCTTTGCTCCCATCGTCCTTCTGTTCCGTCGGTGCGTGGGCACAAATGAGCGAGATGTTAAAATATCGATTACCTGCAAAATTAACAATCAGCTGTCAATACTGTTGCGAAAGATTTTTCTGCATAGAAATTATTTTGGTGGAATATTTCGGTGTTTTGGTTTGTTTAATTATTTTTAACGAAATGAAGAAAAAAGCAGAAGGAATAGTTAATTAATAGTTAATTAATAGAAGGAAATCTGTGAACGACGTTTACTGAGGTTTAAAAAAATTATGGCAGCAATACGCAAAACTAATACTGCTATGTAAGATGACGTTGGTCAACACCAGCAGCGCCGTCAGAATTGGGAAGGACCTCTCCGAGCCGTTTGATACCAAACGAGGTTTCAGACAGGGTGACTCGCTGTCGTGTGACTTCTTTTATAAGAGCGTTTATTTAGGAACCAGCATTAACACCGATAACAATATCAGCCTTGAAATCCAACGTAGAATCTCTCTTGCCAACATGTGCTACTTTGGACTAAGTAGGCAACTGAGCAGTAAAGTCCTCTCTCGACGAACAAAACTAACACTCTACAAGACTCTCATCATGCCCGTCCTAACGTATGACGCAGAAGCTTGGACAACATCCGATGAAGCGACGCTTGGAGTGTTCGAGAGAACGATTCTGCGTAAGATTTTTGGACCTTTGCACGTTGGCAACGGCGAATATCGCAGACGATGGAACGATGAGCTGTATGAGCTTTACGACGACATAGACATAGCGCAGGGAATAAAGATCCAGCGGCTTCGGATACAAACGCCTCCTCTGCGTTGTAAAGATCAGGGGGAGAAGGACTTGGCTTCACTTGGTGTGTCCAATTGGCGCCGGTTAGCACGAGAAAAAAACGACTGGCGCGCTTTGTTAAGCTCGGCCAAAATCGCGTAAGCGGTTATCGCGCCAATTAAGAAGTAGAGTAAGCGAACACACGTTTATGGACACACGCTTTTTTCTGTTAGATGAATGCATATCTATGCCTAACTAACATTTTATAAGAATTATGTCTACAAACTTATTTTTTCTCCGGCATCCATTTTATTTAGTTTTTACTTTGACGTTTTTCTTTACACTCGTAAAAATAATGGTCTATTACATAGAAAACACAGGGTTGTATGGCAAAAAGTATGGATATTAACTAGGATTATTTTACAACCTCTGATTTTGGGAGAGAAATTTTGTATGGAAAATCTCGCTTTTTAAGTACGGATAGGGAATTAGTCACGAAAAAGTACAGGGTGGGCCATATAGCGTTTGCTTTTTGAACCACCTATTTTTTTGAGAATGGTAACACAAATGACATGTCAAATTTGTTCATAATTTATTTAAAGGTTTGACATTTACGAAATGGACAAAATTGGGAAATATTGAAAACCTATTTCCAAAGTGGTGAGTCTTCTTCTTCTTTTCTGATTTTCACATCGGTGGCTACGTCAATAAGCAAAATTGTCGGATTTGGGGCTCAGAAAATCCACACGTTACTGTAGAGAAGCAAATGCATCCACAACGAGTCACTGTTTGGTACGGTTTTTGGTCTGGCGGCATCATCGGGCCATTTTTTTTCGAAAATGAGCGAGGAGCCGCGGTTACAGTAAATGGCGAACGTTACCGTGACATGCTCAACGAGTTGTTTCCAAAAATTGAAGAGGATGACATGGAGGACATTTGGTTTCAACAGGACGGTGCAACTTGTCACACTGCCAAAGTTACACTCGAACTTTTGGCTACCGTTTTTGAAAACCGAATAATCAGCGGAAATTCCGATATCAATTGGCCGCCTCGAAGCTGTGATTTAAGCCCGTTGGACTATTTTTTGTGGGTAGCCGTTAAGGACAAATGCTATGCGAACCATCCAGAGACGATTGATGCTTTAAAACACGAAATCGAAGTTGCCACTCATGAAATTGGAGCCCAAGCAATCGAAAATGTGCTTAAAAATTGGGGTGATCGAATGGCCTACTGTAAAGCCAGTCGTGGCAGTCATTTGAACGATATTATTTTTCATTCATAAGTGACAATGTTCAATCTTAAAAATAAAAAAAAAGTTTGAAAAAATATTGACTCGTTTTTTTTTATAGCCGATTCAAAAAGCAAATTTTACATGGCCCACCCTATAGCTCTCTCTCAGCTGATACAGCAAATCAAAATAAAAGAACAACCGATTGTGTTGAAATTCTTTGCTAACAACATTTTTAAAAGTTAAAAAAAGTATTTTTTGTGAAAATGAGTACAACGGAGTTGTGGTTCCACGATTCATCGGGCGATGAAAGATTAGTGGAACTATCTAGAAGTAGAAAACAGTTGAGGGGCGCATCCAACCCCCTAGAAATGGCTTCCACTGAGTAAGTTTAGAATTTTCAAAATGTGTTGACGTACTTAATATTACAGAAATTTCCTTACAGATTTTTAAAGAACTTTAGATTATCTAAAGAGGCGTTTATGAACCTACTGTCCAGTACAGAAAGCCAGTTGCAGCAGTGCACCCGAGCCAAATCCATTACAAATATTTTAAAGCTAGCCACAGTTCTGCGATTTTGTGCTCAGGGATCGTACCAATTGAGTACCTATTGGTAATGAAGGTATGCTAGGACTTGCTCAACCCACTATGTACGATGATGCTGAAGATATTGAAGTGGAGTCAAATAACGGAGAAGCAGAAAACATAAGAAATTAAATTCTTAGAATATTATAGAAAAATCGAAAAAGAATTAAATAGAAACCTTTACGACACAGTTTCTGTTTTATTTTTGTTATACATTTTCTTTATTCAATTATTCGTCATTCGAAAAAAATATGTATTTCAGTTCCTCTACGTATTTCAGCCCATGCCTGCCAAGGGAAAATAAAAATGTATTTCTATAAACATCACAAAAAAAAAAACATTATTAACCTTAATCCATTTTGCTGCCGTTTTAACTGGTGGTCCAAAGCAATTCAGCTCCGTTGTAAATTCCTTCCATTTTTTTGCTGCTTGAACTTTGGTGCACATCCCATTTGCGAATTGTGGATTCTCTTCCATTAATGCAACTAGCCTTTCTAATTGCTGTTTGGTACTCACGATTTTCGACCTGCATAAAATGAACAACATTAGTATATATTTATTATTTGGTTACTCTAAAACCATAAATAATCGCAAACAACTTACATTTTAACAAGTTTTCCATCAATGCGCTACACAATCGAAAGCAAAATTGCATTCGACTCTAAATTCGGTATACAACGAAAATTTCGACAGCATTGCACCGCTCATAATACCAAATTGACATTCGATTTTCGATCTTCGACAACCAACGAATATCGAAGATCGAATCTAACTCATAATAGGGGCCTATGTTATTATTAAGAATAGTAGTGATAAGTTCAAAAACTGTAAAATAACTTTTGGTTGTGTGTTTGATAAACAAATAAAATAAAGAAAATGTTTGAATGGCCTTTACGGACGCCGAATTCCACCCCTGTTGAAAATTGTTGGACAATAGTTAAGCAAAAACTCAAATTAAAACAAATATGGACGGTCAAAAAGATATCTTTAGCTGATTTGGAGTCGATTACCTCCACAACTTGAACAGAAATTAACACAAAGTATAACTCGAAGATGTGAAGCCCTTATATATATGGTGGTGACCATACTTATACATTTAATTGAACATGTTTTGTACGATAAATATTATAAAGCCATGCAATGCAGTTTGTAAGAATCAAATTGGTCAAATAGCTTCGGAGCTATGGCGGTCAGGCTTTTATTATACAGACTATAAATGTTATACAATCATATACTTACATATACATATATAATAACATATAATGGGCCTCTTATTTCAGAAGACTTAGCAAGTGGCGAATAGATGAAGCAACTGGTACAAATGAACATATGTCGGCAATGCGGGAATAGAGCTGCTTTAAATTACATGTTTTGGTAAGGCAGTGCGTTTAATGAGCAATAGCCATACTCGCTAGCGCCGAATCTTACTGGATAACTTTGTTGTTGTTTCCGCATGCATTTTTCGTTAAGTTATTCGAGCATTTAGCTAGCGAGCGGGGAAATGGCGAATAGAGGAGGCCTAATATCATTTACTTTTCGTGATCATGTTGCATTTATTGAGCCGCAGGGTTCTTTTCTCAGCATATTCATATATAGTAGAGATATACGAGTATAGGGTTGCGTATTCTCTTCTCAAAATGTTGCACATTTTCAGGCAAAAGTACAAAAGTTCTCTCCACTATACAAAACGTAACAGGAAGAGTGGACAACTCTGATTTTAATTTATCTATGTCCATACATATTTATGTATTGTATATAATATGCATACAAGTAAAACAAACTAGTCATGCGAAAATTTCGGTAATAAAGATTTTCTCATTGTATATTTAATATATATGTACGTATATTGTATATAAAATTACATTCAAAATATAATTTCTTATTCTTTTCTCATATGCAATATGCTTTGGACTAAGTAGGCAACTGACCAGTAAAGTCCTCTCTCGACGAACAAAACTAACACTCTACACGGCTCTCATCATGCCCGTCCTAACGTATGGCGCAGAAGCTTGGACGATAACATCATCCGATGAAGCGACGCTTGGAGTGTTCGAGAGAAAGATTCTGCGTAAGATTTTTGGACCTTTGCACGTTGGCAACGGCGAATATCGCAGACGATGGAACGATGAGCCGTATGAGCTTTACGACGACATAGACATAGCGCAGCGAATAAAGATCCACCGGCTACGTTGGCTTGGTCATGTCGTCCAAATGGATACAAACGCTCCGGCTTTGAAAGTATTCGATGCGTTACCAGCTGGTGGTAGCAGAGGAAGAGCAAGGCCTCCTTTGCGTTGGAAAGATCAGGTGGAGAAGGAATTGGCTTCACTTGGTGTGTTCAATTGGCGCCGGAAAAAATCGCGTAAGCGGTTATCGCGCCAATTAAGAAGAAGAAGAAACGCAAACGGCATATCGGTTGAGATCATTGGGATCCTCGGAATGAGAACTTCCTCACTTTCGAATTTTACATTGAGTATCGTCACGTAAATCTCATTGTTCATCAATAACTTACCATCAAACACATACCGAAGCACAGTTTTGGTTGGTTTATGTTTCGAAGCATGATTACTATGGAGACAACCTCTAGGCGTAAATTGTGCAGTGGTAAGCCAGACACACAAGGAGCTTAAAAATTTCATTGGATAGTTGGTGGATTCATCTTCATTTGTTAGACCGTCTATAGATTTGTATGAATACATTGTTCCAATGATCTCAATCTGATTTATGTAGTTTAGGTCATCTACATCCTTATTCCTATCCGCTATAATTGCTCACTCACTCAACCATTCATTATTTTTGTAGTTAGTAATGATGTGTGGGAATACTTTGTTAATAACTTCATCTTTCGATGAGACAAAGTTACACAAGTTCTCAAAGAATGAAATCAATCCGTTCGATTCGACCATTACCTATAATCAGGAATTGCTCAAAGAAATCTTCAGCAAATGTATCATTAAGCAATGCAGCTCTCATCGTTGTGGTCAGCGGAAGTTTCTTCACATAGTGCCATAGATTTGATGATTTGAGGCAAGCGTTTATTTCGTCAGCAGACGTTGATTTTGGAATTACTGGCAGTGTTTGGCGGAGATCGTCAGCCAGTAAAATTATTGCGCTTCCAAAATATCTCGAATCGTTGCGTAGATCTTTCAATGTTCGGTTAAGTGCATTCGTCCGTAAATAGAAGCGTTCATCATTTTTTGGATGAACTGTATACATACGACCAAGAGCGTCAGTAGAACATGCTTCCGGATAACCAGGAACCGCATCGCCTTGCTTGCGTCGATCAAAATTCTTCGATGAAGCATTCCAAGTGCAATGGCGTGGCATCTCCGAGTTACGCAAAGTTCGTGCAAACGGATCGCTTTGGCAGATCGCAGAGAAACTGGTCAGTGTTGTCGCTGGAGATGTTTCAACACGTTGAAAAGCATTCGAAGTCGTCAAATATATTTATGGTTATCAAATGTTCAACCCTACTCCACCATAGACAGAATTACGTTAGCTGTCATTTGCGTTTTGTTATTCTATGTTTAATAATTGCAAAATTTTCAACCTTACTTAACCATAGACAAAATTACGTTTAGCAGTCATTTGCGTTTTGTTATTCCATATTAGATGTGATTTTGTTATACCACGTATTATAGTTACTTGTCACTTCACACAGGAACGCGATGGAACGGGATAGAAGGTATCCTGTGTCCGCCTCCTGGTTCTAAGCTACACCCCCACCAATTCGGTCCAGCCGTTCTTGAGTTATAAATAGTGTAACTAACACGAGATTTTCTATTATAGATTGTTCAGTTTGACTTCATTGCAGTCGTCAAGTTTAAATGTCTTTTTGAAAATAACGATGAGCTCTGATTTGTTTGGATTTAAGAGCAACTCATATTGATGGATACAAAAGGGCAACTAACATACAATTGAATATCATCGGCATAAACAAGAATATTGCAATGTTTTAGTACGTTTGGAAGATCATTGACTTATAGTACAAACAAAAGTGGGCCAAAAATAGAACCTTGGGGAACATCCTTAGTTATAGGCAAATAGCTGTATAAGTTGTGACTTGCACATATAGCTTGCTTACGACCACTAAGGTATGATTTTATTAGACTCAATACTGGCGCTGAAAAAATTTTTAAGTTTCAAGTCAAATAGTCCGTGATCAAAAGTGACGAAAGTTTTCGAATGGTCCAGAAGCGTTAAAAAAGTTACGAGGTTGTTCTCAATGTTTAGTCTGATATCAGTTCTAGTGCACATCCTTTTTGATCGGAAACCAAAGCGTTGCGGCTCAGGAAAGAGTTCTCGCTCCAGCACTTTTGACGGAAAAGGTGAAATTGCGATAGGTCTATAATCTTCTTTGGATTTTTTAATTGGAATAACCTTAGCCAACTGCCAACATTTCAATCCCATTTTGCTGTTTCCACTCTGCACATCTTCGGTTCCGATGCTTAGGATCGTTGTCTTTTTGTAAAATCCATAGTTGGCTAATTGTTGGCTAATTCTTGCATACATTTTTGCAGTTAACGGTAGTAATCCTTTCAGGTAAATTTTATTAATCAAAACTGCATTCGAATTGGAAGTAAACACAAAACAATGGACAAATCCGCTTTTGCAGGACCATTTAGTGGTATTTAAATTTATTTTTGATTTTGCCGGTCTATTAAACAGACTGTATGAATTTTTTCAATATACAAAAAACATATACTATGTTTTTGCATTAATAAATTGAGACATTGTGAATTAAAACTTTCAACCAAATCTTTTCGGTAACACATTTTGTTTGCAGTGCTTGTACAGTAGAAACTCGATATTGCCTCCTGCGATGTAATTTTATTCGTATTTAGCATCATGTCGTTAGTTCCTTCTGTTAAAACGTTCTTCAAACAAAGCTAAAGCCATCCAACTTTTTGCCTTTGTAGACGACGCGGATTCACCGATTTCAAAATAACTTACAATTTCCAGCAGCATTTGTACAAGCAAGGAACGTTATTCTCTCCTTACTGATCTTGTGCCCCGGAGCAGAGGTTTCTTTTGACCGCACAAGAATTTTATCGGGTAAGAGCTTCCAAATGAACAACGCCCTTTTAATTTTTGGAAAGTCAGAAATTTTAAGAGTTCTCTTTTTACCGGACCCGCATGCAGATCGCGTAACAAACTTCTTTATAGACTGAACTTCTGTTTTTATTACGAGTTAATGTTGTTCTATGCCCGTGAAAGTTTTTAGGTAATGAATTAATGGAAACTCCCGCTTTTAATTTGTTCAGAATGTCAGCTTTTTCTTGTAAGCGGCGTTAATTTTCGCTTTGCTATTATGAGACCACATCATGCAAAAGTTAACGTGAAACTGTCATTTCGTCAGCAAAGGAATCAGACGGTATTTGCCCTAAACTCATTCAATTCAAAAAATGTCATTACCAGACTGACTTCGACGGTACTTCTCCGAGCTTTATTTTCAAAAATACAAAGTAAAAAGAGCAAAGAGAAAGACAAAAGGCAAGTATCGTAAAAGTTTTCTAATGTAGAGAGTACTGAGTACGCAATGAAAAAAAAAATAAAAATTGTGTCGCAAGTATCGAGTATCGCAAGAATCGAGTTTCTATTGTATTTAGTTATTTGAAGATTTTAACTTGACAAAATTGTTCTAGTAACACTGTACTTAGGTAAACATAAAGTTGTAAAGAGCTGAATGAAGAGTATAAAGAGATAGCAAAGTAGAAGAGAGTTTTAGCATGCTCTCAAAAACATAACTTCTCTTTAATGGGACTGATGTGTAGTTACAAGGAACTGTGTGTCAAGTAAATATTGAGAGTATGTTGGTATATATTTGAATTAGCATCTATTCGCGTGATTATGTATGCGATGAGGTGTAGGTGTGTTGCCATTGATGTTGCCTTTAGGAACGCACTGAATCGAAGAACAAATGATCTTGTGTGCTCAATCCCAACCTGCTTTTCACAGCCCAGCGTAACAGCACCGACGTTTGGATGGCTTATTAGTTGTCTGTAAGGTTGTGTGCCCGTCCATCCGCCTGTCTATGTATCTGCCAGTCATACCTCTACTTTTTATTGTAGTTGTGTTTCATTGAATTCACGTTGGTGTTGTTGGTTTTCTTTCTGTTGTATTTTTGCTACCGCTGTGCTTCATACGTGCGCCCATGCTTGAAATCGTCTCTGCTCTAGCTACAGTAAGCAAACATTTCAAACACAAGTTGTTTGCGCTTGCATCCATGCTCAACTTCCTGATATTCAGTACGACTGTAACACAAGAATGGGGCGCACGCACGCGCTTAATTCGTCCACTTTTGTCACACATATTTACACAAATGTACATACTTAACTACAAACACACTCATAAAATTAATATGTTGCGATTTAATTAAATTTCCACATACACATGTCTTGTTTTGCACTAAAGATTGTGACGAGTTTCTTTGTGTTGTTTATTCTGCCATGTTACATTTGAAAAAACTATAATAAATAAATACAAAAAAAACCTAAATAATCTATTACCTAATTATCTATCTGCATATCTTTTTTCGAGTAAAAAATATGTGTGTGAACTAAATGGAAGTACTAAAACAAGCATAAACGTAACCACAACTCTAAACACCGACGGCAAATCACTTAATATATATATGTGCATTCTCTAGATATTAAATAACTAATTGGCTAAATAGGAATAGTGAAAGTAAATTAATTTTATGACAATGGTTTTAATCAATAAAAATGGCTATTCGTGCTTGTGAAGAATAAATATACATAAATACATTGTGAGAGATTTCTATGGCTAACTGTCGATAATTGTAGCGACTTGAAAAGATCGGTTGGATTATAATGTGCAAAAATATTTGATGCCTCATATCAACGATTAGTGGCCGATACGTGCTTGCATATTTGTATAGCAATATTCAATAATAACAACGAAATCTACATATATAAAATGTATATACTTATGTATACATAAATAACTAGATTAGAAAAAAAGTAAAGACAGGCACATAAGTCGCATGATTACATTAAAAAAGGAATGGATGCCTACACAATACCAACATATTTTCCATTAGCGTAAGTAATTCCTGTTGTTTTTTACCAACAGTAACATACATAAATATTTTACAATCCACCGAAGCTAAATAATGTTATACTCGTATACTAATATATGGTTAAATTTCACGTAATTTATGGTATATCGTATGTTTGGTAAATGAATAAGACTGTGCTGGATGATTATAGTACTGGTTTACATAGATCAGAAAAATAGGCAACTGTAAAATCTGGTCGATGATTTATTTTTCTTATAACTCTGTAACCGTATGTCGATTTGGGTCAGGCACCAAAAAATTTTGTCAATTGACTCTCTCCTTCCCTGGACTGATTTCGCCTGATACATTCCCAATTTTTGGCCGATTAATCGGCCGACGGGCAAAGAATTAGCCGATGTCGATTTCTTAGAAGGACGGCCGCGGAAGAGAGAAGGGAAGTGGTCTCCTGTACTGGCGACACGCTTAGCGCTTCTGATTCGTATTTCCAATCTTAAATCAATTTTTGACAGTTGCTTCATTTGTTTTCTTCTTTTGTGGGAGAAAGTTCTAAGTTATGTGTTGGTTTTCAATCAAACGGAAGATAACAACGATGACAAACATCGGAACGCTGCTTAGGAAATGCACGATTATTTTTGCTAGTAAAGTATTTATAACTTAAAATAGTTATGGGACATGTTTATGGGGAAAAACTTTTCTAGATACTCAAGTTAATGATTTATATATGAAGTATTAATAACAATTTTTTTATTCAACTATTAAAATTTATATATATATATGTAAATAAAAAAACATCAAATTATATATTATTTAACCAGTTTGCATTCTTCATTGAAATATTTAAGAATCTGCTTACGAACGTTCTCCGCTTTATATGTTAGCGGGTTTTAGAATATATTCGAACCAAAAGATGCTAAAGTAGTAAACGTCAAAATGTTGCTGATAACATGAAAAGAGAATTTCCAGTGTCTCCCTTCCAGATGTCTCCGTGCGTAAATCGACACATGGCAAACAAAGATAAAAAGGCACTGGAAGGATTCAATACAACTATTATGAACATTATCTACGCCCATTTTCACGGTAGATGTAGAAGGCAATGGAATGATGATCATATATAAATAATTAACTTAAAATCAACTTGAGTATCTAGAAATAAGGGGAAAAATGAGAATTCAACATAAACATGCCTCATAAGGTTTTTAAATTATACCAACTTTACTAGCAAAAATAATCCTGCATTTCCCAATCAGCTCTGTGATGTTTGTCATCGGTGATTTCTTCCGTTTGATTGAAAACCAACACAGAACTCAGAACTTTCTCCCACAAAAGAAGAAAACAAATGAAGCTGCTGTCAAAAATTGCTTTAAGATTGGAAATACGAATCAGAAGAGAAAAGCGTGTCGCCAGTACGGGAGACAAATTCCCTTCTCTCTTCCGCGTCCGTCCTTCTCCGCCGAACAAAAGGTTTCCTTACCAAATGTTTCCCTGTGTAAATGGGCACCATCTACGCTATGTAAAAGTACGGACTTTATGAGAATTTGTCTAGTGTGTCTGCTTGCCCACTGACTGTCGAGGCTGCCATTTTTGATTTCTGGGCGAATCTATACAAGGTGATAGGGCTACCTTTGTTGTTTCCAAAGCGAATCTATACAAGATTTTTTTTGTTTTAACACTTTTGTAGTTTGAATATCAAAGTTTCAATCAGAATATAAGAAAATAATCAAAGCAACAAAAATCACTTTGACATTCAAACTAACAAAACGAAAAAAGAACAAACCTTGATTAGTTTCTAAGTAGAGAGGTTAGAAATTAGAAGTCCCAACAGTAATGGTTGTTCCAATACACAGATACTCTTTGTGTGTTGCGAAGATATACTTTCTTGGTTTTGTCTTGGTTCACTGCTAGACTGACCACTACTGTTTTCTTCTCTAAACTGAAGAAATTTCTGTTACTTCGATACTTTTTTGGAGAATGGTTCAATTGAAGAAATCGCACGAGAGTGAATTGCTTTGTCTAAAAGCTCGTTTTGTTTCAAAAAACATAGCTTTCGACTATCCTTCTTAATTTTCTGCGTGTTCAATGGGTCCTTATTGGCAGCTATTCTTCATACTATGAAAAAGCGTCTTAAAATCCGTGAAAAGGCATTTGATGATTTTGCGGAGAAGTACTTCTAACCAAAAATTTTTCGAACTTGCTGAAATTTATTAGTAAATTAACATGTTAATCTTGTCCTTAGTCAGCTGCCTCTTTTAACTAGCTTCCCATACAGGTGTCAGAGTGTGTGTACATCACACATTGCAAAATTTTTTACCAACACTCATACATTTTCTAACAAACCAAACAAATTTTATAAATTTATTTGTTTCGTGGCGTTAAAATACATATGTTATTGCGAGAACTTCAATGTCACTTAGCAGTCGCTTCAACATAACTTAATTGCTCTTTTCTTTCACTAATTATACTACACAACAGTATGCGGGAGTAACGAAAGTAAGCTCGCTATATATGCTAACTACACGAAATTTAGGGTTTTTTTCGCCCAAATTTCCAATAATTGTGGTTAAGATATCATTAGAGTGGTCTTAGAAAGTGCGTTCAGGAAATATATTGTATTATTCACCGAATTCGTAGAAATCAGCATTAAGAGTGTGCCAAAATTAAATTTTTTCAGTCTTTATCAACAGTATATTATACATATGAAGACAAACAATATATTTATTATCATTCTACAAAAAGATTATGCGTGGCTTGTTCAATAATCAGCTTTAAAAATATTTTAGTATTAACATATATACATATGTATTATTTAGTTACACCCGACTACGCCTTGCCGATCTATCTGATTAAATAAAAAAATTAAAGAAGAAATTAAGCGTTTCTTATACATTTGTTTGATTCCACAATTTTGGAGTATAGTATGCAATATTATTGGTTTTTCTACTGTTTGCGCAAATATACCAGGTGTGCTATTTATATAACTGACATAACATGGGGAAAATAAGCATTGGTAGTTGAAATTGGTCTTTTTATTCAAAATATTGGTCTTATTATTCAAAATATTATCCACGATGATCAATACAATTTTGCATTCGTTTGAACCAATTTTCGAAATTTATCGGGATTTCCCAATAAATACAAGGTAATCTCGGGATCTCCGCGATTGAAAAGCACTAGAGGCTATCTGGTTTACCGACAGTAGAACATGAAAAAAATTAAATAATTTTCTATGAGAGAAGCAATTCATGTGGAGGCCCAAACCTCAAAGGGTTGACAGAACTTTTTTGATGGTAATTGTAAACGTTAATAGAATTTGGTCTTTGTAAAGTCTTGCTATGATGGTTGCGTCTTTGTTATTAATTAATTTTTTTAATGCAAGATTTATATATATAAATACATATAATATGTATTGTATATAGTTCCTCTTGCTTATTTCGTAATCTTTTCGATAATCCGGATTTCGATACTCCATATCTTTATAAATACAGTCACACAGAAAGCTTCACATACTCCTCATCTTACATTAATAATGCGTTCAGAAGATAATTAGTTTTATATAAAAAAAAAAAGAAAAATATTTATTCCGATAATAAAATTTAGAACTAAATACAATATTATTTTTAAATTACATAAAAAATTTAAATAAATGCGTTTACAGTACAGAAAAGTATACGTACTCTGTAAAAAAAGTACCATAATTTAATTATTAGTATCAAGTTGGGCCTCCCTCTGCTCTGCTATTGTCCTTAACATGATTTTGCATGAAAAAATCTAGTGTTTTTGTTGTATCGGGTGTTATTTGGTTAAATTCGTTCTTCAGAGCATACCTTAGTTCCGGCTTTTTAGTATAAGTTCTTTTGCGTATCCGGCGGTATAATTTGCCCCATAATTGTTCCATAGGGTTTATTATCGGACATTGCAGAGATAAACGGAGTTGTTTTTGCACATTATAAGGCAACCATTCCTGTACTATATGGGAGGCGTGCTTCGTTGTTGGTAATACATCCTCCACTTAGATGTGACCTCGAGCCGTTTCTTTTGATTAACCTCGCTTATAATTAATTTTTTTCTTGACACTCAGGTATTATTACAACTGTTGTTTTCGGATTCTTTGAAATTTTGAGCGGACGACTATTTCTAGGTCCCGACCAGGTCTAGATTAATAACAACTTTGCGTGAAAAAAGTTTTTTAATATTGCTTACACTGTTGTTTTAGCACGACCAAAAGTTTTAACGATACAATTTAAGGAATTTTTCTCTTTTCTTAAACTCATTATTTGCTTTCGCACTTCAACGCGAATTTCCATTTTTATTTGCACCAATAATATATTTTAGATAACCTAGATAACTTCGTTAATCGAAACACAACTGAAGACTAATAGAATCTCCACCATATTAGAACAAAGTAGAGTTTGTTCAGGCTAAGTAAATTTCGTTTTTCAGTTGATCAAGTGTAGGGCGTATATCTATATCCATACTATAAATAAATTGTTGCACGACAAATAATCTCGTACATACTTAGTATATTAGATACTTAGTATCTCGCCATAGGTGCTTGGTAAGAGGTGAAGAGGTAAGCTTTTGTATGCAGAAAGTCAGTTATTTATTTCTTTCAAAAACTTCGAAAACTGTTCAATATAAAAAGAACTTTTTGTCCGTAATATTTTCTATAGAAATATACTGCACCATGAAAATCGACGCTCTGTGAAAAGTGTTCATCGCGCGCTCAGGTCAACTTATGGTGTACAGAACCGTCCTACGTTTATGGTTTAATGGCTACGTTAATAAGCAAATTGACGTATTTGAGCTGAAGAGCAACCCGAAGCCATTCAAGAACAATCATTACATCCATTGAAAACAACCGCTTGGTTCGGCCTATAGGCTGGAGAAGCCATCGGCCCTTATTTCTTCAAAGACGAGGTTGGCGCCAGTGTAACAGTGAATGGCGAACGCTATCGACTTATAAACGACTTTTTGGTGCCGGAAATTGATGCCCGTGATCTCCGCATCATCCAACAAGACGACGCTACTTGTCATACAGTCCGTGAAACAAGGTATTGACTGCATCGTCGTTTCGGTGATTAATTTATCTCTTGTCTCGAACCAGTGGATTTGTCACCAAAATCGGGTGATATCACACCTTTGGACTTTTATTTGTGGGGTTATGTGAATTTTTCAATAAGTGCTTTGTAGATAAACCAGGCATTGGAAGCTACCATTTCTAAAGTTATTCAAGAGATTCCGACCGAAGTCCTCCAGCGAGTCATTCAAAATTTACACACTGGTAGTTGGGGCGTTCCATGAAAGTAGTACCAGTTGGTCCTTCAATTTTCTTTATACTTTGGAATTTTGTTGTGTTTGTGACTCTTTGGAAGCATGCCAAAGGGTTTTGCAAAATTTCAATTATTTTGCAAGTTATTGTTTATTGAATTTTTATGCTAAATTTTTTTCGATAATTTTTATCTTGAAATATTATATTAGTGATACAAAAAAAAGTTGTTTATAAAAATTATAGGGAAAAAGTTGAATTTTCATAATATATTTTTTAAAAAATAAAAAAAATAATTTTTAGCTAATTTGTTTAAACAATAATTTTTTATTGTTGTTTTTTTACTCGAAGTACATTGTGGAATTTTATAAAAAAAATGTTTTATCAAAGTTTGAACCCTTCTTAAAAGATACTGCAAATTATAGAGATGGGTTTTTTTTTGTTCTCGAGAAATTAATTTTTGAATTTTACACTGCATGGCTCGGCCTAGTAGCCGCGCGCGGCAGCTCCCGCAGCATGCTTTATTCTTTACCAATACAGTATAAAGAACACAGTTTTACATCATATTTTTTTTAATATTATTCCAACTTACTAAATTAACATTTTTTATTAAATAAATACCGTTTTCCACACCACCCTGGAGGTACAGTACGTCAAGTGCGTTTTTAAAAAAAATGTAAAAAAAAGGTGGTATCCCCAGTAGGCCTAATCCACCATTCCCTTTCTCTATATTATAAAATAGAATAATACATAACATAAGTTGTAAACATTTTTTCAATATAATCAAAAAAATTTTTTGTGTTCTTTTTAGAATTTTAGAATTGATAAGAATTATTATGAAATATTAAATACGGAAGATAAACTATCATTGAAGTTAGACATTTTTTTACATTTAATTTTTTCATTTTCAACTGGAATAAAAGAATGAAAACCACGTGTGCCACTGATTGTTTTGCATGTTAAAAATCGTTTACTTAAGAACTTTTTTATATCTTCAAGAGCTTCATTGGAACAAAAGTCAAATGTAATTGAATCAAATTTGTTTTTAACTATGTTAAAAAATGCTCCAGGAGTTGCTATTGGTACAGTATCAGGTCTTCGTAGACTTTCTCCCCTAACGTACCTTTTTATTGTACCACCAATTCCATCACAAGCATTTTTTCCATGAGACGTTGCAAAAAAGTGCCATTCTGCTTCTATATTAAAATCTTGAAAATGATAGACTAAATTGATAAAATTTTTTCTGTTTTTATACTGTGATGCTGCACCATCGGAGAAATAATAAATTTTTTTTATTTTGTCTGATCCATAATTCTCTTTAATAAAAGAAATTAATCTTGATTGAAAAAGATAAACGGCTTCCGTACTATGCTCAGTACTTTCTGAAATTAAAACAAAACTTTCAAATTTCAAACTATTATTATGATCTCGCTCAGGTCGATAAATCACAAAAGGATGAATAGTTGTTTGGCTGTTATTCCAATGATGACTCTGTATTGCATTTTGTATTAAAAATGTAAAATTTTCAGAAAAATCCCTAATTACAATTAATTCCCCTTCTTTCAAATTTGTTTTTGTCTGTTCATACTTTCATTCGATTTAATTCAATGTTTCAGAGATTTCACCGTGTGACAGTAAAGTTGCATATGCACGTGAAACTATTGATATTACTTATATAGAAGTGGTAATGCTGAATACTCAGTATTTCATTTCCTCATCCACATAATTTTTTAATAGATTTGAAATTGCTAAAGGACCAAATTTTCAAAAAATGGTATCATAACACGCACAGTGTTATAGTAGGTATACATTTACAAAATTCGACTTTAAGTAAATGAAAATTACCATTTTTTCAATTACCAATTTATATTTTCTGAAATAATGAACAGAAATATCTATCAAACTGAGGCGTACAAATCGATGCGCTCATATTCATGGAATTATTTAAATCAAATATGATCATATGGTTCATGTGTGAGTGTCTTGCCTTGTAATATTAAAAAAACAGAAATTGTGTTCTAGGATTTGAAGGATTCCTAATATCTACACTTCAAATAGTTGGTATTTCTTCACTTTAAAACCATAATTTTAAACAACCAGCCGGCGAATTAGACATTCGTTAAAATATTTAATTTTTTCAATTGGTGAGTAACCCGAAAGTTTTGAACAAACTCAGACGCATAAAAACACATCCGAGAGAAGCGAAATTTATGTTTAACTTATGAAAGTTTTGAAAATTTTGCAAGTAACTTGGCGCATGTCCAAGTCATTCCGCAAAGTAGCTTATTTGAAAGTTAAGCAGACGTTTAAATGCATGACCCCCACGCAATACCAAATAAGGCTTGTCACTAATTCGCGATTAACTGTGCAATCAAATATGCATGTATATATATAATTAGCGCGTACACCCTTTTTGGGTGTTTGGCCGAGCTCCTCCTCCTATTTGTGGTATGCGTCTTGATGTTTTTCCACAAATGGAGGGACCTACAGAAATACACTCGGAGGTTTGCCATTGCCTGCCAAGGGGCGACCGCTATTAGAAAAACGTTTTTCTTAATTGTGGTGTTTTCACCGAGATTCAAACCAACGTTCTCTCTGTGAATTCCGAATGAGAGTCACGCACCAACCCATTCGGCTACGGCGGCCGAATACGGCAAATATGCATACATATAATTAAAACGTTAAGAGTTTGCTCAGAACCGTACAGTTATAAATTTTAAGCGCTGAATATACCTACAACGAGAGAAGTATTCGAATAAGATATCAGCTTAGATAAATGTAGTAAGCAATAAAATGGTATAAATATGTACATGTATTATTCGCATAAATGAGTATTGCGACAGTTATTAGGAGAAATTGTTTTTTTTATATATGGAGTCATGCAGTTTAATATACTCGTTTTATTTCCTTCTGCTTCGATTTATTTCATTTCGTGGTGGTAGGATCTTTTTTCTTTGCCCTTATTTTAGAACTCTGTAACTCTCTACTGGTCTCACAAAGCACCCAACTGTCAAAAACCAGTGTAATATACAATATATCCAGATACAATATATCTAATATCAAGAGCGTGCTTAAATTATGGAGGAAACACTTCTCGAACTTAAATAGTTAAATAGTGACTTGTTAAAATATAGCCAGGGTAAAGCCCGAACCATAAGAAGGGTGATTCTGCAATATTTCCAATGTCTTGGAAAAGATACATGAAAGGAGAATCTTGTCGATTTTAAAACTGCGTTCGACAGCATGAACAGGAGTTAATCGCTCAGGCACCATATTTTATAAGAGCGTACAATTGTTGGGCTATGCCGATGATATTGACATCATCGGCCTTAACGGTTAGTTCTGTCTTTTCAAAACTGTAAGGCAAACTAAGAGGCAAAACGAATGGGTCTGGTGGTGAACGAGGACAAAACCAAGTACATCAAACAAACAGTCGACGCACTCGCGTATCAGCACCAACGTCACTGTTGACAGTTATGATTTCGAGGATGTGAGATACTCCGTTTATCTAGGAAGTAGCATTAACACCGATAACAATGTTAGCTTGGAAATCCAGCGGAGAATCTCTCTTGGCACTTTCGACTAAGTAGGCAATTGAGTAGTCCTCTCTCGACGAACAAAACTAACACTCCACAAGGCTCTCATCACGTCCTAACGAATGGCGCAGAGACTTGGAACATGACAAGATTCGATGAGGCGTCACTTGGAGTGTTTGAGAAAAAAATTCTGCGGAAGATTTTTGGACTTTTGCACGTTAGCGTAGTCGTGTATAATAGGCGATGAAACAACGAGCTGTATGAGCTTTATGAATAAAGGTCCCGCAGCTTCATTAGCTAGGTCATGTCGTCTGAGTGGATACAAACGCTTCGGCTCAGAAAATATTTGATGCGGTAACAGCAGGTGGTAGCAGAGGAATAGGAAGGCCTTCTCGACGTTGGAGAGATCAGGTGGAGAAGGATCAACCGGCGCCGGTTATCATTAGAAGAGAATGACAGGCGCGCTTTGGTAAATTCAGCCAAAATTACGTAAGCGTTAGAATGTATGTCGTCAGTATATTATTTTCTTGTTCAAATGGTAGTTAAACAGTGCTTTTGGCAGTCTCATCTACAATTTCGTTTTCTGTTTTCCGTGTAACCAATAGATGTGCAGTCGTCTGTCTACGGCCAGTCTTTCTATGGCTTCCCTGCTCGTAAGAGCTGAAATTTCATATGAGAGAGATGAAATTTCATGAGTTTATTGCCTTTCTCGCCGCTTAACTATCAACGTATATATATTTTTAGTTTAAAGTTGCTCGATGTATATATGTAAATAAGTCAGACGTATTAGAACTAGGTTTCATGTCTTTTTTCCACTCTTCTTCTTCTATTGTTGTTCGGGATCTCTTCAGTCTGTTGGAATTTCGGAGTCGTATAATCCGTATAGAAGACGCAATGCATGTTCCGGGTTCACCGTGCGCGGTGTTAACTCTTTCGCCTTTGGTATCGACTGTACACAGCTGTGATTTGCTATTTCGAGTTCAGTACCTTCCCATAGGCCTTCAAGCTTCTTCACACCTTCTTTAACCCATGTGAGAGAAGGGTCATCCTTACATTTTATAATTTTGAAGCCGTTGAACCATTCTGGTCCATAGACAGTCCGCGGCCCTTTCCAACTTCCTCTTCCCCGTGCCAGTCGTTACGCTTCAGCTTCCGTTAGATTAGTCATGCCACTAAACCGGTCACAGATTTTTGCCGCAGTCTTGTAACGCGCTTTTGCTTGCATACCCTCCTTACTTAGCTTAGCTTAAGGTCCTTTCTTGCCTGCAAAAAGAGGAAAGTGCTTCTTTTATGTAAGAATCTCTAAATCGGCTACTCAAAGTTTTATATAATTTATCAAGCTTAAAAAAATTGCATTTACTTATGTATTTAAGAAAAGAATTGCGGTGTCTATCACGGCCACCACACGGCCGCCGAGGCCGAATGGGCTGGTGCATGGCAGTCAGAATTTAGAGAGAATCTCCATGAAGCAATAAATGAAGAAAAAGTTTTTCTAATAGCAGTCGCCTCTTAGCAGTCAATGGCAAACCTCCAAGTGTATCTCTGCCATTAAAAAGCTCCTCATAAAAAATATCTGCCGTTCGGAATCGGCTTAAAAACATCAAGACATACAACACAAATAGGAAGAGGAGCTCGGCCGAAAAAGGGTGTAAGCGTATATATATTTATATACAATACATGTATCCTAATATATAGGTGCGCAACTAAGTTTTCGCTGTTTTTTCTTTTTTGATGAAAATACAACTTTATTCTGAAAAAATGGTTACAAGTGAATCATTGAAAGTATTGCCCATCGCTGGCTACTACTTTTTCCCATCTTTCTGGTAGATCTCGTATACCGTCGCGGTAAAACTGCTCATCTTTTGAAGCTATCCACAGATCAAGCCAGTTTTTGATGTCTTCATATGAATGAAACTGCTGGTCAGCTAGATCATGTGCCATCGATCGGAACAGGTGATAATCGGACGACGCAATATCTGGAGAATATATCGGGTGGGGTAGGTTTTCCCATTTCAGTGTTTCCAGGTAGGTTTTAACGGCTTTGGTAACGTGAGGCCGAGCGTTGTCGTGCTGTAAAATCACTTTTTCATGCCTCTCCGCGTATCGCGGCCACTTCTCGCGCAGTGCTCGGCTCAATCGAATCAATTGAAGTCGATAGCGACCCCCAGTGATGGCTTTGCTTGGTTTTAACAGTTCATAATAAATAACACCAACTTGGCCCCACCAAATACATAGCATAACCTTCGCAGCGTGAATACTCGGCCGGGGCGACGACGTAGAAGCATGACCGGACAGTCCCCATGACTTTCTTTTGTTTAGATTGCTGTAATGAATCCATTTTTCATCAACCGTCACGATGCGATGAAGAAAACCCTTCATTTTTTGCCGCTGGAGCAGTTGTTCACAGGCGAAAAAACGACGTTCAACATCCCTTGGTTTTAACTCATAACCCTGTTTCTGAATCACTCTCAAAGCAAGCAATCGCTTGGAAATGTATTGGTGGGTAACTCCTAATACTGAAGCAAGCTCTTTTTGCGTTTGCACGGATCCTCATTGAGCAATGCCTGTAATTCAGCGTCTTCGAAGCGCCTTCCTTCACGCGGACGGTCGTCCACATTAAAACCACCGTCTTTGAAACGACGGAACCAATATCAGTATGTTGTTTCACTTAAAGTAGCATCTCCATAAACTTTTTGTAGCTCTCGATGCGCTTCAGCCGCCGTTTTTTTTTTTCGAATGAAAGAGGAAAAACCACACTTCTCGCAAATGACGATTATTCGGCACAAAATCAGATATTTTCACAAAACCAAAAGTATATGATACCAAAACAAAATCACTAATGTGTCGAAGCAGTTTGTTTACCATGTGTCTAAGCTTGGTTTATTACGTTTAGGTTATGTTAGAATCGACTAGCACATACTGCTGGCGGCATCTATTGGCAAACAGCGGAAACTTAGTTATAATATAATTATAATATATCACGGCCACCATAAGGAATGTCCTGAAAAACTGCCTCTGCCGGAGCCATGTATATTTGCCATTAAAATTTGTTTTCCTTGTTTTTTAACATGTGTTTTAAAATGTTATATTTAATAGTAGTTTCGGCGAAGAGAAATATTTATAATCGTCTAATTTCCACGCCATCAGTGTAGTCTTATCCCTTAATAATAAATTAAAATTTTAGTTTTAATAAAGACCTATAGTCTTTGTCACTAATGTCTTTTAATGGTAACATTACTATTTATTGTTATTTGACTAGGAGGCTGCCATAGCCGAATGGGTTGGTGCGTGATTACCATTCAGAGAGAAGGTTGGTTCGAATCTCGGTGAAACCAAAATTAATAAAAACATTTTTCTAATAGCGGTCGCCCCTCGCAGGAAATGGCAAACCTCCGAGTGTATTTCTGCCATGAAAAAGCTCCTCATAAAAATATCTGCCGTTCGGAGTCGGCTTGAAACTGTAGGTCCCTCCATTTGTGCAACAACAGCAAGACGTACACCACAAATAGGAGGAGAAGCTCGGCCAAACACCCAAAAAGGGTGTGCTCGCCAATTATATATAAAGGGGGATTTTTAAGAGCTATAGGAACGTTTTTCAAAAAACCACACGTAAAATTCAGAAAAATTCATGAAATTTTTATTTAAATCGATAGTATATATAATTAATATTTGAAGATTATTTTATGCAAATGTTGACCGCGACTGCGCTTTAAATGGTACATCCGCTTAGTCCAATTTTGGCATACTCTTTCCAATGTTTCGGTCGGTATCTCACATATAAATGCTTTAATGTTGTCTTCCAATGCGTTAATTGAAGCAGGCTTGTCTGTATTGACATGAGCTTTAACATAGCACCACAAAAAGTAATCTAAAGGCGTTATATCGCACGATCTGGGTGGCCAATTGGCAGATCCCGAACGTGAAATAAAATTTTCACCGAACTCGCCTCTCAACAAGTTCATTGTTACGAGTGCTGTGTGGCATGTGGCACCGTCTTGCTGAACCCACATGTCATGCAAGTCAAGCTCTGGCATTTTGTGCAAAAAAAAGTTCGATATCATTTCACGGTAGCGCTCACCATTCACAGTTACGTTACGATTCGTAGCATCTTTGAAGAAGTACGGTCCAATGATACCTCCAGCCCATAAACCGCACCAAACTGTGATCTTTTCTGGATACATTGGCAGCTCTTGCAATTCTTCTGGCTGATCTTCACTCCAAAATCGAAAATTCCGCTTATTTACGTACCCATTGATCCAAAAATGAGCTTCATTGCTGAACACAATTTTTCGACTTTAAACTTTCTTAACAGAACACGCCTTTTTATAATAAAATTCAATGATTTGCACGCATTGTTCATTTGTAAGACGATTCATGGTTAAATTATAGACCAAACTGAAGATGTTTAACAGCGAAACAAAACACGAAACGTGAGCAGCTGTTTAAACCAACTCTTTAAAAAGATAAGAGCTAAAAAATCACCCTTTATATATATAAAAAAATAATTAAAGAAACAATTTGAATAAGCACATCAATGCATATTTAGTGGACGTGGTAATGGATCGGAAAAGAAATTGTGACGCTTGTGATGGAATTTTTTCTGATTTTGACAGCAAATTGCTTGAGACTAATCGTGACAGTATTACTGGTCCTCGTTTAACATATGTATGTAGATGGGACCACTGCACTATAACTTTACTGCATTACAAATAGCAGTAATCAGTAATATCACTACATTTTATAAAACAAAGTCGCTTTTTCTGTCCCTATGTCCTCTTGAATGCTTAAATCTTTAAAACTACGCAACGGATTTTGATGCGGTTTTTTTTAAAGATAAATTGATTGAAGAGGAAGGTTTATATCAATATAATGTGAAGAAATATATAAAGGGGGCGTGGCAATCGGTCAAAATGTGGCAAAAAAACATAATTTTTTTGTTTTCACGGCCATAAATCATAAACGAATCAAATAATTAAAATGAAACTTTCTTGAAGTTTAACTTTGAAATATTTACTTTCGTTCTGCATCAAAAAAAATAATTGATGTATTTGTTATTTAACCAAAATTGTTTAAACAAAAGCAGCTCTTTTTCCAAAAAAAGCTGTTTGTGTGTTTGTTCGCTGTCAACCGAATGAAGCAACAGGCGTTAAGCGATAATCTCACCACACCTCATTAATGTTGAATTAATCCGCTCCTTTTGAAAATTGTTGATGCCCACATCAACGTGGAGTTGTGCAATTTAATAAAGCCAACCCAATATGTTACTAAGTACATTAATAAAGGCAGTGATCAAGCCACTTTCAGCATACAATCACTAAATGAAGTGGAAATATATCAGTCTGGACGTTACATCTGCAGCTCTGAAGCTGTATGGAGGATTTTATGATTCGAAGTGCACGACCGGTCTCCCACAATTGTCCACCTTACAGTTCATTTAGAAAATGGACAAAGGGTATATTTCACTGAGAAAAATATACAGGAAGTTATTAATAACCCGCCGGATACAACATTGACAGACAGCATTCTTCAAGTTATGTGCTCAAGATGACTTCGCGAAAACATTGACATATGACAGAGTTCCAAGTTACTATACATGGAACCAGAGTTCTAAAACTTTTCAACGGCGAAAACAAGATACTGCGGTTGATGGTTTCCCCGAAGTAAAAAAAACGGATGCTCTTGGCAGAGTCTATGTGATTCATCCCAACAACAGCGAATGCTCTTATCTGAGAATGTTACTTCATATTGTAAAAGGCCCGACATCCTTTGCTCGCCTAAGAGCTTTACAAGGTGTTGTTTACAATACTTATCAAGCAGCATGCAAAGCTATGGGGCTCTTGGAAGACGATTCTCACTGGAAAAATACATTATCAGAAGCAGCTGTTTGTAGTTCAGCTACATCATTAAGATATTTATTTGCCGTCATAGTAGTGTTTTGTCAAGCAACTGATTCTGTTAGTCTATGGAATAAATTTCAAGAAAATATGGCCAGTGATATTCTGATTCGGCGACGGCAAGAGTTAAACTCTGTTGATGTACAATATGACCAAAACATATTTGACGAAGAATTATTTGAATTAAACAAAATAGTGCAATTACTTTCGGGTAAAACGATCAAGGATTTTGGGCTGCCGATGCCAGCTAATACTACAAGTCTGATTTAACTAACAGTGCCGAATACACAAGAGAAACATGATAACATAAGTTATAAGACAATACCTTGGTTTAAAGAAAGAGCTATTCTGTCACCAACTAACGAACAAGTAGATAAAGTAAATAACTTGATTATTTCAAAGGTTGATGCGCCGACGAAAATATACTACTCGGTCGATACTGTTCTCGATTTGGAAGAAGCTCTTCATTTTCCTACAGAATTTCTAAATTCTTTGAACCCGTCTGGACTCCCTCTTCACAAAATGGAGCTGAAAATAGGTTGTCCTGTTATTTTATTAAGAAACCTAAGTCCACCTAAACTTTGCAATGGCACGCGTTTGCTGGTAAAATCACTGAAAACTTTCATAATAGAGTGCACAATACTCACAGGATGTGGTACCGGAGAAGATGTATTGATTCCCCGAATCCCTCTGATACCATCAGATCTACCATTCCAATTTAAACGCTTACAATTTCCGGTAAAGACATCTTTTGCAATGACCATTAATAAATCTCAGGGTCAAACCTTCAACGTTGCAGGCTTAGATTTGAGTGTTGACTGTTTTTCACATGGCCAACTGTATGTCGCTCTTTCAAGAGTAACCTCTAGAGAAAACATGTTTGTATTGTCTAATGACAAGAAGGCTATGAACGTTGTATATAAAGACATTCTGTAATGTATTAATTGTTTAAAAATAAAATAACTATATATGTAGAAATGCAAAAAGTAAATATGTAAAAGTGTAGGGTATGAGTTTAGATATTCCAAAGATAGCAGGAAATCTTCATGCTACAAAGAAAGGGGAATTGTTTTACTCCAAATTTAACGCGTGCAAGCCACGGGCAGTAATGAATAAGCCAAAACTACTGGATCTATTTTAATCATTTTTTCAGTGAGTGACATAGGGTATATATTTTATACCCGTGAGAAACCGGGCGGGTTTGCTAGTTGTATATAAAACTGATTACTGAAAGAAATTGTAGTAAAAATATTTGATTACTCAAAGAAATTGTTGTAAAAATACTGATAATATTATAATTTGATTTCTATTTGAAATCCATTATATTATCAGTAGATGGTCGTAGTGATCAAACAATTTAAAGCTTATGCTCGTTGTCAAGATGGCATTTCCCATTAATAAATTCTCTTACTGTTTTCTGTTTGTTTCATTCAGTTTTAAGTGAGAGGGTGTTAACAATGGTAGCCACAAAGGATTTCTTTTTCCCCAAACTATTGTAGTATTTACAGGTATTTACAAATCAGTACCCAACCAGTATATTCCATGAATTATTTAAGAAAATGCGAATTTTTTTTTGTTACTCGCTATTAGATTTTCTCTAAACAAGCATTTCAAAATTTGCATCACTGAGTTTTTGCCTTCTGGACCGATTTATAATCCCAGCAAATAAAACAACCGCTCTACGGGTGCCGGTGACTATAATGGGGTATTATATATTATATTATTTGAGAAAAACTTTTTTTATAGCCTGATATTTGTTTAGACAACTTGTTGTTTCATCTTGTTCGGCCAGGTAAAAAGTATTTCCGAGTCAGTGGAACCATCAATGCTGAAATCAGCAAGACGAAAAGGGGTTTTAAGGAGTTTGTGATAATATCCAGCTACCAAAATCTCATTCATTGCCTTCGGCCATTCCTCGCTTAGAAGTTTTCCTCATTATTGATAGATGCTGATTGGTAAAATTGAGAAAATCTTCATCCGCCTCCGACTGGTCAGAACGACCTTCGTTTCATGTATGGTGTTTTCACAACATTTTATTGATCCACCTATCCAATAATAGCCTGCAGGAACCTTGACACTTTTCTAAGAGGCCACCTTAATGGTGCATAGTTCTTCAGCCATCTAAACTCCTAAAATATTGCCTTGAAATATCCAGAAGCGACCGAAAAGAAAGTCAAGAATTCCTTGAATAATTTAGTGTTCCTGATTGTTTACTGATTCTGAGGTCTTTATTGCTACTTATAGGTATATACATTAACAAATATAAATAAATAATGTATACTAAATAACATGCAAAGAGGTGCTAAAATTGGTCCGGATCGAAATTTGTATACCCGCTCACATTTTGGTTAACTTTTATTTGAGCTGCCCGTTAATTTTTGGAAATTCAAACTTTTAAATTTTAGAAATTCAATTCAATGCTTAACAAATAAAAAGTAAGAGTGGTTTTTGTCCGACCTCAGTTAAATCTATGTCTTATCTAAATGAGGTGAAGAGCAATACGTGTACCAAGTTTGGTCGATTTTTATTAAAATGTTGCTTCATCGTATTTCTGCTTTATTTTCTAAGTTTACTACTTTTACCAAATTTGGATAATTGTATAAGTAATAGAGATGTCACGTTTTTTGCTTTATAATTACCGTCATGTGAAGGTGGCCATCTATATACCGATTTCGCCCATTTTAAGCATAAACTTACATTGTATCAAAGTAAGGGTCGGTGCTGAGTTTCACAAAAACTATATGGTGGACGAAAATTTATTATTAACATACCTATAAAAAATGGGCGTGAAATCCATCCGATCTCAACAATATTCATGCCAGATCAAATAATATTAAAGTTGTTTTCTAATAGCGATCGCCACTTGGCAAGCGATGGCTAACCTCAGTGTATATTTCTGCCATAAAAAACATCTGTCGTTCGGAGGCGGAATAAAATTGTTGGTACTACCATTTGTGGAACAACATCAATACGCGCACCACAAATCGGAGGAAGAGCTCGACCAACCACCTAACAAAGGGGGTTCACGTCAATTAAATGTATATACAATATTTAACCCTTTCGCTACTGCTGGGACACTGATATCCCACAGCATTTTCACTTCACGCTGAAACTTGCAATTTTCATAGGAAACTCAACCAAAATGTCCTAATCAGTAGCTGCGAACAATACTTACAATTTACCGTTATCCGCATTCCACACTGTTTCAATCGTGTTTAGTTTTGATCAGTTGTTTGTGACCAGTCGCTAATATTGCATCAAATTTACGCGTAATTTTGGTGAAATAATACGTATTTTTATAAGCAGTGTTAATTTTTCTAAAGAAAAATATTGCCCTTTTACTGGTAAGTACAAATATATATTTTAATAAGAGTTTTGTGAAAAATATTCAGCGAAAATTAATTTTGGGATGCATGTGTCCCAGCAGGGCTTTATATGGGGACATATGTATATGTCCCAGCAGTACGTTGTACATAATGTATCACACAGCTAATTATTTTATTTTTGCAACTTCGTAGACAGCAAAAATGTCGAAATTAAATCGCGATCAAATTAGTGCATTACTTTAAGAAGATGATGATGAATCCATGGAATCAGGAACTGATTTTAGTGACGAAAGTGATGATATTTATAGTCCTGAGTTAGATAAAACCACTGGCAAGGACGATTCTTCCAGCCATTCAGAGGAGACCGGATTGAGTGACGAGAATGGTGGCATAGACGATCAACCTGCACGAGGTGAGGAAGCCTCAGGCACGGTTATTTGGAGCACACCGAATGAGTCGTTTGTTTCAAGAAAATCGGTTAGTAACCACCGCGAATGCAAAATCGCAGTAAATATTGGGCGCCACTCAACCCCCACGAAATTTTTCGCAAATTGTTTCCAAGAAGCATATCTTTGTACATTGCCCAAGCAATATGCCACTCAAGCCAGTGAAACGGGGCATCAAAATGTGGCTTCGCTGCTATTCTTTGACTGGAGACACCTATGACATGAGTATCTATTGTGGAAAAGAAGAATCTGTCCTTGAAAGGACACTCGGCGAACGAGTTGTGAATGATCTTGCAGCAACGATTTCTAACCCTGACGTGACACTTTGCTTTGATCGTTTTTTCACCACTGTTAATCTTATTAACAACATACAATATCCAGCTTTAGGAACATTCATGTCCAACCGGAAGAATGTTCCGAAAATACCAGAAAAATTGCAGCGAAGCGAAGCTATTTTCAAAGTTAATTCGGCGGGTACGAAGTCAAACTAAAACCCTTTAATTAATTTTTTAAATAACTTTCTTGATTGCAGGTAAAGTGGCAGGACGTCAAAGAGGTAATGCTGCTCAGTAACTACCACACTCTGAAATGACCACTGTTAGACGCAAAATGAAAGATGGAACTGAGGCAGAGTTTCCATGCCCTGACATCGTAAAGACGTACCGCGCAACAATGGGCGGTGTGGACTTGGCAGATCAAATGTCGGGATTGTATGATATGAACAGAAAATCAAATATATAGTGGAAAAAAGTATTTTATCGTGGCATGATGATGGCTGCTGTAAACACTTGGGTTATATATTCGGAGCTGAATAGGAAGAAACCTGCCTTATTACCAGTGCTGGTCGAGATTGCTGAGTCGCTAATTGAAAAATATATAAATGATCCCGTCGGTCTGGAAGATCATCGAATAGGTACAAATCAATGACAAATGTGGGGGATCATTTACTCATAGAGCAGTCTAAAAGACGTCGGTGCGTAGCATGCGCCAATCGAAAAGTCGAGAAAAGAACAAAAATTATTTGCCGGGCTTGTAATTTGCCATTCTGTATACAATGTTTCGCTTCATCACATTCATAAAATAAATAAAAGTACAAATCATATGTTATTACCAAAAAAATGTTTCTACTTTCTAGGTGTAGTTTGTACCCTGTTGGGACAAATATATCCCATTTTTAAATACTGTTGGGACACATATGTCCCACCTCAAAATACCGTTATCTACATAAGTTACAAGCTTCATCTAGTTTCTATGCCCATAAAGTACCAATGGGTGCCCAAAAATTCAAAAATATAGTTTGAGCAAATCCCCTGCAAAAGTCGGAGCGAAAGGGTTAAATGATGTGAAGAGAAACGCGTACGAAGTTTAGACAAGTTATACCTATTTTGCCCCAATCGATGTACGCATATACCCAAATCCGGGCGTTACACCGCCCACATTATATGAACACAATTAAAATATCCTTTTTTTAACTAGTACGCGCGGGTATAAGAATAAATGATTTCTTACAAATTTAGCTGTTAGCTTAGCTGTTGATATTTGATACAGATATATTTAAGATATACACATAGCCCATAAAGTTTGCGTATACCTTAGAAATATTTTTCAATTGATTAAAAAGACATAGCAACATATAAATATAGCAACGGGCATGTCTGCATACAGTTTTCGTTATCTTGTTGGAACCAAAAATTTTCATTATAGGCCAAGATTTTCGTTACCCTGTTTCAAATTCCTTATTAAAATGTTCAAATACTCCCATTTATCCATTGTCGATTCAGTTAATTCTAACTGACCCACACCACTTGCCGCCATGCATCCCCACACTATAACTTCACCACTGCCGTGTTTGACTGTACCAACAAGAATTTATTTCTCAAGGGCTATGCCTGATTTGTTCCAAACAATTTGACGATCTCTTATCCCAAAAATACAAAATTTACTTTCGTCTGAAAATTACTTGTTTCCAATACTCGGAGGCTTATTTATATAATTATTAGCAAATTCAATGCGTTTTCTTCTGTTCACAAGTGAAATAAACGGCTTTCTTCGAGCGACTTTGCCAGTATGTCCAGCTTTATGTAAACTTTTACGACAGTTTCCGCACTTTTTTTTTAAATGTTTCGTTAAAGTTTTCAACAATTTTTGCTGATGTTATTCGAAGGTTAACCTCTGCCACTTTGATTATGATGAGCTCTTCTCGGACCGATAGGGTTCTTGGACGCCTAGACCTGGGCTTAGATGTAATCCCGGCTTACTTGTAATCGTTTACTACGCGTTGGACAGAGGAAAACGTTCTCCCAATAGCTTTGCCAATATTTCGGAAACTATTTCCATCTTTTCACAATTTTATAATTATTTTTATTTCTGACGCACTAATTTCTTATATTTTGAAATTTCTAGACCACCGGGCCCCTTTAAGAATGTAATGAAAGAATAAATAAGTGAAATATGTTTCCCGCTATGCATTTATATTGTGTTTTTAATCAATTTAAAAATATTTGTAAGGTGTACGCAGACTTTATGAGCTATGTGTATGTAAGCAAGGATTTTTTGGGATTATGTATAAAAAAACTTTGCGCTTCTAGTGCATCCTCCGTGCATACATAAGTTTTATTTAACAACTTATTTACAAGGCGACCAAAAATTAATCATCCAATTTGGTTTTTGAATAACGTCTCTACTAAATAATTGAAATCTTTACATTACATTAACCTTTCTGTTAAGGGGAAAAAAAAAAGATTCGGCAAGTGGCTGCCACTAGTGTTGATACACATTTGTGCGAGTTTTATCGCATATTCCATAACGTTCGCAAGATTTGCGATAACTTCTCTCATGAACCCGCGACTTCAAGTAGCCCCAAAGAAAGAAGTCTTGTATGATGAAATCGAGCTACCTTACTGGACATGCCAAATCGCCAAAATAGGAGATTAAGCGACCAGGAAATTCTTCTTTCACAATATCCACTCTGTTGCCCCAACTTTTGAAACCACATGTTCACCAAGTACCGCTCATCCAATTTAGTAAAAAGTTTGTTATCATGTCCCTTTAGCGTTCGATAGTAGCAATGAAGGTATTTTCGATGTCATCCTTAAAAATGGACGACCCAGTTACTCCTCCCGCGTGAATGCCGCACCACACAGTGACTAATGGCTGCTCTGGCATCACTCGCGGATTTTCGCTGCCCCAAAAACGAAGATTTCGCTTATTGACGCAACCACTTAAGTGGAAATGCGTTTCATCGCTCATGGTGATTTTCGACATAAGCATTAAAATTCGCTATAGGGGCCGTCTGGTGATAACCAGTTGCGTAGTCCCTCGTCTGGTTGATGTTTCTTCGTTCTCGTGACGTACGACATCATTTGCAAAAATTATAACATCTTTCGATAGAGTGATTAAGTTTGCGCCAACTTAAAGCATTGTCATATTGTTCTTCCGCATGCTCCTACTTTTTTAGCTTTCAATAAATTTTTTTACCACTATTACTTGTGTCTATATCGGGGAAAATATTTTTTCTTAGCAAATCAAAATACAACCCCATATTTTCATGTTTGAAAACTTGTGTTCCGTTTAGATATTTATATTAGAAAATACGTACCTATCCCACTGCTACTTCTACTCCACTCACGTATATATGCATATATGCATCTATATGTATATCCATATCCTACATACAACGTTTCAATGCCCCTTCCTTGTCGATAATGTGGCTGCTGATGTGTAACTCTTATATTCTTTTTACCAGAATTTTTTCAGTTCTATAAAAAAATTAATTAAGATCTTATTTAGCTCTGTGTGCACTAACCCTTCTGTTATTAAGTTATTTACTCTCTTTTGTTGTTGCGAAACCAGTTTTCGTTTATTTCTATAGAAGAGAACAATAGTACAGTTGCGTACAGAAAAAGGTAAACTCTTTGAAAACTATAAATCGTCCCTCGTCTTAATAGTTTTTTATATGTACTTTTAATAGGCCTGCTTGATGATTTGGTTAAATACACTTTGTCAAATGATAATAACACTTTTTGTTGTGTATGTGCATATATGCATGTTATGTAGGTATGTATGTCCCGCAAAGTTAAAAAAAAAATTACATTAGTAATTAAATGAGGGTAAGCAAAATTTTTTGATTTTGTTGCATTATTAAGCAAAAATTTAAGGAACACATGCTTTTGACAAGAAACATAAAATCGCTCATTTGCTGTAAAGTGTCATAATTGAAAAAAAATTTTAGATAAGTATGCAGATATTATACAATATTAACACAATTGCTTCTTTTACCATGCGTAAAAAATGCGTTAACAGTATCTTATTAGTCTATTTAATCTTATTATTAAAAATATGTCTTTACTTTGTCTTTCGAACAGCTTTTTTCGAAATTTTGGGTTTTTGGATTACGACATTCTTGTAGCAAATAAGCGAAATGATTGGTCACGCAGCAAACGCTTATCGCTAGCCAATGGCAAACCTTCGAATGCATTTGTGCCATAAAAAAGCGACTCAATACACATATGTATGTAATTATGTATATACAAGAATATGTATTGTATATGCATATCGAATGGTATTATAAATTCGGATTTCAGGACTTACTATAACAATATGTAAAATAAAAGCTCATAAAACGGAAGTATCCTATAATTTTTAACGTACAGTTGTCTAATTAAAGCGTGACCGGAAAAACAAACTTAGAGTTCTGTTATAAAAAAAATGGATGTTGCTAAATAGGCGTATCCTTTTCGCAATGCACGTTGTGCAATTTGATAGTTCTGGAAGAAATTTAGAATGCGTGCGTTGTTTTTACAAAATGAGTACTGCGTATAAAAACCGATTTGAAGCATTGTTCCTAAGTACACATCCTAAAGATTCAAAAATGTAACAAGTATCTGCAGCAAAATCTTTTGGGAAGTCGAACACGTTCATAAATAAATGGGTGCAATGATATAGTGAAACTAAAAACGTTAACGACTTTCACGAACGGGGCCCAAAAAATACCTCTCCCAAGCAAGATCAGAAGATCATTGATTTGTTTGTTACAAAACTGAGCTTATTGTTGCGTGAAGTTGAAGCAGTTTTAAGGAAAAGTGGTGTTAATGTATCGAAGTACACGATTCGGGGACGTTTACTTGCAGAAGTCCTCAAATTACGGAGCACATTGAAAAAACCGCTGCTCTCATTGTCACACATTGATCGCAGACTTGCATGGGCTAAGGCAAAATGCTGATGCCAACCATATTGAAAATGTTTGGGCAATGAATGAATGAATAATTGGCGCGTACACTTCTGTTAGGTGTTTGGCCGAGCTCCTCCTCCTATTTGTGGTGTGCGTCTTGATGTTGTTCCCAAAATGGAGGGACTCCGACTCCGAACGGCAGATATTTTTATGAGGAGCTTTTTCATGGCAGAAATACACTCGTAGGTTTGCCATTGCCTGCCGAGGGGCGACCGCTATTAGAAAAATGTTTTTATTAATTTTGCTTTCACCGAGATTCGAACTAACGACCTCTCTGTGAATTCCGAATGGTAATCACGCACCAACCCATTCGGCTACGGCGGCCGCAATAGTTAAGCAAAAATTCAAAGGAAAACAAATATGGACGGTCAAACAGTTATCAGGGCAAATTCGCCTGATTTGGTGCCGATTACCTCAACCACTTTAACAGAAATTAACTCAAAGTATGACTTGAAGATGTGAAGCCATTATAGCAATTAGAAGTAACTATACATTTTATTGAATATTTTGCGTATAACAAATATAACAAGCCCACAAGATCCAGTCGTAAAATGTCTTTTTCTAATATCGGTCGACCTCGGCACACAATGACAAATCTTCGAATGTGTTTCTGCCACAAAAAACTCCTTATAAGGAACCATCTGTCGTTCCAATATATACGAGGTGTGTTCAAAAAGTATCGCGGACTTTGTGTTTTTTCAAAAATAACTTTTTTATTCATTAACATCTATTTTGTCCCCCGAAGCACTTCAAAAAATCATTTTTTTATCTTGTTCAGCTCCTCCTTCGATGCCGTCTTCATCTCATCAATCGTAGCGTAGCGTCGTCCTTTCATGGGCCTCTTCAGTTTCGGGAACAAGAAAAAGTGGTGGCTGCGGCATGATTAGTGTGTTGATTTTGGCCAAAAAGTCGCGCACAAGCAACGATGTGTGAACAGAGGCGTTATCGTGATGCAAGAACCAATTTTTGTTCTTCCACAAATCCGGGCGTTTCTGGCGGATTGCTTCGCGCAAATCGCGCATAACTTGCAGGTAATATTCCGCCCGTGCAGTCGAAGCAAACGGTAAGCAAAACTTTTACGTTCGACGGAACTTGGCGCGCTTTTTTCGGTCTTAGTTCGTGCGGCAGCTTACATTGAGATGATTGAGCTTTGATTTCCACGTCAAAACAAAAAACCCACGATTCGTCACCAGTTATGACCCTGTGGAGCAAATTTGGGTCGTCGCAGAGTCCAGAGTCCAACTTCTCATTAGCAATGTTCATGTGTTGCTGCTTTTGGTCGAAATTGAGCAGTTTTGGTACGACTTTTGCGGCGACCTGTCCCATGCCCAAATCATTGAAAAAAATCGAATGGGATGAGCCAATGGATATGTCTAGGTCCTCAGCAACTTCTCTAACGGTGATTCGACGATTGGCCAATACCATTTTCTTCACTTCATCATTTTTTTCGTCTGTTGTTGAAGTGCTCGGGCGTCCGGGCCGCTTTTCATCGTACACATCTTCTCGGCCTTCTGAGAACATTTTGTACCACCGATAAACGTTGCTTTGGTCCAAAGTAGCTTCCTCGCACTTGTTTTCGTTTTTCACACAAAATTTGATACAGGTTCTTTGATAAATCTTTGTGAATAGGTAAAAATCGAATACGAGCCCAAACACGTGCAAGCAAAGCAGCTGTCAACAATTAGCTGAACATTAAAAATGGCCGAACTCGTCGGCATGAGTGAGAGACATGAGTACCAACATATCGCCACAAAAAAATCGAAATTCGAATATACGTAACCTGCGAAAATTCAAAAATCCCGATACTTTTTGAACACACCTCGTATATTCATTTGTATGTAACGTCGTAAAGCGTGACATATGGTATATTAAACAATTGTGCATTTCTTACTCTTTATATCTGTAATGTTATTTCGATCATTAAATATTTCACCAATTTTTGACATCTCAATGGTCATCTTGTTGCTTGTGAAAATGAGAGTTTTTTTTGCGATAATTTTATAAATTTTAACTTTGGTGAAGTATTTCAAAAATAATATTATTATAAAAAATAATGTAATAATCTATATATTGTATATAAAAAAAGTCTTATGTTAGTTTCACTATTTATTCCTCTATCAAGAACGGCTGGAGCGATTTGGCTGAAAATTGTGGTGAGGTAGTTTAGAACCAGGAGACGGACATAGGGTAATTTTTATCCCATTCGATCGCATTTCCGTGTGACGACACAAGTCACTATAAAACGTGGTATAACAAAAACACATCTGATATGGAATAACAAAACTCAAATGACAGCTAAACGTAAAATTTGATAATTTTAAGTATATTTCACTACTTCGAATGTTTTTCAACGTATTGAATCATCTCCAGCCACAACATTGACCAGTTTCTTTGCGATCTGCCAAAGCGATCCATTTGCACGAACTTTGCTTTACTCGGAGATGCCACGCCATTACACTGTGGATGGTGGATGCACGTTCTACTGATGCTCTTGGTTGTATGTATACAGTTCATCCAAAAACTGGTGAGTGCTTCTATTTGCGGTTGTTGCTGGTAAATGTGCGTGCGCCAAAGTCATTTGAGTCACAACGGACTGTTAATGGTACAAATTCGTGTCGGCTCCATAAATCCCGATCTTGAGATGAATGAAGAGATACTCTTGATCGGAGACATGTGGTACCTCATGCCTGATAGTTTATTAGTCACGTTAGGAATGCCAGCGCGAAATCGTGGAATGAATGGCGCATTAGTCGAGAATTGGAACGGGAACGAGAACGAGAATAAGATTACCAGCAATAAGATTTAGTAGTTCAAACGAATATACTCCTGTTGAATTCCCAACGAAAGGAAGTTTATGATACATTAATGAAGGAAATTGATGATGGAAATGGTGGTTTATATCTCCTATATGTCCCTGGTGGAACTAGTAAGACATTCCTCATATCAGTAGTTTTAGCCACTGTTCGTGGTTGAGTGAGCGAGCAATTTTAGCGGATAGGAATAAGAATGTAGATGACCTAAACTACATAATTCAGAATGAGATCATTCGAACAACGTATTCATACAAATCTATTGACGGGCTAACAAATGAAGATGAATCCACCAGCTATCCAATGGAATTTTTAAGCTCCTTGTGTGTCTGGCTTACCACTGCACAATTTACGCCTAGAGGTTGTCTCCATAGTAATCATGCTTCGAAACATAAACCAACCAAAACTGTGCGGTGGTATGTGTTTGATGGTAAGTTATTGATGATGATTGACGTGACGATACTCAAAGGAAAATTCGAATGTGAGGCAGTTCTGTTTCCCGATGTTCCCAATCGATATGCAGCAGGGGTTTAAAATATAATACTTCAATTTCCAACCCGTCTTGCATTCGCCATGACCATTAACAAATCAGAAGGCCAATCTTTGAAAGTTTGTGGACTGAATGTGGAAAATCCATGTTCTTCCCATGGTCAATTATATTACCGTCTGCGTTGTTTGTTCTTGCGCCTGATAATAAATCAAAAAATGTCGTGTATCACAAAGTGCTTAACTGAAGAGTGCAACCAATGCACTAAAATACATGAGCAATAAAGAATCATTTATGTTGATTTTGTTATCTATATTTCCTAATAAAACATTGAAGGGCGCAACTTATGCACCAAAATACATGGGCAATAAAGAATCAGTAAAATATTTTTTTCTTTTATTTAAACTTCCTAATAAAAAATTGAACTTAATAAAATCCAAAATCTGCTTATTTATTGCCTCTAAGGCGGAACGAAGTTCGCAGCGTCAGCTAGTATATAAGTATATAAATTGTTGCGGAGAGATTCCTGTATTCTTAATGTCCACTAATGAAACTCATTGCTTCAAAATTACAATTTTTTCTCACATTTTATTTACCAAAATATTCCCTTTATATACATATTTCTTTTCAATCAAAGCCTACTTATTTTCACAGTAAATTACAACAGATAACAAGAGTTGAAAACCCTTAAAGTGTTTATAATAAAAACATATATCACAAAACCGGTAAGTTCTATGCATGTATGTGGGGGGGAACAAATGTCTTCTTTTAATCGAATACTTAGTTGGACTCCACATACCGCCGCCCTTGAACTATCTTGATAAGGAAAAATAAAATGGAAAGCTTTGAAAAAGTTTAACTGTAGAGCGAACCAATTCGCCATGCGATGTTTCCAACGTAACTACTCTTACGCGTCCATCGGTACCAGGATGGCATTTGATAACTCGTGCAAGCGTCCATTTCGCCGGAAGATTAGGATCGTTGAAAACCGCAGCCACATCACCTTCTTTAATGTTGCGTGAAGAACGAAACCACTTGGTGCGACGTTGTAAGCTGACGAGGTACTCGTCTCTCCAACGACGCCAGAAATGATGTCTCATGGCAGAAATTGCTTGCCATCGCTGACGAAGATTTCCACGGAATCCTGACCCTCAGGTTTCGGGATTGACTTAAGCGGTTCACCGACTATGAAATGTCCTGGAGTTAGAACTTCAAAGTCATCAGCAGTTTAAAAGTGGTCACAGAGTGGGCGAGAGTTTACGCAAGCTTCTATTTCGGTCAAAAGTGTGTTGAACTCTTCGTATGATAGTAGAACTTCGCCCAGTACGCGTTTTAAATGATACTTGACACGTTTGACTCCACCCTCCCAATAACCTCCCAAGGGGTGCAGCCGGTGGATTAAAGCGCCATTCGATATTAGAATCCGCAAAGAAAGAGCGAAGTTTAGTATCAGCCATGCACTGTTGAAATGCTATGCGCAACTCCTTCTCAGCTCCAACGAAATTTGTACCGTGATCTGATGTCATGACTTTACAGAAGCCTCTGCGAATTGTGAACCTTTTAAATGCACTAAGGAATGCTGATGTTGACAGGTCACCAACAAATTCGAGATGCATTGCACCAGTGCACATACGAATGAACGAGCAGACGGCCTTTGGTAGCCTTAGCTCCTCTTCCTTGCGTGAACTTGTAAGGTCCAGCGAAATCGACAGCGGTGTGTGTAAAAGAACAGGCGTAGGTTGTGCGAGTGACAGGTAGATCACCCATGACCCATCTTACCACATTGCGGTTCAAATAAGTGCATTTCACGCACTTATGGGACATATTACGGATCAAGCTACGAGCGCCGACAACCCAATAACGACGTTGCAAGACAGTTTGCATAATGCGGGGCCCAGCGTGTAAAGTGAGATTGTGTATTTCGCAGACTATTAACTTAGCCAGCGGACAATTCCTTGGCAAGATAATGGGATGCCTAACATCAGGAGCGACTTCAGCATTTTTTATTCTTCCTCCAACACGTAGAACACAAGTCTCATCCAGAAAGGGCTGCAGACACAAAAGACTACTGCGAAGCGGGATTGGTCGTAGCAAATGACTCGACGCAGCTTAGAATACGAGTAGTAGTTTGTCATCACGGGCCAATGATCAGTACAGTTAGTCATATGGGCACGAATGCTATTTCGTATGCCCAGCTCTGTAGTGTGCTCTTTAGATATTTTCTGCTTCCACAATTGTTCAGTGCTTTTGAGGAAAATAGGACCACAATTGATGACGTAATGATTCGGAGGGGGATATACCTCGAGAAGCGCAGAACTAACGTGGTTCCACCATTCGGGAGGCAGAACTTCTTGAATATCAGCGACACGGTTGGCTATAAATGTCACTCATCTGCTTGTAACCATGCCAATGTTATGGTAGAGTCAGTCCAATCGAAAAGCAGGTAGCGGAAATCAGACCAGCAGTGTATCACGCTTCGCACCAGTTCAGCAGCAAGATGCGCGGCGCATAGTTCCAGACGTGGCAACGTTGTTGGCTTAAGCGGAGCTACCTTGGTTTTTGACGCGTTGTTCGCGCGTACAAAATGGCGGCAAAAGCGCGTTCGGATGCGTCTGCGAATACGTGCAATTGCGTAAATGACCCAGCTACTTCAGTACCAAGCCAACGGTTCACCTTCAAATGTGCCGATTGCTGGAGTTCTATCCGATATTCCAACCCCTTCGTTGCAACAGACTCTGGAATGATCCCAACCTACCTTAATGCGCCATATATCTGTAACCACATTTTTGAATTTATAGTTGAGGTAGCAAGTAGGCCCCGAGGATCGAAGAGCGTCTGATAGAAACATGCGCTTGGTCAACTTAATAGGCGGTTCCCTCAAATTATTGGTAAACGTGAAGTAGTCTCCCTCTGTGTTCCAGATAAGGCCAAAAGCGTGAATGTCCTTATCGTAGACGATATAATGTGATATGTTAGTAGATGAATTGGAAATTATTGCGTTTAGTTCAGCGCAGTTCGATGCCCACTCACGAAGTTCAAGCCCCCCTTCCCTCAATATTTCGGAAATCTTTTGCTGCAACAATCGAAGTTCTTGTTTACTAGATGCACCAATCAGTAGATCATCCATGTAAAAATCCTTGAGAATGACACTAACAACCCTAGCACAACCATTCGACGAATCTCTTTCCGTCTGTTGAGGTGATCGGACAGCTAGATGAGACGCAACTTCCACTCCGTACGTTACGGGAACCATGCGAAAATTTTGGTTGGGCAGGGAGGGGTGGCTACGTTGCGATGCGTTGCAAATCGGCGTGTTTTGAGGATACGCAGAATTGGCGATATATTTCGGCGACATCTACCCGTACAGCTTAGCGGTGTGTTCTAAAGCGAAGCAAGATCGTATAAAAATCTTCTGGCAGTTGAGGTCCTACAAATGACGCGTCATTCAGCGAATGTCCGGAAGTCGATTTTGCGGACGCGTTGAATACAACCCTCAATTTGGTTGTGATACTACTTTCCTTTAAAACAGGATGATGAGGCATATAATACATTTGGTTCACAGCCTTTGACACGACTTGCATATGTTTCATGTCAATGAGTTCATTCATGAATTCATTGTAGCGTAAACGATGATCGGAGTCACAAACGAGTCTTTTTTCAAATCGTAGCAAATTCCGGATGGCAAAATTTCGCGACTCTCCCAGAGGTACATCGGGCTTCAGCGGCAATTTGACAACGAACCGTCGGTTAGGTTCCCTTCGATGCGTTGCTTCAAAGTGGTCTTCGCAGTAACGGTCCTCATGCGTAAGATACGTTTTTTGCGGTGCTTCCTCTAACTCCCACAACTTGTTCAATGCTCGATCCAATAGAACATCGCAATGTAACGACTGTAAGCGTGGCATATCAGGTTCAGATCCATTCACGCTTCCAAACAGAGTCCACCCAAAGACCGTCAGTTGAGCCATAGGAGAGCCAGATGGACCCTTACGAAGTTCTGTACAGATTAGTTGATCCATAACGTCCATACCAATCAATATATCGACCCGCCCAGGCTTCATAAAGTGTGGATCGGATAAAAACAAACCTCGGATATCCGGCCACGATGAAATAGCTATAGTCTGTGCTGGTAAGTCGCTCGTAATTTTGGACAAAATTAGCGTTTTGACAGTGACGTATTGATTTGTAGAGAAAAAAGAAAGAGAAAGTGATACTTCACCTCTAGCTCGTCATCCTCGCGCTGATAGATTTCCAGTAATGTCAAAGTGGGAAATCTTGAGAATCGGCTCTGCACGAGTGCGTTAGCATAATCGAAAAAGGGCTGGAAAAAAGAAAGTTGAGGTGTGTTTGTGGACATTGAAGGAGCTTTCGACAATGCTACCTTTGACTCTATGTGCTCTTCTATTAGAAGTCATGGAGTAGAAGAAATCATTGTCAAACGGATCCACTCTATGCTATCCAAGAGACTGCTTACCATGGATAGAGAAAGCGATGAAGAAGTCAGGGTTGAGGTTAAGAAGGGTTGCCCACAAGGTGGTGTACTCTCTCCCCTTCTCTGGTGCTTCGTGGTGGACTCTCTTCTTAATGATCTGCAGGAAATTGGACACATCCAAGCCTACGCAGACGATGTGTGCGTATTAATCTCAGGACGATCACTTGAAGCTATATGCAATAAAATGCAGGTAGCTCTAAATAAGATTAAGTATTGGTGCGAATTGCATGGTCTTTCGGTGAATCCTACAAAAAGTACCTTAGTGCTTTTCACTAGAAAACGCAATATGGAACAGGCCTTGCACATTGAAAGGGGTAACACTGCAACTGTCTTCTGAGGTTAAATATCTAGGGGTAATCCTAGATAGTAAACTCACCTGGAAGAAGCACGTCGAGCAGAAGGTCTCTCGAACACTAAAAGTCTTCTGGCAGTGTAGGAGAACCTTTGGCAAGACATGGGGTCTAAGACCGGCGATAGTAAACTGGCTGTACATCACCCTGATTAGACCCATTATTACATACGCCTCTGTAGTATGGTGGAAAGCCGCAATGGTTAATTCCAGAGTAAAACCCCTAAGCAGACTACAGAGAAATGTGTGCTTGGGTATCACAGGTGCCATGAGCACAATATCTGGTGATGCCCTTAATGCCATTCTGAACTTGCAACCTCTAGATCTTCAAATTCGAAAGGAAGCAATGAAGGCGGCGTACAGGCTTAAGTTAAACGGAGTCTTGGGAAATGAAGTAAGCACTGGTCACAGTCAGATATAACACAAGTTGTCGGAGCGGTGCACACTATTCTCGATTCCAGTGGACAATCAGGTGCCTGTCGTTAGCTTCGGTAGGAAGTATGATTTTTTGATCTCATATAGAGATCAATGGTTAAGTCCAGAGAACCTATTAACGGGATACCAGCACACTTTCTACACCGACGGATCAAAAACCAGCAATGAAAGCGGATCGGGATGGTACTTAGACGCAGACACTAAGTACTCCTATGCCACAGGACAGATGGCCACGGTATTCCTTATGGAAGTCTATGCCATCTTGAATGTGGCGTACTGGCTAATTAAGAAAAAGTGGCGGGGCAACAGTATTGGAACTTAAAGTGACAGTCAAGCTGCATTGAAAGCCCTTGCTAACCCATGCTGCTCTTCGAAGTTGGTCAGTGAATGTAAGACAAAACTGAACAGTGTTGCAAAACACAACAAAGTTAGTCTTATTTGGGTGCCTGGACATTGTGGTATTGCAGGAAACGAGTTGGCTGATAAATTCGCAAATGAAGGCTCTGCAAGTATACCACTAGGCCTTGCACCCTTTCTAGGTGTCAATTCCGCATCGATTCAACTATGGATTGACGACTTCATGAGGTCTACTCACTGAGGTCGTTAGTCTGAGTTGAACTCGTGCAGAGTAGCCAAGAGCTTTGTGAAAGAACCAAACAGGAAAACAGCGACCTTCCTCATAAAAAACTCAGCAGGAAGGACCTGATAGTACTGGTGGGTGTAATCACAGGGCACCACGTCTGTGGTCAGCATATGGCTACCATAGGGGTCGTGGACAACCCGATATGCCTATCCTGTCTTGAGAATGACGACACTGCAGAGCATTTTCTCTGTAGCTGTCCTACATTTGCCAGAATCAGACTTAGGATATTGGGTTGCGATACACTGAGTATGGACAAAGTTCATACTCTTCCTCTTCCGGATCTCATTCATCAATGAATCCAAGAGATTTGGGGAAGAGTGACTTCAAACTAATGTATCCGTTTTTACCATCCACCTTCTATCTTTCCTATCTCTATTCTTTCTACTGATTTCTATCCGGGTGTCGTACAATGGTCTACTGACTGAGTCCTTGGACTTGTCCAACCCCCAACAAATCTAATCTAATCTAACCTAATGTTAATTTCAGATGTTGATCGCGACAGGCCTAAGCGTTGCACACACGCCTCGGTCACAAAGGAAGCATGCGATCCAGAATCGAAAAGTAAACGTGCGGGCTGCCAATTACCGGAACAGTCAGGTACCTTAACAAATGCGGTGGATAACAGCACAACTATTTCTACTGGTATGGGAGGACTGGAGCTCGAGTTCAAGCATGAGAGACGCGTGGAACGTCGGCGCCTGCTGAAAGTTCAAAATTTTTGGCGCCTACCTTTGATATGGCGTCACCAGCGCACAACGGATGTCACGCGTTGCTGATGTAATTATTCACTGCGGTAACGGTCGTTGAAGGCAAAACACTGTGCAATAGGGTGTGATGACGTTGTTTACACATGCGGCAAGTAGAAGCACTGTTACAACGATCTTTATAGTGACCTGAACTTAAGCAGTTGAAGCATAAGCGACCTTGCTTCCCGAACTGTGATTTTGTGGAAAAATCTAATTCACGAAATTTTTCACAACTTTAAATTTTATGAGGTTCACTACAATATGCACACAGGTTATTTTGTTCTGATACCGCGTGGAACACATTTGTCGACTTGCTTGCTGATGCACCCTTGATTGCGTCAGCATTGTCATAGCCCTTTAATATCGGCCAACGCGCGAAGATGAGACGCCACAATTGCACGAATAACCTTATAGCGCGATGTTAATAAACCCCAAGCTTCAACGTAATTTGCGACAAATATTTTAAAACACTGATAATTTTCAACGCGTCACCCTTAAAGCAGCTTCGGAGATAGTGTAACTTTTGTCCATCCAATAAAGCAGAGTTATTGTCGACTAACGAGGAAAATGCGTCGAAAAAACCGATCCACTCTGTAAAGTCACGGGAAGATGTGGGTAACTCCATCTTTAGTAAACCTACAGTCGCGGATACAGGTGCCTTTGTGAAGCTATCTTCCGACTTAGTGCGACAATCTTTCACTCGGCTGCAGCTGTAGAGTACCAAGCTTCGGCTTGGATACGCACATTTTCTTCAATTTCACAAGTAATTTCTACAGCGTCTTAAGCAACGTTAAAACGAACCCACTGTTCAATCAATAACCGGAGGTAGCTCGCAACATTTTCTGCATCCATAGTGAATTCCTCATCAATACTTTTTGACAATATATCGTTTAATGGCATTGAAAGCGGAATCGCGCGTTTTAACAGAATTCAACATTTTTATTTTTTTATTTTAATGTAGCGAAGTTAAATGCAGGAACGGCTGCACAAACGTACACACGATTTAATGCACCAAAATATACTTTTCTTGATATTAGTCGCGCCTTTTGCTACTCGTATATGCCAAAGACAGGCGGAGTGACTTTATCCGGCTCGAAGGACCAATAATGTTGAGGTAATGAAAAGTTGCGGGGAGAATCCTGTATCCGGCTTCAAATTGTTGCGGGGTCCTGTATCCTTAATTTGCACTAATAAAACTCGTTGCTTCAAAATTACAATATTTTCTCACATTTTGTTTTCCAAAATATTCCCTTTATAAACATATTTCTTTTCAATCAAAGCCTACTTATTTTCACAGAAAGTTATAACAAATAACAAGAGTTGAAAAACCGTAAAGTGTTTACAATAAAAACATATTTCACAAATCGATTCAATGGTAAAGAAACAGAGTTGTACAATTTTCGCTTCTTTTCTCAGAATCTGCCACTCTAACCGTACAAAAATGCAAAATTTTCTACCCTATACAAAAGGTGAGTGTGAGCATTGTCTAGTTTATTTTAATTTATCTGTCTATACAAGCTCGTCAAAACAATTGTGCGAAAGCTTTAATTGCTAAAACAAAATGGAAGTAGATCACTTAATACTCTTATATTCAATATATGTACACACATATTTACATTCTGTCAAGAAAGGACCGGGAATTGTTTAATAAAACGCAAAGTAATTGTTTAACCACCAAAATTTATTTTGTCGCCTTCAAAATAGGCTCTATCCAAAGCAATACCTAAATGCCAACGATTAGTGCAGTCATCAAACCTCTATCGACTCAAACCGGCGTCCGCGGAGTGACAATTTAAGTTTTGGTAAAAGGAAAAAGTAACAGGGGGCTAAACCCAGTGATTACGTTTGTTCGATGATATTTGTCGAGTTTTTGGTCAAAAATTGTTCATAATATGTGCCTTGTGGGACGGTGCGTTATCATGGTGCAAGATCCATGCGTTTTCTTTGCACAGATTGGGCCGTTTACTACACACATTCTCTTTCAAACGTCGCATTACTTCCAAATAATATTCTTTATTTACCGTAGAGCCATTTGGAATGAATTCCGAGTGCGCAACACCATGATAATCAAAGAAAACGAGTAGCTTGACTTTCAGTTTTGACCGACTTTGACGTACTTATTGCCAGATCACGCTCAAACTCTGCGACACTATAGAGGACAGTTGTACCAACATTCCAGCAAAAAAACATTAAACAAATGTGTAGCGCGCGCTTTTTAAATGAACAATTTCCGATGTTTTTTTGACCGAATGTAGATTATGAAAACAAAAACTTGGTTTGAGTTCCCACAATAAAGTACATACAGTCTATCTAATGGAGGCGTGAACGCAATAACTTACATAAAAGCTATTTGATCAATTCGATTCTAACAAACTGCATGTTAAAATATTCGCATACGCAAAATATTCACTTCTTCGAGTCATACTTTGCACCACTTTCTTTAACATTTTCAGTTCCGATGCTTGGCATCGTTGTCTTTTTGTTAAACCCATAGTTGGCTAATTCTGATGAATTGTATTAATTGAAATTGGCAGTAAACACAAACAAAACGCATAATCAGCCTCAAGCGTGAACCTTAACTCCCAGGATAACTGGTTGTGCGCTGGGTTTGGGACCCGCCACCTGAAAATTCCCCCAATGAAAACATGTACAAAGCCTCTAATGAGAACTTCCTACACTGATGACGACCCCTGCAAACGAACTAAGGACTACGATTTGAGGGCATGCACCTGGAATGTTCGGTCCCTTAATGGGGAAGTTGCCTTTGTCCGGCTGGCTGATGTCCTCATGAGAGTAAAGGCTGATGTCACTGTCATTCAAGAGATGCGAAAGAGGCTGATCGACTTCGCCGGGGCCCAAAAAATTGTAGTCTGCAACACCAGGACAAAAGGATGCACTAAGCTACCTGCCTGTCTCCTGATCGAAAACCGCGAAACTAGATCGATCATGTTGTGACAGATGGAAGACACGCTTTTGTGTATTAGATGTACGTACGATCCGAGGACCCAACATCGACCCGGCCTTGTTGCAGCCAAACTGCTCACACGCCTCTGTGCAGCAAAAAAACGTACATCTACCTACGCAAAGAATGTTCAACATCGAAAAGCTGCAATCGCAACAGACAGCCACAAGATTCGCCAGTCGACTCTCACTCCTGCTCTCAAACCGCCCAACAAACCGGCATGCACGAGCAATGGAGCAACATTTCTCGTTCCCCACGTACCGCCGCCGAAAAAGAAATTGGATTTCGGCGAGCCCGTTGGTATGACGAGGTGTGCCAAGCTGCCGCAGAAAGAAAAGATGCTGCCTATAGAGCCACGTTACGTCGGCAACTGATTGGACCTTATCAAGACCTGAAAGTCTACATACTATCGACCAAATGTTTACAATACGCCAAGTCTTGGAAAATACCCATGAAAGCAGAATCGACACACACCATCTTTTCGTCAACTTCAAAGCTACATTCGACAGTATGAAAAGGAGTTTCCTGTATGCCGCGATGTCTGAATTCGGTATCCCCGCAAAACGAATACGGCTATGCACGGTGACGTTGCTCAACACCAGCAGCACCGTCAGAATTGGGAAGGACCTCTCCGAGCCGTTTGATACCAAACGAGGTTTCAAACAGGGTGACTCGCTGTCGTGTGACTTCTTTAACCTGATGTTGGAGAGCATCGTACGAGCCGCAGAACTTAATCGCTCAGGCACAATATTTTATAAGAGCGTACAATTGTTGGCGTATGCCGATGATATTGACATCATCGGCCTTAACAACCGCGCTGTTAGTTCTGCGTTCTCCAAACTGGATAAAGAGGCAAAGCGAAAGGGTCTGGTGGTGAACGAGGACAAAACGAAGTACCTCCTGTCATCAAACAAACAGTCGGCGCACTCGCGTATCGGCACCCACGTCACTGTTGACATTTATACTTTCGAGGTTGTAAAAAATTTCGTTTATTTAGGAACATTAACACCGATAACAATGTCAACCTGAAAATCCAACGTAGAATCTCTCTTTCCAACAAGTGCTGCGTAGGGTTAAGTCTCTCTCTAAGTACTCTCGCGACGCTTTGAGTGTTTGAGAGAAAGATTCTGCGTAAGGTTTTTGGACCTTTGCACGTTAGCAACGGCGGCAACCCAGGGAGCAGCGGTTTTTTCAGTGTGCACTGAAATTTGAGGGCTTCTGCACGTTAACGTCCTTGAATCGTGTCTTTATGTACATCAATACCACTAGTCCTTAAAACTGCTTCAACTTCTTGCAACGATAAGTTCGGTTTTGAAATCAATGAACTTCTGGTCTTGCCTTCGGGAGGGTGTTTTTGGGCCTCAATCGTGAAAGTCGTTAACGTTTTTAGATTGAGTATTCGATTGCATCCATTTAAGAGTATTTATGAACGTCTTCGACTTTTTCAATTATTTTGGTTTCAACGTAGGCTTTCTAAATTTCTCACAAATGTAAACAGTTTACACAACGTGTATTACCGAATACTGTGCATATTCAATAATATTTAATTTTTTTTTTATAGCGGAACTGTAAGTTTGAATTTAACCGGTCACGATTCTATAAGACAAACTGTATATACATACATAAGTATTTACAAATACTTTCCGTTAGTATTAGTATTTTTATGTTTTGAATCGTTCACTTGCAGAAGTTTGATGGATTTATTGAAAAACAGGAGAATGTCAAAAAATTCGATGGTGCGCGACTACCATTCGGAATTCGAAGGAAGTGGGTTCGAATTTCTATGAAATACCAAAATGAAGAAACAGTTTTTTCTAATAGTGGTCGCCCTTCGGCAGCCAATGGCTCCAATGATTTATTTATTTATTCAGTGTTGTTCATGACCTCAATTGGGTAGGTCTACTGTTCTAAACTCACTGTGAACGGTCGCCCTTTTATGTCCATGAAAAAAGCTTCCTATACAATACGCTCTGCCGTTTTAAGTTAGAATAAAACTTTAATAAAAAGTTTTAAACAGTAGATTGCCTTAAACAGTATTTCCTTCCAAATAGGAATGGGATAACGGGATTATTCTAAAGAAAAATGATTTAAACATATACACAGACGGCTCAAAACTGGACAACAAAGTAGGTGGAGGGGCTTACTCCGATAAACTCGGAGTATGCCAATCATTTCGCCTACCTAACCATTGCAGGGTATTTCAGGCGGAAGGGACTTACAGAAATAAAATCGAGAGTATTATCCACAAATGAAGTCTTCATTTACTCGGACAGTCAAGCGGCAATAAAAGCGCTTGAATCAAAAACGCACTCGTCAAAAACAGTTCTAGAATGTTTTAAATTACTAAATGGCGTATCTAAGTGCTACAAGGTGCACCTTATCTGGGTGACAGGCCGCAGGAACATTGCAGGAAACTGCAAGGCGGATGAACTTGCACGAACCGGTACAACGGTCGATCTCGAACCGGATAAGGCGCTGGTACCCATGCCTTTAGCCACTGGTAAATTACTTATAGACAGGGAAACCATCAAAAAGGTAAATACAAGCTGGCAAAACCTCACAACATGCGAACTAAGCAGACAGACATGGCCGAACTGGAAGATTTAACAGAGAAGCTATAAGAAAAATGATAGGTGTATTAACTGGTCATTGATTATTAGGCAGCCACGCTAGAAGGTTAGGACTCCCATACTTCGATTTCTGTAGAAGCTGTCTTAATACAGAAGAAGAGGAAACAATCAGACACCTTTTATGTGAGTGTGAAAGCTTAGCTATGAGAAGGCTACGCACTCTTGATACAGCATTTCCAACCGATGTAGCGGACATAGCCCATCTAAAACTAACGAAGCTCTGCTCGTTTATTAAAGCTACCGGATGGTTTCAAAAGGAACGCGTAGGGTAAGGATAAGCTCCAGTTTTATCACAATGGACCTACGAAAGGTCTAAGTGTGTCTTTATGACAACCACCCTACCTACCTACCTACCATGCCTTAAACATCCATCGAACATATGTAGTATTAATTGTAATCAAACATGTACATAATTTATGAAAAAAATGATGGACGATGATGTAGGGTATATAACTGAATGTAATAAGACTATTTTTAAAAACTCTGTCTATTGGTATGTTTGTCTTCTTAAAAACAATCATTTGCAGTGCCGATAAACTGAATTCGACACATCCTTCAAGCAGGTAAATTAGTTTTCTGAACAGATTATTGACTGCTTTTAATATTATCCAAGTGGCGTTTCGAAATATTTAATAATCGAAACAATTATAATCCAGCAGAATATTTGGAAAATCGACCAGCAGAGTTTTTGGAAAAGGGGGGATGGGATAAGAGCATACTTGAAAAGCTCATCCCTTCAGCCACATCTGCACATTATGCTCCTTATGCTTTGGATCGTTATCTTGCTCAAATTTAAAATTTGGTTTATTCTCAGTGATAAACCCCAATTTTTTAGCACTGTCGACTAAGTTGTTTTTTCAATATATTGTGTTTAAGGGGTCAGTCTACTTTGGAGACTCGAAAAAAAGGCTATATTCGTGATTTTTTTTTTTTAAAAACTATAAATGATAGTAATATAAAATTTGTTTGATTTATTAAATAAAGTCTTAAAATTCAGAAATAAATTTTTTTTTATTCAATTTTATAGTATTTTTAGTAAAAAAATAGCAGTGAAGCGTAACGTCTCAAACATGGGTTGGTGAGGCAGCTCCATCAGAACTCAAGAACGGCTTGTCTGAAACAAAAAAATCAAAATGTTTCAGATTCAGTAAGATACTGGCTACAAAATGACCCTCGGATATTAGGTTTTAATGAAGACAAAAAAAATGGCTGATAAAAATGGAAAATTTTTGATAGAACGGTTTTTTTTCGCATATTTAAAAAAAATATATAGTAAAAATTTAAAATTTCAAAACCCCCGAGCGTCAATTTGGTGCAAATTATGTCTAGAATAGGTGATCCAAATTTTATGAAAATCGGTTGATTAGTTTTTGAGATACAGTGGAGCTAGATTTTGAAAACGTTGTTTTCAGAAAAACGCGTTTAAAGTTCATCGATGCACGCTATACGCGCAGGTAGACGAAATAAGGTACTGATGTTCAGGTAAAAAAAAAATAGTTAGAGTGCTCGGATTTTCTTAAAATTTTTACACAATATTTCTGGATATATATACTTTCAAATTATGCAAAAAAAAAAAAATGAAAAATTTTAAAGTGACAAAGTAGACTAACCCCTTAAATATTTTTTGGCGTCCATTGTACTGTCAATCAACACCAAGTCGCCTCCTGCTTTTTTACTTCAAATGCACCATAACGGAAATTTTTCCAATTAAATGGAGCTGTCTGTGAAGAAGTTCACCAAAAGTGAACTAATAACATGCTGAAAGATCACAAGGCACCAGGGTATGATCGCATGACGGCCGAAATTCTGAAACAACTACCTCCTAAAGTCTATAATTTCATTACTCATTTGTTCAATGCTTCCTCAACCAGAAACATCTTCCTAGCTCAAAGGAAAGTGAAAGAAATTCAAATGGTGCTCAAGACGGGAGAACCAGTCTATGAAGTGAAATCGTATCGCCCTATCAGCCTTCTACCAATAATGGCAAAAGCATTTGAAAAGGTATTTCTTAGGCGTTTAATGGATTCTATTGAATGCATGAAAAGATAATTCCGAAACATCAGTTTGGTATTCGACATTGAGCAGGTGCATAGACTTGTCAAAAATATACAAACAGCACTCGACCAAAAACAAATCTGTTCAGCAGTCTTCCTGGACATATCACAAGCTTTCGACCAGGTATACCACCCACTAAATGTCTATTTGCTCCTCGAATCGTATCTAAACCTACGAATGTTCTTCGTAAATTACTAAAATGAAATCTCCAATTTCCAACAAATATATTATATATTAGGTGCAATCCTGTACCTAATTTTTTTACACACGATCTCTACACCACAAATAGTGTACTAACCGGCACTTTTGCCGATGACACTGCAATTATGATGACAAGAGCGGATCCCGCAGAAGTCTCTTCTATCCTCCAAATAAGCATAAATAAAATCTCCAAATGGATGCAGAGCTGGCGGCTGAAAATGAACGGAAATAAATCTCAACACGCAACCTTCACTACAAATGGAACCACCTGTGCACAAATACACTTAAACCGTATCTGAATCCCGCAATGTGAAACCGCTAAATATCTAATAATTCATTTGGATAAACGGCTTACGTGGAAAACGTATATATTTGCCAAAAGGAGAGTAATAGGACCAAATAACTCGAAATACTATATGTACTGGCTGTTAAACCGCAAATTCACCCTCTCAACGGACAACAAGCTTATCCTTTACAAAACTGTGATAAAACTAGTATGGACTTATGGAATTCAATTGTGGGGCACAGCTTCAAACTCAAACTTGGAAATCCTGCAGCGTTTTTAATCCAAGACCCTGCGCACCCTAGTCAACGTTCCGTTTGAAATATTGAATTTATTCTATTTATTCTAGAGAGGGTATTTCACAGGAAATATACCTGTAACAATACAATCAACGTCACTTTTAAATTTCATTAAATATTTGTAAAATGTCTTCTGAACTATAAGTATAGGCATAATAAAAAATAAAATTTACTAAAAAAAAAAATTCCCCGTGGGAGTTATGTTTCAATGTTGCAAAGCTGTCAAGGGGTTGCGCCATACTTTAGTCACTTTAGCGCTATCGTTGTAATGCACGTTATCTTTGTCTCGATGCAAAATATAACGTCGTTGGTTTCAATGGGTGGTTAGCAATGGTTTCTTGCGTGCTGATCTCGACGAATATTTCTGGCTTGATGCAATGCTTCATGAGAGACAAATATACCACAATCTTCGTTAAGCTCATTTGCAAGTGTTCCCAAGGAAATTCTTGGGTTTTGATCCAAATTTCGGATCATCAAGCGTTCTGCACGTCCAGTAATTTTGTTTTAGGCCCACCTGAACGCTAATCTACCCCCTTTTTCCGCTCGATTCATAACATTATAAATAAATCGAAGTAAATCATACAAAACGCAGAGAACGTTAATGTATAGAGAAGTCTCAATGACAGGAGCGCATGGAATTTTGAGGGGTACTCGTTTTGCGCACGGAGTTCACCACAGACATGTTTTCCACCAAAACTTAACAGAAATATACTCAACTGTTCAAAGGAAGAAAGAATGTTAACGCTGTAGGCTAGCTACAAGCACTCTATAGAAAACGTTTCATTACCAGGCACACAGAAAGATGGCATATGCAAATTTAAATATGTGAATTTATATGCATATGCGCATATATACATACATATATGCTGTGTATATATGAGACTTACCACAGCAAAAAATATTACGGTAAAACTTCTCAAGAAATCCCGCGCGCATTCATAGGCACAGCATTGTATGCACAATAACCTTCAAATATGTACATTAACCTTCAAATACTGAATACCAAAGGGCAGAGCACTCCTTGAAGCATTTGCATGCCTAGATATTGTCTTACTGAACAGCGGCGGGGAACATACCTTCTTCAGAAATGGCTTTGGGTCAATAATAGACATCACGTTCGTCAGCTCTAACATCTACAGAGAGTCTAAATGGAAGCTTAGTGAGTGTTATACTCAAAGTGATCACTCAGCAATAATATGCGACATAGATTTAAACGAGTGCAAACTTCAAAAACAACAATTAAGTTTGAAGCACCGAGGATGGAAAACCGGCACCTTAGATCCTGGAGTATTTAAAGAGATGTTGCCAACAAGCGAGTATACAGGATGCGCGAACGGCATGGCAACCAAAATTATGGGTGATATTTGTAGAGCCTGCGATGCGTCAATGTCTCGCAAGACGACAACAAATAAACACGTTCCTGTTTACTGGTGGAACGAGAGCGTTCTTTCCTTCAGAAAAGAATGCATTAAGGTTAGAAGAAGCTTCCAACGGGCAAGAGGTAGGCCTAACTTCCTAGAAGCCAGAGAATCGTATAAGGCTGCGCGACGTCAACTCAAGACAGCGATAAGGGAAAGCAAGCGTAAAAGCTTTCTTGAGCTCTGCGATGATGCTGAAAACAAACCTTGGGGGACAGCATACAAGGTGGTGACCAAGAAGCTGAAGTCTGCTAAGGAATCCATACCGACATGCCCGATTTTCTTGAGTGAAGTCGTAAACACACTTTTCCCCAAACAAAGGAAGTTAGTTTTTTTAACCTCGAAGCCAATCTCACATCAGTTTCCAAGAATCTCATCAGACGAGGTCCTTCAAGCAGTCAATAGAATTGAAAATAATAAGGCTCCTGGCCCAGACGGGGTGCCAAACGAAGTACTTAAACTGGCCTTTACCCAGGCAACATCGAATTTCGTACGCTTATTTAATACATGCCTCGCAGAGGGAACGTTCCCATCCATATGGAAGCGACAAAGGTTGGTTCTACTGCCCAAACCTGGCAAACCTCCCATGGAACCGTCTAGCTTCAGACCGATTTGCCTGCTCGAGAACGAGATCGATTCCGCCAGGGGAATATCGGACAACCAATTTGGCTTCAGAAAAGGAAGGTCCACCGTTGACGCGGTGAATACCGCCAAAAAAATTGCACAACAGGCAATAAGTGGTACCCGATGGCTCGAAGGTGCCAAAGAGTACTGCTTAATAGTAACATTGGATGTAAGAAATGCATTCAACACCGCAAACTGGGCCAAAATATTGGACGCACTGGACGAGATCGGAGTATCCCCCTATCTGCGAGCAATAATACGAAGCTACTTCGAAGACCGCGTACTGGATTACGACACAGCAGTAGGCAGAAAAAGTTATAAGGTTTCAGGTGGGGTCCCCTAAGGTTCAGTCCTTGGACCACTGCTTTGGAACATCATGTACGATGGTGTTTTGCGCCTCAACATACCCAATAGTGCCAACATTATCGGATTTGCGGACGATATAGCAGTAGTTATTACGGCGAAGAGACTGAGCGACATCTGCGAAAAAGCAAATCGAACCATAGCGTCCGTTAATTCATGGCTTGTGCAAAACGGCCTTCAATCGCCGAGCAAAAAACGGAGTCCGTTCTCATATCGAGCCGGAAAAAAGTAGAAGTGGGAACTATACAAGTTGGCAATCACAGCATCACGACAGTACCAGAAGTTAAATATCTGGGAATAATGATAGACAGGAGATTATCCTTTAAAACTCACCTGGAGTATACGACAAAAAAGGCATCAGTAACTGTAGCAGCCTTATCGCGAATAATGCTAAACGCCCGCGGGCCAAAACAACGGCGGCGCCAACTCCTAGCAGGCGTGGTGAAGAACCAAATACTATATGGTGCCCCTGTTTGATACATGGCTACGAAACATCCTTCCTACTTGCGCGGTATAAAGGCAGCGTATCGTTTATGTGCGCTTCGAGTCTGTTCCGCATTTAAAACGGTTTCAGAAGAAGCAGCGCTGGTTATCGCTGGAATGTATCCAATAGATATTGGCAAACGAAGCTGCAGCATTGGCTGACAGTGAAACGCAACGCATCGTAGTAAGGGAAACTAGTACCCAAACTTGGCAGCAAAAATGGAATAATACAACAAAAGGCCGCTGGACACATCGTTGCATTCCAGACTTGCGAAGCTGGATTGAAAGAAAACACGGAGAAGTGGATTTTTATCTGACGCAATTTTTAACCGGGCATGGATGCTTCAAAGCATACCTGCATCGGTTCAAACATGAATCGAATCCCACTTGCGATTACTGTGGGGCAAACGCGATAGAAGACGTTCACCACGTATTCTTCGAATGTAAGCGTTTTTATGGCTCTAGATCGAAGCTTCGGCGCATATTTGATGGAAACTACGATCCAGATACATTCGTGCAATCCATGCTACAAAGCAGGGAGAAATGGACGGCAGCATGCGATGTCATAGCAGAGACCATGAAAAAACTAAGGACCCTCGAAAGATTACGACGAATGACCGGTGACTAATTCGCCTTTCCCCCCCACGATGTAATGCTTGACGGTTGTCCCGTGGGGTGTGGAGTTTCGACGAAACAACAGGCTTGTCCTGGTTTCAAAGGGCAACTTGAGGGTAGCGCGCTACCACAACGCCCATGGAAAAAAAAAAAAAAAAAAAACCTTCAAATACTGTGTATAAAATAATTGTTTCGAGATTTTCTCTCAGTATTGAAATGTCCGACACAGGACTTTTTTATAAGCTACTTGTGTTGTTTCTGCAAGTTACTGTATGCTCATGCGCGTACTTTACGCACAGCAGCTGCGGTTGCATTTAGAAAGACATATTTACATACATATTATATATTGATGCATACATATGTATGTACGGAGCCGCGAGCTCGAATTTATCAATGAACTTTTTGATGATGAGTTTTTGTTGCCCAGTACAATATTTCAAACTGTCCGCCGCGACTATTTCTGACTGTTCAGAACGACTGCGCCTATTAATGCATTTTGTTCTTGTAGTCGCTAGGCATAGAATTTTAGCTTTGAACGACATACGCATTTAGAGGAATAAAGTGAGTGCCCTGTGTGTGCGGTTGTGTGTACATGCACATGTGTACATATCGCACTTGTTACGTTAAAGCGTAACAACTCAAAATGAAAAGGAAAAGAGTAACAACTCAAAAATTTGTTATTTTAGCGCAACTACTAAACAAATAAGAATGAAACAACCGTTATATTGTTTTTAATGATATTTTCGTGCAATTACATATTTTTCCCCTTTAATATTTACGGAAACAGTTTTTCGTCTCTACTGAAAATGTTCAGATTTTGAGTTGTTACGCTTTAACGTAACAAGTGCGACATATTAATAAGCATTGTTTTGTTCCTATTATCATTTGTTTGCATCGATGGACCACGCACTTTCCGAGCAGCGCTTCAATTCTCACGAAGAAGCCAAAAAATGACTCGATGATTGGTTTGTGGCCAAACACGGCCAATTTTTTTTGGCGCGGCATCCACAAATTACCTGAGATATGGGGAAAAATGTGTCGCTAGCGATGGCTATTATGAAGATCAAATTTGTAACCATTTTTTGTTAATAAACGTTTGAAATAGAAAAAAAGTCTCATTTCATAGATACACACCAGTAGTTGCCATAGTAGCGCACATATGTATGTATGTATGTATATTATATAAATTCACATATTTAAATTTGCATATGCTATCTTCCTGTGTGCCTGGTAATGAAGCGTTTTCTATAAAGAATTGTTTGATTTTATTAAAGGAATTCAATGTACGTACATAGGCTAGGGCATCAAGTGTGCATACGCACATACAAATATGTATGTACATGCATATGCAAAAGATAATTGTTTTAGCATTTTAATCATTCGGATATTTATGTTACTCCCTAATTATTGTATGAAATACCTATGTACATATATACATACATGTGAGGTAGGTCATGGTTGCTTCAGTGCATACATATGCGTGCAACACTATATTTAATAAAGATGCAATTGAACTTAGTTGTCCCATATACGCAAATACGTTTTTTTGAAGTTTCCATTTATTTATTTTAAATTTCAAAGTTTTATACTATCTAGAAAATGCATACATATATTATTCCCTGTAATAAGATGTAAATTGAAAAAAATTTCGTTTGCCAAAGGAACAAATAAATGCATATTGAAATGTAAATATGATAAGGTAACGCGTCGTGAGATAGGCCATTGTTGCTGCAGTGCGTATACATATGCATACATACATATGTAACACTATAAGAATTGAAGATGCATTTGAACTTTTGCACAGACATAACAAACATAATCTATGTATATATTGATATACATACATATGCATGTACATATATGTCAATATACCAAAACACTTGTATGCTCTATGAATCATCGTCTAAAATTAATTTCGAATCAAAAAATTAGTCAAAATCATTCATAAAATTTGTATAGTTTTAAATTTACTAAAACGCACACACACCTAAATTTGAGGTCGTTTTATAATGTATTTTGTTTAATTTCTTCTTATTAAATTAAATCAACAAACATTAAAGTTACTTTGATTTTAAATGTTGGTGCATATAATAAATATTCAATCATCCATTCCACTCCGTTGATCCAATCATTTAGTTTGTTTGAAAATATAAATTGAATAAATTTTCGTTTATCAAGGGGACATGCACAAGCAAATTTTTTGCAAAATGCCGTCGGCTATTCGTCAATTTGATTTTCTACATAAGCCAAAAACTGTGCAGAGCCAGTAAACTAAAGAGAGAATTCGCTGTAATCAGCTCTGTTAAAAGTTTCACCACACCCCGGCGGTGGTTAGACTTCATTTTTGACAACTCACACTATTCGTAGCTCGTGAGACTTTTCTATACATTAACGTTCTCTGCAACACATTCTAAAGAAATTGAAGAAGCAAAATGTAAAAATAGTTTGTTGACAATGTCGAAATAGTGTGTTATTTGTTTTTGTTGCTTCAGTTGTTGTTTTTTTTTCAAATAATTTGAAGTTTTTTTATCAATTCCCTTTAAATGCTGTGAATAAATCTGAATCAGTACAAAAAAGAAGTCCCAGCTAAGTAAAAAGTGCTATTTTTTGCCATTGAAGACGAAAAATTGAATATATTTTGTATGTCAAATCTCATTCTTGACATACTGTACATTGCATACATACACCCATGCATTAAAGCATCACATGAGGAATATTTTCCTAATAAGATCAATAATTATTTTTAGAGTCCGACGAGATAACCCACAAGACTCAAATAAAGCATTGCATAAATACCCATGCCTCGCATAATTTTTTATCACCATCAATTCCTAGAATTCCAAGTTGGAACACATAACTTCTTATAGAAATCATACGTAGAAATCAGTATTTCTTAAAAAAATAATTATATTATATTATACTCTTATATTGTGTAATATATAAATATAGTGAAATACTTTTCATGAAAATCTTTAAAAATATTGCTATTGGTGTCACTGTGTTTGAAACACCAAAAAAATGTTAAGCAAAATCTAAATTCAACAATCTGCTAATTGTGCGCAAGTTGTGCTAATTGTCGTGTAATCAGACATGTACGAAATGCAATCAGTCCTTTGGGAGTAAGATCGTGGAAACAGATATCAGGCGATTTTACGATGCTGAATTTCTTTCTTTGGAGAAAGAAACATTTATGACTTCAAAAACGAAATTCGAGGCGCCATTAATGAAGCTGATTCGACATAACATCAAAATGTGTTTTTGCGATTTTGTGATCTATACATAATCTTCACTTCTAATCTTGATGTCATAAGAAGTAACAAGAAACATTGTATTTTTAGTACAAATAGGATACCTATTATAAAGTTTCTCTAAATATATTGTACCTACTATAAACGAGATACAACTACAAATTTTCTCTTAGAGTTGGTTCGCTTCTAGTGAACTTCAAACCAGGACTGGTTTGCATTCATGTTCTTTTCCATATATGTAAGCAACAGGTTTTATCTACTCATCGAACCCTTTAGAAGTTAAATATTCCGCTTCATGTATTTTTCGATAGTTCAGAACTGGTTCTATGTTCTACGAGTGCGAACTTGGATTAAATTCGACATACCTACATATATTATACTTGCACTAAACTACCTGTAAACTGTTACTTAACACGTTCGCGGACACTAAAAATTTCAGGGAGCTACAAAAATAGACAGGCAATTATTATAACTGGTATATGAAAGTACTTAATGAATCAATTGTTCATTACTTTGAAGTGTATATTAATTACAAAAACTTAAAGTTACATGAAAAAAAATTTGAATGCTGTAGCATTCACGTCCGCGAACGTGCTAATTTGCGTTGATGCACTTGCCGGTAGTTTAAACGTGCAATTATGGAGATGGCAGGGTTAATTTTATTTTATATATTTTTAAAACTCAAACTTACATATATTGGCTCACAGAAGTATTTTGCATAATTACTTGTATGTACAAATTTAAATTTTTTATGCACTAAGTGTCCGAACATAATAATTTAACACAACTACGCAGTATTAGGGGGCGTCCATAAAATACGTGAGTTGTTTTTTTTCAATTTTCTGAAACTCCCTCCCTCCCTGGTGAGATGTCGTGAGATTTTATTCAACCCCCTCCCCCATCCCCCAATCTCACGTGAGATTTTTCAAAATGTGGGTTTCTTATGTAAACGCGTTGGATTGTTATTGTAAAAAGAAAAAAAATTTGCTTCGTGCTTTTATTTACGACTAGTTAAGACTAGTAATCAATATTGCTGAGAGTTATAAGTGTAATAAAATTTTAACAATACAAGACTTAAATCGTAACTACTGCGATTAAAAAAAGAATATCTACTCTAATTCAGTCCATGGAGAATCATGCGCGGTTTCAAGAGAGACTATTGGGACCAACATGTCCATATGATTTTCAGTAAAATCATGTGCTCCTTCAACTTCGTTCTAATCTAGCCACTCTAAGCCGTTGACGCTTGCGCACAGTAACTCATTAGCTCGTCTTGTGACAATCCGTGAGGGTCGTACTTTGCGGAACATACGCGCTTGCTTAGCTGGTGCAATGTGAGCTGCTCTCCTGTGCTCTGCAGCCTTGTGATAGATGCGAAGTAAATACCGCATGTACTACAGCATATTTTCTCTAAATCATCACGTATACTTGGGCAATAGAGATCAATAGGCGTGCTGATGAAGGCATTCAGCGGTTGAATCGGTACGCGTATTAGAAATGGAGCAAATGATTTTCCGTCATGTTCTTTAAAGTCCGGAATTGTCAAACGTCAACCTGAGTGATAGGGCGTTCGGCTCATAGTGGCGCGAAAACAACCGACAGGCTACACTGTACCGCAAATTCAGATTAAATTGAGCTATTTGGTATAAAACAAATATGGTGGTTTGACAGTAGTAATGTATAACGTCGAAGTATGAATGAAATTATTTTCTTTCGAACGAATTAGTGAATGATCTTAATCATACTACGATTACGCTTGAGATTAAATCTTAAGCATGTACAATTTTTTTGTTTCAATCAGAAAAAAAATTGCGTGATATTTGCCGAGACCCCCCCTCTCTCCAACGTAAGATTAGATGAGATTTGACTCGACCCCATCCCCCCCTTAAACATCTCACGTAATTTATGGACGCCCCCTTATTGGGCATTGTCTTAGGAAATGGGCTACACAGCATGCACGAAAATTGTACCGTTATAATACGTTCACATATGCATTAATCACCTATAAATCCACCAAATTAATTTACACGTTCACATATGGCAGATTACCTGCAAAACTGATAATCAGCTGCCAATACTGCTTTGAGAGTTCATAGAAATTATTTTGGTAGAATATTTCGGTGTTTTTGGTTTCTTTAATTATTACGATATTAAGAAAATACAAGGAGAAGGAATAGTTAATTTAATTGCGCCATTGGCTGCTAGTGATGAACAGTTGGAGGAAATCCGTATGCGACGTTTACTGAGGTTGCAAAAAATTATGGCAGCAATGCGCATGGGATATTCTATATTACATTTTATAATAAGTAATAGGAGGACAAAACGTTTATGGACACACGCTTTGTTTTTGTAAAATGAATCCATAATTAAGAACATTTAACAAAAATTGTATTAGAATTATGTTTACAGACCTGCTTTCTTTCCCGGCATGCATTTCATTTAGTTTTTATTTTGATGTTTCTCCTTACATTCGTAATAATAATTATAGATAACATAGAAAACACAGAGTTGTTTGTTGAAAAGTATCGTTATTATCTAGGATTATTTTATAATCTCAGATTTTGGGAGAGAAATTTTGTATGGGAAATCTCGTTTTTAATTACGGATTTTAAAGTATGTAGGTCATCTACTTATGTATATGTAAACGTATTATTAGGTGCCAGTGGCGGATCCACGGGGGGGGTTTTCGGGTAAAGAAGTTACAAACAGGGTTGATATTTTTTTCGTACTTAAACTATACATGGTTGAATTGCAAGTTGGCTCCAACACATGTTATAATATATTGTATCTTAAATAGGCGTAATTATTTATGAAGGTGTCCCACGATGTATAAAAACCGCCAATTATTCTTGTAATTTTGAATCAAAGTCCTTTACTATTTTTAGAATTTTTTTTACAAGATATCTAGAGCTATTAGCTTTTTCATCGGCTAGTCACGACATGCAGCGCGAATAATGCCATATTTTATTCACGAAATTGATTTTTAATAAAAACACCCTTCTAAAATACCCCGGACCCCCCCCTTTATGAAATCCTGGATCCGCCACTGTTAGGTGCATACAACAAAAAACGTGCGCAGCAATGAAATTCTGTGCTCACAAAAGTATTTTTCTTATTGGTTTTGAAACCGTTACTTAACGCAGTTCAGTTATAGCTCCCGAACACGCTCATGCATTTGCTGTCCAGCAGCTTATACGTGTGCGTGTCGGGTGCATGACGCTAATATCTAAAATTTTGTGACACGAAACAAGTACGTGTGTCACCCGACACGCACACATGTAAGCTGCTGAACAGCAAATGCATCAGCGTGTCCAGGAGCTATTAGTTTTCCTATTTTCGCTGAAGTGGTGGCTGCAAGTGCATATTGTAATCAATTGTAGTTGTAAATGAGTCCATTTTATTTTTAATTGTGGTACTATGAACATCGAAAATGCCAAAGAGTAAGGAATAACAGCTGAAGAAAAAATTATTTTATATTTTCATAACGAAGGCAAGTCTATGAAATACAATTGTAACATGTTTAGTCGATGTCGCCAAACGATCGAAAACGTTAGTGAAATGGTGTAAAGAACGCAGCAGTTTAGAAAATATAACGCGTGTTGGTCGGCCAAAGATGCTAACAGTGAGAGAAGAGCGCCAAATATTAAAAAAAAATCGCGAGAACTCACATTTATTAACCCCAAAAATCAATGACAAGGTAAAGACACAATATTCACGGTAGTGCAGCACGGAAAGAGCCACTCATTTCAAAAGTAAATTAGGAAAAGCGGCTTTTATTCGCCACCACATATAAAACAAAAGCATTTGAGTTTTGGAAAACCGTTATCTTTAATGATGGAAGCAAATACAAAATTTTTCGACCTGACGGACGTCGTATGGCGGTATGGCGGAAGCTAAATCAAGAGATACGAGTCAAATATATTAAATCCACTGTTAAAAACGGTGGAGGTTCCGTTATTGTGTGGGGTTGTATATCGGCTCAGGGAGTTGGAAAACTAGTATTTATAGATGGAACGATGGATAAACCTCTTTAATTGTCTATTCTCAAAGACAACTTACATTCCAGTGCAGAAAAAATGGGTATGTCAACTAACGCGTTTTTGTTTCAACACGACGACGATCCTAAACATACAGCTCATGATGTTAAAATGGGGATACTTTTTAAGACAAAACATTTGCCAACACCTTCCCAAAGTCCCGATATAAACCCCATAGAAAATCTTTGGGCCTCTCTCGAAGACAGTGCGGGAACACAAAATTTCATCAAAAGGTGACCTAAAATCTGTTTTGCTCGGGGAATCTGAAAAAAAACCTACTGAATTTTCCAAAAATAATAGTTATCATACCAAATATTGAATTAATAAAGACTAGTACATTTATACATCACCTAGTCAAAAGCAAAATACTTTTGTGAGCAATGAGTTCTGATTTTTTTACGCTTTGTTAAGCTTGCGTTAGAACATATTTTTTTTTTTAAGTTTTAATACATTATTTATGTATCATTAAGATTTATATTTAAGAACTTATAAAATAATAAACAAATACATTAAAAAAAATTCAAAAATTCAAGGGTGAAATTCCTATGGAAAATACTTTTCTGAGGCACTGTGTATTGAATTCAAACATCATTTCCTAACGCCATTAGCACCAACAACCCAATTCACCACTTATCAACGTGTCGCCATGGAAATGATTCGCCATCTGTGTTGTATAGTTTTGAAATTTGGTTCACTAGTTTCAACTTTTCCTGCAGGGATTCACGGATGCTCGCGCTACATACATACATAAAAATTTACATGCATCACGTTTTCAAACTAAAGCACATAAAACTGCTTGCATATGCGTATTTTCAATGATGCTGTTAATAGATTTGTTTCATATATCGTTTTTATGCTGAGGCGTTGAAAACTGTTAAGCCTTAACACTAGTTTCGGTGCCGCAGTGTAAATTGCAGAAGCGATTCACTATGGTATGTCCATACATACACTCATACCTACATATGTAAATACATATGTACATATATGCAGATATAGATCTCAGTCAACCAACACATTGTGCATATATAGTACATCTATTTGCATGTGGTTGGCGTTGAAGAAATCGTCTCGTGGCACGCTAAACAATGCCTATAACGGAACTGTGCTGCTATGTTATTTCTTGGGCGTTGGCACATGCTTGCTCACATACGTTCATACATATATGTATGTATAAACCTGCGTTCTCGAGGTCTGATGTTTCGTTTTCTGTTTTATAAAGAAATTTGCAAATTCATTAATTTTTTATTGAGTCGTTTTCAGTTTATATGGAGGTACGTACCTACATACATATGTAATCATTTTCATAAGCATGCTGCATAGTTATATATATGTATATGTACACTTGCCAGAAAAAGTATCCGTACACAAGGAAATGAAAGCAACATATTAAGAAATTCATTGTAAAGAAAATTAAAACATTTTATTTGTATACATTTTTTCCTAAGTGCAGCTTTAAAAATAAATTTCACAAAACAAAAACAAAAAACTTCACTTAAACGAAGCAGAAAAAATTTCCGTGCTCATGAAAATAGAGATTCCCCGCAGTATGCAGTGGCATATTCATACCCATTTTTAATTTTAAATTAGGTTGTAATTGATTTTGCTGTGACTACATTAATTTTTAGTTATTTTAAAGTTTTTATGCACAATAAATAGCTATGGCCCTCAAAACTAAGAAAATTAGTGTTCGCGAGAGAAAAATTATCCTGAACCTTTTTTTCTTTTTTTGTTTTTTGTGAAAGACAACATTAAGTCCATTGTACTGCACTCGGACTCCCTCCTAAGAAATCTGAGTAGATCTTGTGGTGCCAAGGAGCCAAAGTGGTCGCTTCTTAACATATCAGTGCCAAAGACCTCATGCCTGATTCGAGCGAAGGCGGGGCAGACGCACAGAAAGTGGTCGGCCGTCTCATCCTTCTCTTCATAAGCTGGGCAGAGTACACTATCTGAGATGCCTGCCTTTTCCACGTGCTTCGCCCACAGAAAGTGGCCCGTCATCAGTCCAACCAGCTGCCTGCAGTCCCCTCTTCTTACTGGCAGAAGGATTTGCGACAGCCGGTCGGACATGGAAGGTAACATCAGTATTCTCCATGTACATCCTCTCTCAGCCTGCCAAGCTCGCTTGTGGGTTATAGTAGCCCATTTGCTAACCGTGGTTTTGATAGCTGGAGAAGGGAGTGGCAGAATGGGCTCCGGGCCAAAGAAGTTAGCCTCAGAGCCCATCCTAGCAAAGGAGTCAGAGGTCTCGTTACCTACGATATCCATGTGTCCCGGGACCCATGTGAGCATCAGGCTATTATGTCTACCGACACAGTTCATACTGAACTTACAGTACTCAACTACTCTTGAAGTGGTTGGAGGGCTGCCTAAGGCCACGAGCGCAGCGTGGCTGTCGCTGCAGACACATATAGATCTGCCTCTACATCTGTTTTCCACAACAAAGTTCATCGCTTCTAGAACAGCATTACACCTCCATTTGAAACCCCAATGCATGCATTCCAAGAGCAAAGTGCAGTTTTGTCTCGCTGGACTCCACGTAGATCCCAGAGCCGCAACTGCGTTTCAGCCTGCAGATGGTCTTCAAGGCCTGTCCTTGAATGAAAACATCAAGTGATGGTAGACCAACCATCTAATGCCAGGCCTGAAGTAGTCGGAAAAGTTCCGGGTGCAGCAGATGGCCACTGTGCGTTGTATCCTCCATAAGGTCTTTCTGACTCCCACGAGAGAGAGTCTACTCATCCAGACCATTGATGCATAGGTGATAATAGGTCTTATCATAGCCGTGTAGATCCATAGCATCTTGCCAGGAGAAAAACCCCACTTTTTCCTAAAGACACCCCTGCACCGCCAGAAAGCTTTCAGTGCTTTGGATGCCTTTGTTTCAATGTGTGACTTCCAAATAAGTTTACTATCGAGGATTACTCAAAGATTTTTGATTTCTTCGGATAGTTGGACTGTGACTCCATTTAGCTTAGGCAGAACGAGTTCATCAAGCTTCCTCCTTCTGATAAAGAGAACAATACCAGTGTGTGTGGTGTCTGCCAATAGCCCATTAGCACAATACCAAGCGCCAATCATATCTTAGAGATGTTCATAAGCGAAGGGCCAGTTACCAAACAGGCAACGTCGTCCGCATATACGTGTGTGTAGACTCCAGCATCGTTTAAGATGCTGAGTAGAGGATCGATCACCATGCACGAGAGCAATGGAGACAACACACCACCTTGGGGACAGCCTCTATTAACCCCGGATGACACCAGCAGATCCTCCTTCGTCCGCACCGTGACGATTCTGTGAGCTAGCACTGAATGAATCCAATTCACTAGCACCCGGTCAACGCCATGCGTTCTGGCTGAGCTGCACATACTGTCGAAAGTGGCACTATAAAAAGCCCCCTCTATGTCCAAAAATTGTCCAAAGCGTAGTCCCTCCTTTCAATGGTCTGATCTAGCCTAGCAGCAAGGTGTTGCTGTGCCGCCTCGCAGGATTTTCCGCTTGATAGGCAAGCTGAAATGGAGAGAGTGGGTGAACCTTCAGCGACTTCTAACGCATATGCAGCTCCACCAGCCGTTCGAGATTTTCAGCATGAAAAAGGTCATGCTGATGGGTCTAAAGCTTTTGGGGCTGGTGTAATCATCTCTCCCAACCTTAGGGATGAAGGCGGCCCTCACCATCCTCCAAAAGCGTGGTATATAAACCAGTGCCAAGCATTCAGTGAATATTTTCTTCAGAGCTACAGTCACGGACTATATACCTTCCTTCAGCATTGCAGGATAAATGCCATCTGGTCCGGAGGACTTGTAGCCGCCGAAAGATTCGTTGGCAAATCGAATGGTGGCTTCATTCACCACAGATCTGGCAACGTACCGGTCACGCCGAGAAGGTAAAGCAGCTCTGAGAACAGCCTTTTTCGTTAACGGCTATTTCCGGCCAAACCTTATCTGATTACCTGTAAATTGAAAGTCCATCGGCAGGCTGAGTGTCTCACTTTGCTTCTCCGTGAAGGAGCCATCAGATTTTCTAAGTGACCCCAGCTTTGCGGTTGGAACCCTTTTCAGGACCGTAACCAATTTCGGCGTGTCACTTAGAGATTCAATACCGCCGGAGAATTCCCTAAAAGAAGCCTGCCGAGGGGCGACCGCTATTAGAAACATGTTTTCCTTAATTTGGGGTTTTACAGAGATTCGAACCGACGTTCTCTCTGTGAATTGCGAATGGTAATCACGCACCAATCCATTCGGCTACGGCGGCCGCCGTAGTGCACGAATTTATTTATTTATTTTTATAACAAAACAAACTTATTTTATTTTTCCGCTATTTACGAAAAAACAAATTATTTATGTAAAGTAATTTAGAAAAAAATGCAATTAAAAAAAGATGCAATAGATGCACTGTCTCAAAATTCTTTTGATACAGTAGATACTGCTTTATTATTACCGATTGTAACCTCCTGAAAATTGATGAAACTAGTTCTTCTAGATCATATTCCTGTGGAATATTTTCCAATTCCTCTTTGATATACCGTATCAAACTGTTTTTATTTATAGGACACTTTTTTGTCACTTTCTTTTTCAAATGTGACCATACTATAAATTAAAATAAAATTATGTAACAACAAAGACATGCATGTGTATGACTTGAGCTTGGGGTCATTATCTTGGTATAATTTGAATAACAATTTATTTGGATTTTCTGGACCAATGAATCTAAATTTTTGGACACTTCGTTTCAATTTTACGTAAAATGTCTAAATAGATTTCTTTTGCTATGTGCTACAAATACAGGGTGGGCCACATAGCGTTTGCGTTTTGCTAAAGGTTTGACATTTTCGAAATGGGACGCTATACGTTTGAACAAAATTGGCAAATATTTAAAACCTATTTCCAAAGTGGTGAGTCTTCTTCTTCTTCCGCGGTTACAGTAAGTGGCGAGCGTTACCATGACATGCTCAACGAGTTTTTGTTTCCAAAAATTTAAGAGGATGACATGGACGAAAATTGGGTTGATCGAATGGCCTACTGTAAAGCCAGTCGAGGCAGTCATTTGAACGATATTATTTTTCATTCGTAAATGACAATGTTCAATCTTCAAAATAAAAAAAAAATGTTTGAAAAAATATTAATTAGTTTTTTTATAGCCGATTCAAAAAGCAAATTTTACATGACACACCGTATACAACCCCATACCAAATTTCTTGTTTTTCATGGCTGTTAGCTTTCTCTAAACTCCGCTGGGTCCATCAAGGTTATATAGCGTCACAAAAAACAAAATAAAACATTACACTGAGCGCGAAGTGTGAGTTAGAGAAAATAGTTTGTCAACGTTAGCAAGCAATGGTAATGACTTTTTTCTCATTCTTCTTGATGAAAATTTGATATTCAAGAGATCTCTTCTGACTGTTTCGGGACCTAATTGTATACCCTGGCGGTCTTCTAAATCTGCGCCTATCTTTCTAAAGTTGCACCACTCTATCCTTTGTGTGAGCTTTTTTGGTCTGCCGCTGGAGTGCTTTAATTCCGATTTTCGTTTCCTCCGTGGTTTATAATGTTGTACACGATCTTTGCATTAATAGAAAACATTTCAGGCATTTTTTCGCTGATTTACCTACATACATACATATATCTTAATCATAATAAATAATTGCAAAATTTGCAATCACCAAAAATATACAAAAATACATGGTATACCGTTAAGTTTCGGGTGCTTGTGTATGTTTCTTCGAGTTGTGAAAACACTTGTGACACATTTTGTTTTTTATTCTTGTTTTAACATATTGCGTGTTCACTATTCTTGTTTACAGGATCAAATACTAAATGAAAAATACAAAAGGAAAACAAATCCAAACAATCGGTTGAAATTTCAACAGATTGATGCGTGTGTGGCGTAGTTGGCAAGCCGATCGAAAACTGACAAAAAATTTTGTCAACTTGCAATCGGTTGCGTGTGTGTGGCCAAGGCGTATCTATACTCGGTGATAGCAGTTGTACAAAAACTAAAAGTTACAAATATTTCGTTTTTGCTTTTTTTGGCACAAGTGTCAAAATAATTATTTCTAAGGCAAATTGCATTGTGAATAGTAAATAAACGTAAGCAAAGCTTTCGAGTGTCGCTTTAAATTGTTCGAAGTATGTACATATGTGTTATTATAATAGCTAAAATAATTAACAACTAGGATTATTATTTACTTTCGTTATTAAATGAAAATGGAGAGCAGGTAAAACATAATTTGCGGAGACATACATAGATATAAAAGTACATTTTGAAGACGTTTCATCTCTTAATTTCTGCGAAAAAGGTAATAATGCAAAGGGGCAAAAGTGTACCAGGAGAATATCTTAGAAGGCGTGGTGAAGCAGTACTCTCATCAATGGAGAGCGTTAGGTCTTCCAGCAAAAATAACCCAGCAATGGCTAAAAAACAATTTCCCTTGGTTCATAGCTGCAGAATATTGTCCGTCTGGAAGTTCAAATCCGTACCCATTGGACTACAGTATGTGGCCAGAATTGAAATTTGGAGGGTCTCAAACAATCTTTGGTTCGAGCAGCGACGTCAATATCCATGGAAACCGTACGTGCTGCAATAGCTGAATAACCTAATCGTTTGAAGGCGTATGTAAAAACAAATGGTGACTATTTCGAATGAAAATTAAGATTTTGTTTATTTTAATATTTATGTGCATGATTAAATAAAACTAACTTCATTAAAAAAAGTACTATGACGGACTTACCTTGTAACAGAACTTATGGTAGGTCTAAGTATATCCAAGAAACTGAAGAAGTACTTCTTCTTCTTCATTGACGCGATAACCACTTATGCGATTTTGGCCGAGCTTAACAAAGCGCGCCAGTCGTTTCATTCTCGTGCTAATCGGTGCCAGTCGGACACACCAAGTGAATCCAAGTCCCTCTCCACCCGATCTTTCCAACGCAGAGGAGGCTTTCATCTTCCTCTGCTACTACCATCTAGCACCGCATAGAATACTTTCAGAGCCGGAACGACATGACCCAGCCAAGGTAGCCGGTGGATCTTTATTCGCTACGCTATATCTGTGTTATCGTAAAGCTCATACAGCTCATTATTCCATTGCCTGCGATACTCGCCGTTGCTAACGTGCAAAGGTCCAAAAATCGCACGCAGAATCTTTCTTTCGAACACTCCAAGTAACGACTCATCGGATATTGTAATCGTCCAAGCATCTGCGATATACTACTACATACTTACATACTACTCAATTGCCTACTTAATCCAAAGTAGCACTTGTTGGCAAAAGATATTCTAAGTTGAATTTCAAGGCTAACATTATAATCGGTGTTAATGCTGGGTCCTAAATAAACTAAGCTTTTTACAACCTGGAAATCATAAATGTCAACAGTAACACTGCTGTCAATACGCGAATACGCCGACTGTTTGTTTAATGACGTTTTGTTCTCGTCCACCACCAGACCTATTCGTTTTGCCTTTTTATCCAGCGTAGATGACGTAGAGATGCGAAACTCTTTTTCTCGTGAGAGCGCTGAAAATTGTGCATTTTTTATAACATTCGTCAGTAGTGCCACACAGGAAGAAACATTTAATGGGCATTTTTTAAACAGAAATTGGGCATCTTCAGTTTCCACACCACCATCATGGTTAGTAAATATTTATTACGCGGTTGCCTCATAGGCTTATATTACTCGTATACACCTACATATAATAAAAATAAGCACAATTCATAACCGTTGTACTTAAATAAACAAAAAAATTTAAAAATTGATGCGTAAATGAAATGATTCAAAGTAGAAATACAAAAGTAATAATAAAGTAATGAACACGAGAAACATAAATAAAAATAAATAGATAAAATATTACGATTTTGTAATAAAACATGAAAAGTGGGTAACTAAAAATAAAAAGCTGAAACAACGAACAGAATATTCTTTAATCTTTATAAAATATCTTAAACTCAAATTCACTTCCGTTAGCTACGCTCTTCAACCATAAAATATTTACGTATGTATATACAAATTTACAGACATAAGCCTACACACTGTTTTCAATAAAATGACATGCATGCAAAACGTATTCATAAGTGTACAAAAGACTAATTAAAGGTAGGAGCCGAAAAGGATAAAAGAGGATTAGGAAAATTTTAAAAACTCACTTCAATTTAAATTATTACGTTTCAGTTAGCTTTAAAATAAATAATTACGAAAGCGCGGGCGTGCCTATGAGCTCATTTCAAAACTTAGAAGCATTCGCACATTATGGGATGAGGAACAGCTGATAGGCGAAATGGCGGGCTACCAGAAAAAACGCGCCGAAAATAACTGCCGAAAACAGTTCGTTTTTGCTTAATGGAGAAATTACGCGGTTGAAATATTTATAATTATTTGTCTTAAAATTAGTTTAATTGAAACGTAATAATTTAAATTCAAGGGAGTTTGTAGAGTTTCCCAAAGCTTTTTACTATATATCCTTTTCGGCTTATACTTTTAATTCGTCTTGTGTACATATCTGAATACATTTTACATACATGTAATTTTATTGAAATTTTTGTATATGTAAGTATATGTATTTGTATATATGTAAGTATTTTATGGTTGAAAAGCATAAGTAAGGAAATTGAATTTGAAATTGAAATATTTTGGAAACATGCAAACAATTACTTAATTATTTGTAAGTAATAAAAATCTAAAGGTTATCTGCCCTAACTTTATTCTTATATTAAATTTCAGTATTTTATGTGTTTATTTACACATTTTCCTGTTCATTACATTATTATTATAATAAATATTACTTTTGTATTTCAATTTTGAATCATTTCATTTATAGATAAGTTTTTGATTTTTTATCTTATTTATCTATTTTATGCTGATTCTGCTTATTTTTATTATATAGGGTCGGCCATGTAAAATTTGCTTTTTGAATCGGCTATAAAAAAAAACTAATCAATATTTTTTCAAACTTTTTTTTATTTTGAAGATTGAACATTGTGAACAAAAAATAATATCGTTCAAATGACTGCCACGACTGGCTTTTCAGTAGGCCATTCGATCAACCCAATTTTTAATCACATTTTCGATTGTTTGGGCTCCAATTTCATGAATGGCAACTTTGATTTCTTTTTTTAAAGCATCAATCGTCTCTGGATGGTTCGCATAGCATTTGTACTTAACGGCTCCCCACAAAAAATAGTCCCACGGGCTTAAATCACAGCTCCGAGGCGGCCAATTGATATCGGAATTCAAAAACGGTAGCCAAAAGTTCGAGTGTAACTTTGGCAGTGTGACAAGTTGCACCGTCCTGTTGAAACCAAATGTCGTCCATGTCATCCTCTTCAAATTTTGGAAACAACTCGTTGAGCATGTCACGGTAACGCTCGCCATTTACTGTAACCGCGGCTCCTCGCTCATTTTCGAAAAAAAATGGCCCGATGATACCGCCAGACCAAAAACCGCACCAAACAGTGACTCGTTGTGGATGCATTTGCTTCTCTACAGTAACGTGTGGATTTTCTAAGTTCCAAATCCGACAATTTTGCTTATTGACGTAGCCACCGATGTGAAAATGAGCTCCATCAGAAAAGAAGAAGAAGACTCACCACTTTAAATAGGTTTTCAATATTTCTCAATTTTGTTCAAGCATATAGCGTCCCATTTCGTAAATGTCAAACCTTTAAATAAATTATGAACACATTTGACATGTTATTTGTGCTACCATTCTCAAAAAAATAGGTGGTTCAAAAAGCAGACGCTATATGGCCCACCCTGTATGTACGTGCATGCGGGGATATAAAGCTACTGGGCAACCGCGCACTCAATACTAGCCTCAATGGCGGTGTGGAAACTAAAACTTCCCAATTTTTGTTTAAGCATTTAAATTTTTGTTGGCGCATTCAATGTTTCTTCCAGTGTGGCATTACTGACGAATTTTATAAGAAATGCACAATTTTCAGCGCTCTCACGAGAAAAAGAAATTTCGCATCTAGTCATCTATGTTATCCAGTTTGAAAAAGGCAGAATCAAGGCGTATCTATGTATATAAGGTGATAGCAGTTGTACAAAAACAAAAAGTTACATGTATTCTGTTCTTGCTTATTTGGCACAAGTGTCATAATAATTATTTCCAAGGCGAATTAGATTGTGAATAGTAAATAAACGCAAACAAAGTTTTTCGAGTATCACGTTAAATTGTTCGAAGTACATTTGAGTTATTATTTTTTTTTCCTGAGCAAGAAGTTGCAGCATTCAATAACAAAGTGTTCAATTTTATTATTAAATGGAAATGGAGAGCAGTTAAAACGAAATTTACGGAGACATATGTAGGTATAAAAGCACATTTTGAATTTTATTAATATCTTGCAGACACAAATTATACATGTGAACCATGTCATCAAAATTTTGGGTTACGTTGTGGTAATGTGCATGTAAATGCAGATAAGCAAGGGAATACTTACCTCTGCTTTCATATATGTACATATGTATGTATGTATGTAGCTAATATTTCCACCTACATATATGCAGCGCCTGCTATGAGGATTTCATAACTCCAAATTAGAAAGCTGCCGAAAAGCTAGGGAGTAAAAGGATGATATACATATTCGCGACAAATGTTATTTACATATATAAATTAAAGATTAAAAATTAAATACATTTTGTTTTCTATATTTCAATTCAAGGTGCCAATTTTATTTAAGCTTAAAGTTTACAAACTATACATGTTTTGTTCATTTCAGTTTCTTTACTTAGCTTGTACCCTTGATGTTGCTTATGACTATGAAATTGTCTGATATAATGATATACTATAACTACATATATATATAAATATGTATACAAATACTACACTAAATAAGTACGTGGCTATGAAGGAACACCTGCTAATTTACAAATTAAGAGTGGATTTCTTTGCAAATACATACATGTACATATGTATTTATAAACTTATTTTAAACTAATAACTATTTGGATATTGAATAACCATATTACTGAAATGAAGATCAGTCAGCGCCTGACATGTGTTTATTTCCTGTGTGCATGCCACAAACCACAAACCACTTCTTTATTGTTACATATTAGTACTGGCCAGACGTATCATATACTTATATATAAAACTAGTGTCATATATGTGTTAGGCCCGAGGCTTTTCAGGCCATGTGTCATGTAAACAAAACACAAATTTTTGACATTTGTGTACCAAGGTAAATAATTCAGGTTCTACTGATATCACCTTCTATAGATTCGCCTTGATGCTGCCGTTCCGCTCGTTAAAGAACTTATAGATGGGGAAAACTGTTCTCGCAAGCTTTCCCCAAATGGTCTATCATTTAGTAAGGCCTTTGGGTGTTGAGAATTCTGATCCTAAAAAGGAAAAAGTTCACAATATAGTCGAGTCAAATTAGGCCAAAACGTAAGGTGAAGCTTCTTCTTCTTCTTCTTCTTAATTGGCGCGATAACCGCTTACGCGATTTTGGCCGAGATTAACAAAGCGCGCCAGTCGTTTCTTTCTCGTGCTAACCGGCGCCAATTGGACACTCCAAGTGAAGCCAAGTCCCTCTCCACCTGATCTTTCCAACGCAGAGGAGGCCGCCCTCTTCCTCTGCTACCACCAGCTGGTACCGCATCGAATACTTTCAAAGCCGGAGCGTTTGTATCCATTCGGACGACATGACCCAGCCAACGAAGCCGCTGGATCTTTATTCGCTGCGCTATGTCTATGTCGTCGTAAAGCTCATACAGCTCATCGTTCCATCGTCTACGATATTCGCCGTTGCCAACGTGCAAAGGTCCAAAAATCTTACGCAGAATCTTTCTCTCGAACACTCCAAGCGTCGCTTCATCGGATGTTGTCATCGTCCAAGCTTCTGCGCCATACGTTAGGACGGGCATGATGAGAGTCTTGTAGAGTGTTAGTTTTGTTCGACGAGAGAGGACTTTACTGCTCGATTGCCTACTTAGTCCAAAGTAGCACTTGTTGGCAAGAGAGATTCTACGTTGGATTTCAAGGCTGACATTGTTATCGGTGTTAATGCTGGTTCCTAAATACACGAAGTCTTTTACAACCTCAAAATTATAACTGTCAACAGTGACGTGGGTGCCGATACGCGAGTGCGCCGACTGTTTGTTTGAAGACAGGAGGTACTTGGTTTTGTCCTCGTTCACCACCAAACCCATTCGCTTTGCCTCTTTATCCAGTTTGGAGAAGGCAGAACTAACAGCGCGGTTGTTAAGGCCGATGATGTCAATATCATCGGCGTACGCCAGCAATTGTACGCTCTTATAAAAAATTGTGCCTGAGCGATTAAGTTCTGCGGCTCGTACGATGCTCTCCAACATCAGGTTAAAGAAGTCACACGACAGCGAGTCACCCTGTCTGAAACCTCGTTTGGTATCAAACGGCTCGGAGAGGTCCTTCCCAATTCTGACAGCACTGCTGGTGTTGAGCAACGTCATCTTACATAGCCGTATTAGTTTTGCGGGGATACCAAATTCAGACATCGCGGCATACAGGTAACTCCTTTCCGTACTGTCGAATGCAGCTTTGAAGTCGACGAAAAGATGGTGTGTGTCGATTCTCCTTTCATGGGTCTTTTCCAAGATTTGGCGTATTGTGAATATTTGGTCTATGGTAGACTTTCCAGGTCTGAAGCCACACTGATAAGGTCCAATCAGTTGGTTGACGGTGGGCTTCAGCCTTTCACACAATACGCTCGCTAGAACCTTATAGGCGATATTTAGAAGACTAATCCCGCGGTAATTGGCACAAATTGCAGGATCGCCCTTCTTATGGATTGGGCAGAGCACACTTAAATTCCAATCGGCAGGCATGCTTTCATCCGACCATATTCTGCATAGGAGCTGATGCATGCACCTTACCAGCTCCTCGCCGCCATGTTTGAATAGCTCAGCCGGCAGTCCGTCGGCGCCCGCGGCTTTGTTGTTCTTTAGCCGTGATATTGCTATTCTCACCTCGTCATGGTCGGGTAACGGAACGACAATTCCGTCGTCAACGATTGGGGTATCGGGATCTTCACATTCTCTATGGCATGCGCAGCTGTCACCGTTTAACAGGTTCGAGAAGTGTTCCCTCCATAATTTAAGATTGCTCTGTACGTCAGTCACCAGATCACCGTCTTTGTTCTTACAGGACAACGCCCCGGTGAAGCTACTAAAATTAATAACAAGCTGAAAATGGATGAAATTCTTCAAAACATATGTAAAAATAAAATCGATACGGCGGGGGTAAAAAATTAACTCGAGGTCAAAGGTTAAAAAAATTGGGTTTTCGTGAATTTCTCGAAAACTGTCAGTTTTATCGCAAAATTAACTCAGACAAAAATTGTAGATCATTAAATTATCTACAAAAAAGGTCCGAATGATTTTTTCCCTTAATACCACCGTTTCTAAGATATAACGAAGTAAAGAGTTGCAAGTGTAATAATATGCATAAGTACGCCACGTACCTATATACATTTTTGTAGCTCTAATATAAGTAAACATACTTTTCTATCGGTGATTTTAACTGAGATTTAAAATATAAAACATACACACAAGTATAATTCTCAGAATATTAGGTATAATGAAACCCAGTCCCTTATTTTATATGCTAGTGTAACCTTGAAACGACAGCTTATCTGTTCAATTGTGTGCGTGGCTACGGTCGTATACCTCTTTGTCTGAGAATTCCCCCTAAATGAACTGCTGTTAGTCTTGATCTTCACTCCGTAGTGATAACACGTTTTTATTCTAACCTATTTTATGTTGCTTTAATTTTTATTATAAAAATGTCAGAATATTGTTTTATTTGTGCTAAACTTTTAACTAAAACTGCAACTGTTACTGGCGAACGTGGTATGATGACATTACTGGATCAACTAAAATCAAAAAACCAAATTGATTTCATCAGCTAATAAAGTTTCGCAGGTAACAACGTCGAGTTTTTTTTTTTTTTAATTTTTTATGAAAAATCGGTGTTTTGACTTCAAAGCGCTTTAAAAAATTAAAAAAAAAAAAAAAAAAAAAAAAATTCGACGTTGTTACCTGCGAAACTTTATTAGCTGATGAAATCAATTTGGTTTTTTGATTTTAGTTGATCCAGTAATGAATTCTGAGGGACACCGCAATAAAACTTTTTTATGAGACGTCCGCGAAGATTCGCTGCCACCAACTCATTTCTTCATAAAAATCAATGAAAATTTCACACAATATTCTTTAAATATGACTTTATAATGAAGTAATTTTAAAATTTTGAATAAATCAACTGTGTCGACAAAAAAAATTTCGAAAAATATGCTTGTTTTACACCGAATTAACCATACTACCCCCTTAATCAGTGCAACTATCGAACGAGCAGATGAACATTCGGAATATCTTAAAAAAACAAAAATCTGTGACACTACACGATACTTGTCGTAAAAAAATCTCGAAAATCTTCTATTGCGTCAGCTAAAAAAAGACAACGTGAAAAACAAGAAGCTAATACACCTGAAGTAGGCCCTCCTCGTACTAGATCACGTGTATCCGATTTTTGTTTTAAAAAATTATATTCATCATGTTTTGTGGTCTGGAAACGAACGAAAAGCGCGAGATGAAAAAAGAAGTGGGACGTCGTCGTCGATTTAGCCATGTAAGTACACTTCAATTCAAAGATTCAATTCTGGAAATAGCTCGAAATCATTCCGATGCTATAGCAGAACCTGTGGTAGGAATAGAGTTTGAATATGATTTAGTTGCTGCTGAAGCTCCTCCCCTCCTCTCAGTGGAGCTAAAGCCAGTCGTCCTAAAGACGAAACAGCAATAGAGCAATTTAGTTGGACGAAAACAACGATTGTTGTTGGTGAAGATGTAGACTTACTCACGAACTCCAGCCGCAAAAACAATTTTCTTCTTAAAACCAGGTAAAGCTCAAAGTCAGTCGGAAATATATTCATCCAAAAGTTTATCAACTTTTGTAAAGTGTCAAAATCACGTATTATTTTTATACGCAATAACTGGCTATGACGCAAAATCTGCATTTTACAGGAGAGGTAAAACGACTGTCTTTAAAATGTTTGAAAAGCAAGATTTAGGTCAATATACTGAAGTTTTCAAAAAAGTTGATTCAATTTCAAAAGAAGTTATCACCAGCGGAATTCGTTTTCTTCTCTGTATGTACGGAGCGCCTAAAAAACTACCTGCTTAGATAAATATCGATATGCATGTTTTGTTAAGAATACTCGAAATAAAAAACAAGTACAATTAACTTGTCTTCTTCCAACGTCTGTCGCTGCTCATCAAAATATATTACCAAGTTCAAGTATGGCTTGGTAATCAGCTAGACACAACAGGTTGGGGTTGGAGGTTGGTCGAGAACCAGAGAAAATACTAAAGACGATTTTTTGCAACTGTAAAAAAGGATGCAGTGCCAAATATGGTTGCAAAAAAGTGGGTCTGTATTGTTTTCTGGCGTGTACAAATTGTCAAGGCCGATTGTGTTCTAATGCTGAATCACCACCAGCAGAAGATACGTTCGGTTCCGACGAACTGGCATGCGATACTTCGTTGTTGACGCAATTTACTTGCAGACAGGATGAAGAAGAAGATCGAGAAGAAGAGGGAAAACAAGAAGACTAAAACATATATGACTGTAACCCGGAATAATAAATATTTTATCTACGATTTTTTAATTTTAATTCCGTTTTAAATCCGGAAAATCCATTTTTTGCTTCCGTTTTTTTATTTTTATCACAACAGACCCGTAGAATAGGCCTATTGGGGAAACCACGTAAAAAACCACTACCTCCGAGATGGCGTAGAAATGTGTGCATATTATGACACCTGCAACTCTTTACATCGGTGGTATTTAGGAAAAAAATCATTCACATCTTTTTTGTAGATAATTTTATGAGCTACAATTCTTGTTCGAGTTAATTTTGCCATAAAACTGACCGTTTTCGAGAAATTCACGAAAAACCCATTTTTTTAACCTTTGACCTAGAGTCAATTTTTTCCCCCCCGCCGGATCGATTGGGAGCTTTAAAATTTTAGTTTTACATATGTTTGAAAAATTTCATCCATTTTCTGTTATGATTTTAGTAGCTTCGAGTGCCTAAATTGATGCTATATTGCTAAAACCATGGCCAAATTTGAACATTCACCTTATGTTTTGAGCAAACCTCGTACAATCGCGATTACTGTTTAATAAAATCTCTCATTTCTATTTCTCATCTAAAAGCGTAAAGACTTATGTAATATAGTATTTTTGACTCTCGCCTACAAAACCTGTTATTAATTCAAACCAATTTTTTACCAACGGTGTCCATCCTTATAAATTATTTTATTTGCTTAAAATCATCGATTGTTATTATATGATCTTTTAAATCATCATTATTTTATGCTGTTTTGAATGAAATAACGTTTGATTTTTAACTGACCGCATTACATCTGCTATTGTCCCCAGCCAAATTAGAAATATATTTAATTTGGTGATGTTGACAAATGCAGTCTTGTAGCCAAAATGTTGTGCTGTCGTTTAAATCATTACCTCCATAATAATGTGTGTTTTAATATTTGACAAATGATGCCGTCGCCCATGCGTCCACTTTCAGATTTCGCGAAAGCAACATCACGTTTCCCCATAGAATTTTTTCATTAGTAATTTTAGAGCGTGGTTGTGCCTTTAATAGGCCGACGGACTTCCGTTGCAATCTCTTGAATAACTTTAGTAATATTGGTTTCCAATGCCTCAATCGAAACTGGTTTTTAGGCTTATATACCCCCACACATAAAATAAATTGCTCACCGAAACGACGACGCAGCAAACACATTGTTTCACGGGCTGTATGGTAAGTAGCGTCGTCTTTTTGGAACCAAATGTATCCTCTGGGTATCTTCCGAACACCCGCTGGGGAGTGAGCTAACGTGAGAAGGCGAAACATTCCAGGATAGCTGGTTGTGCGCTGGGTTTGCGACCCGCCACTTAAAAATCCCCCCAATGAAAAGATTAAAAAAGCCTCGTATGAGAACTACCTTCACTGATGACGACCCCTGCAAACGAAATAAGGAATACGATTTGAGGGCATGCACCTGGCATGTCCGGCCCCTAATGGGGAAGGTGCTCCTGCCCGGCTGGTTGATGTCCTCGTGAGAGTAAAAGCTGGCATCACTGCCATTCAAGAAATGCGATGGACGGGGCAAGGCAAGAAAAACATAGGACTTTGCGACGTCTACTACAGCTACCATGTAAAGAATAGCAAATTCGGTGTTGGATTTGTTGTGGGAGAGAGACTTCGTCGCCAAGTATTGTCGTTCACTCCGGTGAACGAGCGTCTCGCAGCAATAATCCGCACCGAAGCCCGTGTTTTTAATATCTCGCGTATTTGCGCTTACGCCCTGACGGAAAAGAAGGACGATGCGAGTACAGATTCCTTCTATGAGCGCTTGGAGCATTTCTATGAGCGCTGCCCCGCCACGACATAAAAATCGTGCTTGGCGACTTTAACAAAGGAAAAGGAGGGAATTGTTGGTCCCACCGTTGGAAAATTCAGCCTGCACTACGAAAGATCCGGTAACGGACAGAGGCTGATCGACTTCGCCGGGGCCCGAAACATGGTAGTCTGCAGCACCAGATTCCAGCACAAAAAGATGCACTAAGCTACCTGGCTGTCTCCTGATCGAAAAAAGCGAAACCAGATCGATCATGTTGTGATAGATGGAAGACACGCTTCTAGTGTATTCGATGTACGTACGATCCGAGGACCCAACATCGACTCGGATCATTACCTTGTTGCAGCCAAACTGCGCATACGCCCCTGTGTAGCAAAAAACGTACATCTACCTACGCAAAGAATGTTCGACATCGAAAAGCTGCAATTGCAACTGACATCCAGAAGATTCGCTAGTCCACTCTCACTCCTGCTCTCAAAACGCCCAACAAACCGTCATGCACGAGCAATGGAGCAACATTTCTCGTTCCATACGTACCGCCGCCGAAGAAGAAATCGGATTTCAGCGAGCCCGAAAAAACAGTTGGTACGACGAGGAATGTCATGCTGCCACAGAAAGAAAGGAGCCATGCTGCGATCGGCCGCAACGCGAGCCATGTGGGATCGCTACAGAGAGCTAAGAAAGGAAGAGAGAGGTATTATCCGACAGAGGAAACGAGAGGCCGAAATGCGTGAGGGCGAGGAGCTTGAAATGCTGGCCAATAGGAACAACGCCCGAAAATTCTACCAGAAAGTTCGGCGGCTTACAGGTTTCCAGACCGGGTCGTTCTCTTGTAAGAACAAATACGGCGATCTGGTGACTGACATACAGAGCATTCTTAAATTATGGAGGGAACACTTCTCCAACCTACTAAATAGTGACAGCTGCGCATGTCACAGAGAATGTGAAGATCCCGATACCCCAATCGGAACTGATTGGACCTTATTAGTGTGGCTTTACACCTGGAAAGTCTACCATCGACCTAATATTCACAATACGCCAAATCTTGGAAAACACCCATCAAAGGAGAATCGACATACACCATCTTTTCGTCGACTTCAAAGCTACATTCGACAGTACGAAAAGGAGTTTGCTGCATGCCGCGATGTCTGAATTTGGTATCCCCGCAAAACGAATACGGCTATGCAAGATGACGTTGGCCAACACCAGCAGCGTCATCAGAATTGGGAAGGACCTCTCCGAGCCGTTTGATACCAAACGAGGTTTCAGACAGGGTGACTCGCTGTCGTGTGACTTCTTTAACCTGATGTTGGAGGGGATCGTATAAACCGCAGAACTTAATCGCTCAGGCACAATTTTTTATAACAGCGTACAATTGTTGGCGTATGCCGATGATATCGACATCATCGGCCTTAACAACCGCGCTGTTAGTTCTGCCTTCTCCAAACTGGATAAAGAGACAAAGCGAAAGGGTCTGGTAGTGAACGATGACAAAACGAAGTACCTCCTGTCTTCACGTCACATATTTGACAAGTTGACATTTATGATTTCGAGGTTGTAAAAGCTTTCCTTTATTTAGGAACCAGCATTAACACCGATTACAATGTCAACCTGGAAATCCAACGTAGAATCTCTCTTGCCAACAAGTGCTACGTAGGACTACGTAGGAAACAGAGTAGTAAAGTCCTCTCTCAACTAACAAAACTAATACTCTACAAGTATCTCATAATGCCCGTCCTAACGTATGGCGCTGAAGCTTGGACGATGACAACATCCGACGAAGCGGCCCTTAGAGTGTTTTTTGGACCTTTGCACGTTGGCAACGGCGAATATCGCAGGCGATGGAACGATGAGCTGTATGAGCCTTACGACGACATAGACATAGCGCAGCGAATAGAGATCCAGCGGCTACGTTGGCTGCGTCATTTCGTCCGAATGGATACAAAAGCTCTGGCTCTGAAAGTATTCGATGCGGTACCAGTTGCTGGTAGTAGCTGAAGAGGAAGGCCTCCTCTGCGTTGGAAAGATCAGATGGAGAAGGACTTGACTTCACTTGGTATGTCCAACTGGCGCCGGTTAGCACGAGAAAGAAACGAGCGCTTTGCTAAACTCGGCCAAAATCGCGTACGCGCTTATCGCGCCAATTAAGAAGAAGAAGTTACAAATTACAATAAAGAATTTACAATGAATACAGATATTTTTAAAATCATAATATATATATATATATATATATATATAATTGGCGCTACACCCGTTTTGGGTGTTTGGCCGAGCTCCTCCTCCTATTTGTGGTGTGCGTCTTGATGTTGTTCCACAAATAGAGGGACCTTCAGTTTCAAGCTGTCTCCGAACGGCAGATAATTGTATGAAGAGCTTTTTCATGGCAGAAATACACTCGGCCCCATTGCCTGCCTAGGGGCGACCGCTATTAGAAAAATGTTTTTCTTAATTTTGGTGTTTCACCGAGATTCGAACCAACGTTCTCTCTGTGAATTCCGAATGGTAATCACGCACCAACCCATTCGGCTACGGCGACCGCCGTAGAACATAATATATATAACTAAGTAATACAGTACAACATATTAAAAGAGACACAGTAGCTAGAATAATAAAAAGAAAAGAAATCAGTTTATTATGCATGAACTGTAGAACATTATAAATAGGATTACATTCGGAAAAATAGGAGTACTAAATCCGACTATTTTGCATTTTGATGAATTAAAAAATATCACCCACTACCAGCACGGTACAATGACGATTACGGACTTAATGGACATTTCAGATTTTAAACTTATTCAGAAATAATATTGTACTATTAATTGTACTGTAAAATTTACTTGTAAGTATTATCTAACTGGAGTTGTAGCTGGTAAGCTAACGGTAAACTAATTACTGATAAGCACATAATACAATGTAATAATGAATTTTTTAACGTACAAAATGGGAAAACAGAAATTTTGAACAATTATTGTAAAATAAACAATAACAAAATATGTCTATCAGATCTATAAATAAAATACAAGGAAAGTGTAAAAAAAAATAAAACAAAGAAATTCTCATATCGAAATCATAAAACAAAGAGCAATATTTATTTCAGAAGAAAATATTGTTTAAAATCAAAATTGTCAGGAACATATTTCGCTACTTATGAAAATCGAACTGTTATAAATATTATTAGTTGTTTAAATATGAAAGCAAAAATTTGAAATTATTAAAAATATGAATATGTAAATAACCTCGAAATACTGGGGTTGAGTTCACTTATGCTTTCGATAAAGTTATTTTTCCTTGTTGTTGTTATTTGAGATATTCTAAAACATGCAATCCCGTTGTCACTCCCATGTTTCACATATGGGAACTTCCACAGAAAAGTCTACCTTAAACGAAAACCTAGACTATGATTAAACAAAAAACATTGCTTGATTTATTAAAGAAAACTATTTAAATATCACAAAAGTAATATTTTCAAAATTTTTCTTAATTGCGTTCTTGAGTTATCGGAACACAAATTTCATGTTCACTTGGTGATCAGTTTTTTTATTTACAAGAGAGTTTTCTCTTTGCTGTTTAAATTTCTAAGAGTAACTCTGCAATTCAACTCTAATAGCTACAATTTGGCAATAACAACAACTAGGCGTAAAACCAAGTTAAAAGAGCAGTGACGTTTCAATTAACGGTAAATTTTGCATTTACTCTTAAAAGATATTCATCAATAACGTCACGCTATACAGATGCTATTTAGTCTTATTATAACTGCGCTGGCGATTGTGGATGCAAATAATTTGGTATTTTAATAAAAGTTGATAAAGTTTACAAATTAAATTAAAAATTACGCCATTTATGCAAGGAATTTCTGTCGTATTGAGCTTCAAAGTTTCGTAACGTCACGCCATATTGTAAGTAATTTTTTCGATAGGTGATGGCTTTTTCTGAATTATAATTCAATCATGTCTTATGTAGATGGATTCTTCGAGTAACTGTAAAAAATACTCAAAGTGCTATAGGGAAAAACTAAAAACTGACCCACTGAGGCGGGAGAGAAGCCGTTTGAAAGCAAAAGAGAGGGCATCAAAGTACAGAAAAAGGTTAGAATCCAGCAAGCATGAAAGTGATGCAATAAGAAAACAAAATTGTAAAAGACAATAAGCATTTCGCCTGAGAAAGAAAAATGAATGTGCCAAAGAATATAGCCCAGAAGCCAATCAGCCCTATAAATGCAGGCAAACAATAGGAAAGGCATTAAAAAAACCAAAACTGCTTTGCTGGCCGACCCACAGAAAAGAAGGTATATTGTTGATTTGTTATACAAGAAATATGGTACATTATCATTGAAGAACGAATCTAAATCGGCAATACAAGAAAAAAAACAGTTTGTCGTAGACTTTTACTCAAGAGATGATATTAGTGTCCAAGCCGCAGGTAGAAAGGACACATTGATTGTCGATGGGGAAGTAGTGGCCAAGCGTTTTATGGTGATATCTGGTGCTGAGTCGTACGAACTCTACAAATTGTAGAAAACTACTAACTTCGTATCTGCATTTTACGAATTGCGACCAAAACATGTGCAACTATCATGCAATATACCACATAATATGAGTGTTTGTAAGCATCACGCCAATTTTGCATTTGTTTTGGAAAGCAGTGCGAATTTTATAAAATCTTTTTCATCCAACTTTGAAAAATTTCTCGAATCTGCTTGTTGCAACACTAAAAACGAAAAATGTATGATGAACAAGTACAAACCTTGTGTTCAGGATGTAAGAAATGAATTAATGCCCTTAAAATATTAGACATTGATGGAGGAATCTGTTAAATGGAAACATTGGCGCAAAGTTGAAGACCGCATTGCTTTGACATACACCGAAGGATCTTTGTCTGATCTTTTGTACGAACTAGATGCCCTTTGTTTAAACGCCACTTTTTTATTAAACGTTCCCAACAAAACTATTTCGAAAGCAAAAAAATGGCATTAGCTCCGACGATCTAATTCTTCAAATGGACTTCGCAGAGAATTATAGGTTAACTTGTCAAAATGAGGTGCAAAGCGCACATTTTAGCTACCGTCAAGTTACCATTTTCACTTGCGTTGCTTGGCTGGTTGGCGAAGTAAAATCGTACTCTATAATCAGTGACAAACTCACTCACAATAAATTCGATGTGTGCTGTTTTTTAACAAAACTTGTAGATGTAATCAAAAAAGAACATGGGCAATTTCAAAATATTTATATTTTTTCGGATGGAAGTAGCTCCCAGTTTAAAAATAAGTATATTGCGCGAAGCCTGCCAGATTTTGTTTTTGAATTTGGTTGCAAAGTTTTAGAGTGGAATTATTTTGCAACTTCTCATGGTAAACGTGCGGTCGATGGGGTAGAAGCAACGATAAAACGAAAAGTTTTGCAGGTAACAAAAACGAAAAATATAATTTTGGATACTGCAGTTTCTTTTTACCAATGTGCTCGAAATCATATATTTGGAGTTAACTTAGTTTACATTCCCACACAGCAAATAGAACAGTTTTCTGTTTTGCTAATATAATAGAAAAGTGGAATGAGTTGCCGAAAATTTCTGGAATATATAAAATTCATCATTTATCAAGCAGCGAAGACAGACAAATAAAAGCAGCCGAGACTGCGTTTTCACATAAAAGTGTTGTATAATAATAAAATTAACCTGGAATATTTAAATAAACAAAATCGTATTTTTGAAATAAAATTCATGTTTTATTTTTAAACGTCAAAAGTTATGTGCCTATTTATTTGGTTTATTTTCTCAAAACATCAAAATCACAGCGCTAACCCGAATTGAATATCTACATACACCCCTTCTATTTGAAATTTCTACAAAAAATGTAAAAATTGGTATATCAAAAAAAAAATAATTTATATAAATTTCAGTAACATAACGTCAGGTAACGTCACGCCAGAGACTTTGTGTGGTAAAAAAAAACCGAAACCATTTTTTTAACATAGAAAATTGGAATGTGAACCTTAAATATTTAAATATCCTGACAAAAAGTTTCACTCGAATAGTTCTAAATACAAAATTCGAAGAATTATGCTTTTTCAAAATTCAAGATAAGGGGGACTTCCGTGTTTTGTAACGTCACGCCAGCCTATATATTAGCTTATATTATTTAGTGTTAATAAATTTCGGTAACTTGTTTACTAAAACAAAGTCCCCTTTATTACAATGCAACTATGCATATAAAATTTTTCGAAATGTTAAGTAAAGCATTTTTTTGTTTTTGACATTTAGTCATACAAATGTCACGTCACGCCAGTTTGGAAATACCCATATATAAGAAGTTTGTTTCCTGCCACCTGGAACTTTTCGATTGGAACAAACTGTACAATCCTTATGTTCACGCTGGGGATGCAATGTAATGATCGTTGTTCATTGTCGGTAGATGACGGTACTCCACGTTTTACTGTCATTCGGAAGATCCCCACAAGATCAAGCAAAAGGTTCTCTCTAAATTGTTTGTGGGAAATGTTTTTATTAGTGTTCGGAGATGTTTTTGACAAAACGTAAGCATTAATTATTACCACTTCGAAACCCCAGAAAAACAGTTTCCTCCAACATTTTAGTGTTTTGCTGAGGCAACAGTAGGTTTATGTATACTGGTCAGTTATCATCACTCTCGAATTCAGTATCACGCACTGTTGTACTCTATTCATTTTGTTGTTTAGCCATATTCTTTACAAAATAAACTTTTCTTGTAAAAATGTAAGTTTTGGAAATGCCTTCTTCTGCTACGAGTTCGAACTGTACACTGCGCTGTGTTCGAAAAGACTAAAGCGAAGGCGTGAAGTTCTAGATCAGTGCCAAGGCGAATTTATTACAGGTGACAGCAAACACATATAAGTAAAACCCTACATGTATTTGTTGTTGCGTTTGGTGCAAGCATCATGTCAAAATCAGCAAGCAAATGTAAACATACGAATGTAAACATACCAATACATACAAACAAAGCATATCATTTTGACGTAAGCCATACCTACTGCGAAAAATTCAGCTGGGTGAATGCTGTCACCTTATTAAATCCACCTTGATCAGTGCTGTCCAAAATGAAAAATGTGAGTGTATAAGTGAGAATGAGAGAATGGGAGAAGCCCAGTAGGAAATTTAAACCAAAATAAATAAATATTGGATTGGAGTAGAAAATTTGGAACGTTATGTAACTCCTAATATATATTTGGGTTTGTAAGTCTATATTATATCTCTAATAAAATCTTTAATATGAATACTTTCGTGGCAGCTTCTTAATAAAAGTACATTCGATAAATGACTTGATGTTAAACTGTGGCGCTGCTTGGAGCAAATGAACTTTAAGTCCGAAAAAATTTTCTCACAAAAATATGTTGTGGGAAAAAGTGAAAGGCACTGATAAGATATTCTTTTCAATATTGGATATGATGATTCTTCTAAATTTTTCCAGAATTCAATATTATCTCCGTGTGGTGGAACGTTTTCGCTTTGCAAGATGATTGCCTTGTTTAGCAATATAAATATAAGCTGATCATGGAAGATAGCTCAGCTTTCATTTTTATATTTGATTGTTTAACAACTTCCTCATTTTCTACTTTAGCCAATCACCCTTTGAATTTTTCCAAAAAGTCTAACATTTTCCTTCATATAATCCCTGACTAGCTTTTTTGTCTAAAACTTGTATATTTTTGTGGGAGGAATCGAAATGCCTTTTGATATTATAATATATTATATCTATAGCCTCCTTTGAACGACTTGTAACATAAAAGGCATTGCAAGTCGCCAAAGGCATTTTCTAGCATAAAAAAGTTCTCACAGGGCATTGTATTGCATACACTAAGCGTCGCGGACAAACTTGGTGTTTATTCATTGCTGGTTTGCTAACGACTGAACGATGGAGAGTAAGAATACGTGTGATCCATGATGGAAAGAATAATGAGATGGCGCCTATCGTGGTCCCGTTACTTTGCGCTCAGCGAATTTGACAACTAGTTACGTGATTTTAGCTCCAGTATGGCCAGATTACCATTTTCGTAACTTGATTTAGCATTTTTTTTTTGTTATTTAGTCTCGGAGTTTTAGTTCTTTCTTCACGACATTTTTCTAGCTGTTCTAATTAAAATGTCATGTTTATAATTTTGTAAAATATACATTTTTTAATAATTATTTAAATAATTCACTCAGTTTTATTTAGCTTTACTTTTTTTTAACATCTGGTGGCATTGCCCGCGATTGCAGGTGTTGTTGGTGTTCTTCTGCTTTCGGCAGTCAAATCTCTCTCTCGCTACTGCAGTGTTGCCTAGCTTTGGATATAAAAACGCACTAAAATACCCATTCAAAGAAAATAACCCAACAAATTTTTATTGAATCACTTAAAGAACTTTGTATGCGTGACAAATTGTTTTTAAAATGTGCGTTTTTTTAAATAAATGTGTTATGCTTATGTACAATTTAATTTATGAGGTTTCTTTGTTGTGCGAGACTCTTTTGTTAAGGGAATGACTTTTTTGCTATATTTGAAATTATGTACTGATGTATGATAAGGTACTCTTTTTGTAAAAATGTCAGTATGGTTTCTTTAGTATTTTCTGGTATTTTCTTGTGTATTTTTACAATGAATATAACTCTTAAAGTCCTATGTCTCACTAAGGATTGATGCCCGGAAGAAACCATTACACCTCTATGGTTTTAATTCGCATTCAATAAATTCAAAGGCTTTTTAAAATGTGTAAAAAGGTTTTCAATCTTAAGAAGAGTTGAGGGGCATTTAATATTTTTGCATAACCTTAAATGGAGCCAAAAATTAAATTTGCACTTTCAAATTATCAAATTTTATAAGAGTAAAAAAATGTTCATTAGCACTAAAATCTTCTCAGAGTGACCTTTTTTAACCTTTTTTTTTTGTTTAATAATATAGTTTGTTTTTTAACTTGAAGTTTCGGTAGCTTTAAATTAAAAAAAAGAAACAAACACGAAACTTAAAAATTTTTGCATTTTGCGAAGAGCAAATGGTTGGCAATACTGCACAACTCAGCAAACGTGACGTCACGTACGCTCTGATGGGCGCAATCTTCTTTCTATCATTCTTGTTGATGTATGGGATGGACAGCACTGTTCTAGATTCATGGCTCATTAAAAATTTTCTGTCCCGTAGCTCTCATATTATATTATTTAGTCTTAAATTGAGTCGTAGCAAACCGAGTGCCACTCGACATCGGACGCGCCAGTAGGAAAAGCGATCTCTAGTCAGGGTCCGGTGGCATGCAGAGGGGTCGTTGCAGAGGCGAGACGTAACTGTTTCCTTCTTCACATTGTTCGGATTAATGGTTTGCCATAAATGCATTTATTCTTCCGAAAATCATCGGCGAACTGCCAACACATTCTTACAGTTCTTAAGGTTTCTTAGGTTAGTTTCGCTAGCTCAGCAATCTTCTTCTTTATATATAAAAATGAATGTTTGTTTGTATATCCTCGATGAACTCAAAAACTACTAGACCGATTATTATAAAAATTAGTATATACATGTATTTTTCCACGGGGAAGGTTTGTAGAATATGCTCATTGCTGCCATTTGCCACCAGGTGGCACTGCAGAGTAGCAACTTCTGCCCGTTTATCCGATTTTTTCGAAACAAACAAAATCAATAAAATGGCTAAGAATGAATTGAATATTTGTGTATTGATTTTTCTTTAAAGTTATTTTTCTTAAATTTATTTTAGTTGTTGGCGTAGCAACGCGCGCCGGGTACAGCTAGTGCATAATAAAAATGTATCAATGAAATTTTTATGCTTTTTCCGTTTAAATTTAATCAGAGCCTTCTTTGTTCATGCATTGGCATTTCATCATAGCATAATGCAATGCCAACGCTTCATAGTGATATAGTTTATAAGTAAACGAAATATAAACTTATATATGTATAAATAAGCCAAATATTCAACATTCAAGGCAGTCTAAAGTCTTTTTAAAAAATGTTATCCCTAAGGGTAAAGCATAATTTTTATACACATGTACATATGTACGTACTTAGTCTTGCCATAAATTCTATCACAAATTTTACAATGCATACGGCTAGAACAAATTCGCAGAAAAAAGTTCCATTATTTTTGCTTTTCTTCGTATGCATTGTCTACTCATAGATTATACTCAGTTTCGTGGCAAATTTCGCTTGTTAACAATGAAGTGGGGAGCTAAGAAAAATCGCATTAGTGTGATAAAAGTGCAAGTGAGATTTACGCATTGCTGGCAAAACTTAATATTTTGAGAATGGTTGTTTACCGCACGAACAATAGTTTTCACCACACGTCTGAAGTGACAGACAGAAAAAGATGTGGTCGTCTTCGCGTGGCTCGAACCAGTGCAGCCATAAAAGCCGTTCGAGAAAGAATTCACAGAAATCCCCGTAGAAAGCAGAAAATCATGTCCAGGGAAATTAATATATCTATCCGTGTCAAAACTACAGATGATCTCCACATGAGTCATATTTTGGCAATGTGCTTGAAGAAAATTAGACTGTACAAATGCAAGCAGCTTATTCAGTGGCACACGGTCAACGGTCATGAAAATATTATTTTCACTCTTGAAGAAGTTTTTAATAGCAAAACGACAAAATCTATGCTAAAACTTCTAAAGACGCAAAAAATGTTGTTCCAAGTGTTCCGCGTGACCACCATCCAGCCTCCGTAATGGTTTGGTGGGGAGTCTCTTGTAAAGACGTTTCATCTCTTAATTTCTGCGAAAAAGGTAATAATGAAAAGGGGCAAAAGTGTACCAGGAGAATATCTTAGAAGGCGTGGTGAAGCAGTACTCTCATCAATGGAGAGCGTTAGGTCTTCTAGCAAAAATAACCCAGCAATGGCTAAAAAACAATTTCCCTTGGTTCATAGCTGCAGAATATTGTCCGTCTGGAAGGTCAAATCCGTACCCATTGGACTACAGTATGTGGCCAGAATTGAAATTTGGAGGGTCTCAAACAATCTTTGGTTCGAGCAGCGACGTCAATATCCATGTGAACCGTACGTGCTGCAATAGCTGAATAACCTAATCGTTTGAAGGCGTATGTAAAAACAAATGGTGACTATTTCGAATGAAAATTAAGATTTTGTTTATTTTAATATTTATGTGCATGATTAAATAAAACTAACTTCATTAAAAAAAGTACTATGACGGACTTACCTTGTAACAGAACTTATGGTAGGTCTAAGTATATCCAAGAAACTGAAGAAGTACTTCTTCTTCTTCATTGACGCGATAACCACTTATGCGATTTTGGCCGAGCTTAACAAAGCGCGCCAGTCGTTTCATTCTCGTGCTAATCGGTGCCAGTCGGACACACCAAGTGAATCCAAGTCCCTCTCCACCCGATCTTTCCAACGCAGAGGAGGCTTTCATCTTCCTCTGCTACTACCATCTAGCACCGCATAGAATACTTTCAGAGCCGGAACGACATGACCCAGCCAAGGTAGCCGGTGGATCTTTATTCGCTACGCTATATCTGTGTTATCGTAAAGCTCATACAGCTCATTATTCCATTGCCTGCGATACTCGCCGTTGCTAACGTGCAAAGGTCCAAAAATCGCACGCAGAATCTTTCTTTCGAACACTCCAAGTAACGACTCATCGGATATTGTAATCGTCCAAGCATCTGCGATATACTACTACATACTTACATACTACTCAATTGCCTACTTAATCCAAAGTAGCACTTGTTGGCAAAAGATATTCTAAGTTGAATTTCAAGGCTAACATTATAATCGGTGTTAATGCTGGGTCCTAAATAAACTAAGCTTTTTACAACCTGGAAATCATAAATGTCAACAGTAACGCTGCTGTCAATACGCGAATACGCCGACTGTTTGTTTAATGACGTTTTGTTCTCGTCCACCACCAGACCTATTCGTTTTGCCTTTTTATCCAGCGTAGATGACGTAGAGATGCGAAACTCTTTTTCTCGTGAGAGCGCTGAAAATTGTGCATTTTTTATAACATTCGTCAGTAGTGCCACACAGGAAGAAACATTTAATGGGCATTTTTTAAACAGAAATTAGGCATCTTCAGTTTCCACACCACCATCATGGTTAGTAAATATTTATTACGCGGTTGCCTCATAGGCTTATATTACTCGTATACACCTACATATAATAAAAATAAGCACAATTCATAACCGTTGTACTTAAATAAACAAAAAAATTTAAAAATTGATGCGTAAATGAAATGATTCAAAGTAGAAATACAAAAGTAATAATAAAGTAATGAACACGAGAAACATAAATAAAAATAAATAGATAAAATATTACGATTTTGTAATAAAACATGAAAAGTGGGTAACTAAAAATAAAAAGCTGAAACAACGAACAGAATATTCTTTAATCTTTATAAAATATCTTAAACTCAAATTCACTTCCGTTAGCTACGCTCTTCAACCATAAAATATTTACGTATGTATATACAAATTTACAGACATAAGCCTACACACTGTTTTCAATAAAATGACATGTATGCAAAACGTATTCATAAGTGTACACAAGACTAATTAAAGGTAGGAGCCGAAATAAAAGAGGATTTGGAAAATTTTAAAAACTCACTTCAATTTAAATTATTACGTTTCAGTTAGCTTTAAAATAAATAATTACGAAAGCGCGGGCGTGTCCATGAGCTCATTTCAAAACTTAGCAGCATTCGCACATTAAGGGATGAGGAACAGCTGATAGGCGAAATGGCGGGCTACCAGAAAAAACGCGCCGAAAATAACTGCCGAAAACAGTTCGTTTTTGCTTAATGGAGAAATTACGCGGTTGAAATATTTATAATTATTTGTCTTAAAATTAGTTTAATTGAAACGTAATAATTTAAATTCAAGGGAGTTTGTAGAGTTTCCCAAAGCTTTTTACTATATATCCTTTTCGGCTTATACTTTTAATTCGTCTTGTGTACATATCTGAATACATTTTACATACATGTAATTTTATTGAAATTTTTGTATATGTAAGTACAATATATGTATTTGTATATATGTAAATATTTTATGGTTGAAAAGCGTAAGTAAGGAAATTGAATTTGAAATTGAAATATTTTGGAAACATGCAAACTATTACTTAATTATTTGTAAGTAATAAAAATCTAAAGGTTATCTGCCCTAACTTTATTCTTATATTAAATTTCAGTATTTTATGTGTTTATTTACACATTTTCCTGTTCATTACATTATTATTATAATAAATATTACTTTTGCATTTCAATTTTGAATCATTTCATTTATAGATAAGCTTTTGATTTTTTATCTTATTTATCTATTTTATGCTGATTCTGCTTATTTTTATTATATAGGGTCGGCCATGTAAAATTTGCTTTTTGAATCGGCTATAAAAAAAAACTAATCAATATTTTTTCAAACTTTTTTTTATTTTGAAGATTGAACATTGTGAACAAAAAATAATATCGTTCAAATGACTGCCACGACTGGCTTTTCAGTAGGCCATTCGATCAACCCAATTTTTAAGCACATTTTCGATTGTTTGGGCTCCAATTTCATGAATGGCAACTTTGATTTCTTTTTTTAAAGCATCAATCGTCTCTGGATGGTTCGCATAGCATTTGTACTTAACGGCTCCCCACAAAAAATAGTCCCACGGGCTTAAATCACAGCTCCGAGGCGGCCAATTGATATCGGAATTCAAAAACGGTAGCCAAAAGTTCGAGTGTAACTTTGGCAGTGTGACAAGTTGCACCGTCCTGTTGAAACCAAATGTCGTCCATGTCATCCTCTTCAAATTTTGGAAACAACTCGTTGAGCATGTCACGGTAACGCTCGCCATTTACTGTAACCGCGGCTCCTCGCTCATTTTCGAAAAAAAATGGCCCGATGATACCGCCAGACCAAAAACCGCACCAAACAGTGACTCGTTGTGGATGCATTTGCTTCTCTACAGTAACGTGTGGATTTTCTAAGTTCCAAATCCGACAATTTTGCTTATTGACGTAGCCACCGATGTGAAAATGAGCTCCATCAGAAAAGAAGAAGAAGACTCACCACTTTAAATAGGTTTTCAATATTTCTCAATTTTGTTCAAGCATATAGCGTCCCATTTCGTAAATGTCAAACCTTTAAATAAATTATGAACACATTTGACATGTCATTTGTGCTACCATTCTCAAAAAAATAGGTGGTTCAAAAAGCAGACGCTATATGGCCCACCCTGTATGTACGTGCATGCGGGGATATAAAGCTACTGGGCAACCGCGCACTCAATACTAGCCTCAATGGCGGTGTGGAAACTAAAACTTCCCAATTTTTGTTTAAGCATTTAAATTTTTGTTGGCGCATTCAATGTTTCTTCCAGTGTGGCATTACTGACGAATTTTATAAGAAATGCACAATTTTCAGCGCTCTCACGAGAAAAAGAAATTTCGCATCTAGTCATCTATGTTATCCAGTTTGAAAAAGGCAGAATCAAGGCGTATCTATGTATATAAGGTGATAGCAGTTGTACAAAAACAAAAAGTTACATGTATTCTGTTCTTGCTTATTTGGCACAAGTGTCATAATAATTATTTCCAAGGCGAATTAGATTGTGAATAGTAAATAAACGCAAACAAAGTTTTTCGAGTATCACGTTAAATTTGAGTTATTAATAGCAAAAATAATTAACAACTACGATTATTATTTTTTTCCTGAGCAGGAATTTGCAGCATTCAATAACAAAGTGTTCAATTTTATTATTAAATGGAAATGGAGAGCAGTTAAAACGAAATTTACGGAGACATATGTAGGTATAAAAGCACATTTTGAATTTTATTAATATCTTGCAGACACAAATTATATTATGTGAACTATCTCATCAAAATTTTGGGTTTACGTTGTGGTGATGTGCATGTAAATGCAAGTAAGCAAGGGAATACTTCCTCTGCTTCCATTTAGATAGTATTTCCACCTAGTATATGCAGCGCCAGCTATAAGGATTTCATAACACCAAATTGAAAAGCTGCCGAAAAACTAGTGAATAAAGGGATGCTATAAAAATGCTCGGCAAATGTTATTTAAATAAATTAAAGATTAAAATTCAAATAGATTGTGTTTTCTATATCAGCTGCGAAATTTTTTAATACGTTATAAAATATCGTTAAACTAATAATTTATTACATACTATGTAATTATATGAAAAAGAAAACACGTGACTATGAAGTTGTCGGATAACTATGTACATATGTATGTGAATCACATTCGTTCTGTACTACACAAAGCTAGCGTTATAATAATATAACTGCATGAGGAGAACACATATGTATGTATATAAATTGGTTTACATGCAGGCGAAAACTGTTTGGTAATTTACAAATTATCATTTTGACCAGTTTCGCCACTTTTTCTTTTTGAATGTTCCTTCTTTTTAGTTGTCTAACAAATATATTACCATTTTTCAAACCAGTTTTCAAATATTATATAAAAATTAGAGAAATTACACAAACTTTTCAGCCCAACTTCATGGTTTTTAATTAAAATTTGTAGAAAAATTTTTTTGGTACCTGCGTACCAGCTGATTAAGTTGTAGTTGCTAAATATATTTAATGAGATGAATTTTAAAATAAAAGCTGCTTTAATTGTTCTTGCATTTTAATCAGTATATTTGTGAATATTTCTGGAATAGGTAATTATATTGATTTTCATAAAGTATCTATATTTCGCTTTTAACACCAATACAAATATTAGTGTCGATACTCGACTTCTGATATATTTGTTAACAAATCGACACCTGTTTGATATTGCAACATCTCTAGGTATGATTCAATCAGTCGAGCACCTTCCTAGGATGTTTAGATATGAGCAACTCGTATGTACATATATCAAACAAGTCCATACGAATTTAGTATTAAAATTGAAAAGTACAAACATAAAATATTTCGATTTTACAAAGAAATTACCGCGTTCCCTACACCGCAACATATGTATTACCAACTCTCTTAGGTACTTTACTCTTAATTTAATTATTCACTTTTATCGGAAGATATTACTTCTTGCGTAAAATCGCAGTTATTTTCCAGCTGCTCAAAAGCCAATACAGAATACTCAAAAAAATATAAAAATATATGTACATATATAGAGGCATGAAATCATAAATGTCGAAGGGCAATTTACAGTGAGACAAGTGTCCGTTATCGATGAGCACTGAACATTCAGCAAAGGCGAAGCGCTGTGTCAAATTTTTTTACCAGACATTGATGTTGGAAGTAAATTCCAAAAATATTTATAAGTTGTTTAGGGTTTCACAGACAATGGCAAGCATTAGAAACCATCTGCTGGTCGAAGTCGGCATTGCACATGCACACCAAGCACTAAATTATTTCCAAATTCTAATTAAATTATGTAACAAGAAGCCGAAATAAAATATTATGCTTATGTAATAAATATGATACAATTTAAACCTTATCGATTTAATGAAGAGATTGACTAATTTTTGCAATACTTTCTTCAATTATGAGACGCCCTATGTTCCGGGAACTAAAAGAAAAAAAAAATAATTTCTTGAATTATATTGGGTTTTATTCAAAATTTGTAACTTTCGGCGACTTAAATTTTATTTAAATCCTAAGAAAAATAGTTAATTATAAAAGCGGTTTAATTTAATTTGAATAAAGCTACACTGCATTTTAGTACCCGCGTCCACTTGTTCTCAAGCGTATTATAATTCTGTTCACATACCGGTTATATGTAACAGCATGAAGGAATCGAGATACATGGGTATATACATTATTTATAAACAAAAGGTTCAGAGTAATCTGCAGCGTCGATTTAGCTTTTTAGTCCATCGGTCCCTTCGAGAAAAAATTTATATATGTACATATTTAAAAGAAACTTAGTGGAGCTACTACTATTTGTCCAAGGTAGTTTGCTATTGAAAGTTGGCAATACAAGTCAATAACCACGGAGGTGGTCGTGTATATATGACTGCAATTTTCCCAAAAAAAGGGTAACAAATACAGAAACATTATTCAGATTTAGTACAAATGATGAATATAAACAAAAAGAGGACGCAAGAAATTTTTTTTTAAATTGGATTGTATCAAGCCCACTTTTGAGTAACGATGACTTATAAAATTCGCCCACAATTGGTATACGTATTACTCATTACCTTCCTTACTTATTTTGTTTTACTTTTATAATATTACAATTCTGATATCAAAAGAAACCTGTACGAGAAAGGTTAAGGTGAAATAACTTTTTGAGTAGGGTTCACTCACACCTATCTAAATAGTAATTTTTATACTGGTAAGATATTACGGACCGCAAGGGAAATGCCTTTATTAACACTTTAATCCAGAAAACTTTTTGATATGGTTGCCACTTTTTAATACGATTTTTTTGTTATTTCTTTCTGCATTTTAAAACTAAACTACAAATTTGGATTCAAACGAAAGATATCAAAAGAATTTCAAATTGTTTGCTCAAACGTTCCTAATTAGGTTGATTCTGGCAACATTTTATCCCAAAAGGCCTCTTGAACTGCTCATTCTACTTTGAAATTTCCTTTAAACATACAATTCAATGAAAGTCTCATATCCAACCAGAATCAGGCATGAAAAAAACATTTTAGGAATGCTGAGTTAATGTATCGAGTAAATACACAATTGGACCATTTGAGAACGCATTGATATTGTTTGTATGAGCTCGGTTGATACCATCGGATAAAATAAATGTATTCCTGAAATGCTCACCTGCAAAAGGTCGATCAGTTCAAATATTCGCACATCAACGGTTGGATATTGGTAACGGAAAAGTGACATTTGATATGACACATCAGGATGAATTTCATTACATTATAACTTCCACAATTTATTAACAACAAAAGGAGAAATTATTAAAAAAGGATTCCCTAATATTGAAACCAATTACAAAAGTTGAGGTTGATTGAGCGAACGACCTACTCTCCCTACGAAAAAGGAAAACGTCCAATATTTAGTCTAATACACAAAGCAGAGCAGTCACATACAAGTCCGTATGACACCATTGTGGAAGAAGTCGAAGTGGTTAATTTTTGAATAGATTTTTTAATTCAATCGATCTGTCAGGACTCGCAATAAACAAATTAATAAGTCGCGTCATAGAGACAACAAGAGACAGTGGAATGAAATCGCTTGCGATCACTTTCAATAACGCTCCGTGACAGATAGCTTTTTCTCTAAATAGTAAACACTGTTTTTTTCTAATATTGGCTTAAAAAAATACAAATTAAAACTAGCGCGCACATAATTTTTGTATATCGTTCTTCATATTCGGAATTTTTTTGGCTAAATTGAGCAATGGATCTCTTGTCCTAAGTTCTTCATATTATCTTTAATTTAGTACTGACAAATATTGTAGTTATTTACATTTTTGGAAAGGAAGCTTTCCACCATAGCTAGTACAGTAAACACACTCGGCCCAATGCCTGTACTTTTTTCGGAAGAAGTAACCAGACTGAATCACAGGAAGGTTGGCGGTAAAATTGTAAATAGTACTTAGTAAAATATACGTATGCAAAAAACCGTTCCTCTCTTAGGAAGAAAGTTTTGAAAGTCCAATTTTAAATGATTATTTAGGGAATTCTGGTTATTTGAAAAACTCTAATATTTTATTATAATTAAGTGCCTAAATATGGAAGTTTTATATGTATCAAGCCACAACCAACATACAAGGTAGACTGACTAGTTTACCTTAGCATATCATGCAAACTGTTTATACAAGATTGTTCCCATAGGAAAAGAGCCTTTTGTAGGCTGAACAGATCCGAAACATCCGACCTAGACAGACCTTAGGGCACTATAATAATAACAGATACCCAATAGCTATCCCCGGTGGAGGCCACGCGTCAATAACATCTTTTAGCATATAGAAAACATTACATCTATTTCAAATACAAAAAAATCAGCTCCAATTTCATTATATTTTCTAATAGTACCTATTCGGATTTGCAATTTCTTGCTTCCCGACGGGCAGCTGCAGTGGCCGCTGCAGCAACTATTCTACCGCCACCGTCTCTATTATCTACAACAGTTACAACCGTTGCGAATTCCATCAATTCTACATCCGATAATGGCGCTAGCATTACAAGTGAATGCAATGTGGCGTCACATGGCGGTGCGAATGAGTGCAACGGAAGTGAGACCAACAACATGCACATATCACTGGACGTCGCAAATGCGGCCGCAGCCGCACACCATCATTCTCATCATCACACCCATGGAGTTGTGCCGCCCCCACCAGCGCAGTCACACGATTTCCATCCAGCTTATAGAATTCCCAGCTACATGGAGCATTTATATTCACTCCAACATACGAGTCCCCCGACATCGTTTCATGGTAAGCAACATTTTAAATTCCAGATACGAATGTGATCCATGAGGGTATTCTTATTTTTACCTTATAAATTAAAACATAAATACATAGTTCATTTGTGTGAGGTCAAGGTTTACGTAGTTTTTTCATAATAAAAAACTGCTTGGCTATAAGTTATACTCAAGTTATAAAAATTAAATAAAATTGGATGCCCATGCCCACGCACTTTCAACAAAAGTAAAGGAAATGCTGTATACCATTTTTAGTCAGAAGTTATTGACATTGTTTTATCCCGTTAAGCTGATGCTACCAGATATAGGTATACCTATTAGACCAAATTTTCTTACTAAAAAATGCATGCCTATTGTACGAAAAGTTAAAAAATGTTCTATTAAGTGTAATAAGTATTCCATTTAGGAATTCCATAAAAGGATACAAATGCTTGGCCTTTTTGATCAAACTTAAGAAAAAGTTTTTTCTAATAGCGGTAATAACCTCCGAGTGTATTTCTGCCATAAAAAGCTCTTCATAAAAATATTGCCGTTCGGAGTCGGCTTGAAACTGTAGGTCCCTCCAATTGTAGACAACATCAACACGCACGCCACAAATAGGAGGAGGAGCTCGGCCAAACACCAAAAATAGGTGTACTCGCCATATATATATATATATATAGGTATATATACTTCACAGAAATAAGTATATGTGCAATGATATTTTCAAATGATTATGCGGTTTTGAAATAGTGCGGTTTTTTTTAAATTAAAAAATGCATTTCGACCTATCGGGAATTGTACATATAAACAAGATTCTAAACCAGCTAAGCAAAAACTCATCACAGATTACATCAAAAATGCTAACCCTACATGTATGGAACCGCCTGCATCACCATCCAGATCGGATGTGTACATTTCCTCAAGTGACGGATGGGATTTTACGCCAAATCCTAAACGAATGCACAACATGCGGGTACTGTCTGATTCTATTTCTGACGATGTAAATTTATTTTTCGATTCTGACGTTTCTTAAACAAAGATATAATGTTCAAAAATACAATATTTTGTTTATGCGATTTTATTTAATTATTTCAGATTCATGCGGTCTATGGAACGTATCTATAGTTATAATATGGGACTAGTACCCTTTTTTATGCGATCTTATTACGTTATTTCAGATTTATGCGGTTCTTAGCACTTTTGAGACGTATCTATAGTTTTACTATAGAACTGGTAGCTTTTTTTATGCTGTTTCTTGCGGAACGTATGTACCGCATAAAAACAGAATCTACTGTATATAGTTAGGGAAAATAGGAATAAAAAATTATATATTACAACAAAAATTCAGCTTGACTAAACTTATTAAATTAAAAAAGAAATTAAAATAACTTCATATCAAATAAGTATATGTGCATTGGCCTTTCTTTACACTTTTTTTCAAAGTTTCTATAACTTTCGATTTTCCAATAATTAATATGTTTTCCATTTTGAGAAAGGACATAATTTATACGTTTAGGCATAGAGTCCGCCAAGTTTTGAAAAGTGGAATCACCTATCTTTTCCCACTCTTCCACTAAAGCACCTTTCAGGTCTTTGATTGCCTCAAACTGCCGAAATTTTTTATAAATACGAGTCGATAATATTCCCCAGAGGTCCTCAATTGGGTTTAAATCGGGACTTAGTGTTGGCCAATCAAAATTGAAATTTTTCTTGATGATAGGAACACCTTGGTTAAACGAGCCGTATGGATTGGGGCGTTGTCTTGCTGGAAAACCCAGTCGTTTCCGTATTTGCTTCCCGCAAACTCAAGGAGAACATCCTCTTATATTCTGCCTTGGTTCTTGTCGGAATAAAACAAATTAGAGACTTTCCACCATGTCCGAAAGCGGCCGAAATATCAAAGACCCACCACAGTGGTTCCGCTTATGGCGAGTTTGCCGTGGTTGCCTAAGGTCCCGCCAATATTTCTGGCAACCGTCTGGACTATCTAGGTTAGGTTAGGTTAGGTTGAAGCGGTTGTCTTGTGGGACACACTCAGGCTCATAGCCCATTGTGATGCCGCGTTAAAAAATTGTCTGCCTAGAATAGCAAATCTCCGTCTGGTTAGAGCAGGACAATGGCACAGAAGGTGTAAGATTGTCTCTTCCTCCTCCTCATCAAGACAACTTCTACAGAAGTCGTGTGCGTGCACACCCATCCTTTGGGCGTGCCTACCTATTAGGCAATGCCCCGTTATGACTGAAATCAGTGTGCTAAGACTGTGTTTATTTTGGCTTACCAAAGATTCTGTGCGTTTAGCACTAAGAGTCGGCCACAGTTGATGGGCGGTTTTGCAGGTGGCTTCATTACGCCATCTTTCGTTTACTTTCCTTACGATTTCTTCAAGGATAAGTAGCTTATATGTTTGTAAGGGAATGCCTATGTCATTGTCTATGTACTCATCGGTCAACTTGGTGCCGAGTCTCGCTAGTTCATCGGCTCTACAGTTACCCTCAATATTGCGATGGCCAGGAACCCATATTATCCCTAGGCGAAATGACTCAGCCATCTCGTTATGAGATGTGCGGCATTTCATGGCTACTTTGGAGGTTGTCGACTGTTTTGTGAGGGATTTTATAGCCGCCTGGCTATAGGTCAATGAAAATGTAGATGTCATTTCCGGATATCGCATCACACTGTACCAGTGTCGCGGCTTTCGTTATTGCCATCAGTTCGGCCTGAAAGACACTACAGTAGTCGGGGAGCCGAAAACTGAAGGAGATCCCCAGATGCTCGGAATATACACCTCCGCCAACCCTGCCTTCGAGCTTTGAGCCATCTGTGTATACATGGATAGACTCACCCTGTCTCACCCGTTCCCACCCTTCCCTTGAGGGTAGGAGGGTCGTGAACGATGTAATGGCAAGTGTGGGCGGGAGTGCATAGTCCACCAATCCGGGATTCTCCGAAGTGCCAGCCAGGATTTTGCCGTGACCGTAGCTCTTATTTGACCACTTACTTAGAGTGTTCAGCCTTATTGCCGTGCTGCGCGCGATGTTTTTTGCCTGCAGATCTACCGGCAGGAAGCTTAATGTCGCATATAATGCTTTCGATGGTGTGGTTGACATCGCGCCAGTTATGAGAACAGATGCTAGTCTCTGAACCTTGTCAAGTTTTTTGATGTTCACCCCGTTCTCAAGGTCATTCCACCATATTACAATACCATAGTAGAGAATAGGCCTAACAACCGCTGTGTACAGCCAGTGTATCATTCTGGGTTCCAATCCCCATCTCTTTCCAATTACCCTTCCGCAGGAGTACAACGCTATCATAGATTTGCGTACTCTATCTGCGACTGCGAGCCCCCAATTTAGCTCCTATCCAGTACAAGTCCTAGATATTTCGCCTTTTCTGTCACTCTAAGTGGCTTCCCTCCTAGGAATATGTGTTTAAGAGCAGGTGTTTTATGTTTTCTGCTAAATAGTATCAGATCCATTTTTTCCAGATTTACTTCAAGTCCTCGACTTTTACACCAAAGTGATAGTCTGTTGAGGGATCTTTGTTGAAGATCGCATAAAGTTGGAAGGTGCTTCCTGAGATTACTATAACAATATCATCGGCATATGAGATTATTTTCCCGCCCATTTTTTCAAGTTCTTGAAGAAGATTATTGACAGTTAAGTTGCACAGAAGTGAGAGATTACCCCACCTTTGGGTGTACCCCTGATCGGGAATTTCTTGGTGGATGTGTCACCCAAATTTGCGATTATGGTCGCCCAGTTAGCATTCGTTCTATAAACGAGACTAGTGCCCTGTTTACACCCATTTCCGTTAGCGAAGTTGTAATAGCCTCCGAATATATATTATTGAAGGCACCCTCGATGTCTAGAAAGGCAGCGAGGGTGTATGCCTTATAGTGAAGTGATTTCTCATCTCAACCGTGTCAACTAGCGCGTGGAGCGCAGTTTCCACTGATTTGATTTTGCTGTATGCGTGTTGGGACGGTGATAGCTTATTGCAAATTTCTCCTTTGATATGCATATCTAGTAAACGCTCTAGGGCTTTTAACAGAAAGGATGATAGGCTAATCGGCCTACAGTCCTTCGGTATCGTATGTGTGGTTTCCCCTCCCTTGGGAATGAATATCGCTTATACTTCCGCCCATTTTTTGGGGATATAATTGAGTCGTATCGCCGCCTTGAAGATTAAGACGAGTATAGGTGCGATCATATCTCTTGTATGTTTCAGATAAGCGGGGATGATTCCGTCTGGACCTGGCGATTTGTAAGGTCTGAAGCTGCCAATGGCAAAGTTTATGTTATCCTCCGTTATGAAATCTGTTGGGGGATTCCCGTTGTCAACTATAGGTTGAGTTCTACTGTCTTCGTTGCAGAGACAACCTGGACCATCTAAGTAGAATTTTTTTTTCGTCCGAAAATACAACATTTCGGAATTCGTTAGTCCAAAGTTTATATTTTCCGGCAAATGCTAAACGAGCCTTAATGTGGCTTGCTAATACTCTTGGTACCGGCTCCCGCAAACAATATTTAAGTGTTCCGTCCTCGACCAAAATTTGATGTATTCGTCTATCGGTGGCCTTAAGACTTAAATGGTGTTCGATTTCCTTGTAAGACATTTCTTTTTGAGCAGCCAGACGACGAATATCTCGTTTGCATCTGCTGTCAATGTTAGTCTGCCTGCCACTTCGTTTGAGTTGACCATATGTTTCTGGATTTTTAAGAAAGTCGCTGATGGTATTCCTATGGCGATTTACCCTAGCAGCAATTTCATGAATACATTTGCTACTTTCGCTTAGCCATTTAATCAGACCACGCTCAACATTTTTTTATAACTTTCTCTCTATGCTTGTCAAATCAGTACTGATCTCTGATTGCACATATATTTATATTATATGAAAACCAAATATCGCCACACAAATTTGTAATAACTGTACTAAGAATAATGACTAAAGAAGAATTTTGCAAGTGAATAGTTAAGTTGGACTGCAAATACAGACCCAAACAAAAATGTACCGTTACTATCAAGAAAGATATCGGTATAAAAAACTTTGCACATAGGTATACTTATTTCTGTGAGGTAGTCATTGTTCCATATTTTCATATTATAAAAAAAAAATTCGTTCTGTTCTGCAAGTGTGTGTCCATCTCACTGGGTTTTAGAATTCCATTGTGCATCAAAATAATCGTTTCTTAACAGTGGTCGCCCCTCCGCAAGTAATAGCAAATATATGTAGTAACCTCCGAGTAACCTCTGTTATGAAAAATGTTTTCATAAAAACCATCTGTTGCTCGGAGGCGGAATACAACCGATGCAACACTAAGACGCACAGCGAAAATTGCTAAAGAAGCTTAGCCATCTTTCAGCAAAGTATGCGCCACAATACCATTTTAATTATCATTTACATTTCACCATTTATTAGTGTATATTAACATTACCTTGCGCAGATCCATACACAGGCTGCGCTTCATCGTTTCATTTAACAGGGCTTAGTCTCAACTCTGGCGATTATTTAGGCGCGCGTTCACTGGGTGAGCTGCATCCGGCTACGGCTGCAGCAGCGGCAGCAGCTGCTAACTCACTAACAAGCACCGACTTTCATTTCAGCGCCGATGGGTCGCGATTAAATAGTCCGCGACCTGGTAGTGTACGCGCTAGTATGAGTCGGAAACGTGCTCTTTCCTCTTCACCATATTCGGATTCCTTCGATATAAATTCAATGATACGATTTTCACCGAACTCGTTAGCCACCATTATGAACGGTTCTCGCTCCAGCAGTACAGCGAGTGGTTCCTATGGCCATTTGTCAGCAGGCACAATTAGTCCAGTGCCACATTTGCAACAGCTTCAGGCACATTTGCTCCGAGCGAGTGCGGGCCTTTTGCATCCCCTACCTTCCCACCAAGCCGCGGCCGCCAGTATGTTCGCTATGGGCCATATGCATCCACTCCAATCGGCTGCAGCTGCGGCGGCTGCTGTAGCAGCAACTGTCACCAATAGTGGTGTTGGTAGTACGAGTAACACTGGAGGAATCACACCCCTTAATACTAAAAATAGCACACCGGCTAATAATAACATTGTTAGCACTACCATTCCGAACAGCATTACGACCGAACAATTGTTTAATAGAAAAATGGTAAGTTCATATTTATATGCAAATGTTTTTCTAAAAAATGTATGCACGCTTTACACTTTTTATATGTACTCGTAAATCGTTGTGAATGAATGTATGTGTATATGTATTAAACAGCATTACGAAGACAAAGAATCAGTCAAAAGTAAACCTGAGCAACCGATATACATATCTAGAGGGGTCGCACAAGTTGAAGCGGACAGTGCATCAGCGAATGTGCTATTGCGCCGGCAACAACGTTTTAAAAATTTAACGCCGAATGTCAATAACGTCCATTGCAATACAACAACGCCACACGGCGAATATGACTGCCCTATCGTAGACACAACGGATATAAAAGACGAACCAGGTGATTTTATTGAGACCAATTGTCATTGGCGGGATTGCGGGATCGAGTTCATCACTCAGGAGGATCTAGTAAAGCACATTAACAACGATCACGTTCAAACCAATAAAAAAGCTTTTGTTTGTCGATGGATTGAATGCTCGCGCGGTGAAAAACCTTTTAAAGCACAATATATGCTCGTCGTGCATATGCGTCGCCATACGGGAGAAAAGCCACATAAATGCACGGTAGGTTTTAATATAATGCCTATTATAATATTTTTAAGATGTATCTAAATACACAGCTGCTAAGCCGATTGCGCTAGTGTGTTCACTGCCATAGAAAAAACACGCCTACTTTTTATATGTTAAGACGAAATTTCGTCTGTTTTACAAGGTATAGGTTAGGTTGAACTGTTTGGCTTGTAGTCACGCATAGACCGGTTCGGTCTATGGCGAGTCGGCGAGTTATAAGTAATAGTTCGAGCAAAAGTTTCGACTTTTTAGCGAAATTCAACAAAAACACCCACCTTGATAAAAGGAAAGTTTATGTTTAACATGGTTGAAATTAATCAATAACCACGACCACCTCGCATGTAACTGTAATTTCCAAAAAAAAGGAAAAAGGTGATATCTCTGTTATAAATACACCAAAACTACTCACATTTGGTGCAAATGATGAATTCAAAAAAATTAATACGATGCAACAGGCTTTTGAAAAATTGGCGGTGCCACAGCTTCTTTGGGTAAATGCGTGTATCTCAATAACGACTTAATAAAATTTTATAAAAATGGACGCGGGTATATACTGGCTCATCTATAATTTTAAACTTGAAATTGCTTTAAGTGAGAAATGAATGTGGGTTTTTTAATTAGTAATTTAAGATTTTCTTGCACTTTCGGAAGGTGATTTTTTATTATTTCCGAATGTTGTTTAAACACAAATTGACAGGTTCCTTAAATTGCACAATATTTTAATTGACACTTCAAAAATCAGTAGTTCAAATTTTAAGCGTTTGATGAGCCGCTTTATGAAGTTCGGTCCGGACCAAATTTAGCACTTCCAGTTTTTAGATAGATTTCAGTATATACAGAACAAAAATTCGATTGTAATAATCTAATGCATGCCTCACTGACACAGACATTTTTTTTTAATAATATTATTTATAAGTGGTGGGGAACACTGTAAATATACGTTGTTGAGGAAGGATCATGTAGCCCCTAAAATCAAGGAGTTGAGATTCACTCTCCTTATATTTTTCTGCAGTAAGTAGTTGTGCAGTAGCAATTTATCAACCCATCAATATTTCTAACATATACATATTTATAATAAATGCAATATATTTAATTTTCGGTTCTCAAACTGTTCTTAAACATTTAGCAAAATTGGTTGCACTCTCCTTCAAAATGAAGTTTTTGGATTGCTCTCATGGAAACAATAGCGGTAGTAGGTTTATAGGCATTTAAAAGTGTTAAGTGATGCCGTTGAGATCAGGGATTATATATGTATACCTATATGTATCATATAAGGTGCATAACCGTAAGCATTTTTGCGGATTTACTTCAAAAAATTGCATCCAACATACCAATGAAAACCTGACTGCCTTGTTCTTCTTTTTTTCTATTATTTTCTATACGAGTATTTTGCTGTCATAAAGGAATTGTACCCTTTACCCAAACCCACCTAAACTTAACTTACAGTTTTTAATATTTATTCGAATATTTATTTATTTTAGAAGAGGTAACTGCAAATACTGTTCCTTTTGAAATGGGCCGTTGTGCGAAGGTTTTTTGAAAAACAGAAAAAGTTAATATCAAACCGACAGAAAAGACTGCGAGCATTGCCCCCTGCAGCCGGTGATTTCAGGAGGAGGTGCGATCCTCGTCCGATAATAGTCCTTTAGATATACAAAACCACTGATAGGTAGGTAAGATGGCAAGAGTATCCCGGCACACTTCAAGTAGCACTTACGTGCCGTTTAGGACCACACCCACAGATGCACTAAAAATTATGCTTAATATTTTACTAATAGAGCAATTCGGTAAGCAAACAGCTGCCAAAGCAGCTCTCAGACTAAGAGAAATCGGCTTACTCAGAACGAACCAAAGAGGACACTCTTCAATTTTAGAAAATATCCTCTGCATTCCTGGCACAACGGATTTCTGTAAGACCAAGGACATCAATTTAAATAAATCCTTTGTCACAGTATTTCTTTCCAAAGAGGAATGGGAGAACGGGCTTATTGTTAAGAAAAATGATTTAAACATATACACAGATGGCTCAAAACTGGACAAAAAAGTAGGTGGAGGGGTTTACTCCGATAAACTCGGAGTATGCCAATCATTTCGCCTACCTGACCATTGCAGTGTAGTTCAGGCGGAATTCACTGCCATAAAAGAGGGACTTACAGAAATAAAAACGAGAGTATTATCCACAAATGAAGTCTTCATTTACTCGGACAGTCAAGCGGCAATAAAAGCGCTTGAATCAAAAACGCACTCGTCAAAAACAGTTCTAGAATGTTTTAAATTACTAAATGACGTATCTAAGTGCTACAAGGTGCACCTTATCTGGGTGACAGGCCGCAGGAACATTGCAGGAAACTGCAAGGCGGATGAACTTGCACGAATCGGTACAACGGTCGATCTCGAACCGGATAAGGCGCTGGTACCCATGCCTTTAGCCACTGGTAAATTACTTATAGAGAGGGAAACCATCAAAAAGGTAAATACAAGCTGGCAAAACCTCACAACATGCGAACTAAGCAGACAGACATGGCCGAACTGGAAGATTTAACAGAGAAGCTATAAGAAAAATGATAGGTGTATTAACTGGTCATTGATTATTAGGCAGCCACGCTAGAAGGTTAGGACTCCCATACTTCGATTTCTGTAGAAGCTGTCTTAATACAGAAGAAGAGGAAACAGTCAGACACCTTTTATGTGAGTGTGAAAGCTTAGCTATGAGAAGGCTACGCACTCTTGATACAGCATTTCCAACCGATGTAGCGGACATAGCCCATCTAAAACTAACGAAGCTCTGCTCGTTTATTAAAGCTACCGGATGGTTTCAAAAGGAACGCGTAGGGTAAGGATAAGCTCCAGTTTTATCACAATGGACCTACGAAAGGTCTAAGTATGTCTTTATGATAACCACCCTACCTAACTACCTACCTACTGGCCGTTTTGATACCATAATGTGGACTACTACATGTGCAAAGAAAAATTTTGGGAAGAGGATACAAAACCAATACTTTTATCAAATTTTATTAAGAGTGCAGTTGAGCTTGTGAATGTTAATAACACTGTTCTTTCCTACTGAAATTCATAATATAACGGCATCTATTGTAAGGCTTCTGAAAATGTGGTTATGTAGGGAAAACCTGAGCGGCGTATATTGAGTGGATTATAACGCCTCCATACGTCAGAGTGCTCCATACGGTCTCAAATCTAACTTCAATGGATTTGTGCATGGTTCCCATTCGGTAAGACTTGGGTTCGAATCCTACTTTGGGCACCAAACAAAAAATTACAGGAAATGTTTTCTTTAACAGCGGTTGGGGAGTATCTTTCTGCCACGAAAAAGCTCCTGATGCTCAGGACGAGCGCAGCGCATTTTCACAGATTAACAGGCAAGTTTTCTAACCCAGGCGTCTTTGGCCATCAAATCGTGAGTGGTTAAAAAGAGTGAGTGCAATCACCCTACGGTACAGGATGGTTTATGTGGTGGTTTCTTTTTTAAAATTCAAAAACAACAATTCTTTCTGGACCTTGGAGGTAGTTTCTTGTTCGATATTCGCCTTAAGGGCTTAAATCGGTAATGGATTTTTCGCAAAACATCGACTTTTCAGGGGAATCCCCAAAAACAGTCTAACGGCGTCAAATCGTAACTCCGAGGTGGCCAATTGACAACACCGAGACAACTGATAACACGATTAATAGTTTATTATGCCTCCGTAGCGTTCAACGTCGACGGAAATGGTGTTTCTGGGTTTGCTCGACTTTGAAAAAAAATTTGCAACATTTCCCATCTTTGTCCAAGCATAAAACCATTAATTTCGATCTGTGTATGTACGATACTGACTTTTTTCATGACTTCCAGGGGCAAAGAGTTATCATTTGTGAAATAATATGTATCGAAAAAAAAAACACTTTTAGATTGTCAATAAGCTGACTCTTTAATGAGCAAATGCGAAAAACGGATGTCACCCTAATTTTTGTTATCCTTCCAAGCCCAATGTTTTGTATTGGCACCCACACCAGAAAACTGGGTGGGTAGTGTCCTCTATGATTATGCGATAAACTGAGATCTGTGATATTAAATAGATATTTGGTCGTTGCCTTTGCCCCTAAATTAAGTTAATTTGAAAGTAGGTTCGATCCAAACACATGTAAATAGCAATCGTCCCTCGTCCAACCCTAGCAATTAAATACAGGGTGTTCGGTGAGAGAAATTGATTGCTCTTTCATTGATTAAAAAAAAATTGTTTAGTGCAATTATTCCACTGCTTGATAATACACAACAAACAAGCTGTCAGTTTGGGACTGTGACCTTTAGATGACCAGTAATGTCAATTTTGCTTATTTACACGAGATTTCGAATTAATTTGACGATACAAATCTCCACTTGTGGCAAAACGTGAGCATCGAATATTTTAACGTGAACAAAATCTACGGCGAGCAGTTGCACTCGAATCATTGGCCTTCAAATACGTTTCGATTGCGGACGCCCGTTGTTCACCCGTCCACTATGACATAACTCGCAATGAATAACAAAGCTAACACTCATACGCTCAACGGTTAGGGAGAAGCTTTAAATGTAGAACCTAATTCTGCCACCGGACACCCTGTATCAAGATGCCAATCACAAATACGCCCAAGTCTCTTTAGTCTGTCACCCTCTATCACGTTCATAATTACAAAAATGTATTAAATTTTAGTTTACACAAATTTTTTGTATTCTGGTAATAGTTCGAAGGTTGCTGCAAGGCGTATTCTCGTCTCGAAAACCTCAAAACCCATTTGCGCTCACATACAGGGGAAAAGCCATACACATGTGAATACCCAGGCTGCAGCAAAGCCTTCAGCAATGCGAGTGATCGGGCTAAGCACCAAAATCGTACCCACAGTAATGAGGTAAGTTACCTTAATGAAGTTTCAGCTTCTATTTATTTTCACATAATCACAATAGTTTTTATATCTTCGGCTGAACTCATAATTTTTTTATCTTATAGAAACCATATATATGCAAGGCGCCAGGCTGCACAAAGCGCTATACCGACCCTAGTTCACTGCGGAAACACGTAAAAACCGTGCATGGTGCCGATTTTTATGCAAGCAAAAAGCATAAGGGATCCTCGCCCGATGATGGTAAAAACGACTTAGATGGGCATAATCTTGAGAGCAATATTCAAGGTACTAACAGCGCGAAACCTTCGATGCATTCACAGCTTCATGGTCAGAACCATCCTCAAATTGATTCTAGTCCGCACAGCGATGATATGCATTCTGGCAAAGCAAATAGCATATCAAGTCCAAGTATCAAATCGGAATCGGATGCAAATTCTCCAGAGCACAGCCCAAATGGCACGGATGGACATCAGTTATTAGTACAAGAGCAACAGTTGAAATTGGCTGGTAATATAAGTGACAACGAAAATGCCGGATCTAGTTTCGGAACTCAAGAATTCCAATTGGGCAACGCTGCGACACTAGATGGAGGCTGGGATTATGATGATGATTTGGAGGTAGCAGATTTACCATATGTTTTGCGTGCTATGGTAAGCATCGGGAATGGAGTTAGCAGCGGCATTGGTAGTTGTGGTAGTGGAAATAGTGGGGTTTGTGGTGGCGTTGGTGCCAGCGGTATATTTAGTGGGGCTCTGCCGCGTCACCGACTTCGGGGACGAATACAAGCGAAAGGTATACATTTGGGGGCAGCGATGCTTTCGAATATTCCTGAATCGCGTCGAAACGGTGGAATCGGTATCGGCGAATTAAATCAGAGGATTAACAATTTAAAAATGGAGCCTACCATTTCACCGGTATCTCCCCCAAACATAGAATACATTACCAAAATGTCACCACCAGGTAATCATATCAGTGATATGCAAACACGTATACAGCCTCAACAATTCTTGCGACGCGATAGTCAAAATTCCAACGCTAGCACATACTATTGTAGCATGCAAAGTAGACGCAGCAGCCAATCATCTCAGGTGTCTTCTATATATACGATGCGACCTTCATATAATACAGGTTCCTTTTATGATCCAATTTCGCCTGGATGCTCTCGTCGTTCCAGTCAACTTTCGAACGTTACTTCCGGTATGTTAGGTGGTTGTGGCGGTAATTTCAAAGTTAATGGCGATGGTTACGCCAATACTAATATTAATAGCAATGCAAATGCCAACAGCTCTAAAAAATCCTTATTATTAAGCAATCTTGTCAATGCAGTGACAAGTGCTAACAGCGTGAACAGTACTAGTTTGCCACCACCGCCATCCTCCCACTTGATATCATCTCATTTAGAGCGCTTGCAATATGTTAATAATCAACACAAAGCTTTACTTCGTGACCGCGGCCGTAGCTCCATACCAAACCTTCCATTTTCCCATCCAGTAGAGCAAAAAAACAACTCGAATGTAGAAAATTCATGTGAAACAATTCAACCTTTACAAGAACTCTCAAGGCGACGCCAATCGGAGCCAGTACACGTAGAACGCGATCGGTACACATCGTTTCCATCAGCTTCAACGCGGATTCCCTATCCGAACCCTGACACTACTCTGCGCATTGCTCAGCGTATAGAAATAGAAGGTTGTCAAGCCAAATTAAAACTCAATAATTGTAGTGCGCGTTGTGGAGGTGATTCCATGGCTGAATCACATGAGCCCCATCCAAACGAAAGAGTAAACTTGGATGAAGTTGAAGAGGACGAACTTATCGAGGATAAATTGGTATTGCCAGATGAAATGCTTATGTATTTGAATAAAGTTGTGGATAAATCGATTCCCACTCAACAACAGGAATCTTGTACTCCGAAGCAACCGCAACAAAACGTACAAACAAGGTCCCTAGAAGCAACACCACTGCCAAAAGTAAATAACGAACCGACACCTTTCGATGATAGCCACAATCAAACATTTTCAACCCAAGTAATAGGTGATGTTTCAAATGCGACACGCCCATTACTATCGTCCATAATATACCCATACACGTTAGGGCACATGATGTCATCTCAGTCTGTTTATGCATTGTCGGAAACGGGCACTCCCCATTCAAATTTTAACTATGAATCAAGCAGACCGCAAGCATCAATTTCTACTTACGATTATTATCAGTCCCAGTCACAAGCAGTCGCACCTCAGGATATGGACTATGACTGCAGACATCATAACTTGACAAGTGGCGCTTATTTGGTATGCGATGAACAGCCATGTGATCATGACCTGGGAACACGCTATTCCCAAGCCGAAAATTTCGATCTACGATCTAGTGCGCGAAACGCTGACTTACAACAGCAGCAGCACCAGTCACAACAGCAACAGCTCTTTCAGCAGAAACAACAGCAATTAACTGCAACTATTTGTGTTGATTCATCAATGACAAGTTTACCTGAACTCAAATCAGGCAATGTATCGAAAGCTCCCAGTCAACAAGTTGCCACACCGGTTTCTTTAGCCACGCAAAATAATACTATCTTCAAAGTGCCATTAACAGCAGCACAAAATTTGCAGCAGCAACGACTACAATCGCAAAAACCAATTGCGTCGATATTGAGCGGGCCAGTTAAAATGTTACCTGTTGCTGAAGTACAATGCGGTGATATAAGTCAGTCTCAAATGTCGCCCGCAATCGAAGCGCACCAATCAGGCCCTGCAATAAAGTCCATAATACCAGAAAAAATCACAACAACGCAAACGGCAGTAACCACTACAACCATGAGTGTGCAATCAATACCAACCAATCAGGGTCAGTTGATACCAGCAGGCGGGCTCTTCTTAAGTAACACACTAAACACAGCAACAGCAATTGCGGCATCCATTATGGAATTTGGGGGTGCTAGTACAAATGACGGACGCAATGTAATGCAGGTGACAACTGATGTACCCATTACTAATAGTAGCATGCGCCTTGATACATACCAACGGACACTTGAATATGTGCAGAATTGCCAAAGCTGGTTAGAGGCGAATAATTCTGCTAGTGGTAATCAGGGAAATAAAAGACGCCATTACGACCAAAACGTCCAACAACCCGTTAGTAGCTCAACGCATCCCAGCTCCAATATGATCATAAATGATATGACAACGTCATTGAGTTCACTACTGGAAGAAAACCGATATTTTCAACTCTTACAATAAATGCATCTATGATTGCAAACTAGAAAGTATTACCTATTTTGTATTATAATCTAAATTTTAATCATAAATGCATGTCTAGCATATGTTTACGGGGTGCTTTGGTACCGACTATAAACGCTTTAATTCTACATCTGTAGTCGATTTCTAGGCGAAAGAGACGTAAAAGTTGGGATCAAACTCGAACATTTTTATTTTTATCTTGCTTGACGATGAAGGTGTGTCAAAGAAATGCTATATCTTTTGATTTTCAAGTCTTATGCTCAAGAAAGTAGTTCCAGATTTACAACGAAAAGCGTTATATGAATGTTGGACGTTATCTAGTAGATAATTGTATTGTTTTTCGAATATATTTTTACCTTCGTGAGCATAGGACTTCTAAATCAAAAGATGTAGTCTTCTATAGACACACCGCCTATTCCTAGGGCGTTGGAGTTGGACCCGACTATTAGGTATCTTTCGTCATGAAATTAATCACAGAATAAAACCTTAAATTCTTTAAAGTTTGTAAAAATATACCTAGTATATATATCGCATATACATACATATGGTACATACGTCATCGTATGTAGATAACATAACTAATGGTAAGTTAAAGGAACTTAATAGCTTCATATCACTTAAACCATTCAAGAGTATTGGATGAATCACTGATGTGCCGATGTGCGATGGTATCACATTGAGATGGTATCGCATTGTGATGGTATCGCATTGTGATGGTATCACATTGTGATGGGATCACATTGTGATGGGATCACATTGTGATGGGATCACATTGTGATGGTATTTAACAGCAGAAGTGGTTGCTCTGCATGACAATCTCACGTACCGAAATGAAAGGGCTCATAGTGAATTTAGAACCTTAGTAGTTCTTTTTCCAAACACTCAACTGATGAGTCTTACACAACGATCTCCTGTATATGAAACTGTAAAACTGTAATGTAGTCCATAATCATACCGCTGTCGGAGTAGTAAAAAGGATAGGTTCGATTATCGAGAAAATTCGGTTTTATTTTGTACTAGAATCTAAAATTTTCATAGTTTACTGTTTACAAATGTGATACAGAAACTTCAATTTAATTTAATCCCCAGCAACAACGCGGGCCTGGGAAATTTTAAATGGTTTCTGGTACAAGAAATGTACCTGAGCATCTTGCCGTACGTATCTGGCACACAAAGTGATCAATGGAGAATTCTACTAAAAAGGCAATCATTAGCCCGGTATACAAGTATATCCGAACCGTTCCAGTAACGTCGGGGAAGCGCTGTGGGGTACTGACCTTGTTAGTTGGGTACTCTTCTTACCTTACCATTATTTTTCGCTAAATTCTTTATTTCTTCATGCCTTGTTTAAACTAAAGTATTTTATAATGTATTAGAAAATATTGTGATTCTTAATTTGTTTGTAACAATTTCATTAAACAAATTGTTTTACAATAAATGTTATTTATTACTTACTAATTGGTCATGCCTAGTGTCGTCCGTACGTCCGTTTCACATTGCATATTTATTGAATTTCATATTCATATTTATTGAATTTCCGAATACGCTGTAGAGATTGACTTTTAACTCATATCTCTAAAACTGTTTTTCATCGTGTACCTTAATGTACATGCACATGAGTGCCATCCTGTTTGTGCTTGGCACACGATCAATGAATCACTATTTCGTACATGTCATTCATAAATGTCATTCAGTCTTATTTTCTCAACTCCATATTATCACTACTAACACAATTATTCCACAAAATTTTCACTATTCTACGCAAAAAGTCTTATTGTTATCAAAAAACACCAAAATATGAATCAAATCGTAGAAATTAGGAACTATCACTTTGAATTCAATTCACACAATTTTTGATACTCAATGCGGAGCTCATTTTTATTTTGAAGAAGCGCAAAAGAATAACAAACGTTAACTATGACCAATTTTGTTTAAACTTTTCTATTATTTACAAAACACTGTGCTTACAGGAAGTAGTAAATTTCTCTTTTCGAAAATTTTGGAAAAACACTTTTTGTAACTTAAAAATGAACACTTCGAATATAAACCGTTTTGGAATTTACAATTATAAAATTCTTGGTAATAACTTGACTCCGAGTTTTCTGCTGCGTAAATATTTTGCAAAAGTTGATGTTTCGAATTCGTTGATGATTCGATTTTTATTAATAACTTGAATTTGACACCACATAGTATTGACACCACCAAGTATTTTGAAATGTATTTCTCTTCACGTTACCAATAAACATATATTTATTTTGAATAGGAACCAAATCTTTATGCTACGATTTTCAGTAATAACTTAACTGGAGCAAACAGTGGTTAAGGTAAAAGTATGTTATTATTATCACGTCATATATTTTGAATATGAACCAAACTCGATTTTCAGTAATAACTGGACTGGCGGGAAATTTTACATTCAATACCCATACAAACCTTGCCCTTTTAACCATAAATATTGGACTAATATGTACGTTATATATGTATGACGCTGTTGAAAGGAAAAACTAGAAAAAATTCAAGCAAAACATCATCTTGAAAATTTCAAATATATATCAAAGAATTGATGGTTAAGTTCACAAGAAAATGAAAAAAAACTTCGATTTACAGCTATCAAATGTCAAAAGAGAAATATCGTCAGCCTGGCAGTTTTTCAAAACACCCCTTATGCTATCTATTATATTTGGGAAAAAGGATTGATCGGGCGGTAAACAAATATTCTCGAAATATTCAGTTTCTTCAGCAATTTGTAAATCTTACTTGCACTTTATAATAACACCTCTTATTGGAAAACCCTTTATTATAATTACCACTTGCGTAAACGTGTTGACTAATTGTTTGAAATTTTTTGGGTAACACGTCAGATAGTTCATAATGTTATAAATCGAGCGCAAAAATAATGTACCCTCATTAGAACAAAAGCGTGCAGGTGGGTCTTAAACTAAAATTACTGGACGTGCAGAACGCTTGATTATCCAAAAATTGGATCTAAACCCAAGAATTTCCTTGAGAACACTTGCAAAGGAGCTTAACGAGGAATGTGGTATTGCTTATCATAAAGCAGTGCGTCAAGCCATACTGCACCACAAATATTCATCGAGATCAGCACGCAAGAAATTATTGCTGTCTGCACAAAATATAGAAAAAAGCCTATCTTTTGCTTTGAATTACATTTCCGAACCAGAAAATTATTGGGACGGCGTTATATTTTGCGACGAGAATTACAACCATGGACCTACGAGAGTATGGCGCAAGCCCTTGACAGCTTTACAAAATCGAAATATATTTCCCACGGTTAATTTTGGAAAAAATTCCGTTATAGTTTAGGGATGAATTTCAAGTAAAGGAGTAGGAGACTTGGTGTTTATTGACGGCACAATGGACGCCAAACAATATTTAATTATATTGAAAAATTAGTCGGCAGTGCTAAAATATTTGGGTTTATCACTGAGAATAAGCCAAATTTTACCAAGATAACGTTCCAAAGCATAATGTGCAGATGTGGCTTATCTACAATTGCGGTAAAGTTATAAATACACCAGCCCAGATTTTCGACATAAGCGTGATTGAAAATTTGTGGGCCGTTTTTGCAGAAAAGAATCGCTAAAACACATCCAAAGAATGCAGCAGCATTAAAAACTGCAAGAATGGAGGAATGGCAGAATAATAAAAAAAGGTTCCTAAAAACAGTTTATTCACAGTGTGTAAAGAGTGTGTTATTTATTTTTGTTACTTTCATTGTTGTTTTTCCAAAGAATTTGAAGTTTTTATTAATAATTCCCTTTAAATGCTGTGAGTAAATATGAATCAATACAAAAAAGAAATCAAAGATAAACAAAGAGTGTTATTTTGTTGTATTGAAATCGAAAAATTGAATTTATTTTCAGTGTCAAAACTCATTTTTGACAAAATGTATGTATATAAAAAGATAGTACTGCGTAAAGAAGAAGACGCAAGACTAACAAAAGTAGAGCCTGAAGACAGATGCATATGCCAACTAATATTTTACAATTAACACAAATGAATACGTAAAACTCCGGTGCAGTTGTTAATTTACTTTCTCTATCATTTTGAGTTTTATGTTATTAGTAAAAGCAAACAAATCAAATATTGATTATTAGCATAGTGTAATGACACAAAGTGTGGCATGAAAAGAAACTGAAATTTCATACATACATATATGCTTACATCAAGCTGGCTAGCACACTAGTTATTATGAGTAAAAAATCCAATAATGAAAATAAAGTGTAATAAAACAAATTTCGTTGTTCTTGAACGAAAAGAAAAATGTATGTATGTAGAAAATAGTCCTAACTTTTAATTTTTATGCAGTAGGTTGGGTGGTGAAAATCTCAAAAATATAAGAAATTATAATAACTTTCGCTCCTTGCAAAACAAAGGTAAAAAATGTCGTTGCAAATTGTTGTATAAATCGAAAATACCTTTTAATTTTATTGTCTAACAATCCTCAAAGTACGGGTACAATATGTGCATACATACGCAATATGAATCATTAACTGACCTTCCCCTGCTGCTAGCTCCAATATTCCGTGTAAGTGTAAGAGGTATTACAAATTCTTCAGAATTCTTCTTAACAGTATTTTAAAATGGTCCTTAAAACCCTATAAAAAAGATTTTCACCTTGACAAAGTTTGCCAACTACAAAGTTAATCACCCATTTTGTTTTTGAATAGCTTTGTACGAAATGAAACAAATTATTTTGAGCGATGAAAATCTATATTTTGACTTTTACGCAATCCATTGCTTGCCTGTTTCTATACTGATGCTGTCTAGTTCGCAAGTGTCAAATACCATTGACGTACGACGCCATTTACAAAAATTATATATCTTCCGATGGGATGATTAATTCTGCGCCACTAGGTCTCCTCTTTTCGCCAAGCGTTAGCAAGTGGCGAATAGATGAAGCAACTGGTATAAATGAACATATATTGGCAACGCGGAAATGTCAATCTAAACCTCATTACTTCCATTAATATGTATGTGTTTAACAGATATTGAGACGAATAAATAAACATAAATAAACAACCAATATTATCAAGGATGTCGTGTTCTTGCCTTCCGGTCAAAGGCTATTTAGCTGCACGACAACATTTTACTAAGAAATTTTTCAGAAAATAGCTTTTCACTCGGAATCAGTAATGCGAATCTCCCGAATTACGAAATTGTAGGAGAATTTCGTGATCAAGTCGGAAATACAGGTTGTTCGAGTCTCGGTCAGTCCGACACTATTCCAATGTATCATGTTATTACTTCCATTTATATGTGGTTAACAGATATAGAGGCGAAGAAATAAACATAAATAAATAACCAATATTATCTAGGATGTCATGTTCTTAACTTTCGGTCAAAGGCTATTTAGCTGCACGACAACATTTTACCAAGGATTTTTTCAGAAAATTGCGTTTCACTAGGTAGGTAGGTGAAATGGTTGAAGTGCACCTGGCACTCCTCAAGTAGTACTAATGATACCATTACGAGACCTCCAACAGCCAGATATCTACAGTCAACCAGAGCTGTTAATGTATTGAAGAGATTGATGGGATTCAGGTTGGCGCACTGCCGCAGGCTGTCCAAGAGAGGAGCACCCAGTGACTTTAATCGTTTAGCTGCCAAACCCGGACATTTACAGAGAAAATGCTCAATGGTCTCTTTCTCTGAAAGGTCGCCACAGCTTCTGCAATGGGGGTTAAATGGTAACCCTAGCTTTTCCGCGAGTGTGTCGATCATCCAGTGACCGGTAAACACAGCTACTAGTTTGGAAATTGAATGGCGAGGAGTCCAAAGAATTTTCTGAGTTCTTCGTATATCGTATTGGGGCCAAAGGGTTTTCGAAATAGCACATGAAGAAATGGAGCTCTATCTTTTTTGCGCTTTTCTGAGAAATAATTTGTGCAGTTCCCCTTTAACAACTGTCAAGGGGATGCCGATGACCGGGTAGGAGGTCACTGAGGCCAGTCCAGTCCCCTGCCTGGCAAGCTCATCAGCAATTTCATTTCCCTCTATGTTCCTATGTCCTGGAACCCAGATCAGATCACCCAAGTGATTTTATCTCCTCTTCACAGGAGTTTACTAGTTTTGATCTGCACCATGGCGTCGTCAGAGCCTTAATCGTGGCTTGACTATCGGAGAAAATGTTAATATCTCCCTCGCTCCCGCGTTCCCTAAGCATTTTTCATGCCTGCAAGATCGCAAAGACTTCTGCTTGAAAAACACTAGCGGTGTTCGGCAGTTTAAAGGAGATTGATAAATTGACTGATTTAGAGAAAACCCCTGCTCCGACTCCCGATTCCATCTTGGAACCGTCAGTGAAGACAGAGGTGCAAGCTTCGGTGCGGATTTTCCCCTCGATCCAATCCTGCCTATTTGGAAAGACTGCTCTAGCATGATCCTCAAACTCTAGTTTGCGGATAAAGAGATCTGTTCGAAGTTCTGAGAAATACGGTGTTAACTGCCCGAAAATGCTTCCATGCTGATTGCACTTTGAGCTGCGATGGAAATGACGGAAAAGTCGATGGGAAGTAAGTGCAAAAGGATATTAAGGGCAGCACTGGGGCAAGTTTTACATGCTCCGGTGATGCCAATGCATGCAGTCCTTTGCACCCTCCCCAGTTTAGTGATATTATAGCCCTTCCGAAGAGCTTCCCACCAAACCAGGCATCCGTATGTTAAAATTGGCAAAACCACTGCGTTGTACATCCACAGCACGACCTGTGGCTTGAGTCCCCATTTTTTACCGAACATAGATTTGCAGGAGTAGAACGCTATACTGGCCTTCTTTACCCGATTTTCAATGTGTGGCTTTCAATGGAGTTTGGAGTCAAGTATCACTCCAAGATACCTAACTTCCGATGAGAGCTGGAAAACGTGGTTGTTTAATTTGGGAAGTCGAAAGGCTGGAGGTTTATATTTTCTGGTAAATAGCTCTAGCTCCGTTTTGTCAGAATTGACTCGGAGGCCACAAGTGGCAGCCCAGCGACTGAGTACTGCCAAAGACCTTTCCAAAATCTCAGCCATGACTGAGGGAAACGGTCCCGATACTACCTTAACCCCACCCTTATTTAGCATTATCAGAACTTCGTCAATTACAACTAGCCAAAGTAGGGGCGAAAGGACACCACCCTGCGGCGTCCCCCGTGAACGAATCTAGTGACTCTTTCCCCTCTTGCGACCGCATTCATTTCCCTGCAACCAAGCATGGACGAGATCAACAGACAGATAAGTCTTTCCACCTCTAGTCTATCTAACGCACCTTCTATACCTATGAAGGCCGCCCAAGTGAATTGTTTGCCTTCCAGAGATTTTTCCACAGTCCCTACGACCTCGTGTAAGGCTGATTCCGAGGATTTCCCTTTCAGGTAAGCGTGTTGCGCTGGAGATAATTTGGATTCGATGTACTCTCGGATATGCTAATCAATCAATCTTTCAAACACATTTAGAATAAATGAGGTAAGACTTAAAGTCCTTGGCCGAGTCGTGACCCCTCCCCCCTGCCTTGGGTATGAAAACAACCCTCGCTTCCTTCCAGTTGGATGGGAACGTGATTAAGAACGATACACGCCAAGTAGATTTCTTGCAGGGCAGGAACCACCGAGGTACGTGTTTTCTGACATCACAGGCAAGATACCGTCAGAACCAAGAGACAGAATAGATTCCAGAGAAACATCGAGTAGCTCTACCTGTCGACTAGTGTCGACAATGTCACGTGGGGTAATAGAATTTTCCGGAAAGTGATTATTCACCAGGATAGTCAAAGATTCTTCTGCAGATTCAGCCCACTCCCCGTCCTCTCTTTTTACAAGAGTTCTGCTGGAGTGGTCTCTCGAAAGGCTCTTGCTTAGCCTGACAGAATCCTTCACGGATTCAATGGACTCGCAGTACTATTTCCAGGAGTTGCGTTTCGCATTTTGAAAGGCTTTTTTGTATGCATTCAAAATTACTCGGTAATTTTTAAAGTTTTTAGTTTGGTAGCATACGTTAAAAACCCTCCTAACCTTCGTTTCACTCGGAATGAGTAATGCGAATCTCCCGAATTACGAAATTGTAGGAGAATTTCGTCGTCAAGTCGGAAATACAGGTTGTTCGAGTCTCGGTCAGTGCGACAATATAGCAATGTATCATGTTTGATGTATAAATGTTGCCTTTTTTGCAAATGTTAAGCATTCGATCATTTCGAATTTTGATATTTCATGCGCGGAATTTTGTGAAAAATCGCAAATTTCACATAACATATATTATATGACCGTTTACAGCACGTATTTCGAGTGAGCAGTACATAAATATATACAGTATGTTAATCAGGCAAATAAGTTGGCAAGGGATATAAAATTTGGTGTGGAAAATGTTGGCAAACATTAAGGTCGGTAATATTTCACAATTTTATCATATTTCAAGATTTTGAAATAAACAGCGAGCTACTTGCACAAGCCAACATAAATTAAATAATACACAGTTATATTCGACATACAATACATGTATTTATTTTACTTATATTCGTTCTATATATAATAAACGTATGACTTATAGTGCTTATACTTATGCATAACTACATCCATGTTCACACCTATCAATCGTAACAAAATTTTTTGCAGTCATAATGGCAAATCACAAGCGACTTAAAAAAACAACAAAACAGTAATAGTACATTATTATAGAAATAAAATATGGGCAGATAAAAAGAGCATATTTAATGAGAAGGTTGACATTCTGACTCGTCGATAATTTTTTTACGATTTGCAGTATAATTTGATATAGTCATTCGAATACAGTTATCCAAATGTATATCTGTAAGCCGATTGCGGTATTTATTTTTAATAAATTTCATATTGGAAAAAGAAGATTCACACAAATAAGTTGAACTGAATAACGCTTTCACTTTCAACGCAACACGACATAAAACTGAATACTTATCTTTACTTACTAAAGTCCATATACATTTTGTATTTGAACCTAAAGATTTTAAAGTCAAGTCACTTTGAAAAGCAATCAGTTCCATTTCTGTCACAGCAATGTCTTCGCCAAAGTTGTTCATAACACAAGTTGCAAACTGTTGTATATCAATGTCCATGAAGGGTGAAACAACAAATTGCGTCACTAAAGCAATTTTGCTGAAATCCTTGAAACGATTTTTGAAGTTTTCCTTCAAGTTAGAAACTATTTCCATATGATATTTACTGTCATAGGGCTCTAATAATATAGATTTTTGGATATCTTTTCGGAAAGAATAGGAAAATGCTTAGTATCGCGGTTTTTTAGGTTTTGTTCCCAAAATTCAAGTTTTGTAATAAATGCATTTATATCAGAAATCATTTCCGCTAATTCCTTATCCCTGCCTTGAAGCTGCAAGTTAAGCTCATTTAATTTCTCTGTAATGTCCACAAGAAAACCAAAATCTCTGAGCCAAGTCGAATTTTCCAGTTCAGGAATCGGTTCTTCGCGTTCTTTGAAAAATTTGAGTATAGCACGTTTGAGCACTCGTCCTCTGCTTAACCATCGCACTTCAGAGTGAAGAAGTAGCTCTTCGTATTGACAGTCAATTTCATCAGCCAAGGTTTTAAATAATCTTCTTTGTAACGCTTGAGCTCTAATCTTGTTCACAATTTTCACCACCAGTTTCATAACGCTGTTCAAGTTTAGAAAATTTCCACATAATGCTTGCTGAAGTATAATACAGTGGTAACTAAGAAATTGTGGAAAACTTTCATCCTTATGACATAGCGCCACGAGCCCTTATCACAACCCACCATAGCTGGAGCACCGTCAGTTGTCAGGCCAACCATTTTTGATATTGGCATTTTCTCAGAAGAGATGAGATGTTTTAAATGAGAAAACATCTCTAGCCCAGTAGTATGTCCTTTGAGTGGAATAAACTTCAAAAGATCTTCTTTAATCGTAAAATCACTAAAAGCCATCCTGACAAATATGGCCATCTGTGAGGTGTCAACTACATCTGTTGATTCATCCAGTTGCAGTGAAAAATAAATACAGTTATCTAAGTCACTTCTTAACTGTAAAAAAATATCATTGCTCATTACTTCTACTCGCCTCATCACTGTATTATCAGAAAGTTGCATAGATTTTATAGCAGACACTGTTTCGTCTTTATTTCTAAAGTTGGCGAATAAAGAATCTGCAGCTTCCAAAAATGCTTGTTTTATGATTTCCCCGTCTTCATAAGGTTTTTTATTTTGTGCAATTATCTGGGAAACACGATAAGATGCTTCAGTTCCAGCCTTATTTTTGTCGATTGTTTTCAAAAATATTGACTGTTGTCCAATTAACTGGATTTTTAAATGGTTCAGTTTTTCTTTTCTGGTGGCAGAATTTAACGGGAATGCCTTCTCAAAATTCGAATGTACAGTTTTATGATGCCTCTCAATATTTCCTTTTTTAGGAACTGACACAGATGTATTACATAACAAACAAACACTTTTGCCTTTAACTTCTGTGAAGAAGTATTGTTCTTCCCATTCCGAATGGAAATGGTATGTCTTCGCCTTCTTCCTACTGCTTGCCATAATGTTTCGAACTCTAACCCAACCGCTGCACGCAGAACGTTGATAATGCCGTTCAGTATTAAACTGAGCGCAATGTCGACGTGCATTGCGTATATATAAAGCCAAAAAATTCTCGAACACGCTAATCGGTTCCAGCCGATCCTAGAACGGAGACGCGATTCGCGTCGTGTTTGTCGGCGCGAAATCGCTTACCGCAGTGTTGCCGCTGTTTATCTATTTATTATGAAAATTTCTGAAATTTGCTAATACTGGTGTGATTCTCAGACTTTTCGATTTTATGCAACGTGAGCAGCGCGAGCTACCAGAATTGCCTTTGCGAGCTACCGGTAGCTCGCGATCGACGGGTTGGCGACCATTGCCCTAAATCAACAAATACATGGGTGGTATAAATGTACAAGCATGTATTTTTCATTTATTGATTTATTTATTGCTAAGCCACAAATCATCAGAATTTTTAATGCTGGGATCGTACATTGTTTGTTGTACACCAATTTGTGTGCGTGTGTGTGGATAGCATGTGTGTATGCTTATTCGATTTATGGTGGCTTATAGTGATAAAAAATGTGAATACCTTAACTACGTTCATCGATTTATAACATAATTTACGGCGGCCGCCCTAACCGAATGGATTGGTACGTGACTACCATAAGGAACTCAGAGAGAACGTAGGTTCGAATCTCGGTGAAATACCAAAATTAAGAAAAAGGTTTTCTAATAGCAGTCGGCCTTCGGCAGGTAATGGCTAGTCTTCGAGTGTATTTGGTGTCTGGTGGAGGAGGAGCTCAGCCAAGCACCGAAAAAAGGATATGTTTATATTAAGTACGTTTTACGTATGTACAAGGAGAAGTCCAAAATAAATACGACAAATGCATAAAAATGTTTTTGATGGCGCCATCTTTTTAATGAGTTGATGCGTTGGAAGTTACATCCCTAGCTTATTTCCAATGAAAGCTTGTTGACATTCGGTTCAGTGGAAACGAAGTTATTGCGTCTAAAGTGTCAGCATGTTTGTGTTATCGGTATGATAATGAGTTTCGAACAAAGAACTAATTTCAAATTTTGTTTTAAAATCGGTAAAACGTTTACCGACACATTTGAATTGATGAAAAAAGTTTATGGCCATGATTTTTTATATCTCTTGCCAGAGTTCATGAGTGGCTAACACGTTTCAGAGATGGTTGTGAGGACATAAATGACAATGAACATATCGACCGTCCAAAATCAGTAATCACCGAAAACTCCATCGAATTTATTCGTAAATTTATAAAAATTAACCAAAATTATCGTTAAAATTCATGGAATCGAAGTTAAATATATCTAAATCATCGATTTATCGCATTTTAACTGATAGTTTCGGCTTACGAAAGGTCTGTGCACGTTTCATTCCACATAAGTTAACTGAGGACCAAAAATTGCTTAGAATTCAACATTCGACTGATGTTTTGCGTCCATAGAGGCCATCCAAAAGGCTTGTACCAACATCCTGAAGGATATTCCGGTCAATGACCTGAAATACTCTTTCGAAAAGCTTTTAGATCGCGCAAAACAATGTATCGAGGCTAGAGGGGTCTATTTTGAATAAATACATTCGAAGTTATCAGAACAAAGCTCCTGTTGTTTCTATTTTAGCTTAGTCTTGTTTATTTTGTTGTGCGGACCAGGGAGGTGGAATCTTCTAAAGATATGTAGGAGCCGGCTCCGACATGTGGTAGCAGGCTGCCAGTACTCCCATTTTGAAAATTTCTCGTAAAAATTGCATGGGTTTGCATCTACTTCATTTAGGAGGCTAGCAATGCCTCCTCAGTGCTAGACGTTTGGCTTTGTATTCTGCCCAGAGTTGTTCCCCCTCTGGTCTATTTCTTCCACGTTGATGCTTTCTCCGCAGTTTGTGGCATTCACTTCTCAAATACGCGATGTCGTCGTTCCACCAATAATTAGGTACTCTCCCATTTCCTCGGCATTTACGGGGCTTGCAGCATCGCACGCGACTGATAGTTGGCGTATTATGCAGTTGGCTTGCTGGTTTTCTGTACTTCTAGTTTCCTCTATTTTCTCTATTAAGTAAAAGAGCATTTCTTCATGTACGCATTAAAATCGCCTACAACTACAAAGGTGCTTTCCTCGGATGGTTCTGGTCAATTGATCAACCGATTGCTCAAAGTCATTCATGCTGCAGTTTGGAGAAATATAGCACCTAGAAAAGAAAATGCCCTTTATTTTGGCGATTATGAATCCGTTGATTTCTGGGGCCGGGTCTCAAAAGAGAAGTTACCGCAGTTCATTATGGCTGCGTTGCCATTTGATGCGTTATCAATTTTTTCCTCATTTAGCTTTTGGTTAAGGAGATCTTGTGCAGCTTCGCAGTGATTGAGGTTTAATTGCAGACACTTAATCATTTCAGGGTATATTTTTAATCGCTTTCTTATTGTATAAATCCAAAATTTGGTGCTGCCCAGAACATGCTCTGTTTCGCTAAACCTCTTGATTTTACACACAGAACAGCTTGGATTTGCAGTACATGTTTTCGCGATATGTCCTTCAGTCCCGCATCTTAAGCACATTTTACCTCTGTCTGTGTGCTTGGTGGGCAGTACCAGAGTCGCTATTTGCGTGTTATCTCGAAGTACCCGCATGGACATTAACTTTGTCCATGAATGTTAATCCATGAATTTATGGGAATTATTCCTTCACTGCTTGTATGACGCCATTTTGGTAGCCTTTTGTTCCAGATTTTCTTCGTGGTCTCTTGACTGTGTTATTGCATTCCACAAGTCTCCAGTCATTTGTCACAACTTGGCTCCCCATATGCTGTTCGATTGTTGTCTCTTCAGTTTCTGGCACTTTGTTAGCTATAGAAGTAGGCTGCCTATTCACCCTACTACCTTGCTTGCCCAATGCAGCTTGCTGAGCTTTTCCCTTTTTGGCATTTTTCCCCTGCCTGACACGAGGCATGCAATCTGTCTGCACTCCCTTCGTGGCCTGCATTAACGCTATTGGTGCTTCAGCGTCCTTATTTATTGACGCCTCATTGTGTAGCTGTATTTTATTTGCCAGGTGTTGTTGTTGTTGTAGCAGTATCTTCGCCCTGTCCGTGTAGTGTAATTACCGGTCGTCTTCGTCTAGCTCATCTAACGGTAGGCCCAGGAAACTAGCTGTTTCAACGGGTTGGGTCCAGAGGGAGAGAGGTGTTAGATGAGTGGGTTTGATGGGGCATGTGAAAAGGTGGTTAGTGTCGTGCGGGGTGCCTTCACATGCTGGACATATGTTTAGTATGTCGGGGTCGATTCTGGATAGGTAGGAGTTTAACCTGCTACAGTATCCAGAACGTAATTGTGCCAAGGTTACACGGGACTCTCGGGGAAACTGGAGCTCTTCGTCTGCAGCTTAAGAAGGTGGTAAGGGTCTCCCGATGAATGTCGCTAATGGCCTGTCTGTACACTGTCTGATCCTGGAGTGGTCTGTCTTTTTTGTCCTGGATCTCGTCCACGTAGTTGAGGTAGTGTCTCCTGATGTGCCTGGGAGGTGGCTCAGGTTCGAGCAGGTGTCTGCATGGGGGAGGCCTGCGGTGACACCCTAGCAGAAACTGCTTGCCGAGCATTTTGTTGTGCTCCTTAACAGGGAGCATGTGAGCCTCGTCATGCAGGTGTTGAATTGGGGACATCAGGAGACATCCTGTCGTGGTCCTAATGGCAGTATTTTGGCAGGTCTGGAGCTTCGTCCACTGCGTATCACTGGTCCCAGGCGACCAGACAGGCGCGGCATAGTTGAAAACCGGTCGGCCTATTGCTTTGAAAGTCGACAGCAACATTTCTTTGTCTTTGCCCCAAGTGCTGCCGGCGAGCGACTTGAGAACCTTTTTGCGATTCTGTACTCTCGTTGCAATAGCGGTTATGTGCGCTGAGAAGGAGAGCAAGCTGTGGATTTAGTGGGAGAGAGTTTTGAGTTTCTCGCAGTGAAGAAGCGAGAAAGGCGGGCGAGGTAGTCGTTTACTTTGGAGCATAGGCCATCAAGGTCATTGCCCGACGCCATTATCGTGCAGTCGTCGGCGTATGAGACCAGTGAGACTCCCTCTGGTGGCTGGGGGAGTTTCGAAATATTGAAATTAATATAGAAATTAATCATTACTTCAGTCATATGGACTTTGCTGATGAATTTAACATGCGAATGTCTAACACGCTTCAGGCCTAGTTGGTATTACCAACCTATGATCTCCTTCACTGGTGGAGTTAAATAATGTTTTTATTCTTAACATTATTTTTATTTGTATTTCAAACTATTTGGTATGAGAAGTTGATACAGTTTTAGCATAATATCTTTCAGTGGTAGATAGGACAAATTTTACGATTTGAATGGAACTTTTCATTATGTCCCAATATTAGCACGCCTGCTAACTTCGTCAGCTAATATGTTAAATGAGTATATTTTTATAAACATACCCCCAGGTTGGAATACAGTTCTCATTTTCTTGATGTATAAAACAAAAAAGTGTAAAGGGTGGAAATATTTAAAAATATCACGAATATATACGGCTTTATTTACTTCCCCATCTCCATAATTCAAACACTCAATCCCACATCAAACTGAATTTCCATAAACTTAAAGTTTCACAATTTCGCACCTCCAGTTCTTATTACCATAATGATCCATATTATTCATAATACAAAATCTTAAAAAACTCGCTTTCATGCTCCTAGCATTTTGTGTAAAGTAACACTCGCTCACGATGAAAAAAATTCAGAAAATTCAGAAGGTATGACACGGTTAATGGCTATCAGCGAATTTGAAAGAATCAACTGATGGGCTGAGGTAACCTGGGTCATGGCAACAGTTTGATTACGAAAAAATTGATTTTGCTTTGGTCATATAAGAAACAACCAACTTTTGTTACTTCGTTGCCGCCTGAACAACAACTGATTGGACGAGTGTGTGAATACATGTGAAATGAGCGGGCAGAATTCCACTATCGAGTACCCAGTGGCGTAGCAGCCGAAGTTACTAATGTATGATAAATTACCAGAATTGGCCTTCAGCTATTGTGAGAAAGGAAATTAATTAAGTGCGTTGTTGGAATGAGTAATCGTACCCCAGTTTTGATATATTCAGTTGTTCAGTGCATCCTGATTCGGGTTTGTTATAAAAACAGAATAATAAATTCAATAAGCAATGAAAGTTGTTGCTAACACCCGCGCCGCATATATGAATGTAGGACATATACGTATGTATTTTAGTAAACATAATTAAGATATCTATTATTATCAATAAGCTAAAGCCGCGTGTACATTCAAGCGAAGTATTGTTTTCCATGAAAATTAAATATTATAAGAAATCTCCAAAAGTGCCTTGGCAAGTACATAAATGTCAGCATTGAGTAGATATGTAGGTACATGTAACGCCATGTATCAAAACTAATTTGCCGATAAAAGATATTAAATTAAGTAGATTTCTACAAAATTATGCGATACAAATAAGGAATATTATATTTTAGCTTAAGTTACTTTCAATATTTAATGAAACGTGTCTTCCCTCTTATACAATACAAGTAATTACAATACATTACAAATAAATGATATCATCCATATGAAAGGAAAATAAAAATATTAATTGAACCAATAAATCAAATATTATATTCAGCAGATTTCGAACTATTTCTTTCAGCAATTCAAAGAAGTCATGATTTGTTCGGAAAATGTTTATTGCAATAGTCCATATTGGTATAGGTAGGTAGGTAGGTAAGATGGCAAGAGTACCCCAGGTACGCTACAAGTAGCACTTACGTGCCGTTTTGATACCATAAAGTGGACCACTACCTGTGAAAGGATTAAGGGGGGAGATAAACCGTCTACAGCCATCCAGTGCTGTTGATGTAGCGGAGGAGAGAAAAGGGATCTAGGCTGGAGAATTTCATCAAGTCATCCCCAAAGGGGACGCTGAGGAATCTCAAGCGCCTAGCCGCCAAAGCCGGACATCTGCAGAGAAAGTGTTCCACAGTCTCTTTCTCTGTAGGATCCCCACAGCTTCTGCAATGGGGGTTGTACGGAATTCCAAGCTTCTCCGCGTGAGTGCCGATCACCCAGTGGCCAGTGATCACCGCAATGAGTTTGGAAATTGAATGGCGCGGGGTTCCCATCACCTTAAGCGTTCTGTTTATATCGTATTGAGGCCATAGTGCTTTTGAAATGGCACACGATGAGACAGACCACCATCTGTCCGAGGCGTTTAAGTTCCTCCTTACAGGAGTTCACAAGAAGAGAGCTGCAATATGGCGACGACAGTGACTTGATTGCAGCTTGGCTATCGGAACAAATATTAATGTCTCCCTCCCAACAGCGATCCCGAAGCATTTTGCATGCCTGCAGGATCGCGAAGACCTCTTCTTGAAAGACGCTGCTTGTCTCCGGCAGTTTATAGGAGACCGAAATGCTGGCTGATTTGGAGTAGACCCCCGCTCCCACTCCAGACTCCATTTTGGATCCGTCAGTAAAAACAGAGGCATCTATATCCGCCACAACTCTCCCCTCTTTCCAATCTTGCCTGCTCGGAAAGATAGCCCTAGCACTACCCTCAAAGCACAGTTTGCGGATGGAGAGGTCGGTGCGAATATCAGAGAAGGAAGGGGAGATCTGCTTCAAGATGTTGCTATGCCCTACAGGGAGTTGTCTCCAAAGGCCAAACTCCTTCTAATAGCACTCTGAGCAGCAATGGAATTAACCTGCAGATCCACAGGAATTAAGTGGAGAATAACGTTGAGCGCAGCGGTGGGACATGTTCTACAGGCACCAGTGATGCCCACACATGCAGTTCTCTGCACTCTCTCTAATTTAGTGAAGTTGTAGCCCTTCTGAAGAGCTAACCACCAAACTAGGCAACCGTATGTCAAAATTGGCAGAACCACTAAGTTGTACATCCAAAGTACGACACGTGGCTTGAGGCCCCATTTTTTGCCGAACATAGATTTACAGGCGTAGAAGGCTATATTAGCCTTCTTAACTCGATTTTCTATGTGCAGCTTCCGGTGGAGCTTGGGGTCAAGTAAAGCGTTTTTCAGTAAGAGCGCGTTAACTTTTTTTTTGAATAAAACACAAACGGTTTGACTTTTTTAACTAATTTTTTTTTTATTATCGAGTTTGAACATATACATTTAAGTATGAAATTCGATTTCTTTTGCATGACCACCGCGTGCACGTTTTACGAAGTCCAATCGTTGAACCCAATTTTCGACCACTCTTTTGCATAAATCAGCCGAAATTCCAGCAATTTCGCGTTCAATATTGGCTCTGAGCTCACAAATCGTCGCCGGCTTGTTACTGTAGACCAATGATTTCACATAACCCCAAAGAAAATAGTCTAGAGGCGTCAAATCACACGAGCGCGGCGGCCATTCGATCGGCCCATTTCTGGAAATAATGCGCTCATCGAACTTACTCTTCAATAAATCAATTGTAGCGTGTGCTGTGTGGCTTGTGGCCCCGTCCTGTTGAAACCATATGTCGTCTAAGTCCATACCATTCAATTGCGGCCAAAAATAATCGTTTATCATGTCGCGGTATCGATTTCCATTCACAGTAACGTGGCGATCGTTCTCGTCAACGAAAAAATATGGGCCAATTACGCCGCCGGCATGTAAACCGCACCAAACAGTAACTCTTTGTGGGTACATTGGTTTTTCGGCAATCTCTCTTGGATTATCTTTCGCCCAAATGCGGCAATTCTGCTTATTGACGAATCCACTGAGGTGAAAATGTGCGTCCTCACTGAAGATGAAGTGCGCGATATGCATTTTGATTTGAACGCCCGTTTTCATAATAAGCCTAAATAACTTTAACGCGTTGCTCAAGTGTGTAGCGTTCCATGATGAAATGTATACTAATGAAGTTTACAAATGACAAGCGAAAAATAAAAAATATTGCGTCGTTCGCCCTCCCTATCGGAGAAAAGTTGAAGCGCACCTATTGAAAAACGCCTTATTACACCAAGATACTTGACTTCCGATGAAAGTGTAAGACACTGGTTGTTAAGTCTAGGAAGCTTAAAAGGTGGAGGCTTGTATTTTCTGGTGAATAGCATCAACTCCGTTTTGTCAGAGTTGACTCTGAGACCGCTACTGGCGGCCCATCTGCTGAGTGTAGCCAGTGCACCTTCCAAAATTTCAGCCATTACTGATGGGAAGGGACCTGAGACCATCAGGACCAAGTCTTCGGCATATGCTACCGCCTTTCGCAGTGGTCACCGGGGCATCATTGCCAGGGGTCACCTTGGCGGCCTTACCTTGCCCAGCACACTCTCCGTTAACTCCTTAACTTCTTCTTTTGTTTTTATATTTTTAGATTCCATTAGCTTTTTGGTCCCACGAGTAGGCACGGAAGGGGTGGTCCGCCACGGCAGAGCCGGCATGCCGTGGTAAGGCACTTAATACAACCGACCTGGCCTGGGCGTCGGAGGGGACCGTTAAAGACTGGTTATTTAGACACTACCAGCCATGCAGCTCTCGGCACGGGTACCTCGACACCTTAGCTTAAAGTGCTGACAAGGTTATGCCGCCTTGTCACCGGTCGACAGAGCCTCGTTAGCGAAAACAGGGAGTACCAAGTCCAGGGCATCAGGTCCTGGACAGTGGGTAGAGGTTGCCATTTGGATAGGAGCCCCATATTGGTATATTGAAAGGACTTATATTGGGAACATTAGAAAAATGTATATACATTCATATTTAATACAATAAAATTGAACTGGATTTCCCAATATGTATTTTAAATTACCTCCCACTCCTTTTAAAAAATTAAAATTGATTCATCTTTTAAAACTACGTTGCCATGACTTATTTTTTCATTGTGTTTACATGGACCAAAGTAGTTCAGTACATTTTCTATCCCCATGGTCACAATAACTTCACACTTAATAAACCCCATGTTTGTTGTAGTTCTGAGTAATTAATAAAACTCACGCCACCACCTTTTTGGTTTACAAAGTTCTTCTTGTTTTATTTAATAGCGTTACAAAATTCTTCTTGTTTGATTTAATAGGGTTACAAAGTTCTTCTTGTTTGATTTAAAAGCGTTACAAAGCTCTTCTTGTTTGATTTAATAGCGTTACAAAGTTCTTCGGTAAAAAATAAAAAAATGGCAAAGCCTCGAGTTTTCTCTGTTCGCTTCAAGTGTAACTATATATATATAAAAATGAAAATCATCGCAAGAGGCAGAGTTACCAGCGGTCTTGAATTGCTTGAATCGACATCGACGCGAACTCTATGCGATTATCTCTGAATCAACTGGAATTCTAACAATATTGCAACTTATTACTTTAACACGTTTCCTTGTTAATTAAAGTTGAATCTTAAGTCATAAAATAATATTAATAATGAAAGCAGCTGACAAAAAAAAAATTTAATATATAATAGATGATAAATACATATATCTATGATAGTCCCATTTTTATACAAAGAATCTTCAAACGGGTTCTTGGTAGCGGCTTCGTCATAATATCAGCTGTGTTTTGATCAGTGGAACCTCGTTCAATTCCCAGTCGTCCTTTGTAAATTTTATCCCGGATGAAAAAGTGTTTCATTGCTATATGCTTCGTTCTGCGGTGGAACTCTGGATTCTGTGCAAGTCTCACTGCTGCATTGTTGTCAAATTGAACAATAGGAACATGTTTTAGTTTTACAATTGCACGAAAAAGTCTACTTAACCAAATTGCTTCTTTGGCTGCCTTGCTTGCTGCTATAATTTCTGCTTCCGTCGTGGAGCTCGCTACCCCTGTCTGCCGTTGACTTAGCCAGGAAATTGCTCCTCCTGCGTATTTGGCGATGACTTCAGAAGTTGAGCGACCTGTTCTCAAACATCCCCCAAAATCTGCATCGCTGTAAACTTCCAGAATACCTTTTTTCTTGTTTCGTTGATAAACTAGGCCCAAATCTAAAGTCCCTGCTATGTATCGAAAAATTCTCTTGACTCGGACGATATCTTCAGAGGAGCGGTTCTCCAGGGATCTGGATACAAATCCTACGTTGTATGCCAGATCAGGTCTGAACTAAGCATGAGATACATTAGATTTCCGACTGCCTGTCGGTAGGGAAACTTGTCTGACTTATGATCATCTTTCCCTGGTCCCCCAGTTTCTGAGTTCTTGAGAATTGGAGTAGAGATCGGCTTGCATTCTGAAAAATTAAACTTCTCTAAAATTTTTCTTGCATAAGAATTTTGACAAATTTTAATGAAGTTTTCCTCTTGTTGAACTTCTAATCCTAAGAAGTAGTCAGCTTTCTTTGAAGTAATTTTAAATTCCGATTCCAATTCTTTTATGAAAAACTCCAGGTTTGGTGGATCTGTAGCTGCAACTAAGCCGCAAGTATGAGTTTATTGCCATCTTTCTCTTGAATGTATAGACATGGATCTGCACCACTAACCTGAAATCCTAATATAGTTTTTTCAGGAATCCCCCAATACGCTTGTTCCAACATCTTGGCGCTTGCTTCAGACCATAAAGGCTTATTTTGAGCTTGCAGACTTGGTTGGTTCCATCTCCGTATCCTTGGGGCTGTTCCATAAAAACAGTTTCTTCAAGTTCTCCACATAAAAACGCTGTAGAGACGTCGAACTGTTTGCTGCAATGCTCAAAATTGATCCAATCGTTCCTAATTTTGCCATGTTGTTGACTGAATCCCTTGACGACGAGTCTTGTTGATTGTGCCATCAGGATTCTTTTTCAAACAAAAAGCTCACTTTCATGGAATCGCCTTTGCACCTGAAGGAAGTTCTGACATGACCCAAGTCTGATTCTTATTTAAAGAGGCGATTTCCTGATCCATGGCCTTTTTCCACTCATTGTTGTCCTCACTTTGCAAAGCATCTTCAAATGTTTCAGGATCTTCAGTGCTGTTGGCAAACTGCTCTACTGTTAAAACATAATCTTTGAGCTGTTTCGGTTTCGAAATCGTTGACCTATCACTCAATTTTCTTTCTGTTGGTAATTTTGAGATTTCTTCTTCTTCTGAATAGGACTCATTTCCAGTTTTTCTTCTTCGCTGCTCAGATCTTCTTCAGAACCACATGTCTCCTTAGTCGTCAATAATAAACTTCTTCTTTCTTCAATGTAGTCCTCACCATCGTTCTCGACATCTCTCATTGGTAGTTTGACTTCTTCTTCACATTCTTTTGGCTTCTCTTGAAATTGGACGTCTCTTGACAAAATTACCTTGTGTTCTTCCAGAACGTAGATTCTGTATCGCTCGTCCTGATCGTATCCTACAAGGAATCCGTTCACTGCTTTCTTGCCCATCTTTTTTCTCTTCTCAACTGGAATGTGAGCATAGCAGGAAGATCCGATAATGCGCAAGTGCTTCAGCCTTGGTTTCTTGTTCATCCACAGTTCATAAGGACTAAGACCATGTGCAGACGATTTTCCCGTTCTGTTGAGAATATAAACTGCTGACGTCACCAATTCTGCCCATATTGCATTCGGAAAAACGATCTCAGGATTTGAGTACTTGAAAGTTCTCGCCATCTCGACGATAGTACGGTTTTCACGCTCACTGCCGCCATTTTGCTCAGGCGTGTACGGCGCTGTCAGTCTCTGCGTGATTCCGTTTTCTGCTAGGATGCCCTTGACTTCTTCACAATCGAACTCTCCTCCAATGTCACTGAGTAGCTCTTCAATGCTGTGTCCGAGTGTCTTTGCATGTGCTAAAAACTATTTTAACATAACTTTAACATCTGATTTATGGTTAATTACGAAGCCATAACGAAACTTTGTGTAGCTATCTTTGAACACAACTAGAAATCGGTTTTTACTAAAGGATTCGCAAAATGAGCCTACAATGTCTGTTGAAACAAGTTTTCCTGGTTTCATTGCTTTTACTCTAGTGCCGAATGGTAGGCGATGTGCTGTACCAAAAATACAGGGCTCACATATGTCTCTTACCATCTTCACGTTGACTCCCAGTTCCCTCTTCAGTAGCTCTCTTACGTGCCGCTTGTCCTGATGACCCCACCGCTCGAAATATGTGTGCCCTTAGGGAGCACATTAAAAAAATACAAATAAGGTTTTCGCCCCATTCTTTATTTGGTAAAATCCAAAAGAACAATCTCATACATTATTTTAAAGTACTTATATTTATAGTTCCTTATTGCTGATGCATAATTATTTTCTACTACGGCGTCGCCAACGTTCTCACATATCAGAATACTTATTGCCAAAATGTTATCGCAATACTTGCTAAGTGTCGTTGCACTCATATTGAGTTACTTCGACAATGCATTGCGATGATACTTTGATGAGTAGGGTAAATTTATGCTGACCAATTAACTTCGACTTTGTCGATTGAATGGTCAGGTGATATGTTTTCGGCGGAATGGTTGAGTGACGTAACTCCCCCTTCCCTTGATCGAAAACTCTCCTGGGTTTTTGTTATGATATTTAGTTCAGTTGATTTTTGCTTTTTTGAGAAATATATGGAAAATGCAAATAACGCAATTATAATTGCTAGAATGAATGAAATTATTATCCAAGTGTTAGTTTGGTGGATTTTTTGTTTGAAATGTGAGTGCTTCTCTTTTTTCCGTGTTTTTTATTTGTTTTATAATTAATTCTTCAAGCGTTGGTTCTGCCTGTGTAGTGTTTATATTTGATTCTAAGTAATGTATTACATAGTGTTGCGTAAATGATTTATTCCAATTTTTGTATGTTACGTTTGCTATACATATTTCACAATCGTTAAATATAATGAGCTTATTTCCTTCTAAGTACAGTTTTCTTTCATTACAAGTGCTTCGCATCTCAATTCCTTTTATATTCTTTGCCAGTATAAGGCCTTTCTTAATTTCTATAATTTCTTCTTTATTATTGCGTATTTTCTTGCAGTTTCTTATTATAACACATGTATTCAAAAATTTTAAGTATCCTATATACAAGTTTTTTGAATATACATATTTGGTATTATTAATATCTAATATGTGCTCGTTTTTGAATTGTAGTTCTACGAAATTTTTATTAGGGCATGGAGTTACAAACGAGTGTTTTGCTATGGTTGTATTAGTAGGAATTTTAATAGAAAATATTATATTACCTGCAGAGACCGCAACTCCTAGCTCGATATCGATGTTGTACTTGTCTTTTTCCTCGTTAGTTAGGATGTTGCTGGACATTAGGTTGAGTCTGACAGAGGCTAAATTATTTTGAATATGCTCTATACTGTCGCTAAGAATTTTCACTTTGAGAAGAATGTCTAAATGTAGCAACTGCCTGTGCAAGTATTGATTGGTATGTTGTACTGAGCATATTCGGAGCGATATCTGTTTTCTGTCTGATTCTATAGCTTTTTTAACACACTTTTATTAGCTCGGGTTGTATGTATGTAATATATGTATGTATGTAACGGAATCTTTGAGCTTAATTTTCACTGGCTTCTAAAAATCTGATCGATTTGGAATTTTGCACACCTATCAAGGGCCGATGACAATGCAATAATTTGAAAAAAGTTTTCCATTATCCTTATTAGGATTGCCAGTATTAATATTTTCTTTTTTTACCTGTGGACAAAAAGTAAGGTGAATTTGGTTGTAACATGAAAAATTCTTTATTTATTCTTGTAAATCAATTTCATCCCCTTCAAAATAATCCCCTCTCGATGAAATACACTTATGCCAACGATTTTTCCAATCCCCGAAACATGCCAAATAGTCCATTTCCGGTATAGTCATCAGCACCTTCTTCGATTCAGCTTTTATCTCCTCAATCAACTCGAAACGCGTTCCCCGGAGTGGTCTCTTGAGTTTTGGGAATAGCCAGAAGTCACACGGAGCCAAATCAGGCGAATACGGTGGTTGCGGAACGATATGCGTGGAATTTTTGGCGAAATAGTCACGAAGAACGAGTGCAGTGTGAGACGGTGCATTATCGTGATGCAAAAACCAAGACACACTTTTATTAGCTCGGGTTGTATGTATGTATGTATGTAACGGAATCTTTGAGCTTAATTTTTACTGGCTTCTAAAAATCTGATCGACTTGGAACACACAACATAGATGACTAGATGGGAAACTCTTTTTCTTGTGAGAGCGCTGAAAAATGTGCATTTTTTATAACATTTGCCAATATTGCCACACCGGTAGAAACATGAATTGGGTATTTTTTTAAACAAAAATTGGGAATTTTTAGTTTCCACACCACCATTGAGGTTAGTATTTAGTGTGCGGTTGTGTAATAGTATATTATTCGTAAACACCTACATACCTATACTAAAAATAAAAAATAGTTTAAAAAAAAACTAAAAAACACGCTTTTATTGCTAATCGAACTAAAAAGTAGAAAATAAAAAATAGTTTAAAAAAACAAAAAAACACGCTTTTATTGCTAATCGAACTAAAAAGTAGAAAATAAATTTTAATGACAAAGGGACCTATAATGAAGTAATAGCAAATCGAACGATCAGCCATAGTCAACTACCTCAGAACAGAATTATAACAAAAATTAAGACACAAATAGAGTAATTCAAATTAGAGTTAAAAGCGTGGGATGCATTTTGCTTCACTTTCATAACCCTCTGTACATAGGTAGTTGCCAATAGAATGATTGTAATATTTACTATATCAAGCATCCCACGCTTTTAACTCTAATTTGAATTACTCTATTTGTATCTTAATTTTTGTTATAATTCTGTTCTGAGGTAGTTGACAATGACTGATCGTTCGATTTGCTATTACTTCATTATAGGTCACTTTTTCATTAAAATTTATTTTCTACTTTTTAGTTCGATTAGCAATAAAAGCGTGTTTTTTAGTTTTTTTAAACTATTTTTTATTAATATTTTGAAAAGTTTTGTTAAAATGGTCATTAATTATTATATTCCTATTTAGGGTGCTTATAGCCATGTGGTTGTTTGTATCCACTAGTTTAAGGTGCTCCATTTCATCGTAGTTCCTATTATATTGATTTCTTTTTTTTTTTTTTTTGTCGGGACAACTAGCAAGTGCAGCACTCAGACATTAATTGAGTCCATTGTGCTACACTTGGATTCCCATTTAATTTTCTTTAAATCTACCCGATCTCCGAAGAAATCTGAGTAGATCTTGTGGTGCATAGGAGCCAAGATAGTCGCTTCTTAACACATCAGTGCCAAAGACCTCAAACCTGATTCGAGCGAAGGCGGGGCAGACACACAGGAAGTGGTCCGCCGTCTCATCCTCCTCTTCACAAGCTGGGCAGAGCACACTGTCTGAGATGCCCAACCTTTCCATGTGCTTTGCCCACAGAAAGTAGCCCGTCATCAGTCCAATCAACCGTCTGCACTCCCCTCTGCTTAATGACACAAGGGTTTGCGACAGTCGATCGGACATGACAAGTAACATCAGTTTTGTCCATCTGCAGCCTCTCTCAGCCTGCCAAGCTTGCTTGTGGGTGGTAGTTACCCATTTGCTAACCGTGGCCGTGATGGCCGCAGAAGGGAGTGGCAAAGCGGGCTCTGGGCCAAAGAAGTTGGCCTCAGAGCCCATCCTAGCTAAGGAGTCAGAGGTCTCGTTACCCGCGATACCCACGTGTCCCGGGACCCATGTTAGTATCAGGCTATTATGTCTACCGACATAGTTCAGCCTGGATTTACAAGACTTCACTACCTCTGATGTGGTTGGAGGGCTGTCTAAGGCCATAAGCGCAACTTGGCTGTCGCTGCAGACACATATAGATCTGCCTCTCCATCGTTTTGCCACAACAAAGTTCTTCGCTTCTTGAACTGCATACACCTCCGCTTGAAACACAGAAGCATGCATTCCAAGAGCAAAGTGCAGTTTTGTCCCGCTGGATTCCACGTAGACCCCAGAGCCGGAGCCATGCTCGGTCCTGGATCCATCCGTAAAAATGCGAAAACAGCATACAATCTGGGGCAGCAGCAAGTGCAATGGACGGGGCTCTCGACTATTCGAATTTATCGCGTCCTCCTGCCTAGACATACATAACAAGGGCTCACAGCCAACGTTTGTAACAGCTAGAAGGCAGGAGGTGATTGATCTAACTCTATCAAACTCAAAACTTGGGTGGTCAATCAAGAACTGGAGAGTCCTTGCCGAAGATTCGTGCTCGGACCACAGGTACATTGAGTTTCGGTGTGGCGAGGAGGCACAAATGCCATTGCCCTCTAGAAACCCAAGAAAAACAGACTGGCAGAAGTTTAGGGAGGCGTTGCGGGACCTTGACGTTGCGCCACCAAGACTTCGAAAAGAACAGGCCATTGAGGCGGCAAACACTGTTTTAGCATTTTCTGAGTCTCCCCACAACTGAGCCTCTGGTAGCACTACACTGTATCTCTTTTCAACTACGACTCTTGATGGCATGGAGTCAAGGGGCATGTAGAGAATCGTTGGATCGATGTCCATGCTTCTCTGTGTTCCAATGCCGGACAAGGGCCGTACCAGTTCCCACTGTGTTTCAGTCTGCAGATGTCCTTCAAGGCCTCTCTTTGGATGAAAGCATCAAGTGGTGGTAAACCAATCAGAGCATCTAGTGCCGGGCCTGAAGTAGTCGGAAAAGCTCCGGTGCAACAGATGACCACAGTGCGTTGTAGTCTCGATAAGGTCCTCATGACTCCCACTAGAGAGAGTCTACTCATCCAGACCACTGATGTATAGGTGATAACGGGTCTTATCATAGCCGTGTATATCCATAGGACCTTGCTAGGAGAGAGACCCCACGTTTTCCCAAAGACACATTTGCACTGCCAGAAAGCTGTCAGTGCTTTGGATGCCTTTGTTTCAACGTGTGATTTCCATAGGAGCTTACTATCGAGGATTACTCCAAGATATTTAATTTCCTTGGATAGCTGGATTGTGACTCCTTTTAGCTTTGGCAGAACGAGTCCATCAAGCTTCCTCTTTCTGGTAAAGAGGACAATACCAGTCTTGGCGGGATTTGCCGAAAGCCCATTCGCACAGCACCAAGTGTCAGTCCGATCCAGAGTTTTCTGCACTTTCCTGCAGAATTTCATAAGCGAAGGGCCTGTTACCAAACAAGCAACATCGTCCGCATATGCTTGTGCGTAGACACTCGAATCGTTTAAGGTGATGAGTAGAGGATCGATTACCATGCACCAGAGCAATGGAGACAGCTCACCGCCTTGGGGGCAGCCTCTATTAACCCCAGATGACACCAGCAGATCTTCCTCTGCTCGCACCGAAACGATTCTTTGGGCCAGCATCGAACGAATCCAATTTACTAGCACCCGGTTTACGCCGTGCCTACTAGCAGAGATACACATACTATCAAAAGTAGCATTATCAAACGCCCCCTCTATATCTATAAAGATGTCCATAGCGTAGTCCCTCCTGTCGATGGCCAGCTCTACCCTAGCAACAAGGTTTTGCAGTGCCGACTCGCAGGATTTTCCACTCTGATAGGCATGCTGAAATAGAAACAGAGGGTGAGCCTTCAGCGACTTCTGACGCATGCGCAGTTCCACCAGTCGTTCGAGACTTTTCAGCATGAAAGAGGTCATGCTGATGGGTCTAAAGCTTTTGGGGCTGGTATAGTCGTCTTTTCCAACCTTTGGGATGAAAGCGACCCTCACCATCCTCCAAGAGCGTGGTATGTAAGCCAGTGCCAGGCATGTCGAGAAGATTTTCTTCAGGGCTGCTGTCACGAACTCTGCACCCTCCTTCAGCATGGCAGGATATATGCCATCTGGTCCGGGCGACTTGTAGCCGCCAATAGATTTGATGGCAAATCGAATGGCGGCCTCATTCACCACAGATCTGTCAACGAACCAGTCATGCCGAGAAGGTGTAACAGCTCTGACAACTGCCTCTATCAATAAGGGCTGTTGCCGACTGATGCTTATCTGATTACCAGGAAAGTGAGATTCCATCAGCAAGCTGAGTGTCTCACTTTTCCGCTCCGTGAAGGGGCCATCAGATTTCCTAAGTGACCCCAGCTTTGCAATTGGGTCCCCTTTCAGGATCCTAACCAATTTCGCCGTGTCACTCAGAGATTCAATACCGCTGCAGAATTCCCTAAATGAGGCTCTTTTCGATTCCCGAATAAGCCTCTTGTAGTTCTTCTGAACATCACGATATCGCTCCCAGTCCTCTGCAAGGTTAGTCTTGAGGGCCCGGTTTAGGAGCTTTCTCGACTCACACCTCAACATCTGGAGCTCTCGATTCCACCAAGGAACGGTAGTCCGGCTAGGGAGAGGTCGAGTTGGACAGGCTGACTCAAAATATTCGGTTAGGGCAGCGTTGAGTTTCTCAACAGCCGCCTCAATGGCCTATTCTTTTCGAAGTCTTGGTGGCGCAACGTCAAGGTCCCGCAATGGCTCCCTAAACTTCTGCCAGTCTGTTTTTCTTGGGTTTCTAGAGGGCAATGGCATTTGTGCCTCCTCGCCACACCGAAACTCAATGTACCTGTGGTCCGAGCACGAATCTTCGGCAAGGACTCTCCAGTTCTTGATTGACCACCCAAGTTTTGAGTTTGATAGAGTTAGATCAATCACCTCCTGCCTTCTAGCTGTTACAAACGTTGGCTGTGAGCAATTGTTATGTATGTCTAGGCAGGAGGACGCGATAATTTCGAATAGTCGAGAGCCCCGTCCATTGCACTTGTTGCTGCCCCAGATTGTATGCTGGGCATTAGCATCGCAACATAGGATGAGGCCCAGACTGCGCCGCTCACAGAACCTCACGAGACTAGTGGCCTACCCGGGTGGTGGCCCTTCCAGAGCATCGTAAGGAAAATAAGCAGATGCAATCACAAACTTCGACCATCCGCGTCTACCTCTGTAACACAGCTCAGCCGCTACCAGGTCTTGGCAACAGAACTGCTCGAGACCCGTTGCAGTGAGATGGGATGATACTATAAGACCGGTCCTAGGTCTACTATAACTCCTGTCATATAATAACGTGACCCCTTTCAGCGCACTTAAGACACAGAGACGGTCCCTAAAGACCCAGGGCTCTTGCACTGCTGTTATGTGGGGTAATGTGTGCAGCTGGGAAAGCCTTCTACTTAGTAGTGCAGTAGCGGCTTTGGAATGCTGCAAGTTATTTTGCGTCACCGTCAAGGGACGATAGCTACAGGAATCGTCCGAGCCAATCATTTGGGAAAGACATGGAAGCTGACCGTCCCAAAGAAGAGACTCAGACGGTTCCCGTACCGTGAGCCCATGACATCAACACTGGCCTCGTCCACTCGCACCACAAGAGCAGCCCCTTCCTTCCCTTCCCGGTTTTTGTTCTTGGTGTACGAGATGACTCGACAAAGCCTCGTGTTGATGCCCGGATTCTGGGCACGTATACAGGATAGGACATCCGCCGTAGACAGGTCTGGATCCGGAATCCAGCAGATGGCCTTCCTGAGGGGTACACTCTCCTCGCTGTAGACTGCGAAGCGAGTGGTCCCCATGGGGGGCACGTTATTGACCACGGTCCTGATCCACTCGAAGTTGGCCAGAGACGCGCACGTCACCTTTGTGGTGCCGTCCTTTGTCTCCTAGCCCTTCGCGTTGGCTTCCGGACCGGAGGCAATAACCTGACGCATCAGCTGACTTTTGCAGTATTTGATTTCTGCATCCGTCAGCTGATGGTCAGGCCCCAGTTTTCCAGTCACAGCCACAGGTCGTGGGCCAGCAGCTTTCTCGCTATAGGAAGGCTTGGCCGCACCCTTGGATGTGCTTGGGCGAAGGTCCAGCTCTCGTTCCTCCACTGACGAAGATTTCGCCGGGCAGACAACTGTGCTGGACATTTTGTCGAGGCGCCGATAGGGACGTGGCTCATCAGAACCTTTTCCCACATTGATTGGCGCCAAGACCGCGCTCGTACCTTGGGGGGTCGTGGCTCGGCCATTGGTGGCAACCGCAGGGCAGGGTGGTGTGCTGCTTTCAGCCACCGTCTTTCTCCGCTTACCTCGAGAGCGAGACAACTTGGGAGTGCCCGTGCCCACCGAGGATTCGGTAGATTCAGTGGGTGTCACATCCGCTGACCGAGGTATTTTAAAAGACACAGACGCAGAAGGGCCGGCAGAGCCACATGAGGGTTTCTCCCGCATGAGCCTTGCCCGCCGCTTTCTTCTCTTCCTCCTTGCCACGCTCTTCGATTTCCCTGCTTCTTTGGGAGGTTGTGCAGCCACCGAAGAGACCTCACAACTCAGGCCCTCCGAAGCAGGGAAACGTTTCTCAGACTCTGAAGGAGAGGCGATTGCGATAGCAACCCCCGTCTCCTCCAGGATGCGCTCTCGCTCGTAGAGTTGAGGGACTTGGGTAATGGTTGGGGCCTCCAGAATCCATGTCCCTGCCACCGAAGCGGGTGGATTGCCACTTGTGTGGATTCCACCTGGAGTAATAGAACCATTGTTTTCCATTACCTTTTGGTTTTTTTCGGGACTCCTCCCTAGCCAGTTTGGTTCGCGGATGGCACCCTGATTCTATGCCAACTTTGAGTTATCACACGAGTGTTGGACCCACCCCATGAGGGAAGGCCATTCTTGTGATGCCAGGGCTTCCCTATCCACCACCTGGGACGCGCCCGATGGGAGATCAGGCAACTCCACACGGGATGATTATATTGATTAGTCCTCTTTTTTGTTTGTGTGGTAGTAAAGTGTAGAGTTTAGTTCTGAGGGTAGTAAATTCTTGCTCTAAAAATTGCTTTCCTTCAATGAATCTAAATTCTTTGGGCAGATTTTCCAGAGTGTCGATTATGTCTTTAATTTCTTGTGGTTTAATTACGTGGAGGATGATGTCGGAGTCCGTAATCACCTCTACATTCCCGAGGTTTATTTTTGCGAGTCCTACATCATTCTTTATGTCTTAAACTATCATAGTCGTTAATGTTCCTCTCACCAGTGTTATGTTATTAGTAAGATTACTAATGTCAACAGCACCTGAAAATTTTGCTCGTCTTTTTATATTGCTTGGGTGAACGTTTTGGAGTTGTAGATTTCTGTACTTAGGTTCGTGTTTGTTCCTAACTGCCCTGTAGTTTTTCACATATCCTTCGTTTCTGTTTTCTATGTAATCCTTCCGTCCGGCATTAATTTTCGTATATATTTTATCTTTCTTACTTTTGCCCTGTTGTAGATTACTTGTTTGTCGATTTTTCCTAACATTATGTCCGATGGTCTTTCTTTTATTGTTGAATGAATATTGTTGTTGTATATTTGTATACATTTACATATGTATACATTTTTTCTTTTGTCGATAAGTCTGGGAATTCTAATTCCATAATTCTAAATTTCTCGCCTAATGTATTATGAAGTCTTTCAATATCGGAATTACCTGTGTGGCTATTTGGCTTGGTGAAGTGAATTTCGACTTCTTCTTCTCTTAGGAATTCTTTTACGTTGATTGAATTAAATTCATTATTGGCGACCAACAATTTTGGTTTTCCTTTTATTGTGAAGTACATACGTAATGCTTCAACTAATGTGATGCTGTTTCTGTCTTCTAGAAAAAGGGCTAGCGCGAATTTCGAAAATTTATCGATGACAGTTAAAAAATCATGTTTTTTTATTACGTATGTGTCTATGTGTACTATTGCGTTTACATCTTTTGGTGTTTCTGTTGCTTTGAATTTTAGTTGTATTGGCTTCCTATCATATTTGGTCCTGGTTACATATGTTACAATTATTAATAAATTTTTGAATAAGATGTTTAAAATTTTTGAAATATATTAATTTTTTAAGCCCTTCGTAATTTTCATTTGGGTGTAAAAGCAATTGGCTACTGTGTCTAGAATTGGAAAATGGTCATTATTTTCTTCTTCCTGCGAATGCATTGTCGCACTAGTGCTCTGTATTTGTTAAATATATGTCGCCTGTTTCGCTATTTATTCGACTGAGAAAATCTGCCAAGGTATTTTCTTTACCTTTTATGTATCCTATATTTATGTTAAATTCCCCGAGTTTCAATATCCACCTTTGTAATCTGTGGTTGATATACTTTCCTTTATACTTTATTTGTAGCCACTTAAGTGGTTGGTGATCAGTCAACAAGTCGAATGATCTGCCGTAGATATATGGCCTGAAATAATTTACTGACCATACAATAGCTAAAAGTTCCTTTTCTGTTGTTAAAGACTTCCTCTTATGGTCGTTCAGCGTTCGACTGGCGTAGCTTATTGGGTGCCCTTCTTGCGTTAGTGCTGCTCCTATAGCATGGTCATCAGTTGCGATTTGGAATTTTTTCTTGAAGTCCGGATACTTAAGCACCGGTGGGGAGATTAGCAATCTCTTTAATTTATAGAAGGCGTCTAAATATTGGGTGTCGTGAACATTAATTTTCGTATCCTTTTTGAAGTACTTTGACATAGCTTGAGCTATTTTAGCGTAATCCTTAATGAATTCACGATAATACCCCGTCGCTCCCAAAAATGATTTTATTTGCTTTGCTGTTTGCGGCAGCTTAAGCTTTTGTATTGCTTCTACTTTATTAGGATTTGGTTCGACTCCATCAGTAGTCAGTATATGTCCTAAGTATTCCGTGTTGGTGGCAAAAAAATTACATCTGTCTATTTGGATAAGTAGGTTATGTTGTCTGGGTCTATCGAAAATCTTCTTTATACTATCCATGTGTTCTTGTGCTGTTGTGCTGAAGATTAATATGCCGTCTAAGTAAACAACGCAGATTTTGTTGATATAGTCTCTCAACATCGAGTTCATGAGCCTTGGAAGGTAGCCGGAGCGTTCTTCAAACCAAAAGGCATTCGAACAAACTCGTAGCCCCTAGAGGCGTAGAAAATGCAGTTTTTGCCCTATCTTCTTCTTTCATAAGGATCAGTTGAAAGCCCTTAGCAAGATCTAGTGTTGTATAAAACTGTGCCCTTCCTAATTTTTCCAGGATATTCTCGATATTTGGTATAAGAAATTTGTCGCTAATTGTAATATCATTTAGAGCCCGGTAGTCAATTACTATACGCCACTTTTTTTTTACCAGATTTGTCTACTTTTTTCGGGACGATCCACAGTGGAGAGTTATACGGTGAACAGCTTTCCCTAATGATGCCATGTTCTAACATTTCTTTCATTTGGTGATTTATCTCCTCCGCGTGGGCTTGAGGATACCGATATATTTTGTTGTCGTGACTATTTCATGTCTTACTTCGTGAGTGTGTGACAATTTTTGTCTTTCTTGGAAAAAGAGGTCGGAATTTTGTTTTATGACTTTTTCTAATAGTCCCTTTACTTCGTTGTTCATGTCTTCACGTAGCAACTTTTGTATTACTGTGTTGTCCAGTTGAGTAAGTTCCAAGGTATGTATGTCTTCATAGTTATAAGTACGAATAAAACTAATTTTTTTGTCATGTATTTTGACATAATCTTTTTTAAAATTGATGATTGTTTCCATTGGTTTGAGTATGTTACGTCCTAATATAGCGTCAAAATATCTGCCTTTTAGAATAGTCAGTTCCCAACTCATAAAGTTATTTTCATTAAACTCGTTTGGCAGGGGGTGATAATTTCTGTATTTACCTTTACACGTCCGTCTAATGTCTTGAAAATTATTGGCTTAACTAGAGTTACACGCTTAAATTTTTAAAGTTTAGATTCATCCAAGAGGCATGTACTTGAGCCGGTGTCTACTAAGTATATAATTTCGTCATTGTCAATGGTTAGTTTTATCAACGGTAAGTTGTGTTGTGGCGAAGAGACTGAAAATTTTCTTCTTTGTCGTATGTATGTTGTAGGTGGTCTATCTCCATTGGATCGGATCGATTTTGTCTATACTGTCCTGACTCTTTATTGTTATAATGGTTTTGCCTAAACTGTCCTGATTCTCTGTTGTTAAAATAATTTTGCGAGTAAGCGTTTTGCTGATAGTTACGATTAAATTGACCAGATTTGCTTTGGTTCCTTTTAACTTGTCCTGAATTAAGATTATTGTTTTCATTAAATACAGTATTTGTCGAATTAGTGTTGTGTAGTAAGTGTAACGATGACAGTCTATTCTCGTGGTATCTGTGGTTTTGTGTGAATCTATTTTCCCTGTTAGTTCTATGATCGTATTTCCTAATCATTCCTGTTTCTTCTAGTAGGTGATATGCGTCTCTGAGGCAAGTAATGTTCCTACTGTATACGATACTACTTAAATGTGGTTCAATGCCGTTTAGAAAAGTTTTTAGAATTAATGATATCATTAATTTGTGGAGAAAATTCTGTAGGTTTATTTCTGTCTTGCTCATATTTGGAATTAAGCTTATCTAAAATATATGTAAGCCAATGGAAATAATCGCTTACATTTCTATACTTGGTGTTGATGGCCTGGTGATAGAGGTTGTGATATGTCTCCTTGATGCCAAAGTTTCTGATTAATTCTTCCTTTATTTGGGTCCAGTTGGGTGCTGGTCCTAGAATCCTTGTTGCATGTAAAGCTGGCCCTTGAATTTTGGTTAGGATGTGGCGATGGAATATAAATTCTTGGAGTGTTGCATTTTCGCTGAATAGTGGAAGAATAATTTCCACCTCTTTTATGAACGTCATGAGGTCATATGTATTATCGCCTCTGAAATCCTTTATCCGGGATGCTTCTTTTATCAACTCGGATGCGGCTATCGTCAGTGTTTGTGGTGGCTGCATGGTTGCATTATTTTTGTTCTGCATTTATATAATTTATTTTTCTATACTAGTTTTGATCACAGTAGTATATATTTTTCACGTTATAAATATTGTCTTATACTGTTATATTTCACTATTTTATGCACTTTCTTTAGAAACGTTATAAATATTGTCTTATACTGTTGTATTTCACTATTTTATGCACTTTCTTTAGAAAACGTGTCTGAGGTTCCTTATAGTTCTTGGGAACTTATAAGCCGTTCGACTGCGCCAAATATGTGTGTCCTTAGGGAGCACATTAAAAAAAATACAAATAAGGTTTTCGCTCCATTCTTTATTTGGTAAAATCCAAAAGAATAATCTCATACATTATTTTAAAGTACTTATACCTATTTATAGTTCCTTATTGCTGATGCATAATTATTTTCTACTACGGCGTCGCCAACGTTCTCACATATCAGAATACTTATTGCCAAAATGTTATCGCAATACTTGCTAAGTGTCGTTGCACTCATATTGAGTTACTTCGACAATGCATTGCGATGATACTTTGATGAGTAGGGTAAATTTATGCTGACCAATTAACTTCAACTTTGTCGATTAAATGGTCAGGTGATATGTTTTCGGCGGAATGGTTGAGTGACGTAATTTTCGTGGTACAGCTGCAGCTTAGAAGTATCTGCTTCTGCTACGTTGATCCTCTCTTCTTTCTCAGGTATAACTGGTTCAATAGCTGCCTTGTACAAAGTTCCACACACTTCGCGATTTCCGCAAAGCACTGCGCTTCCATTGACCTTTAGCCAACACTTCGTAGCTGTGGAACCGAACTGACTGTTGTTGTTTCTGTCTGGGGCTGCTAAGACTGAAAAAAGGTTCTTTGAAATTTTTTGTACAAACCACACATCTTTCAAAATCATTTTTAATGTTTTTTCATTTGTAAAGGACAAAATTTCAATGGTTCCTTTTCCGACTGCTTGAAGTGCTTCTTTACCAGCAGCTTTTATGGTACACGGACTCTGAAACTTCTCAAATTCGATGAATAGATCCGGACAATTTGTAACATGCTTCGTGGCTCCATTGTCAATCCACCATCCTGTAGAATTCCTCCCAGTTGCGCCGATATCTTTACTGATGCAAATAAGAGCTACATCCGTATCCAATGCGTTGCTCTGAGAATCGGCTTGGGCCTTATTTTTCGGTGGTCGTCCGTTTGCAATCCACTTTTTGTGACTTTTTCAGTGTCTGAAGTCTTTCTGAAATTTCTTTCATACATGCACAACTGAGATATTAATTCATCAAAAGTTTTACTTTCATCTTTGGATAGCAACATCCAACTAGATTGAAAATTGTCAAAATCACTCGGCAAAATCTGCAGCGTTTTACAAACTAAAAGCAAATCAGCTAATGTATTCTCGTTTCGGGTCTTCAGCCCAATGTTCAACTCATTCCACAAACTTTTGAACTTTGCGACGTGCGTACTTACATCATCTCCACGCGCCCAGCTAAATGCAAAAAATTCTGTGCAAATCTTGAACAGCTGATCCTTCGACGATGCCTCAAAATGCTGTTTCAATGCTTCCCACGCCTCGTACGCAGATTCCTTGTCCATGATTTTCTCGTATACCGCGTCTGATACTGAACTTGAAATCATTGATTTCGCATGGCTGTTAGCCTTGCGGTAGAAATCGCACTTCCTTTTGTGCTCCTGCGCATCTTTATCACTAGCTCCTTCTCCCAAAGGTCTTGGCTTAGTTAATGTATTCTCGATAACCTCCAACGCTCCTTCGTAGTATTCTAGCATATCGCGCATTTTCCTTTTCCATAGAGGCCAGTCGGACTCACCAGCTAAGGGCTTTATGTGCTTCGCCAAATCCATTGCTTCGTCAATGCTGAGATTACTTTTCTCGCCACGCCCTGATCACACTCGACTAACTAATTATTAATTACTCTCATTTTTACGTACTTGACCGATAACCTGTTGTAGTTCTAAGTAATTAACCCTAGAACACACACCCAGAAAATACCACGTAAACACACACCCGGGATACGTTTGTACCCGGGACCTTATTTTGCGGTTTTTTTAATGCTTATTCAACCGATTTCTATGATTTTTTTTTTTGAAATGTATATTTTAATATATAACAGGTATTTTCTCTTTTGTTTCATTCGAACATTCCTACTGGTTCCAGCGATATGGGCAAATAAAGTCAGGACATGCAACAGTGGATTTTTATTTTTGTTGTTGTCCTGATAAATGCAAAACAAAAAAATATAATTTATAATAATATACTTGTAGAGTAACAACGAATACACATTTTGGTTTTTTTATTGAAATATTCTACCTGGTTCAAAAGATATGTGCAAAAAGGTCGCGCAAGGTATGGGTACGTAGGTAGCAAATACACTGGTATAACTGGTTTTTGTATTTTATATGCAGCTGCAAGGGTTGTTTTCACACGAGCTGTTGTTATAAATACTGCCTGTTGATATTTTCATTATTGTTTTGGTGCTCAAAAGTGTAAGTGAAAATATAAGTGAAAATAAATATAACTGAAACTATAAATAACTGGATACGAAATGACTTCAAGAAGAAACGAATATTTATCAAGTGCAGCATATAGAAGGTAAAAAATGTAAAATAAGCAACAATGTAAACATATACTAATTTTTTTTATTATGCAGGCTAACTGAGGAACAGCGAGAATCATATATACAATCTTTATTTTATGAAATTTGTGACGATGACGCTCCCTATGACTTTGACTCAGAAGATGAAGAAGAAATTCAATTCAATGACATTGAAAGTGCTGATGACGATGCTGAAGTTTCGCAAAGTGCCGCAGAAGTATTACCTGATTATGCGGACTATGAGGATGATGAAGAAGACGATGAAGAAGAAGAAGTAGAAGAAAATAATGAATTACCTGCTAGTGGCGAAAAATTTGTTGCACGTGATGGTACTGAGTGGATGAAAGAACCAAATGTAAGTCGTCAGGTACTCAGACAAAATATTATAAGAGAACGTTCTGGACCAGCTAGATGCACTGAAATGTTGTCAATAGAGCAAACATTCAAATGTTTCATGGACGTTGCAATGGCTGATATAATTATGCGCCACACAAATAAGTTAGCAAAAGAAACCTATAATGCTTACAACAATGCGCATCCAAACACAACTCCTAAGTCATGGACGCCTGTGTCAGAGCTGTATGCATTTTTTGGCATACTTATTATGACTGGTGCGAACCATAGCAATGGAGAACATGTTCGAGATTTATAGAGCGTCAAAAACTATCCTTTATATCGCGCCACAATGGGAGTCAACCGTTTCTGTTCGATATTGCGTTTCCTAAGATTTGACGATAAAAACACTCGTGCAACACGCTTACTAACTGATAAAGCAGCACCGATCAGTGAGTTGTGGACGATGATGAACAATAATCTTGCTGCACATTACAAGCCCAGCTCATGCTTGACGATTGATGAACAATTATTTCCTTACCGTGGACGCACACGGTTTACGCAGTACATACCGTCAAAACCTGCTAAATATGGTGTCAAGGTTTGGTGGATTTGCGATGCCACAAATGCATATCCACTGCATGGACAAATATATACTGGCCAAGCAGAAACTGGTAGGGAAACGAACGAAGGCGAACGAGTGGTGAAGGATTTGTCTGCCAAATACCAAGGAAGTGGCCGAAACATTACAATGGACAATTTTTTTACGACCTTGCCAGTTGCAGAACTGCTTCTCACCTGGAAACTCACGATCGTTGGAACTTTGCGCAAAAACAAATCATATATTCCTCAAGAAATGAAGCAGAACAAAAACAGGACAATTGGTTTAACGACATTTGGCTTCAAAAATAATGTGACAATGTGCTTTTATGTTCCCAAAAAAAATAAAGCAGTAATTTTGCTTTCGACCATGCATAATGATGCTGAAATAGCTGACAGTGGGAAACCTGAAATAATTGAATATTATAATCGTACCAAAGGTGGTGTTGATCGAATGGACCAAATGTTTGCGGAATATCCAACACAAAGACAAACAAAACGATGGCCACTAGCGATGTTCTTCAACATGTTGGACATTACAGCTCTTGCAGCCTACATTGTCTACGATTTGAATAACCCTATGTTGCCTTGGAGAACAAACAACAAGCGTAAGCAGATCCTGCGCAGCTTGGCTGAAGCATTGTGTATGCCCATTATTGAAGCCAGAGCCATAAATCGTCAAGTGACGCGAAATTTTTCGACTAAAATTGCTATTGAAGCATATTGCAACCGACCGCTGGAATCAATGGTGTCAACAGCAGCATCAACATCTGCCGCAGCGCGCACGCCAAAACCTGTGTCCGGATCTTGCTATTTATGTTACGCACAAGAGGAAAAACGCCGTAGAAAAACCAGAAAGCTGTGCGCCAAATGTAAGAAGCCAATGTGTCTTGAACATTCGGTCACATCAACAAATTGCTCAATTTGCCATGAGTTTCCTTAGATATAAGATGCATTTTTATAATTTTTATAATACGAGTCAATAATATAATGTGTGAAATGAATATTTTTAATTTTTCAAATAAAAAAATAATATAAAAAATGTTTTTTTTTTGATTATTATGAGGATTTTTACTATTGGGGTACAAACGTATCCCGGGTGTGTGTTTACGTATATAATGTGTTTGGAAGGCTGTAGCTCCTGAACCAATGGTCCGATCTGGTTCAAATTTTGAATTTGAACTCAAAACTAAATAATCTTCCTAGATCCGAAATTAGCGGTATAGAGGTATAGCGGTTCAAAAGTTACAACACTTCAAAGTTGAAGTGGATACATTTGTACCCGGGTGTGTGTTCTAGGGTTAATAAAACTCACACCACCACCTTTTTGGTTTACAAAGTTCTTCTTGTTTGATTTAATAGCGTTACAAAGTTCTTCGGTAAAAAATAAAAAAATGGCAAAGCTTCGAGTTTTCTCTGTTCGCTTCAAGTGTAACTATATATATATAAAAATGAAAATCATCGCAAGAAGCAGAGTTACCAGTGGTCTTGAATTCCTTGAATCGATATCGACGCGAATTCTATGCGATTATCTCTGAACCAACTTGAATTCTAACAATATTGCAACTTATTACTTTAAAAATGTCAACGTGATTTTTTTTGAAGTAAAAAAGATTTGTAAAATAATATATTGAAGGTTTGGGAAAGTGAAAAGGGGGCTTTTTTCAGTTTCCCAATTCATTGTTATTGCAAGAAATTTAAACAATTCTTGGGAATCCAATAAGCAACAGCAAAATGTCTGAAAACATCATTGTTAAGACAAGTATGATAGAATACAAGATTGCGCCTTCCGAGTTCGCTACGGCGGCGTGACTTAAAAATATACATACGTATGTATGCACACATAATAGGCTCGTCACAAAACCCCTCCGACTAGTTATAGGTACCATAGTTCTGATTCTGTACTCGTACGCAGACGAGAGGTAGCTAGCTAAGGTAAAACTTCACGCTTCAAGTGCTCGTAGCTCTTCAATAGCACAACATTTGAAAATGGAGTTTTGCCATGATGTGAGGTAAAGGGCCGGATCAAGGTGTCATGCGTGTCAAAATATAGACCGGTCGCTAACGTCAGCTTACGGATACCTGGTGCCTTCCGAAGTAATAGCCTTGCTTGTGTAGTTCGGAGCTATACATCTCTTCTCTGACACTCGTGGGTCCAAAAATGAATACGACAAAAATCTAAACAAACAAACATTAAGGAAAATAGTAGTAATAATAATAATGAGCCGGGTTCTTCTTGGAACAACCCGGAAGGAGCAGCAAGCTCCGAAAAACGTGCAGCGTATAAAACGAGCTCTCAATCTGCCACCACGAAGACAGAAGTAAAACTTGGTCAAAGTGGGCTGGCGGCTGCATTGATGCCTCCTGTGACAATCGGAACCAAAGCAATTAGTCGACATCCTGTGGCTATGCGGTGAAGATACTCCAAAGGAAGCACCGGAACCAGAGTCCTCACCTGAAGATAGCCGATCACTGACCCAACTAAAACAGGGTACTTAGGGAGGCGTAATGCCTTCAAGATACTCAAAAGATTGCAATAAGTACCACTAACAGCGGAGGAGCGGGCGAAGAAAGTGAAAGAGTCGAGTTGTAATCTGTAAAACAAATCGAGACCATCAACTTAGAAGGTGGGTACTGTTTGTCAGGGTCTGAGCTAACAGCTAAACTAAAAAAAATTAGTACAAGTGCAACAACCGAGCTTAAAGCTAGTTTGAGTATAACGTACACAGAAAAAGAATGTTGAAGCGACTCAGAGGAAGATGTTAATACCACCAGAACTAATGCGTCTTCTTCAAATAAATCTTCACTATAGAAAATTAGCGTCGTAAGCCCTAACCGTTCTCATGGCAGTAGAACACCCTGATTTTGTCCTCATTCAGGAGCTATGTATCAATGTATGGACACTAAACTCAACGTGTTGAAGACATTCAACTATAAACTATACACAGCGGATTGAGAAGATAAAACAAGGTCTTGTATAATGGCTAAAACACATGGTTAGTTGTAATTTATGATTCATAAATACAGCAACTCACAACAACGATAAACTGGGAGACAGATGGAAACATGTACCGCCTATCGTCTTTTTACATGGATAACGAGAATTTAGTACCTTCGAAGCTGTTAAAAGAGCTGAAGGTGAAGCCTGCGGCAGCTTGCTAATAATGGGAGGTGACGCGAACGCCCACCACTCTACCTGGGGAAGCTCAGATATAAACGAGCGAGGGGAGTCACTCTTTAATTTTATTCTAGGAACAAAACTATTGCTCTACAAGAGGTTCTTAACAATATGTTACTTTCGGATCCAATCTTAGACAGAGCAGTGAATTGGAGGGTACTCAATGAACATTTATTCTCTGATCATAGATGTATTGATTGTACACTCCCGGAAGAGGTCATTCTAAAGCACTTAAGTTCAGGAATCATAAGAAAACAAATTAGCTAGGGTATACTCAAGAGCTAGCACAGAGTTTGCCTATGGATCTCCCATACAACCCTACTAGCCTCATGCGTTGTTTTCCAAAAGAATACAAAGTATAAATACAGTATCTATACATTGCATCACTAAAATATTTATACTTTGTAAAGTTATGCATTACAACCCTATTGACGTTTTGGAACATTTTAGTTACTTTGAATAATACTAGAATATTAAAAATTAACTATTGAATAAAATTATCTTATAATGATAAAAACTATTTTCATTAAACTTTACAAATGAAGTATAGGAAGCAATTCAGCAGAGCCAAACTTTCCCAAAACGAAAGTGAATGGGACTGTTACAATGATATACTAAAAATCTGTACGAAAGAAATAAGAAAAGCGAAATATCTTCATGAAGACTACGGTAGAGGTTTGCTCAACCCATAGCGTACCTTCAGAAGCCACACTCACGCTGGACGGAAGCCAGCGAATAATCACTAGACCTATTATTAAATACGCATTTCCCGGGTAACACGGAAGAGGCTATATCCACCAATAGTTGTGTACGGTATTAGGTTCCGATATCCTCGACATTGTCACAGAAGCCAAAATAACATAGACTGTAGAACACTTTCAACCTTATAAAGCACCAGGACCAGATGGCAACTACAAAAGACAATGGGCTACATTATAAAATGGTTAACAACTAAAGGGTGGTTAAGTTTCAAGGGCCGGTGTTGATTTTGAATAAAACACAATTTTTTTAGGAAATTGTTGTCATTTCTCTTTATTTAGATAATAATGGTATAACTTAATTACGTATAGAACAAAATATCGGTCAAATGGCCGCCGCGGCCTCGGCGACACACCTACATCCGATGGTCCAAATTTTCGATGACGCTGAGGCATAATTCCTTTACCTCTTGAATTGTTGCTGGCTTATTGACGTACACCCTTTCTTTCAAATAACTCCAAAGAAAGAGGTCCAACGGTGTCAAATAACATGATCTTGGCGGCCAATTGACATCGCCGCAACGTGAGATTATTCGGCCATCAAATTTTTCGCGCAAAAGAGCCATTGTTTCGTTAGCTGTGTGACAAGTGGCACCGTCCTGTTGAAACCACATATCGTCCGCATCCATATCTTCCAATTCGGGCCATAGAAAGTTCGTTATCATCTCACGATAGCGAACACTATTCACAGTAACTACCTGACCGGCCTCATTTTGGAAAAATACGGCCCCATGATGCCGCCGGCCCATAAACCGCACCAAACAGTCACTCTTTGTGGGTGCATTGGTTTTTCGGCATTCACTCTTGGATTATCATTCGCCCAAAAGTGGAAATTCTGCTTATTGACGAATCCACTGAGGTGAAAATGTGCTTCATCACTGAAGATGATTTTCTTCGAAAATTGGCCATTCACTGTTGCCATTTCCTGCCACCATTCTGATCATTGCTTGATTGTCCATGGTTCAAATTGAATTAGTCTGAAATTGAGAAATGTCAAATGAAATGCAGAAAAAACTTGACGTTTAGGTATGGTTCACATTCAACATCAGCCCTTAAAATTTAACCACCCTTTATATTCAGAGCAACATTACGACCCCCTAAATTGCACTGGCAACTTTCTACTTTTGCCGTACGGCAAGTCCGACGAAAAGGACAATTGTTTAAAGAACAAGTTTGTATGACACAAATGTTTATCGATGGTGTTTTTTATTTTATCAAATTAAATTCAGAAAATAAATGGAAATTAAATCCACCCTTATTTTTTCAATAAAAGATTAAAAGAAGAGAGAAAAGGCTTAACCAACTTGTGCTGAAAAATGAATGTGCGTCCAGATATCCCACCGACTACGACTACCATACATTCTATTAAAACCTTATTTTTCTTCAATAACCATTAATTTTGCAATATATTTCACTAATAACATCGAAATATACATACTTTTTTGTTTATATATTATATATGCATACGCCTTTTTGTTTATATGCGGCAATACTTTGATTGTGGCACCACGGTACATTTTACACGTCACGTCAGTCAAATGCATTGCCGCAAAGGACCCATTGTGACAACCCTATAAGACAGGAAAATTAGTTGTTCGTAAAGAGGAAGAGATTTCCAAACACAAAAAAATAGTTCGGAAACACACTATCTTGCCAAGGCATAAAGACGCAAAAAAAACTGCATTTCGAGGTACATATTTTTATAATTCATGCTTTCATAATTTAACACGCGGCAATTCGTATTCATTAGTTTGTTTACTTTGAAAGTTACTAATCTTCAATAATAATAAACAGTTTATTCATGGAATATTTTTACCGTATTGTTTTGTATTATTCTAACTCATGACGTCAGCTTGTTGTCAAAATCGCGAAAAACAGCGATTTTCTGAAGGCGCAACATTTAGCTTTTGTACACCGAAGAGTTGAGACGACTGCTTTTTAAAAGTAATGTGGAAAGTGAGAAAGAGGAAGCCATTTAACCACGCACTGAGAATATTGAGAAATACTCTGAAGCAGAATACGAAATCTCTGCAAGTAACTGTACAAATGAGCAAAGCCATCACGGTGGAGCTTTTCTCCGAATGAAAGGTTTTGGTTGGGCAACACAACCCCATTGGAAACAACTGCACAAATATTAAATTGTCTACATAATCTCGGTATTTCTTTACCACAATCATTTCTACGTAAAAAAATCCTTCATTTACGTAGAAACATTGAAAAAGTGCTCAAAACGGCGTTGATGAAAATCTTGACCACTTCGCCGATTCCATAATTCAACAACCTCATATAAACAAGGCAAACCTAGTATGTGAGTCGTTGTTTTTTTAAGCTCTAGGATTTCATTTTTTTTAACGAATCTTACATAATTTACAGAGACGTTTTAATATTGCAACTAGTATATAAATAATAACACTATCAAGCAATTTGAATTTCTGATTTTTTTTGTATCTTAAAAGGAAGGTTTTTTTATTTGAAATACATGCACGAAAGTCATATAAGTAACAAAAAAATGTATTCTACTTACTACTGTTATGCGCTTAGTGGTCTTTGCATAGTGGTCATTCAAAACGATTTTGTGGATTTTTTTAGGTTTTCTGGTGTTATCACCTCATTTGGACGTCCACTGCGGTGTTCATCATCGGTGTATCTACCATGTTTGAAGCCAGCAAACCATCGTTTTATTATTGTTTCTGATGGAGTGGAGCCCCAAAAACACTTTTCAAGCTTTCGCTTGAACGGTAGTTTTTCCCATCAAGAAGCAGAGTAAAATTAAAACACGAAATTCGAAAATAGCGTCACTCTTAGCACAATAACTCACGAATTAATTAATAACAGGTTAGTACTAACTGAAAAAGAGGTGAATGAAATGAAACTAGTGCCATCTATGTGTAGGCCAGGGACTTTTCAGACCATGTCTTAGACGCTGTTTGTGAGTGTTGGCAAATTGTTTCGTCACCTCAGGAACAGTTAACATGCCAACTGTTTCGTATGTAGTATGGTGCATTTACTATGTTTCGAAGAACCTTGTTCTGCAGACGTTGAATGAAAGTACATTTTGCTTGCACACAACATTGGAATTGGATGCCATAGGTCCAGAGAGACTTTAAAATTTGTTTATAGGTAAGTATGAAGGGCAAAATTATTAAGACTTCTTTCACTAAGAAGTATTTGTGAAACGTATATTACATTTTCTCATCCCGTTGTAATTTTCGGACTAAAAAAATATATATATGTAAATACATTTATTATATAATATGTATGTTATATTTTCAGAATCAAAAATAATTTTGGTAAAATTTGTCTTTCTTTCATTTCTTTCTATTAATGCTCATTTCTTCTTTCACTATTAATGCTCATTTTATGATTAATATGGATAATTATTATATTACATTAAAAAAATAAGTAAATTGTATTTTAGAGTTTGTTTACATAGATACCGTTTTGAAGTATGTTAGAATCATACAGTTCGTTTCACTTGATTACATGCATCCATACATAATTGGCGCGTACACCCTTTTTGGGTGTTTGGCCGAGCTCCTTCTCCTATTTGTGGCGTGCGTCTTGATGTTGTTCCACAAATGGAGGGGCCTACAGTTTCAAGCCGATTCCGAACGGCAGATATTTTTATGAGGAGCTTTTCCATGGCAGAAGTACACTCGGAGATTTGCCATTGCCTGCGGAGGGGCGACCGCTATTAGAAAAAAACTTTTCCTGTATTTTGATCTTTCACCGAGATTCGAACCAACGTTCTCTCTCTGAAATCCTAATGGTAGTGATGCACCAACCCATTCGGCTACGGTGGCTACCTCACTTAATTAGAGGCAATAATTTTTATGAAATAAAATGGTTATAAAAGCAAACGTATTTGACCTAGTAACCCAAGATATTCTGATTTTTCAAGTTAACTTTCCCCGAAAATAAGCGTGCATCAAAATATTATTCCATCTATTTCGCAGCAGCAAAACTTCAACAGCTGTAATACTGTGCTTTATTTATCGGTGGATTTTTTTTTGTGAAGAAAAGGACCGGATTTTTATGCACTTAGGCCACATGTCCGTGTCTAACCATATCTTAAAGTCCTTAAATAATGAGCCGGAACGACAAGGGGGCTGATGCAAACGTTTTGCTAGATAACCGTTTCTAGCCGTTGCAACATCAAGGCTGATAACCCATTTCCCCGCCGAACAGTTAAAATATTAACTATGCTAAAAAGCTGTTCGGCAAGTTTATTTTCTTTCTAAATCAATAATCGAAATCTACTTGAAATTCAGAACGGAAAGGGAAAAGGAGTCAGCCATCGACGGAGTCCATCGAAAGGTAAATCTTCAATTAGATTCAAAATATATATTATTGTACACCTATTTTAAAATAATAGGATGGGGGTTCAATAAGTACCGGTCGGATTTGAGGCTCAGAAAATCCACACGTTACTGTAGAGAAGGAAATGCATCCACAACGAGTCACTGTTTGGTACGGTTTTTGGTCTGGCGGCATCATCGGGCCATTTTTTTTCGAAAATGAGCGAGGAGCCGCGGTTACAGTAAATGGCGAGCGTTACCGTGACATGCTCAACGAGTTGTTTCCAAAAATTGAAGAGGATGACATGGACGACACTCGAACTTTTGGCTACCGTTTTTCAAAAACCGAATAATCAGCCGAAATTCCGATATCAATTGGCCGCCTCGGAGCTGTGATTTAAGCCCGTTGGACTATTTTTTGTGGGGAGCCGTTAATGACAAATGCTATGCGAACCATCCAGAGACGATTGATGCTTTAAAACACGAAATCGAAATTGGAGCCCATTCATGAAATTGGAGCCCAAACAATCGAAAATGTGCTTCAAAATTGGGTTAATCGAGTGGCCTACTGTAAAGCCAGTCGTGGCAGTCATTTGAACGATATTATTTTTCGTTCACAAGTGACAATGTTCAATCTAAAAAAAAAGTGAAAAAATATTGATTAGTTTTTTTTTTATAGACGATTCAAAAAGCAAATTTTACATGGCCCACCCTGTATTTATATAACAAAAAGTAAACTGCTTATATCCGGAAACTATAATACACTTTCCTTTCATTTAACTTAAGCAAAAGCTACATCAACAAAGCGGTTATCAACAAAAGGCGGAAGCAGCAAAGAGGCAACAGAAACACAAGTGACACGGATCCACAAAAGGTGGAAGCAGCACGCAAGCAACAATTAAACAAAGGCTTAGCACCACCAAAGGCTTAGTGTCACCAAAAAAACAGCAAAAACAAAAAGAGCAGCGGACTCTACAGATACGTGGCGTGTTTATTGCACACCATTTTTTTTAATGAAAATAAAAAAATCAGTCATTCCGTCTCTTCGCAAGCAGACAGTGATAACCGGTGAGAAAAATTATAACTGCAAAATTTAAGGTTGTTCTTTTATTTAATTACTAAATCCGATTTGACCGGAGAAACAAGACTGACTTAAAACTATTTACATTTTGTGCTTTTATAGGGTAATTCAACATTGCATTTTCGTAATGGGGACGGAAATGCAATAAATGCGAATTTTACAATTTCTTACTTTCTTCTTTTCTCTTAAAGTTAATTTTTAAACAGTTGCAATTCTTGGAATCGCTACCGATAAATAGTAGATAAAATTAATTTAATTGGTAAATATCTAAACGTTTTTGTGTTTTTATATATTGTATATAATGCATTGTTGCAGTATCGAGAAATAAGGGTAAATGGAGTAGAATAAGTATAAGTAGTGGTGACAATATTTGTTAAAATTTATTATTTTCTTTTTTCTTCTTAACGATAATTTTTGAAACGGTTGCAATTCTTGGAATTGCGAACGATAAATAGCTTCCCAAAATATTGCATTTTCGTTATTGGAACGTAAATGCAATAAATGCGAATTTGGCAATATCTGTTAAAATTTATTATTTTCGTTTTTCTTCTTAAAGTTTGAACGGTTGCAATTATTGGAATGGCGACCGATAAATATCATTTAAAATATTATCTTTTCTCTATTTTTGCTATAAATTCGTCAATTGGATCTTTCTTAATGTATGCGTGTTTGGTTTTATATGTATGTAACTTCTCCCTCCTTTAGTTTAGAATTCTCCTGAATTCTTTTATTTAGTCTTACTTTGATGTATCTTTGCTTTATAATTACAAAAATTAAGATAATAATTACATATTATTATTGCTAATATAAAATTAAATCCATATGATACATTACTATGATATTTAATGCTTTATAATTACAAAAATTAAGATAATAATTACATATTATTATTGCTAATATAAAATTAAATCCATAAGATACATTACTATGATATTTAATGCTTTAATATTCATAAAGTTATTGTTGTTTTCTTCTTTAATTTCTTGAAATGTTTATATGAAAAGTTCTTTACTATTATATATGTGTATTTTCAATTACATGTTTTTCTTTTTGGTTTTCAATTTTATTTGAAAAATAAGAATCTCTCATTCTAACTGAATAATTATTGAAATTTATTAAGTAATTTCCATTTCAAATAATTTTTTCAAAATTACAACTTGGATTGATTCTAATATTTATTGCATTCGTAGCCATGATTGTATCCAGGTGTAATTGTATCATTTCTAAGCCTTATTCTTTATTAGTTGACAATTGTTTTTTATTAGACAGTGATTGCTCAGTTTTAAATTTTTTAGGTGTTTATTTTCCTCGAATTTATATGTTTTATTTTCAAGTTCAATCGCTTGCTCTATTACAGAGTCTATTTCGCCAGAGTGATCATTTGGTAGTGGAACAATATATCTTAGCTCAACAGTTATGTCATGTTTTGGGTGTGCATTATAATCTATTGCATATTTTTCTATTTCCATATAAACTAAATGCTCGGATGTACAGTACCGTATTTTGCGGAAATTACATTACCCTGTAAGTGTTCTATTCTATTTTCAACTAATTGTATGTTTGTCAATTGTTCTAAACATACATTTTTATCATTTTCAGTTTCTACAAATTTATTGATAGTATTTACAATAATTTTCAAATGGTGTATAGCTTTATTAAAGTAATCATTGATTAAATTTGTTGGTTGTTATTTTCTTTAATTTCGTCAATACTAAAAATATGTTTCTGAATGTTCTGTCTGTCTTCGTCGTCCATAGTCCCGAATAACCATTTCGAAACACTACCTATTCCGTTAATTAGTCCTCTTCGCTGTCTGTTCTGTTTTGGTCTCAAAGTAACTAATTTATTCCTAGCATCCAACAATACTAATTGAAGTAAATGTTTATTCTTTGTTTTCATTAAACTTATGTTCTCCGTCATTTGGTTTAAGATGTTTTCTATCTCGTGTAAGTTTACTATATGTAGTATTATATCTGATTCTTTCATGTAAATGTTTATAAATCCATCTTGTTCCGTAAGTCGTCTTATAGTCAGCTCTCCGTCATTCAGTGGTGCCCATGTTATCATCAGTAGGAAGATGATCGTTATTTGTGAATTTTAACGGTCGTTTAATATTACAAGAATGTATTCCTTCCAATTTGTTTCTTTTATATTTCGGTTGCTCTTTATGTCTCAAAGCTTTGTAATTTTTTATAAACCCTTCTTCCCTTGTTTCCCTATAGGACTTCCCTTTTCAAGTTAAGTTTATCAATTCTCTTTTTCTTACATTCATCTAAATTTTTCTTGATTTTTTCTAAATCTATACGTCCTTCTTGTGCTTCTTTCGGTGTGTATTTTATGCTGTAATGAAACCTTTCATTATAATTTCTTATTGCTCGTTGATTAATTGCTGTTTGATATAAGATTCTAAATGTTTTTGCTATAGAGGAATCTTTCTATGTCTGAATTTTCTGTGTGACTATTTGGTTTTGTTAAATACAGCTCTATCCCTTGTTCTAGCACGAATTCTTTTATTCTTAATGTTTTGAATTCATTGTCCGCTATTATTTTATTTGGTTCTCCGATTTTGGTAATATGTTCCTCCAGTTTTTCTATTATGGTTACATGATTTCTGTCGCTTGTTGCATAAGCGGTTCCAAATTTGGAAAACTTGTCTATTCTTGTTAGAAAGTGATGACCTTTAATTACATGTGTGTCGTATAATTTGATTCCTGTCTGAGGGGGTCTCGGTAAGCTGAAATTTATTTTTAATTGGTTGTCTATCATATAATATTTCACTTGTTCACAAAGGTCACATTGATTTATTACTGTTGAGGAATGCGAAATAGTAATATGACAACCCTGATCTAAAATGTCAAAAAGCACTATAATTGAGATGACAGACTAGCACGTTGCTGATGCTTCTTATTTTTTTATTTTTTGCACAAGTCGATCGTAATAAGCTGAATTAATTAAAAACTTTAATTGAATTGTATTTGGTATAGCATTTAATATTGTTAACTAATTAGAAGTAATAAACGTTCTGAAGTAAACATATAAGTGTGGTGTCGGTAATTTGGCACACACCAGAGAGTATAACAGGTGGATCATACCACACATCGCAACAATTACTAATTGTATTAGCTCCAACATACTTTCTCTTATGTGATACAAAGAAATTTGCTTCACTGCTTCTACTTCCGTTTCAATGTCTCGTGCTCTAATTGTACATTTGACAAACTGAATTTAGTCATTATTTGAAAACATATTTATGAGTTTTTCCTGTACTATGTTGTACTTACGTTCTGATAGTTCCGAATATATACCTATCTTTCCTTTCGTGATATAATTCCTAAATATATCACCCATTGTATTAAAGTCGCATTCTGCGATACAAATTATTATTTTTCCGTGCAATGACTTTATTTCCTCTGTTTTATTATTGGTTAGTACTCGTATTATTTGAGTTTGGTATTTGTTAACGATTTCTTCTTTTATGTAAATAAAAATGATCAAAAAGATTTTCATCCGCAGAATGAATGGTTGCCAATGGTTGACACATTATCTTCTTCAGCGTTTTGTATTAGATTTAGGTTGAGTTCGGTATCCTTGAAATTATTTTCGTCCGTCTCGTTTTCAAGTCTACTCCGGAAGTCAGCCAGTTTATTTTCTTTCCCTTTTATATACTCCATTTCAAAGTCGTACTCTCCTAACTTAAGTAACCATCTTTGATGTCTTGGAGACATGTCTTTTCCTCTATATTTTGAACCAAAGAATTTTATTGGTTGGTGGTCGGTGCGGATTTTGAATATTCTTCCATAAAAATAAGGTCGCAGATACTGCACACTCCACAGTATGGCAAGAAATTCCTTGTCGGTGGCGGAATAGTTCCTTTCATGATTGTTTAGCGTTCTTTACGCGAAACAAATGGGGTGTCCTTCTTGGGATGTTGTAAAGTATTGCGCCCTTCCCAATTTATCTAAGAGTGAATCTATACTTGGTATCGGGAAGTTGTCGTCAATTTTCACTTCGTTAAGTTTCCCGTAGTCAATTACTAACCGATATTTTTCAACTACTGAATTGTCAGTTTTTTTCGGTACTATTGTTAAAGGGCTTGAATATCTTGAACAACTTTTTCTTATTATCTCCTGTTCTTCCATTTCCTGTATTTGTCTCCTCACTTCCATTTCGTGTTGTGGGGGATATCCATATAGTTTGGAGTTTATTTGTTCATCTGTCACTGTTTTAATTTCTTGTGGTATTTCCATTGTGCTGGTTAACTGATCACCCTCTTTGAAGAATAGTTTTTTGAATTTATTCAAAACTTTTGTTATTTCATTGTATTCCTCTTTATTTAAATGGTCTAAATGTATTCTATTCCAATCAACATTTGATACATCTAATGCACAAACTTATACGTTTTTATACGGATTTATTATAAATTTAGTTTCCCTATTATTAAATGATATATGTCCTTCAACTAAATCTATTATTGTATTGAAACAATTCATTAAATCAATCCCAATTATGAAATCATATCTTCTTCCTTTTATTTGGGTCATTTTCCATTTAATTTTCGCGTTTTTCCCTACATTGAATTCTAGAGGTGAGACTGTCAATACTTCAAATTTAATAATATCTTTTCTGTTTATCGTACTAGATTCCAATGGTTTTCTCAATAACGTTTTACCAAATCTTTCTATATTTTGATCAACTAGACTTATATTTGCACCTGTATCTATTAGTGCGTTGTACGCCTTATTTGCAATTGTTAGTTTTATGATGGGTAGATAATCTGACGTCGTTCCAAAAGAAACTGATCCTTGCTTTATCGGGATTGAGCCATGTTACTATGACATAGGTCTGGTTCCGAGTGTCCTGCCAACTGATCGTAAATTTCCTTCTCAAAAAATCCGTTTCGATTTTGCCTAGGTTGTGTCAAGCTGTCATTTGTTCTAGGGCTTCCTAACTGGGCGGTTCTTTGGTTATTATTATTTATTTCATTAATTTCACTATAATTTTCTTCATTGATTTGCTTATTCATTTGGATATTATCTACTTCCATGGGCTCAGCTGAGCTTTGCCTGGAATGATTTCAACGATTTTGATTGGAATTATGTCCAGGGTGTCCTGCCTCTGTGAACCTTTGGAAGTTACCCGAACTAGAAAATCGGTTGAAATTATTGACCCTTCCATTGAAGTTATCGTTCTGTCTATATTGTCCTGAATTGTTAATAGGTCTGTTGTTGTGACTGTAGTTATTATTGGGTCTAAAATTAAAATTGCCCTGTCCTTTGTTCTGATAATTCTGACTTCTATTATTATTAGGATTGGGGTTATTATATTTATTTGCCTGTTTAAAGGTGCTGGAATTGTTTGCCCGAAATTTTCTAAGTTGATTATTCGGAATTTCTGCCTAATACAACCACCTATTATGGTACCTAACTCCCTTTCCGAGTATATTTTATTCAGTAGTGTTCCCTGCGTCACTTCCTTAGTTATATTGGTCAGCAAACTACCCACATTAGACAAGTCTATACACTGATCTTCTCGATAAAACATACTTATTTCATCACTTTTATACTTAAGATTTTGTAACTCTACAGCTAATTCACTTACCGTATTAAATCGAAGTTCATTAATTCTTCTGTAAATCTGGTGAGCTTCCATGTTCAGCCTGTATTTCAGCTTCAAGGACCTTTTTATTAGTTGCCAGGTTGCTGTATATTGATGATCACATTTTTAGCTTCTCCTTGTATGTTGCGGTAAAAGATAGCCTTTGTAGCTTCCTTCTTTAGTTCTTCCTCTTGTAGATTGGACAATAAGTATTCTGTGCTGCTCAGGAACGAATTTATTGTTATGTCTCCACTTCCCGTAAAAACTGGAAGATATACCACATTTTTGTAAATTCTACCGAGCTGATGAGGTTCAGGTTGTTGTTGTTGTTATTGTTTTTGGAGTTGTAGTTGCTGTTGTAGTTCCAGAAATGTCACTCTTAAGCGTTCCAGTTGGGCATCTTTTCTGGCTAGTTCGTCTGCCATATTTACTGTGGGTGCTTGAGCTTGCTCCTCCATTGGTTGTTTTTATCGAATAGCTGCTGCCTTTTAGAATACCCTTTTATTCTTTTCTGGTCTTCACTTAATGTGCAGGATACTCATAGTCACTTAGTAAACACGTAGTGAAGAATACACTTTTATTCTTTTCTGGTCCTGTTCACCTAATGTGCAGGATATTCAGAGTCACTTCGACAACAGTTTTGTTTTTTTCTGGTCCTGTTCGCTTAAATACGCGGGATACTCAGATTCACTTGAAAACGTATTTTCAACCACAGGATCCTTTAATTTTTAAAAGGAATCCGATTTGACCGGAGAAACAAGACTGACTTAAAACTATTTACATTTTGTGCTCTTATAGGGTAATTCAACATTGCATTTTCGTAATGGGGACGGAAATGCAATATATGCGAATTTTACAAGTTCTCACTTTCTTCTTTTCTCTTAAAGTTAATTTTTAAAACAGTTGGAATTCTTGGAATCGCGACCGATAAATAGTAAATGCGATATTGACAATATTTGTTAAGATTTATAATATTCTTTTTTTTTTTTTTTTTTTTTTTTTTGTTTTTTTTATATCTCCCCTTTATTTATTACAGTCTGTTATATATTAATAATTTACCAATGTAAGAAGAATCTGTTATTATTATTATTGTTTTTTGTGATTACACTGTAAATCTTATAGTTAGATCAGTCGGTGTGAGTCGCTTTACTCTTCGTTTGATATTTTCTGCCGGTGCTATTTTACGCATTTCTTCGTTTTGGTGGACTGACAGTCGCTGTATATGCTTAGTGCTACATTTTGTGATTGTTTCTTGGATAGTATCTACGTTTAAGTCACGATGTATGGCTTCATTGGGAATAAACCAACCAGCATTTGTTATATTTCGTAATATTTTGGATTGTGTTCGCTGTATGAGCTGAATATTTGTGTTTTTAGCCGTTCCCCATATTTCTATTCCGTATTTCCAGATAGGAGTAATAATTGTTTTGTATATAGTCACCATATTATACAGTGATAGTTTTGATGCTCTTCCTATTAGCCAACTTAATTGCCGGTACTTATTCTTGATTTGATTTCTTTTGTTAATGATATGCTGCTTCCATGTTAGTTTTTCGTCAATAGTTATTCCAAGATATTTTGCTGCTGGGCAGATTTTTATTTTGTTGTTTTTTAAGGTTAGATTATATTTTGATGTCTTTTTGTTTGTATATATAACTTGTATAGTTTTGTCTTTATTAACTTCTATACCCCATTCGTCAAACCAATTTACTGTATTGTTTATTAATTTTTGAAGTGTAAAGGTCGCCAGTTTTTCGTCATTGTTTGATGCCATTAATACAGTATCATCCGCGAACGTTGCTATCATTGTATTATCTGTTGTCGGAGTTGGCACATCTGCGGTGTATATTAGATATAGGAGAGGACCTAATACACTGCCTTGTGGTACTCCAGCTGTCATTGGTAGAATATCGGAATATTCGTCTTCATATCTTATATAAAATTTTCGATCAGTTATGTAGCTCTTCAAAAGTTCAAAGTAGTTTTGTGGAAAGATTCGTTTAAGCTTATGCAAAAGTCCTTTATGCCAAACTTTATCAAAGGCTTTTGCAATGTCTAGGTATACAGCTACACAATATTTTTTGTCATTCATATCGTTAAGTATTTTGTTAGTAACCCTGTGGATTTCTTGGACTGTTGAGTGTTGCCGTCTAAATCCAAATTGATGGCTTGGTATCACTTTTTTTGCTGTCAAAATTGGTTCTAGTCGGTCGAACAATATTTTTTCAAACACTTTTGAAAGAATTGGCAATAGGCTGATGGGTCGATATGAGGCAGTTTTGGTGGCATCTTTTCCTGGTTTGGGTATGGCGGTAATTTGGGCAATTTTCCATAGTCGTGAGAAGTATTTAGTCTCTAACATGCAATTGAATATATTTCTTATGAATTGCAATGCTGTTTCAGGTAACTTTTTTAAGATTTTTCCATTTATTAAATCATATCCTGGAGCTTTTTTATCGCTTAGCTGTAATCGACTATATCATGTATATGTTATCTTAATCGATTTTCAGGTGTAGGAAAATTTCGAAACATGAAAATTTCAAAATGCGATATCTCTGCGAAAAAAAATGATATTTGAGCAAACAAAACGCCATTTGAAAAAAGAAGGATTGTATTTAAAGATGCCATCCTTTAATTTTGGTGAAAGAAAACATCTGCAAGGCTACATAACCTCAAATATGGGCAAAAATGGGGTTTTTTGCACTTTTAGGTTAGGATATCTCGAAAACTCAAACTAATAAATTAATTTTAGTTATCAATCCGAATTTTGCATGGACAGAGAAGCAGATATTAGTTTAAATTATTTCGGATACTTTTCCTTGTAGACTAGTGTAATTGCTGTCCCACCGTGCGCTTTGTTGTCGGGTTCATTTGTGTAATGTATATTATAGTTCGGTATTTTAACAAAAGTTTTGTCAGTGGCATGAGTTTCAGAGATCATCATTATATCGATTGATTTATTTATTAAGAATGATTTAAGTTCCAGAATGTGGCGAGCAAGTCCATTCGCATTCCATATAGCTAAATTAATTTTATTCCTTTCGTTCATCGAGTTTGGTAACAAGGAGTGTTAATATGTTCATCATACTTGTCATTTGGGTTATTAATTGTCTCATCATTTCTTTTAGTTCGATCATATCGTCGTTATTTTTTGGAACATGTTCGATGTTATTTTTTGTTTGATTCTGTTCTTTTGGTATTGTGTTGATTGTTGTTGCCTGGGCGTGTGTTATGCCTGGCACCACTCGTGTTGTATTTGCGTTTGTTTCGATTGTCTCATTATTCATTTGTTCTTTTTCATTTTGAATATTTTCTTTGCGTAGTGCCGGATATCTCTGGACTTGTAGTGCTTTATATATCGCACATCCGCGGTAGTTTGCTGTGTGATTTTCGCCGCAATGTATGCATTTTATGCTATTTTTATTATTGTCTTTAATTGGACACATAATTGTTTTGTGTTTGCCTGCACATTTTACGCACGCTGGGTCTACTTGACAATAATTTTTCGTATGGCCGTATCTTTGGCAGTTTGTACACTGTGGTACTATTCTTTTTTGGCGGGGTGGTTCAAAACTAATTTTGCAATGTAGAAGATTAGTTTTACTATATATTTCTTTGTTATTATCCTTTGTTTTTAATTCAAGTGAAAATAGTGAAAGTGGTTGTTTTTTGCGTTCTGAGTTGGTTATTTGTATGTTATGAATGTTTGTTATTTCGTGACCTAATTCAGCTAGCTCTTGTTTAATTTCTTCGGTGTCAGTTGAATAGTGCATATTACGTAGTATTACTTTAAATCCTCGTTCATCTTTTGGTCTAAACGTGTAGTATTTTGTTTGTTTTTGCTTAAGTAGTTCTATCATTTTTTTATAGTGTAAAGACTCTTTTGCTTGTAATTTTATTTCGTTTTTGCTAAGTACTTTCATTTCGTAAAATATATTTGGGATCGACATTCTGAACGTATATAGGTGGAGGTTTTTGCATGCGTGGAGTTTGTTGGCTGGTATTCGGAACTGTCCCACTGTCGCTTTGTTCTTCTAATATATCGTCGTCCGCTAGGAGAGCAAACTTGTTTGAAGAGGCTGGATTGCCCAGCCAGTACTCTTTTAGTGTTGTCTGTGTTGTATTTGTGCTTTGGGTTTATGTTTTTTGCTGCTCTTAAGCTCTTCTGTTTGTTTGTTTGGTTATTGAGTTTCGCGATTTCTTTTTTGACTAAGCTGCTCTTTACAGTTGGTATAATTTAAATTATTTGCATATAGTACTTGCGTGTTTGTTGTTAGTGATGCAATTGTGGAGGCGATCGCTGTTGTGGTAGTATACACGGTTTTCTTCTTAAGGCTAATTTGTGAAACGGTTTCAATTCTTGGAATTGCGACCGATAAATATATATAGGTATTATATAACTGGCGCGTACACCCTTTTTGGGTGTTTGGCCGAGCTCCTCCTCGTATTTGTGGTGTGCGCCTTGATGTTGTTCCTCAAAATGGAGGGGCCTACAGTTTCAAGCCGACTCCGAACGGCAGATATTTTTATGAGGAGCTTTTTCATGGCAGAAATACACTCGGAGGTTTGCCATTGCCTGCTGAGGGGCGACCGCTATTAGAAAAATGTTTTTTTAATTCCGATAAATAGCTTTCCAAAATATTGCACTTTCGTTATTAGAACGTAAATGCAATAAATGCGAATTTGACAATATTTGTTAGAATTTATTATTGTAATTTTTCTTCTTAAAGTTAATTTTTGAAACGGTTGCAATGGAATTGCGACCGATAAACAGCATTCAATATATTATCTTTTCTCTATTTTTGCTATAACTTCGTCAATTGGATCATTCTTAATGTATGCGTGTGTGTATTACCAAAATTAAGATAATAATAATTATTATTGCTAATGGAAAATTAAATCCACAAGATGCATTACTATGATATTTTAATGCTTTAATATTCATAAAGTTATTGTTGTTTTCTTCTTTAATTTCTTGAAATGTTATTTTATGTAAACCGTTTTTTACTCTCATATATGTGTATTCCCAATTATATGTTTTTTTTGGTCTTCAATTTTATTTGAAAAATAATAATCTCTCATTCTAACTGAACAATTATTGAAATTTATTAAATAATTTCCATTTCAAAAATTTTTTTCAAAATTACAACTTGGATTGATGCTAATATTTATTGCATTCGTAGCCATGATTGTATCCAGGTGTAATTGTATCATTTCTAAGCCTTTATTCTTTATTAGTTGACATTTTTTTTTTATTAGACAGTGATTGCTTAGTTTTAAATTTTTTAGGTGTTTATTATCCTCGAATTTATATGTTTTATTTTCAAATTCAATCGCTTGCTCTATACCAGAGTCTATTTCGCCAGAGTGATCATTTGGTAGTGGAACAATATATCTTAGCTTAACAGTTATGAATGTTTTGGGTGCTTTTAATCCAAAGATTAAACAATAATTATTAAAAAATAATGTTCCTATTTCAATATATTTTAGGTTATTATAAGCTATTGCATATTTTGCCATTTCCCTATAAGTTAAAATGCTCGGATATGCAATAACGTATTTGGCGGAAATTGCATTACCCTGTAAGTGTTCTATTCTATTTTTAACTAATAGTATGTCTGTCAATTGTTCTAAATATATAGGGTTTTTCAGTAAGAGCGCTTCAGCTTTTGAACTTTTTTGAATAAAACACAAACGGTTTGACTTTTTTTAACTAAGTTTTTTTTTATTATCGAGTTTGAACATATACATTTAAGTATGAAATTCGATTTCTTTTGCATGACCACCGCGTGCACGTTTTACGAAGTCCAATCGTTGAACCCAATTTTCGACCACTCTTTTGCATAAATCGGCCGAAATTCCAGCAATTTCGCGTTCAATATTGGCTCTGAGCTCACAAGTCGTCGCCGGCTTGTTACTGTAGTCCAATGACTTCACATAACCCCAAAACGGGACGGCTTGTTAAATGGACCGTAAAATGGTCGTAATGCTCTTAAAATAGCAGCAACAGATCGATTATTTTCATAAAAAATTTGCACGATTTGCAATCGTTGCTCAAGTGTGTAGCGTTCCATGATGAAATGTATACTAATGAAGTTTACAAATGACAAGCGAAAAATAAAAAATGTTGCGTCGTTCGCCCTCCCTATCGGAAAAAAGTTGAAGCGCACCTATTGAACAACCCTATACGTTTTTATCATTTTCAGTTTCTACAAATTTATTGATAGTAATAGGTCTATTTATAAGTTCGTGCGGTTTTACAACAGATGGCGTAACTTGATTATTATTCCATCGATCCACATTTCCAAACATTCATTGGAGAGCTACTGTCGTAAGGCACAAACGTCAGTATAAGTTTTTTATTTGAAGCGTAAACAACAATATTTTTACCACACTTGAAAATGTCGAATTTCGTGCCAAATAATGTGTTTTTGCGGGGAATTCTTCTTCATTATTTTAATATGAAGAAAAAAGCAGCCGAAAGTCATCGTATCTTGGTGGAAGTTTATGGTGAGCATGCTCTATCTGAGCGAACGTGCCAGAAGTGGTTTGCACGCTTTAAAAGTGGTGATTTTGGCTTGGAAGACGAAGAACGCGAGGGTGCGCCGCCAAAGTTCATGGATACCGAATTGGAGGAATTGCTCGATCAAGATCCGGCTCAAACGCAAGAAGAGGTTGCAAAAACTTTGGGAGTTGATCAATCAACCATTTCCAAACGTTTAAAAGCCATGGGAATGATCCGAAAGGTAGGCCATTGGGTGCCGTATGAATTGAAGCCAAGAGACGTTGAACGCCGTTTTATGGCATGCGAACAACTGCTTCAACGGCACAAAAGAAAGGGTTTTTTGCATCGAATTGTGACTGGCGATGAAAAGTGGGTCCATTACGACAATCCAAAACGTCGGGCAACGTATGGATACCCTGGCCATGCTTCAACATCGACGTCGGCGCAGAATATTCATGGCCTGAAGGTTATGCTGTGTATCTGGTGGGACCAGCTGGGTGTTGTGTATTATGAGCTACTGAAACCGAATGAAACGATTACGGGGGATGTCTACCGACGACAATTGATGCGTTTGAGCCGAGCACTGCGAGAAAAACGGCCGCAATACGCCGATAGACACGACAAAGTTATTTTGCAACATGACAATGCTCGGCCACATGTTGCACAAGTGGTCAAAACATACTTAGAAACGCTCAAATGGGATGTCCTACCCCACCCGCTGTATAGTCCAGACCTTGCGCCATCCGATTACTATCTCTTCCGATCGATGCAACATGGCCTGGCTGACCAGCACTTCCGTAATTACGATGAAGTCAAAAAATGGATCGATTCGTGGATTGCGGCAAAACCGACCGAATTTTTCACAAAGGGAATCCGTGAATTGCCAGAAAGATGGGAAAAAGTAGTAGTAAGCGATGGACAATATTTTGAATATTAAATTTGTAACCATTTTACGTCAATAAAGTTTCAAATTTCGAAAAAAAACCGCACGAACTTATTCATAGTCCTATTATATTATTTAATTCTGTTTCTATTATTTTTCTGTCGTTTTTAACAATAATTTTCAAATGGTTTATAGTTTTATTAAAGTAATCATTAATTATAATTTGTTGGTTGTTATTTTCCTTAATTTCGTCAATACTAAAAGGATGTTGGGTGGCAATCTTGCTGTAAAACAGCACCAAGAGCTTCAGCACTTGCATCTGTGACCAACTGGAATTGCCTATTGAAATTAGGATATTTAAGAACCGGGGACTCAGTAATAGTTTTTTTGCTTTTCAAATGATTTAATATAATTTGGGTTATTAATATCTAACTTTACGCCTTTTTTTAGATACCTGATCATGGGATATACTACTTTCGAGTAATCCTTCATAAATTTACGATAATCCTCACTTACGCTCAGAAAAAACTTTACTTACTTGACTGTCTTTGGCAATTTTAATTTCAAAATTTGTGCAACTTTTTCTGTATTAGGTTTAACACCATCTAGAGTCAAAATATGACTTAAATACAGAGTCTCTTTAGTGAAAAATGTGCACTTATTTATTTTAAGCTTTAAATTTGCTTTTCTAAGCTTCGTCAAAACTTGGTTTATGGCATTAACGTGCTCTTGAAGACTTGTTGAGAAAATTAATATGTCGTCCAGATATATATATATAATTGGCGCGTACACCCTTTTTGGGTGTTTGGCCGAGCTACTCCTCCTATTTGTGGTGTGCGTCTTGATGTCGTTCCACAAATGGAGGGCCCTACAATTTCAAGCCGATTCCGAACAACAGATATTTTTTATGAGGAGCTTTTTCATGGCAGAAATACACTCGGAGGTTTGCCATTGCCTGCCGAGGGGCGACCGCTATTAGAAAAAACGTTTTCTTAATTTTTTGATCTTTCACCGAAATTCGAACCGACGTTCACTCTCTGAATTCCGAATGATAGTCACGCACCAACCATTCGGCCACGGCGGCCGCCCAGATACACAACACATATTCTATTAATTTATTCACGTAATATTCTATTAATAAGCCTTTGAAACGTGGCAGGTGCATTTTTGGGGGCAAATGGCATGCGAACGAAATCATAATGCTCATAAGGTGTGGAGAAAGCAGTCTTCAGTTTTTTGTTTTATAACTGTTTTGGCTATATACCCTTTATTTTTATTATGGTTTATAAAAAAATAAAGTACGTATTTCACTATATAGATATATAGCTATACATTCTTATAGCTTACTCTTTCAATTAATACACTTTTAAAAGCTAACTTTAGTGTTAATTAGTTATCACTATGTTTTCTTTTTAGTTTTCAATCTATGCCATTATAGCGGAAAATCTTTCAATATAGCTTTTTTACTTATTGCGGTTCGCCGTTGACTGCGCCAGTTAAATGTATAGATGGAATGAGAGTTAGAACAAGACTGATTTATTCTAAAAATCAAAAATTTGATTATACTTAACACGTTCGCGGACACTCAAAATTTCAGGGAGCTGCAAAAATAGACAGGCAATTATTTTTGGAAAATAGTTTTAATATCCTAAATCTGATTATACGTATATAATAAGAATAGTTAGAACATCGTACTTTAACTGTTATATGAAAGTATTTAATGAATCAAGTGGTCATTACTTTGAAATGTATATTAATTACAAAAACTTAAAGTTACATGAAATTAAATGAACAAAACGTGGCTTTAAAATTTGAATGCTGTGGCATCCACGTCATTTTGCATCACTATAAAAATGAATGATATAGCATTCACGTCCGGAACGTGTTAAGTTAAGTGAGGAGAAAGTTTGGAATTGTTGGAAGTGGGAGTGGGGAAGTGGGAGAGAATGTGGTGTATGAGTGTGGGAGATTGGGAATGTGGAAGTTGGGGAGAGTGAGAGTATATTGTAACAGTAATATATATAAAAAGAAAAGAAAAGAAAAGAAAAGAAAAGAAAAGAAAAGAAAAGAAAAGAAAAGAAAAGAAAAGAAAAGAAAAGAAAAGAAAAGAAAAGAAAAGAAAAGAAAAGAAAAGAAAAGAAAAGAAAAGAAAAGAAAAGAAAAGAAAAGAAAAGAAAAGAAAAGAAAAGAAAAGAAAAGAAAAGAAAAGAAAAGAAAAGAAAAGAAAAGAAAAGAAAAGAAAAGAAAAGAAAAGAAAAGAAAAGAAAAGAAAAGAAAAGAAAAGAAAAGAAAAGAAAAGAAAAGAAAAGAAAAGAAAAGAAAAGAAAAGAAAAGAAAAGAAAAGAAAAGAGAAGAAAAGAAAAGTATATATAACTCGCGCGGCAATTACTTCATCCTCATACCAAAGCACGTTATTGGGAATTTTCATACCGTCTTTCTTATTCCGTTTTTTTTACTTGCATATTCCAGTAGTGAAATTGAATATACAACTACACAGACAACGCTGCATTGTTATAAAATTGATCCCAGCGCATTTTATTATCGGTATACATTATATACATTGTTGAATGTCGATTACGTGGATATAGTAGTAATAGTAGTAATTCTGTATTTATTTATAAATATTGCATCTTACATTTTAATAATTAATTTAAATATATAAATACATAGAGAAAGAAATAATAGTAAATTTGTTGCAATAACAATGTTGTCTTTCACGGCTCGAAAATTAATCAAAAATTAAAACTCTACAATAAGAAATTCTCTATAGCGTAAGGCTGAGTATATAAAGCAAGTTAGTCTTTTCCAATTGTAGCCATTAAGTACAGGGTGGGCCATATAGCGTTTGCCTTTTGAACCACCTATTTTTTTGAGAATGGTAACACAATTGACATGTCAAATAATCATAATTTACTTAAAGGTTTGACATCTACGCTTGAACAAAATTGGGAAAAATTTAAAACCTATTTCCTAAGTGGTGAGTCTTCTTCTTCTTCCGCGGTTACAGTAAATGGCGAGCATTACCGTGACATGATCAACGAGTTTTTGTTTCTAAAAATTGAAGAGGATGACATAGACGACATTTGGTTTCAACAGGACGGTGCAACTTGTCACACTGCCAAAGTTACACTCGAACTTTTGGCTACCGTTTTTGAATTCCGATATCAATTGGCCGCCTCGGAGCTGTGATTTAAGCCCGTGGGACTATTTTTTGTGGGGATCCGTTAAGTACAAATGCTATGCGAACCATCCAGAGACGATTGATGCTTTAAAATAAGAAATCAAAGTTGCCATTCATGAAATTGGAGCCCAAACAATCGAAAATGTGCTTAAAAATTAGGTTGATCGAATGGCCTACTGTAAAGCCAGTCGTGGCAGTCATTTGAACGATATTATACAATATTTCATTCACAAATCGCAGTGTTCAATTTTCAAAATAAAAAAAATGTTTGAAAAAATATTGATTAGTTTTTTTTTGTATAGCCGATTCAAAAAGCAAATTTTACATGGCCCACCCTATATATCTATTACTTCTGCTTCATTTAGATCCGCTGCGTTTAGGTATCCCAATAAGGGTGTACGCGCCAATTACACTGCGTTACAAAAACGAACTTTTTTTCTGTCCTATGAACCAAATATACTTTTTCGGAAAGGGGAGAAAAAATAAAAATACACGTGTATCGGCGATTTTCATGTACACGTCAGAATTTGTTTTTATGTATAAAATATAGAGCTCGTAGTCCGCCTGTGTGAAAAACTTTGGATCAATTTTAAACCCTTTTTCCGTGATCCAATCGCGCTGAATTTCTGCAGGCAGACTCGTGGAAATGTTTTTATTATGTAAAATTAAAAAACAAAATTTGATCAATTCTTAGATTTTCTTGAATTTTTTTTTTTTCTAAAAAAAAAAATGTTTTCTAAATTTTCGGCATACCTTGAAGGGACTCCAAATTTTTAAACAACTTATTAACCTTTAATTTATTGTTTCATACAACACACTCTGTGCCGTTTGTGCGTTTGTTACAGTTCCGGAAGTTCCGATCATCTGACAGTTGCGCTACTAGGAGACGTATACTTTGACAATTGTTTTAAGTTCTGTTGCGCGAAAACGTCTTTCTGTATATTTCATATTGCGAAAAATGCAGTGCCCGACTGGAAATAACTTTTGTTACGTTTGTGGCTTATTCGCACCAAGTAAAAATTTTTAAAATATTACGAAAACAATGGTTAATTCGTTTCAGAAAATATTCCAGACTGCTTATGTTCCTTACTTGTGGTATACTCCGGAAGTCGTGTGCGACTATTGCTATAGAAATTTATGCAAGTTTACTGATGGAAGGTCAACAATAAAGTACTCTGTACCAACAATTTGGCTACCACGTAAGGAGCACTGCAGTGAACTGTGCTACTTTTGCGTAACTTTTACTCAAACTAAAGGGTACCAATACTTTCGCCGCAACAAAATTCGCTACGCTAATGTAGAATCGGTTATTCCAGCGGTTCTGTACTCATCAGAAGAACGTATAGCGGCTTCAATGGAGATTTTTGATGATGTTCCCGAATTAAGGGATGGAGAACCAACAGTAGCACCAACAATGCTATCAACATTTCTTGCATCGAATGCGAGATGCGGGGAACCAGAAGTATCGGAATTTGTACCAACACCCAGTGAACTTGGGACTGCAGTGCCACATTAGTAACGCAAGCCGACTTCAATGTCCTTGTACGAGAAGGAAATTTGTCAAAGAGAACAGCCGAACTCTTTGCATCACGCTTTAAGCAGTGGAATATAGTGGCGGCTGATTTTAAAATAACAGCCGCTCGTGATCGACGTAGCAGTATTCCACATGACGAATTTTTTAAATTGCACGAAGATCGGGAAAAAAACTTGGCTTATTGTTGTGATATTGATTCGATGTTTGAAAAAGTTGGTTACCCTCATATTTCAGAGGAGTGGCGACTTTTCATCGATGCATCGGTCAACAGCTTTTAAGTAGTGCTGCTTCATATCGGTAACAAACATCCAGCTGTCCCGATCGCATATGCCACCAACCTCAAAGAAATATACGAAGGCATGGAATTAATATTACAGCTGATAAACTACCAAGAGCATAATGGGAAAATATGCTGCGATCTAAAAGTGGTCGGATTACTCATGGGTGTTAAGCGTGGATTTCCAACCCACCAGTGCTTTTTGTGTACATGGGAAGGTCGCAAAAGAGATCAGCATTACACTGAATTTAAGTGGAAGCCGTGAACATGCTACAAAGTAGGCGTAGAAAGTATAGAAAATCTACCATTCGTGCAGCGATCTCAAATCATTTTGCCATCACTACACATTAAGCTCGGTGTCGTATCAAATTTTGTTAAAAAACTGGATCGTGAGGGCGAGGCGATTGCAAGTTTGCGCAATATTTTTCCGAAACTGAGCGGCGCAAAGATTCATGCAGGTATTTTTTTTACGAAGGCTTTTAGTAGCTTTATTTTCTTAATGATGTGTATAATTTAATGTGTTTTCAGTGGTCCGCAGATAAAAAAAATAGTCGCAAGTTATGAATTTTCATCAAAATTGAATGCTATCGAACAACGTGCATGGAAAGGCACAGTTGTCGTTAATGAGCAGTTTCTTGGCAACAAACGAGCTGACAATTATAAAAATATTGTTGCAGAAATGATTTCGGCATATGGCGAAATGGGCATATTCATGTCGCTAAAGATCCATTTCCTTCACAATCATTTAGATGGTGATTTAGGAGCTGGTGATTTAGGAGTTTGTAGCGATGAACATGTCGAAAGGTTCCATCAGGACATTGCGGCTATTGAAAAGCGCTTTAAAGGACAAGACATTACGCATATGCTTGGCGAATACTGTTGGTCTATTTGTCGCGATACTGACACAAATGCTTACAAGCGCAAAAATAAAAGTCCTAAGTTTCTTTAAAAGCATTAAAATTTTTAATGTAAGAATTTTTAATTTTAATATAATAAAATTAATAAAAAAATTCGGGGTTTTATATCTCTATTGTAATGCGGAGTGAAATACCTTTCTGTTGATACCCACATCGGCATATCTTATGCAATTTTTTTTTTTAGTTTCGAACAGGTGGCAACCCTGTGAAACATTGTCAGTGGCAAAACCTAGGTGAAAAGTCTAGAAATATGATACACTATCTGTGTGCCCAATTTCATTCAAGTTCGTTAAGCTAATCCTGAGATCGTGTGGCTATACAGATATGCATACAAGAATTGCTAGTTTAAAGTTATAAAATACAAAAAAAAAAAAATTGTGACGTGCACATGAAAATCGCCGACAGACGTGTATTTTTATTTTTTATCCCCTTTCCGAAAAAGTATATTGGGCTCATAGGACACAATGTGTGTAACGCGGTGTTATATATATATATATATTAGGGTGGTCCAAAAAAAAATTTGTATGCTGCCGCCCCCCAAAATAGTAAAGAATGAAAAATAAAAAGACCCGTATTTTTTTTTTTTTTAATCAGACCATATTTAATGGTGCCGCCGGGGCTTTGAAATATCCCATGTATTTTGCATGGGGAAAAAATACTTTTTCGTAGATTTCATGTAAAAACCTGGAAAATGAATATATTTTAACCGGATAACTCAGTTTCTCTTCATAATTGGTCAGGGAATAACAACCAATTATGAAATAATTAATTTTTTTTGTATTAACTATTTTTTATAGAACCCAAAAAGCCCCCATAAAACGAAAATCTAAGAAAAAATCGAAAAACAATATTTTATATTACTTTTATGATATTTTTTTGTGAGATTGGTTGTTATTCCCTGACCAATTATGAAGAGAAACTGAGGTATCCGGTTAAAATATATTCATTTTCCAGGTTTTTACATGAAATCTACGAAAAAGTATTTTTTTCCCATGCAAAATACATGGGATATTTCAAAGCCCCGGCGGCACCATTAAATATGGTCTGATTAAAAAAAAAAAAATACGGGTCTTTTTATTTTTCATTCTTTACCATTATGGGGGGCGGCAGCATAAAAATTTTAATATAAATTTTTTCCAATGCATTTTTGGACCACCCTAATATATATAAGAAGTTGCACACAGCGATCTTGCCAGTCTAAAGCGGTGACGTTTTCTTCAACCATCACACCGAACCCCATTCCCATGTCGTTTAGATACTTAAGGGGTAACACCACTCTACACGCGTAAAATAAACACGATTTTTAAAGAATTTTTTTGTGTAGAAAGAAAAGGAAAACAATCACTCTGATTTGGGAAGTTATTACTTATATACTAATATAAAATACAAAACTACAAAGTTTGATCGAAAAATTTTACAAAATGGCGGCATTGGAGACATTTTTGTAATGTGGTTTCTCTTGAAGGAGCACCGCGGCACGCAGCACAGAGGGTGCAAATTTCAATCTGGAACAAGGAAATTTTTTTTTCTTAATCTAGATAAGAATAGCTAGAGAAACACGTAGGGGATTTAAAAAATATTTATTTTTGTGGAATTAGCAAGCATTTGAAGGAAAATACTCTATTTTGGACTAAAAAAACGGCACTTAAATAATTATAACAATCGTTTAAATTAATCTATCGAAAATCCCCTACGCTCTTCTCTTAAGAAGGTTATTATACAGACGTAGTGAAAAACCTGATTAAAAATATTTAAAATTGTTTGAGTTATGCTGCGTGCCAATTTCAGAAAACGTGTTTTGAGAAAAACGCGTTTAAAGTTTGGAAATTTGGAGAAATCGTTAGGTAGCAGTCACTAACGCTTGGTTAAAAGCTTAAAATATTTATGAAATAAACTTCGGTAACGTATAAAACTTTTAGTTCTGTATTTTAAAAGGTTCAAAGAATTTTTTAAGCTTATAAAAAAAAAATCAATTTTTTGAAATTTCTACAGTGGTGTTACCCCTTAAGCCAAAACACATTTTTACTTAAGATGCCTTGTGTTTAGTCTGTTGCAATTGCATTATAAGTGGTTTTCCAGATATGTCATACTTCGTGTGTAGTTCTAAAGAATAAATGTGGCTATCTTTTAAATTATTATAGTGTTATTGCATAATTCGGAGTGAACTCGGGTAGTTTGGGGATTCTTTTAATGAAGTAACGTTGTATCGCTCTGCATACCGCTCGGAAAAGCTTCCATTTTGATTTTAATGAAATGAATAACTTCGCTAAAAAATCGTTCCAACTTTTGCTGAAGTATTTCTGTTTTCGAAGTGCTTGCCGAATGCCATTTTGGGTGTGAGAATGACACCAAGATATTTATATTCGGCCACAAATTTAATATCTTTACTTTGGTACCACCACTTTTCTGCCTGAGAAAGTCGTCCACCTCTTCTAAAGACCATCATCTCCGATTTATTTGGGCTTACTTCCATATTCCATTCAGCGCAGTTTTTCTCCAGGTTATTAATCATGGATTGCAAGACTTTAGGGTTATCCGCCAGGAGAACAATATCATCGGCATAAAGGAGAAGACGTATATTCATGCCCTCAACCAGTAGTCCAAATTCCAAATAGTCGTGCAAATCGTTTAGGTATAAAGTGAACAATAATGGCGACAACAGACATCCTTGTTTCACACCAGTGCAGGTTTCAAAATAGTCGAATACTTATTTTCCCGTGCAAACCGCAGATCTAGTATTATCGTAAATATTTTCTATGAGGTTCGTTATTTTGCTATATTAGATATTCCCATCTGTCGAAGTTTATAAATCAACGGTCTCCTCGGCACCCTGTCGAACGCTGCCTTGAAATCGACAAAATATGCGTAAGCTTTTTGATTTTCATGAAACTTTAGATGTACAATAGACGCAAGATTATGAATGTTATCTACAGTTGAATAGTTTCTTCTAAAGCCGGCTTGGAATTCTGTGGTCACGTTGTTTTTTTTCTACCCAATTTGCAAGTCTTGCGTTTTTCAAAAGCTTCATCGATTCTTCTGATCTCAAAAATTATGTTGTATACCTTTGTTAACTCCAACTGAAATTCTGGCGAAGCAAACTTTAGCAGTTCATAAAGTATTCTATCTTCTCCTGGCGCTTCATTTATTTTAGCATTTTCAATGGTTTTTTTCAAGCTAAACTGAGTTGAGAGTGCTGCGATTCTGAGTCGGTTAATTGATTAATTTGTTGCCGACTAGTGCGTCTGCAACTACATATGTTTTGAGAACCTGGTTTGTATACCAATTTGGCACCTTATTCTTCGATTTGGTTTTTCCACCTTTTTAGTTTATTATTAGGGTTCTTCTCTGAATTAGAGTAGGTTAAGGACTGATGATCCGTGTAGATTGTAAGGTCTGATTGTCCCTGTAAATAGTTCCTAAGTTTTTGTAGTGCCCAAATTATGGCTAATAAGTCTTATTCGTTCGTGCTATATTTTTGTTCCGTCTCGCTTAGTGTTCTGGATATAAAACAAATGGGATTTCTACCTTGGGATAACACAGCTCCTATGGCAAAATTACTTGCGTCCGTGGTCAAATCAAAGGGTTTATTGAGGGTTCCTCATCTAATTTTATTTGCATTCTCTCACTTTGATTTTTCTTTACGAGACCGTTTTCTCCTCTTAAAAACAATGTTAGCGGTTTAGTAATCTTGACGTAGTTTTGATGAATTTTCTATAATATCCTGCTAGTCCTAAAATGATCTTAATTCTTTCAGATTCATAGGCACAGGGTAATTTTTTATGATCTCAATTTTTTGTGGGTCTACGGTTATTCTGTTATGTTTCATAATATGCCCTAAATCTTCAGTGCTGATGCTTTCCATTTCAATTCAACCGGGCTATTCGGGACCTGTTCTTCGATTTCGATGTAACTCAAATATGTTGATCTCTGGTCAAAATAATGAGACACGTATTTTTTTGTTTGCTCGAATAAAATTTTTTTGAGGATTTATCGGAAATTTTGTATTTGGGCTCAAAATCGATTTTTTTAATTATATTGCTCATAACTAAGTCAAAAACGAACCGATTATATGGTCAAAATAATCGACATTACTTGCACGAGCGATTTCATGCACAAACAATAACAAAAAAAATAAAAAAATTATTATTTTGCAAAAAACAAAAAGCGCGAAACAGGTTTTTTACTCAAAACTTCCTTACTTAAAATTAACCGATTTTAGCTACTGGGCATTCAGCTCAATTTAAGTTTGAGGTGTCCTCTTGATTTGAAAAAAGTTAAAAACAAAAAAAAAACACTTTTTGATATATTGAATTTCGAATAAATTTCGCACTTTTGTTTTTTTGCAAAATGAAAAATTTTCAACTATTTTTTTGGTATTGTTTGTAGGTACATGAAGTCGCTCGTGAAAGTAGATAGGATCATTTTCAACCCAGAATCATTAAAATCGGTTCATTTTACTAAATTATGAGCAATTAAAAAAAAAAATTTCTTATATAATTAAAAAATTGATTTTGAGCCGGAAAACAAAATTGCCGATAAATCTCGAAAAAAAATTTTTTCGGGCAAACAAAAAAATACGTGTCTCATCATATTTGCTTGAACCATTTATAACAGTTCTAATGGGTTCCATATGTTCATCGTGTGAGGATGAATACTCGTATATTAACACATCGTCTATATATACATGCACGAATTTTCCTATGTAATTCCTGAATAGGTCATCTTCGCATCTTTGAAATATTGAAGGTGCGTTCTTTTGCCCAAACGGCATCCTTAAGAATTGATATATTGCTCCGTTTATGCTAAAAGCTCTCTTTTCGATGCCTTGGTTTTTATCTGATGGAAACCTGCTTCCAAATCTTGGATTGTAAAAACAGTTGCTTTACCTAAATTCTGTATTGTCATGTTGACATCTGGTATGGGGTATCTATCGGTGATGGTTTCGCTATTCAATTTCTGGAAGTCTATGACCATTCTTCTTTTATGGGTTTCTAACTCGTTAGTTCCTTTCATTGGTACTGTCCAGACGGTTGAGTTATGGGGACTTTTACTGGACTTTCATACTGTTCTGTAGCATTTTATTTATTTCTTTATTTATAAAATTATTGTCTGAAAAGGGGTAAGGGGACTGTTTCGTCCATATTGGCTCTTTAGTTTTAGTGCGGATCGTCGCTTCAATTGTTGTTGTAAATGGTAAAATAGGATTTGTTTCCTCATTAATTCTCATAATTTCTTCAACCCTTTTTTATATTTGTTCTCATCTATTGTGAAATTTACTTGACTGATATCCATTTCTTCTTTCTTCTGTTCTGTTCTCCTGACATGCATCAGATCTATCTAAGCTTTTATTTCTCTCAAGGATTGTTCTACTAATATCATATCAAATTCTTTTAATTCTTCGATTTCAAAAAATATTAATTCTTGTCTTAGCATTCTAATCTTCTTGGCTGAGTTTATTGTGTTTGAACCATTCAGAGTTCTACTAACAAATTGTTTAACTGGGAAGGTCTTTCTATTTGGAATATTTTTCCTAATATAATTTAATGTCGAACTTGTGTCTATTAAAACTAATAGTTTTTTATTATCATGTAAACAATCTGAAGACACGCCAGATTATTTACTCGTCTAAAAAAGTAGCTCTATTTTCAAATTCGCTTTCATCTATATTTACTCTTAATGACTGATCACTATTATTATCCGTCATTTGGTTGATCCTTTGTAGTTTCTGTGGTGCTGTATTATATCTGGATGACGTTGGTTGATGGTCTCGTTTAAATGGTTACCCTCTATTAGCCCTCTATTGGGATTGAAAGGTGCGTATCCTGCTCTTTGTCGTTCATTGTTGTTTCTGAAGGGATTCTGTTGATACGATTGCTGTTGTTGATGTTGATTATTCGTGGGTTGCCGGAATCTTCCTATTGATGTATCCACGTTCATTGGTGTCGGGCTTGATCTTTCCATATGGGGAATAGATTGAACTCCTGGTTGATACTTCCGTTCGTTTTGTGGATGTTTGGGGTAGTTATAAGCTTCTCGTCGTATCGGATTGTTCTGCCTTTTATAAAGGATCTCCGTGGCAATTGCATATGCACTTTCTAAACCTCTTGGTTTTGCTGAATATAATGTGTGTTGAGTAAATTCATCATTTATGCCATTGCGGAAGCAATCTATGGCCATTTCTTTTGTGACTTGTTGTAAAGAGTGAGTATTCCCTGGGTTATATTCACATTTAGTCATTGCTAAATTGCAGATTTGACAGATCTTGCTGTGGAATTCGGATAGCGTCTGTCTTCCTTGTATTTGTCTTTTCATTTCGTCTATGAGGGCGTTATAGCTTCTAGTATCGGCGTAGCTGTAATCTAGGCGATTGAGTATTGCTTGTAATACTGTGCCATGATTCTGTAGAAGAGTTGCTGGTTCTCCCTCAATCTTCGTGTGACGCATTATAAATAATGCATCGTAATATTGTTTGGTATCATCAAAGGCTTCTATGGGACTCATTGCTGATATGATGGTTGCCCTCCATATCCTGTATTTGGATGTGTCTCCGTTGAATACTGGTAGCCGTTCGAATCGTCTCAAATTTATTTCATTTGCATTGTTTATACTGGGACTTTTCGGTTGGAATTCTTCGATATTAGGTCCTTTCGCTTGCTGCAGCTGGGCTAATCGCACTTCTACAGCGGCAGAAGCTTGCTCCAAGGTTGCTAATCGTGCTTCCATAATGATTCCTCTACCTTGATCAAACACTTGTAATCTCGTTTTTTGGAAGGGGTCCAGCTTGTTTATTGGTTCTCCTTGGACGTGTGGGATTTGATTTTTTAGGAGTTCCTTTTATTCTTCACTATATTAGTGTTTATTTTATTTTATTTTATCCTTTTATGAGGATACACAGGATAGAGGCGATCCCCATAAAAAATATATTGTATAATTTTATTAGGACCAAGATGTACTTAAATCAATTCGAAGCTGAAGTTCATATGCTTCAGTATAATAGAAGACTGGCTTATTTCTATGCTTAATCCTCTATTTATAGGCTCTGGTTTCTTTTATTTATTGGTTGCTGATAATGTTCAATAGGACCATACTATTCATGTATACTACTGATTCTGTATACTGTATCATACATTGGATGATGTCATCGGTACAGTAGTGTATTTTCTGTTGCACTAACTCGCATGTAGAGCCATAAAGTAAGTGTGTGCGGTTATATGTACATATATATTCATATATGCGAACATTCATATGTATATACATACATATGTATAAGTAAACGCATACTGTTTAGAGGAGTTTTTTTTGCATATATTAGGAATATATTTGCATATGTTTGTCTATTTGCTCTTGAATTTTTTATATGTAGATGGCATATGAGTTGTGTTATGAGACAGGAGAAATTTTTTTTCTGCCCACATAAATATGGATGGTAGATGCTATATCTACGTATTCAACATTTTGTAGTATAGGAATATCTGTACGTAATTATTTAAAAGTACAACATATTGTTGAATACTAACTCTTGATGTTAATTAATGGTCTACAAAGATAATTTTTTATGTGAATATTTTGAAATAATTTTGATAATACACGTCATATCAATACAATTTAGTTAATTACATACTTAAAATTTCACATTCATGCATGCATATAAAGCGTTTTTCAGTAAGAGCGCTTCAACTTTTTTTTTGAATAAAACACAAACGGCTTGACTTTTTTAACAAATTTTTTTTTTTATTATCGAGTTTGAACATATACATTTAAGTATGAAATTCGATTTCTTTTGCATGACCACCGCGTGCACGTTTTACGAAGTCCAATCGTTGAACCCAATTTTCGACCACTCTTTTGCATAAATCGGCCGAAATTCCAGCGATTTCGCTTTCAATATTGGCTCTGAGCTCACAAATCGTCGCCGCACAATTCGACCGGTCCATTTCTGGAAATAATGCGCTCATCGAACTTACTATTCAACAAATCAATTGTAGCGTGTGCTGTGTGGCTTGTGGCCCCGTCCAGCTGAAACCACATGTCGTCTAAGTCCATACAATTCAATTGCGGCTAAAACTAATCGTTTATCATGTCGCGGTATCGATTTCCATTCACAGTAACGTGGCGATCGTTCTCGTCAACGAAAAAATATGGGCCAATTACGCCGCCGGCATGTAAACCGCACCAAACATTGATTTTTTCGGGATGCAACGGTGCCTCATGAATCACGTGTGGATTGCTTTCTGTCCAGTAACGCATATTTTGCTTGTTGACAAAGCCATTGAGCCAAAAGTGAGCTCCATCACTGAAGATGATTTTTTGGAAAATCATGCTCTTAAAGTAGCAGCAACAGAACGATTATTTTCATAAAAAATTTGCACGATTTGCAATCGTTGCTCAAGTGTGTAGCGTTCCATGATGAAATGTATACTAATGAAGTTTACAAATGACAAGCGAAAAATAAAAAATATTGCGTCGTTCGCCCTCCCTATCGGAAAAAAATTGAAGCGCACCTATTGAAAAACGCCTTACTTAGAATTAATTTATTCATCTCATAAGAAATAATCCATTTGCGCATGCAAAATGCCGACGACAAATAAGCATGAAAGAAATATGTACAAGTCTGTTGTAATTTAATTTTGCCTAACAACAAGTCATGGCATTTTATATGTCAATGCAAACGTTATAGCGATGATAGTGTGGGATGATTTTCAAAAGTTATTATATGTATCTGTATATATAAAAATTCAGCTGTTTTTCGCGTTGTGATGAGCTTTACGGAGAATGGCTCAACCGATTTTAACCAAACTTTGCCACATTGAAGAGACACATGTGGAGAAGGAATTTTAGGAATCGGATACCAGGGTCTCGAGAAATAGACCAAAACGTGGACCCGGGTAACCCTAGGATGTGTTTGTACAATATGGGTAGCAAATGGAAGCTGTTGATGATTTCTATAGTATAGAGTATTTTTCATACCGTTCCGTGACTAGGGTCTCGAGATATAGGCCAAAACGTGGACCCGGGTAACCCTAGGATGTGTTTGTACAATATGGATATCAAATGGAAGCTGTTGGTGAATGCTTTAGTACAGAGTACTTTTCATGCCGCTCCGTGACTGGGGTCTCGAGATATAGGCCAAAACGTGGACTCGGGTAACCTTTGGTTGTGTATGGACAATATGGGTATCAAATGAAAGCTGTTGATAAGTGCTTTAATACGGGGTAATTTTCATACCTACTGATGACTTATCATGCAAATTGTCAATAATTTTAAGAAGAAAAGAGATGATTTAAGAAAATCACAACAAAATAAAATAATCCGGACCATGTGGACTTGGACTTTTATACACATATGCATTGAAAATATAATTTTAAAATCTCAGAATGCCATAATTACAATCATGTTTATTACAGTACAAAGGCCAAGACAATCACGTAATCTTATGGGTCGTTCGACAAATAATAATAGGCGCATGAGAAATGCCCGGAATAACGCGACATCAGAAGAACGTCAAGAACAAAATGAAGTAGTCAAACCATTGATGAATAATGTTATCCAAGCAACTATTTTAATTGGCAAATTCAAGTATGAAGACGTTATAATACCAAGAATTCCAATGATTCCACCTGAATTGCCATTTGAATTCAAGCGTTTGCAACTGCCCATTCGTTTAGCATTTGCAATAACTATCAATAAATCACAAGGGCAAACTTTAGAAATATGCGGGATGAATTTAGAAGAACCAGTATTCACCCATGGTCAACTATACGTTGGCTGTTCACGTGTTGGGAAGCCAACAACATTATACATATATTTACTCAAAAACAAATAGAAAAACAAAAAATTTTGTTTATGCCAAAGCGCTTGAATAAGGAATAAAGAAATAAATAATATGAAAACCATATCTTTTCTGTTCTAAACCATATCTATTCTATTGTAGTGTGCCCAACGAAGCGGGCCGGGTTTGCTAGTTTTATATGAAAGAATAACTCAAAGAGATTGCAAAATCGTTTGTGTCGAGCGAGAGAGGTATAGTTTCGTGGAATAAACTGAAATCTGCTTTGCTTAGCGAATTTAAAACGGCAACAAATAGCGCAACGCTTCACAAACAATTTTCACAGTCGACCACAAATGCAATCGTGTAACAACTTCACAGGAAGGTTTGGCGTTGTTTAATCGCAATATGGAGGAGTTTTTGCGCCGGTTTGTAACCGTGGACGAAACATGGATCCATCACCACACACCAGAGACAAAACAACAGTCGAAATAGTGGGTTTCTAAGGGTGAATCGGCTTAATAAGCACACGAAATTCAGTTTTTTCCATTGTCTCCTCAAATTACTGGGTAGTCTGATAAAGGTAGCTGTAAAACACAAACTAACTGACGCAGCACGTTCAAATTTTGACAGGAGTCAACTGACAGATGCCTGTTGACAGAAGCAGTATTTCTTTTTCAGTAAAGAGGTCAGAAATACAAAAAGTCACGGACTTATTGACCCGCCCTCGCACATCTCTCAGTTTAAAAATTCAGAAAATCGTTGTTTTTTCAAAAGTCTCATCGATTCTTCCGGTCTCAAAAATTATGTTGTATACCTTTGTTAACTCCAACAGAAATTCTGGCGAAGCAAACTTTAGCAGTTCATAAGGTATTCTATCTTCTCCTGGCGCTTCATTTATTTTAGCATTTTCACGGTTTTTTCGACTTCCATAAAAGTTATATCTTCATCTTTGCATAGCGCAGTTGCGTAATAAATGTCTTTTGTTAATTGCGGTTGGTTTAGTAATAAAAATAGTGTTTTAAATTGTTCGCAATAATATTTGTACCATCTTCAAATGACTTTCCTCTTATATCCTTCGCTAAATTTCACCATTCATTTGAATTTACAGTTTTGTTGATTCGTTTTTAAATTTTTTCATAATATTCTTTCTTTGCTTTTTCACATGCGTTTCAATAAAGTTGATTTGAATGTAAATATTTTTGCTTATCGTTTGCAATGTAAGATTTTTTGAAGTCATTCAGATATTTTAAGATAACTCCCTAGCCTTAAAACATTTGAAATTGAACCATGCATTTTTAAAAGTGATTTTAATATTTCTGGCAGGTGACTGTGGCACTGACATTTTTATTACGTTGGCAAGCTTCTCCAGATCCATTATTTATCCTCCATTTCTAAACTTATTTAGATATTGGTTTAGTTTTAATTGATATTTTATCTTATCTTTTTCTTTGGCAATAAGTTGATGTTTTCCAATTCGTTTAGTACCGAACCTTTCACTGTATTTCAAACCTTCTTGGAAAACTGCACATATATCGTTTACAGGGTTGCCAACTCCACTTATGTAAGTCAAATTACCTTCCCCACCACCAGTTGTTCTGCCATTCAATATAATTAAACTTTAGTCTTCACAGAAATCCACACAATTTTTGCTTTTATTTTTTTTCGTGGATATATATTTAAATATTATACTATAATAAATATATACCTATACACATATTGCTGCTTTAATTTCGGTAGTGAATTCCTTTTGGATTTGGGTGTTATATATTGTTCCATTGCGACACGAAGCAAATTCCTTTTTCTATTTATTAAATTCGCGAAGAATTTTCTGTTGTACTCCGTATTTACAATATGGATACATAAATTATAAACGAATAGTAGATACCGTGACGGAGTTCGAATCCGACTTCAATGGCACACCGTCAAGTGACCATTCGAAATATTCATTACGGATCCAACAGGAGGTGTCGAAAGTAATGTGCAAAAGCCCAAAGCGGCATATGAACACAAATGAAGCACTTGCTCCTAAGGATCTATCCGTGTTAAAAAAGAAGAAAAAATGTGTTACCACACATACCTATTTACACGGCATGTCGACAATGACTGACTCTCTGCGAGATTAGCAGTGCATGAGCACAACATTCAGCCTCCGACATGTGACACAGACGTGTTCAAAGGTGACCATGTATCTTGGCCAACATTTCGCGACATGCCATTCACATTTTAAAAACCCGCCTTATCACGGTCGAAAAGCTATTCCACCTCAATCAAAAAACGCAGGGAGAAGCCAGAGACATAGTGAGGAAGTGTCCTCTCACGAACGATGATTTTACCACGGCTTGGAAAAATCTTTGCGAAAGATATGAGAACAAATTTATTATGGTCAATACTCACCTGAACATCCTCTTCGGCCTGGCCGCGAAACTAGATGTGACAGTTCCATTAAAAGACTGCAAAGGGATATAAATAATTGCATCCCTATTAAATCATCAAAGAAGCAATTATTACTTATTTATGCTCCACGAAATTGGCAGTAAGTACTCTATCGTTTTGGGAACAAACGATAGGAAACAAAGGAGAAGTTTCAAAGTGTACGGATATGGACAAATTTCTGTCAAATAAGTTTTAAACGCTTGAAACCATATAAGGCTTGAAAGGAGTTAAAGCCTTTGCAGTGCCCAAGGCGCAAAGTTTACATTGTCTCGCGTCTAAATGACGAACACAAGTTGCAAAGCTGTTTAAAGTTCCTCAAGTTAACAGTAACCGATAGAATTGCGAGCGTTAAGAGCAATAACTATTGATTGAACAGCTTGTCGTTCGGACATAAGGTGTCAAAGTGCGCGAGCTCATATAATAGCAGCACGTATCACTTAAGACACAACACGCTCCTTCACATTCCGGCATTTCAACCAAAAGCAACCGGTTTTAGAGAAACCAGAGATCCCGCTGGTGGGATAGTGAAGATAGAGGTAGGAGCTATGCCGTACCACTACGAAGCGCAACGAAGATGGAAAGTACTTCGTTTCCTTGCCTTTAAACTGGATTTTCCATCAAATAATAAGCTGGGACCGTCACTTAAGAATGCCTGCTCTCAATTCTTCCAGAATGAGACGCGTCTTGCGAAAAATCCGTTTCTGCCAGAGGAATACATTAGAGTGTTCTCGGAGTATGAGTCATTGCGTCATATAGACAAAATTATAGCCAATATATCTGTAGATTGGAGTGACAACTATTTTTTACCTCACCACGCCGTCATAAAGGAAGAGAGCACCTCTACTAAACTGCGAGTTGTATTCAGTACCTCATTCCCTTTTTGAGGGATTTGTAAAACAAAGCAGTTAAAGCCGCAACCTATATTTACGGCTAAAAATTAACTTGCACCGTTTTCTATTTACTAACTTTTTCGTGTACATAGAACCGTGCCTATATATTCGTGCGCTATCGATATAACCGGTCAGTTAATTTTTAAAGTCAAACGTTCAACATGTCGCTTAGTCCAGGAAATCGTACCTTCATTGGAAGCGATTCAAGCATGCCATACAAACCCAAATGGATCAAGTTGAGAGAAACGGTAAAACTGAGAGTACAAATAAAAGAAAATCATTTGTCGTTTCGAATGCCTCAGTAGGTGGTTGCGCGTTTTGTCGGTGCCCTGATCATAGAATTTACCATTGTCAACGATTTTCCCTTTCTCTAAACCTTCGCCAAAAAGGAGTCAAGAAGCTCTCGATGTGCCTTAATTGTCTAAAGGGTGGTAATCAGATGAGAGACTGCAAATTTGGATCCTGTAGAACTTGTCAACTGAAACACCATACGCTTTTGCATTGTCACCGCACACCTTCTGCTTTAACTTCTATATCAGGCTCAGTCACGCAACCACCTACATTGCAATCAAACACTATAGCTGCAACATCATCTGTCCCTGGTCACGCTCTTACTTCGAGATCTCCATTTGATGCTGTGCTTCTAGACATTGTAGTAATTTTTGTCAAAAATCGTGCTGGTACCTTCGTGACATGTCGGGCGCTTTTGGACTCGGGTTCCCAGCTTCACTTCATTACACTTCATTATTTATCAATTACAACTTCGTAGGACCAAATATTCGGTGGCAGTTTTGGGCATCGGGGATGCCAACCTGTCAACTGAAGGCTATTCGGTCGATGTTGTACTGAAGTCGCGGACTTCAGATTTCTCAACGCACATCACTTCCGTCGTTGTGCAAACAATCACTGACAATCAGTCAGGTTTTTCAGTGGGCATCGCGGACTGGAACGTCCCTTCGAACATCGAACTAGCTGATTCCAATTTCAACATACCTCACCTTATTGACTTGCTTATCGGAGTAGGACTATTTTTCGAAATTCTCTGCGTTGGACAGATACAGTTGACGCCCGGATTTCCAGTTCTTTAAAAAACTCTTCTCAGTTGGGTGATACCAGGTGGTGGTTAACAAACTTCTAAGCTTTCGTCATTTGTGGCCAATCAAAGGTCTTCGAGAGACATCGACTCTGATACCCGATTAGACGATTTGGTACGTCGCTTCTGGGAAGTAAATTACGATTTTGAGCCAACCACTAAAACATGAAGGAAGGAGCTCGACTGCGAGGCGCATTTTCAGCAAAATGTTTCGCGTTTACCTTCAGGAGAGTACTCGGTTCGCTTACCTTTGAAACTCGGCACAGAATCATTAGGCGAATCATACACACAAGGAAAGCGACGATTTGAGAGCCTTGAGCGGAACTTAACTAACGATATCGATTTAAAGCTAAAGTACTCGGCATTAATGAAGGCGTACGTTGAGCTGAATCACATGTCACTGGTCACCGGCGCTGAGGGCCATGAATGCAAATATTTTTTACCACATCACTGCGTCGTCAAGGAAGAAACCTATACAACAAAGCTTAGGGTCGTTTTTGATGCTTTTGCTATCACAACTTCGGGCCTTTCATTAAACGAGATACTAATGGCGGGGCCGGCCATACAACCTAAACTTTTTGATATACTTATTGCAGTGCATTTTGTAGCTCGACGCCCCCGAATCAGACATCATGGTTAATAAGCTGGACATGGTCACGTATGGAACGAAGCCTGCAGCGTCCCAGCTATAAGGACAATGCATCAACTAGCCTCTGATGAGTCCTCGTCTTACCCCTTGGGCTCACAAATTGTCAAACGTGACTTTTATGTAGGTGACTTGATCTCCGGAGGAAACTCAGTTGAAGAAGTACGCAAGATGATGCATCAAATCACCAGTCTCCTTGCTAGTGGAAATTTTCATCTTCGGAAATGGTGCTCCAACAACCCAGATGTTTTCATCACATTTCTGGCGCAGGAAGGGAAACCTTCTTAAATTCGATGACGGTAGCAATATTGCCAAAACGCTGGGATCCCTTTAAAGATAATTTGTTGTTTTCCTTCGTGCGACACCTTGGAGGCACCAGAAATTCTAAACGGAATGCAATGCCAACAATATCTCGTTGTTACGATCCGCTTGGTTTGATCGGCCGAACCCTGACTAGGGCGAAAATTCTGTTACAGCAAATGTGGAGAGACAAGCTCGAATGGGACGAGAGTCTACCGCTCTCACTAGACACAGATTGGTCGGCCTTTTGCAAAAAATTCACAGATGTGCAGTATTTATCATTTCCGCGTTATATATTGCAGCCTGGAGCCCCTCATGAACTACATGCATTTTGCGATGCTAGTCTCGAAGCATTCTGTGTTTGTGTTTATGCGCGTTCAGTCAGAGATGTCAACGCTCAAGTTCATCTTTTTTGTTCAAAGGCCTGTGTTGCCCCTTTGAAGACGCTAACCGTACCTAAACTGAAGCGTTGTGCCTCCGCCGTACTCGCACAATTAATTAATGAAATAACACAGTTAAAGTTTTTCGCGAGTCGTTGTTATTACTGGCCAGATTCATCTGTGGTATTGTCCTGTATACAAGATGAACCGTCAAAATTTCATGTATTTGACGCCAACCGAGTATGTGCCATACAACAGCTTATAGAAGGTATCGGCGGCGTTACGTCCCCACCTCTTTGAGCCCTGCTGACATCTTATCTAGGAAATCCACTCCCCGAGAACTTTCACAATCAAATTTGTGGAAGCATGGACCCCCGTTCCTGCAAGAAAAAGAGTGTAATTGGCCCAAGTCCAGCCGCAGTAAAAATGGCTAAACAACACCTGTACCGCACTCTTGGCTCTGCAATTATTGGTTTCGATGAACTGCGTACATTGGTATGTCAAATCTCTGATGAAATTAACTCTCGACCTCTTGTACCTCATTCAGAAAATCCAGAAGACCTTGATATTTTAACTCCAGGTCATTTTCTTATTGGCGGCCCGCTTACAGCTGTTCCTGAGCCTAACATCACGCTTCTGAACTACAATCGAGTCGGTCACTGGCAGCGTGTCACATACTTCCAACAGCTATTTTGGAAACGATGGAGCGAAGAATACCTCACTCCTCTTCAACGAAGAGCAAAATGGCGCACCCCTCATCCCAATGTGCAAATCAACGATATTGTATGCATTAAAGATGAAAATTCAGCGCCTCTTAAGTGGCCTCTTGCACCGCGTTATCGGAGTCGTTACTGGTGAGGACGGTGTGGCACGAGTAGCTGTTCTGCGTACATCCACTGGCCTTACACGTCGAACTGTTACTAAATTGTGCCTCCTTCCGACTAAGGAATCACTTGAAAGCCGTGAACTTTCAACGCAGGGGGGGGATGTTGGGAGCAGCACCTTATTTACAGAATAAAGTTTAAATATAGGTTAATTGTATAGTTTTAATATCATAATTTAGTATTGTAGTCTAGTTTATAACATTGTAATATTTTTTACTCGTTAAATCTGGTCACCCTAATTCTTGTACTTGTACTTGCATTATATTAATACACATTATCCCATATTTGTCATTTCCTAACGTTCGTATCGACTAACATTCTTATGTACATATATTATATATAAGCTGTGCTAAGCAAACATTTCGAGACATGCATTTGGACATCAGCTGGGACCGGTGAGCTTTGGTAATGGTAAAAAGGACAACAAACACACGATGGCGTAAACCTTAAATCGAAAAATAATAATCGCTGTCGAAAAAGCTTGGTGGCCGAACATTTTCGGTGACCTCGACGTGATTTTCGTGTGTTTTACTTGTGTAAAATAAAAATTATTATTTAATATAAGAATATTTCACAGGAATAGGCCTCAAAGGAATAAGCCTCAATGATGTCCTTCTTCCAAGCCGGTACTCCAAGCTGATATGACTATCCTGATCCTCCGCTGGCGGTTATACAAGTATGTCTTCAATAGCGATATTGAGAAAATGTAGCGTCAGATAATAGCCAGCAATAAACATGCAAAATACCAGCGAATAGTTTTTCGCACTTGCCCGAAAGACCAAATCAATCTATGTGAACTAAAGTTACTGTTACTTTCGGGATAAATTGTGCTCCTTACCTGGTAATAAGGGCATTACTCCAATTAGCTGGCGATGTAGAAAGCACTTATCCAGTAGTACCAAAGCCATTGCAACATCAAGGCCGTAAACCCATTTCCCCGCCGAACAGTTAAAATGTTAACTATGCTGAAACGTTGTTCGACAAGTTTACTTTCTTTCGAAATCTACTTGAAATTCAGAAGGGAAAGGGAAAAGGAGTCAGCCATCGACGGAGTCCATCGAAAGGTAAATCTTCAATTAGATTCAAAATATTATATATATATTATTGTACACCTATTTCAAAATAATTGGATTGGGGGTTCAATAAATACCCGTTTTAGAAATGAAGACACCATTTAAAAAAAATTTTTTTTTTTCAACCTAGTGCCCTTTTAGAAAGATACACTTCTCCCAACGTTCCGAACATTTTTTTAACCCCTTCAAAAAATGGGATTTGTCGAACTCCCCAAAATACGCCACCGTCTTGGCGATGACTTGCTCGTTTGAACTAAATTTTTTTCCCGCGAGCCATTTCTTCATGTTAGGGAACAAGAAAAAGTCGCAGGGAGCCAGATCGGGTGAATATGGGGGGTGCCGTAGCAATTCACGCAGTTTGTCGGCGACAACTCCGGATGAATGTGCTGGTGCGTTATCGTGGTGAAACAGCACTTTCTTCGTCGCGAAATGCGGTCGTGTCTCCTTCATTTTTTTTTTATGAAAGCGATCCAATAACTCACTGTAGTATTGTCCAGTGATCGTTTTTCTTTTTTCCCAAAAATTCATGAGGATGACGCCGTTCGTATCCCAACAACACTAGTAGCAAGCAATAATGCAAATAAAGACAAATGTTACAGTTTTGCACTCACTCTTAATTTTAAAATTTTCCGTTATTTTTCTCGTAATTATATATTTGGTGGATTTTTAATTATTATAAACGTGACCGTGAATAAGACAAAATGTTAAATCGGGAAGTACAACGCCAAATAATTGATTTGCTGAAGAAGGGCGAGTCTATAAGAAAAATAGCTAAAAAATTCGAAGTGAGCCACATGGCTGTGCAAAGGCTGCGGAAAAATGTACCAGACGCTGTTCCCAGTAACAAAGGAGGCCGGCCAAGGAAGATAAGCGACCGCGATGCCCGCCATCTGGCAAATTTGGTAACAAGCAGCAAGGCGGTCACTCCCAAAGAAGCACTAAAGATGCTGGATATTGATGCCAGTCAGTGGACAGCCAGGCGCAGCCTGTCAAAACTGGGGCTAAAGGCAGCGGAGAAGAAAACCAAGCCAATGCTGACAAAAAGACATGTGCGGTTGAGGCGGGATTTTGTTGCGGCTCACCAAAGCTAGACAGTTGAAGATTGGGATCAGGTACGTCTTTATAAATGGATTATAAAAGACCTTTTTTCATAAAATTTCAAAACGATTGCAGGTTATTTGGTCTGATGAAACCAAAATCAATCGATTTCAGTCAGATGGTCGGGCCTGGTATTGGGTTAAAGACCCAAATGCAGTCCAGCCACATCACATCAAGCAGACAGTAAAACATGGTGGTGGCTCCATTATGGTGTGGGGCTGCATTTCCAAAAATGGTGTGGGTCCTTTAGTACGAATATACGGTATAATGCGGAAAGAGGAATACCTGGCCATATTGCAACAAAATCTGCCGGGTGTAGTGGAAAGTATGGGTCTTGCTGCTCAAAAAGTAATTTTTCAGCAAGACAATGACCCTAAGCACACCGCACATGTTGTACGAAATTGGATGCAACGCCAAAAATTTAGTAACTTGAAGTGGCCTCCACAATCACCGGACATGAACCCAATCGAAAATTTATGGAGTCATGTAAAATCGAAGATTGCCGAATATTCAAGTCCGCCCAGTGGAGTTAATGAGCTGTGGGAGCGAACACGCGATGTATGGGATGCTATTCCGACTGACTTTGTCTTGAGGTATACACGAAGTATGCCCAATCGTATCCACGAGCTGAAAAAATCCAAAGGATATTGGACATCTTATTAATATTTATTTTATTTATTGTAAAAAATAAAAAATGGGTTGAGTGCAAAACTGTAACATTTGTCTTTATTTGCATTATTGCTTGCTACTAGTGTTGTTGTTGTTGCATTGACACCAAACCGGTTTGAGAGAGAGAGTACATACATGCCAATAAAGTTATGCAAAAAAAATATTTGATTTGTTAAAACATGTCCAAAAAAAAATGTGTTGAAATAGAAAGTATTACATTTTGTTACAGTTTTGCTCTTCAGTGTAAAATATTAATTGCCGTCCCGGTCGACACACCTATAGCCTCTGTTACGTCGCGCACTTCCGTTAGTCGATCAGCGGGAATCATGTCGTGTACATTTTGAATAATTTCCTCGGTAACCATGTCTGCCAGGCGTTCTGGTCGCTCCTCATCAAGAACGGATATCCATTCTAGCGGAAATCACGAAACACGTCTTACTCGAATAGCTGCCAAAACCAAACTAACCTATCAACCACTCTGAAATTTGTTATGCGGTCGATGCTAGCACCAACTTTCCTCAGGCACGCCCTCTGTCATCAAACGCAGGTACTTAGCTCCACAAGTGTCACCAAAAAAACAGCAAAAACAAAAAGAGCAGTGGAGTCAACAGATACGTAGCGTTCCTATTGCACGCCAATTTTTTTGGTGAAAATAAAAATAAAAAAATCAGTCATTCCGTCTCTTCACAAACAGACAGTGATAACCGGTAAGAAAAATTATAAGTGCGCGTGGCAATTACTTCATCCTCATACCAAAGCACGTTAGTGGGAATTTTCATACCGTCTTCCTTATTCCGTTTTTTTACTTGCATTTTCCTGTTATAAAATTGAATACACAACTACACAGACAACGCTGCATTGTTATAAAATTGATCCCAGCGCATTTTATTATTGGTATACATACTTATATGCCCATAAAATCCGTTCTATCGAAGCAATTTTAACGATACTTTTTTTATTGTATCAACAAAAAATTAAAAAAAAATTCTAATCCAGCTTACGCAGAAGTAAATTAAAAGTGAAAAACTAAAAATAACTACATTCATCCAATTTTGCACATTAAAAATTTTTGGCACAGCAGGCTTTAAATTTACCGTTATGAGAAACAATTGAAATTCTTATTTTGTGCACGCTATATTACGTCATGCATAATTATCATTAGTTGAAGAATTTTTGTTTAAGAGTTCTTCGACGGATCAGTTTGGTTGCATCAATTAAGCAAAAAAAAATTAAGCTTTGTCAAAAATATTAAAGCTCGGTTGAAGCTCTGTAAGACACATTCTGTCCTTCCATAAGGCAGAGGAAATGGGGGATTGTTTCCTTTTTCTCTGGTTGTTTACAACTGTGACAGTATGTATTGTGAGGGATACCCATTTTGGCTGCTTGATCTCCGATGGACAAAAAGCCAGTTATGACTGCCGTTTGTCTCCTGACGTCCCATCGTTTCATGTTTATTAATTGTTTGACGATTGTTTGAGGTGAGCCATAATGTTCTGCTAATTTTGCATTTCGTCTGGTCTTTCCACCTACAATCCGCCATTCGGAGGTATTTTTGGGAAATTATATTGTTGAGTGCACCTTATGGTGTGAATACCGATTCTGTAAAAGCGTTAATCATGAGGGGGATCCTCTTTCCAGTTCATCTGCTTTTCGTTGCCTTCAATGTTCCCATGTCCCGGGGCGCAGATTAAGGTAACTTTATGGTTTTCACTTAAGGTGATGAGGCTTTTCATACTTTGCTCCTTTAGAGGTTGTAGTAGCCGAACCCAGTGCCTGGATTGCAGCTTGGCTAACCGAAAGAATAGCGATATTGCCCTTAAAAAGCAAACCTGCGATTAGTAGCCTACAAGCTTCCCCAATTGCAAGTACTTCCGCCTGGAAGACACTGCAGGCATTAGGGAGACGCACAGATTTTCCGATTTAAAGTCTGTGAGAATATATACCAGTTTCAACACCACAATCCATTTTACTGTCATCTGTACATACTGTAGTGTCGAAATTGTTTAGTGAGAATTCCTATTCCATTCCTCCTTAGATGAAAAGAGAGTGGCAAAATTCCTATTGACAAAATTCCCCATTTTCTTCCAAGCATACGTTTACAGGCATATAAAGCAACTAGCAAACCCGGCCCGCTTCGCTGGGCACACTACAATAGAATAGATATGGTTTAGAACAGAAAAGATATGCTTTCCATATTATTTATTTCTTTATTCTTTAATCAAGCGCTTTGGCATAAACAATATTTTTTGTTTTTCTATTTGTTTTTGAGTAAATAATAGGACTATGAATAAGTTCGTGCGGTTTTACAACAGATGGCGTAACTTGATTATTATTCCATCGATCCACATTTCCAAACATTCATTGGAGAGCTACTGTCGTAAGGCACAAACGTCAGTATAAGTTTTTTATTTGAAGCGTAAACAACAATATTTTTACCACACTTGAAAATGTCGAATTTCGTGCCAAATAATGTGTTTTTGCGGGGAATTCTTCTTCATTATTTTAATATGAAGAAAAAAGCAGCCGAAAGTCATCGTATCTTGGTGGAAGTTTATGGTGAGCATGCTCTATCTGAGCGAACGTGCCAGAAGTGGTTTGCACGCTTTAAAAGTGGTGATTTTGGCTTGGAAGACGAAGAACGCGAGGGTGCGCCGCCAAAGTTCATGGATACCGAATTGGAGGAATTGCTCGATCAAGATCCGGCTCAAACGCAAGAAGAGGTTGCAAAAACTTTGGGAGTTGATCAATCAACCATTTCCAAACGTTTAAAAGCCATGGGAATGATCCGAAAGGTAGGCCATTGGGTGCCGTATGAATTGAAGCCAAGAGACGTTGAACGCCGTTTTATGGCATGCGAACAACTGCTTCAACGGCACAAAAGAAAGGGTTTTTTGCATCGAATTGTGACTGGCGATGAAAAGTGGGTCCATTACGACAATCCAAAACGTCGGGCAACGTATGGATACCCTGGCCATGCTTCAACATCGACGTCGGCGCAGAATATTCATGGCCTGAAGGTTATGCTGTGTATCTGGTGGGACCAGCTGGGTGTTGTGTATTATGAGCTACTGAAACCGAATGAAACGATTACGGGGGATGTCTACCGACGACAATTGATGCGTTTGAGCCGAGCACTGCGAGAAAAACGGCCGCAATACGCCGATAGACACGACAAAGTTATTTTGCAACATGACAATGCTCGGCCACATGTTGCACAAGTGGTCAAAACATACTTAGAAACGCTCAAATGGGATGTCCTACCCCACCCGCCGTATAGTCCAGACCTTGCGCCATCCGATTACTATCTCTTCCGATCGATGCAACATGGCCTGGCTGACCAGCACTTCCGTAATTACGATGAAGTCAAAAAATGGATCGATTCGTGGATTGCGGCAAAACCGACCGAATTTTTCACAAAGGGAATCCGTGAATTGCCAGAAAGATGGGAAAAAGTAGTAGTAAGCGATGGACAATATTTTGAATATTAAATTTGTAACCATTTTACGTCAATAAAGTTTCAAATTTCGAAAAAAAACCGCACGAACTTATTCATAGTCCTATTATATAATGTTGTTGGCCTCCCAACACGTGAACAGCCAACGTATAGTTGACCATGGGTGAATACTGGCTCTTCTAAATTCATCCCGCATATTTCTAAAGTTTGCCCTTGTGATTTATTGATAGTTATTGCAAATGCTAAACGAATGGGCAGTTGCAAACGCTTGAATTCAAATGGCAATTCCGGTGGAATCATTCGAATTCTTGGTATTGAACGTCTTCATTCTTGAATTTGCCAATTAAAATAGTTGCTTGGATAACATTATTCATCAATCGTTTGACTACTTCATTTTGTTCTTGACGTTCTTCTGATGTCGCGTTATTCCGGGCATTTCTCATGCGCCTATTATTATTTGTCGAACGACCAATATGATTACGTGATTGTCTTGGCATTTGTACTGTAATAAACATGATTGTAATTATAGTATTCTGAGATTTTAAAACCTGTTTTTTTTCACTTTTGTGGATTATATTTTCGATGCATATGTTTTTAGAAGCCCAGGTCCACATGGTCAGGATTATTTTATTTTGTTGTGATTTTCTTAAATCATCTCTTTTCTTCTGAAAATTGTTAATTTGTTCATCCAAGTTACGCATTTTTCGTGCTCTTCTTTGGCATCTTTTAACAATTTCTTTTGTTTTTTCATTTTTTTTTACCATTTTTTTCACTCATGGTGTATCGTAGCTTATCGCATATGAACCGAAAAAATAGATCCGCAAAACATAATTTCATTTGAACATTCGGATTTCACATTAAATTCTCAAATTTCGTAAGAAATTATTCACTGTTCCGAAATCCACTCCAAAAAAATTTACAAAAAATGTTTACACTTTGCATTTACGTCTTCTCCTTATGGCGTCCAAATCAGAAAGAAATATTGACACATTGTAACTCACACTGTCAATTTGACAGTTCAGTTCCGCCCCAAGCGTTAAAAAAGTAAACGACATTATGGCTGTTTCGAAATAACGCTGTACGCGCTGCCGATGTTCCGAATTACAACCAAACTTTACGAAACCCATTTTCAATACTTACTTAAAAATGTGTGTAAGTTTGGTTTAATTCGGTGCAAAGACACGGCGGGTCCCCGTTTTGGTATATATTTCGAGACCCTAGTCATCAATAGGTATGAAAATTACCCCGTATTAAAGCACTTATCAACAGCTTTCATTTGATACCCATATTATACATACACAACCAAAGGTTACCCGGGTCCACGTTTTGACCTATATCTCGAGACCCCAGTCACGGAGCGGCATGAAAAATACTCTGTACTAAAGCATTCAGTAGGATGGTTCCATGTGTGGAAGTCCACGCAAGTGGGGAAAGTTACTGATCGCCATTCACTTGGGAATGGCCAGGACGATTCTTCTGCATATGGTTCAAGCAGCTCACAACGGCCGGCATTAGCCCACGTACCCTCTGGGTCGCTTCCGAACACCCGTTCGGGAGTGAGCTAACGTGAGAAGGCGAAACATTCCAGGATAGCTGGCTGTGCGTTGGGTTTGGGACCCGCCACTTAAAACTCCCCCCCTAATGAAAAGTTTAAAAAAGCCTCGGATGAGACCTCCCTAAACTGATGACGACCACTGCAAACGAAATAAGGATTACGATTTGAGGGCATGCACCTGGAATGTCCGGTCCGGGAAGGTGCCTCGGCCCGGGTGATTGATGTCCTCGTGAGAGTAAAGGCTGACATCACTGCCATTCAAGAGATGCGATGGACGGGACAAGGCAAGAAAAGCGTAGGACCTTGTGACGTCTACTACAGCTGCCATGTAAATTCGGTGTTGGATTTGCTGTGATGCAACAATCCGCAACAAAGCCCGTTTTTTTAACATATCGGTAATTTGCGCCCACGACCCGACGGAAGAGAAGGACGATGCGACCAAAGATTCCTTCTATGAGCGCTTGGAACGTTCCTATGAGCGCTGCCCCCGCCACGACATAAAAATCGTGCTTGGCGACTTCAACGCCAGGGTGGGCAAGGAGGGAATTTTTGGTCCCACAGTCGGAAAATTCATCCTGCACAACGAAACATCCGGTAACGGACAGCGGCTGATCGACTTCGCCGGGGCCCGAAATATGGTATACTGTGGCACCAGATTCCAGCATAAGAAGATTCACCAAGCCACCTGGCTGTCTCCTGATCGAAAAACACGAAACCAGATCGATCATGTTGTGATAGATGGAAGACACGCTTCTAGTGTATTAGATGTACGTACGATCCGAGGACCCAATATCGACTCGGATCACTACCTTGTTGCAGCCAAACTGCGCCCACGCCTCTGTGCAGCGAAAAACGTGCATCTACCTACGCAAAGAGTGTTCAACATCGAAAAGCTGCAATCACAACAGACAGCCAGAAGATTCGCCACTCGACTCTCACACCTGCTCTCAGAGAGCACTGCCCAACAAACCGGCATTCACGAACAATGGAGCAACATTTCTCGTTCTCCACGTACCGCCGCCGAAGAAGAAATCGGATTCCGGCGAGCCCGAAAAAACCATTGGTACGACGAGGAATGTCATACTGCCGCAGAAAGAAAGGATGCCGCCTATAGAGCCACGCTACGATCGGGCGCAACGTGAGCCATGTGCGATCGCTACAGAGAGCTAAGAAAGGAAGAGAGACGTATTATCCGACAGAAGAAACGAGAGGCCGAAATACGTGAATAAGAGGAGCTTGAGATGCTGGCCAATAGGAACAACGCCCAAAAATTCTACCAGAAAGTTCGGCGCCTTACAGAAGGTTTTAAGACCGGGGCGTTTTCCTGTAAGAACAAAGTCGGCGAACTGGGGACTGACGTACAGAGCAATCTTAAATTATGGAGGGAACACTTCTCGAATCTGTTAAACAGTGACAGCTGCGCATGTCACCGAGAATGTGAAGATCCCGATACCAGAATCGTTGCCGACGGAATTGACGTTCCGCTACCCGATCATGACGAGGTGAGAATAGCGATAACGCGGTTAAAGAACAACAAAGCCGCGGGCGCCGACGGACTGCCGGCTGAGCTATTCAAACATGGCGGTGAGGAGCTGGTAAGGTGCATGCATCAGCTCCTATGCAAAATATGGTCGGATGAAAACATGCCAGCCGATTGGAATTTAAGTGTGCTCTGCCCAATCCATAAGAAGGGCGATCCTGCAATTTGTGCCAATTACCGCGGGATTAGTCTTCTAAATATCGCCTATAAGGTCTTAGCGAGGCTCTCCGAGCCGTTTGATACCAAACGAGGTTTCAGACAAGGTGACTCGCTGTCGTGTGACTTCTTTAACCTGATGTTGGAGAGCATCGTACGAGCCGCAGAACTTAATCGCTCAGGCACAATTTTTCATAAGAGCGTACAATTGCTGGCGTATGCCGATGATATCGACATCATCGGCCTTAACAACCGCGCTGTTAGTTCTGCCTTCTCCAAGTAGTACCTCCTCTCTTCAAACAAACAGTCGGCGCACTCGCGTATCGGCACTCACGTCACTGTTGACAGTTACAATATAATTTCGAGGTTGTAAAAGACTTCGTCTATTTAGGAACCAGCATTAACACCGATAACATTGTCAGCCTTGAAATCCAACGTAGAATCTCTCTTGCCAACATCTGCTACTTTGGACTAAGTAGGCAACTGAGCAGTAAAGTCCTCTCTAGACGAACAAAACTAACACTCTACAAGACTCTCATCATGCCCGTCCTAACGTATGCCGCAGATGCTTGGACGATGACAACATCCGATGAAGCGACGCTTGGAGTGTTCGAGAGAAAGATTCTGCGTAAGATTTTTGGACCTTTGCACGTTGGCAGCGGCGAATATCGCAGACGATGGAACGATGAGCTGTATGAGCTTCAGGACGACATAGACATAGCGCAGCGAGTAAAGATCCAGCGGCTACGTTGGCTGGGTCATGTCGTCCGAATGGATACAAACGCTCCGGCTTTGAAAGTATTCGATGCGGTACCAGCTGGTGGTAGTAGAGGAAGAGGAAGGCCTCCTCTGCGTTGGAAAGATCAGGTGGAGAAGGACTTGGCTTCACTTGGTGTGTCCAACTGGCGCCGGTTATCACGCGAAAGAAACGACTGGCGCGCTTTGTTAAACTCGGCCAAAATCGCGTAAGCGGTTATAGCGCCAATTAAGAAGAAGAATAATCATTTACCAACAGCTTCCATTTGATATCCATATTGTACAAACACGTCCCAGGGTTACCCGGGTCCACGTTTTGGCCTATATCGCGAGACCCTAGTCACGGAACGGTATGAAAAATACTCTATACTATAGAAATCATCAACAGCTTCCATTTGCTACCCATATTGTACGAACACATCCTAGGGTTACCCGGGCCCACGTTTTGGCCTATTTCTCGAGACCCTGGTATCCGATTCTGAAAATTTCAAAACACAAACCTTCTCCACATGTGTCTCTTGAATGTGGCAAAGTGTGGTTAAAATCGGTTGAGCCATTCTCCGTAAAGTTCATCACAACGCGAAAAACGGTTGAATTTGTATATATAATATATAGATGATGTGGATTATATTGGCTCCGTCTGATATTTCCCCTCCCTCTTTCGTGGACGCTACACCCCGGAAAATGCGTCTTTAGCAGAAGTTCTCACGATTCTTCTGTCGTATCAGTCCAAGTACCATCAGGCTTCTTGGGTCAAGAATGATCTTTAGAAAGAACATGGCTAGGCCTAGCAGAATCCCTGGTGGATACGATTGACGAACAAAATTTAGTCCAGCTCTCGTTCTTGGCGGCCTTACTTGCCTTCTTGCACTGTCTCCGAGTATCTCTATACAATTCCCAATTTCCTGTCGAGTGGCTGAGGTTAAACGTTGCAACGTTGATCTAGATTTTTTCCTTAGTTTTAAGAGCTCACTGCTGCTGCAAGGAAGGTGAGTTTTTTTGCTAAATTTTATAGAGCAGGACGTTTTGTAGGCCCAATTAAATGCCTTCTCCAGTGTTGTGACCCTACTCTCAAGGCTTTCGGGGAATCTCTCCTATCCTTTTATTTACTACCTTTCTGAACCTGTTCCAGTTGGTTCTTAGTGGATTTTTATACGGTAAGGGCGGATCAATATTAAGATCCAGATCGTAGAAAAACCAGCTGTAATCCGAAAAAGACCTTTTATTGGAGACCCTCCAATTGTCTAACCTTACTGAGCTGTTTTCAGACATTAAAGTAAGATCGATCACTTCCTCCCATCCCCTGAAGTACTCCATACTGGGAAAGGTGGAATTGGAAGTATTACCCCTGTTTAATACCGACAAGTTAGTGTTAATTATGAAATCATAAGGAGACCCACTTCGGTCGTTGGTTTCGGAGCTTCCCCATAAGGCGTGCCCCGCAGTGGCGTCGCATCGGAGAAGCAGGGTTTCGTTTGAGTTTTCCTGCACAAGTTTACGGGCCTCCTCAGGCGGTGCTGGTCTATCTATCTAACTGAAGAAGGGTGGTGGTAGTATAATGGTGGCTTCACTTGGGGGCATGTGGGTCCTTTAGTAAAAATAGATGGTATAATGAAAAAGAAATATTACCTTCATATTTTAAAAACGAATTTGCCAGAGTTCGTCGAGCTGAGTGCATATTCTAAGGTTGAGGTCTTGTTTCAGCAAGATGGAGATCCCAAACACATACCAAAAATCGTGCAATAGTGGTTATCTCGTGGTTAAATCGCATTAAAAGTGTGCGAAAAAATAAGGGGCTATGGACAAAATACTAAAAAGAATATATTTTATTGAATTTTTACGTGCAAAATTGGAAGAATGTAGTTATGTTTAGTTTTTCGTTTTTAATTTATTCTGCGTCAGCTGGAAAAGAATTTTTTTTAATTTTTTGTTGATGAAATAAAAACTTAATAAAAAAAAACGTTTCGTTTAAATTGATTGGATAGCACAGATTTTTTGATAAGTTGGCTCATGGATTTTTTATAAAAAGGAAAAACGATCACTGGACAATATTACAGTGAGTTATTGGACCACTTTCACAAGAAATTGAAGGAGTCCCGGCCGCACCTGCACAATCATCGGCCAAACTGCATGAATTGCGCTATGAATTGCTACCGCACCCCCATATTCACCCGATCTGGCTCCCTGCGACTTTTTCTTGATCCCTAACATGCAGAAATTGCTCGCGGGAAAAAAATTTAGTTCAAACGAAGAAGTCATCGCTGAGACAGAAGCTTATTTTGGAGAGTTCGACAAATCCAATTTTTTGGAGGGGTTGAAAAATTACCGGAGCGTTGGGAGAAGTGTAAAATTTTTTGAAAAAATTGTGTCTTAATTTCTATCAAGGGTACTTATTGAACCCCCTCGTAGTTCATGGGAAGCGCAGTGTTAGCAATAAGTGAATAAAATATAAGCTTTTAAGACAATAAACGATAGGAATATGAAATATTTGTATTCATTCTAAGCTTGAAAGCCGAATTAAATGGAAAATTAATTTTGTAAATAATAGCAGAGCACCAATGAGACACTTCAAGGTATAAAAGCCCCTAGAAGAGTGGTCGTAAATAAAGGCTTGCGCAGACCATAACGAAAACAGATTTTTTTTATAACTTGATTCAACTCTGCGAATCTGAACTCCACACCCCAGAGAATAAGGACACACAATATGAAATATAGCTGAACACAAACAAAATATTACTAAATACTTCAGAGTTCACTTATTATCCTCAAAGAGGATCTATTATTTTCTGCTAGATTTGTGAAGCCATCCGACACAGTGCAGGATACCTCGCACAATGTTCGCTGGAATCCGCGACTCCTTTAAACGTAGGCCGGAATTCACCACTCAAAGAGTCAACTGGTTATCATGTTTTGCGATCTTGCAATAGTCGCCAAAAAAGTCCTGGTACGCCCTATTTGGGTGCAGGTTGTCATTCACATGGGAACACGGCAATTATTCTTGACTTTAGGGATACTTTCCAGAGGATACATAAGAACACACTCGAGATTGCTATAGGTCCAAAATCATGCTGTGAAGCAAGTTGTGTCTTAGTAGATTGCCTTCAATCTGATTGTTGACGACCAAAAATGATAACACAGTCCCTCTTCGACCAAATATTTAACTACCTATAATACACGTTAAACGCCGTACACATAAGAACACGGTAAAAGATTCACAAAATATACTTACGATTACTTTCTGGTTCTTTTGCGGGAAATCGTCAAAGCGTTAGAACGGACCATTAATTAAGAAAACATTTTGATATACAAAAACCGTGTGTCAAGCTAAAAACTATCTATTAAAAAATGGACGAAATAAATTACAAAGCACAATTAACCGGTATCGAGAATAATGGGATGGCTCGAGAATTGCGGATAGTCAGAATATGTTATAGTCAAATAGCGCCGTTCTATAGTAGATCAGAATTTAGATAGGACAAATGAACAGTGGGGTAATGTTGAGCGGGCAAAGATACGTTCTGATAGATCAACTTCAACTATAAAAACAGGATTGTTAGAACATCTTACGGAATTCAGTAGACTCCCAGATTGTGTAATGGAGTTGCAAGCCCCTCACAATATATTTCCTGAATGCACAATGCGGAGGGAATCTCATTCGACTATGAAGCGGTCATATACCGCGCTATTCTCCAGCACATTGGGCGAAAAATCGCGGCGGGGCAGAAATTAAAAGTGTATTATTATTCCTCCATTATGCATAGAAGAGGAACATTCGAACGCTAGAACATCAGTTGGCTCAGAGATCGTCAGAACTTGGCGAATTTTATACTAAAATTAATCACCAGATGTCGCTGATAGTAAAGTGTGATGACTGACTCACAAGAGACAGTTCCGATCCTTGTAGAAACGAATAGAAATAACATAGCGCTCTGGACGTGTGCAGTATTTGATCGGGTCTTGCAGTTTGAATTTGGAATGCTTATTATGCAAATACCCAGAACATTGCCTGAAGCTTACTTAGCTTGCCATTCTAAATCTGACCTTAGGGGACAGTAACTCACTATACAGAGTTATCCTTACAACAAACACAAGGACCGCAGAAACCACAGACTTAAATCTCCAGGCAGACCTACGGTACCGAAACCAGCCGTGAAAATGGCAGAAGACGGTAGCATCCAAACTTGACAGGTAAACTACTTGAATCGACCCGTCTGTTGGGATAAAACCAGATCCCTCTGAAGCCTAACGTAGAGAAAACCGCATTTTTCATTAATGGAAAATATGAATTTACAACATTATCATTTGGCCTAAATTATTCGCCATCAATATTTCGGCGCACATTAGATAATAAATGGAGGAAACACATTGCCAAATGTTGCTATTTGTATAAACGAAATAATTATTTTCAGTAAAATTTTTTATATATAGATGAAAAGTTCAATTGAATAATTCTATGTAAAACTTGCTGACGTCTCTTTAAGAGACAAAAAACCAATCTGAGAACGAAATTTTTGTTTCCAAAACAACTGTTAACGAAGTCATCCCGTAATATCAATATTCAAAAACTTTAACTTTAACTTATCTTTGTTGTAAATTATGTATAAGTAACTGTAGGAGATTATGTACTTATGAAACTGTGTCATTGGACCTACCTTGTAGTTTCATATTTGCTATTCTATAATCTTATATATTTTGCTATTTACTAAGCTGAGCTCGCGTTTTTTATTAAACATTTGGTTCGTCCTATGAGGACCTAATAAATTCACTATAACGTCAGCTTAATTTGCACGATTACGTAGGACTGAGGCTTCGCGTTGGATTACGCCTGCTTTCACAGATACTTGCGGATAACTTTTTGGACATTGGAACATGTCCGAAATAAATCTACGTAAGTTCCGTCCATGCGCCCGCTATTTTGCGGACGTATGAGCAAACCAAGGAGGCGGTGGCTGGTGAACTCAATGTCACTCAGGTTGATCTGTGCTTAAAATCTGCTGCTGTCCATTTTGATCGGATGCTTACAAATCATGAGGCGTTAGATGGAGGATGAGTAGTGCATTCGGAGTGGTGGGACTCTACTGAAGCTACCTGCATGGGCTTGTGCGCAATGCATTCAGTCAACACTTGGCACAAAGCTTCGCTCATGGAATTAGAATTGGAGCTTCTTTGTATATAAGTTAACAAATAACACTTAATATAGGATATTTCATAAGTTTATAATCAACCCTCGCTATCGCGTGCTTCATAAGTTAAGAAACAGCCCTCGCAATTGCGACATTACATAAGTTGTATCAGCGCGCTGTAGCTGCAATGGTCAGCGACGGTAACCGGACACTTTTGTTTTGCTGCAAGAGTTTCCGTTATCGCCAAAGATTTTGCTGAGTCGGCTTGCCGACCATGACATTGTGGCGTGATGCGAGTTTTGGCTTAGCTTAAGTGAAATATTCTATGTATTAAGAAATTAGTTTAGAATACAGCGCTCTTCCAATAAGTCGCTTAAATAAATATTCACTCCGGCACTTGGCCGTTAAATAATTTGTTTTATTGTCTGAGCCCGAGGCCAGCAATAAGAGGCACAGTTCGCCTCTCAACCTAATCTTCACCCGCAACAGGACTGGAGAATACTAATTGGCGCCCAACTAGTGGTCGGACTCCACAACCAATAACAACTAAAACAGCAGCACAGGAGTTGCAACAACCAACAGCAATTAAGACAGCAGCGCGGAAGCTGCGAGTGACCAACCTTATAAAGAAATTTTTTTTGTGTTAGTTGAATCATGTAAGTGGATACTCTAGCCAAAATTTTTCTTCAAATACAAAAGTTTTAATTTTTTATAAAAATTAGTTAGTACTTGTGAGTATTTTATATTGCAACAGATCATAATTAATAACAATAATCAGAACCAGGTTTCTGAAACACGTGAGAGTGACTGCTTTGAGAATTTTAGTTGAAACAATGTATCATCCAGATCGTTAATAAAATTACTTTGTGTTACTTTCTATGTGTCTAAAATTGTGCTATAACAATACATACAGTTCTCGTGGTTCAGAGCTACGACGTAATTCGATCCATCTTTTGACGGCCCGTTTTACTTTTCGCGGCCACTGGCCTGCGCATGTCACAGTTCAGCCAATATAGAAAACCTCGCAAGCAGTCTAGCGACTCAGATTCCGACTGTGACATTCGCATCAGAGTCCCGGCTACAAGACTTCTCCCTGCAGTTAACCCACCATTAGGTAAAATGGATCCAGATCAGCTTAGGGAAATAATAAGGTCGGCTGTCAGCAATGCTTTAGCTGAACAGGCCGCTACAAACGAGCAGAGGGAGCGAGCATTGACTCAAAAAATTAATGAGTTGGCTCAACAAATAGCAGCAGCAAACGTTGCCGCCCCACAAGTAGTAGCATATGCTGCTATAGGAATTAGAAACGACATTCGCTGTGACGTGCCGCTAGATGCCGTCAAATGTTTACCTGAGTTTGCAGGAGTACAGGAAGCTTATGTATCTTGGAGGCAGGCAGCATTAGCCGCTTACGAGATCTTCAGACCACATAATGGCAGTTCTCGTCATTACCAGGCTGCTATCATTATAAGAAGCAAGATCAGGGGCCCCGCAGACGCGGTGCTGGCCTCATTTGGTACTGTATTGAATTTTGATGCGATAATAAATCGCCTAGATTTCACATACAGTGACAAGAGACCAATTCATGTCATTGAACAGGAATTAGGTACCTTGAGGCAAGGTGGCCTGTCCCTGCTTCAATATTACGATGAGGTAGAGAAGAAACTCACTCTTCTCACTAACAAAGTTAACATGTCATATGAGCCGGCTTTAGCAAAGGGCCTATGTGAAAATTCCGCGACGATGCGCTGCGCGTGTTCATATCGGGTCTCAAGCGCAGTCTTACAGATGTGCTCTTTGCAGCAAAGCCCAGAGACTTGCCTTCAGCGCTAGCTCTCGCGCAAGAAGTTGAGTCAAATCATGAAAGGTACACATTCGCGGCTAATTTCGCAAGAAGTCTAGAGGACAAAGAGCGCAAGCCGCATGCAAAAGCGCAGGGTCACCAACAGGAGAGGCATTCGCAACAAGCCGAAACACAAGCTAGCGGTACCGAGAATCCACACTTTAGCAAGCAAAGCAAGGCCCCAGTGCAGACTGACCAACGAAGCAGCAGGCAGCACAATAATAATGGCGCACCGGTGCCCATGGAGGTCGATCCTTCCTTCTCAAGGGTTTTGCAGCCCACTCAGGCTCCTGCTTACGCGAATAGGAAGCACCCCGCATCCGACCGCACAGGCGGTCAGAGAAATCAGCAAAGATTGAATCACGTCACGCAAGACGCGGGACAGGGAGCAGAGGCGTACGCTGATGCCGCCTCTAGCGCAGCGGCACAAATCAATGACGATGCTAGTTACGACTCTGATGCCCTCAATTTTTTAGGAGTAAATCCTCAGACGATGCTCAGAGCTAGGGAGAACGCAAATCGGCAGAATAGGGTCTTCGACGTTGGTGACAAAGTTTTGGTCAAGTTCAACCGACGACTCGGAAACAAACTCACACCTTTATGTGGTGAGAAGGCCGTGGAAGCAGACCTGGGGACCGAGGTCCTCATTAGAGGGAGGGTGGTCCACAAGGACAACCTAAGGTGACTCCCTTGTTTTTTTTTACACCTTTTTATAAGCCACTAGGCAAACTCGTATAAGTTAGATATAGTTGTTCAACTTACTTTTAGCCACTTGGCATAGTTTTTATAAAACTTTCTTGGTGGTGGGCCTTAAAAAGAAAAACAAAAAAAATTGCTAAAAAAGAAGAAAACAACCTCATTTCACAGGTTTGGATCCATATTACTCCTTTCCTTATCCCTGGCTTCGGCACATGTCATCGACTACTCGCGTGCCAGGTACATTCCCATCGTCGACGGCGAAATCTTGGTATGGGAGAAATACGCCTATGTCAGGCACTCGGAAAACCTCTCAGAGTACGCGCGAATGGTGGAATAAACAGTCAAATTAATTGACATGTTCCCGCTATCCCACATGAAAAAACTTCTAAGTGTGGACACGGCACATCTACAAGACCTATTGGAGGCGTTTGGCACACACCATAGAGTCGCCAGGAGCTTAGATTTCCTAGGATCCATACTGAAGGTTGTGGCGGGTACACCCGATGCCGATGATTTAGAGCAGACTAGGTTTACTGAAATGCAATTAATAAATGCCAATAATAGACAAATAGAAATAAACACTAGAGTTCAGGACCAGCTTAACCAGTTAACAATCACTGTCAACAAAATTCTCAAGATAGCCAAAAACTCACAAGTTGACACTAGCCAGTTATTTGAAACACTACTGTCTAGAAACAGAATGCTAATGATGGAGTTGCAAAATTTAATGCTTGCTATTACTCTTGCAAAGGCTAACATTGTTAGCCCAAACATTTTGGACCACTCAGATTTGAAATCAATTTGGCTAGAGGAACCCACCAACACTCCCATAGGAGATCTTATGTCCGTTGCGTCCGTAAAAGTTCTTCAATCCATTAACACCATACACTTTATAATTAAATTCCCCAAGATTAAAAGAGCTTGCAGAAAGATCACGATTTATCCTGTCGTCCACAAGAACTTCATAGTGCGATTGCTTGACAACGTCATGGCCGAATGCGATGGAGAAACCCACACACTGCAGAGTTGCGCCGCTTCACCTGGAGCCACATTTTGTCGTCTGGCTTTGAAAAGTTCATGTGCCAAAGAGCTCCATGCAGGTGGCACGGCACACTGCGAGATCCAGCCGAGCAACCTGGAAATAATCACCCATGTAGATGACGGAATCATCATGCTCAACGACGGGTCCGCAAGGATTCAGGTGGACAACGGCACTGAGATCCAGGTACAAGGCACGCATCTCATCACGTTCGGAGACCGAGTCGCAATTAACGGGACTCTGTTTTACAATCACAACAACGTACACAATAGAGTCCCGGGTATTGACAATTCTCCCTTGCTGAACATCACTGCCACCCAAGATGTCCTCAGCCTCCCTTACCTTCATCGTTTGAATGAACGTAATCTGGAGGTGATACAGCAATTCGAGGAAAACGCCGGAACTGATCAAGCTTATCGTGTGGCATTCATCATTGGAGCCATATGCTGTGCTTTAATCTGCATTGGCCTCACTCTTTGTCGAATCATCGGTGCAAAGAAGTCTGCAAAGCAGTTACGAGAAGTCGTCGCCGGGATTGGGTCGGCCGAGGACGGCCTTATACTTGAAGGGGGAGTAGTTAACAAATAACACTTAATATAGGATATTTCATAAGTTTATAATCAACCCTCGCTATCGCGTGCTTCATAAGTTAAGAAACAGCCCTCGCAATTGCGACATTACATAAGTTGTATCAGCGCGCTATAGCTGCAATGGTCAGCGACGGTAACCGGACACTTTTGTTTTGCTGCATGAGTTTCCGTTATCGCCAAAGATTTTGCTGAGTCGACTTGCCGACCATGACATTGTGGCGTGATGCGAGTTTTTGCTTAGCTTAAGTGAAATATTCTATGTATTAAGAAATTAGTTTAGAATACAGCGCTCTTCCAATAAGTCGCTTAAATAAATATTCACTCCGGCACTTGGCCGTTAAATAATTTGTTTTATTGTCTGAGCCCGAGGCCAGCAATAAGAGGCACAGTTCGCCTCTCAACCTAATCTTCACCCGCAACAGGACTGGAGAATACTAATTTATACATACCATCATTTGACTGGTCTGCCTAAAAATGGCCTTCATTCAAGGATGTATTTGATATTTTGGTTAATCATTTAAGCTGGAAAAAATACGCTAGGCAGGTAAGGCAGTCTGTTCCGTTGGTAGGAAGTCACAGACTGAAGGTACGTCCAGGGCGTTATTAGATGTCGTTGATGTGATAAATTAGTCCTTGCGAGCGTTAGAGGTAATAAAGTTACGTATTGACAGGTGGGATGCATTTACCGTCCTCAAACTCTCTACTCGCACACAACGAGAATGGTGCATGAATTGCTCTCCCACCAGCTATCAATTTTAAATGATTTCCTAGCGTTTTAAGAAAAATGAGCGCACATTTTTTCGACAGAATTTTTCCAGGTAGCAGATCATCACGAAGCATTCTTCGTCAAAATAGTAGAAATCACGCCGCTTTTCACTACAATTTATAATGTGAGCTGTCAACACTGTGGAGCACCACACAAGATTATGCGTTCTCCGTCGATTGTAGCGTTGAAACCAGAGCAGTGTTTTGAAGCTCAAAAGCGATAGCACTTATGCTTTAACTGTGGCCACAGAAATCATCCCATTTTTCACCGCCACAAATCACAATAAACCATTTCATCCAACGAGGTAAATTCTGCTGTGGCATTATGGCGAGCGAGCAATACATCATTACTAGCATCGAAAAGACAAGCCAAACTTTTCTACTAACTACAGCACGGTCCCACGTCTTCGGCAAAGATCACAAGATGCTGAAATCCCGTGTATTATTAGATCCTGGATCTGAAGTAAGTCTGATTGCAGAGGGATTAGCTAATAGTTTATGTCTTTATAGGAGCAAATGTGAGTTCATAGAAGAGGGATTGGAGAACTCCACGCTTATTTTGCGACTCTGGTTTACACTGTGAAATAGGTACATTTTTATTTATATATTATATTTATAATGCTGATAAAAAAGTTTTAAAATAGTCTGATGACACCAATTAGTGCAACACCATGTACCAAAGAAGGAAGTAGCCCTTTTTATCATGCACCAAAAATAGGTCTCTTAGTCAACGCTTACTTGGTTTACATAACTATTTGAATTGGGCTAGAGTGCCGTTCGATTAATTTATAAGTCTGATGAATCTGAATAATGTGTTGGCCCATCTTCTATTCAAGATATAGGTATTAATCATTGCGAAAAGACAACGACTGCAAGTTGCCGAAATGCGTTTACTAGTAATACTCAAACCTAATTTGTAAAAGCTCAACTTTTTTAATTTTACATTCCTATATATACTTATACTATGTATTATCTATATACATAAAAGAGAGTCTCGTGTTAGTTACACTATTTATAACTCAAGAACGGCTGAACCGATTTGGCTGAAAATTGGTGGGGAGGTAGCTTACAACAAGGAGATGTACATAAGTTACTTTTTCTTCCGTTCGACCGCGTTTCCGTGTGACAAGTCACTATAAAACGCGGTATAACAAAAACACATCTGATATGGAATGGAAAAACGCAAATGACAGCTAAACGTAATTTTGTCTATGGTTATGTATGGTTGCAAATTTCACAATTATAACACATGGAATAACAAAACGCAAATAACAGCTAAACGTAATTTTGTTTGTGGTTGAGAATGGTTGAAAATTTGATAATTATAAATATAATTCATGGCTTCGAATGATATTCAACGTGTTAAAACATCTCCAGCGACAACATTGACTAGTTTTTTTGCGATCTGCCAAAGCGATCCGTTTGCACGAACTTTGCTTTACTCGGAGATGCCACGCTATTACACTTGGAATGCTTCATCGAAGAATTTTGAACGACGCAAGCGAAGCGATGCGGTTCCTGGTTATCCCGATGCAGGTTCTACTGATGCTCTTGGTCGTATGTATACAGTTCATCCAAAAAATGAGGAAAGCTTCTATTTGTGGTTGTTGCTGCATTTGCGTCACTACGGACTGTTAATGGTACAAATTCGTGTCAGCTCCATTAATCCCGATCTTGAGATGGATGAGGAAGTACATAATCGGGCTTTACTTTTGATCGAAGATATGTATTACCGCATGTCCAGTAGTTCATTAGTCAGGTTAGAAATACCAGCTCCAAATCGGGGAATGAATGACGTAAGGAAGTTAAGATTTGAGATGTTTTGGAGGCGCAATGATTTTACTGTTTAGTGATCTCCGCCAAACACCGCCAGTAATTCCAAGATCAACGGCTGCCGGCCAAATAAACGCTTGCCTAAAATCATCGAATCTATGGCGCTATGTGAAGAAACTTCAGCTGGCAACAAACCTGAGAGTTGCATTGCTTAATGATACACTAGCTGAATATTTTTTTGAGCAATTCCTGACTATCTGTAATGGTCGAGTACTTGTCGTCGAACGGATTGATTTCAATTTCTCAAAATTTCTGTAACTTTGTCTCATCGAAAGACTAGTTCGTCAATAAAGTATTCCCAAACATCGTTACTAACTAAAAACATAATGAATGGTTGAGCGAGCGAGCAATTTTAGCGGAGAGGAATAAAGATGTAGATGACCTAAACTACAAAATTCAGAATGAGATCATTGGATCAATGTATTCTATTGACTGTGTAACAAATGAAGATGAAGCCACCAATTATAAAATTGAATTTTTAAACTCCTGCCTTGCTTACCACCGCACGAATAAAACCATTAACCAAAAAATAGAAAATAAAAACAATAAAACAAACAAATAAAAAATGTCGTGTATCACAAGGTGCTTAACTGAAGAGTGCAACCTATGCACCAAAACACATAGGCAATAAATAATCATTAAAATACTTTAGTTTTTTATTTATATTTATTCTAATAAAACCCAAATCAAAGTTCGCCGGGTCAGCTAATGTAGTATGGGTTATTCAATAGGTGCGCTTCAACTTTTTTCCGATAGGGAGGGCGAACGACGCAATATTTTTTATTTTTCGCTTGTCATTTGTAAACTTCATTAGTATACATTTCATCATGGAACGCTACACACTTGAGCAACGATTGCAAATCGTGCAAATTTTTTATGAAAATAATCGTTCTGTTGCTGCTACTTTAAGAGCATTACGGCCATTTTACGGTCCATTAACAAGCCGTCCCGTTTTGGGGTTATGTGAAGTCATTGGTCTACAGTAACAAGCCGGCGACGATTTGTGAGCTCAGAGCCAATATTGAACGCGAAATTGCTGAAATTTCGGCCGATTTATGCAAAAGAGTGGTCGAAAATTGGGTTCAACGATTGGACTTCGTAAAACGTGCACGCGGTGGTCATGCAAAAGAAATCGAATTTCATACTTAAATGTATATGTTCAAACTCGATAATAAAAAAAAAATTAGTTAAAAAAGTCAAACCGTTTGGGTTTTATTCAAAAAAGTTCAAAAGTTGAAGCGCTCTTACTGAAAAACCCTATATATACCCAAATTAAATCTGTTTAAATACAGTTTTTATCACACGGGAGCATATGCTTGCACATACCTATATGTTGAAAAAGTAGTAGGGTTAAAGAGAGAAGAAGGCTGCATAATTATAAAAGACTAAAAATAACGAGATCATATATCCTTAAATCCCATACAACAATTTTTCCTTACAAAAAGTGCATTAAAAGGTATTTATTAGGGAATGATTAAATTATAAAGAGCTCTGTCTTGTGTTCACAATAGCACCCAACTAGCAAAACCAATCTCGATAACCACCCGCGGTTGGGTCAATACGTCACATTTCCCAATACTGTCTCTGCGCCTTTGGTGCTTGACTACCATTCGGAAATGTGTAGGTTCGAATCACTGTGCATGGAACACCAACATGATAGAAAAGTTTTTTCTGAGAGCGGTCGCTCCTCGGCAGCCAATGGTAAACCTCCGAGTGTATTTCTGCCATGAAAAAGCTCCTCATAGGTAAAAAATATCTGCCATTCGGAGTGGGCTCAAAGCACCAATTATAAATATAATATCACATAATACTGTGTGCCAAAGCCCAAATTGATCCAGACGGAGCCACGCCACTAAAATGCAGTTGCAGTGTCGGGGTTGTCAGAGTTTGGAATTGTACTCAGACTTGATTTATAGAGTTCAATAAAGGCGGTCACACTGTCAATCGGACAGCTCTGAAAAAATAAACTTACCGTTTATTAGCTTAGAACAGAAGCATTGATGTGATTATCCACTTAATTTTGTGGCGCGAATTCCCAAAATATCTCCACTTTTAAATATAATATTTACTATGATTGCGTTAAACTTTTTTGCATTGTTTCAAAGTATCGCAAGCCAAAACTCATACTCACATACATACGAGTATGTACCTGAGTTTTGCTAACCGAGGAGAGGATGAAGAGAACAACTCGCTCGCGCGTCAGATGCAAACAAACTTGTCCCTATATTTTATTTATTAATTTATTTTTATTATGTAAATAATGTGGAAGATAAAGTTTTTATTGAAAAATTAACTTGCTATGGTATGTGTCGCTATGCGTTGGCCTTGAAATTTACATGTTGCAATTACGTTTTTGGTATTAGACTACCATACTGTTTAGAGTTCTATCTTGCCTGCCAAAGTGTGAGCGTTTGAACTCTAATATCGGAGAAGCGTGGTACTGGGATTCCTGTGTTTTTTGCCTCCCATCTCCGTTTCCGCTCTTGTGCTAGAATATCTATAGGGATGGTTCCGCTGATAACTAACACCGCTGCTTCAGATACTGTTTCGTATGACGAAGCCACTCTGAGAGCACAGGTGCATTGCGCATCTGTATAAGAGAATCGAGTTCGTCGTCTCCATTAAAAGTTTTCCCTTGTTCTGCGTTGGACCTCCAAGGTTTGCCATGAGCTTACTTAACATGCCGCTTACCTTGGCAGCTCTTGTGGCAGCATGGTTTATATGCGCCCAGTTAGCATTGTGTCTAATTGCACTCTTAGGTACTTGACCACTCTTTTTGTCGATAAAGTGGCATCAAGTACATCTATGGTCTTTTAGCCATGTCTGGACTCGGATTATCACCTGATTTAACTTCCTTTTGGCTTCGTCGGTGTTTCGGGCTGAAATGTCATCTGCGTATCCCACTAAATGCACATCCTCAGGCATCTGTATTCGAACGATTTCATTGTAGCTTACATTTCAGAGCTCAGGGGTCCTAGTATTGAACCTTGGGCCGCACCTGCTGTTATTTGTTTAGTCTTACACCCTTCTCGCGTTGCGCATAAGAGCACGCGATTGCTGAGATAGCTACAAATAATCTTCATTAGATTATTCATGGTCTTGAATTTTACCTCATCTAATACAGTTGAGAAAACATAATTTTTGCCTATCACTAAGAATATATCTGATCCCGCTACCATGCAATCATTACAATGTAAGAGTGATAAGCGGGGATAATGTAATGAGGTGATAAGAAGAGCGTCGCTGCATCTACCATGCATGTATGAATGTGTGTAGATGATCCTATTGAATATGTAGTTATGTGCGTGTGTGCATATACTAACTGCTGCAATTTAAGCATTGCGAACCGCTGCACAGTGGTCCCGCCGCGTAGGAAGAGCGGTCATAAGAAGTTTTGGCGTGATAAATGACTTTTTAGTACGTTTTTAAGTTGAGAAATGTTTTTATTTGTTAAAAAAACATTAAGACATATAAAAAGTAATATATATATAATAAGAATATATATAAGATATAATAATAATAATATATCATAAAGTAATATATAATTAACTAGCAAACCCGGCCCGCTTCGCTGGGCACACTAAAATAGAATAGATATGGTTTAGAACAGAAAAGATATGGTTTTCATATTATTTATTTCTTTATTCTTTATTCAAGCGCTTTGGCATAAACAAAATTTTTTGTTTTTCTATTTGTTTTTGAGTAAATATATAATGTTGTTGGCTTCCCAACACGTGAGCAGCCAACGTATAGTTGCAAATGCTAAACGAATGGGCAGTTGCAAACGCTTGAATTCAAATGGCAATTCAGGTGGAATCATTCGAATTCTTGGTATTGAACGTTTTCATACTTGAATTTGCCAATTAAAATAGTTGCTTGGATAACATTATTCATCAATGGTTTGACTACTTCATTTTGTTCTTGACGTTCTTCTGATGTCGCGTTATTCCGGGCATTTCTCATGCGCCTATTATTATTTGTCGAACGACCAATATGATTACGTGATTGTCTTGGCATTTGTACTGTAATAAACATGATTGTAATTATGGTATTCTGAGATTTTAAAACCTGTTTTTTTCACTTTTGTGGATTTCAGGTCCACATGGTCAGGATTATTTTATTTTGTTGTGATTTTCTTAAATCATCTCTTTTCTTCTGAAAATTGTTGACAATTTGCATGATAAGACTATTAATTTGTTCATCCAAGTTACGCATTTTTCGTGTTCTTCTTTTTCATCCTTTAACAATTTCTTTTGTTTTTTCATATTTTTTTACCATTTTTTTCACTCATAGTGTATCGTAGCTTATCGCATATGAACCAAAAAAATAAATCCATAAAACATTATTTCATTTGAACATTCGGATTTCAGATTAAATTCTCAAATTTCGTAAGAAATTATTCATTGTTTCGAAATCCACTCCAAAAAATTCACAAAAAATGTTTACGTCTTCTCCTTATGGTGTCCAAATCAGAAAGAAATATTGACACATTGTAACTCACACTGTCAATTTGACAGTTCAGTTCCGCCCCAAGCGTTAAAAAAGTAAACGACATTATGGCTGGTTCAAAAGAACGCTGTACGCGTTGCCGGTGCTCCGAATTACAACCAAACTTTACGAAACCCATTTTCAATAGTTACTTAAAAATGTGTGTAAGTTTGGTTTAATTCGGTGCGAAGACACGGCGGGTCCACGTTTTGGTATATATTTCGAGACCCTAGTCATCAATAGGTATGAAAATCACCCCATATTAAAGCACTTATCAACAGCTTTCATTTGATACCCATATTGTACATACACAACCAAAGGTTACCCGGGTCCACGTTTTGACCTATATCTCGAGACCCCAGTCACGGAGCGGCATGAAAAATACTCTGTACTAAAGCATTCACCAACAGCTTCAATTTGCTACCCATATTGTACAAACACATCCTAGGGTTACCCGGGTCCACGTTTTGGCCTATATCTCGAGACCCTAGTCACGGAACGGTATGAAAAATACTCTTCTTCTTCTTAATTGGCGCTATAACCGCTTACGCGATTTTGGCCGAGTTTGGTATCCGATTCTTAAAATTTCAAAACACAAATCTTCTCCACATGTGTCTCTTCAATGGGGCAAGGTTTGGTTAAAATCGGTTGAGCCATTCTCCGTAAAGTTCATCACAACGCGAAAAACGGCTGAATTTTTATATATATAGATATAAAAAGTCAAAGGAAAATTAGGTACACACATTTTTTATATACAATTTTTTTGTTTCGTTTAAAGTTTTGCATAAATCTTAAATTATAAACAATAATAGAAAAAAAACATTAAATTCCGAAAGGATGAGCATAAAGTATACTTTGATGCCAGTTAACTTATTCTTATTTATGAAAACAATAAAATATTCGCTTCCAAAAAAGTTAATGCACTTAGAAATACAAAACTTTTAACTCAATAAATCTAACACTTCTCTTGACATCATAGATTTCTTTTTACATGGTAATTTTCGTAGATTAGATATAAATGGATCGGAATTAAGAAGAAGCCTGTGCAAAAGATCCGTGTTAGTTACGGTTCTTGAGTGCTTTTTGGTATTGTCACGTCTGAATTGTTTCACTAATTTATTACATGATTCAGCTGCCTCCTCTGATAATTCTCCAATTGATAATAAACAATGATTGATCACCTCCGACCCATGAATGAGCACTTTATGAACTGATGCAGGTAAATTATACCATGAATATTTACTAACTAGAATTTTAGCAGTGTCTAGTGCGTATATTTTGAATTTATTCGAATTAATTTTAAAACCAGATGAAAGATATTGTAGGAGATAACTACATCTGTCTATAACGTGTTTGTCTATTTCTGTGATTTCGGATGATATGGTTGAATGAAGGAAAAATTTTCGTGCTGTATTTCCATCATTAGAGGTGCCACTTCTTCCAATTCGCGGTTTGTCAACTATCAAGCCTAAATGTTCTCTAAACTCCCTCCGAACAAATTCTTTTCTCTTAGCTTAAAGTGCTTTTTCCTCAGATGAACGTGCATGCCACCTTTTAAATTCGATTGTATAAGAAACATGAATAAATTATTCAAAAAATCTAATCCAAGAATGCAGGGGTGATAAACCAAATTCAAATCTACTGGAGTTGACTTGTTTGTTTCTACACTTTTCTAAGTCATTCATTTCTTTAGGTGTCGCACCACAAATATAACATTTACTCGTAGATGAGTCACTAAGAGCACAGCACATTTTACCATCAACCATAGTTAATTGTAAAGAATGACTTACTTTATAACTATGGTTATCGATTTTAACAACAGTCGGATTCAAGTCACTAATAGCTTTTTTAAAATGCTCTTCTTCTTGAACACAAAGAGCTTAAGTTTCTTTAGCAAATTGAAAACGTATAGGCCGACAAAACCTTGTGGAGGATGGGCGAGTGTTTTTCCAAATTATCTTATCTGGGTCAGAGGGAATCGATTTACAAATTAATTTCAAGGGTACATAAGATGTAACAATTAAACTTCCATCTTCCGTTCTCGGATCAGAAAAACTTTGCTTGTATTAGCTCTGTCCAGTGGTGCCATCGAAACCCCATTTACCTACTAATACATACTCAGTGTAACTTGATTCAGATATATTTACCAATATTTTTGAGATTTGAGAATTCGAGAGCAAGTGTGGTCCATTGTAACATTGTAAATTAATTTCGGCAGATGATTTTGTAACGCCAATTCCTGTTGGGTAACATAGGTACACATAGGTACAGATTAGACCCTATATCAAGCGCAATCGCAGGTCATCGCAGCTGGAAATTATTTGTCCTTAAGAATATTTTAATGTATGTTTCATTTGTGCAGATTCGTGCGAACTTAGTTAAAACTTTACAAACTTCTTATAAAAAAAACAAACGGCAAGTTTTAAAGTACCTATTTCGTACGGTCTGAAAACCTATTAAATAATAATTAAAAAAGATAACAAAACGTTTAACATGTCGTACATACCTTCAACTTGAATTCCCATTGTACAACAGGACATAAACACAGTAATGCTTAGAAAAATAACACTTCCCGGAACTGCGTAAGTACGGAGCGGAGACCACGCTAACTATCACTTTTCAAATTCTCTTACTTTGGAGGCATAATTATAAGTGAATTGTTTGTGCAGTTGAAATTTCTTTTGTACTCTAAGTTACTATGACTAATGAACTAACATTTAGCTAAATATTGTTGCATAATTTTAACATGACTATTTTCATCCAATGTCCTATGGCGGAACCACTGTGCGCTGGTGATATTAGATACAGTGGAAACTCGGAGAAGCGGATAGAATATGCTCCAACATCTTCCCGCACTTAAAAGCAGCGCTTTTAATAAGCTATGAGTCAGAGTAAAGGATGTTAAGGATTGTTAAGGATGTGATAATTCGATGGGCAACTTTCTTAGCCTAGTAATAGCCCGTTTATGTACTCCATCTACTCTCCTTGGAATAACAACTATTACGACAGCATCATTTTCTGGGACAGTATCCACGATTCTTCCCAATAGCCACTTTAATGATGGCACGTTGTCTACCTTGATCTTTGCGTTGGAGGTTAGCACGGGGTTCGTCCATTTCGATTGCTGCTGAAGCTCCTTGATATATTCAGCTTGCCATCGCTCCCAAAAATTTTGCTGAATCACCTAAACGGCCAGAAAACGTTTAAGTAGTCCAATCTTGACATTCGATATTGTTGGCTCTGCGATGGCTGTGAGAGTTCTGCCCACTAAGAAATGTACAAGGGTGAGCGCACGAAGGGCATCGTGGTTAGGTGACAGCGGTGTTAGAGGGCGACTGTTTGTTATTGCTTCTGCTTCTTCAACAAACTTGTGCAACTCATCGAAGTTGAGTAGATGCGAGCCATTTTAATACACTTTCCCAAAGGCCTCCAAAATGGTGGGATCTGGGTGGGATAAATTTCCATTCGATTTCTTCTGCTGCTCTGATATGAATGCTGATAACAATTCTGAGACAATTGTTTCGCATTTTCCTCATCTAGCGAAGCGTTTTCGGGCGGTGTAAAATTTACCAATTGTTTTATTTAATTTAATTTTCAAATGAACAAAATCAGTTTACTTAAATCGCGCTATAATGATTGAGAAATAAGGCAAAGATTTTGTACGGCGGCGATGAGCCTCGTTCACTGTTGTGTAAAGTGGCTGCCACAGCCGTTTCATTCTAGTGTGGTGAGTAGGGTGGGGAAGAAGAATAAATTTAATCGACGTTGAGGTCGATTAAATTCCTGTTCATGTCCTCAACATGCTGGCGGGCCTGCGGCGATGTGGGTTACAGCAGCTCTTTTGCCATTTCTCCGCTTGTTACAACAATCCACGGATGTACCGCTTTCGGACGGACCGGTTAGGTTGGGCCGACGTTCTAATCCCACGGCGGTTGGAGGTTCGAGTAGATTGTTGACGTATACGCCTGCTCGGGCGAGGTTGAACCGCTCTTTTTTGTCGGCGTTCTGGTGGTGTAGGTAGGGGTCGATGTAATAGGGTATAATGAGCTCGACCGCACCGTCGACATCTATCTCGTGGGTCACTGGTATGTGACGTAGCCAAGCAGTTGATGCAGTACCGGTGTAGCTTGGCCGACTTATAACTTGTAACAATACTGCAAAGAGTGCGTTTTGCAGCACAACCGGCACTTCCTAAAGCTTTGAGATCTGCAATTAAATTTAAATTCGAAAGAAATTATAAGTATGGAGAGTGTAATAAACATGCTTATGAGAGTTTACAAACTATAGTTAGAGATATGGATCATAGTAAGCGCGAGAAGTGGAATCATAAGTTACGCGGGTGATAAGGGACAGAGTTTTGTTATGTTGCGGATTACTGTTCCGTCTTGGGTGCGGATGTCTACCACGCGAACATTTTGATCAGGAGCGGGATGTAGCTTCACGATTCATCCTAGTCGCCATTTATTGGAAGGGGACAATCGAATAGGTCTCCTTCGCGAAGGTTATTTTCCTGGTTCTTCCTTTTATATCGTTTGTGGAGATCTCTAGGGTACTCATTTTTCCACCGTCTGCTGAAATGATGATGGAGGGCCTTTAATTGATGACCGTTTAGGCGTGTAGATCATCTGAATCTTGCGATATTGGAGAAAGCGATCTTCAGTTCAGAATCGTTCAATACGAATAAGGAGAGTGTTGAACTCTTCATAGGTGAATTTGTGATTTCCTGCAGTTTTGGTGAAGTGAATTTTGAAGCTTTTCACTGCTGCTTTCCAAAGTCCCCCCATGTAAGGAGCGTAAAGAGGAATGAATTGGCCAGAATAGCCTTGGAAAACGTATTTGTTAGCAATATCCGTGAATATTTCCTAGATAAAGGTGACGGAGTGCGATTGTCCAGATGCATTGAAAGCTACTCGTACCTTTGTAGTTTTGCTATGGTTTTATCACAGCGTGATGCGGCAAAAATAATGAGAAATATTTCCCGTCTCGTATAATTTCTTAGGAATTTGTGGCATCGATGTGATCTAATGTTAGGTATTTTTCCAGAACCTTTGAATATGTGGTTTTGATTTTTTCCCCTTCTCAATGTTCCTTTCGATACTGAGGTATTGTTGTTACGCTGCAGCTCTGGAGTATCTTAGTGCTATTGAGTTGTGGAATGAGGATTTAAATGGGAGTTTTCTACATAGCTACCATCTGCTCTTCGAAAGTTGGTATTTTTGTACAGTTCCTCGCAAATTCCTTCCTCTTGCTCCCGAAATCTTTTGAGTAGGGGAATCTGTTGAACGTTCAACTCCCTGAGTCGAGAATGCCGAAACTTTCTTAGTGGTGGGGCTACTAAATATCCACCAAAAAAAAAGGTTTAGGCTAGCAAACTACCGATAACGTTACTTTTGAGACCTGGAATGAGTATTTTGGGGAGAATGTCTCGCAAAGCAGTTCGGATCTGCTAGGGGCAGGGAAGAGTATTCCTGAAGATCAACGTGTGCCACATTGAATGATGCCAAAAAGAGAGTTAGTTGATTGAGAATTATTGCGTTAACTGTGATTTTTATTGTGAGGTCTGGAGAGCATATTATAATGAAACAGCTTTTGGTTGCGTTCTGAACCGTTCGTCCACCCATTCCTAGAATTTCGTAGTTCGCCCTTATTTTGGGTATATCAAGTACTCTTTGCACACGAGAGGATACAAAAGATTTTTTGAGATCCATGGTTTATAAGTGCACGAATTTATGTTGTTTCTTCTTTGTAAAGGATTAGAATGTTTGCTGTCGGGAGTAAGGTTCTTTATCTTTTTTTTTGAGAAGTGTGAGAGCACCTTATTGTTGTTGCTTGGAGAAGTATTTGTTTCGGTGGCCTGCTTTGAGGAGCGTGGCCTGCTTTGAGGAGCATGGCCCTTTTTGTTCTACCGTTACTTGAGATATGACATAGTTTTTTTCAGGCTTTGATTTTGCCAGGGCCTGGGCGTTCGATTGTTGCGGGCTGCTTTGAGGCATTGCGGCCTTCGATGAATAATGAAGAAGTGAGTGACACTCATCTTCTATGTGTGAGTGTGCTAAACAATTTTTGCAATAACTTCGTTCTTTGATAAACTTGTACACAGATTGCTTGTTAAATTTCCCGCAAGTCAAAGAGTGATTACTGTTTACTAATTTGGATGAAACTGATCGTTTCAGTTCAGCGAGAAAGGAGTTGGTTCTGCTCCTGAAATTAAACATTTGAGGGGCTACTGCTGGTGCTCGTTAGGTGAACCTGGGTTGAAGGGGTTTTTGTTTATTCAGCTTATATGTGTTTAGCCGTTCGACCAATTCATGATGAGCGACTGGCCCATTTCGGACCTTCCTGGAATTAAGAGTTTGCTCCCATAACGCAAGAATTTCGTCTGGGAGTTTTGAGGAGCACAGATATATCAGCGATGGGTTCCAACTTTCAGTGGAAACTCTGTTTGCTTTAAGGAGAAAAGGAAGGAAAAAAAATATATATAAAACAACCTTAGCCAAGCCTATTCGTTGTTTACAAAGTTTTTGGTACATTTGCTAGCAGGTGGACAGCGGAGATGAACTGTTTTACACAAACCGACGACAGTCAGAGACGCTTGAGCCAAACACTCACAACAGTACCGAACTGAAGACAAGACAATAGTTTGTGAGTATCGGACTAATGCATTTTCTCCGATGTTTCATTCCCCCCCACAACCGCTTTCGAAGCATGTGGGAGGAGTAAATACTATCGATGGCGTAAAATCTCCAGGAGCGGAGCCTGGACGCAGGAACCTGTTGTGTCAGTAGACATAAACGCGGTTCCACCTTGAAGAAATGCTAACGCGGTTCCAAGGTGGAAATCAGCCGAGGACTAGGAATGTAATAGTGTTAGTGGGAGCATGCCCCAAATACCATCGAGAAAAGTCGCTGTGATTTTATTTTTTCTTTTGTTCGAATGTTTTGTGTATGCTGTTTATGAGTATATAGGCTTGTTCGATGGTACTGTGTTTTTTCCTGAAACCGAATTGGTGAGTTGGGATTATATTTCGGTCTTGAATTCTTTTGAGGAAAAGGGATTCCATTACGTTAAAGGTAATAGGCTGCTGGGCCGATATGATTCGACTTGTTCAGCGCTTTTTGCTGGCTTGAGGATCATTTTTACTTGAGCTACTTTCCACTGAGGGGGAACACAACCGGATAATGTAATAGAATTATCTATATGTACGTAAGGGAAATGAGTCCTTCTTCTCGAAGTTTTTTCAGTAATTCTCCTGTTATGTGGTCACATCCAAGTGCTTTCTTTTTTTTAAGTTTCTTTATCACTTCTTTTACTCAATTTTTTGAGAATTTTTTTATGGGTGAACTTTTTGAACAGTGTTTCGAGACGATTCGATTTCTTGGGGGCGAACACTCGGGTTAAATGACAAGCAAATGTGTTGCCCTCTCGATATCTCAAAGGGGCTAATTGTTAATTTCGATTTTAATAGATAATTGTGCCAGAATTGGCCTTTTTAAATTTTTTGTTGCTTTCCATAGAGAGTAGTCAGTGGAGGGTTGTGTTCTTATTTTTATGAGTTTTTGAGTAAGTGAGTTAAGTGATTTTTTGTCCTCATTGTGTGGAGTTCCATGCTGCATGTTGGACACAATTATTGAAATGCTCGACAGCATTTATAATGGTTTTATTGCTTCAAGAGTAGGTGTTTATGTTAATGCTAGAAGTAATGAGAGTGCGGAAAAACGTTCAGTTGGTTTTATTATTCTGGAGACAACACTGGGCAAGTGATTCAGCTGAATCTTTATTTAATGTGGAGAGTGATCGGAGGATAATTCATAATATGAGCTGCAGGTTATTTCACTAGCTGAAACACATTTTGGTACACAAAAGTCGATGAAATCTTTTATTACTGTCAGTGGGCTAATACCTTGGAAGGCCTGAGGAGGCTGTGAGGTTCAATTTCGTAATGGCTGCTGTTCGCGACCTTCTGAGGTAGAGAAACAGGAGCCCCAGTGGGTATATTTGGCATTATAATCTCCTCCAGCTAGAAACCTGTTTCCAAGGGTTTTAAAGAATTTTTCATAACGCTCTGTTTTGAAAGCATGTTTCGGCTGGCTATACACTGATGATATTGTGATAGAGCCAGAACTCTCCACAACTATATTTGGGACTTGAATTGCTTTTTTGCAAAATGAGTTTATGCTGTAATGCTCCATATTACTTTTGAGAATAGCAGAGCCAGCATGTGTTTTTTTATCAGAGTGCATTGTGTGATATAACTTGATAGGCCATTAGCTTAAGAATATTCATAAATTTGAAGAGCTTAATTTGTGAGAGTAACGAGCAGATTTATCATTGGTCAGACTTGTTGCAATACTTGCTTGAGAAGCGCGATTACTTCTCGCATTTCGCTTGAGGATTCGTATGTTGTTTCTTTGGGCTGAGGTTCTGAAGGAGCATTCGTATTGTGTGGAGCATGTTTTACAACTTGTGGGTATGAGAGTGAGTTTGAGACGTATCTGGGCGGTTGGGGGACAGTAATCGAACCAGTTGAGCTTTGAGGCTGAGTGATAGATACGGCGATTTCATCCTTTTTTCTCAAGGGCGGATATTTGAGTTTAGACGGGTGTTCTGAGAAGGTTTTAGTGTGGCCGTAATGCTGACAGTTAGCACATTGAGAAATTTCGCGTTTCTGACGTGTGTGGAAAAACAATTTTTGTGTTGAATAAATACTTAATGTCATAAATTTATTTGTTGTTCGGGCTTGGTTTCAACTCAATAGTGAACATTGGGCAATGAACATTCTGTGCTTAGTATTGAAAATATTTAATGCTGTGCGACCAAGCTCTTTTAGTTCCTCTAAAATTTCTTGGGTTCATATCGAAGGATGCATGTTTTTTAATATAACTTTGAAGCTTCTCTCTTCTTTGAGCTTATATGTATAGAATTCAGTTCTAGTAGGAATACAATAGCCTTGTAGGATTCTATAGGATTCGGGAGTGTAAGATTGTATTTTTACTTGCTCACTCTCTATGACTTTTAGATCGAAGGAGCCAGGAGCAGTTTCTGCTAAGAGCTTCATCAACGGTAAAATATTATTGACTTTGTGAACAAATGTTGGTGGGAACTTGGGAGTTTTTTCTTGAGGTTTAGGGTTAGGTTCTTCTTCGTGAACTTCGAAAGAGGAAAATCTCTTTTGCGAGGGTTCAGCGCTTCCAAGCCAGTATTCATCGAGTTTGGCTTGCTTTTGAGAGGTTTTCGGCTTATCTGGGCTATCACAAAGTCTTTTTTTTTTAGGTTCGACGATTTTCCAATCGTTACCTGGTGGGTTCTTGATGGTCAATGGTTGAGGGGAAAGGTCCTGTTGTTGCTGTAGATGCTAGAGCAGTTCCAGTTGTTGCTGTAGATGCTGAATCTACTCCTATATGTTTGGCTTTGAATTATTTTGAGTTGTTTGGGCGTTTGGGATTGAGTTGGAGAAGGTAGTAAAGCACTGGGTGCTCGCTTGTTGTTGCTTCTGTTGTGAAATTTGTTGTTGTTGTGCTGTTTGTTGTAGGATTTGTTGTAAATGAGTGCCTTTTAGGGTGTTTTGCTGTTCTTTTTGAAATTGCTTCTGGAGCATTAGTTGCTTTGGTTTAGACCGCCCCCATCAGAGGGGGAGTGGCCAACCCGCATTTTGTTTTTCGGTTTTTCTTTTATTTAAGTTTAATTTTTTATATTTTGGGCAATAAAATATCCTGTGGCAGCCTTAACCAGATAATTTTCAGCATAAAAGTATGCAATATTTTTTTTTTTAATTCCTGTGTGTTCAGCTATGAATCGGCTTTGTTTTCTTTTTTTTTTTTGGTTTATTCCACAAAGTCGCAGTTTTTTGTTGTTGTTCTTTTGCTGCTTTATATGCAGTCACAAGAAAGGTTAGAGTTTTTATTTTTTCACTATTTTAACGATTTTCGGCGATTGCGGCAATGACATTCAATTCCACATAAAGTAATTTGCACTACTGCACACTTTTTAATTTTTATTGCTTATCTTATTATCGCAAAAACTTTAGAAATAGAATTTGCGTTGAGTTCACTTCACTGGAGTTGTCAAAACTCTTAAACTATAGAAATAAAGTCGAGAAAGCCTATTGAATATTTAATCAAGAAATACTTCGAGAAATACGGTCAGAGAAAATTTATTGGACTAAAATACAATGGAGGATGGTTCCATATATAGAACTCCACACAAGGGGGGAAAGTTACAGACGAGAAAGCCTATTGAATATTTAATCAAGAAATACTTCGAGAAATACGGGCAGAGAAAATTTATTAAGTCCACAAAAGGGGGGAAAGTTACTGATCGCCACTCAAGCAGCTTAAAACTTCCGGGATTAGCCCAAGTATCCTCTGGGTAGCTTCCGAACACCTGTTCGGAAGGGAACCAACGTGAGAAGGCGAAGCATCCCAGAATAGCAGGTCGTGCGCTGGGCTTGAGACCTGCCACGTAAACATCCCATCCAATCAAAACACGACCAAGGCTTCGAATGAGAACTCCCTACATTGATGACGACCCCTGCAAACGAGCTAAGGGCTACGACTTGAGGGCACGCACCTGGAATGTCCGGTCCCTTAATAGGGAAAGTGCCTCTGCTGATATCAATGTCATTCAAGAGATGCGATGGACAGAGCAACTGCATCAAAGCGCGATTTTTTAACATCTCGCTAATTTGCGCCCACACCACGACGATGCGACCAAAGATCCATTATATGAGCGCGTTATTATGAGCGGAACGTTCCTATGACCGCTGCCCCGTCACGACATTCAAATCGTGTTTGGTGACTTCAACCCAGGGTGGGAAAGGAGGGCAAGAAGCTGGTAAGGTGCATTCATCGGCTTCTATTGAAAATATGGTCTGATAAAAGAATACCTACCGATTGGAATTTAAGTGTGCTCTGCCCAATCCATAAGAAGGGCGCCAATTATCTCGGGATTAGTCTTCTAAATATCACATATAAGGTTCAAGCGAGCGTACCATCATCCACCTGATTGTACCTTATCAGGATGGCTTTAGACCTCACAATACACCAAGTCTTGGAAAAGACCCATAAAAGGAGAACCGATATACACCATCTTTTCGTCGACTTCAAAGATGCATTCGACAGTACGAAAAGGAGTTACATATATGCCGCGATGTCTGAATTCGGTATCCCCGCAAAACTAATACAGCAGCGCCGTCATAATTGGAAAGGACCTCTCCCAGCCGTTTGATACTGTTCGCAGCAGCACTAATTGGTATTTTCGATATTCGCATCACTAAATGGCGTGATCATAACTACAACTGTAATTCTCTCAATGAACTAAAATTCTTCGTATTTCCTTCTTATTTCATTCTTATATACATATGTATATACGAGTATGTACCAACATATTGTACATAAGTGGAGCATAAATTTATATTGTGACAACTTAAAAACTCACTTCTACCGCGATCATGAAACAATAAAGTTGTAAATCATTTTAGCGCTTATTTTTTATTTGAAATTAATGGCATACATATGTGGTGCAAAACAGCTCCTCCTCGAAACAGATACCAAACGAGGTTTCAGACAAGATGACTCGCTTCTTTAACCTGATGTTAGAAGGGATCGTACGAGCCGCAGAATTTAATCGCTCAGCCACAATTTTTTATAAGAGCGTACAATTGTTGGGATATGCCGATGATATTGACATTATCGGCTTTATCCATCATCCTTTTCCAAATTGGATAGAGAGGCAAAGCGAATGGGTCTGGTGGTGAACGAGGACAAAAAAAAGTACCTCCTATCATAAAACAAACAGACGGCGCACTCGCGTAGCGACACCTAAATCACTGTTGACAGTTATGATTTTGAGGTTGTAAACACTTCGTTTATTAAGGAATCAGCATTAACACCGATAAAAATGTCAGCCTGGAAATCCAACGTAGAGTCTCTCTTGCCAACAAGTGCTACTTTGGACTAAAGCGGTAACTGAGCAATAAAGTCCTCTCTCGACGAACAAACCTAACTCTCTACAAGACTCTCATCATGACCGTCCTAACGTATGGCGCAGAAGCGTGAACGATGACAACATCCGATGAAGCGGCGCTTGGAATATTTGAGAGAAAGATCCTGCGTACAATTTTTTTACCTTTGCATGTTAGCAACGGCGAATATCGCAGGCGATTGAACGATGAGCTTTACGATGCCATAGACATACTCGCGACGAATAAAGAACCACCGATCTACGTTGGCTGGGTCATGTCATCCGAATGGATACAAGCGCTCCAGATCTGAAAGTATTCGATGCTGTACCAGCTGGTGGTAGCAGAGGAAGAGGAAGCGTTAGAAAGATCACGTGGAGAAAGACTTGGCTTCACGTGGCATGCCCGCCTGGCGCCGGTTAGCACGAGAAAAAACGACTGGCGCGCTTTGTTAAACTCGGCCAAAATCGCGTAAGTGGGTATCATGCCAATTACGAAGAAGAAGAAAATACAATCCGGCTGCCGTAGCTGAAAGGGTTGGTGTGTGACTACCATTCGGAATACCTTCTGCTCAAATATGAACGAGACGTTATCAATAATATGGCAAAAATAAATTTTTAGTTTTTTGGTAGGACTGTTATAAGCTTACATGGCAAATTTCAGCGTGATATGTCACATAGTTTGTTTTCTGTGCTACTGTAAACAAGTCCAGCTCAAGTGTGTTCTTCGAATTCTCTTTTATGACTGCAATTGTCTCAAAATGTTTTCCACGGAGCGGCAACTTGAGCTTGGGAAACAGGAAAAAGTCACATGGAGCCATATCAGGCGAATACGGTGCTTGCGGAACGATATTAACATTATTTTTGTTCAAATAATCGCGAAAAAGACGTGATGTGTGAGCTGGTGCATTATCGTGATGCAAGAACCATGACTTGTTGTCCCACAATTCCTTCCTTTTAAGACGAATGTTCTCGGGCAAACGCTTTAAAACGTCTAAATAATATTCAGCGTTAACCGATTTTGCGATTTGTGCGATTTCCAAGCACAATTTTCTTTACTTTTCCGATGTTTTCGTCGTTTACTGATGTTGCTGGACGACGTTCATGAGGCAAGTTTTCAACCGATGTACGGCCCTCTTTGAACGATTTGTACCACTGGAAAACACGTGCACGCGATAGAGCAGAGTCCCCATAGGTTGTCTGCAACATTTTTAAGGCGTCTGAAACCGAAATTTTGTTGGAATAACAAAATTTCAAACAAATTCTTTGTTCAACTTGAATTTCCATCGTTAAATTCGAAGAACACACTCGAGCTTGACTTGTTTACAGTACCACAGAAAACAAACTATGTGACATATCACGCTGAAATTTGCCATGTAAGCTTATAACAGTCTTACCAAAAAACTAAAAATTTATTTTTGCCATATGTCATCCGCGGACCGTTTTATTGATAACGTCTCGTTCATATTTGAGCAGAAGGTACGTATGTTCGAATCTCCGTGAAACACCTAATGAATAAAAACAGGTTTTTCTAATAGCGGTCGCCCTTCGGCAGGGAATAGCAAAACCCCGATTGTATTTCTGCCAAGAAAAAGCTCCTCATAAAAAATAGTTGCCTGCGGGGTCGGCTTAAAACTTTAGGTCTCTCCATTTGTGGAACAACGTCATGATAGGAGGAATAGCTCGGCCAAACACCCAAAAAATGGTGTAGGCGCCAATAATACTCGTATGCATACCATATAAATACATATGAAACTAACAGTAACAGGCACGCGTTGCTACGCCAACAACTAAAATAAATTTAAGAAAAATAACTTTAAAGAAAAATCAGTACACAAATATTCAATTCATTCTAAACCATTTTATTGATTTCGTTTATTTCGAAAGAATTGTGACATTACAAAGTTTAGTTTCAATTCAATGTTTATTGAAGTGCTGTGGGATACACAATATTTCTTGTTTTTCCATCTGGTTCGTAGACGAATAAATCAGAAGGTTTTCCGCTACGTGAGCAAGCCACAGCTGTCCATGTGAGAAGCATTCTCCAAATTTAATCCCCATACTTGTAACGATTGTCCATGTGCTTTTTAATAGTCATTGCGAAAGCGAGTCACATCGGGAACTGTAAACGTTTGAATTCGAATGGCATATCTGTCGGTATCATTGGGATACGTGGCAACAGTACGTCTTCACCTTTGAATTTTTCAGTCAAAATTGTTACCTCGATAACATTGTTCATCATTTTCTTGACTGAGAGTCTGGTTCCGTTGCAAAGTCGTGGTGGATTTACAGTATGTCTCGAAGAAGAATGATGGGTATGCCAATTTTCAATGTAAGAACGTGCGGCGGCATGCCTGGCAAATCAAGCAAATTCAAGAATTCCGTTGGATAGTTGACTGCCTCGACTTGATTCTCCACAGTATCGATGGACTTATATGTTGTCATTTCACTGGGTATTCCATGCTGAATGGTGAAGTTGGTGGTATTGACATCGATGTTTTTGGCTGCTAATATAACACGTGTACTGAGCCACTGAGGGTTTTTGTAGTTTTGTGCAATGTTTGGGAAAACTTTTTGCACCAATTCGTCGATGCTTTCTGTGATCTTACAGAAATTTGCTGGCAGGGTGATACATTGTGTAGATTTATCAATTTCCATTCGCCCATTTCTAATATCGAGTAGTTGTTTTGCAAAATTTCCAGCCGCTGCATCCCGTTGTAGTTGTACACGCATGTTAGTTTTCAAAGTCAATTTCTGTAAATGACGCCATAGAACTGATGACTTGCATGAAGTTCATCAATGGGTGTTGAACGTGGCGTAATGGGCAGTGTTTGCCGAAAATCACCAGAAAAAAAATGAGTGCGCCGCCGAAGACCCGTCAGCTTCCTCTCAAATCTCTCTCTATCGCTTCCAATGCTTTCTTGTGAGACATTGTACATTCGTCCCATATGATAATTTGACACGTTTGGAGTACTTTTCCCATTCCGGAGTTTTTTCTGATGTTGCATGCTGGTGCCTCAGTGTTTTGCAAATTCAACGGAAGTTTCAATGCTGAATGCGCTATTCGACCACCATCCAAAAGAGTTGCCGCAATTCCAGATGATGCAATAGCCAGTGCAATATTATTTTGTGATCGTATAGTTGTCAAAATTAGTGAAAGAAGAAAAGTCTTGCCTGTACCACCGGGCGCGCATTTATGTCCACCGCTTTGTTCTGTGATTGCACGCATAATTCTGTCAAACGCAATGCGTTGTTCTGGAATCAACTGCGGGAGATTTGTGTTTTTCGTTGCAAATCACGATCGAAAAGGTTGTTTGAAGGTCGGTTTGAAGCAGGCATTCCCAGTTGCACCAATGCCTTGTTAGTGATTGTCATTCATATGTCTTCAATCAAAATCTATGTTACATATATGAACATGTCATAGTCGTTTTCTCTGTGTAAAAATACATGGTCATACTAATTATTATGACCATCGGTTGAACGTTGAAGACATGAATTGAATAAGTTGCTACTCTGCAGCGCCACCTAGTGGCGAGTGGCTTCAATGAGCATATTCTACAAATCTTCTCCGTAGAAAAATACATACTATATATATACCAATTTTTATAACAATCGGTCTAGTAATTTTTGAGCTCATCGATGACATGCAGACAAACATTCCTTTTTATATATAGAATAAGCTCTTTACGACGATTTCAATCTTCATAAATTACTTAAGATTACTTGCGGAGTTTGTCCCAAAATATAACACCTTTTTACTTAATGGTCAAAATGAAATTATAATAAAAGCAAACGAGAAAAAACTTTTTGGGAAAACTATGTACGGAACCTTCCTCACAGCAGCCGTCGTTCCATAAACCAGCAAGACAAAATTGATCTTACTGGTTTCCATATAACGATTAGTGAAATTCCACAAGCTGTCAGACAAGGATATATCTTATTGCCCCTCCTCTTCAATATTTACGAAGAAGGAATTTTAAGGGAAGCTCTCTCTCAGGAAGGCATTGAAGTCAATGGACTAAATACTTATAACATAAGATACTCCGACGAAACCACACCGATATATATATTTGGCGTGTTTGGCTCTTTTTGGGTGTTTGGCCGAGCTCCTCCTCCTATTTGTGGTGTGCGTCTTGATGTTGTTCCACAAATGGAGGGACCTACACAGTTTCAAGCCGACTCCGAACGGCAGATATTTTTTTTGAGGAGTTTTTTCATGGCAGAAATACACTCGGAGGTTTGCTATTGCCTGCCGAGGGGCGACCGCTATTAGAAAAAACGTTTTCTTAATTTGGATCTTTTAACGAGATTCGAACCGACGTTCTCTCTCTGAATTCCGAATGGTAGTCACGCACCAACCCATTCGGCCACGGCGGCCGCCATCTGCGTTCGCGCATCACTACGAAACGACAACACCAAATGACGTAAAAATTTGTATACATTCATATTTTCACCCAATGAAGGTTATAGGCATGTTTTTATGGTAGAACTCCCTTCCCACAGCCTCCAGGCCGCGCCACCACTCTCATTCGTCACTAATAATCGAATATTTGCTTAAATTTAACCTAAAAAATCTCAGTTTTTCCTATTTCCTACTATTTATAGCACCCTCTAGACTTCATAATCCGCATAAGCTGTTCAACTATGACCCAAATGCAAAGTTCAAAAACTGTTTGAGATAGAAAATTAATAAAAATAATTTTGCTTGATATTTTTCTGATTGGTTGTTTTGATTTTATTCAACGAGGCATAGCAAAGGATGCCGGGTATTGCAATATTAAGGTTATTAATAAAAAAATATTTTCTATGAAATTATTGTTTGTAATTCTTTTATATACATATCCTAAATCCCTCTAAACTATTCCTACACGATCGGGGCCGCGGGTTAAAGCTATTGTAGTTACAGATAATATAAACGATTTACAAGTATTATTAAAAACAACACCACATACAGGGAAAGGTATGGGCTTAAAATCAATGTTGCTAAAATCAAGTTCATGATAGTGTTCAGAAAACATTCGGATAATAACGAAATACTGACAATATGAAATGAAATTGCGGAACTTATGTCGAATTATAAATACCTTGGATACTGGATAAATGAAAACGAACAACTGCTGATGGAGGCCAGAACTATATTCTCCAAATCAACAAGTCACCTTTTATACGCACAATTCGGGAGGATGGCGTGGGGAGTTGGTAGCGTGTACCTTCACCTCAAAAAGCGCAACCCGACTGATGGCAATCGCTCGAGACAGAGGAGCTGGAAAAGGATCTCGGTATAGAAGACATTTTGGAAGCCTCCCTGAATTTACAGGAATTGGAGAAGGGTGAGCTGGAGGAAGTATCCAACCGCGCGAAGGTACGGGAATAAAACATTGAAGGTCCTTCAAACAACCTCTACAAAAGTAAACACGCTTCGGCAGAGCTCCTGATCAACATAGAGGGAGTCGGCTGCGATGTGTCTTGCTACATGCCTCATGAAGAAGAAATACCACCGAGAGAGCTGCAAAAGTTGATAGAAGCAAATGACAGAAGCATACCTCCTTGGTGGTAATAACCGACGCAAACGAACACCATATGGTTTGGGGTTGTGCGGATATAAACGACAAAGGTGAGTCATTAATCAGTTATATTCTTCAAACTAGTATAGAAATAGCTAACAGAGGTGAGGAACCAACATATATCTAACACTCTTGAGGAGCAAGTAAATTATGGTACAGGAATGGAAAGTCTTTAGCAAACCTTCGCTTTCTGACCACAGATACATAAGCTTTCTGGTTATATTCTCCTCATTTCATTTATTGCCCAAAATCATTTTAACATAGGAGTTTACAAAGTTATGATAAAATTAAATTGTTTAGCATTGTCCTAACATACATTACATTTTTTATACAATAGAAACTTTTATTAGAAACTCTTTTCCGAAAATTACCACTTCTGTAAGGTTGGCGGTTAAGACCGCCACAAATACTTAGTTTCGTTCAAATTGTCTTATCCTCTCCATTTGGTTCAACGAAATGTTGAACCATATCAGATGAGCATAAGATATGATTGGTCTTATTATTTGTTTGTAAATATTTATTTTAATGCAGTTCGATAGTCCACCCTGCCTTCTTACTAAATTACAATAGCTAAAGAACGTTTTTTTTGCTTTCGTCAAAATGAAATCTACATGTCTTACAAAGGTGAATTTGCTATCCAAAATTATGCCCAAGTATTTAATTTGTTCTTTGTATTTTATGTTGAGTCCATTTATTTTAATTTGAGGCTCATATTTACGAAGATTTGGATATAAGTTTTTACGTATTCTTTAACAATAGTTGTTTCGCTTTTATTCAAGTTTATTTTTAGCTTCCATTTGTGAAAGTATGTATTTAATTCCTTTAGGTATGAGTTAACGGCTTCATTGGCGTTGGTTATGCGTTGGTGAGATCCCAATGTAATTATATCATCTGCGTATGTGAGCACTTTAATATCGTAATTATTAATTTCGGAACTTAATGGTGGGTCAGGGAAATCGGCTAAGAAGTTGTTATAGAGAATTGGCCCCAACAAAGAAGCTTATGGCACACCTGAGCTAACGATTCTTGTCAAAGAATTAAATATACCTTCATTAACATAAAATGATCGCTCCTTTAAATAACTATACAACATTGTAGTATGATTATAAGTTGAACATGCCTAACGTAGTATACTCAGTTGTTTTTAATTTAATTACACTGTGGAACAAATTCAGGTTAGCAAAAATTAGGTCCATTCTGAGAGTGGCGGGTGAAAATAGAGGCGAAATTAGAAGACCCGTATCGCGCCGTTTTTTTATGTTAGTTCGAATTTTTTTTTAATCGGCCTTCGAAGTTTGCAGTCAAATGCCGATTTTCAGTATATTGTTTCATAAGTAGCACAAAAATTTTCGAAATCAATTTTTTCAAAAATTGTAATTGTTGCACAAGTCTCTAGTAATAATTTGGCTTTTACAGATTGAAAAAATATCAATTAGTCGACGAGTTATAGCTAAAAAACCATATAAACAATTTTGCTCCGATTTCGAACTTCGAAGGCCGATTAAAAAAAAATTCGAACTAACATAAAAAAACGGCGCGATACGGGTCTTCTAATTTCGCCTCTATTTTCACCCGCCACTCTCAGAATGGACCTAATTTTTGCTAACCTGAATTTGTTCCACAGTGTTATTGCATGCTTCATATTTCAAAGGTTCATTGCATGAGCTGCACAAGCTGACAACAAGCATTTTTCGGCATGTGCCTAAATTTCTTGTTCGCACACTCATTGGAATCAAATTACATTTCTCTTTGTTGCTAAACATGGGTTATAGAATATGTAGAAATAAGCAAACTAAGTATAAAAACTCGACCATACCTTAATGATCAATCAATAAATATTTGACAATACAACCTGCCGGTTATCCAGCATTGGTTATCAAACAGAAAATCGTCTTTTATTTATTACATGGCGATCCTGCCAGTTTGAGCATAGATTTTGCTAAGCTGTTAAATGCAAGTTTCTTGCACAACCTAAGTGCAAAACCTCGCATGAGTGCTTACAATATCTGCACCAAAATTGCAATATATTTGCAAGTGCCCTAAAAAGCACCAAAAATTCACAAACTATTAAGTCCTGACGTTATCAGCCAAAACGATCCGTCAGCTACGGAAGGAAGAACATGGTTAAGCCAATACAACCAGAAGAAAAATAGATGTCCAACCCAGCTCAAGGGCCGCAACTAATCTCCTCGGAGGAATACAGAAGACGGAACGGCCTTAACAAAAAACCAACAGAAGTTTCCATACCAAAGGTGAGCAAGCCAAAAAGAAGAGGAGGCTACACCACCAGACTAAAGAGGGAAATAAGCTTACTCATCAGGGAGGTAAACCAGCAACCACCACCATCCTGAAGGAAATCAAGCGCAACCTGGGAGCGCATAACCCAACTAGAATTCCTGCTCCAGCAGAGAAAACAAATCAAGTAAATGTAATATATATCTTTTAAATAAAACACTGTGCATGATTGAATGCAGACAGTTAGAGTCTGTAAGCGTTAACCGCTCGAGACAAAAATAATTTTCCAACAAATTTGTTTTTCCTATTAGTATGGAAACAATTTAAAAAAAAAAAGTTTTATATAAAATTATATAAATATAAAAAATATATTAATATATATAAATATAAAAATATATATATATAAAAAATATATAAATATATAAAAAAAGCTAATAATAAATACATCCAAAATTTTTTTTCTTTAAAAGAATTACCCAAAATGTTTTTAAAATAAATTAAATATAAAATAATTAATAAAAATTATTTTTAATTAAATTGTTTATATAATTATATAAGGCTCCCCATAATAATTCATATATGGGTAAAATTTGACTAAACGTTTCTAAATAGTAATTGACACTATAGCAAAATTTTTTATTCTGGACATTCCAATACTAATTTTAAAGACATATCCAAATATGGGACTTTTGGATGTAAAGACGATAGACTCAACAGCAAACGTTATTAACAAGGTAGACGTTACTTCACCGACTTAGAAATAATCACAATTTTATTAATTTTAACGGTAGCTTTAGCGAGTGCAAACATTTGCATAAAGATTTATTGAATGCACAACAAGTGCTTAAAGAAAAAATACAGTAATAGCATAGCGTACAACTTAGAACAAGTCTAAAAACTATAATATTAAAAAAAAAAAAAAACTTAACAGATGGACAAATGGTTAATTATACAAAAAAAATTACATTTAGAAAAGACAACTTTAAAAAAGCATATAAATGCATAAGACAGAATAGATATATTAAGCCAGATACAGTTAGAAAACATTTAGAAAATCTAGTTAATACATTAGAATCAATTAGAAAAATTATTAAAGAGAATTATAGCAAATTTACTAATATACATCAAAAAGGAACACGTGACTTGTTTCGGCAATTAAGAGACTTATTGGTAAAAATAATAGCCAAGTATAACATTAAACAAGATATATCTCATTCACTAAGTGAACCAATAACACTTAACTTCAACGAAATTTTGTTAACGACCACATTAGAAGCAGTTTCAGTAGAGACAACAGATTCCGATACAGACATAGATTCTGATCAAGAAGTCGAAATGACACAAAACGTAGTAGAATTTCTAAACACAGGCTAGTGATTGATTTCGACGGTAAGCCAGAAAATTTACGTTCATTTCTAGATGCTCTAGCACTTCTAGATACAATAAAAGGTGAACACGAAGCCAGCTAACAATTACTGTAACGAGATCGAAACTCTTACAAAACGTTAGAAAATGCTTATATTACGGATGGATTATCTACTGAATTAGCCAGCAGATATTCTACTCAAATAGCCGTAAAAGCAATGACCAAAAATTGCAGCCTTGGAAAAGTGAAATTCATTATGGAAGCAGGTCAATTCAATAACATGAATGAGGCAATAAGTAAATTTATAGGAAGTTGTATCGAAACTACTGGTCACAAAATACAATATTACATTTTGGCCAAAGACCATTTAATAATTCTGTTAAGGTTTTAAACTTAATTTCGCATCCCCCACAATTTGGGTTCTCACCCTATTCCTTTCATTTCGCTATCTTGTTCATCGCTCAAATTTCTTCTCATCATATATAATATTTCGCTCTTTGCTCATTTACACTTTTTGTTGTTATCACTTGCTCATCGTCATTTCTATGCGCAGATTTTAGTATTACATCTGCATTGCCAACAACATCATATGCACATAGATACATATGTATACCAAAAAATACATAAAGCTCACGTCGCATCGTCTTCGCGTGATTTGCCCTCCACCTAGCATCAACAAAGGAATAGCGGTGATGAAAATCGTTATAAAAGGATTTGCATAAGCACTTTGGAAAGACAGTTTGTTTTCGATTTGTATCAGCGGCCAACGTATCGGCAAATACTTGTAACCTTGTATTTAATTAATCGTAATTTAATTTCATCGCTTTGTACTTCGGATTTAAGTAATCTGGATTAATATTCAAACCATAATCGGCACATAAGTTTGTAAAATAAAGATTTGTTTCAAATTAATTTCTTTGCTTCAATTTTTGGAGTTTAGTCAATTGGGTTGGCCATTTAGCATCCATAAATTGGTCCTTCGAGCCGGATTTGAAGAGCTGGCCATCGCTATCGTTGTCAACCAATTTACTTAAGTTTTAATCATCACATACAAGTATTGGAAATGGAGCCTCTCAATATACCTGCGGATACGTCACCACCATCAACAACCCCCATTAGAGAAAGCGATTCGGTGCATCATGAGGCGGGAACACCACGAACTTCCCAATCCGTGTGATCTCAAGCTAATGATGCGTCTGCTCATTTGAAAACGCAAAATGAGTACCACATCAAGGTCAAACAGCGTCAACAAGTTCTGGATAGAATCAACATCGAACGCATACTTCCGCATCTTAGCAGTATTTCCGTGCAACCTTCCAAAACTTCAACTCACGAAATTCAATGGTCATCATCGAAATTGGATGGATTTTTATAACATGTTTTTAGCGCTCGTTCACAACAATAGCCAATTAGCAAACATCGAGAAGTTTCAGTACCTTCGATCTTGTCTCGTCGACTCAGCAGCTAGCCTAATACAATCATTTGAGGTGACCGATGAAAATTATATCAAGGCGCTGGATCTTTTACGGTATAGATATGGAAACAAGCGGCTAATTTTCCAAGTTCATATCCAACATATTTTTGAAGTACAGGGAGGAACAAGGCCGAATGCATCATCTATGAGGGCGTTCATAGACGTCGTCAATACCAATTTACGAGCTGTGCAATCACTAGCTTCAAATCAGCAAGTGTCAGATGGCATACTCTTGCATCTGGTATCCTCAAAACTCAATACAGACACGAAGGCCAAGTGGGAGGAAGAAGTTACCCACTTGTTGGATCAGCGATCAACTGCCATGAGTTTTCAACTGCCCACTTGGGAGGACTTAGCAAAATTCTTAGAACGTCGTTGTCAAATTGCAGACATTTTGGAAGCCGGGCAGCCGAAAGCACTCATACCACGAACTCAGCTAACAACACATAGGCACAACAAACGTGACGAAAAATGGGCTATGGGGACTACCAAACAAGCAAAGTGTGAGTTTTGCAATGCGGTTCCCCATCATAATGCCTTCAAATGCGACACGTTCCATGCAATGAATCCACTTGCAAGATATAACTGTGTGAAAAGACTGAACTTGTGCTTGAATTGCCTTGGATCAGGTCATAAATCGAATGATTGTCCTTCAGTCCATCTCTGCAAACACTGTAATGTAAAACATCATACACTATTACATCGAAATGATTCAGCCATTACCAACATATCACCGAGAGCAGGTTTCCTCTCATCATCTGCTCTTAAGGTGAGTCTCGATCAGCAGAAGTTATTCTTGGAACAGCAATTATTCATGTTTTTAATTCTCGGAGAGTGAGCATCCAAGCTCGCGCTCTGCTAGATTCCGGATCTCAACTGCATTTCATCACGAAGAAATTGGCACAACATTTAAGAGTAACTCGAAAGGGTGTAGATATTGACGTCAGTGGAATAGGTCAAAGGAGAGCAAAGGCACAGCATTTATGTTGCATAACGATTAAATATCTAACCGAAGAGTATAGTGCTACCAATGATGCAATAATCATACAAACCAGGACAGATTGACATACTCATTGGAGCAGGACTATTTTTTGAGATACTTAGTAAGGGCCAAATACGTCTCAATGGTCCAGTAATACAAAATACCAAATTTGGTTGGGTGGTTGCAGGTGCAATTCCTGCGCACGTAACATCAGCAGCTGATCCATCACCTCCATACAAAGCATTCACATCAGTCACATCAGAGTCAATTTTAGATAAGCTCCTGGAAAGGTTTTGGGTGATCGAAGACATTCCAGCATCGTCATCGTCGATTCTATCATCGGATGAGCTCGAATGTGAATCCTATTTCAATTCTACTACTCACAGGTGTCCCGTTACCAATAAGTTCATTGTTCGCCTTCCATTTCGTGAAGAACTGAATTACCTGGGTGGTTCAGAAGAAACCGCTGGCAAAAGAATGTTTTCGTTAGAATCCAAACTGAATCAAAACTCAAATCTTCGCAGAGATTACAATGAATTCATGGAAGAATATATCAATATGAAGCATATGATTCCAGTTAATTTAGAATATTCACCAAGAAATCGCCTAAACTATATTCCCCACCACGGAGTTACAAAACTTGATAGCTCGACTACTAAGCTGCGGGTAGTCTTTGACGCCTCCAGCAAAACCTCAAATGGATATTGCCTAAACGATATGTTGAGAGTTGGTCCCCATCTACACGATACGATATTCACAATTTTGACCCGATTTAGAAGACACAAATATGTCATTATGGCTGACATTGCCAAAATGTATAGGAAAATCTGGGTCGACGAACGAGATACCCAATGGCAATGCATTTTCTGGCGCCCTACCTCTCAACAACCACTTACCACATATCAGCTACAAACAGTTATTTATGGTACTAGTTGCGCACCGTACCTTGCTGTCAAATGCCTTCAACAGCTGGCAATTGATGAAGCGAAAACTTACCCAATCGGATCAAAGGTAACACTAAGCGATTTCTATGTAGACAATTTAATAAGTGGCGCAGCTAGTATCGGCGAGGTCATCGAAATCAAAAATCAAACCATAAACTTACTTAAGTGCGCAGGGTTTCCTTTACGAAAATTTGCATCGAACGCATCCGAAATTGTTGCCGATATTTTACCGGAAGACAAAGAAGAAACAATTCGTTTCCATGACACTGAGTTTGTAAAAACGTTAGGGTTAAAATGGTCACCAGTTGAGGATTGCCTTCTTTTTCATTTGGTAGCGGATAATTGCGTTAAAACTACAAAGCGTTCAATTCTATCAAAATTGTCAAGGTTTTTTGATCCGATAGGTCTCCCCAATCCTTTGATTGTAACATGCAAAATTTTGATGCAACAACTGTGGAAGCTGAAGTTGCCATTGGATGATGAAGTCCCGCCCGGGATTAAGATTCATTGGGAGCTATTCAATAAACAATTACCGCTTTTACAAACATTAAAAGTACCCAGGTATGCTAATATTGATATCGATACTAAACTTCACGCATTTGCAGATGCAAGCACTAAAGCATATGGAGCATGTGTGTATGCAGCAAGGAGTGATGCATATGGTGAGCATTCGTCCTTACTCGGTGCTAAATCTCGAGTGGCACCAACGAAAGAGATTACATTACCTAGGCTAGAACTTTGTGCAGCCCTAATGGCCGCAGAACTGATGTCAGCAGTAAACAACATACACAATCTTCCTGGCGCAAATGTATACTGTTGGTTAGATAGCACAATTGCGCTTGCTTGGATAGCAGGTGAACAGTGGAGATGGAACGTTTTCGTGGCCAACAGGGTAGCAAAAATACAGCAATTAACGAAAACCTTTTCCTGGAATCACGTACCAACAGACCAGAATCCCGCTGATATTGTATCACGTGGAGCATGTGCCAGCGAACTTTTACAAAATACACTTTGGTGGCACGGGCCAGAATTTATCTAACAGAGCTGTGATCATTGGCCTTCAGCAGTGCATGTATTACAAAACGAATTACCGGATCAGCGGCTCTAAAGAACTGCATTAATTGCTATTCCAACTTCTGACTTCATTAGTAAACACAAGTACGTTATAACTACATGAAATTGCTGAGAATTTTTGCTTATGTAAATCGATTTATTCGTGGATGTCGAAAGCAGTCTTCAGTTAATGATTACATCAACATATCGGCACCTGAAATGGAAGAAGCATTAGAATTGGTATGCAGACATGTTCAATATATTTCATTTTCAGAAGACATTCACGCCATTGAGATTGGAAACAACATCGCAACTCAAAGCTAATTTCATTGTCGCCATTCTTGCATAAGAACTTACTCAGAGTTGGAGGGCGACTTAAAAATTCATTACTGCCTTTTACCAGTAAACATCCAATTCTACTTCCATCATCACACGCATTTGTAAATACATTAATTCGACATTTTCATCATCATCACTTGCACGCCGGAGTCCAAACGCTTCAAAATATTTTGAGAGAGAAGTTCTGGATAACAAACGCACGCCATGTTATAAGAAGAGTAATTCACGATTGCGTATTATGCTACCGCAGTAACCTAATTATTGCTGAGCAAATTATTGGGCATCTTCCAGCCGATCGAGTCCAGCAAACTTACCCGTTCGAAGTGACAGGAGTCGATTATTGTGGACCTGTCCTTATAACTCAACGAATTCGCGGCCGTTCACCAGTTAAGTCTTATATTGCAGTATTTATTTGTTTTGTAACTAAGGCAGTACACTTAGAAGTTCTACCCAATTCGTCCACACAAGCATTTATAGGTACCTTATAGAGATTTATTGCTCGACGAGGGAAAAGTCGCAAAATAGTGTCCGATAATGCTACCAATTTTGTGGGTGCCAATCGAGAACTACGCCAGCTTTTGTCCGCTTTCGTTACCAAGGAACATGTAGAAGAGGTTTTACGTACATGCCTGGCGAATGGAATCGAGTGGCAGTTCATACCTCCCAGGTCCCCACATTTTGGTGGACTCTGGGAGAGTGCAGTTAAATTAGCAAAGTACTTTCTTCGTCGTGCTATCGGAACCACCACCCTAACGTTGGATGAGCTTCGAACTGTTTGTTGTCAATCCGAGGTAATAATCAACAGCCGTCCACTTATACCGATGTCGACAGATGCTAATGACATGCGCCCATTAACACCGGCTCACTTTTTAATAGGACGCCCTCTGACAACAATTCCAGACTCGAACTCTTTGGACCGTAATGATAACTTACTGAAGCGCTACCAAATAGTCCAGAAAATACACCAAAATTTTTGGGAAAGATGGCACTGCGAGTATCTTAAAAATTTACAACAGCGAACAAAATGGAAAACGGAATGTCAAAATTTACAAACGAATGACATGGTCTCAATAAAGGAGGAAAATACACCTCCACTTAAGTGGACAACAGGTCGCATCACTGAAGTCAAGCCTGGCGAAGATGGTCATGTTCGTGTAGTGGTAGTAAACACCAAAAATGGTCTACAAACACGAGCAATATCAAAAATTTGCAAATTACCAGTGTAATTTGCTGATTATTTTGGAATAATTGACTCCAACCGGGGGAGGGTGTTAAGGTTTTAAACTTAATTTTGCATCACCCACAATTTGGGTTCTCACCCTATTCCTTTCATTTCGCTATCTTGTTCATCGCTCAAATTTCTTCTCATCATATATAATATTTCGCTCTTTGCTCATTTACACTTTTCGTTGTTATCACTTGCTCATCGTCATTTCTATGCGCAGATTTTAGTACATCTGCATTGCCAACAACATCATATGCACATAGATACATATGTATACAAAAAAATACATAAAGCTCACGTCGCATCGTCTTCGCGTGATTCGCCCTCCACCTAGCATCAACAAAGGAATAGCGGTGATGAAAATCGTTATAAAAGGATTAGCATAAGTACTTTGGAAAGACAGTTTGTTTTCGATTTGTATCAGCGGCCAACGTATCGGCAAATACTTGTAACCTTGTATTTAATTAATCGTAATTTAATTTCATCGCTTTGTACTTTGGGTTTAAGTAATCTGGATTAATATTCAAACCATAATCGGCACATAAGTTTGTAAAATAAAGATTTGTTTCAAATTAATTTCCTTATTTCAATTTTTGGAGTTTAGTCAATTGGGTTGGCCATTTAGCATCCAAATTCTAACAATCGATTTCCAAGAAACGCCAGATTTCAGAGAAGAAACAATTTGTCAAATAATCAAAATAGAGCAAAATATAATGACAACTACAGCAATAACAGTTTTGGCAATAGTAACCAAAACTACGGAAATAGCAATAGAGGTCGCTTCAGACCAAATAGACAAAATCAAAACCGGAACATAACAAACAATATCAGATGTACTCAGTCCGAAGAAATTAATCCGGAAAACTAGAAATTTCCTCTAAGATAAATTCACTCAACCTTAGTTATAGTAATTATTTTCGTACAATTCAAAATATCAGACTCAAATACAGTTATAACATTATTAGTAGACACATGAGCTGATATATCCTTATTAAAATATAATAAATCCACTTTTCAAAAAATCAATACTGGACAAATAACAAACTTAAGCGGTATAGGACAAGGCAAAATTAGATCCATTTGTATGATATTTTTCAATTTAAAATTCAGAAACTACCTAATACCTCATGAATTTCACGTTATACATGACAATTTTCCAATACCTTGCGATGGCAGAATAGGCAAGGATTTTATGAAAAAATTCAATTGCATATTGAACTTTACACAAAACCATGATATCCTAATATTAAGAGCGGATAATTTGTCACATAACATAGAAATACCGATATCAACAACGTATAACGATGAAATAACCATACCACCACGTTCAGAAGTAATATGCAAAATTAATCTACCATATTCTCAAGAAGACACACTAGTCCCAAACCAAGAACCACAACCGGGTATCTTTATAACAAATATATATATATGTATATATATAGGTATAATTGGCGCGTACACCCTTTTTAGGTGTTTGGCCGAGCTCCTCCTCCTATTTGTGGTGTGCGTGTTGATGGTGTTCCACAAATGGACGGACCTACACAGTTTCAAGCCGACTCCGAACGGCAGATATTTTTATGAGGAGCTTTTTCATGCAGAAATACACTCGGAGGTTTGCCATTGCCTGCCGAGGGGCGACCGCTATTAGAAAAATGTTTTTCTTAATTTTGGTGTTTTCACCGAGATTCGAACCGACGTTCACTCTGTGAATTCCGAATGATAGTCACACACCAACCCATTCGGCTACGGCGGCCGTCACCCTTTATAACAAATACCCTGGTAAAAACAAACAATGCCTATATCCGTATAATGAATACAACTCACAACACAATCTCTTTAAAACAGAACGAAATCCTTACAGAAAATGTCTCTGATTACGAAATAATAACTGATAGCACAAATGACAGACTTCGAAAATCGGAAATTCTTAAAAAATTGACAAAAAATTTTCCAAAACCACATGAAAAACAGTTAACAAAACTTTGCTCCGAATACAGCGACATTTTTGGGCTAGACTCCGAACCAGTTACAACTAATAATTTTTACAAAATTTAACGGGTAGAGACACACAACCGGTTTACATAAAAAATTACCGTATACCCCACACACACAAGGAGGAGATCGAAAAACATGTGAACAAACTCACTAGATTACCGTATGGTCTAAAAATAGCTCCTAATTCATTCTAAAGAATGATGACGATTGCATTCAGCGGTTTAAAACCTGAGTAAGCCTTCTTATATATGGATGATTTAGTAGTCCTTGGTTGCTCTGAACAACATATGCTTTCGAATTTAAAAGACGTTTTCAATTTATATCGAAAACATAATCTAAAACTACACCCAGAAAAATGTTCATTTTTTATGCCCGAAGTAAATTACCTCGGGCATAAATGTCAAATAAGGGCATACTTCCAGACGATAACAAGTACTCTGTAATTAAAAATTATCCAGCACCCACAGACGGAGATAGTGCAAAAAGATTTGTAGCATTTTGCAATTACTAACGAAGATTCATTAAAAACTTCGCAGAATATTCAAGACCCCTGACAAAATTGTCAAAAAAGGTATTTGTCGCACCAGTGCACATTTCGTTCATTCGGTATAGACAGAGAATGTTAATGCAATGAGAAGGAGCAAATGTTAAATGATCTTTTTTTCGAGTACTAATTTGTAGATTCATACTAAGGTAATTTCAAATTCAAATTTCCTCACTAGTGGGGAATTGCAGATATTTACCCCGCGAGTGGAGGGTTTCTATAGGGTTTTTCAGTAAGAGCGCTTCAACTTTTGAAATTTTTTGAATAAAACACAAACGGTTTGACTTTTTAACTAATTTTTTTTATATTATCGAGTTTGAACATATACATTTAAGTATGAAACTCGATTTCTTTTGCATGAACACCGCGTGCACGTTTTACGAAGTCCAATCGTTGAACCCAATTTTCGACCACTCTTTTGCATAAATCGGCCGAAATTTCAGCAATTTCGCGTTCAATATTGGCTCTGAGCTCACAAATCGTCGCCGGCTTGTTACTGTAGACCAATGACTTCACATAACCCCAAAACGGGACGGCTTGTTAAATGGAACGTAAAATGGCCGTAATGCTCTTAAAGTAGCAGCAACAGAACGATTATTTTCATAAAAAATTTGCACGATTTGCAATCGTTGCTCAAGTGTGTAGCGTTCCATGATGAAATGTATGCTAATGAAGTTTACAAATGACAAGCGAAAAATAAAAAATATTGCGTCGTTCGCCCTCCCTTTCGGAAAAAAGTTGAAGCGCACCTATTGAATAACCCTATATAATTACTTACCACTCTAGGACAGGAATTCAGATTTTTTCTGCGTTTACCAAACTACTGAGGAATTTCATAAGATTTTTCGGCACACTACTAAGGAAATCGACTTATTTCATGCCCACAGCGAAGCGAATAAATTTGCGATTAAGAAGGCCGCGCGCCAGTTAATTTGTGGTGGAGAAGCTAAAGTCGGGGGAATTATTCGCTTTGTTTTTTGGCATGTATTTAATTCAGGTTCAAGTCCTGAAGTCATATTTTTTTTCTTGCACATTTTTTTTTACAATTCAAACCAGGAAAGTTTGTTAACATTTTTGAGTTTATTTTAATTAAAATTTCTTTAAGATACTGTTTTTTTTGTATTTCATAAATGGATATTTCTTTTCGGTATAAAATAGTTCATACTGGATATGACCTGATTTTTATACAATATAAATCAATCTAAACAGAAAATATGTACATACGTCTTTAATCTCTTTCATCAAATCCAAATTATATTGATGAGAAAATATCATTCTAATATCCGTCTAGAAAGCCAAACGCGCATACACACATACATATGCATATAATTACGCATACAAACTATCAAGTAACGCAGAATATGTGCATATAAAACTGCGAATCGAATAAAGACGTGTGGCGTATGCAGTACATCGTCCCATATTTGACTCAGGTTCAAGTCCTGTACACACTTTTCTTTGTTCGATATTTTTATTTCATTTTTTGTATTTAGTTTAATTAGAATTGATTTAAAATAGTGTATTCAGGTTTTTCTAATACCGGTTATTTAGAAATTTATTTTCTACTAGCAAACCCGGCCCCCTTCGCTGGGCACACTAAAATAGAATAGATATGGTTTAGAACAGAAAATATATGATTTTCATATTATTTATTTCTTTACTCTTTATTCAAGCGCTTTGGCATAAACAATATTTTTTGTTTTTCTATTTGTTTTTGAGTAAATATTGTATAAAATATAAATTGAAAATCAGGAAAAAAGAAGATTGTTTTTAAATTTCAAATCAACGCATATGAATAAACAATCGTCTTTTTCCCTGATCATCCATGAATTTTTCATTTCAATTTAAATGTTTTATTAAACATTGGAGCTTTTTTAACCATTATCCATTTATATTTTTCAAAAAAAAAAAACGAAAAAAATTTTTTTTTCCACGAACACATAATTTCATTCGGATTTCAAATTAAATTCTCAAATTTCGTAAGAAACTATTCACTGTTCCAAAATCCACTCCAAAAAAATTCACAAACAATTTTTACATGTTGCACTTACGTTTTTTCCTTGTGGCATCCAAATCAGAAAAAAATATTGACACATTGTAACTCACACTGTCAATTTGACAGTTCAGTTCCGCTCCAAGCGTTAAAAAAGTAAGCGACATTATGGCTGGTTCAAAAGAACGCTGTACCCGTTGCCAGTGCTCCGAATTACAACCAACCTTTACCAAACCCATTTTCAATACTTACTTAACAATGTGTGTAAGTTTGGTTTAATTCGGTGCAAAGACACGGCGGGTCCACGTTTTGGTATATATTTCGAGACCCTAGTCATCAATAGGTATGAAAATTACCCGTATTAAAGCACTTATCAACAGCTTTCATTTGATACCCATATTGTACATACACAACCAAAGGTTACCCGGGTCCACGTTTTGACCTATATCTCTAGACCCCAGTCACGGAGCGGCATGAAAAATACTCTGTACTAAAGCATTCACCAACAGCTTCAATTTGATATCCATATTGTACAAACACATTCTAGGGTCCACGTTTTGGTCTCTATCTCGAGACCCTAGTCACGGAGCGGCATGAAAAATACTCTGGACTAAACCATTCACCAACATGATACCCATATTGTACATACACATCCGAAGGTTACCCGGGTCCACGTTTTGACCTATATCTCGAGCCCTATTTCCAAAATAAAATATAATCCATGTTACACGTGGATGATGTAGCTTTCGAATGGTGAAAGAATTTTTAAAATCGGTCCAGTAGTTTTTGAGCCTATTCATTACAACCAAACAAACAAACAAAGTTTTCCTCTTTATAATATTAGTGTAGATATAACATTATTCATACTTCTTTTGAATTGATTTATATGTAAAACATCCATAAAGCCAATCATATGAATATGCATTCCTATATTTAATCTCTTCAGTCAAATCTGAACTACTTACATACACATATTGATGAGAAAATGTTCTAATATCCATGGATGCATCCAGAAAGCCAAACGCGCATACACGCATATGTATATAAATATATACAAACCTTCAACGAACGCAAAATGTATGCATATAAAAAACAACAACTGCGACCGTCTTCTTGTATTGTTATGTATACCCTATGAGAAAAGAACCGGGAAGGTGATGTTGACTGTTTTCTTCGATTGCCAAGGCACAGTCTACCATGAGTACCTTCCATCGGGCCAGACAGTCAATAAAGAATATTATTTATCCGTTTTGAAGCCTTTGAGAGATGCTGTATGTTGCAAACGGCCGGAAATGTGAGCAAACAATTCTTGGATTTTGCGAGATGATAACGCGCCATCGCACCGATCAAAAAGATCAAAGACAATACGACGAAGGAGCTGAAGGCCATGTCAGCCTGCCGGGGGTGTTTGGAGGACTGGGTTAAACGTTGGCACATGTGTGTTGCTTCAGACGGGTCATATTTTGAAGGAGATAATATAAATTTGCCAGAAATTTAACTCTGTTATGTTTTATTTAAACATTCCCGGTACTTTTTGATCATAGGGTACATATATGCGGCTTTGCGAACAGAAATGTGTGATTCGCTGGATTTGTTCAAGGAATCTAAGTCGCATTAACTCGCGCCTGTCGAACAATTAGAAGACATATTTACATACATGTAAGGGTGCATACATACAAGTTAGTTTTCCTAGCGCGGAAAACCTTAATAAAAAATTAAAACACGGTAATTTACTAGGTGCGGTGCGTGCGCCTTTATTAACTGTCCGAATTAAACTCAAATTCTTTACAAAATTTACTTGACTCTACACCTACGAATAACTTAATTCTACCGGAAGACGTTGCTCAAGCCAGACGCTACGCAAGCATTATTTATTTTCCCAAGTTTGAATTGGTAAGAATTTTATTGCAAATAGAATTGACAACGATATTGCGAAACGGTAAACGCTTCCGCTTAAGGGTTTGCGCTACCGCTGAGTGAGTTTGCTACGTAAGCATTATTTATTTTCCCAAGTTTGAATTAGTAAGAATTTTATTGCAAAAAGAATTGACAACGATATTGCGAAACAGTAAACGCTTCCGCTAAGGGTTTGCGCTACTGCTGAGTGAGTTAATTGTAAAAAGGTGATTGTACGATTGTACGGTAGGCAAAATATATTGTGTGTTAACTCTTCCCCCTTAAAAACGATTGTCCTCAATCGTTAAAAGTACGGAAGATCGTTAATTTTGACTTGTGAGTTTCGACTTAATGGAGGCTTTACCGGGGGTCGCGGTAGTTCTAGACTCGGAATAGTTGTTTGAAAAATAACTTCCCTCTTTTTTTTAAAGGAAAACCTCAGAAAAATTAGGCAAATCGTTATGATAGCAAATAAGAAAATATTTATGTACAGTCACTCACATTCAAAGTTGGGCAGATGCATACGAAAACTTCTAGTCATAATATCTATGTTTTGATGAAAGAAAACACTTTCTACCTTTTTCTGTTTTTTCACAAAAAGTGTTTTATTTAAAAGCAACAAAAAAAATATATTCCAAAGTCTCTTATAAAATATACACGAAGGCTTAACTTAAATAAGGTCACTTTTCAGTCTCACATTCAAAGTCGGGCACGACATAAAAAATCGAAAAAATTTGTACACAACGCAAAATTAATACTTCGTTGCTCCACCTTTTTGCTTTTCAACAGCTTGTAGCCGGCTTGGCATCGATTCCACTAACTTTTTGCAATCATTAGGGCTTATTTTATTCCATTCTTCCTGCAGAGCAATTTTCAAGAGTTGAATTGATGTACACTGCCTTTCCTGCATCCGGCGACCTAATTCATCCCACAAATGCTCAATGGCATTGAGGTCGGAACTTTGTGCAGGGGTTTTATTACTTTTGGACAGTTATATAACAACCAGCTCTTGACGTCATATGTGGAATGTTTGGGATCGTTGTCCTGGTAAAATTGAAAACTACTTTCGATGCCTAGTTTTCTCACGCTTTCTTTCAAATTTTGTTTCAAAATTGTTAAATAAACGTGTTTATTCATTATTCCATCAATGAAATGCAATTTTCCAACTCCTGACGCCGCCACGCATCCCCAAACCATTACAGATCCACCACCGTGTTTAACCGTTTTTCTTAAATTCTTGCCTTCCAGCTCCTTGCTTGGTTTGCGCCACACTTTACCCCTTCCATCACATCCAAATAAATTAAATTTACTTTCGTCAGTAAATAATACCTAAAGAATGAATATTAAAACCATGAAATTGTTATTTTTTTCCCCACTTACAGTGCTCCAAAAAACGAAATCCTTAGCCATATATTGGCGAGCAAAAACAAGCCGGTCATTCTGGTTTTTCTGGCTTATTAGGGGCTCCTTCCGCGCAACTCGGCCGTGAAAATCATTTTTTCGAAGAAGTATTCTTATTGTTTCGGGATTTACCCCTACCCCAGAAGCTTCTTTAACCATCGCAGTTAATTTTGGAGCAGAAATGAATGGATTTTTCTTCACTTCCCTTAGCACCATGCTCTCATCTTTGGAGGAAAGCTTCTTTGGATGGGTTCCACGATGCTTATTTGCAATGAAACCATTTTCATTGTATCTAGCAATAATATCGTGCACTGTTCACTTGCTTTTTTTTATCAATTTCGATATTGCTCGCTCGGATTTTCCGTCTAAGTGCAGTTGAATTACTATTTTGAGTTCCTCCAATGTAGACTGTTTAACATTACGCGGTATTTTGCAAAATACTTTTATAAACTCACCCAATGATTGACAAGGCAACAATGAACAATAACTTTTAATACAAATATAGAAAATTTAGAAATAACGGTATGCATATTTGCAAAACATGGTTTGCCCGACTTTAAATGTGAGACAGAGAAGTGGCCTTTTTCAGTGTTTTATACATTAACATTTTATAAAGGATCTTGGAATTATTTTTTTTGTTGTTTTTAAATGAAAAAATTTTTGTGAAAAAACAGAAAAGGTAGAACGCGTTTTCTTTCATCAAAACATAGATATTATGACTAGAAGTTTTCGTATGCATCTGCCCGACTTTGAATGTGAGAGACTGTATTTATTAAACGTAGAGTCCGACTTAAGTAATTTAATTTTCTCCGTGTTATTAACGTGTAATTGACTTAGCATCTCCAATGAAAGTATTTTCACGAATTCTTTTTCTATAGGCGTTGGTTGGACTATCGGTGGAGCAACCTCCATAGGGGGTGCTTCCCAATTTCTGTACAATTGGTTATTTATCTTTACAGTTGAATTCGAAAATTTTAGTAAGAATGTGCCATTAAGCGTGTTATTATTGACCGTGCCGTTAAAGTCGTTTAAAAGTATTATGCCAGTTGAAATTTTGTCTATTGTTGAAATATGGTACCCATCAGAAATTGAACATGATGAGCTTAAACCATTAAGGAGCGCGGGGATGCAAAGTTCATTGGAAATGTCAGTCAATTGACTTTTCTTACATAATTTAATTCTATTAATTTGATTAAAATTCTCAAGTAATCCAAATATTTTTTCCTCGTTTCTTAAAATTTCATCGTATTTCAATTTAATTATTTTATTTCCCTTCTTTACGGGTTTCAAAATAATATTAACATAATTCTCCCTGCTTGTGAGCGGGATTTTAACAACATACAGTAGAGTAGTGCCGTTATACAAAATATCAATGTCGGCAAAGCTAAGGGCTTCTTCTGTTGAAGTAAATAAAATGTTTTCTTCTCTAAGCTTGCTAAGAGTTACATCGATTTCTTTTTTATCTAGTAGGCTTGAATTTATTACATTGTTTTTTGCCCACTGTATTGCGTTTTTAACGTCTTTCAGTTCATCTTTAACTAATCTAATTTTTGTTTGTAAAAGTAATGCAATTTCATCTATAAGTCTATTATCTTTTCTAATAGCGTTACTTAACATATTCGTTATTGTTGTCAAATTGTTTATTCTGTCGCTAAATGCTTGATTTATCAAAACTTGCTTATTGTTATTTATGTTATTTTTATCTATAATGTCTTTGACCATTTCGAAATCATCATGGTCCGGTGTCCCAGCAATACACTTCCAGGCCGTACCAAGCATATTAATGGATCTTTTGTTCCGGAATTTATGGATTGGTTCTATTGAGTTGAGGATATTGGTAATTTGGGATAATTCAAGGTTTAATAGTGGGGAAAAGGAATTGCTTTTTGGGATGTTTTCCTCCATGAAAGTTCGTATGTTGTTCAGGAATGATGCGTATTGGTCAAGTCTTGTAACATGAATTATTTTAAATGTCCCGTCTTGTAATTTTGCTTGTCCATTGTTAATTGTGACCAGGTGCGATAGAGTATAGTTTGTTATTTGCAGTTCGTTTGCCAATATGCTGGTGATGAAGAGTGATCTATAAAAGATTAATGGATATTTAGCTTCTGATATTGCTCTTGTGAAAAATTTTTCCTGTTTCTGTGAGGACAGTTGTTGACTTGTCCTCTTTCACAATTTCTTTTTTAAATTTTGGGGTAAGCTTCGTTCCTAAACGTTTATTTATTCTAACATATATGATATCTCCCTGGTTATATTTTCGAGATGGTTGGCGATTTTTATTGTGGTTATCTACGTCATTATTTTGTTTGTCTATGAGTCTCTGTACGTTAGTCTGACGTACTTTCTCGAGTGTTTTCGGATCAGTATTAATTTTTCGTCCGAAAAATAAGTCTAAAGGCTTCTTTCTTGTTGTGCTATGAATTGTAAAGTTGTATTCATATAACGCTCTTTCTAAGAGTTCAGAAAATATTTTGTAAGTGCCTTCAGCTTTGAGACAGCGCATGATCTCTGTAAGAGTGGAATGGAACCGTTCCACCTGGCCATTCACAGAGCTCGTATATGGCGGGGATGTGAATATTTTTATACCTAATTGATCTTTTAACATGAAATTGATTGCTGCGGAATTGAAGGATTTTTCATTATCGAATATTACCATTTCCGGTACTCCGAATAGGAAGAGGATTTCTCGAAGGGGTTCTTTAATGTCTTCTATGACTCTATAGTTTATAATTCGTCCTTGGGCATATTTCCAGAACTTATCGATTGCCGTTAATACCAGTTTGTTTTCAGTTCTATAGATATCTATGTGAAGTATTTGACCCGGAAAGGTAGGTATGGGGGTTTTTCTCAGTTCTGGTCTTATTGGTTGCCGGTCGTACTTGTTAAGTTTGCAGATTGAGCATTGTTTTGCGATTCAATTAATTTTATTATTCATGCTGGGAAAATAATACTTTTCCAGAATTTGGACTTTGTTTTCCTTAGCGTTGCGATGTGCTCTTGTGTGTGTTTCTATAATAATTCCCTCCTGCTGCTTTTCATTTTTAATATCTTCTACTAATAATTGTGTAAACCTAACTTATACTTTCCGAAATTATCTGGGAAAATCTCTTGAATCTTTCCCATCAGGGACTCTGGAGCTTTGATGCCGTTTATCACCGACGGATTTAAATATTTTTTTAAAAGTGAAACGAGTTTCTTGGAGGTGAACTCATTTTCTGTAATAGAATGCCGGTGAATTGTAGGGAAAACGATTTGGAATTCATATGCCGATGTTGGATCTATGTTTAGAATTAATGGGGTTTCGACGCTGCAGATAAGGTTTTGTCCTGAACTGCTGTCACTTTTAGTCATTTCTGACATAGTATGGACTCCCGATTCTAATGGAATTCTTGACAGGGCGTCGGCCACAACATTACTTTTTCCTGGCTTGTAATGAAGCTCATAGTTATACTCCTCGAGTATAGCCTTCCAGCGCCTCATTTTGCTGTTATTGTTCTTATGGCTGAGCGCATAAGTAAGCGGTTGATGGTCTGTATAGATCTTTACTTTGGCGGAACCATACAAGTAATTTCTAAGAGAGTTTAGGGCCCAGATGATGGCAAGCATCTCCTTCTCATTTGCCGCGTAATGCTCTTCCGCTTTACTCAATGTCCGAGAAATAAAAGTTATGGGCTTATCCTTTTGGGAAAGGACAGCTCCAAGCGCGAAATCCGATGCGTCCGACGTGAGTTCGAATTCTTTGTCGTAGTCAGGGTATGATAATAAAATGTCTTTTGAGACTAGGGAGTTTTTTTATTTCGTTAAAAGCCTCGTTTGCTGCTCTGTCGAGGTTTATCGCAATTTTAGAGGATTAACGTTTTGACACATGGCCTTCTTCGCCTCTTAGCATTGTTGTTAAAGGTTTGGCCAATTTAGCGTAGTCTCTTATGAACCGACGATAGTAGCCGGAGAGGCCAAGGAACGATCTTAAGTTTTTCAAAGTTTTTGGTACAGGAAAATTAACTATCGCCTCGACTTTCTTTGGATTAGTTTTTATGCCGGTTTGTGATATTACAAACCCCAAAAATTCCACTTCCTGTTTGAAGAAATGGCACTTGTCGAGTTGTACCTTCATATTGGCGTTTTCCAATGTTTTGAAAATACTTTCGATGTGACGTACATGCTCTTCTTCTGACTTACTGTAAATGATGATGCCGTCTATATAGACATAACATATCTTTCCAATAAAATCATGAAGGATGTCGTCTAACGCACGCTGGAATACCGCAGGTGCGTTCTTTAAGCCAAATGGCAGACGGGTAAACTCGTATTTCTCATTGTTTATGGAAAATGCGGGTTTCTCTACGTCCGAGGCTCTAAGTGGAATTTGATGGAATCCACTTTTGAGATCGAGCACTGAAAATACCTTGCTATTGCCTAGCTGAGACAGGACGTCTGCTATCTCTGGGATAGGATATATGTCTGGTATTGTCAGTGAATTTAGCTTTCTATAGTCGATCACCATTCTATACTGCTTATTCCCCTGTGAATCTGGTTTCTTATTCACAATCCAAATTGGGGAATTATACGGCGATCGTGATGGTCGTATTATTCCATCACTTAGAAGTTTACTGATTTGTTTTTCTACCTCACTTTTAAGCGAAGCTGGATATGGGTAAAATTTACTGTAAACAGGAGTGTCCGTAGTAGTTCGTATTTCTCCAGTGACTTTTGTCGTGTAAGTTAGTTTTTCGTCGGGTTCCGAAAAGAGATTCGGAAATTGCTTTACTAAAGTGTCTACAGTTTCCATTTGGTAATCAGTCAAGTGCTCGTCTTGTAGTCCGATAGAGTTTATACTTTGGCTACTAAGTTGCTTAAGTTGAATTTTGATTCTGTCGCGGATAACCATGAGGTTTTTGTCAGTAAAAATGACTGCATTCAGGTCTCTCAAGCTGTCGTTTCCCAGTATTGCATGGAAAGATTCTAGAGTAGGCATGACGTAAAATTTGAGCTTGTCGTCTAAATTGAATAAGTTAACATAAGTATGCGATTGCATTTTTATGTCTCCTGCAACTGATTTTGCGAAGAATGGGGTGTCGTTAGGTATTTCTTTTTTTACTAACCTCGGTTGGACATAGTTTTTACTGGAGCCTGTGTCCACCAAAAATTTTAACACTTCTCCGCTCTTCGTTCTACATTCGAAGTATGGTAGCGAAGAGCTGGTTATCCTAAAAAATGTACGTCGCTTAATGCCAATTCTTCGTCCCTGTTTTCCGATTCTATGCAATCGACGTATTCTGTCAATGTCTGGTCGTAATCGTCATTTCCTTCGTAAGTGTCTTCGCTGCCTGCGTCAATGTGAAATACGCGTTGGGTTTTGTTAGGCTGGATATTCCTTTGAGAGGATGGTTGGGGTGGTCTTTTTCCCAGGAATTGATTTGCCTGAGGTCTGTTCGCGTAATTTATTTGTTGGGAGCGAATGCTTCGGTCGATATCCATCGGCTCTGGCGGTGGTAGTGGTTTGGGTGCTATGGGTATAGGTGGGGGTTGTCTTGGCTGGTTGTAATTAAAAAATCTTGGGTTATTTTGGAGTCTAGGTACGTGAGCTAATTGGGGGTAAAAAGTCTGTCTTTGTCTTTGATTATTGGGGCCTCTCTGTGGCAAAGGTGGTGGTGAATAGTAAGACTGCTTCCTTAGTGGTAAGTCGTTTTGATTTTGAGCATAATGAGTTCGAAATTTCTGATTCTCTAGTTTGAGACACAAATGTAGAGCTTGCGGAAGGTCCGCAGGCTCTCTCATACCTAGCAGTCTCGGTAAATCTCCGTTGAGACCTCTGATAAACGTATCAAGGGCCTTTCCTCGAGAAGTCTCGGTAAGTAAGCTTAAGGCTTCTTTTCCTGTGTCCAGACTACCTAATTTGTTGAGGATAAGGGATAAATGAGAGTACACTTCCTGATAGAATTGTTGTACTGTAGAGTTGCCTTGAACGAGTCCTGTCATCTGATATTCCAATATTGACAAATCTCTCTTAACTGCGCAATGCAGTGTAAGGCATTTGGCGATGGCTGTCCAGTCCAATGGCGTATTGTAGGACTCTAACGCGATAACAGCGTTTCCTACGATTTTGTTCCTAATTATGTTTAGGATTCCATAGTACTTTGCTGTTCCGCGTAAGGGCTCATAAATTCTGAGTATTCTTTCCACGCTCTTCCACCAAGAGTTAAACTCCCCTGGTCTGCCTGAAAATTCCCTTAAGCATTTAACAACGTCGGGAATTCTGTCGAGGTCGCCTAAACTATCTAGATGTTGTGTTTCTATTGTTTGGTCTACCATGTTAACAAAATTCGCGTTGGGATTGAGTGCGGCCTGCACAATTGTTGGTGCTTGACTGCTAAGGACTTCTAAGGTTATCTGTGAAACTAGTTCTCTTAGATCTGAAAAATTTATTTGCCTTTGGGTTGGAGGATTGTTGGAGTCGGATGGGTCCTGAGGATTTGGATTGGCTGTGTTATTTGTGCTTAGCCTAGCTGGTCGTACCAGATTGCTTGGGTTTGACATTTTTCGAGTAATAAATTCCCGTGAAGCTTTATTTCAGCTTTAGTTTTGACAATAAATGTTTTTTTCTTTTTAATAATAAATTAAAGTCTGCGATTCTTACTTTCGCCCTTTCTTCGTTTTAAAATTTACAAAATTTAATATACTTTTCAATATTCACCAATTTATTTTTCGGTTAAATTTCTGTATTTATAATAAGTTTCTTTGAAGCTTTGCTTCGGCTTTTTGTTTCTATTTCAATTATTTAAAAAAAATTTCTGAACAATATCAATATGTCTTATCTCCTAATTTTATCCTTTCTTTCGTTTCAGGATTTATAAAATTTTTCTTTTACTATTCAATGATTTATTTTTCCACAATATTTCTTTATTTAATTCGTTATGACTTACGTTAGAATTTCGGCTATAAATTTCATAATGCTGCCTTAGGTGATGCACTCAGTTGGTTTTTATATTCCGTTGGTTTTGATAATTTGATGATTATCCTGCATTAGATGATGCACTACTCAGTTGGTTGTTTCTGCTACGTTGATTTCCACGTTCCGCCGGTTGCTTTTGTTCAAAGTATATTTTGTTTAGCTTTTTTAATGGCGTCGCGCCTTGGCTTTGATTCGCCTAAATCTTTTTTTTCGGTTGGTTGTTAGAGTAATTCCAGCTTTCCCCTCGCACGCACTGAACACACTAGTACCGTTTTTTAAAAATGTTTGTTCGCGGGCAAGGCGACTTGCGTTCAAACGCGTCCTTTTTGTTTTTTTCTTTTTTTTTTATTAAAAGAAAAAACTACTCAGGGACCTCTTTCCTCGCACTCGCGGTTTTGCTAACTTCGAGTTAGCAAAATACTTTGCTCGGGCGCCAGTTAGGTTTCCTTGCGCGGAAAACCTTAATAAAAAATAAAAACACGGTAATTTACTAGGTGCGGTGCGTGCGCCTTTATTAACTGTCCGAATTAAACTCAAATTCTTTACAAAATTTACTTAACTCTTCACCTACGAATAACTTAATTCTACCGGAAGACGTTGCTCAAGCCAGACGCTACGTAAGCATTATTTATTTTCCCAAGTTTGATTTGGTAAGAATTTTTTTGCAAAAAGAATTGACAATGATATTGCGAAACGGTAAACGCTTCCGCTTAAGGGTTTGCGCTACCGCTGAGTGAGTTAATTGTAAAAAGGTGATTGTACGATTGTACGGTAGGCAAAATATATTGTGTGTTAACTTACATACGGAGCCGCGGCCACTCGACATGACAAAAATTCAAGATTTATCAAATATTGGCAAATAATTCCACGCGAAATATGCCAATATTGACTATTTTCGAATAGTCGCGAAAATTGGCATATGGGCGGCTCGTTTTATGAATGAAATTGAAATATGAGCTCGAACTTATGAATGAACTTTTTGTTTTTGTTCTAAATTGTTCACCGCCGTCGCTGATAGAATCATGGCCGCTGCGACTGCGTCTACGAATGTATTTTGTTTTTGTAGTCGCTAGGCTTAGATTTTAGCTTAGGGCGACATGCGCATGTGAGGTATGTGTTTTTGTTGTGTTCTAGAACATTTTAGAATGTGTGGTGGCAAAGCGGCCATCGCGTTGCGCTTGCTGTTACATTTGCGTCTATCAAAGTATTGTGTTTTTGTAAGTACAATATTAGGAATATCGACTGGTGAAAGACAAAAGTACACGGAATCAAGAAGGGAGCACTGTGCTCGCGCATATATGCATGAATGTATGAACGTGCATGGATGTAGTAACATATGAATACAATTATTTTGTAGGAAGTTTAGAAGGCAAGTAGGTATATATGTATGTATAAATTATCGTCCGGAAAATTGGACGATGGAAAAAAAACATTTTTTATTGGTCGAAAGACCTTTATTCTATAAATTCCAACTTACAACTCAAAGCTTAATTACTAAATCTCTCCTTAATATAGCTTATTTCTACTTGTGTCTGCATTTTTGACAATTGCTTTACATCGGCGCATGCCGGATGTTTATTGCTTAAACTAATATTTATTGCTAAAGCTAATTTTGCTGATCGAGGTGTCAGTATATTTGGATATTGTAATATTTATTGCTAAAGCTAATTTCAGCATTTTTGACAATTGCTTTACATCGGCGCATGCCGGATGTTTATTGCTTAAACTAATATTTATTGCTAAAGCTAATTTTGCTGATCGAGGTGTCAGTATATTTGGATATTGTAATATTTATTGCTAAAGCTAATTTCAGCATTTTTGACAATTGCTTTACATCGGCGCATGCCGGATGTTTGTTGCTTAAACTAATATTTACTGCTAAAGCGAATTTTGCTGATCGAGGTGTCAGTATATTTGGATATTGTAATATTTATTGCTAAAGCTAATTTCAGCGTTTTTGACAATTGATTTACATCGGCGCATGCCGGATGTTATTCCCAGCATTATTGTGTTTGCTTATTCAGCGTCTGGGATGTCGCAATTGCATTACGGGTATTGCTATAACTTAATTGGTGCTAACTCCTCCGGCGCTAAAAACGGACGTCCCCGTTCGTTCAAACTAATAGCATACGGTTAAGGACTCTGCAGTGAATTTAGGCGTTTCTTGGGTTGCGACCCGTTTGCTGTCGGTTACATTGACGTCGACTTTGTAACTCGATGGCTCTATTGGTTTCGCTTTAATAAATGTTTCTATGGTCAATTTGATGACTACTCCTGCTATTAAAATAATGCTAATTATGGTTAGCGAAAAATTTGTTATTAAGGCTGTTGCATGGGCTGTCTGTAATGAATTTAACTTTTTTGTATTATTGATATGGAGTTCTTTCATCATCTCTAAGCTGACTGTAATATGGCTGGGAATGGCTTATTGGTTAGTATCTCGTTAAAGGAGTATTTCTGGTTATCTACGAAAACTGTAGAATTGTGGTATTGTACTGCGTATGACCCGCCAAGGGTGATATTCTGGCTGTCAATTTCGATTGAACCTTTGTATTGATTAAGTAAAATTATACCTGGTGTTATGACTTCTACTGAAGGGATGTGTTGATTATTAATTAACGTGCATTCTGCTGGTTTGCTCTTAAGGAGTTATGGGATACAGGTAGTGTTACTAATAGCTATTATATTTTTATTATTACGAATTCTTAAATTATTATTTTCTTTACATTTTAGTTTAACAGCAAACATTTTTTTGTTACAAGTAATAATATCCTCGTATGAGATTTTATTGATATATTTATTCTTTTTTATTGGTTTGATTGTGACTGAATTACAAATTTCCTCATTAGTTAGTGGTATGCTGACAATATAAAATATCATAGAACTATTTGTAACTATATTTATATCTCCTAGTTCTAAAGATTCCTCAGCATTATTTAATGTGAGGTTATTACTTTTAAATACCGATTTGAGTAGTTCTAATTCCTCATTTGATAAAATGTATGAATTAACAATTCCGGCCTTAGCCCAATGAATTGCATAATCTATATTTATGAATTCTTCTCTTATGATCCTAAGTTTATATTTTAATTCTATTGCAAAATTTGTTTGTATGTCCTTATTAGTTTGGACAACTTTCAAGATTTTATTTGAAAATGCTGTTATGTTACTTATTCTATCGAAAATTATTGTATTTATAGTTACTTGCTTATTATTATTTTCTATTACGTTATTTATTTGGTTCTCTAGGACGATAAGGTCGTCATAATCGGGGTTTCCAGCGATTCATTTCCATACTTTTCCTATTTCGTCTATAGACTTTCTAAATCTTTTGGGCTTAAGTCTATTTAGTTGTGTTTGTGTAAGATTTAATTCATTAATAAGGATGGGTAAGAGGGGATTTTCGGGAGTTATTTTGGATTTGATGGTTCTGCTTATTTCGTTTAAGGTTTCCTGACATGCTTCCAAGTCTATTTTGTGTATTATTCTGTAAGTTCCGGTTTGAATTTTTGTCAGTCCTGTGTCGAATGTCGCCAGTTGCGAGTTCGTGTAGTCTATAATTTTGAAGTCTGCGTACACAAAGTGTACAAGAAGTCTGTAAGGAAAGAAAAACCTGTTTACTATCGTCTAGTGTTGCTTTTGTGTACTGTTCGTCCTTTCTCTGTGATCACTATACTGGATTTGTCCTCTTTTACTATTTCTTTCCTGTATCTTGCCGTAATTTTTGATTCTAGTCGTTTGTTTGTCCTAACGTAGATTATGTCTCCTGGGGCGTATGTTTTTATGGGTTCTCGCGTTTTGTTGTGGATGATTTAGTCCTTTGCTTGTTTTTTTTGAAGGATCTCTATATTTTCTTGACGTGAATTCTCATATTGTTCTGGGTTTATTGAAACTCGTCTACCAAAAAATACTTCTAGAGGTCTTTTTCCTGTCGTGGAGTGTATGGAGTAGTTGTATTCGTATGTACATCGATCTAGTAGTTCTTGAAAGGAACGGTGTGTGCTTTCTGCTTTGAGACAACGCATAATTTCAGATAGAGTGGAGTGAAATCTTTCCACTTGTCCGTTAACTGTGCTTGCATATGGGGGGGTTTTAAAAATTTTAATTCCAAGTTGGTCTTCTACCATAAAATGTATAGAAGCTGAGTTTAAAGACTTTTCATTGTCGATAACTATTGGTTTTGGTACACCGAAGGCGAAAAGTATCTGTCGTAAGGGTTCTCTGATATCTTCTATTGCTTTTGACTCTATTATTTTGACTTGAGCGTATTTGAAGAATTTGCTGTTAGGACTAGCTTCCTTTCTGTATTGTAAATGTCTATATGTACTATTTCTCCGGGATACTGAGGTATTGGGGTTTCCAGTATGTGTGGTTTATTTGGATTACGGTCATACTTATTTTCCTTGCAAATTTTGCAATGTTTAATTATGTTTTCTATTTTAGCTCTCATTTTTGGAAAGTAGCATCTCTGTATAAGTTGTTTTTTATTTTCGTCTCTATTTCTGTGTGCTCGTTTATGTTCCTTTAATATTTCCTCATTTTGTGTATCTTCGTTTACCAAGTCTTCTACTTTTGTTTGGGTATAACGAATTTTATAATTGGAAAAATGAAGTGGGTAAATTTTCTGAGTTTTTCCCATTATTTCTTCGGAGGTAAATATGCCATTTATTACCGAAGGATTTAGGTAGCGTTTCAGTGGTGCAGTTAGATTTTCTATTGAATAGTTTGGTTTAATTATTATGTGTTTATGGTAGGTTGGGAATGGAATTTTAAACTGATAGCTGTCTTCGTCTCCTAGTGAGATCCAAAGTTGATTTTTAAAGGCATTTATAGGTCCTCCTACTGCTGGGAATAGATTGTGAGATGAGCTTTCGTCGGAGTGTGTAGCGACTGATAAGGAATTTATTTCGAATGGTCTTGATAACGTGTCAGCAACTACGTTAGATTTTCCGGGATTGTATTTAATTTCATAGTTGTACTCTTCCAAAATTGCTTTCCAACGTTTTAATTTAGAATTATTATTTTTATTGCTTAGGGCGTAAGTGTGTGGCTGATGATCTGTATGAATAATTACTTTTGCTGTACCATATAGATAATTTCTAAAGGAATTTAGTGCCCAAATTATGGCGAGCATCTCCTTTTCATTTACTGCGTAGTTTTCTTCTGCTTTGTTCAATGTTCTTGATATAAAGGTTATCGGTTTTCCGTTCTGTTCTAGGACCGCGCCTATGGCATATTTTGAGGCATCAGTGGTCAGGTCAAACTCTTTGCTATAATCAGGATATTGAAGTACTACATCTTTGGATATCAGGGTGGTCTTTATTTTATTAAATGCTGCCTTCGCTTTTTCATCTAAGTTTATTTGGATTTTCTTTGAACTGCTTTTGGACATCCTTCCTTCTTCGCCTCGAAGTAGGGATGTTAACGGCTTTGCTAACTTAGCATAATCTTTGATAAATCGTGTATAATATCCAGATAAGCCTAAGAAGGATCTTAAGTTCTTGATCGTCTGAGGGTAGGGGAAGTTGGCTATTGCTTGTACTTTGGATGGGTTTGTTGAGATTCCCTCGGAGGATACTACAACTCCTAAGAACTCGACTTGTTTTTTAAAGAATTCGCATTTGTCGACTTGTACTTTCATGTTTGCTTTTGTAAGGGTATCTAAAATTGTATCTATGTGTTCGGAATGTTCTTTTTCATTTTTGCTAAATATAATAATATCATCTATATATACATAGCATATACGTCCAATATGTTCTCTTAGTATGTCGTCCAATGTCCTTTGGAAAATGGATGGGGCATTTTTCAAACCAAATGGCAGTCTGGTGAACTCGTATTTTCCGTTGTTCAGGGAAAAAGCTGTCTTCTCCACGTCAGATTCCTTAAGAGGAATTTGGTGGAAACCGCTTTTTAGGTCAATCACAGAGAATATTCGGTTTCCTCCTAACTGAGAGAGAACCTCATTTATTTCAGGTATCGGGTACCTATCTGCAATTGTGACTGCATTTAATTTTCTGAAATCAACAACCATTCGGAATTTCTTTTCGCCTGAAGCGTCGTTTTTTTGGGGTACGATCCAGACAGGTGAGTTGTAGGGTGACCTTGATTTCCGTATGATTCCGTCTTCCAATAACTTTTTTACTTGGTCCTCGACCTCTTGTTTAAGGCTGGTGGGGTATGGGTAGGATTTTGAGTATATGGGTGTGTCGGAAGTAGTACGTATTTCTGCTACTACTTTTGTTGTGTATGTCAATTTTTCGTTTGGTTCTGAGAATAAGTTGCGGTGTTTTTGAGTTATCTGTCTTATTTCGTCTTTACCTATTGTTGTCATTTGTTCGTCTCGAGTTTGTATTGTATTTACGTTCTGTATCTTATACTGTCTGAGATAGATTCTTCTTGTATTTGCTATAAGCATGAAATTTCCTTTGGTATGTATGACTGCTGAGAGTTCTTTTAAGCTGTCGTTCCCTAATATTGCATGGAATGTTTTTAGGGTGGGTAGCAGGAAAAATTTAAGTTTGCAATCTACTAAATTAAAAAGGTTTAAAAAGGTGTGGTGGGTAATTTTTATTTTTCCTCCGACTGAGTTAGCGAAGAAAGGCTTTTCGTTTTCCGTATATTTTTTTACCAAATTGCATTGTATATAATTTCTGTTTGATCCTGTATCTACTAGAATGTTTAGTATGTCGCCGCTCTTCGTCTTACATCTGAAGTACGGTAACGAAGAGCTGTTTAGTCTAAAAAATGAACGTCCGTCAGGTCGTGGGCCTCTTCCATATTGTAGTCTGTCGGCTGGCCGTTATCATATTCGTCATAGTATTGGTCCTCGTAGTTTTGGTCGTTTGTGGTTTCGTCGGAACTTACATGAAAGTTCCTTTGAACTTTCGCGGGGGGGGGGGGGTGGTTTATCATTGATGCGTTTCGTGGGCGTTTACCTAGTTCGTGTGGCTTGGGACGGTTTGTATAGTTTACTGCTTTCGTCCTGATGCTTTCGTCCACATCCATAGGTTGAGGTGGTTTAGGTGGTCTTGGAGGGGGGTGGTTTTGTTGTTGGTTATAGGGGTTTTTTGATTGATAATAGGGATTTTGTGGTTGGTAATAGCGATTTTGTGGTTGGTAATAGGGATTTTGTGGTTGGTAATAGGGGTTTTGTGGTTGGTATCTATTGTATAGGTTTGATTGGTTTTGGTTTTGTTGTCTATAGTTTGGATGAGGGTGAGGCATATGGCCTAGTTCGGGGTAGAATCTTAATTGTGAGTTTGTAGGTTGCACATATCTTGGGGTGGGAAGCTGTTGTCGAGGGATAGAAGAATTAAGGGTTTGATTTCTGAGGGTTGGTTGTGGCATCTGATTGTTTGCATGCTGCGCTCTAAAGCTTTGGTTTTCTAGTTTGAGGCAAAGGTGTAGGGCCTCTGGAAGGCTCCTCGGCTCTTTTATGCCTAGGAGTTTGGGAAGATCTCCAGAAAGTCCTCTGATGAAGGTATCAAGGGCTTTAGCGCGGTAGTTATCCGTTAATAGATGGACTGCCTCTTCTCCTATTTCTATGCATCCTATTTTATTAAGGATCAGGGATAAATGGCTATAAACTTTCTGGTAGAATTCGTTAATCGTCATTCTTCCTTGAATGAGACACGTCATCTGGTATTCCAGGGTGCCTATAGCGTTTGTCTGCGTAGTGGGTAGTTAAACAGCGGGAGATCGCTGTCCAATCTAAAGGGGTGTTGTACGATTCAAGGGCTATATCCGCTTTTCCTATAATTTTGTTTCGGATCACATTTAGGATACCGAAGTATCTAGGAGTGCCTTTTGAGGGTTCGTATATCCTCAAAATACGTTCAACGCTTTTTTTCCATGAACTAAATTCGGAGGCGTTTCCTGAAAATTCTCGTTGTGAACGTACTACGTCAGGAATTTTGTCCATTTCATTCATGTTGTTCCTAAATTGCTCCTCTGTTGTTTGGTCTGTTATTATGAGGGGGCTGTTATTGTTAAGGACATTTTGTATAAGATGAGGTCCATTGGATTCTATGGTTTCCCTAATCATATTCCTAATGAGAGTAGCTCAATCTGGGGAAATTTTAGGGTTTGGGGGTGGAGGTGGTGCGACTAGCACTGGTGGCCTAATCAGATTGTTTTGGTTTGCCATATTTTATTAGTTAATACTCGTTCAAAGATAAAATTCTTAGATTCGCAACAGGTTTTCAGTAAACACCTGTAGTTGCTTTATGATTCTATTATTTAATATATTTTGTTTTTACAAGAATGGAAAATATTTGAATGTTTCAGACATTTTATTTCCTCTTTAATGTTACGCGATTTGGTATTTTAAATTTAATTATTTTTTCTTTTTTCCTATTGTAAGATTTAGAAATTTTGATTTGCTGTGGGAATATTCCTCGCTTGAATTTTATTCTTCGCTTTCCGTTTCTTTTAACTATTTTAAAAAATTTCATAATACTATTGCAATTTCTTTCAGCTAAAATATTATCAAGTTAGGCAGTTTTTAGTTTCACGATTTAATTTACATTTTCCAATTTAAATTTTGGATTTAATTTCAGAGTTTTTGTATGTATATTCTTACAGTAATCTCAGCTATGTGAGTTAGATTCTTAAACGTAATGTATTATGTTATATTATATAATCTATTATATTCTTACAGTAATCTCAGATGCATTCGGGTGCTGGCCAGTGTGCTTGGTCCTGTTTTCCGTGGGTACTGAGGGGCACTAGGCTTGCTCCTTGCAGATGATGAAGTTGTTGTCCGGGCTGGCTTTGTCTGGCTTGTCGTTGGGGCGTCGGGGAAGTTCCACGTTCCCTTTCACGCCTCTTTATGTTGATTTTTTCTTAGAGCTTCAAAGTTTTTTGTGGCACGTTTATTTTTGTAGCTTAGTAAAAAAATTTTGTGGCACTTTATTTTTGTATATTAGCTTAGTAGAAAATTTCTTTGTGGCACTTTATTTTTGTAGCTTAGTAGAAAATTTCTTCGTGGCACTTAGAAAATTTTTGTGGCACTTCATTTTGTAGCTTAGAAATTTCTTTGTGGCACTTTATTTCTGTAGCTTAGTGGCACTTTATTTCTGTAGTTTAGAAAAAATTTTGTGGCACTTTATTTTTCTAGCTTAGTGGCACTTTATTTTATAACGACTTTCGCGAGACGCTGCGAAGCTTATTTGACTCGGGCGCCAAAATTGGACGATGGAAAAAAAACAAATTTTTATTGGTAGAAAGACCTTTATTCTATAAATTCCAACTTACAACTCAAAGCTTAATTACTAAATCTCTCCTTAATATAGCTTATTTCTACTTGTGTCTGCATTTTTGACAATTGCTTTACATCGGCGCATGCCGGATGTTTATTGCTTAAACTAATATTTATTGCTAAAGCTAATTTTGCTGATCGAGGTGTCAGTATATTTGGATATTGTAATATTTATTGCTAAAGCTAATTTCAGCATTTTTGACAATTGCTTTACATCGGCGCATGCCGGATGTTTATTGCTTAAACTAATATTTATTGCTAAAGCTAATTTTGCTGATCGAGGTGTCAGTATATTTGGATATTGTAATATTTATTGCTAAAGCTAATTTCAGCATTTTTGACAATTGCTTTACATCGGTGCATGCCGGATGTTTATTGCTTAAACTAATATTTATTGCTAAAGCGAATTTTGCTGATCGAGGTGTCAGTATATTTGGATATTGTAATATTTATTGCTAAAGCTGATTTCAGCATTTTTGATAATTGCTTTCCATCGGCGCATGCCGGATGTTTACTGCTTAAACTAATATTTACTGCTAAAGCTAATTTTGCTGATCGAGGTGTCAGTATATTTGGATATTGTAATATTTATTGCTAAAGCTAATTTCAGCATTTTTGACAATTGCTTTACATCGGCGCATGCCGGATGTTATTTTAACATTATTGTGTTTGCTTATTCAGCGTCTGGGATGTCGCAATTGCATTACGGGTATTGCTATAACTTAATTGGTGCTAACTTATATATGCTAGGACATAAAGTGGGTATATATACATTAGGTTGTCCCAGGCTACAAGGTGGAATTTTTTTTTTCGGAATTTCAATACGCATACCCTTTATTTTTTTTCCATTTGACTCTAAAAACTTAAATATAAAATATTATTGAGATCGGATGTTATTAACCCGTGCCGACTTGATGTCAAACTTTAAGTTTAAAAGTTAGTATGAAAGCTATAGGCTCACAATAGAGAAAAGGTTTATTGAATTTTTAGATTAATTAAATAAATAAAAATAAAACACATATTTCGTATTTATTTTCTTTTTATTATAAAAGGGACATCAATCATCGAATTTTCTTTTCAAAGTTTGCTTTTTACAGTCGGGATATACCCGTCTGTGTTCTTGTACGCAACGTAATAAAAATTGTTTTGCTCCTCTTGAACAGTGATCAAACCATGAAAGTCTTGCATTAACTTAACCGCTTTTTCTGCCGTATCATGAACTGCTTTCAGTCCTATCAGCTTCTTTTTAGCCTGTAGAAAAGAATTATCATTTGACCACGAAGAGGGGCACTTGTTCAGAAAACTGTCGGCAATCTGGAGTCGATTAAACAAGAACTTGTTTTTGACAGAGACGAAGTCATCAATGCTTCTCTCTGAAATTAAAACAGATAGATCAGTTATCAATTATACTTATTAGCAAACTTAGTCATAGAACAAAATCAAAGCTTAATTAACGTACCAAAAAGTGGGCCACAAAGTTCTTCTTTGGATGCAATGTAACCTGGAGGCCGAATCTTATATTTCTTCTCTGAATCTCCGCCAAGAAATATAATTGAAAGCTCAATTAATTCGCGATAGTCATCTCTAACGATTTCTTTGGTTAATTCAGTTTTGTAGAATTCTAGCAGCTTGTCAATTTCCGAAACATTAAAACTAGATAGCTTTTCCGTACAGCTTTGTTTTTTCTCGGGATCGATATTTTTTCAGTTTTCTCGGAATTTCTTGAATAATGGGATGTCTGGGCTTGTAGTTACTTGACTGATTTTCGCTTCAAACACGCCTTTAAGTACTAATTCGTAAACGTGATGACGGCAAGCAAAAATAAGCACTTCTCTACCCAGTTTTTGTTCGAGAAGCACACATGCTCCATTTATGCGGCCTGTGTTAGAAGCAGTAGTATCACAACAGAGAATCTGCGCTTTGTCTTCAAGGTTCCAGTTCGTAATAGCATCCCAAACTGCGTCTGCCTGTTCCCTTCCTGTCGAGCTATCCAATTTAGGAACAGCAATAATTTGTACTTTATTATCGTACGTAATAACTACCGGTAGGCGTTCTTCTTTACTTTAGAGAATGTTAATGCAATGAGAAGGAGCAAATGTTAAATGAGCTTTTTCCAAGTACTAATTTGTAGATTCATACTAAGGTAATTTCAAATTCAACTTTCCTGACTAGTGGGGAATTGCAGATATTTACCACGCGAGTGACGCGAGTGGAGGGTTTCTATATTTACTTACCATGCTAGGACAGGAATTCAGATTTTTTCTGCGTTTACCAAACTACTGAGGAATTTCATAAGATTTTTCGGCACACTACTAAGGAAATCGACTTATTTCATGCCCACAGCGAAGCGAATAAATTTGCGATTAAGAAGGCCGCGCGGCAGTTAATTTGTGGTGCAGAAGCTAAAGTCGGCGGAATTATTCGTTTTGTTTATTGGCACGTATTTAATTCAGGTTCAAGTCCTGAAGTCATATTTTTTTTCTTGCACATTTTTTTTTATAATTCAAACCAGGAAAGTTTGTTAAAATTTTTGAGTTTATTTTAATTAAAATTTCTTTAAAAGACTGTTTTTTTTGTATTTCATAAATGGAAATTTCTTTTCGGTATAAAATAGTTCATACTGGATATGACCTGATTTTTATATAAATCAATCAAAACAGAAAATATGTACATATGTCTTGAATCTCTTTCATCAAATCCAAATTATATTGATGAGAAAATATCATTCTAATATCCGTCTAGAAAGCCAAACGCGCATACACACATACATATGCATATAATTACGCATACAAACTTTCAACTAACGCAGAATATGTGCATATAAAACTGCGAATCGAATAAGTGAGTGATTTAGAAAAGTTTACTAGTAATTGTAGATTTAGCGCAATCGTGAAAGACATGTTTTGTATGCAGTACATCGTCCCATATTTGACTCAGGTTTTATTTGTTCGATATTTTTATTTCATTTTTTTTATTTAGTTTAACTAGAATTGATTTAAAATAGTGTATTCAGGTTTTTCTAATACCTGTTATTTAGAAATTTATTTTCTATATAACATTATTCATACTTCTTTTGAATTGATTTATATGTAAAACAGCCATAAAGGCATATGCATTCCTATATTTAATCTCTTCAGTCAAATCTGAACTACTTACATACACATATTGATGTGAAAATGTTCTAATATCCATGGATGCATCCAGAAAGCCAAACGCGCATACTCACATATGTGTATAAATATATATAAATATATACAAGCCTTCAACGACGCAAAATGTATGCATATAAAAAACAACATCTGCGACCGTCTTCTTGTCCGTCAGTGAAAAGATGTGATATGTATACCCTATGAGCAAAAAGAACCGGAAAGGTGATGTTGACTGTTTTCTTCGATTGTCAAGGCATAGTCCACCATGAGTACTTTCCATCGGGACAGACAGTCAATAAAGAATATTATTTCTCCATTTTGAAGCTTTGAGAGATGCTGTATGTTGCAAACGGCCGGAAATGTGAGCAAACAATTTTTGGATTTTGCGAGATGATAACGCGCCATCGCACCGATCAAAAAGATCAAAGAGAATACGACGAAGGAGCTGAAGGCCATGTCGGCCTGCCGGGGGTGTTTGGAGGACTGGGCTAAACGTTGGCACATGTGTGTTGCTTCAGACGGGTCATATTTTGAAGGAGATAATATAAATTTGCCAGAAATTTAACTCTGTTATGTTTAATTTAAACATTCCCGGTACTTTTTGATCATAGGGTACACATATGCGGCTTTGCGGACAGAAAAATGTGATTCACTGGAATTGTTTAAGAAATCTAACTCGCATTCAACTCGCGACTGTCGAACAGTTAGAAGACATATTTACATACATATAAGGTGCATACATACATACGGAGCCGCGGCCACTCGACATGACAAATATTCAAGATTTCTCAAATATTGGCAAATAATTCCACGCGAAATATTCCAATATTGACTATTTTCGAATGGTCGCCAAAATTGGAATATGGGCGGCTCGTTTTATTAATGAAATTGAAATATGAGCTCGAACTTATGAATGAACTTTTTGTTTTTGTTCTAAATTGTTCAGCACCGTCGCTGATAGAATCATGGCCGCTGCGACTGCGTCTGCGAATGTATTTTGTTTTTGTAGTCGCTAGGCTTAGATTTTAGCTTAGGGCGACATGCGCGTATGTGAGGTATGTGTTTTTGTTGTGTTCTAGAACATTTTAGAATGTGTGGTGGCAAAGCGCCATCGCCTTGCGCTTGCTGTTGCTGTTGCTGTTGCGTCTATCAAAGTATTGTGTTTTTGTTAGTACAATATTAGGAATCATGATGGAAAGAATAATAAGATGGCGCCTATCGGGGTCCCGTTACTTTGCGCTCAGCGAATTTGACAACTAGTTACGTGATTTTAGCTCCAGTATGGCCAGATTACCATTTTCGTAACTTGATTTAGCATTTTTTTTTTGTTATTTTGTCTCGGAGTTTTAGTTCTTTCTTCATGACATTTTTCTAGCTGTTCTAATTAAAATGTCATGTTTATAAATTTGTAAAATATACATTTTTTTTACATTATTTAAATAATTCACTCAGTTTTATTTAGCTTTACTTTTTTTTAACATCTGGTGGCATTGCCCGCGATTGCCGGTGTTGTTGGTGTTCTTCGGCTTTTGGCAGTCAAATCTCTCTCTCGCTACTGCAGAGTTGCCTAGCTTTGGATATAAAAACGCACTAAATGCCCATTGAAAGAAAATATAACACGAAATTTTTATTGTGTTACTTAAAGAACTTTGTATGCGTGACCAATTGTCTGTAGAATGTGCGTTTTTTTAAATAAATGTGTTATGCTTATGTACAATTTAATTTATGAGTTTTTTTTGTTAAGCGAGACTCTTTTGTTAAGGGAACGACTTTTTTGCTATATTTGAAGTTATGTATGTATCTAGATAAGGTACTCTTTTTGTAAAAATGTCAGTATGGTTTCATTAGTATTTTTTGGTATTTTGTGGCTTATTTTTGCAATGAATACAACTCGTAATGTCCTATGTTTGGAAGAAACGATTACACCTCTATGGTTTTAATTCGCATTCAGTAAGTTCAAACGCTTTTTAAAACGTGTAACAAGTTTTTTAATCTTAAGAAGAGTTGAGAGAAGAAGATTTAATATTCTTGCATAACCTTAAATGGATCCAAAAATTAAATTTGCACTTTCAAATTATCAAATTTTATAGGAGGAAAAAAAATTTCATTAGCACTAAAATCTTCTCAGAGTGACCTTTTTTTGGTTTAATAATATTGTAATATAGTTTGTTTTTGACGTGATAACGTCTTATAATTCGATTTAACAGGCTGCACGCACGAAAAAATGTGTCGTTACCTTGCTCTTTAGTGTTACCTTGCTCATATGTAGTTACCTTGCTCATTAGTGTTACCTTGCTCTTTAGTGTTACCTTGCTCATATGTAGTTACCTTGCTCATTAGTGTTACCTTGCTCTTTAGTGTTACCTTGCTCATATGTAGTTACCTTGCTCATTAGTGTTACCTTGCTCTTTAGTGTTACCTTGCTCTTTAGTGTTACCTTGCTCATTAGTGTTACCTTGCTCTTTAGTGTTACCTTGCTCATTAGTGTTACCTTGCTCTTTAGTGTTACCTTGCTCATTAGTGTTACCTTGCTCTTTAGTGTTACCTTGACATTAGTGTTACCTTGCTCATTAGTGTTACCTTGCTCATTTGTCGTTACCTTGCTCATTGCATTGCATGAACTGCAAGCGAAAGCGCGGAACGAACGACAAAGCAAACAAAGCAAACGAACGGCAACGTTCGACATCTTGCTTTCTCCTACTTAAGTGAGCGTATATATGTATGTATATGCGCATATGTACATATATAAATTCACGTATTTGTATTTGCATATGCCTTCTTATTGATTATTATTAATTTGATTCACTTGAAGAATTTAAAATAAAACCAAGTTTGTTAATAATACCTGTTGTTTTAATGTTATAATTATTAATTTTTTTATTAATATATATATGAAGGAAAAAATGTATTTTAATATTTACCATATACCTTATAAGATATGTTGTCTATACTAATATTATAAAGAGGAAAACTTTGTTTGTTTGTAATGAATAGGCTCAAAACTACTGGACCGATTTTAAAAATTCTTTCACCATTCGAAAGCTACATCATCCACGAGTAACATGGATTATATTTTATTTTGGAAATAGGAGATAAGTGCTTTAATGCGGGGTAATTTTCATACCTATTGATGACTAGGGTCTCGAAATATATGCCAAAACGTGGACCCGCCGTGTCTTTGAACCGAATTAAACCAAACTTACACACATTGTTAAGTAGGTATTGAAGATGATCTCCGTATAGTTTGAATACCTATTGGTAGATAGGGTCTCGAGATATAGGTCAAAACGTGGACCCGGGTAACCTTCGGACGTGTATGTACAATATGGGTATCAAATGAAAGCTGTTGGTGAATGCTTTATGATATGTTATGTTATGTAATGTTATGTTATGTTATGTTATGTTATGATATGTTATGTTATGTTATGGTATGTTATGTTATGTTATGTTATGTTATGTTATGTTATGTTATGTTGTGTTATGTTATGTTATGTTATGTTATGTTATGTTATGTTATGTTATGTTATGTTGTGTTGTGTTGTGTTGTGTTGTGTTGTGTTGTGTTGTGTTGTGTTGTGTTGTGTTGTGTTATGTTATGTTATGTTATGTTATGTTATGTTATGTTATGTTATGTTATGTTATGTTATGTTATGTTATGTTATGTTATGTTATGTTATGTTATGTTATGTTATGTTATGTTATGTTATGTTATGTTATGTTATGTTATGTTATGTTATGTTATGTTATGTTATGTTATGTTATGTTATGTTATGTTATGTTATGTTATGTTATGTTATGTTATGTTATGTTATGTTATGTTATGTTATGTTATGTTATGTTATGTTATGTTATGTTATGTTATGTTATGTTATGTTATGTTATGTTATGTTATGTTATGTTATGTTATGTTATGTTATGTTATGTTATGTTATGTTATGTTATGTTATGTTATGTTATGTTATGTTATGTTATGTTATGTTATGTTATGTTATGTTATGTTATGTTATGTTATGTTATGTTATGTTATGTTATGTTATGTTATGTTATGTTATATTATGTTATGTTAATGTTAACTCATTCTCTATATCCACACAAAATATCTATCAAACAAATAAAATTAAAATTTTCTTTTGAAAAATGCAACCATTCAATCAGTATTTTCTTATGACGTTATCACGTTAAACTATCGTCAGTAAACCGACTTTACAGACAACCTCTTTTTTTTAACTAAAGTTTCGGTAGCTTTAAATTAAAAAAAGAAACAAACACGAAACTTCAAAATTTTTGCATTTTCGGTATAAAAAAGCACTAAATTTATTGCGAAGAGCAAATGGTTGGCAATACTGCACAACTCAGCAAACGTGACGTCACGTACGCTCTGATGGGCGCAATCTTCTTTCTATCATTTTTGATTAGGAATATCGACTGGTGAAAGACAAAAGTACACGGAAGCAAGAAGGGAGCACTGTGCTCGCGCATATATGCATGAATGTATGAACGTGCATGGATGTAGTAACATATGAATACAATTATTTTGTAGGAAGTTTAGGAGGCAAGTAGGTATATATGTATGTATGTATATATGGTAGGACATAAAGTGGGTATATATACATACATAGAGCAGAATTGTTTTTGCACTCATTAGGAAGAAAGTCGTTCAGTAGTGCGTACGTGTATTTGATTTCTTGTAAGAATGTGATATGCTGTGACATGTGTACATATGTACATAAGTCAAGGTTATTGGGCATACATGCATATGTACATATGAATGAAAGGAAGATGATGTTTTTACGCTTGTGCATTATTGTTTTGACGTGATAACGTCTTATAATTCGATTTAACAGGCTGCATGCACGAAAAAATGTGTCGTTACCTTGCTCATTAGTGTTACCTTGCTCATATGTAGTTACCTTGCTCATTAGTGTTACCTTGCTCTTTAGTGTAACCTTGCTCATATGTAGTTACCTTGCTCATTAGTGTTACCTTGCTCTTTAGTGTTACCTTGCTATTAGTGTTACCTTGCTCATTAGTGTTACCTTGCTCTTTAGTGTTACCTTGCTCATTAGTGTTACCTTGCTCATTAGTGTTACCTTGCTCATATGTAGTTACCTTGCTCATTGCATTCAATGAACTGCAAATTCTTTCACCATTCGAAAGCTACATCCTCCACGAGTAACATGGATTATTTTTTTTTTGGAAATAGGGCTCGAGATATAGGTCAAAACGTGGACCCGGGTAACCTTCGGATGTGTATGTACAATATGGGCATCAAATGGAAGCTGTTTGTGAATGCTTTAGTCCAGAGTATTTTTCATGCCGCTCCGTGACTAGGGTCTCGAGATAGAGACCAAAACGTGGACCCTAGAATGTGTTTGTACAATATGGATATCAAATTGAAGCTGTTGGTGAATGCTTTAGTACAGAGTATTTTTCATGCCGCTCCGTGACTGGGGTCTCGAGATATAGGTCAAAACGTGGACCCGGGTAACCTTTGGCTGTGTATGTACAATATGGGTATCAAATTGAAGCTGTTGGTGAATGCTTTAGTTCAGAGTATTTCCACCCGCTCCGTGACTAGGGTCTCGAGATAGAGACCAAAACGTGGACCCTAGAATGTGTTTGTACAATATGGATATCAAATGAAAGCTGTTGATAAGTGCTTTAATACGGGGTAATTTTCATACCTATTGATGACTAGGGTCTCGAAATATATGCCAAAACGTGGACCCGCCGTGTCTTTGAACCGAATTAAACCAAACTTACACACATTGTTACAACTTACACACAACCATTCAATCAGTATTTTCTTATGACGTTATCACGTTAAACTATCGTCAGTAAACCGACTTTACAGACAACCTCTTTTTTTTATAATTTTTGTTTTTTAATTAGTTTTTTTTTAATTGAAAAAAAATTTTGTGTAATAAATTTTACGTATTCGCTTATTATTCAAAAATACGAAAATAGTAAAAATTTAATTGGTTTAATGACGAGGTGAGAAATGTGTTGTGTGTTGAGGTGAAAGATGTGTGGTGTTTTCAATTTTTGTGTGGGCAAAACTCAGTGTGGTGTCTATAAATTCGGTGCCCTAAATTCCCCTATGCCCTTTCCCAAGAGAGTGCATAATAAATAAAATGAAAACTTCGTGTTTATCTAACACACAAAATCAAAATGTGAATATCGCAAAACAACAACCGTTGCCGACTAAACAGTCAAATCAAAATATAAACGATAATAACCAGCAAGTTTCTTTGTTAACCGTTCTAAATGAAATTTCTGCTCTTAAAATAAAATACAAGAGCGCGGTGACAATGCTAAATATCTTACAAACAGAAAAGCAGCTCTTAGTTGCAAAAACGGAACATATGCATTCCGAGATTAAAGCTATGCGCAAATCACACGCCGAAGATGTGGTATCTGCTATTTCCATGCTCACAAAAGAAGTTAAAGAACTCTGACGCATTGCATGCTCTTGCAGGTGTGCTAATAAAAATGTGAAAAGTGCATCAAAACAATTGTCTCCTAAGTCTGCCCTTAATTTGCCATCTACCGCTTCTTCGCTTTCTCCTCAAATAAATCCTCTCCCAGCTGTCGAAGAGGGAAATAAATCTAATCAACTCTTACAAACAGCTCAGCCAATCGAGCAACGCAATTCCATTAAAGTGTCGTGTTCAGCAACGGTGGTGGATTCTGCTGCGGCTCTGACTGCATCTTACGCCGACGTAGCTAAATTAACTTCACATCCCGAACAAAATGCCTCTGCTGCGGATGCCTCTGCTTCTAACTCTGCGTCCGCTCATTCTATTGGTACTTCGAATAAGCCAAAAGTGGAAGCGCTTACTCGTAAAATCGTTGTTGGGTCGAGCTCAAATGATAAATTAAATGTTGCGCATAGAATGAAATGGTTACACTTATCTTCATGTAAGCCATCTGTAACAACAAATAATATTATCGCCTACGTATCTAAGCATTCATCTATTAGTTTCAAATGATATCTTGCTATAGCCTTGTAAAGAAGGATGTGGCTGTTGATTCTTTAAAGCGAGTGAACTTTAAACTAGGGGTCTTCTCAAATCATTATGACAGCTTACTAAATTCAGAGCTCTGGCCAGCTGGCGTAAAAGTACGCCCCCTTGAAGTTTTTTCAAGAGCGAGTAAACAAAGAAGTGACTACTTAGGATCAGTACCTTACCAAGCCAGTAAATCAACTGCCGCAGAATTAGTTGCCTGTGCCAGGCCTAATAAGCGATTAAAAATTTATTATGAAAATGCGTCCGGACTAAGAAGTAAGTCAGATGAAGTACGATCAGAGAATGTTAATGCAATGAGAAGGTGCAAATGTTACTGTGAGCTTTTTTTAGTACAATTGAGATTTGAAAGATTTGTAATAAGGTCATTTAGCAGACCGAGTTTATAGACACCTCACTGACTTTTGCCCACACAAAAATTAGAAACACCACACATTTTTCACCTCAACACACAACACATTTCTCTCCTCGACATTAAACCAATTAAATTTTTACTATTTTCGTATTTTTGAAATAATAAGCGAATACGTAAAATTTATTACATAATTTTTTTTTCAATTACATTAAAAAAAAACGATTTAAAAATAAAAATTTATAAAAAAAAGTTTGCGCCGGGAATTGAACTCGAGTCTAACATGTGGCGAGGAAAAATAGGCGGTGCGTTTATTTCTTCGACTGCTTATTTTTTGACCATTTTGTTACTTTTGAAATGATAAGCCGATACATAAAATGTATTACAAATTTTTTTACGATTACATTAAAAAAAAAAAATTTAAAAACGAAAAAAAAAATTTGTGCCGAGAATTGATGGCGAGTCACGTGGGGAGGATAAATACGCAGAGCGTTTATTTCTGCGCCTGCGTTGTGAACAAAAGGTTTTGTGCATGCGCGCGACGCGAATAAATTTTAATAAAGTTCTGAAAGTAATTCATGAAGTTTTTCATTACACACATATGTACATAAATGAACGTATACTTTATATGTAAATAAATGATGGTATATGAAATATACATAAGTACATAATATGTATGTACATGTCAATAGGAGGTATTTGCATTCAGAAAAAAAGAATGGTTTAAGATAAATCAACACTTATTTTATATTGTATGTCAATTTATAGTTTATATATTCGACAGCATTTACATACATATGTATGTATGTACATTTGTATATGAAAAACAATAATGCACAAGCGCAAGAACATCATATCACATATGCAAGTATGCCCAAATAACCTTGACTTATGTATGTACACATGTCATACCACATCACATTCTTACAAGAAATCAAATACACATGCGCACTAGTGAACGAGTTTCTTCCTAACAAGTGCAAAAACAATTCTGCTCTATGTATGCATATATACCGACTTTATGTCCTAGCATATATACATACATACATATATACCTACTTGCCTTCTAAACTTCCTACAAAATAATTGTATTCATATGTTACTACATCCATGCACGTTCATACATTCAAGCATACATATACATATGCGTGAGCACAGCGCTCCCTTCTTGCTTCCGTGTACTTTTGTCTTTCACCAGTCGATATTCCTAATATTGTACTTACAAAAACACAATACTTTGATAGACGCAAAAGCAACAGCAAGCACAACGCGATGGCCGCTTTGCCACCACACATTCTAAAATGTTCTAGAACACAACAGAAACACATACCTCACATGCGCATGTCGCCCAAAGCTAAAATCTAAGCCTAGCGACTACAAAACCAAAATACATTCGTAGACGCAGTCGCAGCGGCCATGATTCTATCAGCGACGGCGCTGAACAATTTAGAACAAAAACAAAAAGTTCATTCATAAGTTAGAGCTCATATTTCAATTTCATTCATAAAACGAGCCGCCCATATGCCAATTTTCGCGACCATTCGAAAATAGTCAATATTGGAATATTTCGCGTGGAATTATTTGCCAATATTTGATAAATCTTAAATTTTTGTCATGTCGAGTGGCCGCGGCTCCGTATGTATGTATGCACCCTTATATGTATGTAAATATGTCTTCTAACTGTGCGACAGTCGCGAGTTAATGCGACTTCCAGCGAATCACACATTGCTGTCCGCAAAGCCGCATATACATATGTACCTTATGATCAGAAAGTACCGGGAATGTTTAAATTAAACAAAACAGAGTTAAATTTAAGGCAAATTTATATTATCTCCTTCAAAATTTGACCCGTCTGAAGCAACACACATGTGCCAACGTTTAACCCAGTCCTCCAAACACCCCCGGCAGGCCGATTTGTATTCTCTTTGATCAGTGCGATGGCGCGTTATCATCATGCAAAATCTGAGGATTGGTTGCTCACATTTCCGGCGGTTTGCAACACACAGCATCTCTCTAAGGTTTCAAAACGGATAAATAATATTCTCTATTGACTGTCTGGCCCGATGGAAGGTACTCATGGTGGACTATGCCTTGGCAATCGAAGGAAGCAGTCAACATCACCTTCCCGGTTCTTTTTGCTCATAGGGTATACATATCCCATGTGTCAAGTGTGCGCAGAAGCTTGTGTTCTGGGTTTGTTAGAATGGTGGTAGTTTGTACATATATTTATACACATATGTGAGTATGCGCGTTAGGCTTCCTGGATGGATATTAGAATATTTTCTCATCAATATGTGTATGTAAGTAGTTCAGATTTGACTGAAGAGATTAAATATAGGAATGCATATTCATATGATTGCCTTTATGGCTGTTTTACATATAAATTAATTCAAAAGAAGTATGAATAATGTTATATAGAAAATAAATTTCTAAATAACTGGTATTAGAAAAACCTGAATACACTATTTTAAATCAATTCCAATTAAACCAAATATAAAAAATGAAATAAAAATATCGAATAAAAAACTGTGCACAGGATTTGAACCTGAGTCAAATATGAGACGTGTACTGCATACACGACATGTCTTTCACGATTGCGCTAATCTATAATCACTAATGAACTTTTCTAAATCACTCATTTATTCGATTCGCAATTTTATATGCACATATTCTGCGTTAGTTGAAAGTTTGTATGCGTAATTATATGAATATGCATGTGTGTATGCGCGTTTGGCTTTCTGGACGGATATTAGAATGATATTTTCTCATCAATATAATTTGGATTTGATGAAATAGATTATAGATATATGTACATATTTTCTGTTTTGATTGATTTATATAAAAGTCAGGTCATATCCAGTATGAACTATATTATTTTATACCGAAAAGAAATTTCCATTTATAAAATACAAAAAAAAACAGTATTTTAAAGAAATTTTAATTAAAATAAACTCAAAAATTTTACTAAACTTTCCTGGTTTGAATTGTAAAAAAAAAATGTGCAAGAAAAAAATATGACTTCAGGACTTGAACCTGAATTATATACGTGCCAAAAAACAAAACGAATAATTCCGCCGACTTTAGCTTCTGCACCACAAATTAACTGCCGCACGGCCTTCTTAATCGCAAATTTATTCGCTTCGATTTCCTTAGTAGTGTGCCGAAAAATCTTATGAACTTCCTCAGTAGTATGGTAAACGCAGAAAATATCTGAATTCTTGTCCTAGCGTGGTAAGTAAATATAGAAACCCTCCACTCGCGTCACTCGCATGGTAAATATCTGCAATTCGCCACTCGTGAGGAAAGTTGAATTTGAAATGACCTTATTATGAATCTACAAATTAGAACTCGAAAAAAGCTCATTTAACATTTGCTCCTTCTCATTGCATTAACATTCTCTGCTAATACAGTATCAACTGTACTGTATTAGCAGAGAATGTTAATGCAATGAGAAGGTGCAAATGTTACTGTGAGCTTTTTTTAGTACAATTGAGATTTGAAAGATTTGTAGTAAGGAAATTTAGCACACCGAGTTTATAGACACCTCACTGACTTTTCCCCACACAAAAATTAGAAACACCACACATCTTTCACCTCAACACACAACACATTTCTCTCCTCGACATTAAACCAATTAAATTTTTACTATTTTCGTATTTTTGAAATAATAAGCGAATACGTAAAATTTATTACATAATTTTTTTTTTCAATTACATTAAAAAAAACGATTTAAAAAAAAAAATTAATAAAAAAAAGTTTGCGCCAGGAATTGAAATCGAGTCTAACATGTGGCGAGGAAAAATAGGCGGTGCGTTTATTTCTTCGACTGCTTATTTTTTTACCATTTTGTTACTTTTGAAATGATAAGCGGATACATAAAATTTATTACAAATTTTTTTACGATTACATTAAAAAAAAAAATTTAAAAACGAAAAAAAAAATTGCGCCGATAATTGATGGCGAGTCACGTGGGGAGGATAAATAAGCAGAGCGTTTATTTCTGCGCCTGCGTTGTGAACAAAAGGTTTGTGATGTCTACGTACATACAATGTATGCGCGCGACGCGAATAAGTTTTAATAAATTCTGAAAGTACAGTAACTCACAGCTATTTCGTGTAAGACAAAATGTTTACTTCTTTTTGAAAAAAAAAACAGCAAAAATGCTTGTAATATTGTTTTTTGTTTTTATTTTTTTGCATTTTATTCTTTATTCACTTCTTCGTGCAACGGGACAAAAACAATACTTGAAAAATGTTTCAAAATAAGAAAAAATATAACTAAAACTAAATTTCATACAAAGTCAAAGTCACAGCTTATTTCGTGTATATACTAAACTTAAAAACAATTCTTATCTAAAAATTAAAAAAAAGTCTAATTAATATTTTGTTGGGTAGCCTTTTTGTTTTATAACACTTCTTAAACGAGAATTCATCGAAGAAACCAATTTTTTTGTGTAATCCGGGGAATCTTATACCATTCAGTTTTTAGGGTATTTTAGGTCGTTTACGTTGGATATGTTATAAAGTCTAATTTTTGTTTTAAGCAGGTGGCATAAATTTTCAATTACATTTATATCTGGTGATTGGGGTGGCGTTTGGAGCACATGTGGACAATTCCAAATCAACCATGCTTGCACTACACCCGACTTGTGCTTTGGGTCGTTGTCTTGATAGAAGCTGAAATTCTCTCTTATGCCCAATTTTTCCGCATTCTGAAGTAAATTTACTTTCAAAATATTTAGGTACTAGCGATCCGCCCCGGCTTCGCACGGGTGCACAGCCGATACTAAATATATCTCTATTAGAACTAACTAAAGGACCGCCCGCAAAGCGCTAACTAAGTCTTGCTCCCGGCAAAAGTGTTCACTTCTGCCTGCAGTCCCGCAGTGCAACCTGTTGTTTTAGGATACATAACTAAATTATTGTAGAGCTTCTCTATAAACAACATTTGACGTTAAATTATTTTCAGCTAACAAAATATACTGATGGTCGGGAGCCCCGACCCGTGTAAAGGCAACGTAAAGTTGCCCATGCGTAAAACATTCTTTTCGTAAATCAACTCCTACTAATTTGAATGTTTGGCCTTGTGATTTGTTTATCGTTAGTGCGAAAGACATTTTTACTGGAAATTGGAGCCTTTTGAAAGGTATTGGCAAATCAGTAGGGATCATGGGTATTCTTGGTATATGAGCTAATTCACCAGCTGCAGGGCCGGTGATAATCTTCGCTACTATTAAATTATCTTTTAGCTCCTTGATAAGAAGTCTCGTACCATTGCACATGCTGGGGGGGCTCAAATTTCTGAGAAGCGTTATCGGCGTGCCAACTTTTAACGATAGTATCTTCCCTGATTGCCGTATCTTAGCAAGTATCAAATTTGCGAGAAAAGTCTTTCCAGTGCCTCCTGGTGCGTCCAGAAAACATAATCTCCCCATGTTATTGTTCACGCTGTCCACAATAGTCTCATAAGCATGTCTTTGATCCGGTACTAATTTGGGCACATTGTCATTAACAAACGCTGTTAGATCATTTCTGTTATACTGTTGTACCATTGTGTCAATAGTATTATTCTGGGTACGGACGGGAGAAGGTAAACCAAAATCACTTAAATTTTTGTCGTTTAATTCTAGAAGTTTGTTTTCAATTTCAATTAATCCTTCATTATAAATGACTTCAGTGAAGGGTAAAGTGTTATCCTGATTCTGTTGTCTGATCCGATGTCTAATATCTTCACAGAACTGATCTTTGAAAGTATCCCATAACTTCAATGGTTCCGATGGTTGACAAAATAAAAGTATGACTACAAACAACTCCCTTAGTTTTTTTGGACACTGTGACAACGAAGCTTCGCTTAAAGTGTTTCCCCAATGGTCATCGTTTTCGTGTAAACCTCGGTCACGGCATGCTGCTTGATACGTCTCTTTGACAATACCGTTTACAGTTTTAAGGTGTGCAACTGAGGTCGGACCGCGTACGTGGTGCAGTAGAATCCTAAGATAAAAACACTCTGATTGGGATGGATGTATCCCGTAGACTCTACCTAAAGCGGCATCTTTTTTTATCCCCGGATGTCCAACTACATCTTCACCACGCCTCCTTCTAGTGAATTTATTATTTGCCCATGTATAGTATTGCGGGACTTCATGATACAGAAGAGTTTTCGCAAATTCATCTTCATTACAGAGAGAAAAAAATGCCAGTAATGTGGTATTGCGTGGGTTTTGGACAATTTGATGAGCTGCCCCTGGTGTAAAATACACCCTTTGACCGTTCTCTAGATGAACGGCCAAATGCACTACAGTAGGATGCCGCTCGTGAATAGGAAATTCATATAAGCGCCAGATAGTTTCAGATGTGCTTATGTACCTTCCATTTAAATAGTTTTCGACCTCATCGTGTGGGTTTCTAAGGCTAAAAGTTACCTGATCTGAACCTTTATTTATATATTTACATATACATATATTTAATGGCTTGGACAGAGTGGCAATACTCCACGTTTATATGAGCATTAAAAGTCTTACATAGTAGCGGGGAGTATGGAACAATCCACCTATTATCTGTCGTCACCATGTTGCCCCTGCCGTTGTAACGTAGTGCTCCGACCGCCATTTTCTGTATCGCGCCTACGATAAACTGGATACCCATCCTCTCCGGTCTGGGTGTCGTTAATGAAACGGCGAGGGTATTTTTTTGTGCAGACACCGTTCTTCATGCATGGTGCAGCTAAATTATGTTCTCCGCAGGGTCCATGTACCATATTTTTAGTTATAATGTCGTGTAGTACCAGATCAATTTGTTGATCGGGTAGCTCCGCAACTATGACACTGTCGATCTCATCTGGTTGTATTTTAGTTTCTAGCCAGAACAGCAAATGACAATGAGGTAAACCGCGCTTCTGCCACTCTACACTTGCCATATAACATTTTACTTTACCGAATATCTGTTCTTTGACAAATAATTTGATGAATTTCTTCATTTTTAAATGAAACACACGTGAAATTATGTCATGACGGTCGAAAGACCGTTGTCCTGGTAGCAGCTCTGCTTTAATTTCAGGCCATTCGGGGTTGCATGTAAAAGTGACAAATAAGTCAGGTCTACCATAATTTCGGACGTACGTGATCGCGTCCTGCGTTTTCTCGTGCATGAAACGCGGAGAACCCGTAAATGATGATGGCAATTTGACATGTTGACCGATATTTGATGGGTCAACATTTGCGTCATGATTTAAGGCATCTCTGAGATGGATGTAGTCATTAGCCCTCAGTCTTTGTTGATTCCGCGAAATATAATTTAATCTTTCCGATATCATTTTCGCCATCATGTCAACACAATATTGACTAAATAAGTCTCTGTAATAATGTAACGGATTAAAAGAGTTAGTTCTAAACATTAATCTAAATGCATAAAATTGCATACATGAAACAGTTTTATTACGCGCAGAACCCTGCTGAGGAATAGTCAAATATTAACCGTCTTCACCTGTCACAAACATTACAGGATACTGTAGTGGATCATAGAACCGATGTAGCTCAGAAACTCTTTTGAGCTGTCCGTCTCTACCGTGTAAGACTATATCCCTGGGACCTTTGTCTTCATCGACCAAGAGAACGGCTACCTCGTTTACAATAGGAGCATTGTATCTGCCTCTGTGTGCTGTCTGTGGATTGCGATCAGAATGAATAATTAGCTTTAAATTATGTGATGAGTTAAGTTCTAAGTTTTGTTTAAAACTTCTTATATACACGTTATGATTATTCAAAGTGGTCTGTAATTCGCGAATTAAATCCATTTTTAAGGTTGGTGCGATGCTTGATCGCAATGATAACTGGTCTGCATCCGAAATAAAATATATGTGCAGGAACTGTGGGTTTTGGCTTGATGATGGTAAAAGGCTACTAATGAGATGATACAGGTGTCCTTCAATTTTAAAAGTGGGCATAAAATTTCCTTCCCTGATTTCTTTTGCGCCAAACGAAGTCATTTGAAAAATACTATTGTATTTACGTATATTTGATAAAAAATGACCAGATAATGGATGGTTATTAGTTAAAAGATTTTTTATTGGTTGTGGCGGCTCCTGAAGGTTAGGAAGACACACTTTACCTGAAGCACAACATATACCATTAGGTTCGTCCTCCCATTTCTTGGCAGAGCAGTTAGAGCAGATCTTATTCATGACTCCGATTTGGACGGACGCTTGTTGTGCATAATCAAGCTGCGGATCATATCTGAAAGCCAGTCTGTTCCTGTTATCTAAAATTCGATTGCGCACTCTATTTGTGGACAACTGCTGTCTCTCTGCTTGAGCTCTAAGTCGCTGCAAACGCTCGACACTCGACTCTCTTTCGCGCAACTGAGAGGTCCTTATATTTTGTTCATGAAGACGTGTAATATTCTAGCTCTGAAAAGAACTGTTGTTTAGCCCTGAAAAGAACTGTTGGTTAGCCCTGAAAAGAACTATTGTATAGCTCTGAGAGGGACTGTTGCTTAGCTCTGAGAAGAACTTTTGCGTAGGTGTAGTTTTAAGAACAAAATCTAAAAAAAATCTCATGAAAATTATTAGACTTCGCGCACGACCGCTGCGTAGGGAGCCGACCTCGCGTCTGAGCCGTGCGGGTACTTTACTCATAGATCTAAACACCCCTGTCCCGCACGCGCACCCCTGCCCTTGGTGACGCCCACTTCGCAACGGGCCGTGCAGCAGAAATCGTAATATTTTAGTTTCACCACAACTTCAAAACCAAACGTCCAATTTTAATCATTCACAGACCAAATATTATCAACATAAACTGTACTTATTGATCAAATAATTAATTTTGATAAATGTAGTTAAATGTAGTCCAAAAAAAAAATTCAAGATTTTTAAATAAAAATGTGGTTGTTGTGCCTCACTCGACATAGATAGGTATAGTGTGTCGCGGACTTTTTTGTAGATATTTATAAGATGTGCAATTTATTATAACATTTTATGGTTCTATCTTTTGTAGTTTAGGCAGCGTACGCAAAATAAGTAACTTCTTTGGTTGATTTTTTTCAGTTTGTGTCCGAAAAATCCAAATATTTTACGGAACCCTATTTTTTCCAAAATAAAATATAGTCTATGTTACTCGTGGATAATGTAGCTTTCGAATGGTGAAAGAATTTTTAAAATCGGTCCAGTAGTTTTTGAGCCTATTCATTACAACCAAACAAACGAAGTTTTCCTCTTTATAATATTAGTGTAGATAATAGGTACATATGTACATGTCAATAGGAGGTATTTGCATTCAGAAAAAAAGAACGGTTTAAGATAAATCAACACTTATTTTATATTGTATGTCAATTTATAGTTTATGTATTCGACAGCATTTACATACATATGTATGTATGTACAATACATTTGTATATGAAAAACAATAATGCACAAGCGTAAGAACATCATCTTCCTTTCATACATATGTACATATGCATGTATGCCCAATAACCTTGACTTATGTATGTACACATGTCACAGCACATCACATTCTTACAAGAAATCAAATACACATACGCACTAGTGAACAAGTTTCTTCCTAACAAGTGCAAAAACAATTCTGCTCTATGTATGTATATATACCCACTTCAGGAATGATAGAAAGAAGATTGCGCCCATCAGAGCGTACGTGACGTCACGTTTGCTGAGTTGTGCAGTATTGCCAACCATTTGCTCTTCGCAATAAATTGAGTGCTTTTTTATACCCAAAATGCAAAAATTTTTAAGTTTCGTGTTTGTTTCTTTTTTTTAATTTAAAGCTACCGAAACTTCAAGTTAAAAAACAAACTATATTATTAAACAAAAAAAAGGTTAAAAAAGGTCACTCTGAGAAGATTTTAGTGCTAATGAAAATTTTTTTACTCTTATAAAATTTGATAATTTGAAAGTGCAAATTTAATTTTTGGATCCATTTAAGGTTATGCAAAATTATTAAATGCCCCTCAACTCTTCTTAAGACTGAAAACCTTTTTACACATTTTAAAAAGCCTTTGAATTTATTGAATGCGAATTAAAACCATAGAGGTGTAATGGTTTCTTCCGGTCATCAATCCTTAGTGAGACAGAGGACATTAAGAGTTATATTCATTGTAAAAATAAACAAGAAAATACTAAAGAAACCATACTGACATTTTTACAAAAAGAGTACCTTATCATACATCAATACATAACTTCAAATATAGCAAAAAAGTCATTCCCTTAACAAAAGAGTCTCGCACAACAAAGAAACCTCATCAATTAAATTGTACATAAGCATAACACATTTATTTAAAAAAACGCACATTTTAAAAACAATTTGTCACGCATACAAAGTTCTTTAAGTGATTCAATAAAAATTTGTTAGGTTATTTCCTTTGAATGGCCATTTTACTGCGTTTTTATATCCAAAGCTAGGCAACTCTGCAGTAGCGAGAGAGAGATTTGACTGCCGAAAGCAGAAGAACACCAACAACACCTGCAATCGCGGGCAATGCCACCAGATGCTAAAAAAAGTAAAGCTAATTAAAACTGCCGCCGTAGCCGAATGGGTTGGTGCGTGATTACCATTCGGAATTCACCGAGAGGTCGTTAGTTCGAATCTCGGTGAAGGCAAAATTAATAAAAACATTTTTCTAATAGCGGTCGCCCCTCGGCAGGCAATGGCAAACCTCCGAGTGTATTTCTGCCATGAAAAAGCTCCTCATAAAAAATATCTGCCGTTCGGAGTCGGCTTGAAACTGTAGGTCCCTCCATTTGTGGAACAACATCAAGACGCACACCACAAATAGCAGGAGGAGCTCGGCCAAACACCTAACAGAAGTGTACGCGCCAATTATTTATTTATTTATAATTAAAACTGAGTGAATTCTTTAAATAACTATTAAAAAATTTATATTTTACAAAATTATAAACATGACATTTTTATTAGAACAGCTAGAAAAATGTCATGAAGAAAGAACTAAAACTCCGAGACTAAATAACAAAAACAAAAAGCTAAATCAAGGTACGAAAATGAGAATCTGGCCATACTGGAGCTAAAATCACGTAACTAGTTGTCAAATTCGCTGAGCGCAAAGTAACGGGACCACAATAGGCGCCATCTCATTATTCTTTCCATCATGTACCCACTTTATGTCCTAGCATACATATATTATATGTATACATACATATATACCTACTTGCCTTCTAAACTTCCTACAAAATAATTGTATTCATATGTTACTATGGCCACTCTGCCACCACACATTCTAAAATGTTCTAGAACACAACAAAAACACATACACACATGCTCATGTCGCCCTAAGCTAAAATCTAAGCCTAGCGACTACAAAAACAAAATACATTCGTAGACGCAGTCGCAGCGGCCATGATTCTATCAGCGACGGCGCTGAACAATTTAGAACAAAAACAAAAAGTTCATTTATAAGTTCGAGCTCATATTTCAATTTCATTCATAAAACGAGCCGCCCATATGCCAATTTTCGCGACCATTCGAAAATAGTCAATATTGGAATATTTCGCGTGGAATTATTTGCCAATATTTGAGAAATCTTGAATTTTTGTCATGTCGAGTGGCCGCGGCTCCGTATGTATGTATGCACCTTATATCTATGTAAATATGTCTTCTAACTGTTCGACAGTCGCGAGTTAATGCGACTTAGATTCCTTTAACAATTCCAGCGAATCACACATTTCTATCCGTAAAGCCGCATATACATATGTACCTTATGATCAGAAAGTACCGGGAATGTTTAAATTAAACAAAACAGAGTTAAATTTCAGGCAAATTTATATTATCTCCTTCAAAATATGACCCGTCTGAAGCAACACACATGTGCCAACGTTTAACCCAGTCCTCCAAACAGCCCCGGTAGGCCGGCATGGCCTTCAGCTCCTTCGTCGTACTCTCTTTGATCTCTTTGGTCGGTTCGATGGCGCGTTATCATCACGCAAAATCCAAAAATTGTTTGCTCACATTTCCGGCCGTTTGCAACATACAGCATCTCTCAAAGCTTCAAAACGGATAAATAATATTCTTTATTGACTGTCTGGCCCGATGGAAGGTACTCATGGTGGACTATGCCTTGGCAATCGAAGAAAACAGTCAACATCACCTTCCCGGTTCTTTTTGCTCATAGGGTATACATGTCCCATCTTTTCACTGACGGACAAGAAGACGGTCGCAGTTGTTGTTTTTTATATGCATACATTTTGCGTTCGTTGAAGGTTTGTATATATTTATATACATATGCGTGCATGCGCGTTAGGCTTTCTGGATGGATATTAGAATATTTTCTCATCAATATGTGTATGTAAGTAGTTCAGATTTGACTGAAGAGATTAAATACATACATACATATATGAATGCATATTCATATGCATTGCTTTTATGGCTGTTTTACATATAAATCAATTCAAGAGAAGTATGAATAATGTTACATAGAAAATAAATTTCTAAATAACAGGTATTAGAAAAACCTGAATACACTATTTTAAACCAATTCTAATTAAGCAAAATACAAAAAATTAAATAAAAATATCGAACAAATAAAAGTGTGTACAGGACTTGAACCTGAGTCAAATATGGGACGATGTACTGCATACACAACATGTCTTTCACGATTGCGCTAATCTACAATTACTAATAAACTTTTCTAAATCACTCATTTATTCGATTCGCAGTTTTATATGCACATAATCTGCGTTAGTTGAAAGTTTGTATGCGTAATTATATGCATATGTATGTGTGTATGCGCGTTTGGCTTTCTAGACGGATATTAGAATGATATTTTCTCATCAATATAATTTGGATTTGATGAAAGAGATTAAAGACGTATGTACATATTTTCTGTTTAGATTGATTTATATTGTATAAAAATCAGGTCATATCCAGTATGAACTATTTTATACCGAAAAGAAATATCCATTTATGAAATACAAAAAAAACAGTATTTTAAAGAAATTTTAATTAAAATAAACTCAAAAATTTTAACAAACTTTCCTGGTTGAATTGTAAAAAAAATGTGCAAGAAAAAAAATATGGCTTCAGGACTTGAACCTGAATTAAATACGTGCCAAAAAACAAAGCGAATAATTCCGCCGACTTTAGCTTCTGCACCACAAATTAACTGGCGCGCGGCCTTCTTAATCGCAAATTTATTCGCTTCGCTGTGGGCATGAAATAAGTCGATTTCCTTAGTAGTGTGCCGAAAAATCTTATGAAATTCCTCAGTAGTTTGGTAAACGCAGAAAAAATCTGAATTCCTCTCCTAGCGTGGTAAGTAAATATAGAAACCCTCCACTCGCGCCACTCGCGTGGTAAATATCTGCAATTCCCCACTCATGAGGAAAGTTGAATTTGAAATTACCTTATTATGAATCTACAAATTAGTACTCGAAAAAAGCTCATTTAACATTTACTCCTTCTCATTGCATTAACATTCTCTGGCACAACGTACCGGAAATTTTACCCAATGCACGTTTTAAATGAGTTTCTGCAGAGAATGTTAATTAACATGCAAGAGAATTCTGCATTCTTTGCATATAATTAACATTATCTGCTGCTACAAACCTTTCAAATCTCAATTTTACTAAAAATAGTTAACAGTAACATTTGCGCCTTCTCGTCTCATTAAGGGGGAACACCACTGTGATTTTTCAAAGAAAAAAGAGGTTGTCTGTAAAGTCGGTTTACTGACGATAGTTTAACGTGACAACGTCATAAGAAAATATTGATGGAATGGTTGCAATTTTCAAAACAAAATTTTAATTTTATTTGTTTGATAGATATTTTGTATGGATATAGAGGACGAGGTAAATGGAATTGCAATGGAATAGGTCAAGTTACATTTACAAAAACGTGAAAAATTACGAAACATTTATCAAATTCATGAAAGATATCTTGAATTTCGATTGTGCATCAGACGTTAATAAGTCAACAACACTAAGAGGCACCATCATCGATTTGACTTCCTCAAGACACATTACACTTTAAACACTCCCTTTCATTTCCTATTTTTCCTATCATCGTTTATTCTCAACAGAGAATTGGTTCATTACCATGCACACAGGAAGAAGGCATATGCAAATACAAGTATGTGAATTTATATACAAATGCGCATATACATACATATACATACATATATATGCTCACTCAAGTAGGACAGAGCCAGATGTCGAACGTTGCCGAACGCGGGGACTGATTGTGCTCTTTGTCAAGCACATTAGCCTACATTCGCTTGCATACGGAATAGATTCGTATATTTGATATTATATGTCCATATGACTTGTATGCATCTTTACAAATAGATGCTCTTTTTGAAAATTGCGCGAAATTGTATATGTGTATGCATGTTTATATACATATATTAGTATACAACATATCTTATAAGGTATATGGTAAATATTACCATACATTTTTTCCTTCATATATAATAAAAAAATTAATAATAATAACATTAAAACAACAGGTATTATTAACAAACTTGGTTTTATTTTAAATTCTTCAAGTAAATCAAATTAATAATAATCAATAAGAAGGCATATGCAAGTACAAATACGTGAATTTATATATGTACATATGCGCATATACATACATATATACGCTCACTTAAGTAGGAGAGAGCAAGATGTTGAACGTTGCCGTTCGTTTGCTTTGTTCGTTCCGCGCTTTCGCTTGCAGTTCATTCAAGGCAACGGCAATGAGCAAAGTAACGACAAATAAGCAAGGTAACTACAAATGAGCAAGGTAACGACAAATGAGCAAGGTAACACTAATGAGCAAGGTAACGACACATTTTTTCGTGCGTGCAGCCTGTTAAATCCAACTATAAGACGTTATCACGTCAAAAAGTGTAATTGTGTTAGAGTTTCGGTCACGCCCCAGCAAAACCTGCGTGCATATGTGTTTGTAACATACAAAAAAGTGTAATTGTGTTACAGTTTCGGTCACGTAGGTTTTGCTGGGTATTCATATGCAATGCCTTTATGGCTGTTTTACATATAAATCAATTCAAAAGAAGTATGAATAATTTTATATAGAAAAAAATTTATAAAAAATAGGTATTAGAAAAGCTGAATACACTATTTTAAATCAATTCTAATTAAACCAAATATAAAAAATGAAATAAAAATATCGAGCAAAGGAAAATACCTAAGGGACTTGAACCTGAGTCAAATATGGGACGATGTACTGCATACACAACACGTCTTTCACGATTGCGCTAAACTACAATTATTAATAAACGTTTCTAAATCACTCATTTATTCGATTCGCAGTTTTATATGCACATATTCTGCGTTAGTTGAAAGTTTGTAATTATATGCATATGTATGTGTGTATGCGCGTTTGGCTTTCTGGACGGATATTAGAATGATATTTTCTCATCAATATAATTTGGATTTGATGAAAGAGATTAAAGACGTATGTACATATTTTCTGTTTTGATTGATTTATATGAAAATCAGGTCACATCCAGTATGAACTATTTTATACCGAAAAGAAATTTCCATTTATGAAATACAAAAAAAACAGTATTTTAAAGAAATTTTAATTAAAATAAACTCAAAAATTTTAACAAACTTTCCTGGTTTGAATTGTAAAAAAAAATGTGCAAGAAAAAAATATGGCTTCAGGACTTGAACCTGAATTAAATACGTGCCAAAAAACAAAGCGAATAATTCCGCCGAGTTTAGCTTCTGCACCACAAATTAACTGGCGCGCGGCCTTCTTAATCGCAAATTTATTCGCTTCGCTGTGGGCATGAAATAAGTCGATTTCCTTCGTAGTGTGCCGAAAAATCTTATGAAATTCTTTAGTAGTTTGGTAAACGCAGAATAGATCTGAATTCCTCTCCTAGCGTAGTAAGTAAATATAGAAACCCTCCACTTGCGTGGTAAATATCTGCAATACGCTCACTAGTGAGGAAAGTTGAATTTGAAAATTCCTTGATATGAATCTACAAATTAGTACTCAAAAAAGCTCATTTAACATTTGCTCCTTCTCATTGCATTAACATTCTCTGGTATTAGACCAGCTATGCGGGCGAGTACGTGGTGCCCATAGTTTTCTTTATATTTGTGTGTCTTATATTCCACCCTTAAGTAATGAGTACTTGTATAAGTTGCATGTGAACAACTGCCCTTCAAGATGTTATTGGGAATAATCAATTATGTGTCTTAGGGGGTTTTAACTTAAGCAATATAAATTGGGTATATTTAGACAATAACGTATATCTAACGCCTTCAAACGTCAATAGTCCTACTGAATCTTTTTGACGTGATAACGTCTTATAATTCGATTTAACAGGCTGCACGCACGAAAAAATGTGTCGTTACCTTGCTCATTAGTGTTACCTTGCTCATATGTCGTTACCTTGCTCATTGCCGTTACCTTGCTCATTTGTCGTTACCTTGCTCATTGCATTGAATGAACTGCAAGCGAAAGCGCGGAACGAACAAAGCAAACGAACGGCAACGTTCAACATCTTGCTCTCTCCTACTTAAGTGAGCGTATATATGTATGTATATGCGCATATGTACATATATAAATTCACGTATTTGTATTTGCATATGCCTTCTTATTGATTATTATTGATTTGATTTACTTGAAGAATTTAAAATAAAACCAAGTTTGTTAATAATACCTGTTGTTTTAATGTTAATATTATTAATTTTTTTATTATATATGAAGGAAAAAATGTATGGTTATATTTACCACATACCTTATAAGATATGTTGTACACTAATATATGTATATAAACATGCATATACGTATACAATTTCGCGCAATTTTCAAAAAGAACAAATCTATATGTAAAGATGCATACAAGTCATATGGACATATAATATCAAATATACGAATCTATGTATTCCGTACGCAAGCAAATGTAAGCTAATGTGCTTGAACTGCAAGCGAGAGCGCGGAACGAACGACAAAGAGCACAATCGGCCCCCGCGTTCGGCAACGTTCGACATCTGGCTCTGTCCTACTTGAGTGAGCATATATATGTATGTATATGTATGTATATGCGCATTTGTATATAAATTCACATACTTGTATTTGCATATGCTTTCTTGCTGTGTGCATGGTAATGAACCATTTCTTTGTTGAGAATAGGACGATGATAGAAAAAGTAGGAAATGAAAGGGAGTGTTTCGAGTGTAAAGTGTCTTGAAAAAGGCAAATCGATGATGGTGCCTCTTAGTGTTGTTGACTTATTAACGTCTGATGCACAATCGAAATTGAAGATATCTTTCATGAATTTGATAAATGTTTCGTAATTTTTCACGTTTTTGTAAATGTAACTTGACCTATTCCATTGCAATTCCATTTACCTCCTCCTCTATATCCATACAAAATATCTATCAGACAAATAAAATTAAAATTTTGTTTTGAAAATTGCAACCATTACATTAGTATTTTCTTATGACGTTGTCACGTTAAACTATCGTCAGTAAACCGACTTTACAGACAACCTCTTTTTTATTGATAACTTACTGGGCATGGGTCTAACTCAGATTAATGGGTTAACTAATAATATGAATCGTTTATTAGATTTGATTTTTATAAGCGACAACATTAGTTCTGTTCTATCGCAGCCTTTTTCTTCTATATCGCCGATCAACGTTCACCATATTCCTTTAAAGCTAGACTTGGAATTTTTAGAATTTTTTGAATCCAGGCCCGATAGTGCTCGTCCTTCCTTTAATTTTGCCAATTGTGATTTTCAAACTCTTGATAATGCCTTACGTGAACTTGATTGGGAAGTATCTCTAGGCAATATTGAAGTTGCTGAATGCTTTGAGATATTTATAACTTTAGTCCTTGGTATATGTTCTCAACATGCTCCAATTTTTAAGCGTGTAAATTATAAGATTCCTTGGTGTACGAAAGAACTTAAACATTATAAAAATTTGAGAAATAACTTTTTAAGAAGTTCAAGTTAACTAACGAAACCCGCTATTATGATTTTTTTATCCTCCACAGGAATAAGTTTCGTACTTTAAATAAGTCTTTGTATAAGGAATTCATTCACAAATTTGAACTTAATATAAAAAGTAATCCGAAGAATTTTTGGCGATATATAATATTAAATAGGTTAAAAAGGCGGCTTCTATTCCTAATTCTGTTTTTTAAAGGGACGTAACTGCCTGCTCTGTCAGCGATGCAGCGAATTTATTTGCTGATTTCTTTTCATCTAACTTCGTCTCTGATGAAGATATTCAGGAAGAACATTTGGCAGCCATTCGCCATAATTTCTTGGGGAAAGTGTCTTCTTCAGTTGACTTTGGTTCGCTTGTTCTATCAGATGATGATGTCATTGAGGGATTGTTAAAGACTAAAAACTCGGCTCATTCGGATGTAGACGGGCTTTCTGTAACTTTATTTAAAAACTGTCGCTCTGTGGTTCAACCTCTTAAACTAATTTTTAACAAATTCTTGGCCGAAGGAATATTTATCGATGATTGGAAGCAGACTTCAGTCACTCCTGTTTTCAAAAGCGGTAATAAAAGCCATATTGTAAATTACAGACCAATTTCCAAATTATCTGCTGTATCTAAACTCTTCGAATGCGTTGTTAAAGACAAGTTATATTTTAGTGTTAAACGCCTAATTAGTCCACGTCAGCATGGTTTTGTAGCTGCAAGACCTACCTTATCTAACTTATCCGTTTTTTCTGATGATTGCCACGCAGGCTTCCAGAATGGTTTCCAAACTGACGCGATATACACGGATTTCTCTAAAACCTTTGATAAAATCTCCCATACGATTTTAGTAACTAAATTGGTTTGTCTCGGTTTTCATTCTACTTTTCTTGATTGGATTCGGTCCTATTTAAAAAGAGATGCTGTACTGTAGTTATCGATGGTGTTTCTTCGAAACACTACACTGCCAACTCTGGTGTACCTCAGGGTAGTATTTTAGGACCTTTGTTATTTGTCTTGTTTATTAATGATATTTATTCGTGTTTTTCCTTTGCTAATTTTCGTCTCTATGCTGATGATCTAAAAGTGTACGCTGAAATAAGAAATTCTACTGATTCAGCCGCCCTACAGTCTGAGTTGAATAATTTATTTTCCTGGTGCCTTATAAATCGTCTATTTCTTAATATTGAAAAATGTCATAAAATCACATTTTCTAAGCTTCAAAACCCCCTCAACACATCTTATCATATCAGTTATACTTATATTGCTTCGTCTGATGTGATAAAAGATTTAGGGGTTTTCTTTAATTCAAAGCTTAATTTTATCACGCACCTAAATTATGCCGTTTCCAATTCTCTTGCTATGCTCGCTTTCGTTAGAGATTTTATACTCTGCGTTTGTGCGGTCCAAATTAGATTATGCCTCTTTTATTTGGAGCCCTTATCATGCAGTTCATATAAATCGAGTGGAGAGGGTTCAAAAAATGTTTGTGCGTTTCGCGCTACATTCACTCAAAATCTCAGACCCCAAACCATTATACGACTCACGCTGTCGTTTGATTAGTCGCTCTCCATTAAGTGACAGAGGTACGTTTCAGGCAGTTTCTTTTATTTTCGATCTCGTTAATGGACTAATTGACTGCCCGTTTCTTCTAGAAAGAATACATTTTAATGTTCCTTGCAGGAACTTTGGACGAGTCAAAATTTTTCATGTTGGCGTTAGGAGGACATTATATAGTGCCAAAGCGCTTCTTGTTAGAACGCTGTCTGACATTAACTATCTCGTCTCCCTTTTAGATCTAGACTTCTCCTGGGAGAAACATGTATTTAATACCCAGTTAAAAAATTTCTTCCTTTGTAAGAATTCTAAATAATTATCTAGAATATTTTGTTAATTTAGTTTCCTAAGCTTTAATTTTATTAATTGCTTCTATATAAATACTCTTAGTTCTATGTAGTCTGTAAGAATCTTTGTATTTCTTGACTTACTAAAATGAATAATCCTTCTCTGTAAGTTATAAGAAATTTTACCTTTTTCTTTTACTCATTACAATTGAAGCTAGTTATATATAAATTTAATTTAACTTTGATTAAATAATTTAGCATTAATCTGTTTTCATAGTCTGTAAGAAATACTGTATTTTTTAGACTATTAATTGAATTAAATAAATGAATTAAATGTATTAATGAATGGACAAAAGAATGCAATGATGCATTTGAATATCGAAAAAGGGCACTAATGATTCCTACACTATTGCAATATCCCGATTTTAAAAAACCGTTTTGCTTAACAACAGACGCAAGCAAAAACGCCTGTGGTGCAGTACTAACTCAGGAGTATGAAGGAAAACATTTACCAATAGCATATGCCTCCAGAAGCTTCACAAAAGGAGAAAGCAACAAATCGACTATAGAACAAGAATTAGCCGCCATACATTGGGCCATAACATATTTCAGACCCTATATCTACGGTACAAAATTTCTCGTAAGGTCTGATCATAGACCACTGTCTTACCTATTTGCTATGAAAAATCCAAGTTCTAAATTAACACGAATGAGACTAGACTTAGAAGAGTACGATTTTATAGTTGAGTATCTTAGAGGAAAAAACAATCACATTGCGGACGCTCGGTCGCGTATAACAATAACAGATTTAAAACAAATAAATGAGAACAATAACAAAATATATAAAATAGTGAGAAGATCAATGTCTAATAAAAACGCTAGTCCAAATACACACCAGCATAACAATCATAATAATGATAAGCCCAGTATATATGTTCCTATAAACAACACTGACGTCAGGAAATTTTTTAAATTAAAGATGACTCCCACGAGATGCTACATCAAACGGGGAAAATCTATAAAAGCATATATACAAATTAATGACTTGTTCTTTAACGGAAAAATGTCTTTAGAGACGCTTTTTTTAGGCTCGATAAAGTGGCCGACATATATTACATGGAATTAAAAATTTGCCAGTGGCACCAAGCGAGAAAATTTTCGAATTTATCTCGGTAAATGATTTTAAAAATAAGGGCAATGAAATATTAAATAAAGTAAAAGTAGCGCTACTAAAAGAGGTGAACCACATTAAAGGCACTAAAGCTGTAAATGATATTCTAAGACAATATTACGACGATCCAATTCTTGGAGGACACTGCGGAATCTTAAGAACACTCATGAAAATAAAAAGAAATTACTTTTGGAAGGGTATGGCAAAAGATATTACTAAATACGTAAAGACTTGTGACAAATGCCAGAAAACAAAAATAACAAAGCACCAAAAAAGTCCAATGACTCTAACACCAGCACCGTTAAGTGCATTTGACTCAGTTTTTGTTGACACAATTGGTCCCTTACCTACCTCAATACATGGAAATTTTTATGCAGTCACGACTTGACAAAGTATTCAATACCAATACAAAACAAAAACGGTTGCAAAAGCAATCTTTGAACATTTTATTCTTACCTACGGTCCAATGAAGACGTTCATTTCAGACGTAGGTACAGAATATAAAAATTCAATCCTAACGGAACTATGCGAATTGCTAAGAATTGACAAATTAACCTCAACCGCATACAGTCATCAGTCAATAGGCGTTGTCGAGTGTGTCCATAAAGTGTTCAATTCATACGTAAGATCCTACGTATCAATTGACAAAGACGATTGGGATGAATGGTTACAATATTTCACATACTGTTTCAACACAACACTTTCGACAGTACACAATTATTGCCCATACGAATTAGTTTTCGGAAAAATACCCAACGAATTTCGTCAATTCAAAGATATAGACAAAATAACACCACTCTATAACATAGACAATTACGCTAAGGAAGTTAAATTTAAATTAGAAATAGCACAAAGGAGAGCTAAAACTATGTTAGAACAATCTAAACTTAAGCACAAAACTAATTATGATAGGAACACATTAGATTACAACTATAGTATAGGAGACCTAGTTTTATTTAGAAATGAAGCGGCCCATAAACTAGAACCCCAATATGGTGGGCCTCATAAAATTAAAACAATAGATAATAATAATCATAATGTAATAGTAGTTGATATGAAATCCCTAAAAGAACAAAAAGTTCACATAAATAGACTTAAGATATACCAACAATAATTATATATACACATAGTAACGCGCCGTCCTCAACAAATAAATAATATAATGTTAATTTTAATCTATATAAAAATTCAGCCGTTTTCGCGTTGTGATGAACCGATTTTAACCAAACTTTGCCACATTGAAGAGACACATGTGGAGAAGGTTTGTAACTATGTTTGGTTAAAATCTCCTTTACTTCTTCGTCAACACACAGTACAGAGAACATTAATGAATAGAGAAGTCTTAATGACTGGAAAGTGTTCATTTTCGAGGGGTACTCGTCTCGCGAAGACAATTTCACCACTGACACATTTTTCAACAAAAATTAACAGGAAGGGGCTGAATTATGTAAATTTAGCAGCAAGTGAGTATTATTAACAGCAATTAGCAATGTAAGATATTATTAGAAAAGTTTGTGTGAGGGGCGTAATGTATTTGACATTACAGGTGCTTTTTTTTTTGTGATTTATTTCGCTCTTTGGAATTTGGAAAATTGCGCCAGAATAATAAATGTCAATCGCAAAAAGGTAACGGGATTCAAGTTTTGCGAAATTGCAAAGGCGACTTGCAAATTCCAACGGGCGGACTTTAATTCGGGCGTTAAAATCGGTTTTCAAGTGTTTAAAGTGCGTTAAAAATTTAGCGTTTTTTTCAAAGCGCCGTGCGTGTATTCGAGTGGTTAAAGCAGAGAATGTTAATGCAATGAGAAGGAGCAAATGTTAAACGAGCTTTTTTCGAGTTCTAATTTGTAGATTCATAATAAGGTCATTTCAAATTCAACTTTGCTCACGAGTGGCGAATTGCAGATATTTACCACGCGAGTGACGCGAGTGGAGGGTTTCTATATTTACTTACCACGCTAGGACAAGAATTCAGATATTTTCTGCGTTTACCAGACTACTGAGGAAGTTCATAAGATTTTTCGGCACACTACTAAGGAAATCGAAGCGAATAAATTTGCGATTAAGAAGCCCGCGCGGCAGTTAGTTTGTGGTGCAGAAGCTAAAGTCGGCGGAATTATTCGTTTTGTTTTTTGGCACGTATATAATTCAGGTTCAAGTCCTGAAGTCATATTTTTTTCTTGCACATTTTTTTTTTACAATTCAAACCAGGAAAGTTTGGTAAAATTTTTGAGTTTATTTTAATTAAAATTTCTTTAAAATACTGTTTTTTTTTTGTATTTTATAAATGGAAATTTTTTTTCGGTATAAAATAGTTCATACTGGATATGACCTGACTTTTATATAAATCAATCAAAACAGAAAATATGTACATATATCTATAATCTATTTCATCAAATCCAAATTATATTGATGAGAAAATATCATTCTAATATCCGTCCAGAAAGCCAAACGCGCATACACACATGCATATTCATATAATTACGCATACAAACTTTCAACTAACGCAGAATATGTGCATATAAAACTGCGCATCGAATAAATGAGTGATTTAGAAAAGTTTATTAGTAATTGTAGATTAGCGCAATCGTGAAAGACATGTTTTGTATGCAGTACATCGTCTCATATTTGACTCAGGTTCAAATCCTGTGCACAGTTTTTTGTTCGATATTTTTATTTCATTTTTTATATTTGGTTTAATTAGAATTGATTTAAAATAGTGTATTCAGGTTTTTCTAATACCTGTTATTTAGAAATTTATTTTCTATATAACATTATTCATACTTCATTTGAATTAATTTATATGTAAAACAGCCATAAAGCCAATCATATGAATATGCATTCCTATATTTAATCTCTTCAGTCAAATCTGAACTACTTACATACACATATTGATGAGAAAATATTCTAATATCCATCCAGGAAGCCTAACGCGCATACTCACATATGTGTATAAATATATGTACAAACTACCACCATTCTAACAAACCCAGAACACAAGCTTCTGCGCACACTTGACACATGGGATATGTATACCCTATGAGCAAAAAGAACCGGGAAGGTGATGTTGACTGCTTCCTTCGATTGCCAAGGCATAGTCCACCATGAGTACCTTCCATCGGGCCAGACAGTCAATAGAGAATATTATTTATCCGTTTTGAAACCTTAGAGAGATGCTGTGTGTTGCAAACCGCCGGAAATGTGAGCAACCAATCCTCAGATTTTGCATGATGATAACGCGCCATCGCACTGATCAAAGAGAATACAAATCGGCCTGCCGGGGGTGTTTGGAGGACTGGGTTAAACGTTGGCACATGTGTGTTGCTTCAGACGGGTCAAATTTTGAAGGAGATAATATAAATTTGCCTTAAATTTAACTCTGTTTTGTTTAATTTAAACATTCCCGGTACTTTCTGATCATAAGGTACATATATGCGGCTTTGCGGACAGCAATGTGTGATTCGCTGGAAGTCGCATTAACTCGCGACTGTCGCACAGTTAGAAGACATATTTACATACATATAAGGGTGCATACATACATACGGAGCCGCGGCCACTCGACATGACAAAAATTTAAGATTTATCAAATATTGGCAAATAATTCCACGCGAAATATTCCAATATTGACTATTTTTGAATGGTCGCGAAAATTGGCATATGGCGGGTCGTTTTATGAATGAAATTGAAATATGAGCTCGAACTTATGAATGAACTTTTTGTTTTTGTTCTAAATTGTTCAGCGCCGTCGCTGATAGAATCATGGCCGCTGCGACTGCGTCTACGAATGTATTTTGTTTTTGTAGTCGCTAGGCTTAGACTTTAGCTTTGGGCGACATGCGCATGTGAGGTATGTATGTGTTTTTGTTGTGTTCTAGAACATTTTAGAATGTGTGGTGGCAAAGCGGCCATCGCGTTGTGCTTGCTGTTGCTTTTGCGTCTATCAAAGTATTGTGTTTTTGTAAGTACAATATTAGGAATATCGACTGGTGAAAGACAAAAGTACACGGAAGCAAGAAGGGAGCGCTGTGCTCGCGCATATGTACATATATGTATGCTTGAATGTATGAACGTGTATGGATGTTGTAACATATGAATACAATTATTTTGTAGGAAGTTTAGAAGGCAAGTAGGTATATATGTATGTATGTATATATGCTAGGACATAAAGTCGGTATATATGCATACATAGAGCAGAATTGTTTTTGCACTTGTTAGGAAGAAACTCGTTCACTAGTGCGCATGTGTATTTGATTTCTTGTAAGAATGTGATGTGGTATGACATGTGTACATACATAAGTCAAGGTTATTTGGGCATACTTGCATATGTGATATGATGTTCTTGCGCTTGCGCATTATTGTTTTTCATATACAAATGTACATACATACATATGTATGTAAATGCTGTCGAGTACATAAACTATAAATTGACATACAATATAAAATAAGTGTTGATTTATCTTAAACCGTTCTTTTTTTCTGAATGCAAATACCTCCTATTGACATGTACATACATATTATGTACTTATGTATATTTCATATACCATCATTTATTTACATATAAAGTATACGTTCATTTATGTACATATGTGTGTAATGAAAAACTTCATGAATTACTTTCAGAACTTTATTAAAATTTATTCGCGTCGCGCGCATGCACAAAACCTTTTGTTCACAGGCGCAGAAATAAACGCTCTGCGTATTTATCCTCCCCACGTGACTCGCCATCAATTCTCGGCACAAATTTTTTTTTTGTTTTTAAATTTTTTTTTTTTTTAATGTAATCGTAAAAAAATTTGTAATACATTTTATGAATCCGCTTATCATTTCAAAAGTAACAAAATGGTCAAAAAATAAGCAGTCGAAGAAATAAACGCACCGCCTATTTTTCCTCGCCACATGTTAGACTCGAGTTCAATTCCCGGCGCAAACTTTTTTTTATAAATTTTTATTTTTAAATCGTTTTTTTTTTAATGTAATTGAAAAAAAAAAAATGTAATAAATTTTACGTATTCGCTTATTATTTCAAAAATACGAAAATAGTAAAAATTTAATTGGTTTAATGTCGAGGTGAGAAATATGTTGTGTGTTGAGGTGAAAAATGTGTGGTGTTTCTAATTTTTGTGTGGGCAAAAGTCAGTGAGGTGTCTATAAACTCGGTGTGCTAAATGACCTTACTACAAATCTTTCAAATCTCAATTGTACTAAAAAAAGCTCACAGTAACATTTGCACCTTCTCATTGCATTAACATTCTCTGGTTAAAGTGCGGTAGAAATTTAGCGTTTTTTTCAAAGCGCCGTGCGTAACATCAAAAAATTTAAAACTAAAAAAAAAATAAGTGATAGATTGTGTCGCGTACGCGGTTGTTCGCGGGACGAAAAACGCCTTTTTTCGTTCCCAAAAGATCCTGAGGAAGTGGCAAAATGGAGGGACAACTTAAAAATCCCGACGGCGGTGCATCTTCCACCCCACAACTCATATGTGTGCGTTAAGCATTTTGAGCCATATGTTGTGGGTGGAAAATGTTTAAGAAAGGGTGCCATCCCCACCCTTCGTTTAGGTAAGTTTTTGTGCAATACATAAGTAGGTACATATGTGTGTTTTTATATTTCGCCATATTTTTATATTTGAGCCATATGTTGTGGGGGGAAAATGTTTAAGAAAGGGTGCCATCCCCACCCTTCGTTTAGGTAAATTTTTGCGCAATACATAAGTAGGTATGTGTGTTTTTATATTTCGCTGAAGCGAACCTACAAGAATAGCAAACACACATACCTGCATATGTATTGCATACATTTCATACAATATTAGGGTGGATAGGTTTTATTGAGGGTGAGGCTTGCTAACTGGTAACATTAGAGTTTTGAGGGAGGAAAGTGGAGTAAGTTAAGAAATTTAAATTAATTTTTGAATGTAAATGATGTTACATATACATATTTATGTGCATATATTATGCTAATTCATTTGATATATGTATGTGCATATATAAATATATATATGTATATATAAATAAATATAAATGGGAATTACCAAGTGTGATAAAATTACCGAGCGAGTAGTTTTGAGAGATTTAGGATATGTATATAATTTCATAGAAAATAATTTTTTATTAATAACCATAATATTACAATACACGGCATCCGTCGCTATGCCTCGTTGAATAAAATCAAAACAACCAATCGGAAAATTTTACGTCATTTCGTGTAGTCGTTTCGTAGTGATGCGTTATATGTAGTTTGATGAATTATTATATGTTTATGAATTATTATATGTTTTTAAATTATTGAATGTTTATAAATTATTATATTATAAAATACATTTTTTTAATAGGGCATGACGATGACCCTACGTACAGCTGTACAATGCCGAAGAAGCAACGAAGCTGTTGCGTTGTAGGATGCGTAGTGGAAAAGGGTCATGCGTTATACGCCTTTCCTCGACGCGGAGAGGCTAGAAATAGTTGGGCCCTGGCTTGCAACGTGCAACCAGCCGATACTGACAGGCTATATGTTTGTAAGCGTCACTTTAGTCCAGAGCAAGTAACTCGTTATAAAGTTTTAGATGGGGCTGTTCCATCTTTAAGATTAGAGCCAGTTACTAGAAGTCGCTCACCTAGTACTGGCTCTGATTGGGTTTGCCCGCCCGTTACTAAAGTGTACGTAAATCGTACAGTAGGTGTAGGAAACGATCTTACGTTAGAAGAATTCGCAAAATATTCCATGCTAGAGGAAACAAGGCAGGCACCCAAAAACAAAAACATCTGTGAGGACTTAGAAATCACAAGCAGTAGCGAACAATTTGCTCAGGCTGCTCGTTATTATCGGAGCAATGAAATAAAATTTAAAAAAAGAATTCAAGAGTTAGAAGCAGAGAATGAGAAGCTACTGCAAAAATATAAATATTTGTGTAGTCGTGCAGTTCTTGCGGAAGAAACTTCAAGCAGTGATGCTGTAACTTTCGCAAGAATGATCGTCAGTGGCCAAAAAAATCGTTATAGCGAGGAGGAAAAGACATTGGCCCAAAACATTAATTATATGTCCTCCAAAGCATATACGTTTATGTGTGACGATCTAGGTTTTGCTTTGCCCCATAAATCATCCCTTTCGCGTTGGCGCCCCATCAAATATGTTGTTCCGGGGTTCGATGCCAATGTCTGCAATAATTTAGAAAAAATTGTTTCAAATATGTCCGACACCGAACGCATAAGCGTTCTATTATTCGATGAAATTATCATCAGGTCGGACTTGAGCTATAATAAAGCTAGAGATGTTATCGATGGGTTTGTAGACCATGGGGAAGGTCAACGCGAAAACAAAATTGGGAATAGATGTTTATTTTTTATGGTTAAGGGATTGTGCTCCAAATGGAAATACGTGTTTTCGTATTATATCTCCAGTGGGGGTATACCTACGGAGACATTGATGTCCATTTTGAAAAAAAATATCGCACAACTGAAAAAAATGGGGTTAAATTTGAAAGGTATAGTTTGCGATCAAGGGCCCACCAACATTGCTATTTTTAACACTTTAGGGATTTCTGAGAATCGCCCCTTTCTCCTGCACGAAGACACAAAAATGTTTTGCATGTTCGATTACTGTCACTTGATAAAGTCCGTCCGAAATGCGTTGATGAAATATGACATCTTAACACCAGATGGAGTGACAAGCTTCAAGGTGATCAAAAAATTGTTTGATATAGATCAAATGAATCCCCATTTTAAAACTTGTCCGAAACTAACGGAGGCCCATATATATCCCAGTTTTATGGAAAAAATGAGCGTTTCACGCGCGACTCAGGTCCTGAGCAATTCGGTAGCCTCTGGTATCGACATGGCCTTGGCCCAAAATTTATTAGGCAGTGACGACTATGTGATTAAATGCGCTAAGCCCACACAGATGTTCGTTAAAAAAATGAATGATCTCTTTGATGAATTGGATGCAAAAAGATTCCAGTCGAAAAATCCTTCAAAATGTCCGATTAGGCGTGGTGACACCAAAAAAATTCATAGATTAAATAAACATCTAGATTTTTTGCGGTCATTAAAGTTGCCGGAAAACGCACGCGTTAAGTGCATCGAAGGTTTCCGCATAACGATTTTAGCGATGCAAAAGTTATGCGAGGAACTTTTCATTGAGCACAGCTCCCTCAAATTTATTTTCACCGGGAAAATGAATCAAGATGCGTTGGAAAACTTTTTCTATCGCATACGGGCTAGTCAGGGTATGAATACCCATCCATCAGCTCACGAAATTCAATACATAGTTGCGCGACTGATCTCAATGAAAATTTTACGCCAGAAATTTGAGAAGAAAGGTTCTAATTGTACAGATGATGACGATATGAATTTAGATTGGTATATAGGCCCCGAGGATCGTCATCTTGAGGCAGAAGTAGGAGACCAGCGAAATGAAGATCTCATTTTAGAAGAGATTGATGTGGAAGATTTAAATTTTGCTGAAGAAAGTCATGAAGCTGAGGTACAAGTGCAGCGTTACTTCACTGGCTATGGTATTTACCAGAAAGTGCTGTGCAAGTTACAATGTGAAAAGTGCACCCACGCCATGACGAAAACAAAAGGGGAGCTGAAGTTGCATTCAGAAGCCCTGATAAGATCAAAAAACTTCACGGATGACAGCGATTTAAGGCTTGTCAATCCTGAAGACAGGGTTTTCGAAGTGTGTCGACTCCAAATGGTGTGGTACCGTAAGCTCTTCGCAAAATATGCCCACATTGCAGGTCTTAGGTGTTCAATGTTGTCCGCTCTAAAAGAAAAAACACAAAAAGAGTTTCCCGACTGGTTTATAGTATCTGGCGAATGTAGAGATCATCGCGTGAAGCTATTAGATTTTCTCTTAACTGTCCTTTTATTCAAGAAAAATTCAAAATAAATTAAAAAAGCTGTAGGTTGTAAGTAGGTTGTAAGCCAGGGCCCAACGAAAAGAGATTCACCGCTCACCCAGGTAATAAATAACACGGTGTGACAAAAAAAAAAAAATTAAATATACTTTTATGGAGACCTAGCACAACTTGTAGGTATAGTAAAACTAAGAAACATGGTATAGGAGAAATTTCCAATACACCCCCAAAATCTCATTTTATGGCCATAAAACCGTTTTTCAGTAGGTTGATGTGAACAATCACTCCTAACTTCGCCAATTTCCATCCGATTTCGAATTTGTTTTTTTAGTTCGAAAGAACAAAAACAAGCCTTTTTGACAGTGTGTTGACAATTTTTCTGAAATGACAACTGACGAGACTGTAGGCGGAAGTATTTGGATTTTTTTTATTTTTTCTCAATTTTTTCAACTTTGACATAATTTTTACGATATTATCCGATATTGAGGATTTTTTTTAGTACACTACTGTTATAGTAAATTTAATTTCGCGTCGAATGAGCTATATTTGACTGTAATTGAATTAAAATTAATAGAGTTGTGTGAGTTTTAAGATTTTATTTTTTTTTTACTAATTTGGTATGAAGGTATAACTTTACGCTAAATGGGAATAAGGACGTGTTTTGATGCGTTATTATAGATACGTAATATTTATTGGAGTATATATGTATATATAAGAGTACACTGTACACACAACAGAACTGGTTAGAACTTACGAAAATATCTGACATAATATTATAGCACTTTTTTTTTTCAATGGAAATATGAAAAGGCTCCCAAGTGTACCAAAGTCCACACTGTACATTGATTAAGAAAAGAAGTTTGTTATTATAATTTAACCTTATTAAAACGTCAAAGTTTTATTGTTTGTTTCATTGAAATTCAAGAGATATAAATCGAAACGTTGCCAGAAAAGTCGAATTTCTCAATATTCTCCGATGATGTGGCATCGTCAGCCTTATCATAAACCAGATGATTGTTATTTTTATAAAACGGACGTAAACAGCCATCATTATAAAACTCGAAAGCACATAAAGTATGCTGATGTTGCAACTGTTAAGAACCCCGTAGTCTTGGACGATATGATTGACTCAACTGCAGGACATGAACTGAAGGAAGTTCAACTCATTGCTGATGATGATCAAAGTGATAACAATAAACCTGATGATGAAGAGTACTTTCCGTCTGGTTCTAAGTCTTCAGAACGACACATTGTATCAAATTCAGATTTTCAGGATCTTTCTCGTGATTTACTTCTATCGGGAAGACAATCTGAAACGCTCGCTTCTCGATTTAAACAATGGAATTTAGTTGATGACGACTTCAGATGAATGATGATGATCGAATTTCTTCCAGAGAAGTATTCAAAACTGATGAAGAGAATGACAAATGTACCGTACCATACTAAACTCCAAAGGGCCGTTTCCAATGCATTTTTTAGTTTGGAACCAGTTCAGTTGTGTACTGCACCGTACCGCACATACCGTGCAGTGATGCACTGCACAATACTCCAATAAATATTATGTGTTTATAATGACACTTGTTATCATTTTCATGCTTCGATGCCTACATATCAAATTAGTAAAAAAAAATAAAAACTCACACAACTCTTTTAATTTTAATTCAATTACAGTCAAATATAGCTCATTCGACGCGAAATTAAATTTACTATAACGGTAGTGTACTAAAAAAAATCCTCAATATCGGATAATATCGCAAAAATGATGTCAAAGTTGAAAAAATAGAGAAAAAATAAAAAAATTCCAAACACTTCCGTCTACAGTCTCGTCAGTTGTCATTTCAGAAAAATTGTTAACACACTGTCAAAAAGGCTTGTTTTTGTTCTTTCGAACTAAAAAAACAAATTCGAAATCGGATGGAAATTGGCGAAGTTAGGAGTGATTGTTCACATCAACCTACTGATAAACGGTTTTATGGCCATAAAATGAGATTTTGGGGGTGTATTGGAAATTTCTCCTATACCATGTTTCTTAGTTTTACTATACCTACAAGTTGTACTAGGTCTCTATAAAAGTATATTTTCACTGTCGCACAGTGTAATCTATTAGCTATCCTTTGCATATAATGATACCTATTATTTTATTTCAGGGTTTTCCTCTTTTCTATATTTCAGGTTTTTTTATTTATATATTTTACAGGTATTTTCCGTTTCAGGTTTTTTCTATTTTTTAGTCTATTTTACAGGTTTCTTTTTTATTTTTTTTTCTCTTTCAGCTAGCACCCGAGCCTAGATTTTTAAAGCACTACAATTTTTTCTTAATCATGATGGATTGAGAGTAGTGTTTTAAAAATCAGGTAAATCGCAATGACTTAATCGATGTCAATATCGAAGTCGTGTGAGAAATTGTTATAGTATGAGAACAATTTCGTAATTCGTGCTTTCAAAATTTTATATTTTTTTTTTTCATTTCAGGAAATGTAATTACCTATTATTTATAGCATCGTAAAATATATACATATACATATAAGAATACTTAAATTACTTGTGAATAAAAATAATTATATTTTTTTTTTCATTTCAGGAAATGTAATTACCTATTATTTATAGCATTGTAAAATATATACATATACGACAGAAAAAATATTTCGATTTGCTATTGCTGTCGAGAATTTAGAACACATATTTACATACATATATTGATGCATACATATGTACGGAGCCGCGGCCACTCGATTTGACAAAAATTGAAGATTTACCAAATATTGGCAAATAATTCAACGCGAAATATTACAATATTTACTATTTTCAAATTGACGAGAAAATTGTCATATGGGCATATGAGCAGATGAGCTCGAACTTAGTGTTATAGAATATTTTGGATTTTTCAGCGCCGTTGCGACTAAAAAAATCATGACCGCTGCGACTGCGCGTATGAATGTATTTTGTTCTTGCAGTCGCCAGGCTTATAATTTTAGCTGTTGTGTGTATATACATATGTGTATACTAATAAGCATAGTTTTGCTGGGAGTCGTGAATGTATGTATATGTATGTACGGACATACATATAATAGGGCACACTTGCGCAATATACCAATACGTGAGGTAGGTCATGGTTGCTCCAGTACATTGACCTTTGGCTTAATTGTTTCTTACATGTGTATGTATATATGTACATACATATGTATGTAATAAGAAACAGTTTAAACAGATTTTGTTACTGATATACTTACGGTAACATATGAATATGCTTTTTTATCCTATAAAATATGTAAATATGGAGTATATCTTGGGTTTGTTAAAATTATTCTTTTATTTATTTTGAATATCAAAACTTTTTTGTTCTTGTAGTCGCTAGGCATAGAATTTTAGCTTTGAACGACATTCGGAATTAAAGGAATAACGTGAGTGCCCTGCGTGTGCGGTTGTATGCACATGCATATGTGTATATTAATACCTAAGCATTGTTTTGCTTGAATTCAATTCACATATTTATATTTGCATATGCCATCTTCCTGTGTGCCTGGTAATGAAGCGTTTTGTATACAGAATTTTTTGATTTGATCAATTGATATACGTATATATATATATATATAGATAGGTATAGTTAGGGATCAAGTGTGCATATACGCACATGCACATACGTCGATGCATATGCAGAAGAAGTTGTTTTAGCATTTGCAGGAATTCGATCATTCGAATATTTACACCCTAATTATTGCATGAAATATAAGGCGATGCTCGTGAGGTAGGTCATGTTGCTTCAGTGCATACATATGCGTGCAACACTATATTTATTAAAGATGCAATAGAACTTAGTTGTCCCATATACATATGTATGCAAATACGTTTCTTTCACGTTTTCTTTTATTTATTTTAAATTTCAAAGTTTTATACTATCTATAAAATGTTTTATACCATCTATAAAATGCATACATATATTATTCCATGTAATAAATCTAAATTGAAAAAAATTTCGTTTGCAAAGGAACAAATGAATGCATATTCAAATGTAAATATGATAAGGTGGTGCGTCAAGAGATAGGCCATTATCTATAAGAATTGAAGATGCAATTGATCTTTTGCACAAACATAACTAACATATATTGATATACATACATATACATCAATATACCATACACTTGTATGCTCTATGAATTCTTGTCTAAAATTAATTTAGACTCGAAAAATTATTAAAAATTTTCATCAAATTTTTATGAAGTTTTCAATTTACTAAAATTTTTGTTTGAATCTTATTTTTAGATTAAATCAACAAACAAAAAGTGATGAATGTTGGCGCAAAATTCAAGGGAACATAGAAGTGCACAAGCAAATTCTTTGCAAAGTGCCGTCGGCATTCGTCAGTTTGATTTCATACAGAAACCAAAGAGTGAGCGGAGCCAATGTACTTCTACATAATTCACTGTAATCAGCTCTGTTAAAAACTTCCCCGCCTTCGAGTTGAGCGAGGTGAAACAGTGTTCGCCGTTTCACTTCATTTTTGACAGCTCGCACCATTCGTAGCTCGTGAGAATTCTCTATATTTAATGTTCTCTGCACAGTATACACGAGGCAGTGTTCTTTTTACGCGTGTGGTTGTTATTGTAAACGGTTGCATGGAGCGTACATTTTACTCACATATGTACAAGTTAACGCAGCAGTATGACCCGATTTACACGAGGAGACATCTGGAAGGGAAACATTTTGTTCAAGGGCGAAGGACGGTCGGGGAAGAGAGAAGGGATTTTGTCTCCCGTAATCGGCGACACACTTTGCTCTTCTTATTCGTATTTCGTATCTTAAAGCAATTTTTGACAGTTGCTTCATTCGTTTTCTTCTTTTGTGGAAGAAAGTTCTAAGTTATGTGTTGGTTTTCAATCAAACGGAAGATAACAACGATGACAAACATCCGAACGCTGCTTGGGAAATGCACGATTATTTTTGCTAGTAAAGTAGGTATAATTTAAAATAGTTATGGGAGTAGTATGTATATTCCGGACTACAGGACAATATCAAAAATGTTAAAATTTTAACATTTATTATCATTTTAACTCAAAATTTTAACATTTTTACCATTTAACTCATTTTTTTAACTTACAGTTACTCAAAATTTTAACCTTTTTTAACATTTAACTCATTTTTTTAGCTTATATTATCTCAAAAAAAAGTTAAAAATGTTTAGTTGGGTCGATGAGTCCAACCTTAAATTATAGTTACTCGTAGTTAATATTTTTAAGATATTAAAGATATCTATTTTTGATGTACTCGTAATCAATATTTAGGGTTGGTACACTATTAAGGTACCAACCCTAAATTATAGTTACTCGTAGTTAAATTTTTAAGATATTAAAGATATCTATTTTTGAAGTACTCGTAATCAATATTTAGGTTGGTACAGTTAAAATTTTGAGTTGGGTCGATTATTATTGATTGATAATTTTAAATATTGATTACAAAATATTTAAAGTAATCTATTCAAAAAAAAAAAAAAACAAAAAAGGATACATTTATTTTTTAAAGTACCTTTAAAAAAAAAACGATGAACTTGCAACAAAATTATTGTTATAATTCCAACTGCTTAACCAACTCATCTAAACCGTATATTCTGAAGTAATGTAATTATAGTTGAGTAGTATGTTTCACAGTTGATCTTATCAACACTGCTCACAATCTATAAATAGAATAAGCTTTATACCATTGACAGAGTTAATATATCAAAGCTATTATATCAATGCTTTTATATCAAAGCAAGCTTAATTGTAAGATAAGCATAATATTTGATCTAGAATATTCAATTAAGCTTTTATGCATCAACACATGTTTCGACTCTGTCGAAACCATTTGACTTTGTCAAACATGGTTACAAGTGCAGTAAGTATTTAGCGTTAGAAGAGGGTAGACGCAAAAAAATAATTGAAACTTTAAATTTGAACTCTTTGAAGTTCAAATTTATAAAATTTACCCAATATTGGTTCATAATTTAAATCTCTTATTAAATATGTTATTGGATTAGATGGATAAATTTTACTAATATAAAATATTTCTCGAGTCCAATTATTTTTATATTTGTTTTCAAATTGTTTTTTATGTGATTGAATTCTTACTTTTTCTCCAATTTTAAAAACTGGTTTTTCTAAATTGTTTCTATTAATTTTAAAACAATTATCAAAAATTAATTGTTCATTTTTTTCATTTACTTCACAAGGTTTCATACCAATAGTTCTATGTACATCTTTGTAATTATATTCATATAATATTTTATCAATTACATCAATCCAATTAGTATTTTTCTGAATTTCAAATCGTATTTTTAGTTTTTCATTAATGGTTCTATTAAATCTTTCTACAATTGATGATTTCTTTTCACTAAATGTTTGATACATGTTAATATTGTATTTATCTAAAACTTCTTGGAAATGTTTATTTAAAAATTCTTTACCAGAATCTGTATGAAGTAATTTTGGTGCACAACCTGCTTTTTTAATAATATTTAAAAATGCTTCAGAAGTTGTTTTTCCATCTTTCTTTTTTAATGGTTCTATATAAGCAAATTTAGAAAATGTATCAATTACATTAAGCATATATTTGTATCCTCTATTAATTCTAACATTAACTGTTGTCATAATTAGTAAATCTGCTGCCCATAATTCATTTATGCCTTTAGTAATAATTTTTCTTCTTTCAAAATTTTTTCTTACTGGTTTATGCAACTCTTTTGCTATTTTAAAATTATTATTTTTAGCATCAATAAATTCATCTTTATCCATTTCAAAAATATTTAAAATTTATTTTAATTAAATAACAATGATATCAGATAAAGTTTTAAAAGAATATATTAAAACACAAAAAGACTTAAAAAATAAACTTGAACAATTTAATTTAAACAAAGTAATAAAACAAGAAAAAATTAATGAAGATCTTCAAGCAATTATTCAACCATTAAATCAATCAGTTATTAATGTTCACAATTTAAATGATAGCTTTAAAAATTTAATAGTAGATTTAAATCAATCATATAAAAAAACAATAGATGGACATTCACAAAGTGAACATGTTTCAACGGAGTCGAAACCGTTTGACAATAATATGAATTTACAAACTAATGAATTTAACGAAAAGCAACTATCACCAATTAGAAAAACAAACAAACAAAAATTAGTTGAAAGTACACCAACAACTAGCACATGTTCACGAAGCGAACAGTTGACTCCATCAACATCAAAAGACGCTCTTTTGCGTAGTGCAAATGAAACGTTATCTACACCAGTACAATTTATTTCAGAAAAAATTGGAAATATGGCAATGAAATATTTAAATTTAAATAATTCTGATATGAAATTATGTGACAATATTTTTGGTCTAAGATCTGAAGATGGAAAAGATTTATGGATTGGTAATACTGAAGTAAAAATTAGTAATAATGATATTATTTTAAATAATAAAACTTATAATGGAACAAAAGGGTTATGGGAATTAATAACTTTAAAAGAACCATCAACAGCTGTAACAAATAATGGTTTACAAAATTATGAAGAAATTATATTATCAACATATGCTTACATGCAAAATAATGACAAAAGTTCTAAACGTATTAAATCTAGCGTTGGAAATAAATATATGAATTTTATTAGACCAATATTGATTAAAAATAAAATTATAAAAGAAAAAGTAGGATCTGGTTTAAATTCAAAAAATAATCTTTCAAAATCATTAAACAATTTTAAAATTAAAACTAGTTTACCTACTGAATATGTTCGTTTTGCGAATCGTTCACAATGTGAACGTGTTTATTGGAATGATATTAATGAATTAAAAGATAGATTAAATTTGTTGATAGGCGAGTATAATGCAGGAAATGATAGTCCAGAAATACATAATGAAATTATGAATATTATTGAGGAATTAAGAGAAGAAAATATGTTGACTCTGTCAATGGTTTCCGAAGGAAACATATTGACTGTTTAATTAAATTAAAAAATTTTTTTTTCTAATAAATGGGAATTGATAAGTTTGGACAAAAATCTTTTTCAGAATTAAATTTGTCTAATGAATATTCTCTTAATAGAATAATATCGTTAGAAAATGAAGTTGAAAAAAATCGTTCAAATATTGATCAATCAAAAGAGAGTATTAGTGAATTGGTAGATTTAAATCAACTACTTCAAAAAAAAGTTGCAGAACTAGAAAAGAACATAAATCATAATAAGTCTAATATTATTAATATAATTAAAGGAGTAGATGCTATGGAAACATTTCTTAAAGTAATTGCATCAACTATTGAAAAAATTGAAACAGATATTGAAAAAATTGAAACAGATATTGAAAAAAATGAATCAGATATTGAAGAAATTGAAACAAATATTGAAACAGATATTGAATCAGATATTGAAAAAAGTGAATTAAATATTGAATCAGATATTGAAAAAAGTAAACTACAGATTAAAACAAATATAATTGAAAAATAATTAAAAAACTTTACTTATCTAAATGGAAAAAATTAAAAAAATTAAAAAAATATTAATATAAAAAATTTAAAAAAAACTTAATCTAATGTAATTAATAATTTAAATATTTCCTTCAGAAACTGTTGACTTTGTCAATATCAAAGTACTTAAAATAATCTAAGTTAATATTAATGTATAGTAGAGAGGGGGTTCGTTTTAGTTACCTACATTTCTTATTTTATAATGTCCCCAGGGTAATTTGTAAGTCTTATTTAACTTATCGTTATCATTATTATTCAATTTTTTATTAAAATAAAACTTATCATCATAGGGTGACAATCCTATTTTATTCTCTTCTGTAGTATATAGTTTATTATCATATGATCTAATATTATGAACAGTTTCATTTTTATTTTCTAAATTAATTAAACAATTCTTATAATCTTCAATTGTTAACTTTTTAATATTATTTTTCTTTATTCCTTTACAAACTTTTTTATCACAAACATCAGTCTTAAATGCATACATTTTACTTCTAAGTCCACAAAATTCTCTAATTGGTATTCCATTATATTCATCTTTAAATTTTCCTGGTACTTTTTTATTAATATTAGATTTTAAATCTTCAATTGGAAAATTATCTATATAATCACTGGTATCATAATTATCTAGATCATCTTTCATTTCAGAATAAATATCAAAATCATCATCAATATGTTTACCTTCAAAATAAAGAATAAATGAATCAGTATCTGTTCCTAATAATTTCATTCTATTACCATATTTAGTTTTCAGTTGTACATACATTTTAAACATTAATAATTTTGATAAATCTAAAATATTTTGACCTCCAAAGATAGGTTTATTTAATTTAATATTTGTATTTTTACCAAACACTACACACATATTATGATCTATTATTTTTCTTGATTGATATGTATTTCTACTTATTAGTTTTCTCATAAGTTTTTCAGTTTTAACTATTCTAACATTAAGTCTATTTCTAACATTTTCCATTTGCTTACCATATACACTATTATTCATAAGTTTGAAAAAATCTTTTTCAAAATCGTTTTTAGCTTCTTTTCTAAGTGTTGTATTTTTTTCAATATAATTTTTTAACCATGCTTCTTGTCTACATTTAATACCTCTATGAATTTTAGTTAAAATTACATCATTATTTAAATATTCTTTTAATAATCTTATATCAATTATATAATTTTTCTTTGGTAACAACGTACACATTAATTTTTTAATTTTATCATTTGGTTTACTACCAATCCCTTTATTAATTAAGTCTGTTTGATTTGGTGATAAATCTTCAAATTGTGGAACATAATGATGAGGTGCTGGAGCATAATCATTATAAAAGTTGTGTAATTCCGGAGGAATACTTATGTCAACTTCTAATGTATATCCAATATCACTATCATCAAAATCTTTATTTAAAATATTATTAATATTACAAAAGTATTTAATTTCATCTTCATTTAACCATTTATGATTGCCAACACTTAATTTTTGTGACATAGCCCATCCATATAAGTTATTTGCATCTAAATATAAAATATAAATTGTTAATTTTTTAGAATCGTATATACCTTTAAGAGAAGCTTCCTCTTTACTTAATTTATAAACTTGTTCTACAATATCATCGTAATAATAACAATTATTAGCTTTAGCATAGTTATGTGCAATTTGTGATATTCCACCTCTAGTTCCACTTTCATAAAATTCATACATATCTTGATCTGTTAATAATTCTAATTTTTGTTTGGTTAATTTTAAAGCAGATGAATTACTTAAATGTGGTGAACTTATATAATGTATAGGATCTAAATTATAATTTTTAAAACATTCTTTTCTAAAATTATCAAATACATCACTTAAAAGTATAACATCTAATTTCAAATACCAGTTATGATAGTCTCTAAATGTTTTACAATTAAAATGTTTCCAAAATTTATTTGCAAATTTATAATCATTAATATTAATATTTCCATTTAATGATGACTTAAAATCTTTATAGTCTGGAAGTGTTGTTATATTAAATTTTTTATAATTGTCAATAAATTCATAAGGATATACGCCTTTTCTAAGTAAATAACATTTATCTTTTAATGATAAATCCTTAAAAATATTATTAAAGTTTTCTAAATGATCAAAATTAATATATTTTATATTTTTAGTATTACAAACTGAACAAATACTACAAGCATATATTTTATTCTCAGTATTTTTACCAACTTTATAAGATACATAATCTATATTTCTTATTTTCTTACATGTTACACAATATATATCATTAACATCTAATAAATTTTTAACAGCTTTATCTAATGAAGTATTTATAAATTCCATTGAATCTATAAATCTTAATTCTATTTTTTCGGCAACTGTATATAATTCTAAATCTGTTGAATTACAATTACGACAAGTGTTTCTTGTCTTTAAATTATATTGATATTTACATTTTTCATTTTTACATTTTAAATATTTATTTTCATCTACAATAACTGGTTTTTTAATTTGTTTAAATTTTTCAGTACTCGTTGCTAGAACACTAGTTTCAGTTTCAGGATGAAATTCATCTAAATATTTTAGAAATAATTTTGAATCATAACCTTTTAAATTATGAATAATAATTGGTAAAAATTTTGGCATCTTTAACTTTAGATTACATTTATTACATAAAGCCATTCTATATTTACCAGTTGCATGGTCATGATCCCAACATTTTTTATTTTCTTCAGAAAATGGAATATCACAAATTTCACAATTGTTAGTATTATCAAACTTTAATATCGATTCTTTATCCTGAATTATATTATTCAATTTTCTTACTTCATAATAATCTTTAGCATATTTTATTAAATTATCTAAGAATGATTTCAATAGCACTTTTCTATTAGAAGTATTCTTTGAAATATATTGTTTGTTATAAGTGTTATAAATACCATAACTATTTGGAATGTGTTCATGAAGTAATATTGTATTTTTACATTTGTCAGATTTTTTTTATTAATTTTTTCCAAAGTACATTCAAAATCAGCATATAAAGTATATGGATGAAATAGTTCTGCTCCAATAGATTTATATTTTAAAATATTTTCACCCTCTTTAGGTAACTTTATATTTTGTATTATATTATTATCATCTTTTAATAAATAACATGTTTTTATATGTTCTTCTAATTCATCAGATTTTTCAAAATGTTTAAAACATTTATTACAAATATGTAGATGTTCATGCTGATGATGAATTTTACCACTTAAAAATCCAGATAAATTTTTAAGTAGTACAAAGTGAGATTTGTATGTTTCTTCTGTAATATTTTCTTCTATATATATAATATTAACATGTTTTTTTGGCAAACCATTAACGAAATAACGAAAAGAGTTACTTTTATACATTAATTGAATTTGGTAATATTCATCATCATTTTTTTCTGAATCATAATGATAAAAATTCATGGTAATATTAAAATAATCTTCTAATTTTTTAACATTTTCTTCATTAATTATAAATGGAAATTCTAAATTTAGATTTTTAAATTTATCATCATTTTCTAAATCTTCAAGATATTTTTTATATTTTGTTGGTCTTTCTGGATGAATTTTTAACACATCTTGATAAATAGAATATAAGATACAATATAAAATACATTTATTATCAGTATTTTTAATATTAACACAATTTCTATTAGTAAATGGAATATATGATCCAGCAAGAATTTGAGACTTATCTCTACTAATATGTGTTTTTACTATTCTAACAAAGCTAGCTGTAGATCCTTTTGTACATTTTTCTGAGAATTTATTATTTATTTCCTCTATCATTAAATAAAATTCTTTTGTATAGTTTAATTTATTAACATAATGTATTTCTGATCTATACCAATATTCATAACTTTCTTTAATTTTATTAGTTTTTTTTATCAATAATCACAATATTAACCGCTGTTGCTAAAGACACTTTAAAATTACTATATTTTTTAAAGGCTTTGAAAAAATATTTGAAACAATTTCTTTTTATTAATTCTAAATGTCTTTTAATATTAAATTCTTCATTATTTGTAAACTCTAAATCAGCAACCATATTGTTAAAACATGAACCATTTAATTGTTTTTCTTGAATATCAATAATATCAAAATCATAATCATCAAAATTTTGAAGTATATTTTGAATAACATCATTATTATGATTTTCTATTAAAACACTTATTATGTTTAATAAACTATTTTTATTTTGATTATACCAATATTTTGGCAATTGAAAAATATGTTTATTTGCTCTAATATATTTTTTTAGATTTTTTAAATTTTTGGATTTCAATTCTTTAATCTTAAATTAATTCATTTTTATTTATTTGATATTTTTACTTAATTTTTCCTTATTTATATAGAAAAATTTTTTTTAAATATTTTGAATTATCGCCAATAAATAATATTTAAATATTAAATATGATGTGGTGTGATGTAAATTAGAAATTAATTTCGTTACTTCATAATAAATTGTTAATTATTTTCTTTATTATTAATATATTTAATATGAAATTGAGAATTACAATGACGTTTTTTATGTGATACTGTATACCACATTCCACATTCACACTTTAATCTTTCCAATCTTGATGGTAATGAGTTATAATATGCAATTTTTTGATTGCAACAGTTTTTACAATATCTCTTATTCGAAATAAAATTAGAAATAGGTTTCTCTTCTAAACATGAAAAACATATTTTTTTACCATCTATAATAGACAAACATATTCTTTCACCATTTACCATTTTATGATATAATCTTTGTTTTGGTATGTTTCCTTCGGAAACTGTTTCCTGCAGAATCATAATTTCACTCATTATTTCCAATTTATTAATATAACAAACATTTTTTTTAAATTTATGTTAACTTTGTTAACTATTTTCTTCGAAAATATCAATTTACATTTCTAATATTTAATCTTATACTAATTTTTTCTTTTCTAAAATCAATTAAATTATTATCCTGATCAACTATATAAATAGTTATATTTCTAATGGTATTTGTATTTACTGGATAGTATATTAAATTTCTAGGTATTTCATTTATTTTTTCACCAGGTTTATCATTAATAAAAAATTCATGAATAATATTTGTTTGTTTATTATTTTCATAACTACCTCCTACAATATTACATTTTATTCTAATAGAATTAATATTCATAATATTTACTGGTAAATCAGATGATACTAATGTATTAGGTTGAATAATTTGTTCACTAAATCCTAGTAATGAAGCTATTGAATTTTTTTGTGTAAAATCATTAATATAATTACTTTTAATTTCAACTTTTAATGTTGTCATATTTGGTTTAATAGTAATACCCTTTATTTTCTCTTTTATAAAATTGCTTATATCATTTATTTCATATGAACCAGTTGGGAATGTAATTATTTTGTTAACACTGTTAATTGTATGTAAATTATCTTGTGAATCATTTCCTTCGAAAATATAATGTAAAATATTATTTTTTAATTTTTCAGATATATTCGGTATAGAATTATAAGTAGAAAAATTAAGCAAACATATTTCAAAATCATGTTTATTATCTAAAATTATTGGTTCATCAAAATTACATGAAATTATTGAAGTATTTCCATCTAATGATATAGTCGGCATTATTTAATTAAGTAAAAATTTTAAACATAGATGACCACAAATTATTTCATTTATTTCTTGATCAATATTATTATTAAAAATTACAGTATTTTCATTAGTTTTGAAATATTTCTCTATTAATATTGGTAATTTATTTATAGCAAAGGAATCATAGTAAAAAATATGATTATTATATTTTTTATATGCTACCCAGTGTGTACCATTACCATTATTATTATCTAAATTTATTATTCCACATTCTATATCTTTTATCTTTTTTGGTAATCTATCTTTCATGAATACACCTCTAAAATTTGCTATATTAAATTTTCTAGCATATTTTTTTAAATCATAATTACTTAATGGTTTAATTGGAATTAATCATCATTAATCAAAATCAAATTTTTTTTAAGTAACATACCATTACCAGATTTTTTAAGTAGCATACCATTACCAGATTTTATATTTTTTTCTTCTAATGCTTTATTATGACGAATTTTTTCTTCTAATAATTTATCGTTAGTTTTTTTATCATTATATGCTCTATATAATGTTGTTCCTGCAGTAACTGCAGCTCCTATTGCTGGAATAAATGGTAATAGTGCTGGTAAAAATCCACCAATTTTTTCATTATTAAAACTTTGTAACTGGGACATAGATAATTTTAATATAAAAATTTTAAAAGTAGTTTTATTATTATCTAAATGTTTTTTTATAGAATTAATTTGTTTTCTAGTTAATGGTAAATATGTTTCATTCATTACACTTTCTTTAGTTCTTTGTAATTGAATTGGTTCTAATTTTATAGTAATATCTGTTTTATTTTTCATAGCATCATAAACTTGTTTTTGTTGATCTTCATTTAGAGATATTGGATATTTAATGTATCGTCCACATTTTGGAATAAAATAAATTTTATCTTCATTCTCATTTTTATTATATTCACTTTGTGAACCGTTAACAGAGTCAACATTTATCAATTCTTCAGTTGATGAATTGTGAGTTGTCAAACCCATACCCATTTTTCTTTTAAATTTCATAGCATTAGTAGTTAAATATGCATTTACTTTTTCTGATAAACTACCATCTTTTGCTGAAACTCTTGACCATGCTTTATCTTCTAAAATTTTATCAGCTTCATGTCTTTTCTTTATATCGTTACTTTTAGAATATGCAATATCATGTTCTTTAGCTGCTTCATCTAATTTATTAATTGGATGTATATCTTTTTCAAGTTTTAATTCAAGATTAGTACCAGGTCCTAAATAATTATATCCTGGAGAATGTAATTCAAATGGAAGATTATTTATAAGATTATTTATAATACCACTACCATAATATCGTACCATTTATTATAATAGAAAATGTGATGTATTTATTTATTTATTTGGATAATTATTAATCATGAACTGAAGATAAACTTGAAATATCATCATCAACTTTTTTATTAATATTAGACAATTCGTTTTTATTTTTCTTATTTATTTTAGTTACATTCTTTAAAAATCCCTCTGTTAAACTATTTGATTTAGTCTGTCGAGAATTGTCTTCTTTTGTCGAGAATTGTCGAGAATTGTCTTCATTTTTAGTGTTTTTGCCAATAATTTCAATACCAAGTAATTTAAGTCCATTATTAAGAGAATCGCGTGAAATATGATTTTGTTCGCAAAATTTTACTTTAGTTAATTTTAAAGTACTAGCTTGTTCTAAATAATTAATAGCTAAATTTCTTTCTCTAATTTGTTTAAGTTCATTAGCATTTTTTGGAATATGAATATTTTTTGAATTTCTAAAACTTTTTGTTTTCCCTTGTAGTGATACAAGTGGTGAAACAGTTTTAGTAGAAGGGCTTGGATGATTGTATAAATTAGTTATATTCTTATACATTTTATTCATTTTTAATTTATTTATGAAAAAATTTTTTAAAATAATTATATTTTTCTTAGTGTTTCAATATAAAAAAATATTAAAAATTTTTATTATAATAAATGTCGAATATACATACAATTGAAGAATTTAAAACAAATACTGATGTGCCTATCTTGAAATTAAGAGGATCTAGTATAAAACTATTAAATAAAGAAGAAATAGAAAAAGAGGTTAAACAAACACAAGAATTTATTAGGCAACATAAGTCTCAGTTTAATAATAGAAGTGGTTTTGTTCACTGTTTAAATGATGCACTTAAAAATAATGATCATGTATGGCATGAATATGCTGTTTGTATTATGAAAAGTGTTAAAAATATTAAAGATTATAATATTGAATTACATTCAGAATCAAATAAAATATTAGTAAATGAATTATTAAATGAGAAAGCTATATTAGAATTTAGTTTAATGAGTTATGAAGAAATTATTGGCAAATTAAATGGTGATATGTATGAGTTACAAGTAAATTATGATATTCTTGAATCAGAACATAATAACCTTATAAATAGCATTGAAAAAGAAAATGCTGCATTAGCTGAAAAATATAAGAACAATTTTATTAAAAGACAAAAAGCTATTGAAGAATCTAAAACAATGAAGATTGGACTAGTAAATAAAAAAATTACAACACAAAAACTCAATGATTTATTGAAAAGTGTAAGTAAAATGAAATAAAAAAAAATATTGTTAATAAATGAATACTTGTGTTAATATTATTCCATATCAAAATAATTGTATATCACAGTTATACATAATTGATGCTAATAATAAATATAATGGAGGATGTAGATGTGTCATAATGGATCCGTCTTTATTAAAATTAATTTCTATTGTAATTTTTATTGTAATTGCAATTCTTATATTTTATGCAATATATTTAGATACACAAAAAAGGGTAATTGAAAATGAATGTAAAAAGATTAACAAAAAAAAAAATATTAAAAATATTTAGGATTTTTTCTATTGCATTAAATGAATAATTGTAAAAACAATTTTGATAAAAATAATCAATTATCAAAAATAGATTTTATTATTTCAAATGGAATAGATAAAATAATGCAAAATGAATACATTTCAATGGTACTAATTATTATTCTATTAATAATGTTTTTTTATAATTTGATAAGACAATTAAATGCAAGACTACAATTATTTTAAACATAGGTTTCGACCTAGTCAAAACATATTAGTAAATTTTTAATAATATTTTTTAGTTAAATAAATGAAAGAAGAAAAAGGTATCGAATCTTATGACTTTTATGAACATTTGCCATCTAATTCTACACTATTAAATGAATATGGAAGACCAATAGAAATAAATATTAATAATCAAGACATTAAAACGTTACCATCAAAAAGTTTACTTAATATTAGAGGTCAAATTATTGCTAAAGATAAAGATGGCAAAATATTAGATAAACTTAATCCTGATAAAATAAATTTTGTGAATAATGGTATAATAAATCTGTTTAGTAAAATTACATATTTTATTAATTCAGTTGAAATTGATAAAATTGAAAATCCTGGAATAACAACAACAATTAAAGGCTTAGCATCATTTTCTAATGATTTATCATTAAATAATGTTGGTTGGCAAATTGTAAATAAAGGTAGTGTTTGAAATAAGAAAGGTTATTTTTCTGTTAGCATTCCATTATGTATATTAATTGGGTTTTTTGATGATTACAAAAATTTCATTTTTAGAATTAATCAAAAATTAGAATTAATAAGATCAAATGATGATACAAATTGTTTAATTATTGATAGTAGTTTAAGTGATCATACTTTTTCTATTGATATTAATCAAATTATATGGAGAATGCCTCATGTTAAATTTTCAGTTGAAGTTGATCATGAAATTAATAAAAAAATTTCAAATAATACAAACTTTCAAATGTATTTTAGAAATTGGAGATACTATTGTACTACTGCAATTCCAGCTGTAAAGACTTATACTTGGAATATAACAACATCTAGTGCTAAACCTAGATATTTTCTTATTGCATTTCAAACATTAAGAAATCAGAATAATTATAAAGACAATAGTAAATTTGACCATTGTAATTTAGAAAATGTTGTAGTTAAATTAAATAGATATCCAAACTATGATATGCAACTATCTATTAATCAAAATAAATTTGATACATTATATAATATGTTTCTAGATCTTAAAAATTCATATTATGGTTCTAGTATAAATAATTTACCAATAGTTCATTATGATACATTTTTAAAAGAATATCCAATAATATGCATTGATACATCTAAACAGAACGAGGTAATTAAAGAGGCTGCTATTGATATTAAAATTGAATTTAAATGGACAGAAGATTTTCCATCAAATACAGTCGTTCACTGTTTAATTATTAGTGATGATAGTTATTCATATAATCCACTAACAAATCAAGTGATGCATGTTTGACTTGTTTTTTTAAATTTTTATAAAATTAAAATTAACTAAAAATTAATTGAAATAAATATGTAATTAATTATATTAATAGATTAAAAAAATTTATCTAAAATTCTAAATTACGGATGGTCATTTAAAAGTTACTAAATTAGATAATAAAATTAAATTAACTATTCAAAATTTTGATACTCATAAACCAATAAAAAGATTAAATGAAATATTTCCGAATATTATTAGAGCAATTATTTGTGGGCCAAGTAATTGCGGAAAAACAAATGTATTATTAAATATATTATCAAAGATTTATTATTCTGATATAATAATTTGTTCAAAAACTTGTTATCAAGAAAAATATAAATTTTTAGAAGATATGATAATTCAATTCAATAAATTGTGTGTTAAAAATGATTTGGAATCTAAAGATATAAAATGTTTATCAATTCAATCTTTACCAACACCTGAAAATATTAAACAATATTCTGTAATAATATTTGATGATATCTCTACAGAACAACAAGATAATATTTCCAATTATTTTGCTTATGGTAGACACAATAACATTTCTTGTTTTTATTTATGTCAAACATATTCAAAAATACCTAAACAATTGATAAGAGATAATGCAAACTATATAATTTTATTTAAACAAGATAAGACTAATCTGAAACACATATTTAATGACCATTGTAATGATATTGATTATGATATTTTAAAAAATATGTGTATTCAATGTTGGAAAGAACAGTTTGGATTTTTAGTAATAGACAAAGAACAAGATACAAATGATGGTAGATATAAAAAAATGTTTGAATTTTTCTTTACAGTATAAAAAAATTTTTGAATTTTTGTTTGAATAAGATTTTTATTTTTTATTATTTCCATTTATTTTGGAAATCTTTATATTTTTCATTTTTTTCATCTAAAACTATATCTAATATTTTTCTAGATTTATATAATCCATCAATGGTGGGCAGCAGATTTACTAATTATGACAACAGTTAATGTTAGAATTAATAGAGGATACAAATATATGCTTAATGTAATTGATACATTTTCTAAATTTGCTTATATAGAACCATTAAAAAAGAAAGATGGAAAAACAACTTCTGAAGCATTTTTAAATATTATTAAAAAAGCAGGTTGTGCACCAAAATTACTTCATACAGATTCTGGTAAAGAATTTTTAAATAAACATTTCCAAGAAGTTTTAGATAAATACAATATTAACATGTATCAAACATTTAGTGAAAAGAAATCATCAATTGTAGAAAGATTTAATAGAACCATTAATGAAAAACTAAAAATACGATTTGAAATTCAGAAAAATACTAATTGGATTGATGTAATTGATAAAATATTATATGAATATAATTACAAAGATGTACATAGAACTATTGGTATGAAACCTTGTGAAGTAAATGAAAAAAATGAACAATTAATTTTTGATAATTGTTTTAAAATTAATAGAAACAATTTAGAAAAACCAGTTTTTAAAATTGGAGAAAAAGTAAGAATTCAATCACATAAAAAACAATTTGAAAACAAATATAAAAATAATTGGACTCGAGAAATATTTTATATTAGTAAAATTTATCCATCTAATCCAATAACATATTTAATAAGAGATTTAAATTATGAACCAATATTGGGTAAATTTTATAAATTTGAACTTCAAAGAGTTCAAATTTAAAGTTTCAATTATTTTTTTGCGTCTACCCTCTTCTAACGCTAAATACTTACTGCACTTGTAACCATGTTTGACAAAGTCAAATGGTTTCGACAGAGTCGAAACATGTGTTGATGCATAAAAGCTTAATTGAATATTCTAGATCAAATATTATGCTTATCTTACAATTAAGCTTGCTTTGATATAAAAGCATTGATATAATAGCTTTGATATATTAACTCTGTCAATGGTATAAAGCTTATTCTATTTATAGATTGTGAGCAGTGTTGATAAGATCAACTGTGAAACATACTACTCAACTATAATTACATTACTTCAGAATATACGGTTTAGATGAGTTGGTTAAGCAGTTGGAATTATAACAATAATTTTGTTGCAAGTTCATCGTTTTTTTTTTAAAGGTACTTTAAAAAATAAATGTATCCTTTTTTGTTTTTTTTTTTTTTTGAATAGATTACTTTAAATATTTTGTAATCAATATTTAAAATTATCAATCAATAATAATCGACCCAACTCAAAATTTTAACTGTACCAACCTAAATATTGATTACGAGTACTTCAAAAATAGATATCTTTAATATCTTAAAAATTTAACTACGAGTAACTATAATTTAGGGTTGGTACCTTAATAGTGTACCAACCCTAAATATTGATTACGAGTACATCAAAAATAGATATCTTTAATATCTTAAAAATATTAACTACGAGTAACTATAATTTAAGGTTGGACTCATCGACCCAACTAAACATTTTTAACTTTTTTTTGAGATAATATAAGCTAAAAAAATGAGTTAAATGTTAAAAAAGGTTAAAATTTTGAGTAACTGTAAGTTAAAAAAATGAGTTAAATGGTAAAAATGTTAAAATTTTGAGTTAAAATGATAATAAATGTTAAAATTTTAACATTTTTGATATTGTCCTGTAGTCCGGAATATACATACTACTTATGGGACATGTTTATGTTGATTTCTAATTTTTCCCTGCATTTCTAGATACTCAAGTTAATTTTAAGTTAATTATTTATATATGAAGTATTTTTAATTTAATTTTTTTTATTCAAGTATAAGAATTTATAAATATATTTCAATAAAAAAAACAACAAATTATTTATTATTTAACCAGTTTGCATTTTTCATTCATATATTTAAGAAACTGTTGTCGAACGCTCTCTGCTTTACATGCAAGCCCGTGCTAGAATACATCCAAACCAGACGATGCTAAAGTATTAAATGTCAAAATGTCGCGGAAACATTTTTGCCCGTGTGTACGCGAATGAAACATCAAAAGAGAATTTCCAGTGTCTCCCTTCCAGATGTCTCCTCGTGTAAATCGGGACTATTTATGCCTAAATTTTCATTCCATTACATACATTTCAATGGAATGCAAACATACATACATATACATATATTCATACAGCAGTGACTGCATTCGCATAGAATAGAAACATACAAATTAGCAGGCACAGCTGTAGCTGACCGCCTGCAATAATTAATCGTAACACAATGCTGCTGTGACTAACTTAACACTTTGCTTAAATACTTCATCTTTATACCCACACTTCGGGATAACCGAAGCAAAACCATTAGCTCAACGAACCTGAACAGGTCGTCGCTAAAAAAGTACTTAAGCAAGGCCATTTTCTTAGAAGATTACCAAAGGTTATCAGTAATAGCGCATAGTGAAAGTAAGTGTTAAAACTAACAAGAAAGTGTTTTATTTGGTAAAGTGTTCAAGTGAAGCAGTTTCCAGGCATCAACCAAAGAGATAAAAAAAGTGCGTCAAAAATATTAAGAGAAGAGATTGTTTTCACATTTTCCAACGATATTTTCACGAAAAATTTACAAAATATATATTAATTTTGCAAATGATTAATAACAAATGAAACAGTGAATAAATGGTGTGAAAAATACACACAACAGAAATCGGCAAAAATAATTAATATTTTAGAAGTTTTTACTTAAGATATTTAAGAAAAGAGATTGTTTTCACACTTTCCGTAGATATTTTCAAGAAAAATTTCAAAAATAATATTATTTTTGCTGATCATTTCCCATTTCTGTTCTGTGTAATTTTCATTTCAACGCTCACAGTTCAATTATATTTTTAAAAGATGGCGCTAACAGTATTTTAATTTGAATTCCAGTTTAAAAACAAGAAACGTAGCAATCAAGAGCTCAGAGTGACATAAAGAAGACCACTTTGATTCGGTAAAAGAAATGCCAAGAGGTAGAAGACATGCTAACATCGGACGTAATACCCGTCACAATAGAAATGTGCAAAATTACAGACAAAATGAAAGTGAGGTAAATCATGCTGATAGATTAAGTCAACAAAGAGATCGTACTAGGTCACGTTCTCAAAATCGGCTGGAAAAATTATAACCGATAACTTCATGCCAACGTTCAAGGTAATACATAAACTTCAACGTTCAACAACATTCGCTGACACATCTAATGAATCATTAGATTTTATGGACACAAATTATGCCTTTTTTCAGATTCAAGGGCAAGCATATCACTTAATAGGTTCATTACTACCACTACCCGATCAAGAGTCAAAATTTTTGCAAATTTATTTCATTAATGACAACGATGATGAACTTGAAGCACGGTGTGCATTTTCCAGAAATATAAACAGAGTCATTATGAGAGAGTTACAAGATTTTTTACACATACACAATGTTTTGGTGCAAAGTTTTAAAACAACAATCGAAAGATTGTCATCTGATAATCATAAAATTAAAATTGATGCAAATAAAATGCCTGCCGGCGAACATCGTGGAAGATACAATCAACCAACTTCAGGCAACGAGGTTGCAATTGTTATATCTGGAGATGAATTTCAACCAAGAGATATTGTTTTGCAAAGAAGAAATTATACACTGCAACGTGTTAATGAAACGCATCGAAAATATGATGCATTACAATATCCTCTTGTCACCTGATGTGGCAACGCTGTCATAAGCTTAAAAAATACATCCCTGTGGACGTCCGTCCAGTTGAGCGTAGTACCCGTTACCGGCAAAACCCGAAGTTTGGTAATATATTGAAATAATTGAAATACGGTCTTGGTTATACAAAAACGAAAATAAATGAGATATATATAGCATTAAAAGTGTAGTCGTGTTTATATTGGTAAAAGTTGGCTATAGTGACTGAGGTACTCGTGGGCATATGACAATTTTCAGAAGTGGATTATGAGCAACTGCCTGAGACTTCGCTGACAACGCGCCGTTAAATTGAGACTCCGCTGGCAAAATCGTTTAAATTGCTACGCGTACGTGTATGTATTTTGTTGTTGCGATATTCAACGAAATCGATGTATGTATGTGATGACCGAACACGTCGGCCTTTAAATCACAGCATCCGAAACCGAAAGTGAAGTGAACGAAGAAAAATACTTCTAACCGAAAAAGTCCGCGAAAAGAGCCCGGCAATGTTAATTTTCCCGAATTTTCTCAATCGGGACACGTCGCGGTTGTGCCGCAATCAAATGCATATGTTTCGCACGCTTGTATGCAAGCACCACCGACTTTCGCGCCACCGACATTTGTGCCACCAGTGACATCCGCGCCGTATGCAACGTACCAGAATCCGTCAGTACCGTACACATTCGATTACGTTCGCGCACCGCCGGTAGTACCGAATTATCACAATCCATACGAGAATGTGCGCGATATTGTTGAACTTTTACCCGTTTTTGACCCATCGTCCGATCGTTCATTAACATCAAAACAATTCGTAAACCGCGTTGAAAATCTGAGAAGTGTATATGGGTGGAGAGAAAACACACTTTTGTTTGCCGTACAGCAAAAGATGCGGGGATCAGCAAAATATTGGGTTGATTCTCTGCAAGACGTGTTTATTTCGTGGGCAGAATTCGTTCATAAATTTCTGCTAAACTTTCCGTGCATCGAAAATGAAGCCGATGTGCATCTTAAGATGGCAGAAACGAAACGGCAAAACAATGAGTCCGCTCAAGAGTTTTATTACCGCATGCTTGCCTTAGGTTCAAAAGGTGGGTTATCCGATTCGAGTATTGCGCGCCATATTATAAACGGCATTAATGATTCAGACTTACGTAAGAAAATTTCTAATAACTATACGCATTGTCAAGATTTACTAAGTGACATTATAAACTTTAATATTTATAACGAAGCGAAAACCGCGCCACCTAAAATGGTATACAAAACAAACGCGTCGATAGAAAAACCGCCGAATCGAAAGCCACAAACACCGTTACCACTCGAAAAAGTTAAGTGCTATAACTGTTTTAAATTTGGACATTATTCCGTAAATTGTGCCGAGCCACAACGTAAGCCGCGCTGTGAAAAGTGCCAACGCACAACGCATAAAACCGCAGACTGTAATGTAAAAACTGAAAACCGCATTAATATAATTGATCAGCGCGCATGTGATGATAAAATAGTTAAAACTATCAAAGTGAACGGTATAGAAACTCTAGCATTTGTGGACCCTGGTAGTAGTCGTACACTTATTCGTAAAACATTCGCGCATAAAATCGGAGACGTGCGTGAGCAACTCACAATATTGAAAGGGTTCGCGGGCGGGCAATATGCTAGTACCGAAATTGTAAGTGCGGTAATAGAAAGTGACGGTAATAATAATCCAACTATTATGCCTGTCATTGACGATGATTTCTTGTGTGAAGCCGTATTGTTAGGACGAGACGTATTGTGCCGCGCGGGCAATCGCTTGGTTATTGAACAAGATCAGTGCCGCATAGAAGACATAAATAAAATTGACGTTACAAATGATTTAAGTGTAATTGATCGCCAGAGCTTGCAACAACTACTAACACAACACGCTGATGTTTTTGCAAAAAATTTGTCTGAAATTGGTAAGTGTGATGTTGCAAAAATGAGTATCGAATTAAACATCAACATACCAATTTGCCTTAAGCCGTACCGTATTCCGTTCGCTAAACGCGCGATCGTTTCCGAAATCGTATCTGAATTATTGAGCAACAATATAATTCGACCGAGTGAGTCATCTTACGCCGCGCCAGTTGTTCTCGTCGAAAAAAAGAATGGCGAACATCGCTTATGTGTGGACTACCGCAGTCTAAACAAAGTTACTATAAAAAGACCTTATCCCATGCCGATCATGGAAGAACAGTTCGCGCAACTTGCGGAAATAATTTTTTTACAACGCTTGATCTACGTACCGGGTATCTTCAAATTGAAATAGATGAATCCTCAAAAAAATATACCGCTTTCGTAACTACTGACGGCCACTACGAATACAACCGCATGCCGTTTGGTCTGGTAAACGCGCCCGCTGTGTTCCAATGTATGATGGATAAAATTATTGCACAAATGCCGCGCGGTGAAGTGTTAGCATATTTGGATGACGTTATTATTCCAAGTAAAACTATTGACGAAGGACTTAAGCGACTCGAAAAATTTCTAAAAATATTAAAACGTTATGGACTTACATTGCGCATGGACAAATGTAAATTTCTTAAAAATGAAATTGAGCATTTGGGCCATGTAATTAATAGAAACGGTATAACGCCGGGTAAACGTAAAGTAGCTGCGATCGCAGATTTTCCGCAGCCTAAAAACGTCACAGAGGTCCAAAGATTTCTGGGTCTTACTGGATTTTTCCGAAAATTCGTCCCTAACTATTCGGTCATAGTCAAACCAATAACGCAGCTGCTACGTAAAGAAGAACAACAAAAGTTTGTGTGGGGCGAAGCGCAGCAACGATCGTTTACTGAGTTAATACAAAAACTGTGCAATGAACCACCTCTTGCGCTCTACGATTCGTCCGCTCAGCATGAGGTGCATACCGATGCGTCTAGTGTTGGGCTGGCAGGAGTTATGCTGCAATCATCTGATGGCAAAAAGTGGCAACCAGTGTTCTATTATAGCCGACATTGCACTGACGCAGAAAGCCGCTACCATAGCTACGCGCTAGAAGCGCTCGCCGCTGTCGAAACGCTGGACCGCTTCCGCATATATTTACTCGGGAAACCGTTCCGCCTCGTAACCGATTGCTCCGCGCTCGCAATTAAAGAAAATAAAGAACTTAAGCCGAATATTGCACGTTGGTGGCTCAGGCTACTCGAATTTGATTTTGAGTGTATCCACCGCCAGGGAAGCTCGTTATCCCACGTGGACGCGCTCAGTCGTATGCCGGTAGAAAAACCAAAAGAAATAGAACCAGCCGGTTTCGTACTTACAGTGACCGCAGATCAGCGCGACTGGCTTTTAACAATGCAACTGCAAGACACCGCGCTCCGTGAAATAATAAAAATTCTTAATGGTGAATTAAAATCCGATCGTGAAAAACAATTGAGTACCGAGTATCAACAAAAAAATCAGAGACTTCATAAAAAACTACCAAGCGCGCTAGTGTTTGTCGTTCCGAAAGCAGTGCGCTGGCGGGTTGTTAAATTGTGTCACGATGACGCGGGACATCCCGCGCTTGAAAAGACAATCGAGAGAATCAAAGCGTTTTACTGGTTCGCTAAAATCGGCCTGGTAAAATTGAAGGTAGTATGCATTTCAGCCAAATCGATCCCATCCCGTTCCGCGTTGTCCATACCGATCATATGGGCCCATTCATTCGCAGTAAACGTGGCAACTCGTACGTTCTCGCGGTATCGGATGCGTTTTCAAAATTTTTAATTGTGAAAGCCGTGCGCGATACCAAAACAGCACCCGTAATCAACATTCTCAACGAAATATCGAGCTATTTTGGCTTACCAAATCAAATCGTAAGCGATAGAGGAACCGCGTTTACGTCTAAAGCGTTCGAGAATTACTGTGACGAAAACGGAATACATCACACCAAAACTGCTGTACGTACCCCGCGCGCTAACGGCCAAGTTGAGCGCGCCAACCAAATTATTCTCAATTTTCTTCGAACGACTACGGAAAACCCCAAAGACTGGGATGTAAAAATTAAAGATCTTCAATGGACAATTAACTCGCAAAAAAATTCAACTACGGGTTTCTGTCCAAATGAGCTCGTATTTGATTTTAAATTACGCGACACTATTCAAAATCGTCTGCTGGCTGCAATTGAGGATGATTTGTCGGATTCCAATAATACCTTACCAATAGAAGAGAGACGTGAGCAAGCCGTTACTAACATAAACGACGAACGCGCTAAGTGGAAATTGTGATTTGACAAACGACATGCCAAACCGTCAACATACAACGATAACGACCTTGTCGTAATTGAAAACGAACCGTCCGCTGTTGGTGAATCCCGCAAATTAGAACCGAGATATCGTGGTCCGTACATTATATCCAAGGTTCTCGGCAACGATCGATATCTTATCGAAGACATACCAGGTATGCAAATCACGAAGAAGAAATTTTGCTCAGTTTACACATCAGACAAAATAAAACGTTGGTGCAGTAGTGCACCTGTACTTGACGAAGATGATTCCGACCATGAAATCGAGGGCGATTTACTTGCAGGAGTGGCCGAGCTATCACCTGATGTGGCAACGCTGCCATAAGCTTAAAAAATACATCCCTGTGGACGTCCGTCCAGTTGAGCGTAGTACCCGTTACCGGCAACATCCGAAGTTGTGTAATATATTGAAATAATTGAAATACGGTCTTGGTTATACAAAAACGAAATAAATGAGATATATTATATATAGCATTAAAAGTGTAGTCGTGTTTATATTGGTAAAAGTTGGCTATAGTGACTGAGGTACTCGTGGGCACATGACACTCTTATGTTCTGTCGTGGTGAAGATGGTTATTCGATTGATATAAAACAAATAAATCCAGCAAATGGTCAAGAAACAAATAAAACTGTAAGCGCAATGAATTATTATGCATACAGAATCATGATAAGAGAAAATCAAGAGAATCACATTTTAAAATGTCGTGAATTATTTCATCAGTATATTGTTGACATGCATGCGAAAATAGAAACAGAACGATTGAATTACATTAGATTCAACCAAAGAAAATTACGCTGTGACGAATACATACATTTACGAGATGCAATTAACAACGATACCAACGTTAATAACATTGGTCAAATGGTAATATTACCTTCATCGTATACAGACAGTCCAAGGCATATGCATGAATACGCCCAAGATGCAATGTGTTATGTCAGAAATTATGGTCGACCCGACTTATTCATAACTTTCACATGCAATCCGAAATGGGATGATATAAAGGATCATTTATATACTGGGCAATCAGCTACTGATAGGCATGACATTACTGCAAGAGTGTTTAGACGAAAGCTACAGTCTCTAATGGATTTCATTGTAAAACATAAAGTTTACGGAGATGTACAATGTTTCATGTATTCTGTGGAATGGCAAAAAAGAGGCTTGCCTCATGCGCATATTATGATTTGGTTAAAACAAAAACTAACCACAGATAAAATTGATCATATTATATGTGCTGAAATTCCAGATATAAATGAAGATCCAGAATTACATACTACTGTAACCAAAAACATGATTCATGGACCGTGTGGTACGTTAAATCAAAATTCTCCAAGTATGGTTGATGGTAAATGTTCAAAAAACTACCGAAGGCAATTAATTGCTGAAACAATGACTGGAAATGATGGATATCCATTGTACCGTAGAAGATCACCAGAAGATAATGGAAAAACAGTCACTGTGAAAATAAATAATCAAGATGTGGAGATCGATCGCCGTTGGGTAGTTCCGTATTCCAAATTATTATTGAAAACATTTAACGCACAAATAAATGTTGAATATTGTAACTCCGTAAAATCAATGAAAAACATATGCAAATATATCAATAAAGGAAATGACATGGCAGTATTTGGAGTTGTAAATCGAAATGATGAAATTACTAATTACCAAATGGGAAGATACATTAGTAGCAACGAAGCAGTTTGGAGAATATTATCATTTCCGATTCATGATCGCCATCCAGCTGTTATTCATTTGTCAGTCCATTTAGAAAATGAACAAAGTGTTTATTTCACTGAAAATACTGCTCAACAAATGGCCGAACGACCACCAGCAACAACACTAACTGCATTTTTCAACATTTGTGAAACAGATTCATTTGCAAGAACATTGCTTTATTCAAATGTTCCTAAATATTATACTTGGAATGCATCATCAAGGTCCTGGGTACGAAGGCAACGAGGAATACCTGTAGATGGATATCCAGGTGTTCATTTGGGTGATGCAATCGGACGACTTTACACTTTGCATCCAAGTAAAGTGGAATGTTTCTATTTACGTTTACTCTTAGTAGATATTCCCGGCCCAAGATCATTCGAAAGTTTGAAACGAGTTAATGGTCATCTTTGTTGTACTTATCAGCAAGCATGCAAAGAATTGAATTTGCTTGAAAATGATAATCAGTGGGATGCAACTCTTATGGATGCATGTGCAACAAATTCTTCACACCAAATAAGAACACCTTCATTATTGCTTCATGTTTCCCAGCAAACACAAAAGAATTGTGGAGTACTTACCAAGAATACATGACAGAAGATATCCTACATCAAGTACGTCGCATTACTGCAAATCCAAATATGAATTATACAGGTGAATTATATAATGAGGCATTAATTAAAATCGAAGACTTTTGCCTGATGATAGCAAATAAAACTCTGAGTGAGTTAGGTATGATCGCACCAAATTGTCCGATCCATGATGCATACAATGCAGAATTAAGACGTGAAAAAGAATATGATCGAAATGATCTGAACACATTTGTAACAACAAACCTACCAAAATTAAACACAGAACAAAGGCAGGCATATGACACAATTATAGACCATGTTGCAAATGAAAGAGGAGGAATATTCTTCTTAGATGCACCAGGTGGGACTGGAAAAACGTTTTTGTTGTCGTTAATTTTGGCCACCATTCGATCACAGAATAATATTGCATTGGTTTTGGCATCATCTGGAATAGCGGCAACTTTATTGGACGGCGGTCGCACTGCACATTCTGCATTAAAGTTACCATTAAATATGCAAGTAAATGAAGAACCCACTTGCAACATTTCTAAAAATTCTGGAATGGGAAAGGTTTTACAAACATGTTAAATTATTGTATGGGATGAATGTGTGATGGCTCATAAAAAATCACTGGACGCCTTAAATAGAACACTGAAAGATTTTCGAAATAACACAAACATATTTGGTGGTGCACTAATTCTATTGGCCGGTGATTTTCGACAAACTTTGCCTGTTATTCCCAAATCAACAGCAGCTGATGAATTGAGAGCGTGCCTTAAATCTTCTAATCTGTGGAGATATGTTCAAAAACTCACATTAACTACTAATGTTCGTGTGCAGTTACAGAATGATCCAACAGCTGCTGAATTTTCCGAACATTTGTTGCAAATTGGAAATGGACGAAAGCCAATTGATAAGAATACAGGCATGATCACACTTCCAACTAATTTTTGTACCGTAAGAGAATCAAGAGTACAATTAGTGCAAAATGTATTCCCAAATATTGCACAAAACTATCGAAATCAAGATTGGCTAGGCGAGAGAGCTATATTAGCTGCCAAAAATGTCGATGTCAATGAAATCAATGCCAGTATTTTGACTCAAATTCCAGGTGAAGTTGTCACCTATAAATCAATTGATTCAATCACTAATCCCGACGATGTAGTGAATTATCCAATTGAATTTTTGAATTCACTTAATTTGCCTGGCTCCTACCACATCGTTTGCAATTGAAAGTCGGCGCAGTGATCATTATGTTGCGATGTATCAATCAGCCGAAACTATGCAATGGGACAAGATTAGCAGTGAAACGGACAATGAACAATTTTGAAGGCAAATTTAAAGGTGAAGATGTTTTGATTCCGCGCATTCCAATGATTTCAACAGATTTGCCTTTTAATTTTAAGCGACTTCAATTTGCCATTCGCCTTGCTTTTGCTATTACAATCAATAATTGTCAAGGTCAAACACTTCAATTATGTGGAATTGACCTAACTTATCCATGCTTTGGACATGGGCAACTGTATGTAGGATGTTCTCGAGTAGGGAAACCATCGTACTTTATATTTATACACCACATGAAAATAGAACCAAAAATTGTGTGTATTAGAAGGCTTTAGAATAAGTTGTTAGTTTACAATCATTAGAGTAAGTCACTAAAATAAATAAAACATTGTTATTAGAATAAGTCACAAAATAATGGCCGAGCATGAATTAAATGATGAAACAAGAAAAATACAAAGAACACTTTTCTCTTATATTTTTCTTTCACCCAGCGAGGCGAGTGAGGGTCCGCTAGGATAATTATAAATCTTCCATAAAAATACTTAAACTTAAATAATATTTATCATTTTTATAAACGAATGTTCATACAATACAGTTGTATGAGCATTCCTCTAAAGAAGGGAGGTTTATGATTATAAGTTGAACATGCCTAACGTAGTACTCGTATACTCAGTTGTTTTTAATTTAATTAATGTATGCTTCATATTTCAAAGGTTCGTTGCATGAGCTGCACAAGCTGACAACAAGCATTTTTCGGCATGTGCCTAAATTGTTTGTCCGCACACTCATTGGAATCAAATTATATTTCTCTTTGTTGCTAAACATGTGTTATAGAATATGTAGAAAGAAGTAAAATAAGTATAAAAACTCGACCATATCTTAATGATCAATCAATAAATATTTGACAGTACAACCTGCCGGTTATCCAGCATTGGTTATCAAACAGAAAATCGTCTTTTATTTATTACAACATTATGCAAAGATTTTTTTCGAAGTTGAACTTCCTGTACATTTTAAATAAATATGATTCCTTCCACCCAAGCAGTATCGAATGCTTTTTCCAAATCTAGACTGACTAATATCGTCGCCTGTCGTCGATTTAAATTACTACAAATAAAATCAGAGAGTAAAGTTAGTGCGTGGCATGTTGAATGATAAGGCCGGAACCCAAATTGATAGTCTTTTAAGACATGTCGCTCTTCAATATGTTGTTTTATTTTTTCAAGCAAAAAATCTTCCAATAGTTTACTAATATTTGAAAGAAGAGATATTGGGCGGTAATTAACAAGAGAACTAAGATCAGTGTTTGGTTTTGGAATGCATTTTATTTTTGTGGTTTTCCATTCCAGCGGGAAATAGCCTATATTAAGTGAGTGATTAAAGATAATTGCTAAGAATCTCCAGAAAGTGTTTGTTATTTTCTTTAGCAAAAAGTTTGAGATACCGTCTTCCCCACTGTTATGCTGTTCGTAAAATGTACCATTGGCTCAGCTGTGTTAGCTAATTTTAATACACAAATTTCGACATGAGCTGTAATATTTGTATCTGCGAGTTGCTGGTTCTGGTGATGTATTTGTTCAAACTTATAGGCTAACGCATTTATTTTATGTAAGTTTTCTGTAAGAACAATGCTGTCACTACTTTTGTTACCAGCCGGATTTGCATAAGGGAAGTCAAAATCAATATCGCCTTTATTAATTACAAGGTCTGGTATCTTTAACACTTTTTTAATCCACATAATCCCTTAATTATACCACACTGTCTCGTCCTCGATATCAATACTTGTAGTAACGTCAGTTGCCAGATCTAATCACAACATTTCACAATTCTAAAAGAATTTTGCAAAATTTCGCGGCAGATGGCCGCCCTGTATTCTACCGCCATCATGTTTCTCTTCATTACGTTTTGTTGTGCAGATCAGATCACACGTGTTTTTTTATTACTCAAGCGATAATTGAAACTTTATTAAATTTTTCATAAAAAATTGTTTGTGGAAAAGAAAATGGATGCTTCACAAACAATTTTAGATGATGCTCTGCGTAGAATTGCGCAATTAGAGAGAGACGTGGAAAGTCGTAGAAACGATTTCCATGAAAAGCGTCGAAGTCATCAAACGAAGCGGCAAAATCGGCGTTCCGTTATTCGAGGCTACAGTTCAAGCAGTCGCTATACGACGCAGCAGGCAAGCCGAAATTCTCAGTATAGAGGCTATGTACGTAGGCGTTATTCATCATCATCCTCTAGCACGGGTACTACCCGTTCTTCACGTTCAAGAAGTGGCGAAAAGTCTATTAGAAATTCTGAGCATAATGACGGTGAGCGTATCGCGAGACGAACGACACGTCAAGAAACTAATCCCGGCGAGCGTCACCCGCGAGGTACGACACGGGAGTCAGGCAACTCACCTGACAATATTAATAAAAGCTCAAATTTACCGAACGAGTCACCAAGCGGCGCAGGCGTACAGCACGGATACTCGGGTACATCGCCAATGCCTCCAGGCCCAGAAGAAGGGTTCCCTGATTCTATGTTAGCGTACATTGGGCCAAACATTACAGCACTTAGTCAAAACATTGAAACAAAACCCAGAAGACGAAACAAGCAAAGCCATCAATGCAGCTCTTGGAGACACTGGCAGAATTTTAACGGATTTACATTATAAATTATCCAGAACCAGACGCTCCTTTATCTTACCTGGCCTAAATTTGCTATCAAAAAACGTTGCAGCAGAGGGTCCAGTTGACACGCTACTATTTGGCGAATCGTTTACTGAACGAGTCAAGACAGCGTCAACGTTAGAGAAGGCAGGCAAAGATATGCTAAAATCGGCTTCAGGAAGCACAAAATCAGTAGCTCCGAAAGCAGCGTCGGGGTATACTCAGAAGCAATATTTAAACACGAAACCCCCTGTCAAGAAGTACAACCAGAAGAAGAGTTACCAGACAGGGGGCAATTTGCCTCGGAACAAAGTAAGTTACCATCGGGACAGCAAACACCGCAGCAATCACCGGCGCTAGATAAGGTAAGCAATAGGGCAGGATGACTTAGATTTTTTATAAACCAATGGAGGCAACTCACCTCAGACGAGGCGATACTCCAAGTCATAGCTGGATATAAAATTCCATTCTCCTCACCAGTAAAACAAGAACAGGCACCCAAAGTACCTGATGTTAAGAGTGAGGAAATTTCAGACTATGAAGCAGAAATTAAATATCTTCTTAAAAAAAAGGCAATAAGTGAGTGTAGTCCAAGTGAAGGCCAATTTGTTTCACCGTATTTTTTAATTGCAAAACCAAACGGGGGAAAAAGGTTTATTTTAAACTTGAAAAAGCTGAATGAATTTATGGTTGCTCCTCATTCTAAGCTTGAGGACTGGAAAACGGTAACACAGCTAGTATCATAAAGATTTCCGTAAATTTTTGAGATTTATTTTCGCAGGGCGACTGTTCGAATTCAATTGTTTGCCATTTGGCTTATCAGTGGCTCCTTATATATTTACCATGGAGATGAAGCCAGTCGTCAAAGAATTACGATCGAGAGGTTGGCAGTCAGTAGTGTATCTCGATGATATGCTGCTGTTAGGTAATTCAGAGGTGCACTGTAGGGACAACATTGCAGAGACGACATCACTTTTGCAGTGGTTAGGTTTCAAAATAAATTGGCAAAAATCTCAATTGACACCGTCCCCAACCTGCAAATTTTTAGGCTTTATTAGTAAATACAGGCAACTTTTGTATGAGTCTTCCACTGGAAAAGCGTGAGAAAATCAAAAAGGCAGCGGTAAAATTAAAAATGATGCCTAAGGTGAAAATTCAATTTCTGGCCCAGTTTGTAGGTTATCTTGTTGCAGCTTGTCCTGCAGTTCAGTATGGAATGCTTTATACCAAACAGATGGAGAGACAAAAATTTTTGGCGCTCAGAAAAAGCGGTGGAGATTTCCACCATGAGGTGCATATTGATTCGTATATACAAGTAGACCTAGATTGGTGGATAAAACGTATTGATACAGCTTATAATCCTATCAGAGAAGTAAAGTTTGCCTTAGAAATTTTCTCCGATGAGTCGCTTTCTGGCTGGGGAATCGCGTGCGGGGGAAAACGTTCACATGGTTGGTGGAGTGACAGGGAAAAAGAAAGCCACATTAACCTGCTTGAGTTAAGGGCTGCCTTCTACGGGCTAAAATGTTTCGCAAAGGAGAGCCGGTCCGCTGAAATATTACTCAGAGTAGACAATTCAACAGCGATAAGTTATATAAATAAGATGGGTAGTATACAATACCCAAAGCTCTCGGCACTTAGTAAAGAAATCTGGCAGTGGTGTGATGGCAGAAGGCTGTGGATCCAAGCAACGTACATAAAGTCATCGCAAAATGTTGAGGCTGATGAAGAGTCGCGCATAAAGTCAGATGAAACAGAATGGAAGCTTGCGGAATGAGATTGTATTGAGGTTGGGTCAGCCAAGGGTCGATTTGTTCGCAACTAATGTTAACACCAAATGTTCAGATTTCTTTTCATGGTTTCCAGACCCGGAGACTTCCAAGATAGATGCCTTTACAGTAGATTGGGCTAATCTTGAATTTTATGCTTTTCCTCCGTTTGCGCTAATTCTACGAGTCATTAGAAAAATAATTAACGACAAAGCTGAGGGTATCTTGGTAGTACCAAATTGGCCATCACGACCGTGGTTTCCACTTTTCAATGAGTTGCTTATAAAAGAACCTATCTACTTTGAAAGAAAGATTAATCTTCTACGTTCTCCTTTCAGGGAATACCATCCCTCGTGGAAATCACTAAACCTAATTGCAGGCAGATTATCAGGGAAGCTTTTATCAAAAAACAAGCACCAATAGAGTCTTTACCATATATTTTAGCATCGCTGTCTGAAGGCACTCTGAAGCAATACAATAAACCAATACTAGCATGGTATGAATTTTGTCAGGTTAAAAACGTTTCCAATTTTGACCCGACCGTGGCGGCTGTGTTGGAATTTTTATCACCACTTGCAACAGGGGAGAAAAAATATGGAACTCTTAATAGCTATAGATCGGCTATCTCATTATTGTCAACGTGGGATATTGGCAAAGATCCTACAATAAAAAGGTTTTGCAAAGGGGTATCAGTGCTCAAACCGCAACGTCCCAAATACAATCAGACTTGGGATCCGAATATTGTTTTAAAGCGCTTAACAAGTATGGGACTAAATGAGGAGTTGGACCTTGAAAATCTATCAAAGAAGCTGGCTATCTTGTTCGCATTAGTGACAGCACAAAGAGTTCAAACCTTAGCAAAAATAAAAATTTCCAATATAAATGTTAAAACTGGTTTATTAGAGATAAAAATTCCAGATAGAATTAAAACCTCGTCGGTTGGCAGCATGCAACCTAATTTAGTCATTCCGTCGTTCACAGAAAATGAGAAAATATGCCCGGTAAGGACTCTGCAAACATACCTAGGAAAAACTAAGAGCTTGAGAAGTCATGGTGAAGATAGCCTGTTCATAACGTTTAAAAAACCTCATCGGGAGGCATCATCGCAAACAATTAGTAGGTGGATAAAACAGGTTATGCGAGAGAGCGGGCTTGACATAAATCAGTTTAAAGCGCATAGCACACGTCATGCAGCTACTTCAGCAGCATTAAGAAATGGTGTAGATGTGGAAACCATACGTAAAGCTGCAGGATGGACGAAGGACTCGGAGACTTTTGCCCGTTTTTATCAGCGACCAATAGTGGAGGAAGCTAACTTTGCATTTTCCATTTTTAATGTAAAAATTAATAACTAGTTGGAGTTTAATAAAAAAAAAAAAAAAAAAGAAAAAAAACTAAGACAAATCGCTAGTGTTTGTAAATAACTACAAGTAGAGTAAAGCCATGTCTAGTGATCCTCGAAAATTTCACTAAGTCACGGATTTTGGGGCAAGATGTCTCGTTGTGTAGTCAAAGTCATGTTAACGCTATTCTATAAATATTTTCGCGTTACGATTGATTGGTAAATAGTTTGTATTAAGATTGCTTAACAGTATATCATTAAAATGTTTTACATCAGTTTTATCATAATTGAAAAACTCAGTTAACGGGCAACTAAGTACATTATGATCTGATTTTATGATCAATTCTACTACTCTATGATCCGATTCGTATTCATGAGTGTTTAAGCAATTAATATATCCATTTACTTCATTAAATTGTATTCCAGCAAACGGTGACACTAAAAATATATAATATCTAAGTATGAAGCTGAATGACTAGATACCCTAGTTCGATGCTTTTTTGGTATCAAGTTTAATGTGTGACAGTGTTGAAGCAAATTATTTAGTAAATGCCCGTTTTGTTTATAACGGAGTCTCCCCAATTAGTATGCCTAGCATTGAGATCTCCTCCAATTACTATTTTATTTGAATTAAGAGAGTCTAGAACTAAATTAAGATCATTTACATGTAATAAATCATATGGGCGATTATATAATGATACAAACGAGATTTCTTCCCTACTTGTACAGAAAATTTATAAAGCTATTTTCTCCAAATGAACGGTGTCTGGAACTTTTATTAGTTCGTATTTATATTCTTCTCTTATGCAAATATTTAGCAGTAGCCGTACCACCCGTGTTTTGCCTATTTTGTACCTGTTTAGCGCTGTCGGTGTGTTTAATAAAATTATAACCTTTGAAATTAACGTTGTGTCTTGGATTGAGGCGATGTTCGGCTAAAAGTACTATATCCGGTTTGTGTTTTTTCAAAAATAGGTTAAAGTAGTGCCTTTTGTGCTTTAATATCAAAGAGTTTACGTTTATGAGTATGCATTTGATATTTTTGTTAATCATTATTGAGTCTTAATTCTGTTAGTAACCCAAACAGGGCAATTGATTTTTCGTCATCATTACGTAACTGTTTACATATACACTACCGGTCAAAAGTTTGGGTGCACTTACATTATTTTGGAATTTTACACAATCAAGACGGCTTCTCAGTGTTTTTTTTTTAAACGTGCGTTCTGATACTAGTTTGAGTTTTGGAGATTGTTATTGTTTACAAAGTGACTGTGGGAGACGCGTAGATCAAGCATGGACGTGTTATGACTTGCTGCATTCTGTCAATGCGTCTAGTGCCTATTACGCGTAACATCTTATTGCTGCAAAACTCGCTTCAAGAGTTATATTTCTAATTGTTGGTGTCATCTTTGTTATCAAAAAGGTAAGAAAAACAATTTTTTGTATTCCAAAAAATAACTGTTTTACAAAAACTTACATACAAGTCGACGTTATACAAAAATGATCTTCTAATTATTAAAATTTAAATAAAACTACATATTTCTTGTTTTATTTGTAGAAAAATGGGTCGGAAAGCCGAGCTTAGTGTAGAAACATGAGCAGTCATTGCAGCACACATGTCTCTCAAAATGCTGTCATGAGAACGTTACACAGAAAGAGCGATACTGGGTGCAATCAGAGCCGTCATCGTTCTGGGAGGCCTAAAACTACGTCAAAAGGAGAGGATACGTTCATATGTGTTGTAAGCAAAAAAAATCGTTTTCTAACAGCCCCTGAAATTCACGAACAACTCAATTCCTCGCGCGAAGCTTCAGTATCTGTTTCGACGGTACAGCGACGACTAAGAAACTACGGCCTAAAAGGGTGCGTCGCCGCCAAAAAAACCTTTACTTCGAAAGCAAAATAAAGTAAAGAGACTCAATTGGGCTAAAACACATAAAGAGTGGACAACTGAACAATGGTCTAAGGTCTTGTTCACGGACGAGTCCAAATTTGAAATTTTCAACAAACGACGCCGCCAATATGTTCGTCGTTTTGTCGGTGAACGCATGATGAACCAATGCGTGGTTCCCACAGTTAAGCATGGTGGAGGGTCAGTGTTAGTCTGGGGATGCTTTGCTGGAGACAAAGTTGGAGACATTGTGCAAATTGAGGGTATTATGGACAAAAAAGTCTACCACAACATACTTCAACGGCACGCTTTTCCGTGTGGGAAAATACTTGTGGGCAGCGGATTCGTTTTCCAGCAGGATAACGATCCTAAGCACACCTCAAAATTTTGCCAGGATTACATTGCAGCCAAAGAAAATCAAAAACAACTCAAATATATGGAATGGCCTCCTCAGTCGCCGGATTGTAACCCGATCGAGTTGCTGTGGGACGAGTTGGACAGAGAAGTAAGAAAATTGCAACCTACTAATACAAAACAACTTTGGATATTTCTGCAAAATCGCTGGAATCAAATAACAGCAGAATCTTTGCGTAAATTAATTGATAGGTTGCCCAGAATATGCGATGCTGTAATACGAGCAAAAGGCGGATATTTCGAGGAATCGAAAATATGAACAAATACTTGCAGGTTTCTTTAAAAGTTAACATATTTTGTATTAAACACAATTAATTTCTGTAAAATAACGATATTAAAAATATTTGACGAAGAAAATCACGACTATTTGAACATTTTTTACAATTTTTCAACTGAACCCAAACTTTTGACCGATAGTGTATGCTTTTAAAAAGCTTACAATTTTTTTCATGCAGTCAGAAATATACCAAATAATTTAATACATTCACTATTAACAGTATCAAACGGCTTAGTCTCTGTTAAATTTTTTGTTTTAGGCTTACCGCTTTTTACATATGATTCTTTTAGGCTCATTTCCATGCATAACCGAAGCGTATGAAGGTGAATTTACTCGTATACCCATGTTAACATTACTTGTTATTGCTGTATTTGTTGGAGTTTTATTTGAGCCCTGAGACTTGCGTGCGTTCATTCGTTTTACTATTTCTAAGCGTTTGGGACAATTTAGATAGTTGGCAGTGTGACCTTCCTTATTGCAATTTATACGACTTACTGGTATACCTATTTTCTTAACTAACTGACCTGCCTCACTATCAGTATAAACGTGTTCCTTGTGGTTATTTTCCTTAAAAGGTATTTTACATTTTCCAGGGCCATGATTATCTAGGCATTTAACACACGGGTAGGGTAAATAACAATTACTTGCCACATGTGTATAACGTTTTTTATTGTGAGGGTATCATTGGTTTTAATTTTTCAAAATATACTTTACAATTAAGAATATATCCAATATAATAGAATTCCGACAAGTTAGATTTATGGCTAAGTTGAATAAGCCAATCATTATTTTTGAATTTCGATAATTTTACAATTTGAATATCAAGGTTTAAGTCATTAAGATAACTAACTATTTCATCGTGTTCGTAAATTTTTTTCAGTAAGAGCGCTTCAACTTTTGAACTTTTTTGAATAAAACACAAACGGTTTGACTTTTTTAACAAATTTTTTTTTTTATTATCGAGTTTGAACATATACATTTAAGTATGAAATTCGATTTCTTTTACATGACCACCGCGTGCACGTTTTACGAAGTCCAATCGTTGAACCCAATTTTCGACCACTCTTTTGCATAAATCGGCCGAAATTCCAGTAATTTCGCGTTCAATATTGGCTCTGAGCTCACAAATCGTCGCCGGCTTGTTACTGTAGACCAATGGCTTCACATAACCCCAAAACGGGACGGCTTGTTAATGGACCGTAAAATGGCCGTAATGCTCTTAAAGTAGCAGCAACAGAACGATTATTTTCATAAAAAATTTGCACGATGTGTAATCGTTGTTCAAGTGTGTAGCGTTCCATGATGAAATGTATACTAATGAAGTTTACAAATGACAAGCGAAAAATAAAAAATATTGCGTCGTTCGCCCCCCCTATCGGAAAAAAGTTGAAGCGCACCTATTGCAAAACCCTATATTTGATAGTTTCTTAATAATTATTGAATAGGGTTTCTCTTCATTGGAGGTGTAAGTATAAACATTTACTTTACTATCTATTAAATATTTTTGTAATCATTTATGACACATGAACTTATGTGTGTTACATTTTGTTGATAATATTAAACACAAAGTTTTTGTGTTTTAATAACTGCTGTAGGTTATTTGTCATTTCTTTTTTATTGATATTATAGCAAATAAACGCAGGCGGGCTCTCTTTCTTTTTTTCAATTTCACGTTTTGGTAGTATCGATTTTGTCAACTTAAGCGTTGTTTTTGGACAACTTTCCATTGTCTGTATGCGGCTCTCTACCGTGGGAAGAGAAGGAAAATTGTGATCCCTTTCATTTTGATTGCTTACTTCTTCTGACATAGTAATATCTGGATCATCTTTGCTTTGATTAACGTTTGCGTATACTTTGCTTTTTAGTTCAGCAACCTGTACAGTAAGTGCATGTATTAGGGCCAACAAAGATTTTTTGTTTTGAATTTCATCATTACATTCTTCAAGATCGTAACGTTCGGTGGTTTGCCCGTCTCTTTGCTCATTTCTTCTTTTTATTTTTTGTTTTACATTGTTTTTAGAGCGAGAGTTATAACTAGCATTGCTGTTGTGGATTGTGTTTTGTAAGTTAAGGTCACCTTGTGGTTCATTTTGCTTTAAATAAGTAATATTTGTACACATTTCTTGTTCTGTATTCTGGACCGAATTGTTTTTATTTAGGGAAAAACAATATTCATTTGAACCATTTTCCAATAATCCATACGGATTGTTGCTATTATCTTTTTCACTCAAAATGTTTTTGATTTATTTTTTGTTTTAGTCAGTAAGGTTTTTATTTTATTTATTTATTTTCTTCACTTAAGCACACGTCCGCTCTCGTCAAGTTGCGCGCTTCCTCATGAATACTCACAAATGGAAGTAACTACTGAACGAACTCTTGGAATTAGTGCACGAATTGCTAATTTCTTTTTTTTTCTAATTTCAATTTGAATTTTTATATATTTTCTGCTTTTAGATTGATTCAATTTTCAAAAATTAAAAATATATATAGGAATCCCATAAGTACAATCTAGAACCTAAATAAGAAGATATTGGCAAAAAAAAAAACCCCCCAGTAGACCCCAGAAGTACAAGTCATACGTTTCTCTTGAAAAAGTGGTTAAATTGTTCGCAACAACTCTCGTTAAAACCTATAAAAGGTTCTGTCCAGCAATACGTACTAAACAAAAGGTGAAGTCTCATTGGTGGAACAAGAAGCTAGGAGCACAAAGGTGTACAGTAGGTACATGAATTCTATAAGTTGGCCAAAGTAGCTGTCAATGAATGGATTTACTAAAGATATACAAGAAAAAATACGGAGAGCTAAGAGAGAATCTTGGAAAGACTTTTGTGGTAATATAGAGAACAATACGAAAAACTAGAACATTTTTCAGGGCGTACAGACACTATACACCTCGAACCGACAAGATGTATTATGTATGACATCCCGGCAAATTTAATTACGACCAATAAAATAGAATGGGCAATAAAAAGCTTTGACCCATTTTAATCTCCAGCAGTTGTCGAAATTTTCCCAGCCATGCTCCAATAGATAAACCATTTTGCGGTACCATGTTTAAGAACGATATTCATAGGTTGTTTGGAGTTTAACCTGTTCCTGTTTCGTGAAGAGGAATACAGGCCCATTAGTCTAATTTCATTTCTCTTCCAAAAGTTAGAGAAAATCCTAGACGCTTACATTACATTACTAAAGGCAGATCTACTGAAACTGCACTTCACTCGCTTGTACTCAATATAGAAAAGGCATAAGAAAATAAAGAGTATGCTCTAGGGGTATTTCTAGATATTTCAGGAGCTTTCAACAATGTGATAATGCTATTTCAGACAGTATAGAGTCACTTAATGTTCAACCCGCTGTTTCTCTATGGATAAAGCAGCATTAGCCTGCAGAAAGATAAGAGCGGAATGGAACAATACAAGTATTACCAACATGCGGGCAGAGGTACTCCGAAAGGGGGGTACTATTGCCGTTATTGTGGTTACTTGTGGCAAATGAACTGCTTAAGAAATTCGATGGAGGGGCACCAAAACTAGTGGCATATGCAAATGACATAGCTATAGTAGTTACAGAAAAATGCCTGGACACCATCAGTAATGTGATGAACAACACTCTTAAAACTGTCAATCAATGGATATCTCGCGCAGGTCTAGAGATAAACGTGGAAAAGACGGGCATGCTAGTTTTTAGTATAAAATCCCGGCGTAAAGCCTTCCGAAGCTAGGGAACAACAAACCATATCTCAAAGATCATGTAAAGTACCTTGGAGTAATACTGGACAGTAAATTACTGTGGAAGCACAATATTGAAGAAAGGGCGAAAAAGGCTTGGTACTTGGAAGAGGAAGGATGGCACAAAAGCATGAAGCCTGGCCGTAGAACTTTTCACATTTACACAGACAGCTTTAAAATTATATAAGAAGTGAGAGCTGGCATTTACTGTTCAAAACTAGGGACTAGGAACTGTCCAAACGAAAGTTTTTACTGAAAATAGCTCTATAATTAATATTTACTTGATAGTCAAGGAGCAATAAAAGCAATAATATGTATTAAGCCCAAAAATGTCCCACGCAGCAGAAAAGCCATAGAAAGATTAGCCGCAAGCAGAAGACTGCACATCTATCGGGTACCGAGTCACAAAGGCATCGTAGGAAACGAAATAGTGGATGAGATAGCTGAAAGTGCTGTCATCCTACCTTTTGAACAAGAGAACGACATATAAAAACCGTTAAATATAATTTACAATGAAATGGACGACTGCATGATAAGCAAGCGGATGCTAGGTGGACTAATCTGACCTCATCCAAAACTGTAAAAGTCATGTGTAGAACTAACGACAAAAATCTGACTCAATTCGTACTTACGCTCTCGTGAAAAGACTGCAGAACTGTCATAGGTAAGCTTGGCTGCACATGCGTACGAGATAGGAATTGCTAGTCACAACAAATATAAGAAGGGCAGAAAGGATATAGAGGAAACTTTAGAGCATTTTCTGTGGATTTGTAAGGCATTGATATCAAAAACGCGCTCGAAATCCCTGGGAGCCCCACAGTTTAAGGGTCTGCAGGATATCTCAAAAATAGATCGTCCTGCACTGCTTAGGTCTGCTAAGAGCGTTGAGAGCCTCCGTGATGTCTACTTTAAATCTTAATAAAAGTCAGTCTATGGTCTATGCGTAGCTTAATGCCAGCCGGGCTAAACTAACCTAACCTTTTCAAGAAGGGATGTCAGGTGACTACTCTATTTGTCTTTGAGGAAAACCGTCTTCAAAAGTTTTTATAATATATGACTGAAACTGCTTGCCTTCCGCTCCTACTCAGATAAGAGTGGTAAGCTCAAGGTACACCCACTTTACTCAATAGTTCTTGTTGGTTTTTATTTTTTTTACATCCTGTATTAAATAAACCTGTTATGACACTAAGTACTTTTTTTACAGCTTGGATTTCATAACATTAATAACTATCAATGGGTCGTTGTTGCTGAAGCAGCATACATATTCCCCATACATATAGATTAGATTAGATTAGGCTTGTGGGGGTTGGACAAGTCCAAGCACTCAGGATGAGACCATTGTACTACACCCGTATAGATTTCAATGAAAAGAATAGAGAGATAGGAAAGATAAAATGTCGGTGGTAAGACAGATTAATTAGTTTGAGGTCACTCTTCCACAAATATCTCGGATTCATTGATGCATCTTAAGAGATCTGGAACCCATGTATCGCAACCCAATATCCTAAGTCTGATTCTGGAAAACGCCGGACAGCTACAGAAATAATGCGCTGCAGTGTCGTCATCCTCAAGACAGGATAGGCATATCGGGCTTTCTACGATCTCCACGGCAGCCATATGCTGACCACAGGCCTTGCGGCCTGTGATTACTCTCAGGTCTTTTCTGCTGAGTTTTAGGAGAAAGATCGCTATTTTCCTGTTTGGTTCTTTCACAAAGCACTTGGTTACTCTGCACGGGTTCGACCCAGACCAACGTCCTCTACGAAATTGTCAATCCATAGTTGAATCGATGCGGAATTGACACCTAGAAAGGGTTCAGGGCCTAGTGGCATACTTGCAGAGCCTTCATTAGCCAGTTTATCACCTAAGTCGTTCCCTGTAATACCACAATGTCCAGGCAACCAAATAAGACTAACTTTGTATTTTGCAACACTGTTCAGTTTTGTCTTACATTTACCGACTAACTTCGAACATCAGTGTGGGTTAGCAAGGGCTTTGAGTGCAGCTTTCCTGTCACTACAAATTCCAATACTGCTACCCCACCACTTTATCTCCATTAGCCAGTATGCCACGTTCAATATGGCATAGACTTCCGTAAAGGATACCGTGCCATCTGTCCTGTAGCATAGGAGTACTTAGTGTCTTCGTCTAAGTACCATCCAGATTCGCTACCATCACTGGTTTTGGATTCGTCGGTCAATAAGTTCTCTGGACTTAACCATTGATCTCTATATGAGATAAAAACATCATACTTCCTACCGAAGCTAACGACAGTGGCATCGAGAACGGTCCGACAACTGGTGGTATATCTGACAGCGGCCAGTGCTTTCTTCATTTCCCCAGACTTGTGCGCCGCTTTCATTGCTTCCTTTCGAATTTGAAGATCTAGAGGTTGCGAGTTCAGAATGGCACCAAGGGCATCACCAGATGTCGTACTCATAACACCTGTGATATCCACGCACACACTTATCTCTAGTCTGTTTAGGTGTTTTACTCTAGAATTAACCATTGTAGCCTTCCACCATACTACAGAGGCATACCATACTACAGTTGCAGTGTTACCCCTTTCAATCTGGGTAGTAACGGGCCTTCCACATTCGGTTTCCTAGTGAAAAACCCTAAGGTACTTTTTGTAGGATTCACCAAAAGACCATGCAATCTTATTTAGAGCTACCTGCATTTTATTGCATATAGCTTCAAGTGATCGCCCTGAGATTAATACGCACAGATCGTCCGCGTAGGCTTGGATGTGACCACTTTCCTGCAGATCATTAAGAAGAGAGTCCACCACGAAGCACCAGAGAAGGGGAGAGAGTACACCGCCTTGTGGGCAACCCTTCTTAACCTCAACCCTGACTCCTTCATCGCTTCCTCTATCCATGGTAAGCAGTCTTTTGGATAGCATAGAGTGAATCCATCTGACAATAATTTCTTCTACTCCATAACTTCTTATAGAAGAGCACATAGAGTCAAAGGTAGCATTGTCAAAAGCTTCTTCACTGTCCACAAACACACCAAGAGAGTTTACTCTCTAGTTTCCAGCCTACCATACGCTCCAGACCTTTAAGCATAAACGATGTCAGACTTATGGGTCTGAAACTTGTCCTTGTCTGGCTTTGGGACAAAGACAACTTTCACCAAACGCCACGATTGTGGAACACAAGCGTGCGTAAGATATGCCGTAAAGATTCTTTTTAGAATCTTCATTAGTTGTTCTCCGCCATGCTTGAGCATGATTGGGTAAATGCCAGCCGGTCCTGGGGACTTAAAGTTTTCGAATGACGAAGGTTTCGTTAACTATCCTAGATACAATGAACCAATCACATTTTCTGGTAACTATATCGACATGATCAGAACATCGTACACTTCTGATTTTGTGTCGATATAAGTACCATCAAGTTTGAGCAGTGAGTCCAGCCTAGCTGTCCAGTATCTTTGGAGGACCTTGCATAACCCCGCTAAACTCTTCCGTTCCTCCAATTCACTGCAGAAGGCTCTATAAGAGCTCGGTGTTAAGGTTTGGTGTTTAAATTGCTTAGTACTGTCGTTTGATTTATTAATTTGTGGGTCTGAGCGAATTGCTTTCAAGATGGCAACGTTTGCGATGCGGTGATGTGTATGCAGGTAAGCAAAAATAATACTTACCGATACTTACATTTAGAAAATATAGCTTTCTAAGCGCAGCGCCGAGGCGGCCGCCGTAGCCGAATGGGTTGGTGCGTGATTACCATTCGGAATTCACAGAGAGGTCGTTGGTTCGAATCTCGGTGAAAGCAAAATTAATAAAAAAAAAAAAAACATTTTTCTAATAGCGGTCGCCCCTCGGCAGGCAATGCCGAGTGTATTTCTGCCATGAAAAAGCTCCTCATTACAAAATATCTGCCGTTCGGAGTCGGCTTGAAACTGTAGGTCCCTCCATTTGTAGAACAACATCAAGACGCACACCACAAATAGGAGGAGGAGCTCGGCCAAACACCTAACAGAAGTGTACGCGCCAATTATTTATTTTTTATTTTTAAGCGCAGCGCCGGCTAGGAGGAAAAGTTAGCTGAGAAACTATGCCAGAAATTGTCACAATATAAAAATAGCTACATTTCCCACAGTTCGTTGTAAGTTCTTGTAAATATGAAAAAAGTTATCCACGTGTGCGGTATTTTAATTACTAACACAAGTATCTGCCACGGGCATTAATAAGGTGAAAATGAATGTAGAGGATGAAGATTGGACACGGAAAAAAGTTTAAAATGGTGTCCTTAACCCGCTTGCAAATTTAACTTTTCGAGTGTTTATTTCTCTTGTGTCTCTTTCGCTTCCCTTCTCGTTAACGACTGATTTTAAAAATAAATTAGTCAGATTAACGCAGCGGCAAATTCAGCGAACGACACACTGCATTATACATGTACAAAAATTAGCGCTTATTCTATGCATGCGCACTTGTACATATGTATACCAACAAGAAACAATGAAATAACAACTCTGCATTGACCGTTACCTATTGTGCGGACATAGTTGTATGTATAAACACGTATGCATAGAATTAGCGGGAAATCAAATATATAGGATATACAATAAATAATCAGGAGTTCCCAAGATTCCCGCCTACGTAAATCAAACCAATTCACCACCATCAACGTCAGAACTGCCAATTTGGAGACGGCGCGGCGGCTTAATCCACTCGAAGTGCGTACGGCAGCTCGTCTGCCCTCACCATCCGCTCCTGCACACAAGCGTTCCACCTTGCCTCAACACCAGTCCCGACGAGATATATTGGTGTCGCATATGAAGACGAGGTCATCTATCTGCAGAGGTTTTGTTCTTTGGCACCACTTAACCCGGCGTGTCAATGTCGTAAGGTATTCCGCTATCCATCGTTTCCAAAAACGATCCCTTAGTTGTCGAGCAAGACGCCACTGTTGTCGAAGAAAGCATGTATTTTCCAGAACTTCGCTGGCAATCGGAGTTCGCGATGTGTTGGCTTCACCCAGAAGGAGGTCATTTGGAGTCAGCGGCTGCTTCTGGTTGACATAGATGGGCAAGTGCGCCAACGGCCGAGAATTCAAAATATTTTCCGCCGCGATTAGGAAGCAGTCGAGCGTGTACTCCCGTGGCGACGTTTCCTTCAAAGTGCGTCTTAGTACTCTCTTGAAGCACTGCACCAATCGTTCCCAAGCGCCTCTCTCTGCCGGGTTGAAAAGTGAGTTAAAGATCCACTCTACGCCCCTTTGCGACAGCTCACTCTGCAGGCGATTGTAATCGAAGACTTCACTGAAGCGCTTTGCTTCCATGTAAGCACCGACGAAGTTCTTCCCATTATCGGACTTCATATACTTGCGCAATACGATTATACGTGAGTCAGTGCTGGGGTCATGAGCCAACTCCAAATACACAGCCCTGACTGTCAGGCACGTAAATAACGCCACCCATCTTTTTTCGTTGGCGCGGCAAACAGTTAATGTTATCGGTCCAAAGTAATCAAGGCCCGTATAGCTGAATGGCCTGGCATAAGGAGTTAGTCTATCAATCGGAAGAGGGCATATGGCGCAATTGGCGACTAAACTGCGCAGCAAACTTCCGAGGCTTGGTGCCCAATAAAGGCGACGTATCTCACAAATAGGGGCTTCCAGATTTTGATGATGAATTTGACGTGGTAGCGCATGGCGACCAGGCTTGAGAAACAATACTTTGGCTGCAGTATGATATTGTGTATCGCGCTTATTGGGAGCCAGCTGACAGCTTCTATGCGTCCTCGTACACGAGGCGAAAGTTGAATGAGCGAACTGGTGCGTGGCAGGTTGCGACCGCTTTCGATATGCTGAAGCTCTTCGGCGTATTCCTCACGTTGAACGAGACGGCACAGCAAGGCTTAGCAGTCTGAACTTCTTTGAAAGTCAACCCATAGCATCGGTCTTGCAGTTTACGGCGGCGGCAAATGTCATTGAATCCCAGAACCCATGCTGTCGTTCTCACCAGTTTGCTGAATGTAGAGAATCGGTTATAATCTAGAAATGTGCAGCTTACGATTGCAAGGGCGAATTTAGGGCGTAGTTCCTTCCCAGCTTCCTCATGATGATTGCATGTGGAGTTCTCTGTCGGCTAAAACTGCTCTTCTCGTAATAAAAATGGTGGGCCGCTGGAGCAACAGGCGGATGAGCTGAAGTCGACAAAGTTATTAGCGCGAGTGGCCTAATCAGCGACATTGTGCTCGGTAGGTAGCCATCTCCAATTTGCAGTAGAAGTTGTGGCTAATATCTCGGCGATCCGATGCTGCACAAATGGCTTATAGAGCCGATGGATCACGGTTTTTGGGGTCACTACAAATGACGCAGTCATCGATGTCCAAGGAGTGCTCCTCTCGCAGGCAGTTCATCACACGCGTACCCAATATAGCTTCTTGAAGCTCCAATCGAGGGACCGTCAATGACTTCATCGGCGCGTATTTAGTTTTTGCAGAGATGAATGCGACTTCAACCTCACCGGTGGCATTAGTTGACCTCCAATAGGCTACCGCGGCAAAGGCATCCGCGCGTCGACGAAAACATGGAGCTGCAAAACTTTAGGTTTACCATTTCGATGATAGTATCGAGGAATGGTATATTCGGCAACCATTGGCAGTTGCTTACGTCATCGTTCCCATGCGGTGTTTACGTTGTTTGGCAGTGGCTCGTCCCACCGGATGTCATTCTTCCACACATCCCGCATGAGGATCTTGGCGCTCACTACAAAGTTGCTAAGAAAGCCCAGCGGGTCGAAGATCGATATAACCACACTGAGAAGTTCTCGCTTCGTCGGACGGCGCCCCCGGCCGAAACGCTGGAATCTACGTTGTTAAATTTCAGTTTAAACCCAAAGGTGTCGGTAGATGCCTGTCAAAACAAACCGAGGATTCTGTCCACCAGTACTCCTTCTTTATTTGCTATTTGACGGATATTCCCGTCACCACTAAATGCTTCTGTCACTCTTAACGATTTTGACGTGAAATAGCAAAAATCGAAACCGGCCATCTTATGTATAGAGTATTGATATTTACAGTTAGCCTAAATAACATTGTATAAATGCATATCAATGTAAATAACATAATTTATCTATAACAATCACTCTCACTCTCTTTATATACATACATACATATTCACCTTATTAGTAATCATTAGAAATAAGAGTCAATGTTAATAAACTGCACAGTTGTTATTTGAACTGAGAATGAGCTGGTTGTTTTCCTCTATTGATACACTACATATTGGCGACGAGAATAAAACGGAAAAAAATATAACAGAAGTTGTGTGCAACAAAAACAAATATATTTGTACATATATGTAAATACATATAAAATAAACTAAAACAAAAAAGAAAACAGTAAAATAAAGAAAATCACAACATGCCTCCAAAAGAAGAAAAGTCAGCGAACGACAGCAAGATGGTGACACCAGTGACAATGCTTCAAACGACGAATATTCCAGAATTTAACCCGAATGTGGAGTCGTGGAATGTTTGGAAGGAACGTTTGGAGATACATTTCTGTGAAGTGAATTGCACAGATGATAATGTAAGGAAGTCGATTTTATTAAAATCAATTGGTGCCGTTCCATACAAAGTTCTACACAGTTTGTGCAGTCCAGCTACTCCCGTGTCAAAATCATTTAAAGAGTTGTGTGAAATATTGGGCACACAATATACTCCACCTACTATTGTGTGATTAGTGAGCGGAAAATATTTCATATTTCAACGAAGCAAGAAAGTGAATCTGTGGCGGAATGGTATGCTCGTGTAAAGATGTTGGCACTTAATTGTAAATTTGGGGTCAATTTAGATGCATTTGTGTTAAACCAATTCGTAATGGGTTTGCCAAATTTCATCTTTGAAAGACTGTGTGAAGAAGATGAGAATCTCACAATTCAAAGTGCATTAAGAAAGGCGATGATATTAGAGACGAAATGCATAATAAAGGGAGGAAAAGAAGAAACTGCAGTGAATTTTGTCAAGAAGCAAAAACATCAGAAGCAGAACAACGGTAGTGGTAATAGCAATAGAGGCAACAGTAATAGTGACAACAGAGGTAATGGTGGCAACAGCAACAGTTATTGATGGAGTTAAATTAAATGCTGTTTGTGACACAGGTGCACCATGCACTTTGTTGCCTTTGTCGTTTTACGAGAATAATATTATGGAAAAGACTCTCCGACCATGCAATATTCCATATGTTGACTACAGTGGTGATAGATTGAAGCTGGTTGGCGAATATGATGCGTCGATTACTTTTAAAGGTAATACAAAAACTGTTGTTGTTGTTGTTGTTGTGGATTCTGCAAACCCTCCATTGGTTGGTCGTACGTTTTTACGTTCTTTTAATTTCGAATTATTGCAAATAAACAATATTAATTTCGAAAATAATAATGCTGCGATCGTCGAACAATTGAAGATTGAGTTCGTCGAGGTTTTTGAAGATAAGTTGGGTGAATTTAAAAATTCGGAAATTTATTTAAAGGTTGTTGAAAATGCAACACCAGTATTTTGCAAACCCAGACCTTTGCCATTAGCATGGAAGGCTAAAGTTGAGAAACAGTTGCGAGATTTAATCAGTTCAGGTGTTCTTGAACCTGTTGACAACTCCGATTGGGGTACACCTTTAGTACCAGTTTTGAAACCCAACGGTGATTTGCGGATATGCGGTGATTATAAAATCACAATTAACAAGTTTTTAGAGGATTTTAAATATCCTTTACCCAGGATAGACGAGATTTTTGCATCTTTAGAGGGTGGTGAAATTTTCACAAAGCTTGATTTGTCCAATGCGTACAATCAGCTAATTCTTGACGATGAGTCACAATTATTGTGTGCATGGAGTACGCACATAGGTACATTAAAAGTAAAAAGGTTACCTTTTGGTGTTAAGACTGCGGCAGCGATTTTTTAAAAGACAATGGAAAATTTGTTAAGAAACATACCGTTTGTCGTGGTGTATCAGGATGCCATTACAGTCACTGGAAAGACTATGCAGAGTCACATTAAAACGTTGAGGCTAGTACTTCAAAAACTACAAAATGCCGGATTGAAACTAAATATCAAAAAGTCAGTTTTTTTTCAATCAAAGATTTCTTATTTGGGCTTCAACATTGATAAAAACGGATTGAGTAAGAATAACGATCGAATTTCGAGCATTCTTTCTGCGCCAATTCCAGATAATATTTCGGAAGTTAGAGCCTTTGTCGGTATGGCAAATTATTACTCAAAATTTATTAATAACTTTGCGAATATGATGTCTCCACTTTATAAATTATTGAGCAAAGATTAGCCGTTTTTATGGTCAAAGAATTGTCAAAAGGCATATGACGCCATCAAGAATGCTGTGACGTCAGACCAAGTTTTGGTTCATTTCAACCCAGATTTACCGTTGGTATTAACAACGGATGCTTCTAATACGGCGGTGGGAGGAATTTTGTCACATAAATTCTCTAGTGGATTGAAACCAATTGCTTTTATCTCCAGAGCATTAAGCAAGAGCGAGAAAAATTATAGTACTCTTGAAAAAGAAGCCTTGTCTATTGTGTTTTGTATTACAAAAGTTAAACAATACTTATTAGGAAACACATTTATATTGAAAACTGATCACCGTCCACTATTAACTATTTTTGGTAACAATAAAGGATTGCCTATCATGGCTTCAGCCCGAATGCAGCGCTGGGCATTAATTTTATCCGGGTTCAATTACACCATAGAATATGTGAAAGGAGTAAATAATGAAGCTGACTCAATTTCGCGCATGCCTCAACAAATGTTTGAAAACAAAATTACGGAGTTTTCATATGTCAACTTTATTGAATCTGAAAACTATTTCAATATGAGTTTTAAGGACATCGCTCGTGAGACGAGACGAGACCCAATTTTATCTAAAGTTGCAGAATGCATTTTGGATGGAACCTTATGTAACTTAAAGGATAATAATTTCACTCCGTATCGTGAAAAGTATACTGAACTCGGTGTGGAGTATGGGTGTGTATTGTGGGGTTACAGAACCATTATCCCCGAAAAATTGCGAACAAAAATTTTAAATGAATTACATTCCTCGCATTTAGGAATAGTAAAAACAAAAGCGCTTGCCAGATCATATATATGGTGGCCATGTCTTGATAAAGATATTGAAAAATTAATTAAAAACTGTTTACCATGTCAAAAACTGCAGCCTAGCCCCGAGAAGAGCTGTTTAATGCCGTGGCCAAGTTGTAATGTATGGAGTCGAATTCATATTGACTTTGCTGGCCCTATAAGAAATTTTCATTTTCTAATTGTTATCGATTCATTTTCGAAATTCGTTGAAGTGTTCAAAACGAAGGAAATAACTACAATGTTCACAATTACGAAGTTAAGAGAAATGTTTTCGCGGTATGGATTGGTCGATACACTTGTAAGCGACAATGGCCGTCAGTTCACATCGTATGAATTTCAACAATTTTTGTCTGTGAATGGAATAAAACACATATTGACTGCGCCGGGACACCCATCTACAAATGGTCAAGCAGAAAACTTCGTTAAAACGTTTAAAAAGTCTGTATTAGCCAATTTAGATCAAAACAATGATGGAAATTTGGATCAAATTTTATGCAGATTTTTAATGGACTACCGAAATATGACTCACTGTTCTACAGGCGAATCTCCAGCAAAAATATTTTTTGGGAGAAAACTAAAAACTCGCTTCAGCAATCTCAAACCTCCTACAACAAAAGAAAAAATTATTGAGTCTCAACACAACAACATAAATAATCACAAAGGAAATCGTCATGAAACTTTTCAAAAAGGCCAAAATGTAATGGTACGTGATTACCGTAACCCAAATAAGCCTAGTTGGACACAGGCAGTTGTAGAACAACAACTTGGACCTCAATCATATTCATGTACTTTGGCTCACAACAAACATAGTATCAAACGTCATTTGGATCAAATCAGAAACCAGCAAATTCAACAACATGTCGAAACCAACATGCAAATGTTATCAGACAACAACACAGCTTTGACTGTAGCCAATGAGATACCAACGATGGAAGATTTTTCACGCACTCGAAGAGAACTCAGACCACGTGAAGGAGGTAGAGTAGTTAAAAATTTAAAAATTTAAATTGTATTTGAAATTTGCAAACGCAGTGGTTTTTAATTTTACAATTTTATATTACACTAAATTGTTATTGTTAGCAACAGCTTTAGGATGAGCATATAGAGTATTGATATTTACAGTTAGCCTAAATAACATTGTATAAATGCATATCAATGTAAATAACATAATTTATCTATAACAATCACTCTCACTCTCTTTATATACATACATACATATTCACCTTATTAGTAATCATTAGAAATAAGAGTCAATGTTAATAAACTGCACAGTTGTTATTTGAACTGAGAATGAGCTGGTTGTTTTCCTCTATTGATACACTACATTATGTATTGCTCCAACTTGTTTGTTCGACATAGTCATCGACATAATGGTACTCCAGAATCGATTTCAAGGCTCGGATAGCACCACTGACCTTGTTGCAATACTCTAACGCAATGATCGTCTTCACATAATTGGCGGCGCAAGGCGAACATGCTGCTCCAAAGGTCATTACGCGCATCTCTTATATCTCGGGCTGTCTGGTAGTATCACCTTGGCGGCAAAGAAATCGTTACGCACATCTGTCGCCACGTTGAACCAGCACCTAGTGGAACATCTCTTTAATGTCACCACACACGCCCGTTGCTACTTCCCGAAAGTGGAATAGTATAGCAGGCAAAGACCGATACTCTTGCGGACCCTTCATGAGCTGTGAATTAAGAGACACACCATCCACCTCAGCAACCGCGTCGAACACCATGCGTAACTTGCCTGGCTTGTTTGGATTCTTAATGGCAAAATGAGGCAAGTACCATGTCCTATTGCAAGTTAAAGCGGCTTCTTCTGGCAATAGCTTTCGTGCGTAGTCCTTCGTGACGTAAGAACTTATGATGCGGTTATATTCAGCGGCAAAGTCTGCATCGCGCCTCATTTTCGCTTCAATACCAGATAATCTTTTAAAAGCCATAGAATAGCTGGGAGGTAGCTGTATGTCGGAACGCTTCCAGAGCAGACCAGTCTGGTACCTTCCTTCAACGCGGCATGTAGTAGACTTCAAGATTTCGCGAGCACGGACGTCAGCTTCACTCTCCATGATAGGCCCAGCTCGAACCCCAAAGCTTTCCGTCTCGAAGTATTCAGCAACCATATTATGTAGAGATTGATCAGTGTGGCAGTTAACGAATAAATATGATGACAGATTAGCAGCTTTGGCTTGACTTGTGCGCATGGTTCAACTGGCAGCTTATTCAATTGTCTTTCATGGCAACGCAAATCGGCTTTACTCAGACTCTGAGAAGGCAGCTGCAAGTTTGAAACACTATAATCCCTTCGTAACTTATGTCTCTTTTGCATACCGGCACCACTCATGAGTAGATCTAGCACCATGGCTGGCTCCGGAGCGGCACGTCCTCCGAACCACTGTAGGTTCAAGCGTTCAGTCCGTAAGCCGAGCTCTTCAATTAGTGTGCTATCAATCATTGCTATTGACGAGCCTTCATCTAAAAGTGCGTACGTCTTAACGCGCTTTTGGTTCCCATGCAGCACGACCGGCAGAATTCGAAATAATAACTTACTATTGTTATCTGTACTGCAACTAAGGACCGCTGCACCCGCATCACCTTGCTGTTCAATAGGAGACGCTGGCTGCGTTCTCGTACTAATACCTGTATGTGGATCGGCAATGGAAGCACGTCGTTGGAGTGCCAGCATCCGACCCCTTTTGCTGGTCGGCCACTGAGGCAGGTGTAGTGGCCTTTGAAATTGGTATAGCCATGATTTAATTAGGTCCTGGCTGGCGAACGATGCGAAATGAAAATTGTGTCGTTAGCCCGCTTGCAAATTTAACTTTTCGAGTGTTTATTTCGCAGTGTTTCTTTCGCTTCCTTCTCGTTAACGACAGATTTTGAAATTAAATTAGTCAGATTAACGCAGCGGCAAATTCAGCGAACGACACACTGCGGTATACATACACAAAAACTAGCGCTTATTCTATGCATGCGCGCTTGTACATATGTATACGAAAGAAGAAGAAGAAACAACGAAATAAGAACTCTGCATTGACCGTTACCCATTGTGCGGACATACTTGTATGTATAAACACGGCTATGTTCAGAAACGCATTATAATGCGCAGTACTTGCAGCGCTGGCACCACTGTCAATGTGACAATTCATGCAACTGATAGATTTGTTGAAAAATTGCAAATAGATTTGTTGCATTTATGAACGCGCGGTGCAGTAAAATAGAATTGTTACTAAGTTTGGTCATTGGCGATGTATGTGAGGAAAAACCCGATAGTCTTTTATTAAATTTAAGAAGAAAAAAACCGTGTAAAGCTTAAAAGAAGGACATATCTTGTCAAAAGTTTAATATCAAAAGTTTAATATCTTTTTTTTATTCGCTTATATGTGATGAGTAAATTAGAAAATTTTCGCTGGGCGATGTTGCTATCTTTTTTTAAATATTGTATTTATTAACTTGTTTTACTTCATCTACGACCCAGAGCACGCTCTTTTTCCTCCTACCCTATGTGAACTCGTTCTCCATGCTCAGTCGGACTCTGAGCAGTAATTTTATCTCCGATGTACTAAAAAGTATAATAAAACTAGCAAACCCCGCCCGCTTCGCTGGGCACACTAAAATAGAATAGATATGGTTTAGAACAGAAAATATATGGTTTTCATATTATTTATTTCTTTATTCTTTATTCAAGCGCTTTGGCATAAACAATATTTTTTGTTTTTCTATTTGTTTTTGAGTAAATATATAATGCTGTTGGCTTCCCAACACGTAAACAGCCAACGTATAGTTGACCATGGGTGAATACTGGTTCTTCTAAATTCATCCCGCATATTTCTAAAGTTTGCCCTTGTGATTTATTGATAGTTATTGCAAATGCTAAACGAATGGGCAGTTGCAAACGCTTGAATTCAAATTGCAATTCAGGTGGAATCATTGGAATTCTCGGTATTAGAACGTCTTCATTCTTGAATTTACCAATTAAAATAGTTGCTTCGATAACATTATTCATCAATCGTTTGACTACAAGTCTAGTTCCGTTACATAGCAGCTTTGTTCAAATTGATGTCTCTTGGTCGATTTGATCTGGACCGTGCCATTCGTTGCCGATTTGCTTTCATTTTCTTCTTGACGTTCTTCTGATGTCGCGTTATTCCGAGCATTTCTCATGCGCCTATTATTATTTGTCGAGCGACTGATATGAATACGCGATTGTCTTGGCATTTGTACTGTAGTAAACATTATTGTAATTATGGTATTCTGAAATTTTGTGGATTATATTTTTTGTTTTTTTATTTGATTCACTCATGGTGAAACGTAGTTTATCGCATATGAACCGAAAAAATAAATCCACTAAATTTGATGAAAACTTACATTAATTAATTCCAATTTACCACGTGAAAATTCCTAAATGTATAAGAAAAATATAAGCACGTGAGCGATTGTTAATTGAAAAAATAATAAATTTCTTTTTTCTTTTTGACGATTGTTTCTTAGTTATTGATTTGCGTTGATTTGAAATTAAAAAATAATCTTCTTTTTTCATGATCATCAAGTGTTAACAATGTGTGTAAGTTTGGTTTAATTCGGCGCAAAGACACGGCGGGTCCACGTTTTAGCATATATTTCGAGACCCTAGTCATCAATAGGTATGAAAATTACCCCGTATTAAAGCACTTATCGACAGCTTTCATTTGATGCCCATATTGTACATACACAACCAAAGGTTACCCGGGTCCACGTTTTGACCTATATCTCGAGACCCCAGTCACGGAGCGGCATGAAAAATACTCTGTACTAAAGCTTTCGCCAACAGCTTCAATTTGATATCCATATTGTACAAACACATTCTAGGTTCCACGTTTTGGTCTCTATTTCGAGACCCTAGTCACGGAGCGGCATGAAGAATACTCTGAACTAAAGCATTCACCAACAGCTTCCATCTGATATCCATATTGTACAAACACATTCTAGGCTCCACGTTTTGGTCTCTATCTCGAGACCCTAGTCACGGAGCGGCATGAAAAATACTCTGAACTAAAGCATTCACCAACAGCTTCCATCTGATATCCATATTGTACAAACGCATTCTAGGCTCCACGTTTTGGTCTCTATCTCGAGACCCTAGTCACGGAGCGGCATGAAAAATTCTCTGTACTAAAGCATTCACCAACAGCTTCCATTGGATATCCATATTGTACAAACACATTCAAGGCTCCACGTTTTGGTCTCTATCTCGAGACCCTAGTCACGGAGTGGCATGAAAAATACTCTGTACTAAAGCATTCACCAACAGCTTCAATTTGATATCCATATTGTACAAACACATTCTAGGGTCCACGTGTTGGTCTCTATCTCGAGACCCTAGTCACGGATCGGCATGAAAAATACTCTGAACTAAAGCATTCACCAACAGCTTCCATCTGATACCCATATTGTACATACACATCCGAAAGTTACCCGGGTCCACGTTTTGACCTATATCTCGAGCCCTATCCACCAATAGGCATCCAAACTATACGTAAACCATCTTCAATACCTACTTAACAATGTGTGTAAGTTTGGTTTAATTCGGTGCAAAGACACGGCCGGTTAGCGAACACACACAAAAAGTTGACTTTATTTTATATATAAGATATAGTTTAAATATCGTATTTTTCATCAATTTTTGTATTAAAAGCTAAAATAAATAATTAAATACCCACTTTTCATCAGACATTGTACTAGCGTATTTATTGGCAGTGTGAAAATTTTTGCTGCAAATAATGCACGACTTTTGATATAAAAATGACGTTTAAGAACGCGTTGCATTTGCAGTACTGCCATATTTGCATTTTTGAACGCACTACTCTTTCTGAAATGGTATGCTGCACATTATAATGCATTGTTGAACATACCCCACGCATGCATAGAATTAGTGGGAAATCAAATACATAGGATAAACAATAAATAATCAGGAGTTCCCAACAAATGGAGAAACACAACGCAAAAAAACTTCCCAACAAGGGCAAAATTAAAGTCTCACTGCGTACAGAAAGTAATGTATGTAATAATGATATAATGTAATAATACTTGTGTAATTCTCTATTCTCATAGGATATTGTTGGCTATCAGATATACGACTATGCTACTTATGAATATGCAGATGCATATCGTATTGCATAAAAAATGTTTGCTTCATGTTTTTGTATTGAAAATTTGTATAGAATACATACAAATAGATCACTATGACCTACATCTAAAACCGTAAACTTAAAAACTCTGGATAACAAATTTCTAACATGCTTGCGAACTCGTTTTATGTATTGTATATAATTACACTTTATTAAATATGTATAAAAGAAAAAATATATATTTTTTTCACTTTTTGTGATCTCTGTTGAAACAGTATAAATGGACGATGAATGAGAATTTTTAGTTTTTTACTCTAAGATATACGTATGTAAGTAAAACCTAATTTTTATAATCTGTATTTAGAATATAATGGAGGATGGTTCCATTTGTAGAAGTTCACGCAAGTGGGTAAAGTTAGTGATCGCCATTCACTTGGGAGTGGCCAGGGCGATTCTTCTGCATATGGTTCAAGCAGCTCACAACGTCCGGGATTAGCCCACGTATCCTCTGGGTAGCTTGCGAACACCCGTTCTGGAGTGAGCTAACGTGAGAAGGCGAAGCATTCCAGGATAGCTGGTTGTGCGCGGGGTTTGGGACCCGCCAAGAGATGTGATGGACGGGGCAAGGCAAGAAAACCATTGGACCTTGTGACGTCTACTACAGCTGCCATGTAAAGGAGCGCAAATTCGGTGTCGGATTTGTGGTGGGAGAGAGACTTCGCCGCCAAGTACTGTCGTTCACTCCGGTGGGCGAGCGTCTCGCAATAATCCCCATCTCGCTAATTTGCGACTCAGATTATTACCTTGTTGCAGCCAAACTGCGCACACGCCTCTGTGCAGCAAAAAACGTAATTCTATCAGAAAGTTCATCGGCTTACAGAAGGTTTTAAGACCGGGGCGTTTTCCTGTAAGAACAAAGACGGCGAACTGGTGACTGAAACCCAGAGCAATCTTAAATTATGGAGGGAACACTTCTCGAACCTGTTAAACAGTGATAGCTGCGGATGTCACAGAGAATGTGAAGATCCCGATACCCCAATCGACGACGACGGAATTGACGTTCCGCTACCCGACCATGAAGAGGTGAATAGCAATAACGCGACTAAAGAACAACAAAGCCGCAGTCGCCGACGGACTGCCGGCTGAGCTATTCAAACATGGCGGCGAGGAGCTGGTAAAGTGCATGCATCAGCTCCTATGCAAAATATGGTCGGATGAAAGCATGACTGCCGATTGGAATTTAAGTGTGCTCTGCCCAATCCATAAGAAGAGGGATCCTGCAAACTGTGCCAATTACCGCGGGATTAGTCTTCTAAATATCGCCTATAAGGTTCTAGCGAGCGTATTGTGTGAAAGAGCGTATTGGAAAAGACCCATGAAAGGAGAATCGACATACACCATCTTTTCGTCGACTTCATAGTTACATTCGACAGTACGAAAAGGAGTTTCCTGTATGCCGTGATGTCTGAATTTGGTATCCTCACAAAACTAATACGGCTTTGTAAGATGACGTTGATCAACACCAGCAGCGCCGTCAGAATTGGGAAGGACCTCTCCGAGCCATTTGATACCAAACGAGGTTTCAGACAGATTGACTCGCTGTCGTGTGACTTATTTAACCTGATGTTGGAGGGCATCATATGAGCTGCAGAACTAAATCGCTCAGGCACAATATTTTATAAGAGCGTACAATTGCTGGCGTATGCCGATGATATCGACATCATCGGCCTTAACAACCGCGCTGTTAGTTCTGCCTTCTCCAAACTGGATAAAGAGGCAAAGCGAATGGGACTGGTGGTGAACGAGGACAAAACGAAGTACCTCCTGTCATCAAACAAACAGTCGGCACACTCACGTATCGGCACCCACGTCACTGTTGACAGTTATAATTTCGAGGTTGTAAAAGACTTCGTTTATTTAGGAACCAGTATTAACACCGATAACAATGTCAGCCTTGAAATCCAACGTAGAATCTCTCTTGCCAACAAGTGCTACTTTGGATTAAGTAGGCAACTGTGCAGTAAAGTCCTCTCTCGACGAACAAACCTAACACTCTACAAGACTCTCATCATGCCCGTCCTAACGTATGGCGCAGAAGCTTGGACGATGACAACATCCGATGAAGCGACGCTTGGAGTGTTCGAGAGAAAGATTCTGCGTAAGATTTTTGGACCTTTGCACGGTGGCAACAGCGAATATCGCAGGCGTTGGAACGATGAGCTGTATTAGCTTTACGACGACATAGACATAGCGCAGCGAATAAAGATCCAGCGGCTACGTTGGCACATGACCGTCCGAATGGATAGAAACGCTCCGGCTCTGAAAGTATTCGATGCGGTACCAACTGGTGGTAGTAGAGGAAGAGGAAGGCGTTGGGAAGATCAGGTGGAGAAGGACTTGGTGTGTCCAATTGGCGCCGGTTAGCACGAGAAAGAAACGACTGGCGCGCTTTGTTGAACTCGGCCAATATCGCGTAAGTGGTTATCGCGCCAATTAAGAAGAAGAAAGCAGTTTCAACCGGTGTAGTTCTTCTTACTTTCAATCGTTATCACTTACCAGAAAAAATCGACATTTCTTGGTATACAACCAAAGAGAGCCTACTACCCAAATCCTATGAGGTGTGAAAATTGCCAACTTCTCGGTCATACAAAAAAAAAAACGATGTAAACTACCCGTTTGTGATAAATGCGCTCTTCCTCCACATGATTGCACTACTTGCACCCGCACCCTTTGCGTAAATTGTTAAGGCGATCACCCAGCCTCAAGCAAATCTTGTCCCAAATTTACTCAAATGAAGAAAATAATTACTATTCAAACAAATAACAAATGTTCATTTCGCGAAGCATTGAATATACACAAAATGCAAATTCCCTCCACTTTCGACCCTTCATCAATCCCATTCACAAACATACTAAGCAACCAAACAATTCAAAATACCAACAATAAAAATACCAACAATAAAATAACATAAATAGCCAGAGAAACAATAGTAACGAAAACAATATCACACAAACAACAACTCCGAAAACTCTCCCAACTCTCAACATAACATTAAACGATACGTACAAAGAAGCAAAAGAAAATTAAACAAGCCCACTAAACATAAATAACTCAGTAAACGATCAAACAACAACAATAGCAGTCGGTGACTCCTCTACAATAAGCTTTGACTACTCCAGCACGTTCCCAATAATCTCTAACTTTATTTCGCATCTCGACAACTCTGAATAAAATATAAAAATTCTTCAGTGGAATTTAAAAGGCTTATTTAATAATTACCAAGATCTCAATTTACTAATAAATGAATTTTCACCACACATTATTGCACTACAAGAAACTCATCTCCCCACAAGCAAAAAAGCCTATACTCCCCACAAATATGTAGGATATTTCCACAACTTATGCCAAAATAACACCAGCAAACAAGGCATTGCTCTGTTTATAAATAAAACGTATAACCACAGACTTATTTCAGTAGTTTCAAACATCGCTGTATTAGCTGTTGAACTTGACATAGGTTTCAAAATTTCTGTGCTACATTCCTCCAAATCAAACTTTTACTAGCAAAGAAATTATGAATTTTACTAACAAAGAAATTATGAATTTTACTAGCAAAGAAATTATGGCTCCCAAACTCTCCTCTCTCACATTAGACGATCTTCACAATAGCCACCACTTTCCAATAGTAACCACATTGTCTACAAGGTAGGTGTACGCTGTAAAACCATAATCGAAATTTATTACTGATAAGGAAGACTGGCCAAAGTTTTGTTCATTAGCTAGTTACCTACCTAAATCAAAACCAAGAGTCAGCAATATAAATTCAGAAGCAGCCGCATTAAAGAAAATTATACGATTCGCAGCTCATATAGCTGTACCTCAAACATACACAAGAAAATTTGTTACTAAACTTCCCTCCTGGACTAACTTGCTATCAGTATTAAGAAATACGAAACAATCTCTCTGAGCCTTATACAAACGCAATAGAAGCATTGAAAATTTAATAAACTATAAAAAAGCCAATGCCAAGTTTAGAAAAGAGCTAAAATCGGCAAAAGCAGAGTCGTTTCAGAAATTCACTGCTGAAATAAAACCCGAAAAGCGAAAATTATTCCTATTCCTAAACATAATAAATCCAATACTTGTATTTCAAATTTTAGACCTATATCACTGGTACTTTGCGCATCGAAAGTGCGAAAAAAAAATCATCTCCAACAGAATCATATGGTATGCAAAGCAAAGAGAATTGATAAGCCCCCATCAGTTTGCATTTCAAAAGAGTCTCGGAGTTACTGACCCACTTCTGTATTTCGAATATTGTGCAACACAAACACTGCCCGAAAAGAACCATTTGTCTGCATTAAGCTTAGACTTCGAGAAAGCCTTCGACAGAATTGGTGCCCACATCATCCTACGGGAACTAAAAAGATGGAAATAAAACCTATAATTTTGTGAAAGCCTTTCTTTTGAATCGCAAATTTGCCATTTCTATAAACAATTACACTTCCAATACCCATCCCGTGCATAATGGCATACCACAAGGCTCACCACTTTCTACAACACTGTTTATTATAGCATTCAATATCCTCCACAGTTTATTATATTAATCAATATCCTCCTCCTACAGCTTTAATATCCTCGAACCCAAATGTAGATCACCTGATTTATGCTGACGATGTCGTGATATTTTCTGCAGTCAAGGATCATTGCCAAGTTAAAACCACCTTCGCAAATATCTTAAACGACATCTATGTATGGTTAAAAACGTCCGGAACTTATATCTCCGCAGAAAAAAGTTCAACTTTTCACGTACCTCATACTAACTCGCTTAGAATACTTGATCTAATTTTTGATAGAAAACTCACTTGTAAGGACCACTGTAAATATGGTACATTAGAATAAGTTTAATATCCAACCTTAACATTGTCAGGTACATTACATCTAAACACAGTTATATTCATATGTCGACGCTTGTAAATATAACAAAGGCACTGATGTTATTAAAGATTGACTGAATGGACTGGCGATCTATGGACTGATCCAAACTCCTTATCATACAGCAGTTAGAAGAAGCATTCGAGCCTTCCCCACTTCAGCTCTAAAGGTGGTGTTAAACGAAGCAGGCGTGTGCCCAGCATTCAAGACAGAATGTAACGCAATACTATGTTGCTTATACCAACGATTCTCCATGTTTGCCTTAATCAACTCAGCAAGACAAAAGCAAAATTTGACAAGAAAACCGTTTGTGATCATGCAATGCTTACCAGACTTCATCAACCATCACTCTTACCCTCAGTGGCAGAGCCTTAAGGCTTCATTCATATGCAATATGTTCAAATACAAAAAATAACACTAACAATAACGAAATCAGATACCCACACCACGTTTGCAGTCACAAGCGACGAGAATACCACCATAAAAGTTGGCGCTTTGCCACAGTACTGCTCTATATACACAGCAGAGGCAGCGGCACTGGATGAAGCAGTTTCCGTCGTCTCGCGATCAGATAAAAAAAGTATAATTTCCACAGACAGCAAAGCGGCAATAGAGGCTCTCCTCAACCCGAGGAATAATTCAGTCCTCATAGGCAATATTCGCGATATCCTATATCGCTGCAAAAGCACAATAAAAATTATGTGGGTTTCGGGTCACGCTGGTATCCGAGGCAATCACCTAGCAGACGAGCGGGCTAAAGAAGCAGCCTGAGAACCACTGGAACTGTTTACGTATATTACAACGAAAGATATCCGTAAGCATGTGGCAAAATATTTCGCTACTAAACATAATACAGAGTGGAGAAACTACCAACACCATTACAAAAAACATAACCCTATTGGTCTGAAGCCTAACTACTCACCAAATTGTTTATTCAGAGATTTAAAAACGTTTACTTGCCTTAGGATAGGCCACACTTTAAAAACACATTGCCACCTTTTAAATGGTTCCGACAGTCCGAACTGCTCACAGTGTAACTCTAGCTCCCTAACCGTCATTCACATCCTAGATGAATGTCCTGGCTTGGACCAATTCAGAAAAATTTTATTCGGAAATCTTCAACCATCCAACCTTCTTAAAGCTACCACCTATGAGAACATCAGTGCCATTAACAAATTTCTTAAGCTATGTAATATTAAAGACATTTAGATAGATTTCCATAGACATAAGGTATGCATTATAATATCAGTTTGTAAACCAATTCTGTATATAATGTAAGCCAAAGGCCTTAGCAGTCAGTGCTTATTGGTGCTTTATGTTTTTCTTCTGTTATTGGTATAATGGTTGTGTATAATCAAAGGAAATCAATATTTTAGGTCTTCCTCTTTTAGGTGAGAGGTCTAATACTTTGAATTCGGAATTGTCATCCAAGGAAGATTTATAAAACATCTTATTTGGAGTAGTTTTAAGAAATCTGACCCTTTGTATTTTTAGCCAAGAACCAGCTTCTGCATTTGTGTTTTTCTTTCTATTATTCGTTGATTATTTTAGTTGTTTTGACGAAATGATATCTCTCTGAGCCATTTGTACAACTAAAAATGGGTTTTGCTTTTTACATACTTCTATTAAATTATAATAATGCTCAGGTATGTATAAATAATTCGATTTTTGGAGTTTACTCCTTAAGAAACGATATATAAGGCCCATGGTATGAAAAAATATGGGTAGTAAAATCGTGTGAATCACCGGAAGTGTACGCTAACGGAAGTGACGCGTTGCCCTTTTCTCTTTTGGTTTGTGTTTTTGATGGTTTATTTAGTTGGTAAGTGTTTATTTTAAATTTTTCCAACGAAGACATAAACCACCACTTTGAATATTTGAATATTATCTGCGCAGCGCAATAGTGCAACAACAAACCATATAGCAGCTACTCAGTGTTTTTGCTGCTACATTTGACATCAAACTGTGGCTCATCATCATAAATGTGTGGCTTACAAAGTATATTCACTAATTTTGCTAATAGCAAAATTGCATAGCTGGAGACATAAAACGCCTCTGTTAGCTATCCTACATGAAAGTAAATTTTGGTAACTGTGCATGTTAACTATTAATTGCGCAGTTACCATGCAAAGCAAATTAAACTTTAGAACAACCATTTTTCATACGCCGCCGGCCAAGGCATCCACACCAGAGCAGCAATAGAAACTTGATTAAGAATTTGCGCTAGCTAAGCTACGAACCATTTCTGGTTCCATTTTGCAAAGACTCTACTACAGTGCACATCAAACAGTGGACGAGTAGGTAGCAGCACAACGTACCGGAAATTTCACCCAATGCACGTTTTAAATGAGTTTCTGGAGAGAATGTTAATTAACATGCAAGAGAATTCTGCATTCTGCTGCATATAATTAACATTATCTGCTGCTACAAACCTTTCAAATCTCAATTTTACTAAAAATAGTTAACAGTAACATTTGCGCCTTCTCATCTCATTAAGGGGGAACACCACTGTGATTTTTATTTATATATTTAAATTTATTTTTTTCCAGTAATATAGAAAAGGTCTTCATTTACTCCTTTTGCATATTAAATATATTTTTAAATATCACGGTAATCGTTCTTAAAGAGTAAACTCCAGTCGCGTGTCGGAGCTGACACACACACCTCTTTTTTTTTTTTTTTTGATACTTATACCAATTAATAATTAACATGCACAGTTACCAAAATTTACTTTTATGTAGGATAGATAGAAAAATAAATGATTGGCGCGTACACTTCTGTTAGGTGTTTGGCCGAGCTCCTCCTCCTATTTGTGGTGTGCGTCTTGATGTTGTTCCACAAATGGAAGGACCTACAGTTTCAAGCCGACTCCGAACGGCAGATATTTTTGTGAGAAGCTTTTTCATGGCAGAAATACACTCGGAGGTTTGCCATTGCCTGCCAAGGGGCGACTGCTATTAGAAAAATGTTTTTATTAATTTTGCTTTCACCGAGATTCGAACCAACGACCTCTCTGTGAATTCCGATTGGTAATCACGCACCAACCCATTCGGCTACGGCGGCCGCCGCCAGCACTCGTATTAGTCAGTGGAAAATATTTCGTGGCGCATGACGGTTTATTTTTTCGTAATCACATTATTATTTTAGTTCAGTGTTTTATTAGTGTTTTGTTTAAATAAACACATGGACCATATCTTTAGAAGTGATAAATATAAAGAAACGAAAACTTTACGAAATTTCGTGTTTGTTTTGTGATGAAATGGGTAATTTAGTTACGAATCCAAAACCACAATCATTTATATATATTCAGAGAGCAGCAGATCGGAGAAAAGATGACATTAGCGAGTGAATTAAAAATAATGCAGACTTTACTGAATACAAATGTACTTGGCATAGAACTTGTATGGCAAGTTATATTAGCGAAGAGAAGATAAGACGTCGAGAATTGGCACTACAAAAGCAGGAGAATGTTTCTATTTCTACCTACTCTGCAGAAGCTAGTGTGTCAGGTACTCAAGGCACTCGAAGGTCATCAAGAAAAAATTTAAAATTTAATAAAGATCCAAAATGTTTAATCTGTGGTAAACCAACAAGATATAAAAACAAAACACTTTATTTGTGCTCCGAAATGTCAGCAGCGGAACAAATCTTAAATACTGCCCGAAAAAGACAAGATGATGTTTTTAGACAAATTGTCACTTGCGAACATCCAGCCGATTTATTTGGAATGGAAGTAAAGTATCATAAACACTGTTATCGTGATTATCTACGACTACCAAGAAACTCAGCAACTCCAGCAGGTAGACCTCCAAATAAAATACCACATGACATTCTTATAGAGGCATTTGAGAAGCTGATTAATGAAATAAAACATAAATTAACAACTCACTCTTTTGAAGTGTCATCATTAGCTAAGCGACTAGCTGAACTCACTGACATAGAAGATGCAGTTATAGAAAATCGTGATATTAAATCACTACTAGGTTAGGTTAGGTTTAAGCGGTTGTCTTGTGAGACACACTCAGGCTCATAACCCATTGTGATGCCGCGTGGGGGAGCTTTCCCTATTTCTCCTAAAACCATTGTGCGCTTTTCAAAAATTTTAGAAGATCTCCTATTTCTGTGGAACTGAGATCTTCCAATTCGTTAAAAAATTGTTTGCCTAGAATAGCAAATCTCCGTCTGGATAGAGCAGGACAATGGCACAGAAGGTGTAAGATTGTCTCTTCCTCCTCCTCATCAAGACAACTTCTACAGAAGTCGTGTGCGTGCACACCCATCCTTTGGGCGTGCCTACCTATTAGGCAATGTCCCGTTATGACTGAAATCAGTGTGCTAAGATTGTGTTTATTTTGGCTTAGCAAAGATTCTGTGCGTTTAGCACTAAGAGTCGGCCACAGTTGATGGGCGATTTTGCAGGTGGCTTCATTGCGCCATCTTTCGTTTGCTTTCCTTACGATTTCTTCAAGGATAAGTAGCTTACATATTTGTAAGGGAATGCCTATGTCATTGTCTATGCACTCATCGGTCAACTTGGTGCCGAGTCTCGCTAGTTCATCGGCTCTACAGTTACCCTCAATGTCGCGATGGCCAGGACCCCATATTATCCTTATGCGAAATGACTCAGCCATCTCGTTAAGGGATGTGCGGCATTTCATGGCTACCTTGGAGGTTGTCGACTGTTTTGTGAGGGATTTTATCGCCGCCTGGCTGTCAGTGAAAATGTAGATGTCATTTCCGGATATCGCATCACACTGTACCAGTGTCGCGGCTTTCGTTATTGCCATCAGTTCGGTCTGAAAGACACTACAGTAGTCGGGGAGCCGAAAACTGAAGGAGATCCTCAGATGCACCTCCGCCCACCCTTCCCTCGAGCTTTGAGCCATCTGTGTATACATGGATAGACTCGGCCTGTCTTACATCGTCCCACTCTTCCCATGAGGGTAGGAGGGTCGTGAACGATGTAATGACAAGTGTGGGCGGGAGTGCATAGTCCATCAATCCGGGAATCTCCGAAGTGCTAGCCAGGATTTTGCTGTGACCGTAGCTCTTATTTGACCACTTGCTTAGAGTGTTCAGCCTTATTGCCGTGCTGCGCGCGATATATTCTACTGGCAGGAAGTTTAATGTCGCATATAATGCTTTCGATGGTGTGGTTGACATCGCGCCAGTTATGAGAACATATACTAGTCTCTGAACCTTGTCAAGTTTTTTGATGTTCACCCCCTTCTCAAGGGCATTCCACCATATTACAATGCCATAGTAGACAATAGGCCTAACCACTGCTGTGTACAGCCAGTGTACCATTTTGGGTTCCAATCCCCATCTCTTTACAATTAGCCTTCCGCAGGAGTACAACGCCATCATAGATTTGCGTACTCTATCTGCGACTGTGAGCCCCCAATTTAGCTTACTATCCAGTATAAGTCCTAGATATTTCGCCTTTTCTGTTACTCTAAGTGGTTTCCCTCCTAGGAATATGTGCTTAAGAGCAGGTGTTTTATGTTTTCTGCTAAATAGTATCAGATCCGTTTATTCCGGATTTACTTCAAGTCCTCGACTTTTGCACCAGAGTGATAGTCTATTGAGGGATCTTTGTTGAAGATCGCATAAAGTTGGAAGGTGCTTCCCCGAGATTGCTACAACAATATCATCGGCATATGAGATTATTTTCCCTCCCATTTTTTCAAGTTCTTGAAAAAGATTATTGACAGTTAAATTCCACAGAAGTGGAGAGATTATCCCACCTTGGGGTGTGCCCCTGATCGGGAATTTCTTGGTGGATGTGTCACCCAAATTTGCGATTATTGTTCGCCCAGTTAGCATTCGTTCTATAAACGAGACTAGTGCCCTGTTTACACCCATTTCCGTTAGCGAAGTTGTAATAGCCTCCGGACAAATATTATTGAAGGCACCTTCGATGTCTAGAAAGGCAGCGAGGGTGTATTCCTTATAGTGAAGTGATTTCTCAACCGTGTCAACTAGCGCGTGGAGCGCTGTTTCCACTGATTTGCCTTTGCTGTATGCGTGTTGGGACGGTGATAGCTTATTGCCAATTTCTCCTTTGATATGCATATCTAGTAAACGCTCTAGGGATTTTAACAGAAAGGATGATAGGCTAATCGGCCTGAAGTCCTTCGGTTTCGTGTGTGTGGTTTTCCCTCCCTTGGGAATGCATATCACTTTTACTTCCGCCCATTTTTTGGGGATGTAATTGAGTTGTATCGCCGCCTTGGAGATTAAGGCGAGTATAGGTGCGATCATATCTCTTGTATGCTGCAGATCAGCGGGGATGATTCCGTCTGGACCTGGCGATTTGTAAGGTCTGAAACTGCCAATGGCAAAGTTTATGTTATCCTCCGTTATGAAATCTGTTGGGGGATTTCCGTTGTGAACTATAGTTTGAGTTCTACTGTCTTTGTTGCAGAGACAACCTGGAAAGTGTGTCTGCATTAGTAATTCTAGTGTTTCTGCACTGCTGTTGTCGTTCTCTTTTATGAGGTAGCTAGGGTTGCTTGGGCTCGTTGATAGGACTTTCCGGAGCCTACTAGTCTCCGAAACACTTTCTATCTTTTGACAGAAATCTCTCCAAGACGCTGTTTTTGCTGCCCTTATGGCATACTTAAATATATGTTGGCATTCTTTGTATCTATCCCACGAGTTAGTTCTCTTCGCTTCGTTATACATAGTTCTACACTCCTTTCTTGTTCTCTGAGGACATGCTGCTTTCGCAGCTTGTTGAAATGCTGAGGTTATCTCGTCAACCGCTGTGTCGAGCTGTAGCTCGGAGTCAATTTGGTATGTTGCGCCAGGGAGTTTGCTGGCCAGTGCGGTTTCAAACACGCCCCAGTTTTTGCGTCTGCGGTTTATGACCGGCTTGCACTTCTTAGTTGGTAATGAAATATTGTACATTAGGTACTTATTATCTGAGAAGGAGTTGTCTTTAGACACTCTCCATTCTTGTAAGATTGATGTCTAGAACTTCCCTTCTTGTAGTAGTTACAAAGGTATTGCCTATATTGCTAATATAAAGATTGTTGCACATAATGAATTCAAAAATGTACTCACCGCATGCATTTGTGTCTGAGCTGCCCCAGACATGATGATTTGCATTTGCACCTGCTCCCAGTATGAATGGGGTACCGCATCTCGATGCTTGCTCAGTTGCACTTCTTATGAGTGGTGATGGAGGTGGTTGCTCCGCGTCATGTGCTATATATGAGGAGGCAAGCCATATCGTCCTTCCGCAGGACTCCACCGATATGATGACATTATCCTCATCGCTAAATTGTATTAGTAAATATACAGTAATACATTTATTTGCTAGTACACACGACCTGGGTTTACCTTTGTCAGTGACATAGATCAATTTGTATTCTTTATTGTTCAAACTGCAAACCTGATCTTTTACGACCCATGGTTCTTGGATGAGCACTATATCCTCTTCTCTTTCTGCGAGACGGAGGATGAGTGCGGCCGAGGCCGCCTTACTGTGGTGAAGATTGATTTGTACAACACTCACCATCGCTTGTATGCGTTATTGAAGGGCAGCCAACCACGGTTTGGTCGGCGTTCTCTTCATCGGATGTAGGGGGGAGAGACTCCTCATCCTCCATAGCGGAGGGATCAGAGTACTCCACCATATCCTCTAAGGTAAGGTAACCTCGTTGTCTGTGACAACTTCGTTCGCCTCTGCAGATGTGGTCGTATTTTCTGTGGAGGTGTTCTTACTAGCTACATCCTGTCTGTAGACATGGAGAGTTAGTGATTGGAAGCCATAGTTTATCTTCCATTTGCTTTTGGCGAGTGGGTCTAGTGATTCCTCGTTTAGGATTATCACTGCTAGTCTTCTCTTGCCGTCCACTTCGCCAATCTTTGCTACCTTCCAGTCGCTGGTAGGTAGTTCAGGGTTGCCTAGTTTAATCAGTTCCAGTACTTCCTCTGTGTCAGTATGGAAGTCTGGTATCCTGGCTCTCGATCTTGTCCGGTTGGGAATGTCTTCTCGAGGGACGACATCAAGGCGAGCCCCCGGCCAAGGTTCCCCTATGCGATTAATCGCCAGGGTGAAAAGGTCCACGGATCGCTGATCAGCGCACCTAATTAGTTTGACGCGGGATTGAAACCATCCCGCATCCGAGCAGCTGGGTGAAGGTCCTGGATTCTCTTTCAGGATGTCCCTGTACACCTTCCAAAGACTCCTGTTTATCAGGTCCCAGTTTTCTTGAGAGATCGCACCATCATGGGAACTGCGATCAATCACCGCCCGTATGTAGCTTTCTTTCGCTATATCCGCGAAGGACTTCTTTGCCGTAACATTTATCGTCTGAGTGGCGAGCATCTTAATTCTTTTGGCTACAGCCGATGCTCCTTCACTCGATCGTTTGCGTTTGCCTTGCGCAGAGTCTATTTTGGCCTTCTCCCGGTGTTCGGTGATGAAAGCTTCAGCCCACGCCTTGGAGTCTGACTGTTCCTCAGTCAGGTCCTCTAGTCTGATGTCCTTCAGTCTCTCCAGGATTCTGAAGGCGGATCGCCTGGTACGATAGTACCTTTCTGAGGCACTTATTTGCTTCCGGGGGTGGGTACTACCCGGGTCAGTGATAGTGTCAGAAGGGCAGGCACCAGGAGCCATTGGCTGAGCCATGTGGTCCGGTGTTGCCGACGTTGCTGTGGGTTTTTCTCCTCCCGGAGCTCCCGTGTCACCTGGAGTGACAGGGACAGCAAGATCCCCTTGTCTTTTGACAGGGCAGATTTTGCTTCCCAAGAGTTGTGTTGCGAGGCGGGGTCTACTACTGGCACCAGACGTGGATGGAGTGTTGTCCCCAACTTGTCTTATGACAGGGTTGGGGTTGTTGGTATGGAGGCCAGCAAGAGACCTCGCTGCCGTGGAGGCAGTCCCTGAAGGGACGGAGCGGGAACTGGGCCCTGGCTTAGCCAAAGGCTTCACTCCGCTTGTGTGAGTGGTCTTTTTTGTGGAAAGGCCTGACCTTCCCCAGGGATTAGGTTTTGGTTTTGTTATGCCTTGGTTTTCCGAGGCTAGGTGTTTTTTGTTCATTTACATATTTCATAATCGTCCGCGCTGCTCGCCGTGGCAAGCGTGGCGGACTAAGTTGTTTTAGGGGGGAAAGTGGAAACGTCGACCATGGCAGTCCCCTCTACCATGGCAAGGTCATTCTACCTCCTGAGGTGACCCAGTTTCAGGAGGGCGCCGTTAGAATACAGCCGGATACCCCTGGCTGCAAACCATCTATTGGGCACGGTGACGCGTAACACCCTGGATTAGGGGGGGGGGGGGGGCAGGGGAAGGAAATGATAGGATACCAGGCTAAGGAGTGACAATGAGATCGTCGGTACGGTAATCTCCGCATGGTGATTGAAGGGCCACCGCCACCGTTTAACGGATGGGTGGCTAGCCACTACCCATAGGGAGCTTCCCTCTTAGTTTGTGGTGGTTTACCCTCCATGAATATGGGAGTTAAACCAACACCTAAGCCTCATCCCCGCGGAAAGGAGACCAACATGATGAGGAAATCACTACTAATAGATAAGTATGGTGAAAATGTTTTATTTTCATATCCAAATGATCGATCGAAATCATCATTAGTGTTAATGGGCAACATACCACTGGATGAAGTCATTGAACATATTCGTACCATAACTTCAACCAACTCCATTGTTCAAGTGGCAAAACAACTTCGTAAAGAAGTATTAAGTACTGAAGTAATACCAAATGGGTTTTTATGTGATGAAATTTTAATTGAACAATTTTTAAAGAAAACTCATTTACCGAATAAATGGCAAATTTTTATGCAGTGCTAAAAAAAAAAAAAAAAAAAAAAATTAAGTGAAAATTACAATCGACGAGCGTTATCAGTGTTTCATGATATATACTTCCCGATTACTGAGAAACCGACTCCAAAGCATATTGCTTTAGCTCAATCTATTCATCATTTGACTCGATCGAAAAATATAATCAATGAGCAAAGCATTAAAAAACTTCGATAAAGAAGTTCTAACGTCAATTGGTTGCGATTCGACTAGCAGATTGGGCTAAAAAAAAAATTGTTTAAAAGCTGCATTGTTGGATTTTGTGCAAAATGGTCTAAGGCATTTAAGAAATCCATACCTAACAGTCGAACAGTTAACGGAATTTGAAACCATTTGCATCTATCTTTTCTCAAAAAAAAAAAACATTAACTGCTGATGAACTTCGCTATAAATTAATTTGTCAAAATATCGGCTACGGGTTAAATTTATTAAAAGTAATTTGCACATCAGATGCTCTACATTTACATTTGTTAAGAGCTTCAGCACAAACATATATATGGATAAATTCTGACCAAACAGTACTACAGCCTATTGATTACACCTTATTAGGCTATGAAAAAAAGATGGTAAATTGTATCCACGACAATTGACGAAGCGACCATTACCGGAATTGTTAATTCAACTCTGCAAATGTACATCTAATTGTCAAACAAAGGCTTGTTCTTGCAAAAGGTTACAACTAAATTGTATTTTGTTGTGCACATGTATTAATAATAACTGCCAAAATAAAAAAGACTAATTATTTGTATTTTTTTGTATGACTTATGTTAAAATGTTCTTTTTCCTATTAAATCATTTTTTATCCAAAATATGTGTTTTATTTTTTACTTTTTTTTATTGACTAAGTAAAATTATCTTTAATCATAAGAAATAATTGAATTTTATCACTAAAACAATCATTGAAATGGTTTCAAAGCACTTGTTCAGTCCATTTACTTGAATACTAAGGGGGTGGGGTACAAAACAATGGACCATCAAATCTCCCGGCAACATCCAGAATCATAATCTGCAAGCTTTTCTGAGTTCAAAACTATGTATATAATAGAATGCGGTCCTCACATTTTGCACACTCAACTCCATACAGCCCCCGCTCTAAACAGGAACTTCTGAATGCCGTACATTTAGATGAAACTTAAAACTATGATACATTTCCTTATATATCCTTCGTAATTTCTGGGTCGTACTTATTTTATTGATTGTTTTCGAACCAAACCATACAGAAACAAATTCTGTTTTTCGAAATTCGCTCATTTCAAAAAAGAATCAAAATTAGCTTTGCTGTCTTCATATCCGATTCCATTTATACATTTTTTGGAACAAAGGCAATCTTCATTTTCGAAAAGTTTCCCACTCACATGCTTAGACTCTTTTGTTTCATATTCCTCTCCACTATTTCACTTCAATTTTCTTATATTTTGTGCATAATTACGTTGATTTCGTGTCCACTTTTTTGATTTCATGTTGCTTTCTTCCATTTGTAAGGGTTCCGAATTCACTTTTAAAGTATGAACTGATTCATCTGAAGACGATATTAGTCTTATTTGTTTCCATTTCTTGGGAGAATTACTTATGCTTCTTCGCCATATAATGTCTACAATTAACTATAAATAGTACGTTTTTACATTAAAATGATTACTTGATCATACTTGAACCGTTATCTGAAGTCATGGAAAAATTACTAATTATTTTGCCAAACTTTGTGAACAGACTGACTTATACCGCTATACCGCTATACCGCTTCATGGCTTACTGCTAATCTCTTCAGATTATGTTATTTTATTAGGATTTGATATGAAATAGCTGGTAAACTAGATTTTTAAAATTTTTGACTTATACCATTTTCAAAATCAAGTGCTCATTTAATTAAACAAGCATCTTCAAGTTCACTTAAAAGAAAAACCGAACAGATATTTCAGAATAAAAGAAAAACTATTACCGTCAAAAGTTTTGACGAAGGCACACTAATTATTTTTTTGAAAAACCACTTTGACCTTGAAAACATTAACGCGGTAGTTATAGAAAATGAAGCAATTAAATACTTCAGTTCCAATAACAAATTTAGAATTTACAGAAGGAAGATAATTTTACAAGATGTTTCCGATGAGAAAGAACTTTCTGAAATGATAGAAAAAGAACGCAAGAAAAATAACCATAGAGGTTTAAATGAAAATTTTGCTGAACTTAAAACAAAAATGTATCATCCCAAATTGAAGAAACGCATAACATAATTTATAAATAATTACGATACATGTAATAAAGGAAAATACGAACGCCGACCAATAAAGCAAAAATTTTAAATAACAGAAACCCCACAAAATCCTAGAGAAACAATACACGCGGATATATACTACAGTTTGGAAAAGAAATTATTTCTAACATTCATCGACCAATTCTCTAAGTACGCTCAAGCAATAAGTATAAAAAATAGATCATTGATAGAATTCAAAACTGCATTAGCCCAATATTTATCGTCTGTTGGAAGCATCAAAAATCTTGTAGTTGATAACGAATTAGGTTTTAAACCCTTAGCACTTTTAGAAAATTTACGAGAACAGGAAATCGAAATCCACTTTACATCAAATAATAACATACATCCAATGCAGATGTAGAAAGGTTTCATAACACTTTAAACGAACGTGTCAGAATCCTTAAACATGACTCTTAAAAATATATAAAAACCGTTGAAGAAAGAATTATTAGATGTGTTAAATATTAGAATGATAGAATACATTCCATTATCAAGAGAAAACCGATAGATTTCATAAATGGACCGATAAATAGAGAAGAATATCTCAGTATTAGAAAAAGAATGATTAAGATAAAAGAAAATATAACAGAGACCCAAGTAGATAATGAATAACAGTTACCCAAGTAGATAATGAATTAGGTAATTCAATATGGTAATTCATGTGACGACTACCAAAGGCCTTAAATATTAGAAATCCCACATCAAAAGAAAGAAAAACTTCCAAACTATAATTCCAATGAAACAACTTAAGCTTTATTTGAAATGTTTAGATGATTTCCTCGTTGTTACTATTAACATCCATATTTACTACCATAACGGCACAAACGTTAGAAATGAAGGACTTATCAGACAATCACGTATATATTCCTATCAAACTTAAGGACGTTCAAATTATTGGTAACTAAGCAACAATTGTACATATTATTAATACAACTCAGTACATAGAAACTAAAAAATTTTTTAGAAGAAAATATACATAGGTTAACAAATACTTATACCAACGTCACACCCCTGATAAATCTTATAGAGAAAAGCATGGAACTACATATGCAAAACAAAAATCGGAAACCTAATACGAAAATTTAGACAAAAACGGGGAATAATAAATGTAATAGGTCCTTTGTCTTAAATATGTACATTGCCGGAACTATAGACAGTGACGATGAGGCAAAAATATTCATATTCATAAAATTCAAATGCTAGAAAAAAGCAACAGTGAAACGATGATAGCAATAGACGAACTGACTTTTCTAAGCACTTCTATATCAACAAAAATATCTAACATAGCAGATCACATAAACATACAACAAAAAACTATTCAGAGGTACTTACCTAAACAAATTCTAGACGGAGATCGCATATAGAATTCTTAACTTAGAAGACAAGATTATATTTTTAGAATATATTTTCCAAATCAATAATGATATAAATTGATTAATGGACCATATAATCGAAATCAGACATGTAATTTTTTAATACCAGGAGTAGTACCATCAGACCTTCTGACGAAAGAAGAATTCAGCGATATAAATATCCTTATCATACAGAGCAGATTTAGTAATTCTAAGACTAAAAATTCCAACATTTTTAAATGAAACATTTGAAGAAATCATTTTCGAGTCACTCCCTGACAGGCAAAATAAATCACTTATACTAAAAGAATATACCATGAAAATAAGGTGTACAAAGCAAACACTATAGAATAATTACAATAAGTTCATAGAGTTAAATGATGAATGCCTTACGAATATAGCGAAAACTTAGAACCAAAATGTACAATGGACATAAGAACAAATCAAGAAGAAAAAGAAATTTATCCCGGACTGCCTATTTTTAAGAACTACAAAGACAAAATTACTACCTACTGTAAACATTTATACAAGCTTGAAAATATAAAAACTTATTTGTTAAAATTTGAAAATTGTGCTGTAAAAACCAAAGCAAAAACATATGAAAATTACAAAATAAACATATATGAAATATACGTTTTAGAAAAATTTGTTCTGAAAATCAATGAAAACAATGTTACATACTCCGATTTAAGTATTAAAAATGTAGATATTAATGAAACATTAAATTTTGTTAATCATAAACTTTCCAAAACCACTTTAATAAATACAAACATCAACATAAGTTTTACAATAATATTGTTTTCTATTCTGATTATAATTTATATTAAAACAAAAAACAGTACTTATATAATTTCCTCGTAGGAGCCTCGCTCTAGCAAGGGGGGAATTACAGTAACCCCTTTTCTGCAGTTGCATTTTTAAAATTCATTTAACAAAATTCCAGGATCGACTTGACTTCAAAAATATTAATTTTATTTAGATCAATAAACTGTTAAAATCGCAAATAGGACGCATTTGTAAACAATTCTTGGAAATGAATTTTAAGTTACTTTGTCGATAATTCTTTAGAACTGATTTTTAATTATTTTATTTGACATTTTCATTTGTAAACAATTCTTGGAAATTATTTTTAAGTTATTTTTGTCAATAACTCTTTAGAATTGATTTTTAATTTTATTTTTATTTGAAATTTTGTTGTAATTACCAAGAAAGTATTTATTTTGTATTTAAATTGAAGAAATTGAAAAAGTTAAGTTAGTCATACTCTTTGATTCAAAAGTGAGAAATAAAAAAATTAGTTTTGTTTAAAAACCTCGTAATTTATTCCAATTTATTGGCAACCGTGTTTGCCGTGATGTCTCTAATGGGTACTGCTTCGGGCCATTTTGTGAATCGTTCGACCATAGTCATGCCCCTGAGATTCCGGCAAGGGTTCGACGAGGTCGAATTTTTCGTCTGAACTAGGGAATCCAGCAAATGTCGGATGTACGTGGCGACCTACTTTGGAACGCTGGCATGGAACACGAGCCCACTGAGTTACGCCCTTACCATTGAGCTATGATTTTGACTGTTACCCTACCGCTGGGGTGTGCGAGGTTGTGTGGTGCTTCAAAGACATGTGGGCACAGCGATGCTGGCACAAATGATTTGATGTTGTTGGTTGAGACGTCACAGAACACAGTCGGACCATTAGGACCAAAAATCAATGTTTGGGGTTTAACCGATGTTTCATTGTGAGAAAATTAGTCTCCACACGAGAAAATATGTCTGCTACATTATTATCTTAACCAGAAATGTTGGTGGTGAATTGGCTTATGAATCTCAGCTGTCTGATTTGGCGTGGGAATGCTTTGTCTGATTGCTGTCGGAAGGCGAAAATGAGAGGCACAGAGAGACACAGTGGTGAAATTCTTTTTACGTGCTGTAGTTAATTCTCGCGGATTATAACTTCTTAGAGAAAAATCCTAGCGGTTGCAAACGTTAATTTTATTTTGTTCTAACACCGCGGTGCACCGTCCCTAAAGCGACCCATCTACGCAAGTGATACGAAGATCGGCGGATGGTGAAGGGCGTGCCAGTAAAATTTCGAGTTGTTCCTTGATGGACCCGAACGCTTTATCCGCTTCTTATGTCCATAGTACTGGCCTCTGATCATTCTTCTTTGAGTATTTTAAAATTTCGGCACCTGATCCGTAGCGGCATTTTTAATGTGACTTTTCTTATCTCAATTATCGTTTTAGTCTTGGAAAAGTCACGTAGTGCCTGGACTCGGCCAGGAAGTGGTGCTGACCCAAGTGCTGTTACTCGATAAGCAAAAAAATCGACTTCAGCTGCTCACAAAACCCACTTCTTCGTATTAATGCAAAAGTCGCATTTGCCGAGCCGCTGAAACCCTATTCGGAGAGAATATGACTTTACCTGCTAAATATGTGGAATAGTCATTGAGGCGCTATCGGGTGCCGGCCCGGAATGGTTTTTTCGTTAAGCCTACGGTATTCCCCGCATGGTCTCCAATCCCAACTCGACCATTAGTAAAAATTCTTTCTTGGTCACTTTGAGGCGCTCCGGGCATAAATAATGGACGCGTTGTACGCACGGTGGCCCAGAGGTTAGTATTAAGTGTTTGACGGAATGCCTTGATGACGGGAGGTTGGAATGTTTACCCAGCAATTCCGGAAAAGTCTTGAGGATAGTTGTGAATTTGTTGATTTGAACAAGTGCTGTGATGGCTGCGACCGGAGCAGTAGCGTACAATCCTATGCTGTGCAAGTATGAGTTGGGGTCTTTGGGGGGTTAAGTGACCACGCTTGAGATTCACTATTAGCTCGAAAGCGTGGATGAAATCTGCACCTTTGATTGGATAAGGCACTTTAGCGATGCGTAAAATCCAACGGATCGGTCGCTGTAGGCCAATGTTGAGCACGACGACCTTTTCACCATACGTTTCTAATTTTCTGCCGTTTGTAGCTTGAAGTCAAAACTGTGCTGTGAGATACGTTGAGGTGTTTCGGTCTTCGCCCAATGTTGGTTTATTTAAGCTACTGTGTTAGCTACTCGAGCTGCTTAGCTAGCTCGTTCAGTTGTTTCTGCATACCACTGCTGGTGACAGTCTCCTGGGCGATTGGCATTACGCAGTGATTATCGGAGTCACGCTGAATTGCCATAAGCCTGTTTGCTGTTAGTGAGAATTCAGAATTGTCCTGTTACTAGTTGCGGTGAGTGCAAACTGAATCTGCAAAGGAAGCCGATGCAGCCACATGGAGCGGACGAATGATGGGTCCAGATGGTTTTCTCCTAACCGATTGATTTCTGCCAAAAGCTAAGTAGGGCGTCGTTCCCCTAACTCGATTCCAGACAGCAGCATTTTGAAGCGGAGCTCCTGTGGAATTTCGTTGAATCCGTTGTGATCCTTCTGAGCTGGAACTGTGCCTCGATTACGACAAACCATAATTGGACTTGTTGGCTCCAATTGTTCGAACCGGTCGATGTGTGCATCCAAGAGTAGTTGGAGCTGGGAGGTATTAATTGCTTCAAAAAATTTTTCGTTGGACGCTCCGCTGTGTACGACGGGATTAGTATCGCTAGTTTTTTGGATGTCTGATTGCCCTGTTTCCTTGATGCATGTTGTTAAATTGTAGGGGTCACCAGTTATGTGGGGGAATAAAACTCCACATATATTTTTATATAAGACTTAACACGCATTATTTCTAATGAAATTCAAGAATGCTAAGATAAAACTTATACCTTGAAAGGAACTCTCATTTGTTATCTTGTAGTTGCAAGAACGCTTATCGAATAATCTCTTTGTTAGAATAAATAACGAGGTTAAATTGAAAAGTGAATAAAATGAATAATGAAATCAGTGTGGCCACAACGATAGGCATAGGTGTGTTCCCGTACAATACTTTTAGCTGTGTATTTGCAAACACACGAATGTATACACACAAATGCAAACAAGTCAATTTGACGTTGCTCATATCTACGGCGAAAAATTCAGCTGGGTGGTTGCCATCACCTTAGTAAATCCACCTTGCGTGAATACTTGTGAAATTATCGTGCGTGACGCGGCATTCGAAGTCCCCTTAACAATATTATTAAACAACAATTGATTCCTTAAATAAACAAAACGGTAACGCAGCGCTAGCAACGGAGTCTTTCAGCTGGCTGGTGAAGATTTGTTGGTTTATTTACGTCGTAGAAGTTCAGAGTCCTTCAGAAATTTTTAGATTTTGGAAATTTTGGAATCGGAAGGGTTAATTAGTAGTGATAGTGCATCATGACCGTCACAATTCTGATGTCTTTGTCTATCTAGTCGAAGACAAAGGCTAATACGTGCAGGATACTGACTGAAGTATTACAAAGGGGACGTAGGCTTGGTTGGCTCCCTTGTAGGGATTGAATTGAATTTCAAAAGGTCGAGCCAAGGAGCACCAGCAGATTTGGTGGCTTCTAAAATACTCAGACTAAAGAGCTCACTGTATTTAAAGCTCTGGAAAGGGGGTAGATAGTCAAGGAGGGAGGGAGAAAAGTATCAGAGAAAGAGATAGGAAAGAATAGAGACAGAGATAGAGATAGTTAGTCCTGTGAGAATTTTCCAGATTCTTTGGCAAATCTGTAAATATCTTCCAGTTTTAGAGAACGAATATTACTCATTCTCATGACATCGGAACCCAATACTCGTAGTCGCGCTCTGGCAAAGGCAGGACACTCACAGAGAAAGTGCTCAGTGCTATCCGCCTCCTCCAAGCATGACAGGCATACCGGGTGTCCTCGATGATTCCAATGGTGGTCATATGCTGACCCCATGGGTTGTGTCCTGTAATGATGCCGACCATCAACCGAATGTCTTTCCTTCTAAGTTTTAGTAGAAAGTTTGACAGTTTTCTGTTCGGACTTGTCACAAAACACTTTGCAGCTCTGCAGCGTTCTAGACCGGATCATCGCTCTTTATGTAGATTGCCTACATAATCGCTGATCCAATTCTTGATTCCTGCGGGACTGATTCCGATTATTGGCTCTGCCCCCTGTGGGGGCACCGCTGATCAACGGTTGGCCAATTCGTCGGCAATTTCGTTTCCTTGAACACCGGAGTGTCCCGGAACCCATATAAGTACAAGCCTGTTTTGTCTTGCGACAGAATTAAGCTTCTTCTTACATTCTTGAAAAATCTTTGAGGTTTGCTTCGTGTTCTCCAGGGCCTTCAATGCAGCTTGACTGTCACTGAAGACTCCAATCTGTTTCCCGCTCCATCTCCTCTCGATTATCCGTTCGGCTACTTTTAGAATGGCAAAAACTTCTGTTTGGAAAACAGTTGGCATTCCCCCCATAGTATAGTGATACTTATTACTATCGTTTAAGTACCATCCGGCTCCAGATCTTATTTCAGTCTTGGACCCATCGGTAAAAAAATATCCCTCAAACCTCCCTGCATGCATTCTGGATTGCTCCATTGCTCACGCAATGGAAATCCGACATCAAATTTCCTTCCAAATGAAACTGTGGGTATCAGGTCATCTTTAGGTGCCAAAAACAGTGGATACTGCTCCGACAGCAACTTAAAGATTTCTCTGTATCCCGAAGTTCCATCTTCATGCCAGAAACCATATTTATGGAGTCTACACATTGCTTTTATTGCTTCCTTATTTTTATTTATATTTTATTGCTTCTTAAGATCCAGGGGGAGCAAATCAAGCATAGCATTTAGGGCATCACCAGAGGTTGTACTCATGGAACCCGTGATGCATAAACATATACTTAACCATGCTCCGTCGCCACCAGACCACAGAGGCGTAAGTGATGATTGGTCTGATAAGTGCTGTGTAGGACCACAGCAGGTTTCAGACACCTGGTTTTGCCAAAGGCTCTACGGCATTGCTGAAAAATCTTGAATGCACGATTCACCTTCAGTGAAACGTATGTCTCCCAAGTCAGCTTCTTATCCAAGATTACTCCTAGATATTTAACTTCGTTGGAAAGACCAAGTGTCACACCTTTCAGTGTTGGAAGACTGAGTCCATCCAATTTCCGTTTTCTCGTAAACAAGACTATGGTTGTTTTGTTCGGGTTAACGGAAAGACCTTGTCTCATGCACCAGTCATCGATTTTGTCAAGAATCCTCTGCACTTTCGTGCAAAGCCTCCTTAAGGATTTATCTGATGTTAGCGCACAGACGTCGTCCGCATATGCTTGGACGTGAAAACCGAGTTCCTGCATCTCCACTAATAGAGAGTCTACGACGAAGCACCACAGCAGCGGAGAAAGAACACCCCCTTGGACATCCTTGCTTGGCCCTGACTGTGATTTGTTCGTCACTGCTCCCACCAGCGGTTAACAGCCTCTAAGAGAGCATGGAATATATCCATTTTATAATGGCTTGATTAACTCCGTGTCGTTCGGCAGAAGAACATATCGAGCCGAAAGTGGCATTATCAAAAGCCCCCTCAATGTCCACGAACACGCCCATTGTGTATTCGTCAGCTTCCAGCCCGGCTTCAATCTTGCTAACAAGATCATGTAAGGCTGATTCACATGATTTTCCACTCTGGTAAGCGTGTTGATTTCTACTAAGTGGACTTCTCGGCAATACCTCCACTCGAATATGTTTCTCCACCACTCGTTCCAGACTTTTCAACATGAACGATGTCAAACTGATTGGTCTAAACCTTTTTGCTAGGGAATAGTCATCTTTTCCTGGTTTCGGAATAAATACTGGTCTTACGCGTCGCCATTGGGATGGTATATAACCCAATGCAAGACAGGCTGTGAAGATCCTTTTCAGAGCCTCAATCAGCCTGTCTCCTCCTTTTTTAAGTATTGCTGGATATATTCCGTCAGGTCCAGGGGACTTAAAGTTCTCAAAGGAAGATAAGGAAAGCCTTATCGATTCCCTTGTCGCTATCCGACTAGCAATATACCAGCTGTACCTAGAGGTCCCACCGTTGCTACCGTTATTGTTCATGCCACTCTCAACTTCAGAGAGAGTTCTACTACCCGGAAAATGGGTTTCGAGTAGAGCATTAATCGTTTCCGATTTGGAAATGGTGTATGAACCATCAGGTTTTCGAATGGAATCCAGCCTTACTGAGCGGTCTAAATGAAGGACCTTACAAAGTCTCGCTGTTTCCCTCATTTCTTCGACATTACTGCAGCAATTTCTATAGGATTCAAGTTTGGCTTGCCGTACTTTTTTCTTATATTCTCTATGTGTAAGTCGATGATTAGCCCTGTTCTCTTCTGTTTTGGTCTTCAAGGCCTTATTAAGAAGTTTCCTGGACCGTACACGAAGCTTCGACAGTTGATTAAAGTACCTTCTAATTTCTTAGTAGCATCTTCAATCATTTCTGCTGATTTGAGTTTTTTCAGGTTTGGTAATCGCTCTGTTACAAGCTCACCATACCTGTACCAGTCCACATTGCGAGGATTCCTACCGGAAGGTATTGATATTGTGTCAATTCCCAGTCGGAATTCGATAAGACGATGATCAGAAAGAGAGTCCTCTTCCAAAACACGCCATCGGTTGATTTGATTTCCAATTGACCTATTGGTAAGTGTTAAATCAATCACCTCTTGTCTCCTTCTGGTCACAAAAGTTGGTTTGTTACCAGTGTTTTGAATGACCAAATCGGATGACAGGATAAAATCCAGTAACTTGAGACCTCTGGGGTGGCATTTGCTGCTTCCCCACACAATGTTCTGTGAATTTGCATCACAGCCCACTATTAGCCCCAGATTATTGGTTTCTGCGTACTTGACCACTTCTCTTAGCTCTCTCGAGGTGGCTGTAAAGAGTCGTAGCGTAGGTAGGCCGAAACTATGATAGCTTCGACACTATTCCCACTTTTCAAGTACTTTATTTTTGCAGCAACGATATCTCCGGAGCATAGCTCTTTTAACATCGTGTGTTCGATCAACCTCGGCATGATAATACATGCTCGCGGTCTCACATTCCCTTCACAATGAAGTATTTGTCCCCACGACATAGCACTTAGACCACAGATACGCTTGTGACATACCCATGGTTCTTGTATAAGTATTATGTGTGGGTTTGTTTGCAGTTTTGCATGCCTACGGCACAGGAGAGCCGTAGACGCTTTGCTATGCTGCATATTTATCTGTGTAAATATTACTTCAGTCATGAGACTGAGTATATTTACGCTTTGTCCTCCACCTTATCCTGGACACGGAAGTGGATTCGCCCCAGATGTAGGTGAGGACGGCACCCGTACTTCGACTTAAGAACCTTGAGGGACCCAAGATCGATACCCAGTACCAGGTGGGAACCCGCCTCCAAAGTGGTAGCGGATTTCTGCCTGATGCACGAGTATACTCTCCAGAGAGTCGTGTCAAGATCCTTATTCTGAACACGGATGCGTTTGAGGAGTTCTGCTGAACTACAGGAAGGACCCGGAATCCAGACACTCGCTCGTACCAGCCTTTCTTTGCTACTCTCAACAAGAATAAACTTGCTGTTTTCGCAGGCTGGAATCTTTGCTATCGCTTTTTCTAGCCATTCTCGGGAAAAAGCATTGGAACAATGCACCTTTACGATGCCGTCCACAACGCTTTTCCCCTCGAAAGTCGGCGCATCTTTGGACTCACCGATAGCTTTCCAAAGATAGCTGTCAAGAAAGTCTTGTTGCCCTTTGGACAGTAGACCATCTTGTTTGTCGGTATGTATCTCCACCGTCATTGCCTTTGCTGCCATTCTCGCGAATGATTCGCCAGACGTTGACGGAAGAGTGTCATTCGACATTTGAGGTCCCTTAGCCACTGCCTTGTCAGGCAAAGGTTTGTGTGCCTTGGATTGGGTCGAGGATGCAGGCATTTCCGAATTCCGTCTCTCGACTTTCCTCTTCTTTGCCTTTCTCCTCTTCCCAGTCGTTGGCACAGACCCCGTTTCGTTTCCGGAAGAGCGCAGCGCTACAGAGGAATCCTCTGTTCTGCCACGCTTTCCCGTTTCCGTTACAGGTGTCGAAGTTGACGGAGCTTGAGTCCTTGCCTTAGCTAGTGCTTCGGCTTGCCTCGCCTTCTGTGTTCTTCGTTTGATCTGCCTTGCGGTTAGAATAACACCTACGTTCGACTCTCCAATAACTTCGGTCTTTTTACCGGTACTTACCTGATTCACACCAGGTTTAACCGTTGTCAAAGACTTACTCGATACCAGAGATCCGTCTGAGTCTACTGAGAGTTTGTCCGCCATCTCCACATCCTCCACAACTTGTTCAGTTGCTTCAGATCGTTTCGACGACGGTATATCGCTCACACTCACTCAGCTCTCCATTGGCATAGCCAATGTGCCATGTTTCACCACTAGTAGTGCGCTTCCTCCGGAACCCTGGGTGTCAGTTCCGATCATAGGGGAATGTGGGGTTCGGGCCTGCACATCCGATGCCCGAGCCGTCGATTGACGGGAGGATTTCCCGAAAGTGGGTTACCTCGTGCAGAGAGATCCTTTGTTAGCCTCCACATTGCGATGAAATGCATTTTATACCTCCTGCCAGGTTGTCGGTACAGTACTCTCCACATAGTACTTGGGTGGCCACCAATTCTGCCGTTCCGCGGATGAGTGGATACCCAATTCCTATATGGAGCCGCCCTCTTAGTTCGTGGTAAGTTAATCTCCATAGCATGGGGTTAACTCGCCACTTAAGCCTCATCCCCGCGGCAAGGAGACCGACATGACAAGGAATTGTAGGGATTACAATAAGACCAATGCGTAGGCGAGTGTAGGGCGTACATAGTATAGTTAGCTGGGAGAGATGACTTATAACTTGGTTTAATACGATTAAGATTAATCCTGGAGTAGTAATGGATATAGTGAACCCAGTCAGATACTAGTTTGGCTTGAGTGAGTCGATAAACATCATTTTTACATATAAGATTTGATGCGAAAAACCACGTGGCACAAATTGCAGAGCCGCGCCAATTTTTTGCGGTGTGGCCAAGATTCAAAACAAAACAAAACTTGTAACGTAAGGGGTTTGTGTAATACGGACGGACGGATAAAGTTCTCCAACCGACTTCAATTTTGTGTGGAAGGTGGTATTTGTCAAATGTTAGTAGGATGACGCCAGTGTATTTGCGAAACCCCTCGCTGATCTTGAAGGATTTGAATGCTGATTTAACACAATTTTCTTGAAGGCCTTCAACGATCTCTTCTTCGCTTTTCTTACTCTTAACAAGTACCAGCAGACCACCCTCGCGGAGGTCAGTAATATTGTTGACTTCTTTGCATTTGCTTGTATGTCCTTGTAGACAGCAATACCGGATAATGTTGTCAGCAGTTTCTTTCCAGGAAAAAATATAGCTCTACAAATGCGGTAGTTGATAAAACTCACTCAGAGAAAATGCTTGAAATATCACGACGGAACGAAAAAAGCGACTGTACGCTGCGAGAGTCCGTTGGTGACTGGGATAATTGAGAAAAGTGACTAAGTTTATCACTGCAGACATTTTGAGACTCGTTGTTTCATCATAATTTTCAACTCTGAAATTTCATTGTTTTCCGTCGTAGGTGTTCCTTTTTAGCGTTTATAGCTGTTATTTGGGCATGTGACAAATTTGGTGTTTTAGTACTATGTTTTATTGTTACACAGTCTATTGCATCTTGTGGAGGAACTTTGTCATTGTGGTGGACTCCTGAGACTAGGAAATAGCTGTGTGTTTAGTGATTTATAAATCATAGGTCTCTTATAATTGTGTGGTTTTTACAACATAGAGCACACTTTATTTCATCAATGTTTTTTTACTGTACATTCTATGGTTTTGTGACTTCCAGCACATTTCACACAGGTAGGCGGTTTAAAACAATAATCCTTTTTATGACCGAATTTTTTGCAGTTTGTGCATTGAGGCAGCGTGCGTTTTCAATGTGGGGGCTCAAATTTAATTTTGCACTGTAGTAGATATGTAGTAGCGTATATATCATTGTTATTTGGATTGATTTTTAGTTTAAGTATAAATAGTGGCAAACGTGCTTTGAAAGTAGCGTGTAAGTTACTATTGCACTGGCGAAGTTTCGCGAACCGACTGGCAACAATAGCGAACGAGACGCCAAAATAAAAACATAAATAAGCCTCGATGACGACAGCAGAGACACTGTGGCCCTTTTTTTGGGTCTACCGGTCTATGAGTTAGACGAGGACGACAAAAGGACTAGTAAGCTGCTGCTACGCCAGGAGTCGCCAGAATATACGAGCTGCCAGATCTAGAAATTTCGATAAATACGGTAGATAGATACAAGTGCTTAAGTACATAAGTCGAGGGGTATTCAGTTGGAAAAGTGAACTTGTAAGCGAAAAGATATAGAGAGATTCAGTCGTAAGCTGAAAGTATACATTTAAAGTAAAGGAAGTGTCTTGCCATTAATTTGTGATTTTATTTAACAATATAGTGCTCGAACTCAGAGGAGTTATTAGAGATTTATTTGAATTTTAATGTAAGAAAATTCGTAACAATTGGTATCAGAAGCGGGATTGTTGAATAAAGGCGCAAGAACAGGATCGTGAAAATGGTTAAGTTTCGCGAACCGACTGGCAACAATATCGAACGAGACGCCAAAACAAAAAGGTAAATTACACTTGATGGGGACATCAGATATCGAGACATACTTTCTGGTTCTACCGCTGTATGAGTTAGGCGAAGACGATAGGTGACTAGTACCTAAGCTGCTGCTACAACAGCACTCGGCAAGAGATACTCGTATGAGCTGCCAGGAGCATGTACATAGGGTACTCAGGGCTATATACATATGTTATGTCTGGCTAGGGCTATATACATATGTGGTGTCCGGGCTATATACATACATATGTGGTGTCCGTAAAATTTGTAGAATTCCCTTCAACTGAATCAAAATCCTCTGTAGAAAACGCTTCATTACCAGGCACACAGGAAAATGGCATATGCAAATGTAAATTTGTGAATTTATATACATATGCGCATATGTAAGTATATGCTGTGTGTATGTATGCTCACTTGCCACAGCTCAAAATAAAACGGTAAACTTCTCAAGAAATCCAGCGCACATTCATAGGAACAGCATTGTACTTATGCACATATTTACATGCATATATTGATGCATACATATGTACGAGGCCGCGGGCACTCGACTTGACAAAAATTCAAGATTTACCAAATATTGGCAAATAATTCTACGCGAAATATTCCAATATTGACTATTTTCGAATGGTCGAGAAAATTGGCATATGGGCGGATCGTTTTTTGAAAGAAAGTACTTTGCTCATAGAAATATGAGCTCGAATTTATCAATGAATCTTTTGATGATGAGTTTTTATTGAAACTGTTCGGCGCCGCCGCGACTATTTTGAGCTGTTCAGCACCATGGCAACTAGAATGATGGCCGCTACGCCTGAGCCTATGACTGCATTTTGTTCTTGTAGTCGCTAGGCATAGAATTTAAGCTTTGAACGACATACGCATTGTGAGGAATAAATTGAGTGCCCTGTGTGTGCGGTTGTATGTACATGTACAATATATGTGTATATTAATAAGCATTGTTTTGCTTGAATTCAATTCACATATTTATATTTGCATATGCCATCTTCCTGTGTGACTAGTAATGAAGCGTTTTCTATAAAAAATTTATTGATTTGATCAATTGAACGACATAGGTTAGGGCATCAAATGTGCATACACGAACATGCAAATATGTACGTCGATGCATATGCAGAAGAAATTGTTTTAGCATTTGCAGGAATTCGTTCATTCGAATATTTACTTCCTAATTATTGCATAAAATATGATAAGGCGATGCTCGTGAGGTAGGTCATGTTGCTTCAGTGCATACATATGCGTGCAACACTATATTTATTAAAGATGCAATAGAACTTAGTTGTCCCATATACCTTCTGCTCAAATATGAACGAGACGTTATCAATAAAACGGTCCGCGGATGACATATGGCAAAAATAAATTTTTTGTTTTTTGGTAGGACTGTTATAAACTTACATGGCAAATTTCAGCGTGATATGTCACATAGTTTGTTTTCTGTGCTACTGTAAACAAGTCAAGCCCGAGTGTGTTCTTCGAATTCTCTTTTATGACTTCAATTGTCTCAAAATGTTTTCCACGGAGCGGCAACTTGAGCTTGGGAAACAGGAAAAAGTCACATGGAGCCATATCAGGCGAATACGGTGCTTGCGGAACGATATTAACATAATTTTTGTTCAAATAATCGCGAACAAGACGTGAAGACGCACACAACAAAATGAGAGGTCGTTTTATAATGTATTTTGTTTAAATTCTTCTTTTAAAATTAAAGCAACCAACATTAAAGTTACTTTGATTTTAAATGTTGGATTTTAAATCTTCATTTGGTCGTATTTGTTTGAAAATATAAATTGAATAAATTTTCGTTTATCAAGGCAACATAAAAATGCACAAGCAAATTCCTTGCAAAATGCCGTCGGCATTCGTCAAGCATTCGTTTAAAGTAAAGTTTTGGAAATAAAGTAAAGCAAATGTATTGCCATTAATTTGTGATTTTATTTCGATCAAAAGACTCAGAGGATTTATTGTGCGAGATTTATTTGAACTTTAACTTCAAGACCAAGTTCTCCTAATTCCTTTATAATTTCTTCTTTATCTGAGGAATTGTGCAACTTTCTCAGAATTACTTTAAGTGCTCTTATGTGTGAAATTACAATACCTTTTAAATGAGCATTGAATGACTTATTTAATGTTTACAATATTTTATATAAATATTTAATATTTACAATATTGTTAATATATACAATATTAAATAAACAAATAAATACTAAATAAAAGATTGGGGTACAATTTTCCCAAAATCACTTTCCCAAAAAAATTTTTTCCCAAATTTTTTTTTCCCAAAAAATAATTTTCCCAATGCCATTTTTCCCAAACTAAAAATTTCCCAATAAATTTTCCCATAAAATATTTTTCCCAAAATATCGTTCGTCTGTAAAATATCGCATATACATTTGCAATGAATGGGCGAGTACATTTTTTATTATTTGAAAAGAAATGATTTTTTGCATTCAATTAATTCCGCCATAATTATATTAGAAATTTTGACTTTAGGCAGCAAATTTTGGCTCATGAAATTTTGACACGAAAAGAATGACGTGAAAAAACTTGTTTATATGAGTGAAGTTGGATACATTCGTTACCTTGTCTTTTTATCCGAATTGAAAAATGTATATTGAAAAACTTTTTCGAATCTTTTTCGATTACTTAAGTATAAGATTTTTGATTATTATATACACTCATATTGTCGGAATCGTCGAAAAATGTGAAATAGTAGAATAATAAAAATTAATTTCAGTAGTATTTGTTCGGGAAAGCTATCTATTGGAAAAAAGTTATTTTGGGAAAACATGCATTCGGGAAAAAACAATAAAGCGGGAAAAAATATTTTTGGGAAAAAAAATATTGGGAAAATTATTTTTTGGGAAAAAAAAATTTGGGAAAAAATTTTTTTGGGAAAGTGATTTTGGGAAAAATGACCCCCCACCTAAATAAAAGCAATCCAAATTTTCATTCCACATTGTCATCATTTGCTTTTACGTAAGCCTTCAAACGATTAGACTATTCAGCTACCGCTGCACGTACCAAAGATTGTTTGAGTCTCTCCAAATTTCTGCGAGGTCTTCCACAGGTTATGTTCTCCAATTCTGACCACAAACTTTAGTCCAATGGATTCAGATATGGACTTTCAGATGGCCAATCTTCTGTGGCTATGAACGCAGGAATATCGTTTTTCAGCCACTGCTGGGTGGCTAATTACGGGGGCTGGATGCGGTCACGCCGAACTCTTGGAACAATATTTTCTTCAACAGTGAAAATTTTCTCATCTGTGAAAATAATATTTTCGTGGCTGTTGACCGCGTGCCACCGAAGAAGCTGTTTACATCTGTTGAGTCTAGTTTTCTTCAAGCGTATTGCTAAAAGAGGACTAGTTGACTGACGGAAGGCTTTCATGTGGAGATCATCTCTAATTAGTCTTGACATGGATCTGGTCGATACATTAATTTCTGTGGACATGATTTTCTGCTTTATGAAGGAATTTCTGCGAATCCTTTCTCGAACGGCTTTTATGGCTGCCACGCGAAGACGATAACTTCTTTTCTGCCTGTCACTTCAGACGTTTGGGAAAACAAATTGATCGTGCGGTAAATAAATATTCGCGCGTTGTTAATTTGTAAAATTTTCTAATATCGAATTGAAGTAACATCTCCACAATCATGGAAAATTGCGGCAATAATCCCGATTCCCAAACCAAACAAACTCCCGCATTTCCAATTTCAGGCCTATATCCCTGTTACCTTGCATCTCGAAAGTTTTGGAGAAGATCATTGCTCGTCGTCTTGTATGGTTTGCCCAGCAAAATAACCTCATAAGTCCACATCAGTTTGCATTCCAGAAAAACTTAGGCGTTATGGATCCACTGCTTATCTTTGAAAACTTTGCCTCAACAGCCTTAGCACTCAGAAACCATGTTTCAGTACTTAGTATAGACTTTGAAAAGGCGTATGATAGAATTGGCTCGCACGATGTCTTGGAAGAGCTTAGTCGCTGGAAAGTCGGAGAAAAATGTACAAAGTCATAAGTCATATTTTCGTAATCGCAAATTCTTCGTGCGTGTTAACAACAATGAGTCTAACATTCTCCCACTTTTCAACGGAATACCCCAAGGTCTCCTCTTTCTGTAATCTTGTTCATAATAGCGCTCAAAGAAGCCAGTCTATCATATCCTTAAGGGGGTATTCTAGTCTAGAGGCCCGAGCTTCGAGCATTTTTTGACGGTGAATAAAAAAAAAATTTTTAATTTGTACTATTCATTTTTTTATCATTTATTTATTTATATATTAAGAGCACACAAAATTAATAAAAAAAATATATATATATTTTGATGGAATTATGCGTCCTTGAAGTGGAAGGGGAAAACAAAAGGCAGTGTCCTCGTCGTTACGATTTCTACCCTTGTGGTCATCTGAACAAAAAACTCCTTTTAGGGAGATATTTTTGAATACTTAAACTATCGAATTTTGAAAAAAAAAATTACGATTTTTTCCAATTTCTAGACTAGAATACCCCCTTAAACGCAAATATTGAACACTTTGCTTATGCAGACGACGTGCTGATTTTCTCTAAAACTACCTATTTAACAACTGTCAAAAACTCATTCACTGATATCCTCTCTAAACTCGAACTTTGGTCGAAATCATCAGGAGTAAGTATGTCTATTAACAAAAGCTCCACTTTTCACATTTGTCGTAAACATAAGTGTACTTTCCCCTCAATATCCTTCTCTAACGTCACACTTCCTCACACTAACACCCTAAAAGTACTCGGAATTATATTTGATAAAAAATTAACTTTTAAGCATCATTGTCTTCAAAACACTGTCTAGTTCATACACAAACACTGGTAAATATAACTAGAGCTTTGATATTATCTAAGATAGAAACGCCTAGAAGCGCCTTATCACGCATCAGCTAGAAGGAGCATTAGAGCCTTTCCTACTGCCCCATTTATGCCATCATAGCGGAAGCTGGCCTACCCTTGTGGAAAGGGTATCAAATAACACGGTGATGTGTATCCCTAAAGTTTTATATTGCAGAAACAAGCTTTTGTTTAAATGCGTTTCTTCATGTCAACACAAGACAAGTAAAAATGACCGAAAATCAACGATTTCAATTTTAAATCAAGCACTGAACATACTTATATCACCTATTCTCGTAGAAAAACCGTCTCATCCAGAATGGGTCGTACCAAGCTACTTAGCCATAAATTATTTACTGCATCATCAAAAAAATACTACTGGCTCCGATGAATTCAAGCAATTATATCTTGAAACTGTTTCTCCTTTGAAATCAGACTGGGACCTGTTATTTACTGACGGATCTAAAACCGATACCTGTACTTCATTTGCCGTAACAAACGAAAAAGGTACTACTATAACCGTTGGAGTTTTACCAAGTTACTGCTCAATTTTTACTGCCGAAGCTGCTGCGTTACTTGAGGCGGTACACTTTGCGTCCCAAAAAAATCATCAATATATTGTATAATATGCAGTGACAGCAAATCAACAATCGAGGCTATTCTCAACCCAGCTAATATCTCTCCAGTAATCACAAAAATGCGTAACATGCTCACACAAAAAAAGGTTCAATCAAACTTATGTGGGTCCCGGGTCACAGTGGCATGAAAGGTAACGAACAGACCGATAGTAGAGCTAAGGAAGCAACCAAAGAGCCATTTTACATGCTCGAATACACTCTTCCAGAAGATATAAATAAACTTGTAAGGCGTACCAATTATAAAAGTTCTCTGGACAAATGGAACCAGTACCAAAATCACTACAAACGCTTCAATCTCTCGAGATCGAAAAACCAATACCCGTCAAATTCATCATTCCGAAATATTAAGATCGTTGTTCGTCTGAGAATTGGCCATACAATTTCAACCCACTCGTATTTGCTAATGCAATTCGTTTCTTGCTGTAAATTAAAAATTTAACTTCATTGGCTTCTAAGTTAGCTGGTATATATAGTAGTGGTTACTTCCACATTTTCTCGATTGTACTATTTTCATCTTTTCTTCAGTATAGGTATAATATATTATAATCTTGCAGCTAGCATCTAGTAAACTTAGCATAATATAATTATTTCCTTTTTTCTTATTTATCTATATTATTAACCATTTAAAACAATAGCCGAAGGCTTAGCAGCTAGTGCTAGTTCCTTTTTTTTCTAACCTTTTAAGTGTGGAATAATTATTTATAATTATTACTCTTAAAACTCTGAAACTCACCTCTCTCATAGCCAATCCCCTTATACTCCCAAAACTATGTAGGCTATTTCCATAACCTAGACCATATAACTGCAAATAAACAGGGAGTAGCGATACTTGTTAAGAAAAAATTCCATACAAATGAGTTCAAATTCAGTCCAGTATTTCAACATTAGCAGTCATACCAGAGAATGTTAATGCAATGAGAAGGTGCAAATGTTACTGTGAGCTTTTTTTAGTACAATTGAGATTTGAAAGATTTGAAGTAAGGAAATTTAGTCACGTCAACACACAACACATTTCTCACCTCGACATTAAACCAATTAAATTTTTACTATTTTCGTATTTTTGAAATAATAAGCGAATACGTAAAATTTATTACATAATTTTTTTTTTTCAATTACATTAAAAAAAAACGAATTTAGAAAAAAAAATTAATAAAAAAAAGTTTGCGCCGGGAATTGAAATCGAGTCTAACATGTGGCGAGGAAAAATAGGCGGGGCGTTTATTTCTTCGACTGCTTATTTTTTTACCATTTTGTTACTTTTGAAATGATAAGCGGATACATAAAATTTATTACAAATTTTTTTACGATTACATTAAAAAAAAAAAATTTAAAAACGAAAAAAAAAAAATTTGCGCCGAGAATTGATGGCGAGTCACGTGGGGAGGATAAATACGCAGAGCGTTTATTTCTGCGCCTGCGTTGTGAACAAAAGGTTTGTGATGTCTACGTAGATATGTATGCGTGCGACGCGAATAAGTTTTAATAAATTCTGAAAGTAATTTATGAAGTTTTTGATTACATACATTCATAAATGAACGTATACTCTATATGTACATAAATGATGGTATATGACAATATACATAATGTATGTATGTGCATGTCAATAGGAGGTATTTGCATTCAGAAGATTTTCGGTTTAAGATAAATCAACACTTATTTTATATTGTATGTCAATTTATAGTTTATGTATTCGACAGCATTTACATACATATGTATGTATGTACATTTGTATATGAAAAACAATAATGCGCAAGCGCAAGAACCTCATGTTCCTTTCATACATATGTATGTATATATGCATGTATGCCCAATAACCTTGACCTATGTACATATGTACACATGTCACAGCACATCACATTCTTACAAGAAATCAAATACACACACGCACCAGTGAACGAGTTTCTTTCTAACAAGTGCAAAAACAATTCTGCTCTATGTATGTATATATACCCACTTTATGTCCTAGCATATATACATACATATACGAGTATACCTACTTGCCTTCTAAACTTCCTACAAAATAATTGTATTCATATGTTACTACATCCATGCACGTTCATACATTCAAGCATACATATATGCGCGGGCACTGTGCTCCCTTCTTGATTCCGTGTACTTTTGTCTTTCACCAGTCGATATTCCTAATATTGTACTTACAAAAACACAATACTTTGATAGACGCAAATGTAACAGCAAGCGCAACGCGATGACCGCTTTGATACCACACATTCTAAAATGTTCTAGAACACAACAAAAACACATACCTCACATGCGCATGTCGCCCGAAGCTAAAATCTAAGCCTAGCGACTACAAAAACAAAATACATTCGTAGACGCAGTCGCAACGGCCATGATTCTATGAGCGACGGCGCTGAACAATTTAGAACAAAAACAAAAAGTTCATTCATAAGTTCGAGCTCATATTTCAATTCATTCATAAAACGAGCCGCCCATATGCCAATTCGCGACCATTCGAAAATAGTCAATATTGGAATATTTCGCGTGGAATTATTTGCCAATATTTGATAAATCTTGAATTTTTGTCATGTCGAGTGGCCGCGGCTCCGTATGTATGTATGCACCCTTATATGTGTGTAAATATGTCTTCTAACTGTTCGACAGTCGCGAGTTAATGCGACTTAGATTCCTTGAACAAATCCAGCGAATCACACATTTCTGTTCGCAAAGCCGCATATATGTACCCTATGATCAAAAAGTACCGGGAATGTTTAAATAAAACATAACAGAGTTAAATTTCTGGCAAATTTATATTATCTCCTTCAAAATATGACCCGTCTGAAGCAACACACATGTGCCAACGTTTAACCCAGTCCTCCAAACACCCCCGGCAGGCCGACATGGCCTTCAGCTCCTTCAGCTCCTTCGTCGTATTGTCTTTGATCTTTTTGATCGGTGCGATGGCGCGTTATCATCTCGCAAAATCCAAGAATTGTTTGCTCACATTTCCGGCCGTTTGCAACATACAGCATCTCTCAAAGGCTTCAAAACGGATAAATAATATTCTTTATTGACTGTCTGGCCCGATGGAAGGTACTCGTGATGGACTGTGCCTTAGCAATCGAAGAAAACAGTCAACATCACCTTCCCGGTTCTTTTTGCTCATAGGGTATACATAACCCATCTTTTCACTGACGGACAAGAAGACGGTCGCAGTTGTTGTTTTTTGTATGCATACATTTTGCGTTCGTTGAAGGTTTGTATATATTTATATATATTTATATACATATGCGTGTATGCGCGTTTGGCTTTCTGGATGCATCCATGGATATTAGAACATTTTCTCATCAATATGTGTATGTAAGTAGTTCAGATTTGACTGAAGAGATTAAATATAGGAATGCATATTCATATGATTGCCTTTATGGCTGTTTTACATACAAATCAATTCAAAAGAAGTATGAATAATGTTATATAGAAAATAAATTTCTAAATAACAGGTATTAGAAAAACCTGAATACACTATTTTAAATCAATTCTAATTAAACTATATACAAAAAATGAAATAAAAATGTCGAACAAATAAAAGTGTGTACAGGACTTGAACCTAAGTCAAATATGGGACGATGTACTGCATACGCCACACGTCTTTCACGATTGCGCTAAACTACAATCACTAGTAAACTTTTCTAAATCACTCATTTATTCGATTCGCAGTTTTATATGCACATATTCTGCGTTAGTTGAAAGTTTGTATGCGTAATTATATGCAAGTTAATACCCAATACTTCTTAAAGCTAGCATAAGCACTAATTGGATGATGAAATAAGCTCATCCAATAGTGAAATATTTACTGTAAATATAAACAATTATTTGTTAAGGATAGAATTACAATAAGCAATACTTTTTAAAGCTAGCATAAGCACAAATTTATAAACATAAACAATTATTTGTCAAGTACTTTTTAAGGCCGGCGGGCCAATTAGATGTCCTAAATTCAGTAGTTTTCGCGAAGCGTTGTAGGATGAGAAAAAAAACAATTAGCCAAATGAAGTTTTGGGGATAGTTTAATATATATTTGAACTAAAAAAAAAAAATTTGTACAATCTCCAACAATATATTGTAAGCCGAGTTATCAATAGATTCCCAGAGCGCCTTGCCACTGAAGTATCCAACTTCTGTACAAGATACAACGTGCAATTTTCATCTGAAAAAAAAAAAAAAAAGATTATTAGTTTTGATGTAATTATCTTCGATGTGAACTAAGAAAATTGGGAGAAACACGTAAAATTCGAATTTTTGGGAAAGGTAGAAAAAAAAAGTGGTTGTTCAAGGAAAAAAAAAACTCTTCAACTGGGCAAAAAAGTCGCTTAAAAAAAGTTTTTGGATGTTTTTTTTAGTTCACATAGAAGAGAAAACAGTAATGAAGATAACGCATTTTGAATGAAATGGATAGCTCGTTTAGTTTTTTTGCAATCGTGTACATAAACTAGGTAAAATCGTGAAAATGAAAAGCCGAGAAAACCCGCTTCAAACTACAACAATAAGCGCACGGTTGCTCGACGCCGCACTACGCTCGGCTCTGTAGCTCTGCAAATACTTGGAATTTAACTCTGAAAATTTGTGTCTCATGTTCTGGAATATCTAAGCTATTGATTTCAGGAAAAACAAAAATCGATTTTTTTGACCTTTTAATTGGCCCGCCGGCCTTAAAGCTAGCATAAGCACAAATTTATAAACATAAACAATTATTTGTCAAGTACTTTTAAAGCTAGCATAAGCACAAATTAGAGGATGATGAAATAAGCTCATCCAGTAGTGAAAGATTTATTGTAAACACAAACAATTATTTGTTAAGTATAGAGTAAGCAAAAATTTGGTATAAAAGAAATAACGTAAGAATAAAAGAATCACTTCAAGTTTGACTTTGGAAGCAAGCGTTTTATTTTTTTAACGCTCACCCGCGTTAGAACTTTAATTGGCGATCCTGCCAGGAGCATCAACCGTAAGCAAATACCTCGTGCGAGAGGGCATACGGTCGGTGATAATAAAATAAGTACCCCACGAATCGGGCGAAAAAACAAATAACACAATATATTTTGAAAAAAAGTACCCCATGAATTGGGCGAAAAAAATAAAAATTTTCGAGAAATTTTTTAAAAAAACAAAGTTGAAGCAGAAGAAAATTCTCGCAGGACCACAAAGCAGAAGAAAATTCTCGCAGGACCACAAAGCAGTAGAAAAATCTCGCAGGACCACAAAGCAGAAGAAAATTCTCACAGGACTACAAAGCAGACATAAAAGCGGAAATTAGAACTGAGGATGACAAACCCATATGGTCGAAGCAGTATCCGTATCCTGTGTCTGTAAATAATTTTGTTAATGAGGAAATTGGAAATTTACTAAGAAAGGGTATAATAAGGAATAGCAAAAGTCCTTATAATTCTCCTGTTTGGGTTGTTCCGAAAAAGGGAATGAACGAGGATGGAAGTCCTAAACTAAGGTTGGTCATAGATTTTAAAAAATTAAATGAAAAAACAATATCAGATAGATACCCCATGCCTGCTCACCCGCGTTAGAACTTTAATTGGCGAACCTGCCAGGAGCATCAACCGTAAGCAAATACCTCGTGCGAGAGGGCATACGGTCGGTGATAATAAAATAAGTACCCCACGAATCGGGCGAAAAACAAATAACACAATATATTTTGAAAAAAAGTACCCCATGAATTGGGCGAAAAAAATAAAAATTTTCGAGAAATTTTTTTAAAAAACAAAGTTGAAGCAGAAGAAAATTCTCGCGGGACCACAAAGCAGAAGAAAATTCTCGCAGGACCACACAGCAGTAGAAAAATCTCGCAGGACCACAAAGCAGAAGAAAATTCTCGCAGAACCACAAAGCAGTAGAAAAATCTCGCAGGACCACAAAGCAGAAGAAAATTCTCACAGGACTACAAAGCAGTAAGAAAGGAAACGGCAGTGAAATAGCTGTGAAAGAAACAGAAAGCAACAATGAAAGAATCTAGGTACCAGCAAAGGACGACAATTCTCACAGGACTAAAAAGCAGTAAGAAAGGAAACGGCAGTGAAATAGCTGTGAAAGAAACAGAAAGCAACAATCAAAGAATCTAAGTACCAGCAAAGGACGACACCAGAATCAGGAGTATATTAATGTAAGTTAATTTATCATAATAATAAAAAAAAAACCCGTAGAAATAAGGTAAATGGGAAATAGTTCAAGTACCCCTAAATACGTGCGTCTGTATTATTGCAGTTACTGTGGCAATAATCACAAAGAGTCTAAGTGCCCACATTTAAATAAGAAGATAGTGAAAAAGTGTAATTGAGTGAAAGATTTATCAAGAGAATAAGTGCAAAAGGTGAGGAAAGGACCTTGAAAATTTTTTTTTTATACACTGGACGATATAATAGTTAGATTTGCAAGAATGGCAGTAAATAATTTATCTGCGGAAGATATAGGTAGATTAATAGCTACTCACACCGCAAACTTACGTATTGAAATAGGTCAATTGAATAACCAAATTAGGGCTCTGACCACAGCTTCTCAGGTAACTGAGTATCGGACTCAGACTATTGACGATGCATTAATGTGTAATGAAAGCTTGGATATAATTCGATCTTTGCCCGTGTTTTCAGGTAAATCATATGTTAGTTGGAGAGAGGCTGCAAAAAATTCTATGAGTTTGTATATTGAAGGTAGCAGAAGATACTTTGGCGCACTAACTATATTAAGAAATAAAATTGTAGGAGATGCGAACGATATTTTGACTAATCATGGGGCTGTATTGAATTTAGAGGCCATATTTGCTAGATTGGACTTTGCATATGCTGACCGACGACCAATTCATGTAATTGATCAAGAGATGAGTATTTTAAGACAAGGATCAAAATCCCTAATAGATTATTATAATGAAGTAAACCGTAAATTAACTTTACTAATTAATAAGACCATAATGACGCATGGTACTAATTCAGAAATAACAAACCAACTTAATATTAAGAATCGTGAAACTGCTTTGAGGACATTTATTACCGGTTTACGTCCTCCACTTAACCAGATACTTTTCACATTGGCTCCAGTCGATTTACCAAACGCTTTGGCTAAGGCTCAGGAGCTTCAATCAAATCAAATGCGATCACAATTTGCATTGCACTTTTCTAGAGTTCGAAACCAGGGAAATAATGTTAATGGAAATTATCAAAATAATTTTAGAGGTGATCAAAAAATGGTGTTCCAAAATAATTTGAGATATCCACAAGTAAGACAGAATACAAATGTAAATTTTCCAAAGCCAGAACCCATGGATATTTCATCTTGTAATGCTCCTGTGGTGCAACGAGGGATGTTTGCAAGATCACAACAGGGTAATGCTTTCTCTGGAAATAGGTTTAATCCACCGATAAAAAGAAAAGATAATACAAACTTTAGTGGTCAACCACCTGCAAAGGCTCAGAGAATCAATAATATTAGTGAAAATCATTTTTTAGGTCAAACTTCCACCTGACCTACATATTCCGGACAGATCTGCAAACCGGAAAAGTAATGAGGATACTAATAGATACCGGTGCTACTAGTTGTTATATTAGAAAGGGAGTGTATGACAATAGACAGGAATTAGCAATTAAGAAGAGGGTAAGGACTATTCATGGTTCGACCGTCATTGATTTGTTTCATAACGTACATCTATTGGGATGTATGGAAAGATTTTATGAAATAGATAATTTAGAAAGTGATTTCTTGATAGGAGTTAATTTCTTGAAGAAGATTAGAGCTAAGATTGATATGGAAAAGGAGTTAATTAATTATGGGAACGAATATTCAGAAAAATTACGGTTTTTAAATAACAATGAGGATAGTTGTATAGGTAAATCAGGAACAAAAGTAAAATCTTTGGGACACAGAAGTCCTAAAGCGCCCGCCGAAGGTAATACCGGCAATATAAAAGAAAAAAATGAAAATTCAAAGAAGGAATGCTTTGGAAATACAAAAGTAAAATCTTTGGGACACAGAAGTCCTAAAGCGCCCGCCGAAGGTAATACCGGCAATATAAAAGAAAAAAATGAAAATTCAAAGAAGGAATGCTTTGGAAATACAAAAGTTATCATGGGACAAAATTGTCTTATGACGCCAGCTGATGAGTCATACCAGCATAAAACAAATAAAGAATTAACTTTGGAGGAAGAAACCTCTAAAGCGCCCGCTGAAGATCATTCCAGCAATATGTTAAATAATTTTGAAGTTGAAAATTTGGAAATGAGGAATAAATTTTCTAAGAAATATAAACAAAATATTGGTGAAAGTGAAGGTTTTAATATTCCTCTATTGAGAGAGGATATTATTACAATTATAAAGGAAACACATAAGAACATTGACATGGATTTGCCTTTCAGGACAGACATAAAAGCGGAAATTAGAACTGAGGATGACAAACCCATATGGTCGAAGCAGTATCCGTATCCTGTGTCTGTAAATAATTTTGTTAACGAGGAAATTGGAAATTTACTAAGAAAGGGTATAATAAGGAATAGCAAAAGTCCTTATAATTCTCCTGTTTGGGTTGTTCCGAAAAAGGGAATGAACGAGGATGGAAGTCCTAAACTAAGGTTGGTCATAGATTTTAAAAAATTAAATGAAAAAACAATATCAGATAGATACCCCATGCCTAATCCTGAGGTGATACTTTCGAATTTGGGGGAATCCAAATATTTTTCAACAATTGATTTAGAGTCAGGATTTCATCAGATTTTAATGCAGGAAGGTGATATTGAAAAAACAGCTTTCTCAGTTAATAACGGGAAATATGAGTACTTACGGATGCCATTTGGGCTAAGGAATGCCCCTAGTATATTTCAGAGAGCAATGAATGATATTTTACGTGAATATATCGGTAAATTTTGCCAAGCGTATATTGATGATATTATAATATTTTCGAAGACATTGACAGAACATATTCAGCAGTTAAAACAAATAGTTGAAAGATTAAGGGAAGCTCATATGAAAATATCTCTTGAAAAATCAAGGTTTATAGAAACAGAAGTTGAATTTCTGGGATACGTAGTATCTCATAAGGTTATTAAAACAGACCCAAAAAAAGTGGAAGCGATAAAAAATTATCCCATACCTAAAACTTTACGACAATTAAGGGGTTTTTTGGGATTAACAGGATATTACAGAAAATTTATTCAAGATTACGCTACAACAGATAAGCCACTGACAAAGCACTTAAAAGGAAAAAATGGAGGAGTATCGCAGTATGTATCAAAAAAGACAAGGATTGGGCTTGACCAAGAAGGTATAGCCGCTTGTGAAAGGTTAAAGGATGTATTATGCCAATGCATTGAATTATCGCAACCTGATTTTAATGAAAAATTAATTTTAAATACCGACGCTTCAAATGTAGCTGTGGGGGCTGTATTATCACAACGAGGAAAACCCATAACATTTATTTCAAAGACCTTGAATTCAACCGAGCAGAATTATGCAACTAACGAAAAGGAGCTTTATGCTATTGTTTGGGCATTGAAAACATTGCGACATTACCTTTATGCTGTAAAAGATTTAGAAATTTATACGGACCACCAACCGCTATCGTTTGCGATATCTGAAAGAAACCCTAATGTTAAAATGAAAAGATGGAGGGCATTTATTGAAGAATTTTCGCCAAGAATAATCTATAAGCCCGGAGCAACAAATGTTGTAGCAGATGCACTATCGAGACAGCAGTTAAATAATTTAACAGAATCGAATAAGGAAATTTCAGAATCGGAGGATTCATTTGCGAATACACAGCATTCAGCCGAGAGTAGTGATGAAATTTCAATTAGGGAAACTAACAAGCCATTGAATCATTTTAAACAGCAAATATTAATAAATCAAAGTGCAAAAATTACTACCCAAGAAAGAGTTTTAATCTTCGGTAACACTAGATTTTTAATAGAATATGATAAACCAGAAAATATAATACCTGTTCTTTCTGAACAATTAAATCCAAAATTGGTTACAGGAATATTTTGTACTCCGGAAGTGGCATATGAAATAAAAACCGTATTGATGGATACTTTTCCGGTAACGAAATTTTTACGTGTGAAGTGTTTTCCAATTGATGTCACGAATAGAGAGGACCAGGGTAATATTATAGAGCAAACACATGGTAGAGCACATAGAAATTATAGGGAAAATTTGGCACAGATCAGGGATCAATACTATTGGCCCCAAATGGTGAAGCAATTCAAGCAATATGTTAGAAATTGTCAGGTATGTAATAAGAATAAATACGATAGACAACCCAAAAAGGTACCAATTGGAAGGGCACCACTTCCAGAGAAAGAAGGTGAACAAGTTCATATTGACATTTTTTACGCTCAAAAACTGAAATTTTTAACTTTGATTGACTCTTATTCTAAGTTCTTGATAGTTAAGCATATTGAAGATAAGACAAATTTAATTGAAAAGATTTTGGAAGCTTTACAGGTATTTCCGGAAGTAAAGAGAATTACAGTGGACAATGAACCAAGTTTTGCATCGGCTCAATTTAGATCATTTGCTAATAGATGTAATATTGAAATATATTATTGCGATCCAAGACATTCAGTAACTAATGGTCAGGTAGAAAGAGTGCATTCTACTCTCATTGAAATAGGAAGATGTTTAAAGGAGGAATTGAATTTAATAAGTGATTTAGAATCCATCATTAGAGCAGCTCAGCAATACAATAAAACTATTCATTCGACAATTAAAGAAAAACCGTATGAGGTGCTTTACAATAAAAAAACACATGAAAATATAAAAGATAAATTAAAATCGGCACAGGAAGTTATGTTGAAGGTACATAATAAAAGACGAAAAGAAAAAAATTATACTCCATGTCAGACAGTATATGAGAAAGTTATAGGTGAAAGGAATAAATTAAAACCGAAATATAGGAGACAAAAAGTAAAAGAAGATAGGGGAAATAAAATTATAATTCAGAAACGTGACAGAATAATTCACAAGGATAATATTAAATCTTAATATTTACAGAATGAGATTGGCGGCCGCCGTAGCCGAATGGTTTGGTGCGTGATTACCATTCGGAATTCACAGAGAGGTCGTTGGTTCGAATCTCGGTGAAAGCAAAATTAATAAAAAAAAAAAAAACATTTTTCTAATAGCGGTCGCCCCTCGGCAGGCAATGGCAAACCTCCGAGTGTATTTCTGCCATGAAAAAGCTCCTCATAAAAAATATCTGCCGTTCGGAGTCGGCTTGAAACTGTAGGTCCCTCCATTTGTGGAACAACATCAAGACGCACACCACAAATAGGAGGAGGAGCTCGGCCAAACACCTAACAGAAGTGTACGCGCCAATTATTTATTTTTTTTTTTTATGGGGATATTTTTCACATTGCAAATATAACTTATTTTGCGAGTTTATTGGAAGAAATGAAACAACAAATGTACAGTAGGAATGAATATATTCATGTAAATGGAAGTAAGACAATGCGTACGGATTTTGACGTAAATGAAATTGAATACGATTTGGAAATAGAATTAATGGAGACATTAATAGAGCGATTGCAGGAAAAGGATCATAGAATTACAAGAGGTATTAATGAGTTGGGAACATTGTGGAAATGGATAGCAGGAACACCGGATCATGATGATTTAGTATTAGTAACCAATAAATTAAATGAATTAGTGGAAAATAGTAATAAACAGTATACCACAAATTCACAGATGTTTAAAGCTATTACGCATTTAACTGAGAGGGTTAAAGAATTACAAGGAAATGCACATATTAGAATGATGAGTAAGCGTAGGAATTTAATACAAACTATAACTTTGGCAAAGGTAGGAATTTTGAATCCAGCTATTCTGCACATTGATGAGATAAGAAATATAACACGACATGAACACGGACGAATAACGATTACAGATTTAATAGATGATTCACAGTTTAAAGTAATTCAAAATAAAGAATTAATTGTAATATATATATGATTATGTAAATGTAAAAGAATGTAAAGAAGAAATAAAAAATACATACTGTAAAATTGAAGAAAGGAAATCTTGTTTGTCGAAAATTTTGAATAAAGCAAGAACCAAATGCAAAAAATTAAAAGAGAAAAATAAAGAAATAGAAGAAATAAAACAGGGGGCCATATTAGTTTCTGGATCGCATGTAATTGATGAACGCACATTAGATGGAGTTTATTTAATAGTTTTTAAGAATTATACTATTATTGATAATGTTACATATGAAAATATTGATGAAAAAATTTGGAATTATGTAAAAATTAATTATATTAATAACTTTGAAATAACTGAGTATGTTGAATCTACAAATGAATACTTAAAATTTGAAAATTCTAATGTATTAAATAAAATAAAACAGGAAATTGAGGAAATACCGATTTAGTGGTCACTTGCCACAGTATTGATAGTGTCATTGTCTTTTTATACAGTTTATAAATTAATAAAGAAAATATATGTCAAAAAAGCATTAAGAAGTAAAAATATAAAAGAAATGTTAATGAGTGATATGGATTTGACGATTCAGAATATCACCGATATATATTCGAAGACGGGACGTTTCGATTTAGAGGAGGGGGAGTTAATACCTTACTCTGGTAAGCCGCATAACGGCAAATATATACAAATATATAAAAAGTTAGAGTAAGCAATACTTCTTAAAGCTAGCATAAGCACTAATTGGATGATGAAATAAGCTCATCCAATAGTGAAATATTTACTGTAAATATAAACAATTATTTGTTAAGGATAGAATTACAATAAGCAATACTTTTTAAAGCTAGCATAAGCACAAATTTATAAACATAAACAATTATTTGTCAAGTACTTTTTAAAGCTAGCATAAGCACAAATTTATAAACATAAACAATTATTTGTCAAGTACTTTTAAAGCTAGCATAAGCACAAATTAGAGGATGATGAAATAAGCTCATCCAGTAGTGAAAGATTTATTGTAAACACAAACAACTATTTGTTAAGTATAGAGTAAGCAAAAATTTGGTATAAAAGAAATAACGTAAGAATAAAAGAATCACTTCAAGTTTGACTTTGGAAGCAAGCGTTTTATTTTTTTAACGCTCACCCGCGTTAGAACTTTAATTTGCATATCTGTGTGTATGCTCGTTTGGCTTTCTGGACAGATATTAGAATGATATTTTCTCATCAATATAATTTGGATTTGATGAAAGAGATTAAAGTCCATATCCAGTATGAACTATTTATACCGAAAAGAAATTTCCATTTATGAAATACAAAAAAAACAGTATTTTAAAAAAATTTTAATTAGAATAAACTCAAAAATTTTACCAAACTTTCCTGGTTTGAATTGTAAAAAAAAAATGTGCGAGAAAAAAAAAAATATGACTTCAGACTTGAACCTGAATTAAATATGTACGTGCCAAAAAGCAAAGCGAATAATTCCGCCGACTTTAGCTTCTGCACCACAAATTAACTGGCGCGCGGTCTTCTTAATCGCAAATTTATTCGCTTCGTTGTGGGCATGAAATAAGTCGATTTCCTTAGTAGTGTGCCGAAAAATCTTATGAAATTCCTCAGTAGTTTGGTAAACGCAGAAAAAATCTGAATTCCTTTCCTAGCGTGGTAAGTAAATATAGAAACCCTCCACTCGCGTCACTCGCGTGGTAAATATCTGCAATTCCCCACTAGTGAGGAAAGTTGAATTTGAAATTACCTTAGTATGAATCTACAAATTAGTACTCGAAAAAAGCTCATTTAACATTTGCTCCTTCTCATTGCATTAACATTCTCTGGTCATAGTGCATATTCCGCTAAAGTTTGTAGCCATGACCATGAACATTCCTCCCACCCAAGAATGTTCCTCAGTGGAAGTCACACGCATCTTTTGTAATTTCTCCTCCCAATTTATTTTGGGCGGTGATCTTAATGCTTGGAGGTCCATTTGGGGTTCCAATTCAAGAGAGGAAAAGATTGAAGATGCGGTTTTGCACTCAGACCTCATTTGCCTTAATGATGGATCAGCAACACATTTCTCCACTCATAGTTCTTTAACATGTGTTGATATTACCTTTTGTTCTGCTTCGCTGGCCCCTTTATGTTCTTGGAATGTTTTAGACTCGCTGCATAGTAGTAGTAACCTTCCAATAATCACCCAACTTCACTGCCTGAGACCTCAGATCACCTTCAAACCTGTATTAAAATTGAGTACTGATGCAGCTGATTGGGAAACATTTCGGTTAAAAAGCGCGCATCTGAGTAATAACTGGCAGACATCTCACAATGTAAATAAAGAGTCCACAAATATCGCTAAAATTTTGCGCACTGCGGCTCATCTTACAATACCTCAAACCAAGCCCAAGCCCCAAAAGAAAACCATTCCATGGTGGAACACTGATCTATCCGATATGTGCTCAAATAAAAAACGTTTGTGGCAAGCATATAAACAAAACTGCACCGATCAAAATTTAGTAATATATAAAAATCCAAGGCTATTTTCAAATTTCAGGCAAAAACAGCAAAACGGAAAAAAATTGAAGATCTGACTCCAAACATTACCCCTACAACAAGCCCCAAAAAAATATGGGGAGACATAAAAATGTTAACTAGTTCTTCGCGAATTTCAACATTTTCGCACATTAACTCTACAAACAGGGTGCTATTTTCCCTAACTGATATTTGTACTTCTTCGCCTCATATTTTTTCTCCCTTTCCTCCAACACGAGCTTTTCTGACAACTTCTGTAATTAAAAAATTGCAGCTCTCATTCTGAAACCGCCTATCAATGGCTGCAAAACGCATAGAATCAGATATATGTACAATTATCCGAATTCGACTACGCTCTCAGTTCCGTGAAAGGAAAAACTTCTAGCCTCGACAGGATTTCTTAGGTCACTTCGGTCAAACTTAGGCTGATCAATCTTTTCAACGATATTGTTGATAGCGGCTCTTTTCCTCAACCCTGGAAGTAAGCATGCATTGTTCCCATTCTAAAACGCAAATCAGAAGTTGATAGCTATACGCCAATCTCGCTATTATCTTGTCTTGGTAAGTTTTTTGAAAAAATCATTGTCAACAGACTCATGTAATATAGTATGCTAATAATAAAAAATTACTCAGTCCAAATTAATCGGGAATGTTTTTTTCGTTAAGCCTACGGTAATCCCCGCATGGTCTCCAATCCCAACTCGACCATTACATTAAATTCCATCTTGGTCACTTTGAGGCGCTCCGGGCATAAGAAATGGACGCGTTGTACGCACGGTTGGTATTAAGTGTTTGACGGAATGCTTGGATGACGGGAGGTTGGAATGTTTACCAAGCAATTCCGGAAAAGCCTTGAGGATAGTTGTGAATTTGTTGGTTTGAACAAGTGCTGTGATTGCTGTGACCGGAGCAATAGCGTACGATCCTATGCTGTGCGAGTCTGAGTTGGGGTCTTTGGGGGGTTAAGTGACCACGCTTGAGATTCACTATTAGCTCGAAAGCGTGGATGAGATCTGAACCTTTCATAGGATAAGACACATTAGCGATGCGCAAAATCCAACGGATAGGTCGCTGTAAGCCGATGTTGAGCATGACGACCTTTTCACCACACGTTTCTAATTTTCTGCCGTTTGTAGCTTGAGGTCGAAACTCCGAGATACGTTCGTCGAATTCTTGAGGTGTTTCTGACGGTCTTCGCCCAATGTTGATTTGTTAAGCTTCTGTGTTAGCTTCTCGACCTGCTACGCTAGCTCGTTCAGTTGTTTCTGCATACCACTGCTGGTGACAGTCTCCCGGGCGATTGGCATTACGCAGTGATTTTCGGAGTCACGCAGAGTTCCCATAAGCCTGTTTGCTGTTTGTGCGAATTCAGCATTGTCCTGTTCACTAGTGGCGGTGAGTGCAAACTGAATCTATTTGAATTTATTTGACCAATAATCGGTCGGTGACTTTGGCACAACGTGAATTTCGTCGCAGATTTCCTCGCCGTCCAACGCCTACTGGTGGAACACTGCGACGTTTAGCCGCTCGCCTCGAAGAGACTGGCACAACACGAGATGCTGCCAGGCGTGGCAGACCCCGGAGTAGCCGTTCTGCAGAGAATATTGCTGCTGTAGCCGAGGATGTCATGGAAGCGCCGTCGACATCGACCAGACGACGTGCCACGCAAATGGGTATCAGTCGACGGTCTTTACAGCGAATTTTGGTACAAGATTTGAAGATGTTTCCGTACAAAGTCCAGACGGTGCATCAGCTGTTAGCTGCTGACAGCCAATCGCGTCTAACATACGCTCAAGCCATCCTTAATCACCACCAAGAGGAAGATGATTTTTCATCACAAATAATCATGAGTGATGAGGCCCATTCCCATCTCAGCGGGTACGTAAATAAGCAAAATTTACGCTTCTTGGGCACTGAAGATCCGCGTGTAACCCACGAAGAGCCATTACACCCGCTCAAAGTCACTGTATGGTGTGCTGTTTTCGCTGGAGGAGTCATCGGAAATTTTTTCTTCGAAGACGTCGCAGGCCAAACGGTTTCTGTGAATGGTGAGCGCTACAGAGCAATGATCAACGAGTTCTTTTTGGCGCAACTTGATGAATTGGGATTGGAAAACATGTGGTTCCAACAGGACGGTGCAACGGCATACACTGCACGTGCCACAACCAATATGCTGAAGGATGCATTTCCCGGGCGCCTAATCTCCCGTTTTGGCGATTTGCACTGGCCAGCAAGATCGCCCGATTTCACCGCTCCAGACTTCTTTTTGAGGGACTTTTTGAAGTCGCAGGTTTATGTCAACAAGCCTCAGACTCTTGCAGCTCTTAAAGACAATATCCGTCAAGAATGTGAGGACCTATCGCCGGAAGTTTTGGCCAAAGTGATGGAAAATGCCATAAAAAGGGCTTAAATGGCAATCAACTGTGGCGGCGGCCATTTACATGACATCATATTCTCGACTTGATGGGAAAAAAATTAAAAGACCAATAAAAATAATCCACAAGAAGAATCAAAATTTTTCATTTTTTTTTTAAATTACAGCCAAAAAACATCGCAAAGTCACTTTTGCGCCACCTTGTACCTTGAAAGGAACTCTCATTTGTTATCTTGTAGTTGCAAGAACGCTTATCGAATAATCTCTTCGTTAGAATACCTGTAAATAACGACGTTAAATTGAATTATGAATAAAATGAATAATGAAATCAGTGTGGTCACAACTATAGGCATAGGTGTGTTCCCGTACAATAATTTTAGCTGGACAGTCATCGATCATGCTGCCTCCAGTAAGTCATGCCCAAAATTCATTCAAATGAAGCAAATAATTACAATAAAAGCTTAAAAGAAGTGCAGCATGCACGAGGCTATTAGAATACATAAAATGCAAATACCCCCACTCTTAATGAATCTTCACCCTCTTTCTCTAATGTGATCAAAAATATCTGCAGTAATCCACAAAACAATATAAGTACAACAAATATAACTAATCACCAAGCCGAACCTACCTCCAGAAACCTAAACAATTTAAATATCATCAAAACAAATAATACCACAAAAGGAAGTAACAAAAATACAAGAAATACATCATTCAAGACAGCATCACCTACTCCCACTGTTGACACTCTTCTACCCTCCACCAGCAATAATAACAATAGTAACCCAGAAACCAAGCAAATATTTTCTAATACCAACAATGCTAACACAGCAATCATAAACGCAAATGAATACCTATAACGCGAATATTGATGGCACTGTTGACTACGCACATAATAATTCAGTCGATTACTACCACACAAACCCCACTATTTTCTCCTTCCTTTCTCAACTTACCCAGCTTCCCACCCACCCTTTTCCACCTGTTATTACAGAAAGCCCACCCCAAAAAGAAGAATAGATGATACAAATAATACAATGGAATATTAATGGACAACTTAATAACTACATAGATTTAAATATACTAATCAATGAATTCAACCCGGCAATTGTCGCACTGCAAGAAACACATATTCCATCCAATAAAACAGCATACGCACCTAATAAATATAATAGCTATTTCCACAAATTGCCTCAAAATACCTTGCGTAAGCAAGCAATCGCTTTCGTCCTAGGCGATTTCAATAGAAGAGGAAATACTAGTTAAGATTTAATTTTGACCCAAAATCGCATTGTCTTGAACGATGGCCCACACATTTTTCCACACACCAAACCTTCCCCCATCCTCTTATCATCCTTGAATCCAGTTCTATAGCTCCCAGCCTTTCTTCTCGTACATTGGACGAACTCCGCAACAGCGACCATTTCCCCGCCTATAACATCCTTTTCCATCCCTGATGGGTACGAAGTCAAGCCGATATCAAAATTTTTAACGGGAAAAGCTGACTGGAAAAAATTTCATTCTTTATCCATAACTCTAACAAACAATAAAGATGTTTCAAAAAACATCAACGCAGAAGCTGCTAATATTAAAACAATAATTCGTTCGGCAGCCCACCTCTCAATACCACAAACAAACACAAGATAATTTTCCGCCAAACAACCATGCTGGTCTAACCTTTTTACTATCTTAAGAAATAGCAAGCAAAAACCGTGGTCCAAATACAAGTACCACATGAACGATACCAACCTCGTTAATTATAAAAAAGCGAACGCCATTCTCAGAAAAGAGCTTAAATCAGGCAAAAGGCATTCCTTTAAAAAACTCACAGCAAATTTAAATCCCTCTTCAAGCCCCAAACAAATATGTTCAGATATTAGAATGCTCACAGGCAGCGCGCGTCGTTCTAACATACCATTTATTTATAATGAACAAGGGCCAATCTACGCTCCACCAGATATCGCTGAAGAATTTGCCAAATTCTGGTCGACCTACTCCCACGACTCCAACTTTCATTCCGCCTTCAACTCGCAAAAATATCTAACCCTACCTGAAAATAGGCATATGAGTGACCGAGTCGCTATTATACTTTGAACATTTCGCATCCTCGGCATTAGCGTCAGGTAATCACGTTTCTGTATTAAGTTTAGACTTCGAGAAAGCATTCGATAGAATCGGCATTCATGTTGTTCTTAACCAACTCAAGCGCTGGAAAATCGGAAACAAAATATATAAATTCGGTAAATCCTTTTCAAGAAATCCCAAGTTTACAGTCAGCGTTAATAATTGTAAATCACAGGCTCATATCCTCTCGACATTGTTCACTATAGCTTTCAATGAAGTGAGTTCAATTATCGCATCTAATGCCGAGGGGGAACATGTTATATATGCTGAAGATGTTTTAGTATTTTCCTAAATAAAAAACCTTAACGAAGTCACTTGTACTTTCCTGAACATTTTAAACAGTATAAGCAAATGGTCAGAAATATCAGGCGCCAACATCTCAGCAAATAAATGCGCTACTCTTCATATATGTAGAAAACGTAAATGTTGCTTCCCCAGTTTGTCTTTTTCCAATGTACTAATCCTACATTCTAACACACTAAGGATTTTAGGCTTAAGGCCATTAGAATAAGCTTATTTTTAACGCTTAACATAATTAAGTTTTTATCTTCTAAGCATTCCCATGTTCATCCACACACACTTGCTAACGTAACAAAGGCCTTACTGTTATCCAAAATCAATTTTGGACTTTGTATTTACGGACATTGTGCCAAAGAAAACATCAAACTATTAAATGCTCCTTACCAGGTGGCAGCTGGAAGTAGTATCCGCGCGTTTCAAACATCACCAAACAAAAGCTGTTCTTGCAGAAGCCGGATTACCGGACATATCCCACAGAGTCAACCGCAACACAATAATTATCCTACCCAAGCTTCTTCCCTGCAGAACTGGACTGGTGGACTCAGCGAAGCAACAATATAAAAATAACCGCAAACCGTCCACCATACAACGTTGTGTTGAACTAATTCACAAACTGAATGTCACATCAGATGCGATTTTGCCACCAATTTCAGTTTTCCCACCAGGCGTGAATCCAAAAATTATTTTTATCGCGTCCAACATTTCAATGAAATCGTTGCTTCTTTAAGAAACGAATGGGAGTTCGTTTATACCGAGGGATCTTAAACAGACACCAGTACATCGTCACAAATTGAACCATTCTAACGAAACTCCAATAATCTCCGAAATCCGAAATATATCGTATCAAATAAAAATTCCATAAGGATCATGTGGGTTCCGGGTCATGCCGGAATACAAGGCAAAGAGTGCGCTGATACTACAGCCAAAGAAGCTGCCCAAGAACCCCTTCACTTCAGTGCACATTTTACTACCAAAGATATTCGGAGAATTATACTAAAATCTCTTCAGGATGCGTACAATAGCCAATGGTTTAATTATCAACACCACTACAAAAAGTACAACCCTACTGACATCAAGCCCATATATCCTACACACATGTCTTCCAGGAACCTCAAGATGTTTACACGCCTTCGAATCGGTCACACTATAGCCACCCATGTTCACATCCTAAACGGTACAGTCAAACCAGCCTGCCCTTTTTGCAACTCAGACGACTACACGACTTCACACCTCCTCGATACCCGCCCAGGACTGAAATACACTAGAAATGCAATTCATCTTAACCTTGAACTTTCGAAGCTACTCAACAACACAGATGACAATAGCATTAACTTAATTTGTAAATTTATTGAATTAACTAAATTTAAACTTTAACTCTTTGCGAAAAATAGATATACATATCACTACATATTATAAAACAAAGTCGCTTTTTCAGTCCCTATGTCCCCTTATACGCTTAAATCTTTAAAACTACGCAACGGATTTTGATGCGGTTTTTTTTTAAAGATAGATTGATTGAAGAGGAAGGTTTATATCTATATAATGTGAAGAAATATATAAAGGGGGCGTGGCAATCGGTCAAAATGTGGCAAAAAAACATAATTTTTTTTTTTTCACGGCCATAAATCATAAACGAATCAACCAATTAAAATGAAACTTTCTTGAAGTTTAACTTTGAAATATTTACTTTCGTTCTGCATCAAAAAAAATAATTGATTTATTTGTTATTTAACCAAAATTGTTTAAACAAAAGCAGCCCTTTTTCCAAAAAAAGCTGTTTGTGTGTGTGTTCGCTGTCAACCGAATGAAGCAATAGGCGTTAAGCGATAATCTCACCACACCTCATTAATGTTGAATTACATCGTATGGTGACGTATGTATGTATGTATTTACGAATCGCTCGCATTATTTCATTTCGGACATATGTACATATGTATCTATGTATGTACTGAATTCCATGTAATTATATGTACATACAATTTTACAGCGAAATAAAACGCTATTTTCAGGTTCTATATTAGTAAATCGCACATAATTAAAATACAGTTTTTGAATAGTTTTTATTGATTCGGAGCGCGTTTAGTTTGCTATCAATTCCATACAATAACATTTTTTGTCATTTACTTTTTACGACAACTAATAGCTTATTTTCGAAGCGATTTCAACAAATGGGTACAACATTAATCCTTATCCAATTAAATACCTTAAATACATTGTTGTTTTCATATAGATAGATACATATATGGCTCTTTACAGCATATAATTAAAAACAATATTTTTCAAGATATTACAACAGTAATTAGTAATTGAGATCTACTGGAAAAATTGCGTTAGCTGTTGCGTCATCCGGCATTGCCGCTACTCTTTTGGAAAGAGTCTTTTGGAAAGAGGCCGAACCACACACTCTACAATGAAGCACCCGCTGAAAATCGCCACCGATGATGATAACAGCGTCTGTAGTGTTTCTAGACAGAGCAATACAGGAAAATTGATGCGTGACTGCTCATTAATAGTCTGGGACGAAGCTACCATGTCAAACAAGACGTCTGTGGAAGCACTGGATAGGACAATGCGCGATTTGCGCAACAAAAATGCACCTATGGGTGGATGTACAATTCTGTTCTCAGGAGATTTCCGTCAAATCCTACCAGTTGTGACTCGAGGAACACGTGCTGACGAAATAAATGCTTCGCTAAGTCGTATGTCAATAAATTAGAGCTTAAAACTAATATGAGGATTTCGTCATCTTCACGTGAGAACAGGCTATTTCCAGAGATGCTGCTAAAAGTTGGCAATGGAGAATTAACACAAAGTGAGGAAAGGATTAACCTAGAAAACCTTTGTGTTTTGATAGACAACATCCAAGAGTTAGTCAACAATGTCTATCCAGACATTGATAACATAAGTTATAAGACAATATCTTGGTTTAAAGAAAGAGCTATTCTGTCACCAACTAACGAACAAGTAGATAAAGTAAATAACTTGATTATTTCAAAGATTGATGGGCCGACGAAAATATACTACTCGGTCGATACTGTTCTCGATTTGGAAGAAGCTGTTCAATTTCCTACAGAATTTCTAAATTCTTTGAAACCGTCTGGACTCCCTCCTCACAAAATGGAGCTGAAAATAGGTTGTCCTGTTATTTTATAAAGAAACCTAAGTCCACCTAAACTTTGCAATGGCACGCGTTTGCTGGTAAAATCACTGAAAACTTTCATAATAGAGTGCACAATACTCACAGGATGTGGTACCGGAGAAGATGTATTGATTCCCCGAATCCCTCTGATACCATCAGATCTACCATTCCAATTTAAACGCTTACAATTTCCGGTAAAGACATCTTTTGCAATGACCATTAATAAATCTCAGGGTCAAACCTTCAACGTTGCAGGCTTAGATTTGAGTGTTGACTGTTTTTCACATGGCCAACTGTATGTCGCTCTTTCAAGAGTAACCTCTAGAGACAACATGTTTGTATTGTCTAATGACAAGAAGGCTATGAACGTTGTATATAAAGACATTCTGTAATATAGTAATTGTTGTAAAAATAAAATAAATACATATGTAAAAATGCAAAAAGTTAATATGCAAAAATGTAGGGTATGAATTTAGATATCCCAAAGATAGCAGGAAATCTTCATGCTATAAAGAAAGGGGAATTGTTTTACTCCAAATTTAACGCGTGCGGGCCACGGGCAATAATGAATAAGCCAAAACTACTGGATCGATTTTAATCATTTTTTCAGTGAGTGACATAGGGTATATATTTTAAACCCGTGCGAAGCTGGGCGGGTTGCTAGTACAATATAAAATTATACTCCGGTCAAACTCACACTACCCACTAATCTTCTAATACTCCCTCAACTGCTCTCTCCCAACCTCTTGTATAGTTACTTATGTACCTATATTACGAGTATTACTCTAGTTAAGATACCAAAAGCCGAAGGCCCTGGCAGCCAGTGCTTATTTCGTAAGTGGAATAGTTATTAACAACTGTTAATCTTTTAAATAAATAAAATAAAATAAATACTTTTAACTGTGTATTTGCAAACGAATGTATACACACAAATACAAACAAGTCATTTTGACGTTGTTCATATCTACGGCGAAAAATTCAGCCGGGTGGTTGCCATCACCTTAATAAATCCACCATCAAAACGAAACAAAACTTGTAACGTAAGGGGTTTGTGTAATACGTACGGACGGATAAAGTTCTCCAAGCGACTTCAATTTTGTCTGAAAAGTGTATTTGCCCAATGTTAGTAGGATGGCGCCAATGTATTTGCGAAACCCCTCGCTGATCTTGAAGGATTTGAATGCTGATTTAACACAATTTTCTTGAAGGCATCCAACGATCTGTTCTTCGCTTTTCTTATTCTTAACAAGTAACTGCAGAGAACCGTACCGAAGCTCAGTAATGTTGTTGACTTCTTTGCATTTGCTTGTGAGGCCTTGTAGACAGCAAAACCGGATAATGTTGTCAGCAGTATCTTTTCGGGAAAAATATAGCTCTACAAATGCGGTAGTTGATTAAACTTGCTCAGAGAAAATGCTCGAAATATCACGGCGGAACGAAAAAAGCGACTGGGATATTTTTTTTTGTATTTAGAGAACACTAACGTGACTAAGACTAACACTGCAGACATTTTGAGATTCGTTGTTTCATCATAATTTTCAACTCTGAAATTTCATTGTTTTCCGTCGTAGGTGTTCCTTTTTAGCGTTTATAGCTGTTACTTGGGCATGTGATAAATTTGGTGTTGTAGTACCATGTTTTGTTGTTACACAGTCCATTGCATTTTGTGGAGCAACTTTTTCTTCTGTTTGTCATTGTGGTTTGATCCTGAGACTAGGATATATAGGGTGATTTTTTAAGAGCTAAAGAAAAGTTTTTCAAAAAAAACAAACGTAAAATTCAGAAAAATGCATGTAATTTTTATTTAAATCGATAGTACAGTCCATATTATTTAATATTTGAAGATTATTTCATGTAAATCTTGACCGCGACTGCGTTTCAAATGGTCCATCCTCTTAGTCCAATTTTGGCATATTCTTTCCAATGTTTTGCCGGTATCTCACATGTACAATAAATGCTTTAATGTTATCTTCCAATGCGTTAATTGAAGCAGGCTTGTCTGAATAGACATGAGCTTTAACATAGCCCCACAAAAAATAATCTAAAGGCGTTATATCGCACGATCTTGGTGGCCAATTGACAGGTCCCGAACGTGAAATAAAATGTTCACCGAACTCGCCTCTCAACAGGTCCATTGTTGTGCGTGCTGTGTGGCATGTGGCACCGTCTTACTGAAACCACATGTCATGCAAGTCAAGCTCTTGCATTTTGGGCAAAAAAAAGTTGGATATCATTTCACGGTAGCGCTCACCATTCACAGTTACGTTACGATTCGCAGCATTTTTGAAAAAGTACGGTCCAATGATACCTCCAGCCCATAAACCGCACCAAAATGTGACCTTTTCTGGATACATTGGTAGCTCTTGCAATTCTTCTGGCTGATCTTCACTCCAAAATCGACAACTCTTCTTATTTACATACCCATTGATACAAAAATGAGCTTCGTCGCTGAACACAATTTTTCGATAAAAAAGTGGATCTTTGGTCAATTTTCCAAGAGCCCATTCCTCAAAAATTCCGCGTTGCGGTAGGTCGTTCGGCTTCAATTCTTGCACCAGCTGTAATTTGAAAAGCTTCACATCTAAATCCTTTCGCAAAATTTTCCACGTTGTTGAGTAACAGGCCCAATTGCTGCGAACGGCGACGAATCGATAATTGCTGGTCATCAATAACACTGGCCGATACAGCTGCGATATTTTCTTCAGGTCGCACTCTAGGTTAGCGTGTTGGTGGTTTGATGTCCAATAATGTAAATTTGGTTCTAAATTTAGCCACAAAAGCTCGAATAGCCGCTTCAGTGGGTCGGATAAACTGGCCATAAAATGGAAGAAGCGCGCGATAAACTTTCTTAACAGAACACGTTGTGCATTAAGGCAGTGTGCATTTTTGATGAGGGGACTCAAATTTAATTTTGCACTGTAGTAGATATGTAGTAGCGTATATATCGTTGTTATGTGGTTTGGTTTTTAGTTTAAATAGTGGCAAACGTGCTTTGAAAGTAGCGTGTAACTTGTAAGCGAAAATATATAGAGATTCAGTTGTAAGCTGAGCGTGTACAATTAAAGTAAAGTGTTGGAAATAAGAGATTTATTTGAATTTTAATGTAAGAACATTCGTAACAATTGGTGTCAGAAGCGGAATTGTTGAATAAAGGCGCAAGAACAGGATCGTGAAAATGGTAAAGTTTCGCGAACCGACTGGCACCAATATCGAACGAGGCGACAAAACAAAAAGGTTAATTACACTTGATGGAGACATCAGATATCAAGACAGTGCACGCTTTCTGGTAAGGCGAAGACGAAAGGTGAGTAGTACCTAAGCTGCTGCTACAACAGCACTCGCCAAAAGATATGAGCTGCCAGGTGCATGTACATGGGGTATTCAGTTGGAAAAGTGAACTTGTATGTAAGTGAATAAGCGAAAAGTAACAGAGAGATTCAGTCTTAAGCAGAACGTGCACGTTTAAAATGAAGTGTTGGAAATAAAGTAAAGCACGTAAAAATAATATTTTCATGGCTGTTTACCGCGTGTCACCGAAGAAGCTGTTTACATCTGTTGAGTCTAGTTTTCTTCAAGCGCATTGCTAAAAGAGGACTAGTTGACTGACGGAAGGCTTTCATGTGGAGATCATCTCTAATTAGTCATGACATGGATCTGGTCGATACATTAATTTCTGTGGACATGATTTTCTGCTTTATGAAGGAATTTCTGCGAATTCTTTCTCGAAGGGCTTTTATGGCTGCCACGCGAAGACGATAACTTCTTTTTCTGTCTGTCACCTCAGACGTTTGGGAAAAACGTTTGATCGTACGGTAAATAAACATTCTCGAAATATTAAGTTTTTTCAGCAATTCGAAGATTTCACTTGCACTTTCACCACGCTTATGTAATGCAATCGCTGCAATGCGATTTTCCTTAGAACCCCACTCCTTTGTTAAGAAGCGAAATTTGCCACGAAACTGAGTATAATTTATGAGTAGAAAATACATAGGAACAAGAGAAAAAGTAATCTAACTTTTTTCTGCAAATTTGTTCTCGCCATATGCACTGTAAAATTTGTCACAGAATTTATTACAAGACAAAGTATTATATTAAGTATAGTCACTGATTAGCTCTCTCTGCGTGCGGTCATTCGTAGTTTTTTCTAGTGCGGTCGGTAATTTTCTCTGAGCTATTTATTTGCTAACATCCAACTTAACTCTACACGTGCCTTTCTAATAAACCCCAAGAATATTTTCCTGATTTACCCCAGGTTAACATAACATAACCAATTGCGAAAAACCGTTGTCTAAATACTAATGTTTTTCTGGCTAGTATGCCATAAGCAAAGAAATAAATTCCATTGCTGAACTCCGAGATGGAAGTCTTTCAGTTCTTACAAAAAACAAAAGAATTGCAGAAAATTTTTTGAACGCGAAAAATCGTCCTGGTATTTGCCACATTGACTGTTCATATCATGTCAATCTGAATTGTGTGGGTACAATATTTGCGCCTTTTCTGAAGGATATGACTGAATCTGAAATTGTTGAAGATTTAAAACCACATGGAGTAATCTCCGAATACACCGTATGCACAACAGGAGCCTTATTCCTTACTTTTGATTCATACTTTCTCCCCGAAAAAATCGGCGTAGCTTGCTGGAAGCTCTCAGTTCGATCTTATTTCGCCAAGCCCATGCATTGTAGGTCATGTAAAATCCTTGGGCATACATTGAAGCATTGCGAAAATCTTCCAACTTGCATAACATGTACACTCATATGAACACCGAATGCACCAAAACAATGTGCGCAAGCTGTTCAGGTACCATCCATCAAATGATAACAGCTGCCCAAAATTTCTTCAAGCCAAAGAAATTCTTAAAATCATAGTAATAGACAAATGCAGCATTCGCGAAGCAACAAAAAAATACAACGCAACTACAAAACTCTTTCCCTCAAACTTACTCCCAAATCATTAGCTCTCCCTCTATAGCTTAAAATAAAATAGTTAACAAAAGCAATATTGACGGTTCTTCAAATATATCAACAACATCTTCAAAAAGTATAACTGAAAAAACTTCAGAAACATCTTCCGTAAATAAAAATAACAACAAAGAAATAAACTTAGTAAATACACAACAAATTAGGAAACCAAAATCAAATGATACACCAATAATTTCTTACTCTCACCTCAATTCCCTCAAAAGTTCTCATAACAACTCAATGCTTTTCTCTCCTGCTTCTTCATCTTCTTCTAACAGCGATGAGCAACTGTCCCCTGGTCTAACTAACGTTATTCTAGATGACATTTATTCGACCTTCAACGATTCAAAACGAATATACATATATCCATATAGCGTTTGCTTTTTGAACCACCTATTTTTTTGAGAATGGTAACACAAATGACATGTCAAATGTGTTCATAATTTACTTAAAGGTTTGACATTTACGAAATGGGACGCTATACGCTTGAACAAAATTGGGAAATATTGAAAACCTATTTCCAAAGTGGTGAGTCTTCTTCTTCTTCCGCGGTTACAGTAAATGGCGAGCGTTACCGTGACATGCTCAATGAGTTTTTGTTACCAAAAATGTAAGAGGATGACATGGACGACATTTGGTTTCAACAGGACGCACAGTGCGGCCGATTCCCAAAAAGCTGGCCAAAAGTCGAAAAAAAAGTTTCTAGATAGAGTTTTTTTGTCTTTGGGTTGGCTACAGTAATGCCTTGAGTAGTGAAAACCGTTCATAGCAACGTCCTGTACCCTAAGTATCCTCTGTATTTTCAGTCGCAACGTGGCCTTCGTTTGAGCATCGTATTACTGTCGATGAATAGTGAAAGTTGTACACATTTGAAAGATTTTGTAATGGAGTAAATTGAACAAAACCAAATGGAATCATCTTCGGAAGGTTAGTAAAATACGAGAAATCTTTAGTACATATCAATACCTCGACACAAAATGTTTAGCTGCAGCAATACGTAGATACATTTTTTGCAATTTTTTTTATAAAATTTGAGTTTTCAAACTGTATAGTAATACAACGCCGTCATATGCTGCTTTGAAACCTATTAAAGGTTACTCAAAAAAGTAATGGTTACTGAATAAAACAAGATTCAGCTGCTACCACTTGCTAATCAGCGACCCCGAAAACATATAAATTTACATGCATCTTGATTATGTTCTTGAATATACGCTATTTCACGTGAGGGGGTGGCCAGTAGGGGTGGAAGGGGGTGGATTTTCAAAATTTTAAGATCAAATTCGTAATCAGCGACCCTGAAAACATAAATTAACATGCATCTTGATTATGTTCTAGAATATACGCTATTTCACGTGAGGGGGTGGCCAATAGGGATGGAAGGGGGTGGATTTTCAAAATTTTAAGATCAAATTCGTAATCAGGACCTCGACAACCCCCGAGTAAGAAATTTTGAATCAATTACTTAATTTTTTGAGTTTTGGCCAGCTTTTCGGGAATCGGCCGCACTGTGAGACGGTGCAACTTGTCACACTGCCAAAGTTACACTCGAACTTTTGGATACCGTTTTTGAAAACCGAATAATCAGCCGAATTTCCGATATCAATTGGCGCCTCGGAGCTGTGATATAAGCCCGTTGGACTATTTTTTTTGGGGAGCCGTTAAGCTATGCGCACCATCCAGAGACGATTGATGCTTTAAAACACAAAATCGAAGTTGTTATTCAAGAAATTGGAGCCCAAACAATCGAAAATGTGCTTAAAAATTGGGTTGATCGAATGGCCTATTGTAAAGCCAGTCGTGGCAGTCATTTGAACGATATTATTTTTCATTCATAAATGACAATGTTCAATCTTCAAAATAAAAAAAAAGTTGGCAAAATATTGATTAGTTTTTTTTTAGATGACTCAAAAAGCAAATTTTACATGGCCCACCCTATAAATATAGACTCTCCTCACTCTGTCATGCAGATCGAGGAAATAGTCTTATTCAACTCATAATGTCTCCAATTCTATTTTGTTTCATTTTTTTCGTTATAATTCTATGCTTTCCGTTTGGCAATGGAATATGAATGGATACTACAATAACTATATGCACCTCGATATATTACTTAATACTCGTACACATTCCCCCGAAATTATTCTACTTAATGAAACTCGCCTCTCTCATAGCCAATCCCCTTATACTCCCAAAATGTATGTAGGCTATTTCCATAATCTAGACCATATAACTGCAAATAAACAGGGAGAAGCGATACTTGTTAAGAAAAATATTCCATACAAATTAGTTCAAATTCAGTCCAGTATTTCAACATTAGCAGTCATAGTGCATATTCCGCTAAAGTTTGTAGCCATGACCATGAACATTCCTCCCACCCAAGAATTTTCCTCAGTGGAAGTCACACGCATCTTTTGTAATTTCTCCTAACAATTTATTTTGGGCAGTGATCTTAATGCTTGGAGGTCCATTTGGGGTTCCTACAAAATCCCATACAAATTCAAGAGGGGAAAAGGTTGAAGATGCGCCTTTGCACTCAGACCTCATTTGCCTTGATGATGGATCAGCAACACATTTTTCCAGTCATAGTTCTTTTACATGTGTTGATATTACCTTTTGTTCTGCTTCGCTGGCCCCTTTATGTTCTTGGAGTGTTTTAGACTCGCTGCATAGTAGTGATCACTATCCAATAATCACCCAATTTCACTGCCTAAGACCTCAGATCACCTTCAAACCTGTTTTAAAATTGTATACTGATGCAGCTGATTGGGAAACATTTCGTTTAAAATGCACACATTTAAGTGATAACTGGCAGTCATCTCACAATGTAAATAAAGAGTCCACAAATATCGCTAAAATCTTGCGCACTGCGGTTCATCTTACAATACCTCAAACCAAGCCTAATCCCCAAAAGAAAACCATTCCGTGGTGGAACACTGATCTATCCTATATGCGCTCAACAACGTTTGTGGCAAGCATATAAACAAAAGCGCACCAATAAAAATTTAGTAATCTATAAAAAAGCGGAAACGGAAAAAAATTGAAGATCTGACTTCAAACATTATCCCAAAAGCCCCAAAAGAATATGGGGAGTGATAAAAATGTCAATATCAGCCTTTTTTTATTATAGCTTTTGACGAAATTGCCAATATAGCAACAAATAACAAAGGCATTGAATGTCAACTATATGCTGACGACATTTTATTTTACACCCAATTTTCTAATTTTTCACATGTAACTCGCCTTTTCATAAATAATCTGAATGATATAGATGGATGGTCTCTATCTTCAAGTACGTCTATATCATTTGTAAAGACCAAGGCCCTTTATATTTGCAGAAAGCTGTCTTGCACTGGATTTCAACTTAATCATAATGGAATCATTTTAAGCTCCGTAACTGAAGTCAACCTCTTTTCCCTTATAACAACTTGATGCAGGGATATCTGAATACAGTTGTTAGATGGGCAACGGATTGCGGCCGGTCGGTGAATCCTCTTAAGACGGAGCTCGCCCTATTTACGAGGAAATATAAAATACCCAGAGCTCAACTTCCCTCACTAGGGGGCGCTCCTCTGATGCTTTCTGATAAGGTGAAGTACCTAGATATTATCCTTGACAGCAAGCTTACATGGAAGCCCAATATTGAGGAAAGGGTAGGAAGGCAAAAACCACCTTGTATGGGTGCAACAAGGCAATTGGCAAAAGATGGGGCCTCTCGCCTAGAGTTGTTTTCTGGCTATATAATACTATTGTAAAGCCTATCTTGTTATATGGAGTCATAGTCTGGTGGATCTCACTAGAGAAGACGACATTGGTGAAGAAGCTAGAGAGAGTTCAGAGGTCGGCACTCATTGAAATCAGTTGGGCGCTTCGAACGACTCCTACTCTGGCGCTCAACGCAATGTTAAATGTGGTACCCGTAGACATCGCAGGCAGAACTGCCGCTACACGTACCGCAATCAGACTGAGGGGCTGGAGCTATAAGCTCAACCTCACTTATGGGCACTCAAGCATTCTTAGAAACTTCGAGTTCATCCCTTTGTCAACAGACCAGTGCATACCCTCGTTTAGTCCAACCGGAACATTCTCCACTCACATCCCGTCAAGGGAAGAGTGGACGGAGGGCTACACTTGGGGGCAGGGCCTGGTGAACTTGTTTACGGATGGATCGAAGTTGGAAGGAAAGGTCGGCGGAGGAGTCTTTTGCGAGTGCTCCCCATCAGACTAAAATTCAGGTTACCGCACCACTGCAGTGTGTTCCAGGCAGAGGTAGCCGCAATCAAGGAGGCAGCTGATTGGCTGCTCAAATGCCTACTAACAGTCAAGAAAGTAAATATTTACTCCGACAGCCAAGCGGCAATAAGGGCCCTCGGGTCTATGATTGTGCATTCGGAATTGGTCAAGGAATGCGTGACCGCACTTTCGACTGCGTCCGAATTCTCATCTGGGTTCCCGGTCACAGCGACATTGTGGGAAACTGTGAGGCGCATGATCTGGCCAGACAAGGGACATGTGAGGTGATTTCCCCGCGAAGGTAGAAAATTGGGATCCCCCTGACTACCTGCGGTCTGCTCCTGGAAGTGTGGCATCGCGCCAACTCAGCGAGCGCTGGGCAAATACACAAACGTGTAAAGTCAAGAAATCCTTCTGGCCACGTGTGGACCGAAGGCGCTCGTGCGAGCTTCTGAGGCTGACAAAATATCAGCTCTCCAATCTAGTGGGTTCTCTCACAGGACACAATGCGCGAGGAATGCATGCTGTGAGACTTGGAATAACCTCGAGTCCTTTTTGCGCTGGATGTATGGAGGATGAGGTGGAATCATCTCAGCACCTTCTGCTTAGCTGCCCTGCTCTGGCGGGGCTAAGATCACTCCCTGGGCAACCATACCAACCTAACCTAACCTAACCTTATTACAGATTCTAAATATACATAGTTTTAAAAACCATTGTAAATATGTAAAAGACTGCCTTGTAACTGTTATAGATTAAGCATTATTAAGTATCTTAGTTCTAAGAACAGCGCTATCCCCGTCCCCACTCATTACGAGGGCTCTACTACTATCAAAGATCTGGAATATGCGATAAACGCTCATTAAAAATGATATATACATACACCTTATCATATTGTCATTCGAAGATCTCTCCAAGCATTTCCAACAACTCCGTTGAGAAATTTGTTTGCGGAAACGGGGCTCCCTACTATAACGGATAGAGTTAACGACTGGACCTATCGCCTCCTTCCAAAACTTGTATCCTCATCAAACATCTCTCTTGCAAAGGACCTCAACAATGCTTTACATAGGAAAACACGGCCTAGAACACTTTCAGTTTTCTTTCGTTGTCTCATTTTATTTAAACAACTTGATATGCCTCCTTACTCCAAACTTCATCAAACAGAAGCATAACCAGAAGCTTGGGCCATCAAAAACACTTCCTTTGTAATCAGGACCATGCAACTCTGTAAAGAAAAAACATCGAGAAATGAATACAGGAAAATAAAGGGTGGTTAAATTTCAAGGGCCGATGTAGAATGCGAATCACACCTAAACGTCAACGACACCGTTGGACTTCTTTCTTTGGGGTTATTTGAAAAAAAAGTGTACGTCGATAAGCCAGCAACAATTTAAGAGCTAAATGATGAGATATTTTGGCACATTAACGGCATAGAACCTGAATTATGATCAGGCTTCATCGAAAATTTGGACCATCGGATGGAGGTGTGCCGCCGAGGCGGCCATTTGGCCGATATTTTGCTCCATGCGTAATTGAGCCATACCAATATTGTCATAATAAAGATAATAATAATTTTCTAAAAAAAATTCTATTTTATTCAAAATCAACACCGGCCCTTGAAACCTAACCACCCGTCAGATAAGGAACTATTTGCATTTGGTGGTCTTTGGAGGTGTGCCGCCGAGGCCTCGGCGGCCATTTGGCCAATATTTTGCTCTATACGTAATTGAGTTATACCAATATTATCATAGTAAAGAGAAATGGTAATAATTTCTAAAAAAAATTGTATTTTATTCAAATCAACACCAGCCCTTGAAACTTAACCACCCTTTATTTGCATTTGAACGCGATACATTGTTGAATTCAGGTGGGATTTTACTTTTTTACAGACGGCTCTAAAACTTGTTTCTCAACTTCTTTTGCTGTAACAAAAGGAAATGGCGAATTAATTCAACATGGCCTGCTTCACCCCATAAGCTCAGTATTCACCGCGGAACTAACTGCTTTATATGAAGCTGCCAAATATACTAAAGAAAATGAAGGGAAATATGTTATATGTACAGACAGCAGATCCTGTATTGATGCCAGTGAGTCACCAACTAATACACAAAAAGAAATCGTTGTTATCCGTAACATGCTTCAAACCTATCTAAATAAATTGAAATTTATGTAGATTCCTGGTCACATTTGAATCAGAGGTAACGAAAATGCGTAGCAAATATTCCATCCTTTTATCGTTATCTAACTAAACAAAATATAATTTCTGAGATATCTAGTCGGCGTAATTCCACTCTCCTTGATGACTGGAAATTCTTCACCCACCATTATGCGTCTGTTAATCACAAGAGGATAAAACCCACCTTTCCACCTATTTTTCCTTTAAAAATGTTGAAACCTTTATTCGCTTACGGCTTGGTCACACCATACTCACCCACTTTCATCTTTTGAGTACACCAAACAAATGTCCCAACTGCCACCGACAATTATCACTGGAGCATATATTATCATCCTGCCAAAATATACAAATGCCCTTCAGGACAGCTTTTGGATGTTCATCCCCTCTTAATCTATTGAAAGAGCCCTCGTCTAATATAAGTTAACAGCCAAATCATCGAACGTCCCTCGCAATGAATTCACCGAGCAACCCGCGCGCAAACAATGTCGCTGAACCCGACCACATATGCAACATAAACAAAATAATGTGAGTCGGAGCAACGGCCAGCCGTTTCCGTTGTGTCGCAAGCGTTGGAATTCTGATCGGAAATATGCTGAGTCGGTTTTACAGACCACAAACCCATGGCATGATCTTTATGTACTTATTATGTATTTAGGTTTAGATTCATATTTCCATTTATGTACTTAGCTTTAGTCTTTTATTCATTCCATTCTTATAATCAGTTTTGTCCAGACAATTGTTTAATAAAGAACGATTGACTTTACTCCGGCACGCCGCCGTTAATATTTGATGTATTGATTTACACTGCTGAGCCACAAGGCCAATAGTCCAACAAAGGGGACGAAGTCAAGTCTCCCAACCTAAACATCCTAAAGCTAATTAGAATCAAGAAGTAGCTGAGACGTGTCAGCAACACCCGCCGCTGGACCAAGGCATCATCAGTGCTCCAGAGGGAAAGTGAACCAATACTTATAACTGGCGCCCAACAGAGTTAAAACTGGAATTAGATAATCTTACAATATCTATTAAGTTAGGAACACCATGGCCCTAAACAAGAACATGTAAGTGAATGTTCGGTAAAAATTAGAAAAAGTATTGATGAAAAACTATTTTAAATAAAAAAAATTGTGAATAAATTGGCAATGCGAAAGTGAGCATTACGGTATAGTCGCGAAATTATTGACGTGCAAGTGCAGTTTTTTTGTTGAAAAAAAAAGAGAAACAAGTTGATATTTTCGCTTCATTGGCTGCTCATGACTTGGGCTTATAGAAATATAAAGATAGAGTACGACAGTGACGAAGAGCAAGAAATAGAATTTAGGCCAGGAAGAAACGGTCAATTAGGAATGGAGCCGGCATTACTAAAAGCGTTAGTAGAAGGTGCGGTAAACAGTGCGCTCCTCGAACAAGAGAGGAGACTAAAAGACGAGTTCCGAGCGGAACTTGAAACAGTTAGAGGTCAGGTTAATGCGTTAAGAATAGAGACCCCACAAGTTGAAACATACCAGAGAGTAACAATTGACCCTAGTGTGGGATGTGAGGTGAAGTTAGATATTGTAAAATCAGTGCCTAGCTTCAATGGAAATCATGAGGAATACGTGTCGTGGCGACAGGCGGCTATAGACGCATATGAGATTTTCAAAAGATACGTAGGCAGCGAGGCGCATTACGAGGCTGTGGCCATTTTAAAAAACAAAGTAACTGGTCCAGCTCGTGCCATCCTTACGTCGCACAATACAGTGCTTAATTTTGACGCCATTATCGCTAGGCTCGACTGCTCGTACGCAGACAAAACATCCTTGCGCGTACTTAGGCAGCAACTAGAACTGGTTAGGCAGGGTGACCTAAACTTAATGGAATATTACGATGAGGTAGAAAAGAAGCTCACTCTGGTCACAAATAAAATAGTAATGACTCATGACGAGCAAGCTGCGTCCATTCTTTGTGCAGAAATTAGAGACGATGCACTACACGCTTTCATGGCAGGGCTTAGGAGGCCCCTAAAATCTTTAGTAATCCCAGCGAAGCCCAAGGATTTGCCATCTGCATTAGCAGTGGCCCGTGAGGCTGAAAATAGCATCGAAAGAAGCGCATTTGCTGCATCTTATGCTAAAGTAATTGAAGAAAGAAACCATAGCGGCGATAATACTAGATTTGGCAATCGTAACCAAGCTAGACAAGGCAGGGGCCAGGAAAGAAATCCACATTTTGTGGGAAATCAAGGCCAAAGCAGGGCACAGCAAGCTGACCCTAAAACGCTAGCGAATGACAAAGAGCCACAATCAAAGTATCAGGCTCAACCCATGGACGTTGATCCTTCGATGTCCAAGTTAAGACAACAGACCAATTGGGGAAAGCCACAGGGCTATTCTACACAAGACGGGGCTCGGAAAAGGCATAACACTTCAGAACGCACGTCAGGCTATAGGCGCCAAAAGATTAACAATATTACGCAACGAGCGCCTACCCAAGACGAGAAAGAATACGAAGAAATGGCCGAAACTGCGCGTGCTGAAATAGATGACGAAAGTGGCGAACCCGAGGACAACGATTTATTGAATTTTTTAGAGGTCGTTCCCGATTGCCGTTCGTCGAGCGTCAATTGGCTGGCAAAACATTAAAGATTCTTATCGACACCGGGGCGGCAAAAAGTTACATTAAACCCGTAAAGGAGTTAAAAAACGTAACACCAGTCGACACCCCTTTTACTGTGAACTCCATTCATGGGTCCAGTAAAATTAAAAAAAAATGTTCAATAGTAATTTTTGGGAAAGTTGCCACGTTTTTCATATTAGATACCCTTGACACCTTTGATGCTATAATAGGCTTCGATCTGCTCACGCAGGCGGGGGTAACTATTGACCTGATGGAAAACAGCATAAACTACGGTAATACTTCGGAAATACTCAATCACCATCCGTGCGATAACGTGAACTTTACACGTGTCGATGATATCGTAGTCCCAAATTCCGTAAAAGGCGAATTCAAGAAAATGATACTGAAGAGAATTAGTGCATTCGCGACCTCTAACGAGGCACTGCCTTACAATACTTCAGTCGTCGCCAGGATCCGGACTGTAGACAATAAGCAGGTATATTCAAAGCCATATCCATACCCAGTAGGCGTGTCAGATTTTGTAAACAACGAAGTCGCACAGCTGTTGAAAGATGGCATCATAAGGCCATCAAGATCTGCGTATAATAGCCCAGTCTGGGTTGTTGATAAGAAAGGAATAGATTCCAACGGAAATAAGAATAAACGGCTGGTCATTGACTTTAGAAAACTAAATGAGAAGACCATCACCGACCGATATCCGATGCCGAGTATCCAGGTAATCTTAGCTAACCTCGGAAAGGCTAAGTTTTTTACCACACTGGATCTTAAATCCGGATACCACCAGATTTACCTAGCGGAGGACGATCGTGAAAAGACATCCTTCTCGATAAATGGCGGAAAATACGAATTCTGTCGTTTGCCCTTTGGTCTAAAAAATGCGGGAAGCATTTTTCAAAGAGCAATCGACGATATCTTGCGAGAACAGATCGGAAAGATATGTTATGTCTATGTGGATGACGTAATTATCTTCTCTGAAAATGCCGCAGACCACGTCCGCCATATCGATATAATACTTCAGCAACTTTGCGATGCTAACATGAGAATCTCCAAGGAAAAGTCGAAATTTTTTAAAGAAAGTGTCGAATATCTAGGCTTCATTGTTACTAGCGTGGGAGCAAAAACAGACCCAGAAAAAGTCAAGGCGATCCAAGAGTACATTGAACCAAAAAATTTATACTCTCTGAGATCTTTTCTAGGCCTAGCCAGCTACTATAGGGTGTTTATCAAAGACTTTGCAGCCATAGCAAGACCCTTGACTAATATACTAAAAGGCGAAAACGGCACTGTAAGCAAACACATGTCTAGGAAAGTAGCAGTCCAATTTGACGAATCTCAACGCGACGCTTTTAACCGATTGAGAAACATACTAGCATCAGAAGATGTTATGCTCATGTACCCTGATTTCAAAAGACCTTTTGACTTGACTACAGATGCTTCTGCAAATGGCATTGGAGCAGTATTATCTCAAGGCGGTAGACCCATCACCATGATCTCCCGAACGCTAAAAACGTGCGAAACTCACTATGCTACCAACGAAAGAGAGTTGTTGGCGATTGTATGGGCCCTCGGCAAACTGCAGAATTACCTTTACGGTACAAGAGAGCTACATATATTTACAGATCATCAACCTCTCACGTTCGCAGTGTCTGAGAAAAATACGAATGCGAAAATCAAGAGGTGGAAGGCGTTTATTGAACAACATAACGCCCAATTGCATTACAAGCCAGGGAAAGAAAACTTTGTCGCAGATGCCTTATCTAGGCAAGAGCTTAACGCTCTCCAAGACGAAACGCAATCAGACATAGCCACTATTCACAGTGAGGTATCCCTTACATACACTATACAAACAACTGATAACCCCCTAAATTGTTATAGAAATCAGATAACTTTGGAAGAATCACGTTATTCGTTGCATCGAAGACTTATTCTATTTGGCAAAAAAACCCGTCACTTAATTCAATTTACAGATAAAATTAATCTCATAGAAACATTAAAACTTGCTGTGCACCCCGATGTTGTAAACGCGTTTTATTGCGAACTCACAACTTTAGCTGCATTTCAACATGAGCTGGTTTCAATTTTCCCGACAACCAAATTCTGGCATTGCAAAAGAATAGTGTCAGACATCACTAACAAAGACGAACAGGTAGAAATAGTCAACACCGAACATAATCGTGCGCACAGAGCGGCACAAGAAAACGTAAAACAGATACTTCGGGACTACTACTTCCCAAAAATGACTAAATTGGCTAACGAGGTTGTACTAAATTGCAAAGTTTGCGCTATCGCCAAGTACGACCGACACCCCAGAAAACAAGAACTCGGGAAGACGCCAATTCCCTCATTTGTCGGAGAAATGTTACACATTGACATATTTTCTACCGATCAGAAACTTTTCCTGACTTGCATCGATAAATTTTCCAAATTCACCGTCGTCCAGCCCTTACCTTCTAGATCAATAGTCATTATTGTTAACCCCATTTTACTTATAATTAATACATTTCCAAACACAAAAACCGTTTATTGCGACAATGAGCCAGCGTTTAATTCCGAAACGATCACTTCATTGTTAAAAAATCAGTTTAACATTGACGTTGTAAACGCCCCCCCATTACATAGCTGTTCCAATGGGCAAGCGGAACGTTTCCACAGTACATTAATAGAAATCGCAAGGTGTTTAAAGTTGGATAAAAAAGTTAGCGATACAGTTCAGGCTATCATGAGAGCAACAATAGAATATAATAAAACCATACATTCAGTAACAGAACAAAAACCACTCGATGTAATTCACTCTATACCGGACGAAATTAAGCAAAAAATCAAAGATCGACTAATAAAAGCTCAGCAAGATCAATTAGCTAGATGCAACCCGAACAGACAGAACAGGATGTTTGATGTAGGAGAAAAAGTTTACCTCAAAAATAACAAAAGATTAGGTAACAAACTATCTCCCTTGTGCACAGAGGGCGCCGTACAAGCAGACCTGGGAACGTCTATACTTGTTAAGGGGAGGGTGGTCCATAAGGACAATGTGAGGTAAACATAGGTCATAACGCATAAGATTCTTACAGATAGTTACTACAATTCAGTTTAATCATTTCATACAGGTTCATCGGAGTGACCCTCATACTCTTATCCACAACTCACGCACGCATCACCGATTTGTCGCACGCAAGCTACATTCCGATATTGGACGGAAACGTTTTTGTATGGGAACAACATAGTTACGTGAGACATTCTACAAATTTATCTAATTTCGTGAGCATTATAGGTGATACAATTAAATTATCAAAACTTTTCCCTCAGTCACACATGCGAAAATTGTTAGATGTAGATATCGACCATATTCAGAATATTCTATCTAGCTTAACGGTACACCATAGAATGGCCAGAAGTTTAGACTTTCTAGGAACAGCTTTAAAAATCGTTGCAGGTACGCCTGATGCATCAGACTTAGAAAAGATTAAACTTACCGAAGCCGAGCTCATAGAATCAAACAACAGACAAGTAATAGTAATCACTGAAGCACAGAAACAAATTAACCTTTTAACTGATGCAGTAAATAAATTAATTAAAAAAAAAAAAGGCGAGTTCGTAGACTCTCCTCATTTGTATGAAACTTTACTTGCACGAAATAGAATGTTTACCACTGAAATCCAAAACCTTATGCTCACTATAACGCTCGCCAAATCTAACATCATAAACCCCGCAATTCTCGACCACGAAGATTTAAAATCAATTTTTACCGAACAGCTCGCAGAGGTCCCAATAGTTAGTTTAATGGCAGTATCAAATATAAAAATATTTCAATCAAATAGAGTAATCCACATAATAATTGAATATCCTAATGTTAAGACTATTTGTAAGAAGGTTATGATATATCCTGTTGCCCACAATAACACCATTCTGCAAGTACATGATGACATAGTAGCTGAATGCGACGATGGAGTCCTAGCTGTGACAGAATGCGCTACAACCAACTTTGCGACGTTCTGCAAGAAATCTGCTTATGACACATGCGCCAGCGGATTACATTCCGGAGGTTCAGCGTTATGCCACACACAGCCAAGCCACTTGGAACCGATTACCCTATTAGACGAAGGAATAATCGTTGTCAACGAACTATCAGCAAGAGTAAGAGTAGATGACGGCCCAGTGATGACAATTGAAGGCACACATCTCATCACATTTGAACGTATTGCGACTATAAACGAGACCACGTACATTAACTACAATGGTGTTGTAAACAAGAGTCCAGGCATCGCGGCGTCACCATTGCTGAATATTACAGGACACGACCAAGTGCTCAGCCTACCAATGTTACAAAGGATGAATGAGCACAATCTGCATATAATTCAGAAGTTAAGAGACGATACGTTTTCCGGAGGGACTCCCAGAGTCTGGTTCATGGTTGGTGTAACACTCAGCCTTGCCTTTGGCTGTATTGGCATCATCTATCAGTGTTGGTACCGGAGAAGATCTTCCATCAAATTGCAAGAACTGGTAAAGGAGTTAAGTGTCACCGAGGACGGCAACAATCTTAAAGGGGGGCTAGTTAACAGCCAAATCATCGAACGTCCCTCGCAATGAATTCACCGAGCAACCCGCGCGCAAACAATGTCGCTGAACCCGACCACATATGCAACATAAACAAAATAATGTGAGTCGGAGCAACGGCCAGCCGTTTCCGTTGTGTCGCAAGCGTTGGAATTCTGATCGGAAATATGCTGAGTCGGTTTTACAGACCACAAACCCATGGCATGATCTTTATGTACTTATTATGTATTTAGGTTTAGATTCATATTTCCATTTATGTACTTAGCTTTAGTCTTTTATTCATTCCATTCTTATAATCAGTTTTGTCCAGACAATTGTTTAATAAAGAACGATTGACTTTACTCCGGCACGCCGCCGTTAATATTTGATGTATTGATTTACACTGTTGAGCCACAAGGCCAATAGTCCAACAAAGGGGACGAAGTCAAGTCTCCCAACCTAAACATCCTAAAGCTAATTAGAATCAAGAAGTAGCTGAGACGTGTCAGCAACACCCGCCGCTGGACCAAGGCATCATCACTGCTCCAGAGGGAAAGTGAACCAATACTTATAACTTATATATTATATTGTAATATAAAAACAATGTACAACTACCTTAAATCAAATGGTTTGCTAAGACAGATATAACTAGATACGCTTAAGTTTACCCTATATACTAATTGGTAATATTACTTTTATCCAAAATTTAATAATATTTTAACTTTTGTAAATTCGTAGATAGCTGATAGCCTTCGTTGCTAGTGCTGCAATTTTAAAACTTGTATAATATATTAATTATATATAAATATTATTATATATATATATTATTGTATATATAAATAACTTGTTATTAAATAAGTTAAGCAAAAAAAATATATATTAAGAATTTTTTTTAATAAGTTAGAGATTTGTGTGGTATGACTCTTTGCGTTGAATTCTTATATCATTGTTTTATTAAATATTTATTGCATTCAACATTCAACACAAAGATAAATGGTGGTTTTGGAATTTGAGGTTTTTGCGGCTCATTGTTGTTATTTGTCCAGCTGCTTTGTATTTCGTTTTTGTTTTCATCAAGAAACAGTATGTATATACATCACATCCATAATGGAAAGAATAATGAGATGGCGCCTATCTTGGCCCCGTTACTTTGTTTTCAGCGAATTTGGCAACTTGAGTGAAGTCACCCTAGCGTAATTGATGGCGATGTAACCATATTACCTATTTCGTGACTTGATTTAGCATTTTGTGTTCTTTAGCTTCGGAGTTTTCATTTATTTAATTTAGTCAAAAAACATTAAGGTTCTAATATATAATAGAATAACCAATAAAACGAGCTAAAACTAAAATACAAGTGCACTAAAAAGAATACAATTAAATTAGTATATTAAATAATGAAAGAAGAAAATTGATTTTTAGTTATTGTACAAACTAAAGGGCTGCAAAAATACATTTGCTTCTTCTACGCTTTCAAGTACTCTACTCAAAGTAGAATACAAATCTCTCTTCGCGCTAGGCGGCTACTCTGTATTGGCAGTATAAATACTAATCGTGCTTTTTCTGTTGAAGTAAATTGTGTACGCGTCTTGTCTGATCACGAATACCATATACTCGAACTAGAGAACAGCGATTACAAAAATTAATACATGCTTACTTGTAGTACTCGCAAGTACTTGTGTATTTACAATTAGTTTTGTTTGCGGCTTAACTGATACCGCATATGCTGTGACCATTGAAATTTCATAAGTATTAATTAACAATATGGAACTTGACAACGTAAGTATATTATTAAATATTTTGTTTCTTTTCTTTTAATGTATTAATATTTGCAGTCATTTACCAGTGATTCACCTGCTGCAAACGTTAGTTTTAATAGCAGTTTAAAATAGTGCCATACGAGAAAAAAGAGGCGAATTGGAAATATCTAAAGTTACTGGAAAAAGCAAAGTTTGGGAGATATATGGAATAGTAGTTAGTGAAGTAAATGAATAAATTCCAAATATTGTGGCGTGCAAAACGTGCTTCAATATATTTAAGCACTGCAAAAAATCAACCTCGAACTTATTGAAACACAAGTGCTTTATAAATTATTCAACAAATAGTAACAGCAAAAATATCAATAAAGTGGTTATAAGCGCAGAATTATTAAATTATTGCAATATTTTGCTCATCTTGGTGTGTCATATGGCCAGTATATCAATGTGCAAAGCGCGCTGCTGCATCCGACTACAATATCAAGAAAGATAGAAAATATATACGACAAATATTTTAACAATGTTAGAGCCGACCTTGGATATTGCAAATTTTATGGATATGGACTGACAACAGATCTTTAGACAGATAATTTTTTAAGGAAAACTTATTTGGCGGTAACAGTACAATACATTAAAAATGGAAATATTATAAACAGACTTCTTGGCTTGCGATCTACGGGCGAAGAAAAAAATACAAGTAAGTAATTTTCGAAGATTTAAAAACACATTTCTATCATGCATACCTAGTATGTATCAAACATTTCAACCACCTTTTGCTTATTATGCTATTATGGTTTTATGATACAATCGACCAAGATCTTGATTAAGATTAATACAAGAATATAACTTGTACGTATTAACTATAGAAAATAGCAAACAAATAGAATTTTCTTAAAATAAATTTAGAAATAGAACTGAACTCCTTTCAAGAGTAACAGCCAAATAAAAAAGATAGATCGATAGAATGTGCAGCTAAACATTTTGCCTACAAATACACACATATTAGAATTTGAATATGAATCTCCGAATTCATTTTGTGCTTTTATAAAACTGTACGAAAACAGTCAACTCTAGAACAGGTAATATTTAAGTCACATGACCAATGATGTTATATTTTTTTTTTTGTTGAAAATAGATACATAGGTTCATGAAAAGTAGTCAGTTGTGTTTAAAAGGGAAATTCCAAAAAATTGCCTGAGTGCTGTTGCCCCTTTCAAGGATATTTTTAACAAATTTCAACACATTAATAAACATATTTTAACCACTTTAAAAGGAGTTTTCATCAAAAAATGCCCTACCTACTTTGGGTTTGGGTACATATGAATTAGTACATATGGTTAGTTGAAACTTGAAAAAGGACACATAGCCTTCCAAGAATTTTGTGAACCTTTACCACATAGCCTGCAATTGCAAGCTGTGCTCATCTGCTCATTTATGGATATTGTAACGATTTGCGACATATCCCAAACTACACATATGTTAGTTATGTAAAATATTTACTGTTTCAATTTATTTAGTTTTTTTTAGACAATCCCATTTTTCCTTTTGTATTAATTTCAGGCATAAATATCCATACGAAAGTCTCCGGAATCCTTGAAGAGTTCAACCTGGGTCTTGACGATAAAGCAATTATTGTGACAGACAGAGGATCCAATATGGTTGCAGCATTCCGGTCACACTGCCATCTGTTCTGTGTGAATCATTTGCTTCATAATGTAATTCAGAAATCGATTGAAGAGACTGAAGTTATAGCGAAACTGGCCCGTTCTTGCACAAAAATTGTCAAATATTTTAAAAAGTCTGGTCACAACTCGTCTTTAAGAAACACTTTGAAAAGCTTTTCACCAACACGATTCAATACTATTTATTTTTGCTCATCTCTATACAGAGAAATTGGACCGAAGTATTAAGTATATTACAGCAGAAAAATAATCTACACAAAATTAGCAGTATTCAGCTAAATAACTTGGACGCTTTAAGTGCTATTTTGGAGTATTTCGAACAAGCGTCTAAAAAATTAGAGGGAGAAAAAAACGCTACAATTTATCTCGTACATGTTTTAATTCATAGGTTACAAAAAGTTTGTATTTTTACCATCACCGATTCCGAACTTATCAAAGAATTCCAGACGAAGTTGTGCACATTTATACAGTCTACAGTCATTGAAAATCTAAGCATTATTCATAAAATTGCACTTTTTCTATTCGTTCCTGCAAATAAACTTTTACCATTTTCCGAACTCGACAAAACTTCTATTAAAAGTGAATGTAAGCGGTTAATGGCAGAATTCACTGCAGACGCATTATATACTGCGTCAGATTCTACGCCGTCGTGTTCCACTGAAAATAGTTTGTTATTTACAGATTTTGTTCAAACAAGACAAACGCTTAATGTTGAAAGCAAAATTATCAGGGAAATACATAAGTACGAGAGCACTGACGTCGAGTTTTATGATGATTTCGATCTTGTACGGTGGTGGGGCGGTCATAAAAGTGATTTCCCAATTTTGTATAAACTGAGCTGTCGAATTTTAGCAACTCCAGCATCCTCAGCTCTGTCTGAAAGAGTATTTTCAGTCGCCCGGAATATTATCACCGAGAAACGCTGCAGTATTAGTTGTAATGACAGTGCAATAAACAAGATAATGTTCTTGCATTCCAGCATAGATTAAAATTATATTAAAAAACCCAGAATTCGAGTTCATTTAATTTATAATCTTTAGTTTTGAAAAGCGTTTCTTTTCAAGTTTGTATTTTCTTTTCTTAAGTATTCTGAAATATTACACTTATTTTTGTCTAATAAATATACTATAAAACTTTCTTTAACATTAAAATTTTAACTAGTCCTCATTACCTTATGCAAAAAAGGCATTCGCTGAAATAACTACATATGCAAATATACATATACACATATTTTTTTACATAAAATAACACATTATTTGCGCAGCAATTGTTGTATTGTTCATACATAGTAGGTAGAACATATTTAGCCAAACAAAATTACCAACAATAAGCAGTTCTATGAAAATACTCAAGTACTTGCAAGTAGAGTTCTATACTTGCGAATACTTTTCAGGCAATGTAATTGTCGCTTGCAAGGCAAGTACTACTTGGCTTGCCGTTGATCGGTTTCTTAGTTACACATACACCAAATGATTTGTATAATATTTGCCCGCACTTAAAAAGAGAAAGGAGAGACAAAGAGAGTAAGTAATTGCCCTGCCAACAAATGTCTTGTTGGGCTAATCAAATGTATTTGTGCAGCCCTTTAGTACAAACTAACGATATGGAACTCGAGATCGCATTAGATTCGCGTAGAGTTCAACCAATAGGTGCATTCGACTCGAAATTCGTTTGAATATCTTGTGATAAAAAGGGTAAGAGTTTCGTAAGGTTCTCGTCGGAATAAGAAAGTTAATGCATTGCAAAATAAACGCACAATCAATGTCACAAAAGAAAGAGTTAGAATGGACCTTCTGCACCTAAACGACTTTAATCCGGTTGCTATAAAAGGAATAAGGGATAGAAAATTTTGAAGATCACCGTTCCACCGAAAATCGCCTGATCTGGTTACAAAGAAGTGTGTGAGCCAGTTTTTAACGACCTTTTTGCTATCGAAGGTAGCGCCCTTTATATGGTTTCACAGGGAGGGGAAAAGATGGTAATCGGTCGGTACAAGGTCCGAAAAACGCGGCGGATGCCGAAGAACCTCCAATCTCTTGTAGTGTGGCATTGACGACTTGTGGAACATGAGGCCTAGCGTTGTTGTGAAGGAGTATGGATTGACTATGTCGACCAGGTATTTTCAGCCGAATAGCCTCATTCACGCGTTGTAGCGTTCTTTCCGAAGAATAAGGCGGATGCTGAAGGACCTCCCATCTCTTGGAGTGCGGCATTGGCGACTTGTGGCGTTGTTGCGAAGGAGTATGAATTGACCATGTCGATCAGGTACTTTCAGCCGAATATCCTCATTCAAACGTTGTAGCGTTCTTTTCGAGCATTTCCCAGTACACCTTACCCTCCTAGTCCCACCAAGCACATATCATGATCTTATTTGAATTGATGATCCTTCTTGACTTTCGGCTTTGGCATATCTTCTGCAGCCACCCACTCTTTTCCTACTTCATATTGATGTATAGGCACAATTTCTCAGCTCCCGTGACGATTCTGTACAAAAAGCACTGTTTATGCCCGCGTGTTGCTCGAGATGTTGAGAAGCAATTTGAAGGTGACTAGCTTAGTTTTTTTTGTTATTGTTTGGTACCAATTTTTCGGTTAATAACATTGAATGGAGGTGATTGAGAATCGTTTTATGATCGCAGCTAATTTTCTCCGCCAATTTACTACTGGTTTGGCGACCGTTTTCCTACAAGTGATTTGAGAAGTTCTCTATCAAATTCAGAACACCTTCCAATGCGGGACGTGTCATCGACGTCAAAGTCACCATTTTTGAACTTTGAGAACCATTTCCGCGCTGTACGAGTAGACTCGCCTATGACATTTTCTCCATACACGTCACACATGTTCCGTGTCGGTTCGGCAACTTTTTGACAGCAGGTGTCGAAAACGTGGATTTTTGCCTCCACGGTATTCCATTTCTAAGCCCCAAAACAAATAAAAGATTAAATAACTCAAAAATACAATCAGCTTAGTATTGTAAAGCAGAAGTGGTTCTATCGAATAAATACTTACCCTTTGCCGAACAGCAAACAACTCATAAAATAAAAGAAAATGTAAAACGCTATGAACTTATTCCCCAACCCAACATATTAGCGTTTTTGCATACTTTTCTATATTTTCTAACACAATTTGGAACGCTATTAATTTTACATTTCATTTGTATATCGCTCTAATTTTTCCACAATGATGGCTGCCTTTTAAACAAATCTATAAGTTCCTTAATAAATGTTTTGCTTAATGGACCATGAGCGGCCGCCGTAGCCGAATGGTTGGTGCGTGATTACCACTCGGAATTCACAGAGAGATCGGGGTTCGAATCTCGGTGAAAGCAATATTAATAAAAACATTTTTCTAATAGCGGTCGCCCCTCGGCAGGCAATGGCAAACCTCCGAATGTATTTCTGCCATGAAAAAGCTCCTTATAAAAATATCTGCCGTTCGGAGTCGGCTTGAAACTGTAGACCTCTCCATTTGTGGAACAACATCAACACGCACACCACAAATAGGAGGAGGAGCTTGGCCAATCACCTAACAGAAGTGTACGCGCCAATTATTTATTTTTATTTTTTTAATGGGCCATTTGTCCACTCATACGAACACTTCGAAATTTCTTTAGAAATATAGAACGTGTGAAAAAAATAAATTTAAATGCGAAATCCCATGTCGCCTTTTACACTACCTAAATTGAACCAATATTTTTCTTCGTCCTCTCATCCCTTCTTTTCAAGCACAAATAAATATCATATATGGAAATAAATTTTTTCCGCGTTCCATGTTCACTCAGCAACGAACCACGTGAAACTTAAATCGTCAACCCATTGTTTCAATTTGTATCCCCTCTGTGGCCTACTTTATTTGTGTGTGACTTTTGTTCGCTTTATCTATATTTTTTCCAAGTTTATTTTCTTGTCCTCCAGAGAACGTTAATGTATAGAGAAGTGTCACGGGCTACGAATAATGTGAATTGTCAAAAATGAAGTCTAACCACCGCCGGGGTGTGGTGAAACTATGGCGAATTCTCTCTTTAGTACATTGGTTCTGCGCAGTTTTTGGCTTCTGTAGGAAATCAAATTGACGAATAACCGACGTCATTTTGCAAAGAATTGGCTTGTGCATTTCTATGTTCCCCTGATAAACGAAATTTTATTCAATTTATATTTTCAAACAAGCTTAATTTGAAATTATTTATATGCGCCAACATTTAAAATCAGAGTAACGAAAATTTATTCAATTTATATTTTCAAACAAGCTTAATTTGAAATTATTTATATGCGCCAACATTTAAAATCAAAGTAACGAAAATTTATTCAATTTATATTTTCAAACAAGCTTAATTTGAGATTATTTATATGCGCCAACATTTAAAATCAAAGTAACTTTAATGTTTGTTGATTTTATTTAAAACGAAGAAAAATACATAATAAAACGAATTCACATTTTTTTGGTTTGCTCCGATCTGGCTCTGAACGCATGCCTCATAAGGGAATGAGCGGGAACGCTTTACTTGCGGAACCGCTTGCGACCCGTAGTGAGGTAGGACTAGAGGGGATGGCCAGTACCAGTAAGAGGTACTTTCCGGGGGTTTCGGGGATTTCTCTTCAGGGGTCCCTCGTTAGGCCTAAACGGCAGCCAGGACAGAGCAGGAAAGCCTTCTCTGACCAACGCGTAGCCACTAAAATCCTGGAACGCTACGGCGCCAAAATGCTTGACAGGTACCTGAGAAGTATTTAAGGGCGCTTGAGTGGGCCAGGATGGTACTTAGTGGGACAGAGAAACGCCGGGCGGAAATGGAGGGTGCGGTAGCACCGCCAGTAGAATCGGAAGTGAAGCGGTAACGCTCTCAAGAGGAGGAAATTCTCCGGCCGAAGAAACCGAGGACTGGGGGTGGTCCACCGAAATCTTTTAGCGAAGTCGCTTAGCAAGCGGAATCCATCACTCTGGGGGTGGTCGACAACAGCAGGGAAGATGGCGCCATTTCCAGCGATGAAAACCCTGGACCTCCACCGTGCTGTGGGAGTGCCGGGTGGCACCACGGTACCTTCAAGCGTATTGTGTGCGCCGATGAGCGGTCGGCCACAATGTACAGGGCGGCATTAGCTCTGACGGGGGAGGTCTGAAAGGGAGTCAAGCTGGAGGCTGTGGACAAGAAGGACCTACCTCTTCGTCCGCGCGCCCGGGCCTGGCTCCCCTCTGCTCTAGAGCATATGAAGGAAATCCTCCGTTATTGCAGCACCAAACTTCCCACGCACAACTGGAAGGTAGTCAAGATGGAGAAGTCCGAAGGACATTTTCAGCAAGCGCTGATTCTGCTAAATGCAGAGTCCCTCAGGTCTCTCGCTGAAACTAAAGGGTTCACGCCCTATGGTTTCGAGAAGGTAGTTCTGAAGGTTTACCAGACCGATGCCAGGGGGATGTTTCTGCAACTCCGGTAGTGTTGGGAGGGGATAGGCCTACGGAGATCAGTCTTCAGTATCGGGCAACTGTTCGACAGGGTGGAGGAGGAGGGGCTTTTGCCCTCGGATAGTGAGGAAGCTGTCCACAGGATGTTGGAGAAGGTTATCGAAGATGATGATTCTTCAGATAAATCTCCGGCACTCTAAGGCAGCTTCTGCTAACTTATTAATCCACCTTGAGCACGGTGGAGTTGACGTAGTCCTGATCCAGGAGCTGTGGCTGAGCAGTAGCGGTATCTCTGGAATTAGGACAAAAAATTACTTACTGATGGTTTTCTCTGAATGAAACTAAACCGATTAGATCCTTCTAGAATCTTAGGAGCACGGATTGGGACCTATACTACAAAAACCTGCAGGTTTTCCTTCCGGAAGCACCGCAAGGAAATGCGGATCTCTCGGAAAAATCTTTAGATGCATTGGTGGAGACATTCCCCGCTGCGTGTAACAGAGCTCTCGAGAGGGCTTGTCCACTAAGATCGCCCCCCAAAGAGGAAAAGCCGCCTTGGTGAACAACCGAGCTCACAGAAATCAGGGCTTCGTGTAGGCGACTCTTTAATAGAGCCAGAAGAATTAAGTCTCCCTCGGGATGGGAACTGTACAAAATAGGACTATTAATTTATAAGTCCGAAATTAGGAAGGCGAAGCGAGACTCATGGAGGAGATTCTGCGAAAGCGTGGAAGGCTGTCATGAGTCCGCGAGACTCAGACGTTTTCTCTCGAGGAGTTCCACACCTATGGGGTATCTAAAAGACGGCTCGGGGTGCTGGAAGATGAGCAGCGAGGAGTCACTCAGATTACTTCTTGACGCCCATTTTCCGAACACTCCGCACTCGCTTAATATCGGCTGGGATAGGATGCGTAGCAGTCCACACTTCCACCACCGCTGGTTGAATAGGCAAAACCTGGCTTGGGCGATTGACTTTTTCAAGCCCTTCAAGTCACCTGGGCCCGATGGCATTATACCGGCCCAACTGTAGAAATCTGCTGATGTATCATGCGATTGGCTTCTCCCTATCTACGCGAGCTGCATACATAGGGGCTACATACCCAGATCTTGGAGGGCTGTGAGAGTTACTTCCATACCCAAGGCAGGTAAGATCTCACACGTATCCCATAAAGATTTCAGACCAATCAGTCTCTCCTCGTTCCTGCTGAAAACCCTGGAGAGGCTGATTGATCTGCATATAACGAGTGAAATTCCTCGGGGGCGTTTCTCGTACGGTCAACATGCTTACTGTAAAGGCAGATCGGCAGAGTCTGCTTTGCATACAATTGTTAAGGATATCACCTCAGAAAGATTTCACTGTAGGCACCTTCCTCGACATTGAAGGGGCTTTTAATAATGTCCTACCAGGTCGCTGGGTAAACTAGGAGTCGGAACCGAACTTATACGGCTTATCCACATGATTCTTAGCGATAGAACGGTCGTGGCAGAATGGAGAGACAAGTGACCAGAGGCCCTCCGTTCGGCGGTGTTCTCTCGCCACTACTCTGGATAGCCGTACGTAACGGTTTACTGGAGGAGCTGGAGAGGAGCGGCTGTAAGGTGATTGCCTATGCGAGTGACGAGGCACTTATTGTCAGAGGCAAGTTTCTAGATATTCTAATGGAACTGATGCAGGGTTATCTGAATCTAGTTATGAATTGGACCGCAAATTGCGGCCTATCGATAAATCCTCTGAAGACGGAGCTCGTCTTATTTGCGAGGAAATACAAAATACCTAGAGTGTTTCTCTCCTCAAAAACGGGCGCTCCTTTGGTGATCTGTGACAAGGTGAAGTAGTCAGAGGTCTTACGTGGAAGCCAAACACTGAGGAGAGAATTAGAAGGGCAACCGTCGCCTTGTATGGTTGCATTGGCGTTATCGGCTAAAGATGGGGCCTCTCGCCTAAAATCACTTTTTGGCTTTATAATACGATTGTAAAACCAATCCTGCTATACGGAGTCCTTGTCTGGTGGAACTCGCTAGAAAGGTTGGTATCAATTAAGAAGCTGGAGAGGGTTAAAAGATCTGCACTCATTGTAATCAGTGGGGCGCTCCGTACCACTCCTACTTTGCGCTTAACGCTATACTGAATGTGGCACCCGCGGACATCGTAGGTAAAACTACCGCTGCAGGCGCCGCAATCAGACTAAGGTGTCCGGGCCATAGGATATACTTAAGTTACGGACACTCTAGCATCCTTACAAATTTTGAGCTCATCCCCATGGTGCTGGATCAGTGTACACCCACTTTAGGAGCGGATCGTTTTCTACTCATATTCCCTCAAGGGATGAGCGTGGCGGCAAGGCATGGCAAACATGTTCACGGATGGCTCGAAATTGGACGGAAGGGTTGGTGGGGGAATATTCTGTAAGGAGCTTCCCATCAAACTTAAATTTAGGCTTCCGAGCCACTGTAGTGTTTTCCAAGTGGAGGTATCCGCAATTAAGGAAGCGGTGGACTCGTTGTTTACCTCGGTAATTACCGTTAAGGAAGTAAATATTTACTCCGATAGCCAAGCGGCAATAAGGCCCTTGGGCTCGTTGTTTGTGCGTTCGAGATAGGTCGGAGAATGTCTGGCTTCTCTCTCGATTGCATCCGAATACTTCGACATCAGGCTCATTTGGGTTCCCCGTCACAGCGGCACAGAGGGAAACTACTGGGCTGATGAGCTGGCTAGACAGGGAACTTTGGAGACGGTTTCGTCGGGAAATGAGAGAATTGGTGTTCCCTCAAGAACCTGTGGTCTACTCCTGGAAATATGGGCTACGAGTCAACTCAGCGAGCGCTGGGCTAGTGCGCAAACTTTCAAGGTCGCGAGATTCTTCTGGCCACGGGTAGATCGGGGACGCTCGAGGGAACTCCTAAGACTAACAAAGCCCCAGCTCTCGAATTTGGTGGGTATCCTTACGGATATTGTCCGTTAGGTGTTCTTGCCGTGAGACTTGGGATTGCCTCAAGTCCGTTCTGCAGAAGCTGTCTGGAGGACGAGGTGGAATCATCTCAACACCTTCTTCTCAGCTGTCCTGCTCTCGTCTGGCAAAGATTTAGATATCTGGGCTCTCATTTTTTCGCTACACCTGCGAATATTGCTGATCTAAGTATCATAAATTTGGTGAAATTAATGAGTAGCTTGTTGCGGCTAACTACGAACGCAAATCAGCCACCGTCGGCGTCGTCGTAAAATGCATGGTCATCATCGTCTCTAATCCCAATGCTCCTTCTTCCTTCCCTTTTCCTTTCTCCTCTCCCATGTATGGCAACACAACGGACGAATTTTCAATATTTGTCCAAGTGTGTCCTAAGCTAGGGCAGCCATTTAACCTAACCTAGTAAATTTAAAACCTCATATAAATTTGATGAAAATTTTTACAAATTTTTCGACTCGAAATTAATATGTCAATATATACATTTATTATGTTAGTTATGCTTGGGCAAAAGTTCAATTGCATCTTCAATTCTTATATATAGTTCATAATGTTCATACGCACTGCAGCAACCATGACCTATCTCCTACGCATCGCCTTATCATATAATATTTACATGCAATAATTAGGGAGTGAACACCCGAATGATCGAGTCCCTGCCTAAGAAATGCTAAAACAATTCTCTTTTGCATATACATATACATACAACCGCGCACATAGGTCACTCACGTGATAAATTCGAGTTCATAGTTCTAAGAGCATAGTACTTTCGTTCATAAAACGAGCCACCCATATGCCAATTTTCTCGAACATTCGAAAATAGTCAATACTGGAATACTGAGAAATATGCAAACAGAATAGACGTGTTTTTTTGTGCGCTGCAGTTATTTTTTATTTACTTGTGTTTGTGAACAGCTTTCTTATATAGTTTTTTGCTAATACCGGTCTCTTTGATCACTTTCTAACTCCGTGGCCGTGAAAATAATTTAGTATACGCTAAAACTAACAAATCAGAAATTTTTGTGAATTTAAAAACAATTTCAAATATGACCACCAGAGGAAAAATCACACGCCAAACGGTATCCACTCCGCAAAACAGCGCGAGCACTCTAACCAAAGCGGAGAAAAAAAGGAGCTCGCCACCTCCTTTCTGGCTTGAGCGGATAGAGGAACAACTCGAGCTGCAGAGAAGGAGTATCACCGAAGAGATTTCGGAACGAGTGAAAACATCTGAAGAGCGAGTAATTCAGCGGTTTGGCGAAATAGCGGCTGAAATGGCGAACCTGCGGAAAGCTGTGAACTGCAAAAAAAGTTTGAAATTTAAACTAAGAGCAAAGTCAAATAACTGTGAAAATGAATACTTATTTACTGAAGTATCTGATGGCATGAATAAAATTTTAATTGCATGTGTTTACAATCCTAACAAAAGTATTGCTCTTGATACACTATTTGTCGACCTGTCTGATTTTGTCTTAAATTACGAACGTATCCTGTTGTGTGGTGATTTTAATGTTAACATTTTAAAAAATGAGCCTAGTAGTAGTAAACTATTCGACCAGTTGGTAACAGCAGGACTTTGTGTTGTTAACGGAATTACACCAACGAGATATTCAAATAACTCCCAACCTAGTCTTCTTGATTATTTTATAACATGTGACTTGTCACATATTCTAAAATTCGACCAAGCTGACTTTATATCTGACCACGACTTAATATTTTGTACCTTAGATGTTGTGATGAATCGTCCAAATTTAGGTGCCACCTATGAGTATCGTAATTTTAAAACGTTGAATGTTAATTCTTTGTATTCAGACATGGGTTCTATAAATTGGAATGAATGTTGGTTTCCTAGTTCTCTTGATAATAAACTTGACTTCCTCAACCGTAACCTATCCTCGTTATTTAACATGCATGTTCCGCTTCGTTCTGTAAATGTTTTAAATAGTTCATGTCCTTGGTACAACTCGAAAGTTCGAGCTGCCATTAGAAAGCGCAACAAGTGTTATGCTAAGTGGAGAAAAAACTTGACGGATACTTCTTGGCGCCGGTACAAGGAAATCCGAAATGAAACCACTGCAATAATACGACAAGCGAAACGTTGGTACAGTTACTCAAAACTTGATCCGTCACTTCCAACAAGAGAACTGTGGCGCAACCTAAAAAAATTTAAAATTCATGGCAAGGAAAGTCCCGAATGTGAGATTGACCTTGATGAACTTAATGACTACTTCATTAGTGTTGGTAAGAAAACAAATTGTGCTCCTACTTTAAAAGAGTCCTCACCTTGTGCTACTCTAAAAGAACAATTTCAATTTATGACAGTTTGTGAGGTAGATGTCCTGAAAGCTTTATCCAAAATAAAGTCTAATGCAATAGGCGACGATGGTATCTCGCTAAAATTCGTCCGTATAGTCATCCAATATATAATGGGACCCCTTACCCATATAATAAACCATTGCTTGACTAGTTCATGTTTCCCAGCAGTATGGAAAAAGGCTATAGTTTTCCCAGTCGCAAAAAGGCAAATGCTATTTATGCTGGGGACTATAGACCTATCAGCATACTGCCCACATTTTCCAAAGTTTGCGAAAACTTGATCGCCACGCAAATTTCATCATTTGTACAGAACAATCGTCTACTCTCTCCACTACAATCTGGCTTCAAACAAAGTCACAGTTGCTCGACTGCAATGGTTAAAATACTGGACGGCATTAGAATTAGTTTTGACAACGGAGACTTGACTCTACTTTGCTTACTTGACTTTTCTACAGCATTTGATTCAGTGAATCACAAATTGTTATGTTTGAAGCTTAAACACTACCTCGACTTCAAAGACAGTGCGGGGAAGCTCATGGCCAGCTACCTTGGAGACAGAACGCAGAAGGTCAAGACCAGTAAATCAACATCTCAGTCTAGATACGAACACACTGGTGTTCCGCAAGGGTCTATCCTTGGTCCGCTTTTATTCAGTCTTTTTGTCAATGATGTTTTTAACGTTTGTCAGTATGTGAATGTCCATGCGTATGCTGATGATATACAATTGTACTTGTCAAGTCGTATCGGTCTCGTTGAAGATTTATGTTTCAAAATAAACAGTGATTTGTCTGCTATTTCTGTATGGGCTAATGAAAACTCTTTATGTCTGAACGCGTCAAAGTCATATGTCTTACCTACATGTAATAGTGTCGTGCATGTTGACAATATCCCTAAATTGTGGATAGGTACAAGTTCCCTTACCTTTATGGATAAGGTAAAAAATTTGGGGTTCATTCTCAACACAAAACTTACCTGTGCTGACCATATAAATAGGGTTGTGGGGAGCATTTATGCTACATTGCGTAAGCTGAGAGTCTCTGCAACATTCACGCCAGAGAAAACGAGGCGCAAATTAGTTCTCCAGCTAATTATGCCTCTCATTACGTACTCTGAGGTGGTATACAGCAAACTAGACTCCACATCTTGCCATAAACTTAATATGGCATTTAATAACGCCACGCGGTATGTATATGGGATTGGCAGATATTACCATATATCTGCGTGGCGATCAAGGTTACTGACATGTTGCCTTAATAGTTATTTGTCTGCTAGAAATTGCATACTTTTATGCAAACTTACATTATTCAAGTCTCCGCCCTATCTGACAGAGAAGTTGATACCAGTAAGGTCTCGCAGACACAACAAATTCATCGTTCCAAAATTTAATTACCTACCATCATCTAGATTATTTTTCATTAACGCTATTAAAGTGTGGAACTCATTACCCGATACTGTGAAGGCTGGACTTAACAGACTTAACTTCAGGGCACAAGTCTATAATTACTTTAAAAGTGTGGGTAAGACTCCGTCAGAAAATATGAGATTTGCAAGTGGTCTTTCGATTTCTTTGAAACTTTGGGAAATATTAGTTCTAGGTAAGATACATTCGAGCCTAAAAGGATTTTGAAAAATTTTCAAAATTGAGTCATCTACGCCATGTTGAAAATCGGGACCGTGTTTTTACTAAAATCGCAATATCTCGAGAACTATTATAGACACCATAAATTTTTTTTTTTCAAAATAAAGGTTAAATCATAAGGAATCGTTACGTGTATAACAGAAAATCTAAAAAACTGGCCAAATCAACTAAAAATTGATTCAAACAATTTTTTTGACTTTTTTTTGGTCAAAATTTCGAAATTTTTTTTTTTAACATAATACTAATTTAAACTACTTATTTGTTTCTATATTGTCTGTAAATTGCATTGAAATCCATCCAACGGTTCAAGAAATATTGATTTTTGAAAAAAACACGGTCCCGATTTTCAACATGGCGTAGATGACTCAATTTTGAAAATTTTTCAAAATCCTTTTAGGCTCGAATGTATCTTACCTAGAACTAATATTTCCCAAAGTTTCAAAGAAATCGAAAGACCACTTGCAAATCTCATATTTTCTGACGGAGTCTTACCCAGTGTTTGATTGCATTAAATTAGGGCATCAAATTTCTCTCTACATTCTCTAATTACTACTTTTGTTCTTTCTTCTTAAATCCTTATTTTCTTTTCCTATTGCTTCTTTTCTTCTTATTATTATAGTTAAGTCAAATATATTGGATTAATTCGTAAATGAACTGGTGTAAAATTTAGATTAAGAAACTTGTATGTTAAAAATAATCCAGTTGCTTATAATATTGTTGAAGTACTATTAAAAGACCTTAGTCTTACTATGTACTATTTATATAAACAAATAAACAAATGTTGAAATGAATTATGTATGTAAAAATGTCTTCTAATTGTTCGACAACAGCAGCTGCTGTGCGTTAATTGCTCGCATGAGCTTACAGTAAGTTGCAGAAAACAGCACAAGTAGCTTATAAAAAAGTTCTGTCCCGGATATTTCGATACTAGAGAAAATTTTGAAACCATTATTTTTTGTACTCTGATAGTAGGTAAATAATTAATAAGTATGTTACTTTACGCACAAAAAATGTGTACATATCTGCAAAGCTAGAAACTTTCTCTGACCCAGAGTGCGACTTATTTGGAGGTTACTGGACATACATTCAGCCTTCGGATGAAGGCCAAAGTGCCAAATATTTAATAGCAACAGGGGCCAACGCCGCGAATTGGTAGACTAATATTTTTCAATGAATATGCATTTTTTCCTTGTAAAATTTATTACATACTATTCCTCTTAAACAATAAAATTGATATATCGAATAATAATGTAATACTTCATAGTAAAGACCTAAAAAGTTGTTTAATTCATAATTTTTGGCACAATGCTGTGCCTATGAATGTGCGCTGGATTCCTTGGGCATTTTTAGCGAATCATAATATTTCTGCTGTACAGCCGCACGCATATGTGAGAGTATATAAATGCACAAATTAAAATTTGCATATGCCATTTTCCTGTGTGCCTGGTAGTGAAGCAATTTCCTTTGAAGGAATTTGATTTAGTTGAAGGGAATTCAACTCAATTCAAGTTTATCTATCAGGCAGACATTATATAATATATGTTTTTGGATGATTCGCCCCTTGAATAGAGCATACTTCTTTTAGAAAAAATTTAAATGCATATTGAATATATCTTAAGACTTATTTATTGTTTAAATTCTGTCTATGTTGCATATTAGCATTGTTGCGGTCTTCTGCATTTTACTGTACATTCACGCGCGCACTTGACGACCAGCAGCCGCGACCATTCGACATGCCAAAAATTCAAGATTCAATAAATATTAGCAAATATTTCTGTAAGAAATATTCCAGTACTGACTATTTTGATTTGATTTCTTCAAGCAGTTATGAATTTAATTCTAGAGTTGCTCTTAACACTATGTTAATACTGGACTGACTGCCAACATATTTGAAGTCGTATTTATACTTATACCTCATCTTACTGTTTTAGGTACACGACTTGTATATTCGTTTCTCTGTTTGCTGTTTAGGAAAAACATGTTTATCTTTTGTTATTCCTAACATATGTTTATCTTTTGTCATTCTTAAAATACATATGTTTGGATTTGTTCAGTCCTGCATGATTATACTTAGAATTTACTTAACTATTTTTGATTACTTTTTCTGAATGAAAGGATTTGTTAACTCTCCCCTTCTTAAAAATCGTACCGCTTTATACCAAAATAATGTTTTTTCCTAGTTCTTAATTATTTATGATAGGATATTTGTAAATAGCAATAATAGGATTTTTAGACTTATTAAATATTTGTTCGTATGATGTGCTAATTTTTTGTCAATTAGTTACGTAGAATAAAAATGTGAATTCGTCAAATAAATATGCATCGTCGGCTCTAATCAGAATATATTTCCTGTTAGTTATGGTTGTTATTTTTTGTGTCTCCTTCTGCTTGAATTGCGTTTATGATGACCATCGCTAGTAATATCAGGTAATTCATTGCCGTCTCCTGTAACTGTGTTATTTCTTACGTTGCCTTTGTGAATAACTTTTCCTTCCTTCGTCAAAATCGTGTCCTCACGATCTTCCTGCACTACGTACTTTTTGTAACGACTGTATTTGGTGATATTGTATACTATATTATACACATTTGTTTTAACATTGGTGTATTCAGACTACTTTCGTTATCTGTCATGAGTCGTTTACATTGCTGAAAATTGTTGATAAGAATTTCCTCTACTCTTTTGTCCATTTCTGTTTTTGAGTCTAACTGTCTGATAGTTATGTATTTTCAGAATTTCTCTACTGCTACTAAATATGTTTTGTGTTCATTAAAATAAATATCTAAGTGTACATATTCTCCTGGTTGAGTTGGTATGTCTGATTCTTTTAATTGTTCTGTGGGACTCCGTTCGTATTAGCCGTAAAGACAAGCTGTGCACATTTTGTTGTATGCCTTACATTGCTGTTTTATTTTCGGCCAATAGTATTGTTCTAATAGTTCTTTCACATCATTTTTGCATCCTCTGTGTGCTCGCTCGTGTGTTTGTCAAACTAATTCTAACTGTCTGTCTGGGTGTGTTATGTCGTCGAGTTTATTAGGTGTATATTCGAATTTTATATTATATATGTGAACGTGTTTATAGTAATTTGTCCGTATCTAAATAAATCCTCAGCTGTTGTATGTATTGCTGTGATTGTTTTCGGCTGCAAAAACTTTTTTAATTCGGATATCAGATAATTTTCGTCAGTAAAGGTTATTGTGTGACGTATTTTACTTTAAAATATAATACGCGAACTTGTCTCATTCTTTTGTGTGTTTGGTATCAATTCTATTTGGATACGGTAGGCATTTAGCGGTTGGCGTACTGCCTCGATTATGTCGTTGTATGAACTATCAGATAAGTGTACAGTACCTATATAAGATTTTAATTATTTGTCGTGACAAGGCGTCAGCTACAACATTATGTGCGCCTGGGGTATACACGACTTTTGCTCCATAATCTTCGATAATATTTTCCATCTCTTTAGTTTATGATTCGGATTCTTATCCGATACGGCGTAAGTAAGCGATTGATGGTCGGTATATTTGGTTAAGTCGGCTATGCCATATTTGTAGCGAACATACCTTCTGCTCAAATATGAATGACATATGGCAAAAATAAATTTTTTGTTTTTTGGTAGGACTGTTATAAGCTTACATGGCAAATTTCAGCGTGATATGCCACATAGTTTGTTTTCTGTGCTACTGTAAACAAGTCAAGCTCGAGTGTGTTTTTCGAATTTAACGATGGAAATTAAAGTTGAGCAAAGAATTTGTTTGAAATTTTTTTATTCCAACAAAATTTCGGTTTCAGACGCCTTAAAAATGTTGCAGACAACCTATGGGGACTCTGCTCTATCGCGAGCACGTATTTTCCAGTGGTACAAATCGTTCAAAGAGGGCCGTACATCGGTTGAAAACTTGCCTCTTGAACGTCGTCCAGCAACATCAGTAAACGACGAAAACATCGGAAAAGTAAAGGAAATTGTGTTTGAAAATCGCCGTGTGACCGAAAGAGTGATAACACTGAATATTATTTAGACGTTTTAAAGCGTTTGCGCGAGAGCATTCGTCTTAAAAGGAAGGAATTGTGGGACAACAAGTCATGGTTCTTGCATCACAATAATGCACCAGCTCACACATCACGTCTTGTTCGCGATTATTTGAACAAAAATAATGTTAATATCGTTCCGCAAGCACCGTATTCGCCTGATATGGCTCCATGTGACTTTTTCCTGTTTCCCAAGCTCAAGTTGCCGCTCCGTGGAAAACATTTTGAGACAATTGAAGTCATAAAAGAGAATTCGAAGAAGGAACTGAAATCCATACCAAAATCGGCCTTCCAGAAATGCTATGATGATTGGAAAAAACGTTGGTATATGTGTATCGCCTCCAATGGTGATTACTTTGAAGGAGATAAAATAAAAATTGAACAATAGTTAACCGTTTGTGTTTTATTAAATCAGTCTCGTTCATATTTGAGCAGAAGGTATAATAGCGAGTAACTCTTTCTCGTTGGTACTCTAATTTTGTTCTGTCTCAATACAGCTCCAATGGCTATACTGGAAGCGTCTGTAGTGAGTTCAAAAGCTTTCTCATAATTTGGCTGGTATAATTCCACCTGTTCCTTTAAGCAGTTTTTCAGTTTATTTATGGCTTCTATGGCCGTTTGGTCTAAACTAATTTTTGTGTTCTTAGTTTTATTTTTTCCGATATGAGAATTATGTCCTTTAAGATGTAAAGTTAAGGGTTTAGCTAGGGCAGCATAGTTTTTTACGAACTTTCTATAGTATCCAGTAGTTCCTATCCTCTAAGGTCTTTGAGGGTTTCTGGTGTAGGGTAATTTTCTACCATTTTTATTTTATTCGGATCAGTTGAAATTCATTGTGCTTTACAATATGACCTAAGTATTCTACCTCTCCCTTGGGGGAGCCTGTTATCCCTAGAGGGCGCGTCCCCAGGTGGTGGATAGGGGAACACCTCCCAGATATGGAAGGTAGGAGAGTAGGTCTCCCGCGAACCACACAGGCCGAAGACGTAAACTTCGTTAAAAAAACTCCCTCAACCCAAGGTGTGATGCGACCCGTGCCTATTGGGTGGGTTTGGCAGCCGGGGGACTAAACAAGGCTGTCTTTGAACGGAGCCCTCCTGATATCAGGCCGCCTCAGGTTGTAACGGTGGCCTTGCCATGGTATGGGGCGCTGCCATGGTCGACCGGTTATTTCCCCTAATTCCTCCTTGGTCACCGCGCATGGCGACATGCGCAGCCCCTTAGGCGGGGCAGGTGACCGTACGAACCAGAATAATGAAACCAACAAAAAAACAAAAATCGGAAAGCGGCGCGAAACAGACGGACAAAGTGACGGAAAGACAAACGGACGCACTGACAGCACAAGACAGACAAACGGGCACACAAACTAAGCGACAGGACAAGCAATCGGTCACCCATGACAAACTGGGGATCGGATCTTCCACGGAGGATGAGCTCCTGGCCCCTAGCCAGGAAGCAGTTGAGGGTAAAGCTGTGGGCCACAGCACGCCAACAACAAAAAATGAACCGACAACATCCGCTAAAGCCATGGGGCAAAAGCGCGCCAATAAAGGCCCATCAAAGTACAAGCTCTACCAGAGGTCTCTCGCTATCCTTGGCAGGATTCGTAAGAACGAGACCGAAGGTAAAGCTCATCCCAAAGATGAGGCTAACAAGGCAAGGTGTCAAAAGGTGGTGGACGAATATCTGGCATTCCAAACCGCCCGAAAGACAGAGGCCAAAAAACGTAGCCGTTCGCAAGACGAAAACAAAAGGGCATCAAAGAAGCACAAGATCTCAGATCAGGGTGCGGTTGTCCCCAAACTAACCAAACAATTCAGTGAGGTGGCACGGGACCACCTTCAAATGGCTCTGGTGGACGAAACTTCCAACCGCGGCAAACCTGTGCTTGAAAAATGGTCGGAGATTGAGGCACGGTTGTCTCGCATAATCGTCGACCACGTCATGGCGAACCCGGAGGGTCAATCGCCAGGTTTCGACTCGGTGGAAGTGGTTCGCGGTTGCCGGGTAATCAAATGTGATGACCAGTACTCATTGCATTTCCTGACAAAAGCGATTGGCGAAATTCAGAACAGCTGGGATGGCTTGAGGCTCAAGCTCATTCCAGCTAGCGAGATACCACGAAGGCCCAGGGCTCGCATCTGGATACCAAACATGGAGTTTGAAGCCAATCAGTTGATTCCCTATCTCCAGGCTCACAACCGCGCAGTGCCGATGGCCGATTGGTCGATCATCAAAGCGGAGGCTCCGCAAAAGCACAGCGTGTCGTTCCTCCTTCAAATTACAGAAGAGAGCCTTGAACCACTGCAAAAAGTGGAAAATAAACTTCGGTTTGGCATACGGAAGGCCCAGCTGAAGATATTCCGTTCTGCGAATCCGGAGGAGGAGCAGGATGAGGTTGACGGCACCAGCGAACTGCTGACTGGCATGCAGTTAAATGACGCCGAACCTGCGGAAGCAAACCAATAAAAAATGGTTTTAAAGGTTGTCCAAATCAACCTGCAGCATTCACAAACTGCAACGGACAACCTAACCGTTCTCCTAGGGGAGGAGAACGTTGACATAGCCTTAATCCAGGAACCCTGGGTGCGGAGCAACGAGGTGAAGGGGTTCCCTGGAAGAAACTACAATCTGTACTATAAGCGTACTCAAGGTAATCCTAGATCATGTATTGTAGCCAAAAAACACTCAAACTCAAATATTTTTAATCCCATCATACAGTTCACTGGATGTGACGGCCGTTGAGGTGGAAGCTGCTGACGGTGTCAGCATCACACTTGCATCCATCTATATGGCACATGATCGGCCAGCACCGCCCGAGGAGGCTTGTGGGCTTGTGCTTGAAGGAGCCAGAAACAAAACCCTGCTACTCGGATGCGACGCCAACGCGAGGCATGCGTTGTGGGGAAGCTCTGAGACAAACGACCGAGGTGAGTCTTTATATAATTTTATTATTAATACTAACTTATCGGTATGTAACAGGGGTAACACTCCCACTTTCACCATTCCTAGTACGGAGTACTTCAGAGGATGGGAGGAAGTGATTGATGTTACTCTACTGTCTGAAAATAGCTTAGTAAGGGTAGATAATTGGAGGGTATCCAATAAAAGGTCCTTTTCTGATCATAGTTGGATCCTCTACGATTTGGATCTTAAGGTAGATCCGCCCCTACCGTATCGAAATCCTTTAAGAACCAACTGGAAGAAGTTCAAAAATGCAGTAAACAATAGGTTAAGAGAGATTCCTATCCCTCAAATCACTCTCACGGAAAACCTTGAGAGTAGGGTCAAAACACTGGAAAAGGCATTTAGTAGGGCCTACAAAACGCCCTGCCCCATAAAATTTAGCAAAAAAACTCACCCTCCTTGGTGGAGCAGAGAGCTCTTAAAACTAAGGGAAAAATCTAGATCAACGTTTAACCTTAGCTACTCGACGGGAAAATGGGAATTGTACAGAGAAAGTCGGAGACAGTACAAAAAGGCAATCAGGGCCGCCAAAAAAGAGAGCTGGAGGGAATTTTGCTCATCAATCGAATCCACCAGGGATTCTGCTAGGCTCAGCCGTGTTCTTTCCAAAGACCACTCAATGGCTTCTTGGGTCAAGAAACCTGATGGAACTTGGACTCCTACAGCAGAGGAATCGCTAGAGCTTCTGCTAAACACGCATTTTCCGGGATGCAGCGCTTACGAAAGGAAACATTAGGCGGAGCCAATATAATCCACAGCATCTTGCAAATGAAATTATTACCAAAGAAAAAGTTGCATGGGCAATCAAATCTTTCTCACCCTTTAAATCTCCGGGGCCAGATGGGATCATTCCAAAGATGTTACAGGAAACCTTGGACTGTATCCTACCATGGCTAGAGGAAATTTTTAAAGCGTGTTTAAACTTAGGCCATATTCCAGATAGCTGGAAACTAGTCAAGGTCGTCTTCATACCAAAAGTAGGTAGAAGAGGACATGAATCAGCGAAGGACTTCAGGCCAATCAGTCTTTCGTCTTTCCTGTTAAAAGCCTTTGAAAGACTTTTGGATATGCACCTCAGAAGCTCTTTGGAGAGCTCTGGTATATCAACTGCACAACACGCATACCTTAAAGGCAAATCTACGGAGACAGCGCTTCACGAGGTAATCCGAACTATAGAGGGCTCTCTAGAGAGCAAACATTATACCATGGCGGCATTCTTGGATATCGAAGGCGCTTTTAACAATGTTAGCACAGATGCCATCCAACGGGCGTTGATAGACCTGGAGGTGGACAGTTGCGTTAGTAACTGGGTCATCTCCATGCTAGAAACCAGGATCATCAAAGCTAATATGGGTAATATCAACATAACCAAGAAGGTCCACGGGGGCACTCCACAAGGGAGAGTATTATCTCCACTTCTTTGGCTATGTGTGATCAGCAAAATCTTAATAAAACTTGACGGAGGTGGGGTAAAAGTGGTGGCGTACGCTGATGATGTGGTGCTAATGGTGTCAGGACTGTGTCCAAATACGATCAGTGGGATCATCCAAAGGGCATTAGGCGAGCTTAACTCTTGGGCCACAGGATGTGGGCTAAGTTTAAACCCGCGTAAAACAGAACTTATGCTTTTTACCACCAGATACAAGGTACCAACTTTCACCCTACCAAATATCAACGGACAAACTCTGTCACTATCAACCAGTGCAAAGTACTTAGGAGTAATTCTGGACTCCAAACTTAGCTGGAAGTTAAACGTCGAAGAACGGGTAAGGAAAGCAGAAATTGCTTTATATGCCTGCAAACGTATGCTTGGAAGAAGATGGAGTCTTCAACCTAAGCATACATTATGGCTGTATAAGGCGGTTATACGACCAATTTTAACGTATGGCTCGGTAGTTTGGTGGAAAGCTCTAGAGGGAGAGTACAATACCAAATTACTCGGCAGAATACAAAGATCAGCCTATCCAATAACGGTCGGTGCAATCAGATCATGTCCTAGAGAGGCTCTCAATGCACTGACACACGTTATTCCAATAGACCTACATATAAAGAAGACGGCAACCATGAGTGAATTTAGGTTAAATGAAGCGGGTCGCTGGAAAGAAAAAACTTATGGTCACGCTAGTCTATTATTGCGACAAACTCAGTTAACCTCGGTGAGGACTGACTACATCGTCCCGATGGTAACGTTCAATAGGAATTTTGCCACACTATTTCCATCTAAAAAAGAGTGGAATAAGGGATTCTCTCTAAACAACTTCGATACCACAGTCTATACAGATGGCAGTAAAATGGATTGTGGTGTCGGAGCTGGTATATATTCTCAGAGACTTGGAATTGAAAAATCTGTGCGTCTCCCTAATACCAGTAGCGTCTTCCAAGCGGAAGTACTAGCAATTGGGGAAGCCTGTAGGTTACTAATCGCCGATTTCTCTTTTAAGGGCAATATCGCTATTCTTTCAGATAGCCAAGCTGCAATCCAGGCGCTGGATGCGACTATAACAACCTCTAAAGTGGTGGAGCAAAGTAGGAACAGCCTCACCAACTTGAGTGAAAACCATAGCGTAACCTTAATTTGGGTCCCGGGACACCGGAACATAGAAGGTAACGAAAAAGCTGATGAACTGGCAAGAGGGGGATCTGCCATGAATAGCGCTCTTGCAGTACCAGTACTCACTCCACTAGGTGCGGTCAAGAATGCAATTTCCCTAAAATACCTTCGAATTGCAGAGTGTAGATGGAGAGACCAGACGAAATGCAAAATCAGCAGAACGTTATGGCCCACCTACAACCTCAAGCAATCGTCGACATTAATAAACATGAAACGACAGGACACCTGTAGACTTACGGCAGTCATAACTGGCTTCTGGTCTATCGGAGAACAAACCGCCAAAATGAGCATCCCTCACAACACATACTGTCATAGTTGTAAACAACCGGAGAAAAAAGAAACAATCTTCCATTTTCTCTGTGAATGCCCTGCCCTATGGAAGGACAGAATGTCAACCCTGGGCAAACCGCTGTTCGAGAGTCTCGAGCAGCTGTCTGGCTTAGACGTCAACAACCTAATAAGGTTCCTAAACCGCACAGACTGGATATAGTCCTGCTGTAAATAACTGTTAAACAATTTGGTAACGAGGATGTGGCAACAAAATGGTGCGGAAGCGCTAGTTGGATTCTGGATGAATCACCACTCTAACCAACCAACCAATTCTACCTCTTCCATGAAAAAATGTTGACTTTTCATTGGACACTTTTAAAAAGGCATTATTTAATGCGTTGAAAATAGTTCGGATGTGTTTCATATGCTCTTCATAGGATGAGGAGTAAATGATTACATCGTCAATGTAAACATATGTATGCGAATTTACCTATGAAGTCGCGCAGGATGTCATCCACACGTCTTTGGAAAATAGATGGGGCAATCCGAAAGGCATTCGAATGAACTCATATTTACCTACATTCACACAAAACGCTGTTTTCTCTCTGTCACTTTCTTTTTTCTTAATTGAAGAAAGCCGGACTCCAAATCAAGTATAGTGAAAAATTTGGCTTTCCCTAAGTTTTGCAGGGTAATATATATGTCTGGTATTACGTATCTGTCTGTGATGGTTTGTTCATTTAATTTCCTAAAATCTATAACCATACGTCTTTCGGGTTTTCCGCTCTCATCTATACCTTTCTTATGTACGGTTAACATGGGTGAATTGTATGGGCTGTAGCTCTTTTATATTATTCCCTCTTTCAATAATTTGTCAATTTCCTTATTTACGAGTGCTACGTCATTTATATTACTTGTATATTGTTTGGTCCATATACGCTCCTTTGTATCTGTCCGTATGCTAGCTTCAATCTTTGTAGTGAAGGGTAACGGATTTCTGCTCTATACGTGTCTATCTCTATAGTGTAATTTGAATAATTTTTTCCCCTAATTTCCGACTTTCTTAACATTGAAGGTGTCAGGTCATCTTGTTTCAAATTTATAACCGCGTTCAATTTCTTTATTCCGTTCCATTCTAGCATCAAATCAAATCCATTTATCTCATCTACCTCAAAAAAATCTAAATCTTCATTCATAAACTTAATACTTTGTTTCGTATTAATTATACATAGAATTACTATGCATTGATATCACTTGCTATGGTTTTACTTTTTTGGTTATATTATATTAAATTTAAATTTAAAGATTTCTTAACATAGTTATGGGTTGCACCTGTATCTATGTACTAAAACATTATAATTTACTTTACCATCATTCATTACTATACTGGGCAACCCGTTTATTAGTTTTAAATACTTAATTTCTCAATGATTTTGTCTACCTGTCTCTACAATTGTGCTAGAGTTGTCTCCTTCGGATTTTAAGTTGTTGTTCCGCATGAGTTTTGGTTTTTGGTATTGATTGGTGAACTGGCCACTGTTACCTAGTGGTCTTTTCCAATTTGTAGTAGTAGTTGTTTTGATGCTGAGTTGGTTTCCTGAATGTTTCCGGACGTTGTGTCCATGGGTTCTCGGTTTGGTAATTCTGATGGCGGCTGGTTATAGTTGTAGTTCTGCTGATACATGGGACGTCTCTGGTGATGTTGTTTCTCATAGAAGTGCTTATTGTTGGTTGGATGAATGCTCTGTTGTGCATAGCCTAAACGTAACTTTCGATGTTCGTCATTGTGCTCTATGGCACGGGCTACTGCAAATGCATGCTCTAAATCCCTTATAGGATTTCCGGAATGGGGTGGAGCGAATATATGATTTATTTATTCCATCCTTAAACACTCTTACCGCTTCTTGTGTTGCCCCATCAGTCATAACTTTGGTCACTTCTTGGCTTGTGTGAGTCTCTTCATCTCGTTGCATCAACATTAAATGTAGTGTTATGGTTGATCAACACGTCAGCTGCTGCACCTTGTAAGATTATTTATCCTTGTAAGATTTTTCAAATTATTCGTTAAAATCTCTTCGTTCTTGTATATAGAGTTCAATCAATTTTTAATTTCTAATTCATCGTCGCTGTTCATCGACACAGCTACTAATTTAAGTCCTTTTCCTAAAATGTTAATCAGTCCTCGTTTTTGCCTAAAGTGTGGATTTAAGTTTGCAATCTTTTCCTTGACTAAAATACAATTTTTATTTACTGTATGTTTTTTATTTAAGTAATATATGTTTTCATGTATTAGTGATAAAGTATCGGAGTATGGTGTAACGTTAATGATGTGTATTTTTTTGTTGTAATGTTCCATTACTTTCGCTTCGTCGGTCTTAATTGGTAAGGATCCGTTGTTCCTAAGGTATAATATAATATATAATGGTTTGTGCATAGATGGTCGTTAGGAATACAGTTATCAGTACCCTGGAAGTCATCTGAAAGGGTTATGTTAGTTAATTTTTATTTTGGGGTTATCTTTGTCCAGGTATTTTTTATTCTGTGTTATATGAACCTTATAATATTTGTGCCCAGTTTTTGTATTCTCTAGGTGGCCTTCGTCGATTTTTCTAGTATTTATTTTTCTATATTTTCTATGATTTTTACCTCCTCTTATTACTTTAATAAAATTAGTTCCTTCTTCTATTTCTACGTCAGATCTGTCTCTGTTTAATTTATCTATACATTTCTCTTTTTCTTGTCTATTGGTTTAATTTTCGTTGCTCTGTGTATTGTATTATTGTAAAAACCTATTATTCTTAGCATTTTCTCTTCCATTGTCCCGTTTTTATTCCTATCGTCATGTCTTAACAGCCTTATATAATATGATATGTTCGTTAATTGTATTGTGAAGTCTTTCGACGTCGGCATTTGAAGTGTGGTTACTGTTTGAGGCAGAGTGTATGTTGATATTTTCATCTGCAAGTAATTGTTGTATTGGGATAGCTTTTAATCCTAATTCATTGTCTACTACTATCTTTTATATTTTTCCTTATGTGTTTATGTAATGGAGTCTTAAATTCTGTTCAATTTCTGCTAATAATTTTATAAACTACCGCAGACTTTGTAAATTTATCGATAATAGTCATAAAAAGTTCCTTTCCTAAAGTGTAGAATACGTCTATATGAATAATTTCACGGGGTTTCGCTAACTTTATATGGTATCTTTGGTGGTTGTCTGTCATATTTTTCTAACGTGCATATTTCGCAATTTTTGATAAATTTTGTTATTCTTAATTTGAGTTGAGGGTTATAAAATTTGGTTTTTAGTTCTTCATAAACTGCTTCAATGCCTCTATGATTCTTACACATATGCTCTTTCTCAATTAATTCACTTAATTCATTTTCATCCTCCATATCTTTTAATAAAGTAAAACATCTTATAATTCTAAACTTTCTGTTATCAAAGAATAATTCTTCGAAAGTGGTCTTAAAGGTGTTCTAAAATACGTCATCTGTTAAAATTGCATTTAGTTGTGTAGGGTTAAAATGATTTTTAAGTAGGGTAATGACTGTATTTTTATTGAACTATTTTATTTGTATAACTTTTCTTTTGTTTTGAAAATTACCTTGTTTTTCATTCTTACGGATCCTGATTCAATTTTTCCTATAACAACCCGATTTTTAAATAGATTAAGTAGACACAGAGTCTCTTTAATACTTGAATGATCGGATTCAATTGCATTTATGTTCATAGGTTCGTGTTCAACACGAGATAACGCGTCCGCGTTACTCTTTTTCGTTGCTTTTTTATATTTTATTTCGTAGTCGAAATCAGATAATTTTAATCGCCATCTAACAAGTTTAGAATTAGGTTCCTTAATGGAAAAAGCCATGTCAAGAGTTATAGTCAGTTTCGATTAAAAATTTGCGTCCGAAAAGATAGGGTCTAAAATACTTAGTTGCCCAAACTATTGCTAGCAGATTTTTTCTATAATGCTATGGTTAAGTTTGTGCTCTTTAAGAGTACGGCTCGCATAACAAATAGGGTGATTGTCCTGTGAAAGTACTGCTCCCAAGGCATAGTTACTCGCCTCCGTTGTGAGTAATTTTTTTTGAAAAATCAGGATATGTCAGAATTGGGTCGTTAATTAGCAATGTCTTAAGGGCATTGAAGCCTTCTTTATATTGTGGATCGGATGTTTTTATTTATACATCCTTTTTTAAATGCTTAGTCATGGACTTGGCGATTAAAGAGTATTCTTTTATAAACTTTCTATAGTAACCAGTTACACCGAGAAATTGCTTAATTTGTTTAGGAGTTTTAGGGATTGGGAGTGTTTTAACACATTATATTTTCTTTGGGTTTGCCTTTATACCATTGGGGGTCACTATGAGGCCAAGGACTCTAGTTTCCCTTTTCAAAAATTCTGATTTATCTAATTGCACCATAAGATTATATATATATATATATAATTGGCGCGTACACCCTCTTTTGGGTGTTTGACCGAGCTCCTCCTCCTATTTGTGGTGTGCGTCTTGATGTTGTTCCACAAATGGAGGGACCTACAGTTTCAAGCCGACTCCGAACGGCAGATATATTTTTTTTTTATGAGGAGCTTTTTCATGGCAGTCACGCACCAACCCATTCGGCTACGGCGGCCGCTTAAGATTAGCGGTTAAAAATTAGTTTAATGGACTCAATGTGCTCTTTTAGAGGAGTTGAGAACATAATAATGTCGTTCAAATAACCGAGACAAATTTTATTTATAAATTCCTTCATTATATTGTATTATTTTATTATTAATGAGGCCACTGCCTAGAGTAACATGTTCTTCTGTCTTGTCGCCATCTTTGCTTTCGACAAAAAGAGGTAATGTACGTCCTCTACATGTAATTGTGTTATTCACATAATTTATGTTTGTTTTTAAAGGCCTTAATAAATCATTGCCTATTAATTCGTCAGAGAAGTCATGAAATTTTGTGATATAAAATTCGATTACGTTAAGTCCTGTTTCAAATTCTTCAAAAGTTGTAATCTTTGCTTTTTCACTTAGGCAGATTTTATGCTGTAACTTATTTATGTAAATGGGATCTATTTTCTGGATCCATTTTGGATGACAAATACCTGGATTTAAATTTGAACTAGTTGCACCTGTATCTAATATATTATTAATGATATGTCCTAGTTTTGTTTTAACATTTATATATGGAAGTTCTCCGAGGTGGTATAACGAAACTTTTCATTTTTGGTTATTTCGTATTGGTTGATATTCATGGGCTCGGGTAAAGGGAATTGATTAGATTGGTTATAGTTTTCATTTTGGGGGGGCGAAATTTTGCCTATTATGGTTGAAATTAGAATTAGATTGTGAATTATTGTTAAAATGTTGTCTAGAGTTGCGCGAATTAAAATTCCGTTCTTGAAAATTTTGTCTGTATAAATTATTTTGTGAACTAGAATTTTGGTTTGAGTTTTGATTATAATTGTCCGGGTTAAAATTTTGCCTGTTGGGATTTTCGGTGAGAATTGTGTGGGTTAGGATTTGGGAAAATTTGCCTATGACGATTGAAATTTGGTTTGCTTTGTTGGTTGTCTATTCGGAGGTGAGCATATCCAGATTCGAAAAGAATATTCATTGTAAATTATTTGGAGTAATTCAAGCCAGAATGATGTTCATGGGGTCAGGAATTTTCGATTGGAATATATTGAGGGCTGTGCGCGATTTATTTTGAGCGACAGCATTCGCAGCTCCTAGTTCTTGTCCAAGGACAAATAATGTTTTATTGTTAAGAGGCCTAAGTTTTCTCTTAATTTCGTCAAAGATGTCAATACTGGGGCCGAATCGTAACAGTCGTGAACGAGCAATTTGTCACGTAAAAGAACGCAAATCGGATTATAACTATCGTGAACGTGTTATCGCTATCGTAATTCGGTATGATGACAAACGTCATCGAGTAATCGAACAACTCGTTCGTTCGAATTGTCATTAGATCGGTTATTTATTAACGTAATTGCGCAGAATTTCAAAGTATTAACGAAAAATGTAAGAATAACTAAAATATATGTAAATTGTGTAACTTTAAATGAACTTTTATAGTTTCAGGACTAACTGTAATAAATTAAACAACAAGCAGAAGGATATAATTTCACATTTCATGAGTGAGCGCACAGATTTGGCCAAAAATTCCTTGCCGAATTGTGCACAAGGAAGGTCGACTGCCAACCGACTTTGGGAAGAGCTCAGCAAGCAGTTAAATGCGGAAGGACCCCCCCTAAAAAATGCGAAGTTATGGAAAAAAGTTAGTACATATATTATAATAATGTTATCAAAATGAAACTTATTAGTTTCTTTCTAGGTATACGCAGATCAGAAGTACAATGCGAAAAGAAAGTTGTCCTTCAACAGAATTTCAAAAAGGCAAACAGGCGGGCGACCTTACCAGCAGAGGGCTTTAACTCCAGCTGAGGAGGTAATAGTTGAAGCTGCTGGTCTTGAAGCATCTGTTTCAGGAAACAGCATGGTGCAAACATATGGTAGTTCACAACCTGCACCAGTCGCAGTTGCTTCAAGACCAGCATCAAGTGATTCGGCCTCAAGCAGGAGCAGTGGACGTAATTCGAACCATTCAACTAGTAGTGTTCCAAGTCGTTCCTCCTCCAACAGCCCTGCTTCCTGTACGCCTTTTCGTCCAGTCGCTCCAACTCCGCGAAGAAGAACAATAAATAAAGCTTCGCTGCTGGAAGAAAACATAAAATTGACAGCAGATCACCATAAAGCTATGGGGCAGAAAATCGATAGGCTGCTTCAAATTAAGGAGAGTCAACTAGAGATTGACGAGAGGCAGCTTGAAATAAGTGAACGACAGCTAGCTGTCTCTAGGAGGATTTTGGCGATGAAGGAGGAGAAGCACCGAGCTATAATAGCTGTAAAAGAACTTGATTTGAAAATAAACAGTATTGAATTAAACCAATTGAAGGTCAATGAAAAAGAAAAAAATAGTGTCCCTCCTTCTGAATTAAAATCCTCTTTGTAAATATGTATATATTCCAAATTTTTATTCAAGTTTTATGTAAATATGTATATATGTAATTGAAGTTTTGTTTAAGTTTTTGTAAATATGTATATATTCTAGGTTGTACTTAAGTTTTATGTATATATATATTTGAAGTTTTATTTAAGTTTTTGTAAGTATGTATATATTTAAGTTTTATTTAAGGTTTTTGTAAATATGTATATATGCATTAGAATATTTATTTCAGTTCTTTTTAAATAACTATACCTGAAGTTTTGTTCAAGTTTAAATTAACTAAATTTTACGTTTTTAAATGGAGTAAAAAAAAGCATTAAATGAAATTGATTTTGAATAAGTATCCATTAGTGTTTCGAGTTATTTTATTTTATTTAGGTCGGTTAGCATTATACGGTTTGACTCTCTGAATTTATTGCTGTAAAGCTCACATTAAATTGTATACAAATATTGTGAAGCGCTGCACACACATTCGCAAATCTAGCCACTTTTATAGGATCATATCTTCCTCTTTTGTTGTATTCTAGGATTCTCCACCGACCTTTCAGTACACCATTAGTTCGTTCAATGATGCACCGTGCCTTGGAATGAATTTCATTGAACCTTGCTTCACCTGATCCGTCCGATGGATATCTGTACGGTGTTATGCACCACGGCTCAAGTGGATATCCAGAGTCCCCTATTAAAAACAAACAACACGTAATTTAGCACAATCTAAATCAATTGTAATTATATATGTATAACACATACCTAGCAGCCAGGCATTGTCACTCCTATTGTGCAAAAAATGATGTTCCATAACTATTCGTTCGTTTGAATGCTTCTATATGAATGAGTCGTGGGCTGCACCCCCATATTGGCAGTTTTATGCGAGAATTTTCGTAGTGTGGTCGCAAATCTAACAGAAACAACCTTAAAGTAACATTCCATCTCTTTATTAAAAAGCTCACCAACATCGCATTTATGCTATGAAAACCCTTCCTGTTGAAATACATGTGCTCGTTGACCGTGGGCTTTTGTAGTCCAATGTGGGTGCCATCAATGCATCCAACCACTATTATTAAAAAACGAACATTAAATAAATTTTTCACAGCTAAACATGGATTGAATTTACCTCCTGGAATTTGATAGTTCTCAACAAACCACTCTTTGCACCTTCTCGAATCCTCTGGCTCAAATTTAATATGTTTAGGACACAATTTGGCTTCAATTTCTTCCAAAACATTGCCCGTTAATTTCGAGACAGTGCTCTGACACATTCCTATCAAATAGTCATTGCCTATTGCATGCTGATAGCCACCACTTGCGAGTAGGCTGAGACACGCAGCCAGTTGGAGCACCGCCGGAACAGCTTTTGTGTCTTGGCAATTTATATTTATGTTATTTAAAACATAATTAAATGCTTCTTTGCTTAAGCGAAACCTTTTGATAAACCTGAGGAACTGATAAAGCGAAGGATATTTATTACCTATTTTTCGTCATATATAAAGTACTTACGCATTGTTTGATAATGCTAGCGGATTGCTTTTGTCTCGAAGTTGTTTTCGCACAACTCTTTCATTATTTTCTTCATCGCTGGAACTTAAATAAAAGAAAATACTCGGATCCATTTAAACTTTTTATATTTTCGTTACTTTCTGCGGTTTATTTTGACACTTCAAATTCTATTGTGACTTAAAAAAACGAAGAAGATGAGAAAAATAATCGATAAACAAAATTACAATTACGATACGTCTTCTTTCGACTGTTATGATCCCAACTCGTTCATTCGATTATCGACTCACGTAATTTGTGTTCGAACGATTATCGTTTCGTTAATGACTGCCTCGATTCGACCCCTGGTTGTTTTAAAACTTGTGGCTGTAAGTGAATCAAAAAGTTCGTTGCTACTTAATCTATCTCCAAAGTTATTTTGGAGTACGTTCTTAATGTCGGTCCATGAAACTGATTGGCAATTAATTTCTATTATTTTCCTAGGTTTCCCGCTTGCTTTTAATCATGTCCGAAAACAGTCCCTGCGATAGTTCATCATATGTCTGTAACATAGGATGGACTCAGTCTGAAAGGTCCCAATTACCACCGGTAAATTCAAGAAGATTTCCTAAATACTTCAGGGGATCGAACCATATTTGAGCCATTATACTCTAATTGCTTTTATTTACGTTAATTAATTAATTTCCTAATAAAATTTCTTAATAGTCTGCTATTTCTTTGACGTCCTCGGCTTCGGTGAGAATACAATTCTGCTTGGGTGTCGAAGTACTCGTCCATATAAAAGAAAATGTAAACTTTTTCTACCTCTGTCTGTTAGGCCGGATGGGTCCTTTCGATGTCCTTCCGCTGGGCGGAATGAAGCTTTTCTTCGCCTTTTCTTTACACTCTATCTGTTAGGCTGGATGGGTCCTTTCGATGTTCTTCCGTTGGGCGGAATGAAGCTATTCTTCGCCTTTTCTTTACACTCTATCTGTTAGGCTGGATGGGTCCTTTCGATGTTCTTCCGTTGGGCGGAGTGAAGCTATTCTTCGCCTTTTATATTTTCAAAGGTTTTAATTTATAGTAGCAATCTTTTGCTTACGATATTTTCACAAAGAACAATTTTTGAGTTTTTATTTTATAGTAGCAATCTTTTTCTTACTACATTTTCACACACAAAGAAAAATTTTTGAGCTTTTAATTTATAGTAGCAACCTTTTGCTTTCTATATTTTTAAAAACTAAGAAAATTTTTTTAGTTTTCAATTTTCAGTAGAAATCTTTTGCTTACTATATTTTCACACAAACAAATTTTTTGAGTTTTTAATTTATAAGAGCAATCTTTTGCTTATAAATATTTTCACCGTTGGGGCAATCTCTAGCCAACAATTTCGCGAAAAAAATGTTTTTGGTACCGCACTAAGAAATATAAATTCACTTATCTTCCCTTTTATGATGGGTAAGATAATTGTCTACCGACTTCGCCACTTTTGAGTTCGAAAGTTTTGATGAATAAAAAAAAAAAAAATTTATATTCAATCAAATTCAAACCTTTCTTTATGGAATATATCTTAAGACTACTTTACAATTACTGTTACAGTATTATTTATTGTTTAAATTCAGTCTATGTGGCGTATTATCACGGTGAATAGTTCTGTGGAATTGTTTACCGTTTATTTGGCAAGTGTCGGAAATGCAAATTCTGCCATAAAGTGAATAAGCGTTCATTAAAAATATAAGTTGCATTATTGCACTTTTAATAAAGCAATTCTTTGCAATTTCTTAATTCCAGATGGCACATGGCGGAAATGAATAAAAATATGAGTTGCATTATTGCAAATTTTAATAAAGCAATTCTTTGGAATTGCTTACTTCCAGACGGCACAGGGCGGAAATGCAAGTTTAGTTAAATTAGTTTAGTTAAATTATGAATGTATTAAGGGGCTTAACTATAACAATTCACCACTAGACCTATTTTTCACAAAAGTTAACAGAAATATACTCAACTCGTCAAATTAAACAGCAGTTAAGTAAATTTCGTTTGAAAGCAGGAAGAAAGAATGTTAATACTGTAGGTTAGGTAGCTACAGGCACTTTATCCATGCATATCCAAAAATATAACATACCTGTATATTATGTCTGTCTAACGTACATATCCCTATTAAAACTTTGTTGAATTCCCTTAAACCAAATCAAATCATGAGAAGCTTAATATACATATTTAGAAGTCTCAATGACAGGAACGTATGGAGCTTTGAGGGGTACTCGTCCCACGAAGACTAATCACCACAGACATATTTTTCACCAAAAGTTAACAGCAATAGACTGAATTATGTAAATTTAGAAGCAGTCGATTAGAATTTGTTGGTGATTAGAAACAAAGAATGCTATCGTGTAGGCTAGCTATGACATATGAATGTAAGATTTTCTTCTTTTACAAACAACGATATTTATTTTCGATATTATAAAAAGTTTCACAAAGGAAGTAATTTTATGCAAATATATAATTATATGTACGATCAAGGGTCGGCAATGGCCAATTTACCGACTGACTCTTAGACTACACTATACTTCGTTTCAGTCCTCTGTTCGTTCTTATGCTCCTGTGTTCGTCAGTTGGCACTGTTGCATTTCGTTACGTTAAATTGTTAAAAGGTGTGTCCGCTTCTCGTTGGCTTACGTCCGTCTGTCACTCCTACATTCGGCCTTCCTGACTCAGGAATCGACCAGAATTCTGGGTGCCATGGTTTGATGTATTTTCAGCCGTTGAGGTCAAATTGGGTCCCTCTACTTCGTCGAGTTTCTGCACTTTATAACGTCCATGCGGTAACTTTTCTATAACTGTATATGGTCCCAAATATTATATTTCCTTTTCAATTTTAAGTTTGTACCGAATTGGGTGCGTTTTATGGCCACTAAGTCGTTGACGTTATAATTCACGTCTTTTTGTCGTTTACGGTTATAGCTTCGACGGTTTTCTTCTTGAATGACAGAAATGTTTTGCCTAGCTAGTCGTAGAGTTTCGTTCCAGTCAAACTTGACCGATTCAATGGCTTCACTTTCAATTATTTGGTCTAATCGTGGTGATTCTGCAAGTGTCATGTCACAACCTGTCAAGAGCTTAAACGGCGCTATTTTAGTGCTTCTCGGTTCCGAATTGTTGATATATTGTTGAACTTCATCGATGGGCCTATACCACTGGTCGGGACTGTCTTCTGACAGCTTTGCTAGCATGGGTATCACGATTCTGTGTATTCGCTCTAACTGGTACTCCCGTTGTAATGAGTAAATGCTGAACTTCACAAATTTTGAAAATTTTTGAAAAAGCATCTGCGATTACGCGGATATAATTATATAGCTTGCGCATCATCGTGAGTGGGCCAACATCTTATCTTCCTTATCAATAGGTACTAGTAAGCCATCTTTTTTACCGGTTATCGGATTCACTAAAATACAAGCGATGCAACTATTCACCGTTTCTGCAACCGTAGCTTCCAGACGAGGTACGTAGAAGTCCTTCTCAACTAAGTCTTTAGTCTTTTTCAGAGAGAAGTGTTCCTGCCGATGTGCAATCTCAATTATTTCTCTCTCCATTTGTGACGGTACCACGATGAGCTGTCGGGTTGGGTCTTTGTAGGGAATATAATAATGAATGTAAAAATCGTCGTGACTGCTTGCCTCTACAATTTTCCTGACGGCCTTCGTCCACATGCCTTTCATCTGCGCTTCTCTAAGCCGATGCTTCAACGAATCTTCCATCATCATACACGAAATTCTACTAAGGGTGTCCCCGTGTCTCATCTGCGTTCCTCGTAGATGTTCAATTGTATAGTTATATTCCTAAAGAAACATCGCCCATCGTGCTACTCGCAAAGGTGCATCTCGCTTCTGTAATGTGATCGTGAAAGCGTTACAGTCAGTAACAATTTTAAACTGCAGCAGCATATGCACGCCACTTTTTAAGCGCTTCTACTATGGCGAGTACCTCCAGCTCGTAAGAATGGTATTTCTGTCCCGTCGATGTGGTTTTCCGTCGATATCGCGTGAATATAGCGGCAAAATACAGCGGCTGAATTGCATTTGCTGAAAGATACGTATTAAAATTCGAATTGGCCGCTATGAGTCACGAATGCGGTGTATTTACGAGAACTTTCATCTACGGACACATGGAGAAACCCATTGGCCAAGTCCAAGGTGGTAAAAACATTTGCTTCTCTAAGCTTTTCAAGAGCGTCGTCGATTAAAGTCATAGGGAAATTATCGCGAATGATTTTCTGGTTTAACCTACGGTAGTCGCAGCAAAGTCTTTTCGTACCATTTTTCTTAAATACGAGTACTACAAGCGATGTATAGGCCGAACAACTAGGACGTATTATGTTCAACAATTTGCGGCTTCGGTCCTTGTTGTTACGAGTATGAACAGCGCTGCCCAGCTCACAGAAGGTTCAATATTCAATATACATTTCTAGTAGGGATTATTGTAGTATGTATGTAGACATAATAAGGCGATGCGTCGTGAGGTATTACATGTTTGCTTCAGTGCATACATACATGTGTGTGTAATACTAAGGAATTAAATATGCAATTGATCTGTTGTACAAACATAACTAACATTATATATTTATTAATATACATTTGTATTAATATACCAAAACTCTAGTACGCTCTACGCATTCTCGTCTAAAATTAGTTTCTACACAAAATGTAGGTACTAAATTGCACGCACCAAAATGTGAGTTCGTTTTTGTATTTGGTTTAAATTCCTTTTTTTTAATTATCAAGAGAACATAGAAATGCACAATCAATGCCTTGTAAAATGCCGGCCATTCGTCAATTTGATTTCGTAAAGAAGTCAAAAACTGTGCACAGCCAATATACTAAAGAGAGAATTCACTGTAATCAGTTCTGTTTCACCACACCGCGGCGGTTAGACTTCATTTTTGACAATTCCCACTATTCGTAGCCCGTGAGACTTCTCTACAAATTAACATTCTGTGCAAATCTCTCTCTTGCAACTGCCGTGTTGCCTAGTTTTGGATATAAAAAAGCAATTAAATGCCTATTTATAGAAAAGAAAGTACCAAATTTTTATCGAATTATGGTACTTAACGAATTTTGTATGCGTAAATTGCAAAATGTGCGTTTTCTTTTAAATAAATGTGTTATGGTTACATACAATAAACTGTACGGAAAAAACAGAGTTTTAAAAATCCATCCTTGTATTTAAAACGTATGTTAAGAGAATCTCTTTAAAAAAGGGCCGAAGAACATTTTTTTGCTGTATTTAAGGTTATGTAACAAGATAAGGTACTCCTTTTTCAAAAAGGTCGTACTGGTTTTTGCAGTATTATCTAAAATTTTTGTGTTTATTTTTACTATGAATACACCTTTGTAGCTGCAATTCGTATTCAGTAAATTTATAAAAAGGGCTTAAATTTATAACAAGTGTTAAGAAGGGTTGAGAGAAGCAGACCTTGGTTAGCCTCAAAAGGAGCAAAAATTAGATAAGCACTTTTAAAACATCAAATTCTATAAGAGTCAATAAAATTTCAAAAGCACTAAAATCTTCTCAGAGTGGCTTTTTTAATCTTTTTTTAAATTGCACAATTTTTTTACCTTACAATTTTGGTAGCTTCAAACTAAAAAAAAAAAAGAATGAAACACCAAACTCAAAAAATTTCGCATTTTGTGTATAAAAAAGCATTAAATTTATTGCCAAGAGCAAAGAGTTGGAAACACTATACAACTATACTAGAGTGACGTCACGCAATCTTGTTTCTATAATTATTGAGGTTGTATACTATACAATGTATAGCTGATAACTTAATGTTTGTTTCTCTTGCCGAGAGCGCTACACTAGAGCTGCAGTTGGCACTTGTGAGTTTGCTTTTATGCTTCTCTTCGGGAGGAAAGTGTGCGCAGGCATTTATGCGTTCAAATTCTTCACTTGTTGTTATTTATTTATTTTAATATATTTTTATTTTTATTTGCAAGGCAATAGATGAGCTAAAATAGCGCAAGTTGTGTTGTGTTGTAGTATTAAAGCGTACTTCGTTTCAATCCTCTGTTCGTTCTTATGCTCTTGTGTTCGTCAGTTGACAGTGTTGCATTTCGTTACGTTAAATTGTTAAAAGGTGTGACCGCTTCTCGTTGACTTACGTCCGTCTGTCACTCCTACATTCGGCCTTCCTGACTCAGGAATCGACCCGAATTCTGGGTGCCATGGTTTGATGTATTTTCAGCCGTTGAGGTCAAATTGGGTCCCTCTACTTCGTCGAGTTTCTGCACTTTATAACGTCCATGCGGTAACTTTTCTATAACTGTATATGGTCCCAAATATTATATTTCCTTTTAAATTTTAAATTTGTACCGAATTGGGTGCGTTTTATGGCCACTAAGTCGTTGACGTTATAACTCACGTCTTTTTGTCGTTTACGGTTATAGCTTCGCCGGTTTTCTTCTTGAATGACAGAAATGTTTTGCCTTGCTAGTCGTAGAGTTTCGTTGCAGTCAAACTTGACCGATTCAATGGCTTCACTTTCAATTATTTGGTCTAATCGTGGTGATTCTGCAAGTGTCATGTCACAACCTCTCAAGAGCTTAAACGGCGCTATTTTAGTGCTTCTCGGTTCCGAATGGTTGATATATTGTTGAACTTCACCGATGGGCCTATACCACTGGTCGGGACTGTCTTCTGACAGCTTTGCTAGCATGGGTATCACGATTCTGTGTATTCGCTCTAACTGGTACTCCCGTTGTAATGAGTAAATGCTGAACTTCACAAATTTTGAAAATTTTTGAAAAAGCATCTGCGATTACGAGGATATAATTATATAGCTTGCGCATCATCGTGAGTGGGCCAACATCTTATCTTCCTTATCAATAGGTACTAGTAAGCCATCTTTTTTACCGGTTATCGGATTCACTAAAATACAAGCGATGCAACTATTCACCGTTTCTGCAACCGTAGCTTCCAGACGAGGTACGTAGAAGTCCTTCTCAACTAAGTCTTTAGTCTTTTTCAGAGAGAAGTGTTCCTGCCGATGTGCAATCTCAATTATTTCTCTCTCCATTTGAGACGGTACCACGATGAGCTGTCGGGTTGGGTCTTTGTAGGGAATGTCATAATGAATGTAAAAATCGTCGTGGCTGCTTGCCTCTACAATTTTCCTGACGGCCTTCGTCCACATGCCTTTCATCTGCGCTTCTCTAAGCCGATGCTTCAACGAATCTTCCATCATCATACACGAAATTCTACTAAGGGTGTCCCCGTGTCTCATCTGCGTTCCTCGTAGATGTTCAATTGTATAGTTATATTCCTAAAGAAACATCGCCCATCGTGCTACTCGCAAAGGTGCATCTCGCTTCTGTAATGTGATCGTGAAAGCGTTACAGTCAGTAACAATTTTAAACTGCAGCAGCATATGCACGCCACTTTTTAAGCGCTTCTACTATGGCGAGTACCTCCAGCTCGTAAGAATGGTATTTCTGTCCCGTCGATGTGGTTTTCCATCGATATCGCGTGAATATAGCGGCATAATACAGCGGCTGAATTGCATATGCCGAAAGATACATATTAAAATTCGAATTGGCCGCTATGAGTCACGAATGCGGTGTATTTACGAGAACTTTCATCTACGGACACATGGAGAAACCCATTGGCCAAGTCCAAGGTGGTAAAAACATTTGCTTCTCTAAGCTTTTCAAGAGCGTCGTCGATTAAAGTCATAGGGAAATTATCGCGAATGATTTTCTGGTTTAACCTACGGTAGTCGCAGCAAAGTCTTTTCGTACCATTTTTCTTAAATACGAGTACTACAAGCGATGCATAGGCCGAACAACTAGGACGTATTATGCCCTCGTCTAACCCCTGTGTCACTTGCTTTACTAAATATAATTTGCTGCTCTTCATAAGACCCCCTACGTGGCGGTTGGTAAACCGAAACTTCGTCAGCAAGAAAAATTTTCATATTTACAGGAGGATTATCGTCTTTTTTAGGTATATAGTGTTCAATCATATGTTTTACCTCACTTGCGCAATTTTTGATAAGGTGACTTAAGTCTTAATCTTGCTCTTCACAGTCGATGTTAAAACATGAAAAAACATTTGACAAACTATCATTACGGGGGGACTCTTGGACGATGTCCTCCGACGTATCATCACTAACCTGCATATTAACCTGGTTTTAAACTCGACACCATCATCACGCACTAAGATATCAAAATGTTTGAAAATTGAAGTACCTAGAATTTCTTCTTACCTAATGACGTTTGTTTGCACTACATGGAACGTTAGCTTAACAACACTTTTGTCTACTTGTACCTCTATCTCAAAACTACCCATCGTTGATAATTTTGCTGCACCGATCCCAAATAGTTGCCGTTGCTCCGGAGTTAGCTTTAGGGATTTACCCAACTTGTTGAATGTGTCACATCGCATAAGACATAAGCTGCATCCAGTGCCGATTAGAGCTTGTATTCTGATATAGCAAATTGTGACCTTCTTTAGTTTTAACTTTGGACTTGAAAGTTCACCAATTGAATTTACATGAACCGCCTCCCGCTTTGTTCTGCTGTTGGTACTTACAAGATTTGAATTGTTTATGTGAACAATCTTTGGCTAAGTGCGAGTATTCACCACATTTGAAACCTCTTTTCTCGTTTTTTGATGACGCCGAGGAACTACTAGTTTCTGGTTTAGTTTTATTGTGCACCTCCATATTTTTAGGGTTGTCGGCTTTTGCGTCGTGTCTTATCTTCTCGTAAATTACTAATTGCTCTTTAAGTTCACTTACCGTTTTTGCTTGATAGAGTACAGACTTGCTAAATTTAGATCCAAGGATCCCATCTATAAAATATTCGAGCAAACTTTATTCATCTGAACAAATCGATTTTCCTATCTCCATTGAAACATATAAGTATTCACGGTACGAATCGCTATGCTTCTTATGTCTTTTCCCCAATGTATTATGCACGTTTGCTGGCGATGACTTGCTACCAAACTCGTTAGCGAGGGCCAATTTTAAAGAATTCAACTATTTCTGCATTTTCTTCTATCTGCTCAATAAATTTCTTTACGTCGGACGTAGCAGCTCCATCAAATGTTGAACGGCTTTTCAAAGCCGTTACTATCGCCGTTGAGCCCCCAAACGTAAGATTTTTTTCTTTTACAAGCAACGATATTTAGTTTCGATATTATAAAAAGTTTCACAAAGAAAGTAATTTTATGCAAATATATAATTATATGTACGATCAAGTGTCGGCAATGGCCAATTTACCGACTGACCCTTAGACTACACCATACTTCGTTTCAGTCCTCTGTTCGTTCTTATGCTCCTGTGTTCGTCAGTTGACTGTGTTGTATTTCGTTACGTTAAATTGTTAAAAGGTGTGCCCGCTTCTCGTTGTCTTACGTCCGTCTGTCACTCCTACATGTATTTTTTTTTTTCTTAAACAAGTATGCTAAATTCAAGGGGCAAATCATCGAAAACCATATATATATATAGGGTTGTTCAATAGGTGCGCTTCAACTTTTTTCCGATAGGGAGGGCGAACGACGCAATATTTTTTATTTTTCGCTTGTCATTTGTAAACTTCATTAGTATACATTTCATCATGGAATGCTACACACTTGAGCAACGATTGCAAATCGTGCAAATTTTTTATGAAAATAATCGTTCTGTTGCTGCTACTTTAAGAGTATTACGGCCATTTTACGGTCCATTTAACAAGCCGTCCCGTTTTGGGGTTATGTGAAGTCATTGGTCTACAGAAACAAGCCGGCGACAATTTGTGAGCTCAGAGCCTATATTGAACGCGAAATTGCTGGAATTTCGGCCGATTTATGCAAAAGAGTGGTCGAAAATTGGTTTCAACGATTGGACTTCGTAAAACGTGCACGCGGTGGTCATGCAAAAGAAATCGAATTTCATACTTAAATGTATATGTTCAAACTCGATAATAAAAAAAAATTAGTTAAAAAAGTCAAACCGTTTGTGTTTTATTCAAAAAAGTTCAAAAGTTGAAGCGCTCTTACTGAAAAACCCTATATATGTACATACATATATTATGTCTGCCTGATAGATAAACTTGATAGAGAAACGTTTCATTACCAAGCACACAAGAAGATGGCATATACAAACATAAATATGTGAATTTATATATTATACATACTAGCGAAAACCCGCCCGTTCCGCTGGTCGTCTTTAAAAAAATCTAGATTAATTAACTAAATTACGCTGAAAAACACTGTGTGTTTTTTATAAAAATTCTCGCGCATGAATAGTAATGAAAGAAGTTTTAAATAGTAGTAGCAATTAAAAAACGTTTGATGTGATTTACTTTATTACTTTTTTTATTGTAATGCTCTTTGGTATACAATATTCTTCGTTTTTCCATGCGTTGTTGAATAAATGAACAATACCGATTGCTTACCAACTCTTGAGCATGAAACATAAAGTTGGCCATGAGAAAAACATGGGTATTCTAAGTCAATACCACAAATTGATAAAGTTTGGCCTTGTGACTTATTAATAGTAATCGCGAATGCAAGGTGAACAGGAAATTGAAGACGTTTGAATTCAAACGGCATATCCGATGGTATCATTGGTATTCGCGGTATTAAAACGTCTTCACCAGAGTATTTTCCGCTCAAAATTGTTGCTTCAATGCCGTTATTCATCAATCTTTTAACTGTTAATCGAGTGCCATTACATAGTCGTGGTTGATTTATGTTTCTCAACATAATAATCGGTGCTCGTATTTTCAAGTTTAGCATGTGTGGCGGTAATCCAGGTAAATCAAGGGAATTCAAAAATTCAGTGGGATAATTTACAATATCATCTTGATTTGTAACAGTGTGAACGGATCGATATGTTTGTTCTGGACTTGGTATGTTAGCCAAAATAGCCGCATTCATTTCATTCACATCTTTATTTTTGCCAGCCATGATGGCTCGTTCACTAAGCCAATCATGATTTTAGTAATTTTGAGGCAAATTTGGGAAAATACTTCGAACTAACTGTTCTTTCGATATACTTATTTGACAAAAGTTTGGTTGTAAAGTTATTAAGCCAGTTAAATTATCGATAGGAACTTTGCCATTTCCAATATCCAATAATTACTGTGAAAATTCAGCAGCTGATGGATCATTTTGCATTAGAACACGTACATTTGTAGGTAGTTTGAGTGTTTGAACATGTCTCCACAAATATGATGATTTCAAACATGCAGCCAATTCATCTGCTACAGTTGCTCGAGGAATAACAGGCAGTGTTTTTCTAAAATCACCTGCCAGCAGCACTAAGGCACGACCAAACATTTCAATTTTACTAGGTAAATCTCGTAATGTCCTATCAAGCGCTTCCAGTGACTTTTTATGTGCCATCGTGCACTCATCCCATACAATTACGTGTGCGAAAAAGCGGAGAAGGAGAAGAGAACTGTTCTATTCCCCCCCGCTTTAACCCAGCTATGTGTTCAGGTGCAAATGACTTTTTTGCGTGAAGTCTGATATAAAATAAGTTCTATTTACTCTTCTTAAACTTATATAATAGGACTATGAATAAGTTCGTGCGGTTTTACAGCAGATGGCGTAACTTGGTTATTATTCCATCGATCCACATTTCCAAACATTCATTGGAGAGCTACTGTCGTAAGGCACAAACGTCAGTATAAGTTTTTTATTTGAAGCGTAAACAACAATATTTTTACCACACTTGAAAATGTCGAATTTCGTGCCAAATAATGTGTTTTTGCGGGGAATTCTTCTTCATTATTTTAATATGAAGAAAAAAGCAGCCGAAAGTCATCGTATCTTGGTGGAAGTTTATGGTGAGCATGCTCTATCTGAGCGAACGTGCCAGAAGTGGTTTGCACGCTTTAAAAGTGGTGATTTTGGCTTGGAAGACGAAGAACGCGAGGGTGCGCCGCCAAAGTTCATGGATACCGAATTGGAGGAATTGCTCGATCAAGATCCGGCTCAAACGCAAGAAGAGGTTGCAAAAACTTTGGGAGTTGATCAATCAACCATTTCCAAACGTTTAAAAGCCATGGGAATGATCCGAAAGGTAGGCCATTGGGTGCCGTATGAATTGAAGCCAAGAGACGTTGAACGCCGTTTTATGGCATGCGAACAACTGCTTCAACGGCACAAAAGAAAGGGTTTTTTGCATCGAATTGTGACTGGCGATGAAAAGTGGGTCCATTACGACAATCCAAGACGTCGGGCAACGTATGGATACCCTGGCCATGCTTCAACATCGACGTCGGCGCAGAATATTCATGGCCTGAAGGTTATGCTGTGTATCTGGTGGGACCAGCTGGGTGTTGTGTATTATGAGCTACTGAAACCGAATGAAACGATTACGGGGGATGTCTACCGACGACAATTGATGCGTTTGAGCCGAGCACTACGAGAAAAACGGCCGCAATACGCCGATAGACACGACAAAGTTATTTTGCAACATGACAATGCTCGGCCACATGTTGCACAAGTGGTCAAAACATACTTAGAAACGCTCAAATGGGATGTCCTACCCCACCCGCCGTATAGTCCAGACCTTGCGCCATCCGATTACTATCTCTTCCGATCGATGCAACATGGCCTGGCTGACCAGCACTTCCGTAATTACGATGAAGTCAAAAAATGGATCGATTCGTGGATTGCGGCAAAACCGACCGAATTTTTCACAAAGGGAATCCGTGGATTGCCAGAAAGATGGGAAAAAGTAGTAGTAAGCGATGGCCAATATTTTGAATATTAAATTTGTAACCATTTTACGTCAATAAAGTTTGAAATTTCGAAAAAAAACCGCACGAACTTATTCATAGTCCTATTAATATAAACTTTTCCAGGCGAAGTAAAAAAACTGACATATATTTGCTTCAACCGTTTTTTTGTGGGTACACAGGTAATACGTAAATATATGAATGATATAGATAATATCTCATATTAGCATAACCTTTCTGCAAAAAATTAAGGAAACGATCACCAATCACGCTAGCAATGATACAATGAATTTTTCACTATAATTGACTTCAGATTTACGTTTATATAATAAGCGTATATGTAACATTTTAAAATTTTTTTTTTAATTTTTTTTTAATTTTTAATAATAAGTGGTCTTCCTCTTCCTGTAGCTATTCCTTTTCCTTTTCCTCTTCCATCTCCATCACTTAAAAGCTTTCATCAACAGCTTCCATCTGATACCCATATTGTACAAACACATCCAAGGGTACCGTGGTCCACCTTTTCGGCTATATCTCGAGACCCTGGTCACTCAGAGATCTAAAAAATACTCTGTATTAAAGCACTCATCAGTAGCTTTGATTTGATACCCACAATGTAAAAACACATCCTAGGGTTACCCGGGTCCTCGTTTTGGACTTCGGCGAGCCACCTGGTGGCGAGTGGAATCAATAAGCATATTATACTAACCTTCACCGTGGAAAAATATATATATATACCAAATCTCATAATAATCGGCCCAGACACACACGACCAAAATGTATTCAATTCTAATGAATGCTATGTGCGGCACAAAAAATACGTGCGGCAAATAGCAAAAACACACTCACTTAACCGACGCACCGCACACACACGCGTTATCGGATTTCAACCAAACTTCACAGAAACCTTTGCCAAAGCAACACCAACAATGTGTGAAACTTTCATTGTTTTCCTTAAACGCGTTGCTGAGATTACCCCGGACAAATGCACACTTTTTTTCGGCTTTATTTTTATATATATAGATGCGCATATACATGTGTGTGCATATATATGCTACGTGCACTTTCCACAGCGAAAAATATTACGATTCACTAATACGTCTCAAGAAATCGAGCGAACATTCATAGGCACAGCATTGTGCCAAAAATTATGAATTATGAAGCGTCAACAAAATTGTTTCTTAATCTACAACTTTTAAGGTCTTTAAGCAACTTATTAGGGCTTTACTATGAAGTAGTACAATATTATTCGATATGTGAATTTTAATGTTCAAGAGGAAAAGTATTTATATATTTACATATGTTTTTGTGCACTTTTTAGTAGGGATTATTGTAGTATGTATGTAGACATAATAAGGCGATGCGTCGTGAGGTATTACATGTTTGCTTCAGTGCATACATACATATGTGTGTAATACTAAGGAATTAAATATGCAATTGATCTGTTGTACAAACATAACTAATATTATATATTTATTAATATACATTTGTATCAATATACCAAAACTCTAGTACGCTCTACGCATTCTCGTCTAAAATTAGTTTCTACACAAAATGTACTAAATTGCACGCACCAAAATGTGAGTTCGTTTTTGTATTTGGTTTAAATTCCTTTTTTTTAATTATCATGAGAACATAGAAATGCACAATCAATGCCTTGTAAAATGCCGGCCATTCGTCAATTTGATTTCGTTCAGAAGTCAAAAACTGTGCACAGCCAATATACTAAAGAGAGAATTCACTGTAATCAGTTCTGTTTCACCACACCGCGGCGGTTAGACTTCATTTTTGACAATTCCCACTATTCGTAGCCCGTGAGACTTCTCTACAAATTAACATTCTGTGCAAATCTCTCTCTCGCAACTGCCGTGTTGCCTAGTTTTGGATAGAAAGAAGCAATAAAATGCCCATCTATAGAAAAGAAAGTACCAAATTTTTATCGAATTATGGTACTTAACGAATTTTGTATGCGTAAATTGCAAAATGTGCGTTTTCTTTTAAATAAATGTGTTATGGTTACATACAATAAACTGTACGGAAAAAACAGAGTTTTAAAAATCCATCCTTGTATTTAAAACGTATGTTACGAGAATCTCTTTAAAAAAGGGCCGAAGAACATTTTTTTGCTGTATTTAAGGTTATGTAACAAGATAAGGTACTCCTTTTTCAAAAAGGTCGTTCTGGTTTTTGCAGTATTATCTAAAATTGTTGTGTTTATTTTTACTATGAATACACCTTTGTAGCTGCAATTCGTATTCAGTAAATTTATAAAAAGGGCTTAAATTTATAACAAGTGTTAAGAAGGGTTGAGAGAAACAGACCTTGGTTAGCCTCAAAAGGAGCAAAAAATTAGATAAGCACTTTTAAAACATCAAATTCTATAAGAGTCAATAAAATTTCAAAAGCACTAAAATCTTCTCAGAGTGGCTTTTTTTATCTTTTTTTAAATTGCACAATTTTTTTACCTTACAATTTTGGTAGCTTCAAACTAACAAAAAAAAAAAGAATGAAACACCAAACTCAAAAAATTTCGCATTTTGTGTATAAAAAAGCATTAAATTTATTGCCAAGAGCAAAGAGTTGGAAACACTATACAACTATACTAGAGTGACGTCACGCAATCTTGTTTCTATAATTATTGAGGTTGTATACTATACAATGTATAGCTGATAACTTAATGTTTGTTTCTCTTGCCGAGAGCGCTACACTAGAGCTGCAGTTGGCACTTGTGAGTTTGCTTTTATGCTTCTCTTCGGGAGGAAAGTGTGCGCAGGCATTTATGCGTTCAAATTCTTCACTTGTTGTTATTTATTTATTTTAATATATTTTTATTTTTATTTGCAAGGCAATAGCGTACTTCGTTTCAATCCTCTGTTCGTTCTTATGCTCCTGTGTTCGTCAGTTGACAGTGTTGCATTTCGTTACGTTAAATTGTTAAAAGGTGTGACCGCTTCTCGTTGACTTACGTCCGTCTGTCACTCCTACATTCGGCCTTCCTGACTCAGGAATCGACCCGAATTCTGGGTGCCATGTTTTGATGTATTTTCAGCCGTTGAGGTCAAATTGGGTCCCTCTACTTCGTCGAGTTTCTGCACTTTATAACGTCCATGCGGTAACTTTTCTATAACTGTATATGGTCCCAAATATTATATTTCCTTTTAAATTTTAAATTTGTACCGAATTGGGTGCGTTTTATGGCCACTAAGTCTTTGACGTTATAACTCACGTCTTTTTGTCGTTTACGGTTATAGCTTCGACGGTTTTCTTCTTGAATGACAGAATTGTTTTGCCTAGCTAGTCGTAGAGTTTCGTTGCAGTCAAACTTGACCGATTCAATGGCTTCACTTTCAATTATTTGGTCTAATCGTGGTGATTCTCCAAGTGTCATGTCACAACCTGTCAAGAGCTTAAACGGCGCTATTTTAGTGCTTCTCGGTTCCGAATTGTTGATATATTGTTGAACTTCACCGATGGGCCTATACCACTGGTCGGGACTGTCTTCTGACAGCTTTGCTAGCATGGGTATCACGATTCTGTGTATTCGCTCTAACTGGTACTCCCGTTGTAATGAGTAAATGCTGAACTTCACAAATTTTGAAAATTTTTGAAAAAGCATCTACGATTACGAGGATATAATTATATAGCTTGCGCATCATCGTGAGTGGGCCAACATCTTATCTTCCTTATCAATAGGTACTAGTAAGCCATCTTTTTTACCGGTTATCGGATTCACTACCCATCGTTGATAATTTTGCTGCACCGATCCCAAATAGTTGCCGTTGCTCCGGAGTTAGCTTTAGGGATTTACCCAACTTGTTGAATGTGTCACATCGCATAAGACATAAGCTACATCCAGTGTCGATTAGAGCTTGTATTCTGATATAGCAAATTGTGACCTTCTTTAGTTTTAACTTTGGACTTGAAAGTTCACCAATTGAATTTACATGAACCGCCTCCCGCTTTGTTCTGAACAATCTTTGGCTAAGTGCGAGTATTCACCACATTTGAAACCTCTTTTCTCGTTTTTTGATGACGCCGAGGAGCTACTAGTTTCTGGTTTAGTTTTATTGTGGACCTCCATAATTTTAGGGTTGTCGGCTTTTGCGTCGTGTCTTATCTTCTCGTAAATTACTAATTGCTCTTTAAGTTCACTTACCGTTTTTGCTTGGTAGAGTACAGACTTGCTAAATTTAGATCCAAGGATCCCATCTATAAAATATTCGAGCAAACTTTCTTCATCTAAACAAATCGATTTTCCTATCTCCATTAAAACATATAAGTATTCACGGTACGAATCGCTATGCTTCTTATGTCTTTTCCCCAATGTATTATGCACGTTTGCTGGCGATGACTTACTACCAAACTCGTTAGCGAGGGCCAATTTTAAAGAATTCCAATCACGCAACCCGATTTGACTACTTACAAAAAGCTTGGCTGCACCTTTAGCGTATATGAATTTTTATATTTCATTCCAATTAACTATTTCTGCATTTTCTTCTATCTGCTCAATAAATTTCTTTACGTCGGACGTAGCAGCTCCATCAAATGTTGAACGACTTTCTAAAGCCGTTACTATCGCCGTTGAGCCCCCAAACGTAAGATTTTTTTCTTTTACAAACAACGATATTTATTTTCGATATTATAAAAATTTTCACAAAGAAAGTAATTTTATGCAAATATATAATTATACTAGCAACCCGCCCAGCTTCGCACGGGTATAAAATATATACCCTATGTCACTCACTGAAAAAATGATTAAAATCGATCCAGTAGTTTTGGCTTATTCATTATTGCCCGTGGCCCGCACGCGTTAAATTTGGAGTAAAACAATTCCCCTTTCTTTATAGCATGAAGATTTCCTGCTATCTTTGGGATATCTAAATTCATACCCTACATTTTTGCATATTAACTTTTTACATTTTTACATATGTATTTATTTTATTTTTACAACAATTACTATATTACAGAATGTCTTTATATACAACGTTCATAGCCTTCTTGTCATTAGACAATACAAACATGTTGTCTCTAGAGGTTACTCTTGAAAGAGCGACATACAGTTGGCCATGTGAAAAACAGTCAACACTCAAATCTAAGCCTGCAACGTTGAAGGTTTGACCCTGAGATTTATTAATGGTCATTGCAAAAGATGTCTTTACCGGAAATTGTAAGCGTTTAAATTGGAATGGTAGATCTGATGGTATCAGAGGGATTCGGGGAATCAATACATCTTCTCCGGTACCACATCCTGTGAGTATTGTGCACTCTATTATGAAAGTTTTCAGTGATTTTACCAGCAAACGCGTGCCATTGCAAAGTTTAGGTGGACTTAGGTTTCTTAATAAAATAACAGGACAACCTATTTTCAGCTCCATTTTGTGAGGAGGGAGTCCAGACGGTTTCAAAGAATTTAGAAATTCTGTAGGAAATTGAACAGCTTCTTCCAAATCGAGAACAGTATCGACCGAGTAGTATATTTTCGTCAGCGCATCAATCTTTGAAATAATCAAGTTATTTACTTTATCTACTTGTTCGTTAGTTGGTGACAGAATAGCTCTTTCTTTAAACCAAGATATTGTCTTATAACTTATGTTATCAATGTCTGGATAGACATTGTTGACTAACTCTTGGATGTTGTCTATCAAAACACAAAGGTTTTCTAGGTTAATCCTTCCCTCACTTTGTGTTAATTCTCCATTGCCAACTTTAAGCAGCATCTCTGGAAATAGCCTGTTCTCACGTGAAGATGACGAAATCCTCATATTAGTTTTAAGCTCTAATTTATTGACATACGACTAAAGGTGGGATCTTTTTAGCGAAGCATTTATTTCGTCAGCACGTGTTCCTCGAGTCACAACTGGTAAGATTTGACGGAAATCTCCTGAGAACAGAATTGTACATCCACCCATAGGTGCATTTTTGTTGCGCAAATCGCGCATTGTCCTATCCAGTGCTTCTACAGACGTCTTGTTTGACATGGTAGCTTCGTCCCAGACTATTAATGAGCAGTCACGCATCAATTTTCCTGTATTGCTCTGTCTAGAAACACTACAGACGCTGTTATCATCATCGGTGGCGATTTTCAGCGGGTGCTTCATTGTAGAGTGTGTGGTTCGGCCTCTTTCCAAAAGACTCTTTCCAAAAGAGTAGCGGCAATGCCGGATGACGCAACAGCTAACGCAATTTTTCCGGTAGATCTCAATTACTAATTACTGTTGTAATATCTTGAAAAATATTGTTTTTAATTATATGCTGTAAAGAGCCATATATGTATCTATCTATATGAAAACAACAATGTATTTAAGGTATTTAATTGGATAAGGATTAATGTTGTACCCATTTGTTGAAATCGCTTCGAAAATAAGCTATTAGTTGTCGTAAAAAGTAAATGACAAAAAATGTTATTGTATGGAATTGATAGCAAACTAAACGCGCTCCGAATCAATAAAAACTATTCAAAAACTGTATTTTAATTATGTGCGATTTACTAATATATAACCTGAAAATAGCGTTTTATTTCGCTGTAAAATTGTATGTACATATAATTACATGGAATTCAGTACATACATAGATACATATGTACATATGTCCGAAATGAAATAATGCGTGCGATTCGTAAATACATACATACATACGTCACCATACGATGTAATTCAACATTAATGAGGTGTGGTGAGATTATCGCTTAACGCCTGTTGCTTCATTCGGTTGACAGCGAACACACACACAAACAGCTTTTTTTGGAAAAAGAGCTGCTTTTGTTTAAACAATTTTGGTTAAATAACAAATAAATCAATTATTTTTTTGATGCAGAACGAAAGTAAATATTTCAAAGTTAAACTTCAAGAAAGTTTCATTTTAATTGGTTGATTCGTTTATGATTTATGGCCGTGAAAACAACAAAATTATGTTTTTTTGCCACATTTTGACCGATTGCCACGCCCCCTTTATATATTTCTTCACATTATATAGATATAAACCTTCCTCTTCAATCAATCTATCTTTAAAAAAAACCGCATCAAAATCCGTTGCGCAGTTTTAAAGATTTAAGCGTATGAGGGGACATAGGGACAGAAAAAGCGACTTTGTTTTATAATATGTAGTGATGTACGATCAAGTGTCGACAATGGCCAATTTACCGACTGACTCTTAGACTACACCATACTTCGTTTCAGTCCTCTGTTCGTTCTTATGCTCCTGTGTTCGTCAGTTGACTGTGTTGTATTTCGTTACGTTAAATTGTTAAAAGGTGTGCCCGCTTCTCGTTGTCTTACGTCCGTCTGTCACTCCTACATGTATTTTTTTTTTTCTTAAGGGGGGAAGCTGGTCTAGAGCGCAAAAAATGGGCATATTTTATGAATTTATTTTGACTCAACAAAGGAATCAATCGAAAATCTGTGAAATAGGTTTAATAATATAGCTTTCATGGTACAAATACAAAATTTTTCGTCTGAATTAATTTCAAAATGGCCGCTGTCCAGCAGTTCTCCTAAGGCGCCTTTTTTTCTAGTGGGTCCATTGCCGAAGACGTAAACTCCTTAATGTTTGTCCTGGATCAAAAAATAAAATTTTTTTAGTTTCTATATAACAACAGAAAGAGACGTACGTAGGATTTTTTCGATATTTTGTTTTTTCGCGAAATGGTGCACGTTTGAACAAAAAGTTACAATTTTCACTATAAAGAACGACATAAAATTGTTGATTAAAAAAAAAACTATGTAATATAAATAAAAAATCCTACGTACGTCTCCGGAGAAAGGTATTTCGAATGTATTGTCAAAATTTCGTAAGAATTGGTAAAGATTTGTTCGAGTTATGTCTTCGGCCAATTTAAAAAAAGTGATTTCGAGAAAAACGCGTTTAAAGTTTTTTATTTATTTATTTATTTATTTATTGTCTTTGAATGGATACATTCTTACAGACTATATTAAGCTAATGTACAATAGTTTAGTAGTATACTAAGAAAAGAACGATTTAAGATGATTGACTAAGATGCCATACGGCCATGTAAAATCAGCACCAGAAGAATTGAAAAACATATTTAAATCTGCACATGTCCTAGGAATCGGAGCATTCACCCCATAGTTGGTTCTCGAGAAGCCAATTTTAAAGGTTTCATACTGTCGGAGCCTCATACTGGGTATATTAAATTGAATTTTACTTAAAAGGGAAGGACAATCAATAGATCCAGAAATGATGCGAATAATAAATGAGCACGATAGAATAGATCGTCTGCTATCAAGTGGTTTTAAGTCAATTAATAAACATCGAGAGCAGTACGATGGAACAGGTTCAGAAAAGTTTAAAGATCGGAGCGCAAAACGAAGAAAGACTTTCTGAACTCTCTCAATCCGATTAGACAGACCTATTTGGTACGGTCTCCAAATAATAGCGGCATACTCTAATCTTGATCTAACAAAAGCACAATACAATGTTTTGAGAGTGTGTGGGTTGGTAAATGCAGAACAATTACGGCGAACGAATGCTAGCATCGCATATGATCGTCTTATGACGTGGTTAACATGGCTGGTGAAATTCAGCTTAGAGTCGAAAATAACGCCTAAGTCTTTAATTTCCTCAACGGATTGCAAAGGTAAGCCAGCAATATTATACGAAGTATGCAAAGTATTGTTTGATTTAGCATATTTTACGTGAAAGCATTTGCTAATATTTAGTGACAAACGGTTTAAATAGCACCAGTTCCGAACATTGTGCAAGTCGGTTTGCAACTTTTCAGAGTCCCTAACACTGTTAATCACCGCAAATATTTTAAGATCATCAGCATACAACAAGTGGTCTGCAAACGAAAAGCAAGAACCAATGTCGTTAATAAAAAGTATAAAGAGGAGGGGTCCTAGAATACTTCCCTGTGGGACACCAGAGGATGCAATAAATGCACGGGATGTCGTATTATCAACGGCTACAACGCAGTGCCTGTTGGACAAATATGATTTGATCCATGACAAAAACGTGGAGTGTATACCCAATGATGCAAGCTTCGACAAGAGTATCCGGTGCGATACTTTGTCAAACGCTTTAGAGAAGTCTGTGTAAATTGCATCAACTTGAGATCTGTTCTGGAAGGCTGAAATGCAGTAATCATTGAAAATAGACAAGTTAGTGACAGTGGAGCGACTTGCAACGAAACCATGCTGGTTGGTAGATATTAGGCCTTTGACAGCAAAATATAACTTTTCATTCACTGTTATCTCAAAAAGTTTTGAGACAGACGAAAGCTTCGAAATCGGTCTGTAGTTGCTAACATCGTTTTTATTTCCACTCTTAAATATAGGCGTAACGGAAGTAAATTTCCAGTCGTCAACAAAGATACCAGAGGACAACGATTTATTGAATATAATTGTGAGAGGCTCAGCAAGACACAAGCAATTCTTCAGCAAAATGCCCGAAAGGCCATCCGAGTCAGTTTTCGTTGTAGACTTAAGCTTCATAATACCCTTGACGACATCAGTAACAGATAGGCACAAAGTCCCAAAATTGAGAGGTGAAAAACTATTAGAGGGTAAACTAGAATCGGAGTCTAAGTCGGGTTCAAAATTAGAGCAGAAAAAGTCAGCAAATAAATTGGCAGATTCTATGGCAGAATTTGCATATTTACCATTATAAAAAACATTGTTTGGCACCATTGAGCAAGACTTTTTTGATTTGATGAATTGCCAAAAGGCCTTCGAATCCGAAATAATAGTGTTTTCGAAATTCAAGATGTAATTTCTATATAAGAACTTGTTCAAACAGTAAAACTCTTTTAAATGGCATTGAAATTTTGAGAAGTGCATTGGGTCTCCAGACCTTTTATACAGTTTAGAAAATTTGTTTTTTAGATTCTTTAGATGCCTAAGCCGTTTGGTATGCCAAGGTGACTTATATACTTTCTTACGATAAACAGTTGTAAGTAGCGTTCGGGGCATACCTGCGAGGCACTGCCGTCGAATGAAAAATTTGGGCATTTAGACATTTTTGCTGGCATCCCTCATTTGGTATATTATTTCTAAGACCCTAAAGCACCTTTTAAGACAAAAAAAAATTTTTCGATTTTTTCAAAATTCTAGACCAGCTTCCCCCCTTAAAGAAGTATGCTAAATTCAAGGGGCAAATCATCCAAAACCATATATATATATAGGGTTGTTCAATAGGTGCGCTTCAACTTTTTTCCGATAGGGAGGGCGAACGACGCAATATTTTTTATTTTTCGCTTGTCATTTGTAAACTTCATTAGTATACATTTCATCATGAAATGCTACACACTTGAGCAACGATTGCAAATCGTGCAAATTTTTTATGAAAATAATCGTTCTGTTGCTGCTACTTTAAGAGTATTACGGCCATTTTACGGTCCATTTAACAAGCCGTCCCGTTTTGGGGTTATGTGAAGTCATTGGTCTACAGTAACAAGCCGGCGACGATTTGTGAGCTCAGAGCCTATATTGAACGCGAAATTGCTGGAATTTCGGCCGATTTATTCAAAAGAGTGGTCGAAAATTGGGTTCAACGATTGGACTTCGTGGTGATCATGCAAAAGAAATCGAATTTCATACTTAAATGTATATGTTCAAACTCGATAATAAAAAAAAATTAGTTAAAAAAGTCAAACCGTTTATGTTTTATTCAAAAAAGTTCAAAAGTTGAAGCGCTCTTACTGAAAAACCCTATATATGTACATACATATATTATGTCTGCCTGATAGACAAACTTGATAGAGAAACGTTTCATTACCAAGCACACAGGAAGATGGCATATACAAACATAAATATGTGAATTTATATACATACTAGCGAAAACCCGCCCGTTCCGCTGGTCGTCTTTAAAAAAATCTAGATTAATTAATTAAATAAAGCCGAAAAATACTGTGTGTTTTTTATAAAAATTCTCGCGCATGAATAGTAATGAAAGAAGTTTTAAATAGTAGTAGCAATTAAAAAACGTTTGATGTGATTTACTTTATTACTTTTTTTATTGTAATGCTCTTTGGTATACAATATTCTTCGTTTTTCCATGCGTTGTTGAATAAATGAACAATACCGATGGCTTACCAACTCGTGAGCATGAAACATAAAGTTGGCCATGAGAAAAGCATGGGTATTCTAAATCAATACCACAAATTGATAAAGTTTGGCCTTGTGACTTATTAATAGTAATCGCGAATGCAAGGTGAACAGGAAATTGAAGACGTTTGAATTCAAACGGCATATCCGATGGTATCATTGGTATTCGCGATATTAAAACGTCTTCACCAGAGTATTTTCCGCTCAAAATTGTTGCTTCAATGCCGTTATTCATCAATCTTTTAACTGTTAATCGAGTGCCATTACATAGTCGTGGTTGATTTATGTTTCTCAACATAATAATCGGTGCTCGTATTTTCAAGTTTAGCATGTGTGGCGGTAATCCAGGTAAATCAAGGGAATTCAAAAATTCAGTGGGATAATTTACAATATCATCTTGATTTGTAACAGTGTGAACGGATCGATATGTTTGTTCTGGACTTGGTATGTTAGCCAAAATAGCCGCATTCATTTCATTCACATCTTTATTTTTGCCAGCCATGATGGCTCGTTCACTAAGCCAATCATGATTTTAGTAATTTTGAGGTAAATTTGGGAAAATACTTCGAATTAACTGTTCTTTCGATATACTTATTTGACAAAAGTTTGGTTGTAAAGTTATTAAGCCAGTTAAATTATCGACAGGAACTTTGCCATTTCCAATATCCAATAATTACTGTGAAAATTCAGCAGCTGATGGATCATTTTGCAGTAGAACACGTACATTTGTAGGTAGTTTGAGTGTTTGAACATGTCTCCACAAATATGATGATTTCAAACATGCAGCCAATTCATCTGCTACAGTTGCTCGAGGAATAACAGGCAGTGTTTTTCTAAAATCACCTGCCAGCAGCTCTAAGGCACGACCAAACATTTCATTTTTACTACGTAAATCTCGTAATGTCCTATCAAGCGCTTCCAGTGACTTTTTATGTGCCATCGTGCACTCATCCCATACAATTACGTGTGCGAAAAAGCGGAGAAGGAGAAGAGAACTGTTCTATTCCCCCCTGCTTTAACCCAGCTATGTGTTCAGGTGCAAATGACTTTTTTGCGTGAAGTCTGATATAAAATAAGTTCTATTTACTCTTCTTAAACTTATATAATATAAACTTTTCCAGGCGAAGTAAAAAAACTGGCATATATTTGCTTCAACCGTTTTTTTGTGGGTACACAGGTAATACGTAAATATATGAATGATATAGATAATATCTCATATTAGCATAACCTTTCTGCAAAAAATTAAGGAAACGATCACCAATCACGCTAGCAATGATACAATGAATTTTTCACTACAATTGACTTCAGATTTACGTTTATATATTATAATAAGCGTATATGTAACATTTTAAAATTTTTTTTTTTTAATTTTTTTTTAATTTTTAATAATAAGTGGTCTTCCTCTTCCTGTAGCTATTCCTTTTCCTTTTCCTCTTCCATCTCCATCACTTAAAAGCTTTCATCAACAGCTTCCATCTGATACCCATATTGTACAAACACATCCAAGGGTACCGTGGTCCACCTTTTCGGCTATATCTCGAGACCCTGGTCACTCAGAGATCTAAAAAATACTCTGTATTAAAGCACTCATCAGTAGCTTTGATTTGATACCCACAATGTAAAAACACATCCTAGGGTTACCCGGGTCCTCGTTTTGGACTTCGGCGAGCCACCTGGTGGCGAGTGGAATCAATAAGCATATTATACTAACCTTCACCGTGGAAAAATATATATATATACCAAATCTCATAATAATCGGCCCAGACACACACGACCAAAATGTATTCAATTCTAATGAATGCTATGTGCGGTACAAAAAATACGTGCGGCAAATAGCAAAAACACACTCACTTAACCGACGCACCGCACACACACGCGTTATCGGATTTCAACCAAACTTCACAGAAACCTTTGCCAAAGCAACACCAACAATGTGTGAAACTTTCATTGTTTTCCTTAAACGCGTTGCTGAGATTACCCCGGACAAATGCACACTTTTTTTCGGCTTTATTTTTATATATATAGATGCGCATATACATGTGTGTGCATATATATGCTACGTGCACTTTCCACAGCGAAAAATATTACGATTCACTAATACGTCTCAAGAAATCGAGCGAACATTCATAGGCACAGCATTGTGCCAAAAATTATGAATTATGAAGCGTCAACAAAATTGTTTCTTAATCTACAACTTTTAAGGTCTTTAAGCAACTTATTAGGGCTTTACTATGAAGTAGTACAATATTATTCGATATGTGAATTTTAATGTTCAAGAGGAAAAGTATTTATATATTTACATATGTTTTTGTGCACTTTTTAGTAGGGATTTTTGTAGTATGTATGTAGACATAATAAGGCGATGCGTCGTGAGGTATTACATGTTTGCTTCAGTGCATACATACATATGTGTGTAATACTAAGGAATTAAATATGCAATTGATCTGTTGTACAAACATAACTAATATTATATATTTATTAATATACATATGTATCAATATACCAAAACTCTAGTACGCTCTACGCATTCTCGTCTAAAATTAGTTTCTACACAAAATGTACTAAATTGCACGCACCAAAATGTGAGTTCGTTTTTGTATTTGGTTTAAATTCCTTTTTTTTTAATTATCATGAGAACATAATATAGAAATGCACAATCAATGCCTTGTAAAATGCCGGCCATTCGTCAATTTGATTTCGTACAGAAGTCAAAAACTGTGCACAGCCAATATACTAAAGAGAGAATTCACTGTAATCAGTTCTGTTTCACCACACCGCGGCGGTTAGACTTCATTTTTGACAATTCCCACTATTCGTAGCCCGTGAGACTTCTCTACAAATTAACATTCTGTGCAAATCTCTCTCTTGCAACTGCCGTGTTGCCTAGTTTTGGATATAAAGAAGCAATAAAATGCCCATCTATAGAAAAGAAAGTACCAAATTTTTATCGAATTATGGTACTTAACGAATTTTGTATGCGTAAATTGCAAAATGTGCGTTTTCTTTTAAATAAATGTGTTATGGTTACATACAATAAACTGTACGGAAAAAACAGAGTTTTAAAAATCCATCCTTGTATTTAAAACGTATGTTACGAGAATCTCTTTAAAAAAGGGCCGAAGAACATTTTTTTGCTGTATTTAAGGTTATGTAACAAGATAAGGTACTCCTTTTTCAAAAAGGTCGTTCTGGTTTTTGCAGTATTATCTAAAATTGTTGTGTTTATTTTTACTATGAATACACCTTTGTAGCTTCAATTCGTATTCAGTAAATTTATAAAAAGGGCTTAAATTTATAACAAGTGTTAAGAAGGGTTGAGAGAAACAGACCTTGGTTAGCCTCAAAAGGAGCAAAAAATTAGATAAGCACTTTTAAAACATCAAATTCTATAAGAGTCAATAAAATTTCAAAAGCACTAAAATCTTCTCAGAGTGGCTTTTTTAATCTTTTTTTAAATTGCTCAGTTTTTTTACCTTACAATTTTGGTAGCTTCAAACTAAAAAAAAAAACAAAAATGAAACATCAAACTCAAAAAATTTCGCATTTTGTGTATAAAAAAGCATTAAATTTATTGCCAAGAGCAAAGAGTTGGAAACACTATACAACTATACTAGAGTGACGTCACGCAATCTTGTTTCTATAATTATTGAGGTTGTATACTATACAATGTATAGCTGATAACTTAATGTTTGTTTCTCTTGCCGAGAGCGCTACACTAGAGCTGCAGTTGGCACTTGTGAGTTTGCTTTTATGCTTCTCTTCGGGAGGAAAGTGTGCGCAGGCATTTATGCGTTCAAATTCTTCACTTGTTGTTATTTATTTATTTTAATATATTTTTATTTTTATTTGCAAGGCAATAGCGTACTTCGTTTCAATCCTCTGTTCGTTCTTATGCTCCTGTGTTCGTCAGTTGACAGTGTTGCATTTCGTTACGTTAAATTGTTAAAAGGTGTGACCGCTTCTCGTTGACTTACGTCCGTCTGTCACTCCTACATTCGGCCTTCCTGACTCAGGAATCGACCCGAATTCTGGGTGCCATGTTTTGATGTATTTTCAGCCGTTGAGGTCAAATTGGGTCCCTCTACTTCGTCGAGTTTCTGCACTTTATAACGTCCATGCGGTAACTTTTCTATAACTGTATATGGTCCCAAATATTATATTTCCTTTTAAATTTTAAATTCGTACCGAATTGGGTGCGTTTTATGGCCACTAAGTCGTTGACGTTATAACTCACGTCTTTTTGTCGTTTACGGTTATAGCTTCGACGGTTTTCTTCTTGAATGACAGAAATGTTTTGCCTAGCTAGTCGTAGAGTTTCGTTGCAGTCAAACTTGACCGATTCAATGGCTTCACTTTCAATTATTTGGTCTAATCGTGGTGATTCTGCAAGTGTCATGTCACAACCTGTCAAGAGCTTAAACGGCGCTATTTTAGTGCTTCTCGGTTCCGAATGGTTGATATATTGTTGAACTTCACCGATGGGCCTATACCACTGGTCGGGACTGTCTTCTGACAGCTTTGCTAGCATGGGTATCACGATTCTGTGTATTCGCTCTAACTGGTACTCCCGTTGTAATGAGTAAATGCTGAACTTCACAAATTTTGAAAATTTGTGAAAAAGCATCTACGATTACGAGGATATAATTATATAGCTTGCGCATCATCGTGAGTGGGCCAACATCTTATCTTCCTTATCAATAGGTACTAGTAAGCCGTCTTTTTTACCGGTTATCGGATTCACTACCCATCGTTGATAATTTTGCTGCACCGATCCCAAATAGTTGCCGTTGCTCCGGAGTTAGCTTTAGGGATTTACCCAACTTGTTGAATGTGTCACATCGCATAAGACATAAGCTACATCCAGTGTCGATTAGAGCTTGTATTCTGATATAGCAAATTGTGACCTTCTTTAGTTTTAACTTTGGACTTGAAAGTTCACCAATTGAATTTACATGAACCGCCTCCCGCTTTGTTCTGCTGTTGGCACTTACAAGATTTGAATTGTTTATGTGAATAATCTTTGGCTAAGTGCGAGTATTCACCACATTTGAAACCTCTTTTCTCGTTTTTTGATGACGCCGAGGAACTACTAGTTTCTGGTTTAGTTTTATTGTGCACCTCCATATTTTTAGGGTTGTCGGCTTTTGCGTCGTGTCTTATCTTCTCGTAAATTACTAATTGCTCTTTAAGTTCACTTACCGTTTTTGCTTGATAGAGTACAGACTTACTAAATTTAGATCCAAGGATCCCATCTATAAAATATTCGAGCAAACTTTCTTCATCTAAACAAATCGATTTTCCTATCTCCATTAAAACATATAAGTATTCACGGTACGAATCGCTATGCTTCTTATGTCTTTTCCCCAATGTATTATGCACGTTTGCTGGCGATGACTTACTACCAAACTCGTTAGCGAGGGCCAATTTTAAAGAATTCCAATCACGCAACCCGATTTGACTACTTACAAAAAGCTTGGCTGCACCTTTAGCGTATATGAATTTTTATATTTCATTCCAATTAACTATTTCTGCATTTTCTTCTATCTGCTCAATAAATTTCTTTACGTCGGACGTAGCAGCTCCATCAAATGTTGAACGACTTTCTAAAGCCGTTACTATCGCCGTTGAGCCCCCAAACGTAAGATTTTTTTCTTTTACAAGCAACGATATTTATTTTCGATATTATAAAAAGTTTCACAAAGAAAGTAATTTTATGCAAATATATAATTATATGTACGATCAAGTGTCGGCAATGGCCAATTTACCGACTGACTCTTAGACTACACCATACTTCGTTTCAGTCCTCTGTTCGTTCTTATGCTCCTGTGTTCGTCAGTTGACTGTGTTGTATTTCGTTACGTTAAATTGTTAAAAGGTGTGCCCGCTTCTTGTTGTCTTACGTCCGTCTGTCACTCCTACATGTATTTTTTTTTTTTCTTAAACAAGTATGCTAAATTCAAGGGGCAAATCATCTAAAACCATATATATATATAGGGTTGTTCAATAGGTGCGCTTCAACTTTTTTCCGTAGGGAGGGCGAACGACGCAATATTTTTTATTTTTCGCTTGTCATTTGTAAACTTCATTAGTATACATTTCATCATGGAATGCTTACACACTTGAGCAACGATTGCAAATCGTGCAAATTTTTTATGAAAATAATCGTTCTGTTGCTGCTACTTTAAGAGCATTACGGCCATTTTACGGTCCATTTAACAAGCCGTCCCGGTTTGGGGTTATGTGAAGTCATTGGTCTACAGTAACAAGCCGGCGACGATTTGTGAGCTCAGAGCCTATATTGAACGCGAAATTGCTGGAATTTCGGCCGATTTATTCAAAAGAGTGGTCGAAAATTGGGTTCAACGATTGGACTTCGTAAAACGTGCACGCGGTGATCATGCAAAAGAAATCGAATTTCATACTTAAATGTATATGTTCAAACTCGATAATAAAAAAAAATTAGTTAAAAAAGTCAAACCGTTTGTGTTTTATTCAAAAAAGTTCAACAGTTGAAGCGCTCTTACTGAAAAACCCTATATATGTAAATACATATATTATGTCTGCCTGATAGATAAACTTGATAGAGAAACGTTTCATTACCAAGCACACAGGAAGATGGCATATACAAACATAAATATGTGAATTTATATACATACTAGCGAAAACCCGCCCGTTCCGCTGGTCGTCTTTAAAAAAATCTAGATTAATTAATTAAATTAAGCCGAAAAATACTGTGTGTTTTTTATAAAAATTCTCGCGCATGAATAGTAATGAAAGAAGTTTTAAATAGTAGTAGCAATTAAAAAACGTTTGATGTGATTTACTTTATTACTTTTTTTATTGTAATGCTCTTTGGTATACAATATTCTTCCTTTTTCCATGCGTTGTTGAATAAATGAACAATACCGATGGCTTACCAACTCTTGAGCATGAAACATAAAGTTGGCCATGAGAAAAACATGGGTATTCTAAATCAATACCACAAATTGATAAAGTTTGGCCTTGTGACTTATTAATAGTAATCGCGAATGCAAGGTGAACAGGAAATTGAAGACGTTTGAATTCAAACGGCATATCCGATGGTATCAATGGTATTCGCGGTATTAAAACGTCTTCACCAGAGTATTTTCCGTTCAAAATTGTTGCTTCAATGACGTTATTCATCAATCTCTTAACTGTTAATCGAGTGCCATTACATAGTCGTGGTTGATTTATGTTTCTCAACATAATAATCGGTGCTCCTATTTTCAAGTTTAGCATGTGTGGCGGTAATCCAGGTAAATCAAGGGAATTCAAAAATTCAGTGGGATAATTTACAATATCATCTTGATTTGTAACAGTGTGAACGGATCGATATGTTTATTCTGGACTTGGTATGTTAGCCAAAATAGCCGCATTCATTTCATTCACATCTTTATTTTTGCCAGCCATGATGGCTCGTTCACTAAGCCAATCATGATTTTAGTAATTTTGAGGTAAATTTGGGAAAATACTTCGAATTAACTGTTCTTTAGTTTGACTTATTTGACAAAAGTTTGGTTGTAAAGTTATTAAGCCTGTTAAATTATCGACAGGAACTTTGCCATTTCCAATATCCAATAATTACTGTGAAAATTCAGCAGCTGATGGATCATTTTGCATTAGAACACGTACATTTGTAGGTAGTTTGAGTGTTTGAACATGTCTCCACAAATATGATGATTTCAAACATGCAGCCAATTCATCTGCTACAGTTGCTCGAGGAATAACAGGCAATGTTTGTCTAAAATCACCTGCCAGCAGCACTAAGGCACGACCAAACATTTCATTTTTACTATGTAAATCTCGTAATGTCCTATCAAGCGCTTCCAGTGACTTTTTATGTGCCATCGTGCACTCATCCCATACAATTACGTGTGCGAAAAAGCAGAGAAGGAGAAGAGAACTGTTCTATTCCCCCCTGCTTAAGCCAGCTATGTGTTCAGGTGCAAATGACTTTTTTGCGTGAAGTCTGATATAAAATAAGTTCTATTTACTCTTCTTAAATTTATATAATATAAACTTTTCCAGGCGAAGTAAAAAAACTGACATATATTTGCTTCAACCGTATATTTGTGGGTACACAGGTAATACGTAAATATATAAATGATATAGGTAATATCTCATATTAGCATAACCTTTCTGCAAAAAATTAAGGAAACGAACCCCAATCACGCCAGCAATGATACAATGAATTTTTCACTATAACTGACTTCAGATTTACGTTTATATAATAAGCGTATATGTAACATTTTAAAATTTTTTTAGAATTTTTTTTTTAATTTTTAATAATAAGTGGTCTTCCTCTTCCTGTAGCTATTCCTTTTCCTCTTCCATCTCCATCACTTAAAAGCTTTCATCAACAGCTTCCATCTGATACCCATATTGTACAAACACATCCAAGGGTACCGTGGTCCACCTTTTCGGCTATATCTCGAGACCCTGGTCACTCAGAGATCTAAAAAATACTCTGTATTAAAGCACTCATCAGTAACTTTGATTTGATACCCACAATGTAAAAACACATCCTAGGGTTACCCGGGTCCTCGTTTTGGCCTTCGGCGAGCCACCTGGTGGCGAGTGGAATCAATAAGCATATTATACTAACCTTCACCGTGGAAAAATATATATATATACCAAATCTCATAATAATCGGCCCAGACACACACGACCAAAATGTATTCAATTCTAATGAATGCTATGTGCGGTACAAAAAATACGTGCGGCAAATAGCAAAAACACACTCACTTAACCGACGCACCGCACACACACGCGTTATCGGATTTCAACCACACTTCACAGAAACCTTTGCCAAAGCAACACCAACAATGCGTGAGACTTTCATTGTTTTCTTTAAACGCGTTGCTGAGATTACCCCGGACAAATGCACACTTTTTTTCGGCTTTATTTTTATATATATAGATGCGCATATACATGTGTGTGCATATATATGCTACGTGCACTTTCCACAGCAAAAAATATTACGATTCACTAATACGTCTCAAGAAATCGAGCGAACATTCATAGGCACAGCATTGTGCCAAAAATTATGAATTATGAAGCGTCAACAAAATTGTTTCTTAATCTACAACTTTTAAGGTCTTTAAGCAACTTATTAGGGCTTTACTATGAAGTAGTACAATATTATTCGATATGTGAATTTTAATGTTCAAGAGGAAAAGTATTTATATATTTACATATGTTTTTGTGCACTTTTTAGTAGGGATTATTGTAGTATGTATGTAGACATAATAAGGCGATGCGTCGTGAGGTATTACATGTTTGCTTCAGTGCATACATACATATGTGTGTAATACTAAGGAATTAAATATGCAATTGATCTGTTGTACAAACATAACTAATATTATATATTTATTAATATACATTTGTATCAATATACCAAAACTCTAGTACGCTCTACGCATTCTCGTCTAAAATTAGTTTCTACACAAAATGTACTAAATTGCACGCACCAAAATGTGAGTTCGTTTTTGTATTTGGTTTAAATTCCTTTTTTTTTAATTATCATGAGAACATAGAAATGCACAATCAATGCCTTGTAAAATGCCGGCCATTCGTTAATTTGATTTCGTACAGAAGTCAAAAACTGTGCACAGCCAATATACTAAAGAGAGAATTCACTGTAATCAGTTCTGTTTCACCACACCGCGGCGGTTAGACTTCATTTTTGACAATTCCCACTATTCGTAGCCCGTGAGACTTCTCTACAAATTAACATTCTGTGCAAATCTCTCTCTTGCAACTGCCGTGTTGCCTAGTTTTGGATATAAAAAAACAATAAAATGCCCATCTATAGAAAAGAAAGTACCAAATTTTTATCGAATTATGGTACTTAACGAATTTTGTATGCGTAAATTGCAAAATGTGCGTTTTCTTTTAAATAAATGTGTTATGGTTACATACAATAGACTGTATGGAAAAAACAGAGTTTTAAAAATCCATCCTTGTATTTAAAACGTATGTTAAGAGAATCTCTTTAAAAAAGGGCCGAAGAACATTTTTTTGCTGTATTTAAGGTTATGTAACAAGATAAGGTACTCCTTTTTCAAAAAGGTCGTTCTGGTTTTTGCAGTATTATCTAAAATTGTTGTGTTTATTTTTACTATGAATACACCTTTGTAGCTTCAATTCGTATTCAGTAAATTTACAAAAAGGGCTTAAATTTATAAAAAATGTTAAGAAGGGTTGAGAGAAGCAGACCTTGGTTAGCCTCAAAAGGAGCAAAAAATTAGATAAGCACTTTTAAAACATCAAATTCTATAAGAGTCAATAAAATTTCAAAAGCACTAAAATCTTCTCAGAGTGGCTTTTTTAATCTTTTTTTAAATTGCACAATTTTTTTTACCTTACAATTTTGGTAGCTTCAAACTAAAAAAAAAAAGAATGAAATACCAAACTCAAAAAATTTCGCATTTTGTGTATGAAAAAGCATTAAATTTATTGCCAAGAGCAAAGAGTTGGAAACACTATCCAACTACACAACTATATACAATGTATAGCTGATAACTTAATGTTTGTTTCTCTTGCCGAGAGCGCTACACTAGAGCTGCAGTTGGCACTTGTGAGTTTGCTTTTATGCTTCTCTTCGGGAGGAAAGTGTGCGCAGGCATTTATGCGTTCAAATTCTTCACTTGTTGTTATTTATTTATTTTAATATATTTTTATTTTTATTTGCAAGGCAATAGATGAGCTAAAATAGCGCAAGTTGTGTTGTGTTGTAGTATTAAAGCGTACTTCGTTTCAATCCTCTGTTCGTTCTTATGCTCCTGTGTTCGTCAGTTGACAGTGCTGCATTTCGTTACGTTAAATTGTTAAAAGGTGTGACCGCTTCTTGTTGACTTACGTCCGTCTGTCACTCCTACATTCGGCCTTCCTGACTCAGGAATCGACCCGAATTCTGGGTGCCATGGTTTGATGTATTTTCAGCCGTTGAGGTCAAATTGGGTCCCTCTACTTCGTCGAGTTTCTGCACTTTATAACGTGCATGCGGTAACTTTTCTATAACTGTATATGGTCCCAAATATTATATTTCCTTTTAAATTTTAAGTTTGTACCGAATTGGGTGCGTTTTATGGCCACTAAGTCGTTGACGTTATAATTCACGTCTTTTTGTCGACGGTTTTCTTCTTGAATGACAGAAATGTTTTGCCTAGCTCGTCGTAGAGTTTCGTTGCAGTCAAACTTGACCGATTCAATGGCTTCTTCTCCTTCTTCCTCTTAATTGGCGCTATAACCGCTTACGCGATTTTGGCCGAGTTTAGCAAAGCGCGCCAGTCGTTTCTTTCTCGTGCTAACCGGCGCCAGTTGGACACACCAAGTGAAGCCAAGTCCTTCTCCACCTGATTTTTCCAACGCAGAGGAGGCCGCCCTCTTCCTCTGCTACCACCAGCTGGTACCGCATCGAATACTTTCAAAGCCGGAGCGTTTGTATCCATTCGGACGACGTAGCCGCTGGATCTTTATTCGCTGCGCTATGTCTATGTCGTCGTAAAGGTCATACAGCTCATCGTTCCATCGTCTGCGATATTCGCCGCTGCCAACGTGCAAAGGTCCAAAAATCTTACGCAGAATCTTTCTCTCGAACACTCCAAGCGTCGCTTCATCGGATGTTGTCATCGTCCAAGCTTCTGCGCCATACGTCATAACGGGCATGATGAGAGTCTTGTAGAGTGTTAGTTTTGTTCGTCGAGAGAGGACTTTACTGTTCAGTTGCCTACTTAGTCCAAAGTAGCACTTGTTGGCAAGAGAGATTCTACGTTGGATTTCAAGGCTGACATTGTTATCGGTGTTAATGCTGGTTCCTAAATAGACGAAGTCTTTTACAACCTCGAAGTTATAGGTGTCTACAGTGACGTGGGTGCCGATACGCGAGTGCGCCGACTGTTTGTTTGAAGACAGGAGGTACTTCGTTTTGTCCTCGTTCACCACCAGACCCATTCGCTTTGCCTCTTTGTCCAGTTTGGAGAAGGCAGAACTAACAGCGCGGTTGTTAATGTTGATGTCAATATCATCGGCATACGCCAGCAATTGTACGCTCTTATAAAAAATTGTGGCTGAGCGATTAAGTTCTGCGGCTCGTACGATGCTCTCCAACATCAGGTTAAAGAAGTCACACGACAGCGAGTCACCCTGTCTGAAACCTCGTTTGGTATCAAACGGCTCGGAGAGGTCCTTCCCAATTCTGACGGCGCTGCTGGTGTTGAGCAACGTCATCTTACTTAGCCGTATTAGTTTTGCGATGATACCAAATTCAGACATCGCGGCATACAGGTAACTCCTTTCCGTACTGTCGAATGCAGCTTTGAAGTCGACGAAAAGATGGTGTGTGTCGATTCTCCTTTCATGGGTCTTTTCCAAGATTTGGCGTATTGAGAATATTTGGTCGATGGTAGACTTTCCAGGTCTGAAGCCACACTGATAAGGTCCAATCAGTTGGTTGACGGTGGGCTTCAGCCTTTCACACAGTACGCTCGCTAGAACCTTATAGGCGATATTTAGAAGACTAATCCCGCGGTAATTGGCACAAATTGCAGGATCGCCCTTCTTATGGATTGGGCAGAGCACACTTAAATTCCAATCGGCAGGCATGCTTTCATCCGACCATATTTTGCATAGAAGCTGATGCATGCACCTTACCAGCTCCTCGCCGCCATGTTTGAATAGCTCACCCGGCAGTCCGTCGGCGCCCGCGGCTTTGTTGTTCTTTAGCCGCGTTATCGCTATTCTCACCTCGTCATGATCGGGTAGCGGAACGACAATTCCGTCGTCAACGATTGGGGTATCGGGATCTTCACTTTCTCGGTGACATGCGCAGCTGTCACTGTTTAATAAGTTCGAGAAGTGTTCCCTCCATAATTTAAGATTGCTCTGTACGTCAGTCACCAGTTCGCCGTCTTTGTTCTTACAGGAAAACGCCCCGGTCTTAAAACCTTCTGTAAGCCGCCGAACTTTCTGGTAGAATTTTCGGGCGTTGTTCCTGTTGGCCAGCATCTCAAGCTCTTCGCACTCACGTATTTCGGCCTCTCGTTTCTTCTTTCGGAGAATACGTCTCTCTTCCTTTTTCAGCTCTCTATAGCGATCCCACAGTGGGTGGGCGCAAATTAGCGATATGTTAAAAAAACGGGCTTTGATGCGGATTGTTGCGAGACGCTCGTCCACCGGAGTGAACGACAGTACTTGGCGACGAAGTCTCTCTCCCACAACAAATCCGACACCGAATTTGCGCTCCCTTACATGGCAGCTGTAGTAGACGTCGCAAGGTCCTATGGTTTTCTTACCTTGCCCCGTCCATCGCATCTCTTGGATGGCAGTGATGTCAGCCTTTACTCTCACGAGGACATCAACCAGCCGGGCAGAGGCACCTTCCCCATTAAGGGACCGGACATTCCAGGTGCATTCCCTCAAATCATATTCCTTATTTCGTTTGCAGGGGTCGTCATCAGTATAGGCAGGTCTCATCCGAGCCTTTTTCAAACTTTTCATTGGGGGGGATTTTTAAGTGGCGGGTTCCAAACCCAACGCACAACCAGCTATCCTGGAATGTTTCGCCTTCTCACGTTAGCTCACTCCCGAACGGGTGTTCGGAAGCTAACCAGAGGATACGTGGGCTAATCCCGGACGTTGTGAGCTGCTTGAACCATATGCAGAAGAATCGTCCTAGCCATTCCCAAGTGAATGGCGATCAGTAACTTTCCCCACTTGCGTGGACTTCTACACATGGAACCATCCTCCTCAATGGCGTCACTTTCAATTATTTCGTCTAATCGTGGTGATTCTGCAAGTGTCATGTCACAACCTGCCAAGAGCTTAAACGACGCTATTTTAGTGCTTCTCGGTTCCGAATGGTTGATATATTGTTGATCTTCACCGATGGGCCTATACCACTGGTCGGGACTGTCTTCTGACAGTTTTGCCAGCATGGGTATCACGATTCTGTGTATTCGCTCTAACTGGTACTCCCGTTGTAATGAGTAAATGCTGAACTTCACAAATTTTGAAAATTTTTGAAAAAGCATCTACGATTACGAGGATATAATTATATAGCTTGCGCATCATCGTGAGTGGGCCAACATCTTATCTTCCTTATCAATAGGTACTAGTAAGCCATCTTTTTTACCGGTTATCGGATTCACTAAAATACAAGCGATGCAACTATTCACCGTTTCTGCAACCGTAGCTTCCAGACGAGGTACGTAGAAGTCCTTCTCAACTAAGTCTTTAGTCTTTTTCAGAGAGAAGTGTTCCTGCCGATGTGCAATCTCAATTATTTCTCTCTCCATTTGTGACGGTACCACGATGAGCTGTCGAGTTGGGTCTTTGTAGGGAATGTCATAATGAATGTAAAAATCGTCGTGGCTGCTTGCCTCTACAATTTTCCTGACGGCCTTCGTCCACATGCCTTTCATCTGCGCTTCTCTAAGCCGATGCTTCAACGAATCTTCCATCATCGTACACGAAATTCTACTAAGGGTGTCCCCGTGTCTCATCTGCGTTCCTCGTAGATGTTGAATTGTATAGTTATATTCCTGAAGCAACATCGCCCATCGTGCTACTCGCAAAGGTACATCTCGCTTCTGTAATGTGATCGTGAAAGCGTTACAGTCAGTAACAATTTTAAACTGCAGCAGCATATGCACGCCACTTTTTAAGCGCTTCTACTATGGCGAGTACCTCCAGCTCGTAAGAATGGTATTTCTGTCCCGTCGATGGGGTTCTCCGTCGATATCGCGTGAATATAGCGGCAAAATACAGCGGCTGAATTGCATATGCCGAAAGATACGTATTAAAATTCGAATTGGCCGCTATGAGTCACGAATGCGGTGTATTTACGAGAACTTTCATTTACGGACACATGGAGAAACCCATTGGCCAAGTCCAAGGTGGTAAAAACATTTGCTTCTCTAAGCTTTTCAAGAGCGTCGTCGATTAAAGTCATAGGGAAATTATCGCGAATGATTTTCTGGTTTAACCTACGGTAGTCGCAGCAAAGTCTTTTCGTACCATTTTTCTTAAATACGAGTACTACAAGCGATGCATAGGCCGAACAACTAGGACGTATTATGCCCTCGTCTAACCACTGTGTCACTTGCTTTACCAAATATAAGTTGCTGCTCTTCATAAGACACCCTACGTGGCGGTTGGTAAACCGAAGCTTCGTCAGCAAGAATAATTTTCATATTTACGGGAGGATTATCGTCTTTTTTAGGTGTATAGTGTTCAATCATATGTTTTACCTCACTTGCGCAATTTTTGATAAGGTGAGTCAAGTCTTAATCTTGCTCTTCACAGTCGATGTTAAAACATGAAAAAACATTTGACAAACTATCATTACGGGGGGACTCTTGGACGATGTCCTCCGACGTATCATCACTAACCTGCATATTAACCTGGTTTTAAACTCGACACCATCATCACGCACTAAGATATCAAAATGTTTGAAAATTGAAGTACCTAGAATTTCTTCTTACCTAATGACGTTTGTTTGCACTACATGGAACGTTAGCTTAACAACACTTTTGTCTACTTGTACCTCTATCTCAAAACTACCCATCGTTGATAATTTTGCTGCACCGATCCCAAATAGTTGCCGTTGCTCCGGAGTTAGCTTTAGGGATTTACCCAACTTGTTGAATGTGTCACATCGCATAAGACATAAGCTACATCCAGTGTCGATTAGAGCTTGTATTCTGATATAGCAAATTGTGACCTTCTTTAGTTTTAACTTTGGACTTGAAAGTTCACCAATTGAATTTACATGAACCGCCTCCCGCTTTGTTCTGAACAATCTTTGCCTAAGTGCGAGTATTCACCACATTTGAAACCTCTTTTCTCGTTTTTTGATGACGCCGAGGAACTACTAGTTTCTGGTTTAGTTTTATTGTGCACCTCCATATTTTTAGGGTTGTCGGCTTTTGCGTCGTGTCTTATCTTCTCGTAAATTACTAATTGCTCTTTAAGTTCACTTACCGTTTTTGCTTGGTAGAGTACAGACTTGCTAAATTTAGATCCAAGGATCCCATCTATAAAATATTCGAGCAAACTTTCTTCATCTAAACAAATCGATTTTCCTATCTCCATTAAAACATATAAGTATTCACGGTACGAATCGATATGCTTCGTATGTCTTTTCCCCAATGTATTATGCACGTTTGCTGGCGATGACTTACTACCAAACTCGTTAGCGAGGGCCAATTTTAAAGAATTCCAATCACGCAACCCGATTTGACTACTTACAAAACGCTTGGCTGCACCTTTAGCGTATATGAATTTTTATATTTCATTCCAATTAACTATTTCTGCATTTTCTTCTATCTGCTCAATAAATTTCTTTACGTCGGACGTAGCAGCTCCATCAAATGTTGAACAACTTTCTAAAGCCGTTACTATCGCCGTTGAGCCCCTAAACGTAAGATTTTTTTCTTTTGCAAGCAACGATATTTATTTTCGATATCATAAAAAGTTTCACAAAGAAAGTAATTTTATGCAAATATATAATTATATGTACGATCAAGTGTCGGCAATGGCCAATTTACCGACTGACTCTTAGACTACACCATACTTCGTTTCAGTCCTCTGTTCGTTCTTATGCTCCTGTGTTCGTCAGTTGACTGTGTTGTATTTCGTTACGTTAAATTGTTAAAAGGTGTGCCCGCTTCTCGTTGTCTTACGTCCGTCTGTCACTACTACGTAAATCTCGTAATGTCCTATCAAGCGCTTCCAGTGACTTTTTATGTGCCATCGTGCACTCATCCCATACAATTACGTGTGCGAAAAAGCGGAGAAGGAGAAGAGAACTGTTCTATTCCCCCCCGCTTTAACCCAGCTATGTGTTCAGGTGCAAATGACTTTTTTGCGTGAAGTCTGATATAAAATAAGTTCTATTTACTCTTCTTAAATTTATATAATATAAACTTTTCCAGGCGAAGTAAAAAAACTGACATATATTTGCTTCAACCGTTTTTTTGTGGGTACACAGGTAATACGTAAATATATGAATGATATAGATAATATCTCATATTAGCATAACCTTTCTGCAAAAAATTAAGGAAACGATCACCAATCACGCCAGCAATGATACAATGAGTTTTTCACTATAACTGACTTCAGATTTACGTTTATATAATAAGCGTATATGTAACATTTTAAAATTTTTTTAGAATTTTTTTTTAATTTTTAATAATAAGTGGTCTTCCTCTTCCTGTAGCTATTCCTTTTCCTCTTCCATCTCCATCACTTAAAAGCTTTCATCAACAGCTTCCATCTGATACCCATATTGTACAAACACATCCAAGGGTACCGTGGTCCACCTTTTCGGCTATATCTCGAGACCCTGGTCACTCAGAGATCTAAAAAATACTCTGTATTAAAGCACTCATCAGTAGCTTTGATTTGATACCCACAATGTAAAAACACATCCTAGGGTTACCCGGGTCCTCGTTTTGGCCTTCGGCGAGCCACCTGGTGGCGAGTGGAATCAATAAGCATATTATACTAACCTTCACCGTGGAAAAAAATATATATATACCAAATCTCATAATAATCGGCCCAGACACACACGACCAAAATGTTTTCAATTCTAATGAATGCTATGTGCGGTACAAAAAATACGTGCGGCAAATAGCAAAAACACACTCACTTAACCGACGCACCGCACACACACGCGTTATCGGATTTCAACCAAACTTCACAGAAACCTTTGCCAAAGCAACACCAACAATGTGTGAAACTTTCATTGTTTTCCTTAAACGCGTTGCTGAGATTACCCCGGACAACTGCACACTTTTTTTCGGCTTCATTTTTATATATATAGATGCGCATATACATATGTGTGCATATATATGCTACGTGCACTTTCCACAGCAAAAAATATTACGATTCACTAATACGTCTCAAGAAATCGAGCGAACATTCATAGGCACAGCATTGTGCCAAAAATTATGAATTATGAAGCGTCAACAAAATTGTTTCATAATCTACAACTTTTAAGGTCTTTAAGCAACTTCTTAGGGCTTTACTATGAAGTAGTACAATATTATTCGATATGTGAATTTCAATGTTCAAGAGGAAAAGTATTTATAAATTTTAGAAATTAAAAATTCATATTGACTGACAAAATTAGTTCAACAATTTGCGGCTTCGGTCCTTGTTGTTACGAGTATGAACAGCGCTGCCCAGCTCACAGAAGGTTCAATATTCAATATACATTTTGGCTTCATCCGAAGGCTGAATGTATGAACAGGAACCTCCAAATAAGCCGGATTCTGATTTCAGAGTAAGTTTCTAACTTTGAAGATATATGCATATGTTTTTGTGCACTTTTTAGTAGGGATTATTGTAGTATGTATGTAGACATAATAAGGCGATGCGTCGTGAGGTATTACATGTTTGCTTCAGTGCATACATACATATGTGTGTAATACTAAGGAATTAAATATGCAATTGATCTGTTGTACAAACATAACTAACATTATATATTTATTAATATACATTTGTATCAATATACCAAAACTCTAGTACGCTCTACGCATTCTCGTCTAAAATTAGTTTCTACACAAAATGTACTAAATTGCACGCACCAAAATGTGAGTTCGTTTCTGTATTTGGTTTAAATTCCTTTTTTTTTAATTATCAAGAGAACATAGAAATGCACAATCAATGCCTTGTAAAATGCCGGCCATTCGTCAATTTGATTTCGTACAGAAGTCAAAAACTGTGCACAGCCAATATACTAAAGAGAGAATTCACTGTAATCAGTTCTGTTTCACCACAACGGATATAAAAAAGCAATAAAATGCCCATTTATAGAAAAGAAAGTACCAAATTTTTATCGAATTATGGTACTTAACGAATTTTGTATGCGTAAATTGCAAAATGTGCGTTTTCTTTTAAATAAATGTGTTATGGTTACATACAATAAACTGTACGGAAAAAACAGAGTTTTAAAAATCCATCCTTGTATTTAAAACGTATGTTAAGAGAATCTCTTTAAAAAAGGGCCGAAGAACATTTTTTTGCTGTATTTAAGGTTATGTAACAAGATAAGGTACTCCTTTTTCAAAAAGGTCGTTCTGGTTTTTGCAGTATTATCTAAAATTGTTGTGTTTATTTTTACTATGAATACACCTTCGTAGCTTCAATTCGTATTCAGTAAATTTATAAAAAGGGGTTAAATTTATAAAAAGTGTTAAGAAGGGTTGAGAGAAGCAGACCTTGGTTATCCTCAAAAGGAGCAAAAAATTAGATAAGCACTTTTAAAACATCAAATTCTATAAGAGTCAATAAAATTTCAAAAGCACTAAAATCTTCTCAGAGTGGCTTTTTTAATCTTTTTTTAAATTGCACAATTTTTTTACCTTACAATTTTGGTAGCTTCAAACTAAAAAAAAACAATGAAACACCAAACTCAAAAAATTTCGCATTTTGTGTATGAAAAAGCATTAAATTTATTGCCAAGAGCAAAGAGTTGGAAACACTATACAACTATACAACTATATACAATGTATAGCTGATAACTTAATGTTTGTTTCTCTTGCCGAGAGCGCTACACTAGAGCTGCAGTTGGCACATGTGAGTTTGCTTTTATGCTTCTCTTCGGGAGGAAAGTGTGCGCAGGCATTTATGCGTTCAAATTCTTCACTTGTTGTTATTTATTTATTTTAATATATTTTTATTTTTATTTGCAAGGCAATAGATGAGCTAAAATAGCGCAAGTTGTGTTGTGTTGTAGTATTAAAGCGTACTTCGTTTCAATCCTCTGTTCGTTCTTATGCTCCTGTGTTCGTCAGTTGACAGTGTTGCATTTCGTTACGTTAAATTGTTAAAAGATGTGACCGCTTCTCGTTGACTTACGTCCGTCTGTCACTCCTACATTCGGCCTTCCTGACTCAGGAATCGACCCGAATTCTGGGTGCCATGGTTTGATGTATTTTCAGCCGTTGAGGTCAAATTGGGTCCCTCTACTTCGTCGAGTTTCTGCACTTTATAACGTCCATGCGGTAACTTTTCTATAACTGTATATGGTCCCAAATATTATATTTCCTTTTCAATTTTAAGTTTGTACCGAATTGGGTGCGTTTTATGGACACTAAGTCGTTGACGTTATAACTCACGTCTTTTTGTCGTTTACGGTTATAGCTTCGACGGTTTTCTTCTTGAATGACAGAATTGTTTTGCCTAGCTAGTCGTAGAGTTTCGTTGCAGTCAAACTTGACCGATTCAATAGCTTCACTTTCAATTATTTGGTCTAATCGTGGTGATTCTGCAAGTGTCATGTCACAACCTGTCAAGAGCTTAAACGGCGCTATTTTAGTGCTTCTCGGTTCCGAATGGTTGATAAATTGTTGAACTTCACCGATGGGCCTATACCACTGGTCGGGACTGTCTTGTGACAGCTTTGCTAGCATGGGTATCACGATTCTGTGTATTCGCTCTAACTGGTACTCCCGTTGTAATGAGTAAATGCTGAACTTCACAAATTTTGAAAATTTTTGAAAAAGCATCTGCGACTACGAGGATATAATTATATAGCTTGCGTATCATCGTGAGTGGGCCAACATCTTATCTTCCTTATCAACAGGTACTAGTAAGCCATCGTTTTTACCGGTTATCGGATTCACTAAAATACAAGCGATGCAACTAATCACCGTTTCTGCAACCGTAGCTTCCAGACGAGGTACGTAGAAGTCCTTCTCAACTAAGTCTTTAGTCTTTTTCAGAGAGAAGTGTTCCTGCCGATGTGCAATCTCAATTATTTCTCTCTCCATTTGTGACGGTACCACGATGAGCTGTCGAGTTGGGTCTTTGTAGGGAATGTCATAATGAATGTAAAAATCGTCGTGGCTGCTTGCCTCTACAATTTTCCTGACGGCCTTCGTCCACATGCCTTTCATCTGCGCTTCTCTAAGCCGATGCTTCAACGAATCTTCCATCATCATACACGAAATTCTACTAAGGGTGTCCCCGTGTCTCATCTGCGTTCCTCGTAGATATTCAATTGTATAGTTATATTCCGGAAGAAACATCGCCCATCGTGCTACTCGCAAAGGTACATCTCGCTTCTGTAATGTGATCGTGAAAGCGTTACAGTCAGTAACAATTTTAAACTGCAGCAGCATATGCACGCCACTTTTTAAGCGCTTCTACTATGGCGAGTACCTCCAGCTCGTAAGAATGGTATTTCTGTCCCGTCGATGGGGTTCTCCGTCGATATCGCGTGAATATAGCGGCAAAATACAGCGGCTGAATTGCATATGCCGAAAGATACGTATTAAAATTCGAATTGGCCGCTATGAGTCACGAATGCGGTGTATTTACGAGAAATTTCATTTACGGACACATGGAGAAACCCATTGGCCAAGTCCAAGGTGGTAAAAACATTTGCTTCTCTAAGCTTTTCAAGAGCGTCGTCGATTAAAGTCATAGGGAAATTATCGCGAATGATTTTCTGGTTTAACCTACGGTAGTCGCAGCAAAGTCTTTTCGTACCATTTTTCTTAAATACGAGTACTACAAGCGATGCATAGGCCGAACAACTAGGACGTATTATGCCCTCGTCTAACCACTGTGTCACTTGCTTTACCAAATATAATTTGCTGCTCTTCATAAGACACCCTACGTGGCGGTTGGTAAACCGAAGCTTCGTCAGCAAGAATAATTTTCATATTTACGGGAGGATTATCGTCTTTTTTAGGTGTATAGTGTTCAATCATATGTTTTACCTCACTTGCGCAATTTTTGATAAGGTGAGTCAAGTCTTAATCTTGCTCTTCACAGTCGATGTTAAAACATGAAAAAACATTTGACAAACTATCATTACGGGGGGACTCTTGGACGATGTCCTCCGACGTATCATCACTAACCTGCATATTAACCTGGTTTTAAACTCGACACCATCATCACGCACTAAGATATCAAAATGTTTGAAAATTGAAGTACCTAGAATTTCTTCTTACCTAATGACGTTTGTTTGCACTACATGGAACGTTAGCTTAACAACACTTTTGTCTACTTGTACCTCTATCTCAAAACTACCCATCGTTGATAATTTTGCTGCACCGATCCCAAATAGTTGCCGTGGCTCCGGAGTTAGCTTTAGGGATTTACCCAACTTGTTGAATGTGTCACATCGCATAAGACATAAACTACATCCAGTGTCGGTTAGAGCTTGTATTCTGATATAGCAAATTGTGACCTTCTTTAGTTTTAACTTTGGACTTGAAAGTTCACCAATTGAATTTACTTGAACCGCCTCCCGCTTTGTTCTGCTGTTGGCACTTACAAGATTTGAATTGTTTATGTGAATAATGTTTGGCTAAGTGCGAGTATTCACCACATTTGAAACCTCTTTTCTCGTTTTTTGATGACGCCGAGGAACTACTAGTTTCTGGTTTAGTTTTATTGTGCACCTCCATATTTTTAGGGTTGTCGGCTTTTGCGTCGTGTCTTATCTTCTCGTAAATTACTAATTGCTCTTTAAGTTCACTTACCGTTTTTGCTTGATAGAGTACAGACTTACTAAATTTAGATCCAAGGATCCCATCTATAAAATATTCGAGCAAACTTTTTTCATCTAAACAAATCGATTTTCCTATCTCCATTAAAACATATAAGTATTCACGGTACGAATCGCTATGTTTCTTATGTCTTTTAGCCCAATGTACCTCATCATGTTGGTCTCCTTGTCGCGGGGATGAGGCTTAAGTGTTGGTTTGACCCCCATATCATGGGGACCAACCCAACACGAACTAAGAGGGAAGCTCCATATGAGGATTGGCTAGCCATCCACCCGCCTCATGGCAAAATTGGTGGCCATCCAATCACCATATGAAGATCACCGTACCGACGCACCTGTTAATCCTTAACCCTCATCATCCCATCATCTCCTCTCCTCACCCCCCCTAACTCAAGGTGTCATGCGACCCGTGCCTATTGGGTGGTTTGCAGTCAGGGGGTTTTCTGTCCGACTGTATTTCTACGGAGCTACCTCGATACCGGGTCACCTCGGGGTATAACCATGACCTTGCCGTGGTATGGGGCGCTGCCACGGTCGACCATCATGTTTCCCCTTCCTTTTTATAAGATCACCATGTCTGCCACGGTGGACGGTGATCGTAAGAAACAGATGGAGTCTTTCAATCAAAAAACCTCAATGGACAAGCAGTCCCTAAATGCAAAGGAAGCTATAGTTTCCACCCCCAAATCTGGATCAAACCAGATTTCTTTTAGTACGACGGAAGCTGGGATAACTAAACCTAGTGGAAGTGTCAGTACATCGAAGCCCTTCACGGCTAGCCCAGTTCGTACGGCGGAAGCTGGTGCTGAGGACAAACCTGGCAACAGCAGAAGTGGCGGTACTCGCAACAAAACTACGGCCAAGAAGTCAATTTCCTCTACCACCAATACCGGGACTAGCCCTGGTAAAGGTGGCAAAGCTGAGTCTGAGACTGATACCTCCGCAGTAGCAGAGCCTGCATGGCATGGCTACAAGGAGAGACGTGCTGCCTTCAGGCTACTGGCGCGCCTGAAAACGATTCCAGAGGGGGAGTGGTCTGTTAAACAGAAGCACTCATTTAGCTGGGCGACAAGGGTAACGAAGGAGTCCCCTCGGGGTTCTGAACCGAACCCAAAACGTCAGTTGTCGGAGGACCCACCCAGCAACCCCAGCACGTTGAAGAAGCCCCGAATCAACAAGACTTCTCCAGCTACGTACAGCGAAGCTGTCAAAGGCCAACAGCTATGGGCGGTGGTAGATAAAAGCAACCCTGACAATTGGAAGAAAGTGGAAGCCAGGCTCTCAAGCGTCTTCTTCCAAATTCTGAAGGAGAATCCTGGTCCAGCTCCTTTCTTTCGCGATAGTGGATGGCATCAGAGTCATGTGAAGATAATCGCCTGTGCCGATCAGAGATCCACTGATCTATACAAAATAGCCATCTCAAGGATTGGCGAAGTATGGCCTGGATTCAAACTCGAGGTAATTTCAAGGGATGACATCCCCAGTTTACCAAGAGCTAGGGCCTGGTTACCAGCGGAGCCATCAGACCCTCAACGAATCCTTGAAATTCTTCGGGTATGCAATCCAGAGCTTCCTACATCGTCTTGGAAGGTCACAAAGCTGGACGATCCCAAGGGCGAGTACCGAAGCGCTACTTTCGTAGTCTGCAAGGACTCGGTGGACGCACTGGCGCGATCTGACGGTGTAGTAAGCTATGGGTTTTCGTCCATAACTCTGAGGGTCTACAATAAGGACAAGGCGCCTAACTTAAAGGACCCGGTTGGAGCTGAGATAGGCCCCACGGCGGAATCTGGCTCCGGTCCTAACACTGCTACAGCGCTACGGAAGGCATCTGCTGACGGCAGTATCTCTTCCTTGTTAGATAGAGTACTTGATACTACTCTCACTGATGAGGAAGAGCTACTGGCGTCAGATTCAGATGAGCCCAACAAAACGGTGGTGGAGAGGAAGCCCAGTAACCATGATGTTACGGGTTCTTCAGATTAACCTTCACCACTCAAAGGTTGCGTCCGCCAACCTCATAATCCACCTGGCCAAAGGTGGACATCATATTGTCCTGATTCAAGAACCATGGGTATCACATGGACTTGTGTGCGGACTAAGGACTCAAAAATATAAACTGATGTATGCTCGCAACAAAGGTAACCCTAGAGCGTGCGTACTAATAAGAAAAGGGATAAATGCTTTCATGCTCTCTAATTACAGCGACACCGATCAATTGACCATTAGCCTGGAGTCGGGAAATGAACGGATGTGGCTATCTTCCTGTTACCTCGCACATGACCACGAGGAGCTACCGAGATCAATATTCAAAGATCTGGTAGCGCAGGCGCAGAAGCTTGGCGCAAAGCTAATCATTGGTGCGGATGTAAATGCGCATCACGAGATATGGGGCAGCACTGATACTAACGCTAGAGGTGAGTGTCTCTTTGACTATCTGATAGGTACTAAACTACAGATTTGCAATAAAGGTAATAAACCTACTTTTGTCATTAGTAATAGACAGGAAGTGTTAGACGCTACTTTTGCTTTTGACTCCGTTATTAACAGAATTAGGAACTGGAAAGTTTTGGAAGAACATTCCTTTTCTGATCATAGATATATCTCGTTTGAGGTTAGCAAAAATCTACCGAAACCTAAGCCTGGTAGAAATATCAGGAAAACAGACTGGGAAAGGTATATGGATTGTATCGGGGCTACCCTAGGAACATGTCCATCAGCGGTGCCACAAAGCATAGAAGGACTAGAAAATTTGGTTGACAAGATTACCTACAACATGAATGCTGCCTTGGCGGTAGCCTGTCCCATAAGAAGACTGAGGGGTAAACCCAAGCCTAAGTGGTGGACGGTTGAGCTAAGCGAGCTTCAAAAAACAAGCAGAAGCGCTTTTAATGAGGCAAAAAAAACACGTCTCGATGAAGATTGGAAAGGCTATAAAGATGCTCTGAGAATCTACAAGAAGGAAATCAGAATTGCCCAAAGGCAATCTTGGAAATCCTTTTGTGAAGAGGTTGAGGGGGCAACTGAGGCCTCCAGACTTCGTAAGATTTTAGCGGGAAGCCCTCAAAATTGGGAACTGCTACAGAAAAGTGATGGTACTTTCACTACAACCAGTAAAGAGTCTCTAGAACTTTTACTCGACACTCATTTTCCAGGCTGCTCAGACATTACTGGGCATGACATGGAAGATACAGCACAATGTCGTGAAGTCAGAATAGATGCTATTTCTGAGGATCGGCTCTTATGGGCGATTGAAAGTTTCAAACCTTTTAAATCACCGGGCCCAGATGGCATTTACCCGGTGGAACTGCAAAAGGCCGCCGGATATCTAGCACACGGACTACTAGCAATCTTCAAAGGTTGCTTTCTCTACGGTCATATACTTCTGAAGTGGAGACAAGTCAAAATTGTTTTCATTCCAAAAGCTGGTAGAAACTCACATACCCTTCCAAAAGACTTAAGACCGATATCTCTCTCCTCCTTCCTAATGAAAACTTTGGAGAGGTTGATAGAATTTCACTTAAGCCTAACTATAGATAGAAATCTTATCTCTACGTCACAACATGCCTACACGAAAGGGAAATCGGTAGAGACAGCTCTACATAACCTTATTTATACGGCAGAGAGTTCACTGCACAAACAGGAATTTACTTTAGCCGCTTTCCTTGATATTGAAGGGGCCTTTAACAATGTTGAAGGGGGGGCAATTACTGCAGCAGTCACTGATCTTAGGGTAGAACCGGGCTTGGTAGGCTTCATTGGCAAAATGCTAAATAGCAGAATCATTGAAGCGGAACTAGGAGAATCGGTGCTCACCGTTTTTATGGAACGCAGTTGTAAATAAACTTCTGTTAATACTGGAATCGGTGGGCTGTAAGGTGATAGCTTACGCCGACGATGTTGTTATTGCTGTCTCTGGTAAATTTGTATCTACATTAAGAGACCTAATACAAAATGCTCTAGATATACTTTCTAGGTGGGCAGGAAAGTGTGGTCTAGGAGTCAACCCAGACAAAACACAACTCATATTGTTCACTAGGAAACACAGAATCCCTCAGCTAAGTCCAATTACGCTCAAAGGGGAAGCTCTTGTGATTTCGGAAGAAACCAAGTACTTGGGACTAAACATAGATAGGAAACTGACTTGGAAGTCAAACACCTTAGAAAGGGTCAGGAAAGCGAACCTAGCTTTTTATGCCTGTAAGAGAGCTTTAGGGAAGACCTGGGGAATTAAACCTAAGGTTGCTCATTGGCTCTACACTGCTGTCGTCAGACCCATTCTTCTATATGGAAATGTTGTCCGGTGGTGTGCTATGCAGAAAAAAACCTATTCTAATTTATTGAATAAGGTGCAGAGATCAGCGGAATTAGCAATATGTGGAGTCATGAAAACCACGCCATCCATGGCTTTGGACATCATGCTACACCTGCCACCCCTAGATCTCTTCTGCAAATACTCAGCGGCCTGCGCCGCTTTAAGGCTCAAAGCGAGCTCACAATGGAGAACTGTCACACATGGACATTCAACCATTTTAGACTCCTACACGGATATACCCGGTGACTGTGATTATCACCCTCCCATTCTTTGCTTCGAAAGGAATTTCCTAATGAAAATCCCTTCTAGACTGGAATGGCTTGAAGAAGATCCAACACCCAACACACCCGTTAAGATCTACACGGACGGATCCAAAATGGACACCGGTGTAGGATCAGGGTTATTTTGCGAAGAGCTTTCTATTAGTGAATCCTTTAAATTACCGGATCACTGTAGCGTTTTTCAAGCGGAAATAAACGCTATTCATGAAGCCTTAAAATGGTTAAAGATAAACAGAATATCATCAACGGATATCTGCATTCTATCAGACAGCCAAGCTGCCCTACGAGCCCTGGATGCATTCCAAACAACATCAAGGAGTGTCATACGTTGTCGCCAATCTCTAAATGAGATGGCCAAACAATATCGTATAATATTATGCTGGGTCCCAGGCCACAGAGATATACCAGGGAACTGTAGGGCAGACCAACTTGCAAGAGAAGGTACCTGTATGCCAGACATAAGTAATTTTATGGAGATACCTCTCGCAACTTGTAAGCTTCTCATTAAGGACGCACTAATCAACTCTGCAAATCAGAGATGGATTAGCGCTAACACCTGCGAAATTGCTAGGCAAACATGGCCAAGGCTTAATCTACGTCTGTCCAAGAGTATTATAAGACTGAGTAGACTTCAAATCAGGACCTTAGTAGGGGCCCTCACAGGACAATGTCTCATAGGAAATCATGCAAGGAGATTAGGCGTATACACGCATGATTTCTGTCGTAGCTGCAGAAATGAGGAGGAATTGGAAACAATTCAACACCTTTTTTGCACATGCCCGGCTCTATCCAGAAGCAGAAACCGATTTTTAAAATCCTACTTCTTAACGAACATAGATAATCTATACACTTTAGGTATCAACAACCTTTTACGCTTTGTCAAAAGCTCAGGATGGTTCAATACGGAAGGGGAAATGTAGCCCAGCCCCCGCGGCTCACAACGGACCCATTCCGTGGTCTAAGTGGCATCGTTGTCTCTATGTGCGATGCGGCTGCCAAACCTACCTACCCTAGCCCAATGTATTATGCACGTTTGCTGGCGATGACTTACTAACAAACTCGTTAGCGATAAAATATTCGAGCAAACTTTCTTCATCTAAACAAATCGATTTTCCTATCTCCATTAAAACATATAAGTATTCACGGTACGAATCGCTATGCTTCTTATGTCTTTTCCCCAATGTATTATGCACGTTTGCTGGCGATGACTTACTACCAAACTCGTTAGCGAGGGCCAATTTTAAAGAATTCCAATCACGCAACCCGATTTGACTACTTACAAAAAGCTTGGCTGCACCTTTAGCGTATATGAATTTTTATATTTCATTCCAATTAACTATTTCTGCATTTTCTTCTATCTGCTCAATAAATTTCTTTACGTCGGACGTAGCAGCTCCATCAAATGTTGAACGACTTTCTAAAGCCGTTACTATCGCCGTTGAGCCCCCAAACGTAAGATTTTTTTCTTTTACAAGCAACGATATTTATTTTCGATATTATAAAAAGTTTCACAAAGAAAGTAATTTTATGCAAATATATAATTATATGTACGATCAAGTGTCGACAATGGCCAATTTACCGACTGACTCTTAGACTACACCATACTTCGTTTCAGCCCTCTGTTCGTTCTTATGCTCCTGTGTTCGTCAGTTGACTGTGTTGTATTTCGTTACGTTAAATTGTTAAAAGGTGTGCCCGCTTCTCGTTGTCTTACGTCCGTCTGTCACTCCTACATGTATTTTTTTTTTTTTCTTAAACAAGTATGCTAAATTCAAGGGGCAAATCATCCAAAACCATATATATATATAGGGTTGTTCAATAGGTGCGCTTCAACTTTTTTCCGATAGGGAGGGCGAACGACGCAATATTTTTTATTTTTCGCTTGTCATTTGTAAACTTCATTAGTATACATTTCATCATGGAATGCTACACACTTGAGCAACGATTGCAAATCGTGCAAATTTTTTATGAAAATAATCGTTCTGTTGCTGCTACTTTAAGAGCATTACGGCCATTTTACGGTCCATTTAACAAGCCGTCCCGTTTTGGGGTTATGTGAAGTCATTGGTCTACAGTAACAAGCCGCGAAATTGCTGAAATTTCGGCCGATTTATGCAAAAGAGTGGTCGAAAATTGGGTTCAACGATTGGACTTCGTAAAACGTGCACGCGGTGGTCATGCAAAAGAAATCGAATTTCATACTTAAATGTATATGTTCAAACTCGATAATAAAAAAAAATTAGTTAAAAAAGTCAAACCGTTTGTGTTTTATTCAAAAAAGTTCAAAAGTTGAAGTGCTCTTACTGAAAACCCCTATATATGTACATACATATATTATGTCTGCCTGATAGACAAACTTGATAGAGAAACGTTTGATTACCAAGCACACAGGAAGATGGCATATACAAACATAAATATGTGAATTTATATACATACTAGCGAAAACCCGCCCGTTCCGCTGGTCGTCTTTAAAAAAATCTAGATTAATTAATTAAATTAAGCCGAAAAATACTGTGTGTTTTTTATAAAAATTCTCGCGCATGAATAGTAATGAAAGAAGTTTTAAATAGTAGTAGCAATTAAAAAACTTTTGATGTGATTTACTTTATTACTTTTTTTTATTGTAATGCTCTTTGGTATACAATATTCTTCGTTTTTCCATGCGTTGTTGAATAAATGAACAATACCGATGGTTTACCAACTCTTGAGCATGAAACATAAAGTTGGCCATGAGAAAAACATGGGTATTCTAAATCAATACCACAAATTGATAAAGTTTGGCCTTGTGACTTTTTAATAGTAATCGCGAATGCAAGGTGAACAGGAAATTGAAGACGTTTGAATTCAAACGGCATATCCGATGGTATCATTGGTATTCGCGGTATTAAAACGTCTTCACCAGAGTATTTTCCGTTCAAAATTGTTGCTTCAATGACGTTATTCATCAATCTCTTAACTGTTAATCGAGTGCCATTACATAGTCGTGGTTGATTTATATTTCTCAACATACTAATCGGTGCTCCTATTTTCAAGTTTAGCATGTGTGGCGGTAATCCAGGTAAATCAAGGGAATTCAAAAATTCAGTGGGATAATTTACAATATCATCTTGATTTGTAACAGTGTGAACGGATCGATATGTTTGTTCTGGACTTGGTATGTTAGCCAAAATAGCCGCATTCATTTCATTCACATCTTTATTTTTGCCAGCCATGATGGCTCGTTCACTAAGCCAATCATGATTTTAGTAATTTTGAGGCAAATTGGGGAAAATACTTCGAATTAACTGTTCTTTCGTTATACTTATTTGACAAAAGTTTGGTTGTAAAGTTATTAAGCCAGTTAAATTATCGACAGGAACTTTGCCATTTCCAATATCCAATAATTACTGTGAAAATTCAGCAGCTGATGGATCATTTTGCATTAGAACACGTACATTTGTAGGTAGTTTGAGTGTTTGAACATGTCTCCACAAATATGATGATTTCAAACATGCAGCCAATTCATCTGCTACAGTTGCTCGAGGAATAACAGGCAATGTTTGTCTAAAATCACCTGCCAGCAGCACTAAGGCACGACCAAACATTTCATTTTTACTATGTAAATCTCGTAATGTCCTATCAAGCGCTTCCAGTGACTTTTTATGTGCCATCGTGCACTCATCCCATACAATTACGTGTGCGAAAAAGCAGAGAAGGAGAAGAGAACTGTTCTATTCCCCCCTGCTTAAGCCAGCTATGTGTTCAGGTGCAAATGACTTTTTTGCGTGAAGTCTGATATAAAATAAGTTCTATTTACTCTTCTTAAATTTATATAATATAAACTTTTCCAGGCGAAGTAAAAAAACTGACATATATTTGCTTCAACCGTATATTTGTGGGTACACAGGTAATACGTAAATATATAAATGATATAGGTAATATCTCATATTAGCATAACCTTTCTGCAAAAAATTAAGGAAACGAACCCCAATCACGCCAGCAATGATACAATGAATTTTTCACTATAACTGACTTCAGATTTACGTTTATATAATAAGCGTATATGTAACATTTTAAAATTTTTTTAGAATTTTTTTTTAATTTTTAATAATAAGTGGTCTTCCTCTTCCTGTAGCTATTCCTTTTCCTCTTCCATCTCCATCACTTAAAAGCTTTCATCAACAGCTTCCATCTGATACCCATATTGTACAAACACATCCAAGGGTACCGTGGTCCACCTTTTCGGCTATATCTCGAGACCCTGGTCACTCAGAGATCTAAAAAATACTCTGTATTAAAGCACTCATCAGTAGCTTCCATCTGATACCCATATTGTACAAACACATCCAAGGGTACCGTGGTCCACCTTTTCGGCTATATCTCGAGACCCTGGTCACTCAGAGATCTAAAAAATACTCTGTATTAAAGCACTCATCAGTAGCTTTGATTTGATCGAGCGAACATTCATAGGCACATCATTGTGCCAAAAATTATCAATTATGAAGCGTCAACAAAATTGTTTCATAATCTACAACTTTTAAGGTCTTTAAGCAACTTACTATGAAGTAGTACAATATTATTCGATATGTGAATTTTAATATTCAAGAGGAAAAGTATTTATAAATTTTAGAAATTAAAAATACATATTGACTGACAAAATTAGTTCAACAATTTGCGGCTTCGGTCCTTGTTGTTACGAGTATGAACAGCGCTGCCCAGCTCACAGAAGGTTCAATATTCAATATACGTTTTGGCTTCATCCGAAGGCTGAATGTATGAACAGTAACCTCCAAATAAGCCGCATTCTGATTTCAGAGTAAGTTTCTAACTTTGAAGATATATGCATATGTTTTTGTGGGCTTTTTAGTAGGGATTATTGTAGTATGTATGTAGACATAATAAGGCGATGCGTCGTGAGGTATTACATGTTTGCTTCAGTGCATACATACATATGTGTGTAATACTAAGGAATTAAATATGCAATTGATCTGTTGTACAAACATAACTAACATTATATATTTATTAATATACATATGTATCAATATACCAAAACTCTAGTACGCTCTACGCATTCTCGTCTAAAATTAGTTTCTACACAAAATGTACTAAATTGCACGCACCAAAATGTGAGTTCGTTTTTGTATTTGGTTTAAATTCCTTTTTTTTTAATTATCAAGAGAACATAGAAATGCACAATCAATGCCTTGTAAAATGCCGGCCATTCGTCAATTTGATTTCGTAATGAAGTCAAAAACTGTGCACAGCCAATATACTAAAGAGAGAATTCACTGTAATCAGTTCTGTTTGACCACACCGCGGCGGTTAGACTTCATTTTTGACAATTCCCACTATTCGTAGCCCGTGAGACTTCTCTACAAATTAACATTCTGTGCAAATCTCTCTCTTGCAACTGCCGTGTTGCCTAGTTTTGGATATAAAAAAGCAATAAAATGCCCATTTATAGAAAAGAAAGTACCAAATTTTTATCGAATTATGGTACTTAACGAATTTTGTATGCGTAAATTGCAAAATGTGCGTTTTCTTTTAAATAAATGTGTTATGGTTACATACAATAAACTGTACGGAAAAAACAGAGTTTTAAAAATCCATCCTTGTATTTAAAACGTATGTTAAGAGAATCTCTTTAAAAAAGGGCCGAAGAACATTTTTTTGCTGTATTTAAGGTTATGTAACAAGATAAGATACTCCTTTTTCAAAAAGGTCGTTCTGGTTTTTGCAGTATTATCTAAAATTTGTGTGTTTATTTTTACTATGAATACACCTTTGTAGCTTCAATTCGTATTCAGTAAATTTATAAAAAGGGCTTAAATTTATAACAAGTGTTAAGAAGGGTTGAGGGAAGCAGACCTTGGTTAGCCTCAAAAGGAGCAAAAAATTAGGTAAGCACTTTTTTAAACATCAAATTCTATAAGAGTCAATAAAATTTCAAAAGCACTTAAATCTTCTCAGAGTGGCTTTTTTAATCTTTTTTTAAATTGCACAATTTTTTTACCTTACAATTTTGGTAGCTTCAAACTAAAAAAAAAAAAGAATGAAACACCAAACTCAAAAAATTTCGCATTTTGTGTATAAAACAGCATTAAATTTATTGCCAAGAGCAAAGAGTTGGAAACACTATACAACTATACTAGAGTGACGTCACGCAATCTTGTTTCTATAATTATTGAGGTTGTATACTATACAATGTATAGCTGATAACTTAATGTTTGTTTCTCTTGCCGAGAGCGCTACACTAGAGCTGCAGTTGGCACATGTGAGTTTGCTTTTATGCTTCTCTTCGGGAGGAAAGTGTGCGCAGGCATTTATGCGTTCAAATTCTTCACTTGTTGTTATTTATTTATTTTAATATATTTTTATTTTTATTTGCAAGGCAATAGATGAGCTAAAATAGCGCAAGTTGTGTTGTGTTGTAGTATTAAAGCGTACTTCGTTTCAATCCTCTGTTCGTTCTTATGCTCCTGTGTTCGTCAGTTGACAGTGTTGCATTTCGTTACGTTAAATTGTTAAAAGGTGTGACCGCTTCTCGTTGACTTACGTCCGTCTGTCACTCCTACATTCGGCCTTCCTGACTCAGGAATCGACCCGAATTCTGGGTGCCATGGTTTGATGTATTTTCAGCCGTTGAGGTCAAATTGGGTCCCTCTACTTCGTCGAGTTTCTGCACTTTATAACGTCCATGCAGTAACTTTTCTATAACTGTATATGGTCCCAAATATTATATTTCCTTTTAAATTTTAATTTTGTACCGAATTGGGTGCGTTTTATGGCCACTAAGTCGTTGACGTTATCATTCACGTCTTTTTGTCGTTTACGGTTATAGCTTCGACGGTTTTCTTCTTGAATGACAGAAATGTTTTGCCTAGCTAGTCGTAGAGTTTCGTTGCAGTCAAACTTGACCGATTCAATGGCTTCACTTTCAATTATTTCGTGTAATCGTGGTGATTCTGCAAGTGTCATGTCACAACCTGTCAAGAGCTTAAACGGCGCTATTTTAGTGCTTCTCGGTTCCGAATGGTTGATATATTGTTGAACTTCACCGATGGGCCTATACCACTGGTCGGGACTGTCTTGTGACAGCTTTGCTCGCATGGGTATCACGATTCTGTGTATTCGCTCTAACTGGTACTCCCGTTGTAATGAGTAAATGCTGAACTTCACAAATTTTGAAAATTTTTGAAAAAGCATCTGCGACTACGAGGATATAATTATATAGCTTGCGTATCATCGTGAGTGGGCCAACATCTTATCTTCCTTATCAACAGGTACTAGTAAGCCATCGTTTTTACCGGTTATCGGATTCACTAAAATACAAGCGATGCAACTAATCACCGTTTCTGCAACCGTAGCTTCCAGACGAGGTACGTAGAAGTCCTTCTCAACTAAGTCTTTAGTCTTTTTCAGAGAGAAGTGTTCCTGCCGATGTGCAATCTCAATTATTTCTCTCTCCATTTGTGACGGTACCACGATGAGCTGTCGAGTTAGGTCTTTGTAGGGAATGTCATAATGAATGTAAAAATCGTCGTGGCTGCTTGCCTCTACAATTTTCCTGACGGCCTTCGTCCACATGCCTTTCATCTGCGCTTCTCTAAGCCGATGCTTCAACGAATCTTCCATCATCATACACGAAATTCTACTAAGGGTGTCCCCGTGTCTCATCTGCGTTCCTCGTAGATGTTCAATTGTATAGTTATATTCCGGAAGAAACATCGCCCATCGTGCTACTCGCAAAGGTACATCTCGCTTCTGTAATGTGATCGTGAAAGCGTTACAGTCAGTAACAATTTTAAACTGCAGCAGCATATGCACGCCACTTTTTAAGCGCTTCTACTATGGCGAGTACCTCCAGCTCGTAAGAATGGTATTTCTGTCCCGTCGATGTGGTTTTCCGTCGATATCGCGTGAATATAGCGGCAAAATACAGCGGCTGAATTGCATTTGCCGAAAGATACGTATTAAAATTCGAATTGGCCGCTATGAGTCACGAATGCGGTGTATTTACGAGAACTTTCATCTACGGACACATGGAGAAACCCATTGGCCAAGTCCAAGGTGGTAAAACCATTTGCTTCTCTAAGCTTTTCAAGAGCGTCGTCGATTAAAGTCATAGGGAAATTATCGCGAATGATTTTCTGGTTTAACCTACGGTAGTCGCAGCAAAGTCTTTTCGTACCATTTTTCTTAAATACGAGTACTACAAGCGATGCATAGGCCGAACAACTAGGACGTATTATGACCTCGTCTAACCACTGTGTCACTTGCTTTACTAAATATAATTTGCTGCTCTTCATAAGACACCCTACGTGGCGGTTGGTAAACCGAAACTTCGTCAGCAAGAATAATTTTCATATTTACGGGAGGATTATCGTCTTTTTTAGGTGTGTAGTGTTCAATCACATGTTTTACCTCACTTGCGCAATTTTTGATAAAGTGAGTCAAGTCTTAATCTTGCTCTTCAGTCGATGTTAAAACATGAAAAAACATTTGACAAACTATCATTACGGGGGGACTCTTGGACGATGTCCTCCGACGTATCATCACTAACCTGCATATTAACCTGGTTTTAAACTCGACACCATCATCACGCACTAAGATATCAAAATGTTTGAAAATTGAAGTACCTAGAATTTCTTCTTACCTAATGACGTTTGTTTGCACTACATGGAACGTTAGCTTAACAACACTTTTGTCTACTTGTACCTCTATCTCAAAACTACCCATCGTTGATAATTTTGCTGCACCGATCCCAAATAGTTGCCGTTGCTCCGGAGTTAGCTTTAGGGATTTACCCAACTTGTTGAATGTGTCACATCGCATAAGACATAAGCTACATCCAGTGTCGATTAGAGCTTGTATTCTGATATAGCAAATTGTGACCTTCTTTAGTTTTAACTTTGGACTTGAAAGTTCACCAATTGAATTTACATGAACCGCCTCCCGCTTTGTTCTGCTGTTGGCACTTACAAGATTTGAATTGTTTATGTGAATAATCTTTGGCTAAGTGCGAGTATTCACCACATTTGAAACCTCTTTTCTCGTTTTTTGATGACGCCGAGGAACTACTAGTTTCTGGTTTAGTTTTATTGTGCACCTCCATATTTTTAGGGTTGTCGGCTTTTGCGTCGTGTCTTATCTTCTCGTAAATTACTAATTGCTCTTTAAGTTCACTTACCGTTTTTGCTTGATAGAGTACAGACTTACTAAATTTAGATCCAAGGATCCCATCTATAAAATATTCGAGCAAACTTTCTTCATCTAAACAAATCGATTTTCCTATCTCCATTAAAACATATAAGTATTCACGGTACGAATCGCTATGCTTCTTATGTCTTTTCCCCAATGTATTATGCACGTTTGCTGGCGATGACTTACTACCAAACTCGTTAGCGAGGGCCAATTTTAAAGAATTCCAATCACGCAACCCGATTTGACTACTTACAAAAAGCTTGGCTGCACCTTTAGCGTATATGAATTTTTATATTTCATTCCAATTAACTATTTCTGCATTTTCTTCTATCTGCTCAATAAATTTCTTTACGTCGGACGTAGCAGCTCCATCAAATGTTGAACGACTTTCTAAAGCCGTTACTATCGCCGTTGAGCCCCCAAACGTAAGATTTTTTTCTTTTACAAGTAACGATATTTATTTTCGATATTATAAAAAGTTTCACAAAGAAAGTAATTTTATGCAAATATATAATTATATGTACGATCAAGTGTCGGCAATGGCCAATTTACCGACTGACTCTTAGACTACACCATACTTCGTTTCAGTCCTCTGTTCGTTCTTATGCTCCTGTGTTCGTCAGTTGACTGTGTTGTATTTCGTTACGTTAAATTGTTAAAAGGTGTGCCCGCTTCTTGTTGTCTTACGTCCGTCTGTCACTCCTACATGTATTTTTTTTTTTTCTTAATCAAGTATGCTAAATTCAAGGGGCAAATCATCTAAAACCATATATATATATAGGGTTGTTCAATAGGTGCGCTTCAACTTTTTTCCGATAGGGAGGGCGAACGACGCAATATTTTTTATTTTTCGCTTGTCATTTGTAAACTTCATTAGTATACATTTCATCATGGAATGCTTACACACTTGAGCAACGATTGCAAATCGTGCAAATTTTTTATGAAAATAATCGTTCTGTTGCTGCTACTTTAAGAGCATTACGGCCATTTTACGGTCCATTTAACAAGCCGTCCCGTTTTGGGGTTATGTGAAGTCATTGGTCTACAGTAACAAGCCGCGAAATTGCTGAAATTTCGGCCGATTTATGCAAAAGAGGGGTCGAAAATTGGGTTCAACGATTGGACTTCGTAAAACGTGCACGCGGTGGTCATGCAAAAGAAATCGAATTTCATACTTAAATGTATATGTTCAAACTCGATAATAAAAAAAAAATAGTTAAAAAAGTCAAACCGTTTGTGTTTTATTCAAAAAAGTTCAAAAGTTGAAGCGCTCTTACTGAAAAACCCTATATATGTACATACATATATTATGTCTGCCTGATAGACAAACTTGATAGAGAAACGTTTCATTACCAAGCACACAGGAAGATGGCATATACAAACATAAATATGTGAATTTATATACATACTAGCGAAAACCCGCCCGTTCCGCTGGTCGTCTTTAAAAAAATCTAGATTAATTAATTAAATAAAGCCGAAAAATACTGTGTTTTTTATAAAAATTCTCGCGCATGAATAGTAATGAAAGAAGTTTTAAATAGTAGTAGCAATTAAAAAACGTTTGATGTGATTTACTTTATTACTTTTTTTATTGTAATGCTCTTTGGTATACAATATTCTTCGTTTTTCCATGCGTCGTTGAATAAATGAACAATACCGATGGCTTACCAACTCTTGAGCATGAAACATAAAGTTGGCCATGAGAAAAATATGGGTATTCTAAATCAATACCACAAATTGATAAAGTTTGGCCTTGTGACTTATTAATAGTAATCGCGAATGCAAGGTGAACAGGAAATTGAAGACGTTTGAATTCAAACGGCATATCCGATGGTATCATTGGTATTCGCGGTATTAAAACGTCTTCACCAGAGTATTTTCCGTTCAAAATTGTTGCTTCAATGACGTTATTCATCAATCTCTTAACTGTTAATCGAGTGCCATTACATAGTCGTGGTTGATTTATATTTCTCAACATACTAATCGGTGCTCCTATTTTCAAGTTTAGCATGTGTGGCGGTAATCCAGGTAAATCAAGGGAATTCAAAAATTCAGTGGGATAATTTACAATATCATCTTGATTTGTAACAGTGTGAACGGATCGATATGTTTGTTCTGGACTTGGTATGTTAGCCAAAATAGCCGCATTCATTTCATTCACATCTTTATTTTTGCCAGCCATGATGGCTCGTTCACTAAGCCAATCATGATTTTAGTAATTTTGAGGCAAATTTGGGAAAATACTTCGAATTAACTGTTCTTTAGTTTGACTTATTTGACAAAAGTTTGGTTGTAAAGTTATTAAGCCTGTTAAATTATCGACAGGAACTTTGCCATTTCCAATATCCAATAATTACTGTGAAAATTCAGCAGCTGATGGATCATTTTGCATTAGAACACGTACATTTGTAGGTAGTTTGAGTGTTTGAACATGTCTCCACAAATATGATGATTTCAAACATGCAGCCAATTCATCTGCTACAGTTGCTCGAGGAATAACAGGCAATGTTTGTCTAAAATCACCTGCCAGCAGCACTAAGGCACGACCAAACATTTCATTTTTACTATGTAAATCTCGTAATGTCCTATCAAGCGCTTCCAGTGACTTTTTATGTGCCATCGTGCACTCATCCCATACAATTACGTGTGCGAAAAAGCAGAGAAGGAGAAGAGAACTGTTCTATTCCCCCCTGCTTAAGCCAGCTATGTGTTCAGGTGCAAATGACTTTTTTGCGTGAAGTCTGATATAAAATAAGTTCTATTTACTCTTCTTAAATTTATATAATATAAACTTTTCCAGGCGAAGTAAAAAAACTGACATATATTTGCTTCAACCGTATATTTGTGGGTACACAGGTAATACGTAAATATATAAATGATATAGGTAATATCTCATATTAGCATAACCTTTCTGCAAAAAATTAAGGAAACGAACCCCAATCACGCCAGCAATGATACAATGAATTTTTCACTATAACTGACTTCAGATTTACGTTTATATAATAAGCGTATATGTAACATTTTAAAATTTTTTTAGAATTTTTTTTTAATTTTTAATAATAAGTGGTCTTCCTCTTCCTGTAGCTATTCCTTTTCCTCTTCCATCTCCATCACTTAAAAGCTTTCATCAACAGCTTCCATCTGATACCCATATTGTACAAACACATCCAAGGGTACCGTGGTCCACCTTTTCGGCTATATCTCGAGACCCTGGTCACTCAGAGATCTAAAAAATACTCTGTATTAAAGCACTCATCAGTAGCTTCCATCTGATACCCATATTGTACAAACACATCCAAGGGTACCGTGGTCCACCTTTTCGGCTATATCTCGAGACCCTGGTCACTCAGAGATCTAAAAAATACTCTGTATTAAAGCACTCATCAGTAGCTTTGATTTGATCGAGCGAACATTCATAGGCACATCATTGTGCCAAAAATTATCAATTATGAAGCGTCAACAAAATTGTTTCATAATCTACAACTTTTAAGGTCTTTAAGCAACTTACTATGAAGTAGTACAATATTATTCGATATGTGAATTTTAATATTCAAGAGGAAAAGTATTTATAAATTTTAGAAATTAAAAATACATATTGACTGACAAAATTAGTTCAACAATTTGCGGCTTCGGTCCTTGTTGTTACGAGTATGAACAGCGCTGCCCAGCTCACAGAAGGTTCAATATTCAATATACATTTTGGCTTCATCCGAAGGCTGAATGTATGAACAGTAACCTCCAAATAAGCCGCATTCTGATTTCAGAGTAAGTTTCTAACTTTGAAGATATATGCATATGTTTTTGTGCACTTTTTAGTAGGGATTATTGTAGTATGTATGTAGACATAATAAGGCGATGCGTCGTGAGGTATTACATGTTTGCTTCAGTGCATACATACATATGTGTGTAATACTAAGGAATTAAATATGCAATTGATCTGTTGTACAAACATACCTAACATTATATATTTATTAATATACATATGTATCAATATACCAAAACTCTAGTACGCTCTACGCATTCTCGTCTAAAATTAGTTTCTACACAAAATGTACTAAATTGCACGCACCAAAATGTGAGTTCGTTTTTGTATTTGGTTTAAATTCCTTTTTTTTAATTATCAAGAGAACATAGAAATGCACAATCAATGCCTTGTAAAATGCCGGCCATTCGTCAATTTGATTTCGTAAAGAAGTCAAAAACTGTGCACAGCCAATATACTAAAGAGAGAATTCACTGTAATCAGTTCTGTTTGACCACACCGCGGCGGTTAGGCTTCATTTTTGACAATTCCCACTATTCGTAGCCCGTGAGACTTCTCTACAAATTAACATTCTGTACAAATCTCTCTCTTGCAACTGCCGTGTTGCCTAGTTTTGGATATAAAAAAGCAATAAAATGCCCATTTATAGAAAAGAAAGTACCAAATTTTTATCGAATTATGGTACTTAACGAATTTTGTATGCGTAAATTGCAAAATGTGCGTTTTCTTTTAAATAAATGTGTTATGGTTACATACAATAAACTGTACGGAAAAAACAGAGTTTTAAAAATCCATCCTTGTATTTAAAACGTATGTTAAGAGAATCTCTTTAAAAAAGGGCCGAAGAACATTTTTTTGCTGTATTTAAGGTTATGTAACAAGATAAGATACTCCTTTTTCAAAAAGGTCGTTCTGGTTTTTGCAGTATTATCTAAAATTTGTGTGTTTATTTTTACTATGAATACACCTTTGTAGCTTCAATTCGTATTCAGTAAATTTATAAAAAGGGCTTAAATTTATAACAAGTGTTAAGAAGGGTTGAGGGAAGCAGACCTTGGTTAGCCTCAAAAGGAGCAAAAAATTAGGTAAGCACTTTTTTAAACATCAAATTCTATAAGAGTCAATAAAATTTCAAAAGCACTTAAATCTTCTCAGAGTGGCTTTTTTAATCTTTTTTTAAATTGCACAATTTTTTTACCTTACAATTTTGGTAGCTTCAAACTAAAAAAAAAAAAGAATGAAACACCAAACTCAAAAAATTTCGCATTTTGTGTATAAAACAGCATTAAATTTATTGCCAAGAGCAAAGAGTTGGAAACACTATACAACTATACTAGAGTGACGTCACGCAATCTTGTTTCTATAATTATTGAGGTTGTATACTATACAATGTATAGCTGATAACTTAATGTTTGTTTCTCTTGCCGAGAGCGCTACACTAGAGCTGCAGTTGGCACATGTGAGTTTGCTTTTATGCTTCTCTTCGGGAGGAAAGTGTGCGCAGGCATTTATGCGTTCAAATTCTTCACTTGTTGTTATTTATTTATTTTAATATATTTTTATTTTTATTTGCAAGGCAATAGATGAGCTAAAATAGCGCAAGTTGTGTTGTGTTGTAGTATTAAAGCGTACTTCGTTTCAATCCTCTGTTCGTTCTTATGCTCCTGTGTTCGTCAGTTGACAGTGTTGCATTTCGTTACGTTAAATTGTTAAAAGGTGTGACCGCTTCTCGTTGACTTACGTCCGTCTGTCACTCCTACATTCGGCCTTCCTGACTCAGGAATCGACCCGAATTCTGGGTGCCATGGTTTGATGTATTTTCAGCCGTTGAAGTCAAATTGGGTCCCTCTACTTCGTCGAGTTTCTGCACTGGTCCCAAATATTATATTTCCTTTTAAATTTTAAGTTTGTACCGAATTGGGTGCGTTTTATGGCCACTAAGTCGTTGACGTTATAATTCACGTCTTTTTGTCGTTTACGGTTATAGCTTCGACGGTTTTCTTCTTGAATGACAGAAATGTTTTGCCTAGCTAGTCGTAGAGTTTCGTTGCAGTCAAACTTGACCGATTCAATGGCTTCACTTTCAATTATTTCGTGTAATCGTGGTGATTCTGCAAGAGTCATGTCACAACCTGTCAAGAGCATAAACGGCGCTATTTTAGTGCTTCTCGGTTCCGAATGGTTGATATATTGTTGAACTTCACCGATGGGCCTATACCACTGGTCGGGACTGTCTTGTGACAGCTTTGCTAGCATGGGTATCACGATTCTGTGTATTCGCTCTAACTGGTACTCCCGTTGTAATGAGTAAATGCTGAACTTCACAAATTTTGAAAATTTTTGAAAAAGCATCTGCGACTACGAGGATATAATTATATAGCTTGCGTATCATCGTGAGTGGGCCAACATCTTATCTTCCTTATCAACAGGTACTAGTAAGCCATCGTTTTTACCGGTTATCGGATTCACTAAAATACAAGCGATGCAACTAATCACCGTTTCTGCAACCGTAGCTTCCAGACGAGGTACGTAGAAGTCCTTCTCAACTAAGTCTTTAGTCTTTTTCAGAGAGAAGTGTTCCTGCCGATGTGCAATCTCAATTATTTCTCTCTCCATTTGTGACGGTACCACGATGAGCTGTCGAGTTGGGTCTTTGTAGGGAATGTCATAATGAATGTAAAAATCGTCGTGGCTGCTTGCCTCTACAATTTTCCTGACGGCCTTCGTCCACATGCCTTTCATCTGCGCTTCTCTAAGCCGATGCTTCAACGAATCTTCCATCATCATACACGAAATTCTACTAAGGGTGTCCCCGTGTCTCATCTGCGTTCCTCGTAGATGTTCAATTGTATAGTTATATTCCGGAAGAAACATCGCCCATCGTGCTACTCGCAAAGGTACATCTCGCTTCTGTAATGTGATCGTGAAAGCGTTACAGTCAGTAACAATTTTAAACTGCAGCAGCATATGCACGCCACTTTTTAAGCGCTTCTACTATGGCGAGTACCTCCAGCTCGTAAGAATGGTATTTCTGTCCCGTCGATGTGGTTTTCCGTCGATATCGCGTGAATATAGCGGCAAAATACAGCGGCTGAATTGCATTTGCCGAAAGATATGTATTAAAATTCGAATTGGCCGCTATGAGTCACGAATGCGGTGTATTTACGAGAACTTTCATCTACGGACACATGGAGAAACCCATTGGCCAAGTCCAAGGTGGTAAAACCATTTGCTTCTCTAAGCTTTTCAAGAGCGTCGTCGATTAAAGTCATAGGGAAATTATCGCGAATGATTTTCTGGTTTAACCTACGGTAGTCGCAGCAAAGTCTTTTCGTACCATTTTTCTTAAATACGAGTACTACAAGCGATGCATAGGCCGAACAACTAGGACGTATTATGACGTATTATAATTTGCTGCTCTTCATAAGACACCCTACGTGGCGGTTGGTAAACCGAAACTTCGTCAGCAAGAATAATTTTCATATTTACGGGAGGATTATCGTCTTTTTTAGGTGTATAGTGTTCAATCACATGTTTTACCTCACTTGCGCAATTTTTGATAAGGTGAGTCAAGTCTTAATCTTGCTCTTCAGTCGATGTTAAAACATGAAAAAACATTTGACAAACTATCATTACGGGGGGACTCTTGGACGATGTCCTCCGACGTATCATCACTAACCTGCATATTAACCTGGTTTTAAACTCGACACCATCATCACGCACTAAGATATCAAAATGTTTGAAAATTGAAGTACCTAGAATTTCTTCTTACCTAATGACGTTTGTTTGCACTACATGGAACGTTAGCTTAACAACACTTTTGTCTACTTGTACCTCTATCTCAAAACTACCCATCGTTGATAATTTTGCTGCACCGATCCCAAATAGTTGCCGTTGCTCCGGAGTTAGCTTTAGGGATTTACCCAACTTGTTGAATGTGTCACATCGCATAAGACATAAGCTACATCCAGTGTCGATTAGAGCTTGTATTCTGATATAGCAAATTGTGACCTTCTTTAGTTTTAACTTTGGACTTGAAAGTTCACCAATTGAATTTACATGAACCGCCTCCCGCTTTGTTCTGCTGTTGGCACTTACAAGATTTGAATTGTTTATGTGAATAATCTTTGGCTAAGTGCGAGTATTCACCACATTTGAAACCTCTTTTCTCGTTTTTTGATGACGCCGAGGAACTACTAGTTTCTGGTTTAGTTTTATTGTGCACCTCCATATTTTTAGGGTTGTCGGCTTTTGCGTCGTGTCTTATCTTCTCGTAAATTACTAATTGCTCTTTAAGTTCACTTACCGTTTTTGCTTGATAGAGTACAGACTTACTAAATTTAGACCCAAGGATCCCATCTATAAAATATTCGAGCAAACTTTCTTCATCTAAACAAATCGATTTTCCTATCTCCATTAAAACATATAAGTATTCACGGTACGAATCGCTATGCTTCTTATGTCTTTTCCCCAATGTATTATGCACGTTTGCTGGCGATGACTTACTACCAAACTCGTTAGCGAGGGCCAATTTTAAAGAATTCCAATCACGCAACCCGATTTGACTACTTACAAAAAGCTTGGCTGCACCTTTAGCGTATATGAATTTTTATATTTCATTCCAATTAACTATTTCTGCATTTTCTTCTATCTGCTCAATAAATTTCTTTACGTCGGACGTAGCAGCTCCATCAAATGTTGAACGACTTTCTAAAGCCGTTACTATCGCCGTTGAGCCCCCAAACGTAAGATTTTTTTCTTTTACAAGCAACGATATTTATTTTCGATATTATAAAAAGTTTCACAAAGAAAGTAATTTTATGCAAATATATAATTATATGTACGATCAAGTGTCGGCAATGGCCAATTTACCGACTGACTCTTAGACTACACCATACTTCGTTTCAGTCCTCTGTTCGTTCTTATGCTCCTGTGTTCGTCAGTTGACTGTGTTGTATTTCGTTACGTTAAATTGTTAAAAGGTGTGCCCGCTTCTTGTTGTCTTACGTCCGTCTGTCACTCCTACATGTATTTTTTTTTTTTTCTTAAACAAGTATGCTAAATTCAAGGGGCAAATCATCTAAAACCATATATATATATAGGGTTGTTCAATAGGTGCGCTTCAACTTTTTTCCGATAGGGAGGGCGAACGACGCAATATTTTTTATTTTTCGCTTGTCATTTGTAAACTTCATTAGTATACATTTCATCATGGAATGCTTACACACTTGAGCAACGATTGCAAATCGTGCAAATTTTTTATGAAAATAATCGTTCTGTTGCTGCTACTTTAAGAGCATTACGGCCATTTTACGGTCCATTTAACAAGCCGTCCCGTTTTGGGGTTATGTGAAGTCATTGGTCTTCAGTAACAAGCCGCGAAAGTGCTGAAATTTCGGCCGATTTATGCAAAAGAGTGGTCGAAAATTGGGTTCAACGATTGGACTTCGTAAAACGTGCACGCGGTGGTCATGCAAAAGAAATCGAATTTCATACTTAAATGTATATGTTCAAACTCGATAATAAAAAAAAAATAGTTAAAAAAGTCAAACCGTTTGTGTTTTATTCAAAAAAGTTCAAAAGTTGAAGCGCTCTTACTGAAAACCCCTATATATGTACATACATATATTATGTCTGCCTGATAGACAAACTTGATAGAGAAACGTTTCATTACCAAGCACACAGGAAGATGGCATATACAAACATAAATATGTGAATTTATATACATACTAGCGAAAACCCGCCCGTTCGGCTGGTCGTCTTTAAAAAAATCTAGATTAATTAATTAAATAAAGCCGAAAAATACTGTGTGTTTTTTATAAAAATTCTCGCGCATGAATAGTAATGAAAGAAGTTTTAAATAGTAGTAGCAATTAAAAAACCTTTGATGTGATTTACTTTATTACTTTTTTTATTGTAATGCTCTTTGGTATACAATATTCTTCGTTTTTCCATGCGTCGTTGAATAAATGAACAATACCGATGGCTTACCAACTCTTGAGCATGAAACATAAAGTTGGCCATGAGAAAAATATGGGTATTCTAAATCAATACCACAAATTGATAAAGTTTGGCCTTGTGACTTATTAATAGTAATCGCGAATGCAAGGTGAACAGGAAATTGAAGACGTTTGAATTCAAACGGCATATCCGATGGTATCATTGGTATTCGCGGTATTAAAACGTCTTCACCAGAGTATTTTCCGTTCAAAATTGTTGCTTCAATGACGTTATTCATCAATCTCTTAACTGTTAATCGAGTGCCATTACATAGTCGTGGTTGATTTATATTTCTCAACATACTAATCGGTGCTCCTATTTTCAAGTTTAGCATGTGTGGCGGTAATCCAGGTAAATCAAGGGAATTCAAAAATTCAGTGGGATAATTTACAATATCATCTTGATTTGTAACAGTGTGAACGGATCGATATGTTTGTTCTGGACTTGGTATGTTAGCCAAAATAGCCGCATTCATTTCATTCACATCTTTATTTTTGCCAGCCATGATGGCTCGTTCACTAAGCCAATCATGATTTTAGTAATTTTGAGGCAAATTTGGGAAAATACTTCGAATTAACTGTTCTTTAGTTTGACTTATTTGACAAAAGTTTGGTTGTAAAGTTATTAAGCCTGTTAAATTATCGACAGGAACTTTGCCATTTCCAATATCCAATAATTACTGTGAAAATTCAGCAGCTGATGGATCATTTTGCATTAGAACACGTACATTTGTAGGTAGTTTGAGTGTTTGAACATGTCTCCACAAATATGATGATTTCAAACATGCAGCCAATTCATCTGCTACAGTTGCTCGAGGAATAACAGGCAATGTTTGTCTAAAATCACCTGCCAGCAGCACTAAGGCACGACCAAACATTTCATTTTTACTATGTAAATCTCGTAATGTCCTATCAAGCGCTTCCAGTGACTTTTTATGTGCCATCGTGCACTCATCCCATACAATTACGTGTGCGAAAAAGCAGAGAAGGAGAAGAGAACTGTTCTATTCCCCCCTGCTTAAGCCAGCTATGTGTTCAGGTGCAAATGACTTTTTTGCGTGAAGTCTGATATAAAATAAGTTCTATTTACTCTTCTTAAATTTATATAATATAAACTTTTCCAGGCGAAGTAAAAAAACTGACATATATTTGCTTCAACCGTATATTTGTGGGTACACAGGTAATACGTAAATATATAAATGATATAGGTAATATCTCATATTAGCATAACCTTTCTGCAAAAAATTAAGGAAACGAACCCCAATCACGCCAGCAATGATACAATGAATTTTTCACTATAACTGACTTCAGATTTACGTTTATATAATAAGCGTATATGTAACATTTTAAAATTTTTTTAGAATTTTTTTTTAATTTTTAATAATAAGTGGTCTTCCTCTTCCTGTAGCTATTCCTTTTCCTCTTCCATCTCCATCACTTAAAAGCTTTCATCAACAGCTTCCATCTGATACCCATATTGTACAAACACATCCAAGGGTACCGTGGTCCACCTTTTCGGCTATATCTCGAGACCCTGGTCACTCAGAGATCTAAAAAATACTCTGTATTAAAGCACTCATCAGTAGCTTCCATCTGATACCCATATTGTACAAACACATCCAAGGGTACCGTGGTCCACCTTTTCGGCTATATCTCGAGACCCTGGTCACTCAGAGATCTAAAAAATACTCTGTATTAAAGCACTCATCAGTAGCTTTGATTTGATCGAGCGAACATTCATAGGCACATCATTGTGCCAAAAATTATCAATTATGAAGCGTCAACAAAATTGTTTCATAATCTACAACTTTTAAGGTCTTTAAGCAACTTACTATGAAGTAGTACAATATTATTCGATATGTGAATTTTAATATTCAAGAGGAAAAGTATTTATAAATTTCAGAAATTAAAAATACATATTGACTGACAAAATTAGTTCAACAATTTGCGGCTTCGGTCCTTGTTGTTACGAGTATGAACAGCGCTGCCCAGCTCACAGAAGGTTCAATATTCAATATACGTTTTGGCTTCATCCGAAGGCTGAATGTATGAACAGTAACCTCCAAATAAGCCGCATTCTGATTTCAGAGTAAGTTTCTAACTTTGAAGATATATGCATATGTTTTTGTGCACTTTTTAGTAGGGATTATTGTAGTATGTATGTAGACATAATAAGGCGATGCGTCGTGAGGTATTACATGTTTGCTTCAGTGCATACATACATATGTGTGTAATACTAAGGAATTAAATATGCAATTGATCTGTTGTACAAACATACCTAACTTTATATATTTATTAATATACATATGTATCAATATACCAAAACTCTAGTACGCTCTACGCATTCTCGTCTAAAATTAGTTTCTACACAAAATGTACTAAATTGCACGCACCAAAATGTGAGTTCGTTTTTGTATTTGGTTTAAATTCCTTTTTTTTTAATTATCAAGAGAACATAGAAATGCACAATCAATGCCTTGTAAAATGCCGGCCATTCGTCAATTTGATTTCGTAAAGAAGTCAAAAACTGTGCACAGCCAATATACTAAAGAGAGAATTCACTGTAATCAGTTCTGTTTGACCACACCGCGGCGGTTAGGCTTCATTTTTGACAATTCCCACTATTCGTAGCCCGTGAGACTTCTCTACAAATTAACATTCTGTGCAAATCTCTCTCTTGCAACTGCCGTGTTGCCTAGTTTTGGATATAAAAAAGCAATAAAATGCCCATTTATAGAAAAGAAAGTACCAAATTTTTATCGAATTATGGTACTTAACGAATTTTGTATGCGTAAATTGCAAAATGTGCGTTTTCTTTTAAATAAATGTGTTATGGTTACATACAATAAACTGTACGGAAAAAACAGAGTTTTAAAAATCCATCCTTGTATTTAAAACGTATGTTAAGAGAATCTCTTTAAAAAAGGGCCGAAGAACATTTTTTTGCTGTATTTAAGGTTATGTAACAAGATAAGATACTCCTTTTTCAAAAAGGTCGTTCTGGTTTTTGCAGTATTATCTAAAATTTGTGTGTTTATTTTTACTATGAATACACCTTTGTAGCTTCAATTCGTATTCAGTAAATTTATAAAAAGGGCTTAAATTTATAACAAGTGTTAAGAAGGGTTGAGGGAAGCAGACCTTGGTTAGCCTCAAAAGGAGCAAAAAATTAGGTAAGCACTTTTTTAAACATCAAATTCTATAAGAGTCAATAAAATTTCAAAAGCACTTAAATCTTCTCAGAGTGGCTTTTTTAATCTTTTTTTAAATTGCACAATTTTTTTACCTTACAATTTTGGTAGCTTCAAACTAAAAAAAAAAAAGAATGAAACACCAAACTCAAAAAATTTCGCATTTTGTGTATAAAACAGCATTAAATTTATTGCCAAGAGCAAAGAGTTGGAAACACTATACAACTATACTAGAGTGACGTCACGCAATCTTGTTTCTATAATTATTGAGGTTGTATACTATACAATGTATAGCTGATAACTTAATGTTTGTTTCTCTTGCCGAGAGCGCTACACTAGAGCTGCAGTTGGCACTTGTGAGTTTGCTTTTATGCTTCTCTTCGGGAGGAAAGTGTGCGCAGGCATTTATGCGTTCAAATTCTTCACTTGTTGTTATTTATTTATTTTAATATATTTTTATTTTTATTTGCAAGGCAATAGATGAGCTAAAATAGCGCAAGTTGTGTTGTGTTGTAGTATTAAAGCGTACTTCGTTTCAATCCTCTGTTCGTTCTTATGCTCCTGTGTTCGTCAGTTGACAGTGTTGCATTTCGTTACGTTAAATTGTTAAAAGGTGTGACCGCTTCTCGTTGACTTACGTCCGTCTGTCACTCCTACATTCGGCCTTCCTGACTCAGGAATCGACCCGAATTCTGGGTGCCATGGTTTGATGTATTTTCAGCCGTTGAGGTCAAATTGGGTCCCTCTACTTCGTCGAGTTTCTGCACTGGTCCCAAATATTATATTTCCTTTTAAATTTTAAGTTTGTACCGAATTGGGTGCGTTTTATGGCCACTAAGTCGTTGACGTTATAATTCACGTCTTTTTGTCGTTTACGGTTATAGCTTCGACGGTTTTCTTCTTGAATGACAGAAATGTTTTGCCTAGCTAGTCGTAGAGTTTCGTTGCAGTCAAACTTGACCGATTCAATGGCTTCACTTTCAATTATTTCGTGTAATCGTGGTGATTCTGCAAGAGTCATGTCACAACCTGTCAAGAGCATAAACGGCGCTATTTTAGTGCTTCTCGGTTCCGAATGGTTGATATATTGTTGAACTTCACCGATGGGCCTATACCACTGGTCGGGACTGTCTTGTGACAGCTTTGCTAGCATGGGTATCACGATTCTGTGTATTCGCTCTAACTGGTACTCCCGTTGTAATGAGTAAATGCTGAACTTCACAAATTTTGAAAATTTTTGAAAAAGCATCTGCGACTACGAGGATTTAATTATATAGCTTGCGTATCATCGTGAGTGGGCCAACATCTTATCTTCCTTATCAACAGGTACTAGTAAGCCATCGTTTTTACCGGTTATCGGATTCACTAAAATACAAGCGATGCAACTAATCACCGTTTCTGCAACCGTAGCTTCCAGACGAGGTACGTAGAAGTCCTTCTCAACTAAGTCTTTAGTCTTTTTCAGAGAGAAGTGTTCCTGCCGATGTGCAATCTCAATTATTTCTCTCTCCATTTGTGACGGTACCACGATGAGCTGTCGAGTTGGGTCTTTGTAGGGAATGTCATAATGAATGTAAAAATCGTCGTGGCTGCTTGCCTCTACAATTTTCCTGACGGCCTTCGTCCACATGCCTTTCATCTGCGCTTCTCTAAGCCGATGCTTCAACGAATCTTCCATCATCATACACGAAATTCTACTAAGGGTGTCCCCGTGTCTCATCTGCGTTCCTCGTAGATGTTCAATTGTATAGTTATATTCCGGAAGAAACATCGCCCATCGTGCTACTCGCAAAGGTACATCTCGCTTCTGTAATGTGATCGTGAAAGCGTTACAGTCAGTAACAATTTTAAACTGCAGCAGCATATGCACGCCACTTTTTAAGCGCTTCTACTATGGCGAGTACCTCCAGCTCGTAAGAATGGTATTTCTGTCCCGTCGATGTGGTTTTCCGTCGATATCGCGTGAATATAGCGGCAAAATACAGCGGCTGAATTGCATTTGCCGAAAGATACGTATTAAAATTCGAATTGGCCGCTATGAGTCACGAATGCGGTGTATTTACGAGAACTTTCATCTACGGACACATGGAGAAACCCATTGGCCAAGTCCAAGGTGGTAAAACCATTTGCTTCTCTAAGCTTTTCAAGAGCGTCGTCGATTAAAGTCATAGGGAAATTATCGCGAATGATTTTCTGGTTTAACCTACGGTAGTCGCAGCAAAGTCTTTTCGTACCATTTTTCTTAAATACGAGTACTACAAGCGATGCATAGGCCGAACAACTAGGACGTATTATGACGTATTATAATTTGCTGCTCTTCATAAGACACCCTACGTGGCGGTTGGTAAACCGAAACTTCGTCAGCAAGAATAATTTTCATATTTACGGGAGGATTATCGTCTTTTTTAGGTGTATAGTGTTCAATCACATGTTTTACCTCACTTGCGCAATTTTTGATAAGGTGAGTCAAGTCTTAATCTTGCTCTTCAGTCGATGTTAAAACATGAAAAAACATTTGACAAACTATCATTACGGGGGGACTCTTGGACGATGTCCTCCGACGTATCATCACTAACCTGCATATTAACCTGGTTTTAAACTCGACACCATCATCACGCACTAAGATATCAAAATGTTTGAAAATTGAAGTACCTAGAATTTCTTCTTACCTAATGACGTTTGTTTGCACTACATGGAACGTTAGCTTAACAACACTTTTGTCTACTTGTACCTCTATCTCAAAACTACCCATCGTTGATAATTTTGCTGCACCGATCCCAAATAGTTGCCGTTGCTCCGGAGTTAGCTTTAGGGATTTACCCAACTTGTTGAATGTGTCACATCGCATAAGACATAAGCTACATCCAGTGTCGATTAGAGCTTGTATTCTGATATAGCAAATTGTGACCTTCTTTAGTTTTAACTTTGGACTTGAAAGTTCACCAATTGAATTTACATGAACCGCCTCCCGCTTTGTTCTGCTGTTGGCACTTACAAGATTTGAATTGTTTATGTGAATAATCTTTGGCTAAGTGCGAGTATTCACCACATTTGAAACCTCTTTTCTCGTTTTTTGATGACGCCGAGGAACTACTAGTTTCTGGTTTAGTTTTATTGTGCACCTCCATATTTTTAGGGTTGTCGGCTTTTGCGTCGTGTCTTATCTTCTCGTAAATTACTAATTGCTCTTTAAGTTCACTTACCGTTTTTGCTTGATAGAGTACAGACTTACTAAATTTAGATCCAAGGATCCCATCTATAAAATATTCGAGCAAACTTTCTTCATCTAAACAAATCGATTTTCCTATCTCCATTAAAACATATAAGTATTCACGGTACGAATCGCTATGCTTCTTATGTCTTTTCCCCAATGTATTATGCACGTTTGCTGGCGATGACTTACTACCAAACTCGTTAGCGAGGGCCAATTTTAAAGAATTCCAATCACGCAACCCGATTTGACTACTTACAAAAAGCTTGGCTGCACCTTTAGCGTATATGAATTTTTATATTTCATTCCAATTAACTATTTCTGCATTTTCTTCTATCTGCTCAATAAATTTCTTTACGTCGGACGTAGCAGCTCCATCAAATGTTGAACGACTTTCTAAAGCCGTTACTATCGCCGTTGAGCCCCCAAACGTAAGATTTTTTTCTTTTACAAGCAACGATATTTATTTTCGATATTATAAAAAGTTTCACAAAGAAAGTAATTTTATGCAAATATATAATTATATGTACGATCAAGTGTCGGCAATGGCCAATTTACCGACTGACTCTTAGACTACACCATACTTCGTTTCAGTCCTCTGTTCGTTCTTATGCTCCTGTGTTCGTCAGTTGACTGTGTTGTATTTCGTTACGTTAAATTGTTAAAAGGTGTGCCCGCTTCTTGTTGTCTTACGTCCGTCTGTCACTCCTACATGTATTTTTTTTTTTTTCTTAAACAAGTATGCTAAATTCAAGGGGCAAATCATCTAAAACCATATATATATATAGGGTTGTTCAATAGGTGCGCTTCAACTTTTTTCCGATAGGGAGGGCGAACGACGCAATATTTTTTATTTTTCGCTTGTCATTTGTAAACTTCATTAGTATACATTTCATCATGGAATGCTTACACACTTGAGCAACGATTGCAAATCGTGCAAATTTTTTATGAAAATAATCGTTCTGTTGCTGCTACTTTAAGAGCATTACGGCCATTTTACGGTCCATTTAACAAGCCGTCCCGTTTTGGGGTTATGTGAAGTCATTGGTCTTCAGTAACAAGCCGCGAAAGTGCTGAAATTTCGGCCGATTTATGCAAAAGAGTGGTCGAAAATTGGGTTCAACGATTGGACTTCGTAAAACGTGCACGCGGTGGTCATGCAAAAGAAATCGAATTTCATACTTAAATGTATATGTTCAAACTCGATAATAAAAAAAAAATAGTTAAAAAAGTCAAACCGTTTGTGTTTTATTCAAAAAAGTTCAAAAGTTGAAGCGCTCTTACTGAAAACCCCTATATATGTACATACATATATTATGTCTGCCTGATAGACAAACTTGATAGAGAAACGTTTCATTACCAAGCACACAGGAAGATGGCATATACAAACATAAATATGTGAATTTATATACATACTAGCGAAAACCCGCCCGTTCGGCTGGTCGTCTTTAAAAAAATCTAGATTAATTAATTAAATAAAGCCGAAAAATACTGTGTGTTTTTTATAAAAATTCTCGCGCATGAATAGTAATGAAAGAAGTTTTAAATAGTAGTAGCAATTAAAAAACCTTTGATGTGATTTACTTTATTACTTTTTTTATTGTAATGCTCTTTGGTATACAATATTCTTCGTTTTTCCATGCGTCGTTGAATAAATGAACAATACCGATGGCTTACCAACTCTTGAGCATGAAACATAAAGTTGGCCATGAGAAAAATATGGGTATTCTAAATCAATACCACAAATTGATAAAGTTTGGCCTTGTGACTTATTAATAGTAATCGCGAATGCAAGGTGAACAGGAAATTGAAGACGTTTGAATTCAAACGGCATATCCGATGGTATCATTGGTATTCGCGGTATTAAAACGTCTTCACCAGAGTATTTTCCGTTCAAAATTGTTGCTTCAATGACGTTATTCATCAATCTCTTAACTGTTAATCGAGTGCCATTACATAGTCGTGGTTGATTTATATTTCTCAACATACTAATCGGTGCTCCTATTTTCAAGTTTAGCATGTGTGGCGGTAATCCAGGTAAATCAAGGGAATTCAAAAATTCAGTGGGATAATTTACAATATCATCTTGATTTGTAACAGTGTGAACGGATCGATATGTTTGTTCTGGACTTGGTATGTTAGCCAAAATAGCCGCATTCATTTCATTCACATCTTTATTTTTGCCAGCCATGATGGCTCGTTCACTAAGCCAATCATGATTTTAGTAATTTTGAGGCAAATTTGGGAAAATACTTCGAATTAACTGTTCTTTAGTTTGACTTATTTGACAAAAGTTTGGTTGTAAAGTTATTAAGCCTGTTAAATTATCGACAGGAACTTTGCCATTTCCAATATCCAATAATTACTGTGAAAATTCAGCAGCTGATGGATCATTTTGCATTAGAACACGTACATTTGTAGGTAGTTTGAGTGTTTGAACATGTCTCCACAAATATGATGATTTCAAACATGCAGCCAATTCATCTGCTACAGTTGCTCGAGGAATAACAGGCAATGTTTGTCTAAAATCACCTGCCAGCAGCACTAAGGCACGACCAAACATTTCATTTTTACTATGTAAATCTCGTAATGTCCTATCAAGCGCTTCCAGTGACTTTTTATGTGCCATCGTGCACTCATCCCATACAATTACGTGTGCGAAAAAGCAGAGAAGGAGAAGAGAACTGTTCTATTCCCCCCTGCTTAAGCCAGCTATGTGTTCAGGTGCAAATGACTTTTTTGCGTGAAGTCTGATATAAAATAAGTTCTATTTACTCTTCTTAAATTTATATAATATAAACTTTTCCAGGCGAAGTAAAAAAACTGACATATATTTGCTTCAACCGTATATTTGTGGGTACACAGGTAATACGTAAATATATAAATGATATAGGTAATATCTCATATTAGCATAACCTTTCTGCAAAAAATTAAGGAAACGAACCCCAATCACGCCAGCAATGATACAATGAATTTTTCACTATAACTGACTTCAGATTTACGTTTATATAATAAGCGTATATGTAACATTTTAAAATTTTTTTAGAATTTTTTTTTAATTTTTAATAATAAGTGGTCTTCCTCTTCCTGTAGCTATTCCTTTTCCTCTTCCATCTCCATCACTTAAAAGCTTTCATCAACAGCTTCCATCTGATACCCATATTGTACAAACACATCCAAGGGTACCGTGGTCCACCTTTTCGGCTATATCTCGAGACCCTGGTCACTCAGAGATCTAAAAAATACTCTGTATTAAAGCACTCATCAGTAGCTTCCATCTGATACCCATATTGTACAAACACATCCAAGGGTACCGTGGTCCACCTTTTCGGCTATATCTCGAGACCCTGGTCACTCAGAGATCTAAAAAATACTCTGTATTAAAGCACTCATCAGTAGCTTTGATTTGATCGAGCGAACATTCATAGGCACATCATTGTGCCAAAAATTATCAATTATGAAGCGTCAACAAAATTGTTTCATAATCTACAACTTTTAAGGTCTTTAAGCAACTTACTATGAAGTAGTACAATATTATTCGATATGTGAATTTTAATATTCAAGAGGAAAAGTATTTATAAATTTCAGAAATTAAAAATACATATTGACTGACAAAATTAGTTCAACAATTTGCGGCTTCGGTCCTTGTTGTTACGAGTATGAACAGCGCTGCCCAGCTCACAGAAGGTTCAATATTCAATATACGTTTTGGCTTCATCCGAAGGCTGAATGTATGAACAGTAACCTCCAAATAAGCCGCATTCTGATTTCAGAGTAAGTTTCTAACTTTGAAGATATATGCATATGTTTTTGTGCACTTTTTAGTAGGGATTATTGTAGTATGTATGTAGACATAATAAGGCGATGCGTCGTGAGGTATTACATGTTTGCTTCAGTGCATACATACATATGTGTGTAATACTAAGGAATTAAATATGCAATTGATCTGTTGTACAAACATACCTAACTTTATATATTTATTAATATACATATGTATCAATATACCAAAACTCTAGTACGCTCTACGCATTCTCGTCTAAAATTAGTTTCTACACAAAATGTACTAAATTGCACGCACCAAAATGTGAGTTCGTTTTTGTATTTGGTTTAAATTCCTTTTTTTTTAATTATCAAGAGAACATAGAAATGCACAATCAATGCCTTGTAAAATGCCGGCCATTCGTCAATTTGATTTCGTAAAGAAGTCAAAAACTGTGCACAGCCAATATACTAAAGAGAGAATTCACTGTAATCAGTTCTGTTTGACCACACCGCGGCGGTTAGGCTTCATTTTTGACAATTCCCACTATTCGTAGCCCGTGAGACTTCTCTACAAATTAACATTCTGTGCAAATCTCTCTCTTGCAACTGCCGTGTTGCCTAGTTTTGGATATAAAAAAGCAATAAAATGCCCATTTATAGAAAAGAAAGTACCAAATTTTTATCGAATTATGGTACTTAACGAATTTTGTATGCGTAAATTGCAAAATGTGCGTTTTCTTTTAAATAAATGTGTTATGGTTACATACAATAAACTGTACGGAAAAAACAGAGTTTTAAAAATCCATCCTTGTATTTAAAACGTATGTTAAGAGAATCTCTTTAAAAAAGGGCCGAAGAACATTTTTTTGCTGTATTTAAGGTTATGTAACAAGATAAGATACTCCTTTTTCAAAAAGGTCGTTCTGGTTTTTGCAGTATTATCTAAAATTTGTGTGTTTATTTTTACTATGAATACACCTTTGTAGCTTCAATTCGTATTCAGTAAATTTATAAAAAGGGCTTAAATTTATAACAAGTGTTAAGAAGGGTTGAGGGAAGCAGACCTTGGTTAGCCTCAAAAGGAGCAAAAAATTAGGTAAGCACTTTTTTAAACATCAAATTCTATAAGAGTCAATAAAATTTCAAAAGCACTTAAATCTTCTCAGAGTGGCTTTTTTAATCTTTTTTTAAATTGCACAATTTTTTTACCTTACAATTTTGGTAGCTTCAAACTAAAAAAAAAAAAGAATGAAACACCAAACTCAAAAAATTTCGCATTTTGTGTATAAAACAGCATTAAATTTATTGCCAAGAGCAAAGAGTTGGAAACACTATACAACTATACTAGAGTGACGTCACGCAATCTTGTTTCTATAATTATTGAGGTTGTATACTATACAATGTATAGCTGATAACTTAATGTTTGTTTCTCTTGCCGAGAGCGCTACACTAGAGCTGCAGTTGGCACTTGTGAGTTTGCTTTTATGCTTCTCTTCGGGAGGAAAGTGTGCGCAGGCATTTATGCGTTCAAATTCTTCACTTGTTGTTATTTATTTATTTTAATATATTTTTATTTTTATTTGCAAGGCAATAGATGAGCTAAAATAGCGCAAGTTGTGTTGTGTTGTAGTATTAAAGCGTACTTCGTTTCAATCCTCTGTTCGTTCTTATGCTCCTGTGTTCGTCAGTTGACAGTGTTGCATTTCGTTACGTTAAATTGTTAAAAGGTGTGACCGCTTCTCGTTGACTTACGTCCGTCTGTCACTCCTACATTCGGCCTTCCTGACTCAGGAATCGACCCGAATTCTGGGTGCCATGGTTTGATGTATTTTCAGCCGTTGAGGTCAAATTGGGTCCCTCTACTTCGTCGAGTTTCTGCACTGGTCCCAAATATTATATTTCCTTTTAAATTTTAAGTTTGTACCGAATTGGGTGCGTTTTATGGCCACTAAGTCGTTGACGTTATAATTCACGTCTTTTTGTCGTTTACGGTTATAGCTTCGACGGTTTTCTTCTTGAATGACAGAAATGTTTTGCCTAGCTAGTCGTAGAGTTTCGTTGCAGTCAAACTTGACCGATTCAATGGCTTCACTTTCAATTATTTCGTGTAATCGTGGTGATTCTGCAAGAGTCATGTCACAACCTGTCAAGAGCATAAACGGCGCTATTTTAGTGCTTCTCGGTTCCGAATGGTTGATATATTGTTGAACTTCACCGATGGGCCTATACCACTGGTCGGGACTGTCTTGTGACAGCTTTGCTAGCATGGGTATCACGATTCTGTGTATTCGCTCTAACTGGTACTCCCGTTGTAATGAGTAAATGCTGAACTTCACAAATTTTGAAAATTTTTGAAAAAGCATCTGCGACTACGAGGATTTAATTATATAGCTTGCGTATCATCGTGAGTGGGCCAACATCTTATCTTCCTTATCAACAGGTACTAGTAAGCCATCGTTTTTACCGGTTATCGGATTCACTAAAATACAAGCGATGCAACTAATCACCGTTTCTGCAACCGTAGCTTCCAGACGAGGTACGTAGAAGTCCTTCTCAACTAAGTCTTTAGTCTTTTTCAGAGAGAAGTGTTCCTGCCGATGTGCAATCTCAATTATTTCTCTCTCCATTTGTGACGGTACCACGATGAGCTGTCGAGTTGGGTCTTTGTAGGGAATGTCATAATGAATGTAAAAATCGTCGTGGCTGCTTGCCTCTACAATTTTCCTGACGGCCTTCGTCCACATGCCTTTCATCTGCGCTTCTCTAAGCCGATGCTTCAACGAATCTTCCATCATCATACACGAAATTCTACTAAGGGTGTCCCCGTGTCTCATCTGCGTTCCTCGTAGATGTTCAATTGTATAGTTATATTCCGGAAGAAACATCGCCCATCGTGCTACTCGCAAAGGTACATCTCGCTTCTGTAATGTGATCGTGAAAGCGTTACAGTCAGTAACAATTTTAAACTGCAGCAGCATATGCACGCCACTTTTTAAGCGCTTCTACTATGGCGAGTACCTCCAGCTCGTAAGAATGGTATTTCTGTCCCGTCGATGTGGTTTTCCGTCGATATCGCGTGAATATAGCGGCAAAATACAGCGGCTGAATTGCATTTGCCGAAAGATACGTATTAAAATTCGAATTGGCCGCTATGAGTCACGAATGCGGTGTATTTACGAGAACTTTCATCTACGGACACATGGAGAAACCCATTGGCCAAGTCCAAGGTGGTAAAACCATTTGCTTCTCTAAGCTTTTCAAGAGCGTCGTCGATTAAAGTCATAGGGAAATTATCGCGAATGATTTTCTGGTTTAACCTACGGTAGTCGCAGCAAAGTCTTTTCGTACCATTTTTCTTAAATACGAGTACTACAAGCGATGCATAGGCCGAACAACTAGGACGTATTATGACGTATTATAATTTGCTGCTCTTCATAAGACACCCTACGTGGCGGTTGGTAAACCGAAACTTCGTCAGCAAGAATAATTTTCATATTTACGGGAGGATTATCGTCTTTTTTAGGTGTATAGTGTTCAATCACATGTTTTACCTCACTTGCGCAATTTTTGATAAGGTGAGTCAAGTCTTAATCTTGCTCTTCAGTCGATGTTAAAACATGAAAAAACATTTGACAAACTATCATTACGGGGGGACTCTTGGACGATGTCCTCCGACGTATCATCACTAACCTGCATATTAACCTGGTTTTAAACTCGACACCATCATCACGCACTAAGATATCAAAATGTTTGAAAATTGAAGTACCTAGAATTTCTTCTTACCTAATGACGTTTGTTTGCACTACATGGAACGTTAGCTTAACAACACTTTTGTCTACTTGTACCTCTATCTCAAAACTACCCATCGTTGATAATTTTGCTGCACCGATCCCAAATAGTTGCCGTTGCTCCGGAGTTAGCTTTAGGGATTTACCCAACTTGTTGAATGTGTCACATCGCATAAGACATAAGCTACATCCAGTGTCGATTAGAGCTTGTATTCTGATATAGCAAATTGTGACCTTCTTTAGTTTTAACTTTGGACTTGAAAGTTCACCAATTGAATTTACATGAACCGCCTCCCGCTTTGTTCTGCTGTTGGCACTTACAAGATTTGAATTGTTTATGTGAATAATCTTTGGCTAAGTGCGAGTATTCACCACATTTGAAACCTCTTTTCTCGTTTTTTGATGACGCCGAGGAACTACTAGTTTCTGGTTTAGTTTTATTGTGCACCTCCATATTTTTAGGGTTGTCGGCTTTTGCGTCGTGTCTTATCTTCTCGTAAATTACTAATTGCTCTTTAAGTTCACTTACCGTTTTTGCTTGATAGAGTACAGACTTACTAAATTTAGATCCAAGGATCCCATCTATAAAATATTCGAGCAAACTTTCTTCATCTAAACAAATCGATTTTCCTATCTCCATTAAAACATATAAGTATTCACGGTACGAATCGCTATGCTTCTTATGTCTTTTCCCCAATGTATTATGCACGTTTGCTGGCGATGACTTACTACCAAACTCGTTAGCGAGGGCCAATTTTAAAGAATTCCAATCACGCAACCCGATTTGACTACTTACAAAAAGCTTGGCTGCACCTTTAGCGTATATGAATTTTTATATTTCATTCCAATTAACTATTTCTGCATTTTCTTCTATCTGCTCAATAAATTTCTTTACGTCGGACGTAGCAGCTCCATCAAATGTTGAACGACTTTCTAAAGCCGTTACTATCGCCGTTGAGCCCCCAAACGTAAGATTTTTTTCTTTTACAAGCAACGATATTTATTTTCGATATTATAAAAAGTTTCACAAAGAAAGTAATTTTATGCAAATATATAATTATATGTACGATCAAGTGTCGGCAATGGCCAATTTACCGACTGACTCTTAGACTACACCATACTTCGTTTCAGTCCTCTGTTCGTTCTTATGCTCCTGTGTTCGTCAGTTGACTGTGTTGTATTTCGTTACGTTAAATTGTTAAAAGGTGTGCCCGCTTCTTGTTGTCTTACGTCCGTCTGTCACTCCTACATGTATTTTTTTTTTTTTCTTAAACAAGTATGCTAAATTCAAGGGGCAAATCATCTAAAACCATATATATATATAGGGTTGTTCAATAGGTGCGCTTCAACTTTTTTCCGATAGGGAGGGCGAACGACGCAATATTTTTTATTTTTCGCTTGTCATTTGTAAACTTCATTAGTATACATTTCATCATGGAATGCTTACACACTTGAGCAACGATTGCAAATCGTGCAAATTTTTTATGAAAATAATCGTTCTGTTGCTGCTACTTTAAGAGCATTACGGCCATTTTACGGTCCATTTAACAAGCCGTCCCGTTTTGGGGTTATGTGAAGTCATTGGTCTTCAGTAACAAGCCGCGAAAGTGCTGAAATTTCGGCCGATTTATGCAAAAGAGTGGTCGAAAATTGGGTTCAACGATTGGACTTCGTAAAACGTGCACGCGGTGGTCATGCAAAAGAAATCGAATTTCATACTTAAATGTATATGTTCAAACTCGATAATAAAAAAAAAATAGTTAAAAAAGTCAAACCGTTTGTGTTTTATTCAAAAAAGTTCAAAAGTTGAAGCGCTCTTACTGAAAACCCCTATATATGTACATACATATATTATGTCTGCCTGATAGACAAACTTGATAGAGAAACGTTTCATTACCAAGCACACAGGAAGATGGCATATACAAACATAAATATGTGAATTTATATACATACTAGCGAAAACCCGCCCGTTCGGCTGGTCGTCTTTAAAAAAATCTAGATTAATTAATTAAATAAAGCCGAAAAATACTGTGTGTTTTTTATAAAAATTCTCGCGCATGAATAGTAATGAAAGAAGTTTTAAATAGTAGTAGCAATTAAAAAACCTTTGATGTGATTTACTTTATTACTTTTTTTATTGTAATGCTCTTTGGTATACAATATTCTTCGTTTTTCCATGCGTCGTTGAATAAATGAACAATACCGATGGCTTACCAACTCTTGAGCATGAAACATAAAGTTGGCCATGAGAAAAATATGGGTATTCTAAATCAATACCACAAATTGATAAAGTTTGGCCTTGTGACTTATTAATAGTAATCGCGAATGCAAGGTGAACAGGAAATTGAAGACGTTTGAATTCAAACGGCATATCCGATGGTATCATTGGTATTCGCGGTATTAAAACGTCTTCACCAGAGTATTTTCCGTTCAAAATTGTTGCTTCAATGACGTTATTCATCAATCTCTTAACTGTTAATCGAGTGCCATTACATAGTCGTGGTTGATTTATATTTCTCAACATACTAATCGGTGCTCCTATTTTCAAGTTTAGCATGTGTGGCGGTAATCCAGGTAAATCAAGGGAATTCAAAAATTCAGTGGGATAATTTACAATATCATCTTGATTTGTAACAGTGTGAACGGATCGATATGTTTGTTCTGGACTTGGTATGTTAGCCAAAATAGCCGCATTCATTTCATTCACATCTTTATTTTTGCCAGCCATGATGGCTCGTTCACTAAGCCAATCATGATTTTAGTAATTTTGAGGCAAATTTGGGAAAATACTTCGAATTAACTGTTCTTTAGTTTGACTTATTTGACAAAAGTTTGGTTGTAAAGTTATTAAGCCTGTTAAATTATCGACAGGAACTTTGCCATTTCCAATATCCAATAATTACTGTGAAAATTCAGCAGCTGATGGATCATTTTGCATTAGAACACGTACATTTGTAGGTAGTTTGAGTGTTTGAACATGTCTCCACAAATATGATGATTTCAAACATGCAGCCAATTCATCTGCTACAGTTGCTCGAGGAATAACAGGCAATGTTTGTCTAAAATCACCTGCCAGCAGCACTAAGGCACGACCAAACATTTCATTTTTACTATGTAAATCTCGTAATGTCCTATCAAGCGCTTCCAGTGACTTTTTATGTGCCATCGTGCACTCATCCCATACAATTACGTGTGCGAAAAAGCAGAGAAGGAGAAGAGAACTGTTCTATTCCCCCCTGCTTAAGCCAGCTATGTGTTCAGGTGCAAATGACTTTTTTGCGTGAAGTCTGATATAAAATAAGTTCTATTTACTCTTCTTAAATTTATATAATATAAACTTTTCCAGGCGAAGTAAAAAAACTGACATATATTTGCTTCAACCGTATATTTGTGGGTACACAGGTAATACGTAAATATATAAATGATATAGGTAATATCTCATATTAGCATAACCTTTCTGCAAAAAATTAAGGAAACGAACCCCAATCACGCCAGCAATGATACAATGAATTTTTCACTATAACTGACTTCAGATTTACGTTTATATAATAAGCGTATATGTAACATTTTAAAATTTTTTTAGAATTTTTTTTTAATTTTTAATAATAAGTGGTCTTCCTCTTCCTGTAGCTATTCCTTTTCCTCTTCCATCTCCATCACTTAAAAGCTTTCATCAACAGCTTCCATCTGATACCCATATTGTACAAACACATCCAAGGGTACCGTGGTCCACCTTTTCGGCTATATCTCGAGACCCTGGTCACTCAGAGATCTAAAAAATACTCTGTATTAAAGCACTCATCAGTAGCTTTGATTTGATACCCACAATGTAAAAACACATCCTAGGGTTACCCGGGTCCTCGTTTTGGCCTTCGGCGAGCCACCTGGTGGCGAGTGGAATCAATAAGCATATTATACTAACCTTCACCGTGGAAAAATATATATATATACCAAATGTCATAATAAACGGCCCAGACACACACGACCCAAATGTTTTCAATTCTAATGAATGCTATGTGCGGTACAAAAAATACGTGCGGCAAATAGCAAAAACACACTCACTTAACCGACGCACCGCACACACACGCGTTATCGGATTTCAACTAAACTTCACAGAAACCTTTGCCAAAGCAACACCAACAATGTGTGAAACTTTCATTGTTTTCCTTAAACGCGTTGCTGAGATTACCCCGGACAAAGGCACACTTTTTTTCGGCTTTATTTTTATATATATAGATGCGCATATACATATGTGTGCATATATATGCTACGTGCACTTTCCACAGCAAAAAATATTACGATTCACTAATACGTCTCAAGAAATCGAGCGAACATTCATAGGCACAGCATTGTGCCAAAAATTATGAATTATGAAGCGTCAACAAAATTGTTTCATAATCTATAACTTTTAAGGTCTTTAAGCAACTTACTATGAAGTAGTACAATATTATTCGATATGTGAATTTTAATGTTCAAGAGGAAAAGTATTTATAAATTTTAGAAATTAAAAATACATATTGACTGACAAAATTAGTTCAACAATTTGCGGCTTCGGTCCTTGTTGTTACGAGTATGAACAGCGCTGCCCAGCTCACAGAAGGTTCAATATTCAATATACGTTTTGGCTTCATCCGAAGGCTGAATGTATGAACAGTAACCTCCAAATAAGCCGCATTCTGATTTCAGAGTAAGTTTCTAACTTTGAAGATATATGCATATGTTTTTGTGCACTTTTTAGTAGGGATTATTGTAGTATGTATGTAGACATAATAAGGCGATGCGTCGTGAGGTATTACATGTTTGCTTCAGTGCATACATACATATGTGTGTAATACTAAGGAATTAAATATGCAATTGATCTGTTGTACAAACATAACTAACATTATATATTTATTAATATACATATGTATCAATATACCAAAACTCTAGTACGCTCTACGCATTCTCGTCTAAAATTAGTTTCTACACAAAATGCACTAAATTGCACGCACCAAAATGTGAGTTCGTTTTTGTATTTGGTTTAAATTCCTTTTTTTTTAATTATCAAGAGAACATAGAAATGCACAATCAATGCCTTGTAAAATGCCGGCCATTCGTCAATTTGATTTCGTAAAGAAGTCAAAAACTGTGCACAGCCAATATACTAAAGAGAGAATTCACTGCAATCAGTTCTGTTTCACCACATCGCGGCGGCTAGACTTCATTTTTGACAATTCCCACTATTCGTAGCCCGTGAGACTTCTCTACAAATTAACTTTCTGTGCAAATCTCTCTCTTGCAACTGCCGTGTTGCCTAGTTTTGGATATAAAGAAGCAATAAAATGCCCATCTATAGAAAAGAAAGTACCAAATTTTTATCGAATTATGGTACTTAACGAATTTTGTATGCGTAAATTGCAAAATTTTAAGTTTGTACCGAATTGGGTGCGTTTTATGGCCACTAAGTCGTTGACGTTATAATTCACGTCTTTTTGTCGTTTACGGTTATAGCTTCGACGGTTTTCTTCTTGAATGACAGAAATGTTTTGCCTAGCTAGTCGTAGAGTTTCGTTGCAGTCAAACTTGACCGATTCAATGGCTTCACTTTCAATTATTTCGTGTAATCGTGGTGATTCTGCAAGTGTCATGTCACAACCTGTCAAGAGCTTAAACGGCGCTATTTTAGTGCTTCTCGGTTCCGAATGGTTGATATATTGTTGAACTTCACCGATGGGCCTATACCACTGGTCGGGACTGTCTTCTGACAGCTTTGCTAGCATGGGTATCACGATTCTGTGTATTCGCTCTAACTGGTACTCCCGTTGTAATGAGTAAATGCTGAACTTCACAAATTTTGAAAATTTTTGAAAAAGCATCTGCGACTACGAGGATATAATTATATAGCTTGCGTATCATCGTGAGTGGGCCAACATCTTATCTTCCTTATCAACAGGTACTAGTAAGCCATCGTTTTTACCGGTTATCGGATTCACTAAAATACAAGCGATGCAACTAATCACCGTTTCTGCAACCGTAGCTTCCAGACGAGGTACGTAGAAGTCCTTCTCAACTAAGTCTTTAGTCTTTTTCAGAGAGAAGTGTTCCTGCCGATGTGCAATCTCAATTATTTCTCTCTCCATTTGTGACGGTACCACGATGAGCTGTCGAGTTGGGTCTTTGTAGGGAATGTCATAATGAATGTAAAAATCGTCGTGGCTGCTTGCCTCTACAATTTTCCTGACGGCCTTCGTCCACATGCCTTTCATCTGCGCTTCTCTAAGCCGATGCTTCAACGAATCTTCCATCATCATACACGAAATTCTACTAAGGGTGTCCCCGTGTCTCATCTGCGTTCCTCGTAGATGTTCAATTGTATAGTTATATTCCGGAAGAAACATCGCCCATCGTGCTACTCGCAAAGGTAGCGAGATGTACCTGTAATGTGATCGTGACAGCGTTACAGTCAGTAACAATTTTAAACTGCAGCAGCATATGCACGCCACTTTTTAAGCGCTTCTACTATGGCGAGTACCTCCAGCTCGTAAGAATGGTATTTCTGTCCCGTCGATGTGGTTTTCCGTCGATATCGCGTGAATATAGCGGCAAAATACAGCGGCTGAATTGCATTTGCCGAAAGATACGTATTAAAATTCGAATTGGCCGCTATGAGTCACGAATGCGGTGTATTTACGAGAACTTTCATCTACGGACACATGGAGAAACCCATTGGCCAAGTCCAAGGTGGTAAAAACATTTGCTTCTCTAAGCTTTTCAAGGACGTCGTCGATTAAAGTCATAGGGAAATTATCGCGAATGATTTTCTGGTTTAACCTACGGTAGTCGCAGCAAAGTCTTTTCGTACCATTTTTCTTAAATACGAGTACTACAAGCGATGCATAGGCCGAACAACTAGGACGTATTATGCCCTCGTCTAACCACTGTGTCACTTGCTTTACTAAATATAATTTGCTGCTCTTCATAAAACACCCTACGTGGCGGTTGGTAAACCGAAACTTCGTCAGCAAGAATAATTTTCATATTTACGGGAGGATTATCGTCTTTTTTAGGTGTATAGTGTTCAATCACATGTTTTACCTCACTTGCGCAATTTTTGATAAGGTGAGTCAAGTCTTAATCTTGCTCTTCAGTCGATGTTAAAACATGAAAAAACATTTGACAAACTATCATTACGGGGGGACTCTTGGACGATGTCCTCCGACGTATCATCACTAACCTGCATATTAACCTGGTTTTAAACTCGACACCATCATCACGCACTAAGATATCAAAATGTTTGAAAATTGAAGTACCCAGAATTTCTTCTTACCTAATGACGTTTGTTTGCACTACATGGAACGTTAGCTTAACAACACTTTTGTCTACTTGTACCTCTATCTCAAAACTACCCATCGTTGATAATTTTGCTGCACCGATCCCAAATAGTTGCCGTTGCTCCGGAGTTAGCTTTAGGGATTTACCCAACTTGTTGAATGTGTCACATCGCATAAGACATAAGCTACATCCAGTGTCGATTAGAGCTTGTATTCTGATATAGCAAATTGTGACCTTCTTTAGTTTTAACTTTGGGCTTGAAAGTTCACCAATTGAATTTACATGAACCGCCTCCCGCTTTGTTCTGCTGTTGGCACTTACAAGATTTGAATTGTTTATGTGAATAATCTTTGGCTAAGTGCGAGTATTCACCACATTTGAAACCTCTTTTCTCGTTTTTTGATGACGCCGAGGAACTACTAGTTTCTGGTTTAGTTTTATTGTGCACCTCCATATTTTTAGGGTTGTCGGCTTTTGCGTCGTGTCTTATCTTCTCGTAAATTACTAATTGCTCTTTAAGTTCACTTACCGTTTTTGCTTGATAGAGTACAGACTTTCTAAATTTAGATCCAAGGATCCCATCTATAAAATATTCGATCAAACTTTCTTCATCTAAACAAATCGATTTTCCTATCTCCATTAAAACATATAAGTATTCACGGTACGAATCGCTATGCTTCTTATGTCTTTTCCCCAATGTATTATGCACGTTTGCTGGCGATGACTTACTACCAAACTCGTTAGCGAGGGCCAATTTTAAAGAATTCCAATCACGCAACCCGATTTGACTACTTACAAAAAGCTTGGCTGCACCTTTAGCGTATATGAATTTTTATATTTCATTCCAATTAACTATTTCTGCATTTTCTTCTATCTGCTCAATAAATTTCTTTACGTCGGACGTAGCAGCTCCATCAAATGTTGAACGACTTTCTAAATCCGTTACTATCGCCGTTGAGCCCCCAAACGTAAGATTTTTTTCTTTTACAAGCAACGATATTTATTTTCGATATTATAAAAAGTTTCACAAAGAAAGTAATTTTATGCAAATATATAATTATATGTACGATCAAGTGTCGGCAATGGCCAATTTACCGACTGACTCTTAGACTACACCATACTTCGTTTCAGTCCTCTGTTCGTTCTTATGCTCCTGTGTTCGTCAGTTGACTGTGTTGTATTTCGTTACGTTAAATTGTTAAAAGGTGTGCCCGCTTCTTGTTGTCTTACGTCCGTCTGTCACTCCTACATGTATTTTTTTTTTTTTTCTTAAACAAGTATGCTAAATTCAAGGGGCAAATCATCTAAAACCATATATATATATAGGGTTGTTCAATAGGTGCGCTTCAACTTTTTTCCGATAGGGAGGGCGAACGACGCAATATTTTTTATTTTTCGCTTGTCATTTGTAAACTTCATTAGTATACATTTCATCATGGAATGCTTACACACTTGAGCAACGATTGCAAATCGTGCAAATTTTTTATGAAAATAATCGTTCTGTTGCTGCTACTTTAAGAGCATTACGGCCATTTTACGGTCCATTTAACAAGCCGTCCCGTTTTGGGGTTATGTGAAGTCATTGGTCTACAGTAACAAGCCGCGAAATTGCTGAAATTTCGGCCGATTTATGCAAAAGAGTGGTCGAAAATTGGGTTCAACGATTGGACTTCGTAAAACGTGCACGCGGTGGTCATGCAAAAGAAATCGAATTTCATACTTAAATGTATATGTTCAAACTCGATAATAAAAAAAAAATAGTTAAAAAAGTCAAACCGTTTGTGTTTTATTCAAAAAAGTTCAAAAGTTGAAGCGCTCTTACTGAAAAACCCTATATATGTACATACATATATTATGTCTGCCTGATAGACAAACTTGATAGAGAAACGTTTCATTACCAAGCACACAGGAAGATGGCATATACAAACATAAATATGTGAATTTATATACATACTAGCGAAAACCCGCCCGTTCCGCTGGTCGTCTTTAAAAAAATCTAGATTAATTAATTAAATAAAGCCGAAAAATACTGTGTTTTTTATAAAAATTCTCGCGCATGAATAGTAATGAAAGAAGTTTTAAATAGTAGTAGCAATTAAAAAACGTTTGATGTGATTTACTTTATTACTTTTTTTATTGTAATGCTCTTTGGTATACAATATTCTTCGTTTTTCCATGCGTCGTTGAATAAATGAACAATACCGATGGCTTACCAACTCTTGAGCATGAAACATAAAGTTGGCCATGAGAAAAATATGGGTATTCTAAATCAATACCACAAATTGATAAAGTTTGGCCTTGTGACTTATTAATAGTAATCGCGAATGCAAGGTGAACAGGAAATTGAAGACGTTTGAATTCAAACGGCATATCCGATGGTATCATTGGTATTCGCGGTATTAAAACGTCTTCACCAGAGTATTTTCCGTTCAAAATTGTTGCTTCAATGACGTTATTCATCAATCTCTTAACTGTTAATCGAGTGCCATTACATAGTCGTGGTTGATTTATATTTCTCAACATACTAATCGGTGCTCCTATTTTCAAGTTTAGCATGTGTGGCGGTAATCCAGGTAAATCAAGGGAATTCAAAAATTCAGTGGGATAATTTACAATATCATCTTGATTTGTAACAGTGTGAACGGATCGATATGTTTGTTCTGGACTTGGTATGTTAGCCAAAATAGCCGCATTCATTTCATTCACATCTTTATTTTTGCCAGCCATGATGGCTCGTTCACTAAGCCAATCATGATTTTAGTAATTTTGAGGCAAATTTGGGAAAATACTTCGAATTAACTGTTCTTTAGTTTGACTTATTTGACAAAAGTTTGGTTGTAAAGTTATTAAGCCTGTTAAATTATCGACAGGAACTTTGCCATTTCCAATATCCAATAATTACTGTGAAAATTCAGCAGCTGATGGATCATTTTGCATTAGAACACGTACATTTGTAGGTAGTTTGAGTGTTTGAACATGTCTCCACAAATATGATGATTTCAAACATGCAGCCAATTCATCTGCTACAGTTGCTCGAGGAATAACAGGCAATGTTTGTCTAAAATCACCTGCCAGCAGCACTAAGGCACGACCAAACATTTCATTTTTACTACGTAAATCTCGTAATGTCCTATCAAGCGCTTCCAGTGACTTTTTATGTGCCATCGTGCACTCATCCCATACAATTACGTGTGCGAAAAAGCGGAGAAGGAGAAGAGAACTGTTCTATTCCCCCCCTGCTTTAACCCAGCTATGTGTTCAGGTGCAAATGACTTTTTTGCGTGAAGTCTGATATAAAATAAGTTCTATTTACTCTTCTTAAATTTATATAATATAAACTTTTCCAGGCGAAGTAAAAAAACTGACATATATTTGCTTCAACCGTATATTTGTGGGTACACAGGTAATACGTAAATATATGAATGATATAGGTAATATCTCATATTAGCATAACCTTTCTGCAAAAAATTAAGGAAACGAACCCCAATCACGCCAGCAATGATACAATGAATTTTTCACTATAACTGACTTCAGATTTACGTTTATATAATAAGCGTATATGTAACATTTTAAAATTTTTTTAGAATTTTTTTTTAATTTTTAATAATAAGTGGTCTTCCTCTTCCTGTAGCTATTCCTTTTCCTCTTCCATCTCCATCACTTAAAAGCTTTCATCAACAGCTTCCATCTGATACCCATACTGTACAAACACATCCAAGGGTACCGTGGTCCACCTTTTCGGCTATATCTCGAGACCCTGGTCACTCAGAGATCTAAAAAATACTCTGTATTAAAGCACTCATCAGTAGCTTTGATTTGATCGAGCGAACATTCATAGGCACAGCATTGTGCCAAAAATTATCAATTATGAATCGTCAACAAAATTGTTTCATAATCTACAACTTTTAAGGTCTTTAAGCAACTTACTATGAAGTAGTACAATATTATTCGATATGTGAATTTTAATATTCAAGAGGAAAAGTATTTATAAATTTTAGAAATTAAAAATACATATTGACTGACAAAATTAGTTCAACAATTTGCGGCTTCGGTCCTTGTTGTTACGAGTATGAACAGCGCTGCCCAGCTCACAGAAGGTTCAATACAAAATGCGTCATGAGGTATTACAACATCGACTTTGCGTCGTCAATACATATGTATCAATATACCAAAACTCTAGTACGCTCTACGCATTCTCGTCTAAAATTAGTTTCTACACAAAATGTACTAAATTGCACGCACCAAAATGTGAGTTCGATTTTGTATTTGGTTTAAATTCCTTTTTTTTAATTATCAAGAGAACATAGAAATGCACAATCAATGCCTTGTAAAATGCCGGCCATTCGTCAATTTGATTTCGTAAAGAAGTCAAAAACTGTGCACAGCCAATATACTAAAGAGAGAATTCACTGTAATCAGTTCTGTTTGATCACACCGCGGCGGTTAGACTTCATTTTTGACAATTCCCACTATTCGTAGCCCGTGAGACTTCTCTACAAATTAACATTCTGTGCAAATCTCTCTCTTGCAACTGCCGTGTTGCCTAGTTTTGGATATAAAAAAGCAATAAAATGCCCATTTATAGAAAAGAAAGTACCAAATTTTTATCGAATTATGGTACTTAACGAATTTTGTATGCGTAAATTGCAAAATGTGCGTTTTCTTTTAAATAAATGTGTTATGGTTACATACAATAAACTGTACGGAAAAAACAGAGTTTTAAAAATCCATCCTTGTATTTAAAACGTATGTTAAGAGAATCTCTTTAAAAAAGGCCCGAAGAACATTTTTTTGCTGTATTTAAGGTTATGTAACAAGATAAGATACTCCTTTTTCAAAAAGGTCGTTCTGGTTTTTGCAGTATTATCTAAAATTTGTGTGTTTATTTTTACTATGAATACACCTTTGTAGCTTCAATTCGTATTCAGTAAATTTATAAAAAGGGCTTAAATTTATAACAAGTGTTAAGAAGGGTTGAGGGAAGCAGTCCTTGGTTAGCCTCAAAAGGAGCAAAAAATTAGGTAAGCACTTTTTTAAACATCAAATTCTATAAGAGTCAATAAAATTTCAAAAGCACTTAAATCTTCTCAGAGTGGCTTTTTTAATCTTTTTTTAAATTGCACAATTTTTTTACCTTACAATTTTGGTAGCTTCAAACTAAAAAAAAAAAAGAATGAAACACCAAACTCAAAAAATTTCGCATTTTGTGTATAAAACAGCATTAAATTTATTGCCAAGAGCAAAGAGTTGGAAACACTATACAACTATACTAGAGTGACGTCACGCAATCTTGTTTCTATAATTATTGAGGTTGTATACTATACAATGTATAGCTGATAACTTAATGTTTGTTTCTCTTGCCGAGAGCGCTACACTAGAGCTGCAGTTGGCACATGTGAGTTTGCTTTTATGCTTCTCTTCGGGAGGAAAGTGTGCGCAGGCATTTATGCGTTCAAATTCTTCACTTGTTGTTATTTATTTATTTTAATATATTTTTATTTTTATTTGCAAGGCAATAGATGAGCTAAAATAGCGCAAGTTGTGTTGTGTTGTAGTATTAAAGCGTACTTCGTTTCAATCCTCTGTTCGTTCTTATGCTCCTGTGTTCGTCAGTTGACAGTGTTGCATTTCGTTACGTTAAATTGTTAAAAGGTGTGACCGCTTCTCGTTGGCTTACGTCCGTCTGTCACTCCTACATTCGGCCTTCCTGACTCAGGAATCGACCCGAATTCTGGGTGCCATGGTTTGATGTATTTTCAGCCGTTGAGGTCAAATTGGGTCCCTCTACTTCGTCGAGTTTCTGCACTTTATAACGTCCATGCAGTAACTTTTCTATAACTGTATATGGTCCCAAATATTATATTTCCTTTTAAATTTTAAGTTTGTACCGAATTGGGTGCGTTTTATGGCCACTAAGTCGTTGACGTTATAATTCACGTCTTTTTGTCGTTTACGGTTATAGCTTCGACGGTTTTCTTCTTGAATGACAGAAATGTTTTGCCTAGCTAGTCGTAGAGTTTCGTTGCAGTCAAACTTGACCGATTCAATGGCTTCACTTTCAATTATTTCGTGTAATCGTGGTGATTCTGCAAGTGTCATGTCACAACCTGTCAAGAGCTTAAACGGCGCTATTTTAGTGCTTCTCGGTTCCGAATGGTTGATATATTGTTGAACTTCACCGATGGGCCTATACCACTGGTCGGGACTGTCTTGTGACAGCTTTGCTAGCATGGGTATCACGATTCTGTGTATTCGCTCTAACTGGTACTCCCGTTGTAATGAGTAAATGCTGAACTTCACAAATTTTGAAAATTTTTGAAAAAGCATCTGCGACTACGAGGATATAATTATATAGCTTGCGTATCATCGTGAGTGGGCCAACATCTTATCTTCCTTATCAACAGGTACTAGTAAGCCATCGTTTTTACCGGTTATCGGATTCACTAAAATACAAGCGATGCAACTAATCACCGTTTCTGCAACCGTAGCTTCCAGACGAGGTACGTAGAAGTCCTTCTCAACTAAGTCTTTAGTCTTTTTCAGAGAGAAGTGTTCCTGCCGATGTGCAATCTCAATTATTTCTCTCTCCATTTGTGACGGTACCACGATGAGCTGTCGAGTTGGGTCTTTGTAGGGAATGTCATAATGAATGTAAAAATCGTCGTGGCTGCTTGCCTCTACAATTTTCCTGACGGCCTTCGTCCACATGCCTTTCATCTGCGCTTCTCTAAGCCGATGCTTCAACGAATCTTCCATCATCATACACGAAATTCTACTAAGGGTGTCCCCGTGTCTCATCTGCGTTCCTCGTAGATGTTCAATTGTATAGTTATATTCCGGAAGAAACATCGCCCATCGTGCTACTCGCAAAGGTACATCTCGCTTCTGTAATGTGATCGTGAAAGCGTTACAGTCAGTAACAATTTTAAACTGCAGCAGCATATGCACGCCACTTTTTAAGCGCTTCTACTATGGCGAGTACCTCCAGCTCGTAAGAATGGTATTTCTGTCCCGTCGATGTGGTTTTCCGTCGATATCGCGTGAATATAGCGGCAAAATACAGCGGCTGAATTGCATTTGCCGAAAGATACGTATTAAAATTCGAATTGGCCGCTATGAGTCACGAATGCGGTGTATTTACGAGAACTTTCATCTACGGACACATGGAGAAACCCATTGGCCAAGTCCAAGGTGGTAAAAACATTTGCTTCTCTAAGCTTTTCAAGAGCGTCGTCGATTAAAGTCATAGGGAAATTATCGCGAATGATTTTCTGGTTTAACCTACGGTAGTCGCAGCAAAGTCTTTTCGTACCATTTTTCTTAAATACGAGTACTACAAGCGATGCATAGGCCGAACAACTAGGACGTATTATGCCCTCGTCTAACCACTGTGTCACTTGCTTTACTAAATATAATTTGCTGCTCTTCATAAGACACCCTACGTGGCGGTTGGTAAACCGAAACTTCGTCAGCAAGAATAATTTTCATATTTACGGGAGGATTATCGTCTTTTTTAGGTGTATAGTGTTCAATCACATGTTTTACCTCACTTGCGCAATTTTTGATAAGGTGAGTCAAGTCTTAATCTTGCTCTTCAGTCGATGTTAAAACATGAAAAAACATTTGACAAACTATCATTACGGGGGGACTCTTGGACGATGTCCTCCGACGTATCATCACTAACCTGCATATTAACCTGGTTTTAAACTCGACACCATCATCACGCACTAAGATATCAAAATGTTTGAAAATTGAAGTACCTAGAATTTCTTCTTACCTAATGACGTTTGTTTGCACTACATGGAACGTTAGCTTAACAACACTTTTGTCTACTTGTACCTCTATCTCAAAACTACCCATCGTTGATAATTTTGCTGCACCGATCCCAAATAGTTGCCGTTGCTCCGGAGTTAGCTTTAGGGATTTACCCAACTTGTTGAATGTGTCACATCGCATAAGACATAAGCTACATCCAGTGTCGATTAGAGCTTGTATTCTGATATAGCAAATTGTGACCTTCTTTAGTTTTAACTTTGGACTTGAAAGTTCACCAATTGAATTTACATGAACCGCCTCCCGCTTTGTTCTGCTGTTGGCACTTACAAGATTTGAATTGTTTATGTGAATAATCTTTGGCTAAGTGCGAGTATTCACCACATTTGAAACCTCTTTTCTCGTTTTTTGATGACGCCGAGGAACTACTAGTTTCTGGTTTAGTTTTATTGTGCACCTCCATATTTTTAGGGTTGTCGGCTTTTGCGTCGTGTCTTATCTTCTCGTAAATTACTAATTGCTCTTTAAGTTCACTTACCGTTTTTGCTTGATAGAGTACAGACTTACTAAATTTAGATCCAAGGATCCCATCTATAAAATATTCGAGCAAACTTTCTTCATCTAAACAAATCGATTTTCCTATCTCCATTAAAACATATAAGTATTCACGGTACGAATCGCTATGTTTCTTATGTCTTTTCCCCAATGTATTATGCACGTTTGCTGGCGATGACTTACTACCAAACTCGTTAGCGAGGGCCAATTTTAAAGAATTCCAATCACGCAACCCGATTTGACTACTTACAAAAAGCTTGGCTGCACCTTTAGCGTATATGAATTTTTATATTTCATTCCAATTAACTATTTCTGCATTTTCTTCTATCTGCTCAATAAATTTCTTTACGTCGGACGTAGCAGCTCCATCAAATGTTGAACGACTTTCTAAAGCCGTTACTATCGCCGTTGAGCCCCCAAACGTAAGATTTTTTTCTTTTACAAGCAACGATATTTATTTTCGATATTATAAAAAGTTTCACAAAGAAAGTAATTTTATGCAAATATATAATTATATGTACGATCAAGTGTCGGCAATGGCCAATTTACCGACTGACTCTTAGACTACACCATACTTCGTTGCAGTCCTCTGTTCGTTCTTATGCTCCTGTGTTCGTCAGTTGACTGTGTTGTATTTCGTTACGTTAAATTGTTAAAAGGTGTGCCCGCTTCTTGTTGTCTTACGTCCGTCTGTCACTCCTACATGTATTTTTTTTTTTTTCTTAAACAAGTATGCTAAATTCAAGGGGCAAATCATCTAAAACCATATATATATATAGGGTTGTTCAATAGGTGCGCTTCAACTTTTTTCCGATAGGGAGGGCGAACGACGCAATATTTTTTATTTTTCGCTTGTCATTTGTAAACTTCATTAGTATACATTTCATCATGGAATGCTTACACACTTGAGCAACGATTGCAAATCGTGCAAATTTTTTATGAAAATAATCGTTCTGTTGCTGCTACTTTAAGAGCATTACGGCCATTTTACGGTCCATTTAACAAGCCGTCCCGTTTTGGGGTTATGTGAAGTCATTGGTCTACAGTAACAAGCCGCGAAATTGCTGAAATTTCGGCCGATTTATGCAAAAGAGTGGTCGAAAATTGGGTTCAACGATTGGACTTCGTAAAACGTGCACGCGGTGGTCATGCAAAAGAAATCGAATTTCATACTTAAATGTATATGTTCAAACTCGATAATAAAAAAAAAATAGTTAAAAAAGTCAAACCGTTTGTGTTTTATTCAAAAAAGTTCAAAAGTTGAAGCGCTCTTACTGAAAAACCCTATATATGTACATACATATATTATGTCTGCCTGATAGACAAACTTGATAGAGAAACGTTTCATTACCAAGCACACAGGAAGATGGCATATACAAACATAAATATGTGAATTTATATACATACTAGCGAAAACCCGCCCGTTCCGCTGGTCGTCTTTAAAAAAATCTAGATTAATTAATTAAATAAAGCCGAAAAATACTGTGTGTTTTTTATAAAAATTCTCGCGCATGAATAGTAATGAAAGAAGTTTTAAATAGTAGTAGCAATTAAAAAACGTTTGATGTGATTTACTTTATTACTTTTTTTATTGTAATGCTCTTTGGTATACAATATTCTTCGTTTTTCCATGCGCCGTTGAATAAATGAACAATACCGATGGCTTACCAACTCTTGAGCATGAAACATAAAGTTGGCCATGAGAAAAATATGGGTATTCTAAATCAATACCACAAATTGATAAAGTTTGGCCTTGTGACTTATTAATAGTAATCGCGAATGCAAGGTGAACAGGAAATTGAAGACGTTTGAATTCAAACGGCATATCCGATGGTATCATTGGTATTCGCGGTATTAAAACGTCTTCACCAGAGTATTTTCCGTTCAAAATTGTTGCTTCAATGACGTTATTCATCAATCTCTTAACTGTTAATCGAGTGCCATTACATAGTCGTGGTTGATTTATATTTCTCAACATACTAATCGGTGCTCCTATTTTCAAGTTTAGCATGTGTGGCGGTAATCCAGGTAAATCAAGGGAATTCAAAAATTCAGTGGGATAATTTACAATATCATCTTGATTTGTAACAGTGTGAACGGATCGATATGTTTGTTCTGGACTTGGTATGTTAGCCAAAATAGCCGCATTCATTTCATTCACATCTTTATTTTTGCCAGCCATGATGGCTCGTTCACTAAGCCAATCATGATTTTAGTAATTTTGAGGCAAATTTGGGAAAATACTTCGAATTAACTGTTCTTTCGATATACTTATTTGACAAAAGTTTGGTTGTAATGTTATTAAGCCAGTTAAATTATCGACAGGAACTTTGCCATTTCCAATATCCAATAATTACTGTGAAAATTCAGCAGCTGATGGATCATTTTGCATTAGAACACGTACATTTGTAGGTAGTTTGAGTGTTTGAACATGTCTCCACAAATATGATGATTTCAAACATGCAGCCAATTCATCTGCTACAGTTGCTCGAGGAATAACAGGCAATGTTTGTCTAAAATCACCTGCCAGCAGCACTAAGGCACGACCAAACATTTCATTTTTACTACGTAAATCTCGTAATGTCCTATCAAGCGCTTCCAGTGACTTTTTATGTGCCATCGTGCACTCATCCCATACAATTACGTGTGCGAAAAAGCGGAGAAGGAGAAGAGAACTGTTCTATTCCCCCCCTGCTTTAACCCAGCTATGTGTTCAGGTGCAAATGACTTTTTTGCGTGAAGTCTGATATAAAATAAGTTCTATTTACTCTTCTTAAATTTATATAATATAAACTTTTCCAGGCGAAGTAAAAAAACTGACATATATTTGCTTCAACCGTATATTTGTGGGTACACAGGTAATACGTAAATATATGAATGATATAGGTAATATCTCATATTAGCATAACCTTTCTGCAAAAAATTAAGGAAACGAACGTTTTTTAGAATTTTTTTTTAATTTTTAATAATAAGTGGTCTTCCTCTTCCTGTAGCTATTCCTTTTCCTCTTCCATCTCCATCACTTAAAAGCTTTCATCAACAGCTTCCATCTGATACCCATACTGTACAAACACATCCAAGGGTACCGTGGTCCACCTTTTCGGCTATATCTCGAGACCCTGGTCACTCAGAGATCTAAAAAATACTCTGTATTAAAGCACTCATCAGTAGCTTTGATTTGATCGAGCGAACATTCATAGGCACAGCATTGTGCCAAAAATTATCAATTATGAAGCGTCAACAAAATTGTTTCATAATCTACAACTTTTAAGGTCTTTAAGCAACTTACTATGAAGTAGTACAATATTATTCGATATGTGAATTTTAATATTCAAGAGGAAAAGTATTTATAAATTTTAGAAATTAAAAATACATATTGACTGACAAAATTAGTTCAACAATTTGCGGCTTCGGTCCTTGTTGTTACGAGTATGAACAGCGCTGCCCAGCTCACAGAAGGTTCAATATTCAATATACGTTTTGGCTTCATCCGAAGGCTGAATGTATGAACAGTAACCTCCAAATAAGCCGCATTCTGATTTCAGAGTAAGTTTCTAACTTTGAAGATATATGCATATGTTTTTGTGCACTTTTTAGTAGGGATTATTGTAGTATGTATGTAGACATAATAAGGCGATGCGTCGTGAGGTATTACATGTTTGCTTCAGTGCATACATACATATGTGTGTAATACTAAGGAATTAAATATGCAATTGATCTGTTGTACAAACATAACTAACATTATATATTTATTAATATACATATGTATCAATATACCAAAACTCTAGTACGCTCTACGCATTCTCGTCTAAAATTAGTTTCTACACAAAATGTACTAAATTGCACGCACCAAAATGTGAGTTCGTTTTTGTATTTGGTTTAAATTCCTTTTTTTTTAATTATCAAGAGAACATAGAAATGCACAATCAATGCCTTGTAAAATGCCGGCCATTCGTCAATTTGATTTCGTAAAGAAGTCAAAAACTGTGCACAGCCAATATACTAAAGAGAGAATTCACTGTAATCAGTTCTGTTTGACCACACCGCGGCGGTTAGACTTCATTTTTGACAATTCCCACTATTCGTAGCCCGTGAGACTTCTCTACAAATTAACATTCTGTGCAAATCTCTCTCTTGCAACTGCCGTGTTGCCTAGTTTTGGATATAAAAAAGCAATAAAATGCCCATTTATAGAAAAGAAAGTACCAAATTTTTATCGAATTATGGTACTTAACGAATTTTGTATGCGTAAATTGCAAAATGTGCGTTTTCTTTTAAATAAATGTGTTATGGTTACATACAATAAACTGTACGGAAAAAACAGAGTTTTAAAAATCCATCCTTGTATTTAAAACGTATGTTAAGAGAATCTCTTTAAAAAAGGCCCGAAGAACATTTTTTTGCTGTATTTAAGGTTATGTAACAAGATAAGATACTCCTTTTTCAAAAAGGTCGTTCTGGTTTTTGCAGTATTATCAAAAATTTGTGTGTTTATTTTTACTATGATTACACCTTTGTAGCTTCAATTCGTATTCAGTAAATTTATAAAAAGGGCTTAAATTTAAAACAAGTGTTAAGAAGGGTTGAGGGAAGCAGACCTTGGTTAGCCTCAAAAGGAGCAAAAAATTAGGTAAGCACTTTTTTAAACATCAAATTCTATAAGAGTCAATAAAATTTCAAAAGCACTTAAATCTTCTCAGAGTGGCTTTTTTAATCTTTTTTTAAATTGCACAATTTTTTTACCTTACAATTTTGGTAGCTTCAAACTAAAAAAAAAAAGAATGAAACACCAAACTCAAAAAATTTCGCATTTTGTGTATAAAACAGCATTAAATTTATTGCCAAGAGCAAAGAGTTGGAAACACTATACAACTATACTAGAGTGACGTCACGCAATCTTGTTTCTATAATTATTGAGGTTGTATACTATACAATGTATAGCTGATAACTTAATGTTTGTTTCTCTTGCCGAGAGCGCTACACTAGAGCTGCAGTTGGCACATGTGAGTTTGCTTTTATGCTTCTCTTCGGGAGGAAAGTGTGCGCAGGCATTTATGCGTTCAAATTCTTCACTTGTTGTTATTTATTTATTTTAATATATTTTTATTTTTATTTGCAAGGCAATAGATGAGCTAAAATAGCGCAAGTTGTGTTGTGTTGTAGTATTAAAGCGTACTTCGTTTCAATCCTCTGTTCGTTCTTATGCTCCTGTGTTCGTCAGTTGACAGTGTTGCATTTCGTTACGTTAAATTGTTAAAAGGTGTGACCGCTTCTCGTTGACTTACGTCCGTCTGTCACTCCTACATTCGGCCTTCCTGACTCAGGAATCGACCCGAATTCTGGGTGCCATGGTTTGATGTATTTTCAGCCGTTGAGGTCAAATTGGGTCCCTCTACTTCGTCGAGTTTCTGCACTTTATAACGTCCATGCAGTAACTTTTCTATAACTGTATATGGTCCCAAATATTATATTTCCTTTTAAATTTTAAGTTTGTACCGAATTGGGTGCGTTTTATGGCCACTAAGTCGTTGACGTTATAATTCACGTCTTTTTGTCGTTTACGGTTATAGCTTCGACGGTTTTCTTCTTGAATGACAGAAATGTTTTGCCTAGCTAGTCGTAGAGTTTCGTTGCAGTCAAACTTGACCGATTCAATGGCTTCACTTTCAATTATTTCGTGTAATCGTGGTGATTCTGCAAGTGTCATGTCACAACCTGTCAAGAGCTTAAACGGCGCTATTTTAGTGCTTCTCGGTTCCGAATGGTTGATATATTGTTGAACTTCACCGATGGGCCTATACCACTGGTCGGGACTGTCTTGTGACAGCTTTGCTAGCATGGGTATCACGATTCTGTGTATTCGCTCTAACTGGTACTCCCGTTGTAATGAGTAAATGCTGAACTTCACAAATTTTGAAAATTTTTGAAAAAGCATCTGCGACTACGAGGATATAATTATATAGCTTGCGTATCATCGTGAGTGGGCCAACATCTTATCTTCCTTATCAACAGGTACTAGTAAGCCATCGTTTTTACCGGTTATCGGATTCACTAAAATACAAGCGATGCAACTAATCACCGTTTCTGCAACCGTAGCTTCCAGACGAGGTACGTAGAAGTCCTTCTCAACTAAGTCTTTAGTCTTTTTCAGAGAGAAGTGTTCCTGCCGATGTGCAATCTCAATTATTTCTCTCTCCATTTGTGACGGTACCACGATGAGCTGTCGAGTTGGGTCTTTGTAGGGAATGTCATAATGAATGTAAAAATCGTCGTGGCTGCTTGCCTCTACAATTTTCCTGACGGCCTTCGTCCACATGCCTTTCATCTGCGCTTCTCTAAGCCGATGCTTCAACGAATCTTCCATCATCATACACGAAATTCTACTAAGGGTGTCCCCGTGTCTCATCTGCGTTCCTCGTAGATGTTCAATTGTATAGTTATATTCCGGAAGAAACATCGCCCATCGTGCTACTCGCAAAGGTACATCTCGCTTCTGTAATGTGATCGTGAAAGCGTTACAGTCAGTAACAATTTTAAACTGCAGCAGCATATGCACGCCACTTTTTAAGCGCTTCTACTATGGCGAGTACCTCCAGCTCGTAAGAATGGTATTTCTGTCCCGTCGATGTGGTTTTCCGTCGATATCGCGTGAATATAGCGGCAAAATACAGCGGCTGAATTGCATTTGCCGAAAGATACGTATTAAAATTCGAATTGGCCGCTATGAGTCACGAATGCGGTGTATTTACGAGAACTTTCATCTACGGACACATGGAGAAACCCATTGGCCAAGTCCAAGGTGGTAAAAACATTTGCTTCTCTAAGCTTTTCAAGAGCGTCGTCGATTAAAGTCATAGGGAAATTATCGCGAATGATTTTCTGGTTTAACCTACGGTAGTCGCAGCAAAGTCTTTTCGTACCATTTTTCTTAAATACGAGTACTACAAGCGATGCATAGGCCGAACAACTAGGACGTATTATGCCCTCGTCTAACCACTGTGTCACTTGCTTTACTAAATATAATTTGCTGCTCTTCATAAGACACCCTACGTGGCGGTTGGTAAACCGAAACTTCGTCAGCAAGAATAATTTTCATATTTACGGGAGGATTATCGTCTTTTTTAGGTGTATAGTGTTCAATCACATGTTTTACCTCACTTGCGCAATTTTTGATAAGGTGAGTCAAGTCTTAATCTTGCTCTTCAGTCGATGTTAAAACATGAAAAAACATTTGACAAACTATCATTACGGGGGGACTCTTGGACGATGTCCTCCGACGTATCATCACTAACCTGCATATTAACCTGGTTTTAAACTCGACACCATCATCACGCACTAAGATATCAAAATGTTTGAAAATTGAAGTACCTAGAATTTCTTCTTACCTAATGACGTTTGTTTGCACTACATGGAACGTTAGCTTAACAACACTTTTGTCTACTTGTACCTCTATCTCAAAACTACCCATCGTTGATAATTTTGCTGCACCGATCCCAAATAGTTGCCGTTGCTCCGGAGTTAGCTTTAGGGATTTACCCAACTTGTTGAATGTGTCACATCGCATAAGACATAAGCTACATCCAGTGTCGATTAGAGCTTGTATTCTGATATAGCAAATTGTGACCTTCTTTAGTTTTAACTTTGGACTTGAAAGTTCACCAATTGAATTTACATGAACCGCCTCCCGCTTTGTTCTGCTGTTGGCACTTACAAGATTTGAATTGTTTATGTGAATAATCTTTGGCTAAGTGCGAGTATTCACCACATTTGAAACCTCTTTTCTCGTTTTTTGATGACGCCGAGGAACTACTAGTTTCTGGTTTAGTTTTATTGTGCACCTCCATATTTTTAGGGTTGTCGGCTTTTGCGTCGTGTCTTATCTTCTCGTAAATTACTAATTGCTCTTTAAGTTCACTTACCGTTTTTGCTTGATAGAGTACAGACTTACTAAATTTAGATCCAAGGATCCCATCTATAAAATATTCGAGCAAACTTTCTTCATCTAAACAAATCGATTTTCCTATCTCCATTAAAACATATAAGTATTCACGGTACGAATCGCTATGTTTCTTATGTCTTTTCCCCAATGTATTATGCACGTTTGCTGGCGATGACTTACTACCAAACTCGTTAGCGAGGGCCAATTTTAAAGAATTCCAATCACGCAACCCGATTTGACTACTTACAAAAAGCTTGGCTGCACCTTTAGCGTATATGAATTTTTATATTTCATTCCAATTAACTATTTCTGCATTTTCTTCTATCTGCTCAATAAATTTCTTTACGTCGGACGTAGCAGCTCCATCAAATGTTGAACGACTTTCTAAAGCCGTTACTATCGCCGTTGAGCCCCCAAACGTAAGATTTTTTTCTTTTACAAGCAACGATATTTATTTTCGATATTATAAAAAGTTTCACAAAGAAAGTAATTTTATGCAAATATATAATTATATGTACGATCAAGTGTCGGCAATGGCCAATTTACCGACTGACTCTTAGACTACACCATACTTCGTTGCAGTCCTCTGTTCGTTCTTATGCTCCTGTGTTCGTCAGTTGACTGTGTTGTATTTCGTTACGTTAAATTGTTAAAAGGTGTGCCCGCTTCTTGTTGTCTTACGTCCGTCTGTCACTCCTACATGTATTTTTTTTTTTTCTTAAACAAGTATGCTAAATTCAAGGGGCAAATCATCTAAAACCATATATATATATAGGGTTGTTCAATAGGTGCGCTTCAACTTTTTTCCGATAGGGAGGGCGAACGACGCAATATTTTTTATTTTTCGCTTGTCATTTGTAAACTTCATTAGTATACATTTCATCATGGAATGCTTACACACTTGAGCAACGATTGCAAATCGTGCAAATTTTTTATGAAAATAATCGTTCTGTTGCTGCTACTTTAAGAGCATTACGGCCATTTTACGGTCCATTTAACAAGCCGTCCCGTTTTGGGGTTATGTGAAGTCATTGGTCTACAATAACAAGCCGCGAAATTGCTGAAATTTCGGCCGATTTATGCAAAAGAGTGGTCGAAAATTGGGTTCAACGATTGGACTTCGTAAAACGTGCACGCGGTGGTCATGCAAAAGAAATCGAATTTCATACTTAAATGTATATGTTCAAACTCGATAATAAAAAAAAAATAGTTAAAAAAGTCAAACCGTTTGTGTTTTATTCAAAAAAGTTCAAAAGTTGAAGCGCTCTTACTGAAAAACCCTATATATGTACATACATATATTATGTCTGCCTGATAGACAAACTTGATAGAGAAACGTTTCATTACCAAGCACACAGGAAGATGGCATATACAAACATAAATATGTGAATTTATATACATACTAGCGAAAACCCGCCCGTTCCGCTGGTCGTCTTTAAAAAAATCTAGATTAATTAATTAAATAAAGCCGAAAAATACTGTGTGTTTTTTATAAAAATTCTCGCGCATGAATAGTAATGAAAGAAGTTTTAAATAGTAGTAGCAATTAAAAAACGTTTGATGTGATTTACTTTATTACTTTTTTTATTGTAATGCTCTTTGGTATACAATATTCTTCGTTTTTCCATGCGTCGTTGAATAAATGAACAATACCGATGGCTTACCAACTCTTGAGCATGAAACATAAAGTTGGCCATGAGAAAAATATGGGTATTCTAAATCAATACCACAAATTGATAAAGTTTGGCCTTGTGACTTATTAATAGTAATCGCGAATGCAAGGTGAACAGGAAATTGAAGACGTTTGAATTCAAACGGCATATCCGATGGTATCATTGGTATTCGCGGTATTAAAACGTCTTCACCAGAGTATTTTCCGTTCAAAATTGTTGCTTCAATGACGTTATTCATCAATCTCTTAACTGTTAATCGAGTGCCATTACATAGTCGTGGTTGATTTATATTTCTCAACATACTAATCGGTGCTCCTATTTTCAAGTTTAGCATGTGTGGCGGTAATCCAGGTAAATCAAGGGAATTCAAAAATTCAGTGGGATAATTTACAATATCATCTTGATTTGTAACAGTGTGAACGGATCGATATGTTTGTTCTGGACGTGGTATGTTTGCCAAAATAGCCGCATTCATTTCATTCACATCTTTATTTTTGCCAGCCATGATGGCTCGTTCACTAAGCCAATCATGATTTTAGTAATTTTGAGGCAAATTTGGGAAAATACTTCGAATTAACTGTTCTTTCGATATACTTATTTGACAAAAGTTTGGTTGTAAAGTTATTAAGCCTGTTAAATTATCGACAGGAACTTTGCCATTTCCAATATCCAATAATTACTGTGAAAATTCAGCAGCTGATGGATCATTTTGCATTAGAACACGTACATTTGTAGGTAGTTTGAGTGTTTGAACATGTCTCCACAAATATGATGATTTCAAACATGCAGCCAATTCATCTGCTACAGTTGCTCGAGGAATAACAGGCAATGTTTGTCAAAAATCACCTGCCAGCAGCACTAAGGCACGACCAAACATTTCATTTTTACTACGTAAATCTCGTAATGTCCTATCAAGCGCTTCCAGTGACTTTTTATGTGCCATCGTGCACTCATCCCATACAATTACGTGTGCGAAAAAGCGGAGAAGGAGAAGAGAACTGTTCTATTCCCCCCTGCTTTAACCCAGCTATGTGTTCAGGTGCAAATGACTTTTTTGCGTGAAGTCTGATATAAAATAAGTTCTATTTACTCTTCTTAAATTTATATAATATAAACTTTTCCAGGCGAAGTAAAAAAACTGACATATATTTGCTTCAACCGTATATTTGTGGGTACACAGGTAATACGTAAATATATGAATGATGTAGGTAATATCTCATATTAGCATAACCTTTCTGCAAAAAATTAAGGAAACGAACCCCAATCACGCCAGCAATGATACAATGAATTTTTCACTATAACTGACTTCAGATTTACGTTTATATAATAAGCGTATATGTAACATTTTAAAATTTTTTTAGAATTTTTTTTTAATTTTTAATAATAAGTGGTCTTCCTCTTCCTGTAGCTATTCCTTTTCCTCTTCCATCTCCATCACTTAAAAGCTTTCATCAACAGCTTCCATCTGATACCCATACTGTACAAACACATCCAAGGGTACCGTGGTCCACCTTTTCGGCTATATCTCGAGACCCTGGTCACTCAGAGATCTAAAAAATACTCTGTATTAAAGCACTCATCAGTAGCTTTGATTTGATCGAGCGAACATTCATAGGCACAGCATTGTGCCAAAAATTATCAATTATGAAGCGTCAACAAAATTGTTTCATAATCTACAACTTTTAAGGTCTTTAAGCAACTTACTATGAAGTAGTACAATATTATTCGATATGTGAATTTTAATATTCAAGAGGAAAAGTATTTATAAATTTTAGAAATTAAAAATACATATTGACTGACAAAATTAGTTCAACAATTTGCGGCTTCGGTCCTTGTTGTTACGAGTATGAACAGCGCTGCCCAGCTCACAGAAGGTTCAATATTCAATATACATTTTGGCTTCATCCGAAGGCTGAATGTATGAACAGTAACCTCCAAATAAGCCGCATTCTGATTTCAGAGTAAGTTTCTAACTTTGAAGATATATGCATATGTTTTTGTGCACTTTTTAGTAGGGATTATTGTAGTATGTATGTAGACATAATAAGGCGATGCGTCGTGAGGTATTACATGTTTGCTTCAGTGCATACATACATATGTGTGTAATACAGTCTAATCTTGGTAATTCGGACACTTGATAATTCGGACAGCGCGGTAATCCGGACACCAAAACGTTTTCTATTGAAGTCTCTGTAATCCGGACACCACGTATTCATGTACCTCTAAAATTCGGACACTTCTTTATTTTCCAGTGAATATGCTGAAATAAAAAGGAATTCCGTTATTTTTTATTTTATTTTATAAAGGGGACTCCGCTGCTAACTACTTTGCGTGAATAGTGCGTTTAAGTGCTCGTCAGCCTCCTAGTTCATATTCATAAGCATATTTGCGTAACGTGTAGTTCAGTAGCTAATTTCAAACATTAACTCCATAATTTCTTTAACTGTGGGCTGTATAAATTTAACTGTGGCACCAGCAGCTAAGAAAAAACATACGTTTTTAACGATAGACCAGAAAAAAGAAGTTCTTAAGAAACTAAGTGAAGGACAGTCAATTCGACAGCTAGCTGCGCAATACAATGTAGGTAAATCTACAATTTCGGACATAAAATCAAGTGGATTAAAGATTGATAGGTAAAAAACGAAAACATTTTGTAAGAAGAGTTTACACTCCTTTGATTATATTTTGCAGTTACATTGCTAGAACATAATGTGGCCTTGGAAAGCGTAACACTATGCGACCTGCGGAGTTTGAAAAGATGGAAGACCACTTGTATAAATGGTTTGTAAACGCAAGACGAAACAATGCACCGATTTCCTCGGAAATCATCAAAGAAAGGCCAAACAATTCTGTTCCCAAATTTACGGACAAAGTGTGGAATTTGTGGCTAGTAATGGTTGGTTTAGTAATTTTCGCTCCCGATATGGAATTAAATTCTTAAAAATATCTGGCGAAAAACTTTCCAATGATTCTACTGCTGTGCAACCCTTTATTGAAAAATTGCGAAAGAAAATTGCAGAAATGGGCATTACGTATGATCAGGTTTATAATGCAGATGAGACTGCTTTGTTTTGGAGAAAACTTCCAGAAAAAACGCAGAAACGGCGCAAAATTGGAAAAGAAAGAGTAACACTTCTAGTTTGCTGTAATGCCACCGGAGAACATAAACTTCCATTGTTCATGATAGGGAAAGCCAAAAACCCCAGAGCGTTTAAAAAAGTAAACCTTCCGCTTGGGTACTCCTATACCAAAAGAGTAAATCTTTAAAAATTGGTTTGAAAACTCATTCGTTAAAGAAGTAAAGCGTTACTTAAAGCAAAAGAATTTACCAGCCAAAGCCATTTTACTGCTAGACAATGCAACTTGCCATCCCCAATCACTGTCGGATGTCGATAAGGACATATATGTTATGTTTTTGCCACCAAACTGCACGGCTCTTATACAGCCAATGGACCAAAATGCTATCCGAATTTTAAAGACAAACTATCGGAAGAGTTTTTTGTCTCTACTTTTGTCCAGCCTAACGAGCAATCTCCCGGAATCTTTAAAAAACTTTACATTAAAAGATGTGGCTTTTTTATCGTCTAATGCTTGGAAAAATGTGGATGAACGCGTGCTCAGAAAATGTTTTAACAAAATTCTTTATGACGAAGAATCGGACTCAGATGATGATTTGTCTCTTGCGATGCTACGGCCCAGCAGCTCAACTATAATAATTGATCTTCTTGTTGAAATATCCCATGATGTATATAATGATAACGAGATTACTGAGTGGTTGAATGACGACACTGATTTCGATATCAACGAGATTGAGGAAGAAGATAACGAGAACAGCAGTCTTGACGAAAATGAAAGTCAAGATCCTAAAATTTCGCACTCTCAAGCTATTGTCGCATTTGATAGTTGTATTAAATATGCAGAGGAACAGGAATTTTCATCCGGAGACATTTTAAAACTTGTGAGTCTCAGAAATATTGCCTTCAGAAAGAGAAATGAAACAAAATTGCGGCAAACGAATATATTGAATTATTTTACGGCCGAATAAAAACTAATATATGTACATATAACTCATTGAATATTAATCAATTTAAGATTAAATAAAAGTTTTTTTCATTTAATTACTGATCTACTGATTTCTATTAAATTGTTTACCCACTCGATAATCCGGAAAATTCGATATTTCGGACAACCTCTGGTATTTAATTGTCCGAATTATCGAGATTATACTGTACTAAGGAATTAAATATGCAATTGATCTGTTGTACAAACATAACTAACATTATATATTTATTAATATACATATGTATCAATATACCAAAACTCTAGTACGCTCTACGCATTCTCGTCTAAAATTAGTTTCTACACAAAATGTACTAAATTGCACGCACCAAAATGTGAGTTCGTTTTTGTATTTGGTTTAAATTCCTTTTTTTTTAATTATCAAGAGAACATAGAAATGCACAATCAATGCCTTGTAAAATGCCGGCCATTCGTCAATTTGATTTCGTAAAGAAGTCAAAAACTGTGCACAGCCAATATACTAAAGAGAGAATTCACTGTAATCAGTTCTGTTTGACCACACCGCGGCGGTTAGACTTCATTTTTGACAATTCCCACTATTCGTAGCCCGTGAGACTTCTCTACAAATTAACATTCTGTGCAAATCTCTCTCTTGCAACTGCCGTGTTGCCTAGTTTTGGATATAAAAAAGCAATAAAATGCCCATTTATAGAAAAGAAAGTACCAAATTTTTATCGAATTATGGTACTTAACGAATTTTGTATGCGTAAATTGCAAAATGTGCGTTTTCTTTTAAATAAATGTGTTATGGTTACATACAATAAACTGTACGGAAAAAACAGAGTTTTAAAAATCCATCCTTGTATTTAAAACGTATGTTAAGAGAATCTCTTTAAAAAAGGCCCGAAGAACATTTTTTTGCTGTATTTAAGGTTATGTAACAAGATAAGATACTCCTTTTTCAAAAAGGTCGTTCTGGTTTTTGCAGTATTATCTAAAATTTGTGTGTTTATTTTTACTATGAATACACCTTTGTAGCTTCAATTCGTATTCAGTAAATTTATAAAAAGGGCTTAAATTTATAACAAGTGTTAAGAAGGGTTGAGGGAAGCAGACCTTGGTTAGCCTCAAAAGGAGCAAAAAATTAGTTAAGCACTTTTTTAAACATCAAATTCTATAAGAGTCAATAAAATTTCAAAAGCACTTAAATCTTCTCAGAGTGGCTTTTTTAATCTTTTTTTAAATTGCACAATTTTTTTACCTTACAATTTTGATAGCTTCAAACTAAAAAAAAAAAAGAATGAAACACCAAACTCAAAAAATTTCGCATTTTGTGTATAAAACAGCATTAAATTTATTGCCAAGAGCAAAGAGTTGGAAACACTATACAACTATACTAGAGTGACGTCACGCAATCTTGTTTCTATAATTATTGAGGTTGTATACTATACAATGTATAGCTGATAACTTAATGTTTGTTTCTCTTGCCGAGAGCGCTACACTAGAGCTGCAGTTGGCACATGTGAGTTTGCTTTTGTGCTTCTCTTCGGGAGGAAAGTGTGCGCAGGCATTTATGCGTTCAAATTCTTCACTTGTTGTTATTTATTTATTTTAATATATTTTTATTTTTATTTGCAAGGCAATAGATGAGCTAAAATAGCGCAAGTTGTGTTGTGTTGTAGTATTAAAGCGTACTTCGTTTCAATCCTCTGTTCGTTCTTATGCTCCTGTGTTCGTCAGTTGACAGTGTTGCATTTCGTTACGTTAAATTGTTAAAAGGTGTGACCGCTTCTCGTTGACTTACGTCCGTCTGTCACTCCTACATTCGGCCTTCCTGACTCAGGAATCGACCCGAATTCTGGGTGCCATGGTTTGATGTATTTTCAGCCGTTGAGGTCAAATTGGGTCCCTCTACTTCGTCGAGTTTCTGCACTTTATAACGTCCATGCAGTAACTTTTCTATAACTGTATATGGTCCCAAATATTATATTTCCTTTTAAATTTTAAGTTTGTACCGAATTGGGTGCGTTTTATGGCCACTAAGTCGTTGACGTTATAATTCACGTCTTTTTGTCGTTTACGGTTATAGCTTCGACGGTTTTCTTCTTGAATGACAGAAATGTTTTGCCTAGCTAGTCGTAGAGTTTCGTTGCAGTCAAACTTGACCGATTCAATGGCTTCACTTTCAATTATTTCGTGTAATCGTGGTGATTCTGCAAGAGTCATGTCACAACCTGTCAAGAGCATAAACGGCGCTATTTTAGTGCTTCTCGGTTCCGAATGGTTGATATATTGTTGAACTTCACCGATGGGCCTATACCACTGGTCGGGACTGTCTTCTGACAGCTTTGCTAGCATGGGTATCACGATTCTGTGTATTCGCTCTAACTGGTACTCCCGTTGTAATGAGTAAATGCTGAACTTCACAAATTTTGAAAATTTTTGAAAAAGCATCTGCGACTACGAGGATATAATTATATAGCTTGCGTATCATCGTGAGTGGGCCAACATCTTATCTTCCTTATCAACAGGTACTAGTAAGCCATCGTTTTTACCGGTTATCGGATTCACTAAAATACAAGCGATGCAACTAATCACCGTTTCTGCAACCGTAGCTTCCAGACGAGGTACGTAGAAGTCCTTCTCAACTAAGTCTTTAGTCTTTTTCAGAGAGAAGTGTTCCTGCCGATGTGCAATCTCAATTATTTCTCTCTCCATTTGTGACGGTACCACGATGAGCTGTCGAGTTGGGTCTTTGTAGGGAATGTCATAATGAATGTAAAAATCGTCGTGGCTGCTTGCCTCTACAATTTTCCTGACGGCCTTCGTCCACATGCCTTTCATCTGCGCTTCTCTAAGCCGATGCTTCAACGAATCTTCCATCATCATACACGAAATTCTACTAAGGGTGTCCCCGTGTCTCATCTGCGTTCCTCGTAGATGTTCAATTGTATAGTTATATTCCGGAAGAAACATCGCCCATCGTGCTACTCGCAAAGGTACATCTCGCTTCTGTAATGTGATCGTGAAAGCGTTACAGTCAGTAACAATTTTAAACTGCAGCAGCATATGCACGCCACTTTTTAAGCGCTTCTACTATGGCGAGTACCTCCAGCTCGTAAGAATGGTATTTCTGTCCCGTCGATGTGGTTTTCCGTCGATATCGCGTGAATATAGCGGCAAAATACAGCGGCTGAATTGCATTTGCCGAAAGATACGTATTAAAATTCGAATTGGCCGCTATGAGTCACGAATGCGGTGTATTTACGAGAACTTTCATCTACGGACACATGGAGAAACCCATTGGCCAAGTCCAAGGTGGTAAAAACATTTGCTTCTCTAAGCTTTTCAAGAGCGTCGTCGATTAAAGTCATAGGGAAATTATCGCGAATGATTTTCTGGTTTAACCTACGGTAGTCGCAGCAAAGTCTTTTCGTACCATTTTTCTTAAATACGAGTACTACAAGCGATGCATAGGCCGAACAACTAGGACGTATTATGCCCTCGTCTAACCACTGTGTCACTTGCTTTACTAAATATAATTTGCTGCTCTTCATAAGACACCCTACGTGGCGGTTGGTAAACCGAAACTTCGTCAGCAAGAATAATTTTCATATTTACGGGAGGATTATCGTCTTTTTTAGGTGTATAGTGTTCAATCACATGTTTTACCTCACTTGCGCAATTTTTGATAAAGTGAGTCAAGTCTTAATCTTGCTCTTCAGTCGATGTTAAAACATGAAAAAACATTTGACAAACTATCATTACGGGGGGACTCTTGGACGATGTCCTCCGACGTATCATCACTAACCTGCATATTAACCTGGTTTTAAACTCGACACCATCATCACGCACTAAGATATCAAAATGTTTGAAAATTGAAGTACCTAGAATTTCTTCTTACCTAATGACGTTTGTTTGCACTACATGGAACGTTAGCTTAACAACACTTTTGTCTACTTGTACCTCTATCTCAAAACTACCCATCGTTGATAATTTTGCTGCACCGATCCCAAATAGTTGCCGTTGCTCCGGAGTTAGCTTTAGGGATTTACCCAACTTGTTGAATGTGTCACATCGCATAAGACATAAGCTACATCCAGTGTCGATTAGAGCTTGTATTCTGATATAGCAAATTGTGACCTTCTTTAGTTTTAACTTTGGACTTGAAAGTTCACCAATTGAATTTACATGAACCGCCTCCCGCTTTGTTCTGCTGTTGGCACTTACAAGATTTGAATTGTTTATGTGAATAATCTTTGGCTAAGTGCGAGTATTCACCACATTTGAAACCTCTTTTCTCGTTTTTTGATGACGCCGAGGAACTACTAGTTTCTGGTTTAGTTTTATTGTGCACCTCCATATTTTTAGGGTTGTCGGCTTTTGCGTCGTGTCTTATCTTCTCGTAAATTACTAATTGCTCTTTAAGTTCACTTACCGTTTTTGCTTGATAGAGTACAGACTTACTAAATTTAGATCCAAGGATCCCATCTATAAAATATTCGAGCAAACTTTCTTCATCTAAACAAATCGATTTTCCTATCTCCATTAAAACATATAAGTATTCACGGTACGAATCGCTATGCTTCTTATGTCTTTTCCCCAATGTATTATGCACGTTTGCTGGCGATGACTTACTACCAAACTCGTTAGCGAGGGCCAATTTTAAAGAATTCCAATCACGCAACCCGATTTGACTACTTACAAAAAGCTTGGCTGCACCTTTAGCGTATATGAATTTTTATATTTCATTCCAATTAACTATTTCTGCATTTTCTTCTATCTGCTCAATAAATTTCTTTACGTCGGACGTAGCAGCTCCATCAAATGTTGAACGACTTTCTAAAGCCGTTACTATCGCCGTTGAGCCCCCAAACGTAAGATTTTTTTCTTTTACAAGCAACGATATTTATTTTCGATATTATAAAAAGTTTCACAAAGAAAGTAATTTTATGCAAATATATAATTATATGTACGATCAAGTGTCGGCAATGGCCAATTTACCGACTGACTCTTAGACTACACCATACTTCGTTTCAGTCCTCTGTTCGTTCTTATGCTCCTGTGTTCGTCAGTTGACTGTGTTGTATTTCGTTACGTTAAATTGTTAAAAGGTGTGCCCGCTTCTTGTTGTCTTACGTCCGTCTGTCACTCCTACATGTATTTTTTTTTTTTCTTAAACAAGTATGCTAAATTCAAGGGGCAAATCATCTAAAACCATATATATATATAGGGTTGTTCAATAGGTGCGCTTCAACTTTTTTCCGATAGGGAGGGCGAACGACGCAATATTTTTTATTTTTCGCTTGTCATTTGTAAACTTCATTAGTATACATTTCATCATGGAATGCTTACACACTTGAGCAACGATTGCAAATCGTGCAAATTTTTTATGAAAATAATCGTTCTGTTGCTGCTACTTTAAGAGCATTACGGCCATTTTACGGTCCATTTAACAAGCCGTCCCGTTTTGGGGTTATGTGAAGTCATTGGTCTACAGTAACAAGCCGCGAAATTGCTGAAATTTCGGCCGATTTATGCAAAAGAGTGGTCGAAAATTGGGTTCAACGATTGGACTTCGTAAAACGTGCACGCGGTGGTCATGCAAAAGAAATCGAATTTCATACTTAAATGTATATGTTCAAACTCGATAATAAAAAAAAAATAGTTAAAAAAGTCAAACCGTTTGTGTTTTATTCAAAAAAGTTCAAAAGTTGAAGCGCTCTTACTGAAAAACCCTATATATGTACATACATATATTATGTCTGCCTGATAGACAAACTTGATAGAGAAACGTTTCATTACCAAGCACACAGGAAGATGGCATATACAAACATAAATATGTGAATTTATATACATACTAGCGAAAACCCGCCCGTTCCGCTGGTCGTCTTTAAAAAAATCTAGATTAATTAATTAAATAAAGCCGAAAAATACTGTGTGTTTTTTATAAAAATTCTCGCGCATGAATAGTAATGAAAGAAGTTTTAAATAGTAGTAGCAATTAAAAAACGTTTGATGTGATTTACTTTATTACTTTTTTTATTGTAATGCTCTTTGGTATACAATATTCTTCGTTTTTCCATGCGTCGTTGAATAAATGAACAATACCGATGGCTTACCAACTCTTGAGCATGAAACATAAAGTTGGCCATGAGAAAAATATGGGTATTCTAAATCAATACCACAAATTGATAAAGTTTGGCCTTGTGACTTATTAATAGTAATCGCGAATGCAAGGTGAACAGGAAATTGAAGACGTTTGAATTCAAACGGCATATCCGATGGTATCATTGGTATTCGCGGTATTAAAACGTCTTCACCAGAGTATTTTCCGTTCAAAATTGTTGCTTCAATGACGTTATTCATCAATCTCTTAACTGTTAATCGAGTGCCATTACATAGTCGTGGTTGATTTATATTTCTCAACATAATAATCGGTGCTCCTATTTTCAAGTTTAGCATGTGTGGCGGTAATCCAGGTAAATCAAGGGAATTCAAAAATTCAGTGGGATAATTTACAATATCATCTTGATTTGTAACAGTGTGAACGGATCGATATGTTTGTTCTGGACTTGGTATGTTAGCCAAAATAGCCGCATTCATTTCATTCACATCTTTATTTTTGCCAGCCATGATGGCTCGTTCACTAAGCCAATCATGATTTTAGTAATTTTGAGGCAAATTTGGGAAAATACTTCGAATTAACTGTTCTTTCGATATACTTATTTGACAAAAGTTTGGTTGTAATGTTATTAAGCCAGTTAAATTATCGACAGGAACTTTGCCATTTCCAATATCCAATAATTACTGTGAAAATTCAGCAGCTGATGGATCATTTTGCATTAGAACACGTACATTTGTAGGTAGTTTGAGTGTTTGAACATGTCTCCACAAATATGATGATTTCAAACATGCAGCCAATTCATCTGCTACAGTTGCTCGAGGAATAACAGGCAATGTTTGTCTAAAATCACCTGCCAGCAGCACTAAGGCACGACCAAACATTTCATTTTTACTACGTAAATCTCGTAATGTCCTATCAAGCGCTTCCAGTGACTTTTTATGTGCCATCGTGCACTCATCCCATACAATTACGTGTGCGAAAAAGCGGAGAAGGAGAAGAGAACTGTTCTATTCCCCCCTGCTTTAACCCAGCTATGTGTTCAGGTGCAAATGACTTTTTTGCGTGAAGTCTGATATAAAATAAGTTCTATTTACTCTTCTTAAATTTATATAATATAAACTTTTCCAGGCGAAGTAAAAAAACTGACATATATTTGCTTCAACCGTATATTTGTGGGTACACAGGTAATACGTAAATATATGAATGATATAGGTAATATCTCATATTAGCATAACCTTTCTGCAAAAAATTAAGGAAACGAACCCCAATCACGCCAGCAATGATACAATGAATTTTTCACTATAACTGACTTCAGATTTACGTTTATATAATAAGCGTATATGTAACATTTTAAAATTTTTTTAGAATTTTTTTTTAATTTTTAATAATAAGTGGTCTTCCTCTTCCTGTAGCTATTCCTTTTCCTCTTCCATCTCCATCACTTAAAAGCTTTCATCAACAGCTTCCATCTGATACCCATACTGTACAAACACATCCAAGGGTACCGTGGTCCACCTTTTCGGCTATATCTCGAGACCCTGGTCACTCAGAGATCTAAAAAATACTCTGTATTAAAGCACTCATCAGTAGCTTTGATTTGATCGAGCGAACATTCATAGGCACAGCATTGTGCCAAAAATTATCAATTATGAAGCGTCAACAAAATTGTTTCATAATCTACAACTTTTAAGGTCTTTAAGCAACTTACTATGAAGTAGTACAATATTATTCGATATGTGAATTTTAATATTCAAGAGGAAAAGTATTTATAAATTTTAGAAATTAAAAATACATATTGACTGACAAAATTAGTTCAACAATTTGCGGCTTCGGTCCTTGTTGTTACGAGTATGAACAGCGCTGCCCAGCTCACAGAAGGTTCAATATTCAATATACATTTTGGCTTCATCCGAAGGCTGAATGTATGAACAGTAACCTCCAAATAAGCCGCATTCTGATTTCAGAGTAAGTTTCTAACTTTGAAGATATATGCATATGTTTTTGTGCACTTTTTAGTAGGGATTATTGTAGTATGTATGTAGACATAATAAGGCGATGCGTCGTGAGGTATTACATGTTTGCTTCAGTGCATACATACATATGTGTGTAATACTAAGGAATTAAATATGCAATTGATCTGTTGTACAAACATAACTAACATTATATATTTATTAATATACATATGTATCAATATACCAAAACTCTAGTACGCTCTACGCATTCTCGTCTAAAATTAGTTTCTACACAAAATGTACTAAATTGCACGCACCAAAATGTGAGTTCGTTTTTGTATTTGGTTTAAATTCCTTTTTTTTAATTATCAAGAGAACATAGAAATGCACAATCAATGCCTTGTAAAATGCCGGCCATTCGTCAATTTGATTTCGTAAAGAAGTCAAAAACTGTGCACAGCCAATATACTAAAGAGAGAATTCACTGTAATCAGTTCTGTTTGACCACACCGCGGCGGTTAGACTTCATTTTTGACAATTCCCACTATTCGTAGCCCGTGAGACTTCTCTACAAATTAACATTCTGTGCAAATCTCTCTCTTGCAACTGCCGTGTTGCCTAGTTTTGGATATAAAAAAGCAATAAAATGCCCATTTATAGAAAAGAAAGTACCAAATTTTTATCGAATTATGGTACTTAACGAATTTTGTATGCGTAAATTGCAAAATGTGCGTTTTCTTTTAAATAAATGTGTTATGGTTACATACAATAAACTGTACGGAAAAAACAGAGTTTTAAAAATCCATCCTTGTATTTAAAACGTATGTTAAGAGAATCTCTTTAAAAAAGGGCCGAAGAACATTTTTTTGCTGTATTTAAGGTTATGTAACAAGATAAGATACTCCTTTTTCAAAAAGGTCGTTCTGGTTTTTGCAGTATTATCTAAAATTTGTGTGTTTATTTTTACTATGAATACACCTTTGTAGCTTCAATTCGTATTCAGTAAATTTATAAAAAGGGCTTAAATTTATAACAAGTGTTAAGAAGGGTTGAGGGAAGCAGACCTTGGTTAGCCTCAAAAGGAGCAAAAAATTAGTTAAGCACTTTTTTAAACATCAAATTCTATAAGAGTCAATATTTCAAAAGCACTTAAATCTTCTCAGAGTGGCTTTTTTAATCTTTTTTTAAATTGCACAATTTTTTTACCTTACAATTTTGGTAGCTTCAAACTAAAAAAAAAAAAGAATGAAACACCAAACTCAAAAAATTTCGCATTTTGTGTATAAAACAGCATTAAATTTATTGCCAAGAGCAAAGAGTTGGAAACACTATACAACTATACTAGAGTGACGTCACGCAATCTTGTTTCAATAATTATTGAGGTTGTATACTATACAATGTATAGCTGATAACTTAATGTTTGTTTCTCTTGCCGAGAGCGCTACACTAGAGCTGCAGTTGGCACATGTGAGTTTGCTTTTATGCTTCTCTTCGGGAGGAAAGTGTGCGCAGGCATTTATGCGTTCAAATTCTTCACTTGTTGTTATTTATTTATTTTAATATATTTTTATTTTTATTTGCAAGGCAATAGATGAGCTAAAATAGCGCAAGTTGTGTTGTGTTGTAGTATTAAAGCGTACTTCGTTTCAATCCTCTGTTCGTTCTTATGCTCCTGTGTTCGTCAGTTGACAGTGTTGCATTTCGTTACGTTAAATTGTTAAAAGGTGTGACCGCTTCTCGTTGACTTACGTCCGTCTGTCACTCCTACATTCGGCCTTCCTGACTCAGGAATCGACCCGAATTCTGGGTGCCATGGTTTGATGTATTTTCAGCCGTTGAGGTCAAATTGGGTCCCTCTACTTCGTCGAGTTTCTGCACTTTATAACGTCCATGCAGTAACTTTTCTATAACTGTATATGGTCCCAAATATTATATTTCCTTTTAAATTTTAAGTTTGTACCGAATTGGGTGCGTTTTATGGCCACTAAGTCGTTGACGTTATAATTCACGTCTTTTTGTCGTTTACGGTTATAGCTTCGACGGTTTTCTTCTTGAATGACATAAATGTTTTGCCTAGCTAGTCGTAGAGTTTCGTTGCAGTCAAACTTGACCGATTCAATAGCTTCACTTTCAATTATTTCGTGTAATCGTGGTGATTCTGCAAGTGTCATGTCACAACCTGTCAAGAGCTTAAACGGCGCTATTTTAGTGCTTCTCGGTTCCGAATGGTTGATATATTGTTGAACTTCACCGATGGGCCTATACCACTGGTCGGGACTGTCTTCTGACAGCTTTGCTAGCATGGGTATCACGATTCTGTGTATTCGCTCTAACTGGTACTCCCGTTGTAATGAGTAAATGCTGAACTCCACAAATTTTGAAAATTTTTGAAAAAGCATCTGCGACTACGAGGATATAATTATATAGCTTGCGTATCATCGTGAGTGGGCCAACATTTTATCTTCCTTATCAACAGGTACTAGTAAGCCATCGTTTTTACCGGTTATCGGATTCACTAAAATACAAGCGATGCAACTAATCACCGTTTCTGCAACCGTAGCTTCCAGACGAGGTACGTAGAAGTCCTTCTCAACTAAGTCTTTAGTCTTTTTCAGAGAGAAGTGATCCTGCCGATGTGCAATCTCAATTATTTCTCTCTCCATTTGTGACGGTACCTCGATGAGCTGTCGAGTTGGGTCTTTGTAGGGAATGTCATAATGAATGTAAAAATCGTCGTGGCTGCTTGCCTCTACAATTTTCCTGACGGCCTTCGTCCACATGCCTTTCATCTGCGCTTCTCTAAGCCGATGCTTCAACGAATCTTCCATCATCATACACGAAATTCTACTAAGGGTGTCCCCGTGTCTCATCTGCGTTCCTCGTAGATGTTCAATTGTATAGTTATATTCCGGAAGAAACATCGCCCATCGTGCTACTCGCAAAGGTACATCTCGCTTCTGTAATGTGATCGTGAAAGCGTTACAGTCAGTAACAATTTTAAACTGCAGCAGCATATGCACGCCACTTTTTAAGCGCTTCTACTATGGCGAGTACCTCCAGCTCGTAAGAATGGTATTTCTGTCCCGTCGATATCGCGTGAATATAGCGGCAAAATACAGCGGCTGAATTGCATATGCCGAAAGATACGTATTAAAATTCGAATTGGCCGCTATGAGTCACGAATGCGGTGTATTTACGAGAACTTTCATCTACGGACACATGGAGAAACCCATTGGCCAAGTCCAAGGTGGTAAAAACATTTGCTTCTCTAAGCTTTTCAAGAGCGTCGTCGATTAAAGTCATAGGGAAATTATCGCGAATGATTTTCTGGTTTAACCTACGGTAGTCGCAGCAAAGTCTTTTCGTACCATTTTTCTTAAATACGAGTACTACAAGCGATGCATAGGCCGAACAACTAGGACGTATTATGCCCTCGTCTAACCACTGTGTCACTTGCTTTACTAAATATAATTTGCTGCTCTTCATAAGACACCCTACGTGGCGGTTGGTAAACCGAAACTTCGTCAGCAAGAATAATTTTCATATTTACGGGAGGATTATCGTCTTTTTTAGGTGTATAGTGTTCAATCACATGTTTTACCTCACTTGCGCAATTTTTGATAAGGTGAGTCAAGTCTTAATCTTGCTCTTCAGTCGATGTTAAAACATGAAAAAACATTTGACAAACTATCATTACGGGGGGACTCTTGGACGATGTCCTCCGACGTATCATCACTAACCTGCATATTAACCTGGTTTTAAACTCGACACCATCATCACGCACTAAGATATCAAAATGTTTGAAAATTGAAGTACCTAGAATTTCTTCTTACCTAATGACGTTTGTTTGCACTACATGGAACGTTAGCTTAACAACACTTTTGTCTACTTGTACCTCTATCTCAAAACTACCCATCGTTGATAATTTTGCTGCACCGATCCCAAATAGTTGCCGTTGCTCCGGAGTTAGCTTTAGGGATTTACCCAACTTGTTGAATGTGTCACATCGCATAAGACATAAGCTACATCCAGTGTCGATTAGAGCTTGTATTCTGATATAGCAAATTGTGACCTTCTTTAGTTTTAACTTTGGACTTGAAAGTTCACCAATTGAATTTACATGAACCGCCTCCCGCTTTGTTCTGCTGTTGGCACTTACAAGATTTGAATTGTTTATGTGAATAATCTTTGGCTAAGTGCGAGTATTCACCACATTTGAAACCTCTTTTCTCGTTTTTTGATGACGCCGAGGAACTACTAGTTTCTGGTTTAGTTTTATTGTGCACCTCCATATTTTTAGGGTTGTCGGCTTTTGCGTCGTGTCTTATCTTCTCGTAAATTACTAATTGCTCTTTAAGTTCACTTACCGTTTTTGCTTGATAGAGTACAGACTTACTAAATTTAGATCCAAGGATCCCATCTATAAAATATTCGAGCAAACTTTCTTCATCTAAACAAATCGATTTTCCTATCTCCATTAAAACATATAAGTATTCACGGTACGAATCGCTATGCTTCTTATGTCTTTTCCCCAATGTATTATGCACGTTTGCTGGCGATGACTTACTACCAAACTCGTTAGCGAGGGCCAATTTTAAAGAATTCCAATCACGCAACCCGATTTGACTACTTACAAAAAGCTTGGCTGCACCTTTAGCGTATATGAATTTTTATATTTCATTCCAATTAACTATTTCTGCATTTTCTTCTATCTGCTCAATAAATTTCTTTACGTCGGACGTAGCAGCTCCATCAAATGTTGAACGACTTTCTAAAGCCGTTACTATCGCCGTTGAGCCCCCAAACGTAAGATTTTTTTCTTTTACAAGCAACGATATTTATTTTCGATATTATAAAAAGTTTCACAAAGAAAGTAATTTTATGCAAATATATAATTATATGTACGATCAAGTGTCGGCAATGGCCAATTTACCGACTGACTCTTAGACTACACCATACTTCGTTTCAGTCCTCTGTTCGTTCTTATGCTCCTGTGTCCGTCAGTTGACTGTGTTGTATTTCGTTACGTTAAATTGTTAAAAGGTGTGCCCGCTTCTCGTTGTCTTACGTCCGTCTGTCACTCCTACATGTATTTTTTTTTTCTTAAACAAGTATGCTAAATTCAAGGGGCAAATCATCCAAAACCATATATATATATAGGGTTGTTCAATAGGTGCGCTTCAACTTTTTTCCGATAGGGAGGGCGAACGACGCAATATTTTTTATTTTTCGCTTGTCATTTGTAAACTTCATTAGTGTACATTTCATCATGGAATGCTACACACTTGAGCAACGATTGCAAATCGTGCAAATTTTTTATGAAAATAATCGTTCTGTTGCTGCTACTTTAAGAGCATTACGGCCATTTTACGGTCCATTTAACAAGCCGTCCCGTTTTGGGGTTATGTGAAGTCATTGGTCTACAGTAACAAGCCGCGAAATTGCTGAAATTTCGGCCGATTTATGCAAAAGAGTGGTCGAAAATTGGGTTCAACGATTGGACTTCGTAAAACGTGCACGCGGTGGTCATGAAAAGAAATCGAATTTCATACTTAAATGTATATGTTCAAACTCGATAATAAAAAAAAAATTAGTTAAAAAAGTCAAACCGTTTGTGTTTTATTCAAAAAAGTTCAAAAGTTGAAGCGCTCTTACTGAAAAACCCTATATATGTACATACATATATTATGTCTGCCTGATAGACAAACTTGATAGAGAAACGTTTCATTACCAAGCACACAGGAAGATGGCATATACAAACATAAATATGTGAATTTATATACATACTAGCGAAAACCCGCCCGTTCCGCTGGTCGTCTTTAAAAAAATCTAGATTAATTAATTAAATAAAGCCGAAAAATACTGTGTGTTTTTTATAAAAATTCTCGCGCATGAATAGTAATGAAAGAAGTTTTAAATAGTAGTAGCAATTAAAAAACCTTTGATGTGATTTATTTTATTACTTTTTTTATTGTTATGCTCTTTGGTATACAATATTCTTCGTTTTTCCATGCGTTGTTGAATAAATGAACAATACCGATGGCTTACCAACTCTTGAGCATGAAACATAAAGTTGGCCATGAGAAAAATATGGGTATTCTAAATCAATACCACAAATTGATAAAGTTTGGCCTTGTGACTTATTAATAGTAATCGCGAATGCAAGGTGAACAGGAAATTGAAGACGTTTGAATTCAAACGGCATATCCGATGGTATCATTGGTATTCGCGGTATTAAAACGTCTTCACCAGAGTATTTTCCGTTCAAAATTGTTGCTTCAATGACGTTATTCATCAATCTCTTAACTGTTAATCGAGTGCCATTACATAGTCGTGGTTGATTTATATTTCTCAACATAATAATCGGTGCTCCTATTTTCAAGTTTAGCATGTGTGGCGGTAATCCAGGTAAATCAAGGGAATTCAAAAATTCAGTGGGATAATTTACAATATCATCTTGATTTGTAACAGTGTGAACGGATCGATATGTTTGTTCTGGACTTGGTATGTTAGCCAAAATAGCCGCATTCATTTCATTCACATCTTTATTTTTGCCAGCCATGATGGCTCGTTCACTAAGCCAATCATGATTTTAGTAATTTTGAGGCAAATTTGGGAAAATACTTCGAATTAACTGTTCTTTCGTTATACTTATTTGGTTGTAGAGTTTGGTTGTAAAGTTATTAAGCCAGTTAAATTATCGACAGGAACTTTGCCATTTCCAATATCCAATAATTACTGTGAAAATTCAGCAGCTGATGGATCATTTTGCATTAGAACACGTACATTTGTAGGTAGTTTGAGTGTTTGAACATGTCTCCACAAATATGATGATTTCAAACATGCAGCCAATTCATCTGCTACAGTTGCTCGAGGAATAACAGGCAATGTTTGTCTAAAATCACCTGCCAGCAGCACTAAGGCACGACCAAACATTTCATTTTTACTACGTAAATCTCGTAATGTCCTATCAAGCGCTTCCAGTGACTTTTTATGTGCCATCGTGCACTCATCCCATACAATTACGTGTGCGAAAAAGCGGAGAAGGAGAAGAGAACTGTTCTATTCCCCCCTGCTTTAACCCAGCTATGTGTTCAGGTGCAAATGACTTTTTTGCGTGAAGTCTGATATAAAATAAGTTCTATTTACTCTTCTTAAATTTATATAATATAAACTTTTCCAGGCGAAGTAAAAAAACTGACATATATTTGCTTCAACCGTATATTTGTGGGTACACAGGTAATACGTAAATATATGAATAATATAGGTAATATCTCATATTAGCATAACCTTTCTGCAAAAAATTAAGGAAACGATCACCAATCACACTAGCAATGATACAATGAATTTTTCACTATAACTGACTTCAGATTTACGTTTATATAATAAGCGTATATGTAACATTTTTTTTTTTTTTTTTTTTTTTTAAATTTTTTTTTAGAATTTTTTTTTAATTTTTAATAATAAGTGGTCTTCCTCTTCCTGTAGCTATTCCTTTTCCACTTCCATCTCCATCACTTAAAAGCTTTCATCAACAGCTTCCATCTGATACCCATATTGTACAAACACATCCAAGGGTACCGTGGTCCACCTTTTCGGCTATATCTCGAGACCCTGGTCACTCAGAGATCTAAAAAATACTCTGTATTAAAGCACTCATCAGTAGCTTTGATTTGATACCCACAATGTAAAAACACATCCTAGGGTTACCCGGGTCCTCGTTTTGGACTTCGGCGAGCCACCTGGTGGCGAGTGGAATCAAAAAGCATATTATACTAACCTTCACCGTGGAAAAATATATATATATACCAAATCTCATAATAATCGGCCCAGACACACACGACCAAAATGTATTCAATTCTAATGAATGCTATGTGCGGCACAAAAAATACGTGCGGCAAATACAATAGCAAAAACACACTCACTTAACCGACACGATCGTTGTTCATTCCATCTGGCTGAACGACAAAGCTGGGCTCTAAGCAACCGTGGGGGTCGGCAGGTTGCTGATAGCCGGAAGGCCTGTAGTAGCAGGTTAGTTGCGAAATAAGTTTAAACGAATAAGCAATCCCCGACAATGAGCGGCCAGAAGCGGAGGAGGCGGCTAAATGACAGCCCATCCGATGAGGCTTCCGGTGACAGAAAAAAAAAAAAATCCAGGCGCGGCGGTTTCCATAGTGGACGGCTTCCTGGTCAGCGTCTGTTCACCATGTTAGGTGCGGCTGCTAACTGACCGGTATATGCCGTGGCGCACTGGGAGTCTCTCATCACTTCAAGAACCATCTCTGTTGTTGAAGTGAGGGGAGTGATGTGAGCTTGCTCTGCCGAGGTGTTAGCTGCGGGGTGTATCAGTGACCAGCCCCTTCGGGCCCTAGTCAGGGAGTGTGTATTGGACGCAGAGGTAGTAGTATGCGTTGCCCCGGGTGAGCTCCGGTCCGTCCGTGTTTTCCGGGACCGGTAATGCGAAGAACAGGCCTCAGGGAACTGGGGTAGGGGCACCGTCCCCAAGGGTATACCCGTTCCTGTTTATTTCGGCCCGCCCCCCTACACACGATGCGCTGGTAAACAAAAAAGAATGGAAAACAAAATGAGAATTACAAACACAACAAACAACAGCAGTAACATCTATGGAGCCATTATGGGCAGTGGCAGTGAAAGCCGGGAAGAGGCTAACAGAAAGGTACCAGGTGCAAGTGGATCGAGTGATCTACTAGTGGACCTAACTGAGGAGTACAAGACCCCCAAAGGCCGTATAACAACGGGGGCTGATCCCTTTAAGCGTGCACCAAAGCTGGGACGGAGTCCTATCAAGACGCTCAGTGTAGAAAGGCCTGAGAGAGCAAAATCGTCGCCACCTGTGCTGCAAGATAGCAATGAGAAAGCAGCACAATCGAGTAATGATACCTTAACGCTTCTTGGTGAGACGATTGGGAAGTTGACAGAAGCAATGCGTCTACCGCAACGCTCGATCAACAACCATATAAGGGAACTCCTCGAAAAGATCACTAAGCTACACTCGAAAGCCCAGGAAGAAGCGAAAAGCAAGGAAGCCAAGCGAAACGTTCTTGGAAGTGTAATGGCTGAAGGAACACCGAAAAGACCACGCGACGATAAGCAGCCGGGCAGAAAAACGCCACCCAAAAAAAGCAAGACTACACACGAAGAAGAACACAAAGTGTCAGCAAGTGCAGACAAAAAAGCCAAAGGAGAGAGTAATGCCAAGAGGACAAACGGGGTTATGGAAAATGGCTGGATGAGTGTCAAGCGCAAACCAGCCAAGAAGAAAATGATAAATAAACCACCCCCGAGACCGGATGCGATTGTCATTGCGCGTGCCGGAACAATGACATACAGTGACATTCTCAGGGCGGTTAAAAAAGATGATGCCCTGCAGGAACTCGGCGAAAACGTTACGCGTATAAGAAAGACGGCCAAAGGCGAAATCCTGCTTCAATTGAAAAAAGAGCAGATGGCCAATACAGGAGTCTACCAGAAGAAGATTGGTAAGGTGCTAGGTGACCAGGCGCAAATCAAGGTCCTAACCCACGAGATGTTGGTGGAGATCCGTGATTTAGATGAAATCACAACCAAAGAGGACATAGGTGAGGCAATACGAACGCAAGTTAAGGAGCTTAACCTATTTAGTGCAAACGCAATAAAAAGCGTTAGAGCGGCGTATGCAGGCACGCAAACAGCGGTGATAAGCCTACCAGCACTGGACGCAAGGCGACTGCTTGAGAAACAAAAACTCAAAATCGGCTGGACGGTATGCCGAATAAGAGAAAAGCCTGACTTGAGGAGGTGCTACAGATGCCTGGAGTATGGACACCTAGCGAGGACGTGTACAAACGAAGACGACAGAAGCCAGAACTGTCTCAAATGTGGAGAAAAGGGTCACCAAGCAAAAGTATGCGAAAAAAAGCCCTTCTGCGGAGCTTGTAAAAGGAATGGAAGAGAAGATACAAGCCATCAGATTGGAAGCAGAAAATGTCCCCTGTATCAAGCGGCGTATATTAAAACCAAAAAATGAGGATTGAGCAGATCAATCTAAACCATTGCGAGGCTGCACAAGAGCTCTTAAAACAAAGGGTATACGAAAATAAGGTGGACGTTGTGCTAGTCAGCGACCAGCATAAAAACCTAAACGTCGGAACGTGGGTCTCGAACAGGAAAAGTAAAGCTGCTATTTGGGCCTGTGGTGGAAATACCCTGCAGGACAAACCGCACACCCACAGTGATTACTATACCCGAGCAAAAATACGTGGCATCTATTTCTACAGTTGCTACGCGCCACCGAAACTGACGCAAGTAGAGTTCGAAAACCTACTGGATGAACTTGTGCAAAACGCTCGCGGCACCACACCAAACGTGATTGCGGGTGATTTCAATGCGTGGGCCTTGGAATGGGGTAGCAGATACACCAATAAAAGGGGAGATGCCTTGATTAAGGCATTCTCACTGCTTGATGTGGTTCTGCTAAACACTGGGGGAAAAAACACCTTCGAAGTGAATGGTCGTGCATCAATAATCGACATCACTTACGCCAGCAGGGCTCTAGTACGATCAGCAAGCTGGCAAGTGAGTGACTTTTACACAGGCAGTGACCACCTCGCCATTAAGGTGGACTTTTTGCATGCAAAAGAAACCGCACAGAGAAAACAGAATAAGGGTTGGAGGGTGGAGACGCTTGATGAAGAAATGTTCCAAATCATGCTAGAAAAGACCCCACCTAGCACCAACGATGTGGAACTTCAGGCGGAGTTGCTATTAAAACATGTTAGCAGAGCGTGCGATGCCGCTATGTGCAGGAAAAGACAGAGCGCTCCCAGAAAGCCTGTATACTGGTGGAACGAGGAGATCAGCACCCTAAGAAGTGAATGCAAAAAAGCAAGGCGCCTTTCCCAAAGGAGTTATGGGCTGGCAGAACACTACAGGCTCCGCGAGAACTATAAAAAGAAGCGGAAACAATTAAAGAAAGCCATTAAAAGCAGCAAGACAGCCAGCTTTAAAGAACTGTGCCAGAATGTGGACGAAAACCCGTGGGGTGATGGCTACAAACTCGTTATGGCCAAGGTCAAAGGAGGTAGAGGACTGGCGCCAACTTGCCCCATTCTCTTAGAAAAGATTGTACCGACACTCTTTCCAAAGCAAGACATACAACCAAGCCAGACCCAGTTCCACGCAGCTGGAAATAGTGTCATAATCAGTGAAGCAGAGGTGATTATGGCAACGGAAACTTTCGGCAATGCTAAGGCTCCAGGACCTGACGGCATTCCGAACAAGGCGCTGAAGATCGCTATCGGGCGCAACGCAAAGCCATTTGCAGAACACTTCACCAAGTGTATAAATGAAGGCATGTTTCCGAAAGTATGGAAGAAACAACAACTAGTCCTACTTCAGAAACCAAATAAGCCAGCGGGTGACCCAAGTTCTTATCGGCCACTCTGCATGATAGATACTATGGGCAAAATCCTGGAGAAACTAATCTGCACGCGCCTGGAACAGCACCTGGAGAAAGTGCCGGCTGAACTATCCGAACATCAGTTTGGTTTCCGAAAAGGTCGTTCAACCATCGATGCCGTCAGGAGGGTGACAAACATTGCAAGTAAGGCTATTGAGGGTGACAGGTGGATGCATGGTAATAAGGAATACTGTGCAGTTGTCACTCTGGATGTTAAGAACGCCTTCAACTCGGCATACTGGCCCCATATTATAAAGGCTCTTGAAGAGAAAAAAACACCAGCATACTTAGTACGGGTTATAAACAGTTATCTGTCGGAAAGAGTACTTCTGTACAATACAGATGAAGGTCCAAAGAGATACGCAGTGACGGGCGGAGTACCGCAGGGTTCTGTACTGGGCCCGATGCTATGGAATGTATTATATGATGGGGTACTGCAACTCCCAATGCCGAGGGGAGTGCAAATAATAGGATACGCAGACGACATTGCGTTGACCATAGTCGCCAAAACAATCCCCCAGATCCAGAGTATCTGCAGCGAGGCAACAACAAAGGTCAAACAATGGCTAACGGCGGTTAAACTCCAGCTAGCCGGGCAAAAAACAGAAGCAGTTCTCATTACGAGTAGAAAAAAATTAGAAACGACCACACTAAACATTGATGGGTTCAACGTCACAACACAGGCGGCACTACGATATTTGGGTGTAATGATCGATGCTCAACTAAGCTTCAGGGAGCACATCAAAAAAGCATGCGGAAAGGCAGCCATGGTAACGGCGGCACTGTCAAGGATTATGGCCAACATCGGTGGTCCCACTCAGAGTAGAAGAGCGCTCCTGGCTAGAGTTACCCAGTCTACACTCATGTATGCAGCACCCATATGGGGTAAAGCCCTGATACAGAAAACGTACGCGAAGAAGGCGGAAATAGTTTTTAGACTTATTTCCCTTAGAGTTGCCTGTGCTTTCAGGACAGTGTCGTTCGAAGCAGTATGTGTCATATCGGGTATCATGCCACCAGATATAATGGCCTCTGAACTGGGTAGAGTGTACGACAAAGCCAAAAGCCTAAACAGGCGATTAACGGCGGAAGAGCGTAAAGAAGAAAGACGGGGGAGCATAAGTGAGTGGCAAAATCGCTGGGACCAAGCGACAAAAGGGAGATGGACGCATAAACTTATCAGAAGCGTACAGGCCTGGGTTGAGAGAGGACATGGAGACACAGATTACTATCTCACACAGTTCCTGACGGGGCCTGGATGCTATAGAGAGTATCTCCAAAGACTCGGCCACGAGGACGCAGCTGACTGCTCGTTCTGTGGCAACGGTAGTGAGAACGTGGAACATGTCTTCTTCTCCTGCCCGAGATACGCATCTGAGAGAATGTGCATTGAAGAAATCATAAAAGAAAAAAGAACCCCGGGCAACATTGTAGATCACATGCTGCAGTCGAAATTGGTATGGGCCAAGATGAAAGAATGGTCCGCAAATGCGTTACAGGAACTGAGGAAAAAGGAATGGGAACGCAGTAAGGAACGAAGACAAAGAAGTAATGAAGGGTAGACGGAGAGAGAAATACAAATGAAGAGCCATAATGGCTAGCTTGGCCCTGCGATGCAATGCTTAAACGGCGGTACCGCAGGGCAAACGAAAGCTACAGAGGTCGGAGTTAGGGTTTAGTACGTAGGTGTACTGTTTCGCAAGTCCAGTTTAGTAGTAACACTGACTGTGCGTGGTCCCGAATGAGGTGCACCTTTAGCGATCAGTATGAATCGTGCATGCCGCCTGTATTGACGGTATCTATGTAAGATTCCCCCTCCGGATAAAAAAAAAAAAAAAAAAAAACTCACTTAACCGACGCACCGCACACACACGCGTTATCGGATTTCAACCAAACCTCACAGAAACCTTTGCCAAAGCAACACCAACAATGTGTGAAACCTTCATTGTTTTCCTTACACGCGTTGCTGAGATTACCCCGGACAAAGGCACACTTTTTTTCGGCTTTATTTTTATATATATAGATGCGCATATACATATGTGTGCATATATATGCTACGTGCACTTTCCACAGCAAAAAATATTACGATTCACTAATACGTCTCAAGAAATCGAGCGAACATTCATAGGCACAGCATTGTGCCAAAAATTATGAATTATGAAGCGTCAACAAAATTGTTTCATAATCTACAACTTTTAAGGTCTTTAAGCAACTTACTATGAAGTAGTACAATATTATTCGATATGTGAATTTTAATGTTCAAGAGGAAAAGTATTTATAAATTTTAGAAATTAAAAATACATATTGACTGACAAAATTAGTTCAACAATTTGCGGCTTCGGTCCTTGTTGTTACGAGTATGAACAGCGCTGCCCAGCTCACAGAAGGTTCAATATTCAATATACGTTTTGGCTTCATCCGAAGGCTGAATGTATGAACAGTAACCTCCAAATAAGCCGCATTCTGATTTCAGAGTAAGTTTCTAACTTTGAAGATATATGCATATGTTTTTGTGCACTTTTTAGTAGGGATTATTGTAGTATGTATGTAGACATAATAAGGCGATGCGTCGTGAGGTATTACATGTTTGCTTCAGTGCATACATACATATGTGTGTAATACTAAGGAATTAAATATGCAATTGATCTGTTGTACAAACATAACTAACATTATATATTTATTAATATACATATGTATCAATATACCAAAACTCTAGTACGCTCTACGCATTCTCGTCTAAAATTAGTTTCTACACAAAATGTACTAAATTGCACGCACCAAAATGTGACTTCGTATTTGTATTTGGTTTAAATTCCTTTTTTTTTAATTATCAAGAGAACATAGAAATGCACAATCAATGCCTTGTAAAATGCCGGCCATTCGTCAATTTGATTTCGTAAAGAAGTCAAAAACTGTGCACAGCCAATATACTAAAGAGAGAATTCACTGTAATCAGTTCTGTTTCACCACACCGCGGCGGTTAGACTTCATTTTTGACAATTCCCACTATTCGTAGCCCGTGAGACTTCTCTACAAATTAACATTCTGTGCAAATCTCTCTCTTGCAACTGCCGTGTTGCCTAGTTTTGGATATAAAAAAGCAATAAAATGCCCATTTATAGAAAAGAAAGTACCAAATTTTTATCGAATTATGGTACTTAACGAATTTTGTATGCGTAAATTGCAAAATGTGCGTTTTCTTTTAAATAAATGTGTTATGGTTACATACAATAAACTGTACGGAAAAACAGAGTTTCAAAATCCATCCTTGTATTTAAAACGTATGTTAAGAGAATCTCTTTAAAAAAGGCCCGAAGAACATTTTTTTGCTGTATTTAAGGTTATGTAACAAGATAAGATACTCCTTTTTCAAAAAGGTCGTTCTGGTTTTTGCAGTATTATCTAAAATTTGTGTGTTTATTTTTACTATGAATACACCTTTGTAGCTTCAATTCGTATTCAGTAAATTTATAAAAAGGGCTTAAATTTATAAAAAGTGTTAAGAAGGGTTGAGGGAAGCAGACCTTGGTTAGCCTCAAAAGGAGCAAAAAATTAGATAAGCACTTTTAAAACATCAAATTCTATAAGAGTCAATAAAATTTCAAAAGCACTTAAATCTTCTCAGAGTGGCTTTTTTAATCTTTTTTTAAATTGCACAATTTTTTTACCTTACAATTTTGGTAGCTTCAAACTAAAAAAAAAAAAGAATGAAACACCAAACTCAAAAAATTTCGCATTTTGTGTATGAAAAAGCATTAAATTTATTGCCAAGAGCAAAGAGTTGGAAACACTATACAACTATACAACTATATACAATGTATAGCTGATAACTTAATGTTTGTTTCTCTTGCCGAGAGCGCTACACTAGAGCTGCAGTTGGCACATGTGAGTTTGCTTTTATGCTTCTCTTCGGGAGGAAAGTGTGCGCAGGCATTTATGCGTTCAAATTCTTCACTTGTTATTTATTTATTTTAATATATTTTTATTTTTATTTGCAAGGCAATAGATGAGCTAAAATAGCGCAAGTTGTGTTGTGTTGTAGTATTAAAGCGTACTTCGTTTCAATCCTCTGTTCGTTCTTATGCTCCTGTGTTCGTCAGTTGACAGTGTTGCATTTCGTTACGTTAAATTGTTAAAAGATGTGACCGCTTCTCGTTGACTTACGTCCGTCTGTCACTCCTACATTCGGCCTTCCTGACTCAGGAATCGACCCGAATTCTGGGTGCCATGGTTTGATGTATTTTCAGCCGTTGAGGTCAAATTGGGTCCCTCTACTTCGTCGAGTTTCTGCACTTTATAACGTCCATGCGGTAACTTTTCTATAACTGTATATGGTCCCAAATATTATATTTCCTTTTCAATTTTAAGTTTGTACCGAATTGGGTGCGTTTTATGGCCACTAAGTCGTTGACGTTATAACTCACGTCTTTTTGTCGTTTACGGTTATAGCTTCGACGGTTTTCTTCTTGAATGACAGAAATGTTTTGCCTAGCTAGTCGTAGAGTTTCGTTGCAGTCAAACTTGACCGATTCAATGGCTTCACTTTCAATTATTTCGTGTAATCGTGGTGATTCTGCAAGTGTCATGTCACAACCAGTCAAGAGCTTAAACGGCGCTATTTTAGTGCTTCTCGGTTCCGAATGGTTGATATATTGTTGAACTTCACCGAAGGGCCTATACCACTGGTCGGGACTGTCTTCTGACAGCTTTGCTAGCATGGGTATCACGATTCTGTGTATTCGCTCTAACTGGTACTCCCGTTGTAATGAGTAAATGCTGAACTTCACAAATTTTGAAAATTTTTGAAAAAGCATCTGCGATTACGAGGATATAATTATATAGCTTGCGTATCATCGTGAGTGGGCCAACATCTTATCTTCCTTATCAACAGGTACTAGTAAGCCATCGTTTTTACCGGTTATCGGATTCACTAAAATACAAGCGATGCAACTAATCACCGTTTCTGCAACCGTAGCTTCCAGACGAGGTACGTAGAAGTCCTTCTCAACTAAGTCTTTAGTCTTTTTCAGAGAGAAGTGTTCCTGCCGATGTGCAATCTCAATTATTTCTCTCTCCATTTGTGACGGTACCACGATGAGCTGTAGAGTTGGGTCTTTTTAGGGAATGTCATAATGAATGTAAAAATCGTCGTGGCTGCTTGCCTCTACAATTTTCCTGACGGCCTTCGTCCACATGCCTTTCATCTGCGCTTCTCTAAGCCGATGCTTCATCGAATCTTCCATCATCATACACGAAATTCTACTAAGGGTGTCCCCGTGTCTCATCTGCGTTCCTCGTAGATGTTCAATTGTATAGTTATATTCCGGAAGAAACATCGCCCATCGTGCTACTCGCAAAGGTACATCTCGCTTCTGTAATGTGATCGTGAAAGCGTTACAGTCAGTAACAATTTTAAACTGCAGCAGCATATGCACGCCACTTTTTAAGCGCTTCTACTATGGCGAGTACCTCCAGCTCGTAAGAATGGTATTTCTGTCCCGTCGATATCGCGTGAATATAGCGGCAAAATACAGCGGCTAAATTGCATATGCCGAAAGATACGTATTAAAATTCGAATTGGCCGCTATGAGTCACGAATGCGGTGTATTTACGAGAACTTTCATCTACGGACACATGGAGAAACCCATTGGCCAAGTCCAAGGTGGTAAAAACATTTGCTTCTCTAAGCTTTTCAAGAGCGTCGTCGATTAAAGTCATAGGGAAATTATCGCGAATGATTTTCAGGTTTAACCTACGGTAGTCACAGCAAAGTCTTTTCGTACCATTTTTCTTAATAACGAGTACTACAAGCGATGCATAGGCCGAAAAACTAGGACGTATTGTTTTATGCCCTCGTTTAACCACTGTGTCACTTGCTTTACTAAATATAATTTGCTGCTCTTCATAAGACACCCTACGTGGCGGTTGGTAAACCGAAACTTCGTCAGCAAGAATAATTTTCATAGTTACGGGAGGATTATCGTCTTTTTTAGGTGTATAGTGTTCAATCATATGTTTTACCTCACTTGCGCAATTTTTGATAAGGTGAGTCAAGTCTTAATCTTGCTCTTCACAGTCGATGTTAAAACATGAAAAAACATTTGACAAACTATCATTACGGGGGGACTCTTGGACGATGTCTTCCGACGTATCATCACTAACCTGCATATTAACCTGGTTTTAAACTCGACACCATCATCACGCACTAAGATATCAAAATGTTTGAAAATTGAAGTACCTAGAATTTCTTCTTACCTAATGACGTTTGTTTGCACTACATGGAACGTTAGCTTAACAACACTTTTGTCTACTTGTACCTCTATCTCAAAACTACCCATCGTTGATAATTTTGCTGCACCGATCTCAAATAGTTGCCGTGGCTCCGGAGTTAGATTTAGGGATTTACCCAACTTGTTGAATGTGTCACATCGCATAAGACATAAACTACATCCAGTGTCGATTAGAGCTTGTATTCTGATATAGCAAATTGTGACCTTCTTTAGTTTTAACTTTGGACTTGAAAGTTCACCAATTGAATTTACATGAACCGCCTCCCGCTTTGTTCTGCTGTTGGCACTTACAAGATTTGAATTGTTAATGTGAATAATCTTTGGCTAAGTGCGAGTATTCACCACATTTGAAACCTCTTTTCTCGTTTTTTGATGACGCCGAGGAACTACTAGTTTCTGGTTTAGTTTTATTGTGCACCTCCATATTTTTAGGGTTGTCGGCTTTTGCGTCGTGTCTTATCTTCTCGTAAATTACTAATTGCTCTTTAAGTTCACTTACCGTTTTTGATTGATAGAGTACAGACTTACTAAATTTAGATCCAAGGATCCCATCTATAAAATATTCGAGCAAACTTTCTTCATCTAAACAAATCGATTTTCCTATCTCCATTAAAACATATAAGTATTCACGGTACGAATCGCTATGTTTCTTATGTCTTTTCCCCAATGTATTATGCACGTTTGCTGGCGATGACTTACTACCAAACTCGTTAGCGAGGACCAATTTTAAAGAATTCCAATCACGCAACCCGATTTGACTACTTACAAAAAGCTTGGCTGCACCTTTAGCGTATATGAATTTTTATATTTCATTCCAATTAACTATTTCTGCATTTTCTTCTATCTGCTCAATAAATTTCTTTACGTCGGACGTAGCAGCTCCATCAAATGTTGAACAACTTTCTAAAGCCGTTACTATCGCCGTTGAGCCCCCAAACGTAAGATTTTTTTCTTTTACAAGCAACGATATTTATTTTCGATATTATAAAAAGTTTCACAAAGAAAGTAATTTTATGCAAATATATAATTATATGTACGATCAAGTGTCGGCAATGGCCAATTTACCGACTGACTCTTAGACTACACCATACTTCGTTTCAGTCCTCTGTTCGTTCTTATGCTCCTGTGTTCGTCAGTTGACTGTGTTGTATTTCGTTACGTTAAATTGTTAAAAGGTGTGCCCGCTTCTTGTTGTCTTACGTCCGTCTGTCACTCCTACATGTATTTTTTTTTTTTTCTTAAACAAGTATGCTAAATTCAAGGGGCAAATCATCTAAAACCATATATATATATAGGGTTGTTCAATAGGTGCGCTTCAACTTTTTTCCGATAGGGAGGGCGAACGACGCAATATTTTTTATTTTTCGCTTGTCATTTGTAAACTTCATTAGTATACATTTCATCATGGAATGCTTACACACTTGAGCAACGATTGCAAATCGTGCAAATTTTTTATGAAAATAATCGTTCTGTTGCTGCTACTTTAAGAGCATTACGGCCATTTTACGGTCCATTTAACAAGCCGTCCCGTTTTGGGGTTATGTGAAGTCATTGGTCTACAGTAACAAGCCGCGAAATTGCTGAAATTTCGGCCGATTTATGCAAAAGAGTGGTCGAAAATTGGGTTCAACGATTGGACTTCGTAAAACGTGCACGCGGTGGTCATGCAAAAGAAATCGAATTTCATACTTAAATGTATATGTTCAAACTCGATAATAAAAAAAAAATAGTTAAAAAAGTCAAACCGTTTGTGTTTTATTCAAAAAAGTTCAAAAGTTGAAGCGCTCTTACTGAAAAACCCTATATATGTACATACATATATTATGTCTGCCTGATAGACAAACTTGATAGAGAAACGTTTCATTACCAAGCACACAGGAAGATGGCATATACAAACATAAATATGTGAATTTATATACATACTAGCGAAAACCCGCCCGTTCCGCTGGTCGTCTTTAAAAAAATCTAGATTAATTAATTAAATAAAGCCGAAAAATACTGTGTGTTTTTTATAAAAATTCTCGCGCATGAATAGTAATGAAAGAAGTTTTAAATAGTAGTAGCAATTAAAAAACGTTTGATGTGATTTACTTTATTACTTTTTTTATTGTAATGCTCTTTGGTATACAATATTCTTCGTTTTTCCATGCGTCGTTGAATAAATGAACAATACCGATGGCTTACCAACTCTTGAGCATGAAACATAAAGTTGGCCATGAGAAAAATATGGGTATTCTAAATCAATACCACAAATTGATAAAGTTTGGCCTTGTGACTTATTAATAGTAATCGCGAATGCAAGGTGAACAGGAAATTGAAGACGTTTGAATTCAAACGGCATATCCGATGGTATCATTGGTATTCGCGGTATTAAAACGTCTTCACCAGAGTATTTTCCGTTCAAAATTGTTGCTTCAATGACGTTATTCATCAATCTCTTAACTGTTAATCGAGTGCCATTACATAGTCGTGGTTGATTTATATTTCTCAACATAATAATCGGTGCTCCTATTTTCAAGTTTAGCATGTGTGGCGGTAATCCAGGTAAATCAAGGGAATTCAAAAATTCAGTGGGATAATTTACAATATCATCTTGATTTGTAACAGTGTGAACGGATCGATATGTTTGTTCTGGACTTGGTATGTTAGCCAAAATAGCCGCATTCATTTCATTCACATCTTTATTTTTGCCAGCCATGATGGCTCGTTCACTAAGCCAATCATGATTTTAGTAATTTTGAGGCAAATTTGGGAAAATACTTCGAATTAACTGTTCTTTCGATATAATAGGACTATGAATAAGTTCGTGCGGTTTTACAACAGATGGCGTAACTTGATTATTATTCCATCGATCCACATTTCCAAACATTCATTGGAGAGCTACTGTCGTAGGGCACAAACGTCAGTATAAGTTTTTTATTTGAAGCGTAAACAACAATATTTTTACCACACTTGAAAATGTCGAATTTCGTGCCAAATAATGTGTTTTTGCGGGGAATTCTTCTTCATTATTTTAATATGAAGAAAAAAGCAGCCGAAAGTCATCGTATCTTGGTGGAAGTTTATGGTGAGCATGCTCTATCTGAGCGAACGTGCCAGAAGTGGTTTGCACGCTTTAAAAGTGGTGATTTTGGCTTGGAAGACGAAGAACGCGAGGGTGCGCCGCCAAAGTTCATGGATACCGAATTGGAGGAATTGCTCGATCAAGATCCGGCTCAAACGCAAGAAGAGGTTGCAAAAACTTTGGGAGTTGATCAATCAACCATTTCCAAACGTTTAAAAGCCATGGGAATGATCCGAAAGGTAGGCCATTGGGTGCCGTATGAATTGAAGCCAAGAGACGTTGAACGCCGTTTTATGGCATGCGAACAACTGCTTCAACGGCACAAAAGAAAGGGTTTTTTGCATCGAATTGTGACTGGCGATGAAAAGTGGGTCCATTACGACAATCCAAAACGTCGGGCAACGTATGGATACCCTGGCCATGCTTCAACATCGACGTCGGCGCAGAATATTCATGGCCTGAAGGTTATGCTGTGTATCTGGTGGGACCAGCTGGGTGTTGTGTATTATGAGCTACTGAAACCGAATGAAACGATTACGGGGGATGTCTACCGACGACAATTGATGCGTTTGAGCCGAGCACTGCGAGAAAAACGGCCGCAATACGCCGATAGACACGACAAAGTTATTTTGCAACATGACAATGCTCGGCCACATGTTGCACAAGTGGTCAAAACATACTTAGAAACGCTCAAATGGGATGTCCTACCCCACCCGCCGTATAGTCCAGACCTTGCGCCATCCGATTACTATCTCTTCCGATCGATGCAACATGGCCTGGCTGACCAGCACTTCCGTAATTACGATGAAGTCAAAAAATGGATCGATTCGTGGATTGCGGCAAAACCGACCGAATTTTTCACAAAGGGAATCCGTGAATTGCCAGAAAGATGGGAAAAAGTAGTAGTAAGCGATGGACAATATTTTGAATATTAAATTTGTAACCATTTTACGTCAATAAAGTTTCAAATTTCGAAAAAAAACCGCATGAACTTATTCATAGTCCTATTACTTATTTGAAAAAAGTTTGGTTGTAAAGTTATTAAGCCAGTTAAATTATCGACAGGAACTTTGCCATTTCCAATATCCAATAATTACTGTGAAAATTCAGCAGCTGATGGATCATTTTGCATTAGAACACGTACATTTGTAGGTAGTTTGAGTGTTTGAACATGTCTCCACAAATATGATGATTTCAAACATGCAGCCAATTCATCTGCTACAGTTGCTCGAGGAATAACAGGCAATGTTTGTCTAAAATCACCTGCCAGCAGCACTAAGGCACGACCAAACATTTCATTTTTACTACGTAAATCTCGTAATGTCCTATCAAGCGCTTCCAGTGACTTTTTATGTGCCATCGTGCACTCATCCCATACAATTACGTGTGCGAAAAAGCGGAGAAGGAGAAGAGAACTGTTCTATTCCCCCCTGCTTTAACCCAGCTATGTGTTCAGGTGCAAATGACTTTTTTGCGTGAAGTCTGATATAAAATAAGTTCTATTTACTCTTCTTAAATTTATATAATATAAACTTTTCCAGGCGAAGTAAAAAAACTGACATATATTTGCTTCAACCGTATATTTGTGAATACACAGGTAATACGTAAATATATGAATGATATAGGTAATATCTCATATTAGCATAACCTTTCTGCAAAAAATTAAGGAAACGAACCCCAATCACGCCAGCAATGATACAATGAATTTTTCACTATAACTGACTTCAGATTTACGTTTATATAATAAGCGTATATGTAACATTTTAAAATTTTTTTAGAATTTTTTTTTAATTTTTAATAATAAGTGGTCTTCCTCTTCCTGTAGCTATTCCTTTTCCTCTTCCATCTCCATCACTTAAAAGCTTTCATCAACAGCTTCCATCTGATACCCATATTGTACAAACACATCCAAGGGTACCGTGGTCCACCTTTTCGGCTATATCTCGAGACCCTGGTCACTCAGAGATCTAAAAAATACTCTGTATTAAAGCACTCATCAGTAGCTTTGATTTGATACCCACAATGTAAAAACACATCCTAGGGTTACCCGGGTCCTCGTTTTGGACTTCGGCGAGCCACCTGGTGGCGAGTGGAATCAATAAGCATATTATACTAACCTTCACCGTGGAAAAAAATATATATATACCAAATCTCATAATAATCGGCTCAGACACACACGACCAAAATGTATTCAATTCTAATGAATGCTATGTGCGGTACAAAAAATACGTGCGGCAAATAGCAAAAACACACTCACTTAACCGACGCACCGCACACACACACGTTATCGGATTTCAACCAAGCTTCACAGAAACCTTTGCCAAAGCAACACCAACAATGTGTGAAACTTTCATTGTTTTCCTTACACGCGTTGCTGAGATTACCCCGGACAAAGGCACACTTTTTTTCGGCTTTATTTTTATATATATAGATGCGCATATACATATGTGTGCATATATATGCTACGTGCACTTTCCACAGCAAAAAATATTACGATTCACTAATACGTCTCAAGAAATCGAGCGAACATTCATAGGCACAGCATTGTGCCAAAAATTATGAATTATGAAGCGTCAACAAAATTGTTTCATAATCTACAACTTTTAAGGTCTTTAAGCAACTTACTATGAAGTAGTACAATATTATTCGATATGTGAATTTTAATGTTCAAGAGGAAAAGTATTTATAAATTTTAGAAATTAAAAATACATATTGACTGACAAAATTAGTTCAACAATTTGCGGCTTCGGTCCTTGTTGTTACGAGTATGAACAGCGCTGCCCAGCTCACAGAAGGTTCAATATTCAATATACGTTTTGGCTTCATCCGAAGGCTGAATGTATGAACAGTAACCTCCAAATAAGCCGCATTCTGATTTCAGAGTAAGTTTCTAACTTTGAAGATATATGCATATGTTTTTGTGCACTTTTTAGTAGGGATTATTGTAGTATGTATGTAGACATAATAAGGCGATGCGTCGTGAGGTATTACATGTTTGCTTCAGTGCATACATACATATGTGTGTAATACTAAGGAATTAAATATGCAATTGATCTGTTGTACAAACATAACTAACATTATATATTTATTAATATACATATGTATCAATATACCAAAACTCTAGTACGCTCTACGCATTCTCGTCTAAAATTAGTTTCTACACAAAATGTACTAAATTGCACGCTCCAAAATGTGAGACCGTTTTTGTATTTGGTTTAAATTCCTTTTTTTTAATTATCAAGAGAACATAGAAATGCACAATCAATGCCTTGTAAAATGCCGGCCATTCGTCAATTTGATTTCGTTCAGAAGTCAAAAACTGTGCACAGCCAATATACTAAAGAGAGAATTCACTGTAATCAGTTCTGTTTCACCACACCGCGGCGGTTAGACTTCATTTTTGACAATTCCCACTATTCGTAGCCCGTGAGACTTCTCTACAAATTAACATTCTGTGCAAATCTCTCTCTTGCAACTGCCGTGTTGCCTAGTTTTGGATATAAAAAAGCAATAAAATGCCCATTTATAGAAAAGAAAGTACCAAATTTTTATCGAATTATGGTACTTAACGAATTTTGTATGCGTAAATTGCAAAATGTGCGTTTTCTTTTAAATAAATGTGTTATGGTTACATACAATAAACTGTACGGAAAAAACAGAGTTTTAAAAATCCATCCTTGTATTTAAAACGTATGTTAAGAAAATCTCTTTAAAAAAGGGCCGAAGAACATTTTTTTGCTGTATTTAAGGTTATGTAACAAGATAAGGTACTCCTTTTTCAAAAAGGTCGTTCTGGTTTTTGCAGTATTATCTAAAATTGTTGTGTTTATTTTTACTATGAATACACCTTTGTAGCTTCAATTCGTATTCAGTAAATTTACAAAAAGGGCTTAAATTTATAAAAAATGTTAAGAAGGGTTGAGAGAAGCAGACCTTGGTTAGCCTCAAAAGGAGCAAAAAATTAGATAAGCACTTTTAAAACATCAAATTCTATAAGAGTCAATAAAATTTCAAAAGCACTAAAATCTTCTCAGAGTGGCTTTTTTAATCTTTTTTTAAATTGCACAATTTTTTTTACCTTACAATTTTGGTAGCTTCAAACTAAAAAAAAAAAGAATGAAATACCAAACTCAAAAAATTTCGCATTTTGTGTATGAAAAAGCATTAAATTTATTGCCAAGAGCAAAGAGTTGGAAACACTATCCAACTACACAACTATATACAATGTATAGCTGATAACTTAATGTTTGTTTCTCTTGCCGAGAGCGCTACACTAGAGCTGCAGTTGGCACTTGTGAGTTTGCTTTTATGCTTCTCTTCGGGAGGAAAGTGTTCACAGGCATTTATGCGTTCAAATTCTTCACTTGTTATTTATTTATTTTAATATATTTTTATTTTTATTTGCAAGGCAATAGATGAGCTAAAATAGCGCAAGTTGTGTTGTGTTGTAGTATTAAAGCGTACTTCGTTTCAATCCTCTGTTCGTTCTTATGCTCCTGTGTTCGTCAGTTGACAGTGTTGCATTTCGTTACGTTAAATTGTTAAAAGATGTGACCGCTTCTCGTTGACTTACGTCCGTCTGTCACTCCTACATTCGGCCTTCCTGACTCAGGAATCGACCCGAATTCTGGGTGCCATGGTTTGATGTATTTTCAGCCGTTGAGGTCAAATTGGGTCCCTCTACTTCGTCGAGTTTCTGCACTTTATAACGTCCATGCGGTAACTTTTCTATAACTGTATATGGTCCCAAATATTATATTTCCTTTTCAATTTTAAGTTTGTACCGAATTGGGTGCGTTTTATGGCCACTAAGTCGTTGACGTTATAACTCACGTCTTTTTGTCGTTTACGGTTATAGCTTCGACGGTTTTCTTCTTGAATGACAGAAATGTTTTGCCTAGCTAGTCGTAGAGTTTCGTTGCAGTCAAACTTGACCGATTCAATGGCTTCACTTTCAATTATTTCGTGTAATCGTGGTGATTCTGCAAGTGTCATGTCACAACCTGCCAAGAGCTTAAACGGCGCTATTTTAGTGCTTCTCGGTTCCGAATGGTTGATATATTGTTGAACTTCACCGATGGGCCTATACCACTGGTCGGGACTGTCTTGTGACAGCTTTGCTAGCATGGGTATCACGATTCTGTGTATTCGCTCTAACTGGTACTCCCGTTGTAATGAGTAAATGCTGAACTTCACAAATTTTGAAAATTTTTGAAAAAGCATCTGCGATTACGAGGATATAATTATATAGCTTGCGTATCATCGTGAGTGGGCCAACATCTTATCTTCCTTATCAACAGGTACTAGTAAGCCATCGTTTTCACCGGTTATCGGATTCACTAAAATAAAAGCGATGCAACTAATCACCGTTTCTGCAACCGTAGCTTCCAGACGAGGTACGTAGAAGTCCTTCTCAACTAAGTCTTTAGTCTTTTTCAGAGAGAAGTGTTCCTGCCGATGTGCAATCTCAATTATTTCTCTCTCCATTTGTGACGGTACCACGATGAGCTGTAGAGTTGGGTCTTTTTAGGGAATGTCATAATGAATGTAAAAATCGTCGTAGCTGCTTGCCTCTACAATTTTCCTGACGGCCTTCGTCCACATGCCTTTCATCTGCGCTTCTCTAAGCCGATGCTTCAACGAATCTTCCATCATCATACACGAAATTCTACTAAGGGTGTCCCCGTGTCTCATCTGCGTTCCTCGTAGATGTTCAATTGTATAGTTATATTCCGGAAGAAACATCGCCCATCGTGCTACTCGCAAAGGTACATCTCGCTTCTGTAATGTGATCGTGAAAGCGTTACAGTCAGTAACAATTTTAAACTGCAGCAGCATATGCACGCCACTTTTTAAGCGCTTCTACTATGGCGAGTACCTCCAGCTCGTAAGAATGGTATTTCTGTCCCGTCGATATCGCGTGAATATAGCGGCAAAATACAGCGGCTAAATTGCATATGCCGAAAGATACGTATTAAAATTCGAATTGGCCGCTATGAGTCACGAATGCGGTGTATTTACGAGAACTTTCATCTACGGACACATGGAGAAACCCATTGGCCAAGTCCAAGGTGGTAAAAACATTTGCTTCTCTAAGCTTTTCAAGAGCGTCGTCGATTAAAGTCATAGGGAAATTATCGCGAATGATTTTCTGGTTTAACCTACGGTAGTCGCAGCAAAGTCTTTTCGTACCATTTTTCTTAATAACGAGTACTACAAGCAATGCATAGGCCGAAAAACTAGGACGTATTGTTTTATGCCCTCGTTTAACCACTGTGTCACTTGCTTTACTAAATATAATTTGCTGCTCTTCATAAGACACCCTACGTGGCGGTTGGTAAACCGAAACTTCGTCAGCAAGAATAATTTTCATAGGTACGGGAGGATTATCGTCTTTTTTAGGTGTATAGTGTTCAATCATATGTTTTACCTCACTTGCCCAATTTTTGATAAGGTGAGTCAAGTCTTAATCTTGCTCTTCAGTCGATGTTAAAACATGAAAAAACATTTGACAAACTATCATTACGGGGGGACTCTTGGACGATGTCCTCCGACGTATCATCACTAACCTGCATATTAACCTGGTTTTAAACTCGACACCATCATCACGCACTAAGATATCAAAATGTTTGAAAATTGAAGTACCTAGAATTTCTTCTTACCTAATGACGTTTGTTTGCACTACATGGAACGTTAGCTTAACAACACTTTTGTCTACTTGTACCTCTATCTCAAAACTACCCATCGTTGATAATTTTGCTGCACCGATCCCAAATAGTTGCCGTTGCTCCGGAGTTAGCTTTAGGGATTTACCCAACTTGTTGAATGTGTCACATCGCATAAGACATAAGCTACATCCAGTGTCGATTAGAGCTTGTATTCTGATATAGCAAATTGTGACCTTCTTTAGTTTTAACTTTGGACTTGAAAGTTCACCAATTGAATTTACATGAACCGCCTCCCGCTTTGTTCTGCTGTTGGCACTTACAAGATTTGAATTGTTTATGTGAATAATCTTTGGCTAAGTGCGAGTATTCACCACATTTGAAACCTCTTTTCTCGTTTTTTGATGACGCCGAGGAACTACTAGTTTCTGGTTTAGTTTTATTGTGCACCTCCATATTTTTAGGGTTGTCGGCTTTTGCGTCGTGTCTTATCTTCTCGTAAATTACTAATTGCTCTTTAAGTTCACTTACCGTTTTTGATTGATAGAGTACAGACTTACTAAATTTAGATCCAAGGATCCCATCTATAAAATATTCGAGCAAACTTTCTTCATCTAAACAAATCGATTTTCCTATCTCCATTAAAACATATAAGTATTCACGGTACGAATCGCTATGTTTCTTATGTCTTTTCCCCAATGTATTATGCACGTTTGCTGGCGATGACTTACTAACAAACTCGTTAGCGATAAAATATTCGAGCAAACTTTCTTCATCTAAACAAATCGATTTTCCTATCTCCATTAAAACATATAAGTATTCACGGTACGAATCGCTATGCTTCTTATGTCTTTTCCCCAATGTATTATGCACGTTTGCTGGCGATGACTTACTACCAAACTCGTTAGCGAGGGCCAATTTTAAAGAATTCCAATCACGCAACCCGATTTGACTACTTACAAAAAGCTTGGCTGCACCTTTAGCGTATATGAATTTTTATATTTCATTCCAATTAACTATTTCTGCATTTTCTTCTATCTGCTCAATAAATTTCTTTACGTCGGACGTAGCAGCTCCATCAAATGTTGAACGACTTTCTAAAGCCGTTACTATCGCCGTTGAGCCCCCAAACGGAAGATTTTTTTCTTTTACAAGCAACGATATTTATTTTCGATATTATAAAAAGTTTCACAAAGAAAGTAATTTTATGCAAATATATAATTATATGTACGATCAAGTGTCGGCAATGGCCAATTTACCGACTGACTCTTAGACTACACCATACTTCGTTTCAGTCCTCTGTTCGTTTTTATGCTCCTGTGTTCGTCAGTTGACTGTGTTGTATTTCGTTACGTTAAATTGTTAAAAGGTGTGCCCGCTTCTTGTTGTCTTACGTCCGTCTGTCACTCCTACATGTATTTATTTTTTTTTCTTAAACAAGTATGCTAAATTCAAGGGGCAAATCATCTAAAACCATATATATATATAGGGTTGTTCAATAGGTGCGCTTGAACTTTTTTCCGATAGGGAGGGCGAACGACGCAATATTTTTTATTTTTCGCTTGTCATTTGTAAACTTCATTAGTATACATTTCATCATGGAATGCTTACACACTTGAGCAACGATTGCAAATCGTGCAAATTTTTTATGAAAATAATCGTTCTGTTGCTGCTACTTTAAGAGCATTACGGCCATTTTACGGCCCATTTAACAAGCCGTCCCGTTTTGGGGTTATGTGAAGTCATTGGTCTACAGTAACAAGCCGCGAAATTGCTGAAATTTCGGCCGATTTATGCAAAAGAGTGGTCGAAAATTGGGTTCAACGATTGGACTTCGTAAAACGTGCACGCGGTGGTCATGCAAAAGAAATCGAATTTCATACTTAAATGTATATGTTCAAACTCGATAATAAAAAAAAAATAGTTAAAAAAGTCAAACCGTTTGTGTTTTATTCAAAAAAGTTCAAAAGTTGAAGCGCTCTTACTGAAAAACCCTATATATGTACATACATATATTATGTCTGCCTGATAGACAAACTTGATAGAGAAACGTTTCATTACCAAGCACACAGGAAGATGGCATATTCAAACATATATTAAATATCTGAATTTATATACATACTAGCGAAAACCCGCCCGTTCCGCTGGTCGTCTTTAAAAAAATCAAGATTAATTAATTAAATTAAGCCGAAAAATACTGTGTGTTTTTTATAAAAATTCTCGCGCATGAATAGTAATGAAAGAAGTTTTAAATAGTAGTAGCAATTAAAAAACGTTTGATGTGATTTACTTTATTACTTTTTTTATTGTAATGCTCTTTGGTATACAATATTCTTCGTTTTTCCATGCGTCGTTGAATAAATGAACAATACCGATGGCTTACCAACTCTTGAGCATGAAACATAAAGTTGGCCATGAGAAAAATATGGGTATTCTAAATCAATACCACAAATTGATAAAGTTTGGCCTTGTGACTTATTAATAGTAATCGCGAATGCAAGGTGAACAGGAAATTGAAGACGTTTGAATTCAAACGGCATATCCGATGGTATCATTGGTATTCGCGGTATTAAAACGTCTTCACCAGAGTATTTTCCGTTCAAAATTGTTGCTTCAATGACGTTATTCATCAATTTCTTAACTGTTAATCGAGTGCCATTACATAGTCGTGGTTGATTTATATTTCTCAACATAATAATCGGTGCTCCTATTTTCAAGTTTAGCATGTGTGGCGGTAATCCAGGTAAATCAAGGGAATTCAAAAATTCAGTGGGATAATTTACAATATCATCTTGATTTGTAACAGTGTGAACGGATCGATATGTTTGTTCTGGACTTGGTATGCTAGCCAAAATAGCCGCATTCATTTCATTCACATCTTTATTTTTGCCAGCCATGATGGCTCGTTCACTAAGCCAATCATGATTTTAGTAATTTTGAGGCAAATTTGGGAAAATACTTCGAATTAACTGTTCTTTCGATATACTTATTTGACAAAAGTTTGGTTGTAAAGTTATTAAGCCAGTTAAATTATCGACAGGAACTTTGCCATTTCCAATATCCAATAATTACTGTGAAAATTCAGCAGCTGATGGATCATTTTGCATTAGAACACGTACATTTGTAGGTAGTTTGAGTGTTTGAACATGTCTCCACAAATATGATGATTTCAAACATGCAGCCAATTCATCTGCTACAGTTGCTCGAGGAATAACAGGCAATGTTTGTCTAAAATCACCTGCCAGCAGCACTAAGGCACGACCAAACATTTCATTTTTACTACGTAAATCTCGTAATGTCCTATCAAGCGCTTCCAGTGACTTTTTATGTGCCATCGTGCACTCATCCCATACAATTACGTGTGCGAAAAAGCGGAGAAGGAGAAGAGAACTGTTCTATTCCCCCCTGCTTTAACCCAGCTATGTGTTCAGGTGCAAATGACTTTTTTGCGTGAAGTCTGATATAAAATAAGTTCTATTTACTCTTCTTAAATTTATATAATATAAACTTTTCCAGGCGAAGTAAAAAAACTGACATATATTTGCTTCAACCGTATATTTGTGGGTACACAGGTAATACGTAAATATATGAATGATATAGGTAATATCTCATATTAGCATAACCTTTCTGCAAAAAATTAAGGAAACGAACCCCAATCACGCCAGCAATGATACAATGAATTTTTCACTATAACTGACTTCAGATTTACGTTTATATAATAAGCGTATATGTAACATTTTAAAATTTTTTTAGAATTTTTTTTTAATTTTTAATAATAAGTGGTCTTCCTCTTCCTGTAGCTATTCCTTTTCCTCTTCCATCTCCATCACTTAAAAGCTTTCATCAACAGCTTCCATCTGATACCCATATTGTACAAACACATCCAAGGGTACCGTGGTCCACCTTTTCGGCTATATCTCGAGACCCTGGTCACTCAGAGATCTAAAAAATACTCTGTATTAAAGCACTCATCAGTAGCTTTGATTTGATACCCACAATGTAAAAACACATCCTAGGGTTACCCGGGTCCTCGTTTTGGCCTTCGGCGAGCCACCTGGTGGCGAGTGGAATCAAAAAGCATATTATACTAACCTTCACCGTGGAAAAATATATATATATACCAAATGTCATAATAAACGGCCCAGACACACACGACCCAAATGTTTTCAATTCTAATGAATGCTATGTGCGGTACAAAAAATACGTGCGGCAAATAGCAAAAACACACTCACTTAACCGACGCACCGCACACACACGCGTTATCGGATTTCAACCAAACTTCACAGAAACCTTTGCCAAAGCAACACCAACAATGTGTGAAACTTTCATTGTTTTCCTTACACGCGTTGCTGAGATTACCCCGGACAAAGGCACACTTTTTTTCGGCTTTATTTTTATATATATAGATGCGCATATACATATGTGTGCATATATATGCTACGTGCACTTTCCACAGCAAAAAATATTACGATTCACTAATACGTCTCAAGAAATCGAGCGAACATTCATAGGCACAGCATTGTGCCAAAAATTATGAATTATGAAGCGTCAACAAAATTGTTTCATAATCTACAACTTTTAAGGTCTTTAAGCAACTTACTATGAAGTAGTACAATATTATTCGATATGTGAATTTTAATGTTCAAGAGGAAAAGTATTTATAAATTTTAGAAATTAAAAATACATATTGACTGACAAAATTAGTTCAACAATTTGCGGCTTCGGTCCTTGTTGTTACGAGTATGAACAGCGCTGCCCAGCTCACAGAAGGTTCAATATTCAATATACGTTTTGGCTTCATCCGAAGGCTGAATGTATGAACAGTAACCTCCTAATAAGCCGCATTCTGATTTCAGAGTAAGTTTCTAACTTTGAAGATATATGCATATGTTTTTGTGCACTTTTTAGTAGGGATTATTGTAGTATGTATGTAGACATAATAAGGCGATGCGTCGTGAGGTATTACATGTTTGCTTCAGTGCATACATACATATGTGTGTAATACTAAGGAATTAAATATGCAATTGATCTGTTGTACAAACATAACTAACATTATATATTTATTAATATACATATGTATCAATATACCAAAACTCTAGTACGCTCTACGCATTCTCGTCTAAAATTAGTTTCTACACAAAATGTACTAAATTGCACGCTCCAAAATGTGAGACCGTTTTTGTATTTGGTTTAAATTCCTTTTTTTTAATTATCAAGAGAACATAGAAATGCACAATCAATGCCTTGTAAAATGCCGGCCATTCGTCAATTTGATTTCGTTCAGAAGTCAAAAACTGTGCACAGCCAATATACTAAAGAGAGAATTCACTGTAATCAGTTCTGTTTCACCACACCGCGGCGGTTAGACTTCATTTTTGACAATTCCCACTATTCGTAGCCCGTGAGATTTCTCTACAAATTAACATTCTGTGCAAATCTCTCTCTTGCAACTGCCGTGTTGCCTAGTTTTGGATATAAAAAAGCAATAAAATGCCCATTTATAGAAAAGAAAGTACCAAATTTTTATCGAATTATGGTACTTAACGAATTTTGTATGCGTAAATTGCAAAATGTGCGTTTTCTTTTAAATAAATGTGTTATGGTTACATACAATAAACTGTACGGAAAAAACAGAGTTTTAAAAATCCATCCTTGTATTTAAAACGTATGTTAAGAAAATCTCTTTAAAAAAGGGCCGAAGAACATTTTTTTGCTGTATTTAAGGTTATGTAACAAGATAAGGTACTCCTTTTTCAAAAAGGTCGTTCTGGTTTTTGCAGTATTATCTAAAATTGTTGTGTTTATTTTTACTATGAATACACCTTTGTAGCTTCAATTCGTATTCAGTAAATTTACAAAAAGGGCTTAAATTTATAAAAAATGTTAAGAAGGGTTGAGAGAAGCAGACCTTGGTTAGCCTCAAAAGGAGCAAAAAATTAGATAAGCACTTTTAAAACATCAAATTCTATAAGAGTCAATAAAATTTCAAAAGCACTAAAATCTTCTCAGAGTGGCTTTTTTAATCTTTTTTTAAATTGCACAATTTTTTTTACCTTACAATTTTGGTAGCTTCAAACTAAAAAAAAAAAGAATGAAATACCAAACTCAAAAAATTTCGCATTTTGTGTATGAAAAAGCATTAAATTTATTGCCAAGAGCAAAGAGTTGGAAACACTATCCAACTACACAACTATATACAATGTATAGCTGATAACTTAATGTTTGTTTCTCTTGCCGAGAGCGCTACACTAGAGCTGCAGTTGGCACTTGTGAGTTTGCTTTTATGCTTCTCTTCGGGAGGAAAGTGTTCACAGGCATTTATGCGTTCAAATTCTTCACTTGTTATTTATTTATTTTAATATATTTTTATTTTTATTTGCAAGGCAATAGATGAGCTAAAATAGCGCAAGTTGTGTTGTGTTGTAGTATTAAAGCGTACTTCGTTTCAATCCTCTGTTCGTTCTTATGCTCCTGTGTTCGTCAGTTGACAGTGTTGCATTTCGTTACGTTAAATTGTTAAAAGATGTGACCGCTTCTCGTTGACTTACGTCCGTCTGTCACTCCTACATTCGGCCTTCCTGACTCAGGAATCGACCCGAATTCTGGGTGCCATGGTTTGATGTATTTTCAGCCGTTGAGGTCAAATTGGGTCCCTCTACTTCGTCGAGTTTCTGCACTTTATAACGTCCATGCGGTAACTTTTCTATAACTGTATATGGTCCCAAATATTATATTTCCTTTTCAATTTTAAGTTTGTACCGAATTGGGTGCGTTTTATGGCCACTAAGTCGTTGACGTTATAACTCACGTCTTTTTGTCGTTTACGGTTATAGCTTCGACGGTTTTCTTCTTGAATGACAGAAATGTTTTGCCTAGCTAGTCGTAGAGTTTCGTTGCAGTCAAACTTGACCGATTCAATGGCTTCACTTTCAATTATTTCGTGTAATCGTGGTGATTCTGCAAGTGTCATGTCACAACCTGCCAAGAGCTTAAACGGCGCTATTTTAGTGCTTCTCGGTTCCGAATGGTTGATATATTGTTGAACTTCACCGATGGGCCTATACCACTGGTCGGGACTGTCTTGTGACAGCTTTGCTAGCATGGGTATCACGATTCTGTGTATTCGCTCTAACTGGTACTCCCGTTGTAATGAGTAAATGCTGAACTTCACAAATTTTGAAAATTTTTGAAAAAGCATCTGCGATTACGAGGATATAATTATATAGCTTGCGTATCATCGTGAGTGGGCCAACATCTTATCTTCCTTATCAACAGGTACTAGTAAGCCATCGTTTTCACCGGTTATCGGATTCACTAAAATAAAAGCGATGCAACTAATCACCGTTTCTGCAACCGTAGCTTCCAGACGAGGTACGTAGAAGTCCTTCTCAACTAAGTCTTTAGTCTTTTTCAGAGAGAAGTGTTCCTGCCGATGTGCAATCTCAATTATTTCTCTCTCCATTTGTGACGGTACCTCGATGAGCTGTCGAGTTGGGTCTTTGTAGGGAATGTCATAATGAATGTAAAAATCGTCGTGGCTGCTTGCCTCTACAATTTTCCTGACGGCCTTCGTCCACATGCCTTTCATCTGCGCTTCTCTAAGCCGATGCTTCAACGAATCTTCCATCATCATACACGAAATTCTACTAAGGGTGTCCCCGTGTCTCATCTGCGTTCCTCGTAGATGTTCAATTGTATAGTTATATTCCGGAAGAAACATCGCCCATCGTGCTACTCGCAAAGGTACATCTCGCTTCTGTAATGTGATCGTGAAAGCGTTACAGTCAGTAACAATTTTAAACTGCAGCAGCATATGCACGCCACTTTTTAAGCGCTTCTACTATGGCGAGTACCTCCAGCTCGTAAGAATGGTATTTCTGTCCCGTCGATATCGCGTGAATATAGCGGCAAAATACAGCGGCTAAATTGCATATGCCGAAAGATACGTATTAAAATTCGAATTGGCCGCTATGAGTCACGAATGCGGTGTATTTACGAGAACTTTCATCTACGGACACATGGAGAAACCCATTGGCCAAGTCCAAGGTGGTAAAAACATTTGCTTCTCTAAGCTTTTCAAGAGCGTCGTCGATTAAAGTCATAGGGAAATTATCGCGAATGATTTTCTGGTTTAACCTACGGTAGTCGCAGCAAAGTCTTTTCGTACCATTTTTCTTAATAACGAGTACTACAAGCAATGCATAGGCCGAAAAACTAGGACGTATTGTTTTATGCCCTCGTTTAACCACTGTGTCACTTGCTTTACTAAATATAATTTGCTGCTCTTCATAAGACACCCTACATGGCGGTTGGTAAACCGAAACTTCGTCAGCAAGAATAATTTTCATAGGTACGGGAGGATTATCGTCTTTTTTAGGTGTATAGTGTTCAATCATATGTTTTACCTCACTTGCCCAATTTTTGATAAGGTGAGTCAAGTCTTAATCTTGCTCTTCAGTCGATGTTAAAACATGAAAAAACATTTGACAAACTATCATTACGGGGGGACTCTTGGACGATGTCCTCCGACGTATCATCACTAACCTGCATATTAACCTGGTTTTAAACTCGACACCATCATCACGCACTAAGATATCAAAATGTTTGAAAATTGAAGTACCTAGAATTTCTTCTTACCTAATGACGTTTGTTTGCACTACATGGAACGTTAGCTTAACAACACTTTTGTCTACTTGTACCTCTATCTCAAAACTACCCATCGTTGATAATTTTGCTGCACCGATCCCAAATAGTTGCCGTTGCTCCGGAGTTAGCTTTAGGGATTTACCCAACTTGTTGAATGTGTCACATCGCATAAGACATAAGCTACATCCAGTGTCGATTAGAGCTTGTATTCTGATATAGCAAATTGTGACCTTCTTTAGTTTTAACTTTGGACTTGAAAGTTCACCAATTGAATTTACATGAACCGCCTCCCGCTTTGTTCTGCTGTTGGCACTTACAAGATTTGAATTGTTTATGTGAATAATCTTTGGCTAAGTGCGAGTATTCACCACATTTGAAACCTCTTTTCTCGTTTTTTGATGACGCCGAGGAACTACTAGTTTCTGGTTTAGTTTTATTGTGCACCTCCATATTTTTAGGGTTGTCGGCTTTTGCGTCGTGTCTTATCTTCTCGTAAATTACTAATTGCTCTTTAAGTTCACTTACCGTTTTTGATTGATAGAGTACAGACTTACTAAATTTAGATCCAAGGATCCCATCTATAAAATATTCGAGCAAACTTTCTTCATCTAAACAAATCGATTTTCCTATCTCCATTAAAACATATAAGTATTCACGGTACGAATCGCTATGTTTCTTATGTCTTTTCCCCAATGTATTATGCACGTTTGCTGGCGATGACTTACTAACAAACTCGTTAGCGATAAAATATTCGAGCAAACTTTCTTCATCTAAACAAATCGATTTTCCTATCTCCATTAAAACATATAAGTATTCACGGTACGAATCGCTATGCTTCTTATGTCTTTTCCCCAATGTATTATGCACGTTTGCTGGCGATGACTTACTACCAAACTCGTTAGCGAGGGCCAATTTTAAAGAATTCCAATCACGCAACCCGATTTGACTACTTACAAAAAGCTTGGCTGCACCTTTAGCGTATATGAATTTTTATATTTCATTCCAATTAACTATTTCTGCATTTTCTTCTATCTGCTCAATAAATTTCTTTACGTCGGACGTAGCAGCTCCATCAAATGTTGAACGACTTTCTAAAGCCGTTACTATCGCCGTTGAGCCCCCAAACGGAAGATTTTTTTCTTTTACAAGCAACGATATTTATTTTCGATATTATAAAAAGTTTCACAAAGAAAGTAATTTTATGCAAATATATAATTATATGTACGATCAAGTGTCGGCAATGGCCAATTTACCGACTGACTCTTAGACTACACCATACTTCGTTTCAGTCCTCTGTTCGTTTTTATGCTCCTGTGTTCGTCAGTTGACTGTGTTGTATTTCGTTACGTTAAATTGTTAAAAGGTGTGCCCGCTTCTTGTTGTCTTACGTCCGTCTGTCACTCCTACATGTATTTATTTTTTTTTCTTAAACAAGTATGCTAAATTCAAGGGGCAAATCATCTAAAACCATATATATATATAGGGTTGTTCAATAGGTGCGCTTGAACTTTTTTCCGATAGGGAGGGCGAACGACGCAATATTTTTTATTTTTCGCTTGTCATTTGTAAACTTCATTAGTATACATTTCATCATGGAATGCTTACACACTTGAGCAACGATTGCAAATCGTGCAAATTTTTTATGAAAATAATCGTTCTGTTGCTGCTACTTTAAGAGCATTACGGCCATTTTACGGTCCATTTAACAAGCCGTCCCGTTTTGGGGTTATGTGAAGTCATTGGTCTACAGTAACAAGCCGCGAAATTGCTGAAATTTCGGCCGATTTATGCAAAAGAGTGGTCGAAAATTGGGTTCAACGATTGGACTTCGTAAAACGTGCACGCGGTGGTCATGCAAAAGAAATCGAATTTCATACTTAAATGTATATGTTCAAACTCGATAATAAAAAAAAAATAGTTAAAAAAGTCAAACCGTTTGTGTTTTATTCAAAAAAGTTCAAAAGTTGAAGCGCTCTTACTGAAAAACCCTATATATGTACATACATATATTATGTCTGCCTGATAGACAAACTTGATAGAGAAACGTTTCATTACCAAGCACACAGGAAGATGGCATATTCAAACATATATTAAATATCTGAATTTATATACATACTAGCGAAAACCCGCCCGTTCCGCTGGTCGTCTTTAAAAAAATCTAGATTAATTAATTAAATTAAGCCGAAAAATACTGTGTGTTTTTTATAAAAATTCTCGCGCATGAATAGTAATGAAAGAAGTTTTAAATAGTAGTAGCAATTAAAAAACGTTTGATGTGATTTACTTTATTACTTTTTTTATTGTAATGCTCTTTGGTATACAATATTCTTCGTTTTTCCATGCGTCGTTGAATAAATGAACAATACCGATGGCTTACCAACTCTTGAGCATGAAACATAAAGTTGGCCATGAGAAAAATATGGGTATTCTAAATCAATACCACAAATTGATAAAGTTTGGCCTTGTGACTTATTAATAGTAATCGCGAATGCAAGGTGAACAGGAAATTGAAGACGTTTGAATTCAAACGGCATATCCGATGGTATCATTGGTATTCGCGGTATTAAAACGTCTTCACCAGAGTATTTTCCGTTCAAAATTGTTGCTTCAATGACGTTATTCATCAATTTCTTAACTGTTAATCGAGTGCCATTACATAGTCGTGGTTGATTTATATTTCTCAACATAATAATCGGTGCTCCTATTTTCAAGTTTAGCATGTGTGGCGGTAATCCAGGTAAATCAAGGGAATTCAAAAATTCAGTGGGATAATTTACAATATCATCTTGATTTGTAACAGTGTGAACGGATCGATATGTTTGTTCTGGACTTGGTATGCTAGCCAAAATAGCCGCATTCATTTCATTCACATCTTTATTTTTGCCAGCCATGATGGCTCGTTCACTAAGCCAATCATGATTTTAGTAATTTTGAGGCAAATTTGGGAAAATACTTCGAATTAACTGTTCTTTCGATATACTTATTTGACAAAAGTTTGGTTGTAAAGTTATTAAGCCAGTTAAATTATCGACAGGAACTTTGCCATTTCCAATATCCAATAATTACTGTGAAAATTCAGCAGCTGATGGATCATTTTGCATTAGAACACGTACATTTGTAGGTAGTTTGAGTGTTTGAACATGTCTCCACAAATATGATGATTTCAAACATGCAGCCAATTCATCTGCTACAGTTGCTCGAGGAATAACAGGCAATGTTTGTCTAAAATCACCTGCCAGCAGCACTAAGGCACGACCAAACATTTCATTTTTACTACGTAAATCTCGTAATGTCCTATCAAGCGCTTCCAGTGACTTTTTATGTGCCATCGTGCACTCATCCCATACAATTACGTGTGCGAAAAAGCGGAGAAGGAGAAGAGAACTGTTCTATTCCCCCCTGCTTTAACCCAGCTATGTGTTCAGGTGCAAATGACTTTTTTGCGTGAAGTCTGATATAAAATAAGTTCTATTTACTCTTCTTAAATTTATATAATATAAACTTTTCCAGGCGAAGTAAAAAAACTGACATATATTTGCTTCAACCGTATATTTGTGGGTACACAGGTAATACGTAAATATATGAATGATATAGGTAATATCTCATATTAGCATAACCTTTCTGCAAAAAATTAAGGAAACGAACCCCAATCACGCCAGCAATGATACAATGAATTTTTCACTATAACTGACTTCAGATTTACGTTTATATAATAAGCGTATATGTAACATTTTAAAATTTTTTTAGAATTTTTTTTTAATTTTTAATAATAAGTGGTCTTCCTCTTCCTGTAGCTATTCCTTTTCCTCTTCCATCTCCATCACTTAAAAGCTTTCATCAACAGCTTCCATCTGATACCCATATTGTACAAACACATCCAAGGGTACCGTGGTCCACCTTTTCGGCTATATCTCGAGACCCTGGTCACTCAGAGATCTAAAAAATACTCTGTATTAAAGCACTCATCAGTAGCTTTGATTTGATACCCACAATGTAAAAACACATCCTAGGGTTACCCGGGTCCTCGTTTTGGACTTCGGCGAGCCACCTGGTGGCGAGTGGAATCAATAAGCATATTATACTAACCTTCACCGTGGAAAAAAATATATATATACCAAATCTCATAATAATCGGCTCAGACACACACGACCAAAATGTATTCAATTCTAATGAATGCTATGTGCGGTACAAAAAATACGTGCGGCAAATAGCAAAAACACACTCACTTAACCGACGCACCGCACACACACGCGTTATCGGATTTCAACCAAACTTCACAGAAACCTTTGCCAAAGCAACACCAACAATGTGTGAAACTTTCATTGTTTTCCTTACACGCGTTGCTGAGATTACCCCGGACAAAGGCACACTTTTTTTCGGCTTTATTTTTATATATATAGATGCGCATATACATATGTGTGCATATATATGCTACGTGCACTTTCCACAGCAAAAAATATTACGATTCACTAATACGTCTCAAGAAATCGAGCGAACATTCATAGGCACAGCATTGTGCCAAAAATTATGAATTATGAAGCGTCAACAAAATTGTTTCAAAATCTACAACTTTTAAGGTCTTTAAGCAACTTACTATGAAGTAGTACAATATTATTCGATATGTGAATTTTAATGTTCAAGAGGAAAAGTATTTATAAATTTTAGAAATTAAAAATACATATTGACTGACAAAATTAGTTCAACAATTTGCGGCTTCGGTCCTTGTTGTTACGAGTATGAACAGCGCTGCCCAGCTCACAGAAGGTTCAATATTCAATATACGTTTTGGCTTCATCCGAAGGCTGAATGTATGAACAGTAACCTCCAAATAAGCCGCATTCTGATTTCAGAGTAAGTTTCTAACTTTGAAGATATATGCATATGTTTTTGTGCACTTTTTAGTAGGGATTATTGTAGTATGTATGTAGACATAATAAGGCGATGCGTCGTGAGGTATTACATGTTTGCTTCAGTGCATACATACATATGTGTGTAATACTAAGGAATTAAATATGCAATTGATCTGTTGTACAAACATAACTAACATTATATATTTATTAATATACATATGTATCAATATACCAAAACTCTAGTACGCTCTACGAATTCTCGTCTAAAATTAGTTTCTACACAAAATGTACTAAATTGCACGCTCCAAAATGTGACTTCGTTTTTGTATTTGGTTTAAATTCCTTTTTTTTAATTATCAAGAGAACATAGAAATGCACAATCAATGCCTTGTAAAATGCCGGCCATTCGTCAATTTGATTTCGTACAGAAGTCAAAAACTGTGCACAGCCAATATACTAAAGAGAGAATTCACTGTAATCAGTTCTGTTTCACCACACCGCGGCGGTTAGACTTCATTTTTGACAATTCCCACTATTCGTAGCCCGTGAGACTTCTCTACAAATTAACATTCTGTGCAAATCTCTCTCTTGCAACTGCCGTGTTGCCTAGTTTTGGATATAAAAAAGCAATAAAATGCCCATTTATAGAAAAGAAAGTACCAAATTTTTATCGAATTATGGTACTTAACGAATTTTGTATGCGTAAATTGCAAAATGTGCGTTTTCTTTTAAATAAATGTGTTATGGTTACATACAATAAACTGTACGGAAAAAACAGAGTTTTAAAAATCCATCCTTGTATTTAAAACGTATGTTAAGAAAATCTCTTTAAAAAAGGGCCGAAGAACATTTTTTTGCTGTATTTAAGGTTATGTAACAAGATAAGGTACTCCTTTTTCAAAAAGGTCGTTCTGGTTTTTGCAGTATTATCTAAAATTGTTGTGTTTATTTTTACTATGAATACACCTTTGTAGCTTCAATTCGTATTCAGTAAATTTACAAAAAGGGCTTAAATTTATAAAAAATGTTAAGAAGGGTTGAGAGAAGCAGACCTTGGTTAGCCTCAAAAGGAGCAAAAAATTAGATAAGCACTTTTAAAACATCAAATTCTATAAGAGTCAATAAAATTTCAAAAGCACTAAAATCTTCTCAGAGTGGCTTTTTTAATCTTTTTTTAAATTGCACAATTTTTTTTACCTTACAATTTTGGTAGCTTCAAACTAAAAAAAAAAAGAATGAAATACCAAACTCAAAAAATTTCGCATTTTGTGTATGAAAAAGCATTAAATTTATTGCCAAGAGCAAAGAGTTGGAAACACTATCCAACTACACAACTATATACAATGTATAGCTGATAACTTAATGTTTGTTTCTCTTGCCGAGAGCGCTACACTAGAGCTGCAGTTGGCACTTGTGAGTTTGCTTTTATGCTTCTCTTCGGGAGGAAAGTGTTCACAGGCATTTATGCGTTCAAATTCTTCACTTGTTATTTATTTATTTTAATATATTTTTATTTTTATTTGCAAGGCAATAGATGAGCTAAAATAGCGCAAGTTGTGTTGTGTTGTAGTATTAAAGCGTACTTCGTTTCAATCCTCTGTTCGTTCTTATGCTCCTGTGTTCGTCAGTTGACAGTGTTGCATTTCGTTACGTTAAATTGTTAAAAGGTGTGACCGCTTCTTGTTGACTTACGTCCGTCTGTCACTCCTACATTCGGCCTTCCTGACTCAGGAATCGACCCGAATTCTGGGTGCCATGGTTTGATGTATTTTCAGCCATTGAGGTCAAATTGGGTCCCTCTACTTCGTCGAGTTTCTGCACTTTATAACGTCCATGCAGTAACTTTTCTATAACTGTATATGGTCCCAAATATTATATTTCCTTTTCAATTCTAAGTTTGTACCGAATTGGGTGCGTTTTATGGCCACTAAGTCGTTGACGTTATAATTCACGTCCTTTTGTCGTTTACGGTTATAGCTTCGACGGTTTTCTTCTTGAATGACAGAAATGTTTTGCCTAGCTAGTCGTAGAGTTTCGTTGCAGTCAAACTTGACCGATTCAATGGCTTCACTTTCAATTATTTCGTGTAATCGTGGTGATTCTGCAAGTGTCATGTCACAACCTGCCAAGAGCTTAAACGGCGCTATTTTAGTGCTTCTCGGTTCCGAATGGTTGATATATTGTTGAACTTCACCGATGGGCCTATACCACTGGTCGGGACTGTCTTCTGACTGCTTTGCTAGCATGGGTATCACTATTCTGTGTATTCGCTCTAACTGGTACTCCCGTTGTAATGAGTAAATGCTGAACTTCACAAATTTTGAAAATTTTTGAAAAAGCATCTGCGATTACGAGGATATAATTATATAGCTTGCGTATCATCGTGAGTGGGCCAACATCTTATCTTCCTTATCAATAGGTACTAGTAAGCCATCCTTTTTACCGGTTATCGGATTCACTAAAATACAAGCGATGCAACTATTCACCGTTTCTGCAACCGTAGCTTCCAGACGAGGTACGTAGAAGTCCTTCTCAACTAAGTCTTTAGTCTTTTTCAGAGAGAAGTGTTCCTGCCGATGTGCAATCTCAATTATTTCTCTCTCCATTTGTGACGGTACCTCGATGAGCTGTCGAGTTGGGTCTTTGTAGGGAATGTCATAATGAATGTAAAAATCGTCGTGGCTGCTTGCCTCTACAATTTTCCTGACGGCCTTCGTCCACATGCCTTTCATCTGCGCTTCTCTAAGCCGATGCTTCAACGAATCTTCCATCATCATACACGAAATTCTACTAAGGGTGTCCCCGTGTCTCATCTGCGTTCCTCGTAGATGTTCAATTGTATAGTTATATTCCGGAAGAAACATCGCCCATCGTGCTACTCGCAAAGGTACATCTCGCTTCTGTAATGTGATCGTGAAAGCGTTACAGTCAGTAACAATTTTAAACTGCAGCAGCATATGCACGCCACTTTTTAAGCGCTTCTACTATGGCGAGTACCTCCAGCTCGTAAGAATGGTATTTCTGTCCCGTCGATGTGGTTTTCCGTCGATATCGCGGGAATATAGCGGCAAAATACAGCGGCTGAATTGCATTTGCCGAAAGATACGTATTAAAATTCGAATTGGCCGCTATGAGTCACGAATGCGGTGTATTTACGAGAACTTTCATCTACGGACACATGGAGAAACCCATTGGCCAAGTCCAAGGTGGTAAAAACATTTGCTTCTCTAAGCTTTTCAAGAGCGTCGTCGATTAAAGTCATAGGGAAATTATCGCGAATGATTTTCTGGTTTAACCTACGGTAGTCGCAGCAAAGTCTTTTCGTACCATTTTTCTTAAATACGAGTACTACAAGCGATGCATAGGCCGAACAACTAGGACGTATTATGCCCTCGTCTAACCACTATGTCACTTGCTTTACTAAATATAATTTGCTGCTCTTCATAAGACACCCTACGTGGCGGTTGGTAAACCGAAACTTCGTCAGCAAGAATAATTTTCATATTTACGGGAGGATTATCGTCTTTTTTAGGTGTATAGTGTTCAATCACATGTTTTACCTCACTTGCGCAATTTTTGATAAGGTGAGTCAAGTCTTAATCTTGCTCTTCAGTCGATGCTAAAACATGAAAAAACATTTGACAAACTATCATTACGGGGGGACTCTTGGACGATGTCCTCCGACGTATCATCACTAACCTGCATATTAACCTGGTTTTAAACTCGACACCATCATCACGCACTAAGATATCAAAATGTTTGAAAATTGAAGTACCTAGAATTTCTTCTTACCTAATGACGTTTGTTTGCACTACATGGAACGTTAGCTTAACAACACTTTTGTCTACTTGTACCTCTATCTCAAAACTACCCATCGTTGATAATTTTGCTGCACCGATCCCAAATAGTTGCCGTTGCTCCGGAGTTAGCTTTAGGGATTTACCCAACTTGTTGAATGTGTCACATCGCATAAGACATAAGCTACATCCAGTGTCGATTAGAGCTTGTATTCTGATATAGCAAATTGTGACCTTCTTTAGTTTTAACTTTGGACTTGAAAGTTCACCAATTGAATTTACATGAACCGCCTCCCGCTTTGTTCTGCTGTTGGCACTTACAAGATTTGAATTGTTTATGTGAATAATCTTTGGCTAAGTGCGAGTATTCACCACATTTGAAACCTCTTTTCTCGTTTTTTGATGACGCCGAGGAACTACTAGTTTCTGGTTTAGTTTTATTGTGCACCTCCATATTTTTAGGGTTGTCGGCTTTTGCGTCGTGTCTTATCTTCTCGTAAATTACTAATTGCTCTTTAAGTTCACTTACCGTTTTTGATTGATAGAGTACAGACTTACTAAATTTAGATCCAAGGATCCCATCTATAAAATATTCGAGCAAACTTTCTTCATCTAAACAAATCGATTTTCCTATCTCCATTAAAACATATAAGTATTCACGGTACGAATCGCTATGTTTCTTATGTCTTTTCCCCAATGTATTATGCACGTTTGCTGGCGATGACTTACTAACAAACTCGTTAGCGATAAAATATTCGAGCAAACTTTCTTCATCTAAACAAATCGATTTTCCTATCTCCATTAAAACATATAAGTATTCACGGTACGAATCGCTATGCTTCTTATGTCTTTTCCCCAATGTATTATGCACGTTTGCTGGCGATGACTTACTAACAAACTCGTTAGCGATAAAATATTCGAGCAAACTTTCTTCATCTAAACAAATCGATTTTCCTATCTCCATTAAAACATATAAGTATTCACGGTACGAATCGCTATGCTTCTTATGTCTTTTCCCCAATGTATTATGCACGTTTGCTGGCGATGACTTACTACCAAACTCGTTAGCGAGGGCCAATTTTAAAGAATTCCAATCACGCAACCCGATTTGACTACTTACAAAAAGCTTGGCTGCACCTTTAGCGTATATGAATTTTTATATTTCATTCCAATTAACTATTTCTGCATTTTCTTCTATCTGCTCAATAAATTTCTTTACGTCGGACGTAGCAGCTCCATCAAATGTTGAACGACTTTCTAAAGCCGTTACTATCACCGTTGAGCCCCCAAACGTAAGATTTTTTTCTTTTACAAGCAACGATATTTATTTTCGATATTATAAAAAGTTTCACAAAGAAAGTAATTTTATGCAAATATATAATTATATGTACGATCAAGTGTCGGCAATGGCCAATTTACCGACTGACTCTTAGACTACACCATACTTCGTTTCAGTCCTCTGTTCGTTCTTATGCTCCTGTGTTCGTCAGTTGACTGTGTTGTATTTCGTTACGTTAAATTGTTAAAAGGTGTACCCGCTTCTTGTTGTCTTACGTCCGTCTGTCACTCCTACATGTATTTTTTTTTTTTTCTTAAACAAGTATGCTAAATTCAAGGGGCAAATCATCTAAAACCATATATATATATAGGGTTGTTCAATAGGTGCGCTTCAACTTTTTTCCGATAGGGAGGGCGAACGACGCAATATTTTTTATCTTTCGCTTGTCATTTGTAAACTTCATTAGTATACATTTCATCATGGAATGCTTACACACTTGAGCAACGATTGCAAATCGTGCAAATTTTTTATGAAAATAATCGTTCTGTTGCTGCTACTTTAAGAGCATTACGGCCATTTTACGGTCCATTTAACAAGCCGTCCCGTTTTGGGGTTATGCGAAGTCATTGGTCTACAGTAACAAGCCGCGAAATTGCTGAAATTTCGGCCGATTTATGCAAAAGAGTGGTCGAAAATTGGGTTCAATGAAAAAGCATTAAATTTATTGCCAAGAGCAAAGAGTTGGAAACACTATCCAACTATACAACTATATACAATGTATAGCTGATAACTTAATATTTGTTTCTCTTGCCGAGAGCGCTACACTAGAGCTGCAGTTGGCACTTGTGAGTTTGCTTTTATGCTTCTCTTCGGGAGGAAAGTGTACGCAGGCATTTATGCGTTCAAATTCTTCACTTGTTATTTATTTATTTTAATATATTTTTATTTTTATTTGCAAGGCAATAGATGAGCTAAAATAGCGCAAGTTGTGTTGTGTTGTAGTATTAAAGCGTACTTCGTTTCAATCCTCTGTTCGTTCTTATGCTCCTGTGTTCGTCAGTTGACAGAGTTGCATTTCGTTACGTTAAATTGTTAAAAGGTGTGACCGCTTCTTGTTGACTTACGTCCGTCTGTCACTCCTACATTCGGCCTTCCTGACTCAGGAATCGACCCGAATTCTGGGTGCCATGGTTTGATGTATTTTCAGCCATTGAGGTCAAATTGGGTCCCTCTACTTCGTCGAGTTTCTGCACTTTATAACGTCCATGCAGTAACTTTTCTATAACTGTATATGGTCCCAAATATTATATTTCCTTTTCAATTCTAAGTTTGTACCGAATTGGGTGCGTTTTATGGCCACTAAGTCGTTGACGTTATAATTCACGTCCTTTTGTCGTTTACGGTTATAGCTTCGACGGTTTTCTTCTTGAATGACAGAAATGTTTTGCCTAGCTAGTCGTAGAGTTTCGTTGCAGTCAAACTTGACCGATTCAATGGCTTCACTTTCAATTATTTCGTGTAATCGTGGTGATTCTGCAAGTGTCATGTCACAACCTGCCAAGAGCTTAAACGGCGCTATTTTAGTGCTTCTCGGTTCCGAATGGTTGATATATTGTTGAACTTCACCGATGGGCCTATACCACTGGTCGGGACTGTCTTCTGACTGCTTTGCTAGCATGGGTATCACTATTCTGTGTATTCGCTCTAACTGGTACTCCCGTTGTAATGAGTAAATGCTGAACTTCACAAATTTTGAAAATTTTTGAAAAAGCATCTGCGATTACGAGGATATAATTATATAGCTTGCGTATCATCGTGAGTGGGCCAACATCTTATCTTCCTTATCAATAGGTACTAGTAAGCCATCCTTTTTACCGGTTATCGGATTCACTAAAATACAAGCGATGCAACTATTTACCGTTTCTGCAACCGTAGCTTCCAGACGAGGTACGTAGAAGTCCTTCTCAACTAAGTCTTTAGTCTTTTTCAGAGAGAAGTGTTCCTGCCGATGTGCAATCTCAATTATTTCTCTCTCCATTTGTGACGGTACCTCGATGAGCTGTCGAGTTGGGTCTTTGTAGGGAATGTCATAATGAATGTAAAAATCGTCGTGGCTGCTTGCCTCTACAATTTTCCTGACGGCCTTCGTCCACATGCCTTTCATCTGCGCTTCTCTAAGCCGATGCTTCAACGAATCTTCCATCATCATACACGAAATTCTACTAAGGGTGTCCCCGTGTCTCATCTGCGTTCCTCGTAGATGTTCAATTGTATAGTTATATTCCGGAAGAAACATCGCCCATCGTGCTACTCGCAAAGGTACATCTCGCTTCTGTAATGTGATCGTGAAAGCGTTACAGTCAGTAACAATTTTAAACTGCAGCAGCATATGCACGCCACTTTTTAAGCGCTTCTACTATGGCGAGTACCTCCAGCTCGTAAGAATGGTATTTCTGTCCCGTCGATATCGCGTGAATATAGCGGCAAAATACAGCGGCTAAATTGCATATGCCGAAAGATACGTATTAAAATTCGAATTGGCCGCTATGAGTCACGAATGCGGTGTATTTACGAGAACTTTCATCTACGGACACATGGAGAAACCCATTGGCCAAGTCCAAGGTGGTAAAAACATTTGCTTCTCTAAGCTTTTCAAGAGCGTCGTCGATTAAAGTCATAGGGAAATTATCGCGAATGATTTTCTGGTTTAACCTACGGTAGTCGCAGCAAAGTCTTTTCGTACCATTTTTCTTAAATACGAGTACTACAAGCGATGCATAGGCCGAACAACTAGGACGTATTATGCCCTCGTCTAACCACTGTGTCACTTGCTTTACTAAATATAATTTGCTGCTCTTCATAAGACACCCTACGTGGCGGTTGGTAAACCGAAACTTCGTCAGCAAGAATAATTTTCATATTTACGGGAGGATTATCGTCTTTTTTAGGTGTATAGTGTTCAATCACATGTTTTACCTCACTTGCGCAATTTTTGATAAGGTGAGTCAAGTCTTAATCTTGCTCTTCAGTCGATGCTAAAACATGAAAAAACATTTGACAAACTATCATTACGGGGGGACTCTTGGACGATGTCCTCCGACGTATCATCACTAACCTGCATATTAACCTGGTTTTAAACTCGACACCATCATCACGCACTAAGATATCAAAATGTTTGAAAATTGAAGTACCTAGAATTTCTTCTTACCTAATGACGTTTGTTTGCACTACATGGAACGTTAGCTTAACAACACTTTTGTCTACTTGTACCTCTATCTCAAAACTACCCATCGTTGATAATTTTGCTGCACCGATCCCAAATAGTTGCCGTTACTCCGGAGTTAGCTTTAGGGATTTACCCAACTTGTTGAATGTGTCACATCGCATAAGACATAAGCTACATCCAGTGTCGATTAGAGCTTGTATTCTGATATAGCAAATTGTGACCTTCTTTAGTTTTAACTTTGGACTTGAAAGTTCACCAATTGAATTTACATGAACCGCCTCCCGCTTTGTTCTGCTGTTGGCACTTACAAGATTTGAATTGTTTATGTGAATAATCTTTGGCTAAGTGCGAGTATTCACCACATTTGAAACCTCTTTTCTCGTTTTTTGATGACGCCGAGGAACTACTAGTTTCTGGTTTAGTTTTATTGTGCACCTCCATATTTTTAGGGTTGTCGGCTTTTGCGTCGTGTCTTATCTTCTCGTAAATTACTAATTGCTCTTTAAGTTCACTTACCGTTTTTGATTGATAGAGTACAGACTTACTAAATTTAGATCCAAGGATCCCATCTATAAAATATTCGAGCAAACTTTCTTCATCTAAACAAATCGATTTTCCTATCTCCATTAAAACATATAAGTATTCACGGTACGAATCGCTATGTTTCTTATGTCTTTTCCCCAATGTATTATGCACGTTTGCTGGCGATGACTTACTAACAAACTCGTTAGCGATAAAATATTCGAGCAAACTTTCTTCATCTAAACAAATCGATTTTCCTATCTCCATTAAAACATATAAGTATTCACGGTACGAATCGCTATGCTTCTTATGTCTTTTCCCCAATGTATTATGCACGTTTGCTGGCGATGACTTACTACCAAACTCGTTAGCGAGGGCCAATTTTAAAGAATTCCAATCACGCAACCCGATTTGACTACTTACAAAAAGCTTGGCTGCACCTTTAGCGTATATGAATTTTTATATTTCATTCCAATTAACTATTTCTGCATTTTCTTCTATCTGCTCAATAAATTTCTTTACGTCGGACGTAGCAGCTCCATCAAATGTTGAACGACTTTCTAAAGCCGTTACTATCACCGTTGAGCCCCCAAACGTAAGATTTTTTTCTTTTACAAGCAACGATATTTATTTTCGATATTATAAAAAGTTTCACAAAGAAAGTAATTTTATGCAAATATATAATTATATGTACGATCAAGTGTCGGCAATGGCCAATTTACCGACTGACTCTTAGACTACACCATACTTCGTTTCAGTCCTCTGTTCGTTCTTATGCTCCTGTGTTCGTCAGTTGACTGTGTTGTATTTCGTTACGTTAAATTGTTAAAAGGTGTACCCGCTTCTTGTTGTCTTACGTCCGTCTGTCACTCCTACATGTATTTTTTTTTTTTCTTAAACAAGTATGCTAAATTCAAGGGGCAAATCATCTAAAACCATATATATATATAGGGTTGTTCAATAGGTGCGCTTCAACTTTTTTCTGATAGGGAGGGCGAACGACGCAATATTTTTTATATTTCGCTAGTCATTTGTAAGCTTCATTAGTATACATTTCATCATGGAATGCTACACACTTGAGCAACGATTGCAAATCGTGCAAATTTTTTATGAAAATAATCGTTCTGTTGCTGCTACTTTAAGAGCATTACGGCCATTTTACGGTCCATTTAACAAGCCGTCCCGTTTTGGGGTTATGTGAAGTCATTGGTCTACAGCAGTGGTCGCCAACCTTTTCAATGTGTTGAGCTACTTTCAAGATTTAGAAATAAACAGCGAGCTACTTGCACAAGCCAACATAAATTAAATAATACACAGTTATATTCGACATACAATACATGTATTTATTTTACCAATATACGTTCTATATATAATAAACTTATGACTTATAGTGCTTATACTTATGCATAACTACATCCATGTTCACACCTATCAATCGTAACAAAATTTTTTGCAGTCATAATGGCAAATCACAAGCGACTTAGAAAAACAACAAAACAGTAATAGTACATTATTATATAAATAAAATATGGACAGATAAAAAGAGCATATTTAATGAGAAGGTTGACATTCTGACTCATCGATAATTTTTTTAATATTTGCAGTATAATTTGATCCAGTCATTCGAATGCAGTTATCTAAATGTATATCTGTAAGCCGATTGCGGTTTTTTATTTTTAATAAATTTCATATTCTCGGCCGCCGTAGCCGAATGGGTTGGTGCGTGATTACCATTCGGAATTCACAGAGAGATCGTTGGTTCGAATCTCGGTGAAAGCAAAATTAATAAAAACATTTTTCTACTAGCGGTCGCCCCTCGGCAGGCAATGGCAAACCTCCGAGTGTATTTCTGCCATGAAAAAGCTCCTCATAAAAATATCTGCCGTTCGGAGTCGGCTTGAAACTGTAGGTCCCTCCATTTGTGGAACAACATCAAGACGCACACCACAAATAGGAGGAGGAGCTCGGCCAAACAGCTAACAGAAGTGTACGCGCCAATTATTTATTTATTTTTTTTTAAATTTCAGATTGGAAAAAGAAGATTCACACAAATAAGTTGAACTTAATAACGCTTTCACTTTCAACGCAACACGACATAAAACTGAATAATTATCTTTACTATTATACATTTTGTATTTGAACCAAGAGATTTTAAAGTCAAGTCACTTTGAAAAGCAATCAGATCCATTTCTGTCACAGCAATGTCTTCGCCAAAGTTGTTCATATCACAAGTTGCAAACTGTTGTATATCAATGTCCATGAAGGGTGAAACAACAAATTGCGTCACTAAAGCAATTTTGCTGAAATCCTTGAAACGATTTTTGAAGTTTTCTTTCAAGTTAGAAACTATTTCCATATGATATTTACTGTCATAGGGCTCTAATAGATTTTTGGGTATCTTTTCGGAAAGAATAGGAAAATGCTTAGTATCGCGGTTTTTTAGGTTTTGTTCCCAAAATTCAAGTTTTGTAATAAATACATTTATATCAGAAATCATTTCCGCTAATTCTTTATCCCTGCCTTGAAACTGCAAGTTAAGCTCATTTAATTACTCTGTAATGTCCACAAGAAAATCAAAATCTTTCAGCCAAGTCGAATTTTCCAGTTCAGGAATCGGTTCATCGCGTTCTTTGAAAAATTGGAGTATAGCAGGCAGGACATCATTGAAACGTTTGAGCACTCGTCCTCTGCTTAACCATCGCACTTCAGAGTGAAGAAGTAGCTCTCCGTATTGACAGTACATATCATCAGCCAAGGTTTTAAATAATCTTCTTTGTAACGCTTGAGCTCCAAACTTGTTCACAATTTTCACCACCAGTTTCATAACGTTGTTCAAGTTTAGAAAATTTCTACATAATGCTTGCAGATGTATAATACAGTGGTAACTAAGAAATTGTGGAAAACTTTCATCCTTATGACATAGCGCCACGAGCCCCTTATCACAACCCACCATAGCTGGAGCACCGTCAGTTGTCAGGCCTACCATTTTTGATATTGGAATTTTCTCAGAAGAGATGAAATTTTTTAAATGAGAAAACAGCTCTAGCCCAGTAGTATGTCCTTTGAGTGGAATAAACTTCAAAAGATCTTCTTTAATTGTAAAATCACTAAAAGCCATCCTGACAAATATGACTATCTGTGAGGTGTCAACTTCATCTGTTGATTCATCCAGTTGCAGTGAAAAATAAATACAGTTATCTAAGTCACTTCTTAACTGTAAAAAAATATCATTGCTCATTACTTCTACTCGCCTCATCACTGTATTATCAGAAAGTTGCATAGATTTTATAGCAGACACTGTTTCGTCTTTATTTCTAAAGTTGGCGAATAAAGAATCTGCAGCTTCCAAAAATGCTTGTTTTATGATTTCCCCGTCTTCATAAGGTTTTTTATTTTGTGCAATTATCTGGGAAACACGGTAAGATGCTTCAGTTGCAGCCTTATTTTTGTCGATTGTTTTCAAAAATATTGACTGTTGTCCAATTAACTGGATTTTTAAATGGTTCAGTTTTTCTTTTCTGGTGGCAGAATTTAACGGGAATGCCTTCTCAAAATTCGAATGTACAGTTTTATGATGCCTCTCAATATTTCCTTTTTTAGGAACTGACACAGATGTATTACATAACAAACAAACACTTTTGCCTTTAACTTCTGTGAAGAAGTATTGTTCTTCCCATTCCGAATGGAAATGGTATGTCTTCGCCTTCTTACTACTGCTTGCCATAATGTTTCGAGCTCTAACCCAACCGCTGCACGCAGAACGTTGATAATGCCGTTCAGTATTAAACTGAGCGCAATGTCGACGTGCATTGCGTATATATAAAGCCAAAAAATTCTCGAACACGCTAATCGGTTCCAGCCGATCTAAGAACGGAGACGCGACTTCGCGTCGTGTTTGTCGGCGCGAAATCGCTTACCGCAGTGTTGCCGCTGTTTATCTATTTATTTTGAAAATTTATGAAATTCGCTAATACTGGTATGATTTTCAGACTTTTGGATTTTTTGCAACGTGAGCAGCGCGAGCTACCAGAATTGCCTTTGCGAGCTACCGGTAGCTCGCGATCGACGGGTTGGCAACCACTGATTTAGACCCTCTTAACAAGTCGCGAAAAATTTGTATACAGTAAGGATATTACTTGGGGAGGTCTTTTTAAGAAAAATTCAAGTGCGTGACAGAATCAAAAGGATTGTTGTCTGGAGATATCTAGATTTCGACCAAATTATAGAATGGGATCTAACGTTACGGTTTCGTCCCAAAAGGGGCAATCGAAATCGGTTGGTTATGTACATTGGAAAAGGTATGCGCGTGTGAGAATTGTGTGCGTTTAAGCGCTTTTAATAGAAAGTCAGAAAATGAAGAGGTATTTTTGATCTAGACGGATTTGTGATAGCGCATTGTTTAATCTCGTTTTTTTTTTTTATTATTCGTTCAAATCATGATTTTTGTATTTGAAATTGAATCATTGCGAAATTACTCCACTAGTTAAAAATGATCGAAAACATTATGTAGAGGAAAACTATTTAATATTGTTTATCTACCAGTTGTTTGTACGAAAAAGAACTTGTAATGATTCCAACTTCACTAAAAACGACTTACAGCTCCAAACCAAAGCATTTCTCTGCAGGGACGCTAAACTATCTGTGTTATTCAACAAAGTTCATAAAACAAAAACCTAAATATGCATATACAACGGTCATCGTAGCCAAGTAGGCTTGAGCTTGACTACCGCCATATGGTTGGTCTCGTGTTCGAGACCCATTATTAAACATAAAACATCAAATGGTAGCGAATGCAGTCACCCAATTGCTTGCGGGACAAAGCATTGCTATGAAAAAAATTGTTTGCTAAAAACAAACTATTTGCCGTTGGCCACAAAAGTGGAAAAGAAGCTCGGCCGAACGTCTAACAAAGGATGTATGCGATAATTGCATATACATATGCATATATAATATTATATATACATTTGTGTAAGTATGTGAAAACACATATTCATTAATGTTTAAGCGATCGAATTTCATATCACAGCATCGTATGGCTTAAACCCTTGAACTTGAAGCATAAATCATCAGAAAAAGTAAAAACCGACAAAAACGCTACAATGGGGAATGCGCAGAGAAGATAATGCTTGACATTTTATGGCATGTTATACATAACTACATACATACAAACATTGCTACAGGTCCATTAAAGTGCATACAGTTATTTATAAAACAAATTATTTAAATAATTTGAATTTCTAACCCACATTTAATGCTTTTGCATTAGATTAAGTTTAATTTCAGTCTAATTGGCCTCGATCAAATCAAAGTTGAACTCACTTCTTTTATGATTGCATGGTCTGCGCATGGGTCTGCTCATTGTTGGGTTAGAGCGTTTAAAATATCTGCATATTCATTAATTCATAGAAAAATTATTGTGTAAAATTATCGTCTTTTGTTGATTACTACAGTGAAAGACTTCGCAGAATTCGCTAGGTAATGAGTTTTACACAATAACAGTGCGAAAATGCAAGTAAATTCGACTTTTATGAGAATAACTTCACTTTAAAATCATTAAATATTGTAGGTAGGGAGTATATTTGCCCTAGCAACGATTAATTCGTACTTCGATCTATTCTCATATACATCCCGTAGCAAAATTGTAAACGCATCATACGAGCGATAACCACTTTTAGAAACAACTTTTCTTTCTATCATTTCAGTTTTTCATGCTCGGAGATTCGAACCTATGCACTTTGTAGTGGTAGTAACGCACGAAGACATTCGGTCGCCGTACTTAGCAAAAAACATTTAAGCCATTTCCGAAATTTTGACAAAATTTTTTAAAATTACATCAAAGTGGCCAGAATTTTCCTGGGTATGCAGTTTTTGGGGCTCAATGTTAAAAATATTGTAAAAAATCAACGGTTGAAGCTTGTTTGTTGTACTAAAATTTAACGGACTATAAAACTGTAAATATATTTGTCGGGAGGTCGTTTATATATGTACGAGGGGTGCCTTTTATATGTCGGGATTAGAGAATAAAAACAAATTTTAATCATCGAAAATCACTTTATTGCTTTCAAAATATTCTCCATGAAGATCTATACACTTTTGCATGCGTTTGAACCAATTGTCGAAGCACTTTTGCCACTCTGAATGAGGTACCTCCAAAACATGCATTCTGAATGCCGCAACCGCTTCTTCAGGTGTCGAAAAACGTTGACCTCTCAGTTTGTTTTTTACGTACGGGAATAAAAAGAAGTCATTCGGTGCCAAGTCAGGACTATACGGCAGATGACCCATTAATTCGATATTTTGGGTGCTCAAAAATGCAGTTGTTTGAGCCGATGTGTGAAAGCTCGCATTGTCCTGGTGAAGAGTGATCCGTCTTTGGCGATTGGTTTTCCTAATTTCTTGGAAGACAACTGGCAAACAAATGGTTGTGTACCACTCAGAATTTACTGTTCTGCGTTGTTCTTGTGGTACGGTTGCGACATGTCCAGTTTTTCCGAAAAAACAGGCGACCATTTGCTTGGAAGTGCTTCGTGCGCGAACAACTTTTGTTGGATTTGGCTCATCTTGAAACACCCATACAGTCGACTGCTGTTTACTTTCGGGCTCATACGCGTAAATACATGATTCATCACCTGCCACGATGTCATACACGTGTTTCGAAGCCCCGCGATCGTATTTTTTGAGCATTTCCTTCGACCAATCGACACGAGCCTTTTTTTGAGCGATTGACAAATTGTGTGGGATCCAACGCGAACAAATTTTTTTGACAGTCAAATGTTTATGCAATATTGAATGTATGCTGGTCCCACTAATGCCTAAGATTGTCTCAATCTCACGATAGGTCACATGACGATCTTGCAATATCAGTTCGCGCATAGCATGAATGGTTTTCGGAACAACAACTGATTTTGGACGACCTTCACGAAATTCGTCTTGGAGTGAACTACAACCACGATTGAATTCCCCATACCATCGATAAACACTGGTCCTTGATGGAGCTTCATCGCCAAAAAATGAATTAAGTTCATCCATGCAATGTTGCTGAGTTAATCCACGTCGAAAGTTGTAAAAAATAATCGCACGAAAATGTTCACGATTTAATTCCATTTTTGGACTGAGATGAATCTTTTAAGTTACTGTAAACAACACAAATAGCGCTGGTATTTCAAAACGTTCTGAGTACGTAAAAGCCAAAAAATGTCAAACTTTGCGATACAGCTGTCAGTTGCCAGATTGCAACACCAGGGTTGCCAAATCCCGAAATATAAAAGGCACCCCTCGTAAAAATATTTACCAGACTTATTCTTTACACGGATCGGTTCCTCGTTCGGAAATTCTGATATGTCTGTAAGTACTTGGAGTCTGTTAGGCTCCTAACCACAACTAGAGATTCAGTGCACTAGACAGTGCTAGTTTACTGATGCGGCAGACCTTGGCCGGAAAAAAGAAACAAGTTATTCCGGCACGTAGGACCGGCTGCTATGATATTCTACTCAAGCCGTGATCACTCACCGTCATAAATATACAGGTTAATCGTGGGCTTAACCAAAATCGCGGGCTGAAGAGGGGGTCCGAAAACTACAGCAATCATCTATCATCTTTCGAAACCATAACTCAAAACAGAGGATGATAAAGCAAGGAGTGCCGCAGGGTGATGTTCTCTCATTTTCCTAACTATCACGAAACAGGAGACATCTCTTCGATTACAATGACGAGACCCAGGACCAGACACGACTGCAACTACTGGATCAGACAGTATAGAGGCATTAAACGACATGCATCGGGAGTCTCTTACTACCTTTGTTAACAACGGGCGCCAGAGTGCCGTCACCATGGTGCCATAGCAGACGAAGGACTTCAGCCGCCTCGTGAGATCCGTGTATCTTTTTTTTCAATTACGGTCTGAATTTTGGAACAGGTTAAACTCCTAGCTATCTATTGTAGAATCGACATATTCAATATATGTCCGCCCTGTGAAGGCCGAGACTAACCACCTATTCACATGCCTTCTTAAAAAGACGTTACCGAAACGACCCGGATTTATATCCGGTCAAGGACTGTCACCTCAGCAGTATGGCCCGTATATGTATGGGCCATCTTTATGCAGCTAAAACAACAATGTCTTCAAAAACCCACTCACCTAACACCCCGCTTCCTCTGGACGCAACCTGTCAAAACAGCATGTTTTCTGGCAAAACTTAATGAGCTGCTACAGCAACAACAACTAAAACCATACATATAATTATAGTATGAGATATACTCTTTCAAAAGGGACATCGAAAACAAAAAAAAAGTTATTTAAAAATTCTTCGGGTGGATTTTAAGTCAAATACATATGATTTGAATTTGGATGAAATTACGCAGACTGGACTTTTGACATCATAGTTAGACATCTGTACACACATAGAGTACAGTTGTAATAGCACTGGTGGATAACGATTTTGATGACAACCTGCATGTTTGGACTTTAATATACCTAAGGGGAAAATGTCTATATATTTGACAGTTGTTAAAAAGGTATACGAAGAGTCATGGAGTTAAACTGCCCTATCAACAGTATTGTTCCTATTCTAAAAAATAGACCTTTTAACTTTTAATATACGCAAAAATCATCTGCATATAAGGATTATTAAAAAAAATTCGAACAGAGCCTTGTTTTCTAAACATCCCAAACATATCTTGATATTTGTACATAGGTTAGGTTAGGTTGAAGCGGTTGTCCTGTGGGACACACTCAGGCTCATAGCCCATTGGGATGCCGCGTGGGGAGCTTGCCCCTATCTCTCCTAAAACCAGTGTGTGTTTTTCAAAAATTTTAAAATATTTCTGATTTCTATAGTACTGAGGTCTTCTAGCTCATTAAAAAATTGTCTACCCAGAATAGTAAACCTGCGTCTGGATAGAGCAGGGCAGTGGCACAGTAGGTGCGAGATTGTCTCTTCCTCGTCCTCATCTAGACAACTTCTACAGAAGTCATGTGTTTGCACACCCATCCTTTGGGCGTGTCTGCCTATTAGGCAGTGCCCGTTATGACTGAGATCAATGCGCTAAGACTGTGTTTATTTTGGCTTAGCAGAGATTCTGTGCGTTTAGCATTTAGAGTCGGCCAAAGTTGACGGGCGATAGTGCAGGTTGCTTCATTTCGCCATCTTTCGTTTGCTTTCTTTACAATTTCTTCAAGGATGTGTAGCTTACATGTTTGTAAGGTTATCCCTATGTCATTATCTATGTGCTCGTCAGACAATTTAGTGCCGAGTCTTGCTAGTTCATCGGCTCTACAGTTACCCTCAATGGCTCGATGGCCAGGAACCCATTTTACCTTTAGGTGAAATGACTCAGCCATCTCGTTAAGAGATGTGCGGCATTTCATGGCTACCTTGGAGGTTGTCGACTGTTTTGTGAGGGATTTTATCGCCGCTTGGCTATCAGTGAAAATGTAGATATCATTTCCGGATATCGCATCACACTGTATCAGTGTCGCGGCTTTTATTATTGCCATCAGTTCAGCCTGAAAGACACTACAGTAGTCGGGGAGCCGAAAACTGAAGGAGATCCCCAGATGTTGCCAGTCCGGGAAGCCCCAAAGTGCCAGCCAGGATTTTCCCGGGGCCATAATCCGTGTTTGACCACTTGTTTAGAGTGTTCAGCCTTATTGCCGCACTGCGTGCGTTATATATTGCCTGCAGATCTACCGGAAGGAGGTTTAGTGTCGCATATAATGCTTTCGATGGTGTGGTTGACATGGCGCCAGTTATCAGAACAGATGCTAGTCTTTGCACTTTGTCAAGTTTCTTGATGTTCACACCCTTCTGAAGGGCATCCCACCATATTACTATACCGTAGTAGAGAATTGGCCTAACCACTGCTGTGTAGAGCCAATATATCATTCTGGGTTCCAATCCCCATTTCTTCCCAATAAGCCTTCCGCAGGAGTACATTGCGGTCATAGCTTTTCGTGCTCTGTCTGCGACTGTGAGCCCCCAATTTAGCTTCCTATCTAGTATAAGTCCTAGATATTTTGCCCTTTCTGTTACTCTAAGTGGTTTCCCTCCTAGGAATATTTGTTGAAGAGTAGGTGTTTTGTGTTTCCTACTAAAAAGTATCAGATCCGTTTTTTCCGGATTTACCTCTAGTCCTCGACTTTTACACCAAAGTGATAGTCTGTTGAGAGATCTTTGTTGGAGGTCACATATTGTTGGAAGGTGTTTCCCCGAGATTGCTATTACAATATCATCGGCATATGATATTATTTTACCTCCAATTTTTTCCAGTTCTTGTAGAAGATTGTTGACAGTTAGGTTCCACAGAAGTGGAGAAATTACCCCCCCTTGGGGTGTACCCCTGATCGGAAATTTTTTAACAAATGTGTCACCCAAATTTGCGTTTATCGTTCGCCCAGTTAGCATTCGTTCTATAAATGAGACTATTGCATTGCTTACTCCCATTTCCGTTAGCGAAGTGGTAATTGCTTCCGGATATATGTTATTGAAAGCACCCTCGATGCCTAGAAAGGCAGCGAGGGTAAATTCTTTGTAGTGAAGTGATTTCTCGACTGTGTGAACTAGCTCATGGAGCGCTGTTTCCACTGATTTGCCTTTGCTGTATGCATGTTGGGAAGGTGATAGTTTGTCGCTAATCCTTCCTTTGAAATGCACATCTAGCAACCGCTCTAAAGATTTTAACAAAAAGGATGATAGGCTAATTGGCCTGAAGTCCTTCGGTTTCGTATGTGTGGTTTTCCCCCCTTTGGGAATGAATACCACTTTTACTTCTGCCCATTTCTTGGGGATATAGTTAAGACGTATCGCTGCCTCAAAAATTAAAGCGATCATATCTTTTGTGTGTTGCAAATCAGCGGGAATGATTCCATCAGGTCCCGGTGATTTGTAAGGTTTGAAGCTGCCAATGGCAAATTTTATGTTGTCCTCCGTTATGAAATCTGTTGGGGGATTCTCGTAGTGAACTATAGGGTGGGTTCTACTGTCTTCGTTGCAGAGACAACCTGGAAAGTGCGTCTGCATTAGTAATTCTAGTGTTTCTTCACTGCTGGTTGTCCAGTTGCCATTCTCTTTTATGAGGTAGCTAGGGTTACTGGGACTTGTTGATACTACTTTCCGGAGTCTACTGGTATCCGAAACGCTTTCTATCTTTTGACAGAAGTCTCTCCAAGACGCCGTTTTTGCTGCCCTTATGGCATACTTAAATCTACGCTGGCATTCTTTGTATCTGTCCCACGAGTTGGTTCTCCTCGCTTCGTTATACATAGTTCTGCATTCCCTTCTGAGGTTTGCTATATCAGTGGACCACCATGGAGGTTTCGGTTTTCCTCTTCTTGTTCTCTGAGGACATGCTGCTTTCGCAGCTTGTTGAAATGCTGAAGTCAGCTCATCAACCACTGAGTCGAGCTGTGGCTCGGAGTTAATTGTGTATGTCGCTGCTGGGAGATTGCTGGATAACGTGGTTTCAAACATCCCCCAGTTTGTGCGTCTGCGGTTTATAACCAGCTTGAACTGTTTAGTTGGCAATTAAATGGTGTACGTTAAGTACCTATGATCTGAGAAGGAGTTGTCTGTAGACACTCTCCAATCCTTTAAAATTTGAGACCCTCGTTCATTGACACACGTGATGTCTAGAACTTCACTTCTCGTAGTTGTTACAAAAGTAGGGGTATCACCTATGTTACTAATATAAAGATTGTTACACATAATGAATGCAAAGATGTACTCACCACGTGCGTTTGTGTCTGAACTGCCCCAGACATGATGATGTGCATTAGCATCTGCTCCCAATATGAATGGGGTGCCACGTCTCGATGCTTCATGAACTGCGTCTCTTATGAGTTGTGATGGAGGTGGTTGCTCCGCGTCGTGTGCCATATAGGATGAGGCAAGCCATATCGTCCTTCCGCAGGACTCCACTGCCGTGATTACGTTGTCCGCATCGCTAAATTGTATTAGTAAATATACATTAATACATTTCTTTGCTAGTATGCACGACCTGGGTTTACCTTTGTCAGTGACATAAACCAATTTGTACTCTCTGCTGCTCAAACCGCAAACCCGATCTTTTACGACCCATGGTTCTTGGATGAGCACGATATCCTCTTCTCTTTCTGCGAGACGGAGGATGAGTGCGGCTGAGGCCGCCTTACTGTGGTGGAGATTGATTTGTACAATCTTCACCATCGCTATTGTAGGTTATTGAAGGGCAGCCAACCACGGTTTGGTCTGCGTTCTCTTCATCGGATATAGGGGGAGAGACTCCTCATCCTCCATAGCAGAGAGATCGGAGTATTCCCCCTCCATGTCCTCTAAGGTAACCCTTTCGAAGAGTTCGCCTGCCGGAGTCGGAAGCCACCTCATCGTTGTCTGTGACAACCTCGTTCACTTCCGCAGATGAAGTTATATTTTCTGCGGAGGTGCTCTTGCTAGCTACATCCTGTCTGTAGACATGGAGAGTCAGCGTTTGGAAGCCGTAATTAATCTTCCATTTCCTGTTGGCAAGTGGGTCCAAAGATTCCTCATTGAGGATTATCACGGCCAGTCTCCTCTTGCCGTCCACTTCGCCAATCTTTGCTACCTTCCAGTCGCTGGTAGGTAGTTCGGGGTTGCCTAGCTTTACTAGATCCAGGACTTCCTCTGGATCCGAATGGAAGTCTGGTATCCAGGCTCTAGATCTTGGCCGGTTGGGAATGTCTTCTCGGCGGACCACATCAAGGCGGGCCCCCGCCCAAGGTTCCCCTATGCGATTAATCGCTAGGGTGTAAAGGTCCACGGAACGTTGTTCACCGCACCTTATTAATTTGACGCGGGATTGAAACCATCCCGCATCCAAGCAGCTGGGTGGAGGTCCTGGATTTTCTTTCAGGATGTCCCTATACACCTTCCAGAGGCTCCTATTGATTAAGTCCCAGTTTGCTTGAGAGATCGCACCATCATGGGAACTGCGATCAATCACTGCCCGTACATGGCTTCCTTTCGCTACTTCCGCGAAAGACCTCTTCGGAGTGACTTTAGTCATTTGAGTGGCGGACACCTTAGTTCGTTTGGCTTCAGCCGATGTCCTTTCACTCGATCTCTTCCGCTTGCCTTGTGCGGAGTCCATTTTGGCCTTCTCCCGGTGTTCGGTAATGAAGGCTTCAGCCCACGCCTTGGAGTCTGACTGTTCCTCCGTCAGATCCTCTTCTCTAGTGTCCTTCAGTCTCTCCAGGATTCTGAAGGCCGATCGCCTGGTACGATAGTACCTTTCTGACGCACTTATTTGCTTCCGGGGGTATGTACTACCCGGGGCAGTGATAGTGCCAGAAGGGCAGACATCGGAAGCCATTGGCTTAGCCATGTGGTCCGATGCTGCCGACGTTGGGGGGGGGGGTGTTTCTCCTTTCGGAGTTCCCGTGCCACCTGGAGTGACAGGGACAGCAAGGTCTACTTGTCTTTTGACAGGGCAGCTCTTGCTTCCCAAGGATTTTGTTGCGAGGGGGGGTCTATTGCTGGCACCAGACGTAGATGGTGTGTCATCCTCAACTTGTCTTAGGACAGGGTTGGGATTGTTGCCAGTGAAAGGTCTCGCTGCCGTAGAGGCAGTCCCAGAAGGGACGGAGCGGGAGTTAGGCCCTGGCTTGGCCACAGGCTTCACTCCGCTTACATTAGTGGTCTTCCTTATTGAAAGACCTGACCTTCCTGAGGGATTTGGTCTTAATTTGTGGGTGCCTTGGTTGTCCGAGGCTAGGTTTTTTTTAGTGTTCACTTTCATTTCATAATCGTCCGCACTGCTCGACGTGGCGAACGTGGCGGACTAGGATTTTTTAGGGGGGAGAGGGGAGATGTCGACCATGGCAGTCCCCTCTACCATGGCAAGGTCATTCTACCTCCTGAGGTGACCCAGTTTCAGAAGGGCGCCGTTAAAATACAGCCGGATACCCCTGGCTGCAACCCATCCATTGGGCACGGTGACGCGTAACACCCTGGATTAGGGGGGTACAGGAGAGGAGATGATAGGATACCAGGTTAGGGATAGCAGTGGGGAGATCGTCGGTACGGTACTCTCCGCATGGTGATTGACTGGCCTCCGCCGTTTTCCGGATGGTTGGCCAGCCAATACCCATGTGGAGCTTCCCTCTTAGTTCGTGGTGGGTTAACCCTCATGATATGGGGGCTAAACCAGCACTTAAGCCCCATCCCCGCGGCAAGGAGACCAACATGATGAGGAATATTGAGTCAAATACATAAGTCGAATAAATTTGCAGGCATTTAAATTCGTTTGTGGAAAAAGAAATCCATTATTTTCTCGGTAGATGGCTGTAGTGATCGATATCTCGTAAAGCAGTGGTCGCCAACCTTTTCAATGTGTTGAGCTACTTTCAAGATTTTGAAATAAACAGCGAGCTACTTGCACAAGCCAACATAATTAAATAATACACAGTTATATTCGACATACAATACATGTATTTATTTTACCAATATACGTTCTATATATAATAAACTTATGACTTATAGTGCTTATACTTATGCATAACTACATCCATGTTCACACCTATCAATCGTAACAAAATTTTTTGCAGTCATAATGGCAAATCACAAGCGACTTAGGTAGGTAGGTAGGTATAGTGGTTGTCGGTTGACACACCTAGGCCTGCTGTAGGCCCATTGTGATACCACCAGGGCTGTCCCCTCTCCTCACTCTACATTGTCCTCATTGAACCAACCTGTGGCTTTAATATATTTAACAAGACTTGTTATTTTTACATTGGCTACTTCTGCCAAGTTATTCAGGGAACTTTTTCCTAAAATATTGAACCTTCTTCCATTCAGAGCCATGCACCCGCATAGAAAGTGTTCTATAGTCTCTTCTTCTTCAATATCGTTACAGCTTCTACAATAGTCGTTATAGGGCGCTCCCAGCCTACTGGCATGTCTGCCAATCAGACAATGCCCTGTTAGGACCCCGAGTAGATTTCTCATATTTTTCCTGTTTAGTTTTAACAGTCGGTTTGTGCGGCCCATGTTCCATTCCGGCCACGTCATTTTACTAGTTCTACAGGTCAAGGTCTGAGACCACAGCCTGTTGGCAGCACTGATAGTGTGTTTATCTATAAGCATCTTACAAGTTGCTAAGGGTATAGGAATGTCCGCTTTGTCTGGTTGGATCGGTAACGTGGTCCCCAATCTCGCTAATTCATCTGCTTTGCAGTTGCCTTCTATGTCTCTATGACCCGGCACCCAGAGCAGGTTTATTGCAAAGTACTGTGATAGTTCTGTCAAAACGTCGATACATTCTTTTACTGTCTTCGAGTTAATATTGGGCGATTTTAAAGCTTTCAGGGCCGATTGGCTATCTGAAAATATGTTTATATCCCTTGTGGTGAGGATACTTTTATTTAGGGCTAGCAGGCCCTCCCTGATAGCCAAAATTTCAGCTTGAAATACACTGCAGTGATCCGGTAACCGGAATGAGGTGTTGGCATACATTCCTTCAGAATAAATGCCTCCGCCTACTTGATCAATTAGCTTGGAACCGTCTGTATAGATGCTGATTCCGCTTTTATTGTCCATTACCCCATTGTCCCAATCTTCCCTCGTTGGGAAAGTTATGGTAAAGGATGTGTTTAAGTGCAACTCTACTGAGCTACAAAAGTCTGTCGCTTGATGTAGGAAGGGATATTCGTCTAGTATTCTAGCGTGACCCCTTCTGTTAGTGGCTAAGTTAGAAGATTCTCTTAGCCTAAGTGCCGATTTCGCCGCCAGCTGCTTGCTATAGGCCTCAATCGGTAATAAATGCAGCATGACATTCATCGCTGCCGTGGGTGTAGTCTTTAGTGCCCCGCTTATGCAGAGACTAGCACCTCTTTGAATACTTTCTAGGCGTTTTACTGTTGTTCTTTTCTCGAGTATTGGCCACCAGACCAATGCACCGTATGTCATGATAGGCCGTACCACTGCTGTATATAGCCAGTGTACTATTTTTGGGGTTAGGCCCCATTTTGCCCCCACAATTCTTTTGCATGTATAGAGTGCTGTGGCTGCTTTTTTTACTCTATCATTAATCGTTTGTTTCCACGAGAGCTTCCTATCTAATATCAGTCCTAGGTAGCTCGCCTCTTCCCCAATTGATAGTGTGATACCCTCAAGAGTAGGGGGGTTTAGGACAGGTAACCTGTATTTCCTGGTGAACATGATTAGTTCTGTTTTGCTGGGATTTACCCCAAGACCACTCGATGCAGCCCACCGGCTTACATCGTTCAAAGCATTTTGCATTATATTGCAGAGGGTATCTGGGAATTTCCCTCTTATTAATATTGCAACATCGTCTGCGTAGGCCACTACGTGTATTCTCCTTTCCTCTAGATTCTTCAACAATTGATTCATTGCCAGAATCCACAGCAGAGGAGAAAGTACACCGCCCTGAGGGGTGCCCCTCCTAACGGATCTGTGTATCGTCGAGGGGCCCAACGTCGAAATTACTAACCTGCCTAGTAGCAACTGTTTAGTAAATTTCACAAGGCCCTCGGCGACACCCAAGTCAGTCATTGCGCTTGTTATGGCCTCCGGTAGGATGTTGTTGAAAGCGCCTTCTATGTCTAGGAAGGCTACCAGAGAATACTCTTTGTCCTCTATTGATTTCTCTATCTCTGAAACTAGTGAATTTAATGCTGTCTCTGTGGATCTACCTTTACAGTAAGCGTGTTGTGATCTCGCCAGTAGCGACGGGGTCAAGTTTTCCCTTATAAAGGCGTCTATTAATCGCTCTAGCGTCTTTAATAGGAATGAGGAAAGGCTAATAGGTCTGAAGTCTTTAGGCTTTGTATGCGAGCTCCTACCAGCCTTTGGTATGAAAACTACTTTGACTTCCCTCCATCTTAGGGGGACGTAGTTTAGTCGTAATGCTGCTCTGAATATGGTTATCAGCCATTGCATAATGTTGTCCAATGTTTGTTGTAGTTGCGCAGGGATTATCCCGTCTGGTCCCGGTGTTTTATATGGATGGAAATTTCCTACAGCCCAAGTTATCTTGGCTTCTGTGACAATGTTGGGGATGTCGGTACCTAGTACCGCATCCGAAGTTGGAATATTGGCGGTTATCGCTTCCTCTAAGTTACCTGGGAAGTGGGTATTTAGTAATAGGTCTAATGATTCTTCGCTGGATTCTGTCCAGCTGGAGTCTGGCTTCTGAAGATACCCTATGGGTTGAGCAGACTTGGTTAGGATTTTCCTCAGTCGAGATGCCTCCACCGTAGTCTCGATCTCCCCACAAAAAGTTCTCCTGTTCCATCCTTCAAGGTTATAAGCTGTGCGTTCGTATAATCTAGGATTTGTGTTTCTGCGTAAGCCATGGCGGCAAGGGTACTGTAAAAAGGTTGTAATTATGGACCTATAATTATTTATCTAATTTTAAAATTTGTATCGTTGGCCTATGGCATTTATAACGATTTTTCTTATTATCTAAATCATATTAAATTCCCTTGGTTTTAATTGTATCGAAATTAATTCAATTTAATAGATCTAAATTTGGTTTAATTTCTTGAAATTAATTTAATTCGATGGATGCGAATTTAAATTAATATGAAGAAATTCAGTTCAAGCTTTAATTTTCTATAATTTAAAATATATTTTTTCCTTTGTCCTTTTCTTTTTCCTTTTTTTCTGTTTTTTTTTTCTTTTTTGGTGATTTTTCTTCTTGTTGAAAGATATTACTAACCACTCTGGTCACTACATCCGTCAACTGTGCCATATTTATTTCTGGGGTGTTAGGGATGTTAGGGACTGGAGGTGGTGTTGTATTTGTGTTTAAAACTGGGGGCCTGATTAAATTGTTAGGGTTAGACATTTTCCACTTTTACTAATTTTCACTTATTAATATTACTTTCCAAATATTAGTATTAATTTTCCTTCTAAATTTCTTTTGATAATATGAAATATTCTTTAGTATTCGATTTCCTTTCCTAAATTTTCTTTTGTATATATTTATTTAACTTTCTTAATATTCAAATCTTTTAGTGGATTTTAATATATTTGACTTTCTTTACTATACGATTCCTTTTTGGGTAGATTTAATATTTTATTTCAATTTCGGTCTTTTAGTTTCCTTGAATAAATTTAATAATATATATTTGTTTTTTTATTTAATTCTCTTTAATTTTATTTTGATAAACTTAACTTTATTGCTTACGATATTACTATAATCGGGGTCAGCGACATCTCCTTTTTGTTTGGGGGTCCTGTGGTGCGGGCAGAGCGGCTTGGCATTCGTTGCCGTCCTTTTCCTCTGCAGTTCGTCCTGCAGCTACTCAGGGGCCTCGTTCTCTACACCTGACCGGTTCCGCTTTTTTTTTGATGGCGACACTGCAGCTAATTTTTTGTAAGGTGGCTGGCCGTAATCAAACGTGTGTGTATTGCACCTAATTAAACGTCGTGGTACACTATTTGTTTTTCATGCGTATTAATTTTCGATTTAACACTGATTAAACGTCGCGGTACACTAGTAGTTTTTCACGCGTATTAATTTTCGGTTTAATACTTTTCACTTTTCGCGGAATTTAACCCGGTCCCTGCTCGGGCGCCAGTTAAATTTTTATTTATTCATTTTTGTTTTTAAAAAATATTACGGAGCGAACTCCGTCTTTTTTATTCGAGCCTTTAACTAGAACTAAAGCTTATAATATTTTCTTAATTCTAAGCATACCCAAAAAGCATAGCCAAATTGACGATGTCACCTGCTTTGCCGCGTGACACCGTTCCTGGAATTTTGTTTCGAAATAGTTCGCACGGTAAATAAGCAAACATAGTAGCGTCAGCACAATTGCAATAAAAGCGGATGCGCGTGCAACGGGTCGCTTACAGCGTATGCAGCGTTAACTTACATATATATGCTACGTGCACTTTCCACAAGAAATATTACGATTCACTAATACGTCTCAAGAAATCGAGCGAACATTCATAGGCACAGCATTGTGCCAAAAATTATGAATTATGAAGCGTCAACAAAATTGTTTCATAATCTACAACTTTTAAGGTCTTTAAGCAACTTTTTAGGGCTTTACTATGAAGTAGTACAATATTATTCGAAATGTGAATTTTAATGTTCAAGAGGAAAAGTATTTATAAATTTTAGAAATTAAAAATACATATTGACTGACAAAATTAGTTCAACAATTTGCGGCTTCGGTCCTTGTTGTTACGAGTATGAACAGCGCTGCCCAGCTCACAGAAGGTTCAATATTCAATATACATTTTGGCTTCATCCGAAGGCTGAATGTATGAACAGTAACCTCCAAATAAGCCGCATTCTGATTTCAGAGTAAGTTTCTAACTTTGAAGATATATGCATATGTTTTTGTGCACTTTTTAGTAGGGATTATTGTAGTATGTATGTAGACATAATAAGGCGATGCGTCGTGAGGTATTACATGTTTGCTTCAGTGCATACATACATATGTGTGTAATACTAAGGAATTAAATATGCAATTGATCTGTTGTACAAACATAACTAACATTATATATTTATTAATATACATATGTATCAATATACCAAAACTCTAGTACGCTCTACGCATTCTTGTCTAAAATTAGTTTCTACACAAAATGTACTAAATTGCACGCACCAAAATGTGAGTTCGTTTTTGTATTTGGTTTAAATTCCTTTTGTTTTAATTATCAAGAGAACATAGAAATGCACAATCAATGCCTTGTAAAATGACGGCCATTCGTCAATTTGATTTCGTACAGAAGTCAAAAACTGTGCACAGCCAATATACTAAAGAGAGAATTCACTGTAATCAGTTCTGTTTCACCACACCGCGGCGGTTAGACTTCATTTTTGACAATTCCCACTATTCGTACCCCCTGAGACTTCTCTACAAATTAACATTCTGTGCAAATCTCTCTTTTGCAACTGCCGTGTTGCCTAGTTTTGGATATAAAAAAGCAATAAAATGCCCATTTATAGAAAAGAAAGTACCAAATTTTTATCGAATTATGGTACTTAACGAATTTTGTATGCGCCAATAGCAAAATGTGCGTTTTTCTTTAAATACAGACTGGACTTTTGACATCATAGTTAGACATCTGTACACACATAGAGTACAGTTGTAATAGCAGTGGTGGATAACGATTTTGATGACAACCTGCATGTTTGGACTTTAATATGCCTAAGGGGAAAATGTCTATATATTTGACAGTTGTTAAAAAGGTATACGAAGAGTCATGGAGTTAAACTGCCCTATCAACAGTATTGTTCCTATTCTAAAAAATAGACCTTTTAACTTTTAATATACGCAAAAATCATCTGCATATAAGGATTATTAAAAAAAATTCGAACAGAGCCTTGTTTTCTAAACATCCCAAACATATCTTGATCTATGTATTATATTTGTACATAAGTCAAATAAATTTGCAGGCATTTAAATTCGTTTGTGGAAAAAGAAATCCATTATTTTCTCGGTAGATGGCTGTAGTGATCGATATCTCGTAAAGCAGTGGTCGCCAACCTTTTCAATGTGTTGAGCTACTTTCAAGATTTTGAAATAAACAGCGAGCTACTTGCACAAACCAACATAATTAAATAATACACAGTTATATTCGACATACAATACATGTATTTATTTTACCAATATACGTTCTATATATAATAAACTTATGACTTATAGTGCTTATACTTATGCATAACTACATCCATGTTCACACCTATCAATCGTAACAAAATTTTTTGCAGTCATAATGGCAAATCACAAGCGACTTAAAAAAACAACAAAACAGTAATAGTACATTATTATATAAATAAAATATGGACAGATAAAAAGAGCATATTTAATGAGAAGGTTGACATTCTTACTCATCGATAATTTTTTTAATATTTGCAGTATAATTTGATACAGTCATTCGAATACAGTTATCCAAATGTATATCTGTAAGCCGATTGCGGTATTTATTTTTAATAAATTTCATATTGGAAAAAGAAGATTCACACAAATAAGTTGAACTGAATAACGCTTTCACTTTCAACGCAACACGACATAAAACTGAATACTTATCTTTACTTACTAAGGTCCATATACATTTTGTATTTGAACCTAAAGATTTTAAAGTCAAGTCACTTTGAAAAGCAATCAGTTCCATTTCTGTCACAGCAATGTCTTCGCCAAAGTTGTTCATAACACAAGTTGCAAACTGTTGTATATCAATGTCCATGAAGGGTGAAACAACAAATTGCGTCACTAAAGAAATTTTGCTGAAATCCTTGAAACGATTTTTGAAGTTTTCCTTCAAGTTAGAAACTATTTCCATATGATATTTACTGTCATAGGGCTCTAATAGATTTTTGGATATCTTTTCGGAAAGAATAGGAAAATGCTTAGTATCGCGGTTTTTTTGGTTTTGTTCCCAAAATTCAAGTTTTGTAATAAATGCATTTATATCAGAAATCATTTCCGCTAATTCTTTATCCCTGCCTTGAAACTGCAAGTTAAGCTCATTTAATTTCTCTGTAATGTCCACAAGAAAATCAAAATCTCTGAGCCAAGTCGAATTTTCCAGTTCAGGAATCGGTTCAACGCGTTCTTTGAAAAATTGGAGTATAGCAGGCAGGACATCATTGAAACGTTTGAGCACTCGTCCTCTGCTTAACCATCGCACTTCAGAGTGAAGAAGTAGCTCTCCGTATTGACAGTACATTTCATCAGCCAAGGTTTTAAATAATCTTCTTTGTAACGCTTGAGCTCCAATCTTGTTCACAATTTTCACCACCAGTTTCATAACGTTGTTCAAGTTTAGAAAATTTCCACATAATGCTTGCAGATGTATAATACAGTGGTAACTAAGAAATTGTGGAAAACTTTCATCCTTATGACATAGCGCCACGAGCCCCTTATCACAACCCACCATAGCTGGAGCACCGTCAGTTGTCAGGCCTACCATTTTTGATATTGGAATTTTCTCAGAAGAGATGAAATTTTTTAAATGAGAAAACAGCTCTAGCCCAGTAGTATGTCCTTTGAGTGGAATAAACTTCAAAAGATCTTCTTTAATTGTAAAATCACTAAAAGCCATCCTGACAAATATGACTATCTGTGAGGTGTCAACTTCATCTGTTGATTCATCCAGTTGCAGTGAAAAATAAATACAGTTATCTAAGTCACTTCTTAACTGTAAAAAAATATCATTGCTCATTACTTCTACTCGCCTCATCACTGTATTATCAGAAAGTTGCATAGATTTTATAGCAGACACTGTTTCGTCTTTATTTCTAAAGTTGGCGAATAAAGAATCTGCAGCTTCCAAAAATACTTGTTTTATGATTTCCCCGTCTTCATAAGGTTTTTTTATTTTGTGCAATTATCTGGGAAACACGATAAGATGCTTCAGTTGCAGCCTTATTTTTGTCGATTGTTTTCAAAAATATTGACTGTTGTCCAATTAACTGGATTTTTAAATGGTTCAGTTTTTCTTTTCTGGTGGCAGAATTTAACGGGAATGCCTTCTCAAAATTCGAATGTACAGTTTTATGATGCCTCTCAATATTTCCTTTTTTAGGAACTGACACAGATGTATTACATAACAAACAAACACTTTTGCCTTTAACTTCTGTGAAGAAGTATTGTTCTTCCCATTCCGAATGGAAATGGTATGTCTTCGCCTTCTTCCTACTGCTTGCCATAATGTTTCGAACTCTAACCCAACCGCTGCACGCAGAACGTTGATAATGCCGTTCAGTATTAAACTGAGCGCAATGTCGACGTGCATTGCGTATATATAAAGCCAAAAAATTCTCGAACACGCTAATCGGTTCCAGCCGATCCTAGAACGGAGACGCGACTTCGCGTCGTGTTTGTCGGCGCGAAATCGCTTACCGCAGTGTTGCCGCTGTTTATCTATTTATTATGAAAATTTCTGAAATTTGCTAATACTGGTGTGATTTTCAGACTTTTGGATTTTATGCAACGTGAGCAGCGCGAGCTGCCAGAATTGCCTTTGCGAGCTACCGGTAGCTCGCGATCGACGGGTTGGCGACCACTGGTCTACAGTAACAAGCTGGCGACGATTTGTGAGCTCAGAGCCAATATTGAACGCGAAATTGCTGGAATTTCGGCCGATTTATGCAAAAGAGTGGTCGAAAATTGGGTTCAACGATTGGACTTCGTAAAACGTGTACGCCGTGGTCATGCAAAAGAAATCGAATTTCATACTTAAATGTATACGTTCAAACTCGATAATAAAAAAAAAATTAGTTAAAAAAGTCAAACCGTTTGTGTTTTATTCAAAAAAGGTCAAAAGTTGAAGCGCTCTTACTGAAAAACCCTATATATGTACATACATATATTATGTCTGCCTGATAGACAAACTTGATAGAGAAACGTTTGATTACCAAGCACACAGGAAGATGGCATATACAAACATAAATATGTGAATTTATATACATATGCGCATATACATGTGTGTGAATATAAGTTAAATTTTTATTTATTCATTTTTGTTTTTAAAAAATATTACGGAGCGAACTCCGTCTTTTTTATTCGAGCCTTTAACTAGAACTAAAGCTTATAATGTTTTCTTAATTCTAAGCATACCCAAAAAGCATAGCCAAATTGACGATGTCACCTGCTTTGCCGCGTGACACCGTTCCAGGAATTTTGTTTCGAAATAGTTCGCACGGTAAATAAGCAAACATAGTAGCGTCAGCATAATTGCAATAAAAGCGGATGCGCGTGCAAGGGGTCGCTTACAGCGTATGCAGCGTTAACTCCTCCCCACTTAAATTCGATTGTCCTCAATCGCCTTTAAAAATATGGTAGGTCGTTTACACTCATCGTGGATGCGCGAATCGAGGTCGGGGGTTGAACGTTGGTTAGAATTATTGGTGTTACCGGGAGGTTCTTTGATTCGGTGATTTTCGTTGCTTTATTTGTTAGATTTGATGAAAATTTGCATAGACGTATCAGGAGGGCTGTGATGGCTATTATGACAATAAATGCTGTCATCGAGACTTCACCTACTATGGTTCCAAATCGTAGTGTTTTGATTTCATTCGTGTTATTCATATGTAATTCCTTTAGGCTTTCAAGAGTCAAAATATTTTCCCATTTTTCCTCTATTGGTATTATTTGTAATGTCGCTGGAATTACCTTTAGTGGGGGAGCTTCAATGTTCCGAAATACTTTGTCCTTAATAATTATTGTGGTATTGCTGAACTTTATCAAATATTTTCCGGTAAGTTGTCTTTCTTTATTTTCCTGGCGGATGGTTCCATTAAAATCTTTGTAGGAAAATTAGTCCGGGGTGGATTTCCTCGATTTCTTGTATGTGTTGGCTGTTACTGTAGGTACATGTTGATGCTAAGCTTTTGATTATGTTTGGTATGCATATATTATTACTTAAGTCTACTACTTGTTCTTTATTACAAATATTAATTTTATAATGCTTGATTCATTGGTTTCTTAAACCGTACATTTTATTTTCTTGTCTTATAATTTCATAAAAAGGTAATTTCATAATTTTTCCTGCTTTCTTTACAGGTTTCAATATATAATTATCAAAAGTAACATTTGTTGTTAATGGTATTTTCACCATACAGAGAATTATTGAATTCTTATAGATAACATTGACTTTAGGGTATTCCACCGCTTCTTCTGCTGATGCAAATGGCATCTTTTCTTGTTCTAACTTCTCGATAGCTAATTTAATTTCTAGTTTGTTTAATAAAATAGAATTAATTATTCCATTTTTCGGCCATTGCATGGCGTACTTAATATTTATAACTTCTTCTTTGATTAGTCGTATCTTATTTTGAAAATGTATAGCGATTTCACTACTTAGATAACCATCTTTTTTAATTACATTATTTATATCATTAAATCTTTTAGTTAATTCATTCATTCGTTCATTTAGTTCTTGATTTATTAAAATTTGCTTATTGTTATTAATATGTAATTCATTCATATTTTTACCTAATATTTCGAAGTCATCGTGGTCTGGGGTACCAGCGATGTACTTCCATGCTGTTCCAATTATATTAATTGATCTTTTAGATTTATTGGTATTAAGAGGCTTTAGACTTTGTAGGACTTCGTTTGTTTGGTTTAATTCTTGTGATAGGATGCGATAGAATAGATTCGTAATTGGGATATTTTTGTCAACGTACGTCTGCACTTGTTGTAGAAATTTTTCGTAGATGGTCAAGTCAATGATATGTACTATTTTAAAGGTTCCGTCCGCTATTTTTGTCTGTCCACTGTATATGGTTACCAAATGTGACGACGTGTAGTCCAGTATTTGTAAGTCTGCTGCGACTTCGCAAAGGAATAGAATTCTGAAAAATTCGAAGCAATTGGTTCCTTAATTTCTTTTTTTTTTAATTTATGTCCTTCATGTTTTGATATGGCTTTTATGAATGGTTTTTCCAGATTGTGTTAAAACTGTGGTGTTTTTGTCTTGGGCAACTATTTCTTTTCTATATCTTGGGGTTAATTTATTGCCAAGTCTCTTGTTTATCCTGACATATATGGTTTCTCCTACAGCATATGCCTTGGGTGGTTCTTTATTTTTATTGTGGTAGTTCAGGTCTGCCTCTTGTTTGTCCTGTAATTTTTTTATCGTTTCCTGTCGGTCTTTTTCAAGTAAATTTGGATCACTACTAACCCTTCTGCCAAAGAATATTTCTACCGGTTTCTTTCCTGTTGTTGAGTGTACTGAAAAATTGTATTCTTTAACTGATTTTTCCAGGAGTTCATTAAATGTTCGGTGTGTCTTCTCTGTTTTGAGGCATCGTATAATTTCTTGGAGGGTAGAATGGAAGCGTTCAATTTGGCCATTTACACAGCTTGTGTACGGTGGTGTCCGGAAGATTTCAATGCCGAATTCATTTTCGATCATGAAATTTATGGAGGATGAATTGAACGATTTTTCATTGTCTATTATCAGTTTCTCGGGTACTAGGGAGAAAAGAATATCCCTCAAGGGTTGTCTAATGTCCTCAGTTGCTCTGGATTTAACTATTTTCGCAATTGCATACTTTGAAAACTTGTCTATGGCAGTTAAAATTATTTTTTTGTCAGTTAGAAAAATGTCTATGTGGACTAATTGACCTGGATATTGTGGAATAGGGGTGGCCTGAATTTCCTGTTTCCTAGGGCGGCGGTCATATTTGTTTTCTATGCATACTGTGCATTTTTTTATAATGTTATTTATTTTTTTAGTCATGGAGGGGAAATAGTATTTTTCTATTACTTGGATTTTGTTTCTCTACAGTTTCTATGTGCTCGTCTGTGTGTTCGGATTATAATATCTTCTTGCAATTGTTTATCTGAAATATCTTCTACTTGTTTTTGTGTAAATCTGACTTTGCAATTGTTGAAATATTGTGGGTAAATGTCTTGTATTAGTCCCATTGTTCGTTCGTCTGTCTTTATACCGTTAATTACTGATGGGTTCTGATAGCGTTTGAGAAGTTGTATTATTTTGTTTGAATCGTTATATGGTTCGGTGATTATGTGCCTGTGGAAAGTGGGGAAAACAATTTTAAATTGGTACGTCGAAATATTGTTTGTTGTAAGAAAGATTTGATTTTTAAATACGTTGATTGGTGCATCAACGCTGTGGATTAAGTTGTGGGAAGAGCTCTCATCACTGTGTTGCGTTACCGTTAAGGAATTTAATTGTTCCGTTTGCGGAATTCTCGATAAAGCATCTGCGACGACGTTAGCCTTTCCTGGCTTTAAATGCAGTTCGAAATTATACTCTTCGAGAATCGCCTTCCACCGTTTCATCTTACTATTATTATTTTTGTTGCTCAGAGCATAGGTGAGCGGTTGATGATCGGTGTAAATTTTTACCTTTGATCTACCGTATAAGAAATTTCTCAACGTGTTCAGAGACCAAATAATTGCCAGCATTTCCTTTTCGTTTGCGGCGTAGTTTTCCTCAGTTTTGCTTAACGTTCTGGATATAAACGTAATCGGTTTGTCATCTTGTGACAGTACCGCACCTATTGCGAAATTAGACGCATCAGTTGTTAGCGTGAATTCCTTTTCGAAATTCGGATAGGCTAATATCAAGTCCTCGGAGGTGAGGGCTGTTTTCAACTTATGAAATGCTTCGATTGCATCGGCGTTTAAGTTAATTTTAACTTTTGAGGATTGATTTTTGGACATTCGTATGGACTCTTAAAAGGGATGTCAGGGGTTTAGCGAGCCTTGCATAATCACGTACAAAGCGACGGTAATACCCTGATAGACCTAAGAATGAGCGCAATTCTTTAAAAGTTTTAGGATACGGTATCCTTTTAATTGCATCAACCTTTGCCGGATTTGTTTTAACTCCTTCTGAAGAGATTATGAATCCTAAGAATTCGACGGATTTTTTGAAAAAATTACACTTATCAAGTTGCACTTTCATGTTCGCTTCTTGAAGCGTCTTGAAGATTGATTCTAGATGACGGATATGGTCGCTTTCAGTCTTGCTGAAAATGATTATATCGTCGATATAAACAAAACATATTTTGGCTATATGATCACGCAGTATATCATCAAGTGCCCTCTGAAAAATTGAAGGGGCATTTTTTAAGCCAAAAGGTGACCGAGTGAATTCGTATTTACCATTACTTATTGAAAAAGCTGTTTTTTCAATGTCTGATGCTTTAAGAGGGATCTGATGAAACCCACTCTTTAAGTCCAGCACGGAAAAGAACTGGTTTTCCCCAAGTTGCGTAAGGACATCGTTGATCTCTGGGATCGGGTATCTATCTGCGATAGTTTGCTCATTCAGCTTTCGGTAGTCAACAACAACTCTGTATTGCTTATTTCCTGCGGAATCGGGTTTTTTTGGCACAATCCATACGGGGGAATTGTACGGAGATCTAGACGGTCTTATTATGCCATCTTTTAACATTTCTTGAATTTGAGTTTCTACTTCCGATTTTAGGGAAGTTGGGTAAGAATAATAGCGGGTATATACTGGTGTATCGGTCTTAGTTCGAATTTCGCCTATTACTTTGGTTGTATAAGTGAGTTTTGTATCTGGTTCTGCGAAAAGATTTGGGAATTTATTTGCTAAATTTCTTAGCGAGTATTTCTGTTCTTGTGTCATATGGTCATCTTTAATGCAGATTGTGTTGACGATTTTTGAAATTAATTGTTTCATTTTAATTTTAATGGTGTTTCCTATAGTTATAAGGCTGTTTCTCGTATGAATAACTGCATTTAGTGCTCTAAGGCTATCGTTGCCGAGTATACCATGGAACGATTTCAAAGTTGGGAGTATAAAAAATTTAAGGTTAATGTCCCTGAGATTAAAAAGATTAACGTATGTATGTTGGGTGACCTTTACGTCTCCTGCTATTGACTTTGCATAGAAAACTTGTTCGTTAGGCATTGCCTTTTTTACAAAGTTCGGTTGAATGTAATTTTTTGTAGATCCGGTGTCTATTAATAGTTTGAGAATGTCTCCACTCTCCGTCTTGCACTGAATGTACGGTAGCGAAGAGTGCGTCAGCCTAAAAAATGTATGTCACTAGTGTCCAAATAGTCTTTGTCGTCATTGTCTCGTGTCTATTATATGAATAATTTTAAATGTTCCTTCCTGTATTCTTGCTGTTCCATCCTTCAAGGTTATAAGCTGTGCGTTCGTATAATCTAGGATTTGTGTTTCTGCGTAAGCCATGGCGGCAAGGGTACTGTAAAAAGGTTGTAATTATGGACCTATAATTATTTATCTAATTTTAAAATTTGTATCGTTGGCCTATGGCATTTATAACGATTTTTCTTATTATCTAAATCATATTAAATTCCCTTGGTTTTAATTGTATCGAAATTAATTCAATTTAATAGAACTAAATTTGGTTTAACTTCTTGAAATTAATTTAATTCGATGCATGCGAATTTAAATTAATATGAAGAAATTCAGTTCAAGCTTTAATTTTCTATAATTTAAAATATATTTTTTCTTTTGTCCTTTTCTTTTTCCTTTTTTTCTGTTTTTTTTTTTTCTTTTTTGGTGATTTTTCTTCTTGTTGAAAGATATTACTAACCACTCTGGTCACTACATCCGTCAACTGTGCCATATTTATTTCTGGGGTGTTAGGGGTGTTAGGGACAGGAGGTGGTGTTGTATTTGTGTTTAAAACTGGGGGCCTGATTAAATTGTTAGGGTTAGACATTTTCCACTTTTACTAATTTTCACTTATTAATATTACTTTCCAAATATTAGTATTAATTTTCCTTCTAAATTTCTTTTGATAATATGAAATATTCTTTAGTATTCGATTTCCTTTCCTAAATTTTCTTTTGTATATATTTATTTAACTTTCTTAATATTCAAATCTTTTAGTGGATTTTAATATATTTGACTTTCTTTACTATACGATTCCTTTTTGGGTAGATTTAATATTTTATTTCAATTTCGGTCTTTTAGTTTCCTTGAATAAATTTAATAATATATATTTGTTTTTTTATTTAATTCTCTTTAATTTTATTTTGATAAACTTAACTTTATTGCTTACGATATTACTATAATCGGGGTCAGCGACATCTCCTTTTTGTTTGGGGGTCCTGTGGTGCGGGCAGAGCGGCTTGGCATTCGTTGCCGTCCTTTTCCTCTGCAGTTCGTCCTGCAGCTACTCAGGGGCCTCGTTCTCTACACCTGACCGGTTCCGCTTTTTTTTGATGGCGACACTGCAGCTAATTTTTTGTAAGGTGGCTGGCCGTAATCAAACGTGTGTGTATTGCACCTAATTAAACGTCGTGGTACACTATTTGTTTTTCATGCGTATTAATTTTCGATTTAACACTGATTAAACGTCGCGGTACACTAGTAGTTTTTCACGCGTATTAATTTTCGGTTTAATACTTTTCACTTTTCGCGGAATTTAACCCGGTCCCTGCTCGGGCGCCAGTTAAATTTTTATTTATTCATTTTTGTTTTTAAAAAATATTACGGAGCGAACTCCGTCTTTTTTATTCGAGCCTTTAACTAGAACTAAAGCTTATAATATTTTCTTAATTCTAAGCATACCCAAAAAGCATAGCCAAATTGACGATGTCACCTGCTTTGCCGCGTGACACCGTTCCTGGAATTTTGTTTCGAAATAGTTCGCACGGTAAATAAGCAAACATAGTAGCGTCAGCACAATTGCAATAAAAGCGGATGCGCGTGCAACGGGTCGCTTACAGCGTATGCAGCGTTAACTTACATATACAGTATAATCTCGATAATTCGGACAATTAAATACCAGAGGTTGTCCGAAATATCGAATTTTCCGGATTATCGAGTGGGTAAAAAATTTAATAGAAATCAGTAGATCAGTAATTAAATGAAATAAACTTTTATTTAATCTTAAATTGATTAATATTCAATGAGTTATATGTACATATATTAGTTTTTATTCGGCCGTAAAATAATTCAATATATTCGTTTGCCGCAGTTTTGTTTCATTTCTCTTTCTGAAGGCAATATCTCTGAGACTCACAAGTTTTAAAATGTCTCCGGATGAAAATTCCTGTTCCTCTGCATATTTAATACAACTATCAAATGCGACAATAGCTTGAGAGTGCGAAATTTTAGGATCTTGACTTTCATTTTCGTCAAGACTGCTGTTCTCGTTATCTTCTTCCTCAATCTCGTTGATATCGAAATCAGTGTCGTCATTCAACCACTCAGTAATCTCGATCATTATATACATCAGGGGATATTTCAACAAGAAGATCAATTATTTTAGTTGAGCTGCTGGGCCGTAGCATCGCAAGAGGCAAATCATCATCTGAGTCCCATTCTTCGTCATAAAGAATTTTGTTAAAACATTTTCTGAGCACGCATTTATCCTCATTTTTCCAAGCTTTAGACGATAAAAAAGCCACATCTTTTAATGTAAAGTTTTTTAAAGATTCCGGGAGATTGCTCGTTGGGCTGGACAATAGTAGAGGCAAAAAACTCTTCCGATAGTTTTTCTTTAAAATTCGGATAGCATTTTGGTCCATTGGCTGTATAAGAGCCGTGCAGTTTGGTGGCAAAAACATAACATATATGTATGTCCTTATCGACATCCGACAGTGATTGGGGATGGCAAGTTGCATTGTCTAGCAGTAAAATGGCTTTGACTGGTAAATTCTTTTGTTTAAGTAACGCTTTCCTTCTTTAACGAATGAGTTTTCAAACCAATTTTTAAAGATTTGCTCTGTCATCCAAGCATTTTTGGTATGGGAGTACCCAAGCGGAAGGTTTACTTTTTTAAACGCTCTGGGGTTTTTGGCTTTCCCTATCATGAACAATGGAAGTTTATGTTCTCCGGTTGCATTACAGCAAACTAGAAGTCTTACTCTTTCTTTTCCAATTTTGCATCCGGGTGCGGATTTTTCATTATGCAATTCAAGGGTTTTTTCTGGAAGTTTTCTCCAAAACAAAGCAATCTCATCTGCATTATAAACCGGATCATACGTAATGCCCATTTCTGCAATTTTCTTTCGCAATTTTTCAATAAAGGGTTGCACAGCAGTAGAATCATTGGAAAGTTTTTCGCCAGATATTTTTAAGAATTTAATTCCATATCGGGAGCGAAACTTACTAAACCAACCATTACTAGCCACAAATTCCACACTTTGTCCGAAAATTTGGGAACAGAATTGTTTGGCCTTTTCTTTGATGATTTCCGAGGAAATCGGTGCATTGTTTCGTCTTGCGTTTACAAACCATTTATACAAGTGGTCTTTCATCTTTTCAAACTCCGCAGGTCGCATAGTTTTACGCTTTCCAAGGCCACATTCTGTTCTAGCAATGTAACTGTAAAATATAATCAAAACTCTTCTTACAAAATGTTTTCGTTTTTCACCTATCAATCTTTAATCCACTTGATTTTATGTCCGAAATTGTAGATTTACCTACATTGTATTGCGCAGCTAGCTGTCGAATAGACTGTCCTTCACTTAGTTTCTTAAGAACTTCTTTTTTCGGGTCTATCGTTAAAAACGTATGTTTTTTCTTAGCTGCTGGTGCCATAGTTAAATTTATACAGTCCACAGTTAAAGAAATTATGGAGTTAATGTTTGAAATTAGCTACTGAACTACACGTTACGCAAATATGCTTATGAATATGAACTAGGAGGCTGACGAGCACTTAAACGCACTATTCACGCAAAGTAGTTAGCATGGGAGTCCCCTTTATAAAATATAATAAAAAATAACGAAATTCCTTTTTATTTCAGCATATTCACTGGAAAATAAAGAAGTGTCCGAATTTTAGAGGTACATGAATACGTCGTGTCCGGATTACAGAGACTTCAATAGAAAACGTTTTGGTGTCCGGATTACCGCGCTGTCCGAATTATCAAGTGTCCGAATTACCAAGATTAGACTGTATATGCTACGTGCACTTTCCACAAGAAATATTACGATTCACTAATACGTCTCAAGAAATCGAGCGAACATTCATAGGCACAGCATTGTGCCAAAAATTATGAATTATGAAGCGTCAACAAAATTGTTTCATAATCTACAACTTTTAAGGTCTTTAAGCAACTTTTTAGGGCTTTACTATGAAGTAGTACAATATTATTCGAAATGTGAATTTTAATGTTCAAGAGGAAAAGTATTTATAAATTTTAGAAATTAAAAATACATATTGACTGACAAAATTAGTTCAACAATTTGCGGCTTCGGTCCTTGTTGTTACGAGTATGAACAGCGCTGCCCAGCTCACAGAAGGTTCAATATTCAATATACATTTTGGCTTCATCCGAAGGCTGAATGTATGAACAGTAACCTCCAAATAAGCCGCATTCTGATTTCAGAGTAAGTTTCTAACTTTGAAGATATATGCATATGTTTTTGTGCACTTTTTAGTAGGGATTATTGTAGTATGTATGTAGACATAATAAGGCGATGCGTCGTGAGGTATTACATGTTTGCTTCAGTGCATACATACATATGTGTGTAATACTAAGGAATTAAATATGCAATTGATCTGTTGTACAAACATAACTAACATTATATATTTATTAATATACATATGTATCAATATACCAAAACTCTAGTACGCTCTACGCATTCTTGTCTAAAATTAGTTTCTACACAAAATGTACTAAATTGCACGCACCAAAATGTGAGTTCGTTTTTGTATTTGGTTTAAATTCCTTTTGTTTTAATTACACTAGTCTACAAGGAAAAGTATCCGAAATAATTTAAACTAATATCTGCTTCTCTGTCCATGCAAAATTCGGATTGATAACTAAAATTAATTTATTAGTTTGAGTTTTCGAGATATCCTAACCTAAAAGTGCAAAAAACACCATTTTTGCCCATATTTGAGGTAATGTAGCCTTGCAGATGTTTTCTTTCACCAAAATTAAAGGATGGCATCTTTAAATACAATCCTTCTTTTTTCAAATGGCGTTTTGTTCATTTTTTTTCGCAGAGATATCGCATTTTGAAATTTTCATGTTTCGAAATTTTCCTACACCTGAAAATCGATTAAGATAACATAGACATGATATAGTCGATTACTAATTTTCTTGAATTGAGTCTTATTTTTCTTAAAATTTTGTCTCACACCATAAGTGTGCTGACTCACCACACCCCTACACTATCTAACCTTTGGGTACCGAGTCACACACAGCCCTAACCCCTAGTAACCACCCCTATCATGCCGCAAGCAGGCTTACCCACAAACTCCAAATTTACATACTATTAATCCATATATTTCAGGCCCTCAAACCCAAGAAAATTAGTAATCGACTATATCATGTATATGTTATCTTAATCGATTTTCAGGTGTAGGAAAATTTCGAAACATGAAAATTTCAAAATGCGATATCTCTGCGAAAAAAAATGATATTTGAGCAAACAAAACGCCATTTGAAAAAAGAAGGCTTGTATTTAAAGATGCCATCCTTTAATTTTGGTGAAAGAAAACATCTGCAAGGCTACATTACCTCAAATATGGGCAAAAATGGGGTTTTTTGCACTTTTAGGTTAGGATATCTCGAAAACTCAAACTAATAGAGCAATTCTGAGGCCAGATTTGGATTCAGCGCATCATAAACCTTCGGAAATATATAGTCTGGTTTCTGGGTCTGAATGTTGGTTAAATTTTGTCGGCCTGTGTTATCAAGAGAACATAGAAATGCACAATCAATGCCTTGTAAAATGCCGGCCATTCGTCAATTTGATTTCGTACAGAAGTCAAAAACTGTGCACAGCCAATATACTAAAGAGAGAATTCACTGTAATCAGTTCTGTTTCACCACACCGCGGCGGTTAGACTTCATTTTTGACAATTCCCACTATTCGTAGCCCGTGAGACTTCTCTACAAATTAACATTCTGTGCAAATCTCTCTCTTGCAACTGCCGTGTTGCCTAGTTTTGGATATAAAAAAGCAATAAAATGCCCATTTATAGAAAAGAAAGTACCAAATTTTTATCGAATTATGGTACTTAACGAATTTTGTATGCGCCAATTGCAAAATGTGCGTTTTTCTTTAAATACAGACTGGACTTTTGACATCATATTTAGACATCTGTACACACATAGAGTACAGTTGTAATAGCAGTGGTGGATAACGATTTTGATGACAACCTGCATGTTTGGACTTTAATATGCCTAAGGGGAAAATGTCTATATATTTGACAGTTGTTAAAAAGGTATACGAAGAGTCATGGAGTTAAACTGCCCTATCAACAGTATTGTTCCTATTCTAAAAAATAGACCTTTTAACTTTTAATATACGCAAAAATCATCTGCATATAAGGATTATTAAAAAAAATTCGAACAGAGCCTTGTTTTCTAAACATCCCAAACATATCTTGATCTATGTATTATATTTGTACATAAGTCAAATAAATTTGCAGGCATTTAAATTCGTTTGTGGAAAAAGAAATCCATTATTTTCTCGGTAGATGGCTGTAGCGATCGATATCTCGTAAAGCAGTGGTCGCCAACCTTTTCAATGTGTTGAGCTACTTTCAAGATTTTGAAATAAACAGCGAGCTACTTGCACAAGCCAACATAATTAAATAATACACAGTTATATTCGACATACAATACATGTATTTATTTCACCAATATACGTTCTATATATAATAAACTTATGACTTATAGTGCTTATACTTATGCATAACTAATATACATCCATGTTCACACCTATCAATCGTAACAAAATTTTTTGCAGTCATAATGGCAAATCACAAGCGACTTAAAAAAACAACAAAACAGTAATAGTACATTATTATATAAATAAAATATGGACAGATAAAAAGAGCATATTTAATGAGAAGGTTGACATTCTTACTCATCGATAATTTTTTTAATATTTGCAGTATAATTTGATACAGTCATTCGAATACAGTTATCCAAATGTATATCTGTAAGCCGATTGCGGTATTTATTTTTAATAAATTTCATATTGGAAAAAGAAGATTCACACAAATAAGTTGAACTGAATAACGCTTTCACTTTCAACGCAACACGACATAAAACTGAATACTTATCTTTACTTACTAAGGTCCATATACATTTTGTATTTGAACCTAAAGATTTTAAAGTCAAGTCACTTTGAAAAGCAATCAGTTCCATTTCTGTCACAGCAATGTCTTCGCCAAAGTTGTTCATAACACAAGTTGCAAACTGTTGTATATCAATGTCCATGAAGGGTGAAACAACAAATTGCGTCACTAAAGCAATTTTGCTGAAATCCTTGAAACGATTTTTGAAGTTTTCCTTCAAGTTAGAAACTATTTCCATATGATATTTACTGTCATAGGGCTCTAATAGATTTTTGGATATCTTTTCGGAAAGAATAGGAAAATGCTTAGTATCGCGGTTTTTTTTGGTTTTGTTCCCAAAATTCAAGTTTTGTAATAAATGCATTTATATCAGAAATCATTTCCGCTAATTCTTTATCCCTGCCTTGAAACTGCAAGTTAAGCTCATTTAATTTCTCTGTAATGTCCACAAGAAAATCAAAATCTCTGAGCCAAGTCGAATTTTCCAGTTCAGGAATCGGTTCATCGCGTTCTTTGAAAAATTGGAGTATAGCAGGCAGGACATCATTGAAACGTTTGAGCACTCGTCCTCTGCTTAAACATCGCACTTCAGAGTGAAGAAGTAGATCTCCGTATTGACAGTACATTTCATCAGCCAAGGTTTTAAATAATCTTCTTTGTAACGCTTGAGCTCCAATCTTGTTCACAATTTTCACCACCAATTTCATAACGTTGTTCAAGTTTAGAAAATTTCCACATAATGCTTGCAGATGTATAATACAGTGGTAACTAAGAAATTGTGGAAAACTTTCATCCTTATGACATAGCGCCGCGAGCCCCTTATCACAACCCACCATAGCTGGAGCACCGTCAGTTGTCAGGCCTACCATTTTTGATATTGGAATTTTCTCAGAAGAGATGAAATTTTTTAAATGAGAAAACAGCTCTAGCCCAGTAGTATGTCCTTTGAGTGGAATAAACTTCAAAAGATCTTCTTTAATTGTAAAATCACTAAAAGCCATCCTGACAAATATGACTATCTGTGAGGTGTCAACTACATCTGTTGATTCATCCAGTTGCAGTGAAAAATAAATACAGTTATCTAAGTCACTTCTTAACTGTAAAAAAATATCATTGCTCATTACTTCTACTCGCCTCATCACTGTATTATCAGAAAGTTGCATAGATTTTATAGCAGACACTGTTTCGTCTTTATTTCTAAAGTTGGCGAATAAAGAATCTGCAGCTTCCAAAAATGCTTGTTTTATGATTTCCCCGTCTTCATAAGGTTTTTTATTTTGTGCAATTATCTGGGAAACACGATAAGATGCTTCAGTTGCAGCCTTATTTTTGTCGATTGTTTTCAAAAATATTGACTGTTGTCCAATTAACTGGATTTTTAAATGGTTCAGTTTTTCTTTTCTGGTGGCAGAATTTAACGGGAATGCCTTCTCAAAATTCGAATGTACAGTTTTATGATGCCTCTCAATATTTCCTTTTTTAGGAACTGACACAGATGTATTACATAACAAACAAACACTTTTGCCTTTAACTTCTGTGAAGAAGTATTGTTCTTCCCATTCCGAATGGAAATGGTATGTCTTCGCCTTCTTCCTACTGCTTGCCATAATGTTTCGAACTCTAACCCAACCGCTGCACGCAGAACGTTGATAATGCCGTTCAGTATTAAACTGAGCGCAATGTCGACGTGCATTGCGTATATATAAAGCCAAAAAATTCTCGAACACGCTAATCGGTTCCAGCCGATCCTAGAACGGAGACGCGACTTCGCGTCGTGTTTGTCGGCGCGAAATCGCTTACCGCAGTGTTGCCGCTGTTTATCTATTTATTATGAAAATTTCTGAAATTTGCTAATACTGGTGTGATTTTCAGACTTTTGGATTTTATGCAACGTGAGCAGCGCGAGCTACCAGAATTGCCTTTGCGAGCTACCGGTAGCTCGCGATCGACGGGTTGGCGACCACTGGTCTCAAGGCGAATGTATTACAGGTGACAGCAAACACATATAAGTAAAACCCTACATGTATTTGTTGTTGCGTTTGGTGCAAGCATCATGTCAAAGTCAGCAAGCAAATGTAAACATACGAATGTAAACATACCAATACATACAAACAAAGCATATCATTTTGACGTAAGCCATACCTACGGCGAAAAATTCAGCTGGGTGAATGCTGTCACCTTATTAAATCCACCTTGACTGGTCTACAGTAACAAGCTGGCGACGATTTGTGAGCTCAGAGCCAATATTGAACGCGAAATTGCTGGAATTTCGGCCGATTTATGCAAAAGAGTGGTCGAAAATTGGGTTCAACGATTGGACTTCGTAAAACGTGCACGCCGTGGTCATGCAAAAGAAATCGAATTTCATACTTAAATGTATATGTTCAAAATCGATAATAAAAAAAAATTAGTTAAAAAAGTCAAACCGTTTGTGTTTTATTCAAAAAAGGTCAAAAGTTGAAGCGCTCTTACTGAAAAACCCTATATATGTACATACATATATTATGTCTGCCTGATAGATAAACTTGATAGAGAAACGTTTCATTACCAAGCACACAGGAAGATGGCATATACAAACATAAATATGTGAATTTATATACATATGCGCATATACATGTGTGTGCATATATATGCTAGGTGCACTTTCCACAGCAAAAAATATTACGATTCACTAATACGTCTCAAGAAATCGAGCGAACATTCATAGGCACAGCAATGTGCCAAAAATTATGAATTATGAAGCGTCAACAAAATTGTTTCATAATCTACAACTTTTAAGGTCTTTAAGCAACTTTTTAGGGCTTTACTATGAAGTAGTACAATATTAATCGATATGTGAATTTCAATGTTCAAGAGGAAAAGTATTTATAAATTTTAGAAATTAAAAATACATATTGACTGACAAAATTAGTTCAACAATTTGCGGCTTCGGTCCTTGTTGTTACGAGTATGAACAGCGCTGCCCAGCTCACAGAAGGTTCAATATTCAATATACATTAGGGTGGTTCGAATTCCAACAAATTTTTCAAATCAAATTCTAATAGTGCGGAAAAGGTGCTATGGAGTAACACAAGTATTTTGGTAAAAAAAAAATTGAAATCGGTTAATATCTTCTGTTCGCGCAACTCACTTAAAGTTTTGAAAATTTTGTCGAAAATAGTGCATTTTCTGAACTTTTTGAAAGTAAGATTTAATTTTTATTTTTTATTAATATTTTGTTACTTATGCTGTCAGATTGTTATATTAGTTTTTTTCATAGTAATTAACTTTATGTTGTTTGAGACAATTATTTTTTAAGATCCAGTGGAGGTGAAAGAGTGAGACTGTGACTCTTGTACGCGATATTCAAAAGTCAAATAATATTGACTTTTACTGGCACTGTTTACGAATTATTACCAAGCTATATCACTTTCTTTAATTGTTATTCAGTAGTTGTAGTATATTTACTTTTGCTTAAAATGAGTGAAAAAACAAAAAAACCCCGGTTTCATATTTCTCGGAAAGATCATGTTTGTCCAATATTTGGCGCTCCTAAGGATTTTTCTTTAAGAAATCTGCCCTCTTATGCTGACGTTATTCTTTGTTGTTTTGAACAAAGATACGTAATGTCATCATCAACAGAATTACCTTCACAGAAAATTGCTTTTTCAGAAATAGCGAATGTGGTAGCTCAGAAAATTAAGATGCTTTATATGACAGCATCTATCCCTACAGTTTCTCAAACCAGGGTTGAACAAATGATCACTGCATATCATGCAAAATATTGGAAAAAAAGAAAGTCTTACAAAAGAGATAAAGAAAATCCTAAGTTTCAGAAAGCTCATGAAATATTCAAGACCGAAGCAGAGAAAATTTTTGACATTTCTTCATGCAAATGTCAAATGTCAAATGACTGTAACTGCGGTAAACCTTTGCCATTATGTATTTGTCCAAACCCTATTTCTATTGACTGTGGATGTGAAAAAGATCGTAAAATTCCTGTCATAGAACGTAAATTTCTTTTCGATCAAAGAACTGCCAGAGTCGGAAAGATTGGTTCTATAGATGTACTTGAAACTGCAAAACTTACTCGTCGAGCTGAAAGAAATGAAAAAACGAAACATAAAATGACATCCTCTAGTCCTTACACTTCTTCTGTTGACAATGCCAAAAGTTTTTCAGATGATTTGGATGACAACATTGAAGAGTTCGTTGAGAATCGTTCGCCTGAAGTACAAGAACATGTCAAAGATCCAACATTCGCTCTCAGCCCATCAACATCATACCTTCAAAAGCCTTCTACCTCACAAATGCGCATTAATCTTCCTGAAACTGCAGTAATTAGTGACCGATTTGGTGTTTCGGAAAGAGCAACCGCTGCAATTGCGACGTCAGTTCTGAAAGACCTACAAATCGTTACTGATACAGACTTGACTTTTGTTATAGATAAAAATAAAATCAGAAGGGAGAAATCTAAAATCAGAAAAGCCTTGCAACAGGAACCTAAAACTATGTCCGAAGCCCTTACATCCCTTTATTTTGATGGGAGAAAAGATGAGACCTTATACCAGGAGGAAGTAGGCTCCAAGCGTTATCGCAAAACACGCAAGGAAGAACATGTCTCTATTATAATGGAACCTGGTTCTCAATATATAACTCATGTAACGCCTATTTCTGGTACAAGCAAAGGTATCACTGAAAGTATGATATCTCACTTAAATGAAATGGAATTTGATTTTAGTGAACTTCTCCTAGTTGGTTGTGATGGCACAGCAACTAATACAGGCTGGAGAGGTGGTATTATTAGGCGTATTGAATTATACTTGAACAGACCAATTCAGTGGAATATATGCTTGCTTCATGCAAATGAATTACCTTTGCGACACGTATTTCAACATTTTGATGGAAAAACAAGTGGACCGAATTCATTTTCAGGTACAATCGGAAAACAACTTCAGGGCGTTGAACACTTGCCTGTTGTTAATTTCAATAAAATTGATTGTGATTTAGTACAAGTCACATGCAGAGACAATTTGAGCAAAGATCAAAAATATCTTTACGACATTGGGCAAGCTATTCATTTAGGTAATTGTTCATCTGATCTGTCTCTGCGAGATCCAGGAAAACTCTCCCACGCGCGTTGGCTCACTCTAGGAAACAGAACGTTGAGATTATACATATCAAGTGAAGACCCTTCTGAAAACTTAGTTCACATAGTTACATTTATAATGAAAGTGTATTTACCTATGTGGTTTCAAATAAAACTGAACGATTCAATTGCTGATGGTGCGAGACATGTCTTCACTATGATTAAAAATTCTCGGTACTTACCAGAACATCTTCTGAGAGTAGTTGATCCTGTGATACAACACAATGCTTATTTCGCGCATCCTGAAAATTTGCTTTTATCTATGGTCACAGATGAAAATCGGAATGTACGTAAGATTGGGGTACAAAGGATTTTAAAAGCCAGAGAGACAACTTCTACTGCGAAGAATTCGGTGCGCTCATTCATTTTGCCAAAACTGAACTTTAATGCCACTAATTACTATGAAATGATCGACTGGTCTTCTACAATACTATCACCTCCTCCAGTACTAAGAAATGTCTTAAATGCAGATCTGTTATCTTCCATTGATAACCAACCATCTATCTCTCAATGGAACTTGTCAAGCTTTCCATGCCACACTCAAGCGGTAGAGCGAACTGTTAAGCTTGTCACTGAAGCGTCGAACAAGGTATGTGGTTATCAAAATAGGGATGGTCACATACGGTCAACTTTATTTTCTCGTTCTAGTTTGCCTAAATTTGATCACAAATCCCAGTTTGTAATTAACGCATAAAGAGAGTTCACTGTACAAATCTTCACGATCGTAAATTTTTTTAATGATAGTAGCAAACAAAAAATTTAAAAAACAAAAAAAAAATATTTAAAAAAACAAAAAAAACAAAAAAAAATTATAAAATATAAAAAAAAACAAAAAAAACATAAAATATTAAAAAAAACAAAAAAAAAATTATAAAATATAAAAAAAAAACAAAAAAAAAAGTGGGATCAGATTTTTCACCACGTCCTCGTCGTTGCTCCTGGGGAAAGCTAAGCGTGAAAAGCCTTATAGAATGCATGAATAAACTGTTTAAATACAAACTAATCCTTATAAATAATTAAATTTAAACATAATAATAAGTAAAACTTTGGAAAACGACAATTAAAACATAATTCTAAAAAAATTAGGAAATATGCATTTTTCGACAAAATTTTCAAAACTTTAAATGAGTTGCGCGAACAGAAGATATTGACCGATTTCAATTTTTTTTTTACCAAAATACTTGTGTTACTCCATAGCAACTTTTCCGCACTATTAGAATTTGATTTGAAAAATTTGTTGGAACCACCCTAATATACATTTTGGCTTCATCCGAAGGCTGAATGTATGAACAGTAACCTCCAAATAAGCCGCATTCTGATTTCAGAGTAAGTTTCTAACTTTGAAGATATATGCATATGTTTTTGTGCACTTTTTAGTAGGGATTATTGTAGTATGTATGTAGACATAATAAGGCGATGCGTCGTGAGGTATTACATGTTTGCTTCAGTGCATACATATATATGTGTGCAATACTAAGGAATTAAATATGCAATTGATCTGTTGTACAAACATAACTAACATTATATATTTATTAATATACATATGTATCAATATACCAAAACTCTAGTACGCTCTACGCATTCTTGTCTAAAATTAGTTTCTACACAAAATGTACTAAATTGCACGCACCAAAATGTGAGTTCGTTTTTGTATTTGGTTTAAATTCCTTTTGTTTTAATTATCAAGAGAACATAGAAATGCACAATCAATGCCTTGTAAAATGACGGCCATTCGTCAATTTGATTTCGTACAGAAGTCAAAAACTGTGCACAGCCAATATACTAAAGAGAGAATTCACTGTAATCAGTTCTGTTTCACCACACCGCGGCGGTTAGACTTCATTTTTGACAATTCCCACTATTCGTAGTCCGTGAGACTTCTCTACAAATTAACATTCTGTGCAAATCTCTCAAAATCTTAAAAAAGGGCCGAAGAACATTTTTTTGCTGTATTTAAGGTTATGTAACAAGATAAGGTACTCCTTTTTCAAAAAGGTCGTTCTGGTTTTTGCAGTATTATCTAAAACTTTTGTGTTTATTTTTACTATGAATACACCTTTGTAGCTGCAATTCGTATTCAGTAAATTTATAAAAAGGGCTTAAATTTATAACAAGTGTTAAGAAGGGTTGAGAGAAGCAGACCTTGGTTAGCCTCAAAAGGAGCAAATAATTAGATAAGCACTTTTAAAACATCAAATTCTATAAGAGTCAATAAAATTTCAAAAGCACTAAAATCTTCTCAGAGTGGCTTTTTTAATCTTTTTTTAAATTGCACAATTTTTTTACCTTACAATTTTGGTAGCTTCAAACTAAAAAAAAAAAAAGAATGAAACACCAAACTCAAAAAATTTCGCATTTTGTGTATAAAAAAGCATTAAATTTATTGCCAAGAGCAAAGAGTTGGAAACACTATACAACTATACTAGAGTGACGTCACGCAATCTTGTTTCTATAATTATTGAGGTTGTATACTATACAATGTACAGCTGATAACTTGATGTTTGTTTCTCTTGCCGAGAGCGCTACACTAGAGCTGCAGTTGGCACTTGTGAGTTTGCTTTTATGCTTCTCTTCGGGAGGAAAGTGTGCGCAGGCATTTATGCGTTCAAATTCTTCACTTGTTGTTATTTATTTACTTTAATATATTTTTATTTTTATTTGCAAGGCAATAGGTGAGCTAAAATAGCGCAAGTTGTGTTGTGTTGTAGTATTAAAGCGTGTGTATCGTAGAGTGTTTTTAAATGTTGTACGATTTGTAGAATCACTACGAAACTTTTACAAAGCAAGAGATAGTGAAACCACGTCCGTTCAATCGAAGTGTTTTCTTACATGTTTATTTTTATATTTATATTTGCAATAGTGAAATGGAAAAGCTGCTAGTGAATTTTCATAGGAACTCCAGTCAACCGTTTTTGGGCTTATGACTGTTGGCATAAACTATCTTTAGTGTACAGCACTAGTAATAATCAAACAATTACTCGCAAGCCTTCTCTTGCAAGCCTTCTATACAGAAAATCAAATACTGCTTTGGCATGGTGAAGGTTCATTGGGATAATTTAAAGTGGCTCGTATTGCTCATGCTTATAGGGCGGGGTTTGCGCATTTCTGCATGATATTGAAAACCATCCTAAACAGGGCATGCAGCCGTTGAAGATGGTCTTTACAGTACCTCTTTCAGGATGGCGTTCTGAATAGTCTTGTTCCCCTTCATACCAGACGGTGGCTGGGTATTCATGCGGTATTATACCCAGTCGGACACCACTGAGTGAATTGTACTGGCTGCTGGACGTATTTGCGATCGTGGCGAGGCATGAGTGTCTCCGGGCTGGACATAACCCTTTTCTTACTTTTCTCAGCAGCTTCTGGCCTCAGACATATTTTCGCTCTTTTTCTGGTGGAGCCGCATTTAAAAAACGATCACTTATCTTTGCTACCCTCGTTGGGGGCTCAAAACGTTCTCGATGAGCTCTTTGGCCCACTCAAAGCTGAGTTTCCTAGCCAAATAACTCTCCGGGAAGCCTCTCACGCACTCGATATTAACAAGGTTCATCAGCATTCGACGATGAGGCGAGAAGTCTGCTCGCCCTCCTGTGCTACCTCTCATTTGGCTTGCAGCCCGTGGGACATCCAAGTCCGGTTCTCTTCATATCAAGGCGTCTGTGTTTAGCGATTGCCGAAAGATAAGTAGTAAGCGGTCATTCAGTAGTAAGTTAGTGAGGGCTTAGTAGGCTCCTTGGAGCATACCACAGCAGGTCTGTAATGTCATTCATCCCATAAGCATGGTGCGGGTAGTACTCAGGTACATAAATAACCCTAAACGGTGGTCTAACAACTTCGGTAAGTTGAGCCATTGAGTAAGTAATGGACATAGAGTTACAATCTCGAACAAACAGTATGTGGATTGCCATTACTGGCATTTCCACTCAAATATGTTGTCCCAAAATGGATATATGGTATATCAATAAACATATATTAGATATACTACAGCAAAACAAAAGCCACAATCTGGTTTCAAAGTAAATTTCTAATTTCAAGGCTAGAAAAATGTATTTTTGTATTTTTTATTACTTGGATATTCCCATACCTGAAGATATATTTTAATTAAGTAAAGGGTAATTTTTTAAGAGCTATAAGAACATTTTTCATAAAAATACACGTAAAATTCAGAAAAATGCATGAAATTTTTATTTAAATCGATAGTATATCTATACTATAAAGGTGAAGGTCTGTACGTTGTCCGCGTATCACAACTAAACGACAACACCAAATGACGTAGGTACAATTTTTTATACATTCATATTTGCACTCAATGAAGGTTATAGGCATGTTTTTATTATGGAACTCCCTTTCCACAGCACCCAGGCCGCGCCGCCACTCTCATTCGTCACTAATAATCGAATATTTGCTTAAATTTAATGTAAAAAATCTTAGTTTTTCCGCATAAGCTGTTCAACTATGACCCAAATGCAAAGTTCAACGACGGTTTAAGATAGAAAACTAATAAAAATAATTTTGCTTGATATTTTTCTGATTGGTTGTTTTGATTTTATTCAACGAGGCATAGCAACGGATGCCGGGTATTGTAATATTATGGTTATTAATAAAAAATTATTTTCTATGAAATTATTGTTTGTAATTCTTTTATATACATATCCTAAATCCCTCAAAATTACTCCTACGCGAGCGGGGCTGCGGGTTAAAGCTAGTAGTCCATATAATTTAATGTTTGAAGATTATTTCATTCAAATGTTCACTGCCTCTGCACTTCAAATGGTCCATCCGCTTGGTCCAATTTTGGCATACTCTTCCCATTGTTTTGGCCGGTATCTCACATATAAATGCTTTAATGTTGTCTTCCAATGCGTTAATTGAAGCAGGCTTATCTGAATAGAAATGAGCTTTAACATAGCCTCACAAAAAATAATCTAAAGGCGTTATATCGCACGATCTGGGTGGCTAATTGAGAGGTCCAGAACGTGAAATAAAATGTTCACCGAACTCGCCTCTCAACAAATCCATTGTTGCGCGTGCATTTTGGGCAAAAAAAAGTTGAACATCATTTCACGGTAGCACTCACCATTCACAGTTACGTTAAGATTCCCAGCATCTTTGAAGAAGTACGGTCCAATGATACCTGCAGCCCATAAACCGCACCAAACGAATCGATAATTGATGGTCATCATTAACACTGGCCGATACAGCTGCGATATTTTCTTCAGTTCGCACTCTACGTAAGCGTGTTGGTGGTTTGATGTCCAATAATGTAAATTTGGTTCTAAATTTAGTCACAATAGCTCGAATAGCCGCTTCAGTGGCCATAAAATGGAAGAAGCGCGCGATAAACTTCCTTAACAGAACACGCATTTTTATAATAAAATTTAATAATTTGCAAGCGTTGTTCGTGTGTAAGACGATTCATGGTTAAATTATAGACCAAACTGAAGATGTTTGACAGTGAAACAAAACACGAAACGTGCGTCAGCTGTTTAAACCAAGTGTTTAAAAAGACAATAGCTAAAAAATCACACTTTTATTAGGACGGGTTGTATGTATGTAAGGGAATCTTTGAGCTTAATTTTCACTGGCTTCTAGAAATCTGATCGACTTGGAATTTTGCACACCTATCAACGACCGATGACAATGCAATAAATTGATAAAAGTTTTCCATTATCCTTATTAGGATTGTCAGGATTAATATTTTCTTTTTTACCTGTGGGCAAAAAGTAAGGTGAATTTGGTTGTAAAATAAAAAATCTTTATTTATTCTTGTAAATCAACCTCATCCCCTTCAAAATAATCCCCTCCCGAAGAAATACACTTATGCCAACGATTCTTCCAATCCCCGAAACATGCCAAATAGTCCATTTCCGGTATAGCCATCAGCACCTTCTTCGATTCAGCTTTTATCTCCTCAATCGACTCGAAACGCGTTCCCCGGAGTGGTCTCTTGAGTTTTGGGAATAGCCAGAAGTCACACGGACCCAAATCAGGCGAATACGGTGGTTGCGGAACGATATGCCTGGAATTTTTGGCGAAATGGTCACGAAGAACGAGTGCAGTGCGGGACGGTGCATTATCGTGATGCAAAAACCAAGAGTTGTTGGCCCATAATTCTGGTCTTTTTAGACGAATTGCTTCACGTAAACGAAGCATAACGCTCAAATAATATTCCTTATTAACAGTTTGGCCAGAGGGAAGGAATTCATAGTGCACCACATCAGGAAAATCGAAAAAAACTGTCATCATGACCTTTATTTTTGAACGACTTTGACGTGCTCTCTTCGGTCTGGCCTCGCCTTTAGCACGATATTCGCTTGATTGGTCGGTTGTTTCAGGGTCGTAAGCATAAATCCAAGTCTCATATCCTGTAATGATGCATTTGAGCTTGTCCTGATAGTCTGAAAGCATTATTTCACACACATCAACGCGACGACTTTTTTCCAAGAAATTGAGAGTTTTCGGTACCAAACGAGATTTGACTTTTCGTAGACGCAAATGGTCTTTCAAAATGGTTTTCACAGACCCTTCTGATATTCCGATCATATCAGTAAGGTCTTTAACAGTCAACCGACGATTTTTGAGCACTAACTCCTTGACGTCGATGGTCGTCCGGAGCCCTCCAAGTCATCAACACGTTCTCGACCCTCTTTGAAGTCTTTGTACCACTTATAAACATTTTTCTGCGACATGGTCGAATCACCAAATTCCGCAGCCGAAATTTCATTACGCAAACAAAATTTGATGGCACTTCTCTGCTCAATCAAATCAGACATTGTAAAAATCGAAAAATGCACTCTTGGTCGTTTGGTAAACACAAGCGTAAATATATTAATGATAATGATATTCACATGAAAGTTGGCGCAGATGATATTAACAGTGCTGCCAACTCATGAAAAAAAACTAAAGCGAAATTTTAATCCCGCGAACTTTGACAAATAAATGCACCTTACTTTTTGCTCACAGTAGTAGATCTTCTGTAGAAGAGTAAGAAAGACAGAGCTAACGCGCGGTCTGCGCATGCCTGCACTCTCCGAGTTACTCTTACTGATTTCGGGAGTCTATGACTTACTCTTTCGAATTCGAACTTGCTCGGGCACGCGGCACTGCAGTACGAATAGAAGGCTAAAACGTTTTCAGGGTAGTTGGATTCTCACTTTGTATAGTTTTTACACATGCGTAGATACTACAAGTCTCATACACGCAAGTTTACTTTATTCAATGTTCATATAAGATGAAATAATTTTCATATAAGATGTAATTTTGTTAATTACAATAAAATAATCAAAACATAAATTTTGAAATTATTTTACGGAACAAAATTTTGGCAAATAAAGAAGGAATTTATCATTACCATAATTTCATTTATCAAATTTTATCGATTAAAGTACAATTCACAACAAAAATGAACTAAAAAAAACCAAACTGGAACTTTACATCTCGTTTTGATTGTGTCAATATAATCCACGGTCTCCTTTTTCTGTGCTGAGAGTAGATATCTATTCTGTGTCAAGGCCAATGCTGGCCTTTCTTTGGACATATAGTCGGTAAAGAAGAAATTAAATATAACACAATTAAATCGGACTATAAATCACTGACTAAATGAAAACAATAATTTTCATTCAGAAAAACAAGGCTCGACCTTCAATCAATGATCTATATGGGAAAAAGTATGTAACATATTGATTATGTCAGCATATTTTGTTGTTACCTCTCCGTTTCAGGAGTGGGGTAGCCGTTTCTCAGGCTGTCTCCACGAAACAAGTTCTTCATCCCGATTACTTCTTTATCACGGCCGATAACTGCATAGCTTTAGACTCACAGTCGATAAGAAAGGAATTAAATATAACACGAATATATCGAATCATTAATTCACTGACTGCAATGATAACAATAATTTTCATTCACAATAAAAAAAGTTAAAAAAAAAACTAAAAAACACGCTTTTATTGCTAATCGAACTAAAAAGTAGAAAATAAAAAATAGTTTAAAAAAACTAAAAAACACGCTTTTATTGCCAATCGAACTAAAAAGAAGAAAATAAATTTTAATGACAAAGAGACCTATAATGAAGTAATAGCAAATCGAACGATCAGTCATAGTCAACTACCTCAGAACAGAATTATAACAAAAATTAAGATACAAATAGAATAATTCAAATAAGAGTTAAAAGCGTGGGATGCTTGATATAGTACATATTACAATCATTCTATTGGCAACTACCTATGTACAGAAGGTTATGAAAGTGAAGCAAAATGCATCCCACGCTTTTAACTCTAATTTGAATTATTCTATTTGTATATTAATTTTTGTTATAATTCTTTTCTCAGGTAGTTGACTATGACTGATCGTTCGATTTGCTATTACTTCATTATAGGTCTCTTTGTCATTAAAATTTATTTTCTACTTTTTAGTTCGATTGGCAATAAAAGCGTGTTTTTTAGTTTTTTTAAACTATTTTTTATTATTTTATTATTATTATATTTTTTAAAAATTTGTACAATAATAATTTATTTAACAAATAACTGCTTAGCAGCCCTAGCAATAAAGACCTTCGGCTTTCTCTAAATTAATAATTGGTTTATAATAGACTGGTATGTAACCCCCGAAAATCGGGTCGGCTTTTTTCTCACGGAAAGTAAACAGCATATGTGACACTTTTATACAATATATTAAAAGTTATGATGATTAGAAAAGTGTATATTTTTATTCATATGTAATATGTAAGAACTTATCCATATAACATTTTTTAAATTTTTTTCAGTTAAATCAATAATTTTTTTTTTTAAATTACTTCATTATAAACTACATTCAACGTCAAGTTTTCGTTATTGCCCATTTGAACTCATATATTTCCCCAGGATCTAACCCGGCTTAACGCAACATAAATTTCATTCGTAAAATTTCTTGGATTTGCAAAAGTAAAAATTTTTTTTTCACAGATCTTTACGTTTTAAAAAAATTTTAAGAAGAATGGTAAAAAAAAATTTCAGATTTCATGTATAAAAATGTACATGTACACACATAGAATACAATACAAAGAAAAAAACAACACTTAAAAATGTATATATGTGTCAAAAAGTTCGTTGATTTGATGGGTAATAGTGTTCTTTTAAATGGCGTTGGGCATCGTCTATTACTATAAAATTTGTCTGAGAATAGCCCAAATACAGTTTACCTTTGAAATACTATCAAATAAATAACTAATTTGTCTCTCTCTTCTCATTTTTTAAAACTATTTAAAATTTTGAGTTTTGCAAAAAGGATCAAACGCACACAAAATTTTTAAATATGTACATACATACGTTTATATATTGTAGTTCAATTGCACCATATATGAACGAGAACAAAAGTGGATGCTTCTACCAATCATATCCAATACGTGACGTTTCAAATATTTATCACTTACTTACCTGCTCTATTCCTCCACTTAAAGTAGGAACTCTTCTACGAACTCTTCTTGGTCGTCCTCAGGCATATTTTAAAATTAAATATGGATGTACTTTTTTCTTTAAATAAATTCTATTTTGCGTCTGTCCAAAACTCTTTCTAATTTGCACTGTTACCGTTGTTTTAAGTGAATTGACAAATTTCAAGTCAATTGTCAATTCATACCAATTATTGCCATCACAACAAAATTTTGAAAAAAATTCGCAGCACCCCGTTGGGACTATGTTCATGAATACATATTTATTAGTGAAGAGAACAAAACAAAACAATTAAAGAGTTCTTTGCTCATACAATGCTGTGCTCATTACAAAGAGAACTAAACAAAGCAAACGTACTCATATATACAAGGCATATCTATACAAGGTAATAGCAGTTGTACAAAAACAAAAAGTTACATGTATTTTGTTCTTGCTTTTTTGGCACAAGTGTCAAAATAATTATTTCCAAGGCGAATTGAATTGTGAATAGTAAATAAACGCAAACAACTTTTTTCATAATAACAAAGTGTTCGATTTTGTTATTAAATGAATAAGCAGAGCAGATAAAAAGAAATTTGCGGAGAGATAAGTGTAAAAGTACATTTTGAATATTATTAATATCTTGCAGACAGAAATTACACATGTGAATCATCATCAACATTTGTGGGTCTGCGTTGGGGTGATGTGCATATAAATGCAAGTAAGCAAGGAAATACTTCCTATATGCAGCACCTGCTATGAGGATTTCATAACTACAAATTGAAAAGCTGCCGAAAAGCTAGTGAATAAAGGGATACTATAAAAATTCTCGACAAATGTTATTTGAATAAATTAAAGATGAAAAACTAAATCGATTTTTTTTCTATATCCGTTGTGAAATTCTTTGTTACGTTATAAAATATCGTTAAACTAATAATTTATTACAGACTGTGTATATACAAAGGAAAATAAAATGGTATTCTTAAAATACAAAAGAAGGACATAATTTATTTCTGAACAGTTTTTCGAATTAGCCATATTTTATTTAAGCTTAAAGGTTTACAAACTACTTTTGTCTTTTTTATTACAATTTCTTTACTTAACTTATAGAATTGATGTTGACTATGATGAACTATATTATGATAACTATATAAATTACATTCGTTATGTACTACACAAAGCTAGCGTTATAATAATATAACTACATGTACACATACATATATATATATGCACCAAATAGAAACATGGGTATGAGGAGAACACATATGTATGTATATAAATTAGTTTACATGCAGGGGAAAACTGTTTGCTAATTTACGAATTAAAAGTGGATTTGTTCGCATATAAAAAATTAGTTTATTTCAAACTAATAACTATTTAGATTTTGGATGTATTGATTTGCGCTTCATGCTATCCTTACAATCGGGCACTGAATGGGACCGTCTTTTGCAGAAAATGTGTCCTACTCGCAAATGCGGATATATTCTTTAGTGCCATAACATTGCGAAAAGATATTTCAATATTTTTACCACCAAATATATCCATTCCGTCATCGTAAGCACCAATCTATTTGAAACAGTGTCCATTTACCGCAAATAAGCAATCAGCCATTACTAGTGTTTTAAATTGACATTTAAATTGTTCATCTTCATTCCGTTGATTCATTTGTAATGTAACCCCCCAATTGAAGCCACTACACACCAAAGGACTTGCGTTTTATTCAAACGTATTGGGACTAATGAAATCCATAACCTTCACTGGACAAGAGGCTCAGCCTGCTGTTCATATTTTAGTATAGGAAAACAAGCACATCGCCTTCTGCAGCATAAGCGTCTACCATACCGAGATCTGAAACATAAATTGAAACACATAAGACAAAAAGAAAGGAAAGGAAAAAAGAACCCATTTTGCTTACCATCGTTTTGCGCACAATACACATTTCACCATATTTGCATTCAACAATGCAATAATACTATGAAATTATGTACGGATAATCTTTATTTTTTGTGTTTCAATATAACTGCTACAAATACTTTGAGTAACAATGTAGAAACAAAGAAATATGTAAACAAAGCAAATTCGCCTTGGCACAAATTTTTGACAGAAATGCCAATTCGCTCAAGGCGAATTAATTAGCTCTTCTAATGATACTACCTTGTATAGATATGCCTTGCATATATATGCGTATATTTGTGTGTCATCCCGCTTTGCATAGACATCGCTGTTATTAATATGAAAATTTTGATAACTTTACACGCAAATATTTCATGAACAAATCAACCAAATTTAATTTTTATAATTTTCCGGAAATATGCTCATAAAAACCTTTCTTTTGATATATATTTCATATTTGTACATATTGTAGTTTAGTCAGAATAAGCGCCATGTTTTAAAATAATACTATAGAAGATGTTTTAAGATAATACTATAGAAGATTATTGATTGATATTACATATGTATGTATGTATATTCGTCTTAACAGATCAGTCTCTTTCAGAAAGTTATACAGCTTATTAATGTTTCCAGTGGTTGTCTCGCTCAGAAGATTGAGAGTGTCGATTGCGCCAAACATTTCGTGCCGGAGTGTGTCAATGCTTTGACATTCTTCCAATATGTGTATTTATCGATGCATACTCATCGCAAAATGGGCATTTGTTAGGAGGGGCACGTAGAAAAATATGCCCATGTGTTAGAATGATGTGTCCGAGCCGTAGACGGTTGAAAGGCTTTATTTTTGGAATAGAAATATCAGCGGTAAGATTGAGTTCTGTTCTGGATGGAATGATATCAGAATAGTGATGTTTGTAAGTTTTCCAGTCGTCAATTAACTGTCTGTATTTCCTTGCAATTTCAGCGAAGATATCTTTTTTTGCTGTGTAAGTGAACATTATAGATGAAGTCATCGCAGCGCTTTTGGCGGCAATGTCTGCATTCTCGTTGCCTGTGCCTGTCCAGGAGTCCACATGAGTCTGATTTTTCTGGGAGAGGTTAATAGTGTATTGCGGATGATATTTATTTAATTTTGATGCTTAAGTGGGGATACAATAGCTTCAATGCAGAAGCTACTGTCGGTGCAAATGACAAACTTGTGCTTACTGTGCTTGAGATACATCACTGCTTCAAGTATGGCTGCTAGTTCGGCAGTAAACACGGAATATATGGGATGTACATAGTATACATACCTCCATGATACCTCCATTTTCTCTTGTTACTGTGAAAGAAGTGTTGTGGGACGTTTTGGAGCCATAAGGGAATATAAAACTCCATTCATTACTGCTGTGAAATTATTTTTCTTTCGCAAATATTGTATTAAATTTTTCTTTTGGAGTGCTTGCCTTTGACAGTTGCAGTGTTTTTATCGTATGCGGATTTGTTTTTTCATACAAGGAGAGCGAGTAGCAGGTATTTTCAACCTTGGAGCTAACGAAATTTGCAGGACTTGTACAAGATTTAAGGTGCGACAAATGACTGGTACGAATCTTGGTTGTCGTTTTCTTGATATAGCGTTGCATGCATCTTTTGCCAGAAGGCTATTTAAAGAACATAAAAGTTTCGGCAGTAAACGACGGGTACTGTCGCCGATCGAAGGTAGACCAGTTTCTGCAAACAATTTTTTTAACAGAGTAGCCGGAAATGCCCTTAAACTTTTTCTGATTCCAATATGATAAGGTTTAGAAATTTTTTTTATTGTAGAGGCCGGATAGTGCCCGTAAATGGGGAGTGCGTAGTCAATCTTTGAAAACATTAAGGCATTAATAAATGGACGGATGAACGAGACTTTTCTTAGATGAAAGATATTTTATTATTGTATGTTTTGTCTTGCAAAGAGGCAGACCTTGACGTATTTACAATGCGGCTTAAAACTATACTTAGAATCTAATATTAATCCAATAACTTTGAGTTTATCTACAATATTATATTAAGATCATTGAATTTATTAGTTAAGTCACAACAATTGTGTGTTTTACAGATACATATGTAAAATTTTTGTTTTCTCTGCGGATATGGTAGTACCAGCAGATTGTGACCACGATGTCAATTTAGCTAAAATTTCCTCAACCATTGACTTAACATGTGTTAAACTCTAGTGTTTGGTGTAAAACACTACGTCATCAGCGTAAAGTTGACACTGGATGCCGCGTATGTAGGTTGTTTGTTGATCATTTCATCAAAAGCGGTAATAAACAGGAAGGCTGATAAAGGTGACCCTTTAGGAGTGTGTTTTCTAGGTGAACTGGATTGGAAAGAACGCCGTTAATTCTCACTTTACATTTCCTGTGACAGAGAAAGCTTTTTTCGAATTTCTTGATCTTTGGGCCCCCTTTCCAAGTGTCAAGTTGCCTCAAGACTATATGCATGCCGATACGGTCGAATGCTTTTTGATAATCAATTGCAAGTATTGTGGTGTGGTTTTTGGAAGACAAAGAATTTTATATAAAATAAACTAAGCGCAGTAGAGCGTCGTTAGTTCCGAGTCCCTTTTTATAGGCAACCTGATTGGGGCTTATGAGTTTTTTTCTGTTAGCATACCATGATAAGCGGTTGACTATTTTTAAGAAGCTTACCTAAACAGGGCAGGAAAGAAATTGGTCTATAGCTGCTTACCTCAGATGAGGTTTTGTTGGGCTTTAATATAGGAATAACGCACGCAGTTTTCCAAAATTGTGGATAACAACCGCTGTCAAAGATTCGATTATAAAAATTGAGAAGTCGAATTTTGACTGAGTTCGGCAGATTCTGAATGATGGGATAGGAGATCTTGTAAAGTCCGGGCGATTTCCGTTTTAATGTAGATAGAGCGAATTCTAATTCTGCGGTGTGGATTTTGGATTCCATCTGCTTAGCTGGGAGTGAAAGAGAGGGTAAGTTGGATGGTTCCCGGCTTAGCCACTCAGCTTTTGAATTGCGAAGGATGAGTCGACGAGTCAGAGGAGAAGTACGAAGCGAAGTAGTTAGCAATAGTATAAAGTCAGAAAGTGACCCGTTTGCGGAATTGGTGAACGAAAGGGACGATTGTTTAGGCGAGCCGCTCAGTACTTTTATATCATTCCATATTTTTTTAGGACTGGCTAAGGGGCTGATACCGGAGCAGAGTTGCTCAAATGCTTTGCGTTTTGCAAATTAGGCATTTCGCTTAAATTGTGCGTTTGCCCTTTAATATCTCAATAGATTTTCTGTTGAGCGGATGATTTTGTATTGACGCCACAAGTTCTGCTTGGTTGCTTAAAGTGTGGATAGTTCAGAGTTCCATCAAGGGACTATTCTTTTAGATCTATTTGGTTTGGTTTGTGGAATGATGAAATGAGCTGCAGATCGTATAACTCTCAAAGCTTTTGCTGACTCTTGGTTTATGTTAGAGGCAAATGGAGAGCCCGCATTGATTTCGTCGCTGACTAGACCAAATTTCATTCAGGCAGCTTTGGAGGTGTTGAATCTGGATGTGAATTTAAGAGAGGACTGGTTGCGGACTGAGTTTACTTGCATTATAATTGGGCAGTGATCGCTTCCTTATAGTGACTTTCCATCGGCAGTTTGGTGCTAGGGTTGAAGAGCAGAGTGTTATCTCAACAGTAGAGAAGGTGTGGTGAGTCGAAAAGTGGGTGGGCGAACCATCCTTAAGCATGTGAAGTTGGATAAGATTTATGCATCTTCGATTTTTTGTCTCCTAGCATTCATGTAATTAGAACCCCATATAGGGCTCCACGCATTGGGGTCGCCTCCAACGATGCATTTAGTGCTGAATTGGGTAAAAAGTTGTGAAAAATAAGGTGTCGAGAATATTTCTTTAGGATGAATATACTAAACTACTACTACCTTGGTCGCAGCATTAATTTTAATTGCTATTGCTGAGAAATTCGTTTGAATAGGTGAAAGCTTGTGTGGAATATTTCTTTTTACTAATATTGCAATTCCTTGCTTTTTGTTAGTGATCTGAGGTAGGCTGTAAAAATATCCCATGTAATTTTGGGAGTATAAACAGTTTGATTTTGAGGTATATGAGTTTCAGTTAAAAGAATTATAGAAGGGGAATAATATTTAATGAGTATTTCAAGTTGGTATTAGTTATTGAGATAACCATTCATGTTCCATTGCAAGATTGATAACATTTTAAACAGCAAGAAATATGAAATGTGGAAGGCAGTGTAAGAATGAATACATACACACGTACTAAGATGTGACTACTTTTGTTATTCTGCAAGCAGAGCGCATGTAGTCACCTACAGAGAGAAATGTATGTATCCATTTCATCTCGAAGTCACTATGGGGATCAGCAATGTGCTCTGGCACAGCCTGTACCAAGGCGAATTTATTACAGGTGACAGCAAACACATATAAGTAAAACCCTACATGTATTTGTTGTTGCGTTTGGTGCAAGCATCATGTCAAAATCAGCAAGCAAATGTAAACATACGAATGTAAACATACCAATACATACAAACAAAGCATATCAATTTGACGTAAGCCATACCTACGGCGAAAAATTCAGCTGGGTGAATGCTGTCACCTTATTAAATCCACCTTGGCCTGTACTGAGTCGGAGAGCATTAGATCACCACAGTTATTACTTCGTGGTGGGAGAAATATGTAATGGTTGTTTGGGGTAGGATTAGGTGGGGAAAAGATTTTTGTCAAAGTGGAATTGAAAGATGTGGAAGGTAAGTTGGTGATTGAATTATTTCATGTTGTATTATATTGGATGTTGTTGTGGTCGAGGTAGAAGCGAGTAAAGAGGCGATAGATTTGTTGGAGTTCGGCAAGCTAGTGAGAGTTGAAGTGTCATTTCATGAGGTGAAAATATTTGACAATATTTTGGGTGGATTTCTTGTTTTGTTTTTTCCAGAAGGTTTTATTAGGAGTCTAATGTGGAACTGTTGTTAGTGGGTGTGTGAGCATGTAGAGAAATGATTTTTGAAAATGGTGTGAAAGAAGTGTTGGTGGAGTTTTGAATTCTCTGTTTATTCGTTGCTTCACGCATGCTGCATTTTTCCGTTGTTTTTATTCTTAGAATTTCTTTAGTTTGTTTAAACTTGGGGCAGGTGTTAGAGGGGGAAGGGTGTTCGCCTGAGAAATTCGGGCACATGGTTCTTGAGCATTCGCTGCCGACATGAGGGGGAAGACTGCAGTAAACGCATGTAGGAAGACCTTTTTTATTGTATGCACGAGCTTTTGACATGTTTTGCAATGCATCGGATTGGGGTAATAGGGACGGACTGAAATTTTTCGCCAGGCTACATCAATTTTCTCGGGTAACTTATATGCCTCAAAGATGAGAAGCATTGCGCCTGTTGGGATTAAAACTCCTTCAACTCTTTTCTGGACTTTATTCACTGCGCATACTCCATAATTTTCTAGGCCTTCAATAATTTCTTTTTGAGGCAAACGTATAAGAAATGGCGTGAAGATCGTGCCTTTCACGGAGTTTAGGTGTTGATAGTAATTGGCTGAGATTTTGCAGATATTAGAAAACATTTTTGTGTTTAGGAACTTTCCAGCAGCTTTTTTATTTTTTACTAGCAAAAGAAGACTGCCGTCACCCAATTCAGAAATATGTACTGTTTACATCTTTGCTAATACTTAAAATGGCTTTGTGGACCGCAAAGCACGAAAAACGTGACAGTGGTATTTTATCATCTAATGTTTTAAGTAATATACTACATACTTAGGATCGTCGTTTTTAGTGATGGAAATAGGGGGGGAGCTCAGGAAAGGATTCATGAGATTTGTTTTTTTTTTTTGGCGACTTTTTGTGTGGGGACTAGAGGAGAGTAGGGCAAACCTATTTTCCCCTTGATTTTAAGCCCCAAGGGGCATTGTAAACACACTTCACACAACCAATTATAACTATGTATGCACTTTTTGTCAGCGACAATACACCAGAAAGCGTCGAGAAAGAGTAGTAACGAAAGATGTAAACCGAAAAGAGACAATAAGCGAAAGGCGAAATCACACTAAGAAAAAAGCGAACGTTCGCACTCGTCAGAGGTTAGTCGGTGACTGAATACAAGAAAAAACGGCACAGCCGTAGCGCCATGATTCCAGTTCCAAGTTCGAGCTCAAATTAGGCCAAAACGTAAAGGTGAAGCTACTAAAATTCATAACAAGCTGAAAATGGATGAAATTGTTCAAAACATATGTAAAAATAAAAATTTTAAGTTCCTAGTCGATCCGACCGGGGGAAAAATATTAACTCGAGGTCAAAGGTTAAAAAAATGGTATTTCCGTGAATTTCTCGAAAACGGCCAGTTTTTTCGCAAACTAAACTCAGACAAAAATTGTAGTTTATAAAATTATCTACAAAAAAGGTAGTAAAGAAAGTAAAGAGTTGTAAGTGTAATATGAATAAGCACGCACGTGTATAAATTTTTGTAGCTGTAATATAATATAAGTAAACATCCTTCTCTACCGGTGATTTTAACTGAGATTTAAAATATAAAACATGCACATAAGTATAATTCTCAGAATATTAGGGATAATGAAACGCAGTCCATTATTTTATATGCTAATGTAACCTTGAAACGACAGCTGCCCATCTGTTCAATTGTGTGCGTGGCCACCGTCGTATACCTGCTTTGTGTGAGAATTCCCCCTAAATGAACTACCGTTAGTCTTGAGCGTCACTCCGTAGTGGAAACACGTTTTTATTCTAACCTATTTTATGTTGCTTTAATTTTTATTTTAAAAATGTCAGAATATTGTTTTATTTCTGCTAAACTTTTAACTGAAAGTGAAACTGTTACTGTCGAACGTGGTATGACGACATTAATCAATACAAGTATCGAACGAGCAGGTGCATATTCGGAATATCTTAAAAAACAAAAATCTGTGACAATGTACGATACTTGTCGTTGATTCAACTCCACAAGAAGTTATCAACAGCGGAATTCGTTTTCTTCTCTGTATGTATGGAGCGCCTAAAAAAACTACCTGCTAATATAAATATCGATATGCATGTTTTGTTAAGAAAGCTCGAAATAAAAAACTAGTGCAATTAACTTGTCTTCCTCCAACGTCTGTCGCTGCTCATCAACATCTTTTCCGGGTGTATTACCAAGTTCAAGTATGGCTTGGTAATCAGCTAGACCCAACAAATTGGGGTTGGAGGTTGTTCGATGATATATTAGAAACGATTTAGACTTTACTGCACCTGCACCAGAGAAAATACTAAAAACGATTTTTTGCAACTGTAAAAAAGGATGCAGTGCCAAATGTGGTTGGTCTGGGGGTCTGTACTCTTATCTGGCGTGCACAAATTTTCAAGGCCGATCGTGTTCTAATGTTGAATCACCAACAGCAGAAGATTCGTTCGGTTCCGACGAACATGCATGGCAGACAGGATGAAGAAGAAAAAGATCGAGAAGAAGAGGAAGAAGAAGAAGACTGTAACCCCAAATAATCAATTTTTTTCTATGCGTTTTAAATCCGGAAAATGCATTTTTACTTTCGTTTTTTTTATTTTAATCATAAGAGACCCGTGGAATAGGCCTACTGGGGAAACCACGTTAAAAAATCGCGCTAAGTACACTACCTCCGAGGTGGCGTGGACATATGTGCATATTATGTCAACCGCAACTCTTTACTTCGTAGCTATGAATTGAGACTTTCCGCTATTAGTCCATAGATGCCGCTAGGAGTATTTTTAAACCTTCCCAAATGTCTTGTTTTTTTCGTCTGTCATCTGTCAACAATATTTAGTTCATTGTTTGTTACGTTTCATACAATAATGCATTTTTGACGCTCTTAAAAATATCGAATTTCGGGCCTCCAAACTACGATTTGAGGACATCGTTGAGAACCCTAAAACCACTTGGGAAATGCTGCTCTCCCGGTTCAAAAGGATGTCCTTTTTGCATCGAATTGTTACGGGTGTTGAAATATGGGTATATTTCTCCAATCCCAAGCGTAAACGATCGTATGGTCCGCCCGCCCACAAGCCAAAAACAATGGTCAAACCAAATCGCTTCGGCCGCATGGTAATTCTGTGTGTTTTCTGTGATCAGCGAGGTATGATTTGGTACGAGCTATTAAAACCAGGTGAAACAGTGGACGGTGCACGCTACCAACGACAATTGGCCGAGTTGAACAGCGCTACACCGAAAACGCCCAGAATGTGCCGATCGGCGTCACAAAGTAATTTTTCTTGATGACAATGCAACGCCACATCGAACAAGAGCGACCCAAAAAATGACTCGATGATTGGTTTGTGGCCAAAGACGGCCAATTTTTTCGGCGCGGCATCCACAAATTGCCTGAGAGATGGGGAAAATGGCTAGCGATGGCTATTATTTTGAAGATTAAATTTGTAACCATTTTTTGTTAATAAACGTTTGAAATTGAAAAAAGTCTGATTTCATAGGTATCTTCGAAACAGTGGTATTTAGGGAAAAAATCATTGAAACCTTTTTTGTAGATAATTTTATGATCTACAATTCTTGTCCGAGTTAATTTTTCCATAAAACTAACCGTTTTCAAGAAATTCTCGATAAGCCCATTTTTTTTACCTTTGACTTTAGTCAATTTTTTCCTCGCGGTCGGATCGATTGGGAGCTTTCTATTTTATTTTTACATATGTTTTGAACAATTTCATATATTTTCAGCTTGTTACGAATTTTAGTAGCTTTGAATGTCTAAATTGCCCGGACGATTTCTAGGAGCAAAATACTTTCATTCATAAAACGGGCGGCTCGTATGGCAATATTTCTCAACGATGACAAAATTTTTCATTAAAAATTGAACATATCACATCAAAAGAGTCAATACTAGAATATTTCTTAAAAATATATTTATCAATATTTGGTGAATCTTGAATCTTTTTCATGTAGTATGGTCGCGCCTCGTATATACAAGTTAGCGCATTGCACACTTGCAAAGCTAAAACAGAGATTTGATGATTCCCTTGAATCACTCCCACGCTACTGGCTGTTCGTAATTAGATCGCACAGCTTACTCCTACGCCTGCCCGTCTTTTGGATTTTGCAAATAAACAAATCTTACAGCGGTCAAGCTGATCATCAATTTACGTACGTGACTTTTGGCAGCAGTTAGCGCATTGCACACTTGCAAAGCTAAAACAGAGATTTGATGATTCCCTTGAATCACTCCCACGCTACTGGCTGTTCGTAATTAGATCGCACAGCTTACTCCTACGCCTGCCCGTCTTTTGGATTTTGCAAATAAACAAATCTTACAGCGGTCAAGCTGATCATCAATTTACGTACGTGACTTTTGGCAGCTTGAGGAATGCAGCTGAGAATGCATTCGTACCAACATACAAACAAAGCTGCCGGCGCAACTACACCAACACAAACTCAATAGCTACACCGCAAGTAGGGATTTAGGGTAGATTGTAAGAATATAGTTTTTAGTTGAGATTGGAGTTTAATAAAGAACGGTCGAAAGTTGAGATTGGAGTTTAATAAAGAACGGTCGAAAGTTGAGATTGGAGTTTAATAAAGAACGGCAAAAATTAGAAAAGTGGCGCCCAACTAGCAGGACAACTGAACCCAACTAGCAGAATAACTGAACCCAACTAGCAGAACAACCGAGCCCAACTAGCAGGACAACTGAACCCAACTGGCAGAATAACCGAGCCCAACTAGCAGGACAACTGAACCCAACTAGCAGAATAACTGAACCCAACTAGCAGAACAACCGAGCCCAACTAGCAGGACAACTGAACCCAACTGGCAGAATAACCGAGCCCAACTAGCAGGACAACTGAACCCAACTGGCAGAACAACTGAATCTAACAACGAAGGATACAATCAACTATTTGTGGAAACGAAGGAAACCTGCACGGCAGAAATGATTGCAATACGTGAAATAATAATACTGTAAGTAATTGTTTGGTTTTGATCCAGTGCAATTAAAGAAAAGTTATATAAAGTTTTTGTAAAGCGAAATACCTTCGGCTCTTTCTTACCTTTTTTTAAAAAAAAAAAAAAAGAAAGCAAAACAAAATTAACATGAGTGTAACTAGGGAACAGGTAATAGAAATTTTAAGACAACAAAATGAGCAAAATAAAAAAGAATTAAAAGCCCAGTTGGATGAAGTGATGCAAACTCTTCGGCGCTTAGAGCCGCCATCCGCGGAGAGTTACATTCCCGTGGAAATAAATCCAACTGTGGTCGGGGGCAACACAAATATGGATTTAATAAAATCTATACAAGAATTTAAGGGGGATACTGCTTCTTATCCGGCCTGGCGTTCCGCAGCAGAATTCGCCATTGGCTACTACAAAGAGGGTTCAGAGCAATATTATGTTGCCATGGGGATATTTAGAAACAAGATAGTAGGCCCCGCAAATGCAACGCTCGCTTCCTTCTCAACTGTTTTAAATTTTAAAGCTATAATAGCTAGATTGGACAAAGCATACGCGGACAAAAGACCGCTACATGTTTTGGAAACAGAGCTCAGCGTTCTGAGGCAGGGCAGTTTGTCAATCTGCCAATATTATGATACGGTAGACAAGCAATTAACACTCATAACAAATAAAAATATAATGACTCATTCAAACAATACGCAGCTTGCCGCCGCGCTCAATGATAGAGCTAGAGAAAACGCATTAAGAGTTTTTATTTCTGGCCTAAAGCGGCCGTTATGCGACATTCTATTTTCTGCCAATCCTAAAGATTTGCCTTCTGCACTGGCTACTGCCCAGGAGTTAGCGAACAACCGCATGCGTTATGATTTCGCCAGAACATTTGCGGTTAACAACGTAGCAACTACCACTAGCCCAAAATACCACAATAACTATCCTGGCAATCCCCAAATGCTCAAGGACACCCCTACTCCAATGGATGTAGACCGCGGATCCTCCGCATTCCGACGTACAAAACAGTCCAACCAGAGTTATAGAAAGGGAAATGCCGTGGGAGGGCACCCCAAAAGGGATGCTAATCAATACGTGAATAAACGGGAGCACAGAAGGGGAGATTCAGTAAATTCACGGAAGCCGAAAGTGCAACGGACCAACCATTTGGAGACAACCCCAGAGGTGGATCCACAAAAGAAAATTACTGTGGACCGTGACAGTGATTCGGATGCCGAGATCGCTTCCAATTTCGCGATGGAAGACGAGGTTAATTTTTTAGTATAAGGTCGCTCCTACCTTACATTACCAAGAAGGCGTCGGAGGGGCAGGAGCTTAGGTTACTGATTGATACAGGAACTTCAAAAAACTATATCAAAAATTTGAGCTTCCTAAAGGGAATTATCCCTGTGGAGAGACAGTTTACGGTCAAAACTATAAACGGATGTAATCTCATAGAAAAAAAATGTAAGGTTTTCGTTTTGGGGAAAGTCTCAACTTTCCTCATTCTTCCTAATATAAAGGGCTTCGATGGTATAGTGGGATACGATTTCCTTAAGGAGATAGAATCTAAAATTGATACGACATCCGGATACTTATATTACGAGGGTGGTAAGGAAAAATTAAATAACGTCAAATGTGAGCAAGTTAACTCCATATATTTGGACAAGGACTCGGTCCCAGCTCTTGTGAAAAACGAGTTTGACTCTATGATTAAAAAGAATTTTAAGGCCTTTGCCGAACCTAACCGCGCTTTGCCATTTAATACTAAGGTCAAAGCTAAAATTCGTACCACTTCCTCGGAACCAATTTACACCCGATCTTATCCATACCCGGTTTCGGCGGCAGGATTCATTAATAAGGAAATAGAAATACTGTTGAAAGAAGGAATTATCCGAAAATCTAATTCTAAAGCTCCGCATGGTAATCGACTTTCGAAAATTAAACGAAAAAACGATTGCGGATAAATATCCTATACCAGATATTTCTACCATATTGGCAAACCTGGGCAGTTCCAGATTTTTTACTACTTTAGATCTAAAGTCTGGATTCCACCAGATAATCCTTGAGGAGAAGGACCGCGAAAAAACAGCCTTCAGCATTAACAATGGCAAATACGAATTTAATAGATTGCCATTCGGGTTAAAAAATGCGCCCAGTATCTTTCAACGGGCTATTGATGACGTCTTGAGAGACGACATTGGCCAAAGTTGCCAAGTTTATATGGATGATATAATCATCTTTTCAAGGGACGAAAAGTCTCATATTCAACATGTCGATAAGGTACTGGGGAAGTTGGAAAGGGCCGGTATGCGAGTTTCAGCAGAAAAGACTAAATTCTTTAAAGATAAGGTTGAGTTTCTTGGCTTTATTGTCTCTCGAAGGGGGATAAAAACATGTCCAAATAAGGTCAAGGACATAATCGACTATAGGAAGCCGGAAACACTTCGAGCATTACGCTCTTTCTTGGGTCTGTCAGGTTATTATAGAAGGTTTATAAGGGATTATGCGTCTATCGTCAAACCATTAACAAAGTATCTTCGGGGGGAGAATGGCCATGTGTCATCCCACAAGTCCAAACACACTAAAATAGTCCTTGATGACGAGGCCATTCAAGCATTTAAAAGGGTAAAAAGCATTTTGGCATCGGAAGATGTTTTGCTGTTTTATCCGGATTATGACAAAACATTCGAACTAACAACAGACGCTTCCTCTAGCGCTTTAGGCGCGGTCCTCTCCCAGAATGGTCGGCCCATTACAATGATTTCAAGAACATTATCAAAAACAGAGGAGAATTATGCAACCAACGAGCGTGAGCTCTTGGCTATAGTGTGGGCCCTTAAAAACCTTCGACATTACTTATACGGTATTAAAGACATCGTAATATTCACAGACCACCAGCCTTTAACTTTCGCTATTTCGAACAAAAATCCTAATACAAAAATGAAGCGATGGCGTGCGTTCATAGAAGAATTTTCGCCTAAATTTGTTTATAAACCCGGCAGAGACAACGTCGTAGCAGACGCTCTGTTCCGTCAGTTTTTGAATAATATGACTGATACAGATGCTACAGCACATAGCGAGTCATCGCTCTCAAACACAATTAAAACTATCCAGTATCCAGTAAACCAATTCAAAAGACAATTCATTTTGACGAAGGGGGATCATTATCACCAAAGTACAAAAATAATTTTTCAGAAAAAAATTCGTTATACTATAAATTACGACACAATAGTAAATTTGTTGCATAATCTTAAGAAACTCGTAAACCCTAGCGTTACAAACGCTCTTTGTTGCGATCTTCCGACACTATCAGAGATCCAGGGACCTCTTGTCGAAGCATTCCCGGGGGTTAAATTTATTCATACAGAAAAATTTGTAATCGATCTAACGAATCCGAACGATCAACAGGAAGCAATAGCAACGGAGCATGCCCGTGCCCATCGATCTCTGTCCGAGAATTTTAAGCAAATTCTATCAGAATACTACTTTCCCGACATGAGGAAAATGCTCAGGTCAGCTGTATCAAATTGCAAGATCTGTCTGGAAAATAAATACCAAAGAAAACCACCAAATCCGGAAATTGGGAAAACTCCAATCCCAGAGCACCCAGGAGAAATTCTCCACTTAGACATTTTAATTACTGGAAAGCAGCTATTCTTAACTGCTGTTGATAGGTTTTCAAAGTTTGCAATTGTTAAACCTGTTATTTCAAGATGTACCATTGATATAAAAGAAGCTTTATTAGAGGTATTAGGTATGTTCCAAAACACTAAAACAATTGTCACAGATAACGAAAGAGCGTTTACTTCAAATTTAATTAGAAACATGCTACGCGATCATTTCTCCATAGAACAGTTTTTCGTACCCACCTTACATAGCGAAAGCAACGGACAGGTCGAAAAGTTTCATTCAACCCTTTTGGAAATAGCCAGATGCGTGAAGGCACAGCAGCAGATAAGCGAGGTTAAAGATCTGATTTTGCTTGCTGCTTACAAGTACAACAGAACAATTCACTCGGTTGTAGATTCGAAACCAATCGAAATTTTGCAGAACTGCCCAGCGGAGAAATTTGGGGAAATTAGAGATAAATTAATAAGAGCCCAGAATTTAGTATTGAATAGATTGAATGAGAAAAGAATAACCAAAACATATCAGCCTGGTGAAAGGGTGTTTCTTCGACGAAATAAGCGATTGGGAAATAAATTTGAGAAGGTGTTCGTGGAAAAAATAGTAGAAAGAGATTTAGGTACAACAGTACAGATAGAAGGCAGGAAAATTCATAAAAGTAATTTACGATAAAATCAATTTCAGATTGCCGCTTGCCCTAGTCTTCGTCACTAGAGCCAATTTAATTGACTACACCTCCTCACAAGTTATCACCATCCCTCGGGGAAATGTGGCTATTTATAATGAATTCATTTACCTCGTGCACGCCACCAACCTAACAGATTATCGCCAGATAGCTTACGAAAGCCGATGGTTCACATCAAAATCAAAAAATCAGGTAGTGAACGAAAATATTTTGAAACAGCAAGGTGAGGAAATACTACACATAATTCGCAATTTGGAAATACCTAAGAGAATTGCAAGGTCAATATATTTTCTGGGGTCCGCCCTGAAATTTATAGCCGGTACCCCGGACCACGAAGATTTTGAACTGCTCTTGACAAAGGAAAGCATACTAATAGAAAACAACAATAGGCAGATTAGAATTAACTCCGATTTACAAAATAGAATTAACGAAATTACCAACCTAATCAATACACTTCGCGGAAATCAAACGGATTGGATATTAAAAGACGAGGAAACATTGCTCTGTGAAAATTTGGTAAGAAGAAATAACCATATAATCAGCCAACTAAACAGACTAGCACTCTCCATTGTGTTGGCAAAAAGTAATATCATAAATCCACTTATTTTGGATGACGAAGAGATGGATCAAGCGTTCAATTCCGAACAATTACCCTTTAGTTTAAGTAATTTACTTTTAGTATCTAAGGTAAAAATTTTGCAAAGTTCTGATGTTATTTACTATATTCTTAAGGTTCCTAAGGTTACAAATTTCTGTCAATTCCTAAAAATCTATCCTGTAGTCCATAATAATAGTATCGTAAAGCTAGAGACCACGCTTGCGGCAAAATGTAGCGATACGTTTCAACCACTCGAGAACTGCAATGACACTCTGGTAGCTAAAGTGTGCAAACCGGCTCACTCAGATTGCTTGGGTCAGATGCTAAATAATAACACAGCTAATTGTTCATCAGAATCGGCATATCACATACCATCAGTTCAAAAAATAGAAGAGGGCATCATTATTCTTAACAACGTGCAACCAACGACAATATTTGATCAACGAAAATTGGAAATAAGGGGAACGTATCTGCTTCTTTTTCGTGACTCTATCACCATAAATGATACAACTTACGTGGTAAAAAGAGAACCGACTTATATCCAACCACATCCTCCAAAAACCGTATCCATTAATTACTTGGAACACCATACGAGTTTGTCCCTACCATATTTGCACCAAATTTATATCGACAACATCTCTCGCATTCACGAATTGAAGGAGGGTATATCTGTTCATCGTAATTTGTTCTGGACGATTTTTTCTTTTCCTCCATTATTATTGATCGCAATAGCAATTTTTTTCATCCACCGCAGAAACAAATTAGCAAGTAATAAAGTAAAAACTCAGAGGGCAGTAGAGGAAATTTTGGCACGAGTCGAGGACGGCTCGTCTTAAGAGGGGGAGAAGTTAGCGCATTGCACACTTGCAAAGCTAAAACAGAGATTTGATGATTCCCTTGAATCACTCCCACGCTACTGGCTGTTCGTAATTAGATCGCACAGCTTACTCCTACGCCTGCCCGTCTTTTGGATTTTGCAAATAAACAAATCTTACAGCGGTCAAGCTGATCATCAATTTACGTACGTGACTTTTGGCAGCAGTTAGCGCATTGCACACTTGCAAAGCTAAAACAGAGATTTGATGATTCCCTTGAATCACTCCCACGCTACTGGCTGTTCGTAATTAGATCGCACAGCTTACTCCTACGCCTGCCCGTCTTTTGGATTTTGCAAATAAACAAATCTTACAGCGGTCAAGCTGATCATCAATTTACGTACGTGACTTTTGGCAGCTTGAGGAATGCAGCTGAGAATGCATTCGTACCAACATACAAACAAAGCTGCCGGCGCAACTACACCAACACAAACTCAATAGCTACACCGCAAGTAGGGATTTAGGGTAGATTGTAAGAATATAGTTTTTAGTTGAGATTGGAGTTTAATAAAGAACGGTCGAAAGTTGAGATTGGAGTTTAATAAAGAACGGTCGAAAGTTGAGATTGGAGTTTAATAAAGAACGGCAAAAATTAGAAAAGTTACACATATGTTTACACCCATATATGTATGTAAAAATGTCTTCTAAATGCTTGACAACCGCAGCTGCTGTGCAGAGAACGTTAAATATAGAGAAGTCTTATGGCCTCTGGTGACTCTCCAGCATGCTTGCCCAGCAGGCTTATATGTGTGCGTGTCGGGTGACACTCGTACTTGCTTCGTGTCACACATACTTGTTGTCGGCTTTTGAATGATGAAAATCAAAAATTTTAGATATTAGCGTCAAGCACCCGACACGCACACATATAAGCCTGCTGGACAAGCATGCTGGAGCGTCACCAGTGGCCATTAATGACAGGAAAGTGTTCATTTTCGAGAGGTACTCGTCTCGCGAAGACAATTTCACCACAGACACATTTTGCAACCAAAATTAACAGTAAGGGGCTAAATTATGTAAATTTAGCAGCAGTCGATAAGAATTTCTTGGTGATTAGAAGCAAAGAATGTTAGGTAGCCTTTTAATATGACCTATATATTTGAATTTTTCCAAATCATCCAAAATTATATACATATGTATGTTATGTCTGTCTGGTGTCTGTAAAACTTTGTTGAATCCCTTCAACTGAATCAAAATCCTCTATAGACAACGCTTCATTACCAGGCGCACAGGAAGATGGCATATGCAAATGTAAATTTGTGAATTTATATACATTTGCGCATATGTATATGCTGTGTGTATGTATGCTCACCAGCCACAGCTCAAGATAAAACGGTAAAGCTTCTCAAGAAATCCAGCACGCATTCAAAGGCGCAGCGCACATTCATAGGCACAGCATTGTACATATACACATATTTACGTACACATATTGATGCATACATATGTACGAAGCCGCGGGCACTCGACTTGACAAAAATTCAAGATTTATCAAATATTGGCAAATAATTCTACGCGAAATATTCCAATATTGACTATTTTCGAATTGTCGAGAAAATTGGCATATGGGCGGCTCGTTTTATGAATGAAAGTACTTGCTCTTAGAACTATGAGCTCGAATTTATCAATGAATTTTTTGATGATGAGTTTTTGTGGCACAGTACAATAGTTGAAATTGTTCGGCGCCGCCGCGAATGGCAACTAGAATGATGGACGCTACGCCTGCGTCTATGACTGCATTTTGTTCTTGTAGTCGCTAGGCATAGAATTTTAGCTTTGAACGACATACGCATTTTGAGGAATAAAGTGAGTGCCCTGTGTGTGCGGTTGTATGTACATGCATATGTGTATATTAATAAGAATTGTTTTGCTTGAATTCAATTCACATATTTATATTTGCAGATGCCATCTTTCTGTGTGCCTGGTAATGAAGTGTTTTGTATACAGAATTTATTGATTTGATAATTGAACGTACATATACATATAGTTAGGGCATTAAGTGTGCATATACGCACATGAACATGTCGATGCATATGCAGAAGAAGTTGTTTTAGCATTTGCAGGAATTCGATCATTCGAATATTCACTCCCTAATTATTGCATGAAATATGAAAAGACGATGATCGTGAGGTAGGTCATGTTGTTTCAGTGCATACATATGCGTGCAACACTAACTATATTTATTAAAGATGCAATAGAACTTAGTTGTCCCATATATGTATGTATGAAAATACGTTTCTTTGAAGTTTTCTTTTATTTATTTTAAATTTCAAAGTTTTGTACTATCTATAAAATGCATACATATGTATATGAATTATTCCCTGTAATATACATATGTAAATTGAAAAAAATTTCGTTTGGCAAAGGAACAAAAAATGCATATTCAAATGCACATAAATATGATAAGGCAATGCGTCGTGAGATAGGTCATTGTTGCTGCAGTGGGTGTGCAGATACATTTGTAACACTGTAAGAATTGAAGATGCAATTGAACTTTTGCACAAATATAACTAACAAAATATATGTATATATACATATATTGATATATGTACAATACATACACATATATTCATCAATATACCAATATGCTCTTTGAATTCTTGTCTAAAATTAATTTCGACTCGAAAAATTAGTAAAAATTTTCATCAAATTTACTAAAACGCACACAACAAAATGTGAGGTCGTTTTATAATGTATTTTGTTTAAATTCTTCTTTTAAAATTAAAGCAACAAACATTAGAGTTACTTTGATTTTAAATGTTGGATTTTAAATCTTTATTTGGTTGTACTTGTTTGAAAATATAGATTGAATAAATTTTCGTTTATCCACGGAACATAGAAATGCACAAGCAAATGCCTTGCAAAATGCCGTCGGCATTCGTCAATTTGATTTCATACAGAAACCAAAAACTGAGCAGAGCCAATGTACTTGTACATAATTCACTGTAATCAGCTCTGTTAAGAACTTCCCCGCTGTCGAGTTAAGCGAGGTGAAATAGTGTTCGCGGTTTCACTTCATTTTTGACAATTCACACTATTCGTAGCTCGTGAGAATTCTCTATATTTAACGTTCTATGTGCTGCGCGTTAAGTGCGCGGATGAGCATACAGTAAGTTGCAGAAAACAGCACAAGTAGCTTATAAAAAAGTTCTGTGTCGGCCATTTCAATACTAGGAGAAAATTTCGAAACAATTATTTTATGTTCTTTGATAGCACAGTGCGACATCAAAAATCAAACCGCACCGGACCTTTTTTTTCTGAAAATATACCTATTCAATAGCAAAACCCTCGCTGGGTTTTTAAAAGTTAGCTCGATTTTTTTTTTTATTGCGTTTTGAAGTTTTCTATTTTCATGAGATTTTGGAGTTTTACCTGTACGCTAAATTTGACGTATAAATCGATCTTTGTTTGATTTAATCGATATATTTTGTCATAGCTTGATGCAGAAATGTCGTACATGTACAAATAAACTTATTTTGAGAAGAACCTATATCTCAATACGCAATTTTTTAATACCAAAATTTCGAAAAATTGTATGTTTTTACCATTTTTTATTGTAATTATGAAAATAATTAAAATTTCTCACTATTTCTTCTAGCAAAAATGTTGCAAAATGTACTAAAAAAGTCATTTATAAGATAAAAACATAAAACTGAACTTTAAGTTTGTTATTTTCTAAAAAAATAAATTTTTAACAAGATTTTTCTTCATAAAAATAATTTTTTTATACTCTGCTTTAAATTTTTTTTTAAATATCTAAAAACTCTGTAGGTAAAAAGAATATTGACTTGAATTCTTATAATTTTTTTTTTTTTTTATTAAAATAAAGAATTTTTACGTACTAAAACCTTAGAGACGAGCTCTTTTCGACAATGATTGAATTTCAACATCATCATTATCAGAGTAATCAGATTCATCAGTAAAGAATTCCATGCCTGTCTCTTCTTCTTCTACCTCATATTCTTTTTCCTCCTGGTTACTCCATTTTCCTTCATTTTCTTCCTGGTCGTATTGAAAAATACGTTTACTCCACCAACATATTTCGGCTAGTATGGCACCTGGAGCTCCTTTTCCTCGGTATCTTGACTCAAATGGCATCGCAGTTTGATGGTAGCGCTCTCCTTGCTCATCTGATTCTGTCGACAATTGTTGACTAAAATAGTCCAAATGTTGGTGAAGAAAGTGAATTTTTAGCGACATATGGACCCCAATTTTGGAAAAAGCATCTAGCATTCGTCGCACAGATTCTTTGTAATTTGGAGAACGATGTTTGCCTAAAAGTCCAACTATTATTTCTTTTAACGATTCCCACGCAACGATTTCATTGTTTATTAGGACCCTGTTAAAGTCTTCAGACTTTACCAATTTGCGAATGTCAGGACCATTTAAAACGCCTGAAAGAAATTTAAAAAATGAAAAAATAATAGGTCTATTTATAAGTTCGTGCGGTTTTACAACAGATGGCGTAACTTGATTATTATTCCATCGATCCACATTTCCAAACATTCATTGGAGAGCTACTGTCGTAAGGCACAAACGTCAGTATAAGTTTTTTATTTGAAGCGTAAACAACAATATTTTTACCACACTTGAAAATGTCGAATTTCGTGCCAAATAATGTGTTTTTGCGGGGAATTCTTCTTCATTATTTTAATATGAAGAAAAAAGCAGCCGAAAGTCATCGTATCTTGGTGGAAGTTTATGGTGAGCATGCTCTATCTGAGCGAACGTGCCAGAAGTGGTTTGCACGCTTTAAAAGTGGTGATTTTGGCTTGGAAGACGAAGAACGCGAGGGTGCGCCGCCAAAGTTCATGGATACCGAATTGGAGGAATTGCTCGATCAAGATCCGGCTCAAACGCAAGAAGAGGTTGCAAAAACTTTGGGAGTTGATCAATCAACCATTTCCAAACGTTTAAAAGCCATGGGAATGATCCGAAAGGTAGGCCATTGGGTGCCGTATGAATTGAAGCCAAGAGACGTTGAACGCCGTTTTATGGCATGCGAACAACTGCTTCAACGGCACAAAAGAAAGGGTTTTTTGCATCGAATTGTGACTGGCGATGAAAAATGGGTCCATTACGACAATCCAAAACGTCGGGCAACGTATGGATACCCTGACCATGCTTCAACATCGACGTCGGCGCAGAATATTCATGGCCTGAAGGTTATGCTGTGTATCTGGTGGGACCAGCTGGGTGTTGTGTATTATGAGCTACTGAAACCGAATGAAACGATTACGGGGGATGTCTACCGACGACAATTGATGCGTTTGAGCCGAGCACTGCGAGAAAAACGGCCGCAATACGCCGATAGACACGACAAAGTTATTTTGCAACATGACAATGCTCGGCCACATGTTGCACAAGTGGTCAAAACATACTTAGAAACGCTCAAATGGGATGTCCTACCCCACCCGCTGTATAGTCCAGACCTTGCGCCATCCGATTACTATCTCTTCCGATCGATGCAACATGGCCTGGCTGACCAGCACTTCCGTAATTACGATGAAGTCAAAAAATGGATCGATTCGTGGATTGCGGCAAAACCGACCGAATTTTTCACAAAGGGAATCCGTGAATTGCCAGAAAGATGGGAAAAAGTAGTAGTAGGCGATGGACAATATTTTGAATATTAAATTTGTAACCATTTTACGTCAATAAAGTTTCAAATTTCGAAAAAAAACCGCGCGAACTTATTCATAGTCCTATTATATATACAAATAAATGATATATATGTGTGCATCTGGAAATAAATGTATCTCAGAATCTCACCATTTTTCAATTTTGCATCACTGATCTTGTGAGACCAATCTTGCTTATCACTACTCACGATCACATTTGGTTACATCCAATATTCATTGGAAAACCGTATCTGGAAAAAATACTAGCAAAAATAGAAAAATCTGAAAATGTGTATAACGGGTGGTTACGTATAAAATTATTTTCATAATTACAGTAAAAAATGGTAAAAACATACAATTTTTCGAAATTTTGGTATTCAAAATTGCGTATTGAGATATAGGTTCTTCTCAAAATAATGTTATTTGTACATGTACGACATTTCTGCATCAAGCTATGACAAAATAAATCGATTAAATCAAACAAAGGTCGATTTATAAGTTAAATTTAGCGTACAGGTAAAACTCCAAAATCTCATGAAAATAGAAAACTTCAAAACGCAATAAAAAAAAAATCGAGCTAACTTTTAAAAACCCAGCGAGGGTTTTGCTATTGAATAGGTATATTTTCAGAAAAAAAAGGTCCGGTGTGGTTTGATTTTGATGACCCCAAAATTGTCGCACAGTGTAGTAGGCAAATAATAAATCAGTATGTTACTTTATTTATGTTGTTATCCAATTGATAAAAAGTGAACATAAACATAAGCATATATCTGCAAAGTTGAAAACTTACTCGGAAATCAGAATGCAGCTTATTTGGAGGTTACTAAAAACTTGTTTGGGGACCTTTAAAGTTGTAGATTATGAAAAAGCTTTATTGACGCTTCATAATTCATAATTTTTGGCACAATGCTGTGCCTATGAATGTGCGCTCGATTTCTTGAGACGTATTAGCGTATCGTAATATTTTTTGCTGTGGAAAGGGCACGTAGCATATATACATACATACATACACACAGCATATATATATGCGCATGTGTATATAAAGTCACATTTTTATGTTTGTATATGCCATGTTGTTGTAGGAGTAACTTTGCCCTGTCTGTCCAGTGTAATCACGGGTCGCCTTCGTCTAGCTCATCTAACGGTAGGCTCAGGACACTAGCCGTTTCGACGGGTTGGGTCCAGAGGGAGATGGGTGTTAGATGAGTGGGTGTGATGGGGCATGTGAAAAGGGCGTTAGTGTCGTGCGGGGTGCCTTCACATGCCGGACATATGTTTAGTATGTCGGGGTCGATTCTGGATAAATAGGAGTTTAACCTGCTACAGTATTTGTCTTGGATCTCGTCCGCGTAGTTGAGGAAATGCCTCCTCACGTGCCTGGGAGGTGACTATTCGTTAGTTGCAAAAGCGGTTGTATGCGCTGAGAAGGAGAGTAAGTTGTCAAAGGTAACTCCCAATATTTGGGGGTTGTTAACCGTCGGAATTTATGTGTCATCGACTTTTACCTTGAGTTGTAGCTTGACCTTCTTTGTCCGGGTGGTGAAAAGGGTCGCCGTGGATTTAGTGGGGGAGAGTTGTAAGTTCCTCGCAGTGAAGAAGCGAGGAAGGCTGGCGAGGGAGTCGTTTACCTTGGAGCATAAGCCACGAATGTCATTGCCCGACGCCATTATCGTGCAATCGTTGGCGTAGGAGACCAGGGAGACTCCCTCTGGTGGCTGGGGGAGTTTCGAAATAATATATATAAATTGAAAAGCAAGAGTGAAAGGACACCACTCTGCGGTACTCCTTGCTTTTTTTTCCTCTGTTTATATGTTTCGTCTCGAAATATCACCGACGAGTGACGTCCACTCAGGTAGTTCCCGGTCCACCTCTTCAGCCCTGACGGCAGTGTCGACTGTAAAATGTCACCTAGTAGCGTGGCGTGGCTGACTGTATCGAAAGCCTTTTTTAGATCCAACGCTACTAAGACAGTCCTCTCGCATGGGCGGTTTTGGTTGAGCCCGCGGTTTACCTGGGTGTGAATGACGGTCAGTGCCGTGGTGGTGCTATGCACTCCTCGGAAACCATGCTGGTGTGAGGCTGGGGTCAGGTTTTTCGTAAGGAGTGGGAGTAGAAGGGCCTCAAGAGTCTTCACTACTAGGGGAAAGGAGAGTTATCGGGCGATATGACTCCCCTTGGTTGGCGGGTTTCCCAGGCTTCAACAGTGGGACCCCTTTCCCTAATTTCCTTTTATCAGGAATGATGAGAGTGGCCATAGACAGATTGAAGACCTTGGTGAAATATTTTACTCCCAATGGACCCAGCTTTTTCAACATCAGCATGTTTAGTCCGTCAGGGCCAATGGCTTTAGGTGGTTTCATGTATTTGATGGCCCCCTGGACCTTATCGCTGGAGACAGCAAGTGGCGCCCTGTTGTATGTCAGTGTGTTCAGCCAGCTGGTAGCAGAATAAATTGCCGACTAAACTAGCTCGCGCATCTCTTCGATCCGACGAAGCACGACCATTGAAGGTGATTGCCACCTTGTCATTGTGCTTTGTCGGACTCGACAGAGACCTTAGGGTGGCCCAGAGCTTACTCACACCAGAGGTGAAGTTGCAGGACTTCAGATGCTCTTTCCATTTAGTCCGCTTATATCGGGTTACCGGTTGCCAAATCTCAGAATTGAGATCCTTTATCCGAGGATCCCCGGGATCGGCCTGGCGTAGGAGATCAAGCTCGTTCGCCTAATCAACTCCCACAGCTGGGAAATTATGACATATGTCCCGGATCCTTCCAGCGGGTATGAAGCGAGCCGCGCCGGCTGTGATCAACTTGCGGAAGGCACGTTCGCCTGCGCGCAGATTGGTGGGAATGGGGAGAGCGGCGAAGATGTATTGAGTAAATTCCGCGAATCTGGTTCAATCAGCTTTGTTAAAGTTGATGTATGACCGGTGATCCGCGGAAACAAAGTCGGCAGGTTTCTCGATCGAAATGATAATGGGCAATGCAAGTGATAGTATAGGTCGCCAGGGTATGCTATTTATTAGACTTGCGCTAGTAATTGTAATGTCAGGCGAGCTGCTGCAATTGCCCACTACCCTAGTGAGGGCGTCGTCGTTTACAGTGCTGAATGTTGAATCGAGTATTTGCTCTGCCAATAGCTGTCCCCTACGATCATTTGGCCATTAAAGTCACTAACTACCAATCGGTTTTCACCCCTGATGAGCGCACCAATATTAGGGTGATATCCTGCCGGGCAGCAGGTGACAGGGGGTATGTAAGTATTATACATTTCGAGCTCGGCATTGCCTGACCGGACAGCTGTCCCTGCGGTCGATGCCTTCATCCATGAGACGATTCTACACTGTATGGTGGGCTATAAACGGTAAGCCACCATTGTGGTCTCGCTCGCGATCCTTTCTGTGCACGTTGTAGCTACCCTGGTGATCAGGGAGGAGCTAGCGAGCACTTTGGTCTCTTGGACCGCAGCTATCTTGATACCATGTCGGCTCATGAAGTCGACTATCTCGCCAATCTTATTCATAAGTCCGTTGCAGTTCAGTTGTAAGAGTTTAAAACTCCTCGGGAGTGTGATCATAACTCGAGGGGTGAGGGACACGTGTTATCTGCGTTGGTCCTGCTGTGCGTTCCAGGCCAGAGCACCTCCGAAAGTGGCACCAGCCATTGCAAGAATTGCACTGGACTGTTGTCAGGTTCCGAGGGACCCTGGTCTGACATACGGAGCAGACGGTGCGGGGTAGCATGAGCTGTTAGTTTGTCCCCACACTGGGATAGGAGCAGGAGGGTTGTGGGTCAACAGGAGAGTTGTGTTGTGCCTGAGGGTTCCTTACCGTTGAGGTATTTTTCGTGGCGGCAGTTTGGCGTGCCAGCACTGAGGACGGTATGGCCGTTAAGGCAGGGGCCGCCTGATGGCGGGAGTAACACGTGGCCACATACCTTATGGACCACTCCCTGTGAGTGTTAACGCCTGAACAGGTCTTAAGATGGCACCATTCGTTGAATTTGTTGCTTCTAACCGAGGTGGAGTTCGGGTGGAGCCGTTTGGGGCAGACGCAGCAGTAAAATACCTCTGGTCCAGGGTTGGGTTCAACGCCAGCCCTGAAGAGAAGTATTTGGAGCAAAGGTGCTGCAAGTGATTACTCCTGTGATGAGAGATTGGGGGGGAATACGGTACACTAGACAGGGCTAGTTTACTGGGGCTGCAGCCTTTTTTCAGGAAAAAACCGAGTCATTCCGGTAACGAAGAACCGGCTGCCATGAGAATGCTATCTTTCTGTGTGCTTGGCATTTCTCTATCAAGGATTTTGATTTGGTTGAAGTGAATTCAACTAAGTTTATCTATCAGACAGATATAACATGTGTATATGGTTTTGGATAATTTGACCCTTGAATTTAGCATACTTGTTTTAGAAAAAAAAAATAAATACATATGTTATAGCTAGCCTACACGGTAACATTCTTTGTTTCTAATCACCAACAAATTCTAATCGACTACTGCTAAATTTACATAATTCAGTCTATTGCTGTTAGGTTAGGTTAGGTTAGCCTGGTTGGCAACAAGCCACGCATAGACCTTTTGGTCCCTAGCGATACCGACCGACCTCTAGGAATACTGAAAGTAGACATCATGTAGGATGTCAGCGCTTTTGGCGAATCTAAGCAGCGCTGGGAGATCCGCTTTTGAGGCGTCCTCCAGACCCTCAAACAGTGGGACTCCTAGGCAATTTAAATACGTTTTTAATAATGCCAGACAAACGCACAGAAAGTAGACATCATGTAGGATGTCAGCGCTTTTGGCGAATCTAAGCAGCGCTGGGAGATCCGCTTTTGAGGCGTCCTCCAGACCCTCAAACAGTGGGACTCCTAGGCAATTTAAATACGTTTTTAATAATGCCAGACAAACGCACAGAAAGTGTTCTAAAGTTTCGTCAACATCCTCTCTGCATTTCCTGCATTTGTCCGTGTTAGCAATCCCTATCTTGTACGCATGTGCAGCCAATAGATTATGACCTCTAAGCATACCTGTGATAGTTCTGCAGTCAATAACAACAACAAAAAACAAAAACTAACACAAACAAACAAACTAGAACGGGCGGCAAGCTCCGAGAAACGAGCAGCGTTTAAAATGAGCTCTCATTCTGCCACCACTATGACTGAAGACAAACTTAGTCACAGTGGACCGGCGGCAAGCGCTGGCACTAGGACGGAGGTTAAGCCTAGCTCCAGTACATCGGCACCTCCTGTGATAGTCGTCGGAACCAAACCAAGTAGTTGACATCCTGTGCCTATGCGGAGAGCTGGGGAAGATACTGCCGCAGGTAGCACCGAGGCCAGAGCTCTCGCCGGAAGATGGCGGTTAGTAAGGATCACTGATTCAACCAAAGCAGAGTACTTGGAGAGGCGTAATGCCGTCAAGATACTTAAAAGGCTGCATGAAACACCACCAACAACGGAAGAGCTGACGAAGGAGGTAAACGAGTAGTTAGAGTGGGCGAAGAAGGTACTACCTAACTTCACCCTCGTAAGGCCAACCACATCGTCAGCTGCCACCAAAAGACAGAGGTCTACTGAAGAGGTCAAACCGTCAGCGAAAAGACCGAAAAATCGAGGCATAGCGCCTAATAAAACGTTTGCAGAAGTGGCCCCCAATCGCATCATAATTGGCGTCCTAGATGAGGGTGATCCCGAAGGAAGAAATCCCAGGGCCCAATGTAAATGGGTGCAGGCTACTCTTACTAATGTGACGCTGGAAGTGCTACTAAGCAATCCAGGTCCGCCACCATCATGAATTTGTCCTCATTTAGGATCAATGGAGGGCGCATTTGCGGATTGAGGACACCGAAATATAGGCTATACACAGCGGACTGTGAAGGTAAATCAAGGTCTTATACTATATTATGGCAAAAACAGAACTTGTCAGTCAGTGCAATAATTTCTTCCACACCGTGTGTGGTGACATATTCCCATCAGACTTGGAGTTCATGCTTAGCGAAAACAAGAACTTTTCTGTAAACTCTGCACCACTGCTCGTCGGAATTCAATCCGCTCACCTCCCCCATCTGCTGCTGTGGAGAATGTACATCCAGTAGAATTCGTGACCACTGCTAAGCCAACTTCTTCGAGTACAAAACCGCCTACTATTGTGAAGCCTACTGCAACTACATCTGATGACAGCAAAAAACAGGACTTTTCTTTGGAATCTACAGTATGCAAAGTTCGTATTAGTACACCTTCTTACAAATAAAAATACCACGTATATTTTCAAATTTACTTTAAAGCAATTGATTTCAATCGTAGTGCGGTATTGTATAATTCATAAAAAAATAGAAGAATATACTCCGAAACATTTGCATAGAATTGAAAAAAATAGCTTTAGTAGCAGCGTAGCTATTTCTACTGCAGGCAAAATTCGTATTAGTACACTTAGTATGCGTTGAATTTGTAAACAATTTGTTGGTATTTACCGTTATTTTCGAAACGATTGTGTTAAACATTCAATGTTTAACATTGGGCAGTTGCATTTGTTGAAGTTCGCGGAGTTAGTTTGCAATGTCGCCTAACTAAGTGAATTATCAAACGAAACTAGGAGATTAATAATAAATTTGAACAAAAACGGAAAGTCTTTACGCGAAATTGCGAGAACATTGCAGAAAAGTGTGTCTACAATACAAAACGTAGTCAAAATTTATAGAGACAGTGGAAGGATTGACAAAAAGCTTCGAAATGTGAACAGGGCAAAGCTTGGACAGAGGCACAAGACTTATTTGAAACGCCTTATCAGGGAAGATTCCACCGTCAGTGGAGTTTCACTAGCTGAGGAACTAGAAAAATACTTTTCTATCAAAGTTACACCTCAAACAGTGCGCAATTATGTAAAAAAATGGGAATTAGAAGCAGAACTGCGGTTAGAAAACCGTATGTAAGCTCAGTCAATAGAAGAAAGCGTGTTATATTCGCCAGGCAATATTTAAACAAAAATATGTGGTTTTGGAAAAGGGTAATTTTTTCGGACGAGTGTAAATTTAATATAAAAATGTTCGATGGGCGCATAAAAATGTGGAGAAAGTGTAATACTAGCCTTCAGAATTGAAATCTGCAGCTTTCTTTCAAGCACGGTGGTGGTTCTCTGATGGTATGGTGATGTTTCGGGGCAAACGGAGTAGGAAAGTTGCATTCTATTGATAAAATTATGACTGCGAGGCAATTTATTTATATTTTAAAAAAGAATCTACGCAAAAGTGCCAAAAAATTGGGTTGCAAAAAAAAATTTGTATTCCAACAAGATAACGACCCTAAGCACACGGCGTGGGATAGAAGGTTATGGATCCTTTATAACTGCCCAAATTATCTCAAAACACCACCACAAAGCCCGGATATTAATCCCATAGAAAATTTATGGTCGATTTTCGAAAAGCAACTGAAACATCATCAAATAAGGAACCGAGAACATTTAAAAAAAGTTCTCAAATCAGAGTGGAAGAAGATTTCTCCAAATCTCACAAAAAAATTGGTGGAATCTATGCCGAAGAGATTGTCTGCTGTTCTAAGGCAACGAGGGTATCCTACAAAATATAAATTTTCTGAACTATCTTTTATTTACTCTTTAAATCATTAAAAATACATGTGTACTAATACGAATTTTGCTTCTGTGAAAAGTGTTAATTTTTTTCTTTCTTATTTTTTTTTTGCAATTCAATACACTTTGTGAGCGGTTTTGTTATTTGGCCTTATTTTAGTTAATTATCTATAAAATAAAACGGTTTCAAGCATTTGTTTTAAAATTAATTTGAAAATATACGTGGTTTTTTTATTTATAAGGGGGTGTACTAATACGAATTTTGCATACTGTATGTGTGTTTCGATTGATTCCCTTCGTGCTGAGAATTCCCGCTTGTTAAATTTGCTATCCACCTTGCATGGTGATAACTTAAACCTGCAGAAAAAAATGGATACTATGTATGAAGCTGTTATCGTTTTACAACAAAGTCTCATCAAAAAAGATGAAGCGATTGCGCTTCTCTCTGCGGAGGTCAAAGATCTACATACATACCGTTGTTAAATCATCATTAGACAAATCGAGTAATGATAACATACGCACAAAAAAATTTAGTGCAGCTACTCGCCTGTCATCGTCACATACAACGGATGCCGCTCTTTTTTCATCTGTCGTCTCTTCCCATCTTCCTCATTCTTCTCTCAACTTGAGTTCGGGCAATGCTACTGCTGCTTCTATTGTTTCGAACTGCTCGAATACTCAAGCTGCTGCTGCTATGTCAAGAGAGGCTAAAATACCGGCAGAGCCTCTGAGAAGATCATCACCTAGTATAACAACGCCGACTTCTGCTTCCACTGCTTCTATCAGCTTTGCTGCTGCTGACGCTGCTAACATCAACACGTCGACTGCGCCCATTCTCTTTGCTGATGCTGCTGCTTCTCACATGTCGACTGATGAAGTTAATTTCAGCTCTGTTCCAATACTACATGACAACTATCCAAGGGCGTAGGCGTTTAAATAGTAAAAGATCTCGGAATGTCGTTTTTGGTCTTAATGCGACTACCGAGTTAGATGTAGTAGCTACGAATAAGTGGTTACATCTAGCGTCCTTTAAACCATCTGTTACTGATTATCACCTATGTTGCTAAAAATTCTAACATTGATAGAAATCTTATCTTATGTTTCAAACTTGTAAAAAAGGATACTGATATCCATAGCTTAAAAAAAATTAATTTTAAGCTAGGGGTTTCAAACCGTCGGTTTGGCCTGCTGATGTTAAGGTCCGTCCTTTTAAATTTTTTCAAAGGGACGAGCCTACAGACAAGAAAATTTAGCCACTTTTAGAAGAACTACTTCTGCAGCTAACTCCATCGCTAGTAATAAGTTATTAAAGTTGTATTTTCAAAATATATCTGGACTTCGGACTAAATGTTCCACGGTATATATGAAAAGTTCTTTCTTAGACTTGGATATTTTTGTATTCGTTGAATCTTGGCTGAATGAAAATTTCTTCGATTGTGAAATTTTTGATCTCAATTTGTACGATGTTTCCGTAAAGACCGTGACCCTGTCAAATCTGGATGTTCCAGAGGAGGTGGTGTTCTCATTGCTGTTCGGAGAAAATTTCGGGCATCATTGGTTACACTTACCAATTCTGACACACTCATTGATCAGCTTTGTGTACGTGTTTATGGCTCATCTGGATCAGTTTATGTGTGTGCATCCTACATTACGCCGAATAGTCCGGATTATTTATACTTTGCACATGCTGACAATGTTGTGTCATTAGCATCAAGCATAGCTGGTGACAGTCATCTTTGTGTCCTTGGTGATTTGAATTTATGTCGTCTGAGTTGGTCCCCACTTAGAAACTCGGCTGCTTTTATGGCTTCTAATGTAAATTCTTCAGCCGAAATTCATGTCATTGATACCTTTTTAAGCATTGATTTATCACAAATTAACGGTTTTTATAATAGCCTTAATAGAATCCTAGATCTAGTGTTCATTTCAAATAACATCAACTACACGTTGTCGGAAGGTATTGCTCCCATATCTTTAACTGATAAACATCATGTTCCTCTCTCTCTTGAGTTGGAATTTTATGAGTTTTCTGAGGTATCCGATGAGCCTAACATCAAATTTAACTACAACTTATGCGACTTCTCAATTTTTAACGAAATTTTATTAAGTATTGACTGGGATAATGCCTTCCACGACAATGATGTTACCTCTTGTTTTCATTTTTTTAAGACTAAGGTTTCTGAGCTGTGTTTGAAGCACATTCCTGTTTATCATAAGAAAGTATAAAGTCACCTTGGCATACCAAACGGCTTAGGTATCTAAAGAATCTAAAAAACAAATTTTCTAAACTGTATAAAAGGTCTGGAGACCCAATGCACTTCTCAAAATTTCAATGTCATTTAAAAGAGTTTAACTGTTTGAACAAGTTCTTATATAGGAATTACATCTTGAATTTCGAAAACACTATTATTTCGGATTCGAAGGCCTTTTGGCAATTCATCAAATCAAAAAAGTCTTGCTCAATGGTGCCAAACAATGTTTTTTATAATGGTAAATATGCAAATTCTGCCATAGAATCTGCTAATTTATTTGCTGACTTTTTCTGCTCTAATTTTGAACCCGACTTAGACTCCGATTCTAGTTTACCCTCTAATAGTTTTTCACCTCTCAATTTTGGGACTTTGTGCCTATCTGTTACTGATGTCGTCAATGGTATTATGAAGCTTAAATCTACAACGAAAACTGACTCGGATGGCCTTTCGGGCAATTTGCTGAAGAATTGGTTGTGTCTCGCTGAGCCTCTTACAATTATATTCAATAAATCGTTGTCCTCTGGTATCTTTGTTGACGACTGGAAATTTACTTCCGTTACGCCTATATTTAAGAGTGGAAATAAAAACGATGTTAGCAACTACAGACCGATTTCGAAGCTTTCGTCTGTCTCAAAACTTTTTGAGATAACAGTGAATGAAAAGTTATATTTTGTTGTCAAAGGCCTAATATCTACCAACCAGCATGGTTTCGTTGCAAGTCGCTCCACTGTCACTAACTTGTCTATTTTCAATGATTACTGCATTTCAGCCATCCAGAACAGATCTCAAGTTGATGCAATTTATACAGACTTCTCTAAAGCGTTTGACAAAGTATCGCACGGAATACTCTTGTCGAAGCTTGCATCATTGGGTATACACTCCACGTTTTTGTCGTGGATCAAATCATATTTGTCCAACAGGCACTGCGTTGTAGCCCTTTGATAATACGACATCCCGTGCATTTATTGCATCCTCTGGTGTCCCACAGGGAAGTATTCTAGGACCCCTCCTCTTTATACTTTTTATTAACGACATTGGTTCTTGCTTTTCGTTTGCAGACCACTTGTTGTATGCCGATGATCTTAAAATATTTGCGGTGATTAACAGTGTTAGGGACTCTGAAAAGTTGCGAACCGACTTGCACAATGTCCGGAACTGGTGCTATTTAAACCATTTGTCACTAAATATTAGCAAATGCTTTCACGTAAAATATGCCAAATCAAACAATACTTTGCATACTTCGTATAATATTGCTGGCTTACCTTTGCAATCCGTTGAGGAAATTAAAGACTTAGGCGTTATTTTCGACTCTAAGCTGAATTTCACCAGCCATGTTAACCACGTCATAAGACGATCATATGCGATGCTAGCATTCGTTCGCCGAAATTGTTCTGCATTTACCAACCCACACACTCTCAAAACATTGTATTGTGCTTTTGTTAGATCAAGATTAGAGTATGCCGCTATTATTTGGAGACCGTACCAAATAGGTCTGTCTAGTCGGATTGAGAGAGTTCAGAAAGTCTTTCTTCGTTTTGCGCTCCGATCTTTAAACTTTTCTGAACCTGTACCATCGTACCGCTCTCGATGTATATTAATTGACTTAATACCACTTGATAGCAGACGATCTATTCTATCGTGCTCATTTATTATTCGTATCATTTCTGGATCTATTGATTGTCCTTCCCTTTTAAGTAAAATTCAATTTAATATACCCAATATGAGGCTCCGACAGTATGAAACCTTTAAAATTGGCTTCTCGAGAACCAACTATGGGGTGAATGCTCCGATTCCTAGGGCATGTGCAGATTTAAATATGTTTTTCAATTCTTCTGGTGCTGATTTTACATGGCCGTATGGCATCTTAGTCAATCATCTTAAATCGTTCTTTTCTTAGTATAGATACTACTAAACTATTGTACATTAGCTTAATATAGTCTGTAAGAATGTATCCATTCAAAGACAATAAATAAATAAATAAATAAAAAATAATTGCTGCAACCAAGGCCTGCATAAGGCTAGTCCAGAAGCTAAGCATAGAGGGAAGAATAAGCCACCCTGGTGGTCACCCGAACTGAAAAAGCTACAAAAGATTGGCAGGAAACAATTCAACAGAGCAAAACTCTCCCAAAGCCAAAACGAAAGGGACCTTTATTATGACAAACTAAAAATATTTAAGAAAGAAATAAAGAAAGCAAAAAGTTCTTCATGGAGACCTTTTTGTGCGGAAATCGAGACTACGGTATAGGCATCTCGACTGAGAAAAATCCTAACCAAGTCTGCTGAACCCATAGGGTATCTTCAGAAGCCAGACTCCAGCTGGACAGAATCCAGAGAAGAATCATTAGACTTAAGACTCCATTACATAAACACATAAGGAAAAATATAAAAGATAGTAGTAGACAATGAATTAGGATTAAAAGCTATCCCAATACAACAATTACTTGCAGATGAAAATATCAACATACACTCTGCTTCAAACAGTAACCACACTTCAAATGCCGACGTCGAAAGACTTCACAATACAATTAACGAACATATCATATTATATAAGGCTGTTAAGACATGACGATAGGAACAAAAACGGGACAATGGAAGAGAAAATGCTAAGAATAATAGGTTTTTACAATAATACAATACACAGAGCAACGAAAATTAAACCAATAGACAAGAAAAAGAGAAATGTATAGATAAATTAAACAGAGACAGATCTGACGTAGAAATAGAAGAAGAGACTAATTTTATTAAAGAAATAAGAGGAGGTAAGAATCATATTGTAGAAAATATAGGAAAATAAATACTAGAAAAAACGACGAAGACCACCTAGAGAATACAAAAACTGGGCACATATATCTTAAGGTTCATATAAAACAGAATAAAAAATACCAAGACAAAGATAACCCCAAAGTAAAAATTAACTAACATAACCCTTTCAGATGACTTCCAGGGTACTGATTACTGTATTCCTAACGACCATCTATGCACAAACCACTATATATTATATTATACCTCAGGAACAACGGATACTTACCAATTAAGACCGACGAAGTGAAAGTAATGGAACATTACAACAAAAAAAAATACACATCATTAACGTTACACCATACTCCGATACTTTATCACTAATACATGAAAACATACAGCAAATAAAAATTGTATTTTAGTCAAGGAAAAGATTGCAAACTTAAATCCACACTTTAGGCAAAAACGAGGACTGATTAACATTTTAGGAAAAGGACTTAAATTAGTAGCTGGGTCGATGGACAGCGACGATGAATTCTGTCCTTCTGCCAAGTCCTTCTCCACCTGATCTTTCCAACGCAGAGGAGGCCTTCTTCTTCCTCTACTACCACCAGCTGGTACCGCATCGAATACTTTCAAAGCCGGAGCGTTTGTATTCATTCGGACGACATGACCCAGCCAACGTAGCCGCCAGATCTTTATTCGCCGCGCTATGTCTATGTCGTCGTAAACCTCATACAGCTCATCGTTCCATCGTCTGCGATATTCGGCGTTGCCAAAGTGCAAAGGTCCAAAAATCTGGCACAGAATTTTTCTCTCAAACACTCCCAGCGTCGCTTCATCGGATTTTATCATCGCCCACGCTTATCATCGCGAACGGGCATGATGAGAGTCTTATAGGATGTTAGTTTTGTTCGTCAAGAGAAGACTTTACTACTCAATTGTCTACTTCTACGTTGTATTTCAAGGCTGACATTGTTATCGGTGTTAATGCTGGTTCATAAATAAACGAGGTCCTTTATAACCTCGAAATTATAACTGTCAACAGTGACGTGGGTGCCGATACGCGAGTGCGCCGACTGTTTGTTTGGAGACAGGAGGTACTTCGTTTTGTCCTCGTTCACCACCAGACCCATTCGCTTAGCCTCTTTATCCAGTTTGGAGAAGGCAGAACTAACAGCGCGGTTGTTAAGGCCGATGATGTCAATATCATCGGCATACGACAACAATTGTACGCTCTTATAAAATATTGTGCCTGAGCGATTAAGTTCTGCGGCTCGAACGATGCTCTCCAACATCAGGTTAAAGAAGTCACACGAAAGCGACTCACTTTGTCCGAAACCTCGTTTGGTATCAAACGGCTCGGAGAGGTCCTTCGATTCTGACGGCGCTGCTGGTGTTGAGTAACGACATCTTGCAAATGCGTATTAGTTTTGTGGGGATACCAAATTCAGACATCGTGGCATACAGGAAACTCCTTTCTGTACGGTCGAATGCAGCTTTGAAATCGACGAAAAGATGGTGTGTGTCGATTCTCCTTTCATGGGTCTTTTCCAAGATTTTGCGTATTGTGAATATTTGGTCGATGGTAGACTTTCCAGGTCTAAAGCCACACTGATAAGGTCCAATCAGTTGGTTGATATTTAGAAGATTACGCTCGCGGTAATTGGCAGATTGCAGGATCGCCCTTCTTATGGATTGGGCAGAGCACACTTAAATTCCAATCGGCAGGCATGCTTTCATCCGACCATATTTTGCATAGAAGCTGATGCATGCACCTTACCAACTCCTCGCCGCCATGTTTGAATAGCTCAGCCGGCAGTCCGTCGGCGCCCGCGGCTTTGTTGTTCTTTAGACGAGTTTTCGCCATTCTCACCTCGTCATGATCGGGTAGGGGAACGACAATTCTGTCGTCAACGATTGCGGTATCGGCATCTTCACATTCTCTGTGACAGGCGCAGCTGTCACTATTTAGTAGGTTCGAGAATTGTTCCCTCCATAATTTAAGATTGCTCTGTACGTCAGTCACCAGTTCGCCGTCTTTGTTCTTACAGGAAAACGCCCCGGTCTTAAAACCTTCTGTAAGCCGCCGAACTTTCTGATAGAATTTTCGGGCGTTGCTCCTATTGGCAGGCATCTCAAGCTCCTCGCACTCACGTATTTCGGCCTCTCGTTTCTTCTTTCGTTTCTACATCTCTCTTCCTTTTTTAGCTCTCTGTAGCGATCCCACATGGCTCGCGTTGCGCCCGATCGCAGCGTGGCTCTATAGGCAGCATCTTTTCTTTCGGCGGCAGCATGACATTCCTCGTCGTACCTACTCTTTTTTCGGGCTCGTCGGAATCCGATTTCTTCTTCGGTGGTGGTACATAGAGAACGGGAAATGTTGCTCCATTGCTCGTGCATTCCGGTTTGTTGGGTAGTACTCTCTGAGAGCAGGAGTGAGAGTCGAGTGGCGAATCTTCTGGCTGTCTGTTGTGATTGCAGCTTTTCGATGTCGAACATTCTTTGCGTAGTTAGATGGACGCTTTTCGCTGCACAGGGGCGTGTGCGTAATTTGGCTGCAACAAGGTAATGATCCGAGTCGATGTTGGGTCCTCGAATCGTACGAACATCTGATACACTAGAAGCGTGTATTCCATCTATCACAACATGATCGATTTGGTTTCGCGCTTTCCGTTCAGGAGACAACCACGTTGCTTGGTGTATTTTCTTAAGCTGGGATCTGGTACTGCAGACTACCATGTTTAGGGCCCCGGCGAAGTCGATCAGCCTCTGTCCGTTACCGGATGTTTTGTTGTGCAGGCTGAATTTTCCGACTGTAGGACCAAAAATTTCCTCCTTTGCCCCCTGGCGCTTAAGTCGCCAAGCACGATTTTTATGTCGTGGCGGGGACGGCGCTCGTAGGAACGTTCCAAGCGCTCATAGAAGGAATCTTTGGTCGCATCGTCCTTCTCTTCCGTCGGAGCGTGGGCGCAAATTACCGATATGTTAAAAAAACGGGCTTTGATGTGGATTGTTGCGAGACGCTCGTCCACCGGAGTGAACGACAGTACTTGGCGACGAAGTCTCTCTTCCACAACAAATCCGACACCGAATTTGCGCTCCTTTACATGGCAGCTGTAGTAGACGTGGCAAGGTCCTATGGTTTTCTTGCCTTGCCCCGTCCATCGAATCTCTTGGATGGCAGTGATGTCAGCCTTTACTCTCACCTTCCCCATTAAGCGACCGGACATTCCAGGTGAATGCCCTTAAATCATAGTCCTTATTTCGTTTGCAGGAGTCGTCATCAGTGTTGGAAGTTCTCATCCGAGGTTTTGTGTAAGTTTTCATTGGGGGAGGTCTTTAAGTGGCGCACAACCAGCTATCCTGGAATATTTCGATCTCTCACTTTAGCTCACTCCCGAACGGGTGTTCGGAAGCTACCCAGAGTATACTTGGGCTAATTCCGGGAGTTGTGAGCTGCTTGAACCATATGCAGAAAAATCGTCCTGGCCACTCCCAAGTGAATGGCGATCAGTAACTTTCCCCACTTGCGTGGACTTTTACATATGGAACCATCCTCGACGATGAATTAGAAATTAAAAATTGATTCAGCACTATATACAAGAGCGAAGAAATTTTAACGAATAATTTTAAAAATCTTACAAGGATAAATAATATAATTTCCTTTTAAATACAAAATATCACCAAACAAATAAATCGGAAGCAAATTCTAAAAGGAAATTACATAAACAACTTCAGGAACTTCTTACAAAATAAAATAGCTACAATAGAAAACGAAATAACATTTTTTGAAAATATCTATCAAATAAATAGCTATATATCCCTTTTACGCGACCACATTGCCGACATTCGACAAATAATATTCTCATCTAAACTAGGAATAATCCCTTCCGATATACTTACTAAAACAGAATTAGATTTAATACACGACTTCGACAGTTAAAATTACATTAAAGTAGCCGTCGCATTACAAGACCACGACATTATTTTAATTCTCCAAATACCTCAATATTCAGAAAGAATCCTATCAACAATCGTATTTGAACCAATGCCTAATATCAATAATAAATCTATTAAATTAAGCATATATGAAATACTTGTGGTTTATATTACTAACATTTTTGACACTTATGTTAAGGGAAACCTAGAAAGAAACTTAGTAAAATTAACAGACATATGTTTATTAAATATTATCAATTTTCAATAAGCATACTGCGATATGCAAGACTGCAAAGAAACTGAAGTAAACGAAATCATCCCCGGAATACTTACATTTAAGAATTTTGATTCAAAGATAACACATAATTGTAATAAAATGGAAATAAAACAGAAAGGAAACTTTATGATTAAAAATTAATGATTGAAAATTGTGAAATCCAAACACTTATTATAACATTTTTTATCAAAAAAATTTGAATTTTTAACAAATTCATTCTACCAAATTCCCTAACAAAAATGAAAAAAAAAAAGAATTTAAAAAAAAAGAACTTAAAATTAGAATTGCTGTACTTAGAACAAGTAAAACATGCAAACTCAATTCAACAAGTTATCATACAAAATGTATATTCAAGTTTAATTAATATCAGCATTAACGCAATAATCATAGACATAATTATTTTGTTAACAATATTTGATGTCTATACGAGTATTGCATATTTCGTCGGAGCCTCAAACTAACGGTGGCGGTGTTATACTTAAGCCCCTTAATACATAAATAATTTATTATGCTGGCCAACAGGAACAACGTCCGAAAATTCTATCGAAAAGTTTCCTGTAAGAACAAAGACGGCGAACTGGTGACTGACATCCAGAGCAATCTTAGTGATAGCTGCGCATGTCACAGAGAATGTGAAGATCCCGATACCCCAATCGACGACGACGGAATTGACGTTCCGCTGCCCGACCATGCCGAGGTGAGAATAGCGAAAACGCGGCTAAAGAACAACAAAGCCGCAGGCGCCGGCGGACTGCCGGCTGAGCTATTCAAACATGGCGGCGAGGAGCTGGTAAGGCGCATGCATCAGCTCCTATGCAAAATATGGTCGGATGAAAGCATGCCTGCCGATTGGAACTGAAGTGTGCTCTGCCCAATCCATAAGAAGGGCGATCCTGCAATCTGCCAATTACCGCGGGCGTAATCTTCTAAATACCAACCAACTGATTGGACCTTATCAGTGTGGCTTTAGACCTGGAAAGTCTACCATCGGCCAAATATTTACAATACGCCAAATCTTGGAAAAGACCCACGAAAGGAGAATCTACACACACCATCTTTTTGTCGATTTCAAAGCTGCATTCGACAGTACGAAGAGGAGTTATCTGTATGCCGCGATGTCTGAATTTGGTATCCCCACAAAACTAATACGGCTTTGCAAGATGACGTTGCTCAACACCAGCAGCGCCGTCAGAATCGAAGGACCTCTCCGAGCCGTGTGATACCAAATGAGGTTTCGGACAAAGTGAGTCGCTGTCGTGTGACTTCTTAAACCTGATGTTGGAGAGCATCGTTCGAGCCGCAGAGCTTAATCGCTCAGGCACAATATTTTATAAGAGCGTACAATTGCTGGCGTATGCCGATGATATTGACATCATCAGCCTTAACAACCGCGCTGTTAGTTCTGCCTTCTCCAAACTGGATAAAGAGGCTAAGCGAATGGGTCTGGTGGTGAACGAGGACAAAACGAAGTACCTCCTGTCTTCAAACAAACAGTTGGCGCACTCGCGTCTCGGCACCCACGTCACTGGTGACAGTTATAATTTCGAGGTTATAAAAGACTTCGTTTATTTAGGAACCAGCATTAACACCGATAACAATGTCAGCCTTGAAATCCAACGTAGAATCTCTCTTGCCAACAAGTGCTACTTTGGACTAAGTAGGTAACTGAGCATTTAAGTCCTCTCTTGACGAACAAAACTAACACTCTACAAGACTCTCATCATGCCCCTCCTAACGTATGGCGCAGAAGCTTGGACGATGACAACATCCGATGAAGCGACGCTTGGAGTGTTCGAGAGAAAGATTCTGCGTAAGATTTTTGGACCTTTGCACTTTGGCAACGCCGAATATCGCAGACGATGGAACGATGAGCTATATGAGATTTACGACGACATAGACATAGCGCAGCGAATAAAGATCCAGCGGCTACGTCGTCCGAATGGATACAAACGCTCCGGCTTTGAAAGTATTCGATGCGGTACCAGCTGGTGGTAGCAGAGGAAGAGGAAGGCCTCTTCTGCGTTGGAAAGATCAGGTGGAGAAGGACTTGCCTTCACTTGGTGTGTCCAATTGGCGCCGGTTAGCACGAGAAAGAAACGACTGGCGCACTTTCTTAAACAAAATCGCGTAAGCTGTTATCGCGCCAATTAAGAAGAAGAAGTATTCAGACAACTTTCGTTATCTGTCATGAGTCGTTTACGGTTCGGAAAATTGTTGATAAGAATTTCCCCTATTCTTTTGTCCATTTCTGTTTTTGAGTCTAACTGATAGTTATGTATTTTGAGAACTTATCTACAGCTACTAAAAATTTTTTGTGTTCATTAAAATAAATATTCAAAATTATGTATTATCCTGGTAGTGTTCGTACGTCTGATTATTTTAATGGTCCTCTTGTGGGACTCCGTTCGTATTTGCCGTAAAGACATCTTGTACCCTTTTTGTTGTATGCCATACATTGTTGTTTTATGTTCGGCCAATAGTATTGTTCTAATAGTTCTTTTATATTATTTTTGTATCCTCTGTGTGCTCGCTCGTGTGTTTGTTTAACTAATTCTAACTGGCTATCTGGGTGTGTTATGCCTTCGAGTTTATTAGGTGTATAACGAATTTTATATACATATGTGAACGTGTTTTTTATAATTTGTCCGTATCTAAATAAATCCTCAACTATTGTATGTGTTGCTGCGAATTTTTTCGGCTGCAGAAACTTTTTTAATTTGGATATCAGATAATTTTTGTCAGTAAAGGTTATTGTGTGACGTATTTTACTTTGAAATATAATACGCGAACTTGTCTCGTTCTTTTGTGTGTTTGGTATCAATTCTATTTGGATACGGTAGGCATTTAGCGGTTGGCGTACTGCCTTGATTATGTCGTTGAATGAACTATCAGATGGGTGGGCAGTGCCTTTAGAAGATGTGTTAATTATTTATCGTGACAAAGCGTCAGCTACAACATTCTGTGCGCCTGGTTTATACACGACTCTTTCTCCATAATCTTCGATAATATTTTCCCATCTCTTTAGCTTATGATTTGGATTCTTATCCGATATGGCGTAAGTAAGCGATTGATGGTCGGTATATATCGTTAAGTTGGCTATGCCATATAATAGCGAGTAACTCTTTCTCGTTGGTACTATAATTTAATATAAAATAATAAATTGGATTTTTATTCCCGTTCTTCGCCTGAAATAATCCTAATAATCCTCGAATCCTCGAATTTTTTCACCAATTTCTAACAAGGTGCTTCACGATGACCCAAAAATGTTCGAGTTTTACGAACCGCCTCTGCCAAATTTTCACGATTTTTATACTGAATTTTAAGAACTTCAATGTGTTGTTTAGCGTGTATCATTCCATTTTTATTAATGGTGTAGTTTCTACTTGTCAAATTTTAAAAAATTACAGCTTCAGAGACATCTACCGAAATAGCGGGCTATTCAAAATAACACCTGTTATTGGAAAACCCTTTACATATAACCGGACTCACAGAGCAGTCACTTCATTTCTCAAAAGGCGTATGTTGTCCAAAGCTACAATTCTATGCCTAGCGGCTACAAGAAAAAAATACATTTAGAGGCGCAGCCGTAGCGGCCATGATTCTACTTGCCCTGGCGCTAAACAGTTTCAAATATTGTACAGCACAATCGAGCAAAGTACTTTAATTCATAAAACGAGCCGCTCATATGCCAATTTTTCTCACCGATGACAATAATTTACATATCAAATCAAAATAGTTAATACTGGAATATTTCTTAAAGAATATTTGGCGGTATGTATGTAAATATGTCTTCTAAACGCTCGACAACTGCAGCTGTCGTGCGTTAAGTGCTCGCATGAGCTTACAGTAAGTTGCAGAAAACAGCACAAGTAGTGTTGCAGGTAAAAGCAACGATGGCTCAAAATACGAGGCTTCCGAAATTATAATAGGACTATCAATAAGTTCGTGCGGTTTGACAACAGATGGCGTAACTTGATTATTATTCCATCGATCCACATTTCCAAACATTCATTGGAGAGCTACTGTCGTAAGGCACAAACGTCAGTATAAGTTTTTTATTTGAAGCGTAAACAACAATATTTTTACCACACTTGAAAATGTCGAATTTCGTGCCAAATAATGTGTTTTTGCGGGGAATTCTTCTTCATTATTTTAATATGAAGAAAAAAGCAGCCGAAAGTCATCGTATCTTGGTGGAAGTTTATGGTGAGCATGCTCTATCTGAGCGAACGTGCCAGAAGTGGTTTGCACGCTTTAAAAGTGGTGATTTTGGCTTGGAAGACGAAGAACGCGAGGGTGCGCCGCCAAAGTTCATGGATACCGAATTGGAGGAATTGCTCGATCAAGATCCGGCTCAAACGCAAGAAGAGGTTGCAAAAACTTTGGGAGTTGATCAATCAACCATTTCCAAACGTTTAAAAGCCATGGGAATGATCCGAAAGGTAGGCCATTGGGTGCCGTATGAATTGAAGCCAAGAGACGTTGAACGCCGTTTTATGGCATGCGAACAACTGCTTCAACGGCACAAAAGAAAGGGTTTTTTGCATCGAATTGTGACTGGCGATGAAAAGTGGGTCCATTACGACAATCCAAAACGTCGGGCAACGTATGGATACCCTGGCCATGCTTCAACATCGACGTCGGCGCAGAATATTCATGGCCTGAAGGTTATGCTGTGTATCTGGTGGGACCAGCTGGGTGTTGTGTATTATGAGCTACTGAAACCGAATGAAACGATTACGGGGGATGTCTACCGACGACAATTGATGCGTTTGAGCCGAGCACTGCGAGAAAAACGGCCGCAATACGCCGATAGACACGACAAAGTTATTTTGCAACATGACAATGCTCGGCCACATGTTGCACAAGTGGTCAAAACATACTTAGAATCGCTCAAATGGGATGTCCTACCCCACCCGCCGTATAGTCCAGACCTTGCGCCATCCGATTACTATCTCTTCCGATCGATGCAACATGGCCTGGCTGACCAGCACTTCCGTAATTACGATGAAGTCAAAAAATGGATCGATTCGTGGATTGCGGCAAAACCGACCGAATTTTTCACAAAGGGAATCCGTGAATTGCCAGAAAGATGGGAAAAAGTAGTAGTAAGCGATGGACAATATTTTGAATATTAAATTTGTAACCATTTTACGTCAATAAAGTTTCAAATTTCGAAAAAAAACCGCACGAACTTATTGATAGTCCTATTAACAAACAACACTTTAAGTTCACTGTATTTTATTTCTTGTTAATGGAAAATATTTTATAAGTAAATGAATTTAAAGTTTATAAAATTAATAATGTTTAACAAATTGTTTAAATTGCGTGAAAATAGAAGTGAGGTTTTTATATATTGTCGCGCCTCGTACGCGTCTGAATTTCCGTAAGCAACTGGACTTTTAAAGCAGCTTCGGTCAATTCAACGGCGTTTACAGTTCAGGCATAGTTGCATTTTTTGGTAAAATATTACAATACAAAAGAATTTTTTAGTATGAAGCGACAATTCAGGTTTAGTACATAAATATTTGAATACAGTTTTCGTCTAATTAGTACAAAAAACAATTTTAATATGGGATTGTATTATTAATCGGTAACATCCTCCCCCCCGTGATTCGCAGCACTGGTGAGACAACGTCGAGCACTGCAATTTTAGACGCTGGTCTCCGTAAAATTCCTGTTGACGTCTTGACTAAAACAGATCAAACTTGACCATCTGGGGCTGGCTTTGCTTCTGTTACGACACCCCGTTTCCAATGGCCTCGGCTCTCGTTGTCGTCGCAAACTATAACGATGTCACCTACAGCTATCGGCTTCACCCTCTTAAACCATTTCGTACGCCGGGTCAAGGTAGGGAGATACTCCAGTATCCACCTCTTCCAGAAAGTCTGCTTCAGCTGCTGCGCTACGTGCCACTGCTTGCGTAAACATATCTTCTCTGACAGCGCAGGAGTTTGTACATCATTCGCGCAGCCTAGCAAAAAATTATTGGGCGACAGAGGCTCGGTGTCGGTACCCTCTACCGGCACATGTTTTAATGGTCGCGAATTTATTAAATTTTCTGCTTCAATCAGAAGACTTTGCAGGGTCTCCAACTGTGGCGCTCGTTCCTTCAGCGTGAACGTCAAAACTCGTTTTACGCTTCTTACCATTCTTTCCCATATGCCCCCGGCAGATGGGTTGGCAGGTGCATTGAAAACCCACTCTACACCTCGAAGATCACACTCTGATTGCATACCGCTTTGAACGTTTACCCAATCTTCTTTGCTTGCGCCGACAAAATTTGTCCCCATGTCGCTTCGGAGCCGTACCGGTACACCTCTTCTGTTTATAAAGTTACGGCAGACAATTATGGCAGCATCTGTTGATAGGTCCCTCGCTAGTTCCAGGTGAATGGCTCTAATAGTTAGACATGTGAAAAGTGCAACCCAACGTTTTTCTTGACAACGGCCTATGGCTACTAAGACAGGCCCAAAGTAGTCAACGCCTGAATATGTGAACGGGCGAACAAACGGCGTAACTCGATCGCTCGGTACTTGGCCCATAAGTGGTGATTCGGGAATAGCGGATAAATTTTTACATTTCTGGCATTTAGCTTTAATTGACCTCAGTAATCGGCGCGCACTAGGAATCCAAAACTTTCGACGTATGGCGCACAACGCTGACTCAAAGTTGTGGTGATGAAAAAGTTCGTGATAATGCTTAGCTACAAGACGCGATATAGGATGACTCCTTGGCAATATTATTGGTCGCTTTGTTGACATTGGTACGCATTCGGCATAGTCTATCCGACCCCCTAGTCGTATAAGGCCCTCATTGTCCAATATCGGGCTTAGCTTAAATATAGAGCTGTATTTCGTAATTGGCGCACCTTTGCGCAAAGATTCAACTTCGTCAGCAAAAACATCTTGTTGTACTAATAGGCATATCAGTAATTCAGTTTGTTTGATCTCGTTCGCAATAATTAACTTTGATGCATATACATTTCTACGTACGTCAACCTTACGGAATTTCATTATGGCATATCGTACCCATGTCATCACACTTAAAAGTTTATAGTCATTTGAATACTTATTAAATGGAATTACTCTATCCGCTGACGATATCATATATATTTGCTTGGAGCGTCTCTACTCTTGGCATTCGCTATTATCAAATTCGGTTGGCATGGCTGGCCAACTATGTTCAGGCAATTTCAAAAAAGGCGGACCATTTAACCACTTACCATTTTGAGAAAAGGTTTTTATGCGTGTAGCATCATCAGCTGGGTTTTCTTTACCTGGTACCCACCTCCACTGACTGGTTTCGGATGTTTGCAGGATCTCAGCTATACGGTGTGCCACGAACTGCTTGTAGCACCTGGCGTCAGACCTTATCCCCTGGAGAACTATTTTTGAATCTGACCAAAATGTTGACTTACGCGGCTGTACGTCATGGCTGTTGATGACAGCTTCCCTCAACTTTATTCCCAAGACGGCTGATTGTAACTCAAGTCTCGGAATGGACAATGGCTTCAGCGGGCTGCACCGGGATCGGCCAGCAACGAATACGATGTCTGTATTATTTGCGTGATGAATTCGCCAAAAGGCAACGGCAGCAAATGCGACCTCACTCGCATTAACAAAAATATGTAGCTGTATATCGGCATTCGGATTCAAGAATTGTACGCCATAACATCTTGGCATTTGAAAATTTTCGATGGTATTCAACGTTTTGTACCACTGCAACCACTTCTTATAAATGTCTTCGGGGATTGGCTCATGCCAATCTATACTCCTGGTCCACAGACTCTGCATCAAAACTTTTGCCCGCAGCACCAACCCACACGCGAAACCTAACGGATCAAATATAGACATAGTAACGCTCAGCATCTCACCTTTCGTTGGCCGTCTACTACAGTCTAAAACTGCTTTGGGCACTTTTGAAAACAGCAATTTGAAGAAAAAGTAATCTTTGTTTGGGTTCCAGTGCATTCCAAGCACCTTCTCGGTAGCACTCTCCCCTTGGCATATATAATTTCTTTGTTGCTTACACGGTTGCTCGTTGTGTAATACAGCTTGCAGAATGTCGCACGAATTTCACGTCAACCCTCTTAACTGGAACCCGGCGTGGCTATGGATATCGATGACATACTTGGTGACCTTAATGCATTCTTCGACAGTGTCGAAACTGCCAATATAGTCGTCGACATAGTGCCGATCCACAATGGCATTGACGGCTCTTGCATTCACATCACGATATTTTTCTGCGTGCACGTTTTTTACAAATTGTGCAGAACATGGTGAGCTAATTGATCCAAATATCACGGCGCGCATAACGTAAACATCTGGCGGTTTTGGTCGATCGCCCCCTCTCCAAAGAAGGCGCCGCGCGTTTTGATCTTCGTGGCGAATCAAAATCCGGTGAAACATCTCACATATGTCACCACATACTGCAAATTTGCCTTGTCTAAACTTACACAATATTGCCAACAGCGATTTTGGTTGATACTCCTCTGGTCCTTTCATAAGGGCACAATTCAACGACATATTATTTATTTTTGCTGCGGCATCGAAAACAAGTCTACGTTTGTTTCCTTTGTTTACATTACATGTGGCGAAATGTGGTAAATACCATGTGCGATCAGCATTTACATTAGCTTCATCGGGTGAAAGTCGCTTTGCGTATTCCTTTTCGATGTACTCGTTGATTTTTGCTTTATACCATTCCCCGTAGTCTTTTTCCCGTTCCATTTTCATTTCTATTTGCTCTAAGCGCTTCATGGCCATACTGAAACTTTCGGGAAATTTCACATTATCTTTATGCCAAAGCAAGCCAGTTTCATATCTATTATTATTTACAAACCTTGTCGTCTCGTGTAATAACTTTTCTGCCCTAATATCAGCTTCTGAACGAACGCTTGGCAATTGCTTTATTTCAAACTTTTCTGCTGCAAATTATTCTGTAATTTGTAAATTAATTTCATTTAATTGTGTGCTTTCAATATCGACATGACCAATAGTACCATCACTCAAACGATATTCGTTCGAACCAAATAATGTCCACCCTAACATTGTCTTGTGGATTGCAAAGCCATCGTCCAAATTCACAGTTTTTATTGTTCGTATTAACTCTGTATGCGACAATCCAATAAGCATTTGCGGCACTGCATTATTGTACTCGGCGATTGGTATATTTGCCAATTGTTCGTGACGTTGTATGAAGTCGTTCAAATTCAACGTCTGCTGCGGCAAATACAACTTTTTTGTTGTACGCACTCCCCTCATTTCATAACTCGTTGCTGCTTCATTTGTGCCGGCAATTTCAAATGACACTTGAAGCGACTGTTCGCTCATGCTTTGATTGCCTATCCACTTCAGGCGAAGTAAATTGGATTTGCCTTTGAGGCCGAGAACGTTCGCTATATTTTCCTCCAATAGAGATATTTTTGCGCCTTCGTCAATGAAAGCGAAAATGTTGATTTCGCCTTTGGGACCTTTCAACTTGACAGGAAAATATTTGAGGAGTGTTTTGTTACGTTGTAGTGAATTTGAACGAGCGAGTGGATGTTGTGGATTTTGATACACGGTTTGAACAGTTGCCACAGCTTTATCAGCTGATGAAATATTGTTTTTGTTATTATCACTGGAACTATGAAGCAACCGATTGTGGAATTTATTACACGAGGATATACCACACACTCGTCGCTTGCGGCAATTCTGTACACTGTGACCAGGTTGCAAACAACAAAAACACAGATGCTTATTTTTTACTATACTCCAGCGATTAGAACAATCGGCATCTTTAAATTTTGAGCACGTATTTAAAATATGGCTTTGGTCACACACTAAACACTTTTTCTCCTCTTTTGTTACAGTCATTACGGGCTTGGACGACATTTTAGGTTTGTTGTACACAAAATCGTTGGGCATATACTTTGTTGGCATAACATCTATTGCCATGGACACATACATGGCGGTGTGCTGCAACCAATTGCTAAATTCACGCACAGTCGGATATGGCTTTTGCATTTCGAAGACGTGGCGAATCCACTCTTCTCTCTTGTTCAGCGGCAGTTTGCTGATTAATTCGTCGAGCAACATTGGATTATTTAGATGTGGTATCGCACCGGAATTTTCTAGAAAGGCAGCTAAGTTTGATACCATTGTGCTAAAATTGAGTATATCGGCGATTCGTCCTCCGGTAACGGGTGGAAACGCTCGAACTTGCGCTATTTGGCTTCTAATAAGTAGCTCTGGGCTACCGTAATGAAATTCTAATGTTTTCATAGCCGCACCTACACTGGATGGGTGGATCAACAACGACTCCACCTGTTGTCTGGCTTTCCCCTTTAGGGCTTTCTGGAGACGTAACAGATTCTCCAATTGCGAATATGAATTCATTTCCGCGGTTTCCTTAAAGGCCACAGAAAACAAAGGCCACTCTTCGGGAGAGCCATGAAAATCTGGCTTTGTGATTGATGAGCTGCGGTGTAATTTGTGGGTTGGACACTGCGGGCATGTAGCTTGCTGGCAGAAGATTTAAGGAATAAGGGCTGGTGTGGCAGTACGGCTGCATTACTGCTGGCGGGCACGTGGCAGACCGGATATAGGGGCCGAAGGCAGCGTCGGTCTTGACGATGGCGGAAGTAACGCTGGCAGAGGTAGCGTTGGCGTAATTGGTGCTGGCAGTTGTAGCACCGGCAAAATTGGCGTTGGCAGAAGTAGCGTTGGCACAATTGGTGCTGGCAATTGTAGCACCGGCAAAATTGGCGTTGGCAGAAGTAGCGCTGGCGTAGGTGGCGTTGGCATAATTGGTGCTGGCAGTTGTAGCACCGGCAAAGTTGGCGTTGGCAGTTGTAGCGCTGGCGTAGGTGGCGTTGGCATAATTGGTGCTGGCAGAATAAGTCTCGGCAGGAATAGCGCTGGCTGAAGTAGCGCTGACTGTTGTGAAGTTGGCAGAGGTAACTTCGGTTGGCTTGAAGCTAACAGGAATAGCTTCGATGCTAGGTACGTCGGCACTGATGACGTTGTTAGCGGTTTGTTGATTTAGGGCTTCGATGTATTGGACTTTTTCCTTTTCCGATGAGGCTAGCGACTTTTGCAAGGCTTTTATTTGCTCGAGTAGTTCTTCGATCACTTTGTCTTGCTGAACTATCGCGCAATCATTTTCGTCGTCACTCGAACTTCTTTCACCATTTTTGTCGGCCATTTCGGCTTCGCGAACTTTCACGACGCGTTTCTTATGACGGAGGTTATAACGCGGTACTTCCTCGCCGGATTTTTCGTAGGCGCGATCACTCGAAGATTTCATGAACAATTATTACGGTTATCGAAAATTTATATAAACGCGATTTTTTCAGCATGTATGTATATGCAAAATTAGGACAATATATAAAAAGATGTTGCAGGCAAAAGCAACGATGGCTCAAAATACGAGGCTTCCGAAATTATAACAAACAACACTTTAAGTTCACTGTATTTTATTTCTTGTTAATGGAAAATACGGCGGCCGCCGTAGCCGAATGGGTTGGTGCGTGATTACCATTCGGAATTCACCGAGAGGTCGTTAGTTCGAATCTCGGTGAAGGCAAAATTAATAAAAACATTTTTCTAATAGCGGTCGCCCCTCGGCAGGCAATGGCAAACCTCCGAGTGTATTTCTGCCATGAAAAAGCTCCTCATAAAAATATCTGCCGTTCGGAGTCGGCTTGAAACTGTAGGGCCCTCCATTTGTGGAACAACATCAAGACGCACACCACAAATAGGAGGAGGAGCTCGGCCAAACACCTAACAGAAGTGTACGCGCCAATTATTTATTTTTTTTTTTTTAATGGAAAATATTTTATAAGTAAATGAATTTAAAGTTTATAAAATTATTAATGTTTAACAAATTGTTTAAATTGCGTGAAAATAGAAGTGAGGTTTTTATATATTGTCGCGCCTCGTACGCGTCTGAATTTCCGTAAGCAACTGGACTTTTAAAGCACGCTTCGGTCAATTCAACGGCGTTTACAGTTCAGGCATAGTTGCATTTTTTGGTAAAATATTACAATACAAAAGAATTTTTTAGTATGAAGCGACAATTCAGGTTTAGTACATAAATATTTGAATACAGTTTTCGTCTAATTAGTATAAAAAACAATTTTAATATGGGATTGTATTATTAATCGGTAACAAGTAGCTTATAAAAAAGTTCTGTCCCGGATATTTCCATACTAGAGAAAATTTCGAAACAATTATTTTTTTTTCTGATAGTGGGTAAATAATTAATAAGTATGTTACTTTACGCACAAAAACATGTGTACATATCTGCAAAGTTGGAAACTTACTCTGACCCAGAGTGCGGTTTATTTGGAGGTTACTGGACATACATTCAGCCTTCGGATGAAGGCCAAAGTGCCAAATATTTAATATTAAAGCTGTGCAGCGCTGTTCGTAACAACAGGGGCCGACGCCGCGAATTGGTAGACTAATATTTTTCAATCACTTCTAAAATGTATTACATACTATTCCTCTTGAACAATAAAATTAATACATCGAATAATAATGTACTACTTCATAGTAAAGACCTAAAAAGTTGAAGAGAATTCAACAACATTACATATGTATAGGTATATATTTTTGGATGACTTGCTCTTTCTAAGTCACTTTTGATCTTAGCATATTTGTTTTTTATGATAAAGCGCTGTAGCTAGCCTACAGCGCTAACATTCTTTGTTCCTAATTACATAGGAATTTTACTCCACTGGTGTTTAATTTGTCTGTGCTGAATCACAAAACGAGTACCGCTCAAAATTCCATGCAAAATAAACCGATTCATTACCCCTGCTATGTCGGCCCATCAACTGATTCTGTAAAATTCGCTGAAACCATTAAAAATTATTATTGGCCAAACCATTAAAAAGTCTTTTCACCATGCATTTGAGCGTACATATAAATGAATGAATGAATATATGTACGTCTATATGTGTGTTTACCGTACGCTTGCTCAGTGCAGAGAACGTTAATGACATAGAGAAGTCTCACGGCTACGAATAGTGTGAATTGTAAAAGATTAAGTCTAACCGGGGCCGTGATGTGGTGGAATTTTTAACAGAGCTGATTGCTGTGAATTCTGTGTTTTTTAACACACTTTTATTAGCTCGGGTTGTATGTATGTATGTATGTAACGGAATCTTTGAGCTTAATTTTCACTGGCTTCTAAAAATCTGATCGACTTGGAATTTTGCACACCTATCAAGGACCGATGACAATGCAATAATTTGATAAAACTTTTCCATTATCCTTATTAGGATTGCCAGGATTAATATTTTCTTTTTTTACCTGTGGGCAAAAAGTAAGGTGAATTTGGTTGTAAAATGAAAAATCTTTATTTATTGTAAATCAATTTCCTCCCATTCAAAATAATCCCCTCTCGATGAAATACACTTATGCCAACGATTTTTCTAATCCCCGAAACATGCCAAATAGTCCATTTCCGGTATAGCCATCAGCACCTTCTTCGATTCAGCTTTTATCTCCTCAATCGACTCGAAACGCGTTCCCCGGAGTGGTCTCTTGAGTTTTGGGAATAGCCAGAAGTCACACGGACCCAAATCAGGCGAATACGGTGGTTGCGGAACGATATGCGTGGAATTTTTGGCGAAATGGTCACGAAGAACGAGTGCAGTGTGGGACGGTGCATTATCGTGATGCAAAAACCAAGAGTTGTTGGCCCATAATTCTGGTCTTTTTAGACGAATTGCTTCACGTAAACGAAGCATAACGCTCAAATAATATTCCTTATTAACAGTTTGGCCAGGTGGAAGGAATTCATAGTGCACCACACCACGAAAATCGAAAAAAACTGTCATCATGACCTTTATTTTTGAACGACTTTGACGTGCTCTCTTCGGTCTGGCCTCGCCTTTAGCACGATATTCGCTTGATTGGTCGGTTGTTTCAGGGTCGTAAGCATAAATCCAAGTCTCATATCCTGTAATGATGCATTTGAGCTTGTCCTGATAGTCTGAAAGCATTGTTTCACACACATCAACGCGACGACTTTTTTCCAAGAAATTGAGAGTTTTCGGTACCAAACGAGATTTGACTTTTCGTAGGCGCAAATGGTCTTTCAAAATGGTTTTCACAGACCCTTCTGATATTCCGATCATATCAGTAAGGTCTTTAACAGTCAACCGACGATTTTTGAGCACTAACTCCTTCACTTTATTGACGGGTTGGTCATCTGTTGGCGTCGATGGTCGTCCGGAGCCCTCCAAGTCATCAACACGTTCTCGACCCTCTTTGAAGTCTTTGTACCACATATAAACATTTTTCTGCGACATGGTCGAATCACCAAATGCCTTCTGCAACATTCTAAACGTTTCGGCAGCCAAAATTTCATTCCGCAAACAAAACTTGATGGCTCAATCAAATCAGACATTGTAAAAATCGAAAAATGCACTCTTGGTCGTTTGGTAAACACAAGCGTAAATATATTAATGATAATGATATTCACATGAAAGTTGGCGCAGATGATATTAACAGTGCTGCCAACTCATGAAAAAAAACTAAAGCGAAATTTTAATCCCGCGAACTTTGACAAATAAATGCACCTTACTTTTTGCTCACAGTAGTAGATCTTCTGTAGAAGAGTAAGAAAGACAGAGCTAACGCGCGGTCTGCGCATGCCTGCACTCTCCGAGTTACTCTTACTGATTTCGGGAGTCTATGACTTACTCTTTCGAATTCGAACTTGCTCGGGCACGCGGCACTGCAGTACGAATAGAAGGCTAAAACGTTTTCAGGGTAGTTGGATTCTCACTTTGTATAGTCTTTACACATGCGTAGATACTACAAGTCTCATACACGCAAGTTTACTTTATTCAATGTTCATATAAGATGAAATAATTTTCATATAAGATGTAATTTTGTTAATTACAATAAAATAATCAAAACATAAATTTTGAAATTATTTTACGGAACAAAATTTTGGCAAATAAAGAAGGAATTTATCATTACCATAATTTCATTTATAAAATTTTATCGATTAAAGTACAATTCACAACAAAAATGAACTAAAAAAAACCAAACTGGAACTTTACATCTCGTTTTGATTGTGTCAATATAATCCACGGTCTCCTTTTTCTGTGCTGAGAGTAGATATCTATTCTGTGTCAAGGCCAATGCTGGCCTTTCTTTGGACATATAGTCGGTAAAGAAGAAATTAAATATAACACAATTAAATCGGACTATAAATCACTGACTAAATGAAAACAATAATTTTCATTCAGAAAAACAAGGCTCGACCTTCAATCAATGATCTATATGGGAAAAAGTATGTAACATATTGATTATGTCAGCATATTTTGTTGTTACCTCTCCGTTTCAGGAGTGGGGTAGCCGTTTCTCAGGCTGTCTCCACGAAACAAGTTCTTCATCCCGATTACTTCTTTATCACGGCCGATAACTGCATAGCTTTAGACTCACAGTCGATAAGAAAGGAATTAAATATAACACGAATATATCGAATCATTAATTCACTGACTGCAATGATAACAATAATTTTCATTCATAATAAAAAATAATTCATTCATAAAAAAAAATAAAAAAATAATCGAACTAAAAAGTAGAAAATAAAAAATAGTTTAAAAAAACTAAAAAACACGCTTTTATTGCCAATCGACCTAAAAAGTAGAAAATAAATTTTAATGACAAAGAGGCCTATAATGAAGTAATAGCAAATCGAACAATCAGTCATAGTCAACTACCTCAGAACAGAATTATAACAAAAATTAAGATACAAATAGAATAATTCAAATAAGAGTTAAAATTTATTTTCTACTTTTTAGATCGATTGGCAATAAAAGCGTGTTTTTTAGTTTTTTTAAACTATTTTTTATTATATATTGACTCTGCGCAGGCTAGTGGCCGACGTCATTTTCCAAGGCAATGAGTTTGAATGAGTTTATTTCTATGTTCCTTTAACAAACGAAATTTTATTTAATTTATAATTTCAAATAAACTTAAATGTACATTCAAAGATACATATAATATAATTGAATTATAAGCACCAACATATAAAATCAAAGTAGCTTTAATATTCTCTGCTTTAATTTTAAAAGAATATTACAACAGAAACAAAATATATCACAAAGAGGCTTAAAAGTTTATACAAATTTGCTGAAGATTTTAACTACGCATCGTATCAACATGCAATAAGTAGGGGGTAAATATTTTTGTTGTTGTTGAGGTGGTTGAGTATTTGTATAGGGCTATCTAATAAGAGGTGTTATTTTGATGTTCAAGGAAAAATGCTATTTTTTATTTAATATAAATGATCGGATGTTTAATTCATTATAGAGAGGAAGGTATGCCGTTAGTGGTGGAAAATAACATTAGGCAAATGACAACCACGACCACGCTTACAGGACAATATCGTTTTCATGAAATTTTCCATTACCGAATTGAAAAGTAGCTGTCCTATGTCCTCGATAACCTCACGAATTCCAGTTTTGAAGTCTTAAACCGACCCAGGGTTGTTCACGTAGATCTTCTATTTCACGTGACCCCAAAGAAAAAAGTCAGAAGGTGTTAAATCCGAAGATCTCGGTGGCCAATTGTGATCACCTCTTCGAGAGATAACGCGGTTTGGAAACTTTTCCCGCAAAAGATCTATGGATTCGTTTCTTGTGCGGCACGTAGCGCCGTCTTGTTGAAAATAAACTTTGTCCAGATCAATACCATCCAATTTCGGCCATAAAAAATTGTTAACCATCTCTCGATAGCGATAGATAACACCTGTTATTGGAAAATCTTTTACTAAATAACCTTAATTAGCAACTAACGCCGTTTTAATACCCCTGTTCTAGTGTGATGTTAGCTTTTTGTTTGTTTTTGTTTTTTTTAAGTCAGCTGTAGGAAAGGTTTACCGAATGAGCGAAGTCTTATTCTGGCTAAACTCGGACATTCGCAGAAATAGTGGAAAAGACTTTCTTTCACCCCCTTCTCCTGACAGCTTCCGCAGATTGGATTGAAAGGAAGGTTGAGTCTGGCTGCATGTTCCCCTACCTTCCAGTGACTTGTAAGGGTTGCAGTAGTACGTGAAATGTTTAAACGAGAGCATCCTAAGAGGTAGTTCGTCCTCTGGGTGTTGTACGACGACCATGTTTTTGTTGTTGTAGTGCATGCATTTAATTGCTTCCCCTTTCTTTCGGCTAAAGCATAGTTGTGTGACGCAAAGGCTGGTTTTATTGTATTGCTCTGTTATGTATAGTGTCGAACCTTTTCTTGCTAGCTCGTCTGCTATCTAATTACTCTCTATATTCCTATGTCCGGGAACCCATATCAGAGTAAATTGTAGCCAATGACCAAGCAGTTCTAGTTCCTGTCTACATTTTGAAACTAATTTGGATGAAATGGAGTTGGATTCTTAGGCCTTAACAGCTGCTTGACTGTCTGAAAATATAGCTACTCTTGCACCAATTTCTTTGTAGTGTTGCGAGCTTCCCTGATTGCTAATAGTTCTGCCTGGAACACGCTGGCATAATTAGGAATCCGAATTCATTTGGATAAGTTAAGCGGTTCCCAATAGAGTCCAGCTCCCCAGCACAGTTCAACTTAGAACCGTCAGCGTAGATTTCGACATTAAATCTACCAATCACTTTCCCATTCCTCCATTCGGCTCTCGGTGGAAAACGTACCGTAAAGTCTAAAAAGTCTGATTTGTTTTTGAGCAGTGAGGTTCTCTGTAGAAGAATCTTGCTGTGACCGTACAAAATTATTGTCCAGCTTCCTATAGCTCTGAGTCCCACTCCGCTGCAAGTAGCGATTGTTTTTATATGTAAGTCTAATGGTAATAGATGTGTTAGCATGTTCAGTAAGGCTAGTGCTAAGCTCTCCTGTGGTTAAGATACATGCTGATCTTTGTATCTTGTTTAGCTTGGTTTGATTGTTTTTTTTTCCATCGCGGGCCACCAGACTTGTGACGCATATGTTACTATCGGACCTACAATGACTGTGCAGGACCAGTTGGATAACTTTGGTTGAGGGTCCCATTTTTTACCCAACTATCTCTTACACGTGTAAAGTGCTATATACTACAATATATAAGCTTTCTTCACCCTGTATTCTACATTGGGTCTTCAGCTGAGTTGGGGATCAAAGATAGCTCCTAACTATTTTGCTTTTTGGGTTAGTGTTAGACTAACTCCGTTTAATTTTGGGAGACCAAAGTCTGGTATCTGGGTTTTCTCAGTTCTGTTTTGCTCGGGGTTTCCCTTAAACTGCTGTCTGCGGTCCAATTGCTGAGTAATTCCAAAGCTCCTGCCATAATCTCGCTGATTATTGAGGGAAAAATTCTTGAAACCATAATCACTATGTCATCCGCATACGCTACTGCTTTAATTCCCTTTCAGTCGAGTTTGGAAAGTATATTGTTGACAAATTATAACCACAGCAAAGGGAATAAAAAAGGGAATACCCTCTATGTCGAGATAGGCGACAAGTGAGTAATGTCTGTATTCTATGCTTTTACGATCTTTATCGTAGTTACAACTTAATGAAGAGCTGTATCTGAAGATTTTCCTTTGAGATAGACATGTTGGGATGTTGAAATTCTAGTATTTGTGATCTTCTCTCATAGATATGCATCGAGCAATCGTTGAAGATTTTTGAGGATGAAAGAGGATAGATCAGACCCATCTGATGTGTTTCGCTGTATCATGACCGCGTCTACCAGCTTTGGGAATAAAATTCACCTTAACCCTTCTCCAACTTTTTGGAATATGCCCTAGCATAAGACTTTTTTGAAAAATGATTTGAAAATCGCCGTTTCTCGAGTATTCCACAGCATGGCCGGGAATATCCCATCCGGGCCGTCTGCTTTGTATGCTTCGAAGTTTTTCAGCGCCCATTGAATTCTATCTGCGGATAAAATGTGGTTGATTGTATTGGCGAACAAGTGGAACAATTGTGTTTTTTCGCTGTTACCATTATTCTCAATATATTATAGTTTGTATTTCCTGGAAAGTGTGTGCCCATAATAGATAATCTAATCTATCGGCTGAGGATTTGGACCGTTCCCCATTGTCTTTCCTCATGAAAGAAGAACAGGAGTTTTCCTTTTGCCTTTCTCAAACCAAACCGCATCCTGTTGTCAGATTTTTGTAGCACTGGCATGCACCCTTCGTTTATCGGCAACTCGAATGACATGCTGTTCTTCTGCTACTTTTCAGCTTTCACGATTGCCCAATCGTTTATCGGCATACATTTGTGATTTGAGGTACTTTAGCACGTCTGCATCGTTGATGTCCATGACCGGTAGCCAAATGCGAGCACGAGGAGGGGTCTTTAGCTGGAATAAGCTGAAAGGTTAAATACCCGAATGATCGACTTCCTGCCTAACATATGCCAATGCATATACATACATATATGTTAACATACGATGACAGGATAAAACAATTGAAAACTCTCTTCACCATTGCCATTAATGCCCTAGCATACGTGGTACATACTTGTATTCTGAACTCCCAGAAAAACAATGTGCTATGCACATATGTATGTGTATATAACAACACACACACAGCACTCATTTTATGCCTCTACATGCGTATGTTTCCAAAGCTTAAATTCTAATTCGTCTTCTTCATGATTGGTGCGATAACTGCATACGCGATTTTGGCCGATTTTAACAAATCGCGCTAGTCATTTAATTCTCGTGCTAACCGGCACCAGTTGGCGCTATGTCTATATCTTCGTAAAGCTCATACAGCTCATTGTTCCATCGCCTACGATACACGCCGTCGCCAACATGCAAACGTCCAAAGATGTTCTGCAGAATCTTTCTCTAAAACACTCCAAGTGACGCCTCATCGAATACTGTCATCGTCCAAGCATCTGCGCCATACCTTAGGACGGGCATGATGAGGGAACGTTTTATCCAATTGGTTATCAAGAGTTGTACCAATTCGAACAAATGCATTGCATTCCTATTGCTATATTCCTATGGCCTGGTACGCACAAACCCATTCGGCCACGGCGGCCGCCATTGAAATACACCACAGTTTATCGGGTAGGCGGAATGATTGCTTTATCTCCAGTTTTCGGGAGTATACTCCTCCACTTATTTTATCTAATTTTGAGCCATCTGAAGAGATAGTTATTTTATTTTCATGTTCAATAAAGCCGTTATATCAATCTTCTTTCGAAGGAAACATTGTGATGAAGGATTTATCAAAGTTAATGTAATTGGTATAACAAAGGTCTATTTTACAAGGAATGCCAGCGAATTTCTCCTATATGGTCAAGTGACCTCTATGGGTCGTTCTGAATGAGTTTACTTCCCTTAATCTAAGAGCTGATTTGGCAGCTACTTGCAAATAATTCAATTGGTAGTAAGTTCAGCATAATATTTAGGTGTAGTTCTAAGGGCTCTATCACTACAAAGACTAGTATATGATCCATAGACTTTTTGATGTGCCCCCTTTCTAAAGCCGGCCACCATATAAGTACGTTGGGACTGGTCTTACTATAGCTGTGTAAAGCCAATTAACAATATAAGGGGAAAGTGCCCAAGTTGATCCAATTAATATTTTACAGGAGTACAGTGCTATAGTGGCTTTCCATACTCTATCTTTGACATTTGACTTCCAATTGAGTTTCCTGTCTAGTATTAATTCCAAGTAGCGGTTTTCCTCCCTAATCGAGACTATCGTGCCAATTAGTGATGGAGGAACTACTCCGGAATATTGTGTTTCTTAGTACATAAAACCATTTCGTGTTTATTTGGGTTGACGTTTAGCCCGTTTGCTTCCGTCCACTTTCCAACTGAATTTAATAGTCCTTGCATAATTTCACATAGCGTACTGGGAAATTTTAAGAGAATTAGTCTGAGAAGAGGCACTCTCTTCTTCTTCTTAATTGGTGCGATAACCGCTTACGTGGTTTTGGCCGATTTTAACAAAGCGCGCCAGTCGTTTCTTTCTCGTGCTAACCGGCGCCAATTGGACACACCAAGTGAAGGCAAGTCCTTCTCCACCTGATCTTTCCAACGCAGAGGAGGCCTTCCCCTTCCTCTGCTACCACACGCTGGTACCGCATCGAATACTTTCAAAGCCGCAGTGTTTGTATCCATTCGGACGACGCACACTGGGGATTTTGCGGAAAAAAGTCAAATTTGCAACATACCACCTACGCAATGTTTAATGGTATTTCTAAATTCCAGAATAGAACCAACAATAAAATCAAAAAGAATTACTAAATTCCGACTTACAGTTTTTTTTTTATAGATATGTCAAAAGTATAATTGTTTTATAGTATTGAACTGACTAAGAGAAAACTTCAAAGCCCAAGGTGGTTTTTTTTCCTTTTGCTTGAGCCGACTTCGAATTTTTTATTTTTCATTTAGGGTACGATATTTTTATATATTTTAGCCGGAAGAACAAAGGCTGTGAAGCATTTGATTATCTATTTATAATTAATTTTACGAAAAAAAAAAAAAAAATCATATTCCTTCATATTCTTGGATCTGCAAGTTGAGCTACATTTACCTACGGTCAGAAACTAGTATCAACGTGTTCCTTAATAGCGTCTCTTTCAGTTTTAACCAATTGCAGGTGCCACCAGGCGCCACTGATTATTTTTTGGCAATGATAACACAGGGCAACAAAAAAAAAAAAAAAATCTGCGGCAATAATTTTGTTAATGGTTTTCATTAGCACTATTAGCATCATTATATATATTGAGTATGAAATTACATTTTTTGAATTGACTCTGGTTCTTGAGATAAACGCAAAATTAAAAATTACTAAACAAATTTAAAGTGCCCTCCTACAGTTGCACTAATTTGATTAAACCTAACTACGGTTTCGTTATCTGTTTGCATATTTAGGTACAACACTTTCTGCTGTTAGACTCAGAAGTTATCAGTTAGTGTCATTTTTCAGTTTTAAAGTTGTCTCGAAAATATGAGTTCGTCACGAAAACCTTGTGTTAACGATTGCAACAGTTTTTGTTATATATGTGGCAAATTTTGTTCGCAAAAGCAAAGAAAACAGATCACAGAGTTTGTGAAAACAACCTACCAAGCATACTTTGGGATAAAGTATGTACAAAAGAATAAATATTGGGTGCCCAATATTGTGTGTAAGTCTTGTGTAGAATCTTTGCGATACATGGACCATCTTCTGCTAACTGTAATGACATTGAAATGTTAGAGAATTCTGACAATCAAGCAAGCAGCAGTGAAAGCGAGTTCGAAGAAAGTAGTTGTATGAAACAAGGATTTTCGCAAGCACAGCTTAGCGACTTGGTTCGTGATTTAAATTTATCAAATTCTTTCCCTTTCCCTTTTCCCATTTCGTCCACTTTGAACTAGCGCCTGTATACAAATGTACAAATTATCAATAATAAAATGCTTCAAATGCATTTCTACACTTGTTTGCTAAAACCCAAACAAATTTAAATCATGTATCCTGTGCGTAAATATTTGCTGGTTTATATTAATAATAATCTGTGAATCGTAATAATTATACTGTTTACTGAGTTTGTCAATGTAAACAAATATATAATGGAAAGTTTCACCATTTCATACGCGGATTTATGCACGAAGCTTCTGGAATGTGACAACGATAGGAGAAAATTAAAATTATTTTTGGAACAATCATACATTGTCATAAGTGAACATAAAAGTGACCGTATTGTGGATGCAGTGTACAAACGTTTTTACTCTCAATTCAAACGAAGGTGGTTGGATTCTAAGCGCTCAAAATCGCGATTTGAAAGTAAGAACGCAAGTTGGCTTGAAGGAACTTTTAAAATTGACTTAAGTAATGATGAGTGTGAACCTTCTACCAGCTCTAAAACTGGTCGTCCACGAAAATCCTTTGACGAGTGTTGTGATCGTGCTAAGCGATATAAAAGGGACGAAGTACGTGCTATGTTTCCCCAAAAAGTGATTGATTTTGCTTCTACATCTAATATTTCGAAAGCTGATCAGAAAATTTGCCCCAAAAAAACAGTTGGTTTGTTTACAAAGCTAGAACTCACAAAAGAAAAATATGAGTATCTTATGCACTGGTTACAACGTGAAGGATATAACATACTTGTATCTTACAAAGCACTCTCGGAAGAAAAGACTAAACGTTATCCAGAAGGCATATTTATTACTGAAAGTTCAGCAAGGGTACCCTTACAAAAGCTTTTGGATCACACTACTAAAAGAATTTTAGAGACTAAATCAATAAACGAGATAAGCCAAATTACAAGCGAAAATCTCACGTTATACCCTAAATGGGGTTCTGATGGAGCCTCGGGACAAAGTGAGTATCTCCAAAGTTTTTCAACGGAAGAAGTGTCTGACTCTCATTTATATATGACATCTGTAGTACCACTAAAATTATCACGAAGTGACAACATAAATCAATCAGTGTGGATTAATGATAAAGCTTCCTCCACACAGTATTGTAGAACATTACAGTTTTCATATGTTAAAGAGACTTCTGAAGTTATACGAAACGAAAAGAGAAAAGTAGATGAGGAAATATCGAAGCTCAGAGAAACCGAAGTCACAGTAAATAATCGTGAATTTAAAGTAAAACATCAATTATATTTTTCGATGATCGACGGTAAAACAGCGCAGTTTGTGACAGAAACATTAGCAGTATCTTCTTGTTTTATTTGTGGAGCAACAACCTCAAAAATGAATAAAATTGAAGAAGTTCAATCCAGGCCCGTAAATGAAGAAGCACTGAAATTCGGCATGTCACCTCTCCATGCTCGTATCAAGCTGATGGAGTGTCTTCTGCATGTAGCCTATAATATGGAATTTAAACGAGGACGAGTCGACTCACATACTCGCCCAATAAAAGAAGCCAGAAAACAATTGATAAAACGAGAGCTAAAAGAAAAAATTGGGATACAGGTTGATACTGTCAAGCAAGGATCCGGCACAACAAATTCCGGAAACACGTCACGAGGATTCTTTGCCAATCCAACCTTAGTTTCTGAAATAACAGGTTTGGACGAAGATTTAATTAAAAGATTTGCTGTTATTCTTGAAGCCATAACCATACGTGAGCCAGTGAACCCAACAAAATTTGGTGATTTTTGTATGGAGACAGCAAAAAAGTTTGTTACTTTGAATGAATGGTACAATATGCCAACTACTCTCCATAAAATTCTCATACACGGTAAGGATATAATGGAAAATTGTATTTTCCCTGTCTGACAATATAGTCTGAAGAGGCTCAGGAATGTCGAAGCAAAGACTACAAAAAGTATAGACTCAGACACTCCAGAAAATGCAGCAGAATTGCCACGAATCAAGACATCATGCACCGAATGATGGTGACATCAGACCCGTTGATATCACATTTGACACCTTCTTTCAATAAGAAAAAGCACAGTGATTTAAGCAAGGAAGTAGTTGCGCTTTTACAAGAATAAAATTTGCAAAAAAATATGTTTTATATGAATATGTAATGTGTATAATTTGTGTATGTATGACATCATTAAAAATAAATATTTGTTCATTATTTATTCACTTGTCGGCAGTCCATATAAAAATTTTCATATTTTTACAAATAACGCAGTAGTATATTATATATTTCTATATGGAAAAAACATTGATTTTCAACATTTTTTTAAAACAGTTTTTAAACATTGTTTTAAATCATGTTCTTTCCATATATTTTTAAAAATAAAATTTATGAATTTTAAAAAACATAATTTTTAAAAAATTTTTTAAAAAATAGTTTTAAAAAATAATGTTTTTAAACATGTTCTTTTCATACACAAATATATACAACTTCGTTAGTAATATAGCAAAAAAGTAAATATTTTTTGGTATGTATACTTTTTTCCGCATCTCAGTACAAAAATCCCCAGTGTGCGACGTAACCGCTGGATCTTTATTCGCTGCGCTATGTCTATGTCGTCGTAAAGCTCAAACAGCTCATCGTTCCATCGTATGCTCAATCAAATCAGACATTGTAAAAATCGAAAAATGCACTCTTGGTCGTTTGGTAAACACAAGCGTAAATATATTAATGATAATGATATTCATATGAAAGTTGGCGCAGATGTTATTAACAGTGCTGCCAACTCATGAAAAAAAACTAAAGCGAAATTTTAATCCCGCGAACTTTGACAAATAAATGCACCTTACCTTTTGCCCACAGTAGTAGATCTTCTGTAGAAGAGTAAGAAAGACAGAGCTAACGCGCGGTCTGCGCATGCCTGCACTCTCCGAGCTACCGAGGCACTGCAGTACGAATAGAAGGCTAAAACGTTTTCAGGGTAGTTGGATTCTCACTTTGTATAGTCTTTACACATGCGTAGATACTACAAGTCTCATACACGCAAGTTTACTTTATTCAATGTTCATATAAGATGAAATAATTTTCATATAAGATGTAATTTTGTTAATTACAATAAAATAATCAAAACATAAATTTTGAAATTATTTTACGGAACAAAATTTTGGCAAATAAAGAAGGAATTTATCATTACCATAATTTCATTTATAAAATTTTATCGATTAAAGTACAATTCACAACAAAAATGAACTAAAAAAAAACCAAACTGGAACTTTACATCTCGTTTTGATTGTGTCAATATAATCCACGGTCTCCTTTTTCTGTGCTGAGAGTATCTATTCTGTGTCAAGGCCAATGCTGGCCTTTCTTTGGACATATAGTCGGTAAAGAAGAAATTAAATATAACACAATTAAATTGGACTATAAATCACTGACTAAATGAAAACAATAATTTTCATTCAGAAAAACAAGGCTCGACCTTCAATCAATGATCTATATGGGAAAAAGTATGTAACATATTGATTATGTCAGCATATTTTGTTGTTACCTCTCCGTTTCAGGAGTGGGGTAGCCGTTTCTCAGGCTGTCTCCACGAAACAAGTTCTTCATCCCGATTACTTCTTTATCACGGCCGATAACTGCATAGCTTTAGACTCACAGTCGATAAGAAAGGAATTAAATATAACACGAATATATCGAATCATTAATTCACTGACTGCAATGATAACAATAATTTTCATTCATAATAAAAAATAATTCATTCATAAAAAAAAAAAAAAAAAATAGTCGAACTAAAAAGTAGAAAATAAAAAATAGTTTAAAAAAACTAAAAAACACGCTTTTATTGCCAATCGACCTAAAAAGTAGAAAATAAATTTTAATGACAAAGAGGCCTATAATGAAGTAATAGCAAATCGAACAATCAGTCATAGTCAACTACCTCAGAACAGAATTATAACAAAAATTAAGATACAAATAGAATAATTCAAATAAGAGTTAAAATTTATTTTCTACTTTTTAGATCGATTGGCAATAAAAGCGTGTTTTTTAGTTTTTTTAAACTATTTTTTATTATATATTGACTCTGCGCAGGCTAGTGGCCGACGTTATTTTCCAAGGCAATGAGTTTGAATGAGTTTATTTCTATGTTCCTTTAACAAACGAAATTTTATTTAATTTATAATTTCAAATAAACTTAAATGTACATTCAAAGATACATATAATATAATTGAATTATAAGCACCAACATATAAAATCAAAGTAGCTTTAATATTCTCTGCTTTAATTTTAAAAGAATATTACAACAGAAACAAAATATATCACAAAGAGGCTTAAAAGTTTATACAAATTTGCTGAAGATTTTAACTACGCATCGTATCAACATGCAATAAGTAGGGGGTAAATATTTTTGTTGTTGTTGAGGTGGTTGAGTATTTGTATAGGGCTATCTAATAAGAGGTGTTATTTTAATGTTCAAGGAAAAATGCTATTTTTTATTTAATATAAATGATCGGGTGTTTAATTCATTATAGAGAGGAAGGTATGCCGTTAGTGGTGGAAAATAACATCAGGCAAATGACAACCACGACCACGCTTACAGGACAATATCGTTTTCATGAAATTTTCCATTACCGAATTGAAAAGTAGCTGTCCTATGTCCTCGATAACCTCACGAATTCCAGCTTTGAAGTCTTAAACCGACCCAGGGTTGTTCACGTAGATCTTCTATTTCACGTGACCCCAAAGAAAAAAGTCAGAAGGTGTTAAATCCGAAGATCTCGGTGGCCAATTGTGATCACCTCTTCGAGAGATAACGCGGTTCGGAAACTTTTCCCGCAAAAGATCTATGGATTCGTTTCTTGTGCGGCACGTAGCGCCGTCTTGTTGAAAATAAACTTTGTCCAGATCAATACCATCCAATTTCGGCCATAAAAAATTGTTAATCATCTCTCGATAGCGATAGATAACACCTGTTATTGGAAAATCTTTTACTAAATAACCTTAATTAGCTACTAACGCCGTTTTAATACCCCTGTTCTAGTGTGATGTTAGCTTTTCGTTTGTTTTTGTTTTTTTTAAGTCAGCTGTAGGAAAGGTTTACCGAATGAGCGAAGTCTTATTCTGGCTAAACTCGGACATTCGCAGAAATAGTGGAAAAGACTTTCTTTCACCCCCTTCTCCTGACAGCTTCCGCAGATTGGATTGAAAGGAAGGTTGAGTCTGGCTGCATGTTCCCCTACCTTCCAGTGACTTGTAAGGGTTGCAGTAGTACGTGAAATGTTTAAGCGAGAGCATCCTAAGAGGTAGTTCGTCCTCTGGGTGTTGTACGACGACCATGTTTTTGTTGTTGTAGTGCATGCATTTAATTGCTTCCCCTTTCTTTCGGCTAAAGCATAGTTGTGTGACGCAAAGGCTGGTTTTATTGTATTGCTCTGTTATGTATAGTGTCGAACCTTTTCTTGCTAGCTCGTCTGCTATCTATATCTGGATTCTTAGGCCTTAACAGCTGCTTGACTGTCTGAAAATATAGCTACTCTTGCACCAATTTCTTTGTAGTGTTGCAAGCTTCCCTGATTGCTAATAGTTCTGCCTGGAACACGCTGGCATAATTAGGAATCCGAATTCATTTGGATAAGTTAAGCGGTTCCCAATAGAGTCCAGCTCCCCAGCACAGTTCAACTTAGAACCGTCAGCGTAGATTTCGACATTAAATCTACCAATCACTTTCCCTTTCCTCCATTCGGCTCTCGGTGGAAAACGTACCGTAAAGTCTAAAAAGTCTGATTTGTTTTTGAGCAGTGAGGCTCTCTGTAGAAGAATCTTGCTGTGACCGTACAAAATTATTGTCCAGCTTCCTATAGCTCTGAGTCCCACTCCGCTGCAAGTAGCGATTGTTTTTATATGTAAGTCTAATGGTAATAGATGTGTTAGCATGTTCAGTAAGGCTAGTGCTAAGCTCTCCTGTGGTTAAGATACATGCTGATCTTTGTATCTTGTTTAGCTTGGTTTGATTGTTTTTTTTTTTCCATCGCGGGCCACCAGACTTGTGACGCATATGTTACTATCGGACTTACAATGACTGTGCAGGACCACTTGGATAACTTTGGTTGAGGGTCCCATTTTTTACCCAACATTCTCTTACACGTGTAAAGTGCTATATACTACAATATATAAGCTTTCTTCACCCTGTATTCTACATTGGGTCTTCAGCTGAGTTGGGGATCAAAGATAGCTCCTAACTATTTTGCTTTTTGGGTTAGTGTTAGACTAACTCCGTTTAATTTTGGGAGACCAAAGTCTGGTATCTGGGTTTTCTCAGTTCTGTTTTGCTCGGGGTTTCCCTTAAACTGCTGTCTGCGGTCCAATTGCTGAGTAATTCCAAAGCTCCTGCCATAATCTCGCTGATTATTGAGGGAAAAATTCTTGAAACCATAATCACTATGTCATCCGCATACGCTACTGCTTTAATTCCCTTTCAGTCGAGTTTGGAAAGTATATTGTTGACAAATTATAACCACAGCAAAGGGAATAAAATTCGCCCCTGTGGAGTTCCCCTGTTGACAGAGCGTTTGATTAAGAGCTTCAATAATGGAGCTTGTGTTAACGTTGTTAAAGGCACCCTCTATGTCGAGATAGGCGACAAGTGAGTAATGTCTGTATTCTATGCTTTTACGATCTTTATCGTAGTTACAACTTAATGAAGAGCTGTATCTGAAGATTTTCCTTTGAGATAGACATGTTGGGATGTTGAAATTCTAGTATTTGTGATCTTCTCTCATAGATATGCATCGAGCAATCGTTGAAGATTTTTGAGGATGAAAGAGGATAGATCAGACCCATCTGATGTGTTTCGCTGTATCATGACCGCGTCTACCAGCTTTGGGAATAAAATTCACCTTAACCCTTCTCCAACTTTTTGGAATATGCCCTAGCATAAGACTTTTTTGAAAAATGATTTGAAAATCGCCGTTTCTCGAGTATTCCACAGCATGGCCGGGAATATCCCATCCGGGCCGTCTGCTTTGTATGCTTCGAAGTTTTTCAGCGCCCATTGAATTCTATCTGCGGATAAAATGTGGTTGATTGTATTGGCGAACAAGTGGAACAATTGTGTTTTTTCGCTGTTACCATTATTCTCAATATATTATAGTTTGTGTTTCCTGGAAAGTGTGTGTCCATAATAGATAATCTAATCTATCGGCTGAGGATTTGGACCGTTCCCCATTGTCTTTCCTCATGAAAGAAGAACAGGAGTTTTCCTTTTGCCTTTCTCAGACCAAACCGCATCCTGTTGTCAGATTTTTGTAGCACTGGCATGCACCCTTCGTTTATCGGCAACTCGAATGACATGCTGTTCTTCTGCTACTTTTCAGCTTTCACGATTGCCCAATCGTTTATCGGCACACATTTGTGATTTGAGGTACTTTAGCACGTCTGCATCGTTGATGTCCATGACCGGTAGCCAAATGCGAGCACGAGGAGGGGTCTTTAGCTGGAATAAGCTAAAAGGTTAAATACCCGAATGATCGACTTCCTGCCTAACATATGCCAATACATATACATACATATATGTTAACATACGATGACAAGATGAAACAATTTAAAACTCTCTTCACCATTGCCATTAATGCCCTAGCATACGTGGTACATACTTGTATTCTGAACTCCCAGAAAAACAATGTGCTATGCACATATGTATGTGTATATAACCACACACACACAGCACTCATTTTATGCCTCTACATGCGTATGTTTCCAAAGCTTAAATTCTAATTCGTCTTCTTCATGATTGGTGCGATAACTGCATACGCGATTTTGGCCGATTTTAACAAATCGCGCTAGTCATTTAATTCTCGTGCTAACCGGCACCAGTTGGCGCTATGTCTATATCTTCGTAAAGCTCATACAGCTCATTGTTCCATCGCCTACGATACACGCCGTCGCCAACATGCAAACGTCCAAAGATGTTCTGCAGAATCTTTCTCTAAAACACTCCAAGTGACGCCTCATCGAATACTGTCATCGTCCAAGCAACTGCGCCATACCTTAGAACGGGCATGATGAGGGAACATTTTATCCAATTGGTTATCAAGAGTTGTACCAATTCGAACAAATGCATTGCATTCCTATTGCTATATTCCTATGGCCTGGTACGCACAAACCCATTCGGCCACGGCGGCCGCCATTGAAATACACCACAGTTTATCGGGTAGGCGGAATGATTGCTTTATCTCCAGTTTTCGGGAGTATACTCCTCCACTTATTTTATCTAATTTTGAGCCATCTGAAGAGATAGTTATTTTATTTTCATGTTCAATAAGGCCGTTATATCAATCTTCTTTCGAAGGAAACATTGTGATGAAGGATTTATCAAAGTTAATGTAATTGGTATAACAAAGGTCTATTTTACAAGGAATGCCAGCGAATTTCTCCTATATGGTCAAGTGACCTCTATGGGTCGTTCTGAATGAGTTTACTTCCCTTAATCTAAGAGCTGATTTGGCAGCTACTTGCAAATAATTCAATTGGTAGTAAGTTCAGCATAATATTTAGGTGTAGTTCTAAGGGCTCTATCACTACAAAGACTAGTATATGATCCATAGACTTTTTGATGTGCCCCCTTTCTAAAGCCGGCCACCATATAAGTACGTTGGGACTGGTCTTACTATAGCTGTGTAAAGCCAATTAACAATATAAGAGGAAAGTGCCCAAGTTGATCCAATTAATATTTTACAGGAGTACAGTGCTATAGTGGCTTTCCATACTCTATCTTTGACATTTGACTTCCAATTGAGTTTCCTGTCTAGTATTAATTCCAAGTAGCGGTTTTCCTCCCTAATCGAGACTATCGTGCCAATTAGTGATGGAGGAACTACTCCGGAATATTGTGTTTCTTAGTACATAAAACCATTTCGTGTTTATTTGGGTTGACGTTTAGCCCGTTTGCTTCCGTCCACTTTCCAACTGAATTTAATAGTCCTTGCATAATTTCACATAGCGTACTGGGAAATTTTAAGAGAATTAGCCTGAGAAGAGGAGAGAGCACACTCTCTTCTTCTTCTTAATTGGCGCGATAACCGCTTACGTGGTTTTGGCCGATTTTAACAAAGCGCGCCAGTCGTTTCTTTCTCGTGCTAACCGGCGCCAATTGGACACACCAAGTGAAGGCAAGTCCTTCTCCACCTGATCTTTCCAACGCAGAGGAGGCCTTCCCCTTCCTCTGCTACCACACGCTGGTACCGCATCGAATACTTTCAAAGCCGCAGTGTTTGTATCCATTCGGACGACGCACACTGGGGATTTTGCGGAAAAAAGTCAAATTTGCAACATACCACCTACGCAATGTTTAATGGTATTTCTAAATTCCAGAATAGAACCAACAATAAAATCAAAAAGAATTACTAAATTCCGACTTACAGTTTTTTTTTTATAGATATGTCAAAAGTATAATTGTTTTATAGTATTGAACTGACTAAGAGAAAACTTCAAAGCCCAAGGTGGTTTTTTTTCCTTTTGCTTGAGCCGACTTCGAATTTTTTATTTTTCATTTAGGGTACGATATTTTTATATATTTTAGCCGGAAGAACAAAGGCTGTGAAGCATTTGATTATCTATTTATAATTAATTTTACGAAAAAAAAAAAAAAAAATCATATTCCTTCATATTCTTGGATCTGCAAGTTGAGCTACATTTACCTACGGCCAGAAACTAGTATCAACGTGTTCCTTAATAGCGTCTCTTTCAGTTTTAACCAATTGCAGGTGCCACCAGGCGCCACTGATTATTTTTTGGCAATGATAACACAGGGCAACAAAAAAAAAAAAAAAAATCTGCGGCAATAATTTTGTTAATGGTTTTCATTAGCACTATTAGCATCATTATATATATTGAGTATGAAATTACATTTTTTGAATTGACTCTGGTTCTTGAGATAAACGCAAAATTAAAAATTACTAAACAAATTTAAAGTGCCCTCCTACAGTTGCACTAATTTGATTAAACCTAACTACGGTTTCGTTATCTGTTTGCATATTTAGGTACAACACTTTCTGCTGTTAGACTCAGAAGTTATCAGTTAGTGTCATTTTTCAGTTTTAAAGTTGTCTCGAAAATATGAGTTCGTCACGAAAACCTTGTGTTAACGATTGCAACAGTTTTTGTTATATATGTGGCAAATTTTGTTCGCAAAAGCAAAGAAAACAGATCACAGAGTTTGTGAAAACAACCTACCAAGCATACTTTGGGATAAAGTATGTACAAAAGAATAAATATTGGGTGCCCAATATTGTGTGTAAGTCTTGTGTAGAATCTTTGCGATACATGGACCATCTTCTGCTAACTGTAATGACATTGAAATGTTAGAGAATTCTGACAATCAAGCAAGCAGCAGTGAAAGCGAGTTCGAAGAAAGTAGTTGTATGAAACAAGGATTTTCGCAAGCACAGCTTAGCGACTTGGTTCGTGATTTAAATTTATCAAATTCTTTCCCTTTCCCTTTTCCCATTTCGTCCACTTTGAACTAGCGCCTGTATACAAATGTACAAATTATCAATAATAAAATGCTTCAAATGCATTTCTACACTTGTTTGCTAAAACCCAAACAAATTTAAATCATGTATCCTGTGCGTAAATATTTGCTGGTTTATATTAATAATAATCTGTGAATCGTAATAATTATACTGTTTACTGAGTTTGTCAATGTAAACAAATATATAATGGAAAGTTTCACCATTTCATACGCGGATTTATGCACGAAGCTTCTGGAATGTGACAACGATAGGAGAAAATTAAAATTATTTTTGGAACAATCATACATTGTCATAAGTGAACATAAAAGTGACCGTATTGTGGATGCAGTGTACAAACGTTTTTAATCTCAATTCAAACGAAGGTGGTTGGATTCTAAGCGCTCAAAATCGCGATTTGAAAGTAAGAACGCAAGTTGGCTTGAAGGAACTTTTAAAATTGACTTAAGTAATGATGAGTGTGAACCTTCTACCAGCTCTAAAACTGGTCGTCCACGAAAATCCTTTGACGAGTGTTGTGATCGTGCTAAGCGATATAAAAGGGACGAAGTACGTGCTATGTTTCCCCAAAAAGTGATTGATTTTGCTTCTACATCTAATATTTCGAAAGCTGATCAGAAAATTTGCCCCAAAAAAACAGTTGGTTTGTTTACAAAGCTAGAACTCACAAAAGAAAAATATGAGTATCTTATGCACTGGTTACAACGTGAAGGATATAACATACTTGTATCTTACAAAGCACTCTCGGAAGAAAAGACTAAACGTTATCCAGAAGGCATATTTATTACTGAAAGTTCAGCAAGTGTACCCTTACAAAAGCTTTTGGATCACACTACTAAAAGAATTTTAGAGACTAAATCAATAAACGAGATAAGCCAAATTACAAGCGAAAATCTCACGTTATACTCTAAATGGGGTTCTGATGGAGCCTCGGGACAAAGTGAGTATCTCCAAAGTTTTTCAACGGAAGAAGTGTCTGACTCTCATTTATATATGACATCTGTAGTACCACTAAAATTATCACGAAGTGACAACATAAATCAATCAGTGTGGATTAATGATAAAGCTTCCTCCACACAGTATTGTAGAACATTACAGTTTTCATATGTTAAAGAGACTTCTGAAGTTATACGAAACGAAAAGAGAAAAGTAGATGAGGAAATATCGAAGCTCAGAGAAACCGAAGTCACAGTAAATAATCGTGAATTTAAAGTAAAACATCAATTATATTTTTCGATGATCGACGGTAAAACAGCGCAGTTTGTGACAGAAACATTAGCAGCATCTTCTTGTTTTATTTGTGGAGCAACAACCTCAAAAATGAATAAAATTGAAGAAGTTCAATCCAGGCCCGTAAATGAAGAAGCACTGAAATTCGGCATGTCACCTCTCCATGCTCGTATCAAGCTATATGGAATATATGGAATTTAAACGAGGACGAGTCGACTCACATACTCGCCCAATAAAAGAAGCCAGAAAACAATTGATAAAACGAGAGCTAAAAGAAAAAATTGGGATACAGGTTGATACTGTCAAGCAAGGATCCGGCACAACAAATTCCGGAAACACGTCACGAAGATTCTTTGCCAATCCAACCTTAGTTTCTGAAATAATAGGTTTGGACGAAGATTTAATTAAAAGATTTGCTGTTATTCTTGAAGCCATAACCATACGTGAGCCAGTGAACCCAACAAAATTTGGAGATTTTTGTATGGAGACAGCAAAAAAGTTTGTTACTTTGTATGAATGGTACAATATGCCAACTACTCTCCATAAAATTCTCATACACGGTAAGGATATAATGGAAAATTGTATTTTCCCTGTCTGACAATATAGTCTGAAGAGGCTCAGGAATGTCGAAGCAAAGACTACAAAAAGTATAGACTCAGACACTCCAGAAAATGCAGCAGAATTGCCACGAATCAAGACATCATGCACCGAATGATGGTGACATCAGACCCGTTGATATCACATTTGACACCTTCTTTCAATAAGAAAAAGCACAGTGATTTAAGCAAGGAAGTAGTTGCGCTTTTACAAGAATAAAATTTGCAAAAAAATATGTTTTATATGAATATGTAATGTGTATAATTTGTGTATGTATGACATCAATAAAAATAAATATTTGTTCATTATTTATTCACTTGTCGGCAGTCCATATAAAAATTTTCATATTTTTACAAATAACGCAGTAGTATATATTTCTATATGGAAAAAACATTGATTTTCAACATTTTTTTAAAACAGTTTTTAAACATTGTTTTAAATCATGTTCTTTCCATATATTTTTAAAAATAAAATTTATGAATTTTAAAAAACATAATTTTTAAAAATTTTTTTAAAAAATAGTTTTAAAAAATAATGTTTTTAAACATGTTCTTTTCATACACAAATATATACAACTTCGTTAGTAATATAGTAAAAATGTAAATATTTTTTGGTATGTATACTTTTTTCCGCATCTCAGTACAAAAATCCCCAGTGTGCGACGTAACCGCTGGATCTTTATTCGCTGCGCTATGTCTATGTCGTCGTAAAGCTCAAACAGCTCATCGTTCCATCGTATGCTCAATCAAATCAGACATTGTAAAAATCGAAAAATGCACTCTTGGTCGTTTGGTAAACACAAGCGTAAATATATTAATGATAATGATATTCATATGAAAGTTGGCGCAGATGTTATTAACAGTGCTGCCAACTCATGAAAAAAAACTAAAGCGAAATTTTAATCCCGCGAACTTTGACAAATAAATGCACCTTACCTTTTGCCCACAGTAGTAGATCTTCTGTAGAAGAGTAAGAAAGACAGAGCTAACGCGCGGTCTGCGCATGCCTGCACTCTCCGAGCTACCGAGGCACTGCAGTACGAATAGAAGGCTAAAACGTTTTCAGGGTAGTTGGATTCTCACTTTGTATAGTCTTTACACATGCGTAGATACTACAAGTCTCATACACGCAAGTTTACTTTATTCAATGTTCATATAAGATGTAATTTTGTTAATTACAATAAAATAATCAAAACATAAATTTTGAAATTATTTTACGGAACAAAATTTTGGCAAATAAAGAAGGAATTTATCATTACCATAATTTCATTTATAAAATTTTATCGATTAAAGTACAATTCACAACAAAAATGAACTAAAAAAAACCAAACTGGAACTTTACATCTCGTTTTGATTGTGTCAATATAATCCACGGTCTCCTTTTTCTGTGCTGAGAGTATCTATTCTGTGTCAAGGCCAATGCTGGCCTTTCTTTGGACATATAGTCGGTAAAGAAGAAATTAAATATAACACAATTAAACAATAATTTTCATTCAGAAAAACAAGGCTCGACCTTCAATCAATGATCTATATGGGAAAAAGTATGTAACATATTGATTATGTCAGCATATTTTGTTGTTACCTCTCCGTTTCAGGAGTGGGGTAGCCGTTTCTCAGGCTGTCTCCACGAAACAAGTTCTTCATCCCGATTACTTCTTTATCACGGCCGATAACTGCATAGCTTTAGACTCACAGTCGATAAGAAAGGAATTAAATATAACACGAATATATCGAATCATTAATTCACTGACTGCAATGATAACAATAATTTTCATTCATAATAAAAAATAATTCATTCATAAAAAAAAATAAAAAAATAATCGAACTAAAAAGTAGAAAATAAAAAATAGTTTAAAAAAACTAAAAAACACGCTTTTATTGCCAATCGACCTAAAAAGTAGAAAATAAATTTTAATGACAAAGAGGCCTATAATGAAGTAATAGCAAATCGAACAATCAGTCATAGTCAACTACCTCAGAACAGAATTATAACAAAAATTAAGATACAAATAGAATAATTCAAATAAGAGTTAAAATTTATTTTCTACTTTTTAGATCGATTGGCAATAAAAGCGTGTTTTTTAGTTTTTTTAAACTATTTTTTATTATATATTGACTCTGCGCAGGCTAGTGGCCGACGTCATTTTCCAAGGCAATGAGTTTGAATGAGTTTATTTCTATGTTCCTTTAACAAACGAAATTTTATTTAATTTATAATTTCAAATAAACTTAAATGTACATTCAAAGATACATATAATATAATTGAATTATAAGCACCAACATATAAAATCAAAGTAGCTTTAATATTCTCTGCTTTAATTTTAAAAGAATATTACAACAGAAACAAAATATATCACAAAGAGGCTTAAAAGTTTATACAAATTTGCTGAAGATTTTAACTACGCATCGTATCAACATGCAATAAGTAGGGGGTAAATATTTTTGTTGTTGTTGAGGTGGTTGAGTATTTGTATAGGGCTATCTAATAAGAGGTGTTATTTTGATGTTCAAGGAAAAATGCTATTTTTTATTTAATATAAATGATCGGGTGTTTAATTCATTATAGAGAGGAAGGTATGCCGTTAGTGGTGGAAAATAACATCAGGCAAATGACAACCACGACCACGCTTACAGGACAATATCGTTTTCATGAAATTTTCCATTACCGAATTGAAAAGTAGCTGTCCTATGTCCTCGATAACCTCACGAATTCCAGCTTTGAAGTCTTAAACCGACCCAGGGTTGTTCACGTAGATCTTCTATTTCACGTGACCCCAAAGAAAAAAGTCAGAAGGTGTTAAATCCGAAGATCTCGGTGGCCAATTGTGATCACCTCTTCGAGAGATAACGCGGTTCGGAAACTTTTCCCGCAAAAGATCTATGGATTCGTTTCTTGTGCGGCACGTAGCGCCGTCTTGTTGAAAATAAACTTTGTCCAGATCAATACCATCCAATTTCGGCCATAAAAAATTGTTAATCATCTCTCGATAGCGATAGATAACACCTGTTATTGGAAAATCTTTTACTAAATAACCTTAATTAGCTACTAACGCCGTTTTAATACCCCTGTTCTAGTGTGATGTTAGCTTTTCGTTTGTTTTTGTTTTTTTTAAGTCAGCTGTAGGAAAGGTTTACCGAATGAGCGAAGTCTTATTCTGGCTAAACTCGGACATTCGCAGAAATAGTGGAAAAGACTTTCTTTCACCCCCTTCTCCTGACAGCTTCCGCAGATTGGATTGAAAGGAAGGTTGAGTCTGGCTGCATGTTCCCCTACCTTCCAGTGACTTGTAAGGGTTGCAGTAGTACGTGAAATGTTTAAGCGAGAGCATCCTAAGAGGTAGTTCGTCCTCTGGGTGTTGTACGACGACCATGTTTTTGTTGTTGTAGTGCATGCATTTAATTGCTTCCCCTTTCTTTCGGCTAAAGCATAGTTGTGTGACGCAAAGGCTGGTTTTATTGTATTGCTCTGTTATGTATAGTGTCGAACCTTTTCTTGCTAGCTCGTCTGCTATCTATATCTGGATTCTTAGGCCTTAACAGCTGCTTGACTGTCTGAAAATATAGCTACTCTTGCACCAATTTCTTTGTAGTGTTGCAAGCTTCCCTGATTGCTAATAGTTCTGCCTGGAACACGCTGGCATAATTAGGAATCCGAATTCATTTGGATAAGTTAAGCGGTTCCCAATAGAGTCCAGCTCCCCAGCACAGTTCAACTTAGAACCGTCAGCGTAGATTTCGACATTAAATCTACCAATCACTTTCCCTTTCCTCCATTCGGCTCTCGGTGGAAAACGTACCGTAAAGTCTAAAAAGTCTGATTTGTTTTTGAGCAGTGAGGTTCTCTGTAGAAGAATCTTGCTGTGACCGTACAAAATTATTGTCCAGCTTCCTATAGCTCTGAGTCCCACTCCGCTGCAAGTAGCGATTGTTTTTATATGTAAGTCTAATGGTAATAGATGTGTTAGCATGTTAGCATGTTCAGTAAGGCTAGTGCTAAGCTCTCCTGTGGTTAAGATACATGCTGATCTTTGTATCTTGTTTAGCTTGGTTTGATTGTTTTTTTTTTTCCATCGCGGGCCACCAGACTTGTGACGCATATGTTACTATCGGACTTACAATGACTGTGCAGGACCACTTGGATAACTTTGGTTGAGGGTCCCATTTTTTACCCAACATTCTCTTACACGTGTAAAGTGCTATATACTACAATATATAAGCTTTCTTCACCCTGTATTCTACATTGGGTCTTCAGCTGAGTTGGGGATCAAAGATAGCTCCTAACTATTTTGCTTTTTGGGTTAGTGTTAGACTAACTCCGTTTAATTTTGGGAGACCAAAGTCTGGTATCTGGATTTTCTCAGTTCTGTTTTGCTCGGGGTTTCCCTTAAACTGCTGTCTGCGGTCCAATTGCTGAGTAATTCCAAAGCTCCTGCCATAATCTCGCTGATTATTGAGGGAAAAATTCTTGAAACCATAATCACTATGTCATCCGCATACGCTACTGCTTTAATTCCCTTTCAGTCGAGTTTGGAAAGTATATTGTTGACAAATTATAACCACAGCAAAGGGAATAAAATTCGCCCCTGTGGAGTTCCCCTGTTGACAGAGCGTTTGATTAAGAGCTTCAATAATGGAGCTTGTGTTAACGTTGTTAAAGGCACCCTCTATGTCGAGATAGGCGACAAGTGAGTAATGTCTGTATTCTATGCTTTTACGATCTTTATCGTAGTTACAACTTAATGAAGAGCTGTATCTGAAGATTTTCCTTTGAGATAGACATGTTGGGATGTTGAAATTCTAGTATTTGTGATCTTCTCTCATAGATATGCATCGAGCAATCGTTGAAGATTTTTGAGGATGAAAGAGGATAGATCAGACCCATCTGATGTGTTTCGCTGTATCATGACCGCGTCTACCAGCTTTGGGAATAAAATTCACCTTAACCCTTCTCCAACTTTTTGGAATATGCCCTAGCATAAGACTTTTTTGAAAAATGATTTGAAAATCGCCGTTTCTCGAGTATTCCACAGCATGGCCGGGAATATCCCATCCGGGCCGTCTGCTTTGTATGCTTCGAAGTTTTTCAGCGCCCATTGAATTCTATCTGCGGATAAAATGTGGTTGATTGTATTGGCGAACAAGTGGAACAATTGTGTTTTTTCGCTGTTACCATTATTCTCAATATATTATAGTTTGTGTTTCCTGGAAAGTGTGTGTCCATAATAGATAATCTAATCTATCGGCTGAGGATTTGGACCGTTCCCCATTGTCTTTCCTCATGAAAGAAGAACAGGAGTTTTCCTTTTGCCTTTCTCAGACCAAACCGCATCCTGTTGTCAGATTTTTGTAGCACTGGCATGCACCCTTCGTTTATCGGCAACTCGAATGACATGCTGTTCTTCTGCTACTTTTCAGCTTTCACGATTGCCCAATCGTTTATCGGCACACATTTGTGATTTGAGGTACTTTAGCACGTCTGCATCGTTGATGTCCATGATCGGTAGCCAAATGCGAGCACGAGGAGGGGTCTTTAGCTGGAATAAGCTAAAAGGTTAAATACCCGAATGATCGACTTCCTGCCTAACATATGCCAATACATATACATACATATATGTTAACATACGATGACAAGATGAAACAATTTAAAACTCTCTTCACCATTGCCATTAATGCCCTAGCATACGTGGTACATACTTGTATTCTGAACTCCCAGAAAAACAATGTGCTATGCACATATGTATGTGTATATAACCACACACACACAGCACTCATTTTATGCCTCTACATGCGTATGTTTCCAAAGCTTAAATTCTAATTCGTCTTCTTCATGATTGGTGCGATAACTGCATACGCGATTTTGGCCGATTTTAACAAATCGCGCTAGTCATTTAATTCTCGTGCTAACCGGCACCAGTTGGCGCTATGTCTATATCTTCGTAAAGCTCATACAGCTCATTGTTCCATCGCCTACGATACACGCCGTCGCCAACATGCAAACGTCCAAAGATGTTCTGCAGAATCTTTCTCTAAAACACTCCAAGTGACGCCTCATCGAATACTGTCATCGTCCAAGCAACTGCGCCATACCTTAGAACGGGCATGATGAGGGAACATTTTATCCAATTGGTTATCAAGAGTTGTACCAATTCGAACAAATGCATTGCATTCCTATTGCTATATTCCTATGGCCTGGTACGCACAAACCCATTCGGCCACGGCGGCCGCCATTGAAATACACCACAGTTTATCGGGTAGGCGGAATGATTGCTTTATCTCCAGTTTTCGGGAGTATACTCCTCCACTTATTTTATCTAATTTTGAGCCATCTGAAGAGATAGTTATTTTATTTTCATGTTCAATAAGGCCGTTATATCAATCTTCTTTCGAAGGAAACATTGTGATGAAGGATTTATCAAAGTTAATGTAATTGGTATAACAAAGGTCTATTTTACAAGGAATGCCAGCGAATTTCTCCTATATGGTCAAGTGACCTCTATGGGTCGTTCTGAATGAGTTTACTTCCCTTAATCTAAGAGCTGATTTGGCAGCTACTTGCAAATAATTCAATTGGTAGTAAGTTCAGCATAATATTTAGGTGTAGTTCTAAGGGCTCTATCACTACAAAGACTAGTATATGATCCATAGACTTTTTGATGTGCCCCCTTTCTAAAGCCGGCCACCATATAAGTACGTTGGGACTGGTCTTACTATAGCTGTGTAAAGCCAATTAACAATATAAGAGGAAAGTGCCCAAGTTGATCCAATTAATATTTTACAGGAGTACAGTGCTATAGTGGCTTTCCATACTCTATCTTTGACATTTGACTTCCAATTGAGTTTCCTGTCTAGTATTAATTCCAAGTAGCGGTTTTCCTCCCTAATCGAGACTATCGTGCCAATTAGTGATGGAGGAACTACTCCGGAATATTGTGTTTCTTAGTACATAAAACCATTTCGTGTTTATTTGGGTTGACGTTTAGCCCGTTTGCTTCCGTCCACTTTCCAACTGAATTTAATAGTCCTTGCATAATTTCACATAGCGTACTGGGAAATTTTAAGAGAATTAGCCTGAGAAGAGGAGAGAGCACACTCTCTTCTTCTTCTTAATTGGCGCGATAACCGCTTACGTGGTTTTGGCCGATTTTAACAAAGCGCGCCAGTCGTTTCTTTCTCGTGCTAACCGGCGCCAATTGGACACACCAAGTGAAGGCAAGTCCTTCTCCACCTGATCTTTCCAACGCAGAGGAGGCCTTCCCCTTCCTCTGCTACCACACGCTGGTACCGCATCGAATACTTTCAAAGCCGCAGTGTTTGTATCCATTCGGACGACGCACACTGGGGATTTTGCGGAAAAAAGTCAAATTTGCAACATACCACCTACGCAATGTTTAATGGTATTTCTAAATTCCAGAATAGAACCAACAATAAAATCAAAAAGAATTACTAAATTCCGACTTACAGTTTTTTTTTTATAGATATGTCAAAAGTATAATTGTTTTATAGTATTGAACTGACTAAGAGAAAACTTCAAATCTGCGGCAATAATTTTGTTAATGGTTTTCATTAGCACTATTAGCATCATTATATATATTGAGTATGAAATTACATTTTTTGAATTGACTCTGGTACTGAGATAAACGCAAAATTAAAAATTACTAAACAAATTTAAAGTGCCCTCCTACAGTTGCACTAATTTGATTAAACCTAACTACGGTTTCGTTATCTGTTTGCATATTTAGGTACAACACTTTCTGCTGTTAGACTCAGAAGTTATCAGCTAGTGTCATTTTTCAGTTTTAAAGTTGTCTCGAAAATATGAGTTCGTCACGAAAACCTTGTGTTAACGATTGCAACAGTTTTTGTTATATATGTGGCAAATTTTGTTCGCAAAAGCAAAGAAAACAGATCACAGAGTTTGTGAAAACAACCTACCAAGCATACTTTGGGATAAAGTATGTACAAAAGAATAAATATTGGGTGCCCAATATTGTGTGTAAGTCTTGTGTAGAATCTTTGCGATACATGGACCATCTTCTGCTAACTGTAATGACATTGAAATGTTAGAGAATTCTGACAATCAAGCAAGCAGCAGTGAAAGCGAGTTCGAAGAAAGTAGTTGTATGAAACAAGGATTTTCGCAAGCACAGCTTAGCGACTTGGTTCGTGATTTAAATTTATCAAATTCTTTCCCTTTCCCTTTTCCCATTTCGTCCACTTTGAACTAGCGCCTGTATACAAATGTACAAATTATCAATAATAAAATGCTTCAAATGCATTTCTACACTTGTTTGCTAAAACCCAAACAAATTTAAATCATGTATCCTGTGCGTAAATATTTGCTGGTTTATATTAATAATAATCTGTGAATCGTAATAATTATACTGTTTACTGAGTTTGTCAATGTAAACAAATATATAATGGAAAGTTTCACCATTTCATACGCGGATTTATGCACGAAGCTTCTGGAATGTGACAACGATAGGAGAAAATTAAAATTATTTTTGGAACAATCATACATTGTCATAAGTGAACATAAAAGTGACCGTATTGTGGATGCAGTGTACAAACGTTTTTAATCTCAATTCAAACGAAGGTGGTTGGATTCTAAGCGCTCAAAATCGCGATTTGAAAGTAAGAACGCAAGTTGGCTTGAAGGAACTTTTAAAATTGACTTAAGTAATGATGAGTGTGAACCTTCTACCAGCTCTAAAACTGGTCGTCCACGAAAATCCTTTGACGAGTGTTGTGATCGTGCTAAGCGATATAAAAGGGACGAAGTACGTGCTATGTTTCCCCAAAAAGTGATTGATTTTGCTTCTACATCTAATATTTCGAAAGCTGATCAGAAAATTTGCCCCAAAAAAACAGTTGGTTTGTTTACAAAGCTAGAACTCACAAAAGAAAAATATGAGTATCTTATGCACTGGTTACAACGTGAAGGATATAACATACTTGTATCTTACAAAGCACTCTCGGAAGAAAAGACTAAACGTTATCCAGAAGGCATATTTATTACTGAAAGTTCAGCAAGTGTACCCTTACAAAAGCTTTTGGATCACACTACTAAAAGAATTTTAGAGACTAAATCAATAAACGAGATAAGCCAAATTACAAGCGAAAATCTCACGTTATACTCTAAATGGGGTTCTGATGGAGCCTCGGGACAAAGTGAGTATCTCCAAAGTTTTTCAACGGAAGAAGTGTCTGACTCTCATTTATATATGACATCTGTAGTACCACTAAAATTATCACGAAGTGACAACATAAATCAATCAGTGTGGATTAATGATAAAGCTTCCTCCACACAGTATTGTAGAACATTACAGTTTTCATATGTTAAAGAGACTTCTGAAGTTATACGAAACGAAAAGAGAAAAGTAGATGAGGAAATATCGAAGCTCAGAGAAACCGAAGTCACAGTAAATAATCGTGAATTTAAAGTAAAACATCAATTATATTTTTCGATGATCGACGGTAAAACAGCGCAGTTTGTGACAGAAACATTAGCAGCATCTTCTTGTTTTATTTGTGGAGCAACAACCTCAAAAATGAATAAAATTGAAGAAGTTCAATCCAGGCCCGTAAATGAAGAAGCACTGAAATTCGGCATGTCACCTCTCCATGCTCGTATCAAGCTGATGGAGTGTCTTCTGCATGTAGCCTATAATATGGAATTTAAACGAGGACGAGTCGACTCACATACTCGCCCAATAAAAGAAGCCAGAAAACAATTGATAAAACGGGAGCTAAAAGAAAAAATTGGGATACAGGTTGATACTGTCAAGCAAGGATCCGGCACAACAAATTCCGGAAACACGTCACGAAGATTCTTTGCCAATCCAACCTTAGTTTCTGAAATAACAGGTTTGGACGAAGATTTAATGAAAAGATTTGCTGTTATTCTTGAAGCCATAACCATGCGTGAGCCAGTGAACCCAACAAAATTTGGAGATTTTTGTATGGAGACAGCAAAAAAGTTTGTTACTTTGTATGAATGGTACAATATGCCAACTACTCTCCATAAAATTCTCATACACGGTAAGGATATAATGGAAAATTGTATTTTCCCTGTCTGACAATATAGTCTGAAGAGGCTCAGGAATGTCGAAACAAAGACTACAAAAAGTATAGACTCAGACACTCCAGAAAATGCAGCAGAATTGCCGAATGATGGTGACATCAGACCCGTTGATATCACATTTGACACCTTCTTTCAATAAGAAAAAGCACAGTGATTTAAGCAAGGAAGTAGTTGCGCTTTTACAAGAATAAAATTTGCAAAAAAATATGTTTTATATGAATATGTAATGTGTATAATTTGTGTATGTATGACATCATTAAAAATAAATATTTGTTCATTATTTATTCACTTGTCGGCAGTCCATATAAAAATTTTCATATTTTTACAAATAACGCAGTAGTATATTATATATTTCTATATGGAAAAAACATTGATTTTCAACATTTTTTTAAAACAGTTTTTAAACATTGTTTTAAATCATGTTCTTTCCATATATTTTTAAAAATAAAATTTATGAATTTTAAAAAACATAATTTTTTAAAATTTTTTTAAAAAATAGTTTTAAAAAATAATGTTTTTAAACATGTTCTTTTCATACACAAATATATACAACTTCGTTAGTAGTAAAAATGTAAATATTTTTTGGTATGTATACTTTTTTCCGCATCTCAGTACAAAAATCCCCAGTGTGCGACGTAACCGCTGGATCTTTATTCGCTGCGCTATGTCTATGTCGTCGTAAAGCTCAAACAGCTCATCGTTCCATCGTATGCTCAATCAAATCAGACATTGTAAAAATCGAAAAATGCACTCTTGGTCGTTTGGTAAACACAAGCGTAAATATATTAATGATAATGATATTCATATGAAAGTTGGCGCAGATGTTATTAACAGTGCTGCCAACTCATGAAAAAAAACTAAAGCGAAATTTTAATCCCGCGAACTTTGACAAATAAATGCACCTTACTTTTTGCCCACAGTAGTAGATCTTCTGTAGAAGAGTAAGAAAGACAGAGCTAACGCGCGGTCTGCGCATGCCTGCACTCTCCGAGCTACTCTTACTGATTTCGGGAGTCTACGACTTACTCTTTCGAATTCGTACTTGCTCGGGCACGCGGCACTGTAGTACGAATAGAAGGCTAAAACGTTTTCAGGGTAGTTGGATTCTCACTTTGTATAGTCTTTACACATGCGTAGATACTACAAGTCTCATACACGCAAGTTTACTTTATTCAATGTTCATATAAGATGAAATAATTTTCATATAAGATGTAATTTTGTTAATTACAATAAAATAATCAAAACATAAATTTTGAAATTATTTTACGGAACAAAATTTTGGCAAATAAAGAAGGAATTTATCATTACCATAATTTCATTTATAAAATTTTATCGATTAAAGTACAATTCACAACAAAAATGAACTAAAAAAAACCAAACTGGAACTTTACATCTCGTTTTGATTGTGTCAATATAATCCACGGTCTCCTTTTTCTGTGCTGAGAGTATCTATTCTGTGTCAAGGCCAATGCTGGCCTTTCTTTGGACATATAGTCGGTAAAGAAGAAATTAAATATAACACAATTAAATTGGACTATAAATCACTGACTAAATGAAAACAATAATTTTCATTCAGAAAAACAAGGCTCGACCTTCAATCAATGATCTATATTGGAAAAAGTATGTAACATATTGATTATGTCAGCATATTTTGTTGTTACCTCTCCGTTTCAGGAGTGGGGTAGCCGTTTCTCAGGCTGTCTCCACGAAACAAGTTCTTCATCCCGATTACTTCTTTATCACGGCCGATAACTGCATAGCTTTAGACTCACAGTCGATAAGAAAGGAATTAAATATAACACGAATATATCGAATCATCATCGAACTAAAAAGTAGAAAATAAATTTTAAAGACAAAGAGGCCTATAATGAAGTAATAGCAAATCAAACGATCAGTCATAGTCAACTACCTCGGAACAAAATTAAGATACAAATAGAATAATTAACACACTTTTATTAGCTCGGGTTGTATGTATGTAACGGAATCTTTGAGCTTAATTTTCACTAGCTTCTAAAAATCTGATCGACTCGGAACACACAACATAGATGACTAGATGGGAAACTCTTTTTCTCGTGAGGGCGCTGAAAAATGTGCATTTTTTATAACATTTCCCAATATTGCCACACCGGTAGAAACATGGGTATTTTTTAAAACAAAAATTGGGAATTTTTAGTTTCCACACCACCATTAAGGTTAGTATTTAGTGTGCGGTTGTGTAATAGTATATTACTCGTAAACACCTACATATACTAAAAATAAAAAATAGTTAAAAAAAAAACTAAAAAACACGCTTTTTTGCTAATCGAACTAAAAAGATAGAAAAAAACGCTTTTAACTCTAATTTGAATTATTCTATTTGTATCTTAATTTTTGTTATAATTCTGTTCTGAGGTAGTTGACTATGACTGATCGTTCGATTTGCTATTACTTCATTATAGGTCTCTTTGCCATTAAAATTTATTTCCTACTTTTTAGATCGATTGGCAATAAAAGCGTGTTTTTTAGTTTTTTTAAACTATTTTTTATTATATATTGACTCTGCGCAGGCTAGTGGCCGACGTCATTTTCCAAGGCAATGAGTTTGAATGAGTTTATTTCTATGTTCCTTTAACAAACGAAATTTTATTTAATTTATAATTTCAAATAAACTTAAATGTACATTCAAAGATACATATAATATAATTGAATTATAAGCACCAACATATAAAATCAAAGTAGCTTTAATATTCTCTGCTTTAATTTTAAAAGAATATTACAACAGAAACAAAATATATCACAAAGAGGCTTAAAAGTTTATACAAATTTGCTGAAGATTTTAACTACGCATCGTATCAACATGCAATAAGTAGGGGGTAAATATTTTTGTTGTTGTTGAGGTGGTTGAGTACTTGTATAGGGCTATCTAATAAGAGGTGTTATTTTGATGTTCAAGGAAAAATGCTATTTTTTATTTAATATAAATGATCGGATGTTTAATTCATTATAGAGAGGAAGGTATGCCGTTAGTGGTGGAAAATAACATCAGGCAAATGACAACCACGACCACGCTTACAGGACAATATCGTTTTCATGAAATTTTCCATTACCGAATTGAAAAGTAGCTGTCCTATGTCCTCGATAACCTCACGAATTCCAGCTTTGAAGTCTTAAACCGACCCAGGGTTGTTCACGTAGATCTTCTATTTCACGTGACCTCAAAGAAAAAAGTCAGAAGGTGTTAAATCCGAAGATCTCGGTGGTCAATTGTGATCACCTCTTCGAGAGATAACGCGGTTCGGAAACTTTTCCCGCAAAAGATCTATGGATTCGTTTCTTGTGCGGCACGTAGCGCCGTCTTGTTGAAAATAAACTTTGTCCAGATCAATACCATCCAATTTCGGCCATAAAAAATTGTTAATCATCTCTCGATAGCGATAGATAACACCTGTTATTGGAAAATCTTTTACTAAATAACCTTAATTAGCAACTAACGCCGTTTTAATACCCCTGTTCTAGTGTGATGTTAGCTTTTTGTTTGTTTTTGTTTTTTTTAAGTCAGCTGTAGGAAAGGTTTACCGAATGAGCGAAGTCTTATTCTGGCTAAACTCGGACATTCGCAGAAATAGTGGAAAAGACTTTCTTTCACCCCCTTCTCCTGACAGCTTCCGCAGATTGGATTGAAAGGAAGGTTGAGTCTGGCTGCATGTTCCCCTACCTTCCAGTGACTTGTAAGGGTTGCAGTAGTACGTGAAATGTTTAAACGAGAGCATCCTAAGAGGTAGTTCGTCCTCTGGGTGTTGTACGACGACCATGTTTTTGTTGTTGTAGTGCATGCATTTAATTGCTTCCCCTTTCTTTCGGCTAAAGCATAGTTGTGTGACGCAAAGGCTGGTTTTATTGTATTGCTCTGTTATGTATAGTGTCGAACCTTTTCTTGCTAGCTCGTCTGCTATCTAATTACTCTCTATATTCCTATGTCCGGGAACCCATATCAGAGTAAATTGTAGCCAATGACCAAGCAGTTCTAGTTCCTGTCTACATTTTGAAACTAATTTGGATGAAATGGAGTTGGATTCTTAGGCCTTAACAGCTGCTTGACTGTCTGAAAATATAGCTACTCTTGCACCAATTTCTTTGTAGTGTTGCAAGCTTCCCTGATTGCTAATAGTTCTGCCTGGAACACGCTGGCATAATTAGGAATCCGAATTCATTTGGATAAGTTAAGCGGTTCCCAATAGAGTCCAGCTCCCCAGCACAGTTCAACTTAGAACCGTCAGCGTAGATTTCGACATTAAATCTACCAATCACTTTCCCTTTCCTCCATTCGGCTCTCGGTGGAAAACGTACCGTAAAGTCTAAAAAGTCTGATTTGTTTTTGAGCAGTGAGGTTCTCTGTAGAAGAATCTTGCTGTGACCGTACAAAATTATTGTCCAGCTTCCTATAGCTCTGAGTCCCACTCCGCTGCAAGTAGCGATTGTTTTTATATGTAAGTCTAATGGTAATAGATGTGTTAGCATGTTAGCATGTTCAGTAAGGCTAGTGCTAAGCTCTCCTGTGGTTAAGATACATGCTGATCTTTGTATCTTGTTTAGCTTGGTTTGATTGTTTTTTTTTTTCCATCGCGGGCCACCAGACTTGTGACGCATATGTTACTATCGGACTTACAATGACTGTGCAGGACCACTTGGATAACTTTGGTTGAGGGTCCCATTTTTTACCCAACATTCTCTTACACGTGTAAAGTGCTATATACTACAATATATAAGCTTTCTTCACCCTGTATTCTACATTGGGTCTTCAGCTGAGTTGGGGATCAAAGATAGCTCCTAACTATTTTGCTTCTTGGGTTAGTGTTAGACTAACTCCGTTTAATTTTGGGAGACCAAAGTCTGGTATCTGGGTTTTCTCAGTTCTATTTTGCTCGGGGTTTCCCTTAAACTGCTGTCTGCGGTCCAATTGCTGAGTAATTCCAAAGCTCCTGCCATAATCTCGCTGATTATTGAGGGAAAAATTCTTGAAACCATAATCACTATGTCATCCGCATACGCTACTGCTTTAATTCCCTTTCAGTCGAGTTTGGAAAGTATATTGTTGACAAATTATAACCACAGCAAAGGGAATAAAATTCGCCCCTGTGGAGTTCCCCTGTTGACAGAGCGTTTGATTAAGAGCTTCAATAATGGAGCTTGTGTTAACGTTGTTAAAGGCACCCTCTATGTCGAGATAGGCGACAAGTGAGTAATGTCTGTATTCTATGCTTTTACGATCTTTATCGTAGTTACAACTTAATGAAGAGCTGTATCTGAAGATTTTCCTTTGAGATAGACATGTTGGGATGTTGAAATTCTAGTATTTGTGATCTTCTCTCATAGATATGCATCGAGCAATCGTTGAAGATTTTTGAGGATGAAAGAGGATAGATCAGACCCATCTGATGTGTTTCGCTGTATCATGACCGCGTCTACCAGCTTTGGGAATAAAATTCACCTTAACCCTTCTCCAACTTTTTGGAATATGCCCTAGCATAAGACTTTTTTGAAAAATGATTTGAAAATCGCCGTTTCTCGAGTATTCCACAGCATGGCCGGGAATATCCCATCCGGGCCGTCTGCTTTGTATGCTTCGAAGTTTTTCAGCGCCCATTGAATTCTATCTGCGGATAAAATGTGGTTGATTGTATTGGCGAACAAGTGGAACAATTGTGTTTTTTCGCTGTTACCATTATTCTCAATATATTATAGTTTGTGTTTCCTGGAAAGTGTGTGTCCATAATAGATAATCTAATCTATCGGCTGAGGATTTGGACCGTTCCCCATTGTCTTTCCTCATGAAAGAAGAACAGGAGTTTTCCTTTTGCCTTTCTCAGACCAAACCGCATCCTGTTGTCAGATTTTTGTAGCACTGGCATGCACCCTTCGTTTATCGGCAACTCGAATGACATGCTGTTCTTCTGCTACTTTTCAGCTTTCACGATTGCCCAATCGTTTATCGGCACACATTTGTGATTTGAGGTACTTTAGCACGTCTGCATCGTTGATGTCCATGACCGGTAGCCAAATGCGAGCACGAGGAGGGGTCTTTAGCTGGAATAAGCTAAAAGGTTAAATACCCGAATGATCGACTTCCTGCCTAACATATGCCAATACATATACATACATATATGTTAACATACGATGACAAGATGAAACAATTTAAAACTCTCTTCACCATTGCCATTAATGCCCTAGCATACGTGGTACATACTTGTATTCTGAACTCCCAGAAAAACAATGTGCTATGCACATATGTATGTGTATATAACCACACACACACAGCACTCATTTTATGCCTCTACATGCGTATGTTTCCAAAGCTTAAATTCTAATTCGTCTTCTTCATGATTGGTGCGATAACTGCATACGCGATTTTGGCCGATTTTAACAAATCGCGCTAGTCATTTAATTCTCGTGCTAACCGGCACCAGTTGGCGCTATGTCTATATCTTCGTAAAGCTCATACAGCTCATTGTTCCATCGCCTACGATACACGCCGTCGCCAACATGCAAACGTCCAAAGATGTTCTGCAGAATCTTTCTCTAAAACACTCCAAGTGACGCCTCATCGAATACTGTCATCGTCCAAGCAACTGCGCCATACCTTAGAACGGGCATGATGAGGGAACATTTTATCCAATTGGTTATCAAGAGTTGTACCAATTCGAACAAATGCATTGCATTCCTATTGCTATATTCCTATGGCCTGGTACGCACAAACCCATTCGGCCACGGCGGCCGCCATTGAAATACACCACAGTTTATCGGGTAGGCGGAATGATTGCTTTATCTCCAGTTTTCGGGAGTATACTCCTCCACTTATTTTATCTAATTTTGAGCCATCTGAAGAGATAGTTATTTTATTTTCATGTTCAATAAGGCCGTTATATCAATCTTCTTTCGAAGGAAACATTGTGATGAAGGATTTATCAAAGTTAATGTAATTGGTATAACAAAGGTCTATTTTACAAGGAATGCCAGCGAATTTCTCCTATATGGTCAAGTGACCTCTATGGGTCGTTCTGAATGAGTTTACTTCCCTTAATCTAAGAGCTGATTTGGCAGCTACTTGCAAATAATTCAATTGGTAGTAAGTTCAGCATAATATTTAGGTGTAGTTCTAAGGGCTCTATCACTACAAAGACTAGTATATGATCCATAGACTTTTTGATGTGCCCCCTTTCTAAAGCCGGCCACCATATAAGTACGTTGGGACTGGTCTTACTATAGCTGTGTAAAGCCAATTAACAATATAAGGGGAAAGTGCCCAAGTTGATCCAATTAATATTTTACAGGAGTACAGTGCTATAGTGGCTTTCCATACTCTATCTTTGACATTTGACTTCCAATTGAGTTTCCTGTCTAGTATTAATTCCAAGTAGCGGTTTTCCTCCCTAATCGAGACTATCGTGCTAATTAGTGATGGAGGAACTACTCCGGAATATTGTGTTTCTTAGTACATAAAACCATTTCGTGTTTATTTGGGTTGACGTTTAGCCCGTTTGCTTCCGTCCACTTTCCAACTGAATTTAATAGTCCTTGCATAATTTCACATAGCGTACTGGGAAATTTTAAGAGAATTAGCCTGAGAAGAGGAGAGAGCACACTCTCTTCTTCTTCTTAATTGGCGCGATAACCGCTTACGTGGTTTTGGCCGATTTTAACAAAGCGCGCCAGTCGTTTCTTTCTCGTGCTAACCGGCGCCAATTGGACACACCAAGTGAAGGCAAGTCCTTCTCCACCTGATCTTTCCAACGCAGAGGAGGCCTTCCCCTTCCTCTGCTACCACACGCTGGTACCGCATCGAATACTTTCAAAGCCGCAGGGTTTGTATCCATTCGGACGACGTAACCGCTGGATCTTTATTCGCTGCGCTATGTCTATGTGGTCGTAAAGCTCAAACAGCTCATCGTTCCATCGTATGCGATATTCGCCGTTGCCAACGTGCAAAGGTCCAAAAATCTTACGCAGAATCTTTCTCTCGAACACTCCAAGCGTCGCTTCATCGGATGTTGTCATCGTCCAAGCTTCTGCGTCATACGTTTGGACGGGCATGATGAGAGTCTTGTAGAGTGTTAGTTATTCATCGAGAGAGGACTTTACTGCTTAGTTGCCTACTTAGTCCAAAGGAGCACTTGTTGGCAAGAGAGATTTTTCGTTGGATTTCAAGGCTGACATTGTTATCGGTGTTAATGCTGGTTCCTTAATAAACGAAGTCTTTTACAGCCTCGAAATTATAACTGTCTACAGTGACGTGGGTGTCGATACGCGAGTGCGCCGACTTTTTGTTTGAAGACAGGAGGTACTTCGTTTTGTCCTCATTCACCACCAAGCCAATTCGCTTTGCCTTTTTATCCAGCTTAGAGAAGGCAGAACTAGCAGCGCGGTTGTTAAGGCCGATGATATCGATATCATCGGCATACGCCAACAATTGTACGCTCTTATAAAATATTGTGCCTGAGCGATTAAGTTCTGCGGCTCGTACGATGCTCTCCAACATCAGGTTAAAGAAGTCACACGACAGCGAGTCACCTTGTCTGAAACCTCGTTTGGTATCAAACGGCTCGGAGAGGTCCTACCCAATTCTGACGGCGCTGCTGGTGTTGAGCAATGTCATCTTGCAAAGCGGTATTAGTTTTGTGGGGATACCTAATTCAGACATCGCGGCATACAAGTAACTCCTTTCCGTACTGTCGAATGCAGCTTTAAAATCGACGAAAAGATGGTGTGTGTCGATTCTCTTTTCGCGGGTCTTTTCCAAGATTTTGCGTATTGTGAATATTTGGTCGATGGTGGACTTTCCAGGTCTAAAGCCACAATCATAAGGCCCAATCAATTGGTTGACGGTGGGCTTCAGCCTTTCACACAATACGCTCGCTAGAACCTTATAGGCGATATGTAGAAGACTAGTCCCGCCGTAATTGGCACAGATTTCAGGATCGCCCTTTTTATGGATTGGGCAGAGCACACTTAAATTCCAATCGGCAGGCATGCTTTCATCCGGCCATATTTTGCATAGGAGCTGACGCATGCGCCTTACCAGCTCCTCGCCGCCATGTTTGAATAGCTCAGCCGACAGTCCGTCGGCGCCCGCGGCTTTGATGTTCTTTAGCCGTGATATTGCTATTCTCACCTCGGCATGGTCGGGTAGCGGAACGACAGTTCCGTCGTCAACGATTGGGGTATCGGGATCTTCACATTCTCTGTGACATGCGCAGCTGTCACTGTTTAACAGGTTCGAGAAGTGTTCCCTCCATAATTTAAGATTGTTCTGTACGTCAGTCACCAGTTCGCCGTCTTTGTTCTTACAGGAAAACGCCCCGGTCTTAAAACCTTCTGTAAGCCGCCGAACTTTCTGATAGAATTTTCGGGCGTTGTTCCTGTTGGCCAGCATCTCAAGCTCCTCGCACTCACGTATTTCGGCCTCTCGTTTCTTCTTTCGGATAATACGTCTCTCTTCCTTTTTTAGCTCTCTGTAGCGATCCCACATGGCTCTCCTTGCGCCCGATCTCAGCGTGACTCTATAGGCAGCATCCTTTCTTTCAGCGACAGCATGAAATTCCTCGTCGTACCATTTGTTTTTTCGGGCTCGCCGGTATCCGATTTCTTCTTCGGCGGCGGTACGTAGGGAACTAGATATGTTGCTCCATTGCTCATGCATGCCGGTTTGTTGGGCAGTGGTCTCTGAGAGCAGGAGTGAGAGTTTAGTGGCGAATCTTCTGGCTGTCTGTTGTGATTGCAGCATTTCGATGTTGAACATTCTTTGCGCAGGTATATGTACGGTTTTTGCTGCACAGAGGCGTGTGCGTAATTTGGCTGCAACAAGGTAATGATCCGAGGCGATGTTGGGTCCTCGGATCGTACGTACATCTAATACACTAGAAGCGTGTCTTCCATCTATCACCACATGATCGATCTGGTTTCGCGTTTTAAGATCAGGAGACAACCAAGTAGCTTGGTGTATCTTTTTATGCTGGAATCTGGTGCTGCAGACTACCATGTTTCGGGCCCCGGCGAAGTCGATCAGCCTCTGTCCGTTACCGGATGTTTTGTTGTGCAGGCTGAATTTTCCGACTGTAGGACCAAAAATTCCCTCCCTGCCCACCTTGGCGTTGAAGTCGCCAAGCACGATTTTTATGTCGTGGCGGGGGCAGCGCTCATAGGAACGTTCCAAGCGTTCATAGAAGGAATCTTTGGTCGCATCGCCCTTCGCTTCCGTCGGGGCGTGGGCGCAAATTGGCGAGATGTTTAAAAATCGCGCTTTGATGCGGATTATTGCGAGATGCTCGTCCACCGGAGTGAACGACAGTACTTGGCGACGAAGTCTCTCTCCCACAACAAATCCGACAACGAATTTGCGCTCCTTTACATGGCAGCTGTAGTAGACGTCGCAAGGTCCTATGGTTTTCTTACCTTGCCCCGTCCATCGCATCTCTTGGATGGCAGTAATGTCAGCCTTTACTCTCGCGAGGACATCAACCAGCCGGGCAGAGGCACCTTCCCCATTAAGGGACCGGACATTCCAGGTGCATGCCCTCAAATCATAGTCCTTAGTTCGTTTGCAGGGGTCGTCATCAGTGTTGAAAGTTCTCATTCGAGGTTTTGTGTATGTTTGGGGGAGGTTTTTAAGTGGCCTGTCCGAAACCCAGCGCGGGTCCCAACCCAGCGCACACCGCACGAACGGGTGTTCGGGAGCTACCCACTCCCAAGTGAATGGCGATCAGTAACTTTCCCCACTTGCGTGGACTTCTACACATGGAACCATCTTCCTACACACTGCCTTGGGAAATTCCTCTGCTAACTTCTTGCCGAATCTTTGAGTCTCCAAGTCAGTGCCTGTAATATGGTTTCCGGTAGGATGTTGTCGAAAATGCCCACAATATTAGGAAAGGCTACCAATGTATACTCCTTCCTGGGATAGGTAACTCATACATGCAACTCCGTTTCGTACTATCGATTGCAGCTTTGAAATAGATAAAAAGATGGTGTGTGTCGGAAGAGAGATTCTACGTTGGATTTCAGTGCTGACATTGTCATTAATGTTGGTTCCTAGATAAACGAAGCCTCTTACACCTTCGGAATCATAACTGTCAACAGTACCGTGGATGCCGATATGCGAGTGTGCCGACTGTTTGTTTGATGACAGGAGCTACTTCGTTCACCACCAGACCTATTCCCTTTTGCTTCTTTATTCAGTTTGGAAAAGGCAGAACTAACAGCGCTGGTGTTAAGGTCAAATATATCAATATCATTGGGATACGCCAACAATTGTACGTAGTTATAAAAAATTGTGCTTGAGCGATTAAAATCGGTGGCTCGCACGATATTTTCCAGCCTCAGGTTAAAGAAGTCAAACGACAGAGAGTCACCCTGTCTGAAACCTGGTTTGGTATCAAACGGCTTGGAGAAGTCTTTCCCAATTCGGACAGCGCTGCTGATATCGAGCAAAAGCGGTCTTAAAATCGACAAAAAGGTGGTGCATTTTCCAGGTCTAAAGCCATACTGACAAGGTACAACAAGTTGGGTGATGGCAGGTCTCAGCCTTTTACACAAAACGCTCCCTGAAACTTTCAATGCGATATTTAGACGACCATATTTTGAATAGAAGGTGATACATGCGCCTTACCAGCTCCTCGCCGCCATGTTTGAATAGCTCATCCGGCAGTCCATCGGCGCCCGCGGCTTTGTTGCTCTTTAACCGCGTTATCGTTATTTTCACCTCGTCATCATCGCGTAGCGGAATGACAGCCACGTCGCCAACGATTGAGGTTTCGGGATCTTCACATTCTCTGTGACATGTGCAGCTGTCACTATTTAACAAGTTCGAGAAGTGTTCCTTCCATAATTTAAGCACGCTCTGGGTATCAGTCACCAGAGCACCGTCTCTGTTTTTACAGGAAATCGCCCCTGTTGTGAAACCTTCTGTTAACCACCGAACCTTCTGGTAGAATATAAGGGCGATTTTCCTGTTGGCCAGCACCTCAACGTACTATAGCACTCACGTATTGAATTCTCAGTTCATCCTTCTGATAATACCTCTCTCTTTCTTTTTGAGCTTCCGATAGCGATCTCGCATGGCTCGCGTTGCGCCCAATCATTACGAGGCCCTACAGGCAGCACCCTTTCTTTCCGCGACAGCATGACATTCCAATTATCGTCGAAATTTCTTCTTCAGTGGAGGAATGTAAAGAACGCGAATTGCCACTCTATTGTTTCTGCATGCCGGATTGGTGGGCAGTACTCTCTGAGAGCAGGATTGAGGGTCGAGTGGCGAAGTTTCGTGATGTCTATTGTGATTGCAGCTTTTCGATGTCGAACATTTTGGTCTCTGTCCGTTACCGAGTGTTTCGTTGTGCAGACTGAATTTTCTCACTCTGGGACCAAAAATTCCCTCGTTGGCCACCCTGGCATTGAAGACGCCAAGCACGCTTTTTATGTCGTGGTTTGGGCAGCGTACACAGGACCATTCCAAGCGCTCATAAAACAAATCTTTCATCGCATCGTCCTTCTCTTTCGTCAGAGCGTGAACGCAAATGAGCGGGAGGTTAATTATTGCGAGACGCTCGTCCACCGGAATGAACATAAGTACTTGGCGACGAAGTCTCTCTCCCACAACAAATCCGACACCGAATGTGCGCTCCTTTACATGGCAGCTGTAGTAGACGTCGCAAGGTCCTATGTTTCTCTTGCCTTGCCCTGTCCATCACATCTTTTGAATGGTAGTGATGTCAGCCTTTGCTCTTACGAGGATATCAACTAGCCCGGCATAGGCGCCTTCCCCATTAAGGGACCGAACATTCCAGGTGCATGCCTTAAAAGCGTAATCTTTGGTCGTTCGCAGGGGTCGTCATTAGTATAGGTTGTTGTCATCGAGGTTTCGTTTTCATTGGGTGTGATTTTTACGTGGCGGGTAACATACCCAGAGCACAACTAGCTATCCTGGGTTGCTTCACCTTCTCGAACTGGCTAAACCCGGAAGTTGTGAGATGCTTGTACCATATGCTGAAGAACCATATGCAATCAGTGACTTTCCCCGTTTGCGCGGACTTCTACATATCGAACCAGTTCGAGCTCACATTTCCAGGAGAAAAATATTTTCATTCATAAACCGACCCGTTCACATGCCAATTTTTCTCAACGATGGCAAAAATTTACATAGAACTTTGAAAAAATCAAATCAAAGTAGTCAATACTTGAATATATCTTACATAAATATATTCCAATATTTGGTGAATCGTGAATTTTTGTCATGTTCAATGTTCGCGGCTCCGTGTATATGTACATATGTTTGCACTTCTAAGTGCCCGACAGCCGCAGGTATTGCGTGTCAAATGCACACCGGGATACAGTAAGATACAGAAAACAGCAACAGATTGCTTATAAAAAGTTTCTGTCCCGGACATTTGGATACTAGAGAAAATTTCGAAACACTTATTTTTTGATCTCCAATAGTAGGTTAATGTTAAGTTGATACGTTCCTTTACATATGTGGTTTTCCAATTCATACAAAGTTAGAAACTTTCTCTGAAACCAGAGTGCGACTTATTTGGAGGTTACTGTTAATATCAGGTCAATCTATAAGTTCGTGTGCTTTTTAAAGGTGGGTTTAAAATTAATAAAAAGATGTTTAAAATATTTATTAATCAAAAATATATTTTCCTTCATTATTTACAATGTCTTCCCAACTTTAAGGCGAATTTTTATCCGGAGAGTATGGTGGATGTGGCATTAGCTGTCATCCGAGCTCGTCAGCTTGCCTAATTTTTGCCTTGCGGTATGAGGTCTTGCGTTGTCGTGAGGAAACAAAACTTTGCGTCTATTCACCAAAGACGGTCGATTTTTTTTAGTGCCTCATTCAGGTTTGATAGCTGAGGGGAATAATAATCAGCAGTTATCGTCTGGTTTGGTTCCAGAAGTTCATAAACAATACCGGTCATATCCCTCCAAATAGACAAGAGAATTTTCTCGGGGTGAAGGCCATCTCTGGGGGTCGGTTCTGTTGCTTCATCTTTATCTAACCATTGGCGTTTGTGAACAGGATTATTGTAAAGAACCCATTTTTCATCACCAGTAACGATACGGTTCAAAAAATTTTCATTTTCAAGCCGTTGCAGCAGCTGAGAACAGACATTCACTCTCTGCTGAAGGTTGGCGACGGAAAGTCTATGCGGAACCCATTTTCACAGCTTTGAAACTTTTCCCAATTGAACCAGGTGCCTGTGAACTGTTCCACGCGATGAATTTAGCCTCTGAGCTATCATATCGACTGTGAAATTTGGCTCAGCTTCTACGACTTCGAGCAAGGCGTCGGAGGTAAAGACTTCAGAACGACCAGTTATCACTTCAGAATTTTGAAAACCACTTTTGCGCAATCCTTACAATCACGGTATTCTCTCCGTGAAGAGTGTTTATTTCCGCAGCACCAGATTCGAAGATTCCATTTAATTTTTTAACAACACTATCCGCGATTAAAATCACTTCTTGAATGCACTATATATCAAAGAAAATATAAATAGTTCCGTTATATTCCGCGAATAATTTTTTGTATGCAAAAATCGTACAAAAGTGAAATTATGGGTAAAATTCGCACGAACTTCTGGACTGACCTGATACATTCATTCTTCGGATCAAGCCCAAAGTGCCAAACATTTAATACTGAAAATATCACTGAAGATTCTGGAAGCTGTATTCACATACAGTGCTGTTCATAACAACAGAGACCAAAGCCGCAAATCGTTGAACTGAAAATTTTCAGTCAGTATCCACTTTTGATTGCTAAATTTTAAAACATACTTTTTTTATAAATATTAAAATCCATATATCATCTTTTTGGTATTGAAACCCACGGACGTGTTTTTTGGTCGGTCTTGAATAGAATCTGTATATTATTGATCGGGAAATCACTTAGGTTCTTGTCGCAAACCATTTTTAAACTCACGCGTTTAACTCGTAGTCAATTTTAAGAGCGATTGCATTGGCTTATTCAGGCGGGTAAACTATACCTTGGCTAATACTAAAAAAGGAATTTAGCCCGATCACGAAAAACTCAACGCTTGGAACAAGTCCAAAGGGATCGAAAATCGGCACCGTTATCTCCAACAATTCAGTTTTTTTTGGCTATTTGCTTTTGCAGCTCATCAATGCCTGCCTAGTCAGAACCGTATTCATCTAAAATCTTTGTTTGCATTTTCTTTTTGTTTCCTGAACAGTTCCACGCAAAACCAACTTCTTCACTGTTTGCATAACAAATTTCCCTCCATAAGAAATTTCCCTGTTCCGTTGCAAGTTCTAGATATTTAAATATTTACACGCCTAGAATCTTCAATGGTTGCTTCTCTGTCGAACCATTTCAAGCGCAGTAGTTCTTTTCCCATTCACTTGGGAGTGGCCAAGACGATCCTTCTACATACAGTCAAAGCAGCCCACAACATAAGAGCTTCGCTCAAGTATCCTCTGGGTTGCTTCCGAAAATTCCTTTAAAACCGAGCTAATGTGAAGAGCCAAGCACACCACGTTATCTGGTTATGCGCTGGGTTTGGGACCCGCCACGTAAAACTTCTTCCCCAATGAAAAGGACAACAAAGCTTCGGATGAGAACTAATTCTTCTGATGACGACTCTTGCAAACGAATTAAGGACTATGATTTGAGTGAGTCCAAAGCGAGTGGAATGTCCGGACCATTAATTGAGATATCCTCGTTAGGCCAAAGGCTGACATCAGTGCCATTGAAGAGATGCGATGTACGGGACAAGGCAAGAAAAACATAGGACCTTGCGACGTCTATTACAGCTATCATGTGAAGGAGGGCAAGTATATACGTTCACTCTGGTGGACGAGCGTCTCGTAATAATCCACATCAAAGCGAGATTTTTCAACATCTCGTTCATTTGCGTCCACGCCCCGGTGGAAGGGAATGATGATGTGACCAAAGATTCCTTCGATGGGCGCCAGGAACATTCCTATGAGCACTGCTCTCGTCGACATAAAAGCCTTGCTTGGCGACATCAATGCCAGGGTGGGAAAGGAGGGAATTTTTGGTCCCACAGTCGGAAAATTCAGTCTACACAACGAAACATCCGGTAACGGACAGGGGCTGATCGACTTCGCCAGAGCTCGAAACATAGTAGTCTGTAACACCTGATTCCAGCATAATAAAATAACTAAACTACGTGGCTGTCTCCTTAGATGTACATGCGTACGATTCGAGGGTCCAACATCGACTCGGATCACTACCTTGTTGTAGCCAAACTACGCACTCAACTCAAAGAATGATCGACATCGGAAAGCTGCAATCGCAACAGACAGCCTGAAGATTCGCAGAAGCAATAGAAGTTGACGGGTCGCCGGCTGTGCTATTCAAACATGGCGGTGAGGAGCTGGAAAGGTGCATGCATCAGCTATTATGCAAAATATGGTCGGATGAAAGCATGCCTGCCGATTGGAATTGAAGAGGGCTCTGCCCAATTCATACGAAGGGTGATACTGCAATCTGTGCCAATTATTGGGGGTTTAGCTTTCTATATATCGCGTTTTAGTAAGGCTCTCGACCTGGAAAATTCACCATCTTTTTGTCGATTTTAAAGGCACTTTTGCTCAATACCAGCAGCACCGTCAGAATTGGGAAATACTTCTCCGAGACGTTTGATACCGAACGAGGTTTCAGACAGGGCGACTTTCTGTCGTGTGACTTCTTTAACCTGAGGCTGGAAAACATTGTGCGAACCGCAGATTTTAATCGCTAAGGAACAATTTTTTATAAGAGCGTACAATTGTTGGCGTATGCCAGTGATATTGATATCATTGTCCTTAACAACGGCGCTGTTAGATTTGCCTTATCCAAACTGGATAAAGAAGCAAAGGGAATAGGTCTGGTGGTGAACGAGGACAAAACGAAGTACCTGCGTACTCGCGTATCGACAGGCCCGTCACTGTTGGCAATTATAATTCCAAGGTTTTAAAAGACTTCCTTTATTTAGGAACCAGAACTAGCACCGATAACAATATCAGCTTGGAAATCCAACGAAGAGCCTCTCTTGCCAACAAGGGCTACTTTGGACTAAGTAGGCAATTGAGTAGTAAAGTCCAATCTTGATGAACAAAACTATCACTTTTTAAGGTTGTCATCTTGCCCGTCCTATGGTATGCTGCAGAAGCTTGGACGATGACAGTGTTTGAGAGAAAGAATATGTGGAAGATTTTGTATGCGCTTTACCATCGGCTACGGTGGCTGGGTCATGTCGTCCGAATGGATACAAACTCTCCGGCTCTGAGAATATGTGATGCGGTACCAGCTGGTGGTAGCAAATGAAGAGGAAGGCCTCCTCTGCGTTGGAAAATTAGGTGAAGAAGAACTTGGCTTGACTTGGTACGTCCAACTGGCGCCACCTTGCACGAGAAAGAAACGCCGAGTTTAACGGCCAAATAAAAAGAGAGTTTTAACATCTGCAAATATTAGTAATAAGTAACATACTAAGGATGTGCTAGGTATGTTGCCTCACATGATGGTGTAATTCATCCATGTTAACCTGTAGTATTTCGCAAAAACTACCTTCGTTTATTGCAGCAGTGGCACCTCTTCCGAACCTTAAATCACCTGGAATCTTTAAATAACTTCCAAAGATGGTCCTTGCGGGTGGATGGCCGGTTGTTTCATGTACAGCTGAGCGATAGAAACACGTGGATGTGTAAGCACTCTGTTCTTAGCTGGAATCGGTACCAATACATGTCATCCTGTAGTCTGGTCACACAGTAATTCATATCCGGTTTCCCGAGGACCTTGCTATAGTATATGATCACTTTTTCTTGCTCATTCATGATTTGTAGCAGTGCTCCTCTTATTACGTATGCGCTAGTATCTGTATCACGACGAACGCTCTTTTCTCCTGCGACGGGATACGCTAACATAGGCGCAGAAACGCTTCCTTTTGTTCTTTGTGTCACATAAAAGGGCAATTCTTCTCAGTGAGATTGCGGAGCCTTTGGACAACATTTCCGAATTCTTCAGCAGAACGACGGTATAACGTGCACAGTCCAAGGAAATGTTGCACTTCGTGCACTCACTTTTCTGAATCGCGGACAATCTTTTACTGCTTTATTTTCTCCTTGTCTGTCTCGTCTCCTTCACCTGATGGCTATAGGTGGCTTCAATCTTAAACAAGGTATACTTCTTCAGATTCAATCATAACCCCGTGGAGGCAATGCGCTGAGGGACCTTTTTCAGGTTTTCAAGATGGTCGCTAAAATTTGTACAACCAATAACGATTTCCCGTATAGTCTCCTCAACATATACTCCAGCAGTCCTCTTTTCTTTTTAACTAACATAGCGGGTGAGTTCCATGGGCTTTGTGATAGCTCAACAACTCAATAGTTCTTTTTGCTTGTTGGAGTTCTTCGGTTCCCTCTTAAGGTCTGTCCCAGTTTGCTATGGCGTCTACAGCTACAATCACAGCTCCTTTATCCAGAATAACTGGCGACTTGAAATCATTGGGTATCTTTACTGGAACGTGTATTTTCCCGTCTTCACTAGTGTTCCTCCCACGATTATATTCTCCCTCTCCACAGTAGCTTCTATGACCCAAACCTCTCATGTCCATAGCCTCCTTCCACATTTGCCCATATGACTTTTCAGATTTTCGCGGAATCCGTTGACGTTGACTTAGAGTTACCTTTCTGGATTGTACCCTTGGCTGCTCTGGCACTACAGAACCCTTTAACCCAAATCCAGTATAAAACCGTAGAACAGCATGAAATTTGCGTCAATTATTAATTCATCCATGGTCCCAGCCAGTAAAAATGTGTGAACAACTAACAAAGCTCGAATAACAACCCCGCAAACTACTTTTCCGGATATCATAGCTTCTCCCTGTAGCTGTCTGAAGGCTGTACCCCTGTAGCCAACCAATGGTTTCACACAACCGTTTAGTAAGTCTGACCAGGTACGCGCCTGGGATCGATCTTATGTAATTCCCTTATGACCACGACATTCATCTTTTCCACGAAATCATCCGGAACATTTGTTGCCTGTGGTCACTTCTGTAACGTCTCTCTATATCTGCCACCAGACTGTCATAGTTACCCCATCAGCTTCTGGAACTGCCTGTAGTACTTCGACGTCGGAGCCCTTAAGTAGTACTCAAGTGGCTTGTTGTTGGTGTTGTTTCAAACTGGAGCTTTATGATAATGAATGGTACAGCGCCATCGAAGGATGGAACCTTTACTTAAGGACCACTAATTAAAATATTTGGGCGATTAAATTATAGTTCACAAAGACAATATTTCACGTGCAACGTTATGTGTTTCTGGTGTGCTTCCAACAGTGTAATACTTATTTCCTGCTTTTCCAGCTGCACATTTGCTGCGACGACACTTCCACTGAGATTTGTGGCAACTGCGATGACATTTCCGATGATATTTCATCATTACATTCATGTCTATACCTGGCAATGATCTTGATGGTTCTGCCCTCTCTCTCTTCCCCTTTAGTCGATGATTCCTCAGCTTGTATCTGAAACACATATTCTACCTCCATAGTCTCGTGCAGTCGTACGTGAAACTCTGCATAGTTTCCTGAAGTTTATAACTAACTACTTCCTAATCTACGGAATCTTCAGTTCTCTCAACTTTGCCATTTTTAGAATCTTGTTTCATGAGACTGTATTCAACAACCCTACTTCGGACTACAAATGTTACATTTTTTCCAATAAAACATTTTTCTACATACATACATTGGATTGCTCAATAAAAGTCATAAACTAATAATAAAACTTGCTTGCTTTGTTTAATTTCAATGCTGAACCACTAATTTACATTTACACGTTCGCACGATCAACTTAAGACTGATTAGACAAGTAATATGATTGGCGCTTGCACCCTTTTTAGGTGTTTGGGACCTAAAGTTTTAAGCAAACCCTGAGAAGCTTTTTTAAAGCAGAGGTTTGACATTGCCTGCCGAGGGGCGACCGCTATTAGAAAAACTAATTAATATCATGCTTCTGGCTCAACAACTAAGGGAGTTTCTAAATATGGCAACTCGTATGTAGTGACATACTTCATTTTTGGTATCTGGCATTCATGGTTTTGTTCTAGTATCTCATTCGTACTATTCCGGATTTGCCATAATATGTTATATGAACACTTTTGACCCGAACAGTTTTTATAAAATCCACATTTCTTTTAATGTATTGTTCATCCATCTCATTCCCACAAATATCTTCCTCCATTCTTTCCAATTTCGAATTGTTTCGAATACTCAGTTACCCACTTAGTCCAAAGTAGCACTTGCTTGCAAGAGAGATTCTTCGTTGGATTTCCAAGCTGACATTGTTGTCGGTGTTAATGCTGGTTCCTAAGTATATGAAGTCTTTTACGACCTCGAAATCATTACTGCCAACAATGACGTGGGTGACGACATGTGAGTGTGTCGACTGTTTGTTTTATGACAGGAGGTACTTCGTTTTGTCCTCGTTCACCACTAGACCCATTTGTTTTGCCTCTTCATCCAGTTTGGAGAAGACAGAACTAACAGCGCGGTTGTTAAGACCAATGATGTCAATATCATCGTCATATGCCAACAATTGTACGCTCTTATAAGATAGTGTGCCTGAGCGATTAAGTTCTACGGCTCGCACGATCTTTTCCAGCATTATATTAAAGAAGGCACCCCCCTGAAACCTCGTTTGGTCTCAAACGGCTCGGAGAGATCTTTCCCAGTTCTGATGACGCTGTTGGTATTGAGCAACGTCATTTTGGATAGCCGTATTAGTTTTGCGGGGATACCAAATTCAGACATCGCGGCATATAGGCAACTCATTTTCATACTGTCGAATGCAGCTTTAAAATCGACAAAAAGATGATGTAGGTCGATCCTTTTTCATGGGTCTTTTCCAAGACTTGGTTTGTTTTAAATATTTGGTCGATTGTGGATTTTCCGTGTTTACATCCACATTGATAAGGTCCAATCAATTGGTTGACGGTGGGCTTCAGCCTTTTACACACTACGCTCGATAAGTCCTATCTGCGATATTTAGAAGACTAATCCCACGATAATTGGCACAGATTGCAGTATCACCCTTCTTATGAATTGTGCAGAGCACACTTAAATTCCAATTGGCAGGCGTGCTTTCATCGGACCATATTTTGCATAGTAGCTGATGCATGCACCTTTCCAGGTCCTCGTCTTCCACTGCTTTGTTTTTCTTTAGAGGCGTTATTGCTTTTCTCACCTCGTCATGGTCGAGTAGCGGAACGACATTCCCGTGGTCATCCCGTCGATTATTTAGTAGGTTCGAGAAGTGTTCCTTCCATAATTTAAACACGTGCTGGATGTTAGTTACCAGATCGCAGTCTCTGTTCATACAGGAAAACACCCCGGTCTTCAAACCTTCTGTGAGTCGCCGAACTGTTTGGTAGAAGCATCCCAAGTTCCTCGCACTCACGTTTTTAGGCCTTTCGTTTCTTCCTTATGACAATACGTCTCTCTTTCTGTTTTAGCTCCCGGTAGCGATCCAACATGGGTTGCGTTGCGACCGAACGCAGCACGTCTCTATTGGCAATATCTTTTCTTTGCGTGGCAGCATGACTTTTGTCGTCGTACCAATTGTTTTTTTTCGGGCTCGCCAGAATCCGATTTCTTCTTCGGTGGCGGTAGGTACGTAGAAAACGAGAAATGTTGCTTCATTGCTCGTGCATGCCGTATTGTTGGGCCGTACTCTCTGAGAGCAGGAGTGAGAGTGGAGTACTAAATCTTCTATCTATCTGTTGCGATTGCAGCTTTCCGCTGTCGTACAATCTTCGGGGGGTTAGATGTACGTTTTCTGCTGCACAGAGGCATGTGCGTATTTTGGCTGCAGCAAGATGTCGATGTTGGGCCATTGGATCGTATGTACATCTAAAACACTAGAAGCGTGTTTTCCATCTATCCAAAGTTCCCGGCGCTCATATAAGGAATCTCGCAATTGAGCGAGAGGTTAAAGAATATCGCTTTAATACGGATTATTGCGAGACGCTCGTCCACCGGAGTGAAAGTTAGTACATGACGACGAAGTCTCTCTCCCACAATACATTCAACACCGAATTTGCGCTCCTTTACAAGGCAGCTGTCATATACGTCGCATCTCTTGAATGGCACTGATGTCAGCCTTTGGTCTGACGAGGATATCAACTAGCCCGGCAGAAGCAAATCGTAATACCTAGTTCGTTGGCAGGGGTCGCCATAAGAGTAAGCAGTTCTTATCGATTGCTTTGTTTTGTTTTTATTGGGTGGGATTTTGGCGATATTCGGGATATTCGGGAGCTACTCAGGGGATACTTGGGCGAAGCTGAGGCCGTATGCAGAATAATCGTCCTGTCCACTCCCAAGTGAATGGCAATCAGGGCCTTTTCCGGCTTACGTGGACTTCCGTGTGTAGAAGTTTTTACACATAGAACCATCCTTAATCGTAATCGGCTTTTGACTTATTCTGCGTTGTTTAACAATTTTCTTCTTTTTTGTTTTTTTTGTTACTCACATTTTGTGCTACATTAAAAAAATCCAATATTTTATGTATCATATTTATTTATACTTTATTTTTCGTATTGATTACTATATTATTATATTAATTGATTACTTTTGTATTTCAATTTTGAATAATTTTATATAAATATCAATATTTGCATTTTTCGCTTATTTAGCTTTTTCACTGTCCCTGTTCTTAAATCGTTCTGCGAAATAATACCTAACCTAATAACTTGTGCGCACACTTCATCTGAGATAGTATTTTAAATATATAAAAATCAAAACATAAATATAAAAAAGCTTTATTCAACCACAAAACTAGTAAAAGAACGAAACACACAATATTACACATTTCGTCCAAAGGAAGAAAAAGGATTTAAGTTATACCACGAAATATACATCGCTCTACAGATGAGAATGACATTATATTTAAGCTCGCTGAATACGGGCATATAGTTACTAACATACACAACATTTTTAAAAATGGTACAAAAAAAACCTCTTTCTATCTTCCCTGTAGAGCTTAAACTTAATGCATATTTTTTTATTATTCCTACATTAATCATACATCTGTCATACTGACATCAAGTACATTTTTTAACAATTAGTTAGGAAAATTATAAAATATATTTCATCATGGCCAGTGCCAAGACGAATACAGCGATTACATTTTAGGAAAAGAATTACATTTTATATAGAACAGTTATTTTAGCATACTTTAATTAATATTTAATTTAATAGGTCAATTGGTCGGTTTCTCTTCAGACGTCGCAAGGTTCTTCTTTCAAGTTGTGAGAGTGTATTGACTTCTCTATTTTTGTGCTGGTTTATTTCGTTAAAATACCTTGTTGATATCGCTCTTATTTCTTCGTCGATTAATGGTATATTGAACGTAGTATGGATGTCATCATTTTTTGTGCACCTGTCGGACATTGTTATTATACGTAAGATTTTTGATTGTTGTCGCTGTACTTTGTTTATGTGAGTTCTTTTTGCAGTTCCCTTGAAGTCCGTAGGTCCAGATTGGTTTAATGACCGCCTTGTATACTAAATGTTTGTTGGAAATATTGAGCTTAGAATTTCTGCTTATTAGCCAATGCAATTGTCGAAATTTTTCCTTTATTTGTTTTATTATCTTTTTGATATGATCTTTCCAAGTTAATTTTGAGTCCAGATGGATTCCACGATATTTTGCAGATGTTTCAATTTGTATATTTTTATTGTTGAGCTTAATCGGCATAGCAGCAATCTCTGTTCTTGTCGTAAATATTACTTGTACAGATTTGTCCTCGTTTACTTTTAAACTCCATTTATCAAACCACTTCTTTACATTGTTGGTGTACATCTGTAATTTTGTTGTTGCGGTTGAGAGGTTTTCGTCAGATGACAATAAAATTGTGTCGTTTGCGAATGTTGCTATAGTAGAATTATTTTCGTCTGGGAGTGGTATGTCAGAGGTAAATAAGATATATAGCAGTGGTCCTGGAACGCTGCCTTGAGGAACTCCTGCTGTTATTGGATGTATATGTGAGTATTTGTCATTGTATTTAATGTAGAAGCATCGGTCAGTGAGGTAGCTCTTGATAATTAAATAATAGTCGAGTGGTAATATTGTCCTAATTTTATGCAAGAGGCCTTTGTGCCAAACTTTGTCAAAAGCTTTTGCGACGTCCAAAAATACAGCAACGCAGTATTTTTTATTTTCCATGTCTGAAATTATTTTTTGTGTAACTCGATGTATTTGTTGGATAGTTGAGTGTTTTTTTCGAAAACCGAATTAATGATTTGGAATGATGTTTTTCGTGTCAAGTATTGGGGTAATTCTGTCGTGTAAACGTTTTTCTGCAATTTTAGATATAGTCGGAAGTAGGCTTATAGGTCGATATGAAGTTAAAGCTGTTGGGTTTTTACCCGGTTTTGGTAGCGCAATGATTTCTGCAACTTTCCATACTCTTGGGAAGTATTTTAAGCGAAACATTGCATTAAATACGTTTCTAAGAAATAGGTAAGCCTAAATTGGTAGCTCCGTAAGTGCTTTGCCTGTCTGCATATCATATCCGGGTGCTTTTTAACACACTTTTATTAGGACGGGTTGTATGTATGTATGTAACGGAATTTTTCACTGGCTTCTAAAAATCTGATCGACTTGAAATTTTGCATACCTATCAAGGACCGATGACAATGCAATAATTTAATAAAAGTTTTCCATTATCCTTATTAGGATTGCCAGGATTAATATTTTCTTTTTTTACTGTGGGCAAAAAGTAAGGTGAATTTGGTTGTAAAATGAAAAATCTTTATTTATTCTTGTAAATCAGTTTCTCAGGCTCCCTCCACGAAATAAGTTCTTCATCCCGATTACTTCTTTATCACGGCCGATAACTGCATAGCTTTAGACTCACAGTCGATAAGAAAGGAATTAAATATAACACGAATATATCGAATCATTTATTCACTGACTGCAATGATAACAATAATTTTCATTCATAATAAAAAAAAAATAGTTTAAAGAAACTAAAAAACACGCTTTTTTGCTAATCGAACTAAAAAGTAGAAAATAAAAAATAGTTAAAAAAACTAAAAAACACGCTTTTATTGCTAATCGAACTAAAAAGTAGAAAATAAATTTTAATGACAAAGAGACCTATAATGAAGTAATAGCAAATCGAACGATCAGTCATAGTCAACTACCTCAGAACAAAATTATAACAAAAATTAAGATACAAATAGAATAATTAACACACTTTTATTAGCTCGGGTTGTATGTATGTAACGGAATCTTTGAGCTTAATTTTCACTGGCTTCTAAAAATCTGATCGACTTGGAATTTTGCACACCTATCAAGGACCGATGACAATGCAATAATTTGATAAGAGTTTTCCATTATTCTTATTAGGATTGCCAGGATTAATATTTTCTTTTTTTAACACACTTTTATTAGCTCGGGTTGCATGTATGAATGAATGTAACGGAATCTTTGAGCTTAATTTTCACTGGCTTCTAAAAATCTGATCGACTCGGAACACACAGCACAGATGACTAGATGGGAAACTCTTTTTCTCGTGAGAGCGCTGAAAAATGTGCATTTTTTATTACATTTCCCAATATTGCCACACCGGTAGAAACATGAATTGGGTATTTTTTTAAACAAAAGTTGGGAATTTTTAGTTTCCACACCACCATTGAGGTTAGTATTTAGTGTGCGGTTGTGTAATAGTATATTACTCGTTAACACCTACATATAATATACTAAAAATAAAAAATAGTTAAAAAAAAACTAAAAAACACGCTTTTATTGCTAATCGAACTAAAAAGTAGAAAATAAAAAATAGTTAAAAAAACTTAAAAACACGCTTTTATTGCTAATCGAACTAAAAAGTAGAAAATAAATTTTAATGACAAAGGGACCTATAATGAAGTAATAGCAAATCGAACAATCAGTCATAGTCAACTACCTCAGAACAGAATTATAACCAAAATTAAGATACAATTAGAATAATTCAAATTAGAGTTAAAAGCGTGGGATGCATTTTGCTTCACTTTCATAACCCTCTGTACAGAGGTAGTTGCCAATAGAATGATTGTAATATTTACTATATCAAGCATCCCACGCTTTTAACTCTAATTTGAATTATTCTATTTGTATCTTAATTTTGGTTATAATTCTGTTCTGAGGTAGTTGACTATGACTGATTGTTCGATTTGCTATTACTTCATTATAGGTCCCTTTGTCCTTAAAATTTATTTTCTACTTTTTAGTTCGATTAGCAATAAAAGCGTGTTTTCTAGTTTTTTTAAACTATTTTTTATTTATGTTTAATTCGAGTTTTGATGCATAATATCACTTGATGCGTGCTTGTTTTTCTTATTTTTGTGATGGTATCAGTATTAACATTACTAATCGTGTCAATTTGTTTATGTTCATCGTTCGATGGGACATTTTCAAAATCATTTCCCAATGTCGCTGCTTTTTCATCATTTGTAAAAGCCCATGTGTTGTCATCTTTTCTTAGTGGGCGTTGATGCTTCATCTGGTTTTTAAGTTTTTTTGTAAATACATTTCCACAAGGAATAATTTGTGTCATGTGTAGGAGTAACATTTTTTAGATATTTTTCAATTTCCTTATTTTTTATGTCACATAAACAAGCCTTCTAATTTTTTGTAGCTAAGCTTAACCTTTGTTTGTCTGCAGGAGATCTGGTGGTTTGCCATCTTTTTCTCAATTTTCTTTTTTCCTTGATTTGCTTCTTAATAGAAATGTCATTTGAAGTGTTTTGTGCGCTATATTTTTGCTGCGGTATGAATCTGAATCCTGCGTCAAAAACTATCTCATTAAAATGTATGATGCTACGCTCAATGTCAAGTTGTGGTGTACTTAGAATGAGTTGTTGGGAGATGTGTTTTCGATACTCATCCCAGTCAGTCCTCTTTGTAAATATTTGGGGTGTTATCTCTATAGGGTCAATTTTTGATGTATAGTTAAGTATTATCGGCGAGTGGTCAGAAGATAGTTCATAACTTGGTTTACGCTTCAGGTGGTTATGGTTAATATTTTTTGTTATACAGAAGTCGATTAAATCCGGAATTTTTTTTTAACATCCGTAGGCCAGTAAGTTGGTTCACCCGTACTTTTAAACCTGCAATTTTTTTTATGGATTGCGTTAATTAAATATATACCTTTTTTATTAGTCAACCTTGAACCCCAGTCAGTATGCTTTGCGTTTAAGTATCCTCCAGCAATGAATCTGTTGTCTAATGTCTTATAGTAATCATCATATTGATCCGTCTTTATCAAGTGTCGCGGTGGACAGTAGATAGAAGATATTGATGTGGGTCCATTCTTGTCAACAATTTATAAAGACGTCGCTTGGATGTGAGGTGACAGATAGGGCAGTCGTTCAGTATGATTTATGTTTGTTTTGATGATAATGGCTGTTCCTCCATGAGCTTTTCCGTCGGGATGATTAGTTGCATATAATTAATACCCGGGAAATGTTAAATAACTTTTGTCTGTGAAATGTGTATCTGCAATTAACGCAATATCAATTTGTCTGTCAATTAAAAACCGCTTCAGCTCTAAATATTGCCGTGTTAGTCCATTTGCATTCGAGATAAGAATTTTTGTGTTATTACTTTCGTCCATTCGAGCTATTCATTAACATTGTAATTATGTTCATCATATTAGTCGTTTGGGTGATTAAAGTTTTTATCATGTCTTTGAGTTCATCAATATTTTTGTTGTTTTGAGGTTTAATAGTTAGTTCTGTTTCTATTACCTGTGGATTTGATGAGGCTATTACATCAGCATAACTTATACCTGGTATTACTGTTGATTTTGTGATGTTTGTGTTTTGGTATGATTACCTCCACATAGTGCGCATTTCACTTGAATGGTCGGATTGTTGCATTCGCTTGTTAAATGTTTTCCTGCACATTTTACACACACTGAGTCTCTTGTGGAATAATTTTTTGTATGTCCATACTTCTGACATTTCGTGCATTGTGGAATTATTCTTTTATGATGTGGCGCCTCAAACGATACGATGCAGTGCATTAGTTTGTCTATGTTGTAAATGTCGTTGTTATTAGTATTTGTTTCCAGTTCAATAAAAAATAGTGGTAATGGTTTTTTTGTTGTTCTTTGTGTTATATTAAATATATTAGTGACTTTATGACCTTTTTCTCTTAATTCCCTCTTTATTTTTTTTTGGTCCACAGAAGGATGCATGTTGCGTAATACTACTTTAAACCCCCTCTCATTTTTTGGTTTGAAAGTATGCAGTTTTGTTCCTTTTTGTTTTAGCATTTGATGTATTTGAATGTACGTTCCTAAGTCATTTGCTTGTACTCGTACGTCATTATTTCTTAGGATTTTTAGGACAAAATTGCTATTTGCTATCGTTGCCGACCAGTTTTCCCAATCCATTCTTCCCAAAACTTTTTTCCCAATGCTTACTTTTCCCAAAGGCAAATGTTCCCAAATTTTTTCATCCAAACTGTTTTTCCCAAGACTTTTTTCCCAAATACATTTTTTTCCAAAGAGCAAAAAATTATTTATTAATGATATAAAAATTATAAAATGTGTAAAAATTCTTTAGAGGAGTTCTACGCAAAAATACGGTGGATTGCGTAGCCGGAGTCGGACTGATGAGGGTTATTTTTTTGAAGCGCGGCCGAAGGCCGCCAAGGCGAAAAGGAGTTCTACGCAAAAATACGGTGGATTGCGTAGCCGGAGCTGGACTGATGAGGGTTATTTTTTTGAAGCGCGGCCGAAGGCCGCCCACGCGAAAAGGAGTTCTACGCAAAAAAAAACAAGTTTAGGAAAAATAGGATTTTAATTGAATTAGGAAAATTGTTTTTGGGAAAATTGGTTTGGGAGTTATTTTATTGGGAATAAAAGTTTTGGGAAAAATGACTTTTGGGAAAAATGGATTGGGAAAAGTGTACGGTACCATTTGCTATTGCATTTAAAGCATTTTTTAGTGTCTTGATGCATTTCACACCTTGCACATATATTGGTGGTGGTTTATTATTATATTAATATTTTTATTTTTTTCGCTATTTAAATTTTGAGCATTAGTAACAGAGTTCTGCGCACTGTTCGCTTGTGTATTTGTTTCGTTGTCTTCATTTTCGTCCTCAATAGCAAGAGATGCAAATTTGTTTGTGGACTTTGTATCGCCAGCAGTTTGGTAATTTGCTTTGGCTCAAGTTCGTTGTTATTTTTTGTTTTTTGTTGGTGGTTGACAAAGTTGACGACTTTATAGGTGAGTTTCGTGATCTCTTTATGGGAGGCGGCTCATTTAAAGCGTGAGGTTGTACATAAGAAGGTGGGGAGATGGCAAGCAATGGTTTGTTTGATACGGTTGTTATTGCAGTTTTTTTTTTTTTGTCGGGACAACTAGCAAATGCAGCACTCAGACATTAATTGAGTCCATTGTACTACACTTGGACTCCCTTTTAATTTTCTTTAAATCTACCCGATCTCCGAAGAAATCTGAGTAGATCTTGTGGTGCCAAGGAGCCAAGGTGGTCGCTTCTTTAACACATCAGTGCCAAAGACCTCAAACCTGATTCGAGCGAAGGCGGGGCAGACCCACAGGAAGCGGTCCGCCGTCTCATCCTCCTCTTCACAAGCTGGGCAGAGTACACTGTCTGAGATGCAGAACATTTCCATGTGCTTTGCCCACCGAAAGTGGCCCGTCATCAGTCCAACCAGCCGTCTACACTCCCCTCTGCCTAATGACAGAAGGGTAAGGGTTGCTAACCGTGGCCGTGATGGCCGCAGAGGGGAGTGGCAAAGCGGGCTCTGGGCCAACTTCTTTGGCCTCAGAGCCCATCTTAGCTAAGGAGTCAGAGGTCTCGTTACCCGCGATACCCACGTGTCCCGGGACCCATGTTAGCATCAGGCTATTATGTCTACCGACATAGTTCAGCCTGGATTTACAGGACTTCTCTACCCCTGATGTGGTTGGAGCGCTGTCTAAGGCCATAAGCGCAGCTTGGCTGTCACTGCAGACACATATAGATCTGCCTCTCCATCGTTTTTCCACAACAAAGTTCATCGCTTCTTGAACTGCATACACCTCCGCTTGAAGCACAGATGCATGCATTCCAAGAGCAAAGTGCAGTTTTGTCCCGCTAGATTCCACGTAGACCCCAGAGCCAGAGCCATGCTCGGTCCTGGAGCCATCCGTAAAAATGCGAAAGCAGTGTTTACCGGGCTCATTTTCTGAGTCTCCCCACAACTGAGCCTCTGGTAGCACTACACTGTATCTCTTTTCAAGTACGACTCTTGATGGCAGGGAGTCAAGGGGCATGGAGAGAATCGTTGGATCGATGTCCATGCCTTCTCTGTGTTCCAATGCCGGACAAGGGCCGTGTTGCAGTACTAGTGTTCAGAATTGATGTCGTTGTTGATGATGAGTTGGTTATGGTTGTTGTTGGCATTCCGTTTGTGCTCACGTACGTTGTGAAACTGCCATTAAACGGCTGAGCTTGAAGGTTGACGCTCCCTACGCTTTGCGGTAATCCTGCAGAGTTAATAGAGAGGGCTGTCTCTATTTCGTTTGCTTTATTTTGCATTGAGTTCGCGCGCGTAATTGCCGGAGTACTCACAGTTTCAAAAGTTATTGTTTTTGTTACAGGCTCACTCGCGGGTTGCTTTCCTCTCCGCGTGGGAGAGTGCCGCACACTCATCTTGCCTTCTGATAATTTGCTTGTACACTTTGTTTTTATTTGTTTTTTTATTTTTATTTCTTAGTTTGTTTATTAGCAAGAAATTGTTTGTAATTATGTTTGTAACACTTGCAATTGCTATGGATGAGTCTCTGTCTCTTTTAAGCAGTATTGCATACAAAACACAGTGGAAAAGCTATTATTAATACGAATCGAAATTTAAACACGTCCGAATCAACGCACAGTTAGGCTATGTGATATGTTATATGTAACAAAGATATATATAACTTGACGAGCATACTTTACTCTAAAATAAAATTTGAACCTCCGCATCAGAAAAGGACTTTGCCTCAGTGCATCAATTGACAGAAATATAATAATTATTTCACAAGAGGTCCAGTCTGCGTTGAATGGGCAAGCCCGCAAAAAACATCGAACTGTACTCTTAATATAAATGATGATAACATTAAATATTCCCTATGTAAGGAGGAGCACACCACAAACAACAAAGGCTGCATGGTCTACAAATCCCTAAGAGTGCAAAGTTTCCTACCTCAGCGGAAAAAGAAGATTCCTGCTCCACAGACAAGCCCAAACAATCAAAACAACACAAGCGAACCCACGAGAAAAATCTTAGGGACTTATGCACAATTAGTAACACAGACAACAAATAACAAAGAACAAATAAAACAAATACTATGCCTCAAAACGATGATATATAAGAATTGAACACAATGATAAGTCAGCTAAACAATCAAATCGAACATAAAGAACATCATAACACTTCTCGTCACCAAAATTGACTATTTTCGAACGATCGAGAAAATTGGCATATGGGCAGATCCTTTTATGAATGAAAGTACTTTGCTCTTAGAACTATGAACTCGAATTTATCAAAGAACTTTTTGATGATGAGTTTTGTTGTACAGTACAATAGAAGAAACTGTTCGGCGCCGCCGCGACTATTTCAGACTGTTCAGTACTATGGCAACTAAAGCGTTTTTCAATAGGTGCGCTTCAACTTTTTTCGGATAGGGAGGGCGAACGACGCAATATTTTTTATTTTTCGCTTGTCATTTGTAAACTTCAACTTCATTAGTACACATTTCATCATGGAACGCTACACACTTGAGCAACGATTGCAAATCGTGCAAATTTTTTATGAAAATAATCGATCTGTTGCTGCTACTTTAAATCCAAATAACTCCAAAAAATCATCTTCAGTGATGAAGCTCACTTTTGGCTCAATGGCTTTGTCAACAAGCAAAATATGCGTTACTGGGCAGAAAGCAGTCCACACGTGATCCATGAGGCACCGTTGCATCCCGAAAAAATCACTGTTTGGTGCGGTTTACATGCTGGCGGCGTAATTGGCCCATATTTTTTCGTTGACGAGAACGATTGCCACGTTACTGTGAATGGAAATCGATACCGCGACATGATAAACGATTATTTTTGGCCGCAATTGAATGGTATGGACTTAGACGACATGTGGTTTCAACAGGACGGGGCCACAAGCCACACAGCACACGCTACAATTGATTTGTTGAAGAGTAAGTTCGATGAGCGCATTATTTACAGAAATGGATCGGTCGAATGGCCGCCGCGCTCGTGTATTTGACGCCTCTAGACTATTTTCTTTGGGGTTATGTGAAGTCATTGGTCTACAGTAAGAAGCCGGCGACGATTTGTGAGCTCAGAGCCAATATTGAACGCGAAATTGCTGGTATTTCGGCCGATTTATGCAAAAGAGTGGTCGAAAATTGGGTTCAACGATTGGACTTCGTAAAACGTGCACGCGGTGGTCATGCAAAAGAAATCGAATTTCATACTTAAATGTATATGTTCAAACTCGATAATAAAAAAAAAATAGTTAAAAAAGTCAAACCGTTTGTGTTTTAGTCAAACAAAAAAGTTGAAGCGCTCTTACTGAAAAACGCTTTAGAATGATGGCCGCTACGGCTGCGCCTATTAATACATTTTGTTCTTGTAGTCGCTAGGCATAGAATTTTAGCTTGGGAGGACGTACGCATTTAGAGAAATAAAGTGAGTGCTCTGTGTGTGCGGTTATATGTACATGCATATGTGTATATCAATAAGGATTGTTTTGCTGGAAGTTCAGAACACAAATGTGTACGTACATAGGATAGGGCATGATGTGTTCATACGCACATACAAATATGTACACGCATATGCAAAAGAAAATTGTTTGAGCATTTGTTAGGCAGGAATTCGATCATTCGGATATTTACTCCCTAATTATTGCATGAAATATAAGGCGATGTTCGTGAGGTAGGTCATGTTGCTTCTTCAGTGCATACATATGCGTGCAACACTATATTTATTAAAGATGCAATTGAACTTAGTTGTCCCAGATACGCAAATACGTTTTTTCGAAGTTTCCTTTTATTTATTTTAAATTTCAAAGTTCTATACTATCTAGAAAGTGCATATGTATATAATTCCCTTTAATAAAATGTAAATTGAAAGAAATTTCGTTTGCCAAAGGAACAAATAAATACATATTCAAATGTAAATATGATAAGGTGATGCGCGTGAGGTAGGTCATGGTTGCTTCAGAGCGTATGTACATACAAATGTAATACTATAAGAATTGAAGATGCGATTGAATTTTTGCACAAACATAACTAACATAATATATATTACTTATGTACATATGTACCTTGTTCTTGTCTAAAATTAATTTCGACTCGAAAAATTAGTAAAAATTTGTATGAAGTTTTAAATTTACTAAAACGCACACAACAAAATGTGAGGACGTTTTATAATGTATTTTGTTTAATTTTTTTTTTTTTTTTAATTAAATCAACAAACATTAAACTTACTTTGATTTTAAATGTTGGCGCATGATTCAAACTTTCTCATCATTTCAGTTGGTTTGAAAATATAAATTGAATAAAATTACGTTTATCAAGGAAATATAATATAAAAACGCCCAAGCAAATTGCTTGAAAAATGCCGTCGGCATTCGTCAATTTGATTTCATACACAAACAAAAAACTGAGCAGAGCCAATGTACTTGTTCATAATTCACTGTAATCAGCTCTGTTAAGAAGTTCTCCTCTGTCGAGTTGAGCGAGGTGAAAAAGTCTTCGCGGTTTCACTCCATTTTTGACAAATCACACTATTCGTAGCTCATGAGCAGCGTTGCCGCATATCAATTTCCAAGTACAAAATGTTTCAAAATGTATCAAACTCATCAACGGCAACAATTGTTTTTTTTTTGTGGACTGCGCAAAACATAACCAACGAGTGTTCAGCGTACCTTACTTTTTCAGCATGTTTAGGGGGCGTCCATAAATTACGTGAGGTGTTTTTTTCAATTTTCTGACCCTCCCTCCCCCCTGGTGAGATGTCGTGAGATTTCATTCAACCCGCTCCCCCATCCCCCAATCTCACGTGAGATTTTTCAAAATGTGGGTTTCTTATGTAAACGCGTTGGATTGTTATTGTAAAAAGAAAAAAAATTTGCTTCGTGCTTTTATTTACGACTAGTTAAGTATTGCTGAGAGTTATAAGTGTAATAAAATTTTAACAATAGAAGACTTAAATCGTAACTACTGCGATTAAAAAAAGAATATCTACTCTAATTCAGCCCATGGAGAATCATGCGCGGTTTCAAGAGAGACTATTGGGACCAACATGTCCATATGATTTTCAGTAAAATCATCTTCGTTCTAATCTAGCCACTCTAAGCCGTTGACGCTTGCGCACAGTAACTCATTAGCTCGTCTTGTGACAATCCGTGAGGGTCGCACTTTGCGGAACATACGCGCTTGCTTAGCTGGTGCAATGTGAGCTGCTCTCCTGTGCTCTGCAGCTCTTGTGATAGATGCGAAGTAAATACCGCATGTACTACAGCATATTTTCTCTAAATCATCACGTATACTTGGGCAATAGAGATCAATAGGCGTGCTGATGAAGGCATTCAGCGGTTGAATCGGTACGCGTATTAGAAATGGAGCAAATGATTTTCCGTCATGTTCTTTAAAGTCCGGAATTGTCAAACGTCAACCTGAGTGATAGGGCGTTCGGCTCATAGTTGCGCGAAAATAACCGACGGGCTACACTGTACCGCAAATTCAGATTAAATTGAGCTATTTGGTATTAAGCAAATATGGTGGTTTGACAGTAGTAATGTATAACGTCGAAGTATGAATGAAATTATTTTCTTTCGAACGAATTAGTGAATGATCTTAATCATACTACGATTACGCTTGAGATTAAATCTTAAGCATGTACAATTTTTTTGTTTCAATCAGAAAAAAAATTGCGTGATATTTGCCGAGACCCCCCCACTCTCCAACGTAAGATTAGATGAGATTTGACTCGACCCCCTCCCCCCTTAAACATCTCACGTAATTTATGGACGCCCCCTTATTTGTTCATCTAGCACCAGAGATTGCTCGATGGTGTTTTGGTTTTTCTTACTGCTAACGTTTTTTTGGTGTAAAGCAGATTTTTCATGCCGTTGAATATGTGTGAATATATTGAACATACTTTTCCTGCAATATACACAAAATGCATTACCATTTTGTTTGTCCAGCCAATGAAATAATTCCTTCCAATTTTCTCTCAAACGACGTTCATATACGTTGGATGTTGAAGATCTAAATGAATTTATTGCAAATTAAATGAATCTATTTGCAAATTAAATGAATGTATGTATGCATGGATGTGTATATTTTACAATTACATCCATATGTACACACACAGAAAATGGAACATACGCTCAACAGTGTTGTCAAAACAAAATTGAGCCGAAAATACAAAAGAAGTCAGGGTTATGTTTCTGTATAAGAGTTGCGAAAGAAAAATTTTAGCATTTCTAAAATTTTAGTAATGAAAGAACATAAATTTGTTGCCCCTATGCAAATTTAAAATTAATTTAGAGAAATAAGCAAATTGTTCAAAATAGGGCATTTCGTAATAAAGAAGTATCTATGTATCAAATCACTAAATTTGATATATTAATTGAGCTAAGCCAATTGTGGTATCAGATGTGACAGGTGAAATTGTAGCAAGCACACGTACGCGCAATTTGTGATATAAATAGAAAAGTTACGAAAATTAAAGTTATTATTAGTTAAAATTAACTTAATTTAAAATAACAGCTTGGTAGCCGAACATTTTTTGCTGATTCCGACGTGATTGTCGCGTGTTTTACTTGTGTAAAAAATAAAAAAAAAATTATTAAATATTTGTACATCTCAGTTAACACTCTCAAACTTTTGTTACGGTAATTAATTATTGTCGCGTAGTGGTGCCTAATATCTACCTACCTAATGAATAAAACCGTTGGTAGTTTTCGCGGGATTTGTAAAATAGAGCTAAATATATTTACTAAAATATGATGAAGCTAGCAACCTCACTAAAACTATGAGACTTACTTGGGATCCCTTTAAAAATTATTTATTGTTTTCCTTACCGCGACACCCTGGGGGTACCAGAAATTCTAAACGGTCTGCATTATCTACAATAGCTCACTCTTACGAATCGCGAGGTTTGATTGGCTCCACACTGACTGGGCGAAAATTCTCTTACAGTGAATGTGGAGAGACAAGGTCGAATGGGACGAGAGTTTGGCGCTCTCACTGGACACATATTGGCTTCAAAGACTTCACAAAAGTGCAATACATCAGTACAGTATCATTTCCAGATTCGTCTGTGGTACTATCATGGCTACAAGAAGAACTATAGCATACATACATAAGTTCACGAAAATCGCAAGATCGCTAAAATCATCCCATCTTGCATCCGTGTGGAACTCAACTGCTAATTCAAAATTCAACCCTTCGCTTCGAGGCACGGCATCCGATCATCCTCCCGAAAGATCACCCATTAACATCAGCCACATCATGCATTTTCATAGAAAGAATTGCTATGCAGACCCACGGTGGTAGGAAAACTACTGCGCGTGCCCTACGCATATGTATAATATGTTGCAGGTCAAAGCCGAAACTTTTTGAGCACATCATGGCTGACTTACCTAAGGAGCGTATTCGGGTCTCACGAGCTTTCATCGTCACAGGAATGAACTACTGCCTTCCATTTTATTTCAAACCCAAAAGCCACAATAAGTGACTCCAGAAATGCTACAACAGCGTCTTCATCTGTTTTGCAACCCAGTCAGATGGAGCTTAGTGAGGGACCTTTCAACTTGTGGACGCTGAGAACGAGTAGATGGACCTAAAACACCTACCCCTAAGCGAAGTGCACCGCGACAAAGTTAACGTTCACTGCCTCAACCATGGGTTCGACTGGAGATTTAGACACCTCGTTCGCCGCATTTCGGCGGCTTGTGGTAAGTTGCAATAAAAATGGCCAAACAACACCTGCGTACATCCACTGGCATTACACATCGAGCTGTTAATAAATCGTGCCTCCTTCCGATAAAGAAATCTGTAGAAAGCTCAGAACTTTCAACGGAGGGGAGGATGTGCAGAGCACCCGATTAAGCAGAATATATACTCGTAGTTTAATCATATACTAATATAATGTCATTATCCCGTGAAGAGTTGCCTGATCTCCCATCGCACGCGTGGTGGATAAGGAAGCGCATCACACGAGTGGCCTTCCCTGATGGGGTAGGTTCAACACTCGTGTGATGACTCAATGTTGGCATAGAATCAGGGTGACATCCAGGCGGAACCCACACAAGTGGCAATCTACCTGTTTCGGCGGCAAGGGTATGGGTTCTGGAGGCCCCAACCATTACCCAAGTCTCTCATCTCTATGAGCAAGAGCGCATCCTTGATTACATGCAGGTTTCTATCGCAATATCCACTTCTTCAGAGACTGAGAAACGTTTCCCAGTTTCGGAGGGCCTGAGTTGTGAGGTCTCTTCGGTGGCTGCACGACCTCCCAAAGAAGACGGAAAATCGAAGAGCATGGCATAGACAGAAGAAAGCGGCGGGCAAGGCCCATGCGGGAGAAATTCTCATGTGGCTCTGCCGGCCCTTCTGCGTCTGTGTCTTCCAAAAGACCTCGGTCAGCGGAAGTGACACCCACAGAAGCTACCGAGTCCTCGGTTGGCACGGACGCACCCAAACTGTCTCGCTCTCGAGGTAAGCGGAGAAGGACGGTGGCTGAAAGCAGCACACCACCCTGCCCTGCGGTTGCCGCCAATGGCCGAGCCACGACCCCCCAAGGTACGAGCGCGGTCTTGGCGCCAATCAATGTGGGAAAAGGTTCTGATGAGCCACGTCCCTATCGGCGCCTCGACAAAATGTCCAGCACAGTTGTCTGCCCGGCGAAATCTTCGTCAGTGGAGGAACGAGAGCTGGACCTTCGCCCAAGCACATCCAAGGGTGCGGCCAAGCCTTCCTATAGCGAGAAAGCTGCTGGCCCACGACCTGTGGCTGTGACTGGAAAACTGGGGCCTGACCATCAGCTGACGGACGCAGAAATCAAATACTGCAAAAGTCGACTGATGCGTCAGGCTGTTGCCTCCTGTCCTGAATCCGACGGGATGGGCTATAAGACAAATGGCGGCACTATAAGAGTAACGTGAGCTATGTCACTCGGCCATTCCACCCCAAAAATTGAAGTTGACTGGTCGTCGTAACACGACAGCCAACCAAATAAGTGCCTTTGTACCACTTCATTTCACAAGTGATATGCCAATTAGCTTGCAATGAAAGAAGTGCAACAACACTTACGCAAATGTAGAAATGTAAAATTAGTAATAAGAAATATTTCGTTGATTGGCCAATTATTGTACAAGTGAATCAACTATTACCAAATAGGTATAATTTTGATGACATAGGCATAAGATCATTATAAATGTTAGTTGTAAGAATTCATAAAAGCATTGTATTGTATACCGTTGACAAATAAAAACACAAATTGGTTTTTTTAGCCGCGATTTGCTTTTAAACTTGTCTGGCGCAGTCAAAAGGGAATCAATTCCGAAGGATCGTTATAACAATTCAACACGGTGCACTTAAAATACCGTCGCGGAAATCAAACTTAAGTTATAGCCGTGAATTAAATTCCGAAGAATTTATAGCTAATCCAAACAAATCCTTAATGATTGTAATCGAAAAGTTGAACTAAAGTTAAACAAAATAATAAGCTAAATTCGGAAGAATTTACTGAAAAATATTTTTTTTAATTTTTTTTGGGCCAGCGCTGAAGGCACACATAGCCTTTTCAAAGAATTGGTAGGAAAATATTGCTTTACTGAAGCAAAAGCAGAAAGGGTTGCTGGAAAACCAGCAAGAATTAGCACAGCAAATACGTCAACAACAATTAATGATCAACAATTAGCCGCTGAAAATCTAATCCACCAAAATCGATTAGAATAACGAGTGTTAAAACTAAGCCGCAGTTTCAAAGCAAAAAGTGTTAAAGCTAAGCAAAATACCAAAAAAAAATACTAAAAGTGGCTGAACCTCAACTCACAATCGCCGTAACAGAACTAATCAAAGAAGCTTCAAGGATAAAGGAGTTTCGAGGTGACAAATCATACGACTTGCCAGCTTTCATCAGGGAGGTAGAAATTATCCTCCCACTCTTCAACGAAAATGCAGCATTGCAAAAGTTTATATTTCAATGATATATAAGGACGAAAATCCAAAGACCAGCGCTTATCGCTATTAGGACATTGGGATCCGAACCAACGTAGGACACCATAAAACAGGAACTGATCAGAAATTTTGGCATAAAGGAAACATACCACAGCCTGTAACATCAAGCAAATATCACCAGGAATAATAACGTAAGTGATTATTTTATTGCCCTTAGAAATATTTTAGATAAACTAAATACAAAGTATGAACAAAACGAAAATAAACCTTTAGAATTTGCTCCGAAAATTAATGAGTCGATAATTTTGAAGACATTTTTAAATGGTATAGACCCACACCTTGCTAGCCTAGTGTATAGCAGAAATAAAAATTCGCTTAGAGATGCATTCTACTTACTAGAAGAGACAGGCATGCTTAGGAAATATGATAACAAAATAATAGGTCAAATAGATTCACACAAAATAAGCTGCAATACGGATCAACACAACATTCTCCTCAACAAGGAAATAGACAAAACATTAGGAATCAGGGGCAGTTCAATCGAAACTCCCAACAGAGTAGGCGATTCCAAAATAATACCACAAGTAGAAATTCAGGACAATTCAAATCAAACCAGGTTGAACCTATGGAAAGAGACAATATAGAAACTACTCATGAAGAGGGGGAATATTTTTGATTTCTGACCAACACCATAACTTACCGTTAGTTAGATTGAACATCGGCAAAGTCGAAATAGTACGCCTTATCGACACAGGCTCAAACACATCCCTTTTTGGGAAAGACAAACTTCCAAAATATAAACGACTAAAACTCGCAAAACTCTGAACTTTGGAACATTAGATGGAAACGTGGGAGTGAATACTGAAATTATCACACCACTACCAATAGAATTTAACGAAAACAATTTTATGAGTTGGAAGTTGGCAAACTTAAAAAACAGAAAATTCGACGGAGTACTCGGACAAAATATATTAAAGCCAATGGAAGCAATCATTAATCTTAAAGATAGGTACAACGAACTCCACAGTTCATCGATACATGCCCACATAGGTACGAAGACATACACACACTCGAAACTACACAAATAGACAGTACAGTAAGAAAAACACTATTGTGTGAAGACATGAACGAGGAAGTTTAAAAGCTTACTTCACTCAATCGTAGACAACAACGCGATCTATTTTTTCAAGAAGGACAAAAACTTTATCATACACATGAAGTAAAACACGAAATCGTTACAACTACTGATAGGCCCGTATTTTCTAAAATATATCGCTACCCTCAAATTCACGAGGAGGAAACAAATAAACAAATGAAAGAAATGCTAGAACATGAGATCATTAGGGAAAGCTGCCCACTGTATAACTCTCCACTATGGATGGTCCCGAAAAAAGTAAACAAATCTGACAAAAAGAAATGGCGTATTGTTATAGACTATAGAGCCTTAAACAATATAACTGTAACAAATTTCCCATATCCAATATCGAAAATATATTAGAAAAATTGGAAAACCGCATTTTCTACTCCACTGGGATATTACAAATTTGTCTGTATGCCCTTCGGATGGGAAACTGCTTCAGCCACTTTCCAGAGACTAATGAATTCGGCTTTGAGAGACTACATCAATAAGATTTGCGTCGTTTACTTGGACGACATCCTTATATTTAGCACCACTGCCAAAGAACACATGAATAACTTAGGAGAAATTTTGATAGACTTAGAAAACATAACCTATGAATTCAGATTGACAAATGTAACTTTTTCGCTACAACCACAGAATAGTTAGGGCATATCTTAACTTCAGAAGGTGTCAAACCGAACCCCACTATAGTGGAGACAATTAAAAAACTTAAGCTGCCGCAAACAGCAAAACAGAAAAAATCATTTCTGGGAGCTACTGGATACTACCGTAAATTCATAAAGAATTACTCCAAAATAGCGTAAGTTATGACTAAGTATCTGAAAAAGGATACAAAAGTAAACGTTCATGATACAGAATACATGGATGCCTTTTATGAATCAAAAAGATTACTAATCTCCCCACCGGTACTGAAGTATCTGGATTTTAACAAAAAATTTGAAATCGCTACAGATGCAAGCGATTACGCTTTAGGAGCTGCACTAATACAAGCAGGTCATCCTATATGCTACGCAAGCAGAAGTTTGAACGAGCACGAAAAAGTACTCAACAACGGAAAAGGAACTTATTGCCATTGTGTGGGCAGTCAACTATTTTAGGCCTTATATTTATGGCAGGAAATTCGATTTACTAACAGACCATCAACCACTGAAGTGGCTACAAACGAAATATAGAGGAAAAGATATTAACCCAAGACTACAACGATGTATACTGAAATTAGGCGAATGCGACATTAATATCGGCTAATCGGCCTAGCCGATTTCTTAAGTAGAATAAATAGCGAAACAGGGGACAGCTATTTAACAAATGAGAACAACAAACAGAAGACAACATAGATAATATGAGTACCTGCGCAACTACACATTAGGCCGATTAGCCGATGTTTCTGTCGTAAAACAGAAATTCAGAAAAATTGCAATTCAAAAGCGAGCATCTTCTAGAAATTAATAATACAAGATACACATATTCCAAAAATTTATATCAGAAAAACCTGAAAGCCTCAAATTCATGTGTAATCAAGAAAAATTGTAAGAAAACAAAACATAGTAAGAAAGAAATTATGGAAATCGAAAAAAGCTTATTAATTGTTGTAAACTCAAAAGGAATCGAAATAAAAAGTACATGTAATGAAAGAACATTAAATTTTATTGGAACTCAGCTTATTTTATTCAAAGATTGTGAAATTCATATAAAGAATAAAACTTACTAAAATTTAAATAAATCATTTACACAAAAATATGTAGTACGTTACCTTGAATCCAAAATCAATCACACAACTCGAACCTACATTTGACGAATTAATTATTAACCAAATTGAAAACGGTCAAAAAATTGAAGAACTGACCTTCCACAAAAAATCATATCAAATTAAAATTTGGCTAACAATTCCATTCATTGTAGTAACCACATTCGTTTTATTTATAATGTTTATTCATTTTACAAATAAGCATAAAGCCATTCAACTTAATATAAATGCAAAAACCCAGGAGTGTTTTCAATTAAGGGAAGGGGAAGTTATGTCACTCGGCCATTCCACTCCAAAAATTGGAGTTGACTGGTCATCGTAACACGCCATCCAACCAAATAAGTATTATTGCACCACTTCATTTCGGAAGTGATATGTCAATTAGCTTGCAATGAAAGAAGTACAACCACACTTACGCAAATATAGAAATGTACAATTAGTAATAAGAAATATTTCGTTGATTCACCAATTATTGTGCAAGTGAATCAACTATTACCAATAAGTATACTTTTGATGACAAAGGCATAAGATCATTATAAATGTTAGTTGTAAGAACTCATAAAAGCTATGTATTGTATACCGTTGACGAATAAAGACGCAAATTCGTTTTTTTAAGCCGCAACTTACATTTAAACTTGTCTCGTGCGCGTCTCTAGCCAACTTCGAGTGGATCAGGGCCGCGGCCTACAGCGAAAAGAGTGTACCCCTAAGGAAGACCATCTGCTGGATTCGGGATCCTGTCTACGTGCCCAAAATCCGGGCATCAGCAGGAGGCTTTGGCGAGTCCTTTCGTACACCAAGAGTACAAACCGGGAAGGAGAGGAAGGGTCTGCTCTTGTGGTGCGAATGGATGAGGTCAGTGCTGATGTCATGGGCTCACGGTACGGGAACCGTCGGAGTCTCCTCATTGGGACGGTCCGTTTCCACGTATTTCCCAAATAATGGGCTCGGACGGTTCCTGTAGCTACCGTCCCTTAACGGTGACACAGATTAACTTGCAGCATTCCAAAGCCGCTACAGCACTACTAAGTAGACGGCTTGCCCAGCTGCACACATTATCCCACATAAGAACAGTGCAAGAGCCCTGAGTCCTTAGGGGCCGCCTCTGTGGCTTAAGCGCGTTGAAAGGGGCTACGTTATTATATGACAGGAGTTTGAGAGTCCTAGGACCGGTCTTATAGTATCATCCCATTTCACTGTGACAGGTCTTGAGCAATTCTGTTGCCAAGACCTATTAGGACTCATCAGGACTTTTCTTCTATATTACTGTAAGGCTCTGGAATTCCATTCCAGAATAAGTCAAGGCTTGCCTATCCATATGGTAATTATTAAAAGGCAATCCACAATTAGTAAATTTCTAGGTTCTGTAAGCGGCGCAGTCTAGGCCTCGTTCTCTGCTCTCTCCACGTCCTCTTGCCTAGGCATACACAACAAGGGCACACAGCCTACGTTTTTAACTGCTAGAAGGCAGAAGCTAATTGATCTCACCCTATCAAACTCAAAACTTGGGTGGTCAATCAAGACCTGGAGAGTCCTTGCCGAAGATTTGTGCTCAGATCACAGGTACATTGAGCTTCAGTGTGGCGAGGAGGCACAAATGCCATTGCCCTCTAGAAATCCCAGAAAAACTGACTGACAGAAGTTTAGGAGGCGTTGCGGGACCTTGACGTGACGCCACCAAGACTTCGGAAAAAACAGGCCATTGAGGCAGCTGCTGAGATACTCGACGCTGCCCTAACTGAATGTTTTGAGTCAGCCTGCCTAATTCGATCTCTCCCTGACCGGACTCCCGTTCCTTGGTGCATTCGAGAGCTCTAGATGTTGAGGCGTGAGTCGAGAAACTTCTAAACTGGGCCCTCAAGACTAACATTGCTGCGAACTGGGAGCGATACCGTGAGGTTCAGAAGAACTACAAGAGTCTTATTCGCGAATCGAAAAGAGCCTCCTATAGGGAATTTGGCAGCGTTATTGAATATCTGAGTGACACGGCGAATTTGGTTAGGATCCTGAAAAGGGACCCAACTTCAAAGCTGGGGTCACTTGGGAAATCTTATGGCTCCTTCACGGAGCGGCAAAGTGAGACACTCAGCTTGCTGATGGAATCTCACTTTCCAGGTTATAAGATAAGCGTCAGCCGGCAACAGTCCTTATTGATATGGGCGGTTGTCAGAGCAGCTACACTGGCCACCATTATGAACAAGGCGTGCGACCCCGTATCGGATAGCAAACGAGCGGTTGATCAGCAGTGATCAGAACAACCACGAACCTTAACTATAGCGGTAGATAATATCACTACTTTTGGTTTGCGTGTAACAGATTGAACCTAGAACTCAAACATTCGGTTCAGCAATCTTGGCAAACAGCATGTAGGTAAACAGTTGGCAAAGTGGTTTAATGAATATTGGAAGATGCCGTATTCGGAGTGCCGCGGATAGCCTCGCCAACTTGATGAGCAGATGTAATATTACCGGTTGCACCAGTGGTGGCATGAATCAGATTATGATGACGTTGATTGCAAATTCCGCATGCAGATGTGCTATTACAACGATCTCTGTAAACAATTCAAACACGCTTTTGACACTTTAATAAATTTTGGCAGTTGAATCCAAATTGCGAAATTTATCACAATAATAAATCTTATGAGCTGCATTACAGTATATGCAGCGCATAGGGTTCTGAACTGGCATCACGAGTAATATATATATAGGTATATACCAGCGGACCCGACAGACTTCGTTCTGTCAAATAGATTTCGAATGTGGCAGTTTATATTTCGACCTTACTCTGCTGACCCTCCACACCACTCTATCATCATGGTGACGGTTCTGTTCAGGAGATTTAAAGAAAAGCGTCAGCTCGAGTGACCTAAGTATCTTCACTTCCACAAACTTTGGCCACCCTTTTGGGGCCCACTGAAAACCCCGACAGGGATGTTTGCCAGAGGGCTTCAAACTAAGAGGGGAGCTTAAGGTTCAAACCGGATTGAAAAATAATCTAAAGGGATAGTGTGAGCCTAAAGGTGACAAATATTTATGAAGTGGGTGCTTCAAGGACAAAACATAGAGATAATTAATTATTTATTGTTATTATTATTATTAACATAGGGTTAATAACCGATATAATAAAGAATAATGAAATAAAACGTATATAAGTAGTTTCAGTAATCGCTTTATTGTAAATCAAGTGAATCATAATTATTCACAAAACTCTGTTTCATTTTTATTGTAGTGCTTTATGATATACAATGTGCTTTGTTTGATTACCTGGTGAATATACAAACAAGTCTGATGGTTTTCCAACACTGGAACAGGCAACATACAATTGAGCATGTGAGAAACATGGGTTTTCTAGATTAATTAATAATGTTTTTTTTTCTTATTCTTCAAATACATAGGTACATATGTTTATCTTTTGGTATTCTTAAAATATGTTTGGATTTGTTCAGCCCTGCTTGATTATTCTTAGAATTTACTTAACTATTTTTATTTATTACTAGCAAACCCGGCCCGCTTCGCTGGGCACACTAAAATAGAATAGATATGGTTTAGAACAGAAAAGATATGGTTTTCATATTATTTATTTCTTTATTCTCATACTATTTATTTATTTATTCAATACCACGTTTTGGTCTCTATCTCGAGACCCTAGTCACGGAGCGGCATGAAAAATACTCTGAACTAAAGCATTCACCAACAGCTTCCATTTGATACCCATATTGAACATACACATCCGAAGGTTACCTGAGTCCACGTTTTGACCTATATCTCGAGACCCCTGTCACGGAGCGGCATGAAAAATACTCTGAACTAAAGCATTCACCAACAGCTTCAATTTGATATCCATATTGTACAAACACATTCTAGGCTCCATGTTTTGGTCTCTATCTCGAGACCCTAGTCACGGAGCGGCATGAAAAATACTCTGAACTAAAGCATTCACTAACAGCTTCCATTTGATACCCATATTGTACATACAAATCCGAAGGTTACCCGGGTCCACGTTTTGACCTATATCTCGAGACCCTAGTCACGGAGCGGCATGAAAAATACACTGCACTAAAGCATTCACCAACAGCTTCCAATTGATATCCATATTGTACACACACATTCTAGGGTCCACGTGTTGGTCTCTATCTCGAGGCCCTAGTCACGGAGCGGCATGAAAAATACTCTGAACTAAAGCATTCACCAACAGCTTCCAATTGATATCCATATTGTACAAACACATTCTAGGGTCCAAGTGTTGGTCTCTATCTCGAGGCCCTAGTCACGGAGCGGCATGAAAAATACTCTGAACTAAAGCATTCACCAACAGCTTCCAATTGATATCCATATTGTACAAACACATTCTAGGCTCCATGTTTTGGTCTCTATCTCGAGACCCTAGTCACGGAGCGGCATGAAAAATACTCTGAACTAAAGCATTCACTAACAGCTTCCATTTGATACCCATATTGTACATACACATCCGAAGGTTACCCGGGTCCACGTGTTGGTCTCTATCTCGAGGCCCTAGACACGGAGCGGCATGAAAACTACTCTGTACTAAAGCTTTCACCAACAGCTTCCATTTGATACCCATATTGTACATACACATCCGAAGGTTACCCGGGTCCACGTTTTGACCTATCTCTCGAGATCCTAGTCACGGAGCGGCATGAAAAATACTCTGTACTAAAGCATTCATCAACAGCTTCGAATTGATATCCATATTGTACAAACACATTCTAGGGTCCACGTGTTGGTCTCTATCTCGAGGCCCTAGTCACGGAGCGGCATGAAAAATACTCTGAACTAAAGCATTCACCAACAGCTTCCAATTGATGTCCATATTGTACAAACACATTCTAGGGTCCAAGTGTTGGTCTCTATCTCGAGGCCCTAGTCACGGAGTGGCATGAAAAATACTCTGAACTAAAGCATTCACCAACAGCTTCCAATTGATATCCATATTGTACAAACACATTCTAGGCTCCATGTTTTGGTCTCTATCTCGAGACCCTAGTCCCGGAGCGGCATGAAAAATACTCTGAACTAAAGCATTCACTAACAGCTTCCATTTGATATCCATATTGTACATACACATCCGAAGGTTACCCGGGTCCACGTTTTGACCTATATCTCGAGACCCTAGTCACGGAGCGGCATGAAAAATACACTGCACTAAAGCATTCATCAACAGCTTCCATTTGCTACCCATATTGTACATATACGTCCGAAGGTTACCCGGGTCCACGTTTTGACCTATATCTCGAGACCCTATCTACCAATAGGTATTCAAACTATACGGAAACCATCTTCAATACCTACTTAACAATGTGTGTAAGTTTGGTTTAATTCGGTTTAAAGACACGGCGGGTCCACGTTTTAGCATATATTTCGAGACCCTAGTCATCAATAGGTATGAAAATTACCCCACATTAAAGCACTTATCGACAGCTTTCATTTGATGCCCATATTGCACATCCACAACCAAAGGTTACCCGGGCCCACGTTTTGACCTATATCTCGAGACCCCAGTCACGGAGCGGCATGAGAAATACTCTGTACTAAAGCATTCATCAACAGCTTCGAATTGATATCCATATTGTACAAACACATTCTAGGGTCCACGTGTTGGTCTCTATCTCGGGACCCTAGTCACGGAGCCGCATGAAAAATACTCTGAACTAAAGCATTCACCAACAGCTTCCATTTGATACCCATATTGTACATATACGTCCGAAGGTTACCCGGGTCCACGTTTTGACCTATATCTCGAGACCCTATCTACCAATAGGTATTCAAACTATACGGAAACCATCTTCAATACCTACTTAACAATGTGTGTAAGTTTGGTTTAATTCGGTTTAAAGACACGGCGGGTCCACGTTTTGGCATATATTTCGAGACCCTAGTCATCAATAGGTATGAAAATTACCCCACATTAAAGCACTTATCGACAGCTTTCATTTGATGCCCATATTGCACATCCACAACCAAAGGTTACCCGGGCCCACGTTTTGACCTATATCTCGAGACCCCAGTCTCGGAGCGGCATGAAAAATACTCTGTACTAAAGCATTCACCAACAGCTTCAATTTGATATTCATATTGTACAAACACATTCTAGGGTCCACGTTTTGGTCTCTATCTCGAGACCCTAGTCACGGAGCGGCATGAAAAATACTCTGAACTAAAGCATTCACCAACAGCTTTCATTTGATACCCATATTGTATATACACATCCGAAGGTTACCCGGGTCCACGTTTTGACCATTTTCCCGGCAATTATTCGAATTTTTCTCACCTTTTAAACCTTCCCTAGACCTCCACGAATAATTCAAGACCAAGATAAGATAAATCCGTTCAGCCATTCTCGAGTTATAAGCGAACATAGGGACAGATTTTCACATTTATATATATAGATTACAGCCTTTTTGGGTGTTTGGCCCAGCTACTCCTCCTATTTGTGGTGTGCGTCTTGATGTTGTTCCACCAATGGAGGGACCTACAGTTTTAAGCCGACTCCGAACGGCAGATATTTTTATGAGGAGCTTTTTCATGGCAGAAATACACTCGGAGGTTTCCCATTGCCTGCCGAGGAGCGACCCCTATTAGAAAAATGTTTTTTCTTTAATTTTGGTGTTTCACCGAGATTTCCGAATGGTAGTCACGCACCAACACATTCGGCTACGGCGGCCGCCATCGCAAGTAATGCTTTTGTATATTTTCCAGCTGATTTGTGTGTAGCACCTCATTGCCTGTACAGGCATTGCTAAGGGGTAGATCCATTTCTGGTAACCTTATTGCGGCAGTCACATTAGTTGATGTGGACACGGGTTGTGTTGCGGATTTCATACGACCTTTTTGTACACGTCTAAAGTTGGCCAAAGCTGTTTCATACCAGGTTTAAGCTTGAAGTAGCGCGTTCGGCCACACTTGAGTAGTGTTGAAGCGACTTCACTGGTCTTGCAATAGTTGCAAATGGCTTGATAAATTGTCGATATCCATTGAAAATGCATCGTCTATATTTTTCGTTATGTATCTTTTAATAGCATTGAGTGCTCGTTGATTGTTGCGGTTGTAGCTGTAGTTGAATTTTTAGCTGTGATAGCAGGATATCCGGCTTGATTCGGGAAGAATATAAATCAAGTTATTCCCCGCAATTGGCATAAACAAACTTTTCTGCTCCAAAATAAAATTTTTTCTCATTTTATTTTCCAAAATATTTCCCTTTACCATATATAAGTACATACATATGTATTTTCAATGAAGCCCATTTATTCATAGAAAATTATCACAAGTAAAAAAAGTTGATGAACCTTACAGTGTTTATAATTAAAACAGATTTCACTAAAGCGGTAAGCTCTACACTTGTATATATAATTTGATTTTTAACAATATATTCTCCTGAAATAAATACTGCTCCTTGTTTTATAATTTCGATATGAGAATTTCTTTGTTTTATTTTTTAAACTTTCCTTGCGTTTTATTTATAATTTCTGATAGACATGTTTTGTTTTGTTTATTTTACAATAAGTGTTCTGTTTTACAATTTTGTACGTTAAAAATTCATTATTACATTGTATTATGTGCTTATCAGTAATTAGTTTACCATCTATTTGAGCTACAACTCCAGTTTGATAATAATTACAAGTAAATTTTATTTTCGGATATTTTGTATAAGTACAAAGTAAGAAATGTCCATTAAGTCCATATTTTGTACTGTATTAGTTAGCTCTGTTATTATTTTAAAAATTTCTGAATTTGTTGTAAGCTGTTTATTGTTATTTGTAACTAGTTATTCTAATTTAACGCAAATTTTTACAAAATCATCATAATCAGATGTTCCTGCGATCCATTTCCAAAGTGTTCCTAGTTCATTAATACCTCTTTTTTGTCTGATAGGTTTTTCTTTTCGTTGTCCTAAAAATGTTTTAATTACTAGAATTTCTGACTCAGTTTCTGAATTTCTGATTTGTATTTGATGATTGTTATTTTCGTTATAACGAACATTGTTATAAAAACTTTGTTTTTCCTATTCTATAATGTTTTCATAATATGTTAAATTCGTGATATGAAAAATGTACTCGTATTGTTTATAAATCGATACGTCTCCGCCTCAATCAATACATAATCTTGTCGAGTGTAGTCTATAATATCGGCTGCGGCTGAGCCATTTAATGTAGCAAGTATTAGAAGTATCATTTTGAAAATCTATATATGCACTTAAAAAACGCAATTATTTAATATTACCTTTGTGTATAAATCTATGTCCATTATTATTTACTATTTTATTTCTTAAATTTTCTTTAACTTGTTGCTTTTCAGTTTTGTTTTACCCTACAAGACTTTCATAACATTATTAAATTAAAATGTTGACCTGCACTAACCAGATACCGAACATCGCAGAATAAAATAGCGAGTTAATTGAGTATTTTGTATTTTAATAGTTAAAAATTTAAATATTTATCAAGTGCAAAACAATTATCGAGACACAATAAATTGAAGTATAGTTCTGAAGTGAGTAATATGGCTAGACTCACTGCTAAAACCAGATGGTACTTATACGGACTCAAAATCAGAAGTTACGATGTTCTCTTTCCAACACATTTCCCTGGCTCCAAGAATGTTGTTGGTCAAAGCTCTATCGATCAATCTAATCATGTCAATATAATTACCAGCAGTCGTGATTGGTTTATTGCATCCAGGATAATTAACGAGGAAACGATAAGGTTCGCCTTCACGTCATTCGTAGACTTTAAGTCCCCAGGACCCGATGGCATGTCTTGCGCACGCTTATGTTTCACAATTGTGGCGTTTGGTGAAAGTTGTATTTGTCCCAAAGCCAGGCAAGGACAGCTACGCTTTAAAATCTTCAATGCACGATTCACCTTCAGTGAAACGTTTGTCTCCCAAGTAGCTCTTATCCAAGATTACTCCTAGATATTTAACTTCGTTGGAAAGACCAAAAGTCACACCTTTCAGTGTTGGAAGACTGAGTCCATCCAATTTCCGATTTTCTCGTAAACAAGACTATGGTTGTTTTGTTCGGATTAACGGAAAGACCTTGTCTCATGCACCAGTCATCGATTTTGTCAAGAATCCTCTACACTTTCGTGCAAAGCCTCCTTAAGGACTTATCCGATGTTAGCGCAAAGACGTCCGCATATGCTTGGACGTGAAAGTTGAGTTCCTGCATCTCCATTAATAGAGAGTCTACGACGAAGCACCACAGCAGGGGATAAAGAACACCCCCTTGGGGACATCCTTGCTTGGCCCTGACTGTGATTTGTTCGTCACTGCTCCCACCAGCGGTTAACAGCCTCTCAGAGAGCATGGAATATATCCATTTTATAATGGCTTGATTAGCTCCGTGTCGTTCGGCAGAAGAACATATCGAGCCGAAAGTGGCATTATCAAAAGCCCCCTCAATGTCCCCGAACACGCCCATTGTGTATTCGTCAGCTTCCAGTCCAGCTTCAATCTTGCTAACAAGATCGTGTAAGGCTGATTCACATGATTTTCCACTCTGGTAAGCGTGTTGATTTCTACTAAGTGGACTTCTCGACAATACCCCCACTCGAATATGTTTCTCCACCACTCGTTCCAGACTTTGTCAAACTGATTGGTCTAAAACTTTTTGCTAGGGAATAGTCAACTTTTCCTGGTTTCGGAATAAATACTACTCTTACGCGTCGCCATTGGGATGGTATATAACCAAATGCAAGACAGGCTGTGAAGATCCTTTTCAGGGCCTCAATCAGCCTGTCTCCTCCTTTTTTAAGCATTGCTGGATATATTCCGTCAGGTCCAGGGGACTTAAAGTTCTCAAAGGAAGATAAGGAAAGCCTTATCGATTCCCTTGTCACTATCCGACTAGCAATATACCAGCTGTACCTAGAGGTTCCACCGTTGCTACCGTTATTGTTCATGCCACTCTCAACTTCAGAGAGAGTTCTGCTACCCATGAGTTCTACCCCATGAACCATCAGGTTTTCAAATGGAATCCAGCCTTACTGAGCGGTCTAAATGAAGGACCTTACAAAGTCTCGGTGTTTCCCTCATTTCTTCGACGTTACTGCAGAAATTTCTGTAGGATTCAAGTTTGGCTTTCCGTACTTTTTTCTTATATTCTCCCTGTGTAAGTCGATGATTAGCCCTGCCCTCTTCTGTTTTGGTCTTCAAGGCCTTATTAAGAAGTTTCCTGGACCGTACACGAAGCTTCGACAGTTCAGGGTTCCACCAAGGAACCGCTTTCCCCTGTCTGCTTTGCCTGAGTGGGCACAGTTCCTCAAAGCAATTGATTAAAGTACCTTCTAATTTCTTAATAGCATCTTCAATCATTTCTGCTCATTTGAGTTTTTTCTGGTTTGGTAATCGCTCTGTTACAAGCTCACCATACCTGTCCCAGTCCACATTTCGAGGATTCCTACCGGAAGGTATTGATATTGTGTCAATTCCTAGTCGGAATTCGATAAGACGATGATCAGAAAGAGAGTCCTCTTCCAAAATTCGCCATCGGTTGATTTGATTTCCAACTGACCTATTGGTAAGTGTTAAATCAATCACCTCTTGTCTTCTTCTGGTCACAAAAGTTGGTTTGTTACCAGTGTTTTGAATGACCAAATCGGATGACAGGATAAAATCCAGTAACTTGAGACCTCTGGGGTTGCATTTGCTGCTTCCCCACACAATGTTCTGTGAATTTGTATCACAGCCTACTATTAGCCCCAGATTATTGGATTCTGCATACTTGACCACTTCTCTTAGCTCCCTCGAAGGAGGTGGCTGTAAAGAGTCGCAGGGTAGGTAGGCCGAAACTATGATAGCTTCGACACTGTTCCCACTTTTCAAATACTTTCTTTTTGCAACAACGATATCTCCGGAGCATAGCTCTTTTAACATCGTGTGTTCGATCAACCTCGGCATGATAATACATGCTCGCGGTCTCAAATTCCCTTCACAATGAAGTATTTGTCCCCACGACATAGCACCTAGACCACAGATACGCTTGTGACATACCCATGGTTCTTGCATAAGTATTATGTGTGGGTTTGTTTGCAGTTTTGCATGCCTACGGCACAAGAGAGCCGTAGACGCTTTGCTATGCTGCAGATTTATCTGTGTAAATATTACTTCAGTCATGAGACTGAGTATATTTACGCTTTGTCCTCCACCTTATCCTGGACACGGAAGTGGACTCGCCCCAGATGTAGGTGAGGACGGCACCCGTGCTTCGACTTAAGAACCTTGAGGGACCTAAGATCGATACCCAGTACCAGGTGGGAACCCGCCTCCGAAGTGGTAGCTGATTTCTGCCTGATGCACGAGTATACTCTCCAGAGAGTCGTGTCAAGATCCTTATTCTGGACACGGATGCGTTTGAGGAGTTCTGCTGAACTACAGGAAGGACCCGGAATCCAGACACTCGCTCGTACCAGCCTTTCTTTGCTACTCTCAGCAAGAGTGAGCTTGCTGTTCTCGCAGGCTGGAATCTTTGCTATCGCTTTTCCTAGCCATTCTCGGGAAAAAGCATTGGAACAGTGCACCTTTACGATGCCGTCCACCACGCTTTTCCCCTCGAAAGTCGGCGCGTCTTTGGACTCACCGATAGCTTTCCAAAGATAGCTGTCAAGATAGTCTTGTTGCCCTTTGGACAGTAGACCATCTTGTTTGTCGGTATGTATCTCCACTGTCATTGCCTTTGCTGCCATTCTCGCGAATGATTCGCCAGACGTTGGCGGAAGAGTGTCCTTCGACATTTGAGGTCCCTTAGCCTCTGCCTTGTCAGGCAAAGGTTTGTGTGCCTTGGATTGGGTCGAGGATGCAGGCATTTCCGAATTCCGTCTCTCGACTTTCCTCTTCTTTGCCTTTCTCCTCTTCCCAGTCGTTGGCACAGACCCCGCTTCGTTTCCGGAAGAGTGCAACGTTACAGAGAAATCCTCTGTTCTGACACGCTTTTCCGTTTCCAAGACAGGTGTCGAAGTTGACGGAGCTTGAGTGCTAATGGCTTGGCTTGCCTCGCCTTCTGTCTTCTTCGTTTGATCTGCCTTGCGGTTAGACCAACACCTGCGTTCGACTCTCCAATAACTTCTGTCTTTTTACCGGTACTTACCTAATTCACACCAGGTTTAACCGTTGTCAAAGAGTTACTCGGTACCAGAGATCCGTCTAAGTCTACTGAGAGATTGTCCGCCATCTGCACATCCTCCACAACTTGTTCAGTTGCTTCAGATCGTTTCGACGACGGTATATCGCTCATGCTCACTCGGCTCTCCATTGGCATAGCCAATGTGCCATGTTTCACCACTAGTAGTGCGCTTCCTCCGGAACCATGGATGTCAGTTCCGGTCATAGGGATCCTTTGTTAACCTCCACATTGTGATGATATGCATTTTATACCTCCTGCCAGGTTGTCGGTACGGTACTGGTACGGTATGGAGCTGCCCTCTTAGTTCGTGGTAAGTTAATCTCCATAGCAACGGGTTAACTCACCACTTAAGCCTCATCACCGCGGCAAGGAGACCGACATGGCAGGACTAAGTACATTGATATTGTGTTTACTTAACCACTATTTCACAATGAAGCGTAGGCTTTGCATCATACTATGTTGCGTGGACAAAGAAGAAATTTGAACGGAAAAATCATATCAATTTTATAAAGAACTTTTATTGTGCAGCAAGAATTCCCCAAGGCAGTGCATTAGCACCCACTCTGTATCTCATGTTTAGCGCTGATTTACCGGAACCGTCCTCAGAAAACAGGATGACGCGAATATAGCACAACATAATTTACAAAACGAGCTAAACAAAACACTGAATTGGTTCCAAAAATTTAATATAAACGAACAGAAAGTTAACCATAGAATCATAAAATATTGGAAGCTCTGGCGCGAATACTAATACAAAAGCTAAATACTTAGGAACTACAATTGAGCTGGAATGACAACAAAATGAAAAAAAACGAAATGAAATACAACGAAATGCAAAATAAGACCTTAATCTACAAAACGGCAATTGCACCAATTTGGAAGTATGATATAGAAGTTTGGGGCACGGATTGGATTTATTCGAACATGCTACAATGTGTCCAGTCGAAGAAATGATACTTAGGACAATAACCAATGCACCGATTTAAACATCGACTCAATTTACAAAGCAATACAAACCGCGAGTAGAAGGCGCATAAGCAGACTTCTGACGAACACAAATCCGATGATGGGGAGCTTCCTACTGAAGCAAAATTCAATAAGAAGCTTTTGTAATGTAGTACAGGGTTTGATTGAAAAGTAATGAGCCTTATTTTTTTTAAGCAGTTTTATTAAACCTTTTGGCTTATACAATTTATATTCTTCAAAATAGGACCCTTGAGCGTCAATACACCGCTGGTAGGAGGGTGGGGAAGCACCGGAACCCCCATCTTGGCCAATGCAGAGGAAGGCGGTGTGCTCCCACGATCGCTGCATTTCCGCCACTGCAAAATCCTAACTCACTTTTAAAACAGCTTTCACTCGCGGAGCGGTGTTGACTGCACCGCTGTTGCCAGCGAACTGGGACCGGTTTCTAGTGGAAGGGGATGGTCCAAAGATCATTTTCCCACACCAGCCGATTCGGTTGATCGCTTGACAGACGCTCCGCGCGGGAAGGCTCATTACTTTTCAATCAAACCCTGTATATTGGATAGAGGTTTTATAAAGCAAGCCATATACATATGTACAATGTTATAAAAAACTTAATTTAGTGAGAATGATGACTTTAAATCACTAAATTTATTGCTCTCACAGGAAAGACCTCAGAACTATAGAAATATAGTAAACCACGATTATATCATCATTCCAGACTCTTCACATTCGAAATACTTACAGACATGATTGATTTATTACCATATATCCCTCCAATACATCATTACAATTTTCGGAAACATCATTATAATGAAAATAGTTAAAATATATTAATAGTAAGAGTATAAATAATTTTGGCTGAATAGTAAATGTGGAGTTAAGGAATTTTAATTTTGTTATTTTTTTTGTTGAAATATTTAAAACAAATTTCATAAAAAAATTGGTTTGTTTCAATGGAGGTCCCGTACTTATAGGTATAAGATTTTTTACCTTTTGCTGGCTTTGAAGGTAATGTAAGTCCTTCTGAAGTCATAAAAGTATAAATTTTTGTTAATCATATTAAAAAAATGATTACATTATAAGTTTTAATCAATTTTATGTTGAAAAAATACAAAACTAATGTAATAACATATATCCATATTTTTAAAATTATTCAAATGCAAAACCTTAAATATCTCCATATAAAATAAAATACACTTACACCACCTTCAAAGAGAACGGCTCATATTTTAATGTTACACTAAGAACTATAACATATTGACAAAAACTTACAAAATAATCGAATCACATAAAATGAGAAATTCAAATTACAATAACAAATGCTTATTTTATATTTCTAAGCTATAATTACGAGGCGGCCCCCGTAGCCGAATAGGTTGAGGCGTGACTACCATTCGGAATTTACAGAGAGAACGTAGGTTCGAATCTCGGCGAAACACCAAAGTTAAGAAAACCATTTTTCTAATAGCAGTCGCTCCTCGGCAGGCAATGGCAAACCTCCGAGTGTATTACTGCCATGAAAAAGCTCCTCATATAAATATCTGCCGTTCGGAGTCGGCATGAAACTGTAGGTCCCTCCATTTGTGGAACAACATCAAGACGCACACCACAAATAGGAGGAGTAGCTCGGCCAAACACCCAAAAAAGGGTGTACGTGCCATTTTATATACATGTATGTATAGCTATAATAACGTTTTTTTTTTTTAGAAAAGTCTAAACTTGTGCGTAAGTGGTTGAACTTTTTATTCCAATATTTCATGAATTCTAATAATTTTTATGCAATCATGTACCAAAAAGAGCGTTTTGGAATCAGGTGGTCTCAGATATGTGCATTTTTTAGTTGAGAGTGTTTTACTTGTAGATCCATAATACATATCCCTCCGATGTTCATATGGGTCTGGCCAGACCCATTCGATCTTTAAATGTATGTAGATCTTTTATTTTTAATATCTGAGGCTTCTTAGTCCATGACTTCCTAAAATATAGTGTGCTAAACACAATGAAGTAGCAAAATTAAGATTTTTGCTATATTTGTTGTAAAAATAATAATTTTAAAAAAATTTCGTTAATTAAGCTCACATGGGTCTGTGCAGACCCATATAAGCTTCTCATGTAAATTGGTTAACCGTTAGGTGTAAACAAGTTAACTGTTAGCGGAGGCAGCGGCAGAGATAATTTTTTAGTTGACATTTGAAAATTAAAGTGAACACGTGTTTTTTAATTAGGGGGAAGTGTGTTTTTAAATAAAATGGAACAAGTAAATATGGATGAAGTTGATCTGATGACGCGTTTGCTTCGTAAGCTAAGTGCAGCAAATGTGAATCCGGAAGAACGTCAGCGACTTCAGGCACAAATTGAAGAAATTATGGGACAGGTGTCCGATCCATTTGAAACAAGAGGCGACGTAGAACATGATGAATATTTTCCAGATGAAGATGACTTCGGTGAAGCATCAGATATAGAACAGGAAATCGAGTTAGAGGCTGTTCTGGATGAAAACCATGATGATATTGAGGATTTGTATAGAGGAGCTATCGCCCTTCAGGCTTCAACCACAATGGAATCATGCAGCACATCTATTACCCAGGGCCTTATATACAGGTCGAAAGATGGTAAGATGTGGAATTCAAATAATCCACCACCTGGAAGGCCTCGTTGTCACAATGTTACAACTTTTACTCGTAAAGGGCCACTACGAGGAGCGTCACCGAGTCATAAAGCTCTTTTCAAGCTATTGCTGTCTCCTGAAATCGTAAGTATCATTGTGCGGGAAACCAACAGAAAAACCGTTGAAGCGTTTCGTCTATGGAATGAAAAGCATCCCAGTAATAAACAGCGTTCTTGGGTAATGACTAACGAAGACGAAATGTATGCTTTTTTTGGGATGCTACTTATTGCTGGTGTATTCCACTCGAATTCTCAGCCAGCGAAAGAATTGTGGGCCAGTTACAATATGCCAATTTATAAGGCAACTATGTCATTGAATCGGTTTAAGAGCTTAACTACTTTCATCCATTTCGATAACAGTGGTGCTCGTGCTGAGAGTTTGAAGCAAAACAAATCTGCTGCCCTGGACAATTTATGGCTCATGCTGATGGCCAATTTAGAGAAAGCATACACTCCGGATTGTCATGTAACCGTCGATGAAGAGTTATTTCCATATCGTGGGCGCACTCGATTCACCCAATATACTCCGAGTAAGCCGGCAAAATATGGCATGAAAGTGTTTTGGATTTGTGACTCTGTTTCAAACTACCCTTTGAAAGGTATAACTTATACCGGAAAACCACCAGGTGGCCAGCGAGAAACGAATCAAGGTGAACGGGTCGTCATTTAATTGATGGAAAATTATATGGACAGCGGTAGGACTGTTTATTCGAACATGCTACAATGTGTCCAGTCGAAGAAATGATACTTAGGACAATAACCAATGCACCGATTTAAACATCGACTCAATTTACAAAGCAATACAAACCGCGAGTAGAAGGCGCATAAGCAGACTTCTGACGAACACAAATCCGATGATGGGGAGCTTCCTACTGAAGCAAAATTCAATAAGAAGCTTTTGTAATGTAGTACAGGGTTTGATTGAAAAGTAATGAGCCTTATTTTTTTTAAGCAGTTTTATTAAACCTTTTGGCTTATACAATTTATATTCTTCAAAATAGGACCCTTGAGCGTCAATACACCGCTGGTAGGAGGGTGGGGAAGCACCGGAACCCCCATCTTGGCCAATGCAGAGGAAGGCGGTGTGCTCCCACGATCGCTGCATTTCCGCCACTGCAAAATCCTAACTCACTTTTAAAACAGCTTTCACTCGCGGAGCGGTGTTGACTGCACCGCTGTTGCCAGCGAACTGGGACCGGTTTCTAGTGGAAGGGGATGGTCCAAAGATCATTTTCCCACACCAGCCGATTCGGTTGATCGCTTGACAGACGCTCCGCGCGGGAAGGCTCATTACTTTTCAATCAAACCCTGTATATTGGATAGAGGTTTTATAAAGCAAGCCATATACATATGTACAATGTTATAAAAAACTTAATTTAGTGAGAATGATGACTTTAAATCACTAAATTTATTGCTCTCACAGGAAAGACCTCAGAACTATAGAAATATAGTAAACCACGATTATATCATCATTCCAGACTCTTCACATTCGAAATACTTACAGACATGATTGATTTATTACCATATATTCCTCCAATGCATCATTACAATTTTCGGAAACATCATTATAATGAAAATAGTTAAAATATATTAATAGTAAGAGTATAAATAATTTTGGCTGAATAGTAAATGTGGAGTTAAGGAATTTTAATTTTGTTATTTTTTTTGTTGAAATATTTAAAACAAATTTCATAAAAAAATTGGTTTGTTTCAATGGAGGTCCCGTACTTATAGGTATAAGATTTTTTACCTTTTGCTGGCTTTGAAGGTAATGTAAGTCCTTCTGAAGTCATAAAAGTATAAATTTTTGTTAATCATATTAAAAAAATGATTACATTATAAGTTTAAATCAATTTTATGTTGAAAAAATACAAAACTAATGTAATAACATATATCCATATTTTTAAAATTATTCAAATGCAAAACCTTAAATATCTCCATATAAAATAAAATACACTTACACCACCTTCAAAGAGAACGGCTCATATTTTAATGTTACACTAAGAACTATAACATATTGACAAAAACTTACAAAATAATCGAATCACATAAAATGAGAAATTCAAATTACAATAACAAATGCTTATTTTATATTTCTAAGCTATAATTACGAGGCGGCCCCCGTAGCCGAATAGGTTGAGGCGTGACTACCATTCGGAATTTACAGAGAGAACGTAGGTTCGAATCTCGGCGAAACACCAAAGTTAAGAAAACCATTTTTCTAATAGCAGTCGCTCCTCGGCAGGCAATGGCAAACCTCCGAGTGTATTACTGCCATGAAAAAGCTCCTCATATAAATATCTGCCGTTCGGAGTCGGCATGAAACTGTAGGTCCCTCCATTTGTGGAACAACATCAAGACGCACACCACAAATAGGAGGAGTAGCTCGGCCAAACACCCAAAAAAGGGTGTACGTGCCATTTTATATACATGTATGTATAGCTATAATAACGTTTTTTTTTTTTAGAAAAGTCTAAACTTGTGCGTAAGTGGTTGAACTTTTTATTCCAATATTTCATGAATTCTAATAATTTTTATGCAATCATGTACCAAAAAGAGCGTTTTGGAATCAGGTGGTCTCAGATATGTGCATTTTTTAGTTGAGAGTGTTTTACTTGTAGATCCATAATACATATCCCTCCGATGTTCATATGGGTCTGGCCAGACCCATTCGATCTTTAAATGTATGTAGATCTTTTATTTTTAATATCTGAGGCTTCTTAGTCCATGACTTCCTAAAATATAGTGTGCTAAACACAATGAAGTAGCAAAATAAAGATTTTTGCTATATTTGTTGTAAAAATAATAATTTTAAAAAAATTTCGTTAATTAAGCTCACATGGGTCTGTGCAGACCCATATAAGCTTCTCATGTAAATTGGTTAACCGTTAGGTGTAAACAAGTTAACTGTTAGCGGAGGCAGCGGCAGAGATAATTTTTTAGTTGACATTTGAAAATTAAAGTGAACACGTGTTTTTTAATTAGGGGGAAGTGTGTTTTTAAATAAAATGGAACAAGTAAATATGGATGAAGTTGATCTGATGACGCGTTTGCTTCGTAAGCTAAGTGCAGCAAATGTGAATCCGGAAGAACGTCAGCGACTTCAGGCACAAATTGAAGAAATTATGGGACAGGTGTCCGATCCATTTGAAACAAGAGGCGACGTAGAACATGATGAATATTTTCCAGATGAAGATGACTTCGGTGAAGCATCAGATATAGAACAGGAAATCGAGTTAGAGGCTGTTCTGGATGAAAACCATGATGATATTGAGGATTTGTATAGAGGAGCTATCGCCCTTCAGGCTTCAACCACAATGGAATCATGCAGCACATCTATTACCCAGGGCCTTATATACAGGTCGAAAGATGGTAAGATGTGGAATTCAAATAATCCACCACCTGGAAGGCCTCGTTGTCACAATGTTACAACTTTTACTCGTAAAGGGCCACTACGAGGAGCGTCACCGAGTCATAAAGCTCTTTTCAAGCTATTGCTGTCTCCTGAAATCGTAAGTATCATTGTGCGGGAAACCAACAGAAAAACCGTTGAAGCGTTTCGTCTATGGAATGAAAAGCATCCCAGTAATAAACAGCGTTCTTGGGTAATGACTAACGAAGACGAAATGTATGCTTTTTTTGGGATGCTACTTATTGCTGGTGTATTCCACTCGAATTCTCAGCCAGCGAAAGAATTGTGGGCCAGTTACAATATGCCAATTTATAAGGCAACTATGTCATTGAATCGGTTTAAGAGCTTAACTACTTTCATCCGTTTCGATAACAGTGGTGCTCGTGCTGAGAGTTTGAAGCAAAACAAATCTGCTGCCCTGGACAATTTATGGCTCATGCTGATGGCCAATTTAGAGAAAGCATACACTCCGGATTGTCATGTAACCGTCGATGAAGAGTTATTTCCATATCGTGGGCGCACTCGATTCACCCAATATACTCCGAGTAAGCCGGCAAAATATGGCATGAAAGTGTTTTGGATTTGTGACTCTGTTTCAAACTACCCTTTGAAAGGTATAACTTATACCGGAAAACCACCAGGTGGCCAGCGAGAAACGAATCAAGGTGAACGGGTCGTCATTTAATTGATGGAAAATTATATGGACAGCGGTAGGACTGTTTATTCGAACATGCTACAATGTGTCCAGTCGAAGAAATGATACTTAGGACAATAACCAATGCACCGATTTAAACATCGACTCAATTTACAAAGCAATACAAACCGCGAGTAGAAGGCGCATAAGCAGACTTCTGACGAACACAAATCCGATGATGGGGAGCTTCCTACTGAAGCAAAATTCAATAAGAAGCTTTTGTAATGTAGTACAGGGTTTGATTGAAAAGTAATGAGCCTTATTTTTTTTAAGCAGTTTTATTAAACCTTTTGGCTTATACAATTTATATTCTTCAAAATAGGACCCTTGAGCGTCAATACACCGCTGGTAGGAGGGTGGGGAAGCACCGGAACCCCCATCTTGGCCAATGCAGAGGAAGGCGGTGTGCTCCCACGATCGCTGCATTTCCGCCACTGCAAAATCCTAACTCACTTTTAAAACAGCTTTCACTCGCGGAGCGGTGTTGACTGCACCGCTGTTGCCAGCGAACTGGGACCGGTTTCTAGTGGAAGGGGATGGTCCAAAGATCATTTTCCCACACCAGCCGATCCGGTTGATCGCTTGACAGACGCTCCGCGCGGGAAGGCTCATTACTTTTCAATCAAACCCTGTATATTGGATAGAGGTTTTATAAAGCAAGCCATATACATATGTACAATGTTATAAAAAACTTAATTTAGTGAGAATGATGACTTTAAATCACTAAATTTATTGCTCTCACAGGAAAGACCTCAGAACTATAGAAATATAGTAAACCACGATTATATCATCATTCCAGACTCTTCACATTCGAAATACTTACAGACAAGATTGATTTATTACCATATATCCCTCCAATACATCATTACAATTTTCGGAAACATCATTATAATGAAAATAGTTAAAATATATTAATAGTAAGAGTATAAATAATTTTGGCTGAATAGTAAATGTGGAGTTAAGGAATTTTAATTTTGTTATTTTTTTTGTTGAAATATTTAAAACAAATTTCATAAAAAAATTGGTTTGTTTCAATGGAGGTCCCGTACTTATAGGTATAAGATTTTTTACCTTTTGCTGGCTTTGAAGGTAATGTAAGTCCTTCTGAAGTCATAAAAGTATAAATTTTTGTTAATCATATTAAAAAAATGATTACATTATAAGTTTAAATCAATTTTATGTTGAAAAAATACAAAACTAATGTAATAACATATATCCATATTTTTAAAATTATTCAAATGCAAAACCTTAAATATCTCCATATAAAATAAAATACACTTACACCACCTTCAAAGAGAACGGCTCATATTTTAATGTTACACTAAGAACTATAACATATTGACAAAAACTTACAAAATAATCGAATCACATAAAATGAGAAATTCAAATTACAATAACAAATGTTTATTTTATATTTCTAATATAATTACGAGGCGGCCCCCGTAGCCGAATAGGTTGAGGCGTGACTACCATTCGGAATTTACAGAGAGAACGTAGGTTCGAATCTCGGCGAAACACCAAAGTTAAGAAAACCATTTTTCTAATAGCAGTCGCTCCTCGGCAGGCAATGGCAAACCTCCGAGTGTATTACTGCCATGAAAAAGCTCCTCATATAAATATCTGCCGTTCGGAGTCGGCATGAAACTGTAGGTCCCTCCATTTGTGGAACAACATCAAGACGCACACCACAAATAGGAGGACTAGCTCGGCCAAACACCCAAAAAAGGGTGTACGTGCCATTTTATATACATGTATGTATAGCTATAATAACGTTTTTTTTTTTAGAAAAGTCTAAACTTGTGCGTAAGTGGTTGAACTTTTTATTCCAATATTTCATGAATTCTAATAATTTTTATGCAATCATGTACCAAAAAGAGCGTTTTGGAATCAGGTGGTCTCAGATATGTGCATTTTTTAGTTGAGAGTGTTTTACTTGTAGATCCATAATACATATCCCTCCGATGTTCATATGGGTCTGGCCAGACCCATTCGATCTTTAAATGTATGTAGATCTTTTATTTTTAATATCTGAGGCTTCTTAGTCCATGACTTCCTAAAATATAGTGTGCTAAACACAATGAAGTAGCAAAATAAAGATTTTTGCTATATTTGTTGTAAAAATAATAATTTTAAAAAAATTTCGTTAATTAAGCTCACATGGGTCTGTGCAGACCCATATAAGCTTCTCATGTAAATTGGTTAACCGTTAGGTGTAAACAAGTTAACTGTTAGCGGAGGCAGCGGCAGAGATAATTTTTTAGTTGACATTTGAAAATTAAAGTGAACACGTGTTTTTTAATTAGGGGGAAGTGTGTTTTTAAATAAAATGGAACAAGTAAATATGGATGAAGTTGATCTGATGACGCGTTTGCTTCGTAAGCTAAGTGCAGCAAATGTGAATCCGGAAGAACGTCAGCGACTTCAGGCACAAATTGAAGAAATTATGGGACAGGTGTCCGATCCATTTGAAACAAGAGGCGACGTAGAACATGATGAATATTTTCCAGATGAAGATGACTTCGGTGAAGCATCAGATATAGAACAGGAAATCGAGTTAGAGGCTGTTCTGGATGAAAACCATGATGATATTGAGGATTTGTATAGAGGAGCTATCGCCCTTCAGGCTTCAACCACAATGGAATCATGCAGCACATCTATTACCCAGGGCCTTATATACAGGTCGAAAGATGGTAAGATGTGGAATTCAAATAATCCACCACCTGGAAGGCCTCGTTGTCACAATGTTACAACTTTTACTCGTAAAGGGCCACTACGAGGAGCGTCACCGAGTCATAAAGCTCTTTTCAAGCTATTGCTGTCTCCTGAAATCGTAAGTATCATTGTGCGGGAAACCAACAGAAAAACCGTTGAAGCGTTTCGTCTATGGAATGAAAAGCATCCCAGTAATAAACAGCGTTCTTGGGTAATGACTAACGAAGACGAAATGTATGCTTTTTTTGGGATGCTACTTATTGCTGGTGTATTCCACTCGAATTCTCAGCCAGCGAAAGAATTGTGGGCCAGTTACAATATGCCAATTTATAAGGCAACTATGTCATTGAATCGGTTTAAGAGCTTAACTACTTTCATCCGTTTCGATAACAGTGGTGCTCGTGCTGAGAGTTTGAAGCAAAACAAATCTGCTGCCCTGGACAATTTATGGCTCATGCTGATGGCCAATTTAGAGAAAGCATACACTCCGGATTGTCATGTAACCGTCGATGAAGAGTTATTTCCATATCGTGGGCGCACTCGATTCACCCAATATACTCCGAGTAAGCCGGCAAAATATGGCATGAAAGTGTTTTGGATTTGTGACTCTGTTTCAAACTACCCTTTGAAAGGTATAACTTATACCGGAAAACCACCAGGTGGCCAGCGAGAAACGAATCAAGGTGAACGGGTCGTCATTTAATTGATGGAAAATTATATGGACAGCGGTAGGACTGTTTATTCGAACATGCTACAATGTGTCCAGTCGAAGAAATGATACTTAGGACAATAACCAATGCACCGATTTAAACATCGACTCAATTTACAAAGCAATACAAACCGCGAGTAGAAGGCGCATAAGCAGACTTCTGACGAACACAAATCCGATGATGGGGAGCTTCCTACTGAAGCAAAATTCAATAAGAAGCTTTTGTAATGTAGTACAGGGTTTGATTGAAAAGTAATGAGCCTTATTTTTTTTAAGCAGTTTTATTAAACCTTTTGGCTTATACAATTTATATTCTTCAAAATAGGACCCTTGAGCGTCAATACACCGCTGGTAGGAGGGTGGGGAAGCACCGGAACCCCCATCTTGGCCAATGCAGAGGAAGGCGGTGTGCTCCCACGATCGCTGCATTTCCGCCACTGCAAAATCCTAACTCACTTTTAAAACAGCTTTCACTCGCGGAGCGGTGTTGACTGCACCGCTGTTGCCAGCGAACTGGGACCGGTTTCTAGTGGAAGGGGATGGTCCAAAGATCATTTTCCCACACCAGCCGATCCGGTTGATCGCTTGACAGACGCTCCGCGCGGGAAGGCTCATTACTTTTCAATCAAACCCTGTATATTGGATAGAGGTTTTATAAAGCAAGCCATATACATATGTACAATGTTATAAAAAACTTAATTTAGTGAGAATGATGACTTTAAATCACTAAATTTATTGCTCTCACAGGAAAGACCTCAGAACTATAGAAATATAGTAAACCACGATTATATCATCATTCCAGACTCTTCACATTCGAAATACTTACAGACATGATTGATTTATTACCATATATCCCTCCAATACATCATTACAATTTTCGGAAACATCATTATAATGAAAATAGTTAAAATATATTAATAGTAAGAGTATAAATAATTTTGGCTGAATAGTAAATGTGGAGTTAAGGAATTTTAATTTTGTTATTTTTTTTGTTGAAATATTTAAAACAAATTTCATAAAAAAATTGGTTTGTTTCAATGGAGGTCCCGTACTTATAGGTATAAGATTTTTTACCTTTTGCTGGCTTTGAAGGTAATGTAAGTCCTTCTGAAGTCATAAAAGTATAAATTTTTGTTAATCATATTAAAAAAATGATTACATTATAAGTTTAAATCAATTTTATGTTGAAAAAATACAAAACTAATGTAATAACATATATCCATATTTTTAAAATTATTCAAATGCAAAACCTTAAATATCTCCATATAAAATAAAATACACTTACACCACCTTCAAAGAGAACGGCTCATATTTTAATGTTACACTAAGAACTATAACATATTGACAAAAACTTACAAAATAATCGAATCACATAAAATGAGAAATTCAAATTACAATAACAAATGTTTATTTTATATTTCTAATATAATTACGAGGCGGCCCCCGTAGCCGAATAGGTTGAGGCGTGACTACCATTCGGAATTTACAGAGAGAACGTAGGTTCGAATCTCGGCGAAACACCAAAGTTAAGAAAACCATTTTTCTAATAGCAGTCGCTCCTCGGCAGGCAATGGCAAACCTCCGAGTGTATTACTGCCATGAAAAAGCTCCTCATATAAATATCTGCCGTTCGGAGTCGGCATGAAACTGTAGGTCCCTCCATTTGTGGAACAACATCAAGACGCACACCACAAATAGGAGGACTAGCTCGGCCAAACACCCAAAAAAGGGTGTACGTGCCATTTTATATACATGTATGTATAGCTATAATAACGTTTTTTTTTTTTAGAAAAGTCTAAACTTGTGCGTAAGTGGTTGAACTTTTTATTCCAATATTTCATGAATTCTAATAATTTTTATGCAATCATGTACCAAAAAGAGCGTTTTGGAATCAGGTGGTCTCAGATATGTGCATTTTTTAGTTGAGAGTGTTTTACTTGTAGATCCATAATACATATCCCTCCGATGTTCATATGGGTCTGGCCAGACCCATTCGATCTTTAAATGTATGTAGATCTTTTATTTTTAATATCTGAGGCTTCTTAGTCCATGACTTCCTAAAATATAGTGTGCTAAACACAATGAAGTAGCAAAATTAAGATTTTTGCTATATTTGTTGTAAAAATAATAATTTTAAAAAAATTTCGTTAATTAAGCTCACATGGGTCTGTGCAGACCCATATAAGCTTCTCATGTAAATTGGTTAACCGTTAGGTGTAAACAAGTTAACTGTTAGCGGAGGCAGCGGCAGAGATAATTTTTTAGTTGACATTTGAAAATTAAAGTGAACACGTGTTTTTTAATTAGGGGGAAGTGTGTTTTTAAATAAAATGGAACAAGTAAATATGGATGAAGTTGATCTGATGACGCGTTTGCTTCGTAAGCTAAGTGCAGCAAATGTGAATCCGGAAGAACGTCAGCGACTTCAGGCACAAATTGAAGAAATTATGGGACAGGTGTCCGATCCATTTGAAACAAGAGGCGACGTAGAACATGATGAATATTTTCCAGATGAAGATGACTTCGGTGAAGCATCAGATATAGAACAGGAAATCGAGTTAGAGGCTGTTCTGGATGAAAACCATGATGATATTGAGGATTTGTATAGAGGAGCTATCGCCCTTCAGGCTTCAACCACAATGGAATCATGCAGCACATCTATTACCCAGGGCCTTATATACAGGTCGAAAGATGGTAAGATGTGGAATTCAAATAATCCACCACCTGGAAGGCCTCGTTGTCACAATGTTACAACTTTTACTCGTAAAGGGCCACTACGAGGAGCGTCACCGAGTCATAAAGCTCTTTTCAAGCTATTGCTGTCTCCTGAAATCGTAAGTATCATTGTGCGGGAAACCAACAGAAAAACCGTTGAAGCGTTTCGTCTATGGAATGAAAAGCATCCCAGTAATAAACAGCGTTCTTGGGTAATGACTAACGAAGACGAAATGTATGCTTTTTTTGGGATGCTACTTATTGCTGGTGTATTCCACTCGAATTCTCAGCCAGCGAAAGAATTGTGGGCCAGTTACAATATGCCAATTTATAAGGCAACTATGTCATTGAATCGGTTTAAGAGCTTAACTACTTTCATCCGTTTCGATAACAGTGGTGCTCGTGCTGAGAGTTTGAAGCAAAACAAATCTGCTGCCCTGGACAATTTATGGCTCATGCTGATGGCCAATTTAGAGAAAGCATACACTCCGGATTGTCATGTAACCGTCGATGAAGAGTTATTTCCATATCGTGGGCGCACTCGATTCACCCAATATACTCCGAGTAAGCCGGCAAAATATGGCATGAAAGTGTTTTGGATTTGTGACTCTGTTTCAAACTACCCTTTGAAAGGTATAACTTATACCGGAAAACCACCAGGTGGCCAGCGAGAAACGAATCAAGGTGAACGGGTCGTCATTTAATTGATGGAAAATTATATGGACAGCGGTAGGACTGTTTATTCGAACATGCTACAATGTGTCCAGTCGAAGAAATGATACTTAGGACAATAACCAATGCACCGATTTAAACATCGACTCAATTTACAAAGCAATACAAACCGCGAGTAGAAGGCGCATAAGCAGACTTCTGACGAACACAAATCCGATGATGGGGAGCTTCCTACTGAGGCAAAATTCAATAAGAAACTTTTGTAATGTAGTACAGGGTTTGATTGAAAAGTAATGAGCCTTATTTTTTTTAAGCAGTTTTATTAAACCTTTTGGCTTATACAATTTATATTCTTCAAAATAGGACCCTTGAGCGTCAATACACCGCTGGTAGCGGTCCTTCCACTGCAAGAAACATTTTTTAAACTCATCCACCGGAAGCGCGTTCAATTCAGCTGTCACAGTTTTTTGGATCGCCTCGATGGAGTTCAGACGCCTCCCCTTCAGCTTTCTTTTCAGGCGCGGGAACAAGAAGAAGTCTGGAGGGGACAGGTCTGGGCTGTAAGGAGGGTGGGGAAGCACCGGAACCCCCATCTTGGCCAATGCAGAGGAAGGCGGTGTGCTCCAACGATCGCTGCATTTCCGCCACTGCAAAATCCTAACTCACTTTTAAAACAGCTTTCACTCGCGGAGCGGTGTTGACTGCACCGCTGTTGCCAGCGAACTGGGACCGGTTTCTAGTGGAAGGGGATGGTCCAAAGATCATTTTCCCACACCAGCCGATTCGGTTGATCGCTTGACAGACGCTCCGCGCGGGAAGGCTCATTACTTTTCAATCAAACCCTGTATATTGGATAGAGGTTTTATAAAGCAAGCCATATACATATGTACAATGTTATAAAAAACTTAATTTAGTGAGAATGATGACTTTAAATCACTAAATGTATTGCTCTCACAGGAAAGACCTCAGAACTATAGAAATATAGTAAACAACGATTATATCATCATTCCAGACTCTTCACATTCGAAATACTTACAGACATGATTGATTTATTACCATATATCCCTCCAATACATCATTACAATTTTCGGAAACATCATTATAATGAAAATAGTTAAAATATATTAATAGTAAGAGTATAAATAATTTTGACTGAATAGTAAATGTGGAGTTAAGGAATTTTAATTTTGTTATTTTTTTGTTGAAATATTTAAAACAAATTTCATAAAAAAATTGGTTTGTTTCAATGGAGATCCCGTACTTATAATATAGATATAAGATTTTTACCTTTTGCTGGCTTTGAAAGTAATGTAAGTCCTTCTGAAGTCACAATTTTTTTAATATAATTGGCGCTTAAACCCTTTTTGGGTGTTTGGCCGAGCTACTCTTCCTATTTGTGACGTGCTTCTTAATGTTGTTCCACAAATGGAGGGACCTACAGTTTTAAACCGACTCCGAACGGCAGATATTTTCATGAGGAGCTTTTTCATGGTGAAAATACACTTGTAGATTTGCCATTGACTCTTAATTTTGGTGTTTCGTGATGAATCGTCTTACAAACGAACAATGCTTGCAAATCATTGAATTTTATTATAAAAATGCGTGTTCTAAGCTATTCGAGCTATTGTGACTAAATTTAGAACCAAATTTACATTATTGGACATCAAACCACCAACGAGCTTACGTAGAGTGTGAACTGAAGAACATATCGCAGTTGTATCGGCCAGTGTTAATGATGACCATCAATTATCGATTCGTCGCCGTTCGCAGCAATTGTGCTTCTGTTACTCAACAACGTGGAAAATTCTGCGAAAGGATGTAGGTGCGAAGCCTTTCAAAATACAGCTGGTGCAAGAATTGAAACCCAGCGACCTACCGCAACGCAGAACTTTTGGGGAATAGGGTCTTGGAAAGTTGGCCGAAGATGCACTTTTTTATCGAAAAATTGTGTTCTGCAACGAAGCTCATTTTTGGATGAATGGGTACGTAAATAAGCAGAATTGTCGATTTTCGAGTGAAGATCAGCCAGAAGAATTGGAAGAGCTACCAATGTATCCAGAAGAGGTCATAGTTTGATGCGGTTTGTGGGCTAGAGGCATCATTGTACCGTACTTCTTCGAAAATGCAGCGAATCGTTACGTAACTGTGCGCTACCATGAAATGATATCCAACTTTTTTTTGCCCAAAATGCAAGAGCTTGACTTGCATGACATGTGGTTTCAGCAAAACGGTGCCACATGCCACACAGCACGCACAACAATGGACTTGTTGAGAGGCGAGTTCGGTGAACATTTTATTTCACGTTCGGGACCTGTCAATTGGCCACCCAGCGATATAACGCCTTTAGAGTTTTTTTTGTGGGGCTATGTTAAATCTCATGTCTATTCAGACAAGCCTGCTTCAATTAACGCATTGGAAGACAACATTAAAGCATTTATTGTTCATGGGAGATACCGGCAAAACATTGGAAAGAGTATGCTAAAATTGGACTAAGCGGATGAAGCATTTGATGCGCAGTCGCGGCCAAGATTTGCATGAAATAATCTTCAAACATTAAATTATATGGACTGTACTATCGATTTAAATAAAAATAACATGCATTTTTCAGAATTTTACGTGTGTTTTTTTGAAAAACTTTTCTATAGCGCTTAAAAAATCACCCTTTATATCCTAGTCGCAGGATCCCACCACAATAAAGAACTGAAGAAAAAGTTGCTCCACAAAATGCAATAGACTGTGTAACAACAAAACATAGTACTACAACACCAAATTTATCACATGCCCAAGTAACAGCTATAAACGCTAAAAAGGAACACCTACGACGGAAAACAATGAAATTTCAGGGTTGAAAATTATGATGAAACAACGAATCTCAAAATGTCTGCAGTGATAAACTTAGTCACGTTACTTTTCTCTAAATACAAAAAAAAATATCCCAGCGCTTTTTTCGTTCCGCCATGATATTTCGAGCATTTTCTCTGAGTAAGTTTAATCAACTACCGCATTTGTAAGCTATATTTTTCCCGAAAAGATACTGCTGACAACATTATCCGGTTTTGCTGTCTACAAGGCCATACAAAATGCAAAGAAGTCAACAACATTGCTGAGCTTCGCTACGGTTCTCTGCTGTTACTTGTTAGGAATAAGAAAAGCGAAGAAGAGATCGTTGAAGGCCTTCAAGAAAATTGTGTTAAATCAGCATTCAAATCCTTCAAGATCAGCGAGGGGTTTCGCAAATACATTGAAGTCGCTTGGAGAACTTTATCCGTCCGTACGTATTACACAAACCCCTTACGTTACAAGTTTTGTTTTGATGGTGGATTTATTAAGGTGATGGCAACCACCCGGCTGAATTTTTCGCCGTAGATATGAACAACGTCAAAATGACTTGTTTGTATTTGTGTGTATACATTCGTTTGCTAATACACAGTTAAAAGTATTTATTTTATTTTATTTATTTAAAAGAGTAACAGTTGTTAATAACTATTCCACTTACGAAATAAGCACTGGCTGCCAGGGCCTTCGGCTTTTGGTATCTTAACTAGAGTAATACTCGTAATATAGGTACATAAGTAACTATACAAGAGGTTGGGAGAGAGCAGTTGAGGGAGCATTGGAAGATTAGTGGGTAGTGTGAGTTTGACCGGAGTATAATTTTATATATGTATATCTATTTTTCGCGAAGAGTTAAAGTTTAAATTTAGTTAATTCAATAAATTTACAAATTAAGTTAATGCTATTGTCATCTGTGTTGTTGAGTAGCTTCGAAAGTTCAAGGTTAAGATGAATTGCATTCCTAGTGTATTTCAATCCTGGGCGGGTATCGAGGAGGTGTGAAGTCGTGTAGTCGTCTGAGTTGCAAAAAGGGCAGGCTGGTTTGACTGTACCGTTTAGGATGTGAACATGGGTGGCTATAGTGTGACCGATTCGAAGGCGTGTAAACATCTTGAGGTTCCTGGAAGACATGTGTGTAGGATATATGGGCTTGATGTCAGTAGGGTTGTACTTTTTGTAGTGGTGTTGATAATTAAACCATTGGCTATTGTACGCATCCTGAAGAGATTTTAGTATAATTCTCCGAATATCTTTGGTAGTAAAATGTGCACTGAAGTGAAGGGGTTCTTGGGCAGCTTCTTTGGCTGTAGTATCAGCGCACTCTTTGCCTTGTATTCCGGCATGACCCGGAACACACATGATCCTTATGGAATTTTTTTATTCGCGATATATTTCGGATTTCGGAGATTATTGGAGTTTTGTTAGAATGGTTCAATATAGCGTTCATTACGGATTTACTATCGCTGCAAATAATAAATTTTTCGCCTCTGTTGGAGGTATAAACTACCGCTTCATGCAATGCAACTGCTTCTGCTGTGAATACTGAGCAGTAGGAATGTAAATGCCAAACTGGCTTGTGACGATGTACTGGTGTCTGTTTTAGATCCATCGGTATAAACGAACTCCCATTCGTTTCTTAAAGAAGCAACGATTTCATTGAAATGTTGGACGCGATAAAAATAATTTTTGGATTCACGCCTGGTGGGAAAACTGAAATTGATGGCAAAATCGCATCTGATGCGACATTCAGTTTGTGAATTAGTTCAACACAACGTTGTATGGTGGACGGTTTGCGGTTATTTTTATACTGTTGCTTCGCTAAGTCCACCAGTCCAGTTCTGCAGGGAAGAAGCTTGGGTAGGATAATTATTGTGTTGCGGTTGACTCTGTGGGATATGTCTGGTAATCCGGCTTCTGCAAGAACAGCTTTTGTTGGTGATGTTTGAAACGCGCGGATACTACTTCCAGCTGCCGCATGGTAAGGAGCATTTAATAGTTTGATGTTTTCTTTGGCACAATGTCCGTAAATACAAAGTCCAAAATTGATTTTGGATAACAGTAAGGCCTTTGTTACGTTAGCAAGTGTGTGTGGATGAACATGGGAGTGCTTAGAAGATAAAAACTTTATTATGTTAAGCCTTAAAAATAAGCTTATTCTAGTGGCTTTAGAGTGTTCTTTATATGTAAGTTTTTTGTCGAGTGTTAAGCCTAAAGTCCTTAGTGTGTTAGAATGTAGGATTAGTACATTGGAAAAAGACAAACTGGGGAAGCAACATTTACGTTTTCTACATATATGAAAAGTAGCGCATTTATTTGCTGAGATGTTGGCGCTTGATATTTCTGACTATTTGCTTATACTGTTTAAAATGTTCAGGAAAGTACAAGTGACTTCGTTAAGGTTTTTTAATTAGGAAAATACTAAAACCTCTTCAGCATATATAACATGTTCCCCCTCGGCATTAGATGTGATAATTGAACTCACTTCATTGAAAGCTATAGTGAAAAATGTCAAGAGGATATGATTTACAATTATTAACGCTGACTGTAAACTTGGGATTTCTTGAAAAGGATTTAACGAATTTATATATTTTGTTTCCGATTTTCCAGCGCTTGAGTTGGTTAAGAACAACATGAATGCCGATTCTATCGAATGCTTTCTCGAAGTCTAAACCTAATACAGAAACGTAATTACCTGACGCTAATGCCGACGATGCGAAATGTTCAAAGTATAGTAGCGAGTCGGTCACTCATATGCCTATTTTCAGGTAGGGTTAGATTTTTTTGCGAGTTGAAGGTGGAATGAAAGTTGGAGCCGTGGGAGTAGGGCTACCAGAATTTGGCAAATTCTTCAGCGATATCTGGTGGAGCGTAGATTGGCCCTTGTTCATTATAAATAAATGGTATGTTAGAACGACGCGCGCTGCCTGTGAGCATTCTAATATCTGAACATATTTGTTTGGGGCTTGAAGAGGGACTTAAATTTGCTGTGAGTTTTTTAAAGGAATGCCTTTTAGCTGATTTAAGCTTCTGAGCGTTCGCTTTTTTATAATTAACGAGGTTGGTATCGTTCATGTGGTACTTGTATTTGGACCACGGTTTTTGCTTGCTATTTCTTAAGATGGTAAATAGGTTAGACCAGTATGGTAGTTTGGCGGAAAATTATCTTGTGTTTGTTTGTGGTATTGAGAGGTGGGCTGCCGAACGAATTATTGTTTTAATATTAGCAGCTTCTGCGTTGATGTTTTTTGAAACATCTTTATTGTTTGTTAGAGTTATGGATAAGGAATGAAATTTTTTCCAGTCAGCTTTTCCCGTTAAAAATTTTGATATGGGCTTGACTTCGTACCCATCAGGGATGGAAAAGGATGTTATAGGCGGGGAAATGGTCGCTGTTGCGGAGTTCGTCCAATGTACGAGAAGAAATGCTGGGAGCTATAGAACTGGATTCAAGGATGATATCAGGATGGGGGAAGGTTAGGTGTGTGGAAAAATGTGTGGGTAGGCCATCGTTCAAGACAATGCGATTTTGGGTCAAAATTAAATCTTGACTAGTATTTCCTCTTCTATTGAAATCGCCTAGGACGAAAGCGATTGCTTGCTTACGCAAGGTATTTTGAGGCATTTTGTGGAAATAGCTATTATATTTATTAGGTGCGTATGCTGTTTCATTGGATGGAATATGTGTTTCTTGCAGTGCGACAATTGCCGGGTTGAATTCATTGATTAGTATATTTAAACCTATGTAGTTATTAAGTTGTCCATTAATATTCCATTGTATTATTTGTATCATCTATTCTTCTTTTTGGGGTGGGCTTTCTGTAATAACAGGTGGAAAAGGGTGGGTGGGAAGCTGGGTAAGTTGAGAAAGGAAGGAGAAAATAGTGGGGTTTGTGTGGTAGTAATCGACTGAATTATTATGTGCGTAGTCAACAGTGCCATCAATATTCGCGTTATAGGTATTCATTTGCGTTTATGTTTGCTGTGTTAGCATTGTTGGTATTAGAAAATATTTGCTTGGTTTCTGGGTTACTATTGTTATTATTGCTGGTGGAAGGTAGAAGAGTGTCAACAGTGGTAGTAGGTAATGCTGGCTTCAATGATGTATTTGTTGTATTTTTGTTACTTCCTTTTGTGGAATTCTTTGTTTTGATGATATTTAAATTGTTGGGGTTTCTGGAGGTTGGTTCTGCTTGGTGCTTAGTTATATTTGTTGTACTTATATTGTTTTGTGCATTACTGAAGGTATTTTTGATAACATTAGAGAAAGAGGGGGAAAATTCATTAAGTATTCTAATAGCCTCGGGCATGCTGCACTTCTTTTCAGTTTTTATTGTAATTATTTGCTTCATTTGAATGAATTTTGGGCATGATTTACTGGAGGCAGCATGATCGATGACTGTGCAGCTAAAAGTATTGTACGGGAACACACCTATGCCTATCGTTACGGCCACACTGATTCCATTATTCATTTTATTCACAATTCAATTTAACGTCGTTATTTACAGGTATTCTAAAAAAGAGATTATTCGATAAGCGTTCTTGCAACTACAAGATAACAAAACGTTCTATCTTACCATTCTTGAATTTCATTAGAAATAAAGCGTGTTAAGTCTAATATAAAAATATATGTGGAGTTTTATTACCCCACATAATTGGTGACCCCTACAATTTAACAACACGCATAAAGGAAACTGATCCCGTCGTACACAGCGGAGCGTCCAACGAAAAAATTTTCGAAGCAATTAATACCTCCCAGCTCCAACCACTCCTGGATGCACACATCGACCGGTTCAAACAATTGGAGCCAACATGTCCAATTATGGTTTTTCGCAATCGAGGTTTCAGTTCCAGCTCAGGAGGATCACAGCGGATACAACGAAATTCCACAGGAGCTCCGCTTCAAAATGCTGCTGTCTGGAAACGGGTTATGGGAACGACGCCCTACTTAGCTTTTGGCAGAAATCAATCGGATAGGAGAAAACCATCTGGACCCATCATTCGCCCGCTCGATGTGGCTGCAGCAACAGCAAACAGACTTATGGCAACTCGGCGTGACTCCTAAAAGCTGTCGGAGACTTTCAACAGCAGTGGTATGCAGAAACAACTGAACGAACTTGCTAAGCAGGTCGAGAAGCTAACACAGAAGCTTAACAAATCAACATCAGGCGAAGACAGTCAGAAACACCTAAACAATTCGACGAACGCATATCACATCACAGTTTCGACCTCAAGCTACAAACGGCAGAAAATAATAAACGTATGGTGAAAAGGTCGTCGTGCTCAACATCGGCTTACAGCGACCGATCCGTTGGATTTTGCGCGTCGCTAAAGTGTCTTATCCTATCAAAGGTGCAGATCTCATCCATGCTTTCGAGCTAATAGTGAATCTCAAGCGTGGTCACTTAACCCCCCAAAGACCCCAACTCAGACTCGCACAGCATAGGATCGTACGCTACTGCTCCGGTCACAGCCATCACAGCACTTGTTCAAACCAACAAATTCACAACTATCGTCAAGGTTTTTCCGGAATTGCTGGGTAATCCTATGAACCTCACGTCATCCAAGCATTCCGTCAAACACTTAATACCAACCACTGGGCCACCGTGCGTACAACGCGTCGATTACTTATGCCCGGAGCGCCTCAAAGTGACCAAGAAGGAATTCGAAGTAATGGTCGAGTTGGGATTGGAGACTATGCGGGGACTAAAACATTCCCGATTAATTTGGACTGAGTAATTTTTTATTATTAGCATACCACATGCGTCTGTTGACAATGATTTTTTCAAACAGCTATATACTTCTGACGCGGTTTGGGGTTTAGAATGGGAACAATGCATGCTTATTTCCAGGGTTGAGGAAAAGAGCCGGTATCAACAATATTGTAGAAAAGATTGATCAGCCTAAGTTTGACCGAAGTGACCAAAGAAATCCTGTCGAGGCCAAAAGTTTTTCCTTTCACGGAACTGAGAGCGTAGTCGAATTCGGATAATTGTACATATATCTCCTTCTATTTGTTTTGCAGCCATTGATAGGCGGTTTCAGAATGAGAGCTGCAACTTTTTCATTACGGAAGTGGTCAGAAAAGCTCGTGTTGGAGGAAAGGGAGAAAAAATATGAGGCGAAGAAGTACAAATACCGGTTGCGGAAAATAGCACTCTGTTTGAAGAGTTAATATGCGAAAAGGTTGAAATTCGCGGAGAACCAGTTAACATTTTTATGACTCCCCATATTTTTTGGGGGCTCGTTGTAGGGGTAATGTTTGAAGTCAGATCTTCAATTTTTTCCCGTTTTGCAGTTTTGCCGCACGTTCGAAAATAGAATTGGCTTTTTATAGATTACTTAATTTTGATCGGTGCAGTTTTGTTTATATGCTTGCCACAAACGTTGTTTATTTGAGCGCATATCGGATAGATCAGCGTTCAACATCGGAATGCTTTTCTTTTGGGGATTGGGTTTGGTTTGAGGTATTGTAAGATGAGCCGCAGTGCGCAAGATTTTAGCGATATTTGTGGACTCTTTATGTACATTGTGAGATGTCTGCCAGTTATCACTCAGATGTGTGCTTTTTAAACGAAATGTTTCCCAATCAGCTGCGACAGTATTCAATTTTAATACAGATTTGAAGGTGATCTGAGGTCTTAGGCGGTGAAGTTGAGTTATTATTGGATAGTGATCAGTACTATGCAGCGAGTCTTAAACATTCCAAGCACATAAAGGGGCCAGCGAAGCAGAACAAAAGGTAATATCAACACATGTAAAACAACTATGAGTGGAGGAATGTGTTGCTGATCCATCATTAACCCTTTCGGTCCGAACGGGACTTATATGTCCCGGCACATGTTTGAAGATACCTAGCCTGGAAATTAAGCGAATTTAACGGGCTTTATTTATCCCATTTCGTAGTTAGTGCCATTCTTAACGGTATTTCCTTCCGTTATTTGAAGTTAAATGGTAAACACGTGTTCATTAGTCAAAAAACAAACGCAAAAGTGGACGCGAGTTTTGCAAGTGGTAGATTTTTTTGCGATGTTTCGTGGTTTCTTATCTTCAAAGTTTACTGAAAATATATTTATTTATTGTGCTAGTGCTCTATTATTATATTGAGGTAAGTAAGTATAAGTTTTTGTGTTATATAAAAAATTACTGGCATTTTTATCCTGGTGGGACGTATGTGTCCCATCAGTATTCTTGTCGGGCTCAAAGTGTCCCAGTCAGGATCAAACATGCTTTTTCTTGGATATTTATTGGAATAATTTAAAACTATTTTTTATTTATAAACTCTTATTGTTACTTTTGTACAGACGCATAATGCCTAAAGTGCTTGATAAGGATGCAATTGCTAGCATTTTGGAGTCATCTAATGAGGAAGATGACTTTTCGGACGGCAGTAATGATAACTATGAGCCTTCTGATAGTGAGGTTTTATCTGCTGATGAAAGAAGCACGGAGGATGATAGTGAAGAGGATACGGAAGAGGCTTTGCCAACAACGCACTCCACAGATTGTGCTCAAAACACCATATGGTCGTCTCCCAACCCAGAATTTGTACCAAGGAAAACATTAACCAGTTATCGACTTCCCGATATAAGCCAGCGCTTTGGTAGGACTGACAGTCGTTATAATTTATTTATGAAAATTTTCCCAGAAAGCCTCTTTATGCCTATTACCCAGTGTACCAATGAACGAATTGAGATAATGCGAAAATCAAAACCGGCATACAAAAACGTAAAACTAACAGATATTGGAGAAATAAAAGTCGTCATTGGTTGCATGATTATTATGTCATATAATCGTTTGCCATCTGTGAAACACTATTGGTCGAAACATAGTTCTATGGGAAACGATGCTATAAAATCGGCAATGTCGTGGGATAGATTTCTGTTACTGTCATCAAAAATGTATTTTGCTTCACCTGCAAAACCTGAAGGAGCATCCAAGCTGTATTATGTGGAAGATATTGTGGAGTGCCTAAATTCTCGATTTGCAAGTGCAAGGAACGAAAGTCCTTACCAAAGTATCGATGAAATCATGACGAAGTTCAAGGGCCGTTCTTCCCTGAAACAATACCTACCACTGAAGCCTACTAAGCGCGGTATTAAAATGTGGCTCAGGTGGGATGCTCTTACTGGCTATACTTACGATTTTAACATCTACTGAGGGAGAGAAGAAGGAACTGTCGAGGAAATCCTAGGCGAGCGCGTCGTAAATCAATTAGCTGCAACAATTCGAGAAACAGAGGTCACTTTGTGCTTCGATCGGTTCTTCACAAGTATCAATCTCCTAGAGACTACTAGTTATGCAGAGTTGGGAACCGTTATGACAAACCGCAAAAAAATGCCAATTATCGACGTAAAGCTGTACAAAGGTCAATGCGTTTTCCGAGCAAGCAACACACGTTTGATGTATACCAAATGGCATGACACCAAGGAAGTAGTCGTTGTTAGTAATTGCCATTCGTCTGAAATATCGCAGATAGAAAAGAAATTGAAAAACGGTCAAAAAATGAATGTGGAGTGCCCCGAAATTATTAAGTTTTACAGACAGATAATGGGTGGAGTCGACAGAGCTGATCAAATAGCAGGTCAATATGAGCTGGATCGGAAATCTAACAAATTTTGGAAAAAGTCTTTTACCGATTATTGATTATGTCAGTGGAAAATTGTTGGGTAATCAGTTCCCAACTTGAACGGAGACAAAATCCACTCTTAGATTTTAGTCGATCTGGTACATCTGGAAGAAAAAGGAAACTATCTGCAGGTCATCTTCCTGTTCCCATTGCTAAGCGAAGGCGTTGCACAGGTTGTGCACAACAAAATAGGGAAAGGCGAACAAAGACAATGTGCGAAGAATGCCAGATTCCTCTATGCAAGGACTGTTTTGCTCCTTACCATAAGTAAAAACCATTTTTTTTTTTGTACTGTATTACTTGCTCATTGTTTTCTTATTTTCTCTTTACTGAAACTAAATATATGTTGAATTCATAATAAAACAAACTTTTATATAAAACCAAATGGTATTAATATTTTAGATATCGGATCATAAAATACTAAACGGGACAAATGCGTCCATAAAAATACTGACGGGACATATATGTCCCAGCCCCTCCCACCGCCCCTTTTTAACCGAATACAATTTTGATGGGACAAAACACTTTTATTTCACCCATTGCAACTATTAAACATCACTACATATTATAAAACAAAGTCGCTTTTTCTGTCCCTATGTCCCCTTATACGCTTAAATCTTTAAAACTACATAATTTTTTTGTTTTCACGGCCATAAATCATAAACGAATCAACCAATTAAAATGAAACTTTCTTGAAGTTTAACTTTGAAATATTTACTTTCGTTCTACATCAAAAAAAAATAATTGATTTATTTGTTATTTAACCAAAATTGTTTAAACAAAAGCAGCTCTTTTTCCAAAAAAAGCTGTTTGTGTGTGTGTTCGCTGTCAACCGAATGAAGCAACAGGCGTTAAGCGATAATCTCACCACACCTCATTAATGTTGAATTACATCGTATGGTGACGTATGTATGTATGTATTTACGAATCGCTCGCATTATTTCATTTCGGACATATGTACATATGTATCTATGTATGTACTGAATTCCATGTAATTATATGTACATACAATTTTACAGCGAAATAAAACGCTATTTTCAGGTTCTATATTAGTAAATCGCACATAATTAAAATACAGTTTTTGAATAGTTTTTATTGATTCGGAGCGCGTTTAGTTTGCTATCGATTCCATACAATAACATTTTTTGTCATTTACTTTTTACGACAACTAATAGCTTATTTTCGAAGCGATTTCAACAAATGGGTACAACATTAATCCTTATCCAATTAAATACCTTAAATGCATTGTTGTTTTCATATAGATCTATGTATATGGCTCTTTACAGCATATAATTAAAAACAATATTTTTCAAGATATTACAACAGTAATTAGTAATTGAGATCTACCGGAAAAATTGCGTTAGCTGTTGCGTCATCCGGCATTGCCGCTACTCTTTTGGAAAGAGTCTTTTGGAAAGAGGCCGAACCACACACTCTACAATGAAGCACCCGCTGAAAATCGCCACCGATGATGATAACAGCGTCTGTAGTGTTTCTAGACAGAGCAATACAGGAAAATTGATGCGTGACTGCTCATTAATAGTCTGGGACGAAGCTACCATGTCAAACAAGACGTCTGTGGAAGCACTGGATAGGACAATGCGCGATTTGCGCAACAAAAATGCACCTATGGGTGGATATACAATTCTGTTCTCAGGAGATTTCCGTCAAATCCTACCAGTTGTGACTCGTGGAACAGGTGCTGACGAAATAAATGCTTCGCTAAGTCGTATGTCAATAAATTAGAGCTTAAAACTAATATGAGGATTTCGTCATCTTCACGTGAGAACAGGCTATTTCCAGAGATGCTGCTAAAAGTTGGCAATGGAGAATTAACACAAAGTGAGGGAAGGATTAACCTAGAAAACCTTTGTGTTTTGATAGACAACATCCAAGAGTTAGTCAACAATGTCTATCCAGACATTGATAACATAAGTTATAAGACAATATCTTGGTTTAAAGAAAGAGCTATTCTGTCACCAACTAACGAACAAGTAGATAAAGTAAATAACTTGATTATTTCAAAGATTGATGCGCTGACGAAAATATACTACTCGGTCGATACTGTTCTCGATTTGGAAGAAGCTGTTCAATTTCCTACAGAATTTCTAAATTCTTTGAAACCGTCTGGACTCCCTCCTCACCAAATGGAGCTGAAAATAGGTTGTCCTGTTATTTTATTAAGAAACCTAAGTCCACCTAAACTTTGCTATGGCACGCGTTTGATGGTAAAATCACTGAAAACTTTCATAATAGAGTGCACAATACTCACAGGATGTGGTACCGGAGAAGATGTATTGATTCCCCGAATCCCTCTGATAACATCGGATCTACCATTCCAATTTAAACGCTTACAATTTCCGGTAAAGACATCTTTTGCAATGACCATTAATAAATCTCAGGGTCAAACCTTCAACGTTGCAGGCTTAGATTTGAGTGTTGACTGTTTTTCACATGGCCAACTGTATGTCGCTCTTTCAAGAGTAACCTCTAGAGAAAACATGTTTGTATTGTCTAATGACAAGAAGGCTATGAACGTTGTATATAAAGACATTCTGTAATATAGAAATTGTTGTAAAAATAAAATAAATACATATGTAAAAATGCAAAAAGTTAATATGCAAAAATGTAGGGTATGAATTTAGATATCCCAAAGATAGCAGGAAATCTTCATGCTATAAAGAAAGGAGAATTGTTTTACTCTAAATTTAACGCGTGCCGGCCACGGGCAATAATGAATAAGCCAAAACTACTGGATCGATTTTAATCATTTTTTCAGTGAGTGACATAGGGTATATATTTTATACCCGTGCGAAGCTGGGCGGGTTGCTAGTATTAAATAAACAACTAAATACTAAATAAAAACAATTCAAATTTTCATTCCACATTGTCATCATTCGCTTTTACGCAATCCTTCAAACGATTAGACTATTAATCTATTGCAGCGCGCACGGTTTCCATGGATATTAACATCGTTGCACGTACCAAAGATTGTTTGAGTCTCTCCCAATTTCTGCGAGGTCTTCCACAGGTTATGTTCTCCAATTCTGACCACAAACTTAAGTTCAATGGATTCAGATATGGACTTTCATATGGCCAATCTTCTGTGGCTATGAACGCAGGAATATCGTTTTTTAGCCACTGCTGGGTGGCTAATTACGGAGGCTGGATGGTGGTCACGCTGAACTCTTGGAACAATATTTTCTTCAACAGGGAACATTTTCTCATCTGTGAAAATTATATTTTCTTGGCTGTTGACCGCGTGCCACCGAAGAAGCTGTTTAAATCTTTTGAGTCTAGTTTTCTTCAAGCGCATTGCTAAACGATGACTAGTTGACTGACGGAAGGCTTTCATGTGGAGATCATCTCTAATTAGTCATGACATGGATCTGGTCGATACATTCATTTCTCTGGACATGATTTTTTGCTTTATGAAGGAATTTCTGCGAATTCTTTCTCGAAGGGTTTTTATGGCTGCCACGCGAAGACGATAACTTCTTTTTCTGCCTGTCACTTCAGACGTTTGGGAATAACGATTGATCGTGTGGTAAATAAACATTCTCGAAATATTACAATAAGTTTTTCAGCAATTCGAAGATATCACTTGCACGTTTACCACACTTATGTAATGCAATCGCTGCAATGCGATTTTCCTTAGAACCCCACTCCTTTGTTAAGAAGCGAAATTTGCCACGAAACTGAGTACAATTTATGAGTAGAAAATACATACGAACAAAAGCAAAAGTAACGGAACTTTTTTCTTCGAATTTGTTCTCGCCATATGCACTGTAAAATTTGTCACAGAATTTATTACAAGACTAAGTATAATATTAAGTAAAGTCACTGATTAGCTCTCTCTGCGTACGGCCATTCGTAGTTTTTTCTAGTGCGGCCGGTAATTTTCTCTGAGCCTATTATTTGCTAACATCCAACTTAACGCTACACGTGTCTTTCTAATAAACCCCAAGAATCTTTTCCTGATTTACCCCAGGTTAACATAGCATAACCAAATGCGATGATCCGAAATTTATAGTTATTAAATCCGTCGACAAAGAAAAACCGTTGTTAAAATACTCCTGTTGCTCTGTGCATAAAGCCATACTAGTCATAAGCAAAGAAATAAGTTCCGTTGCTGAACTCCGCGATGGAAGTCTTTTAGTTCTTACAGAAAACAAAAGAATTGCAGAAAATTTTATGAACGCGAAAAATCATCCTGGTATTTAACACATTGAATGTTCATATCATGTCAATCTGAATTGTGTGGGTACAATATTTGTGCCTTTTCTGAAGGATATGACAGAATCTGAAATCGTTGAAGATTTAAAACCACATGGAGTAATCTCCGAATACACAGTATGTACAACAGGAGGCTTTTCTTCTCCCCGAAAAAATCGGCGTAGCTTGCTGGAAGCTCTCAGTTCGACCTTATTTCCCCAACTTCATGCGTTGTAGGTCATGTAAAATTCTTGGGCATACGATGAATCATTGCGAAAATCTGTAACCTGCCTCCTCATATGAACACCGAATGCACCAAAACAATGTGCGCAAGCTGTTCAGGTACCATCCATTAAATGATAACACCTGCCCAAAATTTCTTCAAGCCAAAGAAATTCTTAAAATCAAAGTAATAGACAAATGCCGCATTCGCGAAGCAACAAAAAAATACAAAGCAAGAGCTCTACAAAACTCTTTCCCTCAAACTTACTCCCAAATCATTGGCTCTCCCTCTATAGCACAGAGTAAAATAGTTAACAAACGCAATATTGACGGTTCGTCAAATATATCAACAACATCTTCAAAACGTATAACTGAAAAAACTTCACAAACATCTTCCGTAAATAAAAATAACAACAAAGAAATAAACTTAGTAAATACACAACAAATTAGCCATTCCACTTCTCTCGCTCCGAAACCAAACTCAAATTATACACCAATAATTTCTTACTCTCACCTCAATTCCCTTTCTTTTGTAATTTCTCCTCCCAATTTATTTTGGGCGGTGATCTAAATGCTTGGAGGTCCATTTGGGGTTCCTCACATACAAATTCAAGAGGGGAAAAGGTGGAAGATGCGCTTTTGCACTCAGACCTCATTTGCCTTAACCCTTTCGGTACGGAAAGCCGCTAACGGAAATACAAATTATTTTATACTAGCAACCCGCCCAGCTTCGCACGGGTATAAAATATATACCCTATGTCACTCACTGAAAAAATGATTAAAATCGATCCAGTATTTTTGGCTTATTCATTATTGCCCGTGGCCCGCACGCGTTAAATTTGGAGTAAAAATATTCTCCTTTCTTTATTGCATGAAGATTTCCTGCTATCTTTGGGATATCTAAATTCATACCCTACATTTTTGCATATTAACTTTTTGCATTTTTACATATGTATTTATTTTATTTTTACAACAATTTCTATATTACAGAATGTCTTTATATACAACGTTCATAGCCTTCTTGTCATTAGACAATACAAACATGTTTTCTCTAGAGGTTACTCTTGAAAGAGCGACATACAGTTGGCCATGTGAAAAACAGTCAACACTCAAATCTAAGCCTGCAACGTTGAAGGTTTGACCCTGAGATTTATTAATGGTCATTGCAAAAGATGTCTTTACCGGAAATTGTAAGCGTTTAAATTGGAATGGTAGATCCGATGTTATCAGAGGGATTCGGGGAATCAATACATCTTCTCCGGTACCACATCCTGTGAGTATTGTGCACTCTATTATGAAAGTTTTCAGTGATTTTACCATCAAACGCGTGCCATAGCAAAGTTTAGGTGGACTTAGGTTTCTTAATAAAATAACAGGACAACCTATTTTCAGCTCCATTTGGTGAGGAGGGAGTCCAGACGGTTTCAAAGAATTTAGAAATTCTGTAGGAAATTGAACAGCTTCTTCCAAATCGAGAACAGTATCGACCGAGTAGTATATTTTCGTCAGCGCATCAATCTTTGAAATAATCAAGTTATTTACTTTATCTACTTGTTCGTTAGTTGGTGACAGAATAGCTCTTTCTTTAAACCAAGATATTGTCTTATAACTTATGTTATCAATGTCTGGATAGACATTGTTGACTAACTCTTGGATGTTGTCTATCAAAACACAAAGGTTTTCTAGGTTAATCCTTCCCTCACTTTGTGTTAATTCTCCATTGCCAACTTTTAGCAGCATCTCTGGAAATAGCCTGTTCTCACGTGAAGATGACGAAATCCTCATATTAGTTTTAAGCTCTAATTTATTGACATACGACTTAGCGAAGCATTTATTTCGTCAGCACCTGTTCCACGAGTCACAACTGGTAGGATTTGACGGAAATCTCCTGAGAACAGAATTGTATATCCACCCATAGGTGCATTTTTGTTGCGCAAATCGCGCATTGTCCTATCCAGTGCTTCCACAGACGTCTTGTTTGACATGGTAGCTTCGTCCCAGACTATTAATGAGCAGTCACGCATCAATTTTCCTGTATTGCTCTGTCTAGAAACACTACAGACGCTGTTATCATCATCGGTGGCGATTTTCAGCGGGTGCTTCATTGTAGAGTGTGTGGTTCGGCCTCTTTCCAAAAGACTCTTTCCAAAAGAGTAGCGGCAATGCCGGATGACGCAACAGCTAACGCAATTTTTCCGGTAGATCTCAATTACTAATTACTGTTGTAATATCTTGAAAAATATTGTTTTTAATTATATGCTGTAAAGAGCCATATACATAGATCTATATGAAAACAACAATGCATTTAAGGTATTTAATTGGATAAGGATTAAGGTACTTGACCACCTTATAAGTTTCAAAAAATTAAATTTTTTTTTTTACATTTTTTCAATCCTTATACTTTTAAAAATCATCACCTGAAACTGTTTTTTTAAATTCGAATTCTAACAAAGTGAAATCAGTGAAAATGTGCAGGCGCATCCTGCACTCATTACTTGCTGACTCAGCTGAAAGAAAATAGCAAGTTTTAACTTTAAACGCGTTTTTCCAGAAATTACTTTTTTTCGAATGGCGGACACTTTATCTCCGAAACTGCTTAGCCGATTTTAATGATTTTGGTCTTGTTTTATTTGTTAAGATGTTTTGTATGCCAATTTATCACATTTTGCAAAAAAAAAGTTAATAAAGTATTGCTTTTTAAGCATAACATTGTGAAAAACAGGGGTGTTTTCTTAACTTTTTTCAAACATCCGCCATTTTTTTATTATTTTTTTTTTTTTGTCAGTTTGTGGTAAATTCTCACGCAAGGAACCTTCCTTTTGAAAATTTTGTTTCTCTCTTTTGTTTTAGAATTACCATTTCTAAGATTAACTGTCCGCCGCAAGACATGATTTTCTTCAGGCCTCGACTTTGGCGCCTCCTGGATATATGTTAAAAAAAGAAATTTTAATAAATCAATTTTTTTTTGTATTATATAAGCTCTAAATAAAAATTTAAAAAAAAATTTATTTTAATATATTATACAGAACATGAAAAAAAAATTATTGAATATGTTGTACTTTTTAGCTTTCCAAGGTGGTCAAGTACCTTAATGTTGTACCCATTTGTTGAAATCGCTTCGAAAATAAGCTATTAGTTGTCGTAAAAAGTAAATGACAAAAAATGTTATTGTACGGAATCGATAGCAAACTAAACGCGCTCCGAATCAATAAAAACTATTCAAAAACTGTATTTTAATTATGTGCGATTTACTAATATAGAACCTGAAAATAGCGTTTTATTTCGCTGTAAAATTGTATGTACATATAATTACATGGAATTCAGTACATACATAGATAGATATGTACATATGTCCGAAATGAAATAATGCGAGCGATTCGTAAATACATACATACATACGTCACCATACGATGTAATTCAACATTAATGAGGTGTGGTGAGATTATCGCTTAACGCCTGTTGCTTCATTCGGTTGACAGCGAACACACACACAAACAGCTTTTTTTGGAAAAAGAGCTGCTTTTGTTTAAACAATTTTGGTTAAATAACAAATAAATCAATTATTTTTTTTGATGTAGAACGAAAGTAAATATTTCAAAGTTAAACTTCAAGAAAGTTTCATTTTAATTGGTTGATTCGTTTATGATTTATGGCCGTGAAAACAAAAAAATTATGTTTTTTTGCCACATTTTGACCGATTGCCACGCCCCCTTTATATATTTCTTCACATTATATAGATATAAACCTTCCTCTTCAATCAATCTATCTTTAAAAAAAAACCGCATCAAAATCCGTTGCGTAGTTTTAAAGATTTAAGTGTATAAGGGGACATAGGGACAGAAAAAGCGACTTTGTTTTATAATATGTAGTGATTGTATATATTTACTATAGAGTATTGATATTTACAGTTAGCCTAAATAACATTGTATAAATGCATATCAATGTAAATAACATAATTTATCTATAACAATCACTCTCACTCTCTTTATATACATACATACATATTCACCTTATTAGTAATCATTAGAAATAAGAGTCAATGTTAATAAACTGCATAGTTGTTATTTGAACTGAGAATGAGCTGGTTGTTTTCCTCTATTGATACACTACATATTGACGACGAGAATAAAACGGAAAAAAATATAACAGAAGTTGTGTGCAACAAAAACAAATATATTTGTACATATATGTAAATACATATAAAATAAACTAAAACAAAAAAGAAAACAGTAAAATAAAGAAAATCACAACATGCCTCCAAAAGAAGAAAAGTCAGCGAACGACAGCAAGGTGGTGACACCAGTGACAATGCTTCAAACGACGAATATTCCAGAATTTAACCCGAATGTGGCGTCGTGGAATGTTTAGAAGGAACGTTTGGAGATACATTTCTGTGAAGTGAATTGCACAGATGATAATGTAAGGAAGTCGATTTTATTAAAATCAATTGGTGCCGTTCCATACAAAGTTCTACACAGTTTGTGCAGTCCAGCTACTCCCGTGTCAAAATCATTTAAAGAGTTGTGTGAAATATTGGACACACAATATACTCCACCTACTATTGTGTTTAGTGAGCGGAAAATATTTCATATTTCAACGAAGCAAGAAGGTGAATCTGTGGCGGAATGGTATGCTCGTGTAAAGATGTTGGCACTTAATTGTAAATTTGGGGTCAATTTAGATGCATTTGTGTTAAACCAATTCGTAATGGGTTTGCCAAATTTCATCTTTGAAAGACTGTGTGAAGAAGATGAGAATCTCACAATTCAAAGTGCATTAAGAAAGGCGATGATATTAGAGACGAAATGCATAATAAAGGGAGGAAAAGAAGAAACTGCAGTGAATTTTGTCAAGAAGCAAAAACATCAGAAGCAGAACAACGGTAGTGGTAACAGCAATAGAGGCAACAGTAGTAGTGACAACAGAGGTAATGGTGGCAACAGCAACAGAGGCAAATGGGGAAGCAGCAACAGAGGCAGTGGTGATGGTGGCAGCAACAGAGATGGTGGCAGAGATAACAGAGGCGATGGTGAGAGAAAATTTCCTTGTTCTCACTGTGGTTGGCGAAATCATGCATCTCAGTCATGCAAATACAAAGATAGCAAGTGTCATTCTTGTGGAAGAGTTGGTCATTTGGCGTCTGTTTGTTACAATAAAAAGAGAAGTGTTAATTATGTATCTAATGATAGTGATGATGAACATGATAATAATGATTTGTTTAATTATTCAATTTTTAGTGTGGCTGAGCGAAATTCGTTTGACGAGTATTCTCTTCCAGTCGTTATTGATGGAGTTAAATTAAATGCTGTTTGTGACACAGGTGCACCATGCACTTTGTTGCCTTTGTCGTTTTACGAGAATAATATTATGGAAAAGACTCTCCGACCATGCAATATTCCATATGTTGACTACAGTGGTGATAGATTGAAGCTGGTTGGCGAATATGATGCGTCGATTACTTTTAAAGTTAATACAAAAACTGTTGTTGTTGTTGTTGTGGATTCTGCAAACCCTCCATTGCTTGGTCGTACGTTTTTACGTTCTTTTAATTTCGAATTATTGCAAATAAACAATATTAATTTCGAAAATAATAATGCTGCGATCGTCGAACAATTGAAGATTGAGTTCGTCGAGGTTTTTGAAGATAAGTTGGGTGAATTTAAAAATTCGGAAATTTGTTTAAAGGTTATTGAAAATGCAACACCAGTATTTTGCAAACCCAGACCTTTGCCATTAGCATGGAAGGCTAAAGTTGAGAAACAGTTGCGAGATTTAATCAGTTCAGGTGTTCTTGAACCTGTTGACAACTCCGATTGGGGTACACCTTTAGTACCAGTTTTGAAACCCAACGGTGATTTGCGGATATGCGGTGATTATAAAATCACAATTAACAAGTTTTTAGAGGATTTTAAATATCCTTTACCCAGGATAGACGAGATTTTTGCATCTTTAGAGGGTGGTGAAATTTTCACAAAGCTTGATTTGTCCAATGCGTACAATCAGCTAATTCTTGACGATGAGTCACAATTCTTGTGTGCATGGAGTACGCACATAGGTACATTAAAAGTAAAAAGATTACCTTTTGGTGTTAAGACTGCGGCAGCGATTTTTCAAAAGACAATGGAAAATTTGTTAAGAAACATACCGTTTGTCGTGGTGTATCAGGATGACATTACAGTCACTGGAAAGACTATGCAGAGTCACATTAAAACGTTGAGGCTAGTACTTCAAAAACTACAAAATGCTGGATTGAAACTAAATATCAAAAAGTCAGTTTTTTTTCTATCAAAGATTTCTTATTTGGGCTTCAACATTGATAAAAACGGATTGAGTAAGAATAACGATCGAATTTCGAGCATTCTTTCTGCGCCAATTCCAGATAATATTTCGGAAGTTAGAGCCTTTGTCGGTATGGCAAATTATTACTCAAAATTTATTAATAACTTTGCGAATATGATGTCTCCACTTTATAAATTATTGAGCAAAGATGAGCCGTTTTTATGGTCAAAGAATTGTCAAAAGGCATATGACGCCATCAAGAATGCTGTGACGTCAGACCAAGTTTTGGTTCATTTCAACCCAGATTTACCGTTGGTATTAACAACGGATGCTTCTAATACGGCGGTGGGAGGAATTTTGTCACATAAATTCTCTAGTGGATTGAAACCAATTGCTTTTATCTCCAGAGCATTAAGCAAGAGCGAGAAAAATTATAGTACTCTTGAAAAAGAAGCCTTGTCTATTGTGTTTTGTATTACAAAACTTAAACAATACTTATTGGGAAACACATTTATATTGAAAACTGATCACCGTCCACTATTAACTATTTTTGGTAACAATAAAGGATTGCCTATCATGGCTTCAGCCCGAATGCAGCGCTGGGCATTAATTTTATCCGGGTTCAATTACACCATAGAATATGTGAAAGGAGTAAATAATGAAGCTGACTCAATTTCGCGCATGCCTCAACAAATGTTTGAAAACAAAATTACGGAGTTTTCATATGTCAACTTTATTGAATCTGAAAACTATTTCAATATGAGTTTTAAGGACATCGCTCGTGAGACGAGACGAGACCCAATTTTATCTAAAGTTGCAGAATGCATTTTGGATGGAACCTTATGTAACTTAAAGGATAATAATTTCACTCCGTATCGTGAAAAGTATACTGAACTCGGTGTGGAGTATGGGTGTGTATTGTGGGGTTACAGAACCATTATCCCCGAAAAATTGCGAACAAAAATTTTAAATGAATTACATTCCTCGCATTTAGGAATAGTAAAAACAAAAGCGCTTGCCAGATCATATATATGGTGGCCATGTCTTGATAAAGATATTGAAAAATTAATTAAAAACTGTTTACCATGTCAAAAACTGCAGCCTAGCCCCGAGAAGAGCAGTTTAATGCCGTGGACGCCAAGTTGTAATGTATGGAGTCGAATTCATATTGACTTTGCTGGCCCTATAAGAAATTTTCATTTTCTAATTGTTATCGATTCATTTTCGAAATTCGTTGAAGAGTTCAAAACGAAGGAAATAACTACAATGTTCACAATTACGAAGTTAAGAGAAATGTTTTCGCGGTATGGATTGGTCGATACACTTGTAAGCGACAATGGCCGTCAGTTCACATCGTATGAATTTCAACAATTTTTGTCTGTGAATGGAATAAAACACATATTGACTGCGCCGGGACACCCATCTACAAATGGTCAAGCAGAAAACTTCGTTAAAACGTTTAAAAAGTCTGTATTAGCCAATTTAGATCAAAACAATGATGCAAATTTGGATCAAATTTTATGCAGATTTTTAATGGACTACCGAAATATGACTAACTGTTCTACAGGCGAATCTCCAGCAAAAATATTTTTTGGGAGAAAACTAAAAACTCGCTTCAGCAATCTCAAACCTCCTACAAGAAAAGAAAAAATTATTGAGTCTCAACACAACAACATAAATAATCACAAAGGAAATCGTCATGAAACTTTTCAAAAAGGCCAAAATGTAATGGTACGTGATTACCGTAACCCAAATAAGCCTAGTTGGACACAGGCAGTTGTAGAACAACAACTTGGACCTCAATCATATTCATGTACTTTGGCTCACAACAAACATAGTATCAAACGTCATTTGGATCAAATCAGAAACCAGCAAATTCAACAACATGTCGAAACCAACATGCAAATGTTATCAGACAACAACACAGCTTCGACTGTAGCCAATGAGATACCAACGATGGAAGATTTTTCACGCACTCGAAGAGAACTCAGACCACGTGAAGGAGGTAGAGTAGTTAAAAATTTAAAAATTTAAATTGTATTTGAAATTTGCAAACGCAGTTGTTTTTAATTTTACAATTTTATATTACACTAAATTGTTATTGTTAGCAACAGCTTTAGGATGAGCATATAGAGTATTGATATTTACAGTTAGCCTAAATAACATTGTATAAATGCATATCAATGTAAATAACATAATTTATCTATAACAATCACTCTCACTCTCTTTATATACATACATACATATTCACCTTATTAGTAATCATTAGAAATAAGAGTCAATGTTAATAAACTGCACAGTTGTTATTTGAACTGAGAATGAGCTGGTTGTTTTCCTCTATTGATACACTACATTTACAATATTGTAAATATTAAATTCTTATATATAACTAGCTGACACGGCGAACTTTGTTCCGCCGTAGAGGCAATAAAAAAGCAGATTTTTGATTTTATTAAGTTAATTTTTTTATTAATCATGTATTTCAATGAAGCTTTAATAGATTGCACTTTTCAGTGAAGCACCTTGTGATACACGACAGATTTTGTTTTATTATCAGGTGCAAGAACAAACAACGCAGATGGTTTTCCGACCCGTGAACATGCCACATATAATTGACCATGTGAGAAACATTGATTTTATAGATTCAGACCACAAACTTTCAAGGATTGGCCTTGTGATTTGTTAATGGTCATGGCGAATGCAAGACGGATCAGAAATTGAAGTCTTTTAAGCTCAAACGGAAGATGGGTTGGGATCATCGGGATCCTCGGAATGAGAACTTCTTCACCTTCGAATTTTCCTTTGAGTATCGTCGCGTAAATCACATTGTTCATCAATTTATTTACTACCAAACGCGTACCGTTGCAAAGTTTTGGTGGGATTATGTTTTGAAGCATGATTACTACGGAGCCAACTTTTAGGCGTAAATTATGCGGTGGTAAGCCAGGCACATCCATTAAAAATTCAATTGGATAGTTGGTGGCTTCATCCTCATTTGTTACACAGTCAATGGATTTGAATGAATGCATTGTTCCAATGATATAATTTTGAAAAATATAGTTTAGGTCATCTACATCTTTATTCTTAACCGCTAAAATTGCTCGCTCACTCAACCATTCATCATTTTTGCAGTTATTAATGATGTTTGCGAATACTTTATTGATAAGTTCGTCTTTCGATGAGACAAAGTTACAGAAATTCTGAGGAAATGAAATCAATCCGCTCGATTCGTTGACAGGTACTCGACCATTACCGATAGTCAGTAAATGCTCAGAGAAATCTTCAGTAGATGTATCATTAAGTAATGCAACTCTCATGTTTGTTGTCAGCTGAAGTTTCTTCACATTCCGCCATAAATTCGATGATTTGAGAAAAGCGTTTATTTCCTTGATGATTCTCCTCTTATGAGTCGAAAATGATCTACTTGTTGATCTCTGTTATTGTTGTTGGCGTTTATAGCTTTTGAAAATAATTTCCGTGACATTATATGTATTAGGTACAATTATTTGCCACAATTGAGGGATATGACAAACCTTTTCAACTGAGAGATGAGAGATCGCCGTTATTATATCTCTGTTATTCGCTCGACGATTGTGCATTGCCAACCGAGTCGTTTCACGGGCTGCCTCGCTTTGCGCTTGTGATTGAGAAGGACGAAGTCGAGCCATACTAACACGGCGCTATTCACGGACAATTCCTTGTACTTCTTCAGTCGTTTCATTCGCAATGTTTCGTATGCTCCTTGCATTACAGCTTTGTCGGGAAAGATTCGATCGTCTTGGTCGCGGCATTGATAATGATGATCCAAAGAGAATACAAATTACAATGATTATAATATATATTTCTGACAAAATTTATATTACCAAATTTTCTACTTAACCATACACAAAATTACGTTTAGCTGTCATTTGCGTTTTGTTATTCCATATCAGGTGCGTTTTTGTTATACCACATTTTATAGTGACTTCACGGAAACGCGTTCGAATGGGATAAAAAGTATACTATGTCCGTCTCCTGGTTCTAAGCAACCTCTTCACCAATTTTCAGCCAAATCGGTTCAGCCGTTCTCGAGTTATAAATAGTGTAACTAACATGACTTTCTTTTATATATATAGATATTGTAAATATTAAATAATTCATTCAATGTTCATTAAAAAAGGTATTACAATTTCATACATAAGAGCACTTAAAGTAATTCTGAGAAAGTTGCACAATTCCTCAGATAAAGAAGAAATTATAAAGGAAGGAAAGGAGAACTTGGTCTTGAGCTTATAAATGTTCACAATATTGCTACGAATTTTTTAAGTTAAAATTCAAATAAATCTCGCACAATAACTCCTCTGAGTCTAGTGATCGAAATAAAATCACAAATTAATGACAATAAATTTGCTTTACTTTACTTCCAACACTTCATTTTAAACGTGCACGTTCTGCTTAAGACTGAATCTCTCTGTTACTTTTCGCTTATTCACTTACATACAAGTTCACTTTTCCAACTGAATACCCCATGTACATGCACCTGGCAGCTCATATCTTTTGGCGAGTGCAGTTGTAGCAGCATCTTAGGTACTAGTCACCTTTCGTCTTCGCCTTACCAGAAAGCGTGCACTGTCTTGATATCTGATGTCTCCATCAAGTGTAATTTACGTTTTTGTTTTGTCGCCTCGTTCGATATTGGTGCCAGTCGGTTCGCGAAACTTTACCATTTTCACGATCCTGTTCTTGCGCCTTTATTCAACAATCCCGCTTCTGACACCAATTGTTACGAATTTTCTTACGTTGAAATTCAAATAAATCTCTTGAAATAACTCCTCTGAGTTCGAGCACTATATTGTCAAATAAAATCACAAATTAATTGTAACACAGTTCCTTTACATTATTTCCAACACTTTACTTTAAATGTACACGATCAGCTTACGACTGAATCTCTCTACATCTTTTCGCTTACAAGTTCACTTTTCAAACAAAACAATGTTTTTATTTTGGCGTCTCGTTCCCTATTGTTGCCAGTCGGTTCGCGAAACTTCGCCAGTGCAACAGTAACTTACACACTACTTTCAAAGCACGTTTGCCACTATTTATACTTAAACTAAAAACCAAACCAAATAACAACGATATATACGCTACTACATATCTACTACAGTGCAAAATTAAATTTGATCCCCCACATCAAAAACGCACACTGCCTCAATGCACAAACTGCCAAAAATTCGGTCATAAAAAGGATTATTGTTTTAAACCGCCTACCTGTGTGAAATATGCTGGAAGTCACAAAACCATAGAATGTACAGTAAAAAAACATTGATGAAATAAAGTGTGCTCTATGTTGTAAAAACCACACAATTATAAGAGGCCTATGATTTATAAATCACTAAACACACAGCTATTTCCTAGTCTCAGGAGTCCACCACAATGACAAAGTTCCTCCACAAGATGCAATAGACTGTGTAACAATAAAACATAGTACTAAAACACCAAATTTGTCACATGCCCAAGTAACAGCTATAAACGCTAAAAAGGAACACCTACGACGGAAAACAATGAAATTTCAGGGTTGAAAATTATGATGAAACAAGGAGTCTCAAAATGTCTGCAGTGATAAACTTAGTCACGTTACTGTTCTCTAAATAAAAAAAAAATTATCCTAGTCACCAACGGACTCTCGCAGCGTACAGTCGCTTTTTTCGTTCCGCCGTGATATTTCGAGCATTTTGTCTGAGTGAGTTTAATTAACGACCGCATTTGTAGACCTATATTTTTTCCTGGAAAGACACTGCTGACAACATTATCCGGTTTTGATGTCTACAAGGCCATACAAGCAAAGAAAAGATCGTTAAAGGCCTTCAAGAAAATTGTGTTAAATCAGCATTCAAATCCTTCAAGATCAGCGAGGGGTTTCGGAGAACTTGGAAAACTTGGGAACTTTATCCATCCGTCCGTATTACACAAACTCCTTACATTACAAGTTTTGTTTTGTTTCGATTCTTGGCCACACCGCAAAAAATTGTCGCAGCTCCGCAATTTGTGCCACGTGGTTTTTCGCATCAAATCTGATATGTAAAAATGATGTTTATCGACTCACTCAAGCCAAACTAGTATCTGACTGGATTCACTATAAGTCATCCCTCCCATCTAACTATACTATGTACGCCCTACACTCGCCTATGCATTGGTCTTATTGTAATCACTACAAGGGAGTCAACCAAGGCACGTATTAGCCTTTGCCTTGGACTAGATCGACAAAGACACCAACATTTCCAAAATCTATAAATTTTTGAAGGACTCTGAACTTCTACGGAAACCATATACGGAACTTCTATATAAACCAGCAATTCTTCACCAGCCAGCTGAAAGCCTCTGTTGCTAGCGCTGCGTTATCGTTTTGATTATTTAACGAATCAATTTTTTTTAAGCCTTAAAAAAATAAAATAATAAAAAAAATGGTCGTATGGAATGCTAATGGTTTAAGCTAACATGCACTGAAACCAAAAACATTCCTCAAGATCGACAAGATAGATGCAGCTCTAATAACTGAAACACATTTCACAAATAGAAATTATTTAAACATTGCTAACCAAGGATGATAGATAACTGGGTTTAGCCAATAACTATGGTGAAAAATAAAATTGTGAAAGGGACTTCGAATGCCGTGTCACGCACGATAATTTCACAAGTATTCACGCAAGCTGGATTTAAATTCAAGAACCGTGGGTGGCTAAAGGACAAAATACAGGTCTTTTGAGATATAAAGTGGTGGTCTATCCTTCATAAAGAGGGAGAACGGTTGATTGCACTTTGTTAAGACAATTCTGTTGTCAAGACTTAGTTGCAGTTAAAATAAAGTATCGATTAGAAGCGAAAGAAGTAGAGACAATTGTTGTCTCGGCCTATTTTCCTTGCGACTCCATTCTCCCTCCCCCGACGAGGGAGTTTACGAAAGTTGTAAGAAATGCTGAATCCATCGGATTAGGTCTAATTGTGCGATGTGACGCAAATTCACAGAACACACTCTGGGGTAGCACAAAATGTAACTTCAGGGGGCATAAACTCATGGACTTCATTCTGTCATCTCGCTTGGTCACACAGAACGTTGGCACCAGTCCGACTTTTGTGACCAGCAGAAGGCAGGAAGCGATTGATATGACATTATCTAAAGATAAAATATCAGATCATATCACTTGTTGGAAAGTACTCGATAAAGATTCCCTGTCGGACCACCGCTATATAGAGTTCAGGCTTGCGGCCGAGACAATCTCGACCCCAGCAGGCCGGAATCCTCGAAAAGCGGATTGGACACGATATGAGGATCTCACTAAAGAGGAAATCCGTGATGTTCCAAAACTCCGGAAAATAACTGCGATTGAAGAACGCACAAACTCATTGGGGCGAACTTTGATCGAGTGTTATAACAAGGTGTGCCCGGAACGTAGGAGAAGAGAGGGTAAGACAGTCCCTTGGTTGAACGCCGAACTCTCGAAACTCCGGAAAACTTCCAGGAAACTTGTTAACAGAGCTCTTAAAACTCAGTTGGAAGAAGATTGGACTGCCACCGAAAGCTGAGGAAGGAACATAAAAAGAAAATTAGATCATCTAAATTGGACTCTTATAGAACCTTCGGCAGTGAGCTGGAGAAACAAAAGAGTTCAGCGAGGTTATGCAAAGCCCTCGAAAGAGACAGGACGGCTAGGCCAGACTCACTGCTCAAACCCGATGGACGGATTCAAAATCAGAAGTGTACGATGTTCTCTTTTCAACACATTTCCCTGGCTCCAGGAATGTTGTTGGTCAAAGCTCTATCGATCAATCTGATCATGTCAATATAATTACCAGCAGACGTGATTGGTTTATTGCATCCAGGATAGTTAACGAGGAAACGATATGGTTCGCCTTCTCGTCATTCGAAGACTTTAAGTCCCCAGGACCCGATGGCATGTCTTGCGCACGCTTATGTTTCACAATTGTGGCGTTTGGTGAAAGTTGTATTTGTCCCAAAGCCAGGCAAGGACAGCTACGCTTTACCAAAAAGCTTCAGACCTATAAGCCTGACATTGTTTATGCTTAATGGTCTGGAACGTATGGTGGAGAAGCACATTAGGACGAGGGTTCTAAGTCGAAACCCTCTCAACGCCAGACAACATGCTTATCAAAGTGGGAAATCTTGCGAATCGGCTCTGCACGAGTGCGTTAGCATAATCGAAAAAGGGCTGGAAACAAGAGAGTACACTCTTGGTGTGTTTGCCGACATTGAAGGAGCTTTCGACAATGCTACCTTTGACTCTATGTGCTCTTCTATCAGAAGTCATGGAGTAGAAGAAATCATTGTCAGATGGATCCACTCTATGCTATCCAAAAGACTGCTTACCATGGATAGAGAAAGCGATGAAGGAGTCAGGGTTGAGGTTAAGAAGGGTTGCCCACAAGGCGGTGTACTCTCTCCCCTTCTCTGGTGCTTCGTGGTGGACTCTCTTCTTAATGATCTGCAGGAAATTGAACACATCCAAGCCTACGCAGACGATGTTCGCGTATTAATCTCAGGACGATCACTTGAAGTCGTATGCAATAAAATGCAGGTCGCTCTAAATAAGATTGAGTATTGGTGCGAATTGCATGGTCTTTCGGTGAATCCTACAAAAAGAACCTTAGTGCTTTCCAGTAGAAATTGAAAGGAGTAACACTGCAACTGTCTTCTGAGGTTAAATATCTAGGAGTGATCCTAGATAGTAAACTTACTTGGAAGAAACACGTCGATCAGAAGGTCTCTCGAACACTAAAAACCTTTTGGCAGTGTAAGAGAACCTTTGGCTAGGCAAGGGATCTAAAACCGGCGATCTTAAATACGCCTCTGTAGTATGGTGGGAAACCACAATGGTTAATTGCAGAGTAAAACCCCTAAACAGGCTACAGAGAAGTGTGTCCTTGGGTATCACAGGTGCCATGAGCACAACATCTGGTGATGCCCTTAATGCCATTCTGAACTTGCAACCTCTAGATCTTCAAATTCGAAAGGAAGCAATGGAGGCGGTGTACAGGATCAAGTTAAACAGTTGTCGGGGCGATGCCGGTGGACAATCGGATGAATGTCGTTAGCATCGGTAGGAAGTATGATGTTTTGATTCCAGATAGAGATCAATGGTTAAGTCCAGAGAATCTATTAAAGGGATACCAGTGCACTTTCCACACCGACGGACCCAAAACCAGCGATGGAAGCGGAGCTGGATGGTACCTAGACGAAGACACTAAGTACTCCTATGCTACAGGACAGATGGCCAGGGTATTCCTTACGGAAGTGTATGCCATCTTGAATGTGGCGCACTGGCTAATTGAGAAAAAGTGGCGGGGCAATAGTATTTTAATTTGTATTGGCAATCAAGCTGCACTAAAGCCCTTGCTAACCCACGTGCTCTTCGAAGTTAGTCGGTGAATGTAAGACAAAACTGAACACTGAACACAGCAAAGTAACTATTATTTGGGTGCCTGGACATTGTGGTATTGCAGGGAACGAGTTAGCTGATAAATTGGCAAATGAAGGCTCTGCAAGTATGCCACTAGGCCCTGAACCCTTTCTAGGTGTCAATTCCTCATCGATTCAACTATGGATTGACGCCTTCATGAGGTCTACTCACAGAGGTCGTTGGTCTGAGTAAAACTCGTGCAGAGTAGCCAAGTGCTTTGTGAAAGAACCAAACAGGAAAACAGCGACCTTCCTCACAAAAAACTCAGCAGGAAGGACCTGAGAGTACTGGTGGGTGTCATCAATGAATCCAAGAGATTTGTGGAAGAGAGACCTCAAACTAATTTATCCGTTTTCACCATCCACGTTTTATCTTTCCTATCTCTATTCTTTCTACTGATTTCTATCCGGGTGTCGTGCAATGGTCTGCTGACTGAGTGCTTGGACTTGTCCAACCCCCCACAAATCTAATCTAATTTTTCTTTTTTATACTTTCATATTTTTATTTCTGTCTTATGTCAGTTCGACAGCCGAATGCGTTGGTGGATGACTACTACTAGGCACTCAGAGACAACGTAGCTTCGAATATCGGTGAAACACCAAAATTAAGAAAAAGTTTTTTTTGCCCAGTATTGAATAATTATCGATATGGCACTTCAGGGTCTTCATGTCCCAAAGCAAAATATTTTTATAACAATATATTGCCAGTAAACTCCTTAGCTGGCGCTGCAGAAACTTTATTTTCCACAAGGTTTGTTTTATTAGCAATTTTCGTATTACCTTTATTTTTTATATTACCGTTAAATTCATCTTTGGGTACCCTGAAAGCTTTTGGTTCAAAAGGATTTTTTTGTTTTTGGGTACCATGGAAATTCTTGCTTCCAAAGGAATTTTTATTTTTGATTATTGCCGGTAAACACATCGGCGAGTATCTTGGAAACTTTTGGTTCTTAAGGATTTTTATATTTTTTTTATTTACGGCAAATATATTGCCGGGTACCTTGAAAGCTTATGACCTGAGGGTTTTTATTTTTGGATACCTTGGAAACTTTTGGTTCCAAAGGATTTTATCATCCATCTTCCACTAAAAAATAAATCTCATCGAGATAATTTATTATTCGAGACTTTTTTTGCGGCCGGAAGCTATTGCTTATATTGCTTGCTCTTTACCGCTTTTTACCATTCGCAAAAAGAAAATTTTCACTGTTGAAAAAGTTTTTAACAAGTAAAACGACAAAATCTATGCTAAAACTTCCAAAGACGCAGCCCAGTAATGTTTTGGTGGGATGTCTTGTAAAGGCGTTACAACTCTTTGTTTCTGCGAAGAAAGTGTTAAGACCGGGGCAAAAATGTACCAGGAGGATGTCTTAGAGGGCGTAGGGAAACAGTTGATCAGTACTCTCTTCAATGGAGAGCGTTGGATCTTCCGGCAAGTTTCCGCTCAAGCCCATAAGTAAAAAACCACCCGGCAGTGGCTAAAAAACAATATTCCTGGGTTCATAGCCGCAGAAGATCGGCCGTCTGGAAGCCCAGATCTGAGTCCATTGGACTACAGTTTGTGGTCAGCGACATTAATATCCAAGGAAACTGTTCGTGCTGCAATAGCTGAATGGCTTAAATGGTGACCATTTCGAATGAACGTTAAACAAGGTTTTTTTATACTTACTCGTACATGATTAAATAAAAACTAAAATCTGACCTCAAATTTCCTTCCAAATGAAACTGTGGGTATCAGGTCATCTTTGGGTGCCAAAAACAGTGGATACTGCTCCGACAGCAACTTAAAGATTTCTCTGTCTCCCGAAGTTCCATCTTCGTGCCAGAAACCATATTTATGGAGTCTACACATTGATTTTGTTGCTTCCTGTTGTATCTTAAGATCCAGGGGGAGCAAATCAAGCATAGCATATAGGGCATCACCAGAGATTGTACTCATGGCACCCGTGATGCATAAATATACACTTCTTTGCAGCCTGTATAGTTCCCGAATTGTGGACTTAACCATGCTCCGTCACCACCAGACCACAGAAGCGTAAGTGGTGATTGGTCTGATAAGTGCTGTGTATATCCATAGAACCACAGCAGGTTTTAGACCCCAGGTTTTGCCAAAGGCTCTACGGCATTGCTGAAAAATCTTCAATGCACGATTCACCTTCAGTGAAACGTTTGTCTCCCAAGTAGCTCTTATCCAAGATTACTCCTAGATATTTAACTTCGTTGGAAAGACCAAAAGTCACACCTTTCAGTGTTGGAAGACTGAGTCCATCCAATTTCCGATTTTCTCGTAAACAAGACTATGGTTGTTTTGTTCGGATTAACGGAAAGACCTTGTCTCATGCACCAGTCATCGATTTTGTCAAGAATCCTCTCCACTTTCGTGCAAAGCCTCCTTAAGGACTTATCCGATGTTAGCGCAAAGACGTCCGCATATGCTTGGACGTGAAAGTTGAGTTCCTGCATCTCCATTAATAGAGAGTCTACGACGAAGCACCACAGCAGCGGATAAAGAACACCCCCTTGGGGACATCCTTGCTTAGCCCTGACTGTGATTTGTTCGTCACTGCTCCCACCAGCGGTTAACAGCCTCTCAGAGAGCATGGAATATATCCATTTTATAATGGCTTGATTAGCTCCGTGTCGTTCGGCAGAAGAACATATCGAGCCGAAAGTGGCATTATCAAAAGCCCCCTCAATGTCCCCGAACACGCCCATTGTGTATTCGTCAGCTTCCAGCCCAGCTTCAATCTTGCTAACAAGATCGTGTAAGGCTGATTCACATGATTTTCCACTCTGGTAAGCGTGTTGATTTCTACTAAGTGGACTTCTCGACAATACCCCCACTCGAATATGTTTCTCCACCACTCGTTCCAGATTTTGTCAAACTGATTGGTCTAAAACTTTTTGCTAGGGAATAGTCAACTTTTCCTGGTTTCGGAATAAATACTACTCTTACGCGTCGCCATTGGGATGGTATATAACCAAATGCAAGACAGGCTGTGAAGATCCTTTTCAGGGCCTCAATCAGCCTGTCTCCTCCTTTTTTAAGCATTGCTGGATATATTCCGTCAGGTCCAGGGGACTTAAAGTTCTCAAAGGAAGATAAGGAAAGCCTTATCGATTCCCTTGTCACTATCCGACTAGCAATATACCAGCTGTACCTAGAGGTTCCACCGTTGCTACCGTTATTGTTCATGCCACTCTCAACTTCAGAGAGAGTTCTGCTACCCATGAGTTCTACCCCATGAACCATCAGGTTTTCAAATGGAATCCAGCCTTACTGAGCGGTCTAAATGAAGGACCTTACAAAGTCTCGCTGTTTCCCTCATTTCTTCGACGTTACTGCAGAAATTTCTGTAGGATTCAAGTTTGGCTTTCCGTACTTTTTTCTTATATTCTCCCTGTCTAAGTCGATGATTAGCCCTGTACTCTTCTGTTTTGGTCTTCAAGGCCTTATTAAGAAGTTTCCTGGACCGTACACGAAGCTTCGACAGTTCAGGGTACCACCAAGGAACCGCTTTCCCCTGTCTGCTTTGCCTGAGTGGGCACAGTTCCTCAAAGCAATTGATTAAAGTACCTTCTAATTTCTTAATAGCATCTTCAATCATTTCTGCTCATTTGAGTTTTTTCAGGTTTGGTAATCACTCTGTTACAAGCTCAGTCCACATTTCGAGGATTCCTACCGGAAGGTATTGATATTGTGTCAATTCCTAGTCGGAATTCGATAAGACGATGATCAGAAAGAGAGTCCTCTTCCAAAATTCGCCATCGGTTGATTTGATTTCCAACTGACCTATTGGTAAGTGTTAAATCAATCACCTCTTGTCTTCTTCTGGTCACAAAAGTTGGTTTGTTACCAGTGTTTTGAATGACCAAATCGGATGACAGGATAAAATCCAGTAACTTGAGACCTCTGGGGTTGCATTTGCTGCTTCCCCACACAATGTTCTGTGAATTTGTATCACAGCCCACTATTAGCCCCAGATTATTGGATTCTGCATACTTGACCACTTCTCTTAGCTCCCTCGAAGGAGGTGGCTGTAAAGAGTCGCAGGGTAGGTAGGCCGAAACTATGACAGCTTCGACACTGTTCCCACTTTTCAAGTACTTTCTTTTTGCAACAACGATATCTCCGGAGCATAGCTCTTTTAACATCGTGTGTTCGATCAACCTCGGCATGATAATACATGCTCGCGGTCTCACATTCCCTTCACAATGAAGTATTTGTCCCCACGACATAGCACCTAGACCACAGATACGCTTGTGACATACCCATGGTTCTTGCATAAGTATTATGTGTGGGTTTGTTTGCAGTTTTGCATGCCTACGGCACAAGAGAGCCGTAGACGCTTTGCTATGCTGCAGATTTATCTGTGTAAATATTACTTCAGTCATGAGACTGAGTATATTTACGCTTTGTCCTCGACCTTATCCTGGACACGGAAGTGGATTCGCCCCAGATGTAGGTGAGGACGGCACCCGTGCTTCGACTTAAGAACCTTGAGGGACCCAAGATCGATACCCAGTACCAGGTGGGAACCCGCCTCCGAAGTGGTAGCTGATTTCTGCCTGATGCACGAGTATACTCTCCAGAGAGTCGTGTCAAGATCCTTATTCTGAACACGGATGCGTTTGAGGAGTTCTGCTGAACTACAGGAAGGACCCGGAATCCAGACACTCGCTCGTACCAGCCTTTCTTTGCTACTCTCAGCAAGAGTGAGCTTGCTGTTCTCGCAGGCTGGAATCTTTGCTATCGCTTTTCCTAGCCATTCTCGGGAAAAAGCATTGGAACAGTGCACCTTTACGATGCCGTCCACCACGCTTTTCCCCTCGAAAGTCGGCGCGTCTTTGGACTCACCGATAGCTTTCCAAAGATAGCTGTCAAGATAGTCTTGTTGCCCTTTGGACAGTAGACCATCTTGTTTGTCGGTATGTATCTCCACTGTCATTGCCTTTGCTGCCATTCTCGCGAATGATTCGCCAGACGTTGGCGGAAGAGTGTCCTTCGACATTTGTGGTCCCTTAGCCTCTGCCTTGTCAGGCAAAGGTTTGTGTGCCTTGGATTGGGTCGAGGATGCAGGCATTTCCGAATTCCGTCTCTCGACTTTCCTCTTCTTTGCCTTTCTCCTCTTCCCAGTCGTTGGCACAGACCCCGTTTCGTTTCCGGAAGAGTGCAACGTTACAGAGGAATCCTCTGTTCTGCCACGCTTTTCCGTTTCCAAGACAGGTGTCGAAGTTGACGGAGCTTGAGTGCTAATGGCTTGGCTTGCCTCGCCTTCTGTCTTCTTCGTTTGATCTGCCTTGCGGTTAGACCAACACCTGCGTTCGACTCTCCAATAACTTCAGTCTTTTTACCGGTACTTACCTAATTCACACCAGGTTTAACCGTTGTCAAAGAGTTACTCGGTACCAGAGATCCGTCTAAGTCTACTGAGAGATTGTCCGCCATCTGCACATCCTCCACAACTTGTTCAGTTGCTTCAGATCGTTTCGACGACGGTATATCGCTCATGCTCACTCGGCTCTCCATTGGCATAGCCCATGTGCCATGTTTCACCACTAGTAGTGCGCTTCCTCCGGAACCATGGATGTCAGTTCCCGATTTCCCGAAAATGGGTTACCTCGTGCAGGGAGATCCTTTGTTAGCCTCCACATTGTGATGATATGCTTTTTATACTTCCTGCCAGGTTGTCGGTACGGTACTGGTACGGTATGGAGCTGCCCTCTTAGTTCGTGGTAAGTTAATCTCCATAGCAACGGGTTAACTCACCACTTAAGCCTCATCACCGCGGCAAGGAGACCGACATGGCAGGACTAAGTATATTGATATTGTGTTTACTTAACCACTATTTCACAATGAAGCGTAGGCTTTGCATCATACTATGTTGCGTGGACAAAGAAGAAATTTGAACGGAAAAATCATATCAATTTTATAAAGAACTTTTATTGTGCAGCAAGAATTCCCCAAGGCAGTGCATTAGCACCCACTCTGTATCTCATGTTTAGCGCTGATTTACCGGAACCGTCCTCAGAAAACAGGATGACGCGAATATAGCACAACATAATTTACAAAACGAGCTAAACAAAACACTGAATTGGTTCCAAAAATTTAATATAAACGAACAGAAAGTTAACCATAGAATCATAAAATATTGGAAGCTCTGGCGCGAATACTAATACAAAAGCTAAATACTTAGGTACTACAATTGAGCTGGAATGCCAACAAAATGAAAAAAAACGAAATGAAATACAACGAAATGCAAAATAAGACCTTAATCTACAAAACGGCAATTGCACCAACTTGGAAGTATGATATAGAAGTTTGGGGCACGGATTGGATTTATTCGAACATGCTACAATGTGTCCAGTCGAAGAAATGATACTTAGGACAATAACCAATGCACCGATTTAAACATCGACTCAATTTACAAAGCAATACAAACCGCGAGTAGAAGGCGCATAAGCAGACTTCTGACGAACACAAATCCGATGATGGGGAGCTTCCTACTGAAGCAAAATTCAATAAGAAGCTTTTGTAATGTAGTACAGGGTTTGATTGAAAAGTAATGAGCCTTATTTTTTTTAAGCAGTTTTATTAAACCTTTTGGCTTATGCAATTTATATTCTTCAAAATAGGACCCTTGAGCGTCAATACACCGCTGGTAGGAGGGTGGGGAAGCACCGGAACCCCCATCTTGGCCAATGCAGAGGAAGGCGGTGTGCTCCAACGATCGCTGCATTTCCGCCACTGCAAAATCCTAACTCACTTTTAAAACAGCTTTCACTCGCGGAGCGGTGTTGACTGCACCGCTGTTGCCAGCGAACTGGGACCGGTTTCTAGTGGAAGGCGAAGGTCCAAAGATAATTTTCCCCCACCAGCCGATTCGGTTGATCGCTTGACAGACGCTCCGCGCGGGAAGGCTCATTACTTTTCAATCAAACCCTGTATATTGGATAGAGGTTTTATAAAGCAAGCCATATACATATGTACAATGTTATAAAAAACTTAATTTAGTGAGAATGATGACTTTAAATCACTAAACTTATAGCTCTCACAGAAAAGACTTCAGAACTATAGAAATATAGTAAACCAAGTTTATATCCTCATTCCAGACTCTTCACATTCGAAATACTTACAGACATGCTTGATTTATTACCATATATCCCTCCAATACATCATTACAATTTTCGGAAACATCATTATAATGAAAATAGTTAAAATATATTAATAGTAAATGTGGAGTTAAGGAATTTTAATTTTGTTATTTTTTTTGTTGAAATATTTAAAACAAATTTCATAAAAAAATTGGTATGTTTCAATGAAGATCCCGTACTTATAGATATAAGATTTTTACCTTTTGCTGGCTTTGAAAGTAATGTAAGTCCTTCTGAAGTCATAAAAGTATAAATTTTTGTTAATCATATTAGAAAAATGATTACATTATAAGTTTAAATCAATTTTATATTGAAAAAATACAAAACTAATGTAATAACATATATCCATATTTTTAAAATTATTCAAATGCAAAACCTTAAATATCTCCATATAACATAAAATACACTTACACCACCTTCAAAGAGAACGGCTCATATTTTAATGTTACACTAAGAACTATAACATATTGACAAAAACTTACAAAATAATCGAATCACATAAAATGAGAAATTCAAATTACAATAACAAATGCTTATTTTATATTTCTAAGCTATAATTACGAGGCGGCCCCCGTAGCCGAATAGGTTGAGGCGTGACGACCATTCGGAATTTACAGAGAGAACGTAGGTTCGAATCTCGGCGAAACACCAAAGTTAAGAAAACTATTTTTCCAATAGCAGTCGCTCCTCGGCAGGCAATGGCAAACCTCCGAGTGTATTACTGCCATGAAAAAGCTCCTCATATTAATATCTGCCGTTCGGAGTCGGCATGAAACTGTAGGTCCCACCATTTGTGGAACAACATCAAGACGCACACCACAAATAGGAGGAGTAGCTCGGCCAAACACCCAAAAAAGGGTGTGCGTGCCATTTTATATACGTGTATATATAGCTATAATAACGTTTTTTTTTTAGAAAAGTCTAAACTTGTGCGTAAGTTTTTGAACTTTTTATTCCAATATTTCATGAATTCTAATAATTTTTATGCAATCATGTACCAAAAAGGGCGTTTTGGAATCAGGTGGTCTCAGATATGTGCATTTTTTAGTTGAGAGTGTTTTACTTGTAGATCCATAATACATATATAGATCTATAAATTGGAGGAGGCCGAACACCCAAAAAGGCTCTAAGCACCAGGTGTTAAAACATCAAAATTTATTTTGTCGCCTTCAAAATAGGCTACCTTCGAAACAGTACACATATGCCAAATATTAGCCCAGTCATCAAAGCACCTTTTAAACGCGTTGGAAGAGATCTTGTTCAGCTCCTTCAGAGAATTCTCCTTAATTGCCTCTATCGATTCGAGTTTTTGGTCAAAAAAGTGTTCACAATATGTGCCTTGTGAGACGGTGCGTTATCATGGTGCAAGATCCATATGTTTTCTTTCCACAAATTGGGCCGTTTCCTACATACATTCTCTTTCAGACGTCCTATAACTTCCAAATAACATTCTTTATTTACCGTAGAACCATTTGGAATGAATTCCGAGTGCACAAAACCATGATAATAAAAGAAAACGAGTAGCATGACTTTTACTTTTGACCGACTTTGACGTGGTTTTTTGGGCTTGGGCTCATGTGGATAGCGCCATTCAGCCGCCTGTTTGCAGATCAAACTCATGTCTCATCACCTGTTATGATGCGCTAGATAAACGTTGGGATCCGAACTCACTTGCTTAAGCATATCTTCCGCCACCTTCTTCCGATGAATTCTTTTAAAGAAATTCAACTCTTTTGGAACAAGTCGAGCAGCCACGCGTCTCACGCCCAATTGATAGTAGAAAATAGCTAAGTTACAGATCGCGCTCAAACTGTGGGACACTATAGAGGACAGTTGCACCAACATTCCAGCAAATAAGATTTTGAGACATATGTCTCGCGTAATGCGCGCTTTTTATATGAACAATTCCCGATATTTTTTGACGAATGTATGTAATTGGCGCTTAAATCCTTTTTGGGTGTTTGGCCGAGCTACTCCTCCTATTTGTGACGTGCTTCTTGATGTTGTTCCACAAATGGAGGGACCTACAGTTTTAAGCCAACTCCGAACGGCAGATATTTTCATGAGGAGCTTTTTCATGGTGAAAATACACTTGTAGATTTGCCATTGACTCTTAATTTTGGTATTTCACCGAAATACGAACCTACGATCTCTCTGAATTCCAAATGGTAGTCACGCACCAACGCATTCGGCTACGGCGGCCGAAAAACAATATCTGTGATAAAAAAGACTAGTTATGGAGTACCTTGGCATAGAACTGAGAAAACATAAAAACTTGGGAAATAATTATTATAAAAAAATTAAGTTATCACACTCCATCATATTTCTCTTTATTTGCTTTTTTCTAGAGTACTTAAAATTTGGACAGGAATATAAAGCGAAATTATATTCTTAAGTTCGAATCGGACGTAAAATTAAATTCTAGTTCCTTCTGGCGATATGTTAAATTCAGGAAATCATGTTCAATCTTTTTGCGGATGGTTTCCCTCAAATTTTGAAGTAGACTCGGATTTGGTTCATGAGTGTCACTTGAACATGAAATCCTTAGTTAATATTGGTTGCTAACCTTAGTGCCTCATGATATTGAAGATGGAATTCGGCAACTCAAGGCATCCAGCGGTCAATACTGTTCTGAAAGGAGTTTCTTCCTATAAATTATTTTGTTGGAATATTTCGGTGTTTTTGGTTTGTTTAATTATTACTAACGATATGAAGAAAATACAAGGAGAAGGAATAGGTAATTTAACTGCGCAATTGGCTGCTAATAATATATTAAATAGTTGGAGGAAATCCGTAATCGACGTTTACTGAGGTTTCAAAAAATTATGGCAGCAATACGCATTCGAAATTCGATATTACATTTTATAATATATAATAAGAGGACACACCTTTATGGACACACGCTTTTTTCTGTTATATGAATGAATAGTTAATAACACTGTACAACATTTTTGAAGTCATCGAATGTGCACTCCGTTTTGACTTCAGTTTCTGAGAGTACTTGTCACAACTAACAAAATTACACTTGGGTTTTTTTGTATTAGCTCGGATTCCAATTTTATAGTGTTTTGAATATATTTTATCTAAAACTTTATTTTGAGCACTTTCTTCAATGAAAATGTAATTTTTCTCACTTCTATATCGCTTAAACCGATTGCAATTTTATTTTCCTTTCTTCAACATAAATGTAGGTAGAGACTACAAAAAAATCTGTTAAAAAAACTACATCAAATGCCTTAAAAATGAAAAAGTAGAGAGAAGTTAATGTCTATATAATAGTCTAAGCAATCAAAATTTTCTTTTTTCTTTTAAATATTGTAAAAATGATTTGTATCAACAAAAATTAGTGTATTTAAACAGTGTTAATGTGTATCCAGACTACTATTTTAGTGTGAATACTTTTAAAGAATTTCGAATTAAAAACAATATTTAAGGAATTTAGTCAAATTAAACATTTTTGACGATAGATGTTATCAAATTTTTCATTCGGTTTTACTATTACTATTACTATTAATATACTACTCAACGCTCTTTAATCATCAACAAATATTTACTCTTTAATTTTAAAGTTTATTATTTCATCTTATAATAAAAAGTTTCCATTTATTTTACTACTATTTTATATTTAAAATTTAAGATGTTACTTTGTGAAAAACACAATGTTAGTCAGCGTCCATTGAAAGCGAAGTGGACCTTCTCGATTTTTTCACTGGTCGTTCACATTGATGGTCTGAATCTGCTTCTTCATCTAAAGTTGATAAAACATTTAAGGGCATATTTCTTTCATCATGTCCTTCAAATCTAGTGTCTTCGGTACCTTTATCTTCATATTGAGATACCTTATGACTCCACCAACACACTTCAGCAAGTAATGCATCCAGTCTTTTTCCTTTGTAGCGTTTTTCCATTGGCATGGTAACTTGATGAAAACGTTCTCCTTGTTCGTCTGATTCAGTAGGCAACTGTTTTAAGAACTCATTGAGGTGATGATGCAGAAAATGTAATTTCAATGTCATGGATGCTTTGATTTCATGAAAATAATGGAGCATTGTTTACTACTTTTAAGTCACAGCATATTTTCCATTTGTGTTCATTATATTTAATTTTCTCTAATATATCTTTTAGCGTTTCATACGTTTCGTGCATATTTGTACCCAATGCTAATGGAATGGACGGTTTTTTGTTAGTTTTGTGCAACAACACAACCTTTAAACTTGAAACTGAGCCGTCTATGAATAATCGCCAGTCGCCAGCGACATACTGCATTCCCAGTTTATTCACTAGACCTACAATATCATTGCAGTAAGTAAATGTATTTTTGTCATCAATGGTATACAAATCCTGAAATTCAACTTGACGTTTCCGATAAGCCGTGGCACTGAGATCCTGCTTTGTGAGTTTCCTACTTTTCAAAAATGAGGTCAACATTTCAGAATTCCGTTGTGATAAATCAAGCTTTGCCACAATATAATCCATTTCGTCTTGCGATAAAGGTTTTGGTTGATCATCTTCTAAATTTGGTAACCAATCGGGGTCTTGAAAATTTGATGCATTTGTTAAACTGTTTGTTGTCATCCAAGCAGACAAAGTATCCAGACTTGGAGCTTTAGGGGGTTCGAAATCAGCAGACAGTGACACTGGAAGAGAAGCAGTGAGAGCAGCAATATATTTTTTGTTTCTTAACTTTTTTTTATTATTCCCAGCAGAGAAATTGATACACGCATAGCATCTGGATTCTTCATGCCCGTTTGAGTCTTATACCCAGATTACGGGCTTGGAAAACTGCAACTTTGCTCTTCGTCCATGTAACCAATGTAAAAGATTGCTATAGCAAACATTACATACTGTATTTGGCGTAAAATCTTCACCACTTGTATCAAATTCATCGAAATATTTCGTATAGGCCAACTTAAATTCTTGAGAAAACAAATTTTTTCGTTCTTTTCCTTCAATTTCAGGCACTATATGACCACACACATAACAGAATTCATTTAATATATCTTCGGGCACTTGTTATTTTCCATTTTCACAATAGAATTTCTTAATAATTATAATACTAAGTACTAATACAAGTGCACTAAGTACAGAAAAAAGATGTTAAAAAAAAAGACGAAAAAAATATCTTAGTCGATGAGTTGCAAATTTTTTCTCTCCTTTCACTAGAGCAGTAAACAAACCGTTCCGAAAAGCTCTTTTCGTACGTGATGAACACTGTACGTACTGTACTTTATGTAGCCACTACTTATAATAACGAACTCAACTGCTTGGTAACAAAAGCACGGGAAACATTAATGACAAAAGGTTCGAAAATTTTTAATTTCTCGATAATTGTTCAATTTTAAATTCAGCTTCAGCAAACAACTTGTTCGACACTTTGCCTCCTCAAAGAGAAAACATTGTGATGGTGACAATTTTTGATTTTCCAAAAGTAGTTTGAATCAAATCCTTCTTATCTAAAAATGATGTGTACGAAGTTTTAAGCAAATTTGTGTGTGTGTGTGTGTGTGTGTTTGTGTGTGACACTTTTTACTAAACCAAATATTTAGAAAACGATTTCAATGAAATTTTGTCAGAGTTATTTCCCTCAAAAAAATCTAGAAACGAAAACAGGAATTTTAAGAAATACTAAATCAACAAATTGTGAGCAGATTTTTGTCTCAAAAATAATTTTTGTCTTAAAAATAAGTTTTCTATAAATTCTTTATTTATTCTAAAAGAAATTTTAATTAGTAAGTCAAAAAATTAAATTCCTTGAATAGAAACGAATCGATTGACTTATATAAAGTGTATATTTTACCAAGAACTGATAGAGTAAACTACAATTTTTTATTATTTTTGACATTTAAAATTTGATTCTCAAATAATTATCCACTAGTATTTCTTTTATTTTTTACGCACATTTATGCTGAAGACAAGAAAATAACTTCCAATCATTTTACGATATATAGATGTGAGAAGAATTACGTTTTCTTTAAAAGAAAGACTGCTCAAAATCAAGTTTCAGAGGAAATATTCATGACGCAATAAAATTAGAATCCGAGCTAATCTAGAAAAACCCAAATGAGATTTTGCTAGTTTCGATAAGTACTTTCAGAAACTGAAGTCAAAATGGAGTGCACATTTTATGTGTTGCACTGTGTAATACTTAACAAACATTTGAACGGGTGATTTTTTAGCTATTATCTTTAAACAGTTGGTTTAAACAGCTGACGCACGTTTCGTGTTTTGTTTCACTGTCAAACATCTTCAGTTTGGTCTATAATTTAACCATGAATCGTCTTACAAACGAACAATGCTTGCAAATCATTAAATTTTATTATAAAAATGCGTGTTCTGTTAAGAAAGTTCATCGCGCGCTTCTTCCATTTTATGGCCACTGAAGCGGCTATTCGAGCTATTGTGACTAAATTTAGAACCAAATTTACACTATTGGGCATCAAACCACCAACACGCTTACGTAGAGTGCGAACTGAAGAAAATATCGCAGCTGTATCGGCCAGTGTTAATGATGACCATCAATTATCGATTCGTCGCCGTTCGCTGCAATTGTGCCTTTGTTACTCAACAACGTGGAAAATTTTGCGAAAGGATTTAGGTGCGAAGCCTTTCAAAATACAGCTGGTGCAAGAATTGAAGCCGAACGACATACCGCAACGCAGAACTTTTGGTGAATGGGCCCTTGGAAAGTTGGCCGAAGATCCACATTTTTATCGAAAAATTGTGTTCAGCGACGAAGCTCGTTTTTGGATCAATGGGTACGTAAATAAGCAGAATTGTCGATTTTGGAGTAAGTATCAGCCAAAAGAATTGGAAGAGCTACCAATGTATCCAGAAAAGGTCGCAATTTGGTGCGGTTTATGGGCTGGAGGTATTATTGGACCGTACTTCTTCAAAGATGCTACGAATCGTAACGTAACTTTGAATGGTGAGCGCCACCGTCAAGTGATATCCAACTTCTTTTTGCCCAAAATGAAAGAGCTTGACTTGCATGACATGTGGTTTCAGCAAGACGGTGCCACATGCCCCACAGCACGCGTAACAATGGACTTGTTGAGAGCCGAGTTCGGTGAACATTTTATTTCACGTTCGGGACCTGTCAATTGGCCACCCAGATCGTGCGATATAACGCCTTTAGATTATTTTTTGTGGGACTATGATAAAGCTCATGCCTATTCAGACAAGCCTGCTTCAATTAAAGCATTGGAAGACAACATTAAAGCATTTATATTATATGTGAGATTCCGGCCGAAACATTGGAAAGAGTATGCCAAAATTGGACTGAGCGGATGGACCATTTGACGCGCAGTCGCGTTCAACATTTGCATGAAATAATCTTCAAACATTGCCGCATATCACCGAGAATGTGAAGATCCCGATAGCCCAATCGTTGACGACGGAATTGTCGTTCCGCTACCCGATCATGACGAGGTGAGAATAGCGATAACGCGGCTAAAGAACAACAAATCCGCGGGCGCCGACGGGCTGCCGGCTGAGCTATTCAAACATGGCGGCGAGGAGCTGGTAAGGTGCATGCATCAGCTCCTATACAAAATATGGTCGGATGAAAGCATGCCTGCCGATTGGAATTTAAGTGTGCTCTGCCCAATCCATAAGAAGGACGATCCTGCAATTTGTGCCAGTTACCGCGGGATAAGCCTTCTAAATATCGCCTATAAGGTTCTAGCGAGCATATTGTGTGAAAGGCTGAAGCCCACCGTCAACCAACTGATTGGACCTTATCAGTGTGGCTTCAGACCTGGAAAGTCCACCATCGACCAAATATTCACAATACGCCAAATCTTGGAAAAGACCCATGAAAGGAGAATCGACACACACCATCTTTTCGTCGACTTCAAAGCTGCATTCGACAGTACGAAAAGGAGTTACCTGTATGCCACGATGTCTGAATTTGGTATCCCCACAAAACTAATACGGCTATGTAAGATGACGTTGCTCAACACCAGCAGCGGCGTCAGAATTGGAAAGGACCTCTCCGAGCCGTTTGATACCAAACGAGGTTTCAGACAAGGTGACTCGCTGTCGTGTGACTTCTCTGTTGGAGAGGATCGTACGAGCCGCAGAACTTAATCGCTCAGGCACAATATTTTATAAGAGCGTACAATTGCTGGCGTATGCCGATGATATTGACATCATCAGCCTTAACAACCGCGCTGTTAGTTCTGCCTTCTCCAAACTGGATAAAGAAGCAAAGCGAATGGGTCTGGTGGTGAACGAGGACAAAACGAAGTACCTCCTGTCTTCAAACAAACAGTCGGTGCATTCGCGTATCGGCACCCACGTCACTGGTGACAGTTATAATTTCGAGGTTGTAAAAGACTTCGTCTATTTAGGAACCAGCATTAACACCGATAATAATGTCAGCCTTGAAATCCAATGTAGAATCTCTCTTGCCAACAAGCAGTAAATTCCTCTCTCGACGAACAAAACTAACACTTTACAAGACTCTCATCATGCCCCTCCTAACTTATGGCGCAGAAGCTTGGACGATGACAACATCCGATGAAGCGACGCTTGGAGTGTTCGAGAGAAAGATTCTGCGTAAGATTTTTGGACCTTTGCACGTTGGCAACTGCGAATATCGCAGACGATAGAACGATGAGCTGTATGAGCTTTACGACGACATAGGCAAAGCGCAGCGAATAAAGATCCAGCGGCTACGCTGGCTGGGTCATGTCGTCCGAATGGATACAAACACTCCGGCTTTGAAAGTATTCGATGCGGTACCAGCTGGTGTTAGCAGAGGAAGAGGAAGGCCTCTTCTGCGTTGGAAAGATCAGGTGGAGAAGGACTTGTCTTCACTTGGTGTGTCCAACTGGCGCCGGTTAGCACGAGAAAGAAACGGCTGGCGCGCTTTGTTAAGCTCGGCCAAAATCGCGTAAGCGGTTATAGCGCCAATTAAGAAGAAGAAGAATCTTCAAACATTAAATTATATGGACTGTAGTATCGATTTAAATAAAAACTTGATGCATTTGTCTGAATTTTACGTGTGTTTTTTTGAAAAACTTTCCTATAGCTCTTAAAAAATCACCCTCTATTAGAGTCATGTCTACAAACCGGTTTTCTTTGCCGGCATCCATTTTATTTAGTTTTTACTTTGACGTTTTTCTTTACACTCAACATTTCTTGTTGTTTTAATAGAGTAAATTCTCTTTTGTATGCTGATGACTTAAAGGTATACTTGGTAATTGCAAATACAGCAGACTCTATAAATCTTCACCCTGATATAGATAACGTCGTTCTTTGGCGTAAAAGAAATTAGTTAAATTTAAATGAAAGCACATTGGTAATTCTATTTTATCCAATCCAAGTGAAATTATTAATATCGACTTGACTCTAGATTCTCTTTTCGAAGGCATTTAAAATACACCATTGCACAGTCGTATTCTCTATTTACAGTAGAAGCCCGATAAGTACAATTGGAAAATTTCAGCAATGATTGCACTTAGCGAAAAATTGCACTTTTGCGAATTTCTTCTGTGGATCGAGGAATACCTAGGGAAAAATATTTTAACTCTATTCAATGCAATTAATGAGCTCAAAAGGTCGATATTCAAGAAAAATGAGCACATATTTATTGAAATTAATACAAAGAGATCAATGCGGAAGGACATATAAGTGTGTGCTCCAAAATTCAATTATTTTTTTTGGAAAAACTTTGTTATTTTCGATTGCGTTTTCTCGTAATACTTTTCAAGTGCTTTTGATCGGATATCATGCAAACAAGCGATCTGATTAAATGACAGTACTTCGTTCTGTTCACCCCATTTCAAAATTGTATTGACACAGCCAAAAATCGATTTATGCTTTTTCGGTTGTTTCTTCTGGAGTAGTATCTTCGGGTTCATTGGCTTCACTATCACCTTCATCTATTCCTAATTCCAAAACCCATTTGCGGATTTCATCTGTGTCTGCTTCACCCACATAGTTTTCGACCATCTCATTTAACCGTTGTAATCCTCCAATAAGAAGGGGGTCGTCAATTTCGATATCCAATGGCATATCGTCTGGATTAGATTCAATAATCGCGTCAACTGTTGGGCTTGTACCCAATACGCTTTTCCAGCATTTAGCGATCGTTTTAGGGAGCAATTTCCCCCATGCTTGGCTCAACATGATCACGGCGGTTTTCAAATCAATTTTCTTCAATAGTTCATGTAATGAAGAATCTTTTTCACTAATTATGGTTTCCATTAGCAATGTTTTGTATTGAATTTTTGTCAAGTTAATAATACCTTGATCCATTGGCTGTAAAATCGCTGTGCGATTGGCCGGAAAATACATCACTTCGATCTCAGCACAAACTAATTCTTCTTCGGGCGGATGAGATGGGGCTTGATCCAGCAAGAGTAATGCTTTGGGTGGAACATCATTTTCTTTGGCGAATTTTTTCACTTCTTCGACAAAATTATCAAAGAACCACTTTTTGAAAATATCCCGCGTCATCCAAGCAGTCTTGTTGCTAGCATAATTCATCGGTAGACGAAAATTTTTAAAACAACGCGGATTCATAGATTTGCCGATCGTTAATGGTTTTATTTTGTGGCTGCCATCACCATTTGCACACAAAAGAACACTGATTCGATCTTTTGAAACTTTGTTGCCTGGAGCACTCTTTTCATCTTTCGAAACGTAGGTTTTATTTGGCAAAAGTTTCCAAAAGAGCCCCGTTTCATCAGCATTATATATTTGTGATGTTACATATCCTTTTTCAGCGATTTTCGCCGTCAATTTTTCCTTAAATGGCTCAATGGCTTCTGAATCACAAGATAATGATTCACCAGTCACAGTCAAATAGCGAAGTCCGAAGCGTTTGTTGAATCGCGAAAACCATCCATCACGTGCATTGAATTGTTCTCCATCCTTTTTTATTTCATCAAATATTTTTAATGCTTTGCTTTTCAATATCAAACTAGAAACAGAAGCTTTTCGTCGCCGCTGATTCATGAAAAACTGGTACAAACGCTTCTCGAGCTCTGGATGATTGCCAAACCGCAAAGTTTTCCGTTTATTTCCAAGTGAAAATGAATTGTATGCATTTTCTTTTAATGAACGGGATTGTTTTTTTATTCGGCAAATCGTTGCGCAATCAACTTTGTATTCGAATGCAAGATCTCGTTGATTAACGCCTTTTTCAATTTTTTTGAGAATCTCATCTCTTTCTTTCAATGTAAGAAAATGTAGATTCTTTTTCACTTTTCCCATGATTTTATTTGATGAAAGCAAAAAAAAAATGATTCAAACTCCGAACGATTGTTTTACTCTCAAGAACCAGCTTGAAACTAACGCGTGTTGAATGTCACAAACGATTCGATGCCTTATTTTATGATATCAGCGCTACAATTTTACAGTTATTTGTAAAAATCAAAAATCACAAAGCGTGAGAACAGTGTTTTTGGTCGCAATAATTCCGATATCCATAACTGTGCATAGCTATAAAGCTGTGTCTTCGCGAGTGATGAACGCAAATACATTGCCGTATTAAGTAAAAAATTTCTTCGAACAAGAATTCTTTTGCGCCCGAAAATTGCAATTTTTTATTGCTCTTTTCGAGTTTTCTATGGACTCAAAATCGAATTGTACTTTCCGCGAAATTGCAGTTATCGGTATTGCACTTATCGGGCTTCTACTGTACTTTAATTCGCCGTTTTAGTTCAGACTTTGTTGATCCATGCAACGCTGTTATACTCGTATACCTATCTGATGCGTTCGAAGATGGAATACGCCGTCTTTATTTGGAGACCATATTATGCTCGCCATATTTTTAGGCTTGAACGCGTCCAGAAAGACTTTGCGCGTTGTGCTTTGGGTTCTTTGAATTTCACTAGTCCAATTCGATCCTATAAAATTCGGCGCTTGCTCATTAATCTAAAAACACTAGAAATTTTTGTCACTTTTGTTTTCGATTTGATAAGTGAGGCGATTGACTGCCCATCGCTACTCGAGAAAATGTTCCTCAGCGAAGCTTACGAAATCATTATATTTTCTGGTTAATGATGGTTAGAACTAATTATGCCTCCAATGCTCCGATTTCTAGAACTTTTTTTATTGCTTTCAAAAATTATTACACGTGTCTATATGACAATAAATAATATGTTTTACAGATATTTGCAAGTTAAGTGATACTGTGAGGCCATTGCTCTTCAGGATCATTTAGGAATATGCAATTCATTTTTAAAATATTTACTGTGGTAATTTAGATAAGTACATATGTGAATATAATTAATTTAACAGGGTTTGATTAAAAAGAAAGAGCCTTCCCGCGCGGAGCGTCTGCCAAGCGATCAACCGAATCGGCTGATGGGAGAAAATGATCGTTGGACCTTCCCCTTCCACTAGAAACCGGTCCCAGTTCGCTGGCAACAGCGGTGCAGTCAACATCGCTCCGCGCGTGAAATCTGTTTTAAAAGTGTGTTAGGATTTTGCAGTGGCGAAAATACAGCGATCGTTGGAGCAACGTTACTCGACCAAATTTTGCGTAAAGCTAAAAAAAACGAGTACCAAAACCATTGGGCTACTCAAGAAGGGTTACGGGGACCAGTCTCTGTCCAGTGCCCAGGTGGCACAAGTCGTTCAAGGAAGGCCGAGAGGACGTCGAAGACGAACACCGATCTGGAAGGCCTACGACGACGCAAACAGACGAAGATGTGAACCGGGTCCGTGAATTTTCGAAAATTGCCCGTCGTGCTAGTCTACGTGAGATCAGTGAAGAGCTAAATTTAACTTATTAAAATGTGCGGGAAATCGTGACCGGAAAACTTGAAATGCGCAAAGTGTGTGCCAAATTGGTTCCAAAGGTTTTGACTGATGAACAAAAGCAATTGCGTGTGGAAAAGAGTCGGGAAGTATTGGAAAGTGACGAAGAGGATAATACTTTAGACAACTGTATCACAGGAGATGAAACCTGGTGCTTTGAATACGATCCTGAGGGCAAGAGAGAGACCTCTTCAACAATTGGACCCTTCAACACGACAATGCGCCGGCGCACACCACCTTCCTCTGCACCTCTGCATTGGCCAAGATGGGGGTTCCGGTGCTTCCCCACCCTCCCTACAGCCCAGACTTGTCCTCTCCGGACTTCTTCTTGTTCCCGCGCCTGAAAAGAAAGCTGAAGGGGAGGCGTTTCGACTACATCGAGGCGATCCAAAAAACTGTGACAGCCGAATTGGTCGCGTTTCCGGCGGATGAGTTTAAAAAATGTTACCTGCAGTGGAAGGACCGCTACCAGCGGTGTATTTACGCTCAAGGGTCCTATTGTGAAGAATATTAGTTGTATAAGCCAAGAGGTTTAATAAAACAGCTTAAAAAAAATAAGGTTCATTACTTTTCTATCAAACCCTGTATTTCAACCTATTTACCTACTTCTCCACCATAGATATTTTTTTGCCTACATATGTGTAGAATCGCATCTTCTAAAAGTTTTGTAGAAACAAAATCAGCTTATTTCATTTCATGCAAAATAAGCTCTTTATACTTTAGGCACTGTTTGTTATATGTAGTATAATAGTCTCTAAGGATATACAATAAAACTTTTTTTCTTATATAATAGTACTCTCAATACTTCCAAAATCGGCATCATTTGGTAGATAAGAGGGCACAGAATATAAAAAATCGATAATTTTTACGCCGGTCTTGGGAGACTGAACAACTGTAAGCCATATTAAAGCCAATTTCAAATTTCTATTTGGTCCAGTGCACGTTGTTGCGTGGTTTTGAACTTAATATTAGTATGTCTTCGAGGAAAGTGGACTTACAAGATTTTAAAATTATATTTTTAACTTCATTCACTTTTTGTAGTTGTAATGAAAAAAAATAGAAAGATGTTTTTGAAAAAGTTTATAAGTTAATATAATAGTTCAGAGTAAATTGTATTCATTTGTATCATAAACTATTGTAATTTTTTTTTTAAATGGACTTAAGGGGCCTACAGTTTTAAGCCCACTCCGAACGGCAGATATTTTTTATGAGTAGCTTTTTCATGGCAGAAATACACTCGGAGGTTTATCATTGCCTGCCGAGGGGCGACTGCTATTAGAAAAAATTGTTTCTATTATTTAACGTTCATGTACGGAGATTCGAACCTACGCACTCCCGAATGATAGTCACGCACCAACCCATTCAAATACTGCATTAGACATAGCTTTATTATTATTTGTAGCTTGTGCTGCTCCTTGCGTATAAACTTGTTCTAGCCGATTTGACTGTATTTTTTTGTTGCGGCGGAGTCTGCATTTCTTTTTGGCGTAGAGCTGAAAACGTTACACGCTTAGTGCTTTGTAGACCATACAGCCTTTATACTTCGCTGTGCGATTTTCTCCACAGAGTGTATATTTAATATTGTTACTATTTTCATTAATTAAACAGTTCATACTTTCGTGCGGGCCTACACATTTAACGCAGATTGGATTTTCCGTGCTGTAGTTTTTAGTATGCCCATATATTTGGCAGTTGAGACACCGCGGAAGGGTCCTTCTTTGACATGAGGCTCGAATTTTATCTTACAATGCAGTAAATTTGGTAGTTATATATTCCTTTGCTGTTGATATTTGTTTTGTTTTCCAAAGAGAGTAAAAGTAGTGGTTCCTTTGCGGCACTTATAAAGATGCTGAAAATATTAATTACCTCATGATCGTATTCAGCGGGTTCAGATTTAAAATCATTGAGGTCTATAGAATTATGCATATTGCGCACAATTACAATACTTTAACCCTTCTGTTACATTCAAAAAAATTTACACATGTGATATTCGGGTCACGAAATGACCTTACCTGTGTTTTGCTTAAATATCAGTATAAAAGTTTATAATTTTAATAGAAGTTTTTAAAATTCATTAGTTTTATTGATTATTAAGCTGTTATATATACATATTTAAATACATTAGATACATTTTTTTAAATTTGAATGCTCCAAACAATAGGTTTTTGAAACCGTAACCGTTGAACGATGTTGTGGGCACACAGGTTTTTTGCAAACCGTGCAGCTTTCGTACGTTTTGCGACGAATTGAGCTAGGGCAAACTGCACAGGTGGCTCGCTGACTAGGTTTTCTTTTTTTCGGAACAGTTCCTGCCGAAGTGCTTGGTTGCTCTGCGTCCGCTCTCATATTGCGTACAATATCTGCTGACGGTTGAGTTCTTGGTAGAGTTTTTCTGCGTTCAATTTCCCTATGAACAGTCTCTAAGCCAAGATTTTCGAGGAAAAGTCTAGGTTTATATGTTTTTGCATGATTCCACGAAGGATTAATTTCTGTCCATAATACAAAGGCATTCAACGCTGAGATATCTACGATGTTTGCAAAAATTGCTACAGGCCAACGATTAGTTTGTCTCTTGCATGTATATGTTTCTACAAGTTGATCAATAGTATCCACTCCAGATTTTGTAGAATTGTAGAAATTGATGATATCTGGCAACTTTTTTGGATGGTTTTCCATAACGCTTTTATCATGGTGCAAGGCACTTAAAACAGTCACCATCTTATATTTTTTGGGTAACACAAGGGTAACTGATCCATTAAAGAAATGTCGACTGCTTAGCACTGGTAGACTCCTTAACTCCTCTTTAGTACCACAAACCGGCAAAAATCGTTTATTACTCCTTACGGTGCCTACCAAAGTAATTCTTTTCTCCAATAACTCCAGTGCCAAATCCCGAGTAGTAAAAAAGTTGTCGGTTGTAATATTCCGCCCTTCATTCCCACTAACGAGATCCAACACAACGCGCTGTCCTTGGCTCCGTTCCGGTGGAGCGGAAGCTGACTCCTTCCCTAAATACATTTGGAAATTGGTTTACTTGGCATGTAAACTAAAAAGGGGCATCTGCCCCTAAAAGGAATTAAACGCTCGTCTACTGTAATATTTTCGTATGCAACAAAAAGTAGCGGTAAATTAGCCATCCACTTCTCATACAAATCGCGAATCGGAGCAAGTTTCTCGTTCATTCCTTGAGCCCTTCGATTGTCTCTGTCATCGAACCTCAAAACACGATTAATTTCAAGAAACCTGCCAAGTGACATTGTTGCACGGAATAATGGTCGGCCGTTCACTTCATCCCAGAGGCTTCGAATTCTTTCTGCGTGTGAACGATATACTCCTGTAAAAAAATACATTTATGATTTAAGCCATAAATACGGAAAATTATATTGATTTAACTACCTGCTAAAATTAAAATACCCAAATATGCATCGAGTTCTATCTCATCTTTTTTTTATATCCAGCTCCAATTTTTTTTCGCCCTCTATATTGCTAAATTGTATTATAATTTGCGTACCAACTAACGTAAAGCATTGATCGAAAGATTCCTTGATAGTAGAAATACGATGTACTGCATATGCAGTAACTCCCTGCCTTCCGTGGATTATATTTTCTATTCTGGCCCTCCCACTATTGTGCCCAACTGGTTCCATTGACAACTCAATAGCTCCATCCTTGCAATAATACATAGGAACACTGCTTTCATTTTCTAATGCAGGTACTATATCTTCATCGTTATCAGAATCTAAATATTCGTCAGAGGATCCTTCTGATTCAAATTGTTCCACTATATAATCTTCATCCCCATCTTCACTACACTCATCAAAATCCTCATCATTGTCAATAATATGCTCTATTTGGCTTTGAGTCAGACGATTTGGCCTCTAAACCAAATTTTCATAAACACACCAGTAATAATTAAATATTATACAATAATAAAAATACTTACAGAAGCTTGGAAGCTTTCCATTTTTATAAGAATTTAACAAATACAAGCTTTTGCAGCAAAAACCTAACCACAAAAAAGGCGCGAAATATATACTTGTTCATTTTTTTCCCTACCCCCGTAGACATAAGTACACCCCCTACTCTAAGGGTGCATGCGAACAATTTGGGTTTGGGCTTATTTCAAAGAGCAAAGTTCAACCTTCAATTACTGACAATAAGGAAGATCGTAGCACGTCAGGGTTCTGCTCCACAATTTTCGAAAAATGGCCAAATACGCTATTTTTAGGGGTTTCAACCCCCTTTTTTTTAAACCTGACGTGATGGAAAATTTTTGAACTCGGATTCGTGCTCAGCGCGAAAATTCCCTTCGGGAACACTAGGTCACAACTTATTCGCATCAGAAAAATTGAAATTTGCAGGGCAGTGTTATCAGTTATAGCCCTCACTACTTCCGGACCATCACCCGCAACTTCTAGTGTATTTCTATTTTTGATATATTGTGCTATGCATGGAGAGCATATGGCACCAAATACCATAGATTTCATAACATATGTATCAATAGGGTTATCAGTTTCATATCGCCACAAAAAACGTTGTGCATTTCGGTCTTCCGGCCTTATACCTACTTATAAAACATCTCCTTTGTGTCAGCCCACACACCAATGGCACCCCCCGAAACTGTAATAATATTTTTACCAGTGCCTCTGATCCATTGTTATAGTTAAAACCTTTAATACATACATAATCTAAATTTTATTCATTTCCGCCACGTGCCGTCTGGAATTAAGCAATTCCAAAGATTTGCTTAATTCAAAATGCAATAATGCAATTTAAATTTTTTATTGAACATAAATTCATCTTTCAGTCATCGACTGATCTCCGCTGTGTTCGGTTGTCTTTTTGGCTAGTTTGGTGTGTTTTCGGTGTGTTTTCCATTATTTTCCTTTTGGTATCCACCTCACAGAAGCTTTTGTTGTAATTTTTTATTACGTGTGCTGATTGCAAATAAGATAACTAATAAATAAACAAAAGCAATTATGTCCCCCGGCGATCGGCAAGCCCAGATCGCAAACGAAAAAAACATTTAAATATTACAAAAGACCTTTTTCCTACATTACCAGTGTTAAAAGAAGAAAATCCTAAATATTTAATTGCAAGTGCTGTTGACTCTAATAAGCCGCTCAGCAAATATTCATGCTTTGCTGTTCACAAAGCTTTGAAGAACGTAAGCAATGATATTTCATATATAGCTCACGGAAACCTTCTTTTACTAGTAAAGAATAGTGGCGTCGTACAAAAATGTATCTCTACTAAATACCTTTATGGCGTTTGCCAAGTGAAATTCGACCTCTATAATAATTTGAACTCATCCAAAGGCACAATTTACGCTCCGTGTTTGAATCACATCCAGGAAAATGAAATTATTGAAAACTTGAAGGTACAGGGTTTCACATCTGTATACAAGTTCCCAAAATACATTGATGGAAAGCCTTTTACAAGAGAAGTTTTACTGCTAACATTTGATCTTTACCATCTGCCTGATAAAATCGAAGTGTCATCGTACTTCGAAACTGAGACCTTATTATCCCAACCCAATGAGATGCAAAAACTGTCAACTTCTCGAGCATACAGTGAAAAGATGTAATAAGACCCCTGTATGTGATAATTGCTCTCTCCCTCCTCATAACCCATCCCTTTGCACTCACTCTGTATGTGCGAATTGCTCTGGAAATCATTCCGCATCAAGTCCTAAATATATTCAAATGAAACAAATCATTACCATTAAAACCGACAATAAGTGCTTCATGCGTGAAGCTACAGGGTTTGATTGAAAAGTAATGAACCTTCCCGCGCGGAGCGTCTGCCAAGCGATCAACCGAATCGGCTGGTGGGGGAAAATGATCGTTGGACCTTCCCCTTCCACTAGAAACCGGTCCCAGCTTGCTGGCAACAGCGGTCCAGTCAACGTCGCTCCGCGCGTAAAAGCTGTTTTAAAAGTGTGTTAGGATTTTGCAGTGGCGAAAATGCAGCTATCGTTGGAGCAACGTAACTCGATCAAATTTTGCGTAAAGCTAATTGTATCACAGGATATGAAACCTGGTGCTTTGAGTACGATCCTGAGGGCAAGAGAGAGAGTGCGGAGTGGCACATGAGCCAGTCGCCAAGACCCAAGAAGGTGCGCATGTCGAAATCCAAGGTCAAAACCATGTTGATCATCTTTTTCCTTTTCGATGCATCGTCCACAAGTAGTTTGTACCTCCAGGAAGCACTGTAAACGCGGCATTTTACAAAGAAGTGCTCATTCGGCTGAAAAACCGCGTCGCCCGGGTTCGGCCCGACCTTGTCAACAATTGGACCCTTCATCACGACAATGCGCACACCGCCTTCCGCTGCACCTCTACATTGGCCAAGATGGGGTTCCGGTGCTTCACCACCCTCCCCACAGCCCAATGAGTTTAAAAAATGTTTCCATGAAACATGAGAATACTACAGTGGAATCATAATGGCCTTTTTAACAATTATCCAGATTTAAATTTATTAATTAATAAATTTAATCCCGAAATAATAGCACTACAAGAGACAAATATCCCAGCCAGAAAATCAGCTGATCCCCCTAAAATTATGTGAGTTATTTCCATAACACCTCACAAATTACTTACAGTAAACAAGGCATTGCCGTATTTGTAAAAAAATCAGTTATCCATAAGCAAATACCAATTCAACTCAAACATCCAATCGTTAGCTTTTGAAGTCGACATTGGTTTTAAAGTAACAATAATTACGTGCTACATTCCTCCAAATCAAGATTTTAATAACAGGGATCTAAAGAACATTATCGACCCTTTTTCAACTCCAATCATATTATTAGGAGACTTTAACGCGTGGAGCCCCCTTTGGGGCTCCGCTTCTGCCAACAAAAGAGGAACCAAAATAGAGGACATAATCCTCTTCAAAAATTTAGTTGTCCTAAATGATTGTGCACCCACCCATTTTTTCACTCATAAAACCTTTTCCCACCCTGATATCATCCTATCTTCAGCATCCATAGGTCTTAAACTATCATCCAAAACACTGGATGACTTGCACAATAGTGACCACTTCCCTATCATTTCCTTTCTTGCAATCCCCTTTTCCTACCAAGTCCAACCGGTTGCCAAACTCATAACAGAAAAAGCAGATTGGCCAAAATTCTGCAACTCTTTATTATATCTGTCTAGAAATAAGCCATACTCAACGAACATCAATGAAGAGGCAAGATCGATAATTCGATCAGCTGCTCACCTTTCCATACCACAAATAAACACAAAAAAGTCCTTTACCAAATTACCTTATTGGTCACAGCTTTTATCAATACCTAGAAATACAAAGAAAAATTTATGGTGTTAATACAAACGGAACAGAACTGACTAAAATTCTGTAAATTACAAAAAAGCCAATGCTCTTTTCAGGCGAGAACTTAAATCTTCAAAACGTAAATCTCTTGAAAAACTTACGTCGGAAATCACTCCGTCCTCTAGTACAAAAAAAGTATGGGCTGATATAAAAACACTTACATCGTAGCCCCAACGAAATCACATCGCCTTTATTCATTCCCCAGAAGGCCCAATCTATGATCCCAAAATTATAGCCGATAAATTTGCAGGCACATAGTCAGACTACTCCACCTCTTCAAATTTTAGTCCAGATTTTAATACCATAAATGCAAACCAAAAACGAAAACTATCGAAATTACTCTCTTACACTCTCTGCTTCAAGCGCTGATGCTCCTGTCACATTATTTGAATTTGACAGTACTTTTCCTCAATGAAAGGCAAAACTCCAGGTGTAGACACAATATCGTATCCTATTTTACGAAATATTCCCTTTGCTGTGAAATCAAGGCTTGTAAGATTACATAATCTAATTTTAGGCCGAGGTTTATACCCACAGGCATGGAAAACTGCTCGGATTATACCTATCCCAAAACCGAACAGACCCAATTCTCTGATTTCAAATTATAGACCAATTTCGCTATTACTTTGCATGTCACAAGTACTAGAAAAGATAGTCTCTCGGGGACTTGTGTGGTTTGCCGAACAGAATGATCTCATAAACCCACATCAATTTGCTTTTCGGAAAGGTGTAAGCGTAATAGACCCTCTTCTATTATTTGATCATTTCATTACTAAAGCCCTCTCGTCTAAAAATCACGTCACACTTAGTTTAGAATTTGAAAAGGCATATGACAGAATTGGAGCGCATTGCGTATTACAAGCACTTAAACATTGGAAAGTTGGTGAGAAAATATACAATGTCGTAATGCAATCGCAAATTTTTTATTCGTGCAAATAATCAAAAATCAAAAATTGTTCCCCTTTTCAATGGTATTCCTCAAGGGTCGCCGTTATCAGTTATCCTATTTACAATTGCGTTCAACGAGATTAGCCGGATTATTTCGTCATATACCCAAAGTGAGCATTCCGTTTATGCCGATGTCGTCCTTATTTTTTCGAAAATCAAAGACCTAACTATAATAAAAACCGCGTTCTCTAATATCTTGGAGGACTAAAACACTTGGTCAAAAATATCTGGAGCTAATCTGTCTGTTAACAAAAGCACATCTTTCCATATCTGCAGGAAACATAAATGAGTCTTAGTTTAAAAATATTAGGCATTATATTTGATAAGAGATATACTTTCAAAGATCATTGTGAATATGTTAGACTAAGCTTATTCTCTAGACTTAATATTGTAAAATACCTCTCATCTAAACATTGTCTAGTACAGTGGTCGCCAACCTTTTCAATGTGTTGAGCTACTTTCAAGATTTTGAAATAAACAGCGAGCTACTTGCACAAGCCAACATAAATTAAATAATACACAGTTATATTCGACATACAATACATGTATTTATTTTACTAATATATTTATTTATTTATTTATTTATTTATTTATTGTCTTTAAATGGATACATTCTTACAGACTATATTAAGCTAATGTACAATAGTTTAGTAGTTACTAAGAAAAGAACGATTTAAGATGATTGACTAAGATCCCATACGGCCACGTAAAATCAGCATCGGAAGAATTGAAAAACATATTTAAATCTGCACATGCCCTAGGAATCGGAGCATTCACCCCATAGTTGGTTCTCGAGAAGCCAATTTTAAAGGTTACGTACTGTCGGAGCCTCATATTGGGTATATTAAATTGAATTTTACTTAAAAGAGAAGGACAATCAATAGATCCAGAAATGATACGAATAATAAATGAGCACGATAGAATAGATCGTCTGCTATCAAGAGGTTTTAAGTCAATCAATAAACATCGAGAGCGGTACGATGGTACAGGTTCAGAAAAGTTTAAAGATCGGAGCGCAAAACGAAGAAATACTTTCTGAACTCTCTCAATCCGATTAGACAGACCTATTTGGTACGGTCTCCAAATAATAGCGGCATACTCTAATCTTGATCTAACAAAAGCACAATACAATGTTTTGAGAGTGTATGGGTTAGTAAATGCAGAACAATTTCGGCGTACGAATGCTAGCATCGCATATGATCGTCTTATGACGTGGTTAACATGGCTGGTGAAAATCAGCTTAGAGTCGAAAATAACGCCTAAGTCTTTAATTTCCTCAACGGATTGCAAAGGGAAGCCAGCAATACTATACGAAGTATGCAAAGTATTGTTTGATTTAGCATATTTTACGTGAAAGCATTTGCTAATATTTAGTGACAAACGGTTTAAATAGCACCAATTCCGAACATTGTGCAAGTCAGCTTGCAACTTTTCAGAGTCACTAAGACTGTTAATCACCGCAAATATTTTTAGATCATCAGCATACAACAATAGATCATACAGCATACGTTCTATATATAATAAACTTATGACTTATAGTGCTTATACTTATGCATAACTACATCCATGTTCACACCTATCAATCGTAACAAAATTTTTTGCAGTCATAATGGCAAATCACAAGCGACTTAAAAAGCAACAAAACAGTAATAGTACATTATTATATAAATAAAATATGGGCAGACAAAAAGAGCATAACACACAATTTGAAAAATGACAAATTCACACAAATGAGCCTCTGAGGCTCATATATAAGAAAAAGTAAATATATTGATGAAATGGTATTTTTATAACTCAAACCTTTATTTTATGAAAAAAAAAAACATAAATTGACAAATTTTTATTCATTACATATTTAATTCATTTATTGTTTTCGCAATTTTGGCAAATTTTGGTTGTTTGAGAATGCTCATTACAGACGTTTTTGTTACAAATTTTACAACATTGCTTTTGCATTCTTGCTTTTTTTGAAGGGCAAATATAGCAACTTTCTTTTATTATTGTTGTCATTGCTACTTACAGGCAATACATCGTTGCGAATTTGCAAAATATCTGAAATTGCGCTTTGTGTCTCCATTCTCATGTGCGGTTTTTTCTGCCTTTTCAATATCATAGGTTCCACTAACTGCTCACAAAGTTCTCTGAGAAAAAGGTGTCGACGGTTAGACTTTCCGCTGTTCCATAAAGAATTTTGTTTTGTCCATATAATGTATGCTGCAATTCCTGCTGCATCCAACATATTCATAAAAAATGCAAGAGGCCAACGGTTCGTTTTGCGTTTTGTCATGTATTCATGTACAAGTTGGTCGAATGTATCAACACCACCCTTGGTTTCATTATAAAACATATTTATTTCTGAAATATTTTTTTCACCGTTTTTCAAAATATTGCATGTGTGATGCATTGTTGACAAAAAAATAACTGCCTTGCCGACTTTTGGAACATGTGAAGCAATAGTTATATTTTTCTGAAAGCCAAATATTGTAGATGAAACTGCTCTTTTTCCGTTGGGCAAAAATTCAGGCGGGATGCAAGCCTTATTTTTTCTCAAAGTTCCAACGATAGTGAGTCCTTTACCAAGAAGGTTTTCTGCTAATTCTTTACTTGTGAAATAGTTATCCATTGTTATATTTCGGTTTGTCCCGTAATAGGGTTCACAAAGTCGTTCAACGACATTTTTAGCAAGGCCAACACTTCTCGTATTTCCTTCTTTTCCTGTATAAGGAATTTCTCGAAGAGGATATGCGTTTTTGCTGTCACACAGCCACCAAATTTTTATGCCGTATTTGTCAAGCTTAGAAGGAAGATACTGAATAAAGCAACAGCGGCTTCGACATGGCATGAGTTGTTCATCGACAACTAAATATTCACTTGGCATATAATATTTACCTAAATTGTGATTAACCATATCCCAAATATTTCGAATAGGGGCCAACTTATCTCCTAGTCGTCGTGAGGATCTGGTCAATTTGTCATCGAAACGTATAAAACGCAATAATTCCTCAAATCTGCGACTTGACATACTTGCTTTGAAAATTGTTATTCCATAAAGCCGATCCCAAAATAAACGGTAATTTTGATTGTTTGATCTCATATGTCCTGCTGTCATAAGAAGTCCGAAGAAAGATAATAACTCATCATTGTCTAGTGCTTTCCATTTTATCGACTGATTAGCATATACCCTTTCCGCTTCTTGATTAGTGTATTGGATTATTTGTGCACAAACTTCATTGGAAATGAACAGTCTGAAGCAATCAAGTATATTTTCCAAAGTTTTCCCTGGAGGCAATAAAACCTTATCAACTTTGCCTTTTATTTTGTTGGAAGATCGAATTTTCGAGGTTGGTGGGGGACTTTTCGACCATATAGTTCCATCTTTTCCTTTGTAAATTGCCATATTTTCTGTTGCGTCCTCAATATTTTCAGCGCCATCGTCTGAAAACTCATCTTCAATTTCCGAAGCAGAAAAAACATATTCTGATTCCGAATCAGAAGAAAAATCAGGAAGAACGAACTCTTCTTCTTCTTCAACAGAGTTTTCTAAAGCCTGTGCAATTTGTGTATCACTAAGTTTAGTTTTCGCCATTTTCTATAAAAAAATATGTTTTTTTGAATTATTTTCGATATGAGAATCTCGGAATTATGAATTTTGTACTTACCAAGATAATCCAAACGAAATGACGAACGTTGTACCACTCAGCAATTATTGAAAATAAATACAAAAATTTTCGAACGTACATAAACAATGTCTATACAATGATCAATATTCCGTTAGAGATTATCAAAACAGACGGTAGTTATATCAACCGTTATGAATTTTTTTTTTATATTATTACATAAGTTACTGACACAATCAACGTATTCTTTTTTATTCGAACCAAATTTGCATTGACATAAATTTTTGCAATTGAATTAGCATAACAATAACCCAAAAATATGAAGGAGCTCATTAGGCACATATGTGTAAATGTGTAACATTTATATTAAAAATTTTTTTTGAGATTAAATATATTTATATTTTGAAAACTAATAACACTAAATTAATTAAGGAACTTATATTGAAGAATACCAAAAAGATGAAAGACTTTTTTTTAAAAGCCATGAAGAAACTGCAGTCATGATATAGATTTGAGCCTCAGAAGCTCACTTGTGTGCTTTAGGGTTAATGAGAAGGTTGACATTCTGACTCATCGATAATTTTTTTAATATTTGCAGTATAATTTGATACAGTCATTGGAATACAGTTATCCAAATGTATATCTGTAAGCCGATTGCGGTATTTATTTTTAATAAATTTCATATTGGAAAAAGAAGATTCACACAAATAAGTTGAACTGAATAACGCTTTCACTTTCAACGCAACACGACATAAAACTGAATACTTATCTTTACTTACTAAAGTCCATATACATTTTGTATTTGAACCTAAAGATTTTAAAGTCAAGTCACTTTGAAAAGCAATCAGGTCCATTTCTGTTGCAAACTGTTGTATATCAATGTCCATGAAGGGTGAAACAACAAATTGCGTCACTAAAGCAATTTTGCTGAAATCCTTGAAACGATTTTTGAAGTTTTCCTTCAAGTTAGAAACTGTTTCCATATGATATTTACTGTCATAGGGCTCTAATAGATTTTTGGATATCTTTTCGGAAAGAATAGGAAAATGCTTAGTATCGCGGTTTTTTAGGTTTTGTTCCCAAAATTCAAGTTTTGTAATAAATGCATTTATATCAGAAATCATTTCCGCTAATTCTTTATCCCTGCCTTGAAACTGCAAGTTAAGCTCATTTAATTTCTCTGTAATGTCCACAAGAAAATCAAAATCTCTGAGCCAAGTCGAATTTTCCAGTTCAGGAATCGGTTCATCGCGTTCTTTGAAAAATTGGAGTATAGCAGGCAGTACATCATTGAAACGTTTGAGCACTCGTCCTCTGCTTAACCATCGCACTTCAGAGTGAAGAAGTAGCTCTCCGTATTGACAGTAAATTTCATCAGCCAAGGTTTTAAATAATCTTCTTTGTAACGCTTGAGCTCCAATCTTGTTCACAATTTTCACCACCAGTTTCATAACGTTGTTCAAGTTTAGAAAATTTCCACATAATGCTTGCAGATGTATAATACAGTGGTAACTAAGAAATTGTGGAAAACTTTCATCCTTATGACATAGCGCCACGAGCCCCTTATCACAACCCACCATAGCTGGAGCACCGTCAGTTGTCAGGCCTGCCATTTTTGATATTGGAATTTTCTCAGAAGAGATGAAATTTTTTAAATGAGAAAACAGCTCTAGCCCAGTAGTATGTCCTTTGAGTGGAATAAACTTCAAAAGATCTTCTTTAATTGTAAAATCACTAAAAGCCATGCTGACAAATATGACCATCTGTGAGGTGTCAACTACATCTGTTGATTCATCCAGTTGCAGTGAAAAATAAATACAGTTATCTAAGTCACTTCTTAACTGTAAAAAAATATCATTGCTCATTACTTCTACTCGCCTCATCACTGTATTAGCAGAAAGTTGCATAGATTTTATAGCAGACACTGTTTCGTCTTTATTTCTAAAGTTGGCGAATAAAGAATCTGCAGCTCCCAAAAATGCTTGTTTTATGATTTCCCCGTCTTCATAAGGTTTTTTATTTTGTGCAATTATCTGGGAAACACGATAAGATGCTTCAGTTGCAGCCTTATTTTTGTCGATTGTTTTCAAAAATATTGACTGTTGTCCAATTAACTGGATTTTTAAATGTTTCAGTTTTTCTTTTCTGGTGGCAGAATTTAACGGGAATGCCTTCTCTAAATTCGAATGTACAGTTTTATGATGCCTCTCAATATTTCCTTTTTTAGGAACTGACACAGATGTATTACATAACAAACAAACACTTTTGCCTTTAACTTCTGTGAAGAAGTATTGTTCTTCCCATTCCGAATGGAAATGGTATGTCTTCGCCTTCTTACTACTGCTTGCCATAATGTTTCGAACTCTAACCCAACCGCTGCACGCAGAACGTTGATAATGCCGTTCAGTATTAAACTGAGCGCAATGTCGACGTGCATTGCGTATATATAAAGCCAAAAAATTCTCGAACACGCTAATCGGTTCCAGCCGATCCTAGAACGGAGACGCGACTTCGCGTCGTGTTTGTCGGCGCGAAATCGCTTACCGCAGTGTTGCCGCTGTTTATCTATTTATTATGAAAATTTCTGAAATTTGCTAATACTGGTATGATTTTCAGACTTTTGGATTTTTTACAACGTGAGCAGCGCGAGCTACCAGAATTGCCTTTGCGAGCTACCGGTGGCTCGCGATCGACGGGTTGGCGAGCACTTGTCTAGTACATATAAGAACTCTTGTCAATATAACAAAAGCCATAATACTTTCTCAAATCGATTTCGGACTCGCAATATACGGACATTGCGCCAGAAGGCATATCAAGCGCCTACAAACACCATATCATGCTGCGGCCAGGAGAAGTATCCGCGCTTTTCCCATGTCTCCAGTAAAGGTAATTTTAGCCGAAGCAGGACTGCCAGCTATTTCTCAAAGAACACTGAGCAACTCAATGATGCTAATTCCAAAAATGCTTCACTGCAAAAACAAGTTGCTGTTTTCATACGTTGAATCAGAATGGCTTCAAAAAGACAAGTCCAAGTCACTATCAGCAATATCGCGCATATTAAACTTATTCAAGGACCTCGACATTGTTTCTGTACCAACGCTCTCAGCAATCGAAACGCATCCGCAGTGGTTGGATCGAAGATCTATCTTCATCACCACTTTATAATATATCCAAAATCTTTTACCAGCCCCAACAGATACAAACAATTCTAAACAAATTTGTAGAACCTCTTAGAGGTAACACAAAAAAGGAGTTTATTTTTACAGACGGATCGAAGTCTGACGACAGCACTACGTTTGCAGGGACAAACGAGCTTGGTGGTTTGATTTCGGCTGCTGCAATGCCAACATATTGCTGAAGCAGCTGCAATATTTGAAGCGGTACGGTTTGCCTCCGGTAGTGGAAATAAATATCTGATATGTAGTGATAGTAAATCCACATTCGAAGCCCGTGCTAACCACATCAACAACACCCCACTAATTGAAAAAAATCGCAAAATACTTCTAAAACATAAGGATTCCATAAAAATTATGTGGATACCAGGTCACGCCGGTATTCGCGGGAACGAGAAAGCTGACGAACTTGCCAAAGAAGCTTCCAGACAACCGTTACATCTATCCGAGCACTTCATCGATAAAGACATTAAGAAGCGAGTAAAAAAATATATTCCGGAATGTTTCGCTAGCGATTGATGTAGCTATCATCACTGCTACAAAAATTACAACCCTAATGGGGATACGCCGATATATTCATCTAATGTATCATGCGGCAAACTCAAAATATTTGTTCGCCTTAAAATTGGACACTAGACTGGGCCAAAAAAATCGACTATTTTTTTTTTCTTCACTATATCGAAAATCTTGTTCAAGGTGATAAATAAAAAATATTGTGAAGATATGAGCCCTTAATATTAATATTAAGAGGTCTATCACCTTCAATTTGATTTTTTATTTGTGCTTTCAATTTTGCGTCAAAGCTCCCAAACTACTGAGTTGAAAAAATTTTTGTATACATAGATTTTTAGTACATTTAATTCCCTACAAAAAAGGTCGCATTCAAAATATTTGCCAGATGAGTCGTTTCCGAGTAATCGAGCTTTGAACATTGATGTATTTTTTTATTTAAGTTTTTTATTTTGCAATTCTGCAACTTATCAACAAATAAATATAAAAAAACGAACAATAAAGATTTTGTAAGGAAATTCAATTCTCTACAAAAAAGGCTTCTTAACATTTTTTTATAAAATCGCTCTTTCAAAAGTTATTCGCAATTGTAGGAAAAAAAAATTAAATTATTGTTTTTTTCAATATAGTGAAGAAAAAAAAAATAGTCGATTTTTTGGCCCAGCCTATTGGACACAAACTCACCACACATGCACACCTTTTAAAAGGCTCCACAAGACAAACCTGCCCCTTTTGCGGCGAATGTGCTGGACTCAAACAAATAACAAATCATTTTTAACAATACCAAACCATCATCCTACCTAAAGCTTCGCGATATCGATAGTATTAACATCATTTATAAATTTATTTATCTGTGTAAGATACCTACTTAACCATTACTTTTTCTTGTATTTATATATTACTATTAATATATATACAATATATAATATATAATTGGCGCGTACACAATTTTTGGGTGTTTGGCCGAGCTCCTCCTCCTATTTGTGGTGTGCGTCTTGATGTTGTTCCACAAATGGAGAGACCTACAGTTTTAAGCCGACTCCGAACGGCAAATATTTTTATGAGGAGCTTTTTCATGGCAGAAATACACTCGGAGGTTTGCCATTGCCTGCCGAGGGGCGACCGCTATTAGAAAAATGTTTTTCTTAATTTTGGTGTTTCACCGAGATTCGAACCGATGTTCTCTCTGTGAATTGCGAATGGTAGTCACGCACCAACCCATTCGGCTAGGGCGGCCGCCTATTAATATATGTATGTGAATAATCCTTGTTGGACATGGTACAAATGTTCGTTAGTGAATATACGGGCGTACATCTATGCGCTTAATCGTACATACGATGGGCGTATATGTATATGTTACTCACACCTGTTAGTACGAATGAACATGAGTCACGCATTTGCCAATAACTTTAAAAAATAAAAAAATAAATAATTCGCGCGTACACTTCTGTTAGGTGTTTGGCCGAGCTCCGCCTCCTATTTGTGGTGTGCGTCTTGATGTTGTTCCACAAATGGAGGGACCTACAGTTTCAAGCCAACTCCGAACGGCAGATATTTTTATGAGGAGCTTTTTCATGGCAGAAATACACTCGGAGGTTTGCCATTGCCTGCCGAGGGGCGACCGCTATTAGAAAAATGTTTTTATTAATTTTGCTTTCACCGAGATTCGACCCAACGACCTCTCTGTGAATTCCGAATGGAAATCACGCACCAACCCATTCGGCTACGGCGGCCGCCAATAACTTTAAATATATTTAAATTCTATTAGACTATTTTTCCCCTTTTAGCAATAAGCCAAACGCCCTGGTAGCCAGCGCTGTAATATTATAAGTATAATAATTATTAAAGTTACTGATCGCCATTCACTTGGGAATGGCCAGGACGATTCTTCTGCATATGGTTTAAGCAGCTCACAACGGCCGGTATTAGCCCACGTATCCTCTGGGTAGTTTCCGAACACCCGTTCGGGACAAGGCAAGAAAAGAGTAGGACCTTGTGACGTTTATTAGAGTTGTCATGTAAAGGAGCGCAAATTCGGTGTTGGATTTGTTGTGGGAAAGAGACTTCGCCGCCAAGTACTATCGTTCACTCCGGTGGACGAGCGTCTCGCAACAATCCGCCTCAAAGCCCGTTTTTTCAACATATCGCTAATTTGCGCCCACGCCCCGACGGAAGAGAAGGCCGATGTGACCAAAGATTCCTTCTATGAGCGCTTGGAACGTTCCTACGAGCGCTGCCCTCGCCACGACATAAAAATCGTGCTTGGCGACTTCAACGCCAGGGTGGGCAAGGAGGGAGTCTTTGGTCCCAAAGTCGGAAAATTCAGCCTGCACAACGAAACATCCGGTAACGGACAGAGGCTGATCGACTTCGCCGGGGCCCGAAACATGGTAGTCTGCAGCACCAGATTCCAGCATAAGAAGATTCACCAAGCCACCTGGCTGTCTCCTGATCGAAAAACACGAAACCAGATCGATCATGTTGTGATAGATGGACTACACGCTTCTAGTGTATGAGATGTTCGTACGATCCGAGGACCCAACATCGACTCGGATCACTACCTTGTTGCAGCCAAACTGCGCACACTCCTCTGTGCAGCAAAAAACGTACATCTACCTACGCAGAGAGCACTGCCCAACAAACCAGCATGCACGAACAATGGAGCAACATTTCTCGTTCTCTACGTACCGCCGCCGAAGAAGAAATCGGACTCCGGCGAGCCCGAAAAAACAATTGGTACGACGAGGAATTTCATTCTGCCACAGAAAGAAAGGATGCCGCCTATAGAGCCATGCTGCGATCGGGCGCAACGCGAGCCATGTGGGATCGCTACAGAGAGCTGAAAAAGGAAGAGAGACATATTATCCGACAAAAGAAACGAGAGGCCGAAATACGTGAGTGCGAGGAGCTTGAGATGCTGGCCAATAGGAACAACGTCCGAAAATTCTACCAGAAAGTTCGGCGGCTTACAGAAGGTTTTAAGACCGGGGCGTTTCCCTGTAAGAAAAAAGACGGCGAACTGGTGACTGACGTACAGAACCATCTAAAATTATGAAGGGAACACTTCTCGAACTTATTAAACAGTGACAGCTGCGCATGTCACCGAGAATGTGTAGATCCCGATACCCCAATCGTTGACGACGGAATTGTCGTGAGAATAGCGATAAAGCGGCTAAAGAACAACAAAGCCGCGGGCGCCGACGGACTGCCGGGTGAGCTATTCAAACATGGCGGCGGGGAGCTGGTAAGGTGCATGCATCAGCTTCTATGCAAAATATGGTCGGATGAAAGCATGCCTGCCGATTGGAATTTAAGTGTGCTCTGCCCAATCCATAAGAAGGGCGATTCTGCAATCTGTTCCAAGTACCGCGGGACTAGCCTTTTTCATAACGCCTATAAGGTTCTAGCGAGCGTATTGTGTGAAAGGCTGAAGCCCACCGTCAACCAACTGATTGGACCTTATCAGTGTGGCTTCAGACCTGGAAAGTCCACCATCGACCAATTATTCACAATACGCCAAATCTTGGAAAAGACCCATGAAAGGGCAATCGACACACACCATCTTTTCGTCGACTTCAAAGCTGCATTCGACAGTACGGAAAGGAGTTACCTGTATGCCACGATGTCTGAATTTGGTATCCCCGCAAAACTAATACGGCTATGTAAGATGACGTTGCTCAACACCAGCAGCGCCGTCAGAATTGGGAAGGACCTCTCCGACCCGTTTGATACCAAACGAGGTGACTCGCTGTCGTGTGACTTCTTTAACCTGATGTTGGAGAGCATCGTACGAGCCGCAGAACTTAATCGCTCAGGCACAATATTTTATAAGAGCGTATAATTGTTGGCGTATGCCGATGATATTGGCATTATCGGCCTTAACAACCGCGCTGTTAGTTCTGCCTTCTCCAAACTGGATAAAGAGGCTACGCGAATGGGTCTGGTGGTGAACGAGGACAAAACGACAAAACTGTCTTCAAACAAACAGTCGGCGCTCTCGCGTATTGGCACCCACGTCACTGTTGACAGTTATAATTTCGAGGTTGTAAAAGACTTCGTGTATTTAGGAACCAGCATTAACACCGATAACAATGTCAGCCTTGAAATCCAACGCAGAATCTCTCTTGCCAACAAGTGCTACTTTGGACTAAGTAGGCAACTGAGCAGTAAAGTCCTCTCTCGACGAACAAAACTAACACTCTACAAAGCTCTCATCATGCCCGTCCTAACGTATGGCGCAGAAGCTTGGACGATGACAACATCCGATGAAGCGACGCTTGGAGTGTTTGAGAGAAAGATTCTGCGTAAGATTTTTGGACTTTTGCACTTTGGCAGCGGCGAATATCGCAGGCGATGGAACGATGAGCTTTACGACGACATAGACATAGCGCAGCGAATAAAGATTTAGCGGCTACGCTGGCTGGGTCATGTTGTCCGAATGGATACAAACGCTCCGGCTTTGAAAGTATTCGATGCGATACCAGCTGGTGGTAGCAGAGGAAGAGGAATGCCTCCTCTGCGTTGAAAAGATCAGGTGGAGAAGGACTTGGCTTCACTCGTTCACCACCAGACCCATTCGCTTTGCCTCTTTATCCATTTTGGAGAAGGCAGAACTAACTAACAGAACTAACTAACTGTCTGAAACCTCGTTTGGTTTCAAACGGCTCGGAGAGGTCCTTCCCAATTCTGATTAATTAGTTGTTAGTCTTTCAAATGAATAAATAAAAATTCATCTTTTTGCCGAATTTGCATTTCCGGCACTTGCCAAATGAACAGTTAACAATTTCCAAGAATTGTTTAATTCAAAATGCAATAATGCAATTTATATTTTTTATTGAACATAAATTCATCTTTGTGCCGAATTTGCATTTCCGGCACTTGCCAAATAAACAGTAAACAATTCCAAAGAATTGTTTAATTCAAAATGCAATAATGCAACTTATATATTTATTGAACATAAATTAAATAATGCAACTTATATTTTTATTGAACATAAATTGATCTTTTTGCCGAATTTGCATTTTCTGCACTTGCCAAATAAACGGTAAACAATTCCAAAAAATTATTCATCGTGATGAAATGCAACATAGACAAAATTAGGCTATTAATAATAATGTAACATCAGTCTTAAATCATTATATTCTAATTCTTTTTACGGCCTTTGTGTAAAGTAGTTGTTAAGTTGTTAGTTGTTAAGTTGTTCTAAATAAAGACATATATATTTTTGTTAAAAAACTAAATTATACAATCTTTAACTGACGCAGTCGGTAGGATACCGCAATTATCATTCATAAAAGTGAAGATAAGTAAATTTATATATATAATATTTAGTGCGGTACCGAAAACATTCTTTTTTCTCTCGCGAACTTGTTGGCTAAAGATTGCCACAACGGTCGGATATACTAAGTAAGCAAAAGATTGCTACTATAAGATAAGAACTAAAATAGTTTTTTTGTGTGATAATATAGTAAGCAAAAGATATATAATATTTAGTGCGGTACCGAAAACATTTTTTTTTTCTCTCGCGAACTTGTTGGCTAATGATTGCCACAACGGTGAGGATATAGTAAGTAAGCAAAAGATTGCTACTATAAGATAAGAACTAAAATAGTTTTTTTGTGCGATAATATAGTAAGCAAAAGATTGCAACTATAAAGTAAAAACTCAAAAATTTTTTCTTTGTGTGGGAAAATATATGTAGTAAGCAAAAGATTGCTACTATAGATTAAAACCAAAGTGAAAAAGGCGAAGAACAGCTTCATTCCGCCCAACAGAAGGACATCGAAAGCACCCAGCATCTAGAAATCGTTCACCTAAAACAAGAAACAACAGCAGAAGGTACCTAAGAGGAGAGGACTTCCGCAACAACGATATCATCTAAAACAGATTAAGCGGTACAGAAAAACAGCAATTGTTCATCTGAGACAAGAAACAATAACAGAAGATACAGAAGTAAGTTCTATTAATGCACAACAACATCAAATTACAAAGTGAAAGATAGCTTTAAGAAAAAGATACATAAAAAAATTGCATTTAAAGAAGAAAATCGTTTCATATGAAAGTAGAAACAAAGAATATAAAAAAAGAAAGAAAAGTTAAAATTATTAAGGAGGAAGCTAAGAAATTAAGCAGAAGCAAGCAAATATTTATACAAATTCCTATTAGTTAAGCAAGTAAGTCTAGTTTAAGTCATTATATATGAGTGACTCCGAATCAGACTATTTTTCTGATTCAGAAATTGAAACATTAGAAACCGTTAGATACCTTCCTGATTTAGGGTTCGACTCGAACGACGGTTACAGCACTGACAAATACATACCTACCAGACAAATCGATAGACCTCAATTAGTTAGAAGAAGATGTAGGACACACATACGAATGATTTACGAATTTATCGTTGAATACATATAGAAAATGGCAGAACCACAAGCACCACTCTCAGCTACTAAATACATAAATAACCTCCCCGAATTCAATGGAGATTATCGGGATCTCCAAACCTTCGTCAATTTGATAGAGTGTATTCTATCCTTAGGGCTTACGATCCGCCATCCCAACAACTCTTTTCGGACATAATCAAAAGTAGGCTTAGGGGCAAGGCTCGCGAGACAATTGAAATCAATTGCCAAGAAGAGTATTGGACCGACATAAAACGATTATATTAAACAATTTTGGCGACAGACACAGAGGACAGATATAGAGGATTTTTTCGATAGATTAAGGAGGACTACCTTTAAAACCAATTGCCTAGAATTTTATAACGAACTCAATTTTAAATCCGGGGATCTGTGACCCCAAAAGAATTCATTCAACCAACCCACTTTTAATTAATACTCTTCAACACCAAATTTACGTTAACGAAAAAGACATTATACCTATTTTCGAAGAATTTACCGACATTAGAACTAATAAAACACTGGAATTTTATATAGATAATAAGATTTCATAATTTTTACGATGGTCTAATAGGTAACGATATATTGAGACCACTAAAAAAATGCCTGTATCGATTATAGAAAGAAAGAAATAGTCATCGATAACAAAAACACTCACTTAAATAAGAAAAGGATAAATGCACCAGATAACTCCGACCTAGTATATTATAAGGAAGAAAATGGCGGAAATATTTTAAGAGAAGGAATTTAAAATGAGGAAAATGGAGAAGTAAAGATAAACTTGCTATCTGAAACTAATCGCGTGACTACGCAGAAGGTAGATCACGAACATTTTAGCATAATCGAAAATAAAGAATTTAACCCATTGAACGACCAAATTAGAATAAGACATTTAAATCCTGAAGAAAGGTCACAACTGTTACAAATAATAAATAGATATTATACTATTTTTTACCAAATTTTCATTTACTTCCGCAATAAAACATAGAATTAGGACTACAAACAATATACCCATATTGTCTAAGTCATATAGATACCCTGACGTACATAAAAAAGAAGTTGCAGATAAAATCCAAGAGATGTTAGAAAATAAGATAATTAAGAATAGCAATTCTCCCTATTCAGCCCCAATTTGGATCGTGCCGAAGAAGGCCGATGCCAGTGGAAAACCAAAGTGGAGACTTGTAATCGACTATCGTAAACTGAACGAAGTAACGATCGATGACAAGTTCCCCATCTCGAACTGGGAAGAAGCCAGTATTTCACTACACTCGATCTGGCAAAGGGTTTTCACCAAATCGAGATAGAGGAAGAATACATCGACAAAACCGCTTTTAATGTCGAAGGAGGACACTATGAATTTCTGCGAATGCCTTTCGGACTAAAAACAGCCCCTGCAAAATTCCAGAAATTCATGAACAATATCCTTCAAAATTACATCAATAAAATCTGCTTGGTATACCTGGACGACATAATCATATTTTCAACATCCTTACAAGAACATATGAACTCACTCAAACATATATTCGCAAGATTACAGGAGGCAAACCTGAAAGCCCAACTGGATAAATCAGAATTTCTAAAAAAAGAGACGGAGTTCCTTGGGCACATAATTACAACGGAAGGAGTCAAGCCCAATCCTAAAAAGACGACAAAATATATCAAGCAATTCTTAGGGCTCACAGGCTACTACAGAAAGTTCATAAAAGACTACGCATATATCGCTAAACCAATGACTAAGTACTTAAAGAAGGATTCAAAGATAAACATAAATGACCCAGAGTACGAAAACAGTTTTAACACCATTAAGATTCTACTAACACATGATCCAATATTAGTATATCCAGACTTTTCTAAAACATTTACATTGACAACGGACGCGAGTAATTACGCTTTGGGAGCCGTACTTTTGCAAGACAATCACCCAATATGCTATGCAAGTCGCACCCTTAATACACATGAAATAAATTATAGTACAATAGAGAAAGTATTATTGGCTATCATATGGGCCACAAAATATTTTAGGCCCTACCTCTTTGGTCGCAAATTTATAACCGAAACGGATCACGAACCACTAACATGGCTCTTTTCTATAAAGGAACCCAATTCAAAACTTGTTAGGTGGAGATTAAGATTATCCGAATACGATTAGGAAATTAAGTACAAAAAAGGAATAAAGAATTGTAATACCGATGCTTTCTCAAGGATTGAAACTGAACCCAGCATAAATACACCAGAATTTGATAATGTTACAATAAAAAGTACTACTTCACCAAATAATATGTTTAAAAACCAAGCAGTTATAGTGAAAACAACCTCTGGATCATTAAGAATAAAAAATAAAAGAATAATAATTTTTATGAAAGAAATGGACAGGGAAACAAGAATTGCAATACTAAAGAATCACTTTAATCCTGCACAGCTGAACGCTATTTTTATCCAAGATGAATTTTATACAATTTTTAAAAATGTTTATGAAGAACTATTTTCAAATAACACAAATTTTAAAGTACTTAGATGTACACTCATGACAGAAGACATAGAAGATGAAAATCGGTTAACCGAAATTATTAAAAATGAACACCTTAACAAAAACCATAGAGGAATTCAGGCGGTTTATGAGGAATTAATTATGCGAACTTACAATCCGAAATTGAAACAAAGAATAACTCAGTTCATAAATAATTGTGAAATTTGTAACTTAGAAAAATATGCGAGGAAACTTTCAAAGATCCCTTATAAAGGAAACCCCATATTAACCTCTCGAAATATTACACATATACCTACGTATTTCATCTATATATAACTTTTCTATTTTTTGCCGTTCTTTATTAAACTCCAATCTCAACTTTCGACCGTTCTTTATTAAACTCCAATCTCCACTAAAAACTATATTCTTACAATCTACCCTAAATCCCTACTTGCGGTGTAGCTATTGAGTTTGTGTTGGTGTAGTTGCGCCGGCAGCTTTGTTTGTATGTTGGTACGAATGCATTCTCAGCTGCATTCCTCAAGCTGCCAAAAGTCACGTACGTAAATTGATGATCAGCTTGACCGCTGTAAGATTTGTTTATTTGCAAAATCCAAAAGACGGGCAGGCGTAGGAGTAAGCTGTGCGATCTAATTACGAACAGCCAGTAGCGTGGGAGTGATTCAAGGGAATCATCAAATCTCTGTTTTAGCTTTGCAAGTGTGCAATGCGCTAACTTCTCCCCCTCTTAAGACGAGCCGTCCTCGACTCGTGCCAAAATTTCCTCTACTGCCCTCTGAGTTTTTACTTTATTACTTGCTAATTTGTTTCTGCGGTGGATGAAAAAAATTGCTATTGCGATCAATAATAATGGAGGAAAAGAAAAAATCGTCCAGAACAAATTACGATGAACAGATATACCCTCCTTCAATTCGTGAATGCGAGAGATGTTGTCGATATAAATTTGGTGCAAATATGGTAGGGACAAACTCGTATGGTGTTCCAAGTAATTAATGGATACGGTTTTTGGAGGATGTGGTTGGATATAAGTCGGTTCTCTTTTTACCACGTAAGTTGTATCATTTATGGTGATAGAGTCACGAAAAAGAAGCAGATACGTTCCCCTTATTTCCAATTTTCGTTGATCAAATATTGTCGTTGGTTGCACGTTGTTAAGAATAATGATGCCCTCTTCTATTTTTTGAACTGATGGTATGTGATATGCCGATTCTGATGAACAATTAGCTGTGTTATTATTTAGCATCTGACCCAAGCAATCTGAGTGAGCCGGTTTGCACACTTTAGCTACCAGAGTGTCATTGCAGTTCTCGAGTGGTTGAAACGTATCGCTACATTTTGCCGCAAGCGTGGTCTCTAGCTTTACGATACTATTATTATGGACTACAGGATAGATTTTTAGGAATTGACAGAAATTTGTAACCTTAGGAACCTTAAGAATATAGTAAATAACATCAGAACTTTGCAAAATTTTTACCTTAGATACTAAAAGTAAATTACTTAAACTAAAGGGTAATTGTTCGGAATTGAACGCTTGATCCATCTCTTCGTCATCCAAAATAAGTGGATTTATGATATTACTTTTTGCCAACACAATGGAGAGTGCTAGTCTGTTTAGTTGGCTGATTATATGGTTATTTCTTCTTACCAAATTTTCACAGAGCAATGTTTCCTCGTCTTTTAATATCCAATCCGTTTGATTTCCGCGAAGTGTATTGATTAGGTTGGTAATTTCGTTAATTCTATTTTGTAAATCGGAGTTAATTCTAATCTGCCTATTGTTGTTTTCTATTAGTATGCTTTCCTTTGTCAAGAGCAGTTCAAAATCTTCGTGGTCCGGGGTACCGGCTATAAATTTCAGGGCGGACCCCAGAAAATATATTGACCTTGCAATTCTCTTAGGTATTTCCAAAGTGCGAATTATGTGTAGTATTTCCTCACCTTGCTGTTTCAAAATATTTTCGTTCACTACCTGATTTTTTGATTTTGATGTGAACCATCGGCTTTCGTAAGCTATCTGGCGATAATCTGTTAGGTTGGTGGCGTGCACGAGGTAAATGAATTCATTATAAATAGCCACATTTCCCCGAGGGATGGTGATAACTTGTGAGGAGGTGTAGTCAATTAAATTGGCTCTAGTGACGAAGACTAGGGCAAGCGGCAATCTGAAATTGATTTTATCGTAAATTACTTTTATGAATTTTCCTGCCTTCTATCTGTACTGTTGTACCTAAATCTCTTTCTACTATTTTTTCCACGAACACCTTCTCAAATTTATTTCCCAATCGCTTATTTCGTCGAAGAAACACCCTTTCACCAGGCTGATATGTTTTGGTTATTCTTTTCTCATTCAATCTATTCAATACTAAATTCTGGGCTCTTATTAATTTATCTCTAATTTCCCCAAATTTCTCCGCTGGGCAGTTCTGCAAAATTTCGATTGGTTTCGAATCTACAACCGAGTGAATTGTTCTGTTGTACTTGTAAGCAGCAAGCAAAATCAGATCTTTAACCTCGCTTATCTGCTGCTGTGCCTTCACGCATCTGGCTATTTCCAAAAGGGTTGAATGAAACTTTTCGACCTGTCCGTTGCTTTCGCTATGTAAGGTGGGTACGAAAAACTGTTCTATGGAGAAATGATCGCGTAGCATGTTTCTAATTAAATTTGAAGTAAACGCTCTTTCGTTATCTGTGACAATTGTTTTAGTGTTTTGGAACATACCTAATACCTCTAATAAAGCTTCTTTTATATCAATGGTACATCTTGAAATAACAGGTTTAACAATTGCAAACTTTGAAAACCTATCAACAGCAGTTAAGAATAGCTGCTTTCCAGTAATTAAAATGTCTAAGTGGAGAATTTCTCCTGGGTGCTCTGGGATTGGAGTTTTCCCAATTTCCGGATTTGGTGGTTTTCTTTGGTATTTATTTTCCAGACAGATCTTGCAATTTGATACAGCTGACCTGAGCATTTTCCTCATGTCGGGAAAGTAGTATTCTGATAGAATTTGCTTAAAATTCTCGGACAGAGATCGATGGGCACGGGCATGCTCCGTTGCTATTGCTTCCTGTTGATCGTTCGGATTCGTTAGATCGATTACAAATTTTTCTGTATGAATAAATTTAACCCCCGGGAATGCTTCGACAAGAGGTCCCTGGATCTCTGATAGTGTCGGAAGATCGCAACAAAGAGCGTTTGTAACGCTAGGGTTTACGAGTTTCTTAAGATTATGCAACAAATTTACTATTGTGTCGTAATTTATAGTATAACGAATTTTTTTCTGAAAAATTATTTTTGTACTTTGGTGATAATGATCCCCCTTCGTCAAAATGAATTGTCTTTTGAATTGGTTTACTGGATACTGGATAGTTTTAATTGTGTTTGAGAGCGATGACTCGCTATGTGCTGTAGCATCTGTATCAGTCATATTATTCAAAAACTGACGGGACAGAGCGTCTGCTACGACGTTGTCTCTGCCGGGTTTATAAACAAATTTAGGCGAAAATTCTTCTATGAACGCACGCCATCGCTTCATTTTTGTATTAGGATTTTTGTTCGAAATAGCGAAAGTTAAAGGCTGGTGGTCTGTGAATATTACGATGTCTTTAATACCGTATAAGTAATGTCGAAGGTTTTTAAGGGCCCACACTATAGCCAAGAGCTCACGCTCGTTGGTTGCATAATTCTCCTCTGTTTTTGATAATGTTCTTGAAATCATTGTAATGGGCCGACCATTCTGGGAGAGGACCGCGCCTAAAGCGCTAGAGGAAGCGTCTGTTGTTAGTTCGAATGTTTTGTCATAATCCGGATAAAACAGCAAAACATCTTCCGATGCCAAAATGCTTTTTACCCTTTTAAATGCTTGAATGGCCTCGTCATCAAGGACTATTTTAGTGTGTTTGGACTTGTGGGATGACACATGGCCATTCTCCCCCCGAAGATACTTTGTTAATGGTTTGACGATAGACGCATAATCCCTTATAAACCTTCTATAATAACCTGACAGACCCAAGAAAGAGCGTAATGCTCGAAGTGTTTCCGGCTTCCTATAGTCGATTATGTCCTTGACCTTATTTGGACATGTTTTTATCCCCCTTCGAGAGACAATAAAGCCAAGAAACTCAACCTTATCTTTAAAGAATTTAGTCTTTTCTGCTGAAACTCGCATACCGGCCCTTTCCAACTTCCCCAGTACCTTATCGACATGTTGAATATGAGACTTTTCGTCCCTTGAAAAGATGATTATATCATCCATATAAACTTGGCAACTTTGGCCAATGTCGTCTCTCAAGACGTCATCAATAGCCCGTTGAAAGATACTGGGCGCATTTTTTAACCCGAATGGCAATCTATTAAATTCGTATTTGCCATTGTTAATGCTGAAGGCTGTTTTTTCGCGGTCCTTCTCCTCAAGGATTATCTGGTGGAATCCAGACTTTAGATCTAAAGTAGTAAAAAATCTGGAACTGCCCAGGTTTGCCAATATGGTAGAAATATCTGGTATAGGATATTTATCCGCAATCGTTTTTTCGTTTAATTTTCGAAAGTCGATTACCATGCGGAGCTTTTGTTTACCATATTCATCCAGGCCTTTTTTATTCACTACATGGACCGGAGAGTTATACGCCGAATTAGATTTTCGGATAATTCCTTCTTTCAACAGTATTTCTATTTCCTTATTAATGAATCCTGCCGCCGAAACCGGGTATGGATAAGATCGGGTGTAAATTGGTTCCGAGGAAGTGGTACGAATTTTAGCTTTGACCTTAGTATTAAATGGCAAAGCGCGGTTAGGTTCGGCAAAGGCCTTAAAATTCTTTTTAATCATAGAGTCAAACTCGTTTTTCACAAGAGCTGGGACCGAGTCCTTGTCCAAATATATGGAGTTAACTTGCTCACATTTGACGTTATTTAATTTTTCCTTACCACCCTCGTAATATAAGTATCCGGATGTCGTATCAATTTTAGATTCTATCTCCTTAAGGAAATCGTATCCCACTATACCATCGAAGCCCTTTATATTAGGAAGAATGAGGAAAGTTGAGACTTTCCCCAAAACGAAAACCTTACATTTTTTTTCTATGAGATTACATCCGTTTATAGTTTTGACCGTAAACTGTCTCTCCACAGGGATAATTCCCTTTAGGAAGCTCAAATTTTTGATATAGTTTTTTGAAGTTCCTGTATCAATCAGTAACCTAAGCTCCTGCCCCTCCGACGCCTTCTTGGTAATGTAAGGTAGGAGCGACCTTATACTAAAAAATTAACCTCGTCTTCCATCGCGAAATTGGAAGCGATCTCGACATCCGAATCACTGTCACGGTCCACAGTAATTTTCTTTTGTGGATCCACCTCTGGGGTTGTCTCCAAATGGTTGGTCCGTTGCACTTTCGGCTTCCGTGAATTTACTGAATCTCCCCTTCTGTGCTCCCGTTTATTCACGTATTGATTAGCATCCCTTTTGGGGTGCCCTCCCACGGCATTTCCCTTTCTATAACTCTGGTTGGACTGTTTTGTACGTCGGAATGCGGAGGATCCGCGGTCTACATCCATTGGAGTAGGGGTGTCCTTGAGCATTTGGGGATTGCCAGGATAGTTATTGTGGTATTTTGGGCTAGTGGTAGTTGCTACGTTGTTAACCGCAAATGTTCTGGCGAAATCATAACGCATGCGGTTGTTCGCTAACTCCTGGGCAGTAGCCAGTGCAGAAGGCAAATCTTTAGGATTGGCAGAAAATAGAATGTCGCATAACGGCCGCTTTAGGCCAGAAATAAAAACTCTTAATGCGTTTTCTCTAGCTCTATCATTGAGCGCGGCGGCAAGCTGCGTATTGTTTGAATGAGTCATTATATTTTTATTTGTTATGAGTGTTAATTGCTTGTCTACCGTATCATAATATTGGCAGATTGACAAACTGCCCTGCCTCAGAACGCTGAGCTCTGTTTCCAAAACATGTAGCGGTCTTTTGTCCGCGTATGCTTTGTCCAATCTAGCTATTATAGCTTTAAAATTTAAAACAGTTGAGAAGGAAGCGAGCGTTGCATTTGCGGGGCCTACTATCTTGTTTCTAAATATCCCCATGGCAACATAATATTGCTCTGAACCCTCTTTGTAGTAGCCAATGGCGAATTCTGCTGCGGAACGCCAGGCCGGATAAGAAGCAGTATCCCCCTTAAATTCTTGTATAGATTTTATTAAATCCATATTTGTGTTGCCCCCGACCACAGTTGGATTTATTTCCACGGGAATGTAACTCTCCGCGGATGGCGGCTCTAAGCGCCGAAGAGTTTGCATCACTTCATCCAACTGGGCTTTTAATTCTTTTTTATTTTGCTCATTTTGTTGTCTTAAAATTTCTATTACCTGTTCCCTAGTTACACTCATGTTAATTTTGTTTTGCTTTCTTTTTTTTTTTTTTTAAAAAAAGGTAAGAAAGAGCCGAAGGTATTTCGCTTTACAAAAACTTTATATAACTTTTCTTTAATTGCACTGGATCAAAACCGAACAATTACTTACAGTATTATTATTTCACGTATTGCAATCATTTCTGCCGTGCAGGTTTCCTTCGTTTCCACAAATAGTTGATTGTATCCTTCGTTGTTAGATTCAGTTGTTCTGCCAGTTGGGTTCAGTTGTCCTGCTAGTTGGGCTCGGTTATTCTGCCAGTTGGGTTCAGTTGTCCTGCTAGTTGGGCTCGGTTGTTCTGCTAGTTGGGTTCAGTTATTCTGCTAGTTGGGTTCAGTTGTCCTGCTAGTTGGGCGCCACTTTTCTATTTTTTGCCGTTCTTTATTAAACTCCAATCTCAACTTTCGACCGTTCTTTATTAAACTCCAATCTCCACTAAAAACTATATTCTTACAATCTACCCTAAATCCCTACTTGCGGTGTAGCTATTGAGTTTGTGTTGGTGTAGTTGCGCCGGCAGCTTTGTTTGTATGTTGGTACGAATGCATTCTCAGCTGCATTCCTCAAGCTGCCAAAAGTCACGTACGTAAATTGATGATCAGCTTGACCGCTGTAAGATTTGTTTATTTGCAAAATCCAAAAGACGGGCAGGCGTAGGAGTAAGCTGTGCGATCTAATTACGAACAGCCAGTAGCGTGGGAGTGATTCAAGGGAATCATCAAATCTCTGTTTTAGCTTTGCAAGTGTGCAATGCGCTAACTTATATAAAAATTAAGCCGAAAAAATTGTGCGTTTGTCCGGGGTAATCTCAGCAACGCGTGTAAGGAAAACAATGAAAGTTTCGCACATTATTGGTGTTGCTTTGGCAAAGGTTTCTGTGAAGTTTGGTTGAAATCCGATAACGCGTGTGTGTGCGGTGCGTCGGTTAAGTGAGTGTGTTTTTGCTATTTGCCGCACGTATTTTTTGTACCGCACATAGCATTCATTAGAATGAATACATTTTGGTCGTGTGTGTCTGGGCCGATTATTATGAAATTTGGTATATATATATATATATATATTTCCACGGTGAAGGTTAGTATAATATGCTTATTGATTCCACTCGCCACCAGGTGGCGCTGCCGAAGGCCAAAACGAGGACCCAGGTAACCCTAGGATGTGTTTTTACATTGTGGGTATCAAATCAAAGCTACTGATGAGTGCTTTAATACAGAGTATTTTTTAGATCTCTGAGTGACCAGGGTCTCGAGATATAGCCGAAAAGGTGGACCAAGGTACCCTTGGATGTGTTTGTACAATATGGGTATCAGATGGAAGCTTTTGATGAAAGCTTTTAAGTGAAGTAATTTTTACTGCCCGTTTCCGGGATAAAGAAAGGAGATGGAGCTGGAGTTGGAAGAGGAAAAGGAATAGCTACAGGAAGAGGAAGAGGAAGAGGAAGAGAAAGAGGAAGACCACTTATCATTAAAAAATAAAAAATAAAATTCTAAACAAATTTTAAAATGTTACGTATACGTTTATCATATAAAAGTTAATCTGAAGTCAGTTATAGTGAAAAATCCATTGTATCATTGCCGGCGGGATTGGTGATCGTTTCCTTAATTTTTTGCAGAAAGGTTATGCTAATATGAGATATTACCTATATCATTCATATATTTACGTATTACCTGTGTACTCACAAATATACGGTTGAAGCAAATATATGTCAGTTGTTTTACTTCGCCTGGAAAATTTATATAAATTTAAGAAGAGTAAATAGGACATATTTTATATCAGACTTCACGCAAAAAAGTCATTTGCACCTGAACACATAGCTGGGTTAAAGCAGGGGGGAATAGAACAGTTCTCTTCTCCTTCTCCGCTTTTTCGCACACGTAATTGTATGGGATGAGTGCACGATGGCACATAAAAAGTCACTGGAAGCGCTTGATAGGACATTACGAGATTTACGTAGTAAAAATGAAATGTTTGGTCGTGCCTTAGTGCTGCTGGCAGGTGATTTTTGACAAACATTGCCTGTTATTCCTCGAGCAACTGTAGCAGATGAATTGGCTGCATGTTAGAAATCATCATATTTGTGGAGACATGTTCAAACTCTCAAACTAACTACAAATGTACGTGTTCTAATGCAAAATGATCCATCAGCTGCTGAATTTTCACAGTAATTATTGAATATTGGGAATGGCAAAGTTCCTGTCGATAATTTAACTGGCTTAATAACTTTAGGAGATGGTTCCATGTGTAGAAGTCCACGCAAGTGGGGAAAGTTACTGATCGCCATTCACTTGGGAGTGGCCAGGACGATTCTTCTACATATGGTTCAAGCAGCTCACAACGTCCGGGATTAGCCCACGTATCCTCTGGTTAGCTTCCGAACACCCGTTCGGGAGTGAGCTAACGTGAGAAGGCGAAGCATTCCAGGATAGCTGGTTGTGCGCTGGGTTTGGGACCTGCCACTTAAAAATCCCCCCCAATGAAAAGATTAAAAAAGCCTCGGATGAGAACTGCCTTTACTGATGACGACCCCTGCAAACGAAATAAGGAATATGATTTGAGGGCATGCACCTGGAATGTCCGGTCCCTTAATGGGGAAGGTGCCTCTGCCCGGCTGGTTGATGTCCTCGTGAGAGTAAAAGCTGACATCACTGCCATCCAAGAGATGCGATGGGCAAGGTAAGAAAAACACAGGACCTTGCGACGTATACTACAGCTGCCATGTAAAGAAGCGCAAATTCGGTGTCGGATTTGTTGTGGGAGAGAGACTTCGTCGCCAATTACTGTCGTTCACTCCGGTGGACGAGCGTCTCGCAATAATCCGCATCAAAGCGCGATTTTTTAACATCTCGCTAATTTGCGCCCACGCCCCGACGGAAGAGAAGGACGATGCGACCAAAGATTCCTTCTATGAGCGCTTGGAACGTTCCTATGAGCGCTGCCCCCGCCACGACATAAAAATCGTGCTTGGCGACTTCAACGCCAGGGTGGGCAAGGAGGGAATTTTTGGTCCCACAGTCGGAAAGTTCAGCCTGCACAACGAAACATCCGGTAACGGACAGAGGCTGATCGACTTCGCCGGGGCGCGAAACATGGTAGTCTGCAGCACCAGATTCCAGCATAAAAAGATACACCAAGCTACCTGGCTGTCTCCTCATCGAAAAACGCGAAACCAGATCGATCATGTGGTGATAGATGGAAGACACGCTTCTAGTGTATCAGATGTTCGTACGATCCGAGGACCCAACATCGACCCGGATCATTACCTTGTTGCAGCCAAATTACGCACACGCCTCTGTGCAGCAAAAACCGTACATCTACCTGCGCAAAGAATGTTCAACATCGAAATGCAGCAATCACAACAGACAGCCAGAAGATTCGCCACTAAACTCTCACTCCTGCTCTCAGAGACCACTGCCCAACAAACCGGCATGCATGAGCAATGGAGCAACATTTCTCGTTCCCTACGTACCGCCGCCGAAGAAGAAATCGGATTCCGGCGAGCCCGAAAAAACAATTGGTACGACGAGAAATTTCATGCTGCCGCTGAAAGAAAGGATGCTGCCTATAGAGTCACGCTGAGATCGGGCGCAAGGAGAGCCATGTGGGATCGCTACAGAGAGCTAAAAAAGGAAGAGAGACGTATTATCCGAAAGAAGAAACGAGAGGCCGAAATACGTGAGTGCGAGGAGCTTGAGATGCTGGCCAACAGGAAAAACGCCCGAAAATTCTATCAGAAAGTTCGGCGGCTTACAGAAGGTTTTAAGACCGGGGCGTTTTCCTGTAAGAAAAAAGACGGCGAACTGGTGACTGACGTACAGAACAATCTTAAATTATGGAGGGAACACTTCTCGAACCTGTTAAACAGTGACAGCTGCGCATGTCACAGAGAATGTGAAGATCCCGATACCCCAATCGTTGACGACGCAATTGTCGTTCCGTTACCCGACCGTGACGAGGTGAAAATAGCAATATCACGGCTAAAGAACAACAAAGCCGCGGGCGCCGACGGACTGCCGGCTGAGCTATTCAAACATGGCGGCGAGGAGCTGGTAAGGTGCATGCATCAGCTCCTATGCAAAATATGGTCGGATGAAAGCATGCCTGCCGATTGGAATTTAAGTGTGCTCTGCCCAATCCATAAGAAGGGCGATCCTGCAATTTGTGCCAATTACCGCGGGATTAGTCTTCTACATATCGCCTATAAGGTTCTAGCGAGCGTATTGTGTGAAAGGCTGAAGCCCACCGTCAACCAACTGATTGGACCTTATCAGTGTGGCTTCAGACCTGGAAAGTCTACCATCGACCAAATATTCACAATACGCCAAATCTTGGAAAAAACCCACGAAAGGAGAATCGACACACACCATATTTTCGTCGACTTCAAAGCTGCATTCGACAGTACGGAAAGAAGTTACCTGTATTCCGCGATGTCTGAATTTGGTATCCCCGCAAAACTAATACGGCTATGTAAGATGACGTTGCTCAACACCAGCAGCGCCGTCAGAATTGGGAAGGACCTCTCCGAGCCGTTTGATACCAAACGAGGTTTCAGACAGGGTGACTCACTGTAGTGTGACTTCTTTAACCTGATGTTGGAGAGCATCGTACGAGCCGCAGAACTTAATCGCTCAGGCACAATATTTTATAAGAGCGTATAATTGTTGGCGTATGCCGATGATATTGACATTATCGGCCTTAATAACCGCGCTGTTAGTTCTGCCTTCTCCAAACTGGATAAAGAAGCAAAGCGAATGGGTTTGGTGGTGAACGAGGACAAAACGAAGTACCTCCTGTCTTCAAACAAACAGTCGGTGCATTCGCGAATCGGCACCCACGTCACTGGTGACAGTTATAATTTCGAGGTTGTAAAAGACTTCGTGTATTTAGGAACCAGCATTAACACCGATAACAATGTCAGCCTTGAAATCCAACGTAGAATCTCTCTTGCCAACAAGTGCTACTTTGGACTAAGTAGGCAACTGAGCAGTAAAGTCCTCTCTCGACGAACAAAACTAACACTCTACAAGACTCGCATCATGCCCGTCCTGACGTATGGCGCAGAAGCTTGGACGATGACAACATCCGATGAAGCGACGCTTGGAGTGTTCGAAAGAAAGATTCTGCGTAAGATTTTTGGACCTTTGCACGTTGGCAACGGCGAATATCGCAGACGATGGAACGATGAGCTGTATGAGCTTTACGACGACATAGACATAGCGCAGCGAATAAAGATCCAGCGGCTTCGTTGGCTGGGTCATGCCGTCCGAATGGATACAAACGCTCCGGCTTTGAAAGTATTCGATGCGGTACCAGCTGGTGGTAGCAGAGGAAAAGGAAGGCCTCCGCTGCGTTGGAAAGATCAGGTGGAGAAGGACTTGGCTTCACTTGGTGTGTCCAATTGGCGCCGGTTAGCACGAGAAAGAAACGACTGGCGCGCTTTGTTAAGCTCGGACAAAATCGCGTAAGCGGTTATCGCGCCAATTAAGAAGAAGAATAACCTTACAACCAAACTTTTGTCAAATAAGTCAAACGAAGCTTAATTCAAAGTATTTTTCCAAATTTGCCTCAAAATTACAAAAATCATGATTGGCTTAGTGAACGAGCCATCATGGCTGCCAAAATAAAGATGTGAATGAAATGAATGCGGCTATTTTGGCTAATATACCAAGTCCAGAACAAGCATATCGATCCGTTCACACTGTTACAAATCAAGATGATATTGTAAATTATCCCACTGAATTTTTGAATTCCCTTGATTTACCTGGATTACCGCCACACATGCTAAACTTGAAAATAGGAGCACCGAATATTATGTTGAGAAACATAAATCAACCACGACTATGTAATGGCACTCGATTAACAGTTAAGAGATTGATGAATAACGTCATTAAAGCAACAATTTTGAATGAAAAATACTCTGGTGAAGACGTTTTAATACCGGGAATACCAATGATACCATCGGCTATGCCGTTTGAATTCAAACGTCTTCAATTTCCTGTTCGCCTTGCATTCGCGATTACTATTAATAAGTCACAAGGCCAAACTTTATCAATTTGTGGTATTGATTTAGAATACCCATGTTTTTCTCATGGCCAACTTTATGTTTCATGCTCAAGAGTTGGTAAGCCATCGGTATTGTTCATTTATTCAACAACGCATGGAAAAACGAAGAATATTGTATACCAAAGAGCATTACAATAAAAAAAGTAATAAAGTAAATCACATCAAAGGTTTTTTAATTGCTACTACTATTCAAAACTTCTTCATGCGCGAGAATTTTTATAAAAACCACACAGTATTTTTCGGCTTAATTTAATTAATTAATCTAGATTTTTTTAAAGACGACCAGCGGAACGGGCGGGTTTTCGTTAGTACCTTATATAAGAAACTCTTTATGACAGCAATCGACAAATTCTCAAAATTTGCTTTTCCATTTCAAGTAAACGGTAGAAATTGGACGGAATTCAAAACAAAACTATTGCTGATAATTAATACCTACGGGAAAATAAATAAAATTTTCGTGTACAACGAATTAGGATTTAAGGCTATACCGATGCAAGAATTTTTGAAAAAAGGAGAACATAGATATTCACTATACCTCAAATAGTAATCATACGTCCAGCGCCTATATTGAAAGACTACATAACACAATCAATGAACACATACTCCTGCTAAGAGACGATAGAGAAAACAGAGACGAAAGTGTGGAAGATAAAATGATTAGAATAATAGGTTTTATAAACAATACCATAAATAGCACGACCGGCATCAAGCCGATTGATTTTGTAAATGGCAAAGTACATGAGAGTAGATATATAGAAATTCGTGATCTTATAAATGCAAAGAAAGAAAAATATATTCAGAAGTTAAATGAAAATCGGAAAGATTTTGAATTACAAAGCGGATATATAATACAATTATTAAGGAGATAAGAGGTGGAAAAACCACAGAAAATATAGGAAAGTTAACGCCGATAAGACAGAGACAACCCTAACAACAATTGATAAACTAACCAATTTTCTTTCAGATGGCAAACCTAATACTTACTCTGACATTTCTCACAACCGTCACATCGCAATAAAAAGACATTCAAGATTTAACTAACAATAACGGATACTTGCCAATAAAAACAGCTGAAGGAAAAGTCATAGAACATTATAGCAAAATAATCCACATTGTCAATACAACTTCCTATAAGAAGACTTTGGACTTAATATTGAAAAATATAAATACCTTGAATACAACCAATACCGAAACAAAGACCTTACTAGGCACGACGAACAAAAACTTCCTTCTAAATAGTTGCAGCTAAACTAGAAAACCTTATCCCACAGTTCAGAACAAAACGAGGACTTGTAAACATTCTATGAAAAGGACTAAAACTTATAGCAGGAACTACAGATAGTGACGACGAGACTCAAATCAACGAATCCCTGAATACAATTTACAAAAGCCAGCAAACTCATAACATATAAACAAAAATCAATTTCTAATAGAAACCTATCTCAATAACTTTAAGAACTCCCTACAGAATAGAATAGCGACTTTAGAAATAGAAGTCACATATCTACGAAATAAACAATGATATCTCACTTTTAAGAGACCACATCGATAATATTGGGCAAATTATATTTTCCAGTAAACTTGGAATTATTCCTTCAGATATAATGACAAAAACTGAACTAGATTTAATTAATGACTTCAGCAGCTACGTAAATATAAAAGTAGCCGTAGCTTTGCAAGATTCTAACATCCTAATTATTCTCCTTATACCACAATATTCGAAAATTATTCTTTCAAAAGCTGTCTATATTGCATATTTCGTCGGAGCCTCAAACTAACGATGGGGGTGTTATAGTTAAACCCCTTAATACATACATAATCTAAATTTTATTCATTTCCGCCACGTGCCGTCTGGAATTAAGCAATTCTAAAGATTTGTTTAATTCAAAATGCAATAATGCAATTTATATTTTTTATTGAACATAAATTCATCTTTTTGCCGAATTTGCATTTCCGGCACTTGCCAAATAAACAGTAAACAATTCCAAAGAATTGTTTAATTCAAAATGCAATAATGCAACATATATATTTTTTGAACATAAATTCAATAATGCAACTTATATTATATTTTTATTGAACACTAGCGAAAACCCGCCCGTTCCGCTGGTCGTCTTTAAAAAAATCTAGATTAATTAATTAAATTAAGCCGAAAAATACTGTGTGGTTTTTATAAAAATTCTCGCGCATGAAGAAGTTTTGAATAGTAGTAGCAATTAAAAAACCTTTGATGTGATTTACTTTATTACTTTTTTTATTGTAATGCTCTTTGGTATACAATATTCTTCGTTTTTCCATGCGTTGTTGAATAAATGAACAATACCGATGGCTTACCAACTCTTGAGCATGAAACATAAAGTTGGCCATGAGAAAAACATGGGTATTCTAAATCAATACCACAAATTGATAAAGTTTGGCCTTGTGACTTATTAATAGTAATCGCGAATGCAAGGCGAACAGGAAATTGAAGACGTTTGAATTCAAACGGCATAGCCGATGGTATCATTGGTATTCCCGGTATTAAAACGTCTTCACCAGAGTATTTTTCATTCAAAATTGTTGCTTTAATGACGTTATTCATCAATCTCTTAACTGTTAATCGAGTGCCATTACATAGTCGTGGTTGATTTATGTTTCTCAACATAATATTCGGTGCTCCTATTTTCAAGTTTAGCATGTGTGGCGGTAATCCAGGTAAATCAAGGGAATTCAAAAATTCAGTGGGATAATTTACAATATCATCTTGATTTGTAACAGTGTCAACGGATCGATATGTTTGTTCTGGACTTGGTATATTAGCCAAAATAGCCGCATTCATTTCATTCACATCTTTATTTTTGCCAGCCACGATGGCTCGTTTCGAAAACGGTTTTGATGTGGATAAAGTCCGATCAGAGACAATAAAGGCCATTTGTAGCACATCGAATAAGTGAGATATTAGAAGCGTCACACGAGAATGAATGCCGATGATGTCCATCACACTTATATATGGCTGATATGGCAACGCGAGCAGTTTACCCTCCGCAAGATGTAAATTTTCGATGGACAACGGGCCCAGACTTTTTGCTAAAACAAGAAGAATTTTGGTCAAAGTTGGTAAACGGTTGTAATGAAGCGGTTGTTGATGAGGAAAAACGAAAGTGTTTTCTAGTAATCTCTATGAAGAATGTAGTCGATTTAAGTCGATTTTCGCAGCGATTCGATTTAATGCAGCGCTAATAGAAAGACTCTCGCCTGGCCTCACAAAACAACCCGCTGCATAACAACAAATAGTGATCACTGCTTCCGCTTGGCTTGGCAACAGAATGTTAGGCAGGCAGACCAAAACACAACAATTGTTGTCTGGCCCAACTAACCACCGACTGCATAGCAACACAACATGCGTGAGCCTAGCATGCAGATCAACTGCATGACAACAGCTCGATCAATGCATTGCGCCTGCCCTAGCAGCGTCGTGTTGGGTAGGTAGCCCAAAACACAACGGTGCTTGCCTGCTTTAGTGAACCACCGATTGCATAGCAACGCATGGTTGACATGCTTGGTAGGCAGACCAGCGGTACCACTTGTCATGCGCATGCAACAACACAATTGTGTTGCTAGCGGTAGAGTCCAAGCGACCTTTTTCGCGCAACAACACTTACAGGTGATTACCACTGATCGCGAGGGTATAAAAGGCGGTATCATTGCCTGTCGAAGTCAGTTCTTGTGACGTTGCAGGAGTTGCAAAGTCAACTTAAATAATAAAGTTAATAAAGTACCCATTTAATTCAAACAAAGTGTTGTTTTATTTTATAAGCAATATGACTTGCTTAACTGGCGCCCAACTAACGTAGAATCCAGTGTCCTGTGAAAAAATAAATATCCTGTTAAAGAAAAGATAGTGACTGGTTAAAAACATAATCTAAAAAAACAAAACAAACTTTTTATAAATGTGTAAGAAAAAAAAGGATAATAAAAACTATGGAAAAATAAAAATAAAAAATTGATTAGTGCTTGAATAAAACTGAATTGAAGTGCTAGAAATAAAAGAAAAAAACTAATATCCCTTCAAAAAAAAAAAAAAAAAACAGAAAAAATTGTGACTAAATTGTAAAAACTATTATAAAAAAAGCTAATACGTGTTTTTGAAAACAATTACTTGTTTAGTTATTCTTATAAAAGGAAGTGAAAAAATAAAATATCCTTAAAAACTAGTGAACCTGCTTGAAAACAAAAAAAAAACTTTCCTCAAGTGATGGGAACTGATGCGAGTGCTTGAAGAATATTACAAAAACACAAAAAAAAAAAAATAACAAAAAAAAAACAGCATTCAGAAGTCAAAAATATGATAAATGATAAATGCGATACCCAAACAGAAAACAATGACAGATGTAAAAGCAAAAAATAGCAGCAAAAACAAAGTAAGTTAAATAAAAATCACATCAAGACGAAGCGGCAAAAGGCAGGCAAGAAAATATTATACAAATCAGCATCATTGTGAAGCGATTGCCGGTAATTGTGTGAAAACTCAAAGCAAAGAAAATAATTCTGTAATTTTCCCAACTACGGAGAACTGATGAGTAAGTAAATTAAGAAAAAAAGAAAAATAAGAGGGAAAATAGAAGGAAAAAGTAAAAATTAAAATAAAATTAAAAATAAAAATATAAATAAATAATAAAAAAATGAAAACAAAACACGATCACAGAAAAACTAAATACAACCAGCAGCTGTATGACTCTATCAATATAAGCATTTTTAGCTAATAATGACAACAATTGCTACTTTGGTAAAATTCGAAAGAAAAATAAAAGCGAAAACAATTTAGAAAATACTTGCAATGAGAAATTACAGCGGAGAAAAAATTAAAATAAAAAATAAAACTTACAAATACATACATACATGAATACGTTTATTAAGAGATAAAGTAATGGAAATAAGTAAAAACAAATAAAAAAATATTTACATGTAATTTTTGTGCACTCATAAGAATGAAAACTCACTAGAACTCACAAGCAACAGAGCAGATAGAAAGTATAGTTTAAAGGAAAACACCACTCAACAAAATCTTGGCTATCAGAAAATTCCAGCAAAATATGTACGTATGAGAAAATATCTAGTTAAGTCTAGTAAGTATTGTAATTAAAAAAAAAAACATAATTAGAGTAGGTCGTTTACTTAAAAAAAAATATTTTGTGTTATTGAAAATAAAATTAGTAATAAATAAACATTAAAAATGGATAGAACTGCAGTGGCTAGTCTGTTAGAGTCGACAATAGAAGTGGTTGAGCAGAATTTTAGGGAACAATTATCAGAGCTAAAACGAGAGTTTCAAGGTGTGCAAAGTACTCACACGGACCTTAATTTGATAAAGTCTCTACCGGAATTTAGGGGTAAAATTTCAGAATACCCAGCATGGAGAGAAGCAGCTAGGTTCGCGATAAGCTATTATACCGAGGGCTCAGAGCCATATTATATTGCCATGGGTATTTTGCGTAACAAAATAACCTCAGCAGCTAATGAAAATCTTAGCGCTTTTAACACACCATTAAACTTTAAAGCTATTGTAAGTAAATTAGATCAACTTCATGCAGATAAACGACCACTCCACATATTAGAGAACCAACTAAACACCCTCAGGCAGGGAAAAATGTATATTAATGAATATTATGATGCAGTTGATAGGCAACTAACATTGATTTTAAATAAAAATATAATGACCTATAGCAGCAATGAGCGACTCGTTCATGCATTTAATGCTAAGGCTAGGGAAAATGCTTTAAGAGTTTTCATTTCTGGCCTTAAACGCCCACTCTCCGATACCCTTTTTTCAGCGAACCCGCCGGATCTTCCCAGTGCACTTGCTGCAGCGCAGGAGCTGCAACATAATCGCGAAAGGTATGAGTTTGCACATACATATGCCTCAGGCATATTGCCACAAGCTTTCCAGAGCGCTCCATTGTTTAACACTGTGCCGCAACCGAATCGAGCTAACAGTCCAGCGCAATATCCTGTCCCGATGGACAGATGGATTGTCTATTTAGACAAATTCCCCAAACTCGAACTAATCCTTCCGACCGATTCAACCGCCAACAAATATTCCAACAGGGAAATAGTTTTAATTTCCCAAATCCTTATCAGCAGCGGTCACGGCAACAAGCCAATAATTTGTTCCAACCACAACAACAGTATAGGATACCTCATACTAATCACACCCCCACTCAAACACCCATGCAACGGCAACAACAACAACAATATAAGAGAACTTACACCCGTACAAATAACACCTCCATTCAAGCGCCCATTCAAAAACTCCAGCGTATCAACGCTATGGGAAACGAGCCATATTCTACCGAAATGGACGAATATGAGGACACCTTTTTAAACGAACCACCGTACTCCGAAATGGGAGACACCGAGTTACCAGATGAGGTCAATTTTTTAGGCTAAGGTCAAACTTGCCCTTTATTACCCTAACCTTACCAAATGGGCAAGTTCTTAAAATTTTAGTAGATACAGGAACATCATAGTTTTTTGAAAGGTATAACTCAAATAAAATATCCCTTTCAATTAAGATCCATAAATGGTGTGAATAAAATTTCTGAGAAACGCAAAGTAAATATTTTAGGATCTACTGCTACTTTTTTTATACTTCCACAACTAGATACTTTCGATGGAATCATTGGGTATGATTTGTTGAAAGATATCGAGGCAAAAATTGACACTAAGGTTAGTCTCATTTTCCCCAAAAACGGAAAGGAGAAGCTTAACTTTTTTCAGTGCCAACAAGTTAACGCGGTCCACAACTCACCTGTCCATGTAGTCTCAAAGAAAGGTTTAGATGACGACGGAAATCCAAATTTAAGAATGGTTATCGATTTCCGGAAGCTAAACGAGCATACTACTTCCGACAAATATCCCATTCCCGATACCACAGTGATACTTTCAAATTTAGGCAAGTCCAAACTATTCACAACTCTAGACCTTAAGTCCGGGTTTCACCAAATTTGTCTTCTAGAGAAAGATAGGTGCAAAACTGCATTCAGCGTAAACAACGGCAAATATGAGTTTTGTCGTTTGCCCTTTGGTTTGAAAAATGCACCGAGCATATTTCAAAGAGCAATCGATGATATATTGCGCGACGACATCGGGAAAATATGTCACGTTTACGTTGATGATATCATCATTTTTTCACCTGATGAAAAGTCACATTTTAAGCACGTTGACTCTATATTGAAAAAAAATGAGCAAGCAGGAAAGCGGGTATCGTTAGAAAAATCTAAATTTTTTAAAAGTGAGGTCGAGTTTTTAGGTTTCACAGTCTCTCATAAAGGAATCCAAACGTGTCCTAGCAAAGTAGAAGCTATCCTTAGTTACCAACAACCAAAGTCGTTAAGATCTTTGCGGTCCTTTTTGGGTCTTTCCGGTTATTACTGTAGGTTTATTAAAGACTATGTGCATATTTCAAAACCTCTCACGAAATATTTAAGAGGCGACAATGGCCACGTTAGCAGTCGTCAGTCCAAAAAAGTGAATATTTCCCTTGATGATGCAGCAGTCAAGGCCTTCAATAAATTAAAATCAATTCTGGCTTCGGAAGGTGTCCTTCTTTAACATCCAGACTACTCTAAGCCATTTGAGATAATAACGGACACCTCATCCGAACCCTAGGAGCCGTACTTTCCCAAAACGGCAAACCCATAACCATGATATCTCGCACGTTGTCTAAGGCTGAAGAGAATTATGCTACAAACGAACGCGAACTCTTAGCGATAGTTTGGGCATTCCAAAAGTTAAGACATAACCTATACGGTATTAAAAATATACATATTTTCACTGATCATCAGCCGCTTACATTCGCTATGTCAGATAAAAATCCAAATTCCAAAATTAAAAGATGGACTGCATTCATAAATTCTTTCGCACCGAAATATTTCTATAAACCCGGCAAAGAAAACAAAGTAGCTGACGCACTTTCTCGACAATATATTCACAACCTTGATGACTCAGATGATACTGCTCATAGTATAATTTCCCTTTCTAATACAATTAAAACCATTAAAAATCCTGTAAACCAATTTAAAGCTCAATTAGTTCTATTACCATCCGAATTTACCAGCAAATCTACCAAAATTTTATTTCAAAAACTACTTATGCATACCGTACATTTTAAAACTGCGGAGTATCTTTTACAAACTATCCGGGAAAAAGTCAACCCAAATGTAGTTAATGGAATCTGTTGCGACCTCGAAACCTTAGCTAGAGTTCAGTCTCTTCTCTTGTCCAACTTCCCAGGAGTAAGATTTATCCATACGGAAAAATTGGTAATAGACCTAATAAAAAGAGAAGATCAAATTGAAGCTGCTACTATGGAGCATAACAGAGCCCATCGTTCAATCCTAGAGAACTATAAGCAGTTGATATCCGAATATTTTTTCCCAGATATTAAGAAAACTTAAACAACAATAGCTAAAAATTGTAAAACATGCTTGGAAAATAAATATTGTATAATAGACACCCATCAAAAACCAATATAGGGCAAACACCAATTCCAGAATATCCCGGTCAGATCCTCCATGTGGATATATTCTCTGTAGAGAAATTTCACTTTTTTACCTGCATAGATAAATTTTCCAAATTTACCATTACCATTCCAATTGAATCCAGATCAACGAATGATATCAAAACGGCTTTATTAATAGTTCTAAATAAGTTCAAAAAAACTAAAACAATTGTGTCGGACAATGAAAAATCCCTTCAGTCTAACACAATATCTAATATGTTAAAATATCATTTTAATATTGAGCAATTTTTCATACCAGCCTTACACAGTAACAGTAATGGCCAAATCAAAGAGCGCATTCAACGCTTACAAAATCGCTAGATGCATAAAAGCCGAACAAAATATTACAGATACCCAAGAACTAATTTTACTTGCCACATATAAATATAATAACTCCATACATTCTACTGTAAATGCAAAACCTTTAGATATTATTAATCATTTTACTAAAGATCACCTTGAATCATTAAAAGCAGCACTTACTGCTGCACAAGATAGTATTGTTAAAAAATCTAATAATAGTCAAAAAACCTATCAGGAAGGCGAAAAAGTATATGTTCGTCGTAATAAGCGTTTAGGAAATAAATTAAATAAGGTGTACGTTGAAAATGTCGTACAAAAAGATTTAGGTACAACTGTCTTGATAAATGGTAGAAAAGTCCATAAAGATAATTTAAGATAACTTCCGTTAATCTGTTTACTAAAGGAAAAATCCTGAAAAATATCAACGACTTCTACTGTTCGCACCAAAACTAGCTTAAGATAAAATCATTTTCGATTGAAGCATATTTTGTTAATATATAATATAATTTTACCATTAAAATGTAATATCAGTTTTTTTTTTAATTTTTGTCTAAATTACTTACATTCCGAAAATCAGAAAATTTCATCACATAAATGTTAAAATAAAAAAAAATACGAAGGAAATAATTACAAAAAAGAAACGTACATATGTATACGGTAATTATAATTTCCTCATCATAATTTTTCAAAACATAAAGTTGTTAAAATATAAAACTATTTAGTCTTATTGTCCAAGATTAATTATTAAATAAACATTTCTTTCTGTATATTCTACTCTTTTCGGAAAGCAAAGACTTTTCTTATTGTTAAAATTCGTAAATAAAATAAAGATGTTCAATAAGAAAAAATCGTACATATGCATACGAAATACATAAACTCTTTAAACAAATTTTGTCACGATCATCTACCTGACCCAAAAATGTGGTAATTATAGTAATTATGATAAAATATTTTTGTCAAAAAAATTATTTTGTAAAAAAAAAACCCTAAACACGAAAATTTAAACATTTTCACATATGCTTTTTTTTCTCAAATGATCACTACCTGCGCTTACCTTAGCAACAGCATGCCGGGCAGGCAGCGCAAATAGAAAGACTCTCGCCTGGCCTCACAAAACAACCCGCTGCATAACAACAAACAGTGATCACTGCTTCCGCTTGGCTTGGCAACAGAATGTTAGGCAGGCAGACCAAAACACAACAATTGTTGTCTGGCCCAACTAACCACCGACTGCATAGCAACACAACATGCGTGAGCCTAGCATGCAGATCAACTGCATGACAACAGCTCGATCAATGCATTGCGCCTGCCCTAGCAGCGTCGTGTTGGGTAGGTAGCCCAAAACACAACGGTGCTTGCCTGCTTTAGTGAACCACCGATTGCATAGCAACGCATGGTTGACATGCTTGGTAGGCAGGCCAGCAGTACCACTTGTCATGCGCATGCAACAACACAATTGTGTTGCTAGCGGTACAGTCCAAGCGACCTTTTTCGCGCAACAACACTTACAGGTGATTACCACTGATCGCGAGGGTATAAAAGGCGGTATCATTGCCTGTCTAAGTCAGTTCTTGTTACGTTGCAGGAGTTGCAAAGTCAACTTAAATAATAAAGTTAATAAAGTACCTATTTAATTCAAACAAAGTGTTGTTTTATTTTATAAGCAATATGACTTGCTTAACTGGCGCCCAACTAACGTAGAATCCAGTGTCCTGTGAAAAAATAAATATCCTGTTAAAGAAAAGATAGTGACTGGTTAAAAACATAATCTAAAAAAAAAAACAAAACCTTTTATAAATGTGTAAGGAAAAAAAGGATAATAAAAACTATGGAAAAATAAAAATAAAAAATTGATTAGTGCTTGAATAAAACTGAATTGAAGTGCTAGAAATAAAAGAAAAAAACTAATATCCCTTCAAAAAAAAAAAAAAACAAAAACAAAACAAGAAAAAAAAAACAGAAAAAAATTGTGACTAAATTGTAAAAACTATTATAAAAAAAGCTAATACGTGTTTTTGAAAACAATTACTTGTTTAGTTATCCTTATAAAAGGAAGTGAAAAAATAAAATATCCTTAAAAACTAGTGAACCTCCACTCAAGCGCCCATTCAAAAACTCCAGCGTATCAACGCTATGGGAAACGAGCCATATTCTACCGAAATGGACGAATATGAGGACACCTTTTTAAACGAACCACCGTACTCCGAAATGGGAGACACCGAGTTACCAGATGAGGTCAATTTTTTAGGCTAAGGTCAAACTTGCCCTTTATTACCCTAACCTTACCAAATGGGCAAGTTCTTAAAATTTTAGTAGATACAGGAACATCATAGTTTTTTGAAAGGTATAACTCAAATAAAATATCCCTTTCAATTAAGATCCATAAATGGTGTGAATAAAATTTCTGAGAAATGCAAAGTAAATATTTTAGGATCTACTGCTACTTTTTTTATACTTCCACAACTAGATACTTTCGATGGAATCATTGGGTATGATTTGTTGAAAGATATCGAGGCAAAAATTGACACTAAGGTTAGTCTCATTTTCCCCAAAAACGGAAAGGAGAAGCTTAACTTTTTTCAGTGCCAACAAGTTAACGCGGTCCACAACTCACCTGTCCATGTAGTCTCAAAGAAAGGTTTAGATGACGACGGAAATCCAAATTTAAGAATGGTTATCGATTTCCGGAAGCTAAACGAGCATACTACTTCCGACAAATATCCCATTCCCGATACCACAGTGATACTTTCAAATTTAGGCAAGTCCAAACTATTCACAACTCTAGACCTTAAGTCCGGGTTTCACCAAATTTGTCTTCTAGAGAAAGATAGGTGCAAAACTGCATTCAGCGTAAACAACGGCAAATATGAGTTTTGTCGTTTGCCCTTTGGTTTGAAAAATGCACCGAGCATATTTCAAAGAGCAATCGATGATATATTGCGCGACGACATCGGGAAAATATGTCACGTTTACGTTGATGATATCATCATTTTTTCACCTGATGAAAAGTCACATTTTAAGCACGTTGACTCTATATTGAAAAAAAATGAGCAAGCAGGAAAGCGGGTATCGTTAGAAAAATCTAAATTTTTTAAAAGTGAGGTCGAGTTTTTAGGTTTCACAGTCTCTCATAAAGGAATCCAAACGTGTCCTAGCAAAGTAGAAGCTATCCTTAGTTACCAACAACCAAAGTCGTTAAGATCTTTGCGGTCCTTTTTGGGTCTTTCCGGTTATTACTGTAGGTTTATTAAAGACTATGTGCATATTTCAAAACCTCTCACGAAATATTTAAGAGGCGACAATGGCCACGTTAGCAGTCGTCAGTCCAAAAAAGTGAATATTTCCCTTGATGATGCAGCAGTCAAGGCCTTCAATAAATTAAAATCAATTCTGGCTTCGGAAGGTGTCCTTCTTCAACATCCAGACTACTCTAAGCCATTTGAGATAATAACGGACGCCTCATCCGAACCCTAGGAGCCGTACTTTCCCAAAACAGCAAACCCATAACCATGATATCTCGCACGTTGTCTAAGGCTGAAGAGAATTATGCTACAAACGAACGCGAACTCTTAGCGATAGTTTGGGCATTCCAAAAGTTAAGACATAACCTATACGGTATTAAAAATATACATATTTTCACTGATCATCAGCCGCTTACATTCGCTATGTCAGATAAAAATCCAAATTCCAAAATTAAAAGATGGACTGCATTCATAAATTCTTTCGCACCGAAATATTTCTATAAACCCGGCAAAGAAAACAAAGTAGCTGACGCACTTTCTCGACAATATATTCACAACCTTGATGACTCAGATGATACTGCTCATAGTATAATTTCCCTTTCTAATACAATTAAAACCATTAAAAATCCTGTAAACCAATTTAAAGCTCAATTAGTTCTATTACCATCCGAATTTACCAGCAAATCTACCAAAATTTTATTTCAAAAACTACTTATGCATACCGTACATTTTAAAACTGCGGAGTATCTTTTACAAACTATCCGGGAAAAAGTCAACCCAAATGTAGTTAATGGAATCTGTTGCGACCTCGAAACCTTAGCTAGAGTTCAGTCTCTTCTCTTGTCCAACTTCCCAGGAGTAAGATTTATCCATACGGAAAAATTGGTAATAGACCTAATAAAAAGAGAAGATCAAATTGAAGCTGCTACTATGGAGCATAACAGAGCCCATCGTTCAATCCTAGAGAACTATAAGCAGTTGATATCCGAATATTTTTTCCCAGATATTAAGAAAACTTAAACAACAATAGCTAAAAATTGTAAAACATACTTGGAAAATAAATATTGTATAATAAACACCCATCAAAAACCAATATAGGGCAAACACCAATTCCAGAATATCCCGGTCAGATCCTCCATGTGGATATATTCTCTGTAGAGAAATTTCACTTTTTTACCTGCATAGATAAATTTTCCAAATTTACCATTACCATTCCAATTGAATCCAGATCAACGAATGATATCAAAACGGCTTTATTAATAGTTCTAAATAAGTTCAAAAAAACTAAAACAATTGTGTCGGACAATGAAAAATCCCTTCAGTCTAACACAATATCTAATATGTTAAAATATCATTTTAATATTGAGCAATTTTTCATACCAGCCTTACACAGTAACAGTAATGGCCAAATCAAAGAGCGCATTCAACGCTTACAAAATCGCTAGATGCATAAAAGCCGAACAAAATATTACAGATACCCAAGAACTAATTTTACTTGCCACATATAAATATAATAACTCCATACATTCTACTGTAAATGCAAAACCTTTAGATATTATTAATCATTTTACTAAAGATCACCTTGAATCATTAAAAGCAGCACTTACTGCTGCACAAGATAGTATTGTTAAAAAATCTAATAATAGTCAAAAAACCTATCAGGAAGGCGAAAAAGTATATGTTCGTCGTAATAAGCGTTTAGGAAATAAATTAAATAAGGTGTACGTTGAAAATGTCGTACAAAAAGATTTAGGTACAACTGTCTTGATAAATGGTAGAAAAGTCCATAAAGATAATTTAAGATAACTTCCGTTAATCTGTTTACTAAAGGAAAAATCCTGAAAAATATCAACGACTTCTACTGTTCGCACCAAAACTAGCTTAAGATAAAATCATTTTCGATTGAAGCATATTTTGTTACAATATAATTTTACCATTAAAATGTAATATCAGTTTTTTTTTTTAATTTTTGTCTAAATTACTTACATTCCGAAAATCAGAAAATTTCATCACATAAATGTTAAAATAAAAAAAAATACGAAGGAAATAATTACAAAAAAGAAACGTACATATGTATACGGTAATTATAATTTCCTCATCATAATTTTTCAAAACATAAAGTTGTTAAAATATAAAACTATTTAGTCTTATTGTCCAAGATTAATTATTAAATAAACATTTCTTTCTGTATATTCTACTCTTTTCGGAAAGCAAAGACTTTTCTTATTGTTAAAATTCGTAAATAAAATAAAGATGTTCAATAAGAAAAAATCGTACATATGCATACGAAATACATAAACTCTTTAAACAAATTTTGTCACGATCATCTACCTGACCCAAAAATGTGGTAATTATAGTAATTATGATAAAATATTTTTGTCCAAAAAATTATTTTGTAAAAAAAAAACCCTAAACACGAAAATTTAAACATTTTCACATATGCTTTTTTTTCTCAAATGATCACTACCTGCGCTTACCTTAGCAACAGCATGCCGGGCAGGCAGCGCAAATAGAAAGACTCTCGCCTGGCCTCACAAAACAACCCGCTGCATAACAACAAACAGTGATCACTGCTTCCGCTTGGCTTGGCAACAGAATGTTAGGCAGGCAGACCAAAACACAACAATTGTTGTCTGGCCCAACTAACCACCGACTGCATAGCAACACAACATGCGTGAGCCTAGCATGCAGATCAACTGCATGACAACAGCTCGATCAATGCATTGCGCCTGCCCTAGCAGCGTCGTGTTGGGTAGGTAGCCCAAAACACAACGGTGCTTGCCTGCTTTAGTGAACCACCGATTGCATAGCAACGCATGGTTGACATGCTTGGTAGGCAGGCCAGCGGTACCACTTGTCATGCGCATGCAACAACACAATTGTGTTGCTAGCGGTACAGTCCAAGCGACCTTTTTCGCGCAACAACACTTACAGGTGATTACCACTGATCGCGAGGGTATAAAAGGCGGTATCATTGCCTGTCTAAGTCAGTTCTTGTTACGTTGCAGGAGTTGCAAAGTCAACTTAAATAATAAAGTTAATAAAGTACCTATTTAATTCAAACAAAGTGTTGTTTTATTTTATAAGCAATATGACTTGCTTAACTGGCGCCCAACTAACGTAGAATCCAGTGTCCTGTGAAAAAATAAATATCCTGTTAAAGAAAAGATAGTGACTGGTTAAAAACATAATCTAAAAAAAAAAACAAAACCTTTTATAAATGTGTAAGGAAAAAAAGGATAATAAAAACTATGGAAAAATAAAAATAAAAAATTGATTAGTGCTTGAATAAAACTGAATTGAAGTGCTAGAAATAAAAGAAAAAAACTAATATCCCTTCAAAAAAAAAAAAAAAACAAAAACAAAACAAGAAAAAAAAAACAGAAAAAAATTGTGACTAAATTGTAAAAACTATTATAAAAAAAGCTAATACGTGTTTTTGAAAACAATTACTTGTTTAGTTATCCTTATAAAAGGAAGTGAAAAAATAAAATATCCTTAAAAACTAGTGAACCTCCACTCAAGCGCCCATTCAAAAACTCCAGCGTATCAACGCTATGGGAAACGAGCCATATTCTACCGAAATGGACGAATATGAGGACACCTTTTTAAACGAACCACCGTACTCCGAAATGGGAGACACCGAGTTACCAGATGAGGTCAATTTTTTAGGCTAAGGTCAAACTTGCCCTTTATTACCCTAACCTTACCAAATGGGCAAGTTCTTAAAATTTTAGTAGATACAGGAACATCATAGTTTTTTGAAAGGTATAACTCAAATAAAATATCCCTTTCAATTAAGATCCATAAATGGTGTGAATAAAATTTCTGAGAAATGCAAAGTAAATATTTTAGGATCTACTGCTACTTTTTTTATACTTCCACAACTAGATACTTTCGATGGAATCATTGGGTATGATTTGTTGAAAGATATCGAGGCAAAAATTGACACTAAGGTTAGTCTCATTTTCCACAAAAACGGAAAGGAGAAGCTTAACTTTTTTCAGTGCCAACAAGTTAATGCGGTCCAAACTAAACCAATTGAAGTACCCTGTAGTATCGAAGAATTAAAGCAACGTAATTTTAATGCATTTGCAAATCCCGATAGAGCTCTCCCATATAATACAAATGTTATAGCAACAATAGACACATTATCTGATAGGCCAATTTACTCAAGAAGCTACCCATACCCAATATCAGTAGGAAATTTTGTTAATAATGAAATAGAATCTCTGCTTAAAGACGGCATAATAAGAGAGTCCTATTTACCCTACAACTCACCTGTCCATGTAGTCTCAAAGAAAGGTTTAGATGACGACGGAAATCCAAATTTAAGAATGGTTATCGATTTCCGGAAGCTAAACGAGCATACTACTTCCGACAAATATCCCATTCCCGATACCACAGTGATACTTTCAAATTTAGGCAAGTCCAAACTATTCACAACTCTAGACCTTAAGTCCGTGTTTCACCAAATTTGTCTTCTAGAGAAAGATAGGTGCAAAACTGCATTCAGCGTAAACAACGGCAAATATGAGTTTTGTCGTTTGCCCTTTGGTTTGAAAAATGCACCGAGCATATTTCAAAGAGCAATCGATGATATATTGCGCGACGACATCGGGAAAATATGTCACGTTTACGTTGAGGATATCATCATTTTTTCACCTGATGAAAAGTCACATTTTAAGCACGTTGACTCTATATTGAAAAAAATTGAGCAAGCAGGAATGCGGGTATCGTTAGAAAAATCTAAATTTTTTAAAAGTGAGGTCGAGTTTTTAGGTTTCACAGTCTCTCATACAGGAATCCAAGCATGTCCTAGCAAAGTAGAAGCTTCCTTCGCGATGGCAGACACCTTGCCGTGGTGCGGAGGCTTAGTCGAATCACTAACCAGACCTTACCAATGGATGATAGTGTTGTCACTTGAATACATTCCAGTATTGAACGAATGCACTTCATTCCCTTCGTTCCGGCTGCTTTTTGAACGATGACCAAGCTCTGCCCTGGGTCGGAACAAGGTGTTATACGACCCGTGCCGAGGTTCAGCCGTGCTGGGGACCCAGACCAAAAATAGCCCAGTCTTGAACGGAGTGCTCCGGATACCTGGCGACCTCCGGTTCTATCTAGCCTATTGTCGGCTAAACATGTCCGTCCCTCCAAACAAAACTATTATGAAAAGAAGGCGGCCAGCAGGGTCTTATTAAGACTAGGAGAGGTAGCAACAGACCAGCTAACCGAAGACCAGGCTAAATCGCTAGAGTGGGCAAAGGGAGTAATATCCGACTTGGGAAAACCGGCGGGTGCTACTCCCAAAAGACAACGGTCTGCAGAGCAGACAATGGAAAAGGCCGCCTAAAGACAGAAGGCAGGCGGCCAAATCCAACCCTTAGTGAGGTGGTAAAAGGCGGCGGTGAGATACTGGCCGTTATCGACAAAGGAGAGGAGGAAGGAGTGATTCCTAAGGAAAAATGGAGGTGGATTGAGGAGGCTATCACCGAAGTGTACCTCCAGATCCTAAAGGAACACCCCGGACCCCCTCCCCTTTGTCATGACGCAACCTGGTATCAAGGTAGAGCTAAACTCATCGCCTGCGAAGACACTAGGTCAGCCACGCTCTACAGGTTGGCCGTAAACAAGATAGGAGAGGTTTGGCCGGGTGCCAAACTCGATGCGGTCAGCAAGGATGAAATTCCAAGCAGGCCTCGAGCTCGAGTTTGGATTCCGGCCAAGCCGGCAGAGCCAAACAAAATTGAAGAAATTTTCAAGTCCTGCTACAGAGACCTGCCAACACATAATTGGAAGGTAGGTAGAATAGAGGAGCCAGTAGAAGGTAGGCGACAGGTGATGCTCATCCTCAATGGAGAATCGCTCGGCCCACTGGCGCAGAAAAACAATGTCGTGAGGTTCGGGTTTGTTGACGCAACCATTCGAATCTATCGCAGCGACGAGCCAGCTTTGAACTCAGATGAGGAGAGTGACAAAGCCAGATTGCGGAGCGATACTGCAGAAGGGTTGGCCAACAGCCAATGCTCAACCGACTCGGCGAGGCTGACCGGTTTGGGGCCGCTTTTTAACGAAGATGATCTCCTCGCTGACATTGAGTTTGGGGAGATCTCGGAGGAGGACGTCGAGGTCACGATGGTGGAGATGAAACGGACAGATTCTCATGAAGCTGATCCAAATTAATCTCCACCACTCCAAACTTGCGTCCGCGCATCTTTCCGTCCGCTTGGCTGCCGGTGGACTCAACATAGCCCTCATTCAAGAGCCGTGGATATACGGCAATAAAATCTGCGGCCTCGGAGTGAAGGGATTTAAACTGATTGCCGTACAACACAGAGGTAAGACTCGTAGCTGCATCCTCGCTAAAAATAATATAAATATCTTCTTGCTCCCACAGCTTAGTAGCGGCGACATGGTGGCGGCAAGCATCGAGCTCGGGAAAACCGGTTTTTGGCTAGCCTCCGCCTATATGGCCTATGACAGAGATGCTCCGCCGGACGAAGTCCGTACTCTGGTGCAAGAGGCAGCCCGGAAGAACAAACATTTGGTTGTCTCCTGCGACGCAAATGCTCACAACATCCTGTGGGGGAGCAGCGACACTAACTCTAGAGGTGAGTCACTACTGGACTTTATCTTAGAAAATAAAATTAGTGTTTTGAATTTAGGCTCAGAGCCGACTTTTGTTACTATGAACAGAGAGGAAGTTTTGGACATCACCCTGGCTTCCGACAGGTTCTCTAATCACATTAAAAGATGGCGAGTTTCAAACGAAAATTCGTTCTCAGACCATCGGTATATTGAATTCGAAATCGACACTAGGTCTCCCCAAGTTAGTCAGTTCAGGAATATACGGAAAACTGACTGGGGAGTTTACAAGAAAAAATTAAGAGCTCTACTGCCAAAGAAAGCCCCAAAAAACCCCACTACTTGTGGGGAGTTGGATAAACTGGTTAATCAGGTAACTAAAGCAATGAATAGCTCGTTAGCAGCCAGCTGTCCGGTTGTCCGACCCAGAGGGAAATCTAAACCACATTGGTGGTCCAAGCAGCTAACCTCACTACGAGAATCCCATAGAAAACTATTTAATCTGGCCAAGGCCACGAGAAGGTCAGAGGACTGGCAAGCCTATAAGGCTGAATTGAAAAACTACAAAAAAGCAGTTAGAACTGCGCAGCGTGAATCATGGCAAAATTATTGCAAAGAAATTGAAGAGACTTCAGAAGCGGCCAGATTAAGAAAAATTCTCTCAAAGACGCCATGCAACTTAGGCTACCTACAAGGTCAAGGGAATACATGGACCACGTCAAGTGAGGAATCGTTAGGTCTTCTCCTAGACACACACTTTCCAGGAAACACGCCGGTGGAACAAAACCATTCCGCCAATAATGAAAGGCAATCCGACCTAGGAAATCTCTTAGTTACACACTCAAAAATCGAATGGGCTATTAATACTTTTGGTCCTTATAAATCGCCAGGAATGGACGGTATCTACCCCGCTGAACTGCAGCAATCACGGGGCATTGTACTACCGTTTATCAAAATTGTCATTAGAAGTTGTCTTAACATGGGCTACATTCCGCTAGGATGGAGGGAGGCAAAAGTCTCCTTCATACCCAAGGCTGGTAGGTCCTCACACACTAACCCTAAAGACTTCAGACCCATTAGTCTAACGTCTTTTCTTCTCAAGATCCTCGAGAGAATAATAGATGAATACATACGGGGTGTCGTGCCTTTAAATAGGCTCTCTTCGACGCAACATGCTTATACTAAAGGGAAGTCCACAGAAACCGCCTTACACTCACTCGTCGGGTTGGTGGAAAAAAGCTTATCAGACAAAGAGTTTGCATTGGTTGCCTTCGCAGACATAGAAGGCGCCTTCAACAATATAAATGCAAACGCTATAGTAGATTCATTAGAAGATTTTGGAGTTGAACCACATGTCGTAGCCCTGATAGAAGATATACTCATCAAAAGAAAGGTAACGGCTACATTAGGAAGCACTACTCTAAGCAGACAGGTCTGCAGAGGCACACCGCAAGGTGGAGTCCTCTCCCCTCTTCTTTGGATTTTGGCAGTAAACTCCCTGTTACTGACCCTGGAAAGAGGGGGTTGCCACGTCACAGCTTACGCAGATGACGTAGCAATCGCCGTTAAAGGCAAATATCCTAATACCCTTATGGATATTCTGCGCTCTAACATGGCCACGCTTAGAAGCAGGACTGAGAGCAGGGGACTCGATATAAACCCCTCAAAAACTGAAATAATTCTCTTTACAAAGAAACATAGGCTCCCTATAATCTCCCCGCTAATTTTTAAGGGTGTGGAGATTCCTTTGAAAGAGAATGTCAAGTACCTAGGACTCATTTTAGACAGGAAACTCACGTGGAAATCTAATATTGAGGAAAGAGTAAAGAAGGCCAACGTTGCATTATACACTTGCAAAAAAGCGGTCGGTATCAAATGGGGACTAACACCCCGTATCACGCACTGGCTCTTTACTTCGGTAGTTAGGCCAATCTTAATGTACGGAATACTTGTATGGTGGCCATCTGCTCAAAAGGCGATTTACGCTAAAATCATGAGTAAGGTCCAAAGAACAGCTTTTTTATGCATCTCTGGCGCTTTAAGGACTACTCCAAACAAAGCGCTGGAAGTGCTAATCAAATTACCTGCCCTAAATCTGGTAGGAAAACACGTGGCCGCCGCCTCGGCGCTCAGACTAAAAAGTATGGCGCTATGGAAAAACCGGTGCTTTGGCCACGCTTCCATTTTGCCCTCTCTGAATAGTCATAAACAAGAAATAGACTACTCTATCCCTAGACTCACCTTCGAAAGGCTCTTCAAGACGAGTATACCGTCAAGAAGGGAGTGGCATACAACAAGGCCATGGAGAAGGGGAGAATTAAACTTTTATACAGATGGCTCCAAGCTAGACGATAAGGTTGGCTACGGAGTTTTCTCGAAGGAATTAGGACTGGAACTATCCGTTCGACTACCAGACTACTGCAGCGTCTATCAGGCAGAGGTACTAGCTATAAAAGAAGTGGCTACATACCTAAATGCGCACGCCGTAACAAAAACGATTATAAATATATTCTCGGATAGCCAGGCGGCCATCAAATCAATGAATGCGGCTTTACTAAGATCGAAGGTTGCACTGGAATGCCGGGCAGCTCTAAATGATATTAGTGACGTATTCAAGGTCAGCCTTATTTGGGTTCGGAGACATAGAGATATTGAGGGAAACTGTAAAGCAGATGAGCTAGCCAGAAAGGGTACCGCTCTGCAACTGCTGAGTGATAAAAGTACCATTGGAATACCCATGGCCACGAGTAAACTAATAATAAAAAACCACTTTATCCAAGAGGCCAATAGGTCATGGAGAAATGAAGATACGTGTCTAACAGCTAGGCTACTATGGCCGCAAATAAACAAGAAAAGAACAAAGGAACTGCTTAGTCTCTCAAGAGACAATATCTCGAAGGTCGTGCTTTGTTTAACCGGTCACTGGCTATTTGGCAGGCATTCCTCGAGACTAGGAGTTTTCTCCCATGAATATTGCAGAAGTTGCAGAGATGAGGAAGAGGAAGAAACAGTTGAGCACTTCCTTTGCAATTGTCCAGCCCTAGCTAAAATCAGAGCAGGTTGTCTAGGTAAATACTTTTTTAATTCTCTTACAGAACTGTCTGGCGTGGGGTTGGCATCAATACTACGCTTCATAAGAGCCACGAAATGGTTCCACGAAGGAAGATAAATGAGGTTCCCGTGTAGCACAGTGGTATCACAACGGACCTGTAAGGTCTAAGTGAGTTGGTCGTGCAGACCGACTACCACCATAACCTAACCTAACCTAAAGTAGAAGCTATCCTTAGTTACCAACAACCAAAGTCGTTAAGATCTTTGCGGTCCTTTTTGGGTCTTTCCGGTTATTACCGTAGGTTTATTAAAGACTATGTGCATATTTCAAAACCTCTCACGAAATATTTAAGAGGCGACAATGGCCACGTTAGCAGTCGTCAGTCCAAAAGAGTAAATATTTCCCTTGATGATGCAGCAGTCAAGGCCTTCAATAAATTAAAATCAATTCTGGCTTCGGAAGATGTCCTTCTTCAACATCCAGACTACTCTAAGCCATTTGAGATAACATCGGACGCCTCATCCGAACCCTAGGAGCCGTACTTTCCCAAAACGACAAACCCATAACCATGATATCTCGCACGTTGTCTAAGGCTGAAGAGAATTATGCTACAAACGAACGCGAACTCTAAGCGATAGTTTGGGCATTCCAAAAGTTAAGACATAACCTATACGGTATTAAAAATATACATATTTTCACTGATCATCAGCCGCTTACATTCGCTATGTCAGATAAAAATCCAAATTCCAAAATTAAAAGATGGACTGCATTCATAAATTCTTTCGCACCGAAATATTTCTATAAACCCGGCAAAGAAAACAAAGTAGCTGACGCACTTTCTCGACAATATATTCACAACCTTGATGACTCAGATGATACTGCTCATAGTATAATTTCCCTTTCTAATACAATTAAAACCATTAAAAATCCTGTAAACCAATTTAAAGCTCAATTAGTTCTATTACCATCCGAATTTACCAGCAAATCTACCAAAATTTTATTTCAAAAACTATTTAGGCATACCGTACATTTTAAAACTGCGGAGTATCTTTTACAAACTATCCAGGAAAAAGTCAACCCAAATGTAGTTAATGGAATCTGTTGCGACCTCGAAACCTTAGCTAGAGTTCAGTCTCTTCTCTTGTCCAACTTCCCAGGAGTAAGATTTATCCATACGGAAAAATTGGTAATAGACCTAATAAAAAGAGAAAATCAAATTGAAGCTGCTACTATGGAGCATAACAGAGCCCATCGTTCAATCCTAGAGAACTATAAGCAGTTGATATCCGAATATTTTTTCCCAGATATTAAGAAAACTTTAACAACAATAGCTAAAAATTGTAAAACATGCTTGGAAAATAAATATTGTATAATAAACACCCATCAAAAACCAATATAGGGCAAACACCAATTCCAGAATATCCCGGTCAGATCCTCCATGTGGATATATTCTCTGTAGAGAAATTTCACTTTTTTACCTGCATAGATAAATTTTCCAAATTTACCATTACCATTCCAATTGAATCCAGATCAACGAATGATATCAAAACGGATTTATTAATAGTTCTAAATAAGTTCAAAAAAACTAAAACAATTGTGTCGGACAATGAAAAATCCCTTCAGTCTAACACAATATCTAATAAGTTAAAATATCATTTTAATATTGAGCAATTTTTCATACCAGCCTTACACAGTAACAGTAATGGCCAAATCGAAAGAGCGCATTCAACGCTTACAAAATCGCTAGATGCATAAAAGCCGAACAAAATATTACAGATACCCAAGAACTAATTTTACTTGCCACATATAAATATAATAACTCCATACATTCTACTGTAAATGCAAAACCTTTAGATATTATTAATCATTTTACTAAAGATCACCTTGAATCAGTAAAAGCAGCACTTACTGCTGCACAAGATAGTATTGTTAAAAAATCTAATAATAGTCAAAAAACCTATCAGGAAGGCGAAAAAGTATATGTTCGTCGTAATAAGCGTTTAGGAAATAAATTAAATAAGGTGTACGTTGAAAATGTCGTACAAAAAGATTTAGGTACAACTTTCTTGATAAATGGTAGAAAAGTCCATAAGGATAATTTAAGATAACTTCCGTTAAACTGTTTACTAAAGGAAAAATCCTGAAAAATATCAACGGCTTCTACTGTTCGCACCAAAACTAGCTTAAGATAAAATCATTTTCGATTGAAGCATATTTTGTTATAATTTTACCATTAAAATGTAATATCAGTTTTTTTTTTTTAATTTTTGTCTAAATTACTTAATTCCAAAAATCAAAACATTTCATCACATCAATGTTAAAATTAAAAAAAATACGAAGGAAATAATTACAAAAAAGAAACGTACATATGTATACGGTAATTATAATTTCCTCATCATAATTTTTCAAAACATAAAGTTGTTAAAATATAAAACTATTTAGTCTTATTGTCCAAGATTAATTATTAAATAAAAAATTTTTTCTGTAAATTCTACTCTTTTCGGAAAGCAAAGACTTTTCTTATTGTTAAAATTCGTAAATAAAATAAAGATGTTCAATAAGAAAAAATCGTACATATGCATACGAAATACATAAACTCTTTAAACAAATTTTGTTACGATCATCTACCTGACCCAAAAATGTGGTAATTATAGTAATTATGATAAAATATTTTTGTCCAAAAAAATTATTTTGTAAAAAAAAAACCCTAAACACGAAAATTTAAACATTTTCACATATGCTTTTTTTTCTCAAACGTCATTTTATTTTATAAAACCAAAAATAACTATAAAAGCACCACGAATGTGTAAACTTTAGGTACTATAATTAAAGATCAAATTTTGAATTGCTTAAAAAAAACAAGCTAATTATAGTAAAACATTGTTGTTCGAAAGTAAATTATTTAGTAATAAAAAAAACCAAAAAACTAAAATTGTAACATTTTCATGTATGCTTTTTTCTCAAAAGTAATTTTTTCTATTTAGTGTAAAGCAAAAAAATTAGCATAAGAACAACGCGAATAAGCAAATGGAACGCAGAACTATCAAATAATCTTTTTGAGAAGTTAATTAGAATTTTGAATTGTTTAGAAGAAAAAGCTAATTATAAAGCCACAACTTTTTATTTTTTTTCAAGACATGGAGTATATGTTATTTAGTTAAAAAAGTTATAATGTTAAACTCATTTTGTTATCATAAAAATTCCAAAAATATCAACCAAAAATGAAAGACTTTTTCTAATTGAAATTAAAATTGTAATTTTCCAAAAGGCCGAAAAAGGCATTACTTTACTTACAAAAATAGCCTAAGAAATAGTTGTAAGCTTTAGATTTAGCCTAACATACATAGGTATTTATTATTTTGTCGGATCAGGGACGCTCCGAACTTAAGAAGGGGAGGAGTTAAGGCATGATACCGAAACCTACGAAAGCAACAGCATTTCGTTGCAAAACCTCACATATCCTACCGCTTTTTCTGTCACCCCAGTGCTGACATCTAAGCTCAGTCGATGCAGCCCAACACCAACAAACATGATGATCACTACCTGCGCTTACCTTAGCAACAGCATGCCGGGCAGGCAGCGCAAATAGAAAGACTCTCGTCTGGCCTCACAAAACAACCCGCTGCATAACAACAAACAGTGATCACTGCTTCCGCTTGGCTTGGCAACAGGATGTTAGGCAGGCAGACCAAAACACAACAATTGTTGTCTGGCCCAACTAACCACCGACTGCATAGCAACACAACATGCGTGCGCCTAGCATGCAGATCAACTGCATGACAACAGCTCGATCAATGCATTGCGCCTGCCCTAGCAGCGTCGTGTTGGGTAGGTAGCCCAAAACACAACGGTGCTTGCCTGCGTTAGTGAACCACCGATTACATAGCAACGCATGGTTGACATGCTTGGTAGGCAGGCCAGCGGTACCACTTGTCATGCGCATGCAACAACACAATTGTGTTGCTAGCGGTAGAGTCCAAGCGACCTTTTTCGCGCAACAACACTTACAGGTGATTACCACTGATCGCGAGGGTATAAAAGGCGGTATCATTGCCTGTTGAAGTCAGTTCTTGTTACGTTACAGGAGTTGCAAAGTCAACTTAAATAATAAAGTTAATAAAGTACCTATTTAATTCAAACAAAGTGTTGTTTTATTTTATAAGCAATATGACTTGCTTAACTGGCGCCCAACTAACGTAGAATCCAGTGTCCTGTGAAAAAATAAATATCCTGTTAAAGAAAGGATAGTGGCTGGTTAAAAACATTATCTAAAAAAAACAAAACTTTTTATAAATGTGTAAGGAAAAAAAGGATAATAAAAACTATGGAAAAATAAAAATTAAAAATTGATTAGTGCTTGAATAAAACTGAATTGAAGTGCTAGAAATAAAAGAAAAAAACTAGTATCCCTTCAAAAAAAAAAAAAAAAAAAAAAAAAAAAAAAAAGAAGAACACAAAAAAAAATTGTGACTAAATTGTAAAAACTATTATAAAAAAAGCTAATACGTGTTTTTGAAAACAATTACTTGTCTAGTTATCCTTATACAAGGAAGTGAAAAAATAAAATATCCTTAAAAACTACTGAGCCTCCACTCAAGCGCCCATTATTATTATTATTAGAAGGCCATTACGCACTGCGACCAGAGTTGATCTATTGTGAAAGGCCTATTTTGTAACCCTAGAGTTTTAGGCTTTTTAGAAATTTTAGCACAGTTTTGGGTTTGTTGTTCCAAAGATTGCATGGAGATACTATGATACCACCAAGGTGGTGAAGTCTTTGTCTGCCCAACGCAGGACATTCACAAAGCACATGTTCTGAGCTTTCTATGTCCATTTCGCAAAAGCGGCAGACATTGGTCTCGGATAGACCAATGTTATTTAGATGGTACCTCAGGCTGCAGTGACCTGTAAGGTATCCAGTTAAAAGACGCAGATCTACTCTGTTTAGTGAGAGAAGTTTGTCAGATATTCCTTTGTTGGGACTTAGGAATAGTTTAGCTTGACGCTGACCGGCACAGTTTAGCCAGTGTGCGGCAAGTTTTCTTTCTTCCCATTTCCTAAGGAATTCATTTATGTGGCCTTTTGTTAGTCCACAGAAAGGCTCAGGACCAGTAAGTTGCATATTTGCCCCTTGTTTTGCAAGGTCATCAGCCATTTCATTTCCCACATGTCCTTCATGTCCCGGAATCCAACATAGTGTTACTGTGTTGAGGTTTCCTAACGTATTTAGAAGGTTTAGGCAATCATTTACCAATTTAGAGGTGATAGTTGTTGATAGAAGGGCTTTTAGAGCCGCTTGGCTATCTGAAAGTATGTAGATGTGAGTACCTCTCATTTTCCTCCTAAGGCAGTCTCTCACACATATTTCGATGGCATGTATTTCTGTCTGGAATATAGTTGGGTAGGATCCCATTGGAATCGATTTTTTGAATTTGGGCCCATTGATTCCTGCCCCTGTTCTACCATTTTCCAATTTGGACCCATCAGTAAACCATAGCTGGGAGCCAGGTTTGAAAGTGATAGAGTTAGTTCTCCAGTCTGTTCGTTCATTGATTATAACTTGGAAGTTCCTGAAGAGTATTGGTTTGGGTGATAGTATATCATCCCTATGAAGAATGGGACTGTGTAGGAAGTCTTCTAAGATCTTTAAATGTCCTTTCATATTCCCACTTTTAAGTTCAGATATACCTTTTAGTCTTAAGGCACTCGAGCGAGCTTCCCTTTCAATTAGAATTGGAAGCGGTGGTATGTTCAGGAGCACACCCAATGCATCCGTGGGACACGTTTTCATAGCCCCTGTAATGCCAACACATACCAGGCGATGCAGTTTGCTTAATTCGTTTGCCGCCTTTCTTTGCTTGACCTTGGGCCACCATGCTAAAGATGCATAGGTGACTATGGGTTTTACAACTGTGGTGAATGTCCAGAAGGTCATTCTAGGGCTTAGTCCCCATGTCTTGCCAAAAAGCCTTGTACAGGCAAAGAATGCCCTTGTGGCTTTTGAAGTAACTCTCTCAATATGGGAGTTCCACGTAAGCGTTTTGTCAAGACTAACGCCAAGATAGTTCGCTTCTGTCGAGAGTTCAAGTGTTGTTCTATTAAGGGTCGGACATTTGAGATTTATGTTCCTTCTCCTAGTAAACGGTACAAGAGTTGTTTTGGATGGGTTGATGGAGAGCCCTTTTTTCGTGCACCATTTGTTTATTATTGTAAGGGCTTGCTGCATGCGATCCGAAATGGTTTCCTCATGCCAGCCTAATACATAAACTACTAGGTCATCAGCGTAACCCTGAGTGTGAAATCCTAGGTTATTCAGTTTGTAGAGAAGTTCATCTATGACTAGAGTCCACAGAAGAGGTGAGAGTACGCCACCTTGAGGGCAACCTCTTGTGGCTTTAATAGATTTGATTGTTCCTCCTAGTTCGGTGCTGATCGTCCTAGATTTCAGCATGAATATTATCCATCTAGTGATGGGTTCAGGTACCTCCTTTAGATATAGGGCATTATAGATTGCCTCATAGGAGGTGTTATCAAAAGCTCCTGATATGTCAATAAATGCACATAGAGCTATCTGTTAGGACTCAATAGCCTTTTCAATAACTGTTACCAGGCTGTGTATTGCAGTCTCAGTGAATTTTCCCTGTTGATAGGCAAATTGAAGTCGATGCAGTGGGAATTTAGCTAGATTGTATTCCCTAATATACTGATCAACTATCTTTTCCATTGTTTTGAGGAAAAATGAGCTGAGACTAATTGGTCTGTATGATTTAGGCAATTGTTCGGGTTTTTTCCCTACCTTTGGAATAAATACGACCTTAACCTCAGCCCATTTTGTAGGCAAATATCCTAGCAGTAAGCTTGCTTTGTATAGTCTGGTCAAATTAGGGATAATATGGTGTGCACCCTGCTGTAAGAGACAGGGGAATATCCCATCAGGACCAGGAGATTTGTATGGGCTGAATGTTGATATCGCCCATTGTACCCGCTTTTCATGGAATAGCTTGTTTGCTAGTTTTAAGTTCTCAGCACCCGCAGATGTAGTAGTTTCTGCCGGTACAGAGATCTCGTCTAGCACAAGTGATCCAGGGAAGTGAGTGTCCAGCAGAAGTTGACTGGTTTCCTCTGGATTCCTTGTGTAGCTTCCGTCTGGCTTTTTCAGGGTACTAATGCCGTTTGAGTGATCTTTTAGTAGGGCTTTTTGGATTCGAATAGCATCCGGAAGACTACAAATCTTTTCACAGTGATTCCTCCAAGTAGCCCTTTTAGATTTCCTCAATTCTTTATTGTAGTTGGTTAGGGCTGTTGAGTAGGAGGACCAGTCCCCCATTGCTTTAGCTCTATTCCATAGGGTTCTTGTTTCTTTACGGAGGTTGGAAGGTGTACTATTCCACCAAGGAACATTTCTTTGTGGCTTTTTCACTTTTACTGGGCAACTTTCCTGAAACGCAGATATTAGGTTTGAATGTAGTTCGTTCGATTCGAACTCAAGCTCAGATATAAGCTGAATGTGACGCTTAGAGCAGTTAACACTTTGTTCTAAATGGAAGTGAAAGTAGTCCAGTTAGTTTTTCTGGGGTTTCTGTAAATTGTCATTTGTGGTTTGGTTGCACCTATATCGAATCTAATATGTCTGTGATCCGACATAGATGTTTCCTCTGACACATGCCAATTTGAGATTTCGGACAAAACATTATGGCTAGAGAGAGTGATGTCAAGGACTTCACCTCTGATTGCATTAATGAATGTAGGTTCGTTGCCTCGGTTTAGGATTGATATATTATACCTAAGTAGAAATTCAATAAGGTACTCACCTCTTGGATTGATGTTTGTGCTTCCCCACGCTGTGTGGTGCGCATTTGCATCACAGCAGAGGATCCACCGGAGACGTTTTTGCTGGCAATATTCCACCAGGGCTATAACCTCCCTTATTGGAGCAGTGACCTCACCTCCTGGAAGGTAGGCGGAGGCAAGTACTACCTCATGCTCACCTTTGCTCGTTGGCACTTTTACCCAAATCGCCACCAGGTCTTCTGTAATGAACTGCGATATTGGGATAAAGGTTAGTTGATTATTTATTATCAACGCCGCTCTGGGACGGTCTTTGTTGGCAGCATATATCAACTTACCGTTTACGCTCTGGAGTCCCAGAACGACTCCTTTACGTACCCATGGTTCTTGAATGAAAGCTACATCCAAGAGTTCTTGGTTAAATCTCTTCGTAAGCACGTCCGAGGCTGCTTTTGCGTGATGGAGATTTATTTGAAGGCATCCGAGTTGCCTTCTGGTGTTGTAAGATTTACGCTTAGGCCAGGTCATCTAGTGAACCTTCGTTTGGCAATGGCTGCCTTTTTTTTGCCTCGGTTGCTTTTCAGCAGGACTGCTTCCTCAGCGGACATCTGATCCCCTCTTCGATCCTTTTTGTGGCTGTGGCTGTGCGCTTTTTTATCAGCCTGCAGCGGGGGTCGCATGCGAATACCCTCGGCCACGTTATGGCGCCATGTGCCGGATGTTGTTGGCTTTCCTGCCTCTTGTCTGGAGCAGCTGGCCTTTTCCTCCTGGGCTATTGAAGCCGTTGGAGTCAAAGTTCCCGCTTCCTCAGAGCTTTGTTTCGCCGAGGGTTCAGAGTCCTTTTCGATAACCTTAGGCGGATCAATCGGGCCTTTAGATTTTGGCCGAAGTTGGGTTTTACCGAACCCGTAGTTCAGCCAGTTGTTGGAAGTCTTTATGACTTCTGCGGAGATAGGGTCGATAGCAATGGTAATTTCTACCACAGTACCCTTGCGCACTCTGTTGAGCACCCGCCAGTCATTTGTGTTGAGGCCCTCGTTTTGGCCGTCGAGGAGGCTAATAATATCCTCAGTTGTGGTGCTGTCCAATTCTGGAAAGTGACCAACGAAGATTTGTGGGCGCGGTATGTCCGCTTCCTGCACAATCTTCAGCTGTGCATCTTTCCACGGCTTCAGCTTAGGAACTACTTCCTTTAGCCAACTAGCCGTTTCATCGCAGCCACATGATATAACTATATATCCTGGGCGAAAGGTGCAGCTATTAAATTTGGGCTTTGCAGCCCCAGTCTGCTTTTTCCTTATCGCCTCCAGGATAGCATGTTGTATGGCCGTTAGTCTCTCCGTCGACCATACCGTAGTTGGATAATCATGAGGAATTATTCCCAACTTCGTGCTGCACGCCGCGTCTTTGTAAGACATTTTTGTTGAGTCTACCTTGACTTCTGGATTAGGCACTGCTGCCTTTGGCCCTTCCGTTTCGGTAGTCTCTACTGCCTTTTTTCCAACGCTAGAGCTCCCCTGTAAATTAGCACGCTTAGGGGAGCTTTGCTTTGGCGTGGTGCTGCTGGAGCGTTGTCGCTTCAGATCAGCTGGTTTTTGAGCCAACTCTCTTGCCTCGTTGATGCTGTGACCTTTTCTCAGGAAGTACTTCAGGCGTTTTCTGGCGGCACCGCAAAGCCGCACCTTGTCTTCGTCCTTCCTTCCTGTGTCACAAGTGGGAGAAGATAATAGTTTCTCCTCTTCCTCTGGTGATATGGTAGCTTTGCCGTCTGGCCCCAAGGCCACGTCGTCAACTTCCATATCCGTGATTTCGCTGACAGTTGGAGGGCATTGTTTGCCCTTAGCTGCCTGCGATGTTGTAGGTAGTTCGGCACTATTTACCGAAAGGTCGTTATCGACCTGGTTTATATTGGGCACTCCTGCCTTTTTTAATGAATTGTTTAACTCTGCCATGTGGTCCCACGAGTGAAGGGGAAGGGAAGGTCGAGCCACGACAGTGCCCCGGTGTCGCGGTAAGGCTAATTACAACCAGAGGGCGCCCGATATCTGGAGGTCACCGTTATAAGACACACTTACGTAGTGCCATTCATCATATAGGCACGGTTCGAATTACACCTAGGATTACGGGTTTTTTCGAGTTATGCCTCTCTAGATCCGCCATTTTTGGTTAAAAGCAGGGGCATCTCGTGCAGGAGTGGCATTCTGCCACAATGGTCGGTCTTTAGGCTACTGGCACAACTGCCATACGCCTCTGTGTGCATTCCCCCAAGAAGCAACGTACACTTCACCCCCCAAGCGCCCATTCAAAAACTCCAGCGTATCAACGCTATGGGAAACGAGCCATATTCTACCTGTTGCGGAATTGACTGATCCGGCTCGAAGGACCAAAATGTTGCGGAATTGACTTATGACAAAAATGATGCGAGAATGTGGCGTGAAGAGTCCTAAATATGTTGCGGGAAAGTTGCTTGGAGAATCCTTAATAATATTGCGGGAGAGTTGCTTGGAGAATCCTTAACAATATTGCGGGAAAGTTGCTTGGAGAATCCTTGATAATATTGCGGGAAAGTTGCTTGGAGAATCCTTGATAATATTGCGGGAAGGCGGCCAAAAGTCCTATTTTCCAGAGCAAAATGAAATTCTGATGTTTCAGCTTTGAAGTTACAATTTTTACTCACAATTTTATTACAAACATTCCCTATATATACACAATTATTTCACAAAACCTACTTATGTTCACAGAAAATTATATCGAATAATATGAGTTGAAAAAACATTAAAGTATTTTAAACTAATACTCAACATACCGCCGCCCTTGAACTATCTCAGTAAGTTCAATATAGAAATTTACAAATTATAGCAAAGAAAAATATGAAAAGCTTGATAACATTTATGATGAATTAGCAGTTTCTTCGTGAAACAAGTCTCCTTTCGTTGGTAAAGGGCAGAGCTTTACTATGGGCCGAACTAATTCGCCATGCGGTGTTTTCAGCGTAACCACTCTCACGCGTCCATCGGCGCCAGGGTGGCATTTAATAACACGTGCCAGCGTCCACTTCATCGGAGGGGTAGGCTCGTTGAAGACTGCAACTACATCACCTTCTTCGATGTTGCGTGAAGGGCGAAGCCACTTGGTACGAGGTTGCAAGCTGACGAGATATTCGTCTCTCCAACGGCGCCAGAAATGCTGTCTCATGGCAGAGATCGCTTGCCACCACTGACGCAGATTTCCACGGAGCCCTTGACCCTCAGGCTCTGGGATAGATTTAAGCGGTTCACCGACAATGAAGTGACCAGGCGTAAGTACCTCTATATCACCAACGGCTGCTGAATTGTCACAGAGTGGGCGGGAGTTGACGCAGGCTTCTACTTCTGTCAGCAGCGTGTTGAACTCTTCGTAGGACAGAAGAATTTCGCTCATAACACGTTTCAGATGGTATTTGACTCTTTTTATGTCAATCTCCCAGTACCCCCCCATATGAGGCGCGGACGGTGGATTGAAACGCCATTCGATGTTAGAGTCTACAAAAAACGAATGGAGTTTGGTATCAGCCATACACCTTTCAAACGCAATTCGAAGCTCCTTCTCGGCCCCGACGAAATTCGTCCCATTGTTAGAAGAAATGACCTTGCAAAAACCTCTGCGGCTTACAAATCTTTTAAAGGCATTGAGGAAGCTCGATGTTGACAGCTCTCCGACAAACTCTAAATGCATCGCCCCGGTGCACATGCAAATAAAAACGCAAATATAACCCTTGGGGGCCTTCGCTCCTCTCCCATGAGTGAACTTGTAAGAGTATGGTCCAGCAAAATCGACAGCAGCGTGGATGAAACAGCGTGCGTAGGTGGTTCGGATCGCAGGTAAATCCCCCATTGATTGTGCGGCGAGATTGCGGTTGAGACAGGTGCACTTTACGCATTTGCGATATGTGCTACGAATTAGGCTGCGGGCGCCAATAACCCAATATCGACGTTGCAGGATGGTTTGCATGATGCGAGGTCCAGCGTGTAGTGTGAATTCGTGAATATCGTGAATGATCAGTTTCGCAAGTGGCAGTTTTTTGGCAGGATAATCGGATGTCTTACGTCAGCAGCTACTTCAGCGTTCTTGACCCTACCTCCTACTCGCAAGACGTTTTTCTCATCGAGATATGGCTGCAATGTCAAAATACTACTCCGAAACGGAATCGGCTTTCTTCTGCTACAAAGAGAAATTTCATTAGAAAAATACAGGAATTGTGTATACTTGTCAAGCGCAGTTCAGCTTCGGATACCTCTTGACAGCAGGGAGGACCGACCCGTTTAGCAGCGTTGATTCGTGTCTTAACTCGAGCGTTGACGAAAAACCTTAACACGTAAGCAATGATGCGGCGCAGCTTGGAATACGATGAATATCTCATCAATACAGGCCAGTGGTCATCTGAACTCGTAGCATTGGCGACGACCTTGCTACGAACGCCCAACTGAGTTGTGTGTTGCGAAGGTGATAGCTTCCAGAAATGGTCAGGACCTTTTAAGAATTCAGGACCAGACCACCATAGTTTTTGATGCAGTAGTTCAGACGGAGTTACACCTCTAGAAGCGTAATCTGCTGGATTCAGTTCAGAGCGGATATGGTTCCAACATTCAGGCGGTAAAACTTCTTGGATGTCACCAACGCGATTGGCAACGAAAGTTACCACTTACTAGGATGCGCCTGAAGCCATGCCAATGTAATAGTTGAGTCAGTCCAAGCATAGATCGGATAGCGGAGATCACCCCAGCTATGTAACACGCTTCGCGCCAATTTAGCAGCAAGATGTGCAGCACACAATTCTAAGCGCGGCAGGGTTGTTGTTTTGAGTGGTGCTACCCTAGTCTTTGACGAGATCAGCACGACAGTAATACTGCCGTCGTTGTAATGTGTAGCTCAGTGAACGACCCACCTGCTCCTGAGCCAAACCAGCGACTTATCTTTAAACTTGATAGCAGTAGCAATTCCGAGCGATGTTGTCGCCACGGAGCTGCGATGCAGTCTGGAATAACGTCATCCCAACCGACACTCATACGCCAGATCTCCTGAAACCACATCCTTGATCTTATGGTCGCTGGAGCGAGCAGACCCAGTGGGTCGAAAAGCGTGCTAGCATCAGACAAGAATGCTCTCTTCGTCAAAATAGTGGGTGGTTGATTCAGATTAACTGAGAACGTGAAGTAGTCCTCCTCTGTATTCCAAATCAGGCCCAAGGCATGGACATCTTTACTATCGACTAGGTAGTGTGATATATTTTCCGATGCATTCGAAACATTTTCAGAAAGTTCCGCACAATTAGACGCCCATTTTCGAAGTTCGAAGCCCCCTTCCTTTAGAAGACGCACCAGTGAGGAGATCATCCATGTAAAAGTCCTTATGGATGACGGCAGCAGCCTTCTCACAAATGTGCGACGAATATTTTGCGGTTTGTTTCAGCGATTTAACGGCTAAGTAGGACGCAGCGGCAACGCCATAAGTAACGCGCAACATGCGATAATCCTTTATGGGTAACGTCGGGTCACGACGCCAGACAATGCGCTGTAGATCGAGGTTTTTCGTGGACATGCATATTTGGCGGTTCATTTTCGCGATGTCCGCGATTACTGCGTAGCGATGCGTTCTGAAACGTGTTAAAATTGAATATAAATCAGGTTGCAATTGGGGACCAACAAATAATGCATCGTTCAACGAATTCCCGGTGGTGGTTTTGGCGGACGCATTGAGCACGACTCTCAATTTAGTCGTGACACTTGACTCTTTTATAACGGGGTGATGCGGCATATAGAACGATTGATCCGTTGGCGGTGGTGCAAGTTCCATGTGCTTCATGTGGATGAGTTCTTGCATGAACTCATTGTAGCGTTGGCGTAGGTCGCGCAAGTCTTTTTTCGATGCTTAGTAGACTTCGAACCGAGCCGAGCGAAGTGGATTCGGACCCATCGACATTTCCAAACAACGTTCAACCGAAAACCGTTCGTTGAGCCATGGGCGTACCGGGTGGACCCTTACGAATCTCCGTGCAGAGGAGCTGTCCCATGACGTCCATTCCGACCAAGATATCGATACGCCCGGGTTTCATGAAGTGCTGATCGGCTAAAAATTGATCTTGTATGTGGGGCCACGCCGAAACCTTCAAGGGCTGTGTTGGCAAATCGCTTGTGATTTTAGGCAGAATCAATGCGTCAACAGTAAAGCATATATCTGAAAAATGAGATGATAATGAAAGTAATACTTCACCTTTAGAGCGTACCCCTTGGGAGGAACCAATTCCAGAAATTAAATAATATTGCGGACCCTCTTCGCGGTAATCCCAAGCGTTGTACACATGACTCGGTTACGATGGAAGAATGCGAACCAGAATCAAACAACAAGCGAGCGGGTTGCCAATGACCAGAGCAATCGCGTACCTTGACTAAGGCGGTCGCCAACAGCACAGTTCTCTCTCTTGGACAAAGCTGGTTGGGATTGGCATTCAAATGTGAAGACGTACAGGCAGCAGCGGTGTCTGTGGAAGGACCGTTAGCGGATGAAACGGTTACGTTCGTTTGATGCATGACGTCTGCGGCGGGGGAGAAAGGCCTAAGAGAGGCGCTGTTGACGAAATGAGCAACGGTTGTAGCGTTAGTTGTATCGGCAGCATTATGCAACAGCGTGTGATGGCGTTGATGGCAAATCCTGCATGCAGATGTGCTGTTACACTTTGCCTTATAATGGCCTGAACTTAAGCAGTTCATGCACACGCGGGATTCTCTCACAAATTTCGATTTACCGTTTGCGTCAAGGTCCCGAAATTTTTCACAACTGTATATTTTGTGTGGCCCGTTACAAAATGTACAGCCCGTGCTGTTCTGATCTAGCACTGCGTGAAACACATTCGTAGACTTACACACCGACGCGGTTTTACCCTTAGCTGACAATAATACCGTTGACGATGATAGCATTGATAGAGAACGACATCTAACTTCTAAAAACGTGGCCAGCTGTTCGAATGTTGGAGGCTCATCAGTGACGAGTGATAGCTCCCATTGCTTTCGTGTCTCGAAGTCTAATTTATTGACTAGTTCGTACACTAGCCAATCGTCCCAAAATTCCACTGGGCGTCCCAAAGCCTTAAGCTCGCGTGTATGTTGCTGGAAAGCGTCGATCACTCCCTTAATTGCGTCGGCGGTATCACTAGCTGCCCTCTTTACGTTGGCCATAGCTCTAAAATGCCCTTCAACTATAACGCGCATGACCTTATAACGCGATTTTAGTAGGTCCCAAGCTTCTTCATAATTAACATCACATATTTTAAACCCACTTATGATTTTTAACGCGTCACCCCTAAACAATTACGAAGATAGTGAAGTTTTTGACCATTTGACAATGCGGCATTACAGTCGACCAAGGCAGAAAATGCGTCAAAAAAACCGATCCACTCAGTGGAGTCCCCAGAAAATTTAAGCAGCTCCATCTTTGGCAGCCGTATTGCTGCAGACACAGGCGTTGACACGAACGCGGGTTGCGCTTCGGCACGACACTTCTGTACGCGATTGAAATTTGCTAAAGCCGTAGAGTACCACGTCTCAGCTTGAATTCGCACACTTTTTCAATATCTACATTTTCACTTCCACACGAAATTTCGACCGCATCTTGAGCGCTATTAAAGCGAGTCCACTGTTCACTGAGCAGTTGCATATAACTTTTTATGCTTTCTGCATCCATCGTAAAGGCATCGTCCACACTCTTAGCCGCTTAATGGCGTTAAGCGCAGAGTCGCGTGTTTTTACCGAGCTCGACATTTTTCTTGTCCTTGTAGATTTGAAGGACGATATTCGCACTGCTATCACGCACAAATCAACGCACTAGAGCCCCTTTTTTTACCTTGTTCACTGGTTACTTATAGTTAATTGTTATTTAACACTAATTAATCGCGATAAGACACTTTCATTTAATTAGCCGAAATCGATTGGTAGAAGAACCCAAAAAATGCTAATTAATTGAGATATGTATGTAGTACCTGTATGCACCTTAGCCAAAATCCATTGGCTAAACTTTAAATGTTCGCGGGATTGACTTATCCGGCTCGAAGGACCAAAATGTTGCGGAATTGACTTATGACAAAAATGATGCGGGAATGTTGCGTGAAGAGTCCTAAATATGTTGCGGGAATGTTGCTTGGAGAATCCTTAATAATATTGCGGGAGAGTTGCTTGGAGAATCCTTAACAATATTGCGGGAAAGTTGCTTGGAGAATCCTTGATAATATTGCGGGAAAGTTGCTTGGAGAATCCTTGATAATATTGCGGGAAGGCGGCCAAAAGTCCTATTTTCCAGAGCAAAATGAAATTCTGATGTTTCAGCTTTGAAGTTACAATTTTTACTCACAATTTTATTACAAACATTCCCTATATATACACAATTATTTCACAAAACCTACTTATGTTCACAGAAAATTATATCGAATAATATGAGTTGAAAAAACATTAAAGTATTTTAAACTAATACTCAACACTACCGAAATGGACGAATATGAGGACACCTTTTTAAACGAACCACCGTACTCCGAAATGGGAGACACCGAGTTACCAGATGAGGTCAATTTTTTAGGCTAAGGTCAAACTTGCCCTTTATTACCCTAACCTTACCAAATGGGCAAGTTCTTAAAATTTTAGTAGATACAGGAACATCAAAAAATTACATTAAAATACATAGTTTGTTGAAAGGTATAATTCAAATAAAATATCCCTTTCAATTAAGATCCATAAATGGTGTGAATAAAATTTCTGAGAAATGCAAAGTAAATATCTTAGGATCTACTGCTACTTTTTTTATACTTCCACAACTAGATACTTTCGATGGAATCATTGGGTATGATTTGTTGAAAGATATCAAGGCAAAAATTGGCACTAAGGTTAGTCTCATTTTCCACAAAAACGGAAAGGAGAAGCTTAACTTTTTTCAGTGCCAACAAGTTAACACGGTCGAAACTAAACCAACTGAAGTACCCTGTAGTATCGAAGAATTAAAGCAACGTAATTTTAATGCATTTGCAAATCCCGATAGAGCTCTCCATATAATACAAATGTTATAGCAACAATAGACACATTAACTGATAGGCCAATTTATTAGAATCTCTGCTTAAAGACGGCATAATAAGAAAGTCCTATTCACCCTACAACTCACCTGTCCATGTAGTCTCAAAGAAAGGTTTAGATGACGACGGAAATCCAAATTTAAGAATGGTTATCGATTTCCGGAAGCTAAACGAGCATACTACTTCCGACAAATATCCCATTCCCGATACCACAGTGATACTTTCAAATCTAGGCAAGTCCGAACTATTCACAACTCTAGACCTTAAGTCCGGGTTTCACTAAATTTGTCTTCTAGAGAAAGATAGGTGCAAAACTGCATTCAGCGTAAACAACGGCAAATATGAGTTTTGTCGTTTGCCCTTTGGTTTGAAAAATGCACCGAGCATATTTCAAAGAGCAATCGATGATATATTGCGCGACGACATCGGGAAAATATGTCACGTTTACGTTGATGATATCATCATTTTTTCACCTGATGAAAAGTCACATTTTAAGCACGTTGACTCTATATTGAAAAAAATTGAGCAAGCAGGAAAGCGGGTATCGTTAGAAAAATCTAAATTTTTTAAAAGTGAGGTCGAGTTTTTAGGTTTCACAGTCTCTCATAAAGGAATCCAAACGTGTCCTAGCAAAGTAGAAGCTATCCTTAGTTACCAACAACCAAAGTCGTTAAGATCTTTGCGGTCCTTTTTGGGTCTTTCCGGTTATTACCGTAGGTTTATTAAAGACTATGCGCATATTTCAAAACCTCTCACGAAATATTTAAGAGGCGACAATGGCCACGTTAGCAGTCGTCAGTCCAAAAAAGTGAATATTTCCCTTGATGATGCAGCAGTCAAGGCCTTCAATAAATTAAAATCAATTCTGGCTTCGGAAGGTGTCCTTCTTCAACATCCAGACTACTCTAAGCCATTTGAGATAATAACGGACGCCTCATCCGAACCCTAGGAGCCGTACTTTCCCAAAACGACAAACCCATAACCATGATATCTCGCACGTTGTCTAAGGCTGAAGAGAATTATGCTACAAACGAACGCGAACTCTTAGCGATAGTTTGGGCATTCCAAAAGTTAAGACATAACCTACACGGTATTAAAAATATACATATTTTCACTGATCATCAGCCGCTTACATTCGCTATGTCAGATAAAAATCCAAATTCCAAAATTAAAAGATGGACTGCACTCATAAATTCTTTCGCACTGAAATATTTCTATAAACCCGGCAAAGAAAACAAAGTAGCTGACGCACTTTCTCGACAATATATTCACAACCTTGATGACTCAGATGATACTGCTCATAGTATAATTTCCCTTTCTAATACAATTAAAACCATTAAAAATCCTGTAAACCAATTTAAAGCTCAATTAGTTCTATTACCATCCGAATTTACCAGCAAATCTACCAAAATTTTATTTCAAAAACTACTTAGGCATACCGTACATTTTAAAACTGCGGAGTATCTTTTACAAACTATCCGGGAAAAAGTCAACCCAAATGTAGTTAATGGAATCTGTTGCGACCTCGAAACCTTAGCTAGAGTTCAGTCTCTTCTCTTGTCCAACTTCCCAGGAGTAAGATTTATCCATACGGAAAAATTGGTAATAGACCTAATAAAAAGAGAAGATCAAATTGAAGCTGCTACTATGGAGCATAACAGAGCCCATCGTTCAATCCTAGAGAACTATAAGCAGTTGATATCCGAATATTTTTTCCCAGATATTAAGAAAACTTTAACAACAATAGCTAAAAATTGTAAAACATGCTTGGAAAATAAATATAATAGACACCCATCAAAAACCAATATAGGGCAAACACCAATTCCAGAATATCCCGGTCAGATCCTCCATGTGGATATATTCTCTGTAGAGAAATTTCACTTTTTTACCTGCATAGATAAATTTTCCAAATTTACCATTACCATTCCAATTGAATCCAGATCAACGAATGATATCAAAACGGCTTTATTAATAGTTCTAAATAAGTTCAAAAAAACTAAAACAATTGTGTCGGACAGTGAAAAATCCCTTCAGTCTAACACAATATCTAATATGTTAAAATATCATTTTAATATTGAGCAATTTTTCATACCAGCCTTACACAGTAACAGTAATGGCCAAATCAAAGAGCGCATTCAACGCTTACAAAATCGCTAGATGCATAAAAGCCGAACAAAATATTACAGATACCCAAGAACTAATTTTACTTGCCACATATAAATATAATAACTCCATACATTCTACTGTAAATGCAAAACCTTTAGATATTATTAATCATTTTACTAAAGATCACCTTGAATCAGTAAAAGCAGCACTTACTGCTGCACAAGATAGTATTGTTAAAAAATCTAATAATAGTCAAAAAACCTATCAGGAAGGCGAAAAAGTATATGTTCGTCGTAATAAGCGTTTAGGAAATAAATTAAATAAGGTGTACGTTGAAAATGTCGTACAAAAAGATTTAGGTACAACTTTCTTGATAAATGGTAGAAAAGTCCATAAAGATAATTTAAGATAACTTCCGTTAAACTGTTTACTAAAGGAAAAATCCTGAAAAATATCAACGACTTCTACTGTTCGCACCAAAACTAGCTTAAGATAAAATCATTTTCGATTGAAGCATATTTTGTTATAATTTTACCATTAAAATGTAATATCAGTTTTTTTTTTTAATTTTTGTCTAAATTACTTAATTCCAAAAATCAGAAAATTTCATCACATCAATGTTAAAATAAAAAAAAATACGAAGGAAATAATTACAAAAAAGAAACGTATATATGTATACGGTAATTATAATTTCCTCATCATAATTTTTCAAAACATAAAGTTGTTAAAATATTAAACTATTTAGTCTTATTGTCCAAGATTAATTATTAAATTTTTTTTTTTTTTTTTTTTTTTTCAAACATAATAAGTAAATTACAATGTTTAATTACACTACAACTAGTTCAGAAACTAACGAGCAGTTTGATTCGAAAATAAATTATAATTGATAAAAAGAAATTACAAACAATATTTCTTATTTTCTGTTAATAGCCAGCAAGTTCATGTGGTTTTTTCCTCTTTAATCTTCGAACTGGGCACGGGTTACTAAGGATGCTCCTAGCTTCTTCGTTTACATGCCCTTGAAGTCGAATTTGGTGCGCTTCTGCTATTTTCTTAATTTCTTCAGTTACAGTGTTAACTTTAAGGTCCCGATGAATATCAGCATTTCTGACGTACCAGGGTGCTTTAACGATGATTCTCAGCACTTTGTTTTGAAAGCGTTGTATTACATTGATATTTTCTTCACTGGCGCAACCCCAAAGCTGTGCACCATAGGCCCATAATGGTTTTAATGTTTGTTTATAGAGCAATAATTTGTTATATATGGATAAATGCGATTTCCATCCAATTAGCCAGTTCATTTTGTATAGCCTGATGTTAAGCTCATTTCGTTTTATTTTTATATGCTCTTTCCATCGCAACTTCGCATCTAGGGTAATACCTAGGTATTTTGCAGTATTAGCGAATGGGACTTTTTCATTAGAAATCATTATTGGTTGGTATTTTGTAATTTTATTTGTAAAATTCACGTGAATGGATTTACTGTTATTAAGTTTGATTCCCCATTTTCTCGTCCATGATACCATAGAGTCGATTGCAGTTTGAAGGTTCCTTGCAGCTTTTTCTTCTGTCTTTTCAACACATAAAATTGCAGTGTCGTCAGCGAAGGTGGCAGTTAAACAATTTGCCATTAGTGGTAAATCTCGGGTATAAAGAATATACAGGATTGGACCCAGGATGCTACCTTGTGGTACGCCGGCTTTTATTTCAACCAGTTCAGAATATTCCTTTCCCTGTTTAATTCTTAAATATCTTGAAGTAATATATGACTCCAGCAGACTACAATATTGGTATGGGAGGCAAGTCTTTAATTTGTAAATCAAGCCTTCATGCCATACTTTATCGAACGCCTGTGCGACGTCGAGGAAAACTGCTGAACATACCTTCTTTTCCTCTAATGCTTTTTCGATTTCTGATATTATTCTATGGACTTGTTCCAACGTGGAGTGTTTACTTCGGAAACCAAATTGGTGAGAAGGTATTAGATCTTTTAATTCAATAATGGGTTTCAACCTGAGGAATATTAGTTTTTCAAACAACTTGGATATTTGTGATAACAGAGAAATCGGACGGTATGAAGACACGTCGTGAGGATCTTTTCCTGGTTTTGGAATCATTATAACTTCCGCAACTTTCCACAGTCCAGGAAAATATTTTAGTTTAATAGCTGTATTGAAAAGATAAGCCAATCGTTTTAGGGCTTTATTTGGCAATTGTTTTAAAACTTCTGCAGTTATAAGGTCGAAGCCTGGAGCTTTTTTATCTTTAAGTTGCTTGATTTCCTTTCTGAGCTCATTTAATGTAATTTGTGGAATTTCAGAACGGTTTTCATATGTACCACAGGAGTTTAAGTCGTAGTTACTCTTATTAGGTGTGAAAGTTTTTTTCAAATACTTCGCAAAAGCAGTTATTTTTATTATTAAATAAAAAATTTTTTCTGTAAATTCTACTCTTTTCGGAAAGCAAAGACTTTTCTTATTGTTAAAATTCGTAAATAAAATAAAGATGTTCAATAAGAAAAAATCGTACATATGCATACGAAATACATAAACTCTTTAAACAAATTTTGTCACGATCATCTACCTGACCCAAAAATGTGGTAATTATAGTAATTATGATAAAATATTTTTGTCAAAAAAATAATTTTGTAAAAAAACAACCCTAAACACGAAAATTTAAACATTTTCACATATGCTTTTCTTTCTCAAACGTCATTTTATTTTATAAAACCAAAAATAACTATAAAAGCACCACGAATGTGTAAACTTTGGGTACTATAACACCGGCACACAAAAAAAAAAAAGTGGGGAGTACTTTTGACTAGACCCATATATCCCTATGTATTTTGACGCGCTGAATCCGAATTCGGTGTCCGTTTTGCCCGTACACCCCCAAAATTTTAAGTAAATAGCGAAAAACCGTGAAACCCCATGAAAAATCGCTGAAAATCGCATTTATAGACGTTTGTCAATTTTAAAAACTTTTCTTATGAGTGTATTATACCTGATTTCAGTGTATTTTGACGCACTGAATCCGAATCCGGGGTTTGTTTTACCCGTACACCCCCAAAATTTTGATTAAATAGGCTAAAACCGTGAAAACCGTGAAAAACCGTGAGAAATCGCTGAAAATCGCCTTTTTATACGTTGGTAAATGTTAAAAAGTTTTCTTACGAGTGTATTATACCTGATTTCAGTGTGTTTTGACGCACTGAATCCGAATCCGGTGTTTGTTTTGCCCGTACACCCCCAAAATTTTGATTAAATAGGCTAGTTCATGGATAGTTTTACTACTGAAGAAACCTTGGCATATGAATCTATTCTTTTGCTTGTACTTGCGACCAGGGCACCTCCACGAGGTGACGGTGGGCAACAGAGCAATCTGGCGGAGCCCTGGGTTAACGGCTATCGTGCCGTCATGGCAAGTACAAGCAAGTGCTTTACGATGCAGGGGAGGGATACCCCAGTATCGGCGACTGGTCAGGGTGAGAAAGCGGGCCCGCAGTCGTCGTCATCCAGCGACCGCAGCTCTACATTAGTGGGTAACTTGGCTTCTCTAGAGTATAATGCTACAAGAAATCAGATACATACTTGTAACAAAGATCGAGATTCATTCTGTTACATCTGTGGCGAATTTGAACTTGCAAAATATCGCAAACCTTTAACTGAAAAGTTGAAATCTGTTTACAGCAAATGCTTTGGTATAAATATTACGAAACAAGGCGAAGGGTGTATGCCTAACAAAGTTTGTGGTCGTTGCAACACAATGCTATGGAAGTGGGAAAAATCCAATGAACGGAAGCATTTACTATTTTCGAAACCCATGATGTGGTCTACACCAGCGTCTCGAGAAGATTGCTATTTTTGCATGACGAAGACCAGTGGTTTTACGGCTGCCACCAAAACTTCAATTTCATACAAATGCGATTTTCAGCAATTTTTCACGAGTTTTCGCGGTTTTTCGCTATTTAATCAAATCTTTGGGGGTGTACAGGCAAAACAAACACCGGATTCGGATTCAGTGCGTCAAAACACACTGAAATCAGGTATAATACACTCGTAAGAAAACTTTTTAACATTTACCAACGTATAAAAAGGCGATTTTCAGCGATTTCTCACGGTTTTTCACGGTTTTAGCCTATTTAATCAAAATTTTGGGGGTGTACGGGCAAAACAAACCCCGGATTCGGATTCATTGCGTCAAAATACACTGAAATCAGGTATAATACACTCATAAGAAAAGTTTTTAAAATTGACAAACGTCTATAAATGCGATTTTCAGCGATTTTTCATGGGGTTTCACGGTTTTTCGCTATTTACTTAAAATCTTGGGGGTGTACGGGCAAAACGGACACCGAATTCGGATTCAGCGCGTCAAAATACATAGGGATATATGGGTCTAGTCAAAAGTACTCCCCACTTTTTTTTTTTTGTGTGCCGGTGTAATTAAAGATCAAATTTTGAATTGCTTAAAAAAAAAAAGCTAATTATAGTAAAACATTGTTGTTCGAAAGTAAATTATTTAGTAATAAAAAAAACCAAAAAACTAAAATTGTAACATTTTCATGTATGCTTTTTTCTCAAAAGTAATTTTTTCTATTTAGTGTAAAGCAAAAAAATTAGCATAAGAACAACGCGAATAAGCAAATGGAACGCAGAACTATCAAATAATCTTTTTGAGAAGTTAATTAGAATTTTGAATTGTTTAGAAGAAAAAGCTAATTATAAAGCCACAACTTTTTATTTTTTTTCAAGACATGGAGTATATGTTATTTAGTTAAAAAAGTTTCAATGTTAAACTCAATTTGTTATCATATAAATTCCACAAATATCAACCAAAAATGAAAGACTTTTTCTAATTGAAATTAAAATTGTAATTTTCCAAAAGGCCGAAAAAGGCATTACTTTACTTACAAAAATAGCCTAAGAAATAGTTGTAAGCTTTAGATTTAGCCTAACATACATATGTATTTATTATTTTGTCGGATCAGGGACGCTCCGAACTTAAGAAGGGGAGGAGTTAAGGCATGATACCGAAACCTACGAAAGCAACAGCATTTCGTTGCAAAACCTCACATACCCTACCGCTTTTTCTGTCACCCCAGTGCTGACATCTAAGCTCAGTCGATGCAGCCCAACACCAACAAACATGATGATCACTACCTGCGCTTACCTTAGCAACAGCATGCCGGGCAGGCAGCGCAAATAGAAAGACTCTCGCCTGGCCTCACAAAACAACCCGCTGCATAACAACAAACAGTGATCACTGCTTCCGCTTGGCTTGGCAACAGGATGTTAGGCAGGCAGACCAAAACACAACAATTGTTGTCTGGCCCAACTAACCACCGACTGCATTGCAACACAACATGCGTGAGCCTAGCATGCAGATCAACTGCATGACAACAGCTCGATCAATGCATTGCGCCTGCCCTAGCAGCGTCGTGTTGGGTAGGTAGCCCAAAACACAACGGTGCTTGCCTGCTTTAGTGAACCACCGATTGCATAGCAACGCATGGTTGACATGCTTGGTAGGCAGGCCAGCGGTACCACTTGTCATGCGCATGCAACAACACAATTGTGTTGCTAGCGGTAGAGTCCAAGCGACCTTTTTCGCGCAACAACACTTACAGGTGATTACCACTGATCGCGAGGGTATAAAAGGCGGTATCATTGCCTGTCGAAGTCAGTTCTTGTTACGTTGCAGGAGTTGCAAAGTCAACTTAAATAATAAAGTTAATAAAGTACCTATTTAATTCAAACAAAGTGTTGTTTTATTTTATAAGTAATATGACTTGCTTAACTTATATAACAATTAAGCCGAAAAAAAGTGTGCATTTCTCCGGGGTAATCTCAGCAACGCGTGTAAGGAAAACAATGAAGGTTTCACACATTGTTGGTGTTTCTTTGGCAAAGGTTTCTGTGAAGTTTGGTTGCAATCTGATGACGCTTGTGTGTGCGGTGCGTCGGTTAAGTGAGTGTGTTTTTGCTATTTGCCGCACGTATTTTTTGTACCGCACATAGCATTCATTAGAATTGAATACATTTGGGTCGTGTGTGTCTGGGCCGATTATTATGAAATTTGGTATATATATATATTTTTCCACGGTGAAGGTTAGTATAATATGCTTATTGATTCCACTTGCCACCAGGTGGCGCTGCCGAAGGCCAAAACGAGGACCCAGGTAACCCTAGGATGTGTTTTTACATTGTGGGTATCAAATCAAAGCTACTGATGAGTGCTTTAATACAGAGTATTTTTTAGATGTCTGAGTGACCAGGGTCTCGAGATATAGCCGAAAAGGTGGACCAAGGTACCCTTGATGTGTTTGTGCAATATGGGTATCAGATGGAAGCTGTTGATGAAAGCTTTTAAGTGAAGTAATTTTTACTGCCCGTTTCCGGGATAAAGAAAGGAGATGGAGCTGGAGATGGAAGAGAAAAAGGAATAGCTACAGGAAGAGGAAGAGGACCACTTATTATGAAAAATTAAAAAAAAAAATTTTTTTTAAATTTTAAAATGTTACATACCTATACGCTTATTATGTAAACGTTAATCTGAAGTCAGTTATAGTGAAAAATTCATTGTATCATTGCTGGCGTGATTGGTGATCGTTTCCTTAATTTTTTGCAGAAAGGTTATGCTAATACGAGATATTACGTATATCATTCATATATTTACGTATTACCTGTGTACTCACAAATGTACGGTTGAAGCAAATATATGTCAGTTTTTTTACTTCGCCTGGAAAAATTTATATAAATTTAAGAAGAGTAAATAGAACTTATTTTATATCACACTTCACGCAAAAAAGTTATTTGCACCTGAACACATAGCTGGGTTAAAGCGGGGGGGAATAGAACAGTTCTCTTCTCCTTCTCCGCTTTTTCGCACACGTAATTATATGGGATGAGTGCACGATGGCACATAAAAAGTCACTGGAAGCGCTTGATAGGACATTACCAGATTTACGTAGTAAAAATGAAATGTTTGGTCGTGCCTTAGTGCTGCTGGCAGGTGATTTTAGACAAACACTGCCTGTTATTCCTCGAGCAACTGTAGCAGATGAATTGGCTGCATGTTTGAAATCATCATATTTGTGGAGACATGTTCAAACACTCAAACTACCTACAAATGTACGTGTTCTAATGCAAAATGATCCATCAGCTGCTGAATTTTCACAGTAATTATTGGATATTGGAAATGGCAAAGTTCCTGTCGATAATTTAACTGGCTTAATAACTTTACAACCAAACTTTTGTCAAATAAGTCAAACGAAAGAACAGTTAATTCAAAATATTTTCCCAAATTTGCCTCAAAATTACTAAAATCATGATCGGCTTAGTGAACGAGCCATCATGGCTGGCAAAAATATAGATATGAATGAAATGAGTGCGACTATTTTGGCTAATATACCAAGCCCAGAACAAACATATCGATCCGTTGACACTGTTACAAATCAAGATGATATTGTAAATTATCCCACTGAATTTTTGAATTCCTTTGATTTACCTGGATTACCGCCACACATGCTAAACTTGAAAATAGGAGCACCGATTATTATGTTGAGAAATATAAATCAACCACAACTATGTAATGGCACACGATTAACAGTTAAGAGATTGATTAATAACGTCATTGAAGCAACAATTTTGAATGGAAAATACTCTGGTGAAGACGTTTTAATATCGGGAATACCAATGATACCATCGGCTATGCCGTTTGAATTCAAACGTCTTCAATTTTCTGTTCGCCTTGCATTCGCGATTACTATTAATAAGTCACAAGGCCAAACTTTATCAATTTGTGGTATTGATTTATAATACCCATGTTTTTCTCATGGCCAACTTTATGTTTCATGCTCAAGAGTTGGTAAGCCATCGGTATTGTTCATTTATTCAACAACGCTTGAAAAGACGAAGAATATTGTATACCAAAGAGCATTACAATAAAAAAGTAATAAAGTAGCTCACATCAAAGGTTTTTTAATTGCTACTACTATTCAAAACTTCTTTCATTACTATTCATGGGCGAAAATTTTTATAAAAAACACACAGTATTTTTCGGCTTAATTTAATTAATTAATCTAGATTTTTTTAAAGACGACCAGCGGAACGGGCGGGTTTTCGCTAGTTAAGTATAAAAGATAAAATAAGTAAAGCTATAGAGTACTATAATAATACTTACCACTCTGTAACAAAAGAAAAGCCAATAAACATTCAATTCGGAAATTGTGACAAAGGAAAAATATATGAATGCATACTAGCAACGAAACAAAAGTATATTAATAAAATAAATAAATGTAGGGAAAATTATGTTGAACAAAAAACTGATGGTTATATTAAGAATTACAAAGCTCTGCGACATTAAGAGCAACCTAAGTACAAAAGCTCCAAGCTCGAAAACATTTATAGCTCAAATATCAAAAGAAAATTAATATATGATAAAAATGTTGAAAATAAGGTTCTGTTTTTGTGTAACTGTTTTTAGTTTAAATTTAATTATTTAATTATAAACTATTGCTAATTTATTATTACATAAGGAATAGAATTAACCCTATTTTAAAACCACTTATATATTATATAGGGTGATTTTTCAAGAGGTAAAGGAAAGTTAAAGAAAACACACGTAAAATTCAAGAAAATGCATAAAATTTTTATTCAAATCGTTAGTACAGTCCATATAATTTAATGTTTGAAGATTATTTCATGCAAATGTTGACCGCGACTGCGCGTCAAATGGTCCATCCGCTTAGTCCAATTTTGGCATACTCTTTCTAATGTTTCGGCCGGAATCTCACATATAAATGCTTTAATGTTGTCTTCCAATGCGTTAATTGAAGCAGGCTTGTCTGAATAGACATGAGCTGTAACATAGCCCCACAAAAAATAATCTAAAGGCGTTATATCGCACGATCTGGGTGGCCAATTGACAAGTCCCGAACGTGAGTAAAATGTTCACCGAACTCGCCTCTCAACAAGTCCATTGTTGTGGGTGCTGTGTGCCATGTGGCACCGTCTTGCTGAAACCACATGTCATGCAAGTCAAGCTCTTGCATTTTGGGCAAAAAAAAGTTGGACATCATTTCACGGTAGCGCTCACCATTCACAGTTACGTTACGATTCGTAGCATCTTTGAAGAAGTACGGTACAATGATACCTCCAGCCCATAAACCGCACCAAAATGTGACCTTTTCTGGATACATTGGTAGCTCTTGCAATTCTTCTGGCTGATCTTCACTCGAAAATCGCCAATTCTGCTTATTTACGTACCCATTGATCCAAAAATGAGCTTCGCTGCTGAACACAATTTTTCGATAAAAAAGTGGATCTTAAACTTTGTCAACATTCAACTTTCAAATAACCTTTAAGAAAAACTCTCCCTTAACTTCTAACATATATTCCTCATTATCATACTTTCACTCTAAGTTTGACTTCGTAAACGGCAAGTTGTATAAGTTAACACAAAATGCTTAGCCACTAAACTCTCACCAAAGTGTTGCGCGTGGCCTTAGTCAGCGCGATGGTTCGTCTTACAAACAGGATCATCTTACAAACAGCCACAAAATTCACACGAAAAACTTGCGCGTGGCCTGAGTCAGCAATTCGTAGTCTTGTGTTAGTTCTTACCTAACGCAAGCAGTAGTGCAGCGCAGCGAGCTTTTGCAGTGCAGCGGGCGTCGGTAGCGTGGCTCGGTAGTACAAGTAGGGGTTATTAACACACTTTTATTAGGACGGGTTGTATGTATGTATGTAACGGAATCTTTGAGCTTAATTTTCACTGACTTCTAAAAATCTGATCGGCTTGAAATTTTGCACACCTATCAAGGACCGATGACAATGCAATAATTTGATAAAAGTTTTCCATTATCCTTATTAGGATTGCCAGGATTAATATTTTCTTTTTTTTACTGTGCGCAAAAAGTAAGGTGAATTTGGTTGTAAAATGAAAAATCTTTATTTATTCTTGTAAATCAGTTTCTCAGGCTCCCTCCACAAAATAAGTTCTTAATCCCGATTACTTCTTTATCACGGCCAATAACTGCATAGCTTTAGACTCACAGTCGATAAGAAAGGAATTAAATATAACACGAATATATCAAATCATTTATTCACTGACTGCAAATTAGAGTTAAAAGCGTGGGATGCTTGATATAGTAAATATTTCAATCATTCTATTGGCAACTACCTATTTACAGAAGGTTATGAAAGTGAAGCAAAATGCATCCCACGCTTTACTCTATTTGTATCTTAATTTTTGTTATAATTCTGTTCTGAGGTAGTTGACTATGACTGATCGTTCGATTTGCTATTACTTCATTATAGGTCCCTTTGTCATTAAAATTTATTTTCTACTTTTTAGTTCGATTAGCAATAAAAGCGTGTTTTTTAGTTTTTTAAACTATTTTTTATTTTTATTGTAAGAATCAGAATTAAGTTGGATATGTAACACGCCAGAAGTGAAAATAAATATTTGGCGCCCAACGTGGGGCACGAGTGAATTATGGAAACAAGTGAATTATTTCAGTGGTAAAACAATTTACAACAACAATCTGCATCAATGTTAAACAACAAGGAAGCCAGGAGTATTTCGGTGGTAAAATAATTTACAACAACAATATGCATCAATGTTAAACAACAAGGAGACCAGGATTATTTCGGTGGTAAAACAATTTATAAATACAATCTGCATCAATATTAAACAACAAGGAAGCCAGGATTATTTCGGTGGTAAATCAATTTACAACAACAATCTGTACTACTACTACAACAACTATCCACTTTAAGACAGGGCTCTTCTAGCGTTATTGAATTTTATGATGAAGTAGAGAAAAAGTTATCCTCCCTCGCCAACAAAACAAAAATGTCGCACGAGGCAAATATTGCAGATGCAATTAATGAAAAATATCGCGCAAACGCCCTTAGAGTTTTTATTTCCGGGCTGAAAAAACCATTATGTGATATTCTGTTCGCATCAAAACCTAGTGATTTGCCGTCTGCTTTGGCACTCGCCCAGGAAGTTGATGCAAATCACGAACGTTACATTTTCGCAGCAAGTTTCGCAAATAGGTCAACTGACGTAGTAAAGAAAACATACGGCAACCAAAGAAACTATTAGGACGGCAATCAAACCGCATATAATAGGGAAAATTTAGACAAACAAAAAAACCCTCACTTTTTCAGGCACGAGAACCAACCTGGTAATAGGTTCCGTCAGGGAAATGTAATTGAACAAAACCGAACCCAAGGTAGATCCTTCCTCATCCAGTCTAAGGCAACCAACTAACTATACCGGTAATAGAAATGGCCAATTTCAAAAACGGCAAGCTTTATCAGATCGTAGAACAGGACCCAAAATCCAAAGGGTAAACAATTTGGATCAAAGCAACGATGACGAATCGTATAAGGAAATCGCCAGCGCAACTGTTGGAGACATTGAAGACTTTGAAGAAGAGTTAAATTTTTTAGGGGAAGGTCCCTCCTGCCCTGGATTTGTAAAACATTAGGCAGGCAGGAGATAAAACTTCTTATCGACACAGGTGCTTCCAAAAACTACATCAGGCCTCTAGAGGGCCTAAAAGGGATCAAGACTGTCGACAAGGAATTTCTATTGTAGTAAAATCCATTCATGGATTTACCAATATAACAAACAAATGCAAGATGCACTTATTTGGAGTGGTATCAGAATTTTTTATTTTGCCAGATCTAACCATGTTCGATGGTATAGTTGGGCTTGATTTGTTAAATAAGGTTCATGCAAATATAAACTTAAAAAAGCATATTATTGAATTTGACACTGGTAGGGAAATAATTCATTTTCTGAAAGGCGAGGATGTTAGCCATCTTCGACTTCAAACTGAGTCTGTGCCACTCGGCATACAGAAAAATTTTAATACTATGATTAAACAAGTTTCGGCGGTTTTTGCCGATCCAAATGAAAAACTGCCATATAACACTAACGTGGTGGCAATCATCCGCACTAGAGATAACGAACCGTCCTATGCGAAATTTTACCCATACCCATTGGGTGTGACAGCAGAAATAAAAGATCTCTTCCGAAATGGCATTATACGACCTTCGCGATCGCCTTACAATAATCCCATTTGGGTGGTAGACAAAAAGGGTTTTAATGAGAACGGAATAAAGAAAAAAAGAATGGTTATTGACTTTAGGAAAATAGACGAAAAAACAATAGACGATTCGTTCCCAATTCCAAACGTAGGGGTAATATTAGCAAATTTAGGCAAAGCTCAACTATTTACGACCTTGGATCTTAAGTCCGGGTTTCATCAGATTAAACTCGCAGAACGAGACCGTGAGAAAACAGCTTTTTCGGTCTGTTATGTGTAATGTATGATTAGCAGCATTATTAGCAGCAAACGTCACTTTCTTCCTTTAAATGTGAACAGACGTGTTTCTTTTAATACATTTTATGGCGACGAGTAAAAAGAACCAACGTGCAAAGAAAAGTTAAATTTGCCTTTATTGAATAAATTGTGATGAGTATTAGGCACCTAAAAAGGAAAATTTAGAATTATCACTAGAAGAAAAGAAAAATAGTGAAGGTGAAGCAAAAGAAGCAAGTCCGCTGTTGATTAGCGAAAACAACAATACAAGTGTCCCGCCCGCAATAATAAATAGAAATAAAAGTGATAAAATCACAATGTCAAATAGTTTTATTGGATTTATAGAACCATTTGTTCCCGGTGGCGATTTCCCTGGATACAAGGACAGAATGGATCAATTTTTTATATGTAACAAAGTTTCCGATGAACTTAAAGCACCTCTATTCATCACCATGTGCGGAGCCGAAGTTTATGAGCTGTACAAAAAGCTAACAAAACCTCAATTACCGAGTCAGAAAACATACGGGGAATTGATGAAAATCCTAAGCGAATATTATCAACCGAAAAGGAATAAGCGTTCGGAGAGGTACAAGCTTTTTAATGCCATGCAAGAAGAAGAAGACAATTTCTGATTATATTGTGAGGTTAAAATTATTATCGCACGAATGTGAGCTTGGTGATTTTATTACAAATGAACATGCTAAAGATGTCGCTTATTTACAACAAAAGCACCTAAATGAGGAATTATTAGATCAGCTAATAAGAGGTCTTAGAAGTGAACGAATTCAACAGAAATTAATGGATGACCTAACCTCAAATTTTGACAAAGCATGTGAAATTGCACTGCAGTTAGAGTTAACCAAACAAGGTCAAATCGAAATGCGTTCGAATACAGTAAATAGTCTAAAAAATGAAAGTAACGGAAACAGAGAGAAACATTCGTCACAAAAGAAGTCTGATTGGAAGCATAAAAATCAAAAAATACCACAGAAGTCTAAAAAGCCATCTGATGAAATTTCAGTACAAAAGTTCAACAAATGTAAACGATGTGGAAGAAAGCACGACGAGAAGAAGTGTCCCGCGGTCGACTGGGAATGTTTTAAATGCAAACGTAAAGGTCACACTTCATCAGTCTGTACATCTGAGTCGATCAAACTCATCAACAACATCCACGGTGCCAGTGAAGCTTGCTACGTTACTGTCAATGTCAACAAAATCATTATCGAAATGGAAGTGGATAGTGGAGCTTGCACTTCAATTATTTCAAAGGATGAGTTTGATGAAAAATTTAAAAATGTCGAATTGGTCAAATCAAATAATAATTTAATAACTTTTTCAGGTCAGAAAATATTAGAATGTGGATCATTCATTGCTGAAGTGTGCCATCGGAATGTTGTTGTCAGTCTAAAAATGTCAGTCGTCAATATTGGAAAAAGGTTCAAGCCACTAATGGGCAGACCATGGTTGGATAAATTATTTAGTGGTTGGCGTAAGAGGTTTGAAACCAATATAATTAGCTTGATCGAACATAATGATATATTTGATAATATTAAAAGCAGATATCCGAATATAGTCGATGAAAAAATGAATGAGGTTATTAGAAACTTTGAGGTGGATTTAGTTTTACAAGAAAATAAGACACCAGTTTTTCATGCCGCGTATACTGTTCCATTTTAATTTGCGTGAAAAGGTCGGTCAAGAACTTGAGCGTTTGTGTAAAGAAGAAATTTTTGAACCTGTTCAATATAGCCAATGGGCAAGTCCCGTTGAAATTGTTGTGAAACCGAACGGGGAAATAAGGATTTGTCTCGATGGAAAAGCATCGCTAAATAAATGTCTCGAATTTGCTCATTATCCTTTACCTTTGGTAGAAGATATATTCGCGGAATTCGCAAACTGCAAGTATTTTTCTGTTATAGACTTAAAAGGTGCATACCAACAATTGAAATTATCCAATTACTCTAAAAAAATTCTGGTTGTTAATACCCAAAATGGTTTGTTTGCTTACAAGCGATTAACCTTTGGAGTAAACTGCGCTTCGTCTATATTTCAATCTGTTATGGACCAAATTTTAAATGGTTTGCAATTCGTTAGAGCCTTTCAGGACGATGTAATTATTGGAGGCTTAAATCAACAACATGCCATTGAAAATGTTTACAGAGTCTGCGATCGTCTGTCAAAATTCAATGTTAAAATTAATATTGAAAAATGTCGTTTCTTAAAAACATCTGTTGAATATTTGGGTCATTACTTAACAGATGGTGGGGTCAAACCGAATCCAAATAGAGTCAAGGCCATTGTAAGTGCCCCAGCACCAACAAATTTGCAACAACTACAGTCGTACTTGGGTTTTATAAATTATTATAGGAAATTCGTTCCAAACATGTCCGCTGAACTAAATGTCTTATATCGACTGCTGCAAAAAGAAACTCCTTTTCACTGGAGTGAAGAATGTCAAAGGGTTTTTGAAAAAAGTAAACAGTTCATTGTTGAAAATAATTTATTAGAACTTTATGACCCTAAGAAACCTATTGTTGTATCAACTGACGCAAGTTCTTACGGCGTGGGTGCAGTTCTCTCACATATCGTAAATGGTATTGAGAAGCCGGTCATGTTTGCTTCATCCACACTGTCACCGGCAGAGCAAAATTATTCACAAGTTCACCGTGAAGGATTAGCAATTATTTTTGCTGTACGAAAGTTTCATAAGTATATGTTTGCGCAGCCATGCACTATTTTTACAGATAACTCAGTAATTAAAGAAATTTTCAGTTGAATAGTGCGGTGGCAGTGGCACGTTTGCAGCGATGGTCGGTTGAATTGTCTATGTATCAATATGAAATTAAACATAAAAGTGCTAAGCAAATGTCTCATGTAAATGCATTGTCTCGTTTACCATTGGAAAATGAAAAAACGGAAATAAAAAATATTTCAATTAATTTTGTAAATGTTTCCAATGAATTACCTTTAAATTTAAAAGAAATAGCCAATGAAACAAAGGTTGATCCAATTTTGTCAAAAATTTGTTATTCCGTTAAAAACAAATGGCCAATTAAAGTTGAAGACAAATATAAAAAATATTTTGCTAATAGATCCAGATTGTCAGTTGAAGACAATTGTCTGTTCTACTTTTCAAGAGTAATAATTCCAGAATGTTTGCGAAATCGTATGTTGAAAATGCTTCATGAGAGTCACATGGGCATTATTCGTATGAAAATGGTAGCAAGATCTTATGTTTGGTGGAATAATTGCGATAAAGACATCGAGAAATATGTTAGCAATTGCCAAGTATGTCAACAAACTAGAACTCCAAATAAACTCAAAACCAAAACACTTTGGAAAAAATCTGAATTTCCATTTGAGAGAATCCATATTGACTTTTTTGATTTCGCAGGAAAAAAATTTTTCTTAATAGTAGACTCATTTACGAAATTTTGTGAAATAAAAATGATGAGTACTACCATAGCATCACGCGTCATAGATCAATTAGTCAGTGTATTTGAATACTTTGGTTATCCTAAAAATATAGTTAGTGATAATGGTCCACCATTTCAAAGTAGAGAATTCATTCAGTTTTGTAGAAACAATGGTATTAATGTGTGTAAGAGTCCACCGTATCATCCAGAGTCAAACGGATTAGCGGAACGCTGTGTTCGTACGATAAAAACAGTTTTCAAAAAATATTGCTTGAGTAAAGAAAGTTCACTATCCGGTTACCGTACACTTTTCCCAATCCATTTTTCCCAAAAGTCATTTTCCCAAAAACAATTTTCCCAATTCAATTAAAATCCTATTTTTCCCAAACTTGTTTTTTTTTTTTTGCGTAGAACTCCTTTTCGCGTGGGCGGCCTTCGGCCGCGCTTCAAAAAAATAACCCTCATCAGTCCAACTCCGGCTACGCAATCCACCGTATTTTTGCGTAGAACTCCTTTTCGCGTGGGCGGTCTTCGGCCGCGCTTCAAAAAAATAACCCTCATCAGTCCAGCTCCGGCTACGCAATCCACCGTATTTTTGCGTAGAACTCCTTTTCGCGTGGGCGGCCTTTGGCCGCGCTTCAAAAAAATAACCCTCATCAGTCCAGCTCCGGCTACGCAATCCACCGTATTTTTGCGTAGAACTCCTTTTCGCGTGGGGGGCCTTCGGCCACGCTTCAAAAAAATAACCCTCATCAGTCCAACTCCGGCTACGCAATCCACCGTATTTTTGCGTAGAACTCCTTTTAGCGTGGGCGGCCTTCGGCCGCGCTTCAAAAAAGTAACTCTCATCAGTCCAGCTCCGGCTACGCAATCCACCGTATTTTTGCGTAGAACTCCTTTTCGCGTGGGCGGCCTTCGGCCGCGCTTCAAAAAAATAACCCTCATCAGTCCAGCTCCGGCTACGCAATCCACCGTATTTTTGCGTAGAACAAAAGTTTTCGGAAAAATGATTTTTGGGAAAAAAGTCTTGGGAAAAACAGTTTGGATGAAAAAATTTGGGAACATTTGCCTTTGGGAAAAGTAAGCATTGGGAAAAAAGTTTTGGGAAGAATGGATTGGGAAAAATGGTCGGCAACGCACTATCCATGGAACAAAAAGTAAAAAAGTTCTTGCTTTACTATCGTAATACACCAACTACAGCAACCGGTCAGTTACCTTCAGGAATGTTGTTCGCATACACGCCTAGAATTGTATTAGATTTGTTGAAAAGTGAAAAAAAACTTAAGCTTAAGAACACTAACAAAAGAAATTGTAAATCAAATAAGAATAATACACAATCCAAAGTAAAAAGAGCAAATCATGATTATAAAGTAGGGGAAATAGTATATTATTTAAACCATTTCAAAGAATTTGTTAAATGGATACCTGCTGTCATTGAAAAAAAGATATCTAACTTAAGGTACTTAATAAGAGTAAATAATCATATTCGTTATATTCATGTAAACCAAATACGAAAAAAGAAAACTTCAAAAAAATTTGTAAATTTAAATGAAAATGTGAGATCTCAGCATGATTCTGAAAGTTGTATTCAGGATGATTTTTATAAAAACAAAGAAATCGAAAAACATGAAGATGTAATTATAAGTGGTGCCAATCAATTAGCGATATCTGATTCCTTACGCAGGAGCGAACGCCGTGCAAAACCAATTGATCGTTACCAATCATTAGATTTTAGAAATAAAAAGGGGAAGATGTAATGATTAGCAGCATTATTAGCGTCACTTGCATTCTTCCTTTAAATGTGAACAGACGTACGTAAATATGAGTTTTGCCGTCTTCCCTTTGGCCTAAAAAATGCTCCAGGAATCTTCCAAAGAGCTATTGATGATGTCCTTAGGGAACATATTGGTAAATATTGCTTCGTTTACATCGACGACGTGATAATTTTCTCACATGTCACAGAAGACCATTTGGCACATGTAGAAGCTGTTTTAAGGAGCTTACTGGAAGCAAACATGAGGGTTTCTGTCAAAAAATCGAAATTTTTTAAGACCGAACTCGAGTACCTTGGTTTTATTATATCAAATGGGGGAATAAAAACAGGAAATTGAAGCCATTCAAAGCTTTCCACCCCCAACAACATTAAGAGGCCTTCGTTCCTTTTTAGGAATGACCGGCTACTACAGATGTTTTGTTCGCGACTATGCGAAAATTGCCAACCCGTTAACAAGTATCCTCAGAGGAGAATTTGGTAAGGTATCGGCCTCACAATCAAAAAAAATTAAGATCTCATTTGATCAAAACCAAACTAATGCATTTAATAAGCTAAAAAGTATACTTACATCTGAAGATGTAATGCTGGCCTATCCTGACTTTAGGAAAGCTTTTGACCTAACTACAGATGCTTCTTCACATGCTCTTGCGGCTGTGCTTTCTCAAGGGGGGAGACCGATCACAATGATTTCGAGGACGCTCGATAAAAAGGAAGAGCATTTTGCCACAAATGAGCGAGAACTTTTGGCCATTGTATGGGCATTAAAAAGCTTTACGCATTATTTATATGGAGCTAAAGAAATAAACATTTACACGGATCATCAACCCCTAACCTTCGCAGTGTCGGATCGCAACCCGAACCCGAAAATAAAGAGATGGAAAGCCTTTATAGAGGGTTATAATGCAAAACTGCACTACAAACCAGGAAAAGATAATTTGGTGGCAGATGCTCTGTCACGACAATTCATAAACTGCCTAGATCCAGATCCTGAATCAGATGCCGCCACTATCCACAGCGAGGAGTCATTTACCTATACAATAGAAACCGTGTCAAAACCAGTAAATGTGTATAGAAATCAATTAATTTTAGAATCTGGAAATCACCCGGCCAAGAGGACATTTATCATTTTCGGAAACAAATTACGGCATCATCTTATGTTTCCTGACAACGAAACTTTGTTTAAAATGTTATTAAAGGCGGTAAAGACGGATGTGGTTAATGGCCTCTATTGTGAGCTGCCTTTGTTGGCTCAGATTCTGGCCCAACTAGTGAAAATGTTTCCTCATTCCACATTTCGTCACACATCACAGTTCGTAACTGATATATTCGATCCTAACGAGCAAATGGAGATAATTACACAAGAGCATGACAGAGCTCACCGCGCTTCACAGGAAAATGTGAAGCAGATATTGAATGATTATTTTTTCCCAAGAATGGAGAAAAAGGCTAAGGAAATAGGCTCAAATTGCAGAATTTGCGTAAAAGCTAAAGACGATTGGCACCCAGTAAAACATCCCATAGGAGAAACACCAATACCGAGTTTTCCCGGCGAAATACTTCATATTGACATTTTTTCTACCAATGCTACCTATTTTCTTACATGCGTCGACAAACTATCAAAGTTTGCGGATGTGCAGTACATTCCGTCACGAACTATAGTTGACATGAACCACGTATATTACAACTAGTCAACCTTTTCGCAGGTGCCAAAACTATTTTTTGCGATAACGAAAAGTCGCTTAATTCAAATACTATTAGATCTTGTCTTAGAGACTTTTTCAATATCGAAATAGTAAATGCTCCTCCGCTCCATAGTATTTCAAATGGACAGGTTGAGAGATTTCATAGTACTATAGGAGAAATAGCTAGATGTTTGAAATTAGAAAAAGGAATTGAAGATACAACAGATTTAATCTTGCTAGCCACAGTCGAATATAACAGAAGTATCCACTCGGTGACAGGGCAGAAACCTCTGGATGTCTTCCATTCACGAGTAGCAGAAATGCGAGAAACCAAAAATAGGGTCGAAAAAGCGCAAGAGGCAGCTTTGAGAATCCATAACAAAAATAGATCTTCAAGGACCTTTTCAGTAGGAGAGAAGGTTCATATCAAATCAAATAAACGTATGGGAAACAAACTCACGCCCTTGTATGTGGAGGGCGTTGTTCAAGAGGATTTGGGATCCTCAATCAGAGTTAACGGGAGAATTGTCCATAAGGATAATATTCGATAATATAAATTAGTCTACCTAAGTAATTCATTGTAGTTCTATACCTTTTTTCCTCTTCTTCCGTAGACTTCTTATACTTACAATTTTTATGGCAACAGCGAACGGCAAAATTGAAGACTACTCTCATGCAGCATTCTTACCGATTGCAGATGGTGACGTAGTCTTATGGGACTCTTACGGATATATCAGACATACGACAAATCTCACTGCTTACGCGGAATTGGTGCTTGACACCCGCTCTGCGTTGAAACTATATCCACGCAGTCATATGACAAAATTAATGACGGCGGACTTAGAACGAATCGATGAACTTCTTCGAACGGTAATTAGACCAACAAGATTCCCACGTAGTTTAAACATTTTAGGAACTGCTATTAAGGTTATAGCGGGAGCGCCGGACTTTGACGATTTTCAAAAAGTCATATTGGATCTTGACAAACTTGGGGATAACAACAATCGACAATTAAGTATAAACTCACAATTAAAAAAAGCAAGTTGCAGATCTAACAAATACAGTAAATAAAATTTTGAATGTAGAGAAGCTAAAACAAATAGACACCGGACATCTGTACGAAATTCTTCTTGCCAGAAATAGGGCTATTATAAATGACCTGGAAAATATAATTCTTTCAATTTCTTTAGCACAATTAGGATTATTAAATCCAATTATTTTAGACAACGTCGAAATAGATTCAATTCTTAAAAACGAGTCCCTCAAAAATTTAACTGTAACTGATTTGCTGTTAGTTTCTAAGTTTAAAGTTTTTCATGATAATAATCTATTTCATTTCTTAGTTAAGTATCCTAGACCTAACATTATTTGTAAGAAAAAAATTATACTACCGGTAACACAGAACAACAAAATGCTATCCTTACCAGAAAACGCCGTAGCGGTATGTGGAAAAGATATATTCTCTTTAGATGGCTGCGCCGGATCTGTAATGAAATTTTGTAGAAAATCGACCGTTATGACATGTGCTCAACAATTAATCACCAGCACAATAGCAAAATGCAGGACAACATACGGGCAGCTAGATCCTATTCAGGAAATCGATGATGGGCTGATTGTTATAAACGACCATAGCGCAATAGTGACCTCTGATAAAGAAACTATTTTGCTAACGAGAGGCACTTATTTAGTGACGTTCTTGGATAAGGCGAGTGTAAACGGGACATTGTTCCTGAATCGAAATACCCTTCAAATAAGGGCGGCGGAAATTCCTTGGGCCACTCAGATAAACATAACGGGCAATAACGATATTATGAGCATACCATACTTGCGACACCGTGAAATAGAAAATCGACAATTGATGAACAATTTTGCTATCGGCTACAAAACAGGGTTAACAGCCACGTCAATGATCCTAATAATATTTGTTACTACCGTCGGCATAATTCTACTCGCAACCGTCATTAAGAAGCAAAGGGGGCAAGCGGCAATAGCAAGAGTGGTAGAAAATTTAGCGCGAACACCAATTGGAAGGTCCGGCGACGTCCCGCACTTAGGAGGGGAGGAGTTAACACAAAATGCTTAGCCACTAAACTCTCACCAAAGTGTTGCGCGTGGCCTAAGTCAGCGCGATCGTTCCTCTTACAAACAGGATCATCTTACAAACAGCCACAAAAGTCACTTGAAAAACTTGCGCGTGGCCTGAGTCAGCAATTCGTGGTCTTGTGTTAGTTCTTACCTAACGCAAGCAGTAGGGCAGCGCAGCGAGCTTCTGCAGTGCAGCGGGCGTCGATAGCGTGGCTTCGGTAGTATAAGTAGGGTTTATTTTTATTGTAAGAATCAGAATTAAGTTGGATATGTAACACGCCAGAAGTGAAAATAAATATTTTATATCTCTTATATATATCTAAATAAAGTTACATAAAATAAATGATAAACATTGTGTTATCATTACTCGCGCGAGAGCGGAACACATGATCGGACCGCAAGCGGTTGATTATTTATTGAAAGATCACTTACACTGTGAGAACGCATACGCTCGCACGGAGGAGAGTGCTGGACACACATATAATGAGAGATTTGCAAATATGCTCAACAGCAACGCCAAATCATTGAATTACAGCATACAAAGTTGCTGTGTTGTTTGTCTAGCTCGATTGAACACAGACAGCAGTGTTAAGCCTAACGGAAGCGGAGGTGAACAAGTTAAAGAGAGCTGGATAAACTGTTGGACCCATGAACACTTAAAACTGCACCGTCGGGAGTAAATAATCATGACCGCTACAACTGTTAATCATGGCCGCTACCGAATTACATAAATTCATTCGAGTAACTAAAAAAACTATAACAGAGTCACCGGTACTTAAGTACCCAGATTTTAATCAAGAATTTCAGTTAGTAATATAACTGACGCTAATTTGGAGGCTCTTTTAGCCGTTTTGCAACAGAGTCGTCATCCAGTATGCTATGCAAGTAGAACTCTTAATGAACACGAAAGGAGTTACAAGTTATTTTAGGCCATATTTGTACGGTACAAAATTTGAAATTTTGTCCGACCACCAGCCTTTGAAATGGTTGTTCGTTAAATCGCAAGGAAAAATTAGTCCAAGACTGCATCGTTGGCTGATCAAGCTAAGCGAATTTAATATAAACGTCAACTATATTAAGGGCAAAGAAAATCTTGTGGTGGACTTTCTTAGTAGAATTAATCCAGACACTAATAAAATCAATATGTTCAATACTTCTACAAGTGCCCTTTATAAAAATAAAACTGACGATTTGGATACCATCCACTCACAAATGGAAGATTTACATGACCACATTCTCACTCTAGAAACTGTGGTGAATAGATTCAAAACTCAGATTCTTTTGGTAAAAAATAAGCCAAAAGATTTGGAAATAAAACACAAAAACAAAAAGATTTATGTAAGTTTGTTTGACTTAGAAAATAATTTAGAATCAATTTTGAAACAATATATAGGCATATATACCGAGCTAGATGACAAAAAGTACAGCGTTTTACAGAACAAAATAATAGAACTATTTACAGGATTTAAAAACATTAAATTTGTTCGCTGCTCATACCATGCAAAGGATATAGATACAGAAGAAGAAGCATATGAACATATTCATAATTATCATAAATATGAAACTGGGCATACAGGCATTAATGAAAATTATCTAGGTTTAAGGAAATGTATTTATTTTCCCAATTTGAAGCTTTTAATACATAAATATATAAATATCTGTTCTACATGCAATAAATCAAAGTTTGATCGTAACCCAGTTAAAGCTAAATTCCATTTATCTGAAACTCCTTCAGATATAAAGTAAATAATATGTACATATGGATGCCTACACGAATTCGAAATCAAACTTCTTGACGTTCATTGATCGGTTTTCCAAATTTTCTGCTGCTTATTATTTAGAAGACAGAAGCAGCCAAACCGTCATTGAAAAAAAGAGGTTGTCTGTAAAGTCGGTTTGCTGACGATAGTTTAACGTGACAACGTCATAAGAAAATACTAATGTAATGGTTGCAATTTTCAAAACAAAATTTTAATTTTATTTGTCTGATAGATATTTTGTATGGATATAGAGGAGGAGGTAAATGGAATTGCAATGGCATAGGTCAAGTTACATTTACAAAAACGTGAAAAATTACGAAACATTTATCAAATTCATGAAAGATATCTTCAATTTCGATTGTGCATCAGACGTTAATAAGTCAACAACACTAAGAGGCACCATCATCGATTTGCCTTTTTCAAGACACTTTACACTCGAAACACTCCCTTTCATTTCCTACTTTTTCTATCATCGTCCTATTCTCAACAAAGAAATGGTTCATTACCATGCACACAGCACGAAGGCATATGCAAATACAAGTATGTGAATTTATATACAAATGCGCATATATATGCTCACTCAAGTAGGACAGAGCCAGATGTCGAACGTTGCCGAACGCGGGGGCTGATTGTGCTCTTTGTCGTTCGTTCCGCGCTCTCGCTTGCAGTTCAAGCACATTAGCTTACATTTGCTTGCGTACGGAATACATAGATTCGTATATTTGATATGTCCATATGACTTGTATGCATCTTTACATATAGATTTGTTCTTTTTGAAAATTGCGCGAAATTGTATATGTATATGCATGTTTATATACATATATTAGTATACAACATATCTTATAAGGTATATGGTAAATATTACCATAAATTTTTTCCTTCATATATAATAATAATAACATTAAAACAACAGGTATTATTAACAAACTTGGTTTTATTTTAAATTCTTCAAGTGAATCAAATTAATAATAATCAATAAGAAGGCATATGCAAATACAAATACGTGAATTTATATATGTACATATGCGCATATACATACATATATACGCTCACTTAAGTAGGAGAGAGCAAGATGTCGAACGTTGCCGTTCGTTTGCTTTGTTTGCTTTGTCGTTCGTTCCGCGCTTTCGCTTGCAGTTCATTCAATGCAATGAGCAAGGTAACGACATATGAGCAAGGTAACACTAATGAGCAAGGCAGCGACATATGAGCAAGGTAACGACACATTTTTTCGTGCGTGCAGCCTGTTAAATCGAATTATAAGACGTTATCACGTCAAAAATAAGGCTTTACAAATCCCAAAAAGGGCATTTTCAGAAGCTCATTTGTGACAATGAATTCAAAAGTGTAAATATAAAGAAATACTTGAAAACTGAAAATATTATCCTTCATCTTACAAAAGTCAATATCCCCACTGGCAATGCTGATATTGAGCGTTTGCCCAATACAATTTCCGAAAAAATAAGAGTATTTACTAGTAAGGCGAAGACATTAAGTATAAAAGATAAAATAAGTAAAGCTATAGAGTACTATAATAATACTTACCACTCTGTAACAAAAGAAAAGCCAATAAACATTGATTTTGGAAATTGTGACAAAGGAAAAATATATGAATGCATACTAGCAACGAAACAAAAGTTCATTAATAAAATAAATAAATGTAGGAAAAATTATGTTGAACAAAGAACTGATGGTTATATTAAGAATTACAAAGCTCTGCGACATTAAGAGCAACCTAAGTACAAAAGCTCCAAGCTCGAAAACATTTATAGCTCAAATATCAAAAGAAAATTAAAATATTATATTATAAAATTGTTGAAATTAAGGTTTAAATGTAACAGTTTTTAGTTTAAATTTAATTATTTAATTATAAACTATTGTTATTTTATTATTACATAAGGAAATAAAACTCGACAACTGAATTAGTAAAAATAGAATTAACCCTATTTTAAAACCACTTATATATTATATAGGGTGATTTTTTAAGAGCTAAAGGAAAATTAAAAAAAACACACGTAAAATTAAAAAAAATGCATGAGATTTTTATTTAAATCGTTAGTACAGTCCATATAATTTAATGTTTTAAGATTATTTCATGCAAATGTTGACCGCGACTGCGCGTCAAATGGTCCATCCGCTCAGTCCAATTTTGGCATACTCTTTCCAATGTTTCGGCCGGTATCTCACATATAAATGCTTTAATATTGTCTTCCAATGCGTTAATTGAAGCAGGCTTGTGGAATAGACATCAGCTTTATCATAGCCCCACAAAAAATAATCTAAAGGCGTTATATCGCACGATCTGGGTGGCCAATTGACAGGCCCCGAACGTGAAATAAAATGTTCACCGAACTCGCCTCTCAACAAATCCATTGTTGTGAGTGCTGTGTGGCATGTGGCACCGTCTTGCTGAAACCACATGTCATGCAAGTCAAGCTCCTGCATTTTGGGCAAAAAAAAGTTGGACATCATTTCACGGTAGCGCTCACCATTCACAGTTGCGTTACGATTCGTAGCATCTTTGAAGAAGTACGGTACAATGATACCTCGAGCCCATAAACCGCACCAAAATGTGACCTTTTCTGGATACATTGGTAGCTCTTGCAATTCTTCTGGCTGATCTTCACTCGAAAATCGACAATTCTGCTTATTTACGTACCCATATCCAAAAATGAGCTTCGCCGCTGAACACAATTTTTCGATAAAAAAGTGGATATTAAACTTTCTCAACAGAACACGCATTTTTATAATAAAATTCAATGGTTTGCAAGCGTTGTTCGTTTGTAAGACGATTCATGGATAAATTATAGACCAAACTGAAGATGTTTGACAGTGAAACAAAACACGAAACGTGCGTTAGCTGTTTAAACCAACTGATAAAGCTGAGCTGTTTAAAAAAACTGATAAACTAAGATAATAGCTAAAAATCACCCTTTACTACTGTTATATACCTTATATGTAGCTTCACTTTCATATATTTCCCTTGTTTCAATATAATAATTAATTTTTAATACGGTAATATTGAACTTTCAAATAACCTTTAGGAAAAACTCTCTCTTAACTTCTAACATATATTCCTCATTATCATACTTTCACTCTAAGTTTGACTTCGTAAACGGCAAGTTGTATATCTCTTACATATATATAAATAAAGTTACAGAAAATAATTGATAAATATTGCGTTATCATTACTAAGTTGTATATCTCTTATATATATCTAAATAAAGTTACATAAAATAAATGATAAACATTGTGTTATCATTACTCGCGCGAGAGCGGAACACATGATCGGACCGCAAGCGGTTGATTATTTATTGAAAGATCACTTACACTGTGAGAACGCCTACGCTCGCACGGAGGAGAGTGCTGGACACACATATAATGAGAGATTTGCAAATATGCTCAACAGCAACACCAAATCATTGAATTACGGCATACAAAGTTGCTGTGTTGTTTGTCTAGCTCAAGGGTTTCGCCCAAGGCGTATTTATTACAGGTGACAGCAAACACATATAAGTAAAACCCTACATGTATTTGTTGTTGCGTTTGGTGCACGCATCACTTCAAAATGAGAAGTCAAATGTAAACATACGAATGTAAACATACCAATACATACAAACAAAGCATATAATTTTGACGTAAGCCATACCTACGGCGAAAAATTCAGCTGGGTGAATGCTGTCACCTTAATAAATCCACCTTGGTTTCGCCGAAATACAGCAGGATGTGCCAGAGGCCGATCGGGGTAACTACGAGAGTCTCATGGTGGCAATAGGGAGATGTTACGGGAATGACCACAGACGGCAAATCTTCCTGATCAAACTGACGAATCGCTGCCAGAGAACAAATGAGACCTTTCAGGAATACGTGACAGAGATCAAGCGTTTAGCGCATTTGGCATATGCAAAGGAAACTGTGAATTTCGTGGAAAAGATGAAGTGTCAAGCATTCATAAGGCGTAACGAGATCGGAACACGAAACGGGCAGCATACTTCACACCGAAAAAGACGTTTGCTGAGACAGCGTCTTTTGCAGAAGAAACAGCAGCTCTCTTAAGGAAGCCAGTGCATAAAGTCCATCGAGTTGAGGTGGAAGAGACTACCTCTATGAAGGAAATCATTAGGAGAGTAATAAGGGGGTCCTTTTCTCAATTGAAACGGCGCGAAAATTCGGATTTAAAGTATTTCAACTGCGGTAGGCCGGGAATATTGAGCGCGATTGCAGTATGCCACACAGCCAACCCCAGCGGGTCAGGGGGCTAGAATTTGCGCGCGGTAAGGGATGCCTGTCGTAGGAGGTGACTAAAGTCCACAGCTCAGCCTAGTTAGTTATGAGTGATCAAGTAGCTCACGATAGCCTCCGTCTCGTTAAAACTTTGGCAGGCCTCAAGTAACGCTAACTAGCCGTCACCATTTAGTTGGTCGTGTAAGTGAAGTTGAATATTTACTGGTTAGTGCCGACCCGGCTCTGAACACACGCGCTCTTACGTCATGTGTCAACCCTTGCAGGGCTCCCTACATAGTATAGATAGCCATGGGGTTATAAAGCAACTACACAATGGCTAGATATAATGAGCTGAGTGGGGGCGCTCTTTAAAATGGAGATGCAAAAAAACCTAAATACAAAACAACAACAACAGCAAGCGGTAACTATAGCGGAGAAAAAAGCGACAGGACCAGCAACAGCCGATATGAAGTCGGATTGACGGAAACCAAAAACAATGTGATCCCCTGTTCTGGTTGCCGCGCAGCGGGAAAATGAGATTGAGGAGACGAATGGTGATACCGTGGATAGCAAGCGAACGGCATTCTACGGGCTTGGCGAGAAAATGCGAAGCTAGTTCAAATGCTGGAGAATGGTAAAGGCGATCAATACATGAGCCTATGAGGAATGCAACAGAGAGCTTCAAGGCATTATACGAGCTGGCAGCCATTGAACAAGGAGATAAACAAGCCAAAGACGTCATAAGAAAAAGCAGCGGTTTGCAAACATTCCCATGATTAAAGCACAATCCAGACCCCAAAGAGAAAACTAGATGCTGCTGTATTGACTCCAAAATCTAAGCGGAGGAACCCAGAGACGAATGGAACAGGCGTACAGTAGCACACCGGAACGCCGTCGGCCCCTCAAAAGGGAATTCAGGAGGTGGATGCAGCTAAATGGAGGACGGTGACTAAAAACACCAAGCCAAGAGAGGCTAGACCAAGGAGGGTTAGACCTGGCCCGATAGTAATAGAAGCGAAGGGTGAAACCTCCTATGCGGAAATATTCAAGTCGGTGAAATCCGACCCCAAACTCGGAGAACTTGACAAAGTAGTCTCAAAAATAAAGCGAACGCAAAAGGGTGAAATACTCATCCAGCTCTCAAATGCAGGTGAATAAACCAAGGAGTTCACCTCAATAAAAGGCATTACACTAGGGGAGCGAGTGGCGGTACGAGATATTGATGAGATTTCTACCAAAGAAGATATCGGTGAATCAACCATAGAGATAGTGAACATACGAAAGGCGCGCGATTGAACACAGACAGCAGTTTTAAGCCTAATGGAAGCGGAGGTGAACAAGTTAAAGAGGGCTGGATAAACTGTTGGACTCATGAACACTTAAAACTGCACCGTCGGGAGTAAATAATCATGACCGCTACAACTGTTAATCATGGCCGCTACCGAATTACATAAATTCATTCGAGTAACTAAAAAAATTATAACAGAGTCACCGGTACTTAAGTACCCAGATTTTAATCAAGAATTTCAGTTAGTAACTGACGCTAATTTGGAGGCTCTTGGAGCCGTTTTGCAACAGAGTCGTCATCCAGTATGCTATGCAAGTAGAACTCTTAATGAACACGAAAGGAATTATTCGGCAACAGAACGAGAACTACTTGCTATAGTTTGGGCTACAAGCTATTTTAGGCCATATTTGTACGGTACAAAATTTGAAATTTTGTCCGACCACCAGCCTTTGAAATGGTTGTTCGTTAAATCGCAAGGAAAGATAAGTCCAAGGCTGCATCGTTAGCTGATCAAGCTAAGCGAATTTAATATAAACGTCAACTATATTAAGGGCAAAGAAAATCTTGTGGCGGGTTTTCTTAGAAGAATTAATGCAGACACTAATAAAATCAATATGTTCAATACTTCTACAAATGCCCTTTATAAAAATAAAACTGACGATTTGGATACCATCCACTCACAAATGGAAGATTTACATGACCACATTCTCATTCTAGAAACTGTGGTGAATAGATTCAAAACTCAGATTCTTTTGGTAAAAAATAAGCCAAAAGATTTGGAAATAAAACACAAAAACAAAAAGATTTATGTAAGTTTGTTTGACTTAGAAAATAATTTAGAATCAATTTTGAAACAATATATAGTTAGTGGAAAAATAGGCATATATACCGAGCTAGATGACAAAAAGTACAGCGTTTTACAGAACAAAATAATAGAATTATTTACAGGATTTAAAAACATTAAATTTGTACGCTGCTCATACCATGCACAGGATATAGATACAGAAGAAGAAGCATATGAACATATTCATAATTATCATAAATATGAAACTGGGCATACAGGCATTAATGAAAATTATCTAGGTTTAAAGAAATTTATTTCTTTTCCCAATTTGAAGCTTTTAATACATAAATATATAAATATCTGTTCTACATGCAAGAAATCAAAGTTTGATCGTAACCCAGTTAAAGCTAAATTCCATTTATCTGAAACTCCTTCAGATATAAAGTAAATAATATGTACATATGGATGCCTACACGAATTCGAAATCAAACTTCTTGACGTTCATTGATCGGTTTTCCAAATTTTCTGCTGCTTATTATTTAGAAGACAAAAGCAGCCAAACCATCATTGAAAAAATAAGGCTTTACAAATCCCAAAAAGGGCATTTTCAGAAGCTCATTTGTGACAATGAATTCAAAAGTGTAAATATAAAGGAATACTTTAAAACTGAAAATATTATCCTTCATCTTACAAAAGCCAATATCCCCACTGGCAATGCTGATATTGAGCGTTTGCCCAATACAATTTCCGAAAAAATAAGAGTACTTACTAGTGAGGAGAAGACATTAAGTATAAAAGATAAAATAAGTAAAGCTATAGATTACTATAATAATACTTACCACTCTGTAACAAAAGAAAAGCCAATAAACATTGAATTTGGAAATTGTGACAAAGAAAAAATATATGAATGCATACTAGCAACGAAACAAAAGTTCATTAATAAAATAAATACATGTAGGGAAAATTATGTTGAACCAAGAACTGATGGTTATATTAAGAATTACAAAACTCTGCGACATTAAGAGCAACCTAAGTACAAAAGCTCCAAGCTCGAAAACATTTATAGCTCAAATATCAAAAGAAAATTAAAATATAATAAAAATGTTGAAATTAAGGTTTAAATGTAACAGTTTTTAGTTTAAATTAATTATTTAATTATAAACTATTGTTATTTTATTATTACATAAGGAAATAAAACTCGACAACTGAGTTAGTAAAAATAGAATTAACCCTATTTTAAAACCACTTATATATTATATAGGGTGATTTTTTAAGAGCTAAAGGAAAGTTAAAAAAAAATACGTAAAATTCAAAAAAATGCATAAAATTTTTATTTAAATCGTTAGTACAGTCCATATAATTTAATGTTTTAAGATTATTTCATGCAAATGTTGACCGCGACTGCGCGTCAAATGGTCCATCCGCTTAGTCCAATTTTGGCATACTCTTTCCAATGTTTCGGCCGGAATCTCACATATAAATGCTTTAATGTTGTCTTCCAATGCTTTAATTGAAGCAGGCTTGTCTGAATAGACATGAGCTTTATCATAGCCCCACAAAAAATAATCTAAAGGCGTTATATCGCACGATCTGGGTGGCCAATTGACAGGTCCCGAACGTGAAATAAAATGTTCACCGAACTCGCCTCTCAACAAATCCATTGTTGTGAGTGCTATGTGGCATGTGGCACCGTCTTGCTGAAACCACGTGTCATGCAAGTCAAGCTCCTGCATTTTGGGCAAAAAAAAGTTGGACATCATTTCACGGTAGCGCTCACCATTCACAGTTACGTTACGATTCGTAGCATCTTTGAAGAAGTACGGTACAATGATACCTCCAGCCCATAAACCGCACCAAAATGTGACCTTTTCTGGATACATTGGTAGCTCTTGCAATTCTTCTGGCTGATCTTCACTCGAAAATCGACAATTCTGCTTATTTACGTACCCATATCCAAAAATGAGCTTCGCCGCTGAACACAATTTTTCGATAAAAAAGTGGATCTTAAACTTTCTCAACAGAACACGCATTTTTATAATAAAATTCAATGATTTGCAAGCGTTGTTCGTTTGTAAGACGATTCATGGATAAATTATAGACCAAACTGAAGATGTTTGACAGTGAAACAAAACACGAAACGTGCGTTAGCTGTTTAAACCAACTGATAAAGCTGAGCTGTTTAAACAAACTGATAAACTAAAAGATAATAGCTAAAAAATCACCCTTTACTACTGTTATATACCTTATACGTAGTTTCACTTCCATATATTCCACTTATTTCAATATAATAATTCATTTTTAATACGGTAATATTGAACTTTCAAATTACCTTTAAGAAAAACTCTCTCTTAACTTCTAACATACCTATATTCCTCATTATCATACTTTCACTCTAAGTTTGACTTCGTAAACGACAAGTTGTATATCTCTTACATATATATAAATAAAGTTACAGAAAATAATTGATAAATATTGTGTTATCATTACTAAGTTGTATATCTCTTATATATATCTAAATAAAGTTACATAAAATAAATGATAAACATTGTGTTATCATTACTCGCGCGAGAGCGGAACACATGATCGGACCGCAAGCGATTGATTATTTATTGAAATATCAGTTACACTGTGAGAACGCCTACGCTCGCACGGAGGAGAGTGCTGGACACACATATAATGAGAGATTTGCAAATATGCTCAACAGCAACACCAAATTATTGAATTACGGCATACAAAGTTGCTGTGTTGTTTGGCTAGCTTAAGGGTTTCGCCGAAATACAGCAGGATGTGCCAGAGGCCGATCGGGGTAACTACGAGAGTCTCATGGTGGCAATAGGGAGATGTTACGGGAATGACCACAGACGGCAAATCTTCCTGATCAAACTGACGAATCGCTGCCAGAGAACAAATGAGACCTTACAGGAATACGTGACAGAGATCAAGCGCTTAGTGCATTTGGCATATGCAAAGGACACTGTGAATTTCGTGGAAAAGATGAAGTGTCAAGCATTCATAAGGAGTAACGAGGTCGGAACACGAAACGGGCAGCATACTTCACACCGAAAAAGACGTTTGCTGAGACAAGCGTCTTTTGCAGAAGAAACAGCAGCTCTCTTAAGGAAGCCAGTGCATAAAGTCCATCGAGTTGAGGTGGAAGAGACTACCTCTATGAAGGTAATCATTAGGAGAGTAATAAGGGGGTCCTTTTCTCAATTGAAACGACGCGAAAATTCGGATTTAAAGTATTTCAACTGCGGTAGGCCGGGAATATTGAACGCGATTGCAGTATGCCACACAGCCAACCCCAGCGGGTCAGGGGGCTAGAATTTGCGCGCGGTAAGGGATGCCTGTCGTAGGAGGTGACTAAAGTCCACAGCTCAGCCTAGTTAGTTATGAGTGATCAAGTAGCTCACGATAGCCTCCGTCTCGTTAAAACTTTGGCAGGCCTCAAGTAACGCTAACTAGCCGTCACCATTTAGTTGGTCGTGTAGGTGAAGTTGAATATTTACTGGTTAGTACCGACCCGGCTCTGAACACATGCACTCTTACGTCATGTGTCAACCCTTGCAGGGCTCCCTACATAGTATGGATAGCCATGGGGTTATAAAGCAACTACACAATGGCTAGATATAATGAGCTGAGTGGGGACGCTCTTTGAAATGGAGATGCAAAAAAAAATAATACAAAAACAACAACAACAGCAAGCGGTAACTATAGCGGAGAAAAAAGCGGCAGGACCAGCAACAGCCGATATGAAGTCGGATTGACGGAAACCAAAAGCACTGTGATCCCCCTGTTCTGGTTGCCGCGCAGCGGGAAAATGAGATTGAGGAGACGAATGGTGATACCGTGGATAGCAAGCGAACGGCATTCTACGGGCTTGGCGAGAAAATGCGAAGCTAGTTCAAATGCTGGAGAATGGTAAAGGCGATCAATACATGGGCCTATGAGGAATGCAACAGAGAGATTCAAGGCATTATACGAGCTGGCAGCCATTGAACAAGGAGATAAACAAGCCAAAGACGTCATAAGAAAAAGCAGCGGTTTGCAAACATTCCCATGATTAAAGCACAATCCAGACCCCAAGAGAAAACTAGATGCTGCTGTATTGACTCCAAAATCTAAGCGTAGGAACCCAGAGACGAATGGAACAGGCGTTCAGTAGGACACCGGAACGCCGTCGGCCCCTCAAAAGGGAATTCAGCAGGTGGATGCAGCTAAATGGAGGACGGTGACTAAAAACACCAAGCCAAGAGAGGCTAGACCAAGGAGGGTTAGACCTGGCCCGATAGTAATAGAAGCGAAGGGTGAAAACTCCTATGCGGAAATATTCAAGTCGGTGAAATGGAATGGAACAGGCGTACAGTAGGACACCTATATCTGTAAGCCGATTGCGGTATTTATTTTTAATAAATTTCATATTGAAAAAAAAAAAATTCGCACAAATAAGTTGAACTGAATAACGCTTTCACTTTCAACGCAACACGACATAAAACTGAATACTTATCTTTACTTACTAAAGTCCATATACATTTTGTATTTGAACCTAAAGATTTTAAAGTGAAGTCACTTTGAAAAGCAATCAGTTCCATTTCTGTCACAGCAATGTCTTCGCCAAAGTTGTTCATAACACAAGTTGCAAACTGTTGTATATCATTGTCCATGAAGAGTGAAACAACAAATTGCGTCACTAAAGCAATTTTGCTGAAATCCTTGAAACGATTTTTGAAGTTTTCCTTCAAGTTAGAAACTATTTCCATATGATATTTACTGTCATAGGGCTCTAATAGATTTTTGGATATCTTTTCGGAAAAAATAGGAAAATGCTTAGTATCGCGGTTTTTTAGGTTTTGTTCCCAAAATTCAAGTTTTGTAATAAATGCATTTATATCAGAAATCATTTCCGCTAATTCTTTATCCCTGCCTTGAAGCTGCAAGTTAAGCTCATTTAATTTCTCTGTCAAGTCGAATTTTCCAGTTCAGGAATCGGTTCATCGCGTTCTTTGAAAAATTGGAGTATAGCAGGCAGGACATCATTGAAACGTTTGAGCACTCGTCCTCTGCTTAACCATCGCACTTCAGAGTGAAGAAGTAGCTCTCCGTATTGACAGTCAATTTCATCAGCCAAGGTTTTAAATAATATTCTTTGTAACGCTTGAGCTCTAATCTTGTTCACAATTTTCACCACCAGTTTCATAACGTTGTTCAAGTTTAGAAAATTTCCACATAATGCTTGCTGATGTATAATACAGTGGAAAACTTTCATCCTTATGACATAGCGCCACGAGCCCCTTATCACAACCCACCATAGCTGGAGCACCGTCAGTTGTCAGGCCTACCATTTTTGATATTGGAATTTTCTCAGAAGAGATGAGATTTTTTAAATGAGAAAACAACTCTAGCCCAGTAGTATGTCCTATGAGTGGAATAAACTTCAAAAGATCTTCTTTAATTGTAAAATCACTAAAAGCCATCCTGACAAATATGGCCATCTGTGAGGTGTCAACTACATCTGTTGATTCATCCAGTTGCAGTGAAAAATAAATACAGTTATCTAAGTCACTTCTTAACTGTAAAAAAATATCATTGCTCATTACTTCTATTCGCTTCATCACTGTATTAGCAGAAAGTTCCATAGATTTTATAGCAGACACTATTTCGTCTTTATTTCTAAAGTTGGCGAATAAAGAATCTGCAGCTTCCAAAAATGCTTGTTTTATGATTTCCCCGTATTCATAAGGTTTTTTCTTTTGTGCAATTATCTGGGAAAAACGATAAGATGCTTCAGTTGCAGCCTTATTTTTGTCGATTGTTTTCAAAAATATTGACTGTTGTCCAATTAACTGGATTTTTAAATGTTTCAGTTTTTCTTTTCTGTGGTGCGATTCACTAACACATTTTATCGATATTCGCTTTGTTATCTTTCCTTAACCACAATTTTTACGATTTTGCTATTCAGTAACCCATTTCATTACGAAAATCGACAAGACAAAATCAGCTGTTTGGTTAACCTGTCGATTATCGCGAACTAAACGACAATAATTTTGGTGTTGTTAAATCAAACGATAAAGAAGAATTAGTGATTTTAATCAAAACTGTGAAATTAGATGAAAAAAAACTTATTTAAAAAGCGTGAGTATGGCGTTTGAGTATTTGGCTTACGATTTATCGCGTGGAGAGGAGGAAGTGAGCCCTCAAATAGTTGATCGAAGTTTGCTCCGGCATGTGGACAATCCTTTCGATTTGGATGCAGGGGAGTTCCAGAAGTTATTCCGTTTAACTCCAGACTTGACTGAGGAAGTAGTTTCGCAGCTTGACAGTCATCTTAGAGGTTCCAGAATAACAGCGATTTCGACTGAAAAACAGGTAAATTTGGTAACATTCAAGCTAATTCAGTTCTAAATTCTGCCTTTATACAACTAGGTTCTAGCTGCACTACGATTTTTTGCAACCGGGTGTTATCAACGACCCGTAGGTGAGCAATGGGGAATATCTATGAGCCAGTCGTCCGTTAGCCGTAGCATTCATCGGGTAACAGCTGCAATCAACAGCTCCATGTTTTGCGCAAAGGTGAGATTTCCCATGACCCAAGTGGAGCGGCAAGCGGCAAAAGAAATTTTTGCTTCAGCAACCTCCCCGTTTGTGGGAGGTACCATTGGAGCTATCGATTGTACGCACGTGTCAATTTTGGCCCCGAAACGTCATGAAGAAGCGTATGTCAACCACCACGGCTACCATTCGCTTAATGTCCAAATGGTAACAACATAATTTGTAAAGTATTCAAGAATCAAGATTCCCTTTTAATGTTTTACAGATATGTGATCCTACCCTTAAAATTTTAAACGTAAATGCCAAATTTCCGGGAGCACGGCACGATTCATACATTTGGAGTTCCTCTGCGGTGCGAATGGTTATGCAACGGAATTTTGAAATTGGAAACCATAACTTGTTTTTGATTGGTAGGCTTTTTAATCTATTAATAAATATATTTAAATAAAAATAAGGGAATTAAAAATCAAAAATTCTCTGCAGGTGATTCCGGGTACCCTTTGGAGCCTTGGCTGATGACTCCTCTAACAAACCAACCGGAAGGTACTCCGAAATTCTTGTACAATGAGGCATTGTGCAAGGCTCGTAACCCAGTTGAGAGACTTTTTGGTGTTCTTAAGGCAACGTGGCGGTGCTTGTCTCAACAAAGGACACTCTTGTACGATCCAGGATTTACTGGACAAGTAGTTAACGCGTGCTCAGTTTTACATAATATTCGTTTAAGAGAAGGAATATACCAGACCGAAAATGAATTCACAGAGCCCAGAACAAACGACATTTTTGTAAACCAAGATGCACCATCCTCAACAGCAAAGCGCATCCAAGACCGACTGATTGCTAATTTTTTTACTTAAATGCTATTTTCACTCATAATCATTCCGCATACATATCTATGTGAACACTCGGGTATAAAAAGTTAAAACATTTTCATATTTATTGTTAAAACCTTTTATTGAACAAAATTACATGCAGATTCAATAAAAACAATTCAGTCTTTAACTTCAGTTTACATACAGTTTTAGGTTACAGGCACATAAATCTATTTACATATGTATATAGGTATGCATAAGCGTATGTACACATGGTTTATAAATTCAAAGGTCAGTCTATTTGTAAAAACGAAAACAATACATTCTAATTCATTTAATTAATGTTACTTAACATTACCACAGCTTGTTTACTTATAAAATTCAAATAAAAAGTAACTTCAGGTACTAAAATAAACATTTGGTATATGTGCACATAAAAAGGAACTGCGGAATTGGTTTCTAATCTACATACGATATATTGCATTCGTTAGATTGTTGAATGCTTCTGCGGTAGCGCTTAATCCATTCCCCAATACGGCTATTGCCTCCGCCATCATTTTATTAGCCTGAGCAATTGCAGAGCTGCTTTCGGCTAAGATCTATTAAAAAATAGCAAGAACGATTAATAAAATGCCACTTTTATGTGTTGAAAATAAATTACCTTTAAAGCATCTGCTTGTTGTTTCGCGACTTCTACTGTTTCTATACTCGACTGGGCTAGCATCTATTAAAAAACAATCACCAATGGAAAAACATAATAAAATTATTTTACATTAAGTTCAAAAGAAATTACCTTTAGTGCATCTGCCTGTTTTTCTGCTATTTCCAAAAATTTCTTCCGAGCATTACCGTCTTCTTCCATGCGCTTTCTTTTCAAGCTCGCCCGTGGTGTTCTCCTGTCTGAGATATGGGAATTACCTGACCTCAGCGTGAAATTCTCTGCCAGTGGCGTCCGTAAAGGCGACGGGGCTTCCGAAATCACCCTTTCATCTTCCACTTCGACACCCATTTGGATTACCAAAAAATTTACACACCAGTAAGTTACACTTTAAAACATACACTTCATGCAATTTACCTCCTCCAGTGGAATATTTTCAGGGGTTGAATCGTGGCCCTTCATATACTCCTCCCCTATAAGAGCAGACACCCGCCTCTCGAATTCCGTTAGGGGCTCCTCGCAGATTGGCCTGTTCCCAGTTAAAGCTTGTTGCCTTCGCCGATTCCGTGCTTTAATGCTGGTGCGGCTTTTTAAGTCCCGCCATACCTTTTTAGGGGAATGATTAACATCTCTCTACTTTTAAGTAATAACACAATATTTTCTTACCGTTTGCCATTGATTCACCGTCTTCACTGCTCCACCCAGACTATTTAATTTTGCTGCTAGCTCGCTCCACTTTTTGTCGCACTCGTACTTACCATGGAGGCTGTGGAACCTAGATCCTGCTAGACCCGGGACTTCCATTAGGTAGTCAAGCAGGCGATTTAGCTGCTCGGATGTGGCACGGCTTCTTTTGGTAGCTGTCGATGTCATCCTAAAGCAATATACAAAAATTATTAATAAAACAATAAATTGAAATAAACAGTTATTTTATTGTACTTACTTTGTACATATATTATTGTTAAAAAACACTCACAATTGCATTTAACAGTTTGGCGTCTATGTTTTTTTGTTTCTCTTCTTCATGTTATTCGCTCATTCTGACATTTAATTTGACAAAGATGCCACTCTCTATCAGTTTGAATAAATAGAAGAAAACAGCTGTTCAGTGTTAGTTAACATAAGTTAGTGAATAGCACAATCGACAGTGCAATCGACAAATACTGAAGAGAAAAATAACAATTGTCGAATCGATAAGAGTTAGTGAATCGCACTACTGGTGGCAGAATTTAACGGGAATGCCTTCTCAAAATTCGAATGTACACAGTTTTATGATGCCTCTCAATATTTCCTTTTTTAGGAACGGACACAGATGTATTACATAACAAAAAAACACTTTTGCCTTTAACTTCTGTGAAGAAGTATTGTTCTTCCCATTCCGAATGGAAATGGTATGTCTTCGCCTTCTTACTACTGCTTGCCATAATGTTTCGAACTCCAACCCAACCGCTGCACGCAGAACGTTGATAATGCCGTTCAGTATTAAACTAATCGGTTCCAGCCGATCCTAGAACCGAGACGCGACTTCGCGTCGTGTTTGTCGGCGCGAAATCGCTTACCGCAGGGTTGCCGCTGTTTATCTATTTATTATGAAAATTTCTGAAATTTGCTAATACTGGTATGATTTTCAGACTTTTGGATTTTTTGCAACGTGAGCAGCGCGAGCTACCAGAATTGCCTTTGCGAGCTACCGGTAGCTCGCGATCGACGGGTTGGCGACCACTGCTCTTGTAGTTCTTCTGAACATCACGGTATCGCTCCCAGTCCTCTGCAAGGCTAGTCTTGAGGGCCCGGTTTAGAAGTTTTCTCGACTCACGCCTCAACATCTGGAGCTCTCGATTCCACCAAGGAACGGGAGTCGGGCTAGGGAGAGGTCGAATTGGACAGGCTGACTCAAAACATTCGGTTAGGGCAGCGTTGAGTTTCTCAACAGCCGCCTCAATGGCCTGTTCTTTTCGAAGTCTTGGTGGCGCAACGTCAAGGTCCCGCAACGCCTCCCTAAACTTCTGCCAGTCTGTTTTTCTTGGGTTTCTAGAGGGCAATGGCATTTGTGCCTCCTCGCCACACTGAAACTCAATGTACCTGATCAATATACCTTGATTGACCAAGAACTGGAGAGTCCTTGCCGAAGATTCGTACTCGGACCACAGGTATATTGAGTTTCAGTGTGGCGAGGAGTCACAAATTCCACAAAGGACATACAACAAACAACATGCTAAAGCGAGAAGTAGCATTGAGAGAAAAATTGGAGTCTTAAAAAACCGATTTAGATGTTTGTTGTTGTTATAAATTTTCCTTATTCAAATATTCGTCATTCAGCAGCCCATACCTGCCAAAGGAAAATTAAAATGTATTTCTGCAAACGTCACAAAAAAACCATTATTAACCTTAATCCATTTTGCTGCCGTTCTAACTGGTGTTCCCAATCAATTCAGCTCCGTTGTAAACTCCTTCCCTTTTTTTCTGCTTGAACTTTTGTGTAAATCCCTTTTGCGAATTGTGGATTCTCTTCCCTTAATGCAATCAGCCTTTCTAATTGCTGTTTGGTACTCACGACTTTCGACCTGCATAAAATTAACAAAATTAATATACATATGTTTATTATTTGGTTACTATAAAACAATAAATAATCGCAAACAACTTACATTTTAACTAATTTTCCCACAATACGCTACACAATCGAAAGCAAAACTGCATTCGACTCTAAATTCGGTAAACAACGAAAATTTCGATAGGGTTGCACCGCTCATAATACCAAATTGACATTCGATTTTCGATCTTCGACAACCAGCGAATATCGAGGATCGAATCTAACTCATAATAGGGGCCGTTACGTACACATCTGATAACACTGTACGTGAACTGGAATTACTTATGTTTTTTGTTTTTTCTATTGTTTCATATTTGACAGACGTTAGTGACAGTGTCTGTTCAAATTTTCAAAGTGCAAGCTTTTTTTTGCGGGTGTGGTTTTTGAGAAAAAATAATGGGTTATTATTGTGTTATACACTCATATTTTTTTGATGATTTCTAATTTTCTTATTTATTAATTGGGTTTTTATAGAAATAAATTGAAAATTTTGCCTTGTAGAGATGGGGAAGTGTGCTGACCTCACACCAACTAAAAAAGCAAAAATTTCCCCAATGTTGGAACATTGTGAATATACCCAGCGTCAAATAGCTGAGTTACTAAATGTTTCGCAGTCCAGCGTTCGAAATATTAAGAAAAAAATGGACGCTAAAAAACCGAAGAAAATTGTGTTTGAATATAATAATTTGGCCACCTTCTGTAACTAGAAGGGAAATAACAAAAATATCTAATAAAAAAGACGTAAATATCTGCAAATACTGCAATACCTCAGCTGCAAACATCAAACACATCCAAGACGACTGTACACATTTTACAAACCACAGAAAATCACTAAACAACACAGAATCTATTGATCTACTTTTAAACAATTCTACAGAGAACAATTTTAAACTTATAAGCTATTTAAAATATTGTAATATCTTAAATGCGGAAATATTAAAGTCGGTGAAATCCGACCCCAAACTCGGAGAACTTGACAAAGTAGTCTCAAAAATAAAGCGAACGCAAAAGGGTGAAATACTCATCCAGCTCTCAAATGCAGGTGAATAAACCAAGGAGTTCACCTCAATAAAAGGCATTACACTAGGGGAGCGAGTGGCGGTACGAGATATTGATGAGATTTCTACCAAAGAAGATATCGGTGAATCAACCATAGAGATAGTGAACATACGAAAGGCGCGCGATTGAACACAGACAGCAGTTTTAAGCCTAACGGAAGCGGAGGTGAACAAGTTAAAGCTGGATAAACTGTTGGACTCATGAACACTTAAAACTGCACCGTCGGGAGTAAATAATCATGACCGCTACAACTGTTAATCATGGCCGCTACCGAATTACATAAATTCATTCGAGTAACTAAAAAAATTATAACAGAGTCACCGGTACTTAAGTACCCAGATTTTAATCAAGAATTTCAGTTAGTAACTGACGCTAATTTGGAGGCTCTTGGAGCCGTTTTGCAACAGAGTCGTCATCCAGTATGCTATGCAAGTAGAACTCTTAATGAACACGAAAGGAATTATTCGGCAACAGAACGAGAACTACTTGCTATAGTTTGGGCTACAAGCTATTTTAGGCCATATTTGTACGGTACAAAATTTGAAATTTTGTCCGACCACCAGCCTTTGAAATGGTTGTTCGTTAAATCGCATGGAAAAATTAGTCCAAGGCTGCATCGTTAGTTGATCAAGCTAAGCGAATTTAATATAAACGTCAACTATATTAAGGGCAAAGAAAATCTTGTGGTGGACTTTCTTAGTAGAATTAATCCAGACACTAATAAAATCAATATGTTCAATACTTCTACAAGTGCCCTTTATAAAAATAAAACTGACGATTTGGATACCATCCACTCACAAATGGAAGATTTACATGACCACATTCTCACTCTAGAAACTGTGGTGAATAGATTCAAAACTCAGATTCTTTTGGTAAAAAATAAGCCAAAAGATTTGGAAATAAAACACAAAAACAAAAAGATTTATGTAAGTTTGTTTGACTTAGAAAATAATTTAGAATCAATTTTGAAACAATATATAGGCATATATACCGAGCTAGATGACAAAAAGTACAGCGTTTTACAGAACAAAATAATAGAACTATTTACAGGATTTAAAAACATTAAATTTGTTCGCTGCTCATACCATGCAAAGGATATAGATACAGAAGAAGAAGCATATGAACATATTCATAATTATCATAAATATGAAACTGGGCATACAGGCATTAATGAAAATTATCTAGGTTTAAAGAAATTTATTTCTTTTCAGAATTTCAAGCTTTTAATGCATAAATATAAAAATATCTGTTCTACATGCAAGAAATCAAAGTTTGATCGTAACCCAGTTAAAGCTAAATTCCATTTATCTGAAACTCCTTCAGATATAAAGTAAATAATATGTACATATGGATGCCTACACGAATTCGAAATCAAACTTCTTGACGTTCATTGATCGGTTTTCCAAATTTTCTGCTGCTTATTATTTAGAAGACAGAAGCAGCCAAACCGTCATTGAAAAAATAAGGCTTTACAAATCCCAAAAAGGGCATTTTCAGAAGCTCATTTGTGACAATGAATTCAAAAGTGTAAATATAAGGAATACTTGAAAACTGAAAATATTATCCTTCATCTTACAAAAGCCAATATCCCCACTGGCAATGCTGATATTGAGCGTTTGCCCAATACAATTTCCGAAAAAATAAGAGTACTTATTGTACTAGTGAGGAGAAGACATTAAGTATAAAAGATAAAATAAGTAAAGCTATAGATTACTATAATAATACTTACCACTCTGTAACAAAAGAAAAGCCAATAAACATTGAATTTGGAAATTGTGACAAAGAAAAAATATATGAATGCATACTAGCAACGAAACAAAAGTTCATTAATAAAATAAATAAATGTAGGGAAAATTATGTTGAACAAAGAACTGATGGTTATATTAAGAATTACAAAGCTCTGCGACATTAAGAGCAACCTAAGTATATTACAAAAGCTCCAAGCTCGAAAACATTTATAGCTCAAATATCAAAAGAAAATTTAAATATAATAAAAATGTTGAAATTAAGGTTTAAATGTAACAGTTTTTAGTTTAAATTAATTATTTAATTATAAACTATTGTTATTTTATTATTACATAAGGAAATAAAACTCGACAACTGAGTTAGTAAAAATAGAATTAACCCTATTTTAAAACCACTTATATATTATATAGGGTGATTTTTTAAGAGCTAAAGGAAAGTTAAAAAAAAATACGTAAAATTCAAAAAAATGCATAAAATTTTTATTTAAATCGTTAGTACAGTTCATATAATTTAATGTTTTAAGATTATTTCATGCAAATGTTGACCGCGACTGCGCGTCAAATGGTCCATCCGCTTAGTCCAATTTTGGCATACTCTTTCCAATGTTTCGGCCGGAATCTCACATATAAATGCTTTAATGTTGTCTTCCAATGCTTTAATTGTAGCAGGCTTGTCTGAATAGACATGAGCTTTATCATAGCCCCACAAAAAATAATCTAAAGGCGTTATATCGCACGATCAGGGTGGCCAATTGACAAGTCCCGAACGTGAAATGAAATGTTCACCGAACTCGCCTCTCAACAAATCCATTGTTGTGGGTGCTGTGTGGCATGTAGCACCGTTTTGCTGAAACCACATGTCATGCAAGTCAAGCTCTTGCATTTTGGGCAAAAAAAAGTTGGACATCATTTCACGGTAGCGCTCACCATTCACAGTTACGTTACGATTCGTAGCATCTTTGAAGAAGTACGGTACAATGATACCTCCAGCCCATAAACCGCACCAAAATGTGACCTTTTCTGGATACATTGGTAGCTCTTGCAATTCTTCTGGATGATCTTCACTCGAAAATCGACAATTCTGCTTATTTACGTACCCATATCCAAAAATGAGCTTCGCCGCTGAACACAATTTTTCGATAAAAAAGTGGATCTTAAACTTTCTCAACAGAACACGCATTTTTATAATAAAATTCAATGATTTGCAAGCGTTGTTCGTTTGTAAGACGATTCATGGATAAATTATAGACCAAACTGAAGATGTTTGACAGTGAAACAAAACACGAAACGTGCGTCAGCTGTTTAAACCAACTGATAAAGCTGAGCTGTTTAAACAAACTGATAAACTAAAAGATAATAGCTAAAAAATCGCCCTTTACTACTGTTATATACCTTATATGTAGTTTCACTTTCATATATTCCACTTATTTCAATATAATAATTAATGTTTAATACGGTAATATTGAACTTTCAAATTACCTTTAAGAAAAACTCTCTCTTAACTTCTAACATACCTATATTCCTCATTATCATACTTTCACTCTAAGTTTGACTTCGTAAACGGCAAGTTGTATCTCTCTTACATACATATAAATAAAGTTACAGAAAATAATTGATAAATATTGTGTTATCATTACTAAGTTGTATATCTCGTATATATATCTAAATAAAGTTACATAAAATAAATGATAAACATTGTGTTATCATTACTCGCGCGAGAGCGGAACACATGATCGGACTACAAGCGGTTGAATATTTATTGAAATATCAGTTACACTGTGAGAACGCATACGCTCGCACGGAGGAGAGTGCTGGGCACACATATAATGAGAGATTTGCAAATATGCTCAACAGCAACACCAAATCATTGAATTACGGCATACAAAGTTGCTGTGTTGTTTGTCTAGCTTAAGGGTTTCGCCGAAATACAGCAGGATGTGCCAGAGGCCGATCGGGGTAACTACGAGAGTCTCATGGTGGCAATAGGGAGATGTTACGGGAATGACCACAGACGGCAAATCTTCCTGATCAAACTGACGAATCGCTGCCAGAGAACAAATGAGACCTTACAGGAATACGTGACAGAGATCAAGCGCTTAGCGCATTTGGCATATGCGAAGGAAACTGTGAATTTCGTTGAAAAGATGAAGTGTCAAGCATTCATAAGGAGTAACGGGATCGGAACACGAAACGGGCAGCATACTTCACACCGAAAAAGACGTTTGCTGAGACAGCGTCTTTTGCAGAAGAAACAGCAGCTCTCTTAAGGAAGCCAGTGCATAAAGTCCATCGAGTTGAGGTGGAAGAGACTACCTCTATGAAGGAAATCATTAGGAGAGTAATAAGGGGGTCCTTTCAACTGCGGTAGGCCGGGAATATTGAACGCGATTGCAGTATGCCACACAGCCAACCCCAGTGGGTCAGGGGGCTAGAATTTGCGCGCGGTAAGGGATGCCTGTCGTAGGAGGTGACTAAAGTCCACAGCTCAGCCTAGTTAGTTATGAGTGATCAAGTAGCTCACGATAGCCTCCGTCTCGTTAAAACTTTGGCAGGCCTCAAGTAACGCTAACTAGCCGTCACCATTTAGTTGGTCGTGTAAGTGAAGTTGAATATTTACTGGTTAGTGCCGACAGGGCTCTGAACACATGCACTCTTACGTCATGTGTCAACCCTTGCAGGGCTCCCTACATAGTATAGATAGCCATGGGGTTATAAAGCAACTACACAATGACTAGATATAATGAGCTGAGTGGGGACGCTCTTTAAAATGGAGATGCAAAAAAAAATAATAATATACAAAAACAACAACAACAGCAAGCGGTAACTATAGCGGAGAAAAAAGCGGCAGGACCAGCAACAGCCGATATGAAGTCGGATTAACGGAAACCAAAAACACTGTGATCCCCCTGTTCTGGTTGGCGCGCAGCGGGAAAATGAGATTGAGGAGACGAATGGTGATACCGTGGATAGCAAGCGAACGGCATTCTACGGGCTTGGCGGGAAAATGCGAAGCTAGTTCAAATGCTGGAGAATGGTAAAGGCGATCAATACATGAGCCTATGAGGAATGCAACAGAGAGATTCAAGGCATTATACGAGCTGGCAGCCATTGAACAAGGAGATAAACAAGCCAAAGACGTCAAAAGAAAAAGCAGCGGTTTGCAAACATTCCCATGATTAAAGCACAATCCAGACCCCAAGAGAAAACTAGATGCTGCTGTATTGACGCCAAAATCTAAGCGGAGGAACCCAGAGACGAATGGAACAGGCGTACAGTAGGACACCGGAACGCCGTCGGCCCCTCAAAAGGGAATTCAGGAGGTGGATGCAGCTAAATGGAGGACGGTGACTAAAAACACCAAGCCAAGAGAGGCTAGACCAAGGAGGGTTAGACCTGGCCCGATAGTAATAGAAGCGAAGGGTGAAACCTCCTATGCGGAAATATTCAAGTCGGTGAAATGGAATGGAACAGGCGTACAGTAGGACACCGGAACGCCGTCGGCCCCTCAAAAGGGAATTCAGGAGGTGGATGCAGCTAAATGGAGGACGGTGACTAAAAACACCAAGCCAAGAAAGGCTAGACCAAGGAGAGTTAGACCTGGCCCGATAGTAATAGATGCGAAGGGTGAAACCTCCTATGCGGAAATATTAAAGTCGGTGAAATCCGACCCCAAACTCGGAGAACTTGACAAAGTAGTCTCAAAAATAAAGCGAACGCAAAAGGGTGAAATACTCATCCAGCTCTCAAATGCAGGTGAATAAACCAAGGAGTTCACCTCAATAAAAGGCATTACACTAGGGGAGCGAGTGGCGGTACGAGATATTGATGAGATTTCTACCAAAGAAGATATCGGTGAATCAAACATAGAGATAGTGAACATACGAAAGGCGCGCGATTGAACACAGACAGCAGTTTTAAGCCTAACGGAAGCGGAGGTGAACAAGTTAAAGCTGGATAAACTGTTGGACTCATAAACACTTAAAACTGCACCGTCGGGAGTAAATAATCATGACCGCTACAACTGTTAATCATGGCCGCTACCGAATTACATAAATTCATTCGAGTAACTAAAAAAATTATAACAGAGTCACCGGTACTTAAGTACCCAGATTTTAATCAAGAATTTCAGTTAGTAACTGACGCTAATTTGGAGGCTCTTGGAGCCGTTTTGCAACAGAGTCGTCATCCAGTATGCTATGCAAGTAGAACTCTTAATGAACACGAAAGGAATTATTCGGCAACAGAACGAGAACTACTTGCTATAGTTTGGGCTACAAGCTATTTTAGGTCATATTTGTACGGTACAAAATTTGAAATTTTGTCCGACCACCAGCCTTTGAAATGGTTGTTCGTTAAATCGCAAGGAAAAATTAGTACAAGACTGCATCGTTAGCTGATCAAGCTAAGCGAATTTAATATAAACGTCAACTATATTAAGGGCAAAGAAAATCTTGTGGCGGGTTTTCTTAGAAGAATTAATTCAGACACTAATAAAATCAATATGTTCAATACTTCTACAAGTGCCCTTTATAAAAATAAAACTGACGATTTGGATACCATCCACTCACAAATGGAAGATTTACATGACCACATTCTCATTCTAGAAACTGTGGTGAATAGATTCAAAACTCAGATTCTTTTGGTAAAAAATAAGCCAAAAGATTTGGAAATAAAACACAAAAACAAAACGATTTATGTAAGTTTGTTTGACTTAGAAAATAATTTAGAATCAATTTTGAAACAATATATAGTTAGTGGAAAAATAGGCATATATACCGAGCTAGATGACAAAAAGTACAGCGTTTTACAGAACAAAATAATAGAATTATTTACAGGATTTAAAAACATATAATTTGTACGCTGCTCATACCATGCACAGGATATATATACAGAAGAAGAAGCATATGAACATATTCATAATTATCATAAATATGAAACTGGGCATACAGGCATTAATGAAAATTATCTAGGTTTAAAGAAATTTATTTCTTTTCCCAATTTGAAGCTTTTAATACATAAATATATAAATATCTGTTCTACATGCAAGAAATCAAAGTTTGATCGTAACCCAGTTAAAGCTAAATTCCATTTATCTGAAACTCCTTCAGATATAAAGTAAATAATATGTACATATGGATGCCTACACGAATTCGAAATCAAACTTCTTGACGTTCATTGATCGGTTTTCCAAATTTTCTGCTGCTTATTATTTAGAAGACAAAAGCAGCCAAACCATCATTGAAAAAATAAGGCTTTACAAATCCCAAAAAGGGCATTTTCAGAAGCTCATTTGTGACAATGAATTCAAAAGTGTAAATATAAAGGAATACTTTAAAACTGAAAATATTATCCTTCATCTTACAAAAGCCAATATCCCCACTGGCAATGCTGATATTGAGCGTTTGCCCAATACAATTTCCGAAAAAATAAGAGTACTTACTAGTGAGGAGAAGACATTAAGTATAAAAGATAAAATAAGTAAAGCTATAGATTACTATAATAATACTTACCACTCTGTAACAAAAGAAAAGCCAATAAACATTGAATTTGGAAATTGTGACAAAGAAAAAATATATGAATGCATACTAGCAACGAAACAAAAGTTCATTAATAAAATAAATAAATGTAGGGAAAATTATGTTGAACAAAGAACAGATGGTTATATTAAGAATTACAAAGCTCTGCGACATTAAGAGCAACCTAAGTAATAGGACTATGAATAAGTTCGTGCGGTTTTTTTTCGAAATTTGAAACTTTATTGACGTAAAATGGTTACAAATTTAATATTCAAAATATTGTCCATCGCTTACTACTACTTTTTCCCATCTTTCTGGCAATTCACGGATTCCCTTTGTGAAAAATTCGGTCGGTTTTGCCGCAATCCACGAATCGATCCATTTTTTGACTTCATCGTAATTACGGAAGTGCTGGTCAGCCAGGCCATGTTGCATCGATCGGAAGAGATAGTAATCGGATGGCGCAAGGTCTGGACTATACAGCGGGTGGGGTAGGACATCCCATTTGAGCGTTTCTAAGTATGTTTTGACCACTTGTGCAACATGTGGCCGAGGATTGTCATGTTGCAAAATAACTTTGTCGTGTCTATCGGCGTATTGCGGCCGTTTTTCTCGCAGTGCTCGGCTCAAACGCATCAATTGTCGTCGGTAGACATCCCCCGTAATCGTTTCATTCGGTTTCAGTAGCTCATAATACACAACACCCAGCTGGTCCCACCAGATACACAGCATAACCTTCAGGCCATGAATATTCTGCGCCGACGTCGATGTTGAAGCATGGCCAGGGTATCCATACGTTGCCCGACGTTTTGGATTGTCGTAATGGACCCACTTTTCATCGCCAGTCACAATTCGATGCAAAAAACCCTTTCTTTTGTGCCGTTGAAGCAGTTGTTCGCATGCCATAAAACGGCGTTCAACGTCTCTTGGCTTCAATTCATACGGCACCCAATGGCCTACCTTTCGGATCATTCCCATGGCTTTTAAACGTTTGGAAATGGTTGATTGATCAACTCCCAAAGTTTTTGCAACCTCTTCTTGCGTTTGAGCCGGATCTTGATCGAGCAATTCCTCCAATTCGGTATCCATGAACTTTGGCGGCGCACCCTCGCGTTCTTCGTCTTCCAAGCCAAAATCACCACTTTTAAAGCGTGCAAACCACTTCTGGCACGTTCGCTCAGATAGAGCATGCTCACCATAAACTTCCACCAAGATACGATGACTTTCGGCTGCTTTTTTCTTCATATTAAAATAATGAAGAAGAATTCCCCGCAAAAACACATTATTTGGCACGAAATTCGACATTTTCAAGTGTGGTAAAAATATTGTTGTTTACGCTTCAAATAAAAAACTTATACTGACGTTTGTGCCTTACGACAGTAGCTCTCCAATGAATGTTTGGAAATGTGGATCGATGGAATAATAATCAAGTTACGCCATCTGTTGTAAAACCGCACGAACTTATAAATAGACCTATTACAAAAGCTCCAAGCTCGAAAACATTTATAGCTCAAATATCAAAAGAAAATTTAAATATAATAAAAATGTTGAAATTAAGGTTTAAATGTAACAGTTTTTAGTTTAAATTAATTATTTAATTATAAACTATTGTTATTTTATTATTACATAAGGAAATAAAACTCGACAACTGAGTTAGTAAAAATAGAATTAACCCTATTTTAAAACCACTTATATATTATATAGGGTGATTTTTTAAGAGCTAAAGGAAAGTTAAAAAAAAATACGTAAAATTCAAAAAAATGCATAAAATTTTTATTTAAATCGTTAGTACAGTTCATATAATTTAATGTTTTAAGATTATTTCATGCAAATGTTGACCGCGACTGCGCGTCAAATGGTCCATCCGCTTAGTCCAATTTTGGCATACTCTTTCCAATGTTTCGGCCGGAATCTCACATATAAATGCTTTAATGTTGTCTTCCAATGCTTTAATTGTAGCAGGCTTGTCTGAATAGACATGAGCTTTATCATAGCCCCACAAAAAATAATCTAAAGGCGTTATATCGCACGATCAGGGTGGCCAATTGACAAGTCCCGAACGTGAAATGAAATGTTCACCGAACTCGCCTCTCAACAAATCCATTGTTGTGGGTGCTGTGTGGCATGTAGCACCGTTTTGCTGAAACCACATGTCATGCAAGTCAAGCTCTTGCATTTTGGGCAAAAAAAAGTTGGACATCATTTCACGGTAGCGCTCACCATTCACAGTTACGTTACGATTCGTAGCATCTTTGAAGAAGTACGGTACAATGATACCTCCAGCCCATAAACCGCACCAAAATGTGACCTTTTCTGGATACATTGGTAGCTCTTGCAATTCTTCTGGATGATCTTCACTCGAAAATCGACAATTCTGCTTATTTACGTACCCATATCCAAAAATGAGCTTCGCCGCTGAACACAATTTTTCGATAAAAAAGTGGATCTTAAACTTTCTCAACAGAACACGCATTTTTATAATAAAATTCAATGATTTGCAAGCGTTGTTCGTTTGTAAGACGATTCATGGATAAATTATAGACCAAACTGAAGATGTTTGACAGTGAAACAAAACACGAAACGTGCGTCAGCTGTTTAAACCAACTGATAAAGCTGAGCTGTTTAAACAAACTGATAAACTAAAAGATAATAGCTAAAAAATCGCCCTTTACTACTGTTATATACCTTATATGTAGTTTCACTTTCATATATTCCACTTATTTCAATATAATAATTAATGTTTAATACGGTAATATTGAACTTTCAAATTACCTTTAAGAAAAACTCTCTCTTAACTTCTAACATACCTATATTCCTCATTATCATACTTTCACTCTAAGTTTGACTTCGTAAACGGCAAGTTGTATCTCTCTTACATACATATAAATAAAGTTACAGAAAATAATTGATAAATATTGTGTTATCATTACTAAGTTGTATATCTCGTATATATATCTAAATAAAGTTACATAAAATAAATGATAAACATTGTGTTATCATTACTCGCGCGAGAGCGGAACACATGATCGGACTACAAGCGGTTGAATATTTATTGAAATATCAGTTACACTGTGAGAACGCATACGCTCGCACGGAGGAGAGTGCTGGGCACACATATAATGAGAGATTTGCAAATATGCTCAACAGCAACACCAAATCATTGAATTACGGCATACAAAGTTGCTGTGTTGTTTGTCTAGCTTAAGGGTTTCGCCGAAATACAGCAGGATGTGCCAGAGGCCGATCGGGGTAACTACGAGAGTCTCATGGTGGCAATAGGGAGATGTTACGGGAATGACCACAGACGGCAAATCTTCCTGATCAAACTGACGAATCGCTGCCAGAGAACAAATGAGACCTTACAGGAATACGTGACAGAGATCAAGCGCTTAGCGCATTTGGCATATGCGAAGGAAACTGTGAATTTCGTTGAAAAGATGAAGTGTCAAGCATTCATAAGGAGTAACGGGATCGGAACACGAAACGGGCAGCATACTTCACACCGAAAAAGACGTTTGCTGAGACAGCGTCTTTTGCAGAAGAAACAGCAGCTCTCTTAAGGAAGCCAGTGCATAAAGTCCATCGAGTTGAGGTGGAAGAGACTACCTCTATGAAGGAAATCATTAGGAGAGTAATAAGGGGGTCCTTTCAACTGCGGTAGGCCGGGAATATTGAACGCGATTGCAGTATGCCACACAGCCAACCCCAGTGGGTCAGGGGGCTAGAATTTGCGCGCGGTAAGGGATGCCTGTCGTAGGAGGTGACTAAAGTCCACAGCTCAGCCTAGTTAGTTATGAGTGATCAAGTAGCTCACGATAGCCTCCGTCTCGTTAAAACTTTGGCAGGCCTCAAGTAACGCTAACTAGCCGTCACCATTTAGTTGGTCGTGTAAGTGAAGTTGAATATTTACTGGTTAGTGCCGACAGGGCTCTGAACACATGCACTCTTACGTCATGTGTCAACCCTTGCAGGGCTCCCTACATAGTATAGATAGCCATGGGGTTATAAAGCAACTACACAATGACTAGATATAATGAGCTGAGTGGGGACGCTCTTTAAAATGGAGATGCAAAAAAAAATAATAATATACAAAAACAACAACAACAGCAAGCGGTAACTATAGCGGAGAAAAAAGCGGCAGGACCAGCAACAGCCGATATGAAGTCGGATTAACGGAAACCAAAAACACTGTGATCCCCCTGTTCTGGTTGGCGCGCAGCGGGAAAATGAGATTGAGGAGACGAATGGTGATACCGTGGATAGCAAGCGAACGGCATTCTACGGGCTTGGCGGGAAAATGCGAAGCTAGTTCAAATGCTGGAGAATGGTAAAGGCGATCAATACATGAGCCTATGAGGAATGCAACAGAGAGATTCAAGGCATTATACGAGCTGGCAGCCATTGAACAAGGAGATAAACAAGCCAAAGACGTCAAAAGAAAAAGCAGCGGTTTGCAAACATTCCCATGATTAAAGCACAATCCAGACCCCAAGAGAAAACTAGATGCTGCTGTATTGACGCCAAAATCTAAGCGGAGGAACCCAGAGACGAATGGAACAGGCGTACAGTAGGACACCGGAACGCCGTCGGCCCCTCAAAAGGGAATTCAGGAGGTGGATGCAGCTAAATGGAGGACGGTGACTAAAAACACCAAGCCAAGAGAGGCTAGACCAAGGAGGGTTAGACCTGGCCCGATAGTAATAGAAGCGAAGGGTGAAACCTCCTATGCGGAAATATTCAAGTCGGTGAAATGGAATGGAACAGGCGTACAGTAGGACACCGGAACGCCGTCGGCCCCTCAAAAGGGAATTCAGGAGGTGGATGCAGCTAAATGGAGGACGGTGACTAAAAACACCAAGCCAAGAAAGGCTAGACCAAGGAGAGTTAGACCTGGCCCGATAGTAATAGATGCGAAGGGTGAAACCTCCTATGCGGAAATATTAAAGTCGGTGAAATCCGACCCCAAACTCGGAGAACTTGACAAAGTAGTCTCAAAAATAAAGCGAACGCAAAAGGGTGAAATACTCATCCAGCTCTCAAATGCAGGTGAATAAACCAAGGAGTTCACCTCAATAAAAGGCATTACACTAGGGGAGCGAGTGGCGGTACGAGATATTGATGAGATTTCTACCAAAGAAGATATCGGTGAATCAAACATAGAGATAGTGAACATACGAAAGGCGCGCGATTGAACACAGACAGCAGTTTTAAGCCTAACGGAAGCGGAGGTGAACAAGTTAAAGCTGGATAAACTGTTGGACTCATAAACACTTAAAACTGCACCGTCGGGAGTAAATAATCATGACCGCTACAACTGTTAATCATGGCCGCTACCGAATTACATAAATTCATTCGAGTAACTAAAAAAATTATAACAGAGTCACCGGTACTTAAGTACCCAGATTTTAATCAAGAATTTCAGTTAGTAACTGACGCTAATTTGGAGGCTCTTGGAGCCGTTTTGCAACAGAGTCGTCATCCAGTATGCTATGCAAGTAGAACTCTTAATGAACACGAAAGGAATTATTCGGCAACAGAACGAGAACTACTTGCTATAGTTTGGGCTACAAGCTATTTTAGGTCATATTTGTACGGTACAAAATTTGAAATTTTGTCCGACCACCAGCCTTTGAAATGGTTGTTCGTTAAATCGCAAGGAAAAATTAGTACAAGACTGCATCGTTAGCTGATCAAGCTAAGCGAATTTAATATAAACGTCAACTATATTAAGGGCAAAGAAAATCTTGTGGCGGGTTTTCTTAGAAGAATTAATTCAGACACTAATAAAATCAATATGTTCAATACTTCTACAAGTGCCCTTTATAAAAATAAAACTGACGATTTGGATACCATCCACTCACAAATGGAAGATTTACATGACCACATTCTCATTCTAGAAACTGTGGTGAATAGATTCAAAACTCAGATTCTTTTGGTAAAAAATAAGCCAAAAGATTTGGAAATAAAACACAAAAACAAAACGATTTATGTAAGTTTGTTTGACTTAGAAAATAATTTAGAATCAATTTTGAAACAATATATAGTTAGTGGAAAAATAGGCATATATACCGAGCTAGATGACAAAAAGTACAGCGTTTTACAGAACAAAATAATAGAATTATTTGCAGGATTTAAAAACATTAAATTTGTACGCTGCTCATACCATGCACAGGATATAGATACAGAAGAAGAAGCATATGAACATATTCATAATTATCATAAATATGAAACTGGGCATACAGGCATTAATGAAAATTATCTAGGTTTAAAGAAATTTATTTCTTTTCCCAATTTGAAGCTTTTAATGCATAAATATAAAAATATCTGTTCTACATGCAAGAAATCAAAGTTTGATCGTAACCCAGTTAAAGCTAAATTCCATTTATCTGAAACTCCTTCAGATATAAAGTAAATAATATGTACATATGGATGCCTACACGAATTTGAAATCAAACTTCTTGACGTTCATTGATCGGTTTTCCAAATTTTCTGCTGCTTATTATTTAGAAGACAGAAGCAGCCAAACCGTCATTGAAAAAATAAGGCTTTACAAATCCCAAAAAGGGCATTTTCAGAAGCTCATTTGTGACAATGAATTCAAAAGTGTAAATATAAAGGAATACTTGAAAACTGAATATATTATCCTTCATCTTACAAAAGCCAATATCCCCACTGGCAATGCTGATATTGAGCGTTTGCCCAATACAATTTCCGAAAAAATAAGAGTACTTACTAGTGAGGAGAAGACATTAAGTATAAAAGATAAAATAAGTAAAGCTATAGAGTTCTATAATAATACTTACCACTATGTAACAAAAGAAAAAGCCAATAAACATTGAATTTGGAAATTGTGACAAAGGAAAAATATATGAATGCATACTAGCAACGAAACAAAAGTTCATTAATAAAATAAATAAATGTAGGGAAAATTATGTTAAACAAAGAACTGATGGTTATATTAAGAATTACAAAGCTCTGCGACATTGAGAGCAACCTAAGTACAAAAGCTCCAAGCTCGAAAACATTTATAGCTCAAATATCAAAAGAAAATTAAAATATAATAAAAATGTTGAAATTAAGGTTTAAATGTAACAGTTTTTAGTTTGAATTTAATTATTTAATTATAAACTATTGTTATTTTATTATTACATAAGGAAATAAAACTCGACAACTGAGTTAGTAAAAATAGAATTAGCCCTATTTTAAAACCACTTATATATTATATAGGGTGATTTTTTAAGAGCTAAAGGAAAGTTAAAAAAAACACACGTAAAATTCAAAAAAATGCATGAAATTTTTATTTAAATCGTTAGTACAGTCCATATAATTTAATGTATTAAGATTATTTCATGCAAATGTTGACCGCGACTGCGCGTCAAATGGTCCATCCGCTTAGTCCAATTTTGGCATACTCTTTCCAATGTTTCGGCCGGAATCTCACATATAATATAAATGCTTTAATGCTGTCTTCCAATGCTTTAATTGAAGCAGGCTTGTCTGAATAGACATGAGCTTTATCATAGCCCCACAAAAAATAATCTAAAGGCGTTATATCGCACGATCTGGGTGGCCAATTGACAAGTCCCGAACGTGAAATAAAATGTTCACCGAACTCGCCTCTCAATAAATCCATTGTTGTGAGTGCTGTGCGGCATGTGGCACCGTCTTGCTGAAACCACATGTCATGCAAGTCAAGCTCTTGCATTTTGGGCAAAAAAAAGTTGGACATCATTTCACGGTAGCGCTCACCATTCACAGTTACGTTACGATTCGTAGCATCTTTGAAGAAGTACGGTACAATGATACCTCCAGCCCATAAACCGCACCAAAATGTGACCTTTTCTGGATACATTGGTAGCTCTTGCAATTCTTCTGGCTGATCTTCACTCGAAAATCGACAATTCTGCTTATTTACGTACTCATATCAAAAATGAGCTTCGCCGCTGAACACAATTTTTCGATAAAAAAGTGGATCTTAAACTTTCTCAACAGAACACGCATTTTTATAATAAAATTCAATGGTTTGCAAGCGTTGTTCGTTTGTAAGACGATTCATGGATAAATTATAGACCAAACTGAAGATGTTTGACAGTGAAACAAAACACGAAACGTGCGTCAGCTGTTTAAACCAACTGATAAAGCTGAGCTGTTTAAAAAAACTGATAAACTAAAAGATAATAGCTAAAAATCACCCTTTACTACTGTTATATACCTTATATGTAGCTTCACTTTCATATATTGCCCTTGTTTCAATATAATAATTCATTTTTAATACGGTAATATTGAACTTTCAAATTACCTTTAAGAAAAACTCTCTCTTAACTTCTAACATACCTATATTCCTCATTATCATACTTTCACTCTAAGTTTGACTTCGTAAACGGCAAGTTGTATATCTCTTACATATATATAAATAAAGTTACAGAAAATAATTGATAAATATTGTGTTATCATTACTAAGTTGTATATCTCGTATATATATCTAAATAAAGTTACATAAAATAAATGATAAACATTGTGTTATCATTACTCGCGCGAGAGCGGAACACATGATCGGACTAAAAGCGGTTGATTATTTATTGAAATATCAGTTACACTGTGAGAACGCATAAGCTCGCACGGAGGAGAGTGCTGGGCACACATATAATGAGAGATTTGCAAATATGCTCAACAGCAACACCAAATCATTGAATTACGGCATACAAAGTTGCTGTGTTGTTTGTCTAGCTTAAGGGTTTCGCCGAAATACAGCAGGATGTGCCAGAGGCCGATCGGGGTAACTACGAGAGTCTCATGGTGGCAATAGGGAGATGTTACGGGAATGACCACAGACGGCAAATCTTCCTGATCAAACTGACGAATCGCTGCCAGAGAACAAATGAGACCTTACAGGAATACGTGACAGAGATCAAGCGCTTAGCGCATTTGGCATATGCAAAGGAAACTGTGAATTTCGTGGAAAAGATGAAGTGTCAAGCATTCATAAGGAGTAACGGGATCGGAACACGAAACGGGCAGCATACTTCACACCGAAACAGACGTTTGCTGAGACAGCGTCTTTTGCAGAAGAAACAGCAGCTCTCTTAAGGAAGCCAGTGCATAAAGTCCATCGAGTTGAGGTGGAAGAGACTACCTCTATGAAGGAAATCATTAGGAGAGTAATAAGGGGGTCCTTTCAATTGCGGTAGGCCGGGAATATTGAACGCGATTGCAGTATGCCACACAGCCAACCCCAGCGGGTCAGGGGGCTAGAATTTGCGCGCGGTAAGGGATGCCTGTCGTAGGAGGTGACTAAAGTCCACAGCTCAGCCTAGTTAGTTATGAGTGATCAAGTAGCTCACGATAGCCTCCGTCTCGTTAAAACTTTGGCAGGCCTCAAGTAACGCTAACTAGCCGTCACCATTTAGTTGGTCGTGTAAGTGAAGTTGAATATTTACTGGTTAGTGCCGACCCGGCTCTGAACACATGCACTCTTACGTCATGTGTCAACCCTTGCAGGGCTCCCTACATAGTATAGATAGCCATGGGGTTATAAAGCAACTACACAATGACTAGATATAATGAGCTGAGTGGGGACGCTCTTTTAAATGGAGATGCAAAAAAAAATAATACAAAAACAACAACAACAGCAAGCGGTAACTATAGCGGAGAAAAAAGCGGCAGGACCAGCAACAGCCGATATGAAGTCGGATTGACGGAAACCAAAAACACTGTGATCCCCCTGTTCTGGTTGCCGCGCAGCGGAAAAATAAGATTGAGGAGACGAATGGTGATACCGTGGATAGCAAGCGAACGGCATTCTACGGGCTTGGCGAGAAAATGCGAAGCTAGTTCAAATGCTGGAGAATGGTAAAGGCGATCAATACATGAGCCTATGAGGAATGCAACAGAGAGCTTCAAGGCATTATACGGGCTGGCAGCCATTGAACAAGGAGATAAACAAGCCAAAGACGTCATAAGAAAAAGCAGCGGTTTGCAAACATTCCCATGATTAAAGCACAATCCAGACCCCAAGAGAAAACTAGATGCTGCTGTATTGACGCCAAAATCTAAGCGGAGGAACCCAGAGACGAATGGAACAGGCGTACAGTAGGACACCGGAACGCCGTCGGCCCCTCAAAAGGGAATTCAGCAGGTGGATGCAGCTAAATGGAGGACGGTGACTAAAAACACCAAGCCAAGAAAGGCTAGACCAAGGAGAGTTAGACCTGGCCCGATAGTAATAGAAGCGAAGGGTGAAACCTCCTATGCGGAAATATTAAAGTCGGTGAAATCCGACCCCAAACTCGGAGAACTTGACAAAGTAGTCTCAAAAATAAAGCGAACGCAAAAGGGTGAAATACTCATCCAGCTCTCAAATGCAGGTGAATAAACCAAGGAGTTCACCTCAATAAAAGGCATTACACTAGGGGAGCGAGTGGCGGTACGAGATATTGATGAGATTTCTACCAAAGAAGATATCGGTGAATCAACCATAGAGATAGTGAACATACGAAAGGCGCGCGATTGAACACAGACAGCAGTTTTAAGCCTAACGGAAGCGGAGGTGAACAAGTTAAAGAGGGCTGGATAAACTGTTGGACTCATGAACACTTAAAACTGCACCGTCGGGAGTAAATAATCATGACCGCTACAACTGTTAATCATGGCCGCTACCGAATTACATAAATTCATTCGAGTAACTAAAAAATATATAACAGAGTCACCGGTACTTAAGTACCCAGATTTTAATCAAGAATTTCAGTTAGTAACTGACGCTAATTTGGAGGCTCTTGGAGCCGTTTTGCAACAGAGTCGTCATCCAGTATGCTATGCAAGTAGAACTCTTTTTTTTTTTTTTTTTTTTTTTTTTGATATCTCCCCTTTATTTATTGCAGTCTGTTATATATTAACAATATGTAATTTTTGTACAATTAGGGTCTATTATGTTCTTTTACCAATGTAAGAAGAATCTGTTATTATTATTATTGTTTTTTGTGATTACACTGTAAATCTTTTAGCTAGATCAGTCGGTGTGAGTCGCTTTAATCTTCGTTTGATATTTTCTGCCGGTGCTATTTTACGCATTTCTTCGTTTTGATGGACTGACAGTCGCTGTATATGCTTAGTGCTACATTTTGTGATTGTTTCTTGGATAGTATCTACGTTTAAGTCACGATGTATGGCTTCATTGGGAATAAACCAACCAGCATTTGTTATATTTCGTAATATTTTGGATTGTGTTCGCTGTATGAGCTGAATATTTGTGTTTTTAGCCGTTCCCCATATTTCTATTCCGTATTTCCAGATAGGAGTAATAATTATTTTGTATATAGTCACCTTATTATACAGTGATAGTTTTGATGCTCGTCCTATTAGCCAACTTAATTGCCGGTACTTATTCTTGATTTGATTTCTTTTGTTAATGATATGCTGCTTCCATGTTATGGGAGGTTGAATTAGTTTTAAAGGTTTTTTTCGAAGATTTGGGGCTTTATTGTGAAGAAACGGTACAAAATATTTTATTCGAAGTATTGGCCATCGGTAGCTACAACTTTCGCCCATCTTTCGGGCAATTTCCGGATGCCGTTTCTCCAAAATTCTGGCCGCTGCTTGGCTATCCATGACTCAACCCATATTTTGGTAGCCTCGTACGAGGAGAACCGCTGGTCCGCCAAATCGAGACTCATATGCCATAACAAATGATAATCGGAGGGAGCTATGTCTGAACTATACGGCGGGTGGGGTAACACTTCCCAGCCAAGCGTTCCAAGGTATTTTTTGACAGGTTGAGCAACATGCGGCCGAGCGTTGTCATGTTGCAAAATAACCTTGTCGTGCCTTTTTACCGTTTTCGGCCGTTTTTCTTTCAATGCCCGGCTAAAACGCATCAATTGCAGTCGGTAACGATCCCCCGTGATTGTTTCGCCCGGTTGGAGCAGCTCAAAATATACGACGCCGACCTGATCCCACCAAATGCAGAGCATGATTTTCTTGCCGTGAATATTCTGCTTGGCCGTCGACGTTGATGCGTGGCCGGGCAAACCCCATGATTTTTTGCGTTTTGGGTTATCGTAGTGGATCCATTTTTCGTCGCCAGTCACCACCCGATGCAAAAAACCCTTCCGATTTTGTCGCTCGATCAGCAATTCGCACGTAAAAAGTCGCCGTTCGACGTCGCGCAGCTTCAACTCGTACGGGACCCAATGTCCTTGCTTTTGGATCATTCCCATCGCTTTTAGACGCTTGCAAACGGTTGATTTATCAACGCCCAATGATTCAGCAAGCTCTTCTTGGGTTTGGCACGAGTCCTCGTTTACCAATTCCCCCAATTCCGCGTCCTCGAACTTTTTGGGCTGGCCAAGACGTTCCTTGTCTTCGGTGTGAAAATCACCACTTTTGAATTGTCGAAACCAGTACTCACATGTTGAAATCGACGAAGTATGGTCTGGGTAGGCCTCCTGCAGCAATTCACGGGCTTGGGCTGTATTTTTTTTTCAAATTTAAGCAGAAAAGCAAAGCTTCCCGCAAATTGCGTTTCGACGGCACGAAAGTTGACATACTCGGAGCACGAAAACACTGCGTTGTTTATACTTCAGCGAAATGGCAGATACTGATAAACAAAGCCTAGGGATGAGGCTTTGTCATGAATATATATTCAGTATTGCCAACGCGATAAAGTGATAAATAGCGCCATCTGTGTGTCACCTTTAAAACTAATTCAACCTCCCAAATAGTTTTTCGTCAATAGTTATTCCAAGATATTTTGCTGCTGGGCAGATTTTTATTTTGTTGTTTTTTAAGGTTAGATTATATTTTGATGTCTTTTTGTTTGTATATATAACTTGTATAGTTTTGTCTTTATTAACTTCTATACCCCATTCGTCAAACCAATTTACTGTATTGTTTATTAATTTTTGAAGTGTAAAGGTCGCCAGTTTTTCGTCATTGTTTGATGCCATTAATACAGTATCATCCGCGACGTTGCTATCATTGTATTATCTGTTGTCGGAGTTGGCACATCTGCGGTGTATATTAGATATAAGAGAGGACCTAATACACTGCCTTGCGGTACTCCAGCTGTCATTGGTAGAATATCGGAATATTCGTCTTCATATCTTATATAAAATTTTCGATCAGTTATGTAGCTCTTCAAAAGTTCAAAGTAGTTTTGTGGAAAGATTCGTTTGAGCTTATGCAAAAGTCCTTTATGCCAAACTTTATCAAAGGCTTTTGCAATGTCTAGGTATACAGCTACACAATATTTTTTGTCATTCATATCGTTAAGTATTTTGTTAGTAACCCTGTGGATTTGTTGGACTGTTGAGTGTTGCCGTCTAAATCCGAATTGATGGCTTGGTTTCACTTTTTTTGCTGTCAAAATTGGTTCTAGTCGGTCGAACAATATTTTTTCAACCACTTTTGAAAGAATTGGCAATAGGCTGATGGGTCGATATGAGGCTGTTTTGGTGGCATCTTTTCCGGGTTTGGGTATGGCGGTAATTTGAGCAATTTTCCATAGTCGTGAGAAGTATTTAGTCTCTAACATGCAATTGAATATATTTCTTATGAATTGCAATGCTGTTTCAGGTAACTTGTTTAAGATTTTTCCATTTATTAAATCATATCCTGGAGCTTTTTTATCGCTTAGCTGTCTTATTTGATTTTTAATTTCGCTTATGGTGGTCTTTCTTGTTTTGATTTGCGGAACGTTTATTATGTTATCAGATTTAATGTTAATGTTTTGATTATCCATTTCGCTTGTAAATGTGTCTAAGAAGTGTCTGGCTAGGGTGTCGGCTTTTTCTTTGCTTGTTTTTGCCCATGTGCCGGCTTCTGTTTTGATGGGAGGTTTATGTATTACAGCGCCATTAATGTGTTTTGTTGCTTTCCATAAGGAGTAATTTGTAGATGCTGCTGTTCCCAGGTTTGCCATATAATTTCGAAGTTTACTCTCCTTGTGTTTTGTAAGTAATGCTTTTAGCTCATTTGTCGCTTTATTAAGTTTGGTTTTATCTGCTGGATGTCTGGTCGTTTGCCATGTTTTGCGGAGTTTTCTTTTTTCGCCGATTTTCTCTTTAATGTAAGTTGGGATATTTTCTTTATTTGTCATTTTCGATGTGGGTGTAGAGGAAGCAACTGCTTGTATTACGCTATCATTGAAATATACAATAGCGGCGTCAATTTCATCTTGAGTTTTCAGTGATATATTTATTTTGAGTTTTTGCTCTAATATTTGGCAAGCATTAGTCCAATTCGTGCTAGAATTATATAGGCCCAGAGATTGTTTTATTTCAATAGGTCCAAGTAAGGTCATAATTAATGGTGAATGGTCTGAAGATAGCTCTAAACATGATTTTATTGTCAGATTTTCATATGGCATATTTTTAATTATGCAAAAGTCAATTAAGTCCGGTTGTTTTTTCGTATCTGTTGGCCAGTAGGTTGGCTCGCCTGTGCTAATAAACCGACTATTGTTTTTCCTAATGGCTTCAATTAATTGCCTCCCTTTTTTATTTGTTAACCTTGACCCCCAAAGTATGTTTTTAGCATTGTAGTCTCCTCCGGCTAAGTATCGATTCCCTAGCGATTTTAGATAATGCAGGTATTGTTCTTTTGTGTTGTTATATTTGGGGGGACAGTAGACTGCAGATATTGCTATTTGCCCTTTTGTGTCTTCTATTGCTATTATGGTGGCTTAGATGTTTTTTTCTCTGCATACCTCCAGTTCATTGTATTTAATACTTCTTTTGATAATAATTGCTGTCCCACCGTGCGCTTTGTTGTCGGGTTCATTTGTGTAATGTATATTATAGTTCGGTATGTTAACAAAAGTTTTGTCAGTGGCATGAGTTTCAGAGATCATCATTATATCGATTGATTTATTTATTAAGAATGATTTAAGTTCCAGAACGTGGCGAGCAAGTCCATTCGCATTCCATATAGCTAAATTAATTTTATTCCTTTCGTTCATCGAGTTTGGTAACGAGCAGTGTTAATATGTTCATCATACTTGTCATTTGGGTTATTAATTGTCTCATCATTTCTTTTAGTTCGATCATATCGTCGTTATTTTTTGGAACATGTTCGATGTTATTTTTTGTTTGATTCTGTTCTTTTGGTATTGTGTTGATTGTTGTTGCCTGGGCGTATGTTATGCCTGGCACCACTCGTGTTGTATTTGCGTTTGTTTCGATTGTCTCATTATGTGCTTGTTTTTTGCGTTCTGAGTTGGTTATTTGTATGTTATGAATGTTTGTTATTTCGTGACCTAATTCAGCCAGCTCTTGTTTAATTTCTTCGGTGTCAGTTGAATAGTGCATATTACGAAGTATTACTTTAAATCCTCGTTCATCTTTTGGTCTAAACGTGTAGTATTTTGTTTGTTTTTGCTTAAGTAGTTCTATCATTTTTTTATAGTGTAAAGACTCTTTTGCTTGTAATTTTATTTCGTTTTTGCTAAGTACTTTCATTTCGTAAAATATATTTGGGATCGACATTCTGAACGTATATAGGTGGAGGTTTTTGCATGCGTGGAGTTTGTTGGCTGGTATTCGGAACTGTCCCACTGTCGCTTTGTTCTTCTAATATATCGTCGTCCGCTAGGAGAGCAAACTTGTTTGAAGAGGCTGGATTGCCCAGCCAGTACTCTTTTAGTGTTGTCTGTGTTGTATTTTGTGCTTTGGGTTTATGTTTTTTGCTGCTCTTAAGCTCTTCTGTTTGTTTGTTTGGTGATTGAGTTTCGCGATTTCTTTTTTGACTAAGCTGCTCTTTACAGTTGGTATAATTTAAGTTATTTGCATATAGTACTTGCGTGTTTGTTGTTAGTGATGCAATTGTGGAGGCGATCGCTGTTGTGGTAGTATACACGGTTGTTGTTGTGGCTGTTGATACTGCGGTAGTTATGTATTGTCTTTGTGTTGTTATTGTTGTTGTAGACTTTTTAGTGGATGTCTCATCAGAGTGTGAAGTTGGAAGAGTATAAGTATACTTATTGTTGTTGGAGAGAGAAGCAGTTGGTGGTAGTGGAGTGATTGGGGTAGTGCATTAAGCAGTCCAAGGGAGCGCGTCTGCCGGATTCACAGGTGATGCGGCGTTTTTCGATTGTTTACTGCCTATTAAGGCGGTAAGAGAGGAGTCATTTTTCCTCTCATTTGATATTTTTTCACTGCGCGAGTTATGGTTTCTTATTTAGGAAACCTTGAGTTGCGGCTATTCCTTTTGGAGTTCCTCTCCTTTATTGATTAATAACAATTTTTTTTTTTACTTGATGTTTTTCAAAATTTTTATTTATTTTAAATTAATAAAGGAGTGACAGCGACTACTGCTAGTCGCCCTCGCTGTTCGGCCACAACTGCCTTTACTTAAATTTTTAGGTCTTAATTATAGCCTCAGAACATACATATTTAGATCGTAAATATGTGTGTTCGTGATGCTACTCAGCACCATCCAAATAATCTACTTTTTGTTTAGACTTGCAGCATAGTTGCAATTGTTTTACTGTGTTCTCTTATTTCACTCAAGTATGTTTTGCATACTTGAGTGTTGACACCAGTATGTTTGTTCATCTGCATATATGTATGACTTCACGTCATTCGTATATGCAATGAACGGATTACACTTAAGCATATACATACATATGTATATTTATATTTCTAACTCTAAAGTGCTGAGTGGCATTCCTAAGGTTCATTTTACAATCATAAATTTCTATTGGAATATGATTGTTTTCTTTTTCATAACTTTATACTCATTTTACAATCATAAATTTCTATTAAAATATGGTTGTTTTCTTTTTCATAATTTTATGTGTGGGAGCGGGGCCATTCCACATAACTCGCGCACTGAGTAAACACGTTTGAGAGAGCGCACTGAGGTTATTTTTATCCGGTGGGAGTTTGTTGCCACCACGAGCATAACTCGGTGCAGGTGGTGTTCGCTCTACTGGCATAACAGGATACTTAAGGGCTTTACTTATTTTTTTGTTTTTATTATTATTTGTTTTTTGTTTTACTTATTCTTTTAGTTTGATTGTTTTTGTTGATACAAACTGTATTGCGATCTGCAATATTTTGGTTAAAGCGTCTATTTCGCTGGTTTTGGTATTTTGATTATTTCTTTAAACACAGATATTTCGTAGATATTGGAGCGTAAGAAAAAAACACGTCCGCACTGATGAAGAATCCGCACATGCTACAAGCTATTTTAGGTCATATTTGTACGGTACAAAATTTGAAATTTTGTCCGACCACCAGCCTTTGAAATGGTTGTTCGTTAAATCGCAAGGAAAAATTAGTACAAGACTGCATCGTTAGCTGATCAAGCTAAGCGAATTTAATATAAACGTCAACTATATTAAGGGCAAAGAAAATCTTGTGGCGGGTTTTCTTAGAAGAATTAATTCAGACACTAATAAAATCAATATGTTCAATACTTCTACAAGTGCCCTTTATAAAAATAAAACTGACGATTTGGATACCATCCACTCACAAATGGAAGATTTACATGACCACATTCTCATTCTAGAAACTGTGGTGAATAGATTCAAAACTCAGATTCTTTTGGTAAAAAATAAGCCAAAAGATTTGGAAATAAAACACAAAAACAAAAAGATTTATGTAAGTTTGTTTGACTTAGAAAATAATTTAGAATCAATTTTGAAACAATATATAGTTAGCGGAAAAATAGGCATATATACCGAGCTAGATGACAAAAAGTACAGCGTTTTACAGAACAAAATAATAGAATTATTTACAGGATTTAAAAACATATAATTTGTACGCTGCTCATACCATGCACAGGATATATATACAGAAGAAGAAGCATATGAACATATTCATAATTATCATAAATATGAAACTGGGCATACAGGCATTAATGAAAATTATCTAGGTTTAAAGAAATTTATTTCTTTTCCCAATTTGATGCTTTTAATACATAAATATATAAATATCTGTTCTACATGCAAGAAATCAAAGTTTGATCGTAACCCAGTTAAAGCTAAATTCTATTTATCTGAAACTCCTTCAGATATAAAGTAAATAATATGTACATATGGATGCCTACACGAATTCGAAATCAAACTTCTTGACGTTCATTGATCGATTTCCAAATTTTCAGCTGCTTATTATTTAGTAGACAGAAGCAGCCAAACCGTCATTGAAAAAATAAGGCTTTACAAATCCCAAAAAGGGCATTTTCAGAAGCTCATTTGTGACAATGAATTCAAAAGTGTAAATATAAAGGAATACTTGAAAACTGAAAATATTATCCTTCATCTTACAAAAGCCAATATCCCCACTGGCAATGCTGATATTGAGCGTTTGCCCAATACAATTTCCGAAAAAATAAGAGTACTTACTAGTGAGGAGAAGACATTAAGTATAAAAGATAAAATAAGTAAAGCTATAGAGTACTATAATAATACTTACCACTCTGTAACAAAAGAAAAGCCAATAAACATTGAATTTGGAAATTGTGACAAAGGAAAAATATATGAATGCATACTAGCAACGAAACAAAAGTTCATTAATAAAATAAATAAATGTAGGGAAAATTATGTTGAACAAAAAACTGATGGTTATATTAAGAATTACAAAGCTCTGCGACATTAAGAGCAACCTAAGTACAAAAGCTCCAAGCTCGAAAACATTTATAGCTCAAATATCAAAAGAATATTAAAATATAATAAAAATGTTTAAATTAAGGTTTAAATGTAACAGTTTTTAATTTAAATTTAATTATTTAATTATAAACTATTGTTATTTTATTATTACATAAGGAAATAAAACTCGACAACTGAGTTAGTAAAAATAGAATTAACCCTATTTTAAAACCACTTACATATTATATAGGGTGATTTTTCAAGAGCTAAAGGAAAGTTAAAAAAAACACACGTAAAATTCAAAAAAATGCATGAAATTTTTATTTAAATCGTTAGTACAGTCCATATAATTTAATGTTTTAAGATTATTTCATGCAAATGTTGACCGCCACTGCGCGTCAAATGGTCCATCCGCTTAGTCCAATTTTGGCATACTCTTTCCAATGTTTCGGCCGGAATCTCACATATAACATGAATGCTTTAATGTTGTCTTCCAATGCTTTAATTGAAGCAGGCTTGTCTGAATAGACATGAGCTTTATCATAGCCCCACAAAAAATAATCTAAAGGCGTTATATCGCACGATCTGGGTGGCCAATTGACAGGTCCCGAATGTGAAATAAAATGTTCACCGAACTCGCCTCTCAACAAATCCATTATTGTGAGTGCTGTGTGGCATGTGGCACCGTCTTGCTGAAACCACATGTCATGCAAGTCAAGCTCTTGCATTTTGGACAAAAAAAAATTGGACTTCATTTCACGGTAGCGCTCACCATTCACAGTTGCGTTACGATTCGTAGCATCTTTGAAGAAGTACGGTACAATGATACCTCCAGCCCATAAACCGCACCAAAATGTGAGCTTTTCTGGATACATTGGTAGCTCTTGCAATTCTTCTGGCTGATCTTCACTCGAAAATCGACAATTCTGCTTATTTACGTACCCATATCAAAAATGAGCTTCGCCGCTGAACACAATTTTTCGATAAAAAAGTGGATCTTAAACTTTCTCAACAGAACACGCATTTTTATAATAAACTTCAATGATTTGCAAGCGTTGTTCGTTTGTAAGACGATTCATGGATAAATTATAGACCAAACTGAAAATGTTTGACAGTGAAACAAAACACGAAACGTGCGTCAGCTGTTTAAACCAACTGATAAAGCTGAGATGTTTAAACAAACTGATAAACTAAAAGATAATAGCTAAAAAATCACCCTTTACTACTGTTATATACCTTATATGTAGTTTCACTTTCATATATTCCACTTATTTCAATATAATAATTAATTTTTAATACGGTAATATTGAACTTTCAAATTACCTTTAAGAAAAACTCTCTCTTAACTTCTAACATACCTATATTCCTCATTATCATACTTTCACTCTAAGTTTGACTTCGTAAACGACAAGTTGTATATCTCTTACATATATATAAATAAAGTTACAGAAAATAATTGATAAATATTGTGTTATCATTACTAAGTTGTATATCTCTTATATATATCTAAATAAAGTTACATAAAATAAATGATAAACATTGTGTTATCATTACCCGCGCGAGAGCGGAACACATGATCGGACCGCAAGCGGTTGATTATTTATTGAAATATCAGTTACACTGTGAGAACGCCTACGCACGCACGGAGGAGAGTGCTGGACACACATATAATGAGAGATTTGCAAATATGCTTAACAGCAACACCAAATCATTGAATTACGGCATACAAAGTTGATGTGTTGTTTGTCTAGCTCAAGGGCTTCGCCGAAATACAGCAGGATGTGCCAGAGGCCGATCGGGATAACTACGAGAGTCTCATGGTGGCAATAGGGAGATGTTACGGGAATGACCACAGACGGCAAATCTTCCTGATCAAACTGACGAATCGCTGCCAGAGAACAAATGAGACCTTACAGGAATACGTGACAGAGATCAAGCGCTTAGTGCATTTGGCATATGCGAAGGACACTGTGAATTTCGTTGAAAAGATGAAGTGTCAAGCATTCATAAGGAGTAACGAGATCGGAACACGAAACGGGCAGCATACTTCACACCGAAAAAGACGTTTGCTGAGACAGCGTCTTTTGCAGACGAAACAGCAGCTCTCTTAAGGAAGCCAGTGCATAAAGTCCATCGAGTTGAGGTGGAAGAGACTACCTCTATGAAGGAAATCATTAGGAGAGTAATAAGGGGGTCCTTTTCTCAATTGAAACGACGCGAAAATTCGGATTTAAAGTATTTCAACTGCGGTAGGCCGGGAATATTGAACGCGATTGCAGTATGCCACACAGCCAACCCCAGCGGGTCAGGGGGCTAGAATTTGCGCGCGGTAAGGGATGCCTGTCGTAGGAGGTGACTAAAGTCCACAGCTCAGCCTAGTTAGTTATGAGTGATCAAGTAGCTCACGATAGCCTCCGTCTCGTTAAAACTTTGGCAGGCCTCAAGTAACGCTAACTAGCCGTCACCATTTAGTTGGTCGTGTAAGTGAAGTTGAATATTTACTGGTTAGTGCCGACCCGGCTCTGAACACATGCACTCTTACGTCATGTGTCAACCCTTGCAGGGCTCCCTACATAGTATAGATAGCCATGGGGTTATAAAGCAACTACACAATGACTAGATATAATGAGCTGAGTGGGGACGCTCTTTAAAATGGAGATGCAAAAAAAAATAATACAAAAACAACAACAACAGCAAGCGGTAACTATAGCGGAGAAAAAAGCGGCAGGACCAGCAACAGCCGATATGAAGTCGGATTGACGGAAACCAAAAACACTGTGATCCCCCTGTTCTGGTTGCCGCGCAGCGGGAAAATGAGATTGAGGAGACAAATGGTGATACCGTGGATAGCAAGCGAACGGCATTCTACGGGCTTGGCGAGAAAATGCGAAGCTAGTTCAAATGCTGGAGAATGGTAAAGGCGATCAATACATGAGCCTATGAGGAATGCAACAGAGAGCTTCAAGGCATTATACGAGCTGGCAGCCATTGAACAAGGAGATAAACAAGCCAAAGACGTCATAAGAAAAAGCAGCGGTTTGCAAACATTCCCATGATTAAAGCACAATCCAGACCCCAAGAGAAAACTAGATGCTGCTGTATTGACTCCAAAATCTAAGCGGAGGAACCCAGAGACGAATGGAACGGGCGTACAGTAGGACACCGGAACGCCGTCGGCCCCTCAAAAGGGAATTCAGGAGGTGGATGCAGCTAAATGGAGGACGGTGACTAAAAACACCAAGCCAAGAGAGGCTAGACCAAGGAGGGTTAGACCTGGCCCGATAGTAATAGAAGCGAAGGGTGAAACCTCCTATGCGGAAATATTAAAGTCGGTGAAATCCGACCCCAAGCTCGGAGAACTTGACAAAGTAGTCTCAAAACTAAAGCGAACGCAAAAGGGTGAAATACTCATCCAGCTCTCAAATGCAGGTGAATAAACCAAGGAGTTCACCTCAATAAAAGGCATTACACTAGGGGAGCGAGTGGCGGTACGAGATATTGATGAGATTTCTACCAAAGAAGATATCGGTGAATCAACCATAGAGATTGTGAACATACGAAAGGCGCGCGATTGAACACAGACAGCAGTTTTAAGCCTAACGGAAGCGGAGGTGAACAAGTTAAAGAGGGCTGGATAAACTGTTGGACTCATGAACACTTACAACTGCACCGTCGGGAGTAAATAATCATGACCGCTACAACTGTTAATCATGGCCGCTACCGAATTACATAAATTCATTCGAGTAACTAAAAAAATTATAACAGAGTCACCGGTACTTAAGTACCCAGATTTTAATCAAGAATTTCAGTTAGTAACTGACGCTAATTTGGAGGCTCTTGGAGCCGTTTTGCAACAGAGTCGTCATCCAGTATGCTATGCAAGTAGAACTCTTAATGAACACGAAAGGAATTATTCGGCAACAGAACGAGAACTACTTGCTATAGTTTGGGCTACAAGCTATTTTAGGTCATATTTGTACGGTACAAAATTTGAAATTTTGTCCGACCACCAGCCTTTGAAATGGTTGTTCGTTAAATCGCAAGGAAAAATTAGTCCAAGGCTGCATCGTTAGCTGATCAAGCTAAGCGAATTTAATATAAACGTCAACTATATTAAGGGCAAAGAAAATCTTGTGGCGGGTTTTCTTAGAAGAATTAATGCAGACACTAATAAAATCAATATGTTCAATACTTCTACAAGTGCCCTTTATAAAAATAAAACTGACGATTTGGATACCATCCACTCACAAATGGAAGATTTACATGACCACATTCTCATTCTAGAAACTGTGGTGAATAGATTCAAAACTCAGATTCTTTTGGTAAAAAATAAGCGAAAAGATTTGGAAATAAAACACAAAAACAAAACGATTTATGTAAGTTTGTTTGACTTAGAAAATAATTTTGAATCAATTTTGAAACAATATATAGTTAGCGGGAAAATAGGCATATATACCGAGCTAGATGACAAAAAGTACAGCGTTTTACAGAACAAAATAATAGAATTATTTACAGGATTTAAAAACATTAAATTTGTACGCTGCTCATACCATGCACAGGATATAGATACAGAAGAAGAAGCATATGAACATATTCATAATTATCATAAATATGAAACTGGGCATACAGGCATTAATGAAAATTATCTAGGTTTAAAGAAATTTATTTCTTTTCCCAATTTGAAGCTTTTAATACATAAATATATAAATATCTGTTCTACATGCAAGAAATCAAAGTTTGATCGTAACCCAGTTAAAGCTAAATTCCATTTATCTGAAACTCCTTCAGATATAAAGTAAATAATATGTACATATGGATGCCTACACGAATTCGAAATCAAACTTCTTGACGTTCATTGATCGGTTTTCCAAATTTTCTGCTGCTTATTATTTAGAAGACTAAAGCAGCCATGTGTAGAAGTCCACGCAAGTGGGGAAAGTTACTGATCGCCATTCACTTGGGAGTGGCCAGGACGATTCTTCTACATATGGTCCAAGCAGCTCACAACGTCCGGCATTAGCCCACGTATCCTCTGGTTAGCTTCCGAACACCCGTTCGGGAGTGAGCTAAAGTGAGAAGGCGAAGCATCCCAGCATAGCTGGTTGTGCGCTGGGTTTGGGACCCGCCACTTAAAAAGCCCCCCCAATGAAAACAGCAACAAAGCCTCGGATGAGAACTTCCAACACTGATGACGACCCCTGCAAACGAAATAAGGAATACGATTTGAGGGCATGCACCTGGAATGTCCGGTCCCTTAATGGGGAAGGTGCCTCTGCCCGGCTGGTTGATGTCCTCGTGAGAGTAAAGGCTGACATCACTGCCATCCAAGAGATGCGATGGACGGGGCAAGGTAAGAAAAACATAGGACCTTGCGACGTCTACTACAGCTGCTATGTAAAGGAGCGCAAATTCGGTGTCGGATTTGTTGTGGGAGAGAGACTTCGTCGCCAAGTACTGTCGTTCACTCCGGTGGACGAGCGTCTCGCAACAATCCGCATCAAAGCCCGTTTTTTCAACATATCGCTGATTTGCGCCCACGCCCCGACGGAAGAGAAGGACGATGCGACCAAAGACTCCTTCTATGAGCGCCTGGAACGTTCCTATGAGCGCTGCCCCCGCCACGACATAAAAATCGTGCTTGGCGACTTCAACGCCAGGGTGGGCAAGGAGGGAATTTTTGGTCACACAGTCGGAAAATTCAGCCTGCACAACGAAACATCCGGTAACGGACAGAGGCTGATCGACTTCGCCGGGGCCCGAAACATGATAGTCTGCAGCACCAGATTCCAGCATAAAAAGATACACCAAGCTACCTGGCTGTCTCCTGATCGAAAAACACGAAACCAGATCGATCATGTTGTGATAGATGGAAGACACGCTTCTAGTGTATTAGATGTACGTACGATCCGAGGAGCCAACATCGACTCGGATCATTACCTTGTTGCAGCCAAACTGCGCACACGCCTCTGTGCAGCAAAAAACGTACATCTACCTACGCAAAGAATGTTCGACATCGAAAAGCTGCAATCACAACAGACAGCCAGAAGATTCGCCACTCGACTCTCACCCCTGCTCTCAGAGAGTACTGCCCAACAAACCGGCATGCACGAGCAATGGAGCAACATTTCTCGTTCTCTACGTACCGCCGCCGAAGAAGAAATCGGATTCCGGCGAGCCCGAAAAAACAATTGGTACGACGAGGAATGTCATGCTGCCGCAGAAAGACCGGATGCCGCCTATAGAGCCACGCTGCGATCGGGCGCAACGCGAGCCATGTGGGATCGCTACAGAGAGCTGAAAAAGGAAGAGGGACGTATTATCCGAGACAAGAAACGAGAGGCCGAAATACGTGAGTGCGAGGAGCTTGAGATGCTAGCCGAAAGGAACAACGCCCGAAAATTCTACCAGAAAGTTCGGCGGCTTACAGAAGGTTTTAAGACCGGGGCGTTTTCCTGTAAGAACAAAGACGGCGATCTGGTGACTGACGTACAGAGCAATCTTAAATTATGGAGGGAGCACTTCTCGAACCTGTTAAACAGTGACAGCTGCGCATGTCATAGAGAATGTGAAGATCCCGATACCCCAATCGATGACGACGGAATTGTAGTTCCGTTACCCGACCATGACGAGGTGAGAATAGCGATAACGCGGCTAAAGAACAACAAAGCCGCGGGCGCCGACGGACTGCCGGCTGAGCTATTCAAACACGGCGGCGAGGAGCTGGTAAGGTGCATGCATCAGCTCCTATGCAAAATATGGTCGGATGAAAGCATGCCTGCCGATTGGAATTTAAGTGTGCTCTGCCCAATCCATAAGAAGGGCGATTCTGCAATTTGTGCCAATTACCGCGGGATTAGTCTTCTAAATATCGCCTATAAAGTTCTAGCGAGCGTATTGTGTGAAAGGCTGAAGCCCACCGTCAACCAACTGATTGGACTCTATCAGTGTGGCTTCAGACCTGGAAAGTCTACCATCGACCAAATATTCACAATACGTCAAATCTTGGAAAAGACCCATGAAAGGAGAATCGACACACACCATCTTTTCGTCGACTTCAAAGCTGCATTCGACAGTACGGAAAGGAGTTACCTGTATGCCGCGATGTCTGAATTTGGTATCCCCGCAAAACTAATACGGCTATGTAAGATGACGTTGCTTAGCACCAGCAGCGCCGTCAGAATTGGGAAGGACCTCTCCGAGCCGTTTGATACCAAACGAGGTTTCAGACAGGGTGACTCGCTGTCGTGTGACTTCTTTAACCTGATGTTGGAGAGCATCGTACGAGCCGCAGAACTTAATCGCTCAGGCACAATATTTTATAAGAGCGTACAATTGTTGGCGTATGCCGATGATATTGATATCATCGGCCTTAACAACCGCGCTGTTAGTTCTGCCTTCTCCAAACTGGATAAAGAGGCAAAGCGAATGGGTTTGGTGGTGAACGAGGACAAAACGAAGTACCTCCTGTCTTCAAACAAACAGTCGGCGCACTCGCGTATCGGCACCCACGTCACTGTAGACAGTTATAATTTCGAGGTTGTAAAAGACTTCGTCTATTTAGGAACCAGCATTAACACCGATAACAATGTCAGCCTTGAAATCCAACGTAGAATCTCTCTTGCCAACAAGTGCTACTTTGGACTAAGTAGGCAACTGAGCAGTAAAGTCCTCTCTCGACGAACAAAACTAACACTCTACAAGACTCTCATCATGCCCGTCCTAACGTATGGCGCAGAAGCTTGGACGATGACAACATCCGATGAAGCGACGCTTGGAGTGTTCGAGAGAAAGATTCTGCGTAAGGTTTTTGGACCTTTGCACGTTGGCAACGGCGAATATCGCAGGCGATGGAACGATGAGCTGTATGAGCTTTACGGCGACATAGACATAGCGCAGCGAATAAAAATCCAGCGGCTTCGTTGGCTGGGTCATGTCGTCCGAAAGGATACAAACGCTCCGGCTCTGAAAGTATTCGATGCGGTACCAGCTGGTGGTAGCAGAGGAAAAGGAATGCCTCCTCTGCGTTGGAAAGATCAGGTGGAGAAGGACTTGTCTTCACTTGGTGTGTCCAACTGGCGCCGGTTAGCACGAGAAAGAAACGGCTGGCGCGCTTTGTTAAGCTCGGCCAAAATCGCGTAAGCGGTTATCGCGCCAATTACGAAGAAGAAAGCAGCCAAACCGTCATTGAAAAAATAAGGCTTTACAAATCCCAAAAAGGGCATTTTCAGAAGCTCATTTGTGACAATGAATTCAAAAGTGTAAATATAAAGGAATACTTTAAAACTGAAAAGATTATCCTTCATCTTACAAAAGCCAATATCCCCACTGGCAATGCTGATATTGAGCGTTTGCCCAATACAATTTCCGAAAAAATAAGAGTACTTACTAGTGAGGAGAAGACATTAAGTATAAAAGATAAAATAAGTAAAGCTATAGAGTACTATAATAATACTTACCACTCTGTAACAAAAGAAAAGCCAATAAACATTGAATTTGGAAATTGTGACAAAGGAAAAATATATGAATGCATACTAGCAACGAAACAAAAGTTCATTAATAAAATAAATACATGTAGGGAAAATTATGTTGAACAAAAAACTGATGGTTATATTAAGAACTAGCAAACCCGGCCCACTTCGCTGGGCACACTAAAATAGAATAGATATGGTTTAGAACAGAAAAGATATGGTTTTCATATTATTTATTTCTTTATTCTCATACTATTTATTTATTTATTCAATACCACGTTTTGGTCTCTATCTCGAGACCCTAGTCACGGAGCGGCATGAAAAATACTCTGAACTAAAGCATTCACCAACAGCTTCCATTTGATACCCATATTGAACATACACATCCGAAGGTTACCTGAGTCCACGTGTTGGTCTCTATCTCGAGGCCCTAGACACGGAGCGGCATGAAAACTACTCTGTACTAAAGCTTTCACCAACAGCTTCCATTTGATACCCATATTGTACATACACATCCGAAGGTTACCCGGGTCCACGTTTTGACATATATCTCGAGACCCCAGTCACGGAGCGGCATGAGAAATACTCTGTACTAAAGCATTCACCAACAGCTTCCAATTGATATCCATATTGTACAAACACATTCTAGGGTCCACGTGTTGGTCTCTATCTCGAGGCCCTAGTCACGGAGCGGCATGGAAAATACTCTGAATTAAAGCATTCACCAACAGCTTCAATTTGATATCCATATTGTACAAACACATTCTAGGCTCCACGTTTTGGTCTCTATCTCGAGGCCCTAGTCACGGAGCGGCATGAAAAATACTGTGAACTAAAGCATTCACTAACAGCTTCCAATTGATATCCATATTGTACAAACACATTCTAGGGTCCAAGTGTTGGTCTCTATCTCGAGGCCCTAGTCACGGAGCGGCATGAAAAATACTCTGAACTAAAGCATTCACCAACAGCTTCCAAATGATATCCATATTGTACAAACACATTCTAGGGTCCACGTGTTGGTCTCTATCTCGAGGCCCTAGTCACGGAGCGGCATGGAAAATACTCTGAACTAAAGCATTCACCAACAGCTTCCAAATGATATCCATATTGTACAAACACATTCTAGGGTCCACGTGTTGGTCTCTATCTCGAGGCCCTAGTCACGGAGCGGCATGGAAAATACTCTGAACTAAAGCATTCACCAACAGCTTCAATTTGATATCCATATTGTACAAACACATTCTAAGGTCCACGTGTTGGTCTCTATCTCGAGGCCCTAGTCACGGAGCGGCATGAAAAATACTCTGAACTAAAGCATTCACCAACAGCTTCCAATTGATATCCATATTGTACAAACACATTCTAGGGTCCACGTGTTGGTCTCTATCTCGAGGCCCTAGTCACGGAGCGGCATGGAAACTACTCTGTACTAAAGCCTTCACCAACAGCTTCCATTTGATACCCATAATGTACATACACATCCGAAGGTTACCCGGGTCCACGTGTTGGTCTCTATCTCGAGGCCCTACACACGGAGCGGCATGAAAACTACTCTGTACTAAAGCTTTCACCAACAGCTTCCATTTGATACCCATATTGTACATACACATCCGAAGGTTACCCGGGTCCACGTTTTGACCTATCTCTCGAGACCCTAGTCACGGAGCGGCATGAAAAATACTCTGTACTAAAGCATTCACCAACAGCTTCCAAATGATATCCATATTGTACAAACACATTCTAGGGTCCAAGTGTTGGTCTCTATCTCGAGGCCCTAGTCACGGAGCGGCATGAAAAATACTCTGAACTAAAGCATTCACCAACAGCTTCCAATTGATATCCATATTGTACAAACACATTCTAGGGTCCAAGTGTTGGTCTCTATCTCGAGGCCCTAGTCACGAAGCGGCATGAAAAATACTCTGAACTAAAGCATTCACCAACAGCTTCCAAATGATATCCATATTGTACAAACACATTCTAGGGTCCACGTGTTGGTCTCTATCTCGAGGCCCTAGTCACGGAGCGGCATGGAAAATACTCTGAACTAAAGCATTCACCAACAACTTCAATTTGATATCCATATTGTACAAACATTCTAGGCTCCACGTTTTGGTCTCTATCTCGAGGCCCTAGTCACGGAGCGGCATGAAAAATACTGTGAACTAAAGCATTCACTAACAGCTTCCATTTGATATCCATATTGTACAAACACATTCTAGGCTCCACGTTTTGGTCTCTATCTCGAGGCCCTAGTCACGGAGCGGCATGAAAAATACTGTGAACTAAAGCATTCACTAACAGCTTCCATTTGATATCCATATTGTACAAACACATTCTTGGCTCCACGTTTTGGTCTCTATCTCGAGGCCCTAGTCACGGAACGGTATGAAGAATACTCTATACTATAGAAATCATCAACAGCTTCCATTTGCCACCCATATTGTACATATACGTCCGAAGGTTACCCGGGTCCACGTTTTGACCTATATCTCGAGACCCTATCTACCAATAGGTATTCAAACTATACGGAAACCATCTTCAATACCTACTTAACAATGTGTGTAAGTTTGGTTTAATTCGGTTAAAAGACACGGCGGGTCCACGTTTTGGCATATATTTCGAGACCCTAGTCATCAATAGTTATGAAAATTACCCCACATTAAAGCACTTATCGACAGCTTTCATTTGATGCCCATATTGCACATCCACAACCAAAGGTTACCCGGGCCCACGTTTTGACCTATATCTCGAGACCCCAGTCACGGAGCGGCATGAGAAATACTCTGTACTAAAGCATTCACCAACAGCTTTCAATTGATATCCATATTGTACAAACACATTCTAGGGTCCAAGTGTTGGTCTCTATCTCGAGGCCCTAGTCACGGAGCGGCATGAAAAATACACTGCACTAAAGCATTCACCAACAGCTTCCAATTGATATCCATATTGTACAAACACATTCTAAGGTCCACGTGTTGGTCTCTATCTCGAGGCCCTAGTCACGGAGCGGCATGAAAAATACTCTGAACTAAAGCATTCACCAACAGCTTCCAATTGATATCCATATTGTACAAACACATTCTAGGGTCCACGTGTTGGTCTCTATCTCGAGGCCCTAGTCACGGAGCGGCATGGAAACTACTCTGTACTAAAGCTTTCACCAACAGCTTCCATTTGATACCCATATTGTATATACACATCCGAAGATTACCCGGGTCCACGTTTTGACCTATCTCTCGAGACCCTAGTCACGGAGCGGCATGAAAAATACTCTGTACTAAAGCATTCACCAACAGCTTCGAATTGATATCCATATTGTACAAACACATTCTAGGGTCCACGTGTTGGTCTCTATCTCGAGGCCCTAGTCACGGAGCGGCATGAAAAATACTCTGAACTAAAGCATTCACCAACAGCTTCCATTTGATACCCATATTGTATATACACATCCGAAGATTACCCGGGTCCACGTTTTGACCTATCTCTCGAGACCCTAGTCACGGAGCGGCATGAAAAATACTCTGTACTAAAACATTCACCAACAGCTTTCAATTGATATCCATATTGTACAAACACATTCTAGGGTCCACGTGTTGGTCTCTATCTCGGGACCCTAGTCACGGAGCGGCATGAAAAATACTCTGTACTAAAGCATTCACCAACAGCTTCCAAATGATATCCATATTGTACAAACACATTCTAGGGTCCAAGTGTTGGTCTCTATCTCGAGGCCCTAGTCACGGAGCGGCATGAAAAATACTCTGTACTAAAGCATTCACCAACAGCTTCCAAATGATATCCATATTGTACAAACACATTCTAGGGTCCAAGTGTTGGTCTCTATCTCGAGGCCCTAGTCACGGAGCGGCATGAAAAATACTCTGAACTAAAGCATTCACCAACAGCTTCCAATTGATATCCATATTGTACAAACACATTCTAGGGTCCACGTGTTGGTCTCTATCTCGAGGCCCTAGTCACGGAGCGGCATGAAAAATACTCTGAACTAAAGCTTTCACCAACAGCTTCCATTTGATACCCATATTGTACATACACATCCGAAGGTTACCCGGGTCCACGTTTTGACCTATCTCTCGAGACCCTAGTCACGGAGCGGCATGAAAAATACTCTGTACTAAAGCATTCACCAACAGCTTCCAAATGATATCCATATTGTACAAACACATTCTAGGGTCCAAGTGTTGGTCTCTATCTCGAGGCCCTAGTCACGGAGCGGCATGAAAAATACTCTGAACTAAAGCATTCACCAACAGCTTCCAATTGATATCCATATTGTACAAACACATTCTAGGGTCCAAGTGTTGGTCTCTATCTCGAGGCCCTAGTCACGAAGCGGCATGAAAAATACTCTGAACTAAAGCATTCACCAACAGCTTCCAAATGATATCCATATTGTACAAACACATTCTAGGGTCCACGTGTTGGTCTCTATCTCGAGGCCCTAGTCACGGAGCGGCATGAAAAATACTCTGAACTAAAGCATTCACCAACAGCTTCCAATTGATATCCATATTGTACAAACACATTCTAGGGTCCACGTGTTGGTCTCTATCTCGAGGCCCTAGTCACGGAGCGGCATGGAAAATACTCTGAACTAAAGCATTCACCAACAACTTCAATTTGATATCCATATTGTACAAACATTCTAGGCTCCACGTTTTGGTCTCTATCTCGAGGCCCTAGTCACGGAGCGGCATGAAAAATACTGTGAACTAAAGCATTCACTAACAGCTTCCATTTGATATCCATATTGTACAAACACATTCTAGGCTCCACGTTTTGGTCTCTATCTCGAGGCCCTAGTCACGGAACGGTATGAAAAATACTCTATACTATAGAAATCATCAACAGCTTCCATTTGCTACCCATATTGTACATATACGTCCGAAGGTTACCCGGGTCCACGTTTTGACCTATATCTCGAGACCCTATCTACCAATAGGTATTCAAACTATACGGAAACCATCTTCAATACCTACTTAACAATGTGTGTAAGTTTGGTTTAATTCGGTTTAAAGACACGGCGGGTCCACGTTTTGGCATATATTTCGAGACCCTAGTCATCAACAGGTATGAAAATTACCCCACATTAAAGCACTTATCGACAGCTTTCAATTGATGCCCATATTGCACATCCACAACCAAAGGTTACCCGGGCCCACGTTTTGACCTATATCTCGAGACCCCAGTCACGGAGCGGCATGAGAAATACTCTGTACTAAAACATTCACCAACAGCTTTCAATTGATATCCATATTGTACAAACACATTCTAGGGTCCACGTGTTGGTCTCTATCTCGGGACCCTAGTCACGGAGCGGCATGAAAAATACTCTGAACTAAAGCATTCAACAACAGGTTCCATTTGATACCCATATTGTATATACACATCCGAAGGTTACCCGGGTCCACGTTTTGACCTATATCTCGAGACCCCAGTCACGGAGCGGCATGAGAAATACTCTGTACTAAAGCATTCACCAACAGCTTCCAATTGATATCCATATTGTACAAACACATTCTAGGGTCCACGTGTTGGTCTCTATCTCGGGACCCTAGTCACGGAGCCGCATGAAAAATACTCTGAACTAAAGCATTCACCAACAGCTTCCATTTGATACCCATATTGTACAAACACATTCTAGGGTCCACGTTTTGGTCTCTATCTCGAGACCCTAGTCACGGAGCGGCATGAAAAATACTCTGAACTAAAGCATTCACCAACAGCTTTCATTTGATACCCATATTGTATATACACATCCGAAGGTTACCCGGGTCCACGTTTTGACCATTTTCCCGGCAATTATTCGAATTTTTCTCACCTTTTAAACCTTCCCTAGACCTCCACGAATAATTCAAGACCAAGATAAGATAAATCCGTTCAGCCATTCTCGAGTTATAAGCGAACATAGGGACAGATTTTCACATTTATATATATAGATTACAAAGCTCTGCGACATTAAGAGCAACCTAAGTACAAAAGCTCCAAGCTCGAAAACATTTATAGCTCAAATATCAAAAGAAAATTAAAATATAATAAAAATGTTGAAATTAAGGTTTAAATGTAACAGTTTTTAGTTTAAATTTAATTATTTAATTATAAACTATTGTTATTTTATTATTACATAAGGAAATAAAACTCGACAACTGAGTTAGTAAAAATAGAATTAACCCTATTTTAAAACCACTTATATATTATATAGGGTGATTTTTTAAGAGCTAAAGGAAAGTTAAAAAAAAACACACGTAAAATTCAAAAAAAATGTATGAAATTTTTATTTAAATCGTCAGTACAGTCCATATAATTTAATGTTTTAAGATTATTTCATGCAAATGTTGACCGCGACTGCGCGTCAAATGGTCCATCCGCTTAGTCCAATTTTGGCATACTCTTTCCAATGTTTCGGCCGGAATCTCACATATAACATGAATGCTTTAATGTTGTCTTCCAATGCTTTAATTGAAGCAGGCTTGTCTGAATAGACATGAGCTTTATCATAGCCCCACAAAAAATAATCTAAAGGCGTTATATCGCACAATCTGGGTGGCCAATTGACAGGTCCCGAACGTGAAATAAAATGTTCACCGAACTCGCCTCTCAACAAATCCATTATTGTGAGTGCTGTGTGGCATGTGGCACCGTCTTGCTGAAACCACATGTCATGCAAGTCAAGCTCTTGCATTTTGGACAAAAAAAAATTGGACTTCATTTCACGGTAGCGCTCACCATTCACAGTTGCGTTACGATTCGTAGCATCTTTGAAGAAGTACGGTACAATGATACCTCCAGCCCATAAACCGCACCAAAATGTGAGCTTTTCTGGATACATTGGTAGCTCTTGCAATTCTTCTGGCTGATCTTCACTCGAAAATCGACAATTCTGCTTATTTACGTACCCATATCAAAAATGAGCTTCGCCGCTGAACACAATTTTTCGATAAAAAAGTGGATCTTAAACTTTCTCAACAGAACACGCATTTTTATAATAAAATTCAATGATTTGCAAGCGTTGTTCGTTTGTAAGACGATTCATGGATAAATTATAGACCAAACTGAAAATGTTTGACAGTGAAACAAAACACGAAACGTGCGTCAGCTGTTTAAACCAACTGATAAAGCTGAGCTGTTTAAAAAAACTGATAAACTAAAAGATAATAGCTAAAAAATCACCCTTTACTACTGTTATATACCTTATATGTAGTTTCACTTTCATATATTCCACTTATTTCAATATAATAATTAATTTTTAATACGGTAATATTGAACTTTCAAATTCAACTCAAATTCAAATCAAAAACTCTCTCTTAACTTCTAACATACCTATATTCCTCATTATCATACTTTCACTCTAAGTTTGACTTCGTAAACGGCAAGTTGTATATCTCTTACATATATATAAATAAAGTTACAGAAAATAATTGATAAATATTGTGTTATCATTACTAAGTTGTATATCTCTTATATATATCTAAATAAAGTTACATAAAATAAATGATAAACATTGTGTTATCATTACTCGCGCGAGAGCGGAACACATGATCGGACCGCAAGCGGTTGATTATTTATTGAAATATCAGTTACACTGTGAGAACGCATACGCTCGCACGGAGGAGAGTGCTGGACACACATATAATGAGAGATTTGCAAATATGCTCAACAGCAACACCAAATCATTGAATTACGGCATACAAAGTTGCTGTGTTGTTTGTCTAGCTCAAGGGTTTCGCCGAAATACAGCAGGATGTGCCAGAGGCCGATCGGGGTAACTACGAGAGTCTCATGGTGGCAATAGGGAGATGTTACGGGAATGACCACAGACGGCAAATCTTCCTGATCAAACTGACGAATCGCTGCCAGAGAACAAATGAGACCTTACAGAGATCAAGCGCTTAGTGCATTTGGCATATGCAAAGGAAACTGTGAATTTCGTGGAAAAGATGAAGTGTCAAGCATTCATAAGGAGTAACGAGATCGGAACACGAAACGGGCAGCATACTTCACACCGAAAAAGACGTTTGCTGAGACAGCGTCTTTTGCAGAAGAAACAGCAGCTCTCTTAAGGAAGCCAGTGCATAAAGTCCATCGAGTTGAGGTGGAAGAGACTACCTCTATGAAGGAAATCATTAGGAGAGTAATTGGGGGTCCTTTTCTCAATTGAAACGACGCGAAAATTCGGATTTAAAGTATTTCAACTGCGGTAGGCCGGGAATATGGAACGCGATTGCAGTATGCCACACAGCCAACCCCAGCGGGTCAGGGGGCTAGAATTTGCGCGCGGTAAGGGTTGCCTGTCGTAGGAAGTGACTAAAGTCCACAGCTCAGCCTAGTTAATTATGAGTGATCAAGTAGCTCACGATAGCCTCCGTCTCGTTAAAACTTTGGCAGGCCTCAAGTAACGCTATCTAACCGTCACCATTTAGTTGGTCGTGTAAGTGAAGTTGAATATTTACTGGTTAGTGCCGACCCGGCTCTGAACACATGCACTCTTACGTCATGTGTCAACCCTTGCGGGGCCTCCCTACATACAATAGTATAGATAGTCATGGGGTTACAAAGCAACTACACTATGGCTAGATATAATGAGCTGAGTGGGGACGCTCTTTAAAATGGAGATGCAAAAAAACCTAAATACAAAAACAACAACAACAGCAAGCGGTAACTATAACGGAGAAAAAAGCGGCAGGACCAGCAACAGCCGATATGGTTGCCGCGCAGCGGGAAAATGAGATTGAGGGGACGAATGGTGATACCGTGGATAGCAAGCGAACGGCATTCTACGGGCTTGGCGAGAAAATACGAAGCTAGTTGAAGTGCTGGAGAATGGCAAATGCGATCAATACATGAGCCTATGAGGAATGCAACAGAGAGCTTCAAGGCATTATACGAGCTGGCAGCCATTGAACAAGGAGATAAACGAGCCAAAGACGTCATAAGAAAAAGCAGCAGTTCGCAAACATACCCATGATTAAAGCACAATCCAGACCCCAAGAGAAAACTAGGTGCTGCTGTATTGTCGCCAAAATCTAAGCGGAGGAACCCAGAGACAAATGGAACAGGCGTACAGTAGGACACCGGAACGCCGTCGGCCTCTCAAAAGGGAATTCAGGAGGTGGATGCAGCTAAATGGAGGACGGTGACTAAAAACACCAAGCCAAGAGAGGCTAGACCAAGGAGGGTTAGATCTGCGATCAATTCGATATCGGTGATAGTGAAGATAGAGACAGAGATAGTGAACATGCGAAGGGCGCGCGATTGAACACAGACAGCAGTTTTAAGCCTAACGGAAGCGGAGGTGAACAAGTTAAAGAGGGCTGGATAAACTGTTGGTCCCATGAACACTTAAAACTGCGCCGTCGCGAGTAAATAATCATGGCCGCTACAACTGTTAGGCTTAGAATTCTAGTTTTGGAAACATACACATGTAGAAGCATAAAGTGAGTGTGTGCTGTTATATGGACATATATATGTCTATACGAATATGCATTGTTTTGCTCAGTATAGAAACATCTATGTACATACATTGCCCCAACATATGTATTCATATGTGCATACATATATGTGTATGTATATGCCAACGCATGCAGTTAAATAAGTTTCCTTGCATATGCTAGGAATTTGGAGCTTTTTCCTACTCATCCACTGATCAACTGGACAAGCAGTTGGACGTATCAGACGGCCTTCAAAGTGGCTTGCCCAGAAGAAAGACTTTCCTGCCTGGTGGAGCAAGACGCTGACTGACTTGAAAAAGAAGGTTAGAAGGGTTTTTAACTAATGCAACCAAACTGAAACTTTAAAAATTACGGTGTAATTTTGAATGAATACAAAAAAGCCATTATATAAGCGAAACGCAACTCCTGGAAGGAGTGCTGCGAGTCCATTGAATCCGTGAAGGATTCTGCCAGGCTAAGCAAGGTCCTTTCGAGAGGACAATCCTGCAGAGCTCTTGTAAAAAGGTAGGCCGGGGAGTGGGCTGAATCCACAGAAGTATTTTTGACTATCCTGGTAAATAATAACTTTCCGGAAAATTCTATTACCCCACGTAACATTGTCGATACGAGTCGAGAGGCAGGTCTACTCGATGTATCCCTGGAATCTTTCTTGTCAGTTTATAGAATCACGTGGGCAATAAAAAGTTTTTCTCCTTTTAAAGCTCCTGGTTCTGACGATATCTTGCCTGTGATGCTTGAGAAAACAAGTACGTCGGAAGTTCCTGTCCTACAAGAAATCTACTTAGCGTGTATCGCTCTTAATCACGTCCCGCAAACTGGAAGAAAACGAGGGTTGTTTTCATACACAAGGCAGGGAGAAGGGGTCCCGCCTCGGCCAAGGAATTTAGGTCTATAAGTCTTACTTCATTTATCCTAAAGTGTTTCAAAGGTTGATTGATTATCATATCCGAGAGCACATCGAATCCAAATTGTATCGAGCGCAACATGCTTACCTGAAAGAGAACGGAGTCAGCCTTACACGAGGTCAGTAGAAAAATCTCTGGAAAGCTAAAAATTCACTTTGGCGACCTTCATAGATTTTAGAAGGTGCTTTTGATAACATCAGGGCGGAGTCAATTGTCACTACATTAGATAGACTAGAGGTAGAAAGACCCACGTACATATCCTTCTCTGGATCTGTTAATGCGGTCGCAAGAGAGACTTAAGTCCCTAGATTCGTTCACACGGGTAGTTGCTATTTATGAAGTTCTGATAATGCTAAATAAGGGTGGGGTTAAGATAGTAGCATACGCCGATGACTTAGTCTTGATGGTATCGGGAGCGTTTCCCTCTGTATTCGGTCGATGAGCTACCACTTGCGGTCTCCGAGTTAACTTTGACAAAACGGAGCCGGTGATATTTACCAGAAAATATAAACCTCCGGCCTTTCCACTTCACAAATTAAATAACCACGTTATCCCGCTTTCATCGAAAGTTAGGTGTCTTGGAGTGATACTTGACTCCAAACTCCATTGGAAACTACACATTGAACATCAGGTAAAGAAGGCCAGTATAGCCTTCTACTCCTGCAAAGCTATGTTCGGTAAAAAATGGGGACTCAAGCCTCAGGTCGTGCTGTGAATGTACAACGAAGCGGTTTTTCCAATTTTAACCTATGGATGCCTAATTTGGTTGGAAGCTCTTTGGCTATAATATCACTAAGCTGGGGAGGGTGCAAAGGACTGCATCCATTGGCATCGCCGGAGCATGTAAAACTTGCCCCAGTGCTGCCCGGAAGGTCGTTTTATACTTACTTCCCATCGACTCTTCCGTTATTCCCATTGCAGCTCAAAGTACAATCAGGTTAAAGGAGATTGGCCTCTGGAAGCAATCTGTCAACGGACATGGTAGCCTTTTCAAGCAGGTAACACCGTACTTTTCCGAACTTCAAACAGATCTCTCTATCCGCAAACTAGAGTTTGAGGGTCCCGCTAGGGCAATCTTTCCAAATGAGCAGGATTGGATCGAGGGGAAAATCTGCACCGAAGATTGCATGACTGTCTTCACTGACGGTTTCAAGATGGAATCGGAGTTTAACAAAGTGCACCATTCGTTTCTTTCTCGTGCTAACCGATGCCAATTGGGCACACCAAGTGAAGTCAAGTCCTTCTACACCTGATCTTTCCAACGTAGAGGAGGCATTCCTCTTCCTCTACTACCACCAGTTGGTACCGCATGGAATACTTTCAGAGCCAGAGCGTTTGTATCCATTCGGACGACATGACCCAGCCAACGTAGCCGCTGGATCTTTATTCGCCGCGCTATGTCTATGTCGTCGTAAAGCTCATACAGCTCATCGTTCCATCGCCTGCGATATTCGCCATTGCCAACGTGCAAAGGTCCAAAAAACTGACGCAGAATCTTTCTCTCAAACACTCCAAGCGACGCTTCATCGGATGTTGTCATCGTCCACGCTTCTGCGCCATACGTTTGGACGGGCATGGTGAGAACCGTATAAAGTGTTAGTTTTGTTCGTCGAGAGAGGACTTTACTACTAAATTGACTACTTAGTCCTACGTAGCACTTGTTGGCAAGAGAGATTAAACGTTGTATTTCAAGGCGGATTGTTATCGTTGTTAATGCTGGTTCCTAAGTATACCAAGTCTTTTTCAACCTCGAAATCATAACTGTCAACAGTGACGAGGGTGCGTAAGCCGAGTGTGCCGACTGTTTGTTTGATGACAAGAGGTACTTCGTTTTGTCCTCGTTCACTACCAGACCTATTCCCTTTGTTTCTTTATACAGTTTGGAGAAGGCCGAACTAACAGCGCGGGTGCTAAGGCCGATGATGTCAATATCATCGGCATACGCCAACAATTGTACGCTCTTATAAAAAATTGTGCCTGAGCGATTAAGTTCTGCGGCTCGTACGATTCTCTCGAACAACAGGTTAAAGAAGTCACTCGATAGCGAGTCACCATGTCTGAAACCTCATTTGGTATCAAACGACTCGGAGATGTCCGAAGTCGATGAAAAGATGGTGTGTGTCGATTCTCCTTTCATGGATCTTTTCTAAGATTTGGCGTTTTTTGTATATTTGGACGATGGTAGACTTTCCAGGTCTAAAGCCACACTGATAAGGTTCAATCAGTTGGTTGATGGTGGGCTTCAGCTTTTCACACAATACGCTCGCTACAACCTTATAGGTGATATTTAGAAGACTAATCCCGCGGTAATTGGCACAGATTGCAGGATCGAACATCTTATGGGTCGGGCAGAGCACACTTAAATTCCAATCGGCAGGCATGCTTTCATCCGACCATATTTTGCATAGAAGCTGATGCATGCACTTTACCAGCTCCTCGCCGCCATGTTTGAATAGCTCAACCGGCAGTCCGTCGGCGCCCGCGGCTGTGTTGTGCCTTAGCCGCGTTATCGCTATTCTCACCTGGTCATGGTCGGGTAGCGGAACGACAATTCCGTCATCAACGATTGGGGTATCGGGATCTTCACATTCTCTGTGACATGCGCAGCTGTCACTATTTAACAAGTTCGAGAAGTGAGCGAGATGTTAAAAAATCGCGCTTTAACGCAGATTAGTGACGCTCGTCCACCGGAGTGAATGACAGTACTTGGCGACGAAGTCTCTCTCCCACAACAAATCCGACACCGATTTTGCGCTCCTTTACATTGCAGCTATAGTAGACGTCGTGTTTTAAGAGGCGGGTCCAAGCCCAGCGCACAACCAGCTATCCTGGAATATCTCGCCTTCTCCGTTAGCTCACTCCCGAACGGGCGTTCGGAAGCTACCCAGAAGATACTTGGGCTAATCTCGGGAGTTGGGAGTAGCTTGAACCATATGCAGAAGAATCGTACTGGCCACTCCCAAGTGAATGGCGATCAGTATCTTTCCCCACTTGCGTGGACTTCTACACATGGAACCATCCTAAACTGCCAAATACTGCTGGTATTTTCAAGCAGATGTCTTTGCGATCCTGCAGGCCTGCAAAATGCTTAGGGAACGCGGGAGCAAGAGAAATATTAACATTTTCTACGATAGTCAAGCCGCGATCAAGGCTCAGATGGCGCTATGGTGCAGAACGAAACTAGTAAACTCCTGGTGCAGGTAAGGTTTCTCTAATCTGGGTTCTCAGGAAAACGCAGAAAAGATGGAGCTCCATTTCTTCATGTGCTATTTCGAAAACCCTTTGGTTCCAGTATAATGCACGGAGGACCCAGAAAGTCCTTTAGACTCCTCGCCATTCAATATTCAAACTCGTAGCTGTGTTTACCGGTCACTGGACGATCGGCACACACGCGGAAAATCTAGGGTTACCATTTAACCCCTATTTCAGAAGCTGTGGGGAACTTTCAGAGAAGGAGACTGTTGAGCACTTTCTCTGTAAATGTCCGGGTTTGGTAGCTACACGATTAAGATCACTGGGTGCTCGTTTCTTCGACAGCCTGGGGCAGTGCGCCAACCTAAATACGATCAATCTTTTCCATTATATCAAGAGTTCTGGCTGTCCGTAGATTCCTGCCTGTTGGAGGTTTCACAATGGTATCAAAACGGCGCTAAGTAGCACACTTGAGGAGTGCCAGACCGGCTCTTCAACCGTTTCACCTACCTACCTACCTAGGAATTTCATCTATGGAAAGTAACTTTTCTTTACAAATTGCGAACTGATTACGTGTGTAAAGCTGCTTCAGGGTACCATTTTTATTTGCCAGTTTATAGAAGTCAGAGCCTTCTATTCCAATGCATTAACAGTTTCTTCAAGCTGTTCTTCGGTTTCAGAAGTATTGGAAAATTCTTCAAGTTTTCTTCAGTTTCAATATTTGCGATTTGTTTGACAGACGATGCTATGTCTCTTTTTGCTTTAACGCCGAACATGGCTTCATAAGGACTTTGGCGTATTCCTCGGGGTATGTAGTGTTCTTGGCAAATTGAACAAACAATATAGTAAACCATCTGACCATTTATTTGCATCATTATCGTTCATCCATGCAGTTAGCATATTCTGTATATCCCGATTGGCCCTTTCAATGGAGCCTTGTGTTTGACTATGACGAGGCTTTTCATGAACTATTTTAACATCTTTCCCCTTCCTTCTCTGATATTCGCACCGACCTCTCCATCCGCAAACTGTGCTTTGAGGGTTGTGCTAGGGCTATCTTTCCGAGCAGGCAAGACTGGAAAGAGGGGAGAGTTGGTGCGGATATAGATGCCTCTGTTTTCACTGACGGATCCAAAATGGAGTCTGGAGTGGGAGCGGGGGTCTACTCTCAATCAGCCAGCATCTCGGTCTCCTTTTAACTGCCGGAGACAAGCAGCGTCTTTCAAGCAGAGGTATTCGCGATCCTACAGGCATGCAAAATGCGTCGGGATCGCTGTTGGGAGGGAGACATTAATATTTTTTCCGATAGTCAAGCTGCAATCAAGGCACTGTCGTCGCCATATTGTAGCTCTCTTCTCATGAACTCCTGCAAGGAGGAACTTAAACGTCTCGGACGTGCAGGAAACATTTCCCTCATCTGGGTTCCTGGGCACAGGAATATAGAGGGAAATGAAATTGCCGATGAGCTTGCCAGGAAGGGGGCGGCAGAACCGGATCCAGCTGCCCCCTTCTCAGAAATCGGTATCCCCTTGGCCGTCGTTAAAGGGAAACTACACAACTTCTTTCTAAAGAAAGCGCAAGACAGATGGAGGTCTGTTTCATCGTGTGCCATTTCAAAAGCACTGTGGCCTAAATACGATATAAACAGAACGCTTAAGGTGATGGGAACCCACCGCCATTCAATTTCCAAACTCATTGCGGTGATCACGGATCACTGGGTGATCGGCACTCATGCGGAGAAGCTTGGAATTCCGTACAACCCCCATTGCAGAAGCTGTGGGGATCCAGCAGAGAAAGAGACTGTGGAACACTTTCTCTGCAAATGTCCGGCTCTGGCGGCAAGGCGCTTGAGATTCCTCAGCGTCCCCTTTGGGGATGACTTGATGAAATTCTCCAGCCTAGATCCCTTTTCCCTCCTCCGCTACATCAACAGCACTGGATGGCTGTAGACGGTTTATCTTCTCCCTAAATCCTATCACAGGTAGTGGTCCACATTATGGTATCAAAACGGCACGTAAGTGCTACTTGTAGTGTACCTGGTGTACTCTTGCCATCTTACCTACCTACCTTACCTACCTAACATCTTTCCACATAGTCCATATTTCGGATATCACTTGATTACTAAATTCTCTGCCATTATCTGATTGCAATATTACAGGTGCACCAAATGTTAAAAATATTGAAAGAACGTGATGAAGTAGAGCAGCTCTTTTAGTTCTCAAAGGTCGTAGCTGGATAAACTTAGTTAAATAATATTGACACCCCAGTATGAACTTATATTCGCCATCTCTGACTGCAGATCTATCAGATCAACTTGACATCTTGAGCTTAATTCAAACTAACCCTAGAACTTCACTACAATACCTTTCTTAGGAGCACTGTGTTTCATTTGACACTGTTTGCATAAATTTAAATACAACATTACAACTTGATATGTAATATATTTGTATTTAATTTGCATCTCTTTAAGCATACGTATTCTTCCCCCGTGGCCCATATAGTATACTGCACAATTCTTCATTGGTAGCATAATACTGTATGTTCGTTTCCCCTGGTTTTAATGGTACATCTCTTCATCATTAATTTTTAAAACATCAAAACGTTTTAATCGTCTGTAATCCAAAGGTGTCTCGCATTTAATTTTAACAGAAACCACTTCAGAAACTATTTTAGAATGCTTGTCTTGAGAAAAATAAAAACAATAGTCTTTTCTTTTACCCGCAATTAATGCATTTAATTTTTTAAGAAAAAAATCACGACTTACTGCAGTATCCACTTAGTATAAATTAAAGTATCGGAAAAAATTAAGAAAGCGGTGCTCACGTTATCAAAGCTTGCATAAGACTGACACAACTGATTGACTCCGAGCAGAACAAATGATTTAGCCGGAGAGAGCCAGTCACTTGTTTTTTGACTCTTTTGTTTTGGGCCTCCACCAGAGCGTATCTGTCATTGTCGACACACACCGGAGAGGGTCCGAATGTACAACAATGTAATGAAATATTCGATCTTTCACCGACGTATTTGGTAACCGTTGACATTCACCGGTGAAAGTCGACATTCTCCAATTTCGGACATTCCCGGTAACAAATATTCATAATAATTTGAAAAGTACAAAATCTTGTTGAATTCTAACCTTGATGTAAATGAATGGTTTACAAAGTTAATTTTTTATTCGAATATTTTGAAATAATTTTGAAATACACTTAATATCAATACAATTTACTTAATTTGATCCTTAAAATTTCACATTCATGAATGCAAACGTATATATTTCTATTTATTCATTTCACAAGAAATAATCCATTTGCGCATACAGTAGCAGCAATAACAGTGTCAGCACCGACTTCATCTGCATAAGATGGCTAGTTTACTATGCGCAGTTGACCCATCTTGCATAGTAGCATTCGTATTACACTGTTCAGTCGATTCTGTCAGGGCAGCAGCATATGAGAGATCCGATGCAATTATATCAAGGGATTAAGAATAGTTAACGACAACATTAACAGCAGGTTGTGTAGGCGAGTTTACAGTCGTCGAACAAGCATGCATTGGTATTAGGGGCTCTCGCCTCTTTGATTTGATTTTCGCATTTTTGGTTAGGTTTCGCAATTTTGCTTGACATTCACAAGCAAGAACGCAAACACACAGGTCTTTCACCTCGGCACTCAGTTTCTCAAGGGCAGAGGAAACAACATCATGTGCAGGCGCATTTGTTGACGACATATCGGTAAATATTACGCTATTATCTTGCGATGATGGCATAAGAGGAGAGTAGATAGACCTCCGACGGATAGCAGCACAAATATGCAAAATAATTTTTGATTAGAGCTGATTAGGAACTCCACATCAGCAGCCGGAATGCCCGCGCAACTTTAACAAAAAAGTTCCCTGCACCGGGCACATTGAATTTTAGCTTGGTTGCGATCAACCTTTAGCCAACATAAATAGGGCATTTGGTAATTTTATTAAATAGCTTTTTATTACAAAAACTAGTAACTGTCTCATAGTTCTAATTATCATATTAATTGTTAAGTTATACAATCACAGCTTAGTAAGCACGATAACCGTGGAGCAAAAAACAAAAACAAACACGTCCGCACTCACTGACATACAAATGATTACTATTACTACCAAGACTTCCTATATTAGAGGAAAAGGGAGCTTTGAGTACCATGCAGTTTGGCTTTCGAGTATCATTCAGGTTGTCAAGGGGATCCCGATGCTCTCCTTTCGCGGGCACACTACCTCACAGGTCCCTTGTCTGACCGGCTCGAACGCTTCGCAGTTCCCTGCAATGTCACTATGACCAGGTACAAAGATATTCCTTATGTTGAAGAGTTCTGATGCAATCGAAAGTGAAACCAGGCATTCCCTGATCAGTTTCGAGTGCAGCATAATAGAACCCAGGAGCCTAAACGCCGCTAGGTTATCGGAGTAAATATTTGCCTTCTTAACAATTATTACGCAAGCAAGTAGCCAGTCAGCTGCTTCTCTGATTGCGGCTACCTATGCTTGGAACACACTGCAGTGATCCGGTGACCTGAATTTGAGTTTGATGTGGAGCTCTTTGCAAAATACTCCTCCTCCAACACTACGGTCCAACTTCGAGCCCAAGCTTATTTACCGATGTCATACTCTCTATTGAGTTCCACCAAACAATGACTCCATATAACAAAATTGACTTTATCGTGGTATTATAGAGCCACGTTAGATATGCCGCCCCTGTGGAATTTCACTTCTTATGTACAGGTCAATCAGCCTCTCAAGGGTTTTCAGAAAGAAAGATGAGAGACTGATTGGCCTGAAATCCTAAGGGGAGGCATGTGAGCTCTTGGATATGAACACAACTCTCAGAACACTCAAAAATCACGGTATATAGCCCCTGGGTATGCAGCTCGCTCCACCAACGGCATGACACCTTCTGCAGTTGGAGCTATGGCCAAGCCAAACGGCGCTTATGGTGTCCTTCCCAGGCTGGTATTACTAGATACTGGATTCGTCGTAAAATGAATGACGAAAAGTAGTTTCAGTGATTCCGCGCTTCCAAAGGAAGATCTTTTTGGACGGGTCTCAGTGAGAAAGAATTGAATATATCTTTGATCCGAGAAGGAGTGCTAAGCATCCTTCAATCGGAATTTCGGTGTGACAATGAGGAGGAGGCCAGAGTAAGATCCACCACTTCTTCCCTGATTGCAGTAATAAAAGTGGGGTCATTAGCACTGCTCCAAATAAACAAGTCTTCGTTTAAAAGAAAATCATTGCATTATGTTGACAACAGGTATGCCGGTTTTCCCTCAGCATCATAAGAGGTGGCTCCACCTTGTCCTCATGAGCCATATAGGCCGACATCAGCCCCAGATTTCCGGCAGGGCCCTGCAGGCTCACAGTCACAACGTCCTCATTGATGAAATTAGGCAAAATAAATGCATTATGGGGACCCGGTTGTCTAGAAATCTCAAAAAGTCGACTTTTTGTTTTTTCGATATTTCGAAAGTATAGTATCTTGAGAATATTCTGTGAAATTTTCATACGGAAATTCCCAATATTATAGCTTCTACAACCCATTAACTAGGTAGAGAGCGGTTCGCGTGCTCCTGTACCTCAAACTTTAAGCTCATTTATCTCGAAACGACCTTTTTTGGTCTGGTATTGTAAAAAAAAACTATTCAAACGAATCGTCTGATATTTTAATATGTTGTTTACAACATCAATGGCTATCGTCATACATCGTATTATTATTTCAATTATCTCGTATTTCTTTGATTAAAAAACTGAAAAACCCCGATTTTTAGAGTGTCAAATTCAAAACCGCTTCATTTAAAAATTTTTTTTTCTAGTACGGAACATAGCAACAGTCATACTGATTAATAATTTTTTTGGTTTTTGTGTTTCAGATAAATAGAAGGGGCAAAATGGACAAAACCGGGTCCAATTTTTCGGCAGGAAAATTATTAAAACTGAACCAAAAACTTTTTTCCTTTTTGTATGTAAAAGAAGTTAAATAAAAGACCTACAAAATTTAATTATCGTTTTTCATTTTTTATTGTAAGGAAAAGTTTCTGAAAATACCCTAATACTTTGAACTCCAGACCACCGGGACCCTGTAAGTTCCTTCCTGATGAGCATATAAGTTCTTGGTTTACTTAACCCGCTATGCGCCATCAGTTCATATCTTTTCTTCATGAATCCAGAAACACCAGCCTGGATCATAACTACATATATCAGCTCCACCTTGTTCAAGGTGTAGCAAACGATTGGCGGACACCACCTTAGAGTGCTAAATATTTATCTGAAGAATAATCATCTTCGATAATCCCCTCCCACACGCCAAGGTCGGTGTCCCCACTCTCCGAGGCAAGAAGCCTATCCTCCTCCACTCTGTCGAAGAATGATCCGATGCTTATGAGGAACCCTAGTGGTGAGTGAACGTCACCAGCCCTGCCACCCTCCGATGTGACGGATTCTATCTCCATGTCCACAAGAGATTCCTCAACTGTGGGACCTTCTTATCCCAGCACCTCCGGATGTGCAGAGGTATTCTCTCCGGCATCGCTTTGGTAGACCTTAAGGACTACCTTTTCGAAACAATAGGTGATGACCCCTTTTGTTTCAGCGAAAGGACCAAGAGAGAATTAGCAATTGCGATCCCTCAGTCCTCTCCACCTCTACCACCTCTTAGTTGTGCGTGGAAAGTTTCGGGTTGCAGTAAGGGAGGATTTCCTCCATTTCCTCTAAAGTAGAGGGTTGAGAAGGGAGCCCCGGGATTGCGGACGCATAGGTAGATTCTTTTTGCCCACCACCTTCAGCTTAGCTCCCTTCCATACCTCTCCCACCAAGGTCGCAAATAATTCTTTTGAAAGGGCTGTAGTGCCATCCGGCACACTTACAGCATCGGGAAATGGTTCTGTCCTCCCTGCCGCTGTCTGTGATTCCAAGACTGGTGGAGCCTGCCTGTTTAGCGATTTCGCTAAATGATTTTGGCGGGCCGCCATCAGTACTAAGTTTCTTTTCGAGGAAAACATGCTCCTCCTGGGAGCGTTGCCTCTTAACCCCCCAATTTGGTTTTGGCGAGCTCGCATCCACTCCCTTTCCTCTACCTTCCTCCACCACACCAACAACCTTCCTGGCGCACTCAAGCGCCTGAGAATGCTTCTCAGATAGCTGAGAGACATTTTGGCCGCCATAGTGCACCTGGATTTTAGTAGCCAGACGAAGATCAGAGAAGGATCGTTTGCTTTTCCCTGCCTGCCGTTTAAGCTTAACAGGGGGTCCCCGAAGCCACCGAAAAACTAAGGAAGGTCTCTTTATTGGTACTGGCTACTTCTTCCAGTACCGCTTAATTAGAAACCGCAAACGGTTCCGCCTACAGTCCGCTACTTACCATAAGCGGGCTCCCACTTGTAACCCCAAGTTTTTGCTGGAAGTCGGCTCCGACTTCTCCTCAGGGTTTCCCTTGTATACTGCCTTTCAAGTTGACTCCGACAGTTTGCTACCACTAGGAACTTCAGCCGTCGGGGCTGGACCCCGTGAAAACCTGCGAGGAGGCGATTTCGCCCCTCATGTTATACGAAAGATGGTTTTAAGACTTCGATTTCCCGCTACCACCTCAAGTTTTTCGTGTTTGTTGGGTTTGTACTCATGTTTATTTATAAGTGGGTACCCACTCGAAGCCGTTATGCAAAGCCCGTAAACTGTAGTAGCCCCTTAGAGGTCCCATAGTTGTTTTGCCACCGCCAACCCGATGACGACAGGTTTGGAACGTACTCCGAGGACCGATTTTGGGATTTTGATGTCGATGTCAACGGATGTATTTTTGATCACTCTTGAAAAGTAATAAAATACATACATCAAATTTAATTATATCAATGTGAAATTATATATCAGCACAAACTGAGCGAACGACGCAAAATATGAATTATTACAAAAATACCTGGTTTTAATAAGGACTCTTAAATCAAAGGAGGATGGTTCCGTGTGTCGAAGTCCACACAAGCGAGGAAAGTACCTGATCGCCATTCATTTGGTCATGGTCAGGACCATTCTTCTGCATACCGTCCAAGTAGCTCACAACTTCCAGGCTTTGCCCAAGTATCCTCTGGATAGATTCAGATCTCTCGACTTTGGAACAATGTTTACACTCTGTTGCACATGGTCGCTAAAATAGTGCATCAGCATTTCCATGTTGTTCCCCTTTTCGATGCCCGATCGCGAGGTAGTAATTCTGCAGTCTTTCGATCCACTGTGAAATTTGTCCTTCCGGATGCTTTAACTAAAGTAACCATCTCAGTGCTGCGGGGTCGGTTTTTAACTGGAATCGGTGACCATGCAAGTATTTGTGAAAATGTTTTACGCACTCAACCACTGCTAACAGTTCTCGCAGTAATTCACGTCCGGCTTTCCGAGGACTCTGCTAAAGTATGTGATCACTTTTTTTTGCCCACTGATGGTTTGTGACTGTTCTCCACCTATTCCGTATGCGCTAGCATCTGTATCCACAACGAACTTTTCTGCAGCGACCGACGATACGGGACTTCTGTCTTGAACAAGGCACACTTCTTCGAATTGAACCGTAATCCCGTGGAGGTAAGGCGCAGAAGGACTTCTTCCAAATTTTTCAGATGGTACCAACAATTCTTTCATTCAGATAGACCAAACACGTTTTCCAATCGAGTCCCCTCAGCACATGATCAATCAGGCATTACATATTCCGAAAGGCACAGAAAACTGCCACAACCCATCTCCTATGCTGAAGGCTGTCTTCTCACCATCGCAATCTTCAATTATCACCCGCCAGTGACCTCTTTTTAAATCAAGCATGGAAAATCATTCCACTCCGGATTAAGTGTCGAAAGTGTCATCCATTCGTGGTAATGGGTACCTGTCCTTTTGACTTCATTCAGCTTTCTTTAATCCACACAAAATCGGGTGCTTCAATCTTTCTTTTAAACCAGCACAGCCGGTGAGCTCCATTTGCTGCAACCAAGTCGTTATGAATTCGAAGATTTTTCTTCCTACTTCCTTTAATTCTTCCCGTTCGTGTTGTGGTGTATCGCAGTTTACTATAGCTTCTACAGCCCTAAATTAACCAATTAAAGCTCCTTTATCCAAAATAACGGGTGACTTGAAATTATTTGGGACCTCCCTGGAATCCTCTTGTCTTTTTCCGTCTTCACTAGTGTCCTGCCCACGATTATGTTTGCCGTCGCCTTAGCAGCTTCTATGACCCACGCTTCGCCTCTCCCACAGGCACAGCCTCCTTCCACATAAGCCCATATGACAGCTTCAGATTTTCGGAGAATCCGTTAACGGTGACTTAAAGTTACTTTTCTGGATTGTATACCTGGCTCATATCCGGTGCTCAGCGGTGTCTCCATATTCTGACACGACAGAACTCTTTTACCCAAATCCACGAAATCTACGCCAATTATTACTTCATTAGTGATTTCAGCCAGTAAGAATGTGTGAACTACTCACAAATCTCCCATAACGCCTTTGCAAGCTACTTTTCTGGAAATCGTAGCTCTCTCCTGTAGCTGCCTGGAGCCTATAGCTAACCAGGGGTTCCTCATTAACATTTACCAAACCTGACCGGATTATCGAGTTCGTCGCACCTGTACCCGGAGTAAGCACCTGGGATCGTCCATTTACAGTTTGCGAAACAGAGACTGCGGGACATTCAGTTTCGGGGACCAGTTCTTGTCCCTTAGAGGATCGATTTAGTTTAGCACCTGCTGTATATCGGCTGCGCCATTATAAGTTTCAGCGAGTTGCTTTCTTCCTCCTAGGTTCGTCTTCGGTTGTGTTCGTGGTATACTGCAATTGCAGGGGATGCTATATGAGCCTTCTCTGTTTATATATGACATCTGTGCTGAGATTTGTGATACTTGCGACTCCGTTTGCAAAAACCGCGATGACATTACCGAAGACATTTGAGACATTTTCAGTTCCATGTGCGATGACATTTCGGATGAAATTTGCGATAATGCAACCATAATCACTCCCATGTCTATACCTGGTGAAGGTCCTGTAGGTTCTGCCTTCTCTTTCATTTTTTTCGTTGACTCCTCCGCTACTGTCTGGAACACATCTTCGTCTACATAGACGACCTCTACCTCAATGGTCTCCCGCAGCCGTACTTGTAACCCAGCAGTTAACAAGCCACGATTTTCTAATTATTTCTTAAAATGGACAAGAGAAGGAGCAGATGCAGTGCCCTAGAGTTCTTTCAAACCCATGTTTTACTTCCACCCTTAACTCAATCACAAATTTACAAATTGCCCAACTAACTCGAAGGGAAATGTGCAGCAACCAATTCAGCTGCTACAACAACAACGTTTTGAGTTCAAGTAATGCTGAATGTAAAAAAACAGATTGCAATAAATACATAAATGGATTCAAAAACAAAGATAAAAATATGTTCAAGCCAAAGTGCCTTATAATGCTTCACAAAATCATAGTCCCTGAAGAGCATCCGCATCTTAAAAATCGTCTTTAAATTATTCAATCGTCCCGATTACAACAGCCTTGGCACTTGAAATTCAATTTTGTAATATCTGAACGTCAGTTTTTCGTCTATACGGTGCGCTTATAGAATAAACTACCTTTATGCTCAGAGCTACTAAAGAAATATTGTACTTTAAATACTTTGTACTATTTAATCCGCGTCCTTTTTCTCTACTACACTTCGCTTATATTACTATATCTTTTTCTTCAAATCGTACCCTTCATTAATAATGTAATTTACTTTGAATTTAATACATTTTAAGTGTTAAGTTCAAATTGTATCAATTTTAAATTCTTATGCATTAAATTGTAATACAATTAGTTTCTAATACTGATACACCTTCCTTTTTTACCGCTGGAGCAGTTGTACACAGGCGAAAAGACGACGTTCGACATCCCTTGGTTTTAACTCATAATAGACCCAAGCCCCTGTTTCTGAATCATTCCCAATGCATGCAATCGTTTGGAAATGGATTTTCAGAATAAAGTTGTATTTTCATCAAAAAAAAAACAGCGAGCACTTAGTTCCGCATCAATAAAAATATATATATATGTAGGTATATGTGATAAATTAATTATTTTTATTTTAAGTTTACAGATAAATTGTTAGTACTTTAAGTAGGTTTAATTAATTTAATAATAAAAAAATGAATTTAAAAAGAAAAATTAAAATGAATGAAATTTAAAAGGAAGATAAAAACGAAGCGATTGATTCTCTAATGTGTTCTGCGCTGAAGTTGTGGTCTTGAGTATAGTACGTCGGTTCTAGTTGCTCTCGTTGATTTGCGAATTCGAAAATTGTATCGACGTTGAATTTTTGATGTCATTATCAAGGTATATACCAATTCTCTCCCTAAAACTTGATTTCAAGTCACCAAAAGCATTCTCTACTACTCTCCTAGACTTGGAAAGTTGGTAATTAAAAATCTTTTCGTTGCATCTGGCCGTTGAATGGTAAGGGTAAGGCTTCACTAAAAACTCTGTGAAGTGAAATGCTGAGTCTTTCAGCACAACGACTGGAACATTTTACCATTGGTTTCGTATTCTCGCTGAGAAGAGGGCTTTGAAGAATTTTCTTTAATAACGACTGCTTGAAAATTTGAGAGTCATTGCAGCGGCCGGGTGCCCCAACATTTATATATGTACATAAACCTATACCTATGAAAAATTAAGGTGAGTATTTGCATTGAACTTGTATACAATATAAACAGTTCACCTGCAGTCAACGAAGGCTAGTAAAACGATTGAGTACCAACCCTTGTAGTTATAATAGTCTACAGCATCAGTGCCTGAAGGTCTTATTTAAATATGTTAATTAAACTTATATGAGATCTTTGAGCATTAATTAAAATATACACACTTACCGACAGCACCCAAACATTGTGGAAATCCAATTTTCTCAAAATCCTTAACGCACTCTTCAATTTTGTCTTGGGTAAGAAATCTGCTGGATAAATACATACTTAGGAGCGAGTTTTTCCCAGACCGGTGAACAAAAATCCTGTAAAATATTGCATACGCTTCATTTTGATACTACGAACAGTATGCATGTGGCATGCACAGACGAAATAAACACATGTCAGGCGCTGACTGATCTTCACTGCAGTAATTTGGTTACTGTACGGGTTTTCCAAACAGGGGTGTTGTTTTGATATTCAAAAAAAATGCTATTTTTTAATATAAATGGTCGGAGGTTTATTTCATTAAAAAAATGAAGGTATGCCGATAATAGGGGAAAATAACATGTGGCTAATGACCACCACGACCACCCTCACAGGACAATATCCTTTTCATGAAATTTTCCATAACCGAATTACAAAGTCGCTGCCCTTGAATCGACCCTGGGCTGTTGGCATAGACCTTCTCTTTCACGTGGCAACAAAGAAAAAATTCACAAGGTGTTACATTACAAGATTTCGGGGGCCAATTGTGAACACCTCTTCGAGAGATAACACGGTCCGGAAACTTTTCCCGTAAAATACCAATGGTTTCGTTGCATGTGTGGCACATAGCGCCGTCTTGTTGAAAATAAACGTAGTCTAGATCAATACCATCCAATTCCTGCATTAAAAAATCGTTAATCATCTCTCGATAGCGCAATTCATTCACCAATAACACCTGTTATTGGAAAACTATATCCAAATTGTTATTCGTTTAAAATAAGTTTATAAATACATATATGTATGTATTTGCAAACAAATCCACTCTTACTTTGTCAATTAGCAAATTAGCACGTGTTCTATTCATAGCCACGTATCTATTTAGTGTTAGTTAAATGGTTGAATGGTGATTTTTCCAGAATCCAACTAGCGCTTCCGCACCGTTTTGTTCCCACATTCTCGTCACCAATTTGTTTAAGTTACTTACAAGATTGTTAACGTCTAAGCCAGACAGTTGTTCGAGACTCTCGAACAGCGGTTGGCCCAGGGATGGCTGGGGATTCACAGAGGAAATGATTGTTTCCTCTTTCTCCGGTTGTTTGCAACTGTAACAGTATGTGCTGTGAGTGATGCCATTTTGGCTGCTTGTTCTCCGATAGACCACAAGACAGATATGACTGCCGTTAGTCTCCAGGCGTCCCGTCGTTTCATCTTTATCAATGTCGACTATTGCTTGAGATTGCGGGTGGGCCATTGCGTTGTGCTAATATTGCATTTCATCTGGTATTTCCATCTGAGGCTTTTTTGGTTTTTGTTTTTACTTGTACACTCCTCTCGGGAGCATAGGTTTTTTTTGCACCATCCCATGAGATGTCGGCATCTGCTAGTTCGCGCAACATCGACCTTCTCCAAGTGGTTTTTGGTCAACCGCAACCTCTGCTCCCTTGCGGGTTCCACTCAAGTGCCATCCTCGTGATGCTATCTGGTGGTTTTCTCAGTGTGTGACCTATCCATCGCCACTTTCTGTGTTTGATTTGAATAAGAATGGGTTTCTCGTTCATCAATCTCCACAGTGCATCGTTACTGATGGTGTTTGGCCATAATATTCTGCAGATGATGCGGAGGCATTTGTTGATGAACGATTGTAGCCTCTGTGTGATGGTGTTAGAGACAAGCCATGTTTCGCTTCCGTACAACAATACTGCCTTTACACATGAGCTGAATATTCGTAGTTTAGTGCGCCTGGAGATTTGCGAACTCCCTCATACCGTACGACTTCGCCCGAATGCCGCCCTTGCTTTGTTTACCCTGCAGTTGACATCTTTATTTGCTCCACCATCTGCCGTCATGCAGAAGCTTTCAACGAATTCCACCGGGCATCCGTCAAATAATTTCTCATGGCCTTGGTCTTAGCGATGTGGACCTCCAGTCCGATAGTGCGTAGCGAAAACCAGCTTGCTCGTCTCTTAAGGAGCGTTCGATATCTTTGAGCCTGCTTGGTGTGATTACGGCTACAATTTTGTAGATGGTGTGAAGTAGGGTTATTCCTCGCCAGTTGCCGCAGTCTCGCAGGTCGCTTTTCTTGGGCAGCTTCACTATGATACCTTTTGTCCAGGATGGAGGCAGCTTCTCATTGCTCCAGATGGGGGTGATGTGGGGATGAAGAATTTCCGCTGATATTTGCGGGTCGGCTGTTATTAGTTCAGGCTGTATGCCATCCTCGCCCGCCGCTTTGTTGAGCTTCAGCTTCTTAATTGCATCCTTAATCTCCGCTAGGTTGGAGCTTAGTTGGTTGTTGTTGTGCTGCCCACTTCGAAGCTAGGTATACCATCGGAGGTATTTTAGGGCAATTATATTCTTGACTGCACCTAATGGTGTGAATGCCGATTCTGCAAGAGCGGCTTTCATGGCAGATCCCCCTCTTGCCAGTTCATCTGCTTTTTCGTTACCTTCAATGTCTCGGGACCCAGATTAAGGTAACTTTATGAATTTCACTCAAGATGGCAAGGCTATTCCTACTGTGTTCCACCACTTTAGAGGTTGTTGTAGCCGAAGACAGTGCCTATATTGCATCTAGGCTAGCCGAAAGAATAGCGATATTGCCCTTAAAAGAGAAATCTGCGATTAGTAGCTTACAGGCTACTGCTGCTCTATACCAATAAAACTGAATTATTTTATGCTGTATTAAGCAAACGAAACGCTTTAAAAAACTTGGTTTATTTCGATATATATGAGACTTCTTGTCTGTCGTAACAAAGAAATTTGAATAATAAATATTAGTGATGACATTTGATACACGTCACACTGTTGCATTTTCGATTGACTTATCGAGTTTGATCGTGTTCATTCTCACCCTCCGATTCCAATATAGATAACTTCGCTGCTGGCCGATCATACTCGCCTGCCGATGTTCGGACGGTTGCACTTCTCACCTGCCCATCCTGTCCAGAATAGATGTTAGTTACGATACCCTTTCGCCAAATGTGAGGTGGAAGATTGGAATCAATAATTATAACGATGTCACCTTTCTCGATAGATCTTGCATGCTCAAACCACTTGGTCCTTCTGGTAAGTGTTTGTATTACCTCGGCCCCCCATCTTTTCCAAAACATGTCGGCCAAGTGTTGTGTCGAATTTACCCGGTGGCTTGACCCCCGATGAGCTTCCGGGTAAAAAGTGCTTTGGAGTAAGAGCTTCTTGGTCGGCTGTCTCCAGGGACAAATATGTAAGAGGCCGACCGTTGACAATGCTTTTCACTTCTAAAAGTAGGTTATGAAGTTTCTCATCCGTTAGTTTTATGTCTGGTGTAACGATTCTGTATAGTACGTTCTTTACTGAGCGTATCATGCGCTCCCAGGCGCCACCCATATGAGGACTAGCTGGTTGAATAAATGTCCACTTACATGTTGCGGTTGTTATTTTTGCCTGCAGAGCATTAAAATCTATGTCTTTGTAGGCCTTGAATAGTTCCTTCTCAGCCGCAACAATATTAGTGTCATTATAGCTGAATATTTCTATGGGCTAACCTCTGCTAAAAATGAAGTTTCTTATCGTCATTACGCCGAAATTCATACTGAGTGAGTGTGCCACCTCAATGTGTATAGCGCGGCAAGTCATACAAGTGAATAGTACGCCGTATCTCTTCTCCGTTCGTCTTCCTATAGTCACGAAGAATGGGCCAAAAAAATCTATACCGACGTAAGAGAATGGTCCTGTAAATGGCACCAGACGACCTTTAGGTAGTGGTCCCATTTCTGGAGGGGCTGGGTTTGTATTTCGCATCTTACAGGTAACACAGTTTTGGCATACTGAGCGAAGGGCTTGACTTGGAATTTAAAATTCTTGGAACAACTCGTTGATGACCGTGTCATTAAGGACATGATGTTATTTCCGATGATACCAATCAATTATAAGCTGTGTAATCTTGGGCGCCTTTGGTAGAATAATTGGGTTCTTCGATACATCTTCTATTGGTGCGTTTTCCACACGACTGCGCATTCTAACAATTTGGTCGTCGTCGATAAAAGGTGATAACCCTCTCAAGACGCTGGATTTGAGCAACACGCATCGAGGGTCTATTTGTAAACAACCGATCTCGTTTCGGTAGGCGTCGGTTTGAGCAAAACGGTAGAGGAAGTGGCGACTCCAGAGGAGCTCGTTAGTGGTTAGATTGACTGGCTTGGCGGACGTGCGACCTTGCGAACGCCTCTGAAGGCGTTCCCACTTAGAAAACCGTGCGACATCAACAATTGACTCCACGTCCACTTGTATTGAACATTGCATATATTGATTGTCCTCCTCCACGACTAGATTACATTTTATCTCAGCCTTGTCGCAAATCGGCCATCTTTCCCTCGGTAGATGTAAAAAATGAGGTACTGTGAACCACGCGCTTGGTCGGAGCAAAGTCTTTAGTATTTCCCCATTTGGTAGCAGCATCATTTGCTTAGTGGGTACAATATGCCATTTGGATATGCCAGTTTTTTCTTGTATTTCTGCCACTCATGACGAATTGTTTGTACTTGCGTGGGTCAGTTCAACATTGCAATCCTCTCTTTTAAATTTACTAAAATAGCATATTGGGATTTACACCTCACTAACATATTTCAGATTTGAGAGCCATTGTATGGGGTTGCAAATTGTTCTGGTATAATGTCATCCCAGCTAATACCACTTCGCCATATATCTTGTAAGAGAATCTTTATGAGAACTGTGTAAAACGAAAAAAACCCTTGCAAAAATCGTTAAGGATGTTTGGATCCTGCAACGCTTGAACCAGTTGCTCGTAGTTGGAAATCCACCCTCTGATGTGAAAGTTCCCACACATCGTTGGCTAGTTGGATAGCTTCCTCTGGAGTATCAGCACAGTCCAACATATCATCCACGTAATGTCTCTCAATTATAGACTTTGCTGCTCTTAGAAACTTTTTTCTAAACTCTTCAGCATTTTTGTTTCTTATGTATTGTGCTTTCGATGGGGAGCAACTTGCTCCGAACGACATTACTCTTTAAACATAGACACCCGGTTTTTTCGAATCATCGCAATCGCGCCAAAGAAACCTTTGTGAATGCTGACAATTGTCATCTATGCTGATCCTGTGAAACATCTCGCAGATATCGGCACAAATACCAATTTTACCAATTCTAAAGTTGTACAAAACATTAGTGAGCGGTTACATTAAATCAGGGCCTTTCTCTAAACACCCAATAAGTGAGTATCTTTTGTATGTCACGGTAGCATCAGAAACCAGTCTTGTTTTATTTGGTTTGTTAGGATTTTTTACCGTAAATATAGATAAGTACCACTTTCAGTTATAATTCGTGTCAACTTCACATTCATCAAGCTTTCGAATGTATTGCTTTTCCTCTATACTATGTATGTGCGCGGTTAAATTTTCTTTGAGTAAAGGATCTCTATTGAGCTTCTTCTCGAAAGACTCAAGTCTTCGATTTACCGTTTCATAATTATCTGGTAATGATATATCATTTGATCGCCATAGTATTGTAACTTCGCCGTAAAGTGGTCTCCGGTTTGTTTGACATTTTTAGCAAGCTGATCTTTATCGAGATTGTATTTTACATTGCATGTTACTACGAGTAGTTGCTCATCTGAGCTTTCATGCCGCATATTCTCAATTAAAAGTTTCTGAAGCGCTATGCCATCATCACACTCACATATGTGTAGCTGTAAATCATCGCGTGCTTTTTCATTACTTCTTTTTAAGACTCCATAAATTGTCCATCCTAGCCGTGTTTGCGTTGCAGCTGGCTCGTCAATCTTGCCCTCCCTGAACTTCATGGGCATCGCCACATGCTTGTTGTTTAAGCGGATTATCATTTGGGGTACTACGTCTTTGAACGATTCTACTGGTAAACCTTTGAGATGTTTATATTTATTTGTTAGCTCCGGCATTATTAAAGGTTGCGGAGGCAAGTCGAGCTTGGTAACTGTGCACACCAGTAAGTACCACTTTCGGTTATAATTCGTGTCAACTTCACATTCATCAAGCTTTCGAATGTATTGCTTTTCCTCTATACTATGTATGTGCGCGGTTAAATTTTCTTTGAGTAAAGGATCTCTATTGAGCTTCTTCTCGAAAGACTCAAGTCTCCGATTTACCGTTTCATAATTATCTGGTAATGATAATATATATCATTTGATCGCCATAGTAGCTTCGCCGTAAAGTGGTCTCCGGTACGTTTGACATTTTTAGCAAGCTGATCTTTATCGAGATTGTATTTTACATTGCATGTTACTACGAGTAGTTGCTCATCTGAGCTTTCATGCCGCATATTCTCAATTAAAAGTTTCTGAAGCGCTATGCCATCATCACACTCACATATGTGTAGCTGTAAATCATCGCGTGCTTTTCATTACTTCTTTTTAAGACTCCATAAATTGTCCATCCTAGCCGTGTTTGCGTTGCAGCTGGCTCGTCAATCTTGCCCTCTCTGAACTTCATGGGCATCGCCACATGCTTTTTGTTTAAGCGGATTATCATTTGGGGTACTACGTCTTTGAACGATTCTACTGGTAAACCTTTGAGATGTTTATATTTATTTGTTAACTCCGGCATTATTAAAGTTTGCGGAGTCAAGTCGAGCTTGGTAACTGTGCACACGTCTCGCAATGTATACGTTTTATTTTTCGTGTGGCCTGAAACTTGCCAACTGACGCGGGTAGAATTTTCTTCGACTCGAATAGAGCCATCGGTCCAACGTAAACGATGCTCGCTTTGTTCGCCCTTCAGTTGCAACCTCTTAAGTATATCGTGCTCAATTATAGTAGGACCTGACCCATCATCCAAAAGTGCGTAAATGTCAGCAGTTGCATGTTGAGAGTGAATCGTGATGGGCAAGATCCGATACAAAACATTTGATATTTGTTGTACATGTATCCCTACCATGTCTTGCTTACGACTCACCCTTTTCCTCGTGGAAGCCAACGCGATGTGTCTATCGCCTTTCTTCTTGTTGATAACCACCTACGGGTAACGATATAACTGAACTAGCAGCGTTTGCTCGGAAAGATAACCATTCGCCAAAATCTTATAAATTTATATTTTGATAACAACCTAACAACATAGCCCAATCTAAACGCATTTACGCGGGGAGCTTTTGAATTAAATCTTTTAAAATCATGGGGTTATTTAAATGTGACATAAGTCCTTAAGCAGCGATTGTTGCTACCAGATTCTTCACTTCAAGGGAAAATGTTATAAATGTTTCCAGTTTGTTGACATTTACGTCTGACAACGAACGGACCCTTCCCAACCAACTATTTATTACGTGCTCGGGTCTGCCGAATATTGTACGTAGTGTGGAAATAACATCAGGTACTAGTGCTGGAATCAAAAGTTGGCTCCGCACATAGTCAAGCGCGTTACGTTTAAGAGCGCGCTGGAGTCGAGGCTTGCCACTAAATTGTGGCAATTCTTTTGGTAAAGCCTGCCTTGCTTGTATCTGCCTAGTTGACAAACCGTAATTTAGTTGCCGCCCCCCTACTCCTTGACCGTTGTTCGTGGAACTGCCGCGGAAGCCGTCACAACCACTACCGTCTTGCTCTTGCCTGTAAATCATAATTTGTACATATACAGGCACGCATATGTAGTCGACCTTGCATGCCACCGCATTGTGTGCGGAATTGGCTCTTAAGTGTTACCCTGCGTTAGGAGAACGTCTTTATTTGCAGTTGTTAAACCGCCCTGAAATGGAACGTTGTTCCTGACCGTAGTTACCTTGTGTACGCTTGGCAAAAACAAATTGCTTTGCGCTCTTATGTCTTTATATATATTTCCCATACGTGTTATCTTGTGTGCCCATAATCGTGGTTGGCAAAAGGAAATTGCTTGATACTTTCATGGAATCGTACAATATATATAAATCAATTTTTGCCTTCCTTACCCGTTCTTCGGCGTTTATTTTCCAGCTATGTTTGGAGTCCAGAATTACCCCTAAGTACTTTGCACAGGGTGAAAATGAAAGAGTTTGTCCGTTAATATTTGGTAAGGTAAAAGTTGGTACCTTACATCTGGTGGTGAAAAGCACAAGTTCTGTTTTACGCGGGCTTAAACTTAGGCCACAGACTGTGGCCCAAGAGTTAAGCTCGCCTAACGCCCTTTGGATGATCTCACTGATCGTATTAGGACACAATCCTGACGCCATTAGCACCACCGCTTTTACCCCACCTCTATTAAGTTTTGTTAAGATAAGATAAGAGCTAATAACACACAATGAGAGAAGTGGAGATAATACTCCCCCTTGTGGAGTGCCCCTGTGAACCTTCTTGGTTATGTTGATATTACCCATATTAGCATAGAGATGACCCAATTACTAATGCAATTGCCCACCTCTAAGTCTATCAACGCCCGTTGAATGGCAACTGTAGTAAGATTGTTAAATGAGCGTTCTACATCCACGAATGCCGCCATGGTATAATTTTTGTTCTCCATAGAGCTCTCTATTGTTCGGATTACTTCGTGAAGCGCTGTCTCCGTAGATTTGCCTTTCAGGTACGCATGTTGTGCAGTTGATATACCTGAGCTCTCCAAAGAGCTTCTAAGATATATATCCAAACGTTTTTTAACAGGAAAGGCGAAAGACTGATAGGCCTATAGTTCTTCGCTGTCCCCTCCTACCTATTTTCGGAATGAAGACGACCTTGATTAGTTTCCAACTATCTGGAATATGACCTAAGTTTAAACACTCTTTGAAAATGTCCCCTAGCCATGGAAAGATACAGTCCAAGGTTCTCTGTTACATCTCTAGAATGATCCCATCTGGCCCCCGGAGAGGTGAAAAAGATTTGATTGCCCATGCAACTTTCTCCTTGGGAATTATTTCCTTTGCAAGATGCTGAGGGTTTTGTTGGTTCAGCCTGATATTTCCCTTCCCACTTTCGTGGGTGCAGCACACTGGAAAATGCGTACTTAGCAGACGTTCTAGCAATTCTTCTGTCGTAACAGTCCACGTACCATCAGGTTCCTTGACCCAAGAAGCCATGAATAATCTTTGGAAAGAACACGGCTAAGCCTGGGAGAATCCCTGGTGGATTCGATTGACGAACAAAATTCCTTCCAGCTCTCTTTCTTGGCGGCCCTAATTGCCTTCTTGTACTGTCTCAGAGTCTCTCTATACAATTCCCAATTTCCTGTCGCGAAAAATAGAGTAACATCGACCACTTCCTCCCATCCCCAGAAGTACTCCGTACTCACCTCGGTCGTTTGTTTCGGTGCTGGTCTATCATGTGCCATGTATATAGAGGCAAATGTTATTCTGACTCGGTCAGTGGCTTCCTCCTCAACAGCCGTCACATCCTGTGAACTATATAATGAAATTAAAAATATGTTTAAGTGCTTTTTAGCTACAATACAGGTTCTGGGATTACCTTCTATCCGTTTATAGCAGATTTTGTAGTTTTTTTCCAGTGAACCCCTTCCCCGCGGTGCTCCGCACCCAGGGTTCCTGAATTAAGACGATGTCCACGTCCTCCTCCGCCAACGGTTAGGTTTTCCTTTGCAGTCTGTGAGTGCTGCAGTTTAGTTTGGACAACCTTTAAGCCCATGTTTACTGGTTTCCTCTTTCGGACTCGGAGTTAGCCAGCTGCATGCCAGTCAGCAGTTCGTTGGCACCATCGAGCCCTCTTCCGGGCTCGCAGAACGGAATCGCTTCAGATGAGCCTTCCGAATGCCGAACCGAAGTTTGTTTTCCACTTTCTCCAGTGGTCCCAGACTTTCTTCTGAAATTAGAAGGAGAAACCTCATCATGTTGGTCTCCTTGCCGCGGGGATGAGGCTTAAGTGGTGATTTAACCCTCATATCATGAAGGCTAACTCACCACGAACTAAGAGGGAAGCTCCATATGGGGATTGGATTGCCAGTTCGGCACTGAATGGCTAGCCAATCCCTATGAGGAGATCACCGCACCGACGTTCCCCCATCGTCCCTAACCCTGGTATCCCATCTTATCCTTTCCCTACTCCCCCCTAATCCAGGGTGTTATGCGTTACCGTGCACACTGGATGGTTTGCAGCCAGGGGTATCCGGCTGTATTCTAACGGCGCCCTCCTGATACCGGGTCACCTCAGGAGGTAGAATGACCTTGCCATGGCAGAGGGGACTGCCATGGTCGACGTTTCCCCTTTCCCCCCCTAAAAAGCTTAGTCCGCCACGCTTGCCACGTCGAGCAGCGCGGACGATAATGAATATGAAAAATGTACAAAAAAACCGTAGCCTCGGATAGAGGCACACACAAAACGAGACCCAACCCTACAGGAAGGTCAGGTCTTTCGTCAGGAAAGACCACGCATACGAGCGGTGCCAAGCCTGTGGCTAAGCCAGGGCCTGGCTCTCACTCCGTCCCTTCAGGGATCGCCTCCACGGCAGCGAGGCCTATTACTGGTAGCCATCCCAACCCTGTCTCAAGACAAGTTGGTGATGACATCCCATCTACATCTGGGGCCAGGAGTAGACCCCCCCTCGCAACAAAACCTTCGGGAAGCAAGGACGGCCCTGTCCCAAGACAAGCCGAGCTTGCTGTCTCCGTCACTCCAGGCGACACGGGAACTCCAGAAGGAGCGACACCCAAATCAACGTCGGTGGCACCAGACCACATGGCTCAGCCAATGGTTTCTGGAGCTCGCCCTTCTGACACAATCACTGCCCCGGGTAGTACCCACCCCCGGAAGCAAATTAGTGGTTCAGAAAGGTACTACCGTACCAAGCGTTCAGCCTTCAGGATCCTGGAGAGACTGAAGGACACTAAACTAGAGGATCTGACGGAGGAGCAGTCAGACTCCAAAGCGTGGGCTGAAGCCTTCATAGCCGAACACCGGGAGAAGGCTAAAATGGACTCTGCGCAAGGTAAGCGCAAAAGGTCGAGTGAGGGGACATCGGCAGAAGCCAAAAGATCCAAGGTGTCCGCCACTCAAACAACCAATGTTCTCAAAAAATCTTTTGCGGAAGTAGCGAAAGAAAGTCATATAAGGGCGGTGATTGATCGCAGTTCCCAAGACGGTGCGATCACGCAAGCAAACTGGGATCTGATAAGCAGGAGTCTGTGGAAAGTCTACAGGGACATCCTGCAAGAAAATCCAGGACCCCCACCCAGCTGCTCAGACGCGGGTTGGTTCCAATCACGCGTCAAATTAACCAGGTGCGCTGATCAACGATCGGTCGATCTGTACACTCTGGCAATAAAACGCATAGGGGAGCCTTGGCCAGGGGCCCGCCTCGACGTGGTCCTCCGTGAAGACATCCCCAATCGGCCAAGATCAAGAGCCTGGATACCACAGTTCCACACCGACCCAGAGGAAGTGTTGGAACTGCTCAAACTAGGCAACCCCGAGCTACCTACCAGCGATTGGAAAGTAGCAAAGATTGGCGAAGTGGATGGCAAGAGGAGACTAGCGGTGATCATCCTAAATGAGGAATCACTGGATCCACTCGCTAACCTGAAATGGAAGGTGAACTACGGCTTCCAATCACTGACACTCCATGTCTAGACAGTAAAGGCAGCTCCGCAGTTAACTTGACGTCATCCGCGGAGGAGACGACGGTTGCGTTAGACAACCTAACGGACGACGAGGTGGCATCCAATTCCGGTATGGTAGGCGAACTCTTCCGAAGGGTTACCCTAGAGGATATGGGGGAATATTCCGATCTCTCAGACGCTCTGGAGGACGAGGAATATATTCCCACTTCCTCTGACGAGGAGATCGCTGACCAAACCGTGGTTGGCTGTCATCTAACAACGCACACCAACGATGGTGGGGGTTGTACAGATCAACCTCCACCACAGTAAGGCGGCCTCAGCCGCACTCATCCTCCGTCTCGCTGAAAGAGAAGAGGAAATCGCTCTCATCCAAGAACCATGGGTCATAAAAGATCGGGTTTGCGGGTTGAGTAACAAAGATTTTAAACTGGTCTATGTCACCGACAAAGGTAAACCCAGGTCGTGTATACTAGTGAAAAAACATATTAATGTATTCTTATTGATGCAATTTAGCGATGCGGACAAAGCAGTAATATCAGTGGAGTCCTGCGGAAGGACAATATGGCTTGCCTCGTCCTATATGGCACATGACGCGGTACAACCACCACCATCTCCACTCCTAAGAGGTGCAACAGAGAAAGCCGCGAGACGTGGCATACCACTAATCCTGGGCGCAGATGCAAATGCTCACCATCATGTCTGGGGTAGTACAGACACTAACGAACGCGGTGAGTACATTTTTGAATTCATCATGTGTAACTATCTTCATATTAGCAATATAGGCGACTCCCCTACCTTCGTAACAGCTACTAGAAGGGAAGTTCTGGACATTACGTGTGTCAATGAACGGGGGTCACAAATTATAAGAGACTGGAGAGTGTCTAAAGACAACTCCTTCTCAGACCACAGGTACTTAACGTATAGCATTGAATTACCAATTAAACTGTGTAAACCGGTCGTGAACCGCAAACGCACAAACTGGGGTATGTTCGAAAACATTGTAGCCAACAACCTTACGGGCATGACATACCAAATTAACTCCGAGCTACAACTCGACTCTACTGTTGATGAACTGACTTCAGCATTTCAACAGGCTGCGAAAGCAGCCTGCCCTCCGAGGACGAAAAGAGGCAAACCGAAACCTCTATGGTGGTCCACAGACATAGCAGACCTAAGAAGAGAATGCAGAACCAAGTATAACGAAGCGAGAAGAACTAACTCGTGGGATGGATACAAAGACTGTCAACGCAGATTTAAGTATGCCATTAGGGCAGCTAAAACGGCGTCTTGGAGAGATTTCTGTCAAAAGATAGATAGTACCTCTGAGACAAGTAGACTCAGGAAAGTTATATCAATGAGCCACAGCAACCCTAGTTACCTCATCAAAGAGGACGGCAATTGGACAACTAATAGTGAAGAAACACTAGAATTACTATTGCAGACACACTTCCCAGGTTGTCTATGCAATGAAGATGGTAGAACTCATCCTACAGTTCTCAATGGGGGTCCTCCAATAGATTTTATTACGGAGGACAACATAAAATCTGCCATTGGCAGTTTCAAACCTTATAAATCGCCGGGACCAGATGGAATCATCCCCGCCGACCTGCAACACACAATTAGTATGATTGCACCTAGACTCGTCTCAATTTTTGAAGCAGTAGTACGACTTAGTTATATCCCCAAGAAATGGGCGGAAGTAAAAGTGGTCTTCATTCCCAAAGCAGGAAAAACCACACATACGAGACCGAAGGACTACAGGCCGATCAGCCTATCATCCTTCCTGTTAAAAACTTTAGAGCGATTGCTAGATGGGCACATCAAGGGGAAGATTGGCAACAAGCTATCACCTTCCCAACATGCATACAGCAAAGGCAAATCAGTAGAGACGGCGCTTCACTCGCTGGTCGACAAGATTGAGAAATCACTTCACTATAAGGAAAACACCCTTGCTGTCTTTCTAGACATCGAGGGTGCTTTCAATAACATACACCCGGAAGCAATTACCAAATCGCTAACGGAAATGGGAGTAAACAGAGCGCTCGTCTCGCTCATAGAGCGAATGCTAGTCGGGCGGACGATTCGCGCAGATTTGGGTGAAACATTTATCAAGAAATTTCCGATCAGGGGCACACCGCAGGGTGGGGTAATCTCTCCACTTCTATGGAACCTGACCGTCAATAATCTCCTTCAGGAGCTAGAAAAAATGGGAGGTAAGGTAATCTTATACGCAGATGACATTGTAATAGCAATCTCTGGCAAACACCTTCCAACTATGTGTGATCTTCAACAAAGAGCTCTCAACAGACTATCACTATGGTGCAAGAGTCGAGGACTAGAAGTAAATCCGGGAAAAACGGAACTGATACTGTTTAGCAGGAAACACAAAACACCTGCTCTTCAACAAATTCTTTTGGGGGGAAAACCCCTTAAAGTAACAGAAAACGCTAAATACCTAGGACTTGTACTAGATAGGAAGCTAAATTGGGGACTCACAGTCGCAGACAGAGTACGCAAAGCTACGACGGCGCTATACTCCTGTGGAAGGCTCGTTGGGAAAAAATGGGGTTTGAAGCCCAGTATGATACACTGGCTGTACACAGCAGTAATTAGGCCAATTCTCTACTACGGTATTGCAATATGGTGGAATGCCCTGGAGAAGGGCATGAACATCAAAAGGGTTGACAGGGTCCAAAGACTTGCATCTGTTCTTATCACCGGTGCAATGTCAACCACACCGTCGAAAGCACTAAATGTGATACTAAACTTCCTTCCGGTAGACCTGCAGGCAAAGTACATGGCGCGCAGTGCAGCAATAAGGCTGAGCACTTTAAGTAAGTGGTCAAACACAATTTATGGCCACGGCAAAATCCTGGATGGCACGTTGGGACTTCCCAGACAGGTGGACTACACAATTCCGCCTATACTTGCCACTACAACGTTCGTGACCCTCCTACCCACGAGGGAAGAGTGGGAGCGTGACGTGGTAAGACAGGGCGAGTCCATCCATGTATACACAGATGGCTCAAAGCTCGATGGCAGGGTGGGCGGGGGTGTGTATTCCGAGCATCTGGGGATTTCCTTCAGTTTTCGGCTCCCCAACTACTGTAGTGTCTTTCAGGCTGAACTGATGGCAATAATGAAAGCCGTGACACTGGTACAGTGTGATGCGATATCTGGTGATGATATCTACATTTTCACTGATAGCCAGGCGGCGATAAAATCCCTCACTAAACAGTCGACAACCTCTAAGGTAGCCATGAAATGCCGCACATCTCTTAACGAGATGGCTGAGTCATTTCACCTAACGATAGCATGGGTTCCTGACCATCGCGACATAGAGGGGAACTGCAGAGCTGGTGAACTTGCGAAAATCGGCACCAAACTGACTGATGAGCACATAGACACTGATATAGGTATACCCTTGCAAACATGTAGACTACATATCCACGAGGAAATTGTAAGAATAGCGAATGAAAGATGGCGAAACGAAGCCACTTGCAAAATAGCCCGACAGATGTGGCCGACTCTCAATGCTAAACGCACAGAACTTCTACTAAGGAGAGACAAACATAGTCTCAACATACTGACTTCAGTCATAACGGGGCACTGCCTAATTGGTAGGCACGCCCAGAGAATGGGTGTGCAAACACATGACTTCTGCAGAAGTTGTCTAGACGAGGAAGAGGAAGAGACGATTCCACACCTTCTGTGCCATTGTCCTGCTCTATCCAGACGTAGACTCGCCAATTTGGGCAAACATTTCTTTAATGAATTAGAAGATCTCGGCTCTGTCGAAATTAAGGATCTAGCAAAATTTTTGAATAGTACACTGTGGTTTCAGGAGGGATAAGGGCTAGTTTCCCCATGCGGCATCACAATGGGCTACGAGCCTGAGTGTGTCCACAATGGACAACCGCTTCAACCTAACCTAACCTAACCTAGAAGGAGAAAATACATGATGTGCTTTTGCGGAGCTTCCCCTTTCATTATCGACCAGTCGGTCATCGGCACCGAGTGATTATGAGCCTGGAGAAAGGAGTTTAATTGATTGGCTTCAAACTCCATGTTGACACCCAGATGCGAGCCCTCGGCCTACACCTACACCGAGTCGAAACCTTGTATTTGCCCCTCCGCGTTCGCCATGATATGGTCAATGCCTATGCCTAACAACCGCGCCTCAATCTTTGACCACTTGTCAATTACTGGTATTCCGCATTTGGTGGTTTCATCTACCATGCCATTTGAAGATGGTCCCGTGCCACCTCACTACATAGGTTTGGAGATAGCCGGACCGTGATTCGAGATCTTGTGATTCTTCGTTACCTTCCAAGCTTCGTCATTCGAGCGGTTTCGTTTTTTGGCATCTGTTTTATTGGCGGCTGGGAATGCTAAATATTCGTCAACCACCTTTTGACATCTTGCCTTGTCGGTCTCATCTTTGGGATGAACTTTACCTTCGGTCTCGTTTTTTTCGAATCTTGCAAAGGATAGTGAGAAACCTCTGGTAGAGCTCATACCTCGAGGGACCTTTGTTTCCACGCTTTTTCTCCATAGCTTTAGCGATTGTTGTTGGTTTATTTATAGTTGTTGGCGTGCTGTGGCCCACAGCTTTGCCGTCATCTGTTTCTTGGCTGGAGGCCAAAGGTCATCTTTTAAGGGTGACCCAGTCATCCTCAGTTCGTCCTTGCTCGTACATCTTGCCCATTTGTCCGACTGTTTGTTAAGTGCGTCTATCTCTTTTTTGTGTCTGTCTGTTTGCTTTTCCTGTGGCTTTGTCCGCTTGTTCGTTGGTATGTATATCAGTCCGTGCTGTCAATGCGTCCGTATGTTTTCCCGCATTTTGTCCGTTTGCTTTATGACTTTTTCCGTCATCCGAGTTTTTTTTTCATTTCATCTGGTACGTACGGTCACCTGCCCGCCAAGGGAGCTGTACATGTCGCCATGCACGGTGACCACCTAATACCAGTTTACGTCATCGCCGGAGATACTTGCTCTCCTACCCACCATATCTGGGAGGTGTTCCCCTATCCACCACCTGGGTACGTGCCCTCTAGGGATTACAGGCTCCCCCGAGGGATATATATGTCTACAAGCTAAGTATAGTAACTGAAATGAACAAAACGTATGTAGTTTGTAAACTTAAATAAAATTTGTAAGCTTAAATAAAATTTGCAAAATCGACATTTTAATTATATCCTTTTTCTAGACTGTTCAGAAAAAATTATTTGTTTCTTTTCTATTTAAAGAATACCATTTTATTTCGTGTTTTCATTTTCATATACATAGTATGGGCTTGACGAAATTTGATAACGTTATAACATATTTCACAGCTTGAATTTAAATATAGAAAACAAAATCTATTTAATTCTTAATCTTTAATTTACATAAATAGCATTTTTCGGGAATTTTTATAGCATCGATTTATTCACTAACTTTTCGGCACCTTTCCAATTTGTACTTATGAAATCCTCATAGCAGGCGCTGCATGTACATAGGTTAAAAAATTAAAACTAAATGAAAGCAGAGATCAGTTTTCTCTTGCTTACTTCCATTTACATGCACATCACCACTACGCAGACCGACAAATGTTGATGATGATGGTTCACATGTTTAATTTGTGTCTGCAAGATATTAATAAAATTCAAAATGTACTTTTATACCTCAGTGGCTCACAGCTTATTTCATGCAATTTCAGTTTATGAATTTAAATTATTGCAGAATGAAAAATTGTCGCAATTTAAAAAAAAAAATTTTATGTAAATATTTAGTTAAATGATTTGCTAACATAATATTATAAGTAGAGCAGAATTTGTGGAAATATAGTCCCACTCACATGACGGGATGAAATGGAACCACAATGCGGTATCTTTGCTCACAGCTTATTTCATGCAAGCACTTGTTTATATTGTGGCGGCGGCTAGTCGCTTGGTTAACGGTATTTCGAATTTCTAGTTTATGTAACTAGCGCACAGTTATTGTTCTATGCAACTTTTAGTATGTTTGTGCTCGCCAAGTGGACAATATAAAAATATATAAAATATGGGCCGACGTACTACGATTGAACAGCGAGAACTGGTCATCAAGCATTTTCAAAGCGGAAAGTTGCAGCGAAATATTCCGGAAATAGTTTGTTTGAGTAGTGCTACAGTACAAAGTATCATTGAACGCTTCGTTCATAAAAACCGGATGCAAAATAAAGGTCGATGTGCCCCAAATAAAATTTTTGACGAACGATATAAAATAAAGGAAACCCCAATGCTATCGGCTCCAAAACGGCTAAACGAAATTCAGCAGGAAGTGGACATATCATGTTGCGTCGAAACACTGCGACGGGTACTACGTGAAAAGGACTTTAATGGTCGAGTAGCACGAAAGAAGCCATTCATAAATAAAAAAACAATTGAGCCGAGTTGCCTTCGCCAGACAGCTCGAAATTAAAGGTAATATTTTCTGACGAGCCCAAATTCAACCTATTCGGCTCAGATGGAATGTCTTACGTCTGGCTGAAACCTAATACAGAGCTCCAGAAAAGCAACATAAAACCGACTGTGAAACATGGTGGTGGCAGTGTAATGGTATGTGCATGTACGAGGTGTGTTCAAAAAGTATCGTGAATTTTGTGTTTTTTTCACAAAATATTTATTTATTCATTAATATCTATTTGGTCCTCTTCAAGTAATCCCCATGAGATATTATGCACTTGTGCCAACGATTTTTCCAACCTTCGAATCACTTCAAAAATCATTTTTTTCTTTTGTTCAGCTCCTCCTTCGATACCGTCTTTACCCCGTCAATCGTAGCGTACTGTTGTCCTTTTATGGGCCTCTTCAGATTCGGGAACAAGAAAAAGTCACAGGGTCATTAGTGTGTTGTTTTTGGCCAAAAAGTTGCGCACAAGCAACGATGGGTGAGCAGAGGCGTTATCGTGATGCAAAAGCCAATTTTTGTCCTTCGATAAATCCGGGCGTTTCTGGTGGATTGCTTCGCGCAAATTGCGCATAGCTGGGATGTAATACTCCTTATTGCCCATTTTATTCTGTGGCAAGAACTCATGACGCACAACGCCCCTGCAATCAAAGAAAACGGTGAGCAAAGCTTTTACATTCGACCGAACTTGGCGCGCTTTTTCGGTCTGGTTCGAGCGGCAGCTTCCATTGAGATGATTGAGCTTTGGGTTTCAAGTCATAACCATAAACCCACGATTCGTCACCAGTTATGACCCTCTGGAGCAAGTTTGGGTCGTCGCGGACAGAGGCCAACATCTCATTAGCAATGTTCATGCGATACTGCTTTTGGTCGAAATTGAGCAGTTTTGGTAAGAGTTTTGCGGCGACCCGTATCATGCCCAAATCATTGAAAAACATCGAATGGCACGAACAACTCGATATGTCTAGGTTCTCAGCATTTTCTCTAATGGTGATTCGACAATTGGCCAATACCATTTTCTTCACTTCATCAAATTTTTCGTCTGTTGTTGAAGTGCTCGGGCGCCCGGCACGCTTTTCGTCGTTCACATCTTCTCGGCCTTCTGAGAACATTTTGTACCACCGATAAACGTTGCTTTGGTCCAAAGTGCCTTCTCCGATTGGCACAGTCAACATTCGGAATGCATCCGCGCATTTTGTTTCGTTTTTCACACAAAATTTGATACAGGTTCTTGATCCATCTTTTTGAATAAGTAAAAATCGAAGACGAGCCGAAACATGTGCAAGCAAAGCAGCTGTCAACAATTAACTGAACATTCAAAATAGCCGAACTCGTCGGCAAAAGTGAGAGATATAAGTACCAACATATCGCCACAAAAAAATCGAAATTTGAATGTACCTCAATCTTCTAAAAGATAATCTACCCCAAAGTGCTGCGAAGCCTGGAATACCTCAGGATTTCCGTTTCTACCAGGACAATGACCCTAAACATAAGGCGACAATCGTGCAGACATGGCTCATAGGGAACTGTCCACATTTAATGCAACCACCGGCTCTATCACCCGACATGAACGTCATCGAGAATTTATGATCATTACTGGAAACAAAAATCCGCACACATCATATAACCAATAGAGATCAGATAAAAACCTTAATTTTGAATGAGTGGAGTCAATGCCAAAAAGGTTAAAAGCTGTTAATGAAGCCAAAGTACACCACACAAAGTACTGAATAATTTTTAAGTCATTCGTTTAACTTAAATTTAAGAAAAAATTAATACTGCGTGAAATAAGCTGTGACATACAACTTTGAACTGTTCTGCGTTTTTGTTTTTTATATTTTTTATTTAAAGCTTTAAAAAAATATGAAAGGTATTTCAATTGCGTATAAATTATTTCATATTTAATTTTTTTCAAAAAAGTTTTAGCTTTCAAAATACAGCATTCGAAGTCTTAGTAGTTCGCCTGCATGAAATAAGCTGTAAGCCACTGTATGTCCCCGCAATTATCGTTTTACTTGCTCTCCATTTTCATTCAATAACAAAATTGAATACTTCGTTATGACGAATGCTGCAACTTCTTGCTGAGGAGTACATAGCAAGTTAGTTGTTAATTATTTTTGGTAATAATAACACAAATGAACTTCGAACAATTTAACGCGACACTCGAAAGCTTTGTATGCATTTATTTAATATTTACAATCCAGTTCGCCTAAGAAATAATTATTTTGACACTTGTGCCAAAAAAGCAAAAACTAAACACAGGAGACTTTTTGTTTTTGGTACAACTGGCGCTCGCAATATGTCGTGGTATCTAATAACGCGTTCATAGCACCTTAATTATTTTATCGATATATTATATATCTCGATATCAGCTCCTCATTCCCATCGCAGACTAGATTTTCTGCATTCAGTAATTTTTCATATATTTTAGAACGTGAAGGTAGTTTTCGAATAAAACAAGCTTTGATATTTAGTTATTTACTAATAAATGGGTGGCTGAACCTGTATAATAACAGAGTGTATACTTACAACATCTTATTTTAATTGCAATTGTTTGGGATTTATACGTCTAGTAACACTAAATTCGAAGGCGAGTCTACTTAAGTCCATAGCGGATTGCTGTCAACGAAATTTGGATATTTTTTGAAAAGGTATACCGAAGAAACTATGCTCTTAAATATTTTACTTACCATGACATTTTCAAAGAGTATGCGAGGACTTGGCAAATCTTATGTTGCACCAATCCTCTCAAAGCTTAATGATAATATGCTCGTGCCTAAAATTAAATGGCCCGATGCCAGGGAAAAACATCCACTAGACTACCAGAAATAACTAGTAAATAGTGCTATATGAAAACGATTTTTTGGGATACAATTAAAGTCTTTTCTCTTTAACTAAAAATACTACGTATACAAGGCTGTAAATAATGTAATAACTAAATGCGTATATATCTTCTTTAAATACAAAATAGAAAAACGTGCCATAATAAAAATGTAGCGTAACATATACGAAATGTTATCAGTCATGGCTTTAAAAGTTAATTCAGTAATACAGTTAAAAGTCGCCTCCAAAAAAGTGACAGAATTGTATATATGCGTTTTCACTTAAATATTAAAGGAGTTCTCCAAAATTCTAAAGAAGAGAAACGCACCCTTAGAAAAGTTATAGTTTTTAAGTTATTTGATTTCAAAGTTTGTAAAATTGTCCAACAATTCTCATATTTTGGTTATTTCAAGAAGAATCGCTGCCAGACATTTGAAAAATAAACAATATAAAACACCATAGAATTACTACTACGAAAGGTTTACTAATAATACCTAAGTGGGTGGACCTAATTTAAAAATTATGGTAATTATAACTTTATAAAATAAGAGGAAAAATTGATCAAGCCATTCCCATGGCATGACTCGGGTTTTTCCCGATCAAGGGCTGCCGCCCCAGTACACTAGCCCTGTCTAGTGTATCGTATATCACCCCACCCCTTACGTCACAGGAGCAAACTCTCGCAGCTAACCTGCTCCAAATACTTCTCCTCAGGGCTGGAGTCGAATCCAACCCTGGGCCAGAGGTATTCTACTGCTGCGTCTGCCATCAACGGCTCCACCCGAACTCCACCTCGGTTAGGTGCAATAAGTGCAACGGGTGGAGCCACCTTAAGACCTGCTCAGGCCTTAAGTCGCACAGGGAGTGGTCCACACGGTATGTGGCCACGTGTTGCTCCCGCCAACAGGTCTCTGATGCCTCCACGGCTACCACACCCCCTGATAGGCCGGCACTTCCAACCGCCACCACAACCCACACCTCCACGGTGAGGAGCCTATCGGAGCAACACAACTCCCCTTTAACCCCTCCTATCCCTTCCTGCTCCAACCCCAGTGCGGGGACAAACCAGCAGCTCCTGGTCCCCCGTACAGTCTGTTCCGTGTGTCAGACCGTAATACCTCGGAATCTGGTATCAGTCCAATGCAATTCCCGGCTTCACGGAATTCACCGAGGACACCTTCGCCGCTCTTCTCATCCCCACTGATGTGCGCGTCGGCGAACGCGCATTCCGCAAGGTGCTCACAGCTGCTGCGGCTCGCTTCATCCCAGCTGGATGTTATAAGGACATCCGTCCTCACTTCCCAGTAGAAGCAGCCAGTTTAGCAAACGAGCGTGACCACCTACGCCAGGCCGATCCCGGGGATCCCCGCATAAGGGATCTCAATTTGGAGATCCGGCAACTGGTAAATCAACATAAGCGGACTAAATGGGTTGAGCACCTGAAGACTTGTAACCTCACCTCCGGAGTGAGTAAGCTCTGGTCCACCGTTAGGTCCCTGTCGAACCCGACGAAACACAACGACAAGGTGGCTATCACCTTCAACGGTTGTACTTCGTCGGACCCGAAGAGATGCGCGAGCTATTTTAGCCGGCTGTTTACACTGCATCCTCCGGGCGACAGAACCAAACGTCGTGCTACCAGAAGGCTGCACAAACTGACGAACGACAGTGCGCCACTTACTTTCTCCGGTGATGAGGTTCAGGGGGCCATTAACAAGTCGAAATCATCGAAAGCCATTGGCCCTGACGGATTAAACGCGCTGATGCTGAAGCATCTGGGACCCCTGGGAGTAGGATACCTCACAAGGGTCTTCAATTTGTCTCTGGCCACTCTCATCATCCCTGACAAGTGGAAAGCAGGGAGAGTGGTCCCACTATTGAAACCTGGGAAACCCGCCAACCAAGGGGAGTCTTATCGGCCGATAACTTTTCCCAGTAGTGAAGACACTTGAAGCCCTCCTACTCCCACTCTTCACGACCCACCTAGCCCCAGCCCCACATCAGCACGGATTCCGACGAGTGCACAGCACCACCACGGCACTCACCGCCATAAACGCCCAGATAAATCGCGGGCTTAACCAAAACCGCCCCTGCGAGAGGACTGTCCTAGTAGCGTTGGACCTAAAGAAGGCTTTCGATACAGTCAGCCATTCCACGCTACTAGATGATATTTATCAGTCGACACTCCCGCCAGGGCTGAAGAGGTGGTCCGCGAACTACCTGAGCGGTCGGCACTCGTCAGTGATTTTTCGAGATCAAATGTCAAAGCAGAGGAAGATTAAGCAAGGAGTACCGCAGGGTGGTGTCCTTTCACCCCTTGCTTTTTAACTTCTACATCTCGAAGCTCCCCCAACCACCAGCGGGAGTTTCCCTGATCTCATACGCTGACGATTGCACGATAATGGCGTCGGGCAATGACATCGATGGCCTGTGTTCCAAAGTGAACAACTACCTCACCGACCTTTCTCGCTTTTTCACTGCGAGGAATCTCCAACTTTCCCCCACCAAGTCCACAGCGACCCTTTTCACCACCTGGACAAAGGAGGTTAAGCTGTCCCTTAAGGTAAAAGTCGACGACACACCAATTCTGACTGTAAATAACCCCAAAATTTTGGATGTAACCTTTGATAGCTTGCTCTCCTTCTCTGCGCATACCGCAATTGCCACAAAAGTCCAAAATCGTAACAAGGTCCTCAAATCGCTGGCCGGCAGCACTTGGGGCAAAGACAATGAACTGTTGCTTTCGACATTTAAGGCAATTGGTCGGCCGGCTCTAAACTATGCTGCGCCTGTCTGGTCACCTGGAACTAGTGATTCGCAGTGGACAAAGCTACAGACTTGTCAAAATACCGCCAATCGGACAGCGGCCGGGTGCCTCCTGATGTCACCCATCCAACATCTTCACAACGAGGCACAAATGCTCCCAGTAGCGGAGCACAACAAACTGCTCAGCAAGCAGTTCCTGCTGGGATGTTACCGCAGGTTTCACCCCTGCAGACACCTGCTTGAGCCTGAGCCGCCTCCCAGGCACGTCAGGAGACACCTCCTAGACTACGCTGACGAACTCCAGGACAAAACTGACCGAAACCTACTGGGCCGGGCAGTATTTAGACAGTCAATAAACGACATTCACCGGGAGACCGTTACCACCTTCATGAACTCCCGACCTGTGAATGCCGTAATCGGAGTCCAACCACCACCTATCGCAGATGAAAAGCTCCAGCTTCCCCGTGAGACTCGTGTAACATTGGCACAATCACGTTCTGGATATTGTAGCAGGTTAAACTCCTACTTATCCAGAATTGACCCCGACATACCAAACACATGTCCGGCATGTGAAGATACCCCGCACGACAGTAACCACCTCTTCACATGCCCCCTCAAACCGACTCATCTAACCCCTCTCTCCCTCTGGACCCAACCTGTCGAAACAGCATGTTTCCTGGGCCTACCCTTAGATGAGCTAGACGAAAACGACCGATGATAAACCTACACTGACAGGGCTACCTATGCTGTTAAAACAACAACAACAACAACATCGTTTCCTTTCAACAGCTTCCTTTTGATACCCATATTGTACAAACACATCCAAGGGTACCTTAATCCACCTTTTCGGCTATATCTCGAGACCCTGGTCATTCAGAGATATAAAAAATACTCTGTATTAAAGCACTCATCAGTAGCTTTGATTTGATACCCACAATGTAAAAACACATCCTAGGGTTACCCGGGCCCCCTTTTAAGCCTTCGGCAGCGCCTCCTGGTGGCGAGTAGAATCAATAAGCATATTATACTAACCTTCACCGCAAATATCATAATTCATAATAAACCAGACACACACGACCAAAATGTATTCAATTCTAATGAATGCTATGTGCGGTACAAAAAATACGTGCGGCAAATAGCAAAAACACACTCACTTAACCGACGCACCGCACACACACGCAATATCGGATTTCAACCACACTTCCCAGAAACCTTTGCCAAAGCAACACCAACAATGTGTGAAACTTTCATTGTTTTCCTTACACGCGTTGCTGAGATTACCCCGGACAAATGCACACTTTTTTTCGGCTTAATTTTTATATGTATTAAAAATTATTTATTTATATATTTATTTATTTATTACTAAAGTCAAAGCATACAACCATAGGTTATTTTTACAATGATTGACCTTAAGAATAGTTTACATAAAAGGATTAACAGTAAAATCAAAATTAAAGTTAAAATTAAAAAAAAAAAGTTTCAAAAAAATTTTTAAATGTAACATATACGCTTATTATATAAACGTTAATCTGAAGTCAGTTATGGTGAAAAATTCATTGTATCATTGCCGGCGTGATTGGTGATCGTTTCCTTAATTTTTTGCAGAAAGGTTATGCTAATATGAGAAATTACCTATATCATTCATATATTTACGTATTACCTGTGCACTCACAAATATACGGTTGAAGCAAATATATGTCAGTTTTTTTACTTCGCCTGGAAAAGTTTATATAAATTTAAGAAGAGTAAATAGAACTTATTTTATATCAGACTTCACGCAAAAAAGTCATTTGCACCTGAACACATAGCTGGGTTAAAGCGGGGTGATTAAATAGCGACCTCTTGAAAATGCTCATGTTAACGGAATTTGTTTTTTTTTTTTTAATTGGTAGCTCGTTAAAACATTTTAATCCTTTATCTTCTTCTTCTTTATATATAAATATGAATGTAAACTCAAAAACTACTGGACCGATTATTGTAAAAATTGGTATAGCTATATATGTATTTTCCACGGAGAAGGTTTGTAGAATATGCTCAGTGCTGCCACACGCCACCAGGGGGCGCTGCAAAGTAGCAACTTCTGCCCCGTTCAACCGATTTTTTCGAAATAAACAAAATCAATAAAATGGTTTAGAATGAATTGAATATTTGTGTACTGATTTTTCTTAATCCCTTCGGACCTCAAGTGCAGAATTATGCACATAATGTTTAAAGCCTTATAATATTTTTAATTTACTTTGTTGACAACACTTGGGACCTAATGTGCATAATTGTGCACTTGAGGTCCGAAGGGGTTAAGAAAAATAACTTTAAAAAAGAATCAGTACACAAATATTCAATTCATTCTAAACCATTTTATTGATTTTGTAGTTTGGGGTAGTTTCCTGCCTTATGAATTCATAATGAACATTTTCTATATAACTATTGCCGATAATACTGTCCACAAAAAATTCGTTTAATATATTAGCCATCTCGCTATAATTTTTAATGTGTTCTTTGTTATCTGTTCTGTTAACAACATTTTTTAAATATTTCCACATGAAACGACTATCATATACAGGGTTTGATTGAAAAGTAATGAGCCTTCCCGCGCGGAGCGTCTGCCAAGCGATCAACCGAATCGGCTGGTGGGGGAAAATGATCGTTGGACCTTCTCCTTCCACTAGAAACCGGTCCCAGTTTGCTGGCAACAGCTGTGCAGTCAACATTGCTCTGCGCGTGAAAGCTGTTTTAAAAGTGTGTTAGGGTTTTGCAGTGCCGAAAATGCAGCGATCGTTGGAGCAACGTTACTCGATCAAATTTTGCGTAAAGCTAAACAAAACGAGTACCGAAACCAGGGGCTACTTAAGGAGGCTTACGGGGACCAATCTCTGTCCAGTGCCCCATTAAACCGGTGGCACAAGTCGTTCAAGAAAGGTCGAGAGGACGTCGAAGGCGAACAGCGATCTGGAAGGCCTTCGACGACGCAAACAGACGAAGATGTGAACCGGGTTCGTGAATTTTTGAACATTGACTGTCGTGCTAGTCTACCTGTCCCCTCCGGACTTCTTCTTGTTCTCGCGCCTGAAAAGAAAGCTGAAGGGGAGGCGTTTTGACTCCATCGAGACGATCCAAAAAACTGTGACAGCCGAATTGAACACGATTCCTGTGGATGAGTTTAAAAAATGTTTCCTGCAGTGGAAGGACCGCTTCCAGCGGTGTATTGACGCTCAAGGGTTCTATTTTGAAGAATTTTAGTAGTATAAGCCGAAAGGTTTAATAAAACTGCTTAAAAAAATAAGGCTCATAACTTTTCAATCAAACCCTGTATATTTGTTTCTACCTTGTGTTCCATATACTGAATTTTTGTAACTTTAACCATTTTCTTGTTTGTTTGTTTGTTTAACAGTAATAGAAGCCCCGTCAGTGTAGGGCATATCACCGGTCTTCGTCTAGCTCATCTAAAGGTAGGCCCAGGAAACATGCTGTTTCGACGGGTTGGGTCCAGAGAGAGAGGGGTGTTAGATGAGACGGTTTTAGAGGGCATGTGAAAAGGTGGTTAGTGTCGTGCGGGGTGCCTGCACATGCCGGAATGAATGTCGTTTATTGACTGTCTAAACATTGTCTGGGCCAGTAAATGTCTGTCAGTTTTGTCCTGTATTTCGTCGGCGTAGTTTAAGAGGTGTCTCCTGACGTGCCTGGGAGGCGGCTCAGGCTCAAGCAGGTGTCTGCAGGGGTGAAACCTGAGGTAACATCTTAGCAGGAACTGCTTGCTGAGCAGTTTGTTGTGCTCCATTACAGGGAGCATTTGGGACGGTTCGTTGTGACGGTGTTGAACAGGGGATCTCAGGAGGCAACCTGTCGCTGCCCGAATGGCAGTATTTTGGCATGTCTGTAGCTTTATCCACCGCGCGTCACTAGTTCCAGGTGACCAGACAGGCGCAGCATAGTTCAGAACCGGCCGACCAAATGCCTTAAATGTCGATAACAACAGTTCTTTGTCTTGGCCCCTGGACCTGCCGGCAAGCGATTTGAGGACCTTGTTGCGATCTTGGACTTTAGTGGCAATTGCGGTTGTGTGCGCTGAGAAGGAGAGCAAACTGTCGAAGGTTACACCCAAAATTTTGGTTTTTTTTGTCGGGACAACTAGCAAGTGCAGCACTCAGATAGGGCAGACGCACAGGAAGTGGTCCACAGTCTCATCCTCCTCTAAACAAGCTGGGCAAAGTACACTGTCTGAAATGCCCAACCTTTCCATGTGCGTCGCCCACAGAAAGTGGCCCGTCATCAGTTCAACCAGCCATCTGCACTCCCCTCTGCTTAATGACAGAAGGGTTTGCGACAGTCGATCGGACATGACAGGTAACATCAGTTTAGTCTATCTGCAGCCTCTCTCAGCCTGCCAAGCTCGCTTGTGGGTGGTAGTTACCCATTTGCTAACCGTGGCTGTGATGGCCGCAGAAGGGAGTGGCAAAACGGACCCGAGACCCATGTTAGCATCAGGCTATTATGTCTACCGACATAGTTCACAGACACACAATGTTCATCGCTTCTTGAGCCGCATACACAATTTTGGGGTTGTTTAACGTCGGAATTGGTGTGTCGTCGACTATTACCTTAAGCGACAGTTTGACCTCCTTTGTCCAGGTGTTAAAGAGGGTCGTCGTTGACTTAGTGGGGGAAAGTTGGAGATTCCTCGCAGGGAAAAAGCGAGAAAGGTCGGTGAGATAGTTGTTCACTTTGGAACACAGGCCATCGATGTCATTGCTCGACGCTATTATCGTAAAGTCGTCAGCGTATGAGACCAGGGAGACTCCCTCTGGTGGTTGGGGGAGCTTCGAGATGTAGAAGTTGAACAGCAAGGGAAAAAGGACACCACCCCGAGGTACACCTTGCTTAATCTTCCTCTGCTTTGATGTTTGATCTCGAAAAATCACTGACGAGTGACGACCGCTCAGGTAGTTTGCGGACCACCCCTTCAGCCCTGGCGGGAGTGCCCTGATAAATATCATCTAGTAGCGTGGAATGGCTGACTGTGTCGAAAGCCTTCTTCAGGTCCAACGCTACTAGGACATTCCTATCCCAGGGGCGGTTTTGGTTAAGCCCGCAGTTTATCTGGACGTTTATAGTGGTTGTGCCGTCAGGGCCAATGGCTTTTGATGTTTTGGATTTATTGATAGCCCCCTGAACCTCATCACCGGAGAAAGCAAGTGGCGAACTGTCGTTCGTCAGTTTGTGCAGCCTTCTGGTAGCACGACGCTTGGTTCTGTCGGCCGGAGGATGCAGTATAAAAAGTCGGCTAAAGCAGCTCGCGCATCTCTTCGGGTCCGACGAAGTACAACCGATGAAGGTGATAGCCCCCTTGTCGTTGTGCTTTGTCGGGTTCGACAGGGACCTAACGGTTGACCAGAGCTTACTCACCGCAGAGGTGAGATTACAGGTCTTCAAGTGCTCAACCCATTTAGTCCATTTGTGTTGATCTACCATTTCCGGATCTCCAAATTGAGATCCCTTATGCGCGGATCCCCGGGATCAACCTGGCGTAGATGGTCACGCTCGTTTGCCAAGCTGGCTGCTTCGGCTGGGAAATGAGGACGAAAGTCCTTAAACCTTCCAGCAGGAATGAAGCGAGCCGCAGCAGCTGTAGACATTATAAGTTTCGAGCTCGGGATCGCTTAACCGGACAGCTATACCTTGACATTCAAATGTGCTGTCCCTGCGGTCGATGCTTTCGTCAATGAGACGATACTGCACTGTGTGGTGGACTATCAACGCTAGACCACCACCATTGTCTCGCTCTCGATCGTGTCTGTGCACGTTATAGCCATCCCTCGTGATCAGAGAGGACCTAGCGTGCAACTTGGTTTCCTGGACCGCAGCTATTTTTATACTGTGTCGGCTCATGAAGTCAACTATCTCGTCGATCTTACTCGTGAGTCCGTTGCAGTTAAATTAAAGAAGCTTGAAGCTAGTTGTTGCGGCCTGATGATGGTGGGTGGTCACGACACGGGGGGCGGTTGTGGGTGCAGAGCTCTGCAGCAGGGGGCAGCGTAGTCAGTTGTCCACCCACGGGTAGTGCGCAGGCCAGAACATCTCCGAAAATGGTACCAGCCATTGCAAGAATTGCATTTGACTGATACCAGATTCCGAGGTATTCCGGTCTGACACACGGAACAGACTGTGCGGGGGACCAAGAGCTGCGGATTTGTCCCCGCGCTGGGGTTGGAGCAGGAAGGAAGGGAATGGGCTAAGTCGGGGGAGATGTGTTGCTCCGATAGGCTCCTTACCGTGGAGATATGGGTTGTGGTGGCGGTTGGTGGTGCCGGCCTATCAAGGGGAGTAGTAGCCGTGGAGGCATCAGACGCCTACTGGCGGGAGCAACACGTGGCCACATACCGTGTGGACCACTCCCTACGAGTCTTAAGGCCTGTACAGGTCTTAAAGTGGCTCCACCCATTGCACTTGCTGCACCTAACCGAGGTAGACGCAGCAATAGAATACTTCTGGCTCCGGGTTGGATTCAATTCCAGCGTTAGATTCAATTGTGACGTAAGAGGTTGGGTGATATGCTGTTCACCAGACAGGGCTAGTTTACTTTAATTTATTAGCCATCTCGCTATAATTTCTGTATATTTTCCCGTTAATAAGCACCTTTTTAATGTTTTCTTTGTTATCTGTTTTATTAACAACATTTTTTAAATACTTCCACATTAAAAGACTATCATATACAATATATTTGTTTCAACCTTGTATTCCATATACTGAATTTTTTTAACTTTAACCATTTTCTTGTATTCTTTCTGTATTTCGTTGTATTCTACCCAATCTCCTGTCGTAATGGCTTTTTGATACAACACACACTTTTTTTATTAGTTTCGACTAATTCTCAGCCGTACCATTTATGGAGCATTCCATGGAAAATGGTATATTTCGACCGCCGAACAAATTGCATTTCCGGATGATTATATTAGTGTTAATGTATTTAAAATATATCAATCTTCATTATAAACATCGACCTTTTTCTTGACCTCAGTTTGAAGTATCTTTTTTTACAACAAAAACAACTCATAAAAATTGTATTTTCTTCTATCGAAATTTGGTCAAGTTTAAGCGCTTAGTTCTCATTATGTGTGACATATAGCGTGAAACTGATAATTGGTGTTAAAAGAACAAACTTTTACGTTTTGAAACGTAATATTAAAAAAAACAACGCAGATATGCTCTTTTACAAAAATGGTTCGATGATGTCCCGTACGAACGCACATAACACTGTACAGTTATTTTTGTGCTCATCCGAGTAACTTATTTGTTTCGATTACTTTACATTTAAAGCAAACTATTGGTGCTCTTTTTACTTGTAACGCATTGATTTCAGTTTGCATCGCAAATAAGTTCAATATTCAGTCATTAAATTTTGTCCCGTACGAACACGGCATATAAGTTTTTCTTTTAACTAAAAAATGGAGAAAATTAGTGAAAATAATAACAACCATAGCGTGTCACGTAATAAAAAAATGGAGATACGAGAAACGAAAAAAAGGTCCAGATTTCAAAAACAACGAAAAAGAAAGAGTGAAACAGTGGAGGAAAAGAAAAACTGAAGCCATGACCCAGGAAGAAATATAGAAGAAGAAGAAAAAAGAGAGTCCAAAGAGCCAAAAAGTTGATCCAAACCCAAGACAGGGAGGCTGTTGGTGATTGCGAATCTGAATGTTTTCCATACAAATGTAAGCAAACGTATGCTAAGGCTGTACAGAAATGAATGCGAAGTCTACCCAGTTCACCCACTAAAAAAAAGGCTGTTGTAGCGGGTGTGGCAAAAAAACTTGGACTTAGTATTGATAACGTTAGGAATAAATCTATAAATGAACCAATTAACGATGACGAAACCATCAAAATGGTGAAAGATGTTTACTTTCGTCCAGACATTGTTTATACATGCCCGGGCATGAACGACACAATGGTCTGTTGGACTAACGGTAAAAAACTTACATTACAAAAGCACTACCTCACCTTATTTTTAAAAGAGGCTTTTTATATTGTATATTTAAGGAAGAGTTTCCGAACATAAAAATAGAGTTTTCTAGATTTTGTGCACTACGACCGAAAAATGTTTTGTTATTAAAAGACACGCCATCAGAACAGTGCAAATGTATGATTCACGAGAATTTTATTCTAAAATAGAAGTGTTTGAAAATAAGCTACAATAGCTCCTACTGGAGCAACATTCTCTGTGATTCAAGCTGTTGGAGAAATGTGTGCGATACATGTAAAAATGGAAGTAAAATAGTAATACCTTATGGTGGAAAAAATATAATTTAGAAGCAATGGAAAAAAAGAGACGATCAACGAGTAAAACTGAAGACAGAAGAAATCAGTTGCGGAGAGTTACACGAAAACCTTATATCCGACTTACCATATGTCATGTATCACATAAATATAAAAAGAGTACAATCACAAGCATTCCAAAGCGATAAAAACAATGAACATGCAAGAATACTTCTTGCGCATATCAAAACGAGGTGCAGTCAGCTCTATGGAGCAGGGAAAGTGTTACTCTTTTTACCGCTGCTTCATTTTTCATGGCACAATGTAAAACTTTTGTGATATGCTCTGGTACAAAGCAAAAAGATAAAGACAGTATATTCGCCTTCGAGACATATTTGCATGATAAAATTTTTGCAGCAGATCATGGCGAAAGAATTAAAGAAGTTATATGGAGTGATGGTCCTTCTTCTGAATTCAAAAATCGTTATATGGTCTCGTTATTGGTATATCTCTCTGAAAGATATAGCAAACAATTCGAATGGAAGTATTTTGCCACTTGCCATGGTAAGGGAGTTGTAGACGGAGTCGGTGGCAATATAAAAAGACTTGTTAATCAAAAAGCCCCTAGCCAAGGAAGCATTACTGTAATCCAAAACGCGAATGATTTCGCAAAAGTTCCTGCCACATTAATTCCTTCAACATCCATTTTTTATATTTCTGCATCCGAAATAGCTGACGAAATTCGGGATGTTCGTCCCTGGGAATCGTCCAAGCCTATACCCGGAATATCCAAATTTCACGAAATATTAGCAAATGGGCGCGAAGTTACATGTAAAAGCCATGCTCAAGATAACAACAGCATCAAATTTTCCCTTTAGAGAACGTTAAAATCGAAATTTAAGAGCTGAATTTCGTACGCGTCCCGTACGAACAGTTTCATTTTTACACTATAAGTCATTTAAACTAAATATGTTTTAAATGTTTTTGTTGTGTTAATAAACTCTAATACAATCACAATCAAATGTCATTTTCGTTTTCTTGTTAATATTAGTTTCGCTCAAATTTCACTTAATTCACTATAACTCAGAGTAGTGGTAGACTGGAGCTGTCCCGTACGAACATATAATTTTTTTTTTGGATTTTGCAAAGATATGCGAATATTTTAAAGCACGTTTATAGGTTTCGCTTAGAAAACTACAACACAGTATTAGTGCACTAAATAACTCGTTTTAAAAAGTTATGGCTTATCTATAAGTAAGGTTGTAAACTGTAAAAATTCGTACGATCTGTCCCGTACGAACCATGGAATGCTCCTTATAAACATATAAAATTGAATTGTACAGGAGCATCGACAAGAAGGGTTTTTGCAAATTTGTACAATTTTTACTTAGAACTTTTTTGGCATGGGCGGCCTTCGGCCGCGATTCAAAAAAATAACCCTCATCAGTCCAACTCCGGCAACGCCATCCACAGTATTTTTTGCATAGAACTCCTTTCCGCGTTAAAAACATTGAACCCAAAATTAATACGTCATATGCGTGTGTGTAGTAAGGAGGCACAATAACCCCCATCCCCATCATTAACACTAAACTGAAATACTTAAGTTTTGTTCGTTTCCACGACAGTCGGTGTACGTTACCGAAAAGAAAATATGGGGAATGTTTATGCTGCTACAAAAACAACAACTTCATTTTTGTTCGTATATTTGTTTTCATTTGCAGGCATCCGGCCACACTATATTGAGAACATTCCAATCTTCTTATTCGTGTTTAAAATTGGAAAGTGATTATATGGACAAATGCATTAACATTTAATTTTCATTGAAATAATTCGAATACAAGTATAAAAATAACTACAAACACACGTGGGAGTGTATATTTAATGAATTTAAGTGAAGTGTAGAAAAATATATATTATAATGTTCCAAACTATTGTGAAGTTTCCGAGGGAACTTTGAAGGCAAATAATTACCAAACCATTATTTCCGGAAAAATTGCGTGTTATAAAGGTTGTTCCTGAACTACTCCCTAACATCTCCACCATTAAAAATGTCCATGTTAGATTATAGCATAGCCGAGTCACCGCACCCTTCGGAGGCATATAATATTTCAGTAATATATTGTTAAAGTTGTGTAATTTAGCGAAAAGTTGGTGTTGCCTGACAGCTGAAATAAGAACGAAGTTCTCATGCAGAGACCTTCAGTGGAAGGTTGTTTGTAAATCTGCAGTAGTTTTTGCTTTAGTTTAGAATTTTTTGAGTTTTTACGGTCTTAAGTCTTAATTTATACAATTATATGCTTGTATGCTAAATAGTTCAATAATAATATTCCTGCATAGATATACATATGTCTACAATAAAACAAATTATAGTTCACAATTATCAAGTTTTTACAGCGTAATTTATAGTTTAACATAGTTAATGTAATGCATATTTCGGGAAATATTTAGTATAATGTCTATTGCTTTGAAAAAAAAGGTTAAAAGGGGGGGGCGATAGAGGGGTGTATCCCCATTTGAAAACTGAAAACCGCACCCTCCGCAGGCTTATAGTTTTTAAGTAATTTAATGTTAAAGTTGTGTAATTTAGCGAAAAGTTGGTGTTGCCGAAGTTCGTATGTTCAGATGTTCAGTGAAGGGTTGATTGTAAAATTGCAGTATTTTTTGCTGTAATTTAAAATTGAGAAATATTTTTGAAAATAAAAACATACAACTCATCGAAACTTAAAAACAATGATATTAAGTGTATCACATAAAATAATAAAGTTATTAAAAAGCAAAAATTACGATTTATAAGTGCATTGTATTGCTTCGATCAGTTTTACAAACGGGTCCTCATGCCTCTTATAAACAGATTTTCTCGACAAAAATTCGATTATCATGTCTGCAAAACAAATAGGGTGGTCGTAGTTGTCTTTATTAAAACACTCGTTTTCTTTCAAAAAAATAACCCTCATCAGTCCAACTCCGTCAATGCAATCCACAGTATTTTTGCGTAGAACGTGATTGTATGGACAAATGCATTTGCATTCAATTTTAAAGAAAATAATTCGAGTATAAAGATAAGAATATGTAAAAACGCGCGTGGGAGTGTATATTTAGTGAATTTTAGTGAAGTGGTAAAAAATATATAGTGTAATGTGTCAAACTATAGTGAAGCTCCCGAGGGCACGTTGAAGGCAAATAATTACGAAATTATTATTTCCCGAATAATTTAGAATTATAAAGATTGTTCCTTAACACCTCCCTAACATCTCCACTAAGTTTCATTAATAAAAATTGCCCAATATACATTATTGCGAATCCCAGCCCATATTCCCACTGCTTGGAAAGGAAGGGTCTAGTTTCTATCTTTCGGCAACGTTTTACGGTGATGAAATAGCGGCCTCTTGAGAGTCCTCATGTTAACAGAATTTTTTTTTTTAATTGGTAGCTCGTTAAAACATTTTAATCCTTTATCTTGTTCATCTTTATATATAAATATGAATGTTTGTCTGTATGCCCTCGATGAACTCAAAAACTACTGGACCGATTATTATAAAAATTGGTATAGCTATATATGTATTTTTCCACGGAGAAGGTTTGTAGAATATGCTCAGTGCTGCCACTCGCCACGAGGTGGGGCTGCAGAGTAGCAACTTCTGCCCCGTTCAACCGATTTTTTCGAAATAAACAAAATCAATAAAATGGTTTAGAATGAATTGAATATTTGTGTACTGATTTTTCTTAACCCCTTCGGACCTCAAGTGCAGAATTATGCACATAATGTTTAAAGCCTTATAATATTTTTAATTTACTTTGTTGACAACACTTGGGACCTAATGTGCATAATTGTGCACATGCCGGAAAATTCGGAAAACTTAATATATATGTACTGATTTTTCTTAAATTTATTTTAGTTGGTGTAGCAACGCCCGCCGGGTACAGCTAGTAGAATATATTTTTCTTATCAACTTCTGTTCTAAACAGTGATAGTCTAAAACTATTAGAAGGGTGTTTATAGGTCTATGTTCCTCAGCTTAATTAGTATTTTTCACCTTCTTCACTGGTACTATGGTGGAAGTTTTCCATTTCATAGGTACTGTTGTTGACCGAAGACTACTTTATACTAGTATGGCGTAAAAGTGGCCCATATATTCCACTGAACCCTTAATTACCCCTTCTCATAATAAGTTGTTTCCACCCAATTTTCTCTTTGACTTCCTAACTATATGAACGATATCATCTCTGCTTATTTCTTCAAATTAAACGTAGTTTGGGGTAGTTTCCTGCCTTATGAATTCATAATGAACATTTTCTATATAACTATTGCCGATAATACTGTCCACAAAAAATTCGTTTAATTTATTAGCCATCTCGCTATAATTTCTGTATATTTTCCCGTTGATAAGCACCTTTTTAATGTGTTCTTTGTTATCTGTTTTATTAACAACTTTTTTTTTAATATTTCCACATTAAACGACTATCATATACAGGGTTTGATTGAAAAGTAATGAGCCTTCCCGCGCGGAGCGTCTGCCAAGCGATCAACCGAATCGGCTGGTGGGGGGAAATGATCGTTGGACCTTCTCCTTCCACTAGAAACCGGTCCCAGTTTGCTGGCAACAGCGGTGCAGTCAACATTGCTCCGCGCGTGAAAGCTGTTTTAAAAGTGTGTTAGGGTTTTGCAGTGGCGAAAATGCAGCGATCGTTGGAGCAACGTTACTCGATCAAATTTTGCGTAAAGCTAAACAAAACGAGTACCGAAACTAGGGGCTACTTAAGGAGGCTTACGGGGACCAATCTCTGTCCAGTGCCCAGGTAAACCGGTGGCACAAGTCGTTCAAGAAAGGCCGGGAGGACGTCGAAGGCGAACAGCGATCTGGAAGGCCTTCGACGACGCAAACAGACGAAGATGTGAACCGGGTTCGTGAATTTTTGAACATTGACTGTCGTGCTAGTCTACCTGTCCCCTCCGGACTTCTTCTTGTTCTCGCGCCTGAAAAGAAAGCTGAAGGGGAGGCGTTTTGACTCCATCGAGACGATCCAAAAAACTGTGACAGCCGAATTGAACACGATTCCTGCGGATGAGTTTAAAAAATGTTTCCTGCAGTGGAAGGACCGCTTCCAGCGGTGTATTGACGCTCAAGGGTTCTATTTTGAAGAATTTTAATAGGACTATCAATAAGTTCGTGCGGTTTTTTTTCGAAATTTGAAACTTTATTGACGTAAAATGGTTACAAATTTAATATTCAAAATATTGTCCATCGCTTACTACTACTTTTTCCCATCTTTCTGGCAATTCACGGATTCCCTTTGTGAAAAATTCGGTCGGTTTTGCCGCAATCCACGAATCGATCCATTTTTTGACTTCATCGTAATTACGGAAGTGCTGGTCAGCCAGGCCATGTTGCATCGATCGGAAGAGATAGTAATCGGATGGCGCAAGGTCTGGACTATACGGCGGGTGGGGTAGGACATCCCATTTGAGCGTTTCTAAGTATGTTTTGACCACTTGTGCAACATGTGGCCGAGCATTGTCATGTTGCAAAATAACTTTGTCGTGTCTATCGGCGTATTGCGGCCGTTTTTCTCGCAGTGCTCGGCTCAAACGCATCAATTGTCGTCGGTAGACATCCCCCGTAATCGTTTCATTCGGTTTCAGTAGCTCATAATACACAACACCCAGCTGGTCCCACCAGATACACAGCATAACCTTCAGGCCATGAATATTCTGCGCCGACGTCGATGTTGAAGCATGGCCAGGGTATCCATACGTTGCCCGACGTTTTGGATTGTCGTAATGGACCCACTTTTCATCGCCAGTCACAATTCGATGCAAAAAACCCTTTCTTTTGTGCCGTTGAAGCAGTTGTTCGCATGCCATAAAACGGCGTTCAACGTCTCTTGGCTTCAATTCATACGGCACCCAATGGCCTACCTTTCGGATCATTCCCATGGCTTTTAAACGTTTGGAAATGGTTGATTGATCAACTCCCAAAGTTTTTGCAACCTCTTCTTGCGTTTGAGCCGGATCTTGATCGAGCAATTCCTCCAATTCGGTATCCATGAACTTTGGCGGCGCACCCTCGCGTTCTTCGTCTTCCAAGCCAAAATCACCACTTTTAAAGCGTGCAAACCACTTCTGGCACGTTCGCTCAGATAGAGCATGCTCACCATAAACTTCCACCAAGATACGATGACTTTCGGCTGCTTTTTTCTTCATATTAAAATAATGAAGAAGAATTCCCCGCAAAAACACATTATTTGGCACGAAATTCGACATTTTCAAGTGTGGTAAAAATATTGTTGTTTACGCTTCAAATAAAAAACTTATACTGACGTTTGTGCCTTACGACAGTAGCTCTCCAATGAATGTTTGGAAATGTGGATCGATGGAATAATAATCAAGTTACGCCATCTGTTGTAAAACCGCACGAACTTATTGATAGTCCTATTAGTAGTATAAGCCGAAAGGTTTAATAAAACTGCTTAAAAAAAAATAAGGCTCATAACTTTTCAATCAAACCCTGTATATTTGTTTCTACCTTGTGTTCCATATACTGAATTTTTTTAACTTTAACCATTTTCTTGTTTGTTTGTTTGTTTAACAGTAACAGAAGCCCCGTCAGTGTAGGGCATATCACCGGTCTTCGTCTAGCTCATCTAAAGGTAGGCCCAGGAAACATGCTGTTTCGACGGGTTGGGTCCAGAGGGAGAGGGGTGTTAGATGAGACGGTTTTAGAGGGCATGTGAAAAGGTGGTTAGTGTCGTGCGGGGTGCCTGCACATGCCGGAATGAATGTCGTTTATTGACTGTCTAAACACTGTCTGGGCCAGTAAATGTCTGCCAGTTTTGTCCTGTATTTCGTCGGCGTAGTTTAAGAGGCGTCTCCTGACGTGCCTGGGAGGCGGCTCAGGCTCAAGCAGGTGTCTGCAGGGGTGAAACCTGAGGTAACATCTTAGCAGGAACTGCTTCCTGAGCAGTTTGTTGTGCTCCATTACAGGGAGCATTTGGGACGGTTCGTTGTGACGGTGTTGAACAGGGGATATCAGGAGGCAACCTGTCGCTGCCCGAATGGCAGTATTTTGGCATGTCTGTAGCTTTATCCACCGCGCGTCACTAGTTCCAGGTGACCAGACAGGCGCAGCATAGTTCAGAACCGGCCGACCAATTGCCTTAAATGTCGATAACAACAGTTCTTTGTCTTGGCCCCTGGACCTGCCGGCAAGCGATTTGAGGACCTTGTTGCGATCTTGGACTTTAGTGGCAATTGCGGTTGTGTGCGCTGAGAAGGAGAGCAAACTGTCGAAGGTTACACCCAAAATTTTGGTTTTTTTTTGTCGGGACAACTAGCAAGTGCAGCACTCAGACATGAATTACGTCCAGTGCACTACAATTGGATTCCCTTTTAATTTTCTTTAAATTTAACCGATCTCCGAAGAAATCTGAGTAGACCTTGTGGTGCCAAGGGGCCAAGATGGTCGCTTTTTAACACATCAGTTGCCAAAGACCTCGAACCAGATTCAAGCGAAGGCAGGGCAGACGCACAGGAAGTGGTCCACAGTCTCATCCTCCTCTAAACAAGCTGGGCAAAGTACACTGTCTGAAATGCCCAACCTTTCCATGTGCGTCGCCCACAGAAAGTGGCCCGTCATCAGTTCAACCAGCCATCTGCACTCCCCTCTGCTTACATGACATGACAGGTAACATCAGTTTAGTCTATCTGCAGCCTCTCTCAGCCTGCCAAGCTCGCTTGTGGGTGGTAGTTACCCATTTGCTAACCGTGGCTGTGATGGCCGCAGAAAGGAGTGGCAAAACGGACCCGAGACCCATGTTAGCATCAGGCTATTATGTCTACCGACATAGTTCACAGACACACAAAGTTCATCGCTTCTTGAGCCGCATACACAATTTTGGGGTTGTTTAACGTCGGAATTGGTGTGTCGTCGACTATTACCTTAAGCGACAGTTTGATAGTTGTTCACTTTGGAACACAGGCCATCGATGTCATTGCTCGACGCTATTATCGTAAAGTCTTCAGCGTATGAGACCAGGGAGACTCCCTCTGGTGGTTGGGGGAGCTTCGAGATGTAGAAGTTGAACAGCAAGGAAAAAAGGACACCACCCCGAGGTACACCTTGCTTAATCTTCCTCTGCTTTGATGTTTGATCTCGAAAAATCACTGACGAGTGACGACCGCTCAGGTAGTTTGCGGACCACCCCTTCAGCCCTGGCGGGAGTGCCCTGATAAATATCATCTAGTAGCGTGGAATGGCTGACTGTGTCGAAAGCCTTCTTCAGGTCCAACGCTACTAGGACATTCCTATCCCAGGGGCGGTTTTGGTTAAGCCCGCAGTTTATCTGGACGTTTATAGTGGTTGTGCCGTCAGGGCCAATGGCTTTTGATGTTTTGGATTTATTGATAGCCCCCTGAACCTCATCACCGGAGAAAGCAAGTGGCGAACTGTCGTTCGTCAGTTTGTGCAGCCTTCTGGTAGCACGACGCTTGGTTCTGTCGGCCGGAGGATGCAGTATAAAAAGTCGGCTAAAGCAGCTCGCGCATCTCTTCGGGTCCGACGAAGTACAACCGATGAAGGTGATAGCCCCCTTGTCGTTGTGCTTTGTCGGGTTCGACAGGGACCTAACGGTTGACCAGAGCTTACTCACCGCAGAGGTGAGATTACAGGTCTTCAAGTGCTCAACCCATTTAGTCCATTTGTGTTGATCTACCATTTCCGGATCTCCAAATTGAGATCCCTTATGCGCGGATCCCCGGGATCGACCTGGCGTAGATGGTCACGCTCGTTTGCCAAGCTGGCTGCTTCGGCTGGGAAATGAGGACGAAAGTCCTTAAACCTTCCAGCAGGAATGAAGCGAGCCGCAGCAGCTGTAGACATTATAAGTTTCGAGCTCGGGATCGCTTAACCGGACAGCTATACCTTGACATTCAAAGGTGCTGTCCCTGCGGTCGATGCTTTCGTCAATGAGACGATACTGCACTGTGTGGTGGACTATCAACGCTAGACCACCACCATTGTCTCGCTCTCGATCGTGTCTGTGCACGTTATAGCCATCCCTCGTGATCAGAGAGGACCTAGCGTGCAGCTTGGTTTCCTGGACCGCAGCTATTCTTATACTGTGTCGGCTCATGAAGTCAACTATCTCGTCGATCTTACTCGTGAGTCCGTTGCAGTTAAATTAAAGAAGCTTGAAGCTAGTTGTTGCGGCCTGATGATGGTGGGTGGTCACGACACGGGGGGCGGTTGTGGGTGCAGAGCTCTGCAGCAGGGGGCAGCGTAGTCAGTTGTCCACCCACGGGTAGTGCGCAGGCCAGAACATCTCCGAAAATGGCACCAGCCATTGCAAGAATTGCATTTGACTGATACCAGATTCCGAGGTATTCCGGTCTGACACACGGAACAGACTGTGCGGGGGACCAAGAGCTGCGGATTTGTCCCCGCGCTGGGGTTGGAGCAGGAAGGAAGGGAATGGGCTAAGTCGGGGGAGATGTGTTGCTCCGATAGGCTCCTTACCGTGGAGGTATGGGTTGTGGTGGCGGTTGGTGGTGCCGGCCTATCAAGGGGAGTAGTAGCCGTGGAGGCATCAATAGAATACTTCTGGCTCCGGGTTGGATTCAATTCCAGCGTTAGATTCAATTGTGACGTAAGAGGTTGGGTGATATGCTGTTCACCAGACAGGGCTAGTTTACTTTAATTTATTAGCCATCTCGCTATAATTTCTGTATATTTTCCCGTTAATAAGCACCTTTTTAATGTTTTCTTTGTTATCTGTTTTATTAACAACATTTTTTAAATACTTCCACATTAAACGACTATCATATACAATATATTTGTTTCAACCTTGTATTCCATATACTGAATTTTTTTAACTTTAACCATTTTCTTGTATTCTTTCTGTATTTCGTTGTATTCTACCCAATCTCCTGTCGTAATGGCTTTTTGATACAACACACACTTTTTTTATTAGTTTCGACTAATTCTCAGCCGTACCATTTATGGAGCATTCCATGGAAAATGGTATATTTCGACCGCCGAACAAATTGCATTTCCGGATGATTATATTAGTGTTAATGTATTTAAAATATATCAATCTTCATTATAAACATCGACCTTTTTCTTGACCTCAATTTGAAGTATCTTTTTTTACAACAAAAACAACTCATAAAAATTGTATTTTCTTCTATCGAAATTTGGTCAAGTTTAAGCGCTTAGTTCTCATTATGTGTGACATATAGCGTGAAACTGATAATTGGTGTTAAAAGAACAAACTTTTACGTTTTGAAACGTAATATTAAAAAAAACAACGCAGATATGCTCTTTTACAAAAATGGTTCGATGATGTCCCGTACGAACGCACATAACACTGTACAGTTATTTTTGTGCTCATCCGAGTAACTTATTTGTTTCGATTACTTTACATTTAAAGCAAACTATTGGTGCTCTTTTTACTTGTAACGCATTGATTTCAGTTTGCATCGCAAATAAGTTCAATATTCAGTCATTAAATTTTGTCCCGTACGAACACGGCATATAAGTTTTTCTTTTAACTAAAAAATGGAGAAAATTAGTGAAAATAATAACAACCATAGCGTGTCACGTTATAAAAAATGGAGATACGAGAAACGAAAAAAAGGTCCAGATTTCAAAAACAACGAAAAAGAAAGAGTGAAACAGTGGAGGAAAAGAAAAACTGAAGCCATGACCCAGGAAGAAATATAGAAGAAGAAGAAAAAAGAGAGTCCAAAGAGCCAAAAAGTTGATCCAAACCCAAGACAGGGAGGCTGTTGGTGATTGCGAATCTGAATGTTTTCCATACAAATGTAAGCAAACGTATGCTAAGGCTGTACAGAAATGAATGCGAAGTCTACCCAGTTCACCCACTAAAAAAAAGGCTGTTGTAGCGGGTGTGGCAAAAAAACTTGGACTTAGTATTGATAACGTTAGGAATAAATCTATAAATGAACCAATTAACGATGACGAAACCACCAAAATGGTGAAAGATGTTTACTTTCGTCCAGACATTGTTTACACATGCCCGGGCATGAACGACACAATGGTCTGTTGGACTAACGGTAAAAAACTTACATTACAAAAGCACTACCTCACCTTATTTTTAAAAGAGGCTTTTTATATTGTATATTTAAGGAAGAGTTTCCGAACATAAAAATAGAGTTTTCTAGATTTTGTGCACTACGACCGAAAAATGTTTTGTTATTAAAAGACACGCCATCAGAACAGTGCAAATGTATGATTCACGAGAATTTTATTCTAAAATAGAAGTGTTTGAAAATAAGCTACAATAGCTCCTACTGGAGCAACATTCTCTGTGATTCAAGCTGTTGGAGAAATGTGTGCGATACATGTAAAAATGGAAGTAAAATAGTAATACCTTATGGTGGAAAAAATATAATTTAGAAGCAATGGAAAAAAAGAGACGATCAACGAGTAAAACTGAAGACAGAAGAAATCAGTTGCGGAGAGTTACACGAAAACCTTATATCCGACTTACCATATGTCATGTATCACATAAATATAAAAAGAGTACAATCACAAGCATTCCAAAGCGATAAAAACAATGAACATGCAAGAATACTTCTTGCGCATATCAAAACGAGGTGCAGTCAGCTCTATGGAGCAGGGAAAGTGTTACTCTTTTTACCGCTGCTTCATTTTTCATGGCACAATGTAAAACTTTTGTGATATGCTCTGGTACAAAGCAAAAAGATAAAGACAGTATATTCGCCTTCGAGACATATTTGTATGATAAAATTTTTGCAGCAGATCATGGCGAAAGAATTAAAGAAGTTATATGGAGTGATGGTCCTTCTTCTGAATTCAAAAATCGTTATATGGTCTCGTTATTGGTATATCTCTCTGAAAGATATAGCAAACAATTCGAATGGAAGTATTTTGCCACTTGCCATGGTAAGGGAGTTGTAGACGGAGTCGGTGGCAATATAAAAAGACTTGTTAATCAAAAAGCCCCTAGCCAAGGAAGCATTACTGTAATCCAAAACGCGAATGATTTCGCAAAAGTTCCTGCCACATTAATTCCTTCAACATCCATTTTTTATATTTCTGCATCCGAAATAGCTGACGAAATTCGGGATGTTCGTCCCTGGGAATCGTCCAAGCCTATACCCGGAATATCCAAATTTCACGAAATATTAGCAAATGGGCGCGAAGTTACATGTAAAAGCCATGCTCAAGATAACAACAGCATCAAATTTTCCCTTTAGAGAACGTTAAAAGCGAAATTTAAGAGCTGAATTTCGTACGCGTCCCGTACGAACAGTTTCATTTTTACACTATAAGTCATTTAAACTAAATATGTTTTAAATGTTTTTGTTGTGTTAATAAACTCTAATACAATCACAATCAAATGTCATTTTCGTTTTCTTGTTAATATTAGTTTCGCTCAAATTTCACTTAATTCACTATAACTCAGAGTAGTGGTAAACTGGAGCTGTCCCGTACGAACATATAATTTTTTTTTTTTTGGATTTTGCAAAGATATGCGAATATTTTAAAGCACGTTTATAGGTTTCGCTTAGAAAACTACAACACAGTATTAGTGCACTAAATAACTCGTTTTAAAAAGTTATGGCTTATCTATAAGTAAGGTTGTAAACTGTAAAAATTCGTACGATCTGTCCCGTACGAACCATGGAATGCTCCTTATAAACATATAAAATTGAATTGTACAGGAGCATCGACAAGAAGGGTTTTTGCAAATTTGTACAATTTTTACTTAGAACTTTTTTGGCATTGAAGGCAAATAATTACCAAACCATTATTTCCGGAAAAATTGCGTGTTATAAAGGTTGTTCCTGAACTACTCCCTAACATCTCCACCATTAAAAATGTCCATGTTAGATTATAGCATAGCCGAGTCACCGCACCCTTCGGAGGCATATAATATTTCAGTAATATATTGTTAAAGTTGTGTAATTTAGCGAAAAGTTGGTGTTGCCTGACAGCTGAAATAAGAACGAAGTTCTCATGCAGAGACCTTCAGTGGAAGGTTGTTTGTAAATCTGCAGTAGTTTTTGCTTTAGTTTAGAATTTTTTGAGTTTTTACGGTCTTAAGTCTTAATTTATACAATTATATGCTTGTATGCTAAATAGTTCAATAATAATATTCCTGCATAGATATACATATGTCTACAATAAAACAAATTATAGTTCACAATTATCAAGTTTTTACAGCGTAATTTATAGTTTAACATAGTTAATGTAATGCATATTTCGGGAAATATTTAGTATAATGTCTATTGCTTTGAAAAAAAAAGGTTAAAAGGGGGGGGCGATAGAGGGGTGTATCCCCATTTGAAAACTGAAAACCGCACCCTCCGCAGGCTTATAGTTTTTAAGTAATTTAATGTTAAAGTTGTGTAATTTAGCGAAAAGTTGGTGTTGCCGAAGTTCGTATGTTCAGATGTTCAGTGAAGGGTTGATTGTAAAATTGCAGTATTTTTTGCTGTAATTTAAAATTGAGAAATATTTTTGAAAATAAAAACATACAACTCATCGAAACTTAAAAACAATGATATTAAGTGTATCACATAAAATAATAAAGTTATTAAAAAGCAAAAATTACGATTTATAAGTGCATTGTATTGCTTCGATCAGTTTTACAAACGGGTCCTCATGCCTCTTATAAATAGATTTTCTCCACAAAAATTCGATTATCATGTCTGCAAAACAAATAGGGTGGTCGTAGTTGTCTTTATTAAAACACTCGTTTTCTTTAAAAAAAATAACCCTCATCAGTCCAACTCCGTCAATGCAATCCACAGTATTTTTGCGTAGAACGTGATTGTATGGACAAATGCATTTGCATTCAATTTTAAAGAAAATAATTCGAGTATAAAGATAAGAATATGTAAAAACGCGCGTGGGAGTGTATATTTAGTGAATTTTAGTGAAGTGGTAAAAAATATATAGTGTAATGTGCCAAACTATAGTGAAGCTCCCGAGGGCACGTTGAAGGCAAATAATTACGAAATTATTATTTCCCGAATAATTTAGAATTATAAAGATTGTTCCTTAACACCTCCCTAACATCTCCACCAAGTTTCATTAATAAAAATTGCCCAATATACAATACATTATTGCGAATCCCAGCCCATATTCCCACTGCTTGGAAAGGAAGGGTCTAGTTTCTATCTTTCGGCAACGTTTTACGGTGATGAAATAGCGGCCTCTTGAGAGTCCTCATGTTAACAGAATTTTTTTTTTTTAATTGGTAGCTCGTTAAAACATTTTAATCCTTTATCTTGTTCATCTTTATATATAAATATGAATGTTTGTCTGTATGCCCTCGATGAACTCAAAAACTACTGGACCGATTATTATAAAAATTGGTATAGCTATATATGTATTTTTCCACGGAGAAGGTTTGTAGAATATGCTCAGTGCTGCCACTCGCCACGAGGTGGGGCTGCAGAGTAGCAACTTCTGCCCCGTTCAACCGATTTTTTCGAAATAAACAAAATCAATAAAATGGTTTAGAATGAATTGAATATTTGTGTACTGATTTTTCTTAACCCCTTCGGACCTCAAGTGCAGAATTATGCACATAATGTTTAAAGCCTTATAATATTTTTAATTTACTTTGTTGACAACACTTGGGACCTAATGTGCATAATTGTGCACATGCCGGAAAATTCGGAAAACTTAATATATATGTACTGATTTTTCTTAAATTTATTTTAGTTGTTGGTGTAGCAACGCCCGCCGGGTACAGCTAGTAGAATATATTTTTCTTATCAACTTCTGTTCTAAACAGTGATAGTCTAAAACTATTAGAAGGGTGTTTATAGGTCTATGTTCCTCAGCTTAATTAGTATTTTTCACCTTCTTCACTGGTACTATGGTGGAAGTTTTCCATTTCATAGGTACTGTTGTTGACCGAAGACTACTTTATACTAGTATGGCGTAAAAGTGGCCCATATATTCCACTGAACCCTTAATTACCCCTTCTCATAATAAGTTGTTTCCACCCAATTTTCTCTTTGACTTCCTAACTATATGAACGATATCATCTCTGCTTATTTCTTCAAATTAAACGTAGTTTGGGGTAGTTTCCTGCCTTATGAATTCATAATGAACATTTTCTATATAACTATTGCCGATAATACTGTCCACAAAAAATTCGTTTAATTTATTAGCCATCTCGCTATAATTTCTGTATATTTTCCCGTTGATAAGCACCTTTTTAATGTGTTCTTTGTTATCTGTTTTATTAACAACTTTTTTTTAAATATTTCCACATTAAACGACTATCATATACAGGGTTTGATTGAAAAGTAATGAGCCTTCCCGCGCGGAGCGTCTGCCAAGCGATCAACCGAATCGGCTGGTGGGGGAAAATGATCGTTGGACCTTCTCCTTCCACTAGAAACCGGTCCCAGTTTGCTGGCAACAGCGGTGCAGTCAACATTGCTCCGCGCGTGAAAGCTGTTTTAAAAGTGTGTTAGGGTTTTGCAGTGGCGAAAATGCAGCGATCGTTGGAGCAACGTTACTCGATCAAATTTTGCGTAAAGCTAAACAAAACGAGTACCGAAACCAGGGGCTACTTAAGGAGGCTTACGGGGACCAATCTCTGTCCAGTGCCCAGGTAAACCGGTGGCACAAGTCGTTCAAGAAAGGCCGGGAGGACGTCGAAGGCGAACAGCGATCTGGAAGGCCTTCGACGACGCAAACAGACGAAGATGTGAACCGGGTTCGTGAATTTTTGAACATTGACTGTCGTGCTAGTCTACCTGTCCCCTCCGGACTTCTTCTTGTTCTCGCGCCTGAAAAGAAAGCTGAAGGGGAGGCGTTTTGACTCCATCGAGACGATCCAAAAAACTGTGACAGCCGAATTGAACACGATTCCTGCGGATGAGTTTAAAAAATGTTTCCTGCAGTGGAAGGACCGCTTCCAGCGGTGTATTGACGCTCAAGGGTTCTATTTTGAAGAATTTTAGTAGTATAAGCCGAAAGGTTTAATAAAACTGCTTAAAAAAAAATAAGGCTCATAACTTTTCAATCAAACCCTGTATATTTGTTTCTACCTTGTGTTCCATATACTGAATTTTTTTAACTTTAACCATTTTCTTGTTTGTTTGTTTGTTTAACAGTAACAGAAGCCCCGTCAGTGTAGGGCATATCACCGGTCTTCGTCTAGCTCATCTAAAGGTAGGCCCAGGAAACATGCTGTTTCGACGGGTTGGGTCCAGAGGGAGAGGGGTGTTAGATGAGACGGTTTTAGAGGGCATGTGAAAAGGTGGTTAGTGTCGTGCGGGGTGCCTGCACATGCCGGAATGAATGTCGTTTATTGACTGTCTAAACACTGTCTGGGCCAGTAAATGTCTGCCAGTTTTGTCCTGTATTTCGTCGGCGTAGTTTAAGAGGCGTCTCCTGACGTGCCTGGGAGGCGGCTCAGGCTCAAGCAGGTGTCTGCAGGGGTGAAACCTGAGGTAACATCTTAGCAGGAACTGCTTCCTGAGCAGTTTGTTGTGCTCCATTACAGGGAGCATTTGGGACGGTTCGTTGTGACGGTGTTGAACAGGGGATATCAGGAGGCAACCTGTCGCTGCCCGAATGGCAGTATTTTGGCATGTCTGTAGCTTTATCCACCGCGCGTCACTAGTTCCAGGTGACCAGACTTTAGTGGCAATTGCGGTTGTGTGCGCTGAGAAGGAGAGCAAACTGTCGAAGGTTACACCCAAAATTTTGGTTTTTTTTTGTCGGGACAACTAGCAAGTGCAGCACTCAGACATGAATTACGTCCAGTGCACTACAATTGGATTCCCTTTTAATTTTCTTTAAATTTAACCGATCTCCGAAGAAATCTGAGTAGACCTTGTGGTGCCAAGGGGCCAAGATGGTCGCTTTTTAACACATCAGTTGCCAAAGACCTCGAACCAGATTCAAGCGAAGGCAGGGCAGACGCACAGGAAGTGGTCCACAGTCTCATCCTCCTCTAAACAAGCTGGGCAAAGTACACTGTCTGAAATGCCCAACCTTTCCATGTGCGTCGCCCACAGAAAGTGGCCCGTCATCAGTTCAACCAGCCATCTGCACTCCCCTCTGCTTACATGACATGACAGGTAACATCAGTTTAGTCTATCTGCAGCCTCTCTCAGCCTGCCAAGCTCGCTTGTGGGTGGTAGTTACCCATTTGCTAACCGTGGCTGTGATGGCCGCAGAAAGGAGTGGCAAAACGGACCCGAGACCCATGTTAGCATCAGGCTATTATGTCTACCGACATAGTTCACAGACACACAAAGTTCATCGCTTCTTGAGCCGCATACACAATTTTGGGGTTGTTTAACGTCGGAATTGGTGTGTCGTCGACTATTACCTTAAGCGACAGTTTGATAGTTGTTCACTTTGGAACACAGGCCATCGATGTCATTGCTCGACGCTATTATCGTAAAGTCTTCAGCGTATGAGACCAGGGAGACTCCCTCTGGTGGTTGGGGGAGCTTCGAGATGTAGAAGTTGAACAGCAAGGAAAAAAGGACACCACCCCGAGGTACACCTTGCTTAATCTTCCTCTGCTTTGATGTTTGATCTCGAAAAATCACTGACGAGTGACGACCGCTCAGGTAGTTTGCGGACCACCCCTTCAGCCCTGGCGGGAGTGCCCTGATAAATATCATCTAGTAGCGTGGAATGGCTGACTGTGTCGAAAGCCTTCTTCAGGTCCAACGCTACTAGGACATTCCTATCCCAGGGGCGGTTTTGGTTAAGCCCGCAGTTTATCTGGACGTTTATAGTGGTTGTGCCGTCAGGGCCAATGGCTTTTGATGTTTTGGATTTATTGATAGCCCCCTGAACCTCATCACCGGAGAAAGCAAGTGGCGAACTGTCGTTCGTCAGTTTGTGCAGCCTTCTGGTAGCACGACGCTTGGTTCTGTCGGCCGGAGGATGCAGTATAAAAAGTCGGCTAAAGCAGCTCGCGCATCTCTTCGGGTCCGACGAAGTACAACCGATGAAGGTGATAGCCCCCTTGTCGTTGTGCTTTGTCGGGTTCGACAGGGACCTAACGGTTGACCAGAGCTTACTCACCGCAGAGGTGAGATTACAGGTCTTCAAGTGCTCAACCCATTTAGTCCATTTGTGTTGATCTACCATTTCCGGATCTCCAAATTGAGATCCCTTATGCGCGGATCCCCGGGATCGACCTGGCGTAGATGGTCACGCTCGTTTGCCAAGCTGGCTGCTTCGGCTGGGAAATGAGGACAAAAGTCCTTAAACCTTCCAGCAGGAATGAAGCGAGCCGCAGCAGCTGTAGACATTATAAGTTTCGAGCTCGGGATCGCTTAACCGGACAGCTATACCTTGACATTCAAAGGTGCTGTCCCTGCGGTCGATGCTTTCGTCAATGAGACGATACTGCACTGTGTGGTGGACTATCAACGCTAGACCACCACCATTGTCTCGCTCTCGATCGTGTCTGTGCACGTTATAGCCATCCCTCGTGATCAGAGAGGACCTAGCGTGCAGCTTGGTTTCCTGGACCGCAGCTATTCTTATACTGTGTCGGCTCATGAAGTCAACTATCTCGTCGATCTTACTCGTGAGTCCGTTGCAGTTAAATTAAAGAAGCTTGAAGCTAGTTGTTGCGGCCTGATGATGGTGGGTGGTCACGACACGGGGGGCGGTTGTGGGTGCAGAGCTCTGCAGCAGGGGGCAGCGTAGTCAGTTGTCCACCCACGGGTAGTGCGCAGGCCAGAACATCTCCGAAAATGGCACCAGCCATTGCAAGAATTGCATTTGACTGATACCAGATTCCGAGGTATTCCGGTCTGACACACGGAACAGACTGTGCGGGGGACCAAGAGCTGCGGATTTGTCGCCGCGCTGGGGTTGGAGCAGGAAGGAAGGGAATGGGCTAAGTCGGGGGAGATGTGTTGCTCCGATAGGCTCCTTACCGTGGAGGTATGGGTTGTGGTGGCGGTTGGTGGTGCCGGCCTATCAAGGGGAGTAGTAGCCGTGGAGGCATCAATAGAATACTTCTGGCTCCGGGTTGGATTCAATTCCAGCGTTAGATTCAATTGTGACGTAAGAGGTTGGGTGATATGCTGTTCACCAGACAGGGCTAGTTTACTTTAATTTATTAGCCATCTCGCTATAATTTCTGTATATTTTCCCGTTAATAAGCACCTTTTTAATGTTTTCTTTGTTATCTGTTTTATTAACAACATTTTTTAAATACTTCCACATTAAACGACTATCATATACAATATATTTGTTTCAACCTTGTATTCCATATACTGAATTTTTTTAACTTTAACCATTTTCTTGTATTCTTTCTGTATTTCGTTGTATTCTACCCAATCTCCTGTCGTAATGGCTTTTTGATACAACACACACTTTTTTTATTAGTTTCGACTAATTCTCAGCCGTACCATTTATGGAGCATTCCATGGAAAATGGTTTATTTCGACCGCCGAACAAATTGCATTTCCGGATGATTATATTAGTGTTAATGTATTTAAAATATATCAATCTTCATTATAAACATCGACCTTTTTCTTGACCTCAATTTGAAGTATCTTTTTTTACAACAAAAACAACTCATAAAAATTGTATTTTCTTCTATCGAAATTTGGTCAAGTTTAAGCGCTTAGTTCTCATTATGTGTGACATATAGCGTGAAACTGATAATTGGTGTTAAAAGAACAAACTTTTACGTTTTGAAACGTAATATTAAAAAAAACAACGCAGATATGCTCTTTTACAAAAATGGTTCGATGATGTCCCGTACGAACGCACATAACACTGTACAGTTATTTTTGTGCTCATCCGAGTAACTTATTTGTTTCGATTACTTTACATTTAAAGCAAACTATTGGTGCTCTTTTTACTTGTAACGCATTGATTTCAGTTTGCATCGCAAATAAGTTCAATATTCAGTCATTAAATTTTGTCCCGTACGAACACGGCATATAAGTTTTTCTTTTAACTAAAAAATGGAGAAAATTAGTGAAAATAATAACAACCATAGCGTGTCACGTTATAAAAAATGGAGATACGAGAAACGAAAAAAAGGTCCAGATTTCAAAAACAACGAAAAAGAAAGAGTGAAACAGTGGAGGAAAAGAAAAACTGAAGCCATGACCCAGGAAGAAATATAGAAGAAGAAGAAAAAAGAGAGTCCAAAGAGCCAAAAAGTTGATCCAAACCCAAGACAGGGAGGCTGTTGGTGATTGCGAATCTGAATGTTTTCCATACAAATGTAAGCAAACGTATGCTAAGGCTGTACAGAAATGAATGCGAAGTCTACCCAGTTCACCCACTAAAAAAAAGGCTGTTGTAGCGGGTGTGGCAAAAAAACTTGGACTTAGTATTGATAACGTTAGGAATAAATCTATAAATGAACCAATTAACGATGACGAAACCACCAAAATGGTGAAAGATGTTTACTTTCGTCCAGACATTGTTTATACATGCCCGGGCATGAACGACACAATGGTCTGTTGGACTAACGGTAAAAAACTTACATTACAAAAGCACTACCTCACCTTATTTTTAAAAGAGGCTTTTTATATTGTATATTTAAGGAAGAGTTTCCGAACATAAAAATAGAGTTTTCTAGATTTTGTGCACTACGACCGAAAAATGTTTTGTTATTAAAAGACACGCCATCAGAACAGTGCAAATGTATGATTCACGAGAATTTTATTCTAAAATAGAAGTGTTTGAAAATAAGCTACAATAGCTCCTACTGGAGCAACATTCTCTGTGATTCAAGCTGTTGGAGAAATGTGTGCGATACATGTAAAAATGGAAGTGAAATAGTAATACCTTATGGTGGAAAAAATATAATTTAGAAGCAATGGAAAAAAAGAGACGATCAACGAGTAAAACTGAAGACAGAAGAAATCAGTTGCGGAGAGTTACACGAAAACCTTATATCCGACTTACCATATGTCATGTATCACATAAATATAAAAAGAGTACAATCACAAGCATTCTAAAGCGATAAAAACAATGAACATGCAAGAATACTTCTTGCGCATATCAAAACGAGGTGCAGTCAGCTCTATGGAGCAGGGAAAGTGTTACTCTTTTTACCGCTGCTTCATTTTTCATGGCACAATGTAAAACTTTTGTGATATGCTCTGGTACAAAGCAAAAAGATAAAGACAGTATATTCGCCTTCGAGACATATTTGTATGATAAAATTTTTGCAGCAGATCATGGCGAAAGAATTAAAGAAGTTATATGGAGTGATGGTCCTTCTTCTGAATTCAAAAATCGTTATATGGTCTCGTTATTGGTATATCTCTCTGAAAGATATAGCAAACAATTCGAATGGAAGTATTTTGCCACTTGCCATGGTAAGGGAGTTGTAGACGGAGTCGGTGGCAATATAAAAAGACTTGTTAATCAAAAAGCCCCTAGCCAAGGAAGCATTACTGTAATCCAAAACGCGAATGATTTCGCAAAAGTTCCTGCCACATTAATTCCTTCAACATCCATTTTTTATATTTCTGCATCCGAAATAGCTGACGAAATTCGGGATGTTCGTCCCTGGGAATCGTCCAAGCCTATACCCGGAATATCCAAATTTCACGAAATATTAGCAAATGGGCGCGAAGTTACATGTAAAAGCCATGCTCAAGATAACAACAGCATCAAATTTTCCCTTTAGAGAACGTTAAAAGCGAAATTTAAGAGCTGAATTTCGTACGCGTCCCGTACGAACAGTTTCATTTTTACACTATAAGTCATTTAAACTAAATATGTTTTAAATGTTTTTGTTGTGTTAATAAACTCTAATACAATCACAATCAAATGTCATTTTCGTTTTCTTGTTAATATTAGTTTCGCTCAAATTTCACTTAATTCACTATAACTCAGAGTAGTGGTAGACTGGAGCTGTCCCGTACGAACATATATTATAATTTTTTTTTTTTTGGATTTTGCAAAGATATGCGAATATTTTAAAGCACGTTTATAGGTTTCGCTTAGAAAACTACAACACAGTATTAGTGCACTAAATAACTCGTTTTAAAAAGTTATGGCTTATCTATAAGTAAGGTTGTAAACTGTAAAAATTCGTACGATCTGTCCCGTACGAACCATGGAATGCTCCTTATAAACATATAAAATTGAATTGTACAGGAGCATCGACAAGAAGGGTTTTTGCAAATTTGTACAATTTTTACTTAGAACTTTTTTGGCATTGAAGGCAAATAATTACCAAACCATTATTTCCGGAAAAATTGCGTGTTATAAAGGTTGTTCCTGAACTACTCCCTAACATCTCCACCATTAAAAATGTCCATGTTAGATTATAGCATAGCCGAGTCACCGCACCCTTCGGAGGCATATAATATTTCAGTAATATATTGTTAAAGTTGTGTAATTTAGCGAAAAGTTGGTGTTGCCTGACAGCTGAAATAAGAACGAAGTTCTCATGCAGAGACCTTCAGTGGAAGGTTGTTTGTAAATCTGCAGTAGTTTTTGCTTTAGTTTAGAATTTTTTGAGTTTTTACGGTCTTAAGTCTTAATTTATACAATTATATGCTTGTATGCTAAATAGTTCAATAATAATATTCCTGCATAGATATACATATGTCTACAATAAAACAAATTATAGTTCACAATTATCAAGTTTTTACAGCGTAATTTATAGTTTAACATAGTTAATGTAATGCATATTTCGGGAAATATTTAGTATAATGTCTATTGCTTTGAAAAAAAAAGGTTAAAAGGGGGGGGCGATAGAGGGGTGTATCCCCATTTGAAAACTGAAAACCGCACCCTCCGCAGGCTTATAGTTTTTAAGTAATTTAATGTTAAAGTTGTGTAATTCAGCGAAAAGTTGGTGTTGCCGAAGTTCGTATGTTCAGATGTTCAGTGAAGGGTTGATTGTAAAATTGCAGTATTTTTTGCTGTAATTTAAAATTGAGAAATATTTTTGAAAATAAAAACATACAACTCATCGAAACTTAAAAACAATGATATTAAGTGTATCACATAAAATAATAAAGTTATTAAAAAGCAAAAATTACGATTTATAAGTGCATTGTATTGCTTCGATCAGTTTTACAAACGGGTCCTCATGCCTCTTATAAACAGATTTTCTCCACAAAAATTCGATTATCATGTCTGCAAAACAAATAAGGTGGTCGTAGTTGTCTTTATTAAAACACTCGTTTTCTTTCAAAAAAATAACCCTCATCAGTCCAACTCCGTCAATGCAATCCACAGTATTTTTGCGTAGAACGTGATTGTATGGACAAATGCATTTGCATTCAATTTTAAAGAAAATAATTCGAGTATAAAGATAAGAATATGTAAAAACGCGCGTGGGAGTGTATATTTAGTGAATTTTAGTGAAGTGGTAAAAAATATATAGTGTAATGTGCCAAACTATAGTGAAGCTCCCGAGGGCACGTTGAAGGCAAATAATTACGAAATTATTATTTCCCGAATAATTTAGAATTATAAAGATTGTTCCTTAACACCTCCCTAACATCTCCACCAAGTTTCATTAATAAAAATTGCCCAATATACAATACATTATTGCGAATCCCAGCCCATATTCCCACTGCTTGGAAAGGAAGGGTCTAGTTTCTATCTTTCGGCAACGTTTTACGGTGATGAAATAGCGGCCTCTTGAGAGTCCTCATGTTAACAGAATTTTTTTTTTTTAATTGGTAGCTCGTTAAAACATTTTAATCCTTTATCTTGTTCATCTTTATATATAAATATGAATGTTTGTCTGTATGCCCTCGATGAACTCAAAAACTACTGGACCGATTATTATAAAAATTGGTATAGCTATATATGTATTTTTCCACGGAGAAGGTTTGTAGAATATGCTCAGTGCTGCCACTCGCCACGAGGTGGGGCTGCAGAGTAGCAACTTCTGCCCCGTTCAACCGATTTTTTCGAAATAAACAAAATCAATAAAATGGTTTAGAATGAATTGAATATTTGTGTACTGATTTTTCTTAACCCCTTCGGACCTCAAGTGCAGAATTATGCACATAATGTTTAAAGCCTTATAATATTTTTAATTTACTTTGTTGACAACACTTGGGACCTAATGTGCATAATTGTGCACATGCCGGAAAATTCGGAAAACTTAATATATATGTACTGATTTTTCTTAAATTTATTTTAGTTGTTGGTGTAGCAACGCCCGCCGGGTGCAGCTAGTAGAATATATTTTTCTTATCAACTTCTGTTCTAAACAGTGATAGTCTAAAACTATTAGAAGGGTGTTTATAGGTCTATGTTCCTCAGCTTAATTAGTATTTTTCACCTTCTTCACTGGTACTATGGTGGAAGTTTTCCATTTCATAGGTACTGTTGTTGACCGAAGACTACTTTATACTAGTATGGCGTAAAAGTGGCCCATATATTCCACTGAACCCTTAATTACCCCTTCTCATAATAAGTTGTTTCCACCCAATTTTCTCTTTGACTTCCTAACTATATGAACGATATCATCTCTGCTTATTTCTTCAAATTAAACGTAGTTTGGGGTAGTTTCCTGCCTTATGAATTCATAATGAACATTTTCTATATAACTATTGCCGATAATACTGTCCACAAAAAATTCGTTTAATTTATTAGCCATCTCGCTATAATTTCTGTATATTTTCCCGTTGATAAGCACCTTTTTAATGTGTTCTTTGTTATCTGTTTTATTAACAACTTTTTTTTAAATATTTCCACATTAAACGACTATCATATACAGGGTTTGATTGAAAAGTAATGAGCCTTCCCGCGCGGAGCGTCTGCCAAGCGATCAACCGAATCGGCTGGTGGGGGAAAATGATCGTTGGACCTTCTCCTTCCACTAGAAACCGGTCCCAGTTTGCTGGCAACAGCGGTGCAGTCAACATTGCTCCGCGCGTGAAAGCTGTTTTAAAAGTGTGTTAGGGTTTTGCAGTGGCGAAAATGCAGCGATCGTTGGAGCAACGTTACTCGATCAAATTTTGCGTAAAGCTAAACAAAACGAGTACCGAAACCAGGGGCTACTTAAGGAGGCTTACGGGGACCAATCTCTGTCCAGTGCCCAGGTAAACCGGTGGCACAAGTCGTTCAAGAAAGGCCGGGAGGACGTCGAAGGCGAACAGCGATCTGGAAGGCCTTCGACGACGCAAACAGACGAAGATGTGAACCGGGTTCGTGAATTTTTGAACATTGACTGTCGTGCTAGTCTACCTGTCCCCTCCGGACTTCTTCTTGTTCTCGCGCCTGAAAAGAAAGCTGAAGGGGAGGCGTTTTGACTCCATCGAGACGATCCAAAAAACTGTGACAGCCGAATTGAACACGATTCCTGTGGATGAGTTTAAAAAATGTTTCCTGCAGTGGAAGGACCGCTTCCAGCGGTGTATTGACGCTCAAGGGTTCTATTTTGAAGAATTTTAGTAGTATAAGCCGAAAGGTTTAATAAAACTGCTTAAAAAAATAAGGCTCATAACTTTTCAATCAAACCCTGTATATTTGTTTCTACCTTGTGTTCCATATACTGAATTTTTTTAACTTTAACCATTTTCTTGTTTGTTTGTTTGTTTAACAGTAATAGAAGCCCCGTCAGTGTAGGGCATATCACCGGTCTTCGTCTAGCTCATCTAAAGGTAGGCCCAGGAAACATGCTGTTTCGACGGGTTGGGTCCAGAGAGAGAGGGGTGTTAGATGAGACGGTTTTAGAGGGCATGTGAAAAGGTGGTTAGTGTCGTGCGGGGTGCCTGCACATGCCGGAATGAATGTCGTTTATTGACTGTCTAAACATTGTCTGGGCCAGTAAATGTCTGTCAGTTTTGTCCTGTATTTCGTCGGCGTAGTTTAAGAGGTGTCTCCTGACGTGCCTGGGAGGCGGCTCAGGCTCAAGCAGGTGTCTGCAGGGGTGAAACCTGAGGTAACATCTTAGCAGGAACTGCTTGCTGAGCAGTTTGTTGTGCTCCATTACAGGGAGCATTTGGGACGGTTCGTTGTGACGGTGTTGAACAGGGGATCTCAGGAGGCAACCTGTCGCTGTCCGAATGGCAGTATTTTGGCATGTCTGTAGCTTTATCCACCGCGCGTCACTAGTTCCAGGTGACCAGACAGGCGCAGCATAGTTCAGAACCGGCCGACCAAATGCCTTAAATGTCGATAACAACAGTTCTTTGTCTTGGCCCCTGGACCTGCCGGCAAGCGATTTGAGGACCTTGTTGCGATCTTGGACTTTAGTGGCAATTGCGGTTGTGTGCGCTGAGAAGGAGAGCAAACTGTCGAAGGTTACACCCAAAATTTTGGTTTTTTTTGTCGGGACAACTAGCAAGTGCAGCACTCAGACAGGGCAGACGCACAGGAAGTGGTCCACAGTCTCATCCTCCTCTAAACAAGCTGGGCAAAGTACACTGTCTGAAATGCCCAACCTTTCCATGTGCGTCGCCCACAGAAAGTGGCCCGTCATGAGTTTAACCAGCCATCTGCACTCCCCTCTGCTTAATGACAGAAGGGTTTGCGACAGTCGATCGGACATGACAGGTAACATCAGTTTAGTCTATCTGCAGCCTCTCTCAGCCTGCCAAGCTCGCTTGTGGGTGGTAGTTACCCATTTGCTAACCGTGGCTGTGATGGCCGCAGAAGGGAGTGGCAAAACGGACCCGAGACCCATGTTAGCATCAGGCTATTATGTCTTCCGACATAGTTCACAGACACACAAAGTTCATCGCTTCTTGAGCCGCATACACAATTTTGGGGTTGTTTAACGTCGGAATTGGTGTGTCGTCGACTATTACCTTAAGCGACAGTTTGACCTCCTTTGTCCAGGTGTTAAAGAGGGTCGCCGTTGACTTAGTGGGGGAAAGTTGGAGATTCCTCGCAGGGAAAAAGCGAGAAAGGTCGGTGAGATAGTTGTTCACTTTGGAACACAGGCCATCGATGTCATTGCTCGACGCTATTATCGTAAAGTCGTCAGCGTATGAGACCAGGGAGACTCCCTCTGGTGGTTGGGGGAGCTTCGAGATGTAGAAGTTGAACAGCAAGGGAAAAAGGACACCACCCCGAGGTACACCTTGCTTAATCTTCCTCTGCTTTGATGTTTGATCTCGAAAAATCACTGACGAGTGACGACCGCTCAGGTAGTTTGCGGACCACCCCTTCAGCCCTGGCGGGAGTGCCCTGATAAATATCATCTAGTAGCGTGGAATGGCTGACTGTGTCGAAAGCCTTCTTCAGGTCCAACGCTACTAGGACATTCCTATCCCAGGGGCGGTTTTGGTTAAGCCCGCGGTTTATCTGGACGTTTATAGTGGTTGTGCCGTCAGGGCCAATGGCTTTTGATGTTTTGGATTTATTGATGGCCCCCTGAACCTCATCACCGGAGAAAGCAAGTGGCGAACTGTCGTTCGTCAGTTTGTGCAGCCTTCTGGTAGCACGACGCTTGGTTCTGTCGGCCGGAGGATGCAGTATAAAAAGTCGGCTAAAGCAGCTCGCGCATCTCTTCGGGTCCGACGAAGTACAACCGATGAAGGTGATAGCCCCCTTGTCGTTGTGCTTTGTCGGGTTCGACAGGGACCTAACGGTTGACCAGAGCTTACTCACCGCAGAGGTGAGATTACAGGTCTTCAAGTGCTCAACCCATTTAGTCCATTTGTGTTGATCTACCATTTCCGGATCTCCAAATTGAGATCCCTTATGCGTGGATCCCCGGGATCGACCTGGCGTAGATGGTCACGCTCGTTTGCCAAGCTGGCTGCTTCGGCTGGGAAATGAGGACGAAAGTCCTTAAACCTTCCAGCAGGAATGAAGCGAGCCGCAGCAGCTGTAGACATTATAAGTTTCGAGCTCGGGATCGCTTAACCGGACAGCTATACCTTGACATTCAAATGTGCTGTCCCTGCGGTCGATGCTTTCGTCAATGAGACGATACTGCACTGTGTGGTGGACTATCAACGCTAGACCACCACCATTGTCTCGCTCTCGATCGTGTCTGTGCACGTTATAGCCATCCCTCGTGATCAGAGAGGACCTAGCGTGCAGCTTGGTTTCCTGGACCGCAGCTATTTTTATACTGTGTCGGCTCATGAAGTTAACTATCTCGTCGATCTTACTCGTGAGTCCGTTGCAGTTAAATTAAAGAAGCTTGAAGCTAGTTGTTGCGGCCTGATGATGGTGGGTGGTCACGACACGGGGGGCGGTTGTGGGTGCAGAGCTCTGCAGCAGGGGGCAGCGTAGTCAGTTGTCCACCCACGGGTAGTGCGCAGGCCAGAACATCTCCGAAAATGGTACCAGCCATTGCAAGAATTGCATTTGACTGATACCAGATTCCGAGGTATTCCGGTCTGACACACGGAACAGACTGTGCGGGGGACCAAGAGCTGCGGATTTGTCCCCGCGCTGGGGTTGGAGCAGGAAGGAAGGGAATGGGCTAAGTCGGGGGAGATGTGTTGCTCCGATAGGCTCCTTACCGTGGAGATATGGGTTGTGGTGGCGGTTGGTGGTGCCGGCCTATCAAGGGGAGTAGTAGCCGTGGAGGCATCAGACGCCTACTGGCGGGAGCAACACGTGGCCACATACCGTGTGGACCACTCCCTACGAGTCTTAAGGCCTGTACAGGTCTTAAAGTGGCTCCACCCATTGCACTTGCTGCACCTAACCGAGGTAGACGCAGCAATAGAATACTTCTGGCTCCGGGTTGGATTCAATTCCAGCGTTAGATTCAATTGTGACGTAAGAGGTTGGGTGATATGCTGTTCACCAGACAGGGCTAGTTTACTTTAATTTATTAGCCATCTCGCTATAATTTCTGTATATTTTCCCGTTAATAAGCACCTTTTTAATGTTTTCTTTGTTATCTGTTTTATTAACAACATTTTTTAAATACTTCCACATTAAACGACTATCATATACAATATATTTGTTTCAACCTTGTATTCCATATACTGAATTTTTTTAACTTTAACCATTTTCTTGTATTCTTTCTGTATTTCGTTGTATTCTACCCAATCTCCTGTCGTAATGGCTTTTTGATACAACACACACTTTTTTTATTAGTTTCGACTAATTCTCAGCCGTACCATTTATGGAGCATTCCATGGAAAATGGTATATTTCGACCGCCGAACAAATTGCATTTCCGGATGATTATATTAGTGTTAATGTATTTAAAATATATCAATCTTCATTATAAACATCGACCTTTTTCTTGACCTCAGTTTGAAGTATCTTTTTTTACAACAAAAACAACTCATAAAAATTGTATTTTCTTCTATCGAAATTTGGTCAAGTTTAAGCGCTTAGTTCTCATTATATGTGACATATAGCGTGAAACTGATAATTGGTGTTAAAAGAACAAACTTTTACGTTTTGAAACGTAATATTAAAAAAAACAACGCAGATATGCTCTTTTACAAAAATGGTTCGATGATGTCCCGTACGAACGCACTTAACACTGTACAGTTATTTTTGTGCTCATCCGAGTAACTTATTTGTTTCGATTACTTTACATTTAAAGCAAACTATTGGTGCTCTTTTTACTTGTAACGCATTGATTTCAGTTTGCATCGCAAATAAGTTCAATATTCAGTCATTAAATTTTGTCCCGTACGAACACGGCATATAAGTTTTTCTTTTAACTAAAAAATGGAGAAAATTAGTGAAAATAATAACAACCATAGCGTGTCACGTTATAAAAAATGGAGATACGAGAAACGAAAAAAAGGTCCAGATTTCAAAAACAACGAAAAAGAAAGAGTGAAACAGTGGAGGAAAAGAAAAACTGAAGCCATGACCCAGGAAGAAATATAGAAGAAGAAGAAAAAAGAGAGTCCAAAGAGCCAAAAAGTTGATCCAAACCCAAGACAGGGAGGCTGTTGGTGATTGCGAATCTGAATGTTTTCCATACAAATGTAAGCAAACGTATGCTAAGGCTGTACAGAAATGAATGCGAAGTCTACCCAGTTCACCCACTAAAAAAAAGGCTGTTGTAGCGGGTGTGGCAAAAAAACTTGGACTTAGTATTGATAACGTTAGGAATAAATCTATAAATGAACCAATTAACGATGACGAAACCACCAAAATGGTGAAAGATGTTTACTTTCGTCCAGACATTGTTTATACATGCCCGGGCATGAACGACACAATGGTCTGTTGGACTAACGGTAAAAAACTTACATTACAAAAGCACTACCTCACCTTATTTTTAAAAGAGGCTTTTTATATTGTATATTTAAGGAAGAGTTTCCGAACATAAAAATAGAGTTTTCTAGATTTTGTGCACTACGACCGAAAAATGTTTTGTTATTAAAAGACACGCCATCAGAACAGTGCAAATGTATGATTCACGAGAATTTTATTCTAAAATAGAAGTGTTTGAAAATAAGCTACAATAGCTCCTACTGGAGCAACATTCTCTGTGATTCAAGCTGTTGGAGAAATGTGTGCGATACATGTAAAATGGAAGTAAAATAGTAATACCTTATGGTGGAAAAAATATAATTTAGAAGCAATGGAAAAAAAGAGACGATCAACGAGTAAAACTGAAGACAGAAGAAATCAGTTGCGGAGAGTTACACGAAAACCTTATATCCGACTTACCATATGTCATGTATCACATAAATATAAAAAGAGTACAATCACAAGCATTCCAAAGCGATAAAAACAATGAACATGCAAGAATACTTCAAATTGATTTAGCTATGTCTTATTCTTGCGCATATCAAAACGAGGTGCAGTCAGCTCTATGGAGCAGGGAAAGTGTTACTCTTTTTACCGCTGCTTCATTTTTCATGGCACAATGTAAAACTTTTGTGATATGCTCTGGTACAAAGCAAAAAGATAAAGACAGTATATTCGCCTTCGAGACATATTTGTATGATAAAATTTTTGCAGCAGATCATGGCGAAAGAATTAAAGAAGTTATATGGAGTGATGGTCCTTCTTCTGAATTCAAAAATCGTTATATGGTCTCGTTATTGGTATATCTCTCTGAAAGATATAGCAAACAATTTGAATGGAAGTATTTTGCCACTTCCCATGGTAAGGGAGTTGTAGACGGAGTCGGTGGCAATATAAAAAGACTTGTTAATCAAAAAGCCCCTAGCCAAGGAAGCATTACTGTAATCCAAAACGCGAATGATTTCGCAAAAGTTCCTGCCACATTAATTCCTTCAACATCCATTTTTTATATTTCTGCATCCGAAATAGCTGACGAAATTCGGGATGTTCGTCCCTGGGAATCGTCCAAGCCTATACCCGGAATATCCAAATTTCACGAAATATTAGCAAATGGGCGCGAAGTTACATGTAAAAGCCATGCTCAAGATAACAACAGCATCAAATTTTCCCTTTAGAGAACGTTAAAATCAAAATTTAAGAGCTGAATTTCGTACGCGTCCCGTACGAACACAATTTGTCCCGTACGAACATTTTCATTTTTACACTATAAGTCATTTAAACTAAATATGTTTTAAATGTTTTTGTTGTGTTAATAAACTCTAATACAATCACAATCAAATGTCATTTTCGTTCTCTTGTTAATATTATTAGTTTCGCTGAAATTTCACTTAATTCACTATAACTCAGAGTAGTGGTATATATATATATAATTTTTTTTTGGATTTTGCAAAGATATGCGAATATTTTAAAGCACGTTTATAGGTTTCGCTTAGAAAACTACAACACAGTATTAGTGCACTAAATAACTCGTTTTAAAAAGTTATGGCTTATCATAAGTAAGGTTGTAAACTGTAAAAATTCGTACGATCTGTCCCGTACGAACCATGGAATGCTCCTTATAAACATATAAAATTGAATTGTACAGGAGCATCGACAAGAAGGGTTTTTGCAAATTTGTACAATTTTTACTTAGAACTTTTTTGGCATGGGCGGCCTTCGGCCGCGATTCAAAAAAATAACCCTCATCAGTCCAACTCCGGCAACGCCATCCACAGTATTTTTTGCATAGAACTCCTTTCCGCGTTAAAAACATTGAACCCAAAATTAATACGTCATATGCGTGTGTGTAGTAAGGAGGCACAATAACCCTCATCCCCATCATTAACACTAAACTGAAATACTTAAGTTTTGTTCGTTTCCACGACAGTCGGTGTACGTTACCGAAAAGAAAATATGGGGAATGTTTATGCTGCTACAAAAACAACAACTTCATTTTTGTTCGTATATTTGTTTTCATTTGCAGGCATCCGGCAACACTATATTGAGAACATTCCAATCTTCTTATTCGTGTTTAAAATTGGAAAGTGATTATATGGACAAATGCATTAACATTTAATTTTCATTGAAATAATTCGAATACAAGTATAAAAAAACTACAAACACACGTGGGAGTGTATATTTAATGAATTTAAGTGAAGTGTAGAAAAATATATATTATAATGTTCCAAACTATTGTGAAGTTTCCGAGGGAACTTTGAAGGCAAATAATTACCCAACCATTATTTCCGGAAAAATTGCGTGTTATAAAGGTTGTTCCTGAACTACTCCCTAACATCTCCACCATTAAAAATGTCCATGTTAGATTATTGCATAGCCGAGTCACCGCACCCTCCGGAGGCATATAATATTTCAGTAATATATTGTTAAAGTTGTGTAATTTAGCGAAAAGTTGGTGTTGCCTGACAGCTGAAATAAGAACGAAGTTCTCATGCAGAGACCTTCAGTGGAAGGTTGTTTGTAAGTCTGCAGTAGTTTTTGCTTTAGTTTAGAATTTTTTGAGTTTTTACGGTCTTAAGTCTTAATTTATACAATTATATGCTTGTATGCTAAATAGTTCAATAATAATATTCCTGCATAGATATACATATGTCTACAATAAAACAAATTATAATTCACAATTATCAAGTTTTTACAGCGTAATTTATAGTTTAACATAGTTAATGTAATGCATATTTCGGGAAATATTTAGTATAATGTCTATTGCTTTGAAAAAAAAAGGTTAAAAGGGGGGGGCGATAGAGGGGTGTATCCCCATTTGAAAACTGAAAACCGCACCCTCCGCAGGCTTATAGTTTTTAAGTAATTTAATGTTAAAGTTGTGTAATTTAGCGAAAAGTTGGTGTTGCCGAAGTTCGTATGTTCAGATGTTCAGTGAAGGGTTGATTGTAAAATTGCAGTATTTTTTGCTGTAATTTAAAATTGAGAAATATTTTTGAAAATAAAAACATACAACTCATCGAAACTTAAAAACAATGATATTAAGTGTATCACATAAAATAATAAAGTTATTAAAAAGCAAAAATTACGATTTATAAGTGCATTGTATTGCTTCGATCAGTTTTACAAACGGGTCCTCATGCCTCTTATAAACAGATTTTCTCCACAAAAATTCGATTATCATGTCTGCAAAACAAATAGGGTGGTCGTAGTTGTCTTTATTAAAACACTCGTTTTCTTTCAAAAAAATAACCCTCATCAGTCCAACTCCGTCAATGCAATCCACAGTATTTTTGCGTAGATCGTGATTGTATGGACAAATGCATTTGCATTCAATTTTAAAGAAAATAATTCGAGTATAAAGATAAGAATATGTAAAAACGCGCATGGGAGTGTATATTTAGTGAATTTTAGTGAAGTGGTAAAAAATATATAGTGTAATGTGCCAAACTATAGTGAAGCTCCCGAGGGCACGTTGAAGGCAAATAATTACGAAATTATTATTTCCCGAATAATTTAGAATTATAAAGATTGTTCCTTAACACCTCCCTAACATCTCCACCAAGTTTCATTAATAAAAATTGCCCAATATACAATACATTATTGCGAATCCCAGCCCATATTCCCACTGCTTGGAAAGGAAGGGTCTAGTTTCTATCTTTCGGCAACGTTTTACGGTGATGAAATAGCGGCCTCTTGAGAGTCCTCATGTTAACAGAATTTTTTTTTTTTAATTGGTAGCTCGTTAAAACATTTTAATCCTTTATCTTGTTCATCTTTATATATAAATATGAATGTTTGTCTGTATGCCCTCGATGAACTCAAAAACTACTGGACCGATTATTATAAAAATTGGTATAGCTATATATGTATTTTTCCACGGAGAAGGTTTGTAGAATATGCTCAGTGCTGCCACTCGCCACGAGGTGGGGCTGCAGAGTAGCAACTTCTGCCCCGTTCAACCGATTTTTTCGAAATAAACAAAATCAATAAAATGGTTTAGAATGAATTGAATATTTGTGTACTGATTTTTCTTAACCCCTTCGGACCTCAAGTGCAGAATTATGCACATAATGTTTAAAGCCTTATAATATTTTTAATTTACTTTGTTGACAACACTTGGGACCTAATGTGCATAATTGTGCACATGCCGGAAAATTCGGAAAACTTAATATATATGTACTGATTTTTCTTAAATTTATTTTAGTTGTTGGTGTAGCCACGCCCGCCGGGTACAGCTAGTAGAATATATTTTTCTTATCAACTTCTGTTCTAAACAGTGATAGTCTAAAACTATTAGAAGGGTGTTTATAGGTCTATGTTCCTCAGCTTAATTAGTATTTTTCACCTTCTTCACTGGTACTATGGTGGAAGTTTTCCATTTCATAGGTACTGTTGTTGACCGAAGACTACTTTATACTAGTATGGCGTAAAAGTGGCCCATATATTCCACTGAACCCTTAATTACCCCTTCTCATAATAAGTTGTTTCCACCCAATTTTCTCTTTGACTTCCTAACTATATGAACGATATCATCTCTGCTTATTTCTTCAAATTAAACGTAGTTTGGGGTAGTTTCCTGCCTTATGAATTCATAATGAACATTTTCTATATAACTATTGCCGATAATACTGTCCACAAAAAATTCGTTTAATTTATTAGCCATCTCGCTATAATTTCTGTATATTTTCCCGTTGATAAGCACCTTTTTAATGTGTTCTTTGTTATCTGTTTTATTAACAACTTTTTTTTAAATATTTCCACATTAAACGACTATCATATACAGGGTTTGATTGAAAAGTAATGAGCCTTCCCGCGCGGAGCGTCTGCCAAGCGATCAACCGAATCGGCTGGTGGGGGAAAATGATCGTTGGACCTTCTCCTTCCACTAGAAACCGGTCCCAGTTTGCTGGCAACAGCGGTGCAGTCAACATTGCTCCGCGCGTGAAAGCTGTTTTAAAAGTGTGTTAGGGTTTTGCAGTGGCGAAAATGCAGCGATCGTTGGAGCAACGTTACTCGATCAAATTTTGCGTAAAGCTAAACAAAACGAGTACCGAAACCAGGGGCTACTTAAGGAGGCTTACGGGGACCAATCTCTGTCCAGTGCCCAGGTAAACCGGTGGCACAAGTCGTTCAAGAAAGGCCGGGAGGACGTCGAAGGCGAACAGCGATCTGGAAGGCCTTCGACGACGCAAACAGACGAAGATGTGAACCGGGTTCGTGAATTTTTGAACATTGACTGTCGTGCTAGTCTACCTGTCCCCTCCGGACTTCTTCTTGTTCTCGCGCCTGAAAAGAAAGCTGAAGGGGAGGCGTTTTGACTCCATCGAGACGATCCAAAAAACTGTGACAGCCGAATTGAACACGATTCCTGTGGATGAGTTTAAAAAATGTTTCCTGCAGTGGAAGGACCGCTTCCAGCGGTGTATTGACGCTCAAGGGTTCTATTTTGAAGAATTTTAGTAGTATAAGCCGAAAGGTTTAATAAAACTGCTTAAAAAAAATAAGGCTCATAACTTTTCAATCAAACCCTGTATATTTGTTTCTACCTTGTGTTCCATATACTGAATTTTTTTAACTTTAACCATTTTCTTGTTTGTTTGTTTGTTTAACAGTAATAGAAGCCCCGTCAGTGTAGGGCATATCACCGGTCTTCGTCTAGCTCATCTAAAGGTAGGCCCAGGAAACATGCTGTTTCGACGGGTTGGGTCCAGAGAGAGAGGGGTGTTAGATGAGACGGTTTTAGAGGGCATGTGAAAAGGTGGTTAGTGTCGTGCGGGGTGCCTGCACATGCCGGAATGAATGTCGTTTATTGACTGTCTAAACATTGTCTGGGCCAGTAAATGTCTGTCAGTTTTGTCCTGTATTTCGTCGGCGTAGTTTAAGAGGTGTCTCCTGACGTGCCTGGGAGGCGGCTCAGGCTCAAGCAGGTGTCTGCAGGGGTGAAACCTGAGGTAACATCTTAGCAGGAACTGCTTGCTGAGCAGTTTGTTGTGCTCCATTACAGGGAGCATTTGGGACGGTTCGTTGTGACGGTGTTGAACAGGGGATCTCAGGAGGCAACCTGTCGCTGCCCGAATGGCAGTATTTTGGCATGTCTGTAGCTTTATCCACCGCGCGTCACTAGTTCCAGGTGACCAGACAGGCGCAGCATAGTTCAGAACCGGCCGACCAAATGCCTTAAATGTCGATAACAACAGTTCTTTGTCTTGGCCCCTGGACCTGCCGGCAAGCGATTTGAGGACCTTGTTGCGATCTTGTACTTTAGTGGCAATTGCGGTTGTGTGCGCTGAGAAGGAGAGCAAACTGTCGAAGGTTACACCCAAAATTTTGGTTTTTTTTGTCGGGACAACTAGCAAGTGCAGCACTCAGACAGGGCAGACGCACAGGAAGTGGTCCACAGTCTCATCCTCCTCTAAACAAGCTGGGCAAAGTACACTGTCTGAAATGCCCAACCTTTCCATGTGCGTCGCCCACAGAAAGTGGCCCGTCATGAGTTTAACCAGCCATCTGCACTCCCCTCTGCTTAATGACAGAAGGGTTTGCGACAGTCGATCGGACATGACAGGTAACATCAGTTTAGTCTATCTGCAGCCTCTCTCAGCCTGCCAAGCTCGCTTGTGGGTGGTAGTTACCCATTTGCTAACCGTGGCTGTGATGGCCGCAGAAGGGAGTGGCAAAACGGACCCGAGACCCATGTTAGCATCAGGCTATTATGTCTACCGACATAGTTCACAGACACACAAAGTTCATCGCTTCTTGAGCCGCATACACAATTTTGGGGTTGTTTAACGTCGGAATTGGTGTGTCGTCGACTATTACCTTAAGCGACAGTTTGACCTCCTTTGTCCAGGTGTTAAAGAGGGTCGCCGTTGACTTAGTGGGGGAAAGTTGGAGATTCCTCGCAGGGAAAAAGCGAGAAAGGTCGGTGAGATAGTTGTTCACTTTGGAACACAGGCCATCGATGTCATTGTTCGACGCTATTATCGTAAAGTCGTCAGCGTATGAGACCAGGGAGACTCCCTCTGGTGGTTGGGGGAGCTTCGAGATGTAGAAGTTGAACAGCCAGGGAAAAAGGACACCACCCCGAGGTACACCTTGCTTAATCTTCCTCTGCTTTGATGTTTGATCTCGAAAAATCACTGACGAGTGACGACCGCTCAGGTAGTTTGCGGACCACCCCTTCAGCCCTGGCGGGAGTGCCCTGATAAATATCATCTAGTAGCGTGGAATGGCTGACTGTGTCGAAAGCCTTCTTCAGGTCCAACGCTACTAGGACATTCCTATCCCAGGGGCGGTTTTGGTTAAGCCCGCAGTTTATCTGGACGTTTATAGTGGTTGTGCCGTCAGGGCCAATGGCTTTTGATGTTTTGGATTTATTGATGGCCCCCTGAACCTCATCACCGGAGAAAGCAAGTGGCGAACTGTCGTTCGTCAGTTTGTGCAGCCTTCTGGTAGCACGACGCTTGGTTCTGTCGGCCGGAGGATGCAGTATAAAAAGTCGGCTAAAGCAGCTCGCGCATCTCTTCGGGTCCGACGAAGTACAACCGATGAAGGTGATAGCCCCCTTGTCGTTGTGCTTTGTCGGGTTCGACAGGGACCTAACGGTTGACCAGAGCTTACTCACCGCAGAGGTGAGATTACAGGTCTTCAAGTGCTCAACCCATTTAGTCCATTTGTGTTGATCTACCATTTCCGGATCTCCAAATTGAGATCCCTTATGCGTGGATCCCCGGGATCGACCTGGCGTAGATGGTCACGCTCGTTTGCCAAGCTGGCTGCTTCGGCTGGGAAATGAGGACGAAAGTCCTTAAACCTTCCAGCAGGAATGAAGCGAGCCGCAGCAGCTGTAGACATTATAAGTTTCGAGCTCGGGATCGCTTAACCGGACAGCTATACCTTGACATTCAAATGTGCTGTCCCTGCGGTCGATGCTTTCGTCAATGAGACGATACTGCACTGTGTGGTGGACTATCAACGCTAGACCACCACCATTGTCTCGCTCTCGATCGTGTCTGTGCACGTTATAGCCATCCCTCGTGATCAGAGAGGACCTAGCGTGCAGCTTGGTTTCCTGGACCGCAGCTATTTTTATACTGTGTCGGCTCATGAAGTTAACTATCTCGTCGATCTTACTCGTGAGTCCGTTGCAGTTAAATTAAAGAAGCTTGAAGCTAGTTGTTGCGGCCTGATGATGGTGGGTGGTCACGACACGGGGGGCGGTTGTGGGTGCAGAGCTCTGCAGCAGGGGGCAGCGTAGTCAGTTGTCCACCCACGGGTAGTGCGCAGGCCAGAACATCTCCGAAAATGGTACCAGCCATTGCAAGAATTGCATTTGACTGATACCAGATTCCGAGGTATTCCGGTCTGACACACGGAACAGACTGTGCGGGGGACCAAGAGCTGCGGATTTGTCCCCGCGCTGGGGTTGGAGCAGGAAGGAAGGGAATGGGCTAAGTCGGGGGAGATGTGTTGCTCCGATAGGCTCCTTACCGTGGAGATATGGGTTGTGGTGGCGGTTGGTGGTGCCGGCCTATCAAGGGGAGTAGTAGCCGTGGAGGCATCAGACGCCTACTGGCGGGAGCAACACGTGGCCACATACCGTGTGGACCACTCCCTACGAGTCTTAAGGCCTGTACAGGTCTTAAAGTGGCTCCACCCATTGCACTTGCTGCACCTAACCGAGGTAGACGCAGCAATAGAATACTTCTGGCTCCGGGTTGGATTCAATTCCAGCGTTAGATTCAATTGTGACGTAAGAGGTTGGGTGATATGCTGTTCACCAGACAGGGCTAGTTTACTTTAATTTATTAGCCATCTCGCTATAATTTCTGTATATTTTCCCGTTAATAAGCACCTTTTTAATGTTTTCTTTGTTATCTGTTTTATTAACAACATTTTTTAAATACTTCCACATTAAACGACTATCATATACAATATATTTGTTTCAACCTTGTATTCCATATACTGAATTTTTTTAACTTTAACCATTTTCTTGTATTCTTTCTGTATTTCGTTGTATTCTACCCAATCTCCTGTCGTAATGGCTTTTTGATACAACACACACTTTTTTTATTAGTTTCGACTAATTCTCAGCCGTACCATTTATGGAGCATTCCATGGAAAATGGTATATTTCGACCGCCGAACAAATTGCATTTCCGGATGATTATATTAGTGTTAATGTATTTAAAATATATCAATCTTCATTATAAACATTGACCTTTTTCTTGACCTCAATTTGAAGTATCTTTTTTTACAACAAAAACAACTCATAAAAATTGTATTTTCTTCTATCGAAATTTGGTCAAGTTTAAGCGCTTAGTTCTCATTATGTGTGACATATAGCGTGAAACTGATAATTGGTGTTAAAAGAACAAACTTTTACGTTTTGAAACGTAATATTAAAAAAAACAACGCAGATATGCTCTTTTACAAAAATGGTTCGATGATGTCCCGTACGAACGCACATAACACTGTACAGTTATTTTTGTGCTCATCCGAGTAACTTATTTGTTTCGATTACTTTACATTTAAAGCAAACTATTGGTGCTCTTTTTACTTGTAACGCATTGATTTCAGTTTGCATCGCAAATAAGTTCAATATTCAGTCATTAAATTTTGTCCCGTACGAACACGGCATATAAGTTTTTCTTTTAACTAAAAAATGGAGAAAATTAGTGAAAATAATAACAACCATAGCGTGTCACGTTATAAAAAATGGAGATACGAGAAACGAAAAAAAGGTCCAGATTTCAAAAACAACGAAAAAGAAAGAGTGAAACAGTGGAGGAAAAGAAAAACTGAAGCCATGACCCAGGAAGAAATATAGAAGAAGAAGAAAAAAGAGAGTCCAAAGAGCCAAAAAGTTGATCCAAACCCAAGACAGGGAGGCTGTTGGTGATTGCGAATCTGAATGTTTTCCATACAAATGTAAGCAAACGTATGCTAAGGCTGTACAGAAATGAATGCGAAGTCTACCCAGTTCACCCACTAAAAAAAAGGCTGTTGTAGCGGGTGTGGCAAAAAAACTTGGACTTAGTATTGATAACGTTAGGAATAAATCTATAAATGAACCAATTAACGATGACGAAACCACCAAAATGGTGAAAGATGTTTACTTTCGTCCAGACATTGTTTATACATGCCCGGGCATGAACGACACAATGGTCTGTTGGACTAACGGTAAAAAACTTACATTACAAAAGCACTACCTCACCTTATTTTTAAAAGAGGCTTTTTATATTGTATATTTAAGGAAGAGTTTCCGAACATAAAAATAGAGTTTTCTAGATTTTGTGCACTACGACCGAAAAATGTTTTGTTATTAAAAGACACGCCATCAGAACAGTGCAAATGTATGATTCACGAGAATTTTATTCTAAAATAGAAGTGTTTGAAAATAAGCTACAATAGCTCCTACTGGAGCAACATTCTCTGTGATTCAAGCTGTTGGAGAAATGTGTGCGATACATGTAAAATGGAAGTAAAATAGTAATACCTTATGGTGGAAAAAATATAATTTAGAAGCAATGGAAAAAAAGAGACGATCAACGAGTAAAACTGAAGACAGAAGAAATCAGTTGCGGAGAGTTACACGAAAACCTTATATCCGACTTACCATATGTCATGTATCACATAAATATAAAAAGAGTACAATCACAAGCATTCCAAAGCGATAAAAACAATGAACATGCAAGAATACTTCAAATTGATTTAGCTATGTCTTATTCTTGCGCATATCAAAACGAGGTGCAGTCAGCTCTATGGAGCAGGGAAAGTGTTACTCTTTTTACCGCTGCTTCATTTTTCATGGCACAATGTAAAACTTTTGTGATATGCTCTGGTACAAAGCAAAAAGATAAAGACAGTATATTCGCCTTCGAGACATATTTGTATGATAAAATTTTTGCAGCAGATCATGGCGAAAGAATTAAAGAAGTTATATGGAGTGATGGTCCTTCTCCTGAATTCAAAAATCGTTATATGGTCTCGTTATTTGGTATATCTCTCTGAAAGATATAGCAAACAATTTGAATGGAAGTATTTTGCCACTTCCCATGGTAAGGGAGTTGTAGACGGAGTCGGTGGCAATATAAAAAGACTTGTTAATCAAAAAGCCCCTAGCCAAGGAAGCATTACTGTAATCCAAAACGCGAATGATTTCGCAAAAGTTCCTGCCACATTAATTCCTTCAACATCCATTTTTTATATTTCTGCATCCGAAATAGCTGACGAAATTCGGGATGTTCGTCCCTGGGAATCGTCCAAGCCTATACCCGGAATATCCAAATTTCACGAAATATTAGCAAATGGGCGCGAAGTTACATGTAAAAGCCATGCTCAAGATAACAACAGCATCAAATTTTCCCTTTAGAGAACGTTAAAATCAAAATTTAAGAGCTGAATTTCGTACGCGTCCCGTACGAACACAATTTGTCCCGTACGAACATTTTCATTTTTACACTATAAGTCATTTAAACTAAATATGTTTTAAATGTTTTTGTTGTGTTAATAAACTCTAATACAATCACAATCAAATGTCATTTTCGTTCTCTTGTTAATATTATTAGTTTCGCTGAAATTTCACTTAATTCACTATAACTCAGAGTAGTGGTATATATATATATAATTTTTTTTTGGATTTTGCAAAGATATGCGAATATTTTAAAGCACGTTTATAGGTTTCGCTTAGAAAACTACAACACAGTATTAGTGCACTAAATAACTCGTTTTAAAAAGTTATGGCTTATCATAAGTAAGGTTGTAAACTGTAAAAATTCGTACGATCTGTCCCGTACGAACCATGGAATGCTCCTTATAAACATATAAAATTGAATTGTACAGGAGCATCGACAAGAAGGGTTTTTGCAAATTTGTACAGTTTTTACTTAGAACTTTTTTGGCATGGGCGGCCTTCGGCCGCGATTCAAAAAAATAACCCTCATCAGTCCAACTCCGGCAACGCCATCCACAGTATTTTTTGCATAGAACTCCTTTCCGCGTTAAAAACATTGAACCCAAAATTAATACGTCATATGCGTGTGTGTAGTAAGGAGGCACAATAACCCTCATCCCCATCATTAACACTAAACTGAAATACTTAAGTTTTGTTCGTTTCCACGACAGTCGGTGTACGTTACCGAAAAGAAAATATGGGGAATGTTTATGCTGCTACAAAAACAACAACTTCATTTTTGTTCGTATATTTGTTTTCATTTGCAGGCATCCGGCAACACTATATTGAGAACATTCCAATCTTCTTATTCGTGTTTAAAATTGGAAAGTGATTATATGGACAAATGCATTAACATTTAATTTTCATTGAAATAATTCGAATACAAGTATAAAAAAACTACAAACACACGTGGGAGTGTATATTTAATGAATTTAAGTGAAGTGTAGAAAAATATATATTATAATGTTCCAAACTATTGTGAAGTTTCCGAGGGAACTTTGAAGGCAAATAATTACCCAACCATTATTTCCGGAAAAATTGCGTGTTATAAAGGTTGTTCCTGAACTACTCCCTAACATCTCCACCATTAAAAATGTCCATGTTAGATTATTGCATAGCCGAGTCACCGCACCCTCCGGAGGCATATAATATTTCAGTAATATATTGTTAAAGTTGTGTAATTTAGCGAAAAGTTGGTGTTGCCTGACAGCTGAAATAAGAACGAAGTTCTCATGCAGAGACCTTCAGTGGAAGGTTGTTTGTAAGTCTGCAGTAGTTTTTGCTTTAGTTTAGAATTTTTTGAGTTTTTACGGTCTTAAGTCTTAATTTATACAATTATATGCTTGTATGCTAAATAGTTCAATAATAATATTCCTGCATAGATATACATATCGCACCCTAAATACAAAAGGGGCACAACTCAAAATTTTCCACACTCGAGCTTGACTTGTTTACAGTAGCACAGAAAACAAACTATGTGACATATCACGCTGAAATTTGCCATGTAGGCTTATAACAGTCCTACCAAAAAACACAAAAATTATTTTTGCCATATGTCATCAGCGGACCGTTTTATTGATAACGTCTCGTTCATATTTGAGCTTCTGCTCATTTTGAGTTGTGACCCTTTTGTATTTAGGACGCGATATGTCTACAATAAAACAAATTATAGTTCACAATTATCAAGTTTTTACAGCGTAATTTATAGTTTAACATAGTTAATGTAATGCATATTTCGGGAAATATTTAGTATAAAGGCGATAGAGGGGTGTATCCCCATTTGAAAACTGAAAACCGCACCCTCCGCAGGCTTATAGTTTTTAAGTAATTTAATGTTAAAGTTGTGTAATTTAGCGAAAAGTTGGTGTTGTATGTTCAGATGTTCAGTGAAGGGTTGATTGTAAAATTGCAGTATTTTTTGCTGTAATTTAAAATTGAGAAATATTTTTGAAAATAAAAACATACAACTCATCGAAACTTAAAAACAATGATATTAAGTGTATCACATAAAATAATAAAGTTATTAAAAAGCAAAAATTACGATTTATAAGTGCATTGTATTGCTTCGATCAGTTTTACAAACGGGTCCTCATGCCTCTTATAAACAGATTTTCTCCACAAAAATTCGATTATCATGTCTGCAAAACAAATAGGGTGGTCGTAGTTGTCTTTATTAAAACACTCGTTTTCTTTCAAAAAAAAATAACCCTCATCAGTCCAACTCCGTCAATGCAATCCACAGTATTTTTGCGTAGAACGTGATTGTATGGACAAATGCATTTGCATTCAATTTTAATGAAAATAATTCGAGTATAAAGATAAGAATATGTAAAAACACGCGTGGGAGTGTATATTTAGTGAATTTTAGTGAAGTGGTAAAAAATATATAGTGTAATGTGCCAAACTATAGTGAAGCTCCCGAGGGCACGTTGAAGGCAAATAATTACGAAATTATTATTTCCCGAATAATTTAGAATTATAAAGATTGTTCCTTAACACCTCCCTAACATCTCCACCAAGTTTCATTAATAAAAATTGCCCAATATACAATACATTATTGCGAATCCCAGCCCATATTCCCACTGCTTGGAAAGGAAGGGTCTAGTTTCTATCTTTCGGCAACGTTTTACGGTGATGAAATAGCGGCCTCTTGAGAGTCCTCATGTTAACAGAATTTTTTTTTTTTAATTGGTAGCTCGTTAAAACATTTTAATCCTTTATCTTGTTCTTCTTTATATATAAATATGAATGTTTGTCTGTATGCCCTCGATGAACTCAAAAACTACTGGACCGGTTATTATAAAAATTGGTATAGCTATATATGTATTTTTCCACGGAGAAGGTTTGTAGAATATGCTCAGTGCTGCCACTCGCCACGAGGTGGGGCCGCAGAGTAGCAACTTCTGCCCCGTTCAACCGATTTTTTCGAAATAAACAAAATCAATAAAATGGTTTAGAATGAATTGAATATTTGTGTACTGATTTTTCTTAACCCCTTCGGACCTCAAGTGCAGAATTATGCACATAATGTTTAAAGCCTTATAATATTTTTAATTTACTTTGTTGACAACACTTGGGACCTAATGTGCATAATTGTGCACATGCCGGAAAATTCGGAAAACTTAATATATATGTACTGATTTTTCTTAAATTTATTTTAGTTGTTGGTGTAGCAACGCCCGCCGGGTACAGCTAGTAGAATATATTTTTCTTATCAACTTCTGTTCTAAACAGTGATAGTCTAAAACTATTAGAAGGGTGTTTATAGGTCTATGTTCCTCAGCTTAATTAGTATTTTTCACCTTCTTCACTGGTACTATGGTGGAAGTTTTCCATTTCATAGGTACTGTTGTTGACCGAAGACTACTTTATACTAGTATGGCGTAAAAGTGGCCCATATATTCCACTGAACCCTTAATTACCCCTTCTCATAATAAGTTGTTTCCACCCAATTTTCTCTTTGACTTCCTAACTATATGAACGATATCATCTCTGCTTATTTCTTCAAATTAAACGTAGTTTGGGGTAGTTTCCTGCCTTATGAATTCATAATGAACATTTTCTATATAACTATTGCCGATAATACTGTCCACAAAAAATTCGTTTAATTTATTAGCCATCTCGCTATAATTTCTGTATATTTTCCCGTTGATAAGCACCTTTTTAATGTGTTCTTTGTTATCTGTTTTATTAACAACTTTTTTTTTAAATATTTCCACATTAAACGACTATCATATACAGGGTTTGATTGAAAAGTAATGAGCCTTCCCGCGCGGAGCGTCTGCCAAGCGATCAACCGAATCGGCTGGTGGGGGAAAATGATCGTTGGACCTTCTCCTTCCACTAGAAACCGGTCCCAGTTTGCTGGCAACAGCGGTGCAGTCAACATTGCTCTGCGCGTGAAAGCTGTTTTAAAAGTGTGTTAGGGTTTTGCAGTGGCGAAAATGCAGCGATCGTTGGAGCAACGTTACTCGATCAAATTTTGCATAAAGCTAAACAAAACGAGTACCGAAACCAGGGGCTACTTAAGGAGGCTTACGGGGACCAATCTCTGTCCAGTGCCCAGGTAAACCGGTGGCACAAGTCGTTCAAGAAAGGCCGGGAGGACGTCGAAGGCGAACAGCGATCTGGAAGGCCTTCGACGACGCAAACAGACGAAGATGTGAACCGGGTTCGTGAATTTTTGAACATTGACTGTCGTGCTAGTCTACCTGTCCCCTCCGGACTTCTTCTTGTTCTCGCGCCTGAAAAGAAAGCTGAAGGGGAGGCGTTTTGACTCCATCGAGACGATCCAAAAAACTGTGACAGCCGAATTGAACACGATTCCTGCGGATGAGTTTAAAAAATGTTTCCTGCAGTGGAAGGACCGCTTCCAGCGGTGTATTGACGCTCAAGGGTTCTATTTTGAAGAATTTTAGTAGTATAAGCCGAAAGGTTTAATAAAACTGCTTAAAAAAAAATAAGGCTCATAACTTTTCAATCAAACCCTGTATATTTGTTTCTACCTTGTGTTCCATATACTGAATTTTTTTAACTTTAACCATTTTCTTGTTTGTTTGTTTGTTTAACAGTAATAGAAGCCCCGTCAGTGTAGGGCATATCACCGGTCTTCGTCTACCTCTTCTAAAGGTAGGCCCAGGAAACATGCTGTTTCGACGGGTTGGGTCCAGAGAGAGAGGGGTGTTAGATGAGACGGTTTTAGAGGGCATGTGAAAAGGTGGTTAGTGTCATGCGGGGTGCCTGCACATGCCGGAATGAATGTCCTTTATTGACTGTCTAAACATTGTCTGGGCCAGTAAATGTCTGTCAGTTTTGTCCTGTATTTCGTCGGCGTAGTTTAAGAGGTGTCTCCTGACGTGCCTGGGAGGCGGCTCAGGCTCAAGCAGGTGTCTGCAGGGGTGAAACCTGAGGTAACATCTTAGCAGGAACTACTTGCTGAGCAGTTTGTTGTGCTCCATTACAGGGAGCATTTGGGACGGTTCGTTGTGACGGTGTTGAACAGGGGATCTCAGGAGGCAACCTGTCGCTGCCCGAATGGCAGTATTTTGGCATGTCTGTAGCTTTATCCACCGCGCGTCACTAGTTCCAGGTGACCAGACAGGCGCAGCATAGTTCAGAACCGGCCGACCAAATGCCTTAAATGTCGATAACAACAGTTCTTTGTCTTGGCCCCTGGACCTGCCGGCAAGCGATTTGAGGACCTTGTTGCGATCTTGTACTTTAGTGGCAATTGCGGTTGTGTGCGCTGAGAAAGAGAGCAAACTGTCGAAGGTTACACCCAAAATTTTGGTTTTTTTTTGTCGGGACAACTAGCAAGTGCAGCACTCAGACATGAATTAAGTCCAGTGTACTACAATTGGATTCCCTTTTAATTTTCTTTAAATCTAACCGATCTCCGAAGAAATCTGAGTAGACCTTGTGGTGCCAAGGGGCCAAGATGGTCGCTTCTTAACACATCAGTTGCCAAAGACCTCGAACCAGATTCAAGCGAAGGCAGGGCAGACGCACAGGAAGTGGTCCACAGTCCCATCCTCCTCTACACAAGCTGGGCAAAGTACACTGTCTGAAATGCCCAACCTTTCCATGTGCGTCGCCCACAGAAAGTGCCGGCCTATCAGGGGGAGTAGTAGCCGTGGAGGCATCTTACGCCTACTGGCGGGAGCAACACGTGGCCACATACCGTGTGGACAACTCCCTATGAGTCTTAAGGCCTGAACAGGTCTTAAGGTGGCTCCACCCGTTGCACTTACTGCACCTAACCGAGGTAGACGCAGCAATAGAATACTTCTGGCCCAGGGTTGGATTCAATTCCAGCCTTGGATTCAATTTTGACGTAAGAGGTTGGGAGATATGCTGTTCACCAGACAGGGCTAGTTTACTGGGGTGGCAGCTCTTGTTTGGGAAAAACCCGAGTCATACCGGTAACGTAGAACCGGCTGTCATGGGAAATTTCCGGCCCGGGGAATTCGTTTAATTTATTAGCCATCTCGCTATAATTTCTGTATATTTTCCCGTTGATAAGCACCTTTTTAATGTTTTCTTTGTTATCTGTTTTATTAATAACATTTTTTAAATACTTCCACATTAAACGACTATCATATATATTTGTTTCAACCTTGTATTCCATATACTGAATTTTTTTAACTTTAACGATTTTCTTGAATTCTTTCTGTATTTCGTTGTATTCTACCCAATCTCCTGTCGTAATGGCTTTTTGATACAACACAAACTTTTTTTATTAATATAGTTTCGACTAATTCTCAGCTTTACCATTTATAAACATATAAAATTGAATTGTACAGGAGCATCGACTAGAACTAGAGGGTAAATTAGTTAATATTATAACATTTAATATAAAATAACATTTTGTCAGAGATATACAAGGAAAGTAATATATTACAAATTTATTTAATGAAGGAAGCGTTGCAGGCGAAAATATTTACAAAAAAATCGCGTGAATTGTTAGTCCAAATGTTCACCATAAAATAATATTTTATCAAAGATATACAGGCAAATGAATTTATGAAACATTTTTTTTTATAAAAAGCTCCAGAGGCGGAAACTGGTAATAAAAAGTCGCACAAAAATTGTCAGTAGTCCAAACACATTATAGCTATGGTAAGGAATAGTACAAACGAGTAGCATTTTTTAGTTAATTTTTCACGCGTCACGCAAGTCATACATGACTAGATGCGAAACTCTTTTTCTCGTGAGAGCGCTGAAAGATGTGTTAAATATAACATAAAAAGTAGGTAACAAAAAATAAACAACCTGCTGAAATATCGAACAGAAAGAGTTAAAGAAGATAACCTTTAACTTGCATAAAGAGAAAGTGAAGTTTAACCCCGACGACCAGGACGAGGATGTACGGATGCCCTGTTGCACATCGACTACCATGTGGCAAAGTCCTTATCAACGCACAATCACATCTCTATATTGTCAATAGACTTTGAAAAAGCTTTCGATAGGATAGGAGCACATGTTATTTTAGAGAAACTTCGACAATGGAAGGTTGGACCAAAAATTTTTAAATTCGTCAAATCTTTTCTTATAAACCGAAAAATCCGAGTCAAGGTAAATGGCATTCACTCCAATCTACATCCATTAACGAACGGTATCCCCCAAGGGTCACCACTCTCGGTCTTACTTTTTTCGATCGCATTTAACGAAATCAGCAACATAATTCTAAAACATAAACTTGTAGACCACTGTGTTTACGCCGACGACGTTTTCCTACTATGCAAAGCGAAGGATGTTTCCGAATCCAATCAAATCCTTGAAGATGTTTAAAAAGAAATTGAGGACTGGACCATAACTTCAGGGGCACCCACTCAATAAAACTAAACCAACAACCAATCGAAAACGTCCAAGAACTCCATATATTAGGACTCATAATCACAAAAAACTACTCTTGGAAGAAACATCTCCTAAAACTAAAGAAAGACCTGCAGCCCAGAATCAATTTACTATCCCACCTATCACACAAAGGGTATGTTCACATAAACACACTTATACACATCACTAAAGCAATAATCATAAGCAAAATTGACTACGGTCTTTTCTTATATGGCTCCGCATCCAAAACTACACTTAATATCATAAAACCAATATAGATCAAAGCTATCAGAAGCAGCCTATTTGCCTTCCGCACCACCCCAATAAGAATCCTCCATATTGAATCTGGCTTGCCTACACTTGAAGAACGAATCCAAGAAATCAACTCTAAACTTATCCCAAAAACACTTTTCTTAAATACATCAATTATAAAAGATGACGTAAAAAAACTGCTACCACCCAAAAGAAGTTACAACGTTACGCCTGCTCTACTCAAAATCATTAATGTTTCCCGCGGATGTAACTTAGAAACAAAACCGCAAACACTCTCCTATTATAATCCTCCTTGGAAATTAAGCACTCACACATGTGATATCACACTTCATACACATAAAAAAGACAACACCACCAATTCAATATTTAAGCAGCTTTTTCTCGAAAAGGTCAATACCCATAAAAATAACGGCTGGTCAATCGGCTTTACTGACGGATATAGAACGGAAGACAATGTTGCATTCAGCGTAACATCCGAAGATGGCATATTTTTAAGTTTAAAAGCCATGTTCCCTTACTCTTCTATATTCTCGGCAGAAGCAGCGGCAATACACGAAGCTATGGCGTTATCTATCCAGAAAAAGACGAAAACCATAATATGCTCCGACAGTTTGTCAGTTATCCAAGCGGCTAGTAATCCCACTTGCAACAAATGGGAAACTGTTAATCAAATAAGGGATTTGCTAATAAAAAACAGTAAATTACTAAAACTACTGTGGGTCCCAGGACACACAGGTATCGAGGGAAACACATATGCCGACAATGCAGCGAAATTCGCTTGCAATGCCCCATTTATAATCAGCCCAAAAACAGAAAGACTCGATATAAAACGACATATAAATACATGCATAATACAGAAACAGCGGCAGTCATTAAAAAACTACAAGCATGAACACTATTCCAATATTAATAAGAATGGAAACCCTCCACTCTACCCAACAAATATACACGGATTTAAAACCCGAATTTTTTCCCGCCTTCGCCTAGGCCACACAACACAGACCCATGTACATATCTTAAAAAAAGAAAATCACCCTATCTGTACAACCTGCAACACAAACCAAACATTGGACCACATCCTCAACAAATGTCCAAATCACGCCAACGCAAGAAAATAAATACTAAACTCAGAACAAATAAGCGACATCCTCGCCATTCCCAGTCACTCAAACATCGAAAAAATAAGCAAATTCATTAAAACTATCGAAATGACAATATAACAAATAATCCAGACACCCACAGACGACACAGAGCTGATGGCCTCTGCAGCCAATGCTCAAACATAATTTTAGTACTGGTATTCATACCAGTCACTAAATAATAATAATAATAATAACCCCTAAGTGTATTAGTTTTCGTGTATTTGTGCATTTAGTGATTGAAGAGAACAACTATATAGAAGAGTTTTTTGTTAATGCTGTTATGAATTTTCTTACTATAAAATTCAAATAAATTTCTTACAACAACTGTCTAAGTTCGATCACTGGATTGTTGAATAAAACGCAAAAATTGTTGACCGTGCATATTAGAGCTTTTCAATCGTTTTTCAAAGCCAGATGCACAGTCCGGTAAAGTAACCACCCATATAGTGTCGCGTATGTGTCAACTTCTGCGAAGCTGGCTGGTACATTACCAGTTGTTGAGCCATCACCACAAAGTCCAATTGCCAGTTTCATAGAAAGTCTAGCGATCTTGGAACTTAGAAAGGAATACTTCGGATGATATAGTTTATTTGCTAATTCGGATAAACTGAGGTCGCACGATAATTTCGTTATCTCCCATTGTGGGTTTTTTGCTTGGTAGTTTTCCACCGGATTACATAACTCCAAGTTGTTGACGATTCCAACTATTTGATGCATAGCAGAAGGAACTTTTTTTTTGCTTTTGGATTGGTTAATATTTGAGATGTCCTTGTCGATGATGGAGTTAGATGGACAAAGAGTTTATGGATGAGTCTCGCTTGGATCTGATATATTCTTTTATCAATTGTTGGTAGGCTAGCCTCTGCTAAACGGCTTTTTATTGAAGTTGTGCGAAGTGAAAAACTACTTTTGTTTTGGCAGCATAAACATTCCCCATATACGGTGAATGCTGCTGGAGCGACAGTCCTTGGCCGGATATAAATCCGGGTCGTTCCGGTTGCGTAAAACCGACTGTCGTCGCAACGACCAAAAATACTCGTCGCATTGCTTGGTAATATACCGGCCTGAAGTTGTTTAAAGCAGATTTTGGTGAGTTCTCAAAGAGGAAAAGCCCGAAGTCGATATAGCTTAGCTTGAGTGTTTTGGTTAAATATATACAATAAGATGTGTACATGACATTTTTTACTTGCAAGATATGTAATAATGTTTATTCTGGCAGCTAATGCTTTTTTTTAGATTAGAAATTGGCAAGTCCATCAGTAATTATAAGAAAATATAATACCTAAAATCTTCATATTTTGAACATTCATAATTTCTATATTATTTATAGCTAATGTAAAATTGTGGAAATTGCACGTATGATACCAATACTCCAGACCATCACACCTCGCCCGCCATGCTTCACAGTTGGTACAAGATTTTCTTTGTCGAGCGCAGTACCGCTCTTACGGCACACTAGTTTTCTTCCTTTAGTGCCAAATATGCAATATATGCTTTCATCCGAAAATAGAACACGTTCCAAAAATTCTGAAGGCTTGTTAACATATTCGTTTGCAAACACCAAAGGAATTTGAAATGTTTTTACATATTTGCGAAGCCGTAGTGCAAGGAGTATTTTTCACTGATTGCAATATGGTTCGTTTTTCACGTACGGTCAGCTTGCTAGATCGACCAGAACGTGGTTTTGACACAATTGAACCAATTGTATTGTATGTTTGCACGACACACGGCACAGAAGAGTGACTTCTTCCTATGATTTGCCCAATTTCGCGGAAAGATTTGCCTTTATTTTCTAAGTTTCAGAATAATTTTTCTCTGGCCAATACTAATTTCCTTAGTTTTGAGGGCCGTCGCTATTTCTTGTACACAAAAACTTTAAAATTACTCCAAAGTAATTTGGTCACAGAAAAATCAATTACAAACTAAAATAAAACCGTTATTGGTTAAGAATGCTCCACTGCATGCTGCAGGAATCCCTATTTTCTGCTTCGTTGAAGTGAAGGTTTTGTTCGTAAAATTTAATTTTTAAAGATATACTTAAGAAAAAATGTATAGAAATTGTAGAAAAAAATACTGACTAAACATATCTCATAAAAGTTTAAAATAATTTTTTTTTCAATGAATTTCTTAATATATATTATGATTTCATTTCTTTGTGTATGGATACTTTTTCTGGCAAATATATATAGGGCGGTAGTCACCGGTTGAGAGAGAATTCTGTTGTAATTTGGGAATGAGAATTATGGTGGCAGTTTTTCGATTTTGTGGGATGATACCAGATCAGTTGGGATTTTCCGACTGTAGACATTCTATTGATCGTCTTGTAAGAAATTCTGTCGAAAACAGGGGTTTTTCCTTTAAATTTTCCGATGCAAGATAATAGTTCGACCGTTGTTGATTGGTTTATCTACTGAGTACTGCTTTTGGATGTGTCACCCTAGAATGGTACGTCTGGTTCAAAGTATAATATAATTTATTCTGCTACCATGGGTCGGAAAAGGTTTATGGATGAGTAATTAGACCACACTGTACCAAATGGGTTGGAAATTATGGATGGGTGGGAAGAAATGTAACTGTTAGTTTTAATTGCAACGACAGGTTGGTATGGGGTCCGATTGCATAATATGTCAATTTTATTCCAAATATCGGGAATAGAAGAGTTGGGAAAGATAGATTCTGTGAATATTAAGAAACTCAACTTTTTTTGAGATTTAATTTCTCTCCGAAATCTTGTGGGGTGGTCGATGTCGAGGTGTCGATTTGCACAATTTTCCCCGGACCTCCTATTGTGCCTTTGAACTCCTGCTTGTCAATTTGATATAAGACAACTGCCTCATTGCATTAGCTGTTCCAATCAGTTATTGTTTCTGTAGACAAGCAGGAGCTCTCGACGAAATTCTCCCTCGTCTTGGCATTTGTCCAGGTGTGATCATACCTAATTTGGAAGATATGTGGCAGCGAAGACCTCGCATCCTCGAACCTCGTACCTTTTGCTCGAGACACTCCCTATTTGTTTCTGGATGAAGATTTCCTGCATCGAAATGTGCCCAGTGAGCTGTTGCCTATCAAGAACAGCGGCATGCCTGTTCTATACACTCTAAAAACTTTACACACTGCTGCGTTGTTCTTAATCTTCGTATTATATAATCTTGCTTCCACTGTTTGTGGAAGGTACATAACCATCTAAAAATAATATTAATATAATATATAAAAATTTATATGTTTAAGAATTTAATAACCTGCTTCCATCTGACTCATTTTGTAAAATAAATATTATAGCTTAAATACGACAAAAACTTCTCAGAATTTTGAAAATCACAACGGCAAATAAAAAGCACGAAAATAAAAATAAGATCTACCGTTTTCCGAAGAGGCAGGTTACTTTGCTTTTTCTCGTGCGGACAAATTGTAATATTTTTGCGTAAAACTCCTTTCTGTGCAGGCGGCCTTCGGCGGCACTTAAAAAGAAAAACCCCTCATCAATCCAACATCGGCTACGCTGTCCATAGTAATTTTACGTGAAACTGACTTAACTGTTTGTTAAAAATCATATTGACGTTATTGAATTTAAATATAAACTCAATATATACACTTTAGATATTGTAGAGGGAATGATGTGGACGGCTCCTCCGTCTTTGGTAAACGTAGTAGAGGTGTACTTCGGGTCCAGGGCTAGCTTAATTGGAGCCCTGAGGACAAGTGTTTGAAGCAGTTTTGGTCTTTTCATTGGTCTTGAATCAATCGGAACTCTCCACTCACTCGCCTGATGCTTCGATTGCGTGTTGTACTCATAAACGTCTCATCTCCAGTAATGATGCGTTTGATGAATGTTCGATTGGATTCAGTTTTGGAAATCATGCCTTTGGCGATATTAACACGGTCCCGTGTTTGCAACACTTCTAAGATTTTCGCACCATTTACAAATGTCGAGCAACGGCGATAAAATTTTGTAGGAATTTTAATTACATATGTGGCAACCTAAAAAAAAAACAACAGAACGCAAATCAGTTGACTTAGGGCATTACCTTTCTGAAGGAAAGGAAAAAAGCATTGTAAGCGAAAATTTGTTATAAAAATATATAGACTATAAATTAGTTTGGGGGAAAAGAAATCCAATATTTTTGCGCAAAAGGTTTAACACTGCTTCATCTTGGATCTTTAGCTCCTGGGCGATGTTCCAACTACTGACATGCCGGTCAACTTCGATTATTTCTGTGATTTTATCTACATTATCGACTTTTTCTTTAACATGAAAATTGCCTGAATGGAATCGACGAAAACAAAATTGCACGGAATTAGCTATTACAGTATCGCCACCATTCACAGTTTTAGTGGCCTGGTTTGCATTTTCGCCTTTATCAAAGAAAAACTGTAAAATATACCGAATTTTCTAATTTTTGGCTTCAATTGTTAACACCCTGTAACTCCCAACTGAATGGAACAAACAAAAAACAGCAAAAGATCTTTTTTAGTATGAAATGTCACCGTGACAAGGAGCATAAATTTTAAATTGTTTGATCGATACTTCACGAGATATCGATCACTACAGCCATCTACCGAGAAAATAATGTATTTAAAATACATTCGTTCATAATATTTACATTCGAAAATTAATTAAAAATGTTCACTATACAAATATTAAACGAGTATTTAAATTAAAATTTTAATATATAATATATGGCACCCCCCAAATCTGGCGCTCAATATAGAATACACAATTATTATATTTATTTATTTAAATTTTATTTTCTTCAAATGTTCTTATTGAGTATTGCAAATATTGCTATCGAGTGCAAATATAAACAATATATTAATAAAGTAACAAATAAGACAATCTACAACTAAAATAAACTTAATTAAAAAAATTACGATTATATAAGGAAATCAAATGATGTAACAAAGAAAATAATTGATTTTTAGTTATTGTAAAATCTAACGATGGAATTCGATCTCATTGAACTCACGCAGAGCCGAATAATAAGTACATTGGACTCAAAATTTGTTTTGAAAGTCTTGAGATAAAAATTGTAAGAGCTTCGTAAAGTTCGGAATAAGAAAGTTAATAAGTTGTAACAGAAATGCACACTCAATGGTGACATTAAATTAAACATTGAATTAAATTAAACACAAAATAAAGCGATAGAATCGACCTTCTGCCCTCGTTCCCATGGCAGCCGGTTCTACGTTACCGGAATGACTCGGGTTTTTCCCGACCAAGGGCTGCCGCCCCAGTAAACTAGCCCTGTCTAGTGAACAGTCGATCATCCCACCCCTTATGTCACAGGAGCAACTCCTCGCAGCAATTTTGCTCCAAATACCTTTTCTCAGGGCTAATATTGAATCCAACCTTGGGGCAGAAGTATTCTATTGCTGCCATAAATGGCACCACCCGAACTCCACCTTGGTTAGGTGCAACAAGTGCAACGGGTCTTAAGACTTAAGATGTCACCACCTGTTCAGGTATTAATAAACACAGAGAGTGGTCCACACGGTATGTGGCCACGTGTTGCTCCCGCCAGCAGGCTGCTGTTGCCTTAACGGCTACTACCCATAGCTGATTTTATGAGCCGACACAGTATCCCAATAGCTGCGGTCCAAGAAACCAAGCTGCACGCTAGGTTCTCCCTCGTCACAAAGGAGGGCTGTAACGTGCACAGACACGATCGCGAGCGAGACAATGCTGGTGGTCTAGCGTTCATTGTCCACCACACAGTGCAGTATCGTCTTATTATTGAAGGCATCGATCGCATGGACAGCACCTTAGAATGTCAAGGTATAGCTGTCCGGTCAGGCGATGCCGAGCTCGAAATTTATAATATCTACATACCTCCTGTCACCTGCTGCCCGGCAGGATATCACCCTGACATAGGTGCGCTCATCAGGGGTGAAAACCGATTGGTAGTAGGTAACTTTAATGCGCATCACGATCTTTGGCATTCAAGCCTGCCAAATGATCATAGCGAACAGCTATTGGCAGAACAGATAGACGATTCGATAGGGTTAGGATCTTGTAAGGCTTGACTTTGAGACAATTTTTCAGTATGCGGCGGATGCTACCGTGAGATATTTTCAGTTCTTTTGCCATGTGACTGGCAATTTCGCTCAAGACGCTTCTTCACTTTTTGAACCATTTCACATGACGTTGCAGTCTTTTGATGACCACCTCCATGACGTGTCGCGATGCTACCAGTATCATTGTAACGAGTAATGGTGCGATAAACAAAAACTTTATTTACTTAAAGGTGCTCGAGCTTACGAACAATCGCTGCATATGATTTTACAGCCAAATGTAATGCAATCACACTATTACGTTTAAAATCCATTACTGATTTTCTTTTTTCGCCTTTACTCTCTGCAAACAATACCCTGGACTGTCATTTAGTCAACTAACAGACAGCTGATGCCCATGCATCAGCTGCGCGAGCGGTCTGAAGTTAGTTACACTTCGAGTGCCGGACCCTGTATGCAAATGACTTACAAATTTTTGCCTCAAAAAACCCTGAGGATGTGCCAGGCTGAGCTTAATGAACTCGTTTGTTGGTGTACGTACTCATGTATCTCTTTATATATTAAAAATTGTTTTTAAGTCACTTACTCTAAATCTCGTGATATTCTACAATCTGTGGATGAGATCAAAGACCTTGGAGTAATTTTTGACTCTAATTTCGCATTCTCAAGACATATCAATTATATTGTCCTTAAATCATATTCGATCTTGGGCTTTGTTCGACGTAACACTTCAAACTACTTAGACCCGTCCGGTCCAGTAGGTCTACTGTCAATGGCGTTAGCTCGATCTAGGCAGGAGTATTCTTAATTTATTTGAAGACCGTATCACCAATTTGCTATAACAAGTATAGAACGGGTACAAAAGCTATTTCTGAAATATGCCCTAAGATCCCTAAATTGTTCTGTCCCATCTGCACCTTGTTATTAATTGGATTAAAGTCATCTGAGTCCAGAAGATTGTTGTTGTTGTAGCAGTAAGGAAAGCCCCGTCAATGTAGAGTATATCATCGGTCGTCTTCGTCAGGCTCATCTAAAGGTAGACCCGGAAACATGCTGTTTCGGCAGGTTGGGTCCAGAGGGAGAGGGGTATTAGATGAGTGAGTTTTAAAGTGCATGTGAAATGGTGGTTAGTGTCGTGCGGGGTGCCTTTACATGCCGGACATAAGTTTGGTATGTCGGGGTCAATTCTGGATAAGTAGGAGTTTAACCTGCTACAATATCCAGAACGTGATTATGCCAGTGTTACGCGGGTCTCACGGGGAAGCTGGAGCTCTTCATCTGCTATGAATGGTGGTTGGACTCCGATTACGGCATTCACTGAACGGGAGCTTATAAAGGTGGTAACAGTCTTCCGGTGAATGTCGTTCAATGTATGCCTAAACACTGTCCGGTCCAGTAGGTCTCTGTTTGTTTTGACCTGGATCTTGTCGGCGAGGTGTAGGAAGTGTCTCCTGACGTGCCTGGGAGGCTGCTCTGGCTCAAGCAGGTGGGTGCATGGGAGAAACCTACTGTAGCACCCTAACAGGAATTGCTTGCTAATCAGTTTGTTATACTCCTTGACAGGTAGCATATTGGTCTCGTTGTGAAGGTGTTGTCATGGGGACATCATGAGACAGCCCATCGCTGTCCGAATGGCAGTGTTTTGGCAGGTCTGAAGCTTCGTCCACTGCGAATCACTAGTTCCAGGCGACCAGACAGGCGCAGCATAGTTTAGAACCGGTCGGGCTATTGCTTTGAATATCGACAGCAACATTTTCTTGTCTTTGCCCCAAGTGCTGCCGGCAAGCTACTTGAGGACCTTCTTGAGGTTTTGATCTTTAGTGGCAGTAGCGGTTGTGTGCGCTGAGAATGAGAGCAAACTGTCGAAGGTAACTCTCAAGATTTTGGTGTTGTTAACAGTCGGAATTGGTGTGTCGTCGACTTTTATCTTAAGTTGCAGGTTAACCTCCTTTGTCCAGGTGGTGAAGAGGGTCGCTGTGGATTTAGTGGGGGAAAGTTGTAAGTTCCGCGCACTGAAAAAAGCGACGATTGCCCGACGCCATTATCGTGTAGTCGTCAGCGTATGAGATCAGGGAAACTCCCGCTGGTGGTTGGGGGAGCTTCGAGATGTAGAAGTTGAACAGCAAGAGACAAAGGACACTTCCTCTGCTTTGATGTTTGATTTCGGAAAATCACTGACGAGTGCCGACCGCTCAGGTAGTTTGCGGACCACCTCTTCAGCCCTGGCGGGAGTGTCGACTGATAAATATCATCTAGTAGCGTGGAATGGCTGACTGTGTCGAAAGCCTTCTTCAGGTCCAACGCTACTAGGACAGTCCTCTCGCAGGGGCGGTTTTGGTTAAGCCCGCGGTTTATCTGGGCGTTTATAGCGGTGAGTGCAGTGGTGGTGCTATGCACTCGTCGGAATCCGTGCTGATGTGGGGCTGGGGCCAGGTGTTTCGTGAAGAGTGGGAGTAGGAGGGCTTCAAGTGTCTTCATTACTGGGGAAAGGAGAGTTATCGGACGATAAGATCCTCCTTGGTTTGCGGATCTCCCAGGTTTCAGTAGTGGGACCACTCTCCCTGCTTTCCACTTGTCAGGGATGATGAGAGTGGCCAGGGACAGATTGAAAACCCTTTTGAGGAATCCTACTCCCAGAGGTCCCAGATGCTTCAGCATCAGCGCGTTTAATCCGTCGGGGCGAATGGCTTTTGATAATTTCGATTTGTTGATGGCCCCTGAACCTCATCGCCGGAGAAAGTAAGTGGCGCTCTGTCGTTCGTCAGTTTGTGCAGCCTTCTGGTAACACGACGTTTGGTTCTGTCGACCGGAGGATGCAGTATAAAAAGCCGGCTAAAGTAGCTCGCGCATCTCTTCGGGTCCGACGAAGTGCAACCGTTGTAGGTGATAGCCACCTTGTCGTTGTGCTTCGTCCGGTTTGACAGGGGCCTAACGGTGGACCAGAGCTTACTCACCCCAGAGGTGAGGTTACAGGTCTTCAAGTGCTCAACCCATTTGGTCCGCTTATGTTGATTTACCAGTTGCGGGATCTCCAAATTGAGATCCCTTATGCGCGGATCCCCGGGATCTTCTGGCGTAGATGGTCACGCTCGTTTGCTAAGCTGGCTGCTTCGGCTGGGAAATGGATACGAATGTCCTTAAAACTTCCAGCTGGAATGAAGCGAGCCGGAGCAGCTGTGAGCACCTTGCGGACTGCGCGTTCGCCTACGCGCACATCGGTGGGGATGGGAAGAGCGGCGAAGGTGTCCTCGGAGAATTCCGATAGCATGGGTCGCCACGTTATGCTATTTATCAGACCCGCGCTAGATATTGTTAGGTCAGGCGAGCTGCTACAATTGCCCGCTATCCTGGTGGGGGCGTTGTTGTTGTTTTGCCAGCATAGGGAGGTATATCACCGGTCGTCTTCGTCTAGCGCAGCTAGGGGTAGGCCCAGGAAATATGCTGTTTCGATAGGTTGGGTCCAGAGGGAGAGGGGTGTTAGATGAGTCGGTTTGAGAGGGCATGTGAAGAGGTGGTTAGTGTCGTGCGGGGTACCTTCACATGCCGGATATGTGTTTGGTATGTCAGGGTCGATTCTGGATAAGTAGGAGTGTAACCTGCTACAGTATCCAGAACGTAGTTGTGCCAGTGTTACAGGAGTCTCACGGGGAAGCTGGAGCTCTTCGCCTGCAATAGGTGGTGGTTGGACTCCGATTACGGCATTCGCAGGACGGGAGTTCATGAAGGTGGTGACGGTCTCCCGGTGTATGTCGTTTATTGACTGTCTAAGTACTGTCCGGTCCAGTAGGTTGCGGTCAGTTTTGTCCTGGATTTCGTCACCGTAGTCTAAGAGGTGTCTCCTGATGTGCCTAGGAGGCGGCTCAGGCTCAAGCAGGTGTCTGCAGGGGTGAAACCTGCGGTAACATCCCAGCAGGCATTGCTTGCTGAGCAGTTTGTTGTGCTCCGCTACTGGGAGCATTTGTGCCTCGTTATGTAGATGTTGAATGGGAGACATCAGGAGGCACCCGGTCGCTGTCCGAATGGCGGTATTTTGACATGTCTGTAGCTTTGTCCACTGCGAATCACTAGTTCCAGGCGACCAGACAGGCGCTGCATAGTTTAGAACCGGCCGGCCAATTGCCTTAAATGTCGAAAGCAACAGTTCTTTGTCTTTGCCCCAAGTGCTGCCGGCCAGCGATTTGAGGACCTTGTTGCGATTCACAGTGCGTCGTCGTTCACAGTACTGAATGTCGAATCGTCCATCTGCTCTGCCAGTTGCTGTCCCCTACGATCATTTGGCAGGCTTGAATGCCAAAGATGGTGATGTGCATTGAAGTCACCTACAATCAATCGGTTTTCACCTCTTATGAGCGCACCTATATCAGGGTGATATCCTGCCGGGCAGCAGGTGACAGGGGGTATATATTATATACGTTAAATATTTCGAACTCGGAATCGTCTGTCCGGACAGCTATGCCTTGACTTTCTAAGGTGCTGTCCCTGCGGTCGATTCCTTCATCGATGAGACGATACTGCACTGTGTGGTGGACTATAAACGCTAGGCCACCACCATTGTCTCGCTCGCGATCGTGTCTGTGCACGTTATAGCCATCCCTCGTGATCAGAGATGACCTAGCGTGCAGCTTGGTTTCTTGGACCGCAGCTATTTTAATACTGTACCGGCTCATAAAGTCAACTATCTCGTCGACCTTACTCGTGAGTCCGTTGCAGTTAAATTGTAGAAGCTTGAAGCTTCTCGGTAAAGTTTGCGTAACTCAAGGGGTGAGGGACGCGTGGGGTTGTCTACGTTAGACCTGCTACACAATCCACTGTGGTTGTTGCGGCCTGATTGTGGGGTGGGCGGCCGCGCCTCCGGGGGCAGTAGCGGGTGCAGAGCTATGCAGCAGGGGGCAACGTAGGCAGTTGTCCACTCACGGGTAGTGCGCAGGCCAGAACATCTCCAAAAGTGGCACCAGCCAGCCATTGCACGAATTGCACTTAGCTGTTGTCAGGCTCCGAGGAACTCTGGTCTGACACACGGAACAGACTGTGCGGGGGCAGACAAGAGCTGCTGGTTTGTCCCCGCACTGGGATTGGAGCAGGAGGGATGTGGGTCGATGAGGGAGCTGTATTGCACATGTAGGCTCCTGACCGTTAAGGTGTGGTTTGGGGCGGCAGTTTGAAGTGCCGGCACATTAGACGATATAGCCGTTGAGGCAGGGGCCGCCTGGTGGCGGGAGCATCACGTGGCCACATACCTTTTGGAGCACTACCTGTGTGTCCTAAGACCTGTGCAGGTCTTAAGATGACACCACCCGTTGCACTTGTTGCACCTAACCGAAGTGGAGTTCGGGTGGATCCGTTTGTGGCATATGCAGCAGTAGAATTCTTCTGGTCCAGGGATGAGTTCAATACCACCCTGAAGAGAAATATTTGGAGCAAAGATGCTGCGAGGGATTGCTCCTGTGACGATAGATTGGGGGTGGGATACGGTACACTAGACAGGGCTAGTTTACTGGGGCGGCATCCCTTGTCCGGGAAAAACCCGAGTCATTCCGGTAACGTAGAACTGCCTTCCATGGCCTTCCATAACCAATAGGTGTCCTCTGATGCCTCGCGAGATCCACGTAACTTTAACCCAGTTACGTCCTGGCTATTGTAATAGGTTAAACTCCTACTTATTGACCCGACATACCCATTATTCACTCAACAGAAAAAGTATCTTATGAGTATATATGACATTAAAAAATTTATTGTAAAAAAAATTAAAACAGTTTAAACTTTTATGAGAAATGTTTAGTCAGCAATTTTTCTACAATTACTATACATTTTTTCCTAAGTACATCAAGGACAAAAAATTGGGTGTTAGTATATTATAATAACTTGTGCGATAACTTCTCCGCGTGAAGGCCAATATTGAATTAATATTACGTTTTTAAGCATTTCCTTGCAGGTTATGCTGTGCTGACGGATCCTGCGCTCCAACAAAAGCTCAATGGGATTGAGGTCTGGAAATTGGGGCGATGTGCGCAATTGGTGATTTGTGTTATACAGCAACCAGAGCTTAACACTATATGCCGAATGCTTGAAACCAGAAATCATCACCAAGTTCCAACTGTTGATCGCTTTACATCATGCTAGTCCTTAAAATATTTAAATAAGAAAATTCATCCATTGTTGACTCTATAAAATTAAGTTTGTCAACTCCTTGCGCTGCCATACACACCTAGGCCATCACACCTCGCCCACCATGCTTCACAGTTGGTACAAGGTTTTTTTTTTCGAGCGCAGTATCGCTCTTACGCCACACTAGTTTTCTTCCTTTAATGCGAAATATTCGGAATTTGAAATGTTTTTACATATTTGGAAAGCCGTAAATTAAGGATTATTTTTCACTGATTGCACTATGGTTCGTTTTTTACGTACGGTCAGCTAGGTAGGTCGACCAGAACGTGGCTTTGACACAATTGAACCAATTGTATTGTATGTTTGCACGACATACTGCACAGAAGAGTGACTTCATCCTATGATTTGCCCAATTTCGCGGAAAGATTTGCATTCATTTCTAAGTTTCAGAATAATTCTAAAACTATAACTTAAACTTTAAAATTACGTCACATCAATTTTAGTCACATCAAAATCAATTACAAACTAAAATAAAAACGTTATTGGGTATGAATGTTCCACTCATACTGCGGAGAATCCCTGTTTTCTGCTTTGTTGAAGTGAAGGTTTTTGTTTTGTAAAACTTAATTTTTAAATATGTGCTTAAGAAAAAATGTATAGAAATTGTAGAAAAATTACTGACGCAACATTTCTCAGAGAAGTTTAAAATGTTTTAGTTTTTTTGTAATGAATTTCTTAATATGTGCTTTCATTTCTTTGTGTACGGATACTAACCACCTTTCACATGCCCCATCAAATCTACTCACTCACCTAGCATCCCTCTTCCTTTGGACCCAACTTGTCGAAACAGCACGTTTTCTGGTCCCACCGTTACATTAGTTCGAATAAAACGATCGGTGACTACACCGCATGTACAGGGATTAGTGAACTTCTACTACAACAAAAACAACAACTGTTGAATATAATCTTGTAATGTGGATTGGCTAACTGTATCGAAAGACTTTGAGAAGTTCAGAATTACTGGGATAGTCCTCTTGCAGAGGCAGTTATGGTTAAGCACAGGATTTATGTGAGTGCTCATGGCGTTAACTGCTGTGGTGGTACTGTCCACTTTACGAAAACCAGGTTTATGTTTAAGTGGGGGATGATGTTTCCTGGTATCTACAGAACTGAGATCTTCCGATTCATGTCGCCAGGCTATGCTATCAATCACAGCTACTAATTGTTACTTCCGACGTGTTGCTCCAGCTACCCACTAACTTGGTGGGAGCGTTTATTATGATGAATGTCGAATCGTCTATCTTCTTTGCCAAAGGTGATCCTCTACGATCATTTGAGTGCCAAAGATCGGATTTCGCATTGAAGCTACCAACTGCCAAACAATTTTTGCCCTTGATAAGCACAATAATCTCAGGTGATATCCTGCTCAGCAGCAGGTGATGAGGGGAATATAGAATTAAGTATTTGTAGCTCAACATTATCTGACCAACATGGTTAAAAGAAATCGACCGATGTTAAAGATGTTAGAAGGTGATGATCTGGTGATCTCTGAGGAGCCATGGAGGTTCTGATTGTGGTTCTCGACGTAGACAGCGGCGCATTATGCGAATTAGAAGCCGTAAAAGCTAGGGAGGCCTGTGAGTCCTAAGGCCTGAGCAGGTCTTAAGATCGCACCACCCGTTGCACTGATTATATCTAACCAAAGTGGAGTTTGGGTGAAGCCATCTTTTCAAGCGCAACAGAAATAATCTTTGGGTCCACTGTTAGACTCTGTACCAGCCCTAAGACGAGGTGCTAGGAGTACCCTTGCTACATAGGGATGCTTTAGTGACGATAGGCGAGGGGTGAAGTAGACATGACTATTTCACTGTGGCGGTACCTTTTGGCCGGGATAATCCTGGTACGTTGAAGCGGTAGCATTGGGAATGAACACCAAGGTGTCTGTTGGGGTGCTCTAGCAAACAAATAAGGTCGAAGCAAATATGTTCCGAAGTGAATCTCAGCAGAAGAGGCTTTCAGGTCTGGTTTGTATGTGTCTCTAAGCAAGACGGCGGTTTGGTGCGAGTTCTGCTCAGGGTGATTGACCATGAGGGTAACCTTGAGTGTATGGTGCCATCGTCCAACCATGTCGTTAGATTGAGGGTGGCAGAGTGTTGTTCTAATGCGTTTGATTCCCAGTAGTGGAGAGTAAAAGAGCTGATTCGAATTGTATCCCTTGGCCAGAGATGAGCGTGAGCATGTGGCAAATTTAACAGATGCATTGCGAATAAAACGCCGATACCGTGGTAAATGGAATAAATGAATGACTGTCTGACAGTAGTGTGGATCTTTAATTTTGGACAGGTGAATGTGTTCGAACTGTTATCCGGTATTCTATGATGAGCAGGGTATGCATATTGGCTGCTTCCGGAACGGACTTGTAATAGTTTTTTTTATTACGCTGACGAAGCGACCAGGAGCACTGATCAAGTATCCGGATGTCTTTGCTGTAAGTTACCCGATACCGAAAGTATTGTATTAGTATCACATTTGTTATTAGCTTCGATTTCAAAGTCTAACATAAATAAACATGAAAACATGATATTTCTAATTAAATAACTAACACATTGTATTGTAACTTGATATGCTACTTGTTTCAAAGTTATGGCATTTTATTTTAAATTGAATAACGATTTAACATTTTACCAAAAAGAATTATTAAATGCTTGGTTTTACATAATTTAATATATACATGTTGTATCAAATAATACACAATTGTCCAGATTTTCCGAAAAACAAAATTTAAAAAAGTAGCACTGATTTTGTAGTTCGAAGAGAGTGGTAATATTCCGCCTCCAATTTCTATTTCCAGATTTCTATGTTTTGTGGTATCTAAAAAGTAGCAAAATTGGCCAAACCCTTTGCGAATTTGTGCGGCATCGGGAAGTCGTACCACCGAATAATACACCAGAGGAAGGCACCATCAACAAAGATGGTGCTGTCTGTCCTGTTGCGCAGTCGCAAAGGTAAATTCTCCAGCATAAACTTGACAATAAATTCATGTGAATCTCTACTTGGTATTGATTTTTGTGGCGGCGAATTGCACCTGTATCGCAATTAGATTCTTCATACGCCTAAAAAGTGATAACAGAATTAAAAAGTACAGAACTATTAATTTTAATATATAACTGATAAATTCAAAATTTATATAGAGGCAAAATCTTGCCGTCAAAGATGTATTTTTATGTTATATATATATCAGGTAGATTGGTCTTTCCATAAAGCAGTTCAGAAACATGGTTTACGAATAACAGTTATAAATAAAATATTTTCTGTTAAAGTTGTCTAAAAAGTTTAGTAACACATTCAAATAAAGTTAAGCAACATTTTAACTTCAAATCAAATAATTTGGCCGATGATCTTATGCTGGATGTTTGAAGATTTTTTTATATGAGTGAAGAGTTGCATTATCAACACATAGGCATTTTGGGAAAGGAAAGAAGTAAACCATTCTTCCGCTTTTTTCTGAGGTTCCGCAATGTATTATTCGTGACCGAGTAGGTGTGATTCCATTCGATTTACGACTAGCGTGTGTTTTCTTTAATAAACAATCCAGCGAGATGAAAATGCGCCTCGTTCGAAAAGAGGATTTTTTGAGCAGCCGTCACTGCTCAAAGCCCATACAGAGAAGCGATATCGTAGTGGACATCCATTCGCTTTCAATTTCTGAGTTAAATGAAATAAGCTACTAAAGTAGATTACTAAAGCTAGCGTTGAGTTTCTAGTATCTATGCTGAGTTGATGTTCTTAGATTCATTCTTCAAAAATTTTTGAGTATAAGGTACGGTTCGTTCGTATTTTTGACCAACATTTTTTTTCGAAACTCGCTTTGTTTGGCGATGAAGCATCCGCTTCCGAAATATTGGGTTGGCAACTAACTATATAATTGCGGATTTTTTTTAGAAAATCAAAGGCAATTTTTTCATGGAACTAAATAACTTTATTCTGTAATGTATTGCCCATTTTGATCAATGACCTTTTGCCATCTTTCAAGCAGCATCATAATCCCACGTTCATAAAACTTCTGGTTTTTATTAGCAAAAAACTGAACGAGGTACGATTTGACATCATAATCATTATTGAAATTTTTACCTTTCAAGGAGTTTTGTAAAGATCGAAACAAAAAGGAATCAGATGGTGAAAGGTCAGGACTATATGGTGGATGTGGCAAAACATCCCAACCAAGCTCCAATAATTTTTGCCGAGTGGCCAAAGATGTGTGTGGCCTTGCTTGTCATGATGGAATACAATACTTTTTCGATTTGTCAATTCGGGCCGCTTCACTTGAACTGCATTGTTTAATTTCGTTAGTTTTTCAATGTAGACATCAGAATTGATCGTTCGTTTGGGTGGTAAGAGTTCAAAGTAGACAAGTCCTTTGTAATTCCACTAACCTGATAACAAAACCTTCTTTTGATGAATATCAGCTTTTGATGTTGTTTGAGTTGGTTCACCAGGCCCGCTGCATGATCTTTCCGCTTGATATTGTTGTAAACAACCTATTTTTCATCGCCAGTTATCAGTCGTTTTAAAAATTGATCATTTTCATAAGGTTTCTTTAGCAAATCGCAGCTTTTAATGCGTTGCGTTAAATGCGTTTCTTTCAGCTCGTGAGAAACCCATGTTTCTTTAGCAAATCGCAGCTGTTAATGCTTTGCGTTAAATGCGTTTCTTTCAGTCCGTGAGGAACCCATTTATTGAGTTTTTGAACATAGCCAAGTTGTTTTAAGTGATTTTCAATGCATGCATGTGATACATGAAGCTTCTCTGCAATCTGTCGATCCGAATCGATTATTGCTTTGATTAGGGCGTCATCAACTTCAACTGCACGACCAGAGCGTTTTTTATCTTTGAGTGAAAAATCACAAGAACAAAATTTGGCAAACCAATTTTGCCACTGCCGTTGTTTTAAGGCTTCGTCACCATAAACAGTATATAACTTTTTATGAGCTTGCGAAGCGGTTTTCCCTTTGCGAAAAAAAAACAAAATATGACAAAAATGTTCCTTTGATTTTCCATGTTTCAACGAACGCCAAATGAAACCGATCAAACAACTTTTTTTACTCATTGACAGCTGAGCTGACAACTATTTGTACTACGTCTGCAAACCTAAAAATTCAACTGAAGCCTTCTATGAGTGAAATCCGCAATTACTTAGTTGCCAACCCAATAAATTCTCAAACGCATTTTAGTCTTATCAAATGCGAGATATTCGAGTTTAAAGACATCTATATTAGTTTGTTACCGAACTTTTTAGACAACGCAATGTATGGAATCATATGTCAGTAGAGCAATTATTACTTAACTTATCTTGTTTCTTTTTATGCTCACCTTCTCCTTGCTTGTTCCACTGTGCTTTGAACTTGCTTCCAAATTTGGCACACATTTGTTTTGAAGGGCAACCATTTCGATAAACAAACATGTTTTATATGCTTATCGTTCATTGGGCTTGTAAAATTAAGTGGAATCATAAAAAATATCACCTCGACACGATTACAAAATCGAGATAATCATTGTGTGCGTAATGCTACGACGGCTATATCTAGATCATCAAAAACCGCAGTACCATCAACAAGAAAACTTGCGGGCTGACAGGTGTGCAATGCCCTAATAATTCTTATTACCAAGCATAGAAAGATAACAAATATTTTACGAAACAATTTTATTTAACTTATATATATTTAATAATACGTCTTGCTAGAGTGACAAATTAAGTTTACTGCTTAATCAGTTAAATTTTAAAAAGCAACTAATAATCATTAAGCAACTTTTTACCTTATTTCGCTTGGTAAAATTATTTTATTTTATATCTTATTGTGCATGAATCGGTATATATTTGTATATAGACATCCTATATTATAAAAATCAAATGTTTCTCTGAAAGTGTGTTCTCTGTAGACTTTAAATCTACTAAACCGATTGAGCCCAACTTTATAGCCCCTTGAACCTATTCTAACGGTTGAGGACGCAACATATTTGGAAAATTGTATATATGATACATACTCGAAGAAACATAAACAAACACTAAATACTTAATGATATGCCATGTTTTTTTTTTGTTTCTGCTGCATTGGTAGTTAATGGGCCAGGTAGTTACAAGTATTTAGTTCTTATTGTTCATTACATCGCACCAATAAAAAAAGCTTTTGCAATAATTCCGGGTTACCGTACGAATGAAAATAGTATACACATAAGTACGATGTGTTTATTATAACATAATTAGCACAACGGCAAACCAACAATAAATGGCTGAAATGTTTTTTATTAATGTAAGGAAAGTGTACATATCGCGCAGAAAAAGAAAATTGGTTATAGTTAAAACACTCCAGTAGCAGGCCGAAATTGCTCACACTAAGGATGGAAAGGTCAATAGTGAAGTAAATTGACGAAAAGCCCAAGTGTAGCCGCAGATTTCGAAGGCCGCCAAGGTGTGAAAGTAGGTCACGAAACAGTCCGAAGAGTTCTCAAAACTCAAATTTTCATCAAGAAGTACAAGAAAAAAGTCATTACTATCGCAAGGCAACGTTGACAATTGACTTTCTTTTGATCTAACTTACATTTCGCAGCCAGTGGAATATTGGGGTGAGTTTTTTTTTTTGTGATAAGACAAAAATCATTATATGTAATAACGATGGACCTAACTGAGTTTAGAGAAAGCCGCTAGCAGTATTAAAAATCAAGAAACTTATTCCCGGAAAGAAATTTGGGAAGCTAAGTGCAATTGTATTATATGAGGTTGTATTTGTAGCAAAGGGATGACAAAATAAATTATATTAGACATTTTGCGTGACAATTTGAAACGAAGTACGCAAAAATTTGTGCTCGCTGATCGAGAGAATCCAAACAAATTATTATTGAAATTATATCAAGATAATGATCCCACACACAAGTCTTACATATACAGGTCTTGGGTGCTATATAATTATTCAAAAGTGCTAAGTGCTTCTGCCCAAAGCCTAGATATCAACCCAAATGAAAATGTATGCATTTGAAAAACAAAGTGTTAAAAAGGTGTCTTACAAACAAAAACACGTTGATACGATGCATCAAAGAGGAATGGGAAAATATATATTACCACAAGAATATGACCTTAAAAAACTAATTTCGACAATGCCTAGGATATCGCAATCGATAATAGATGCTGCAGGTGGTCCCACCATATTTGGTTGTTGTTGTTGTAGCAGTAACTTTTCCCTGTCAGTGTAGTGTAGTCACCGGTCGTCTTCATCTAGCTCATCTAACGATAGGCCCAGGAAAACTGCTGTTTCGACAGGTTTGGTCCAGAGAGAGAGAGGTGTTAGATGAGTGGCTTTGATAGGTTTTGATCTTTAGTGGCAGTAGCGGTTGTGTGCGCTGAGAAGGAGAGTAAACTGTCGAAGGTAACTCTCAAGATTTTGGTTTTGTTAACAGTCGGAATTGGTGTGTCGTCCTCTTTTAACTTAAGTTGCAGTTTGACCTTCTTTGTCCAGGGGGTGAAGAGAGTCGCAGTGGACTTCGTTGGGTAAAATTGTATGTTCCTCGCAGTGAAGAAGCGAGAAAGGCATGCGAGGTAGTCGTTTACCTTGGTGCACAGACCATCAATGTCATTGCCCGACGCCATTATAATGCAGTCGTTGGCGTAGGAGACCAGGGAGACTACCTCTGGTGGCTGGGGGAGTTTCGAGATATGGAAGTTAAAAAGCAAGGGTGCAAGGACACCACCCTGCTGAACTCCTTGCTTTATTTTCCTCTGTTTTGAGACTCGAAATAGCATCGAGAAATAACGACCGCTCAGGTAGTTCACGGTCCACTTCTTCAGCCCTGGCGGGAGTATCGACTGTAAAATATCATCTAGTAGCGTGGCGTGGCTGACAGTGTCAAAAGCCTTTTTTAGTTCCAACACTACTAGGCAGGTCTATAGCAGGGGCGGTTTTGGTTGAGTCCGCGATTTATCTTAGTGTTAGTAACGGTGAGTGCCGTGGTGGTGCTATGCACTCTTCGGAAGCCATGCTGGTGTGAGGATGGGGTCAGATGTTTCGTAAAGAGTTGGTGTAGTAGGGCTTCAAGAGTCTTCACTATTGGTGAAAGGAGAGTTATCGGCCGATAAGAATCCCCCTGGTTGGCGGGTTTTCCAGGTTTCAGTAGTGGGACCACTCTCCCTAATTTTCACTTATCAGGAATAATGAGAGTGACCATAGACATATTGAAAGCCCTTGTGAAGTATTCTACTCCCAATGTACCCAGCTTTTTCAACATCAGCATGTTTAGTCCGTCAGGACCAATGGTTTTAGATGGTTTCAAATCGTTGATGGCCCCCTGAACCTCATCGCTCGAGAAGGGATGTAGGGCACTGTTGTACGTCAGTTTGTGCAGCCCCCTGGTTGCACTACGTTTGGATCTGTCAGCCGGAGCATGCAGAGTGATTCGCCGGCTAAAATAGCTCGCGCATCTTTTCGGATCCGACGAAGTACGACGTTGAAGGTGATATCCACCTTGTCGTTGTGCTTCGTCGGGTTTGACAGGGCCTTACGGTGGACCAGAGCTTGCTCACACCAGAGGTGAAGTTGCAGGACTTCAAGTGCTCTTCCCATTTGGTCCGTTTGAGTTGGGTTACCAGTTGCCGCATCTCCAACTCGAGATCCTTTATGTGAGGATCCCCGGGATCGGCTTAGCCTAGGTGATTACGCTCGTTTGCCAGAATAGCTGCTTCAGCTGGGAAATTATGACGTAAGTCCCGGATAATTCCAGCAGGTATGAAGCGAGCCGCGGTGTCTGTGATCACATTGCGGAATGCGTGTGCGCCTACACGAACATCGGTGGGAATGGGGAGAGCGGCGAAGATGTTCTCAGTAAATTCCCCGAATCTGGTCCAATTAGCTTTGTTAAAGTTAATGTATGACCGGTGATCCGCGGAAACAAAATCGGCAGGTTTCTCAATCGCGATGATAATGAGCAAATGCTCTGATGCAAGGGATAGCATAGGTCGCCAGGCTATGCTATTTATCAGGCCGGCGCTAGCAATTGTGATGTCAGGCGAGCTGCTACAATTGCCCACTACATTGGTGGAGGCGTCGTCGTTAACTGTGCTGAATGTCGAATCGTCTATCTGCTCTGCCAATTGATGTCCCGTACGATGGTTCGGTAGGCTTGAATGCCAAAAATCGTGATGTGCGCATTGAAGTCTCCTACTTTTAATCGGTTTTCACCTCGGATGGGCGCACCTATATCAGGGTGATATCCTGTCGGGCAGCAGGTGACAGGGGGTATATATATTTTGAAAATTTCGAGCTCGGCATCTGACCGGACAGCTATACCTTGACATTGTAAGTTGCTGTCCCTACGGTCAATGCTGTTACAAAGTTCCACCGAATACTTCTGAAGCGTAAAAACGAAATATAGACAACCGGCTTTGATTACAGAATTTATTCAAGTGAAGTCTTAGTTCGAACAATTGTTGTGTGAAGTCTTTGCGAAAGGTAAATAAGGAGAGAATGATAAATGAGAGAGAATTAAATATGCGTTTGGATTGCAGAGTTGCCAAATCGACATTATGCGACATATTCCAGCTCAATAAAATGTATTCACACTTATTTCAATAAAGAAACTTTAAATTACCAAACTTCAAAAATTCAATTAAAAAATCAAGCAAATTTCAACTTTAACAAGTAGCACGCCTTTATGTGCTTCTCTTTAGACAAAATCTTCGTAAAAATATCAGCTGCATTTTCTTCTGAGCTCACATAGTCGGCTTCAATTGATCCGTCGTTAAACTTGTCCCGAATGTAGTAGTACTTGATGTCAATATGCTTGCTTCTAGTTTGGACCTGCGCATTTTTGACCATTGACAACGCGCCTTGATTGTCACACAAGATTTTCGTCGGAGTAGCTACATATTCTTCAAAACCCATTTCACGCAATAAGCTACGCATGAATACGATTTTTTTGACACCTTGGTTAGCCGCCACATTATCAGGTTCCATAGTACTCAGTGCGACAATTGCCTGTTTTTTAGACTCCCAGGCCACAATACCTGCAGCCATAAAAATTGCGAAGCCAGAGTACGATTTTCGGTCAATAGGATCAAAACCCCAATCAGAATCTGTAAAAATAAGAAATTCGTCCTGATTACGACTAAAAGAGGTTATACCTTTCGACGTTCCCCTCAGGTATCTCAATACATGTTTAGCGGTTTGAAAGTGATTTTGATGAGGATGCGAGTTGAACTGTGAAAGTCTTGAAACTGCATGTGCGATGTCCGGCCGTGAGATGATTGCCAGATACATGAGCCCACCGATTAGACTTTGATACTCTTGAACTGCGAGCCCATCACAATCGCCTTCACATTTTTGCAGATTTGTACCACTTGGCCATGGCGTAGATCCCAATTTACATTCGTTCATGTTCCAGCGTTTCAGTAGTTCCAGTGGATACTTGGCTTGATGAATCCGAATGGCACCTCGCAATCCGTCTCGCTCAATCTCCATTCCAAGATAAAGTGATATCGGGCCACGATTTTCTGCTTCCACATGCTCATTCAACTGCTCGATAGTCCGCTTCATCTCGTTTTCCGATGATGTTGCTATTATCATGTCGTCTACATATAACCCGATGAAACCTACGTTCCCACCTTGACGCTTAACGTACACACAGCTATCAAAACGACATCTGCTAAAACCCATTAATTCGAGAACTTCTGTTGCCTTTCTGTTCCGCTCTCGGCCTGCTTGTTTTAGACCATACAGAGCTTTTTTGAGTTTACAAACTTTATCGCGATTATCGACGTCATCATATCCAGGTGATTGCCGCATATATACTTCTTCGATCAAATTACCATTCAGATACGCCGATACGATGTCCACATGGTTAACTAAGAGCTGATGTTTTGCTGCCAGTGCGAGCAGTAAGCGAATGGTCGAATAACGCACCACGGGGGCAAACGTTTCTGAGTAGTCAACATTATATTTTTCAGAGCACCCCGCGCAACCAATCTTGCTTTAAATTTTTCCACTGATCCATCTGGTTTCTTTTTAATCGTAAATACCCATCTTGATCCTATAATATTTTGGTTTTCCGGCTTACTCACGAGTGACCACGTTTTCTTTTTGATCAAAGAATTGTATTCCGCGGCCATAGCTTTCGTCCAGTTTTCTGCATCTTCAAATTGCAATGCCTCTTCTACGGTTTGTGGATTTCCCGTGTACAAATTTAATTTTTGCTGCTTTGCACGATTTCGTGTTTGACGCCTTGCAGGTTCAGCCTCACTTTTCATTATTTCCGAATCCTTTCTGTATTCAGCATTTGATTCACTTATTTCCGTTCCGACTTGGTCCTCTCTTCTGTTTCCCGTATCCGATTCGCTGCTTGCCGTTTCAAACTGCTCCTCTACGTCAACGCTATTAATCATGTCAGTCGTATTATCTGGGTATGGAATCGCAACACAGAACGATTCAGATTCCTCCAGAGATTGTTCCTTGTCAAGTTTATCGAACGATTTTTCGAAGAAAGTAACGTCTCTTGCTTTAATTATTTGACGTTTTGCTGGATCGTAGAGTCTATATCCCTTTGTTGATGTCTCGTAGCCAACAAGTTTGCATTTCGACCCCTTTGGATAAAATTTTTCGCTGCTCCTATTTTTGTTTAGCACAATCGCGTCACACCCAAACACACGGAGATGAAACACCGAAGGCTTCCTTCCAAACCATCGCTCAAACGGATTTGTATCTTTTAACACTCTCGTTGGTGACCTGTTCCGCAGATATGCAGCCGTGTTCACCGCTTCTGCCCACAGATATTGAGGTAAGCCAGAACTCTGCAACAAACATCTCGCCATTTCGATGAGAGTCCTGTTCACCCTTTCCGCTACACCATTCTGTTGAGGGCAATAGTTTACCGTAGTTTGATGCTGTATGCCTCTTTGTTTAAAATACAACGTAAATTTCGAATTCACATATTCCTTGCCGTTATCAGTTCTGACTGTTTTTATTTGATCGGCCCGTCATATTTTCCGCTAATGCCGCGAACGTTTTGAAGCTTCAAAAGCTTCTGATTTCAAAAAATAAACCGAAACGAATTGAGAGAAATCATCAATAAATGTTATTAAATATAACGAACCGCCAAGTGATTTAGTAGTAAATGGCCCGCACAAATCACTGTGTATTACTTCAAGTGGCTCTTTTGTTTTTATTTGTGCATAATTTTTGTATGGTTTTGAAAGAATTTTACACAAAGCACACGTAACGCACCCTATTCTTTCTGGCATTTTATTATTTAGCCCGATGACCATATTTTTGTCAGATAATTTATTAAAGTCATTTGTATTTAAATGTCCATAACGCGAATGCCATTTTTTCCACTCATTTTCCGAGCACGCAGATTTACAATGCTGCACTTTTAAGTTTTTCGCAAAATTTACTATAAAAATGTCATCGTTTTCACGAGCCTCAAACAGGTGTTCATTGTTTTTGTTTCTTACAATCGCGCCGTCTTTTGAAAACATAACCAAATTACCTGATTTTAATACTTTACTCATTGATAGAAAATTACACTCCAAGTCAGGGACATATAACACGTTCAAAAGAGTAATTTTTGCAGTTTTCGTATTCATTTCTATCGTTCCTTTTCCCTCCGAGTATACGCTGTCACCCGAAGCGAGTACAATTTTTTGTTTCCAGCTATCAATATGTTCGAACATATCTTTCTTTGGACACATATGCGCTAAATGCCGACCCCGCCATTTGAGTCGTCGTCGTTGCCGATTGAGGGCGTTGAGGACACTGTGATCGTATGTGCTCTTTTTGATGACACCTATAACATTCGACGCTGCTGTTATTAGTGTTATTGCTCTTGTTGTTGCCTCGAAAAATTCCATTCGATTTTCTGCCATCTCCTTTGTTCTGCTTAAATCGATTGCTGTTGTTGTTGTTTTGATTTCGTGAGAATTCGCCGTTTGATGTTTTTGCCCATAAAAGCCGTTCGTCGCTAACATCGCCTTTCACACTCTGCCGCCTATGTTCTTCGAGAATTTTCGATACGAGCTGATCTAGGTTAGGTAACTGGTCTCGACTTTCAACTGCGACCATGAAGCTCTCCATCTCATCCGGCAACGCGCACAACAACAATACTGCTAAAAAATCCTCATTTAACTCTATTCCTGTAGTTTTTAAATCGTCGATTATATTCCGAAATTCACCGATTTGCACAGAAATTGTTTCTATTGGCTTGATTTTAAAACGTACGAGTTGTTTGAACAGATTAACCTTTCGGCACGCGGTATTTGCCTTATATAAATTGCTTAAAGTGTCCCAAGCGCCTTTCGCCTTGCTACAGTTTTTAATATTAATAAGTTCGCTAGCACGCGCACTCAAATTTATTGTTGCCAATGCCTTTTGATCCGCGACGATCCAGGCTGCTTTTTGTGTAGCATCTTCCGGGCACTTGCTCGCAATAGTATTCCACAAATCTAATGTAGTTAATAAGCTCCGAGCTTGCACCGACCAAGTCGAGTAATTATCACTGCTCAAGTTTTCAGTATTTGCGACCGAAAACATTTTTTTATTTATTTTAATATTAATTCCGACCCGAATAAATCCTCTTATATATTAAGTATCCTGGGCTATGTCTGGGCCTATAACGTATGTTACAAAGTTCCACCGAATACTTCTGAAGCGTAAAATCGAAATATAGACAACCGGCTTTGATTACAGAATTTATTCAAGTGAAGTCTTAGTTCTAACAATTATTGTGTGAAGTCCTTGCGAAAGGTAAATAAGGAGAGAATGAAAAATGAGAGAGAATTAAATATGCGTTTGGATTGCAGAGTTGCCAAATCGACATTATGCAACAAATGATACTGCACTGTATGGTGGACTATGAACTCTAGGCCTCCACCGTTGTCCCACTTGTGATCCTTTCTGTGTACGTTGTAGCCATTCTTGGGATCAGGATGGAGCTAGCGTGCAGTTTTGTCTCTTAGACCGCAGCTATCTTAATTCTATGACGGCTCATTAAGTCGAATATCTCGTCTATCTTGCTCATGAGTCCGTTTGAGTTGGGGAGTAGAGTGAGGAAGCGTGGGGTTGTCTCCGTTAGTCCTGCTGTGCGTTCCGCAATAGACGGGCTGCAGAACTCTGCAGCAACTTAACTGTTGTCAGGTTCCGAGGAACTCTGGCCTGACACACGGAACACTCTGTACGGGAGACCAAGAGCTGCTGGTGTGTCCCCGCACTGGGATTGGAGCAGGAGGGATGTGAGTGGATGAGGGAGCTGTTTGCACCTGTAGGCTTCTGACCGTTAAGGTTTGGATTGTGGCGGCAGTTTGAAGTGCCAGCACATTAGACGATATAACCGTTGAGGCAAGGGCCGCCTGGTGGCGGGAGCATCACGTGGCCACATACCTTTTGGACCACTCCCTGTGCGTCTTAAGACCTGAACAGATCTTAAGATTACACCACCCGTTGCACTTGTTGCATCTAACCGAGGTGGAGTTCGGGTGGAGCCGTTTATGGCATACACAGCAATACAATACTTCTGGTCCAGGGTTGAGTTCGATACCAGCACTGAAGAGAAGTATTTGGAGTAAACATACAGCGAGGGATTGCTCCTGTGACGATAGATTGGGGGTAGGATACGATACACTAGGCAGGGCTAGTTTACTGGGGCGGCAAACCTTTGTAGGGAAAAACCCGAGTCATTCCGGTAACGTAGAACCGGCTGCCATATTTGGTCTTTTATTTTGTTGAATAATAAAATAGGTTGGTTTTGTTATAAAAATAAATCTCAAGTCTTTTAATATGGAAAGATGTGTGAGACAAACTATATAAATAATTGTTTGACAAAAAGTCGAGAATTTTCAAAAATTGTATGTAGAGTTACGAGATCTGAAATTGAATTGTTTTTACTATCCGAGTCACATTTGGAAAGTTTATATAATATAATAATATTATATATTGATTACGGATAATGTTTTACTTTACATAGTTCACTCACGTACATAAAACGGCACACAGAGCGAGGAAACAAAGTACTAGGTTGTTTAATAAGTTCTTCGGTTCGACCAACCAAAATTTTTGTTGTTATGTTGGTAAACTCTTCATATGAACGTATGATACGTTTCATTTCAATCTGTCAATTCATTTTTGAGTCTATCACCGTGATCCTAAATCAAAACAAAAGGCCAAAACAAGTGTCCCGAAATCGGCAAAAAAGGTGTTAGCATCAATTTTTTGGGGATGCGAAAAAAGTTTTGTTTGTGGATTACTTGCGAACTGGTACAACAATATATTCTGAATATATTGTAACCTCTTAGACCAGCTGAAGAAAAAATTTCGTAAAAAAAAATACAGTTTGCAAAAGAAAAAACTCTTTATCATCAGAGCAATGCATCTGTGACACGAGCCTTTTGACAATGGCTACAATCCTTGAATTAAAGTTGTTGGGGCATCCACCGTGTTCACCAGATTATATAGATTCTTCACAATCGAATGGCATTATCCACCGCGGGTGTATCGTTGTTGTATCACATTGATAAACTCTGATTGTGAAACCATACATTCGTATGAGCTGCTGCGGGGTTCGGAACAGAGAGTCGGTGGTATTATTACATGAAGAAGTACTTAATTACCACATAATTAAATTTCTTCTTTTTCACATTGAGATGCCTTTTTTCAGGTAAATTTTTTTATTTTCAAAAAAGAAATAATTTTATTTTATATGTTTATAATGTGGCTGAAAGGTATTTGAATTAAGTATTTTCTAAGTTTTTATAATCATAAACCAATTGGCATCACCTAACCAACGAAAGAAAGGCAATACGAAGTAGGATGAAAAAGAATATGATACTTCGTTAAATGTACCATTATAAAGAAGAAGAAGCGATAACTGAGAATAGATTCTTTTTTTTTTTTTTTATGCGCGTTGTTTGTTCAATTGTCAAGTCATTTAAAATATTAAAAAACAAAAATTTACAAATTTAATAATAAAATCAATCGAAGAGTTTGAAAATAATTACATCAGGTGTGGGGTCGAAACATGTCGCGAAATAATAGAAATTAATTAATTCATCCATCAATGCTATCAATGAAGGAAATTGCGGCTCAAGCCAATTCGCGTGCAGAGGAAGTAGTAAGAGCTGTAATTGAAGGTTTGCGGGACAACACAGCTTACGCTTTAGTGCGTAAGTCCGATATAGTAGCAAATACCACGTTATTAAATAATGCAAACAAGCCGAAACTAGGCGGGTGAACGTTATCATCAAGGAAGCAGACGCCTGCGGTGGATTATACCTAGTTGAGCCGTATCAAACTGTAAGTATTGCCTTTTATAAGTGGAACCTTAAAGAAGGATTTGAAAATTGTGTCATTCATTAATCTCAAAACTTATGGAAAAATTTTACTAAATAACTAAAGTAAAACTTTATCTCTTTTAATTGTTTCTAATAATATTTTATCGAAACCTCTTTTATTAGGAAGATACTTGTTTATGTTTATGTGAAATCGTAACGAAATCGATAAGTCTGATTGTGACTTATGCAATACCACTTCAAATGAAAACTTTATTCAGGTTCCGCAACTTTTTACGGTGGTATTATTCTGCGAATTCCGGACGTGTTATTAGAAAAATGGATTGTCTTCCGAAAATTGGTCGTTGTGTCGTTCAAGGTGCTAGTGTCAAAGATGAAAATATTGAAGAGTACATGGATAGGTTAAGTTGCCTACCAATTAGTGATAGTTGTATGACTTATAAGGTAAGGGTGGATGGTGAGAATTTGAACGGTTTGGAAAATAAATGAATGTCGACGCTATTCGCGATGATAATGCTTGTGACTACGACATCAATTGTTTATTGACGAAAAGCGCTATCGCTGCTATTAGAACAACAATATAATATAATTAACGGACCAGCCTATATTTTCCCATCCGCGAAGATTATCATATAGAGATAAGAATGTGGTACAAAAGATTTTGGTGGATTTTTATATGAAGCAATTATTGAATATAGTGTACTCTATGATGCTATTTGGACTTAAGAATACTCCATCAGTGTTCCAGCATTTCATTACGTTTATTTTGAAAGGTTTTATTGACAAAGGTCTACTGTTAGTGTCTATGGATGCCATACTAATAGTTACTGCTAAATTATGCGAGCATTTGTCGTTATTGAAACTGGTTATACAGAAAATCGCTAAATACGGGGTTCAGCTAAAACTGTCGTAAGTGTACATTCGTTCATAGTAATATTGAATATTTGGGGTATGAAGTTATTCTTCCCTCTTTTGGTTAAACAACACGAGATTCATAAAAAGCTTTGTAAAATGCCATATTTCCTATTCAGTGGCAGTGCTTCTTTTGTGAGTTGTTGCCAGCATAATTTGAAATAGATTTAATTCGGCACCCACGACAGTTTGCAGTTTTTCAGCCTGAAGTCTTGCTGCCGTCAGAATAATTGCGTTTATAAGAACGTTTAATATAGCGTTTTTCAGTAGGTGCGCTTCAACTTTTTTCCGATAGGGAGGGCGAACGACGCAATATTTTTTATTTTTCGCTTGTCATTTGTAAACTTCATTTGTATGCATTTCATCATGGAACGCTACACACTTGAGCAACGCTTGCAAATCATTGAATTTTATTATAAAAATGCGTGTTCTGTTAAGAAAGTTTAAAGTCGAAAAATCATCTTCAGTGATGAAGCTCACTTTTGGCTCAATGGCTTTGTCAACAAGCAAAATATGCGTTACTGGGCAGAAAGCAATCCACACGTGATTCATGAGGCGCCGTTGCATCCCGAAAAAATCACTGTTTGGTGCGGTTTACATGCCGGCGGCGTAATTGGCCCATATTTTTTCGTTGACGAGAGCGATCGCCACGTTACTGTGAATGGAAATCGATACCGCGACATGATAAACGATTATTTTTGGCCGCAATTGAATGGTATGGACTTAGACGACATGTGGTTTCAACAGGACGGGGCCACAAGCCACACAGCACACGCTACAATTGATTTGTTGAAGAGTAAGTTCGATGAGCGTATTATTTCCAGAAATGGACCGGTCGAATGGCCGCCGCGCTCGTGTGATTTGACGCCTCTAGACTATTTTCTTTGGGGTTATGTGAAGTCATTGGTCTACAGTAACAAGCCGGCGACGATTTGTGAGCTCAGAGCTAATATTGAACGCGAAATTGCTGTAGTTTCGGCCGATTTATGCAAAAGAGTGGTCGAAAATTGGGTTCAACGATTGGACTTCGTAAAACGTGCACGCGGTGGTCATGCAAAAGAAATCGAATTTTATACTTAAATGTATATTATATGGTCAAACTCTATAATAAAAAAAAAATTAGTTAAAAAAGTCAAACCGTTTGTGTTTTATTCAAAAAAAAAAGTTGAAGCGCTCTTACTGAAAAACGCTTTATTTGACAAATTGCACCTGATGCCGCCAACTTACAATTTATTGCAATAAAATTTAATTGTCAAAAAGTATTATAAAAATTCTGTTTAAAAAGTTTGAAATTTTGCAGACTTTTTATAACTTTGATACAAAGTTTAAAAAAATATGGTTTTTGTTGTAAAGGGTTTTTCAATAAGGGCGGGTAGATGTTGAAATGGTATAAAATGGCGTTTGCTGTGTGGCACGTAGCGCCGTCCTGCTGTAACCACATGTCGTCTAGGTCCATATGGTTCAATATGGGCCGTAAGAAATTGGAAGGGCCACCACGTCTACCGAAAAATGGGCGCAATGCGCGCAACATTTGCGTTAATGAACACTCATTTTGATAATAAAGTTTTATTATTTGAACGTGCTGTTCAATCGTGTAACTCGCCATGATGATTTGGCATAAACAATTTAATAATAAACAAAAGTTTTGACAGATGTCACCAAAACAAAATGGCTTCCACAGGGCGCCAAAATCGACCCGCGACAATTAAAAAACTTTTGCGTTAATGAACACTCATTTTGATAATAAAGTTTTTTATCATTTGAACGTGCTGTTCAATCGTGTAACTTGCCATGATAATTTGGCATAAACAACTGAATAATAAACGAAAGATTCGACAGATGTCACCAAAACAAAATGGCTGCCACAGGGCGCCAAAATCGACCCGCGCCAATTGAAAAACACTTTATAATGAGTTGAACTATTATAAAAATGAGTAGCCACTAAATAAACGAAACTAAACTAGTCAAAAAGTCGCACACCTATTTGATTGCCTATGAATGCATATAGATATAGATAATACATATTTCTGCCACAAAAAAACTTCTGAAAAAGACACATTTACCGTTCGGAGTCGGCTTAAAACTGTAGGTCCCTCCACTTCAGGAACAACATCAAGACGCGCAGCACAAGTAAGAGGAAAATTCAGCCAAACACGCCAATTATACATACAATATATATCAAAGAATTTTAAATTAATAATAATCTAAAGATCACCGCATACAATCTATCTTTAAAGTAATGCACGGTATAATGTATAACATAATGGTATTTTTATTATATATCAATATCTTAATATAATGTTTCCATGTTATATCTTTACTTGCGACTTTGAACTAATTGAAATAAAAAGCTAGTAGACCAAGCAACATTCGGCAAATTAAACTCCACAAAACCTCTAAGCGCTAAGCAAATATTAGTAAAAATCATAATTACTGTTAGGCGGGATGTATAAGATAAGTAAATATAAAAACCCACAGCGAGATGATCCCTTTACCTAAATACACAGTTGATCAAGATGGGCTCCTCATTTAAGAGCGAATTGTGGAAAGCTTGTAGCCTACGGTGCATTGCAATGAGAACTCTACCCCTAAAAGCAATCAGTACTTTCAACATTTCTGTATTTTCGAAATACATTACGAAAATTCGACTAGAAGTCATCGAAAAAATTAGTGCTCAGCCAGGTCTCAACAAAAATTATGACATCAAATCGAAATGAGCGCTAGAAGTGCAAAAAGTATCCGACTTAGTACGAATGCCGCCCATATTTTGAAAATAAATCTTTAACTGCTTTAGTGATGTACTAGTACTACCAAATGTGACTATATTTTCCAGTTTCTGGAAGATCGTCCCTTTGAAAAAATTTAATAGGGTCAACCTTGACGTCAGTAGGCTAGTGAATTTTAAACCATCTTTTCGAATTTAGTAGAACTGGTACATTTTTCGACTACAACAGTGTTATCGAAGTTCTATAAATCAGCTTCAGAGATTCCATCGTGTTTATATCTTGAAAATTTGTGCTACAGTCAATTCTTTGATTCAAATCTTGTTAACGTCTTTCGGAAAGACAGGGATGCTAATAAAATAGGCTGCTTTCATGGTGAGGGTGTTTCAAAAGCAGTACAATGCAAGTTTTAGTCTTGCCCGAGCTCTGCGTTTGTGTCAACGACTCCACGTCTAATGGATCCTTGTATATGATAGTTTTTATATGCAACTTATTTCGCTTAACTTAGCTCATTTGATTTGTATAAAGGTTAGGTTAGGTTAGCCTGGTTGGCAATAAGCCGCGCATAGACCTTTTGGTCCCTAGCGATACCAGATGGAGACCGACCTCTATGAATACCTGAAGTAGACATCATGTAGGATGTCAGCGCTTTTGGCGAATCTAAGTAGGGCTGGGAGCTCCGCTTTTGAGACGTCTTCCAGATCCTCCAACAGTGGGGCTCCCAGGCATTTTAGTCGCGTTTTTAATAATGCCGGACAAGCGCACAGAAGGTGTTCTAAAGTCTCCTCGACATCCTCTCTGCATTTCCTGCATTTGTCCGTGTTAGCAATCCTTATCTTGTACGCATATGCAGCCAATAGATTGTGGCCTGTTAGCATACCTATGATAGTTCTGCATTCCTTTCGCGAGAGCGTAAGTACGAATGGAGGCAGTTTTTTGTCGTTTGTTCTACACATGACTTTTGCTGTTTTGCATGTGGTCAAGTTAGTCCACCTAGCTTCCACTTGCCTTTTCATGTGGTCATCCATTTCGTTGTATATTGTGTTTAGCGGATTTGGTATGTCGTTCTCTTGTTCAAATGGTAGCCTCACAGCTATTTTGCTATCTCATCTACTATTTCGTTCCCCATAATGCCTTTGTGACCAGGTACCCAGTAGATATGCAGCCTATTGTTTGCGGCTAGCCTTTCTATGCCCTCCCTGCTCCGTCGAACATTTTTGGACTTAATATAATATGAGCTTATTGCAGCTTGACTGTCCACGTATATATTAATTGTTGAGTTCTTACTTGTTCTAGAGTAGGCTATCTTCGCGGCCTTCCCCACAGCAAAAATTTCCGCTTGGAAAATACTGCTGTGGTCTGGCAGCTTGATAGGCTGCCTTATTCCTAGTTTTGAGCAGTAAATACCCGCTCCCACTCCGTCTGGAGTTTTCGAGCCGTCTGTATAGATGTGAAAAGTTCTATGGCCAGGCTTCATGCCTTTGTGCCATCCCTCCTCTTCAATTGTAGTGCGAAACCTTCTCTCCCAATTAAAGTACGGAGTCATATAGTCCGTGCCACCTGAGCTCCACTTTCCTATTGAGCTGTGACCGAAGGTTCTGCAGGTGAATACCCCCGCAGCCATTAGCCTCCTCGCGGATTTCGCTGCCAGGTTTTCCGCCATGAGGTCAATAGGTGGCATGCTGAGTATCTTTTCCAGCGCCGCCGTTGGAGTGGTCTTCATCGCTCCTGTTATGCACAGACCAGCGAGGCGTTGAATCCTTTCTAACGGCATTAAGTATGCCAGTTTTTTTGTCGCAGTCCACCATACTAAGGTTCCATACAGCAATATCGGTCTGACTACTGCTGTGTAGCACCAATGCATCAGAGAGGGTGATAGACCCCAAGTAACGCCCAGCATTCTTTTACATGCGTACAATGCATTACTGGCCTTCTTCACCCTCTCCTCAACGTTGTGCTTCCACAGCAATTTGCTGTCCAGTTTTACTCCGAGGTACCTCGCATAGTCTTTGAGAAGTAGTTCGTTGTTGCCTAGCTTCGGTAGGTTCCACGCCGGAACTTTGTACTTCCTGGTAAAAAGTACCATGCCCGTTTTTCCGGCGTTTATCCCTAGCCCTGCGCGAGATGCCCATTGGTGTATCGTTTTGAGAGTGTGGTTCATCACATTACTGACGGTGTCCAGGTACTTTCCCGTAACTACTATAGCTATGTCACTAGTTTAGGTGCCCCTCCGTCAAGTTTCTTAAGAATTTCATTTGCTACAAGTAACCATAATAGTGGTGATAGTAACCCACCTTGCGGAGTACCTCTGTGTGCATATTTGGTGACGCTCGCATCGTTCCACTCCGCTTTTATCTTTCTGCTAGCTAATAGCTGCCTTATCCATAGATAAACCGCGGGTTGCACATTAAGTGACTCTATGCTATTTAAAATAGCATCTTTTGTCACGTTGTTAAAGGCTCCTGATATATCTAGAAATACTCCTAGAGCATACTCCTTATATTCTAACGCCTTTTCTATGTTTAGTATAAGTGAGTGAAGTGCAGTTCCAGTGAATCTGCCTTTAGTGTAAGCATGCTGCGCCTTGGATAATTCGTCCGGCGCAATTGTGTCTCTAATGTATGTATCTAGAATCTTCTCTAACGTTTTCAGGAGAAATGAGGTCAGACTAATGGGCCTGTATTCCTTTGAGTATAGAGGGTTGCTTTTTCCCGCTTTTGGAATAAACACAACTCTCGCTTCTCTCCACAATACAGGAACGTAGCTGAACCTCAGGCATCCCCTGAATATCGTTCTTAACCATGGTATCACAAGATGGCTTGCCTTTTGGAGCATGGCTGGGAAGATTCCATCCAGTCCTGGCGATTTATATGGGTCGAAACTTTGTATAGCCCATTCTATTTTGTTGTTTGTAATTATGTTCGTCGGGATTTCGTGCACAATATCTCCTCTAGGTTCGAGATCTGCAGTGTCCGCACACCCTGGAAAGTGTGTACTGACTAGGTCTTCTAGAGAGTCCTCACAGCTGTCAGCCCACTCCCCGTTAGTTTTTCGTATTGTTCTTGGCATAGACGGATTCTTGGATAACAGTTTCCTAGGTCTAGCCACATCGTTAGTGTCTTCCATACTGCTACAGAAGTCTTTCCAAGATTCTCTCTTGGCTTTACGTATCTCTTTCTTGTATACTTTTAGCAGATCCTTATACTCTTTCCAACAGAACTCATCGTCAGCCACTTTGGCTAACCTATGGAATTCATGTACTCTACACCTTTGTGCTCCTAATTCCCTGTTCCACCAAGGAGGCTTCACCTTGCGTCTATTACGTGTTGGAAGGCAGGATCTTTTAAAGGCTTTGACAAGAGTAGTTGTAAACAAGCGCGATGTTTGACTTGTATTTCAGGGGTATTATTGGTGTTTTTGATAGTATATCCCTATACAAGTCCCAGTTCGTATTCTTAGGATTTCTAAAGGATGTAAGCTTGTTTTTTGAGCGGAATATCACCTGAAAGCTTATGTATCTGTGATCAGAGAATGAGGGCCTACTCAATACTTCCTATTCCCATAACATGCCTGCTTGTGTAGAGTGTTAAATCGAATACATTCTTCGAGGTTGGTCCCACATATGTTGGTTCCTCACCTCTATTAGCTATTTCTAGACTACTCTGAAGAATATAGGTAAATAGTGACTCACCTCGGTCGTTTATGGCTGCACTTCCCCAGACCGTGTGATGTGCGTTTGCGTCCGTTCCTACCACCAGAGCATGCTTCTTTCGGGCAGCTGTTTCTACCAGCTTCCGAAGTTCCGTCTGTGGTGCTTCCTCATCATGTGGCATATAGCAGGACCCAAAGAGTAGCGTCTCATCCTTGCAGCCCTCCAGCGCCACCACTGTCAGATCGTCTGAAGAGAGATTATTATCAATATAAGAACATATACTTTTTTTGACCATTATCGCTGTTCTTACCTTATTTTTTACAATCGGGATGTATGTGTTGTAGTTTTGTGACTTTAGACCGGAGACTATGTTGCCCGATGCTACCCATGGTTCCTGGACTAGAGCCACATCGTAGCCGACTCCCTCTATGTTGAGCAGGAGCTCGGCTGAGGCGTTCCTACTTTTGTGGAGGTTTATCTGAAGGACTTTCAGCATCTGGCCTCAGTACCTTCTCGGGGTTGGATACTACCTCCAAGTCGCCCTTCTCCACTTCTTGTATATTGAGGGAGGCTTCCAGGATCTCTTCTATGCCGAGATCCTTTTCCACCTCCCCCGCAGCGAGCGTGTTGTGGTTGTCGTCTGCCGGGTTGCGCTTTTTGAGGCGAAGGTGCACGCTACCAACTCCCCAAGCCATCCTCCCGAATCGCGCGTAAAGCAGGTCCTCTGCCGGCTTGTTGATTTGGATGATGTGATGCCCCCTCCCACAGGCCGTGAAGCGTTTTTACCGCTTCCTTTAGCCATGTGAGCGTGGGGTCATCCTTGCACTTTATGATTTTGACGCCGCTGAACCACCCTGCTCCGTCGAATGCTGGCATGGGTGCGTTCGGCTCCGCGTCCATTTTAGTAAACAAGGTTTCCAGTAGCTTCATTTCCACTACCTTCCACCGTTCCTGCGACATTCGCCCCTGCTGGTCGCTGCGGTCAGTGAGTGCCACTATGAGGTGTCTCTTGGCAATTTCACTGGCCGCTACCGCTGCTTTCGACGTCGTAGGTCTATCGTCTCCGTTTTTAGGTTTAGCCGTCTCGTGCCTGTGCTTCTGCTTTTTTGATGGCCCCGAGGCCTCACTATCCGCAGAACGCTGCCTCCTGATGGCTAGCTCTTCTTCGATTTTGTTCGCATATTTCGGGTTCGAGGCTGCGAACATTGGCTTTGCTGCGTAGAAGGCCCGGCCATTTTTGATCTCCTCTCTGGCCCAAGCCAACCGTTCCTCCTCTTGCTTCGTCAGGTTGGACTTGCTGCCAAATCGGTCACAAACTTTGACCGCAGCCTTGTATCGGGCTTTGGCCTTCAGCTTCTCTTTATCAGGCTTGATCCTTGGTCTGTTCTTGCTATCCGAAGCAGCACCATTGGACCTAACCGGAGAACGCAGAAGAGCCTCTTCCTCAGCTGTGTTGGTGCTCCCGACGCTTTCGTGGTCCGAGTCTTCGTTGACAACGGCACCTCCGCGCTGAAGAGCGTTCTGTGTGTGTTTGGCAGTGGAATTGCGACCACTGTACAATGGAAGTTTTGTTGCTTAAATTTTTTTCCGTATTCATTTTTTTCGTACGACCACCTGCTCGACGAGGCGAGCGCAGTGGTCTATTTATATAATGGGGAATTCAAAACGGTCCACAACGGCAGCGCCCCATACCGTGGCAAGGCCACAGTTACTTCCTAAGGCGGCCCGGTGTTAGGAAGGCGCCGTTGAAATACAGCCGGTCTGGTGGACCCCCTGGCTGCAAACCATCCAATGGGCACGGTGTCGCATAACACCCTGGATTAGGGGGTGGGCTAGGAGAGGAAATAACGGGATGTAAGGGGTTTGGGGATGACAAAGAGATCTTCGTCGGTACGGTGATCTTCGCATGGTGGTTGGGTGGCCACCAGGTTCGCCGTAAAGCGAATGGATGGCTAGCCAATCTCCATATGAAGCTTCCCTCTTAGTTCGTGTTGGGTTGGCCCCCATGCTATGGGGGTCAGACCACCACTTAAGCCTCATCCCCGCGTCAAGGATACCAACATGATGAGGTGATTTGTATAAAGCCCATAGAGACAATATTGTTGACTAGCTCTAAATGAGAACCGCCAAGAACACAAAGGTGATTTTAATTTAACCCTCAAGCGATGTTTATGTCATTTTCACATAGTTTTAAAATTGAATATTTATATTGGAATTAACTTGAAATTTTGGTTGAACGTAAAAATCATATACGAGTACAAGCGTTTAATATTAACGTTACTTTTAGTCGATAAATGTCAATGTATGGTGTACCACAAAAAAGCTTACTCAGTAACGACTTATTTGTGACAAAAAATGTACGATTTTTGAGAGTTAAATAATGTTACTTGGTCTAACAGTTTTTCTGAGTAGTGGAGTAAGTAGTGCAAAACGCGCAATCAATTGTTTTACTCCGCTCCCAGCTACGTTTCGTTACTGCTAGTATCTCAGAGTACTTGTAATACTAAACTTTCGGAACTCTCTGTAGTGGGAGTAGTAGCAGAAAATTTTGAACTGGCTGGAGCGCTACTTGCGAAATTATTCATGTGCACTCCAGGTAGCGTTACTACACTCACTTCTGCTACGTTACTACTACTCCCTTAGCTACTACTTGAGCAGCGTACGTTTTTGTTTTGTTAGATGCATTTTGTGTGGGGTTTGGCTATGTTACACTGAAAATATAACCGACAAATTAGGTATATCCATCTACTGCAGGTTGCAGATATGGTTGAACACAATTTAGAATTATATTTTTTATGGTTCCAACTACTACTAACGAAAACGTAGCTTAGAGTGAATTAAAGCAATTGATCTCGCGTTTTGTGCTACCTGCTCCGCTGCTCATCTATTCAAGTTCAGAACAGTAGAAACAGCAGCGCAATATTTTCTGTTAGTTGGCTAACTGGCAGTCCAGAGAATTGTTTACAAGAGTAAACGCGAAAAAAGAAAATTAGTAATGGATTTTAAACGTAATAATGTGATTACACTATATTCAGCTGGAAAATCACAACTAGCGATTGTTCGTGAGTTCGAGCACCTTAAAGTAAATTCAGTTTTTGTTTATCGCACCATTACTCGTTACAATGATACTGGTAAATTCACGAAACATCATGGAGGTGGTCATCAAAAGACTGCAACGTCACATGAAATGGTTCAAAAAGTGAAGAAGCGGCTTGAGTGAAATCCCCGACGAAGTGCTGAAGACGAAGAACTAAAAATATCTGACCCTAGCATCCACTGAAAAATTGTCGCAAAGTCAAGCCTTACAAGATCCAAAAGACGCATGATTTCACACCAAAGCATCAACAAGTCTGACCTGAGAGACCGAAAGAGTTGCGATCGAAAGCGATCAATATCCGAAATTTGTGTTTTCAGACGAGAAAAATTTTCAAATTGAGCAATTCGTAAACTCCCAAAATGATGGGGTTTATTTGACCAACCGTTAATACAAGAATTTGAGGCATCGATTGGCTACCACGAGGCAGCACCCGCTACAGGTAATGGTTTGGGCTGCAGTAGCCTGGCGGCAAGGTAAATGCGAAATATTATCGGGAGAGTATTTTGGAGATTGCTTTGAAGCCGTGGGCAGACAAACATTTCGGTGGAGCCATGGACGTTTCAACAGAACTCGGCACCGGCTCACAAAGCTCGAGAGAACCACGAATGGCTACAAAACAACGTTCCGCACTTCATAACGTCTACACAATGGCTCTCAAATTCACCAGACACGAATCCGATGGATTATTCTCTCTGCGCCATTTTGGAGAGCAAGGTCCGAACTAAAAGATTCAATAGTCTCGAGGCGCCGAAAAAAGCCATTGTTCGCGAGTGGGCCAAAATACCTGCAAGTCACATTCGGGAAGCTTGCGATTCGTTTCTGGTTCGTCTCAAGGTCATAGTCAAGGCAAAAGGTGGTCATATCTAGCAAAAGTAAATCGATTCTTAATTCTCTATTATTTTCACACATTTTTTACTTTGAATTGAATAAAAGTCATTTTCCAAGCTAAATTCATTTACTTAGAGTTCCATACTCTGTATTTTGGCTTTTAACTACCATAATTTTTGTACTGTACTAGAGTGCAGTTCATCTACATCATATTAATATCTAAAAACGCTGTATAGCTTCTGTTCGCCATTACTACACTAAGCATACTTATATTTTATAAGTATTAATGTATTTATTTCTATATGGCAATAGCTTCTACTTGTTAAGATTTAATGTATAGTTTTCTTACATATACGGCAATGCCCTAAAATTGTATTGACTACTAGATGTCTTTTTTCAAATTCTAAATTTGAATTTCCTAAAAAGATTGCTTTTGCCTATAAAAAGCCTGCGCGCTTTAGGAAAAGGACACATTCCGTTTGGTAATCGGCGGTGAGCACAGCTTAAGTGCTTGCCAATGACTACCTTTTTAGTGTGGACAGCGTTGGCTGGCCGCTACATGGTTGTTGTTGCTAGCATATCTGTACTTGCAGTGTGGACAGCGTTGGCTGGCCGCTGCAAAACAGGTGTTGCTCTTGCTCGTGTCGCTTAGCTTGCTAAACGCATTTGTTTCCCGGAGTTTTTATTACGGTTAAAAATACTAGAATTATATTTTATACTAAATTAAATTATATATTGTATATATATATAATTGGCGCGTGCACCCTTTTTGGGTGTTAGCTGAGCTCCTCCTCCTATTTGTGGTGTGTGTCTTGATGTTGTTCCACAAATAAAGGGACCTACAGTTTCAAGCCGACTCCGAACGGCAGATATTTTTATGAGGAGCTTTTTCATGGCAGAAATACACTCAGAGGTTTGCCATTGCCTGCCGAGGGGCGACCGCTATTAGAAAAATGTTTTTCTTAATTTTGGTGTTTCACCGAGATTCGAACCAACGTTCACTCTGTGAATTTCGAATGGTAATCACGCACCAACCCATTCGGCTACGGCGGCTGACGTTTTACGTTACGTTTTATAATAAAATAAATAGAACTTTACAAAATGACAATATTATTTATTTATTTAACAAACGCCAATCGGCAATATACATTCAAATAAAAAGAGGTTACAGAATCAGAATTTATAGAGGGCTGGTAAGTAATACAATGATAAAGAATATGGGACAGACGGTTCTTGAGAAAAATCTATGGGATGATATTTTTGGCATTTCGCAGAAAAGTATCGTAGGTTCCACCATAGAAATCGAGAACACCATGAAGTGAGTTGACGCTGATGGCTATTCTATTGCACGGGCCGTGATAGACGTAGCTTTTGTAAGTAGCGACTGTTTTCAGTAGACGATTATTCCTAAGAGTGAGACCAGCCGGGGCAAGCTCGAAGGAGCTGCGTACTTCCGGGGCATCAATAATACCATTTACCACTTTATAGAAGAACGCCAGATCAGTTATGCGACGGCGAGCCCGCAGACTGTTGATGTTGTACCGAATGTAGATATCTTCTGTAGCTGAAACGGTTGATGATGAATGTCGGAAGGCTAAGGTCTTGCAGAGCTTACGCTGCACTCTTTCAAGTCTAGTGATGCCTGCTTCAGTGTATGGAGACCAGTTTATGGATCCGTACTCCAGTATTGGAAGAACTTGAGTTTTGAAAAGACAAATCAGGGAGAAGGGATTCTTGAAGTCCTTACTATTCCTAGTTATAAATCCGAGTATCTTAAAAGCTCTCTGAGTTATTCCGTCTATGTGCTTGTGGAAAGTTAGTTTTGTGCCAATCGCGACACCGAGGTCTTTGATGTCATCCACCTCCCTTATTTTATCACCATTGAGTGTGTACACTGCAGGTAAGGGAGTGCGCGATCTCGAGAAGCACATCACAGCACACTTTTTAAAGTTGAGATCCAGTTTGTTCCTTGTACACCAGCCAGAGAGATTATCGATTGATGACTATCCAGCACACTAGTGATGGTAAATGTGTGTCAGCGGTTCACAGAGGCCATTGGCGCAGTTCTTAAGAAATGCATTCGGTAGGCCATCAGGTCCCGCACCTTTACTAGGATCTACGGAGTTCAGTTGCTTGAAGACATTATCAAAGGTAACCTCAAAGTCATTTAAGTTTACCGATTGCGTGTAAGGGTGTGAGTGTGCTAGGGTTACGCTATCGTCAGACACCGGTGCATATATGCTTTTAAAGAACTGTGCAAATAAGTTACTGATCTCTACGCCACTTGATGCTGATTGATTATCCCAGACCATGGATGCTGGAATGTCACTGTTTCCTCGCTTCTTATCCGTGATATATTTCCAGAACGCTTTGGTATCACCTTTCAGTGACCCTTCTACCCTATCAACATACACATTATAACACTTGTTGCAGAGATTTTTGCACTCTTGTCTCAGGTTACTAAAGAGTGTGTAGTTTCGCCTGGTTTTCTGTTTTTTATACTGTGTGCCCATCGGATCCCGTTTGTCGTCCTCCTCTAATAGATCGTCGAACGTGCGAACGCTAACCTCACTTTCGCACTGATAGCAATGCCAGGCTGCTTCACCTTTCTTAAGGGGTTATATACCTTGTGGTCCGGTGAAATTAGCGAAAGTTGGGTTTTTTTTAAAGATATGTAGCAATAATTTTATTGTATAAAAGTTTTTATTATTGGATATTACAATGTTTAAAGAAAAAAAACAGGCTTTGTTTGTGTAAAAATATTTAAAAATGGCGGAGTTATGGCGTTTTCCCCCAAGACCCTTTTTTTGGAAGAGGCTTGCGGTGGACGCGATTCAAGTCCACCAAGTCAACTGAAATCAAAAAATCGAAAAGATTTCATTAGTATAGGGTTATATCTTCTTAGTGAACGATCAATATATTAAATATTTTGATTTTTGTGAAAATAGGAACATGTTTTTAAAAAACTCCACTTCTACAGTCCTAAAATTGGCATTAAAAAATTCATATCTGCAAAATAAAAATTTATACATAAAAAGTTGATCGTTCACTAAGAGGCGACATCAATTACGAACAATTTAAAAAAAAAATTATAAAAATCGGTTGAATACTTTTTTTGCAATCGCGTCCACCGCAAAAGCATTTTTGGAAAAACACGTTTTTGAGATAATCGCGTTTAAAGTTTCAAGCGCCGCATGAGGCCGTACGCTCAGGACGTGACGACGCACAATTTAAAACGCTGTAACTTTCGATCTATTGCTCAGATCTCTATGAAATTTTTGGAAAATGTTCTCAAGGGATTGTACTTTACGATAAAGAAATGAAATTTATTTTGATTTTTTTGAAAAACACAAGGTATATAACCCCTTAATACGGTTTGCCAGATTCCTAAATTAAGCGGTTGAGAGATTGGTACATTTATGATGAAACCAGAGACGACAATCTGTGCATTGAATACTAGATGTTCCCTCGCGGACAATTGCAGAGCACTTGCCACAGTATGCCACTTCTACGTTTTGGTCCCATAATTACAGGAACAGAGTGTAGAAAAATAGATACAGGAGTTAGTTACGCCAGGTAGCACGCAGAATCACAATAGGATTTATACTGCACAATTTATCAATTATTTATAATAAAAACTCTGAGTAGCCGAAAACACGTGTTTACACAGACCGAAATGATACTTATTGTATACTTATTATATCTATAACAACCTACTAAAATAAAAAAAGAAATAATCTAATTAAGTATATTAAACTCGCGGCGATATTGAATACGATACACTAGACAGGGCTAGTATACTGGGGCGGCAGCCCTTGGTCGGGAAAAACCCGAGTCATTCCGGTAACGTAGAACCGGCTGCCATGGGAATGTAAATAAATTGAACTTGTTGATCGCTTCACTGTGTATGATATACTCAAAACTATTTACATATGTATGATAAGTATGCTGCTCAATAGATGTGAGTATCTTGCTTGTCGTTAGTAGGCTCTCACTCTTAACTCTCCGGTGCAGTTCTCCACATCCCTCCTTTATTACAAAGCTTCAAGCGTATGTTGGATTCCTTAGTTGTCTCGCCTACCGTTGGGGTTTCGTGAGTTTATGTGAACGCACAACATTTCGGAGTAAAATCTTGTCTCCCGGTACTATATCAGGTGTTCTTGTTGTTGTTGCAGCAGTACCTTTGGCCTGTCAGTGTAGTGTAATCACCGGTCATCTTCGTCTAGCTCATCTAACGGCAGGCCCAGGAATCTAGTTTCGACGGGTTGGGTCCAGAGGGAGAGAGGTGTTAGAATGAGAGGGTTTGATGGGGTATGTGAAAAGGTGGTTAGTTTCGTGCGGGGTGCCTTCACATGCCGGACTATGTTTAGTATGTCGGGGTCGATTCTGGATGGGTAGGAGTTTAACCTGCTACAGTATCCAGAACGTAAGTGTGTCAAGGTTACGCGGGACTCTCGGGAAAGTTGGAGCTCTTCGTCTGCAATTGGTGGTGGTTGGACTCCGATAACGGCATTCGGGGGTCGGGAGCTTAAGAAGGTGGTAAGGGTTTCCCGATAAATTTCGTTTATGGCCTGTCTGTACACTGTCCGATCCTGCCCTAGAGCAAGCTGTCAAAGGTGACTCCCAATATTCTGGGGTTGTTAACCGTCGGTATTAGGGTATCATCGACGTGGCAGCCGGTTCTACGTTACCGGAATGACTCGGGTTTTTCCCGACCAAGGGCTGCCGCCCCAGTTAACTAGCCCTGGCTAGTGTACCGTATATCAGGTGTTCTCGCTCTACGATCTGTATCCCCTTTCTTTTTCCCCTTTTGTTTATTGATCATATCTAGATCCCTTGCCGCTGAGTCTAAGATGTCATCGGGTATATTTTGTATACCTGGTATCTTCTCGCGAATGACGCTGCCAAACATTAGTTTACTTGGTGCTGATCCGGTAGTGCCATGAGGAGTGACGTAGTACATAAATATAAATTTGTCGAATTCTTTTTTATAATTACTTTTAGTTGAATGGGCAATCTTAAGTCGCTTAACCAACGACCTATTCATGTTTTCAACCTCGCCGTTTGCCTGAGGCCAATATGGTGGTGTTGCGGTTAAAGTGATGTTGTTATCTTCGCAAAATTGCTTGTATTCATTGCTAGCAAATTGTCTTCCGTTATCTGCTCTTAATGATTTGGGAATCCCCAAACGACAGATTTGCAAAGCATTAATTATTACATTCGAAGTAATTGTTCTCAAAAATTTTACTTCCTGATAGCGAGAGTAATAGTCGATTACGACAAGTAAGTACTCGTTATTTGGCAAGGGTCCCAATAAATCTGTGGCAACACATTTCCATGGTCCACCTGGAAAAACATGTCTCTGCATAGGAGCTGCATTGTTCGGCTGCGAGACCAGCAAGCAGTCCCGGCAATTTTTAACATATGCCTCCACTTCTCTATCAATAAGAGGCCACCAGACCTTTGTTCTGACTCTACGCTTCATTGCGGATTCATCCGGGTGTCCCTCATGTGCCAATTCCAAGACCCTAGCCCGCAAATTTGATGGTATTACTAACCTAGTACCAAGCAAGATCATATCTCCCACTGCTGATAACTCGTGTCGAAATGGGTAATACCTATTCGAGGTATTCATTTGCCAAAAGTCACCTTTAATATAATTTATAGCTTTAATAATCTCTTCTTCCCTGGAACTGTGTTTTGAAATGTCGCAAATTGTCAAAGCTGCCGGTGTTGAGCTTAAAATTATGTGGAAAATAGATTGTTCTAAGGTGTCATCAAAAGGTCGAGCAATTTTAGGCGTGCATGAGCGAGTCTGAAATATTTTCTTTCCCGGGTCGGTAGATAACTTTAAACTTATACGGTTGCAGTCTTCGGAGCCACCTTTCGATTCTCGCTGGTGGTTTCGAAGTTGGCTTAAAAATAGCTTCCAGAGGTTTATGGTCGGTGACCAATTCCAAATCTAGGCCTACTAGGTAATAGTAAAATCTATCTACTGCCCACACCAGCGCCAAACTTTCGTTCTCTGTCTGAGAATATCTTCTTTCCACATCTGAAAGGCTTTTGCTGGAAAACGAAATTATGTTCGGTTCTTTATTCGCATTAAATTGTATGAGAACTGTTTCCAAAGCTACAGGACTGGCATCTGCAATAACTCTTGTTTTATTTAAGGGATTAAAATACGACAAGCTCGGTAAATTTGATAAAATATCTTTCAATTTTCCGAACGCTTTTTGTTGTAAGGAACCCCAAGTAAATTTTGAGTCTAATTTTAGTAACCGTCTTAGTGGTGCTGTCAAATCAGCCATTACCGGTATGCATTTTTCGACGTAAGTTACTAGACCAAGGAAGCTTCTTGCTTCCTCTTTTATATGCGGTGCTCTAAACTCCAATATCGTTTTTACCTTGTCTGGGTCTGATAAAATACCTTCGTCAGACAATACATGGCCCAAAAATTTAAGACTTCTAACACCCCAGATACATTTGTCATCATTTAGTAGCACATTGTTGTCTTTCAAAGTTTTAAGTACCTCTTTCACTGCTAAGTCATGATCTTCTCTTGATTTGCCATACATGAGGACATCATCTAAGTAGTTCAAACAATTGCGGCACGTAGAAAGTAGTTCTTCAAAACTCGCTGAAAGATTTCTGTGGCAGCGCTGATGTGATGTAGTTATTTCCCGGCTTGACTCCTCCAGCTCCAATTGGTGATAGGCCCATTTAAGGTCAAGACGGGAAAATAGCTCTGCGTCATTTAGTTTCGTCATAAGTGACTCAAAAGTTGGTATCGGGTAGTTTTCCCTTAACACAGCCCTCAACGCACAGACGCATGCTACAATCATCTTTTAGTACCACTACAATCGGCGAGATCCACTGTGTTGGTCCCTTAACTGGTTCTATGATATCCTTGGCCAACGCCTCTTCTAACTTGTTCGCAACCAGCTTTTAGAGCCACTGAAATTCGGTGCAAAGGCTGTTTTACTGGCTTGATGGAATTATGAATTGAAAGTTTGATTTTAGTATTTAAAATTTTAGGAAAAGGTTCTATTTTATCAACTTTGCTGATATCTGGTCCCAATTTCAACACCTTAAGCTTAATGGCTGCATCTCGCCCAAAAAGGGATTGCTTCCCATCTTTTATAACATAGAAAGTTGCTATAATTGCTGTATTTTCTTCAACCTCAATCGGCGCCTCGAATACATATAAAACTTTCAAAACCGTATCTGCTGCATAACTCTTGAACTGATTTGCTGACTCCGTGCGAATATTCCACATGACTGCTTTATAGGTGTTTAGTTTATTCCAAACTTTTTCGCTCAGCAAATTAAATCGAGACCCTGAGTCTATAACCATAGTAATAGTGGGGCCCCCAATACGAAAATTTATCAATTCGTTCGTTGACTCGCACGTGTCCACTTGGAGACAATCATGCTGCAAGGAATCATCCGACGAGTCGTTCTCAGCTTTCTCAATGCACCGTACTTTAGTAGATTGAAATCGATGTCGTTAGAATTATCAAATTTTACTTCACCGCTTTTTCGCTTAAGACTCTTAGTTTTACATTTACGTGAATAATGCCCTATCATACCACATTTATTACTATACACTTAGCCTTTTTTGCTGGACAGTTTATATCCGCGCTCATATGCCCCAATTGACCACATCTACCACAATCAGCCCCATTAACTCTAACCCTTTTTGATTTTGACGCTACCTTGTTAAAGGCCTCGCCCTCCTGTTTAGGGAATATCAATTGGGATTGTTTATTTATTTGCTCATGTATTTGGCAAGCATCAACGATTTCATTTAAGCTGTATTCTCTTTATAAAAGACGATTTGTAAGCTCGACCGGACTCCACGAATCGATAATTTTATCTTTTAAAGTTATTTCTTCTATTTCAATTTTTATTTCGCCGAAATAACACTTAGATGCTTGATACGCTAAACGCAGCAAAAATTATTAAAGTTTTCTCCGTCTAGCGGGGAAATATTCCTAAACAAATGCCTCTCAAATGTCGAATTTCGTTTGGGCGAAAAGAAATTGTATAATTTTTCGACTAGGACAATGTGTTTGAGACTTGCTGTTTTGGGTCTACTTCCACTAGTGCCCCAGGAATATTAAAAATAACTTCTTGGAGTTGTGGCCCTCCAAGTGAAGCAGCTTATTTCTACGCTTTAATTCATCTTTGATATCTTCTGATTGAAGATATAGAATAATCGACCTCAGTCACTTTTCCCACTCGCTTCTCAATAACGCTTTGTCAATACTACAATATTGCAGAGGAATGGTTTAATTTCACTCATCTTGACTGATGGTTCAACGAAATTCAGTCAATTTAAAGATTTTGTGTATACATATAATACGTCCAATTTAATGCAAATAAATTTTCCAATTGAATGGTCTAAACGAAAGAAATTCAACAGATTAGTGCGATTTTATTTGTTACTTTCTAATGTTATACTTGTTTACTCCAATTTAAAGGTTGTTTACTCGAATTTAAAGGTTTCCAATAACTCCAATTGAATGGATAGCCTCTTTACGTTCTTCTTATAAGAATTTTGCCAATTGAATGGTCTAAACAAGGAGGATGGTTCCATGTGTAGAAGTCCACGCAAGTGGGGAAAGTTGCTGATCGCCATTCACTTGGGATTGGCCAGGACGATTCTTCTGCATATGGTTCAAGCAGCTCACAACGTCCGGGATTAGCCCACGTATCCTCTGGGTAGCTTCCGAACACCCGTTCGGGAGTGAGCTAACGTGAGAAGGCGAAGCATTCCAGGATAGCTGGTTGTGCGCTGGGTTTGGGACCCGCCACTTAAAAATCCCTCCCAATGAAAAGAACTGCAAAGCCTCGGATGAGAACTGCCTTTACTGATGACGACCCCTGCAAACGAAATAAGGAATATGATTTGAGGGCATGCACCTGGAATGTCCGGTCCCTTAATGGGGAAGGTGCCTCTGCCCGGCTGATTGATATCCTCGTGAGAGTAAAGACTGGCATCACTGCCATCCAAGAGATGCGATGGACGGGGCAAGGTAAGAAAACCATAGGACCTTGCGACTTCTACTACAGCTGTCATGTAAAGGAGCGCAAATTCGGTGTCGGATTTGTTGTGGGAGAGAGACTTCGTCGTCAAGTACTGTCGTTCACTCCGCTGGTCGAGCGTCTCGCAATTATCCGCATCAAAGCGCGATTTTTTAACATCTCGCTAATTTGCGCCCACGCCCCGACGGAAGAGAAGGACGATGCGACCAAAGATTCCTTCTATGAGCGCTTGGAACGTTCCTATGAGCGCTGCCACCGCCACGACATAAAAATCGTGCTTGGCGACTTCAACGCCAGGGTGAACAAGGAGGGAATTTTTGCTCTCACAGTCGGAAAAATCAGCCTGCACAACGAAACATCCGGTAACGGACAGAGGCTTATCGACTTCGCCGGGGCTCGAAACATGGTAGTCTGTAGCACCAGATTCCAGCATAAAAAGATACACCAAGCTACCTGGCTGTCTCCTGATCGAAAAACGCGAAACCAGATCGATCATGTTGTGACAGGTGGAAGACATACTTCTAGTGTATTAGATGTACGTACGATCCGAGGAGCCAACATCGACTCGGATCATTACCTTGTTGCAGCCAAACTGCGCACACGCCTCTGTGTAGCAAAAAACGTACATCTACCTACTCAATGCTCAACATCGAAATGCTGCAATCACAACAGACAGCCAGAAGATACGCCACTCGACTCTCACCCCTGCTCTCAGAGACCACTGCCCAACAAACCGGCATGCCCGAGCAATGGAGCAACATTTATCGTTCCCTACGTACCGTCGCCGAAGAAAAAATCGGATTCCGGCGAGCCCGAAAAAACAGTTGGTACGACGAGGAATGTCATGCTGCCGCTGAAAGAAAGGATGCCGCCTATAGAACCACGCTGCTATCGGGCGCAACGCGAGCCATGTGGGATCGCTACAGAGAGCTAAAAAAGAAAGAGAGACGTATTATCCGAAAGACGAAACGAGAGGCCGAAATATGTGAGTGCGAGGAGCTTGAGATGCTGGCCAATAGGAACAATGCCCGAAAATTCTACCAGAAAGTTCGGCGGCTTACAGAAGGTTTTAAGACCGGGGCGTTTTCCTGTAAGAACAAAGACGGCGAACTGGTGACTGACGTACAGAACAATCTTAAATAATGGAGGGAACACTTCTCGAACCTGTTAAACAGTGACAGCTGCGCATGTCACAGAGAATGTGAAGATCCCGATACCCCAATCGTTGACGACGGAGTTGTCGTTCTGCTACACGACCATGACGAGGTGAGAATAGTAATATAACGGCTAAAGAACAACAAAGCCGCGGGCGCCGACGGACTGCCGGCTGAGCTATTCAAACATGGCGGCGAGGAGCTGGTAAGGCGCATGCGTCAGCTTCTATGCAAAATATGGTCGGATGAAAGCATGCCTGCCGACTGGAATTTAAGTGTTCTCTGCCCAATCCATAAGAAGGGTGATCCTGCAATCTGTGCCAATTACCGCGGGACTTAGTCTCCTAAGTATCGCCTATAAGGTTCTAGCGAGCGTATTGTGTGAAAGGCTGAAGCCCACCGTCAACCAACTGATTGGACCTTATCAGTGTGGCTTTAGACCTGAAAAGTCTACCATCGACCAAATATTTACAATGCGCCAAATCTTGGAAAATACCCACGACACACACCATCTTTTCGTCGATTTCAAAGCTGCATTCGACAGTACGCGATGTCTGAATTTGGTATCCCCACAAAACTAATACGGTTATGCAAGATGACGTTGCTCAACACAAGCAGCGCCTTCAGAATTGGGAAGGACCTCTCCGAGTCGTTTGATACCAAACGAGGTTTCAGACAGGGTGACTCGCTGTCGTGTGACTTCTTTAACCTGATGTTGGAGAGCATCGTACGAGCCGCAGAACTTAATCGCTCAGGCACAATATTTTACAAGAGCGTACAATTGTTGGCGTATGCCGATGATATCGATATCATCGGCCTTAACAACCGCGCTGTTAGCTCTGCCTTCTCTAACCTGGCTAAAGAGGCGAAGCGAATGGGTTTGGTGGTGAACGAGGACAAAACGAAGTACCTCCTGTCTTCAAACAAACAGTCGGCGCACTCGCGTATCGGCACCCACGTCACTGTAGACAGTTACAATTTCGAGGTAGTAAAATACTTCGTTTGTTTAGGAACCAGCATTAACACCGATAACAATGTCAGCCTTGAAATCCAACGTAGAATCTCTTGCCAACAAGTGCTATTTTGGACTAAGTAGGCAACTGAGCAGTAAAGTCCTCTCTCGACGAACAAAACTAACACTCTACAAGACTCCTATCATGCCCGTCCCAACGAATGGCGCAGAAGCTTGGACGATGACAACATCCGATGAAGCGACGCTTGGAATGCTCGAGAGAAAGATTCTGCGTAAGATTTTTGGAGCTTTGCACGTTGGCAACGGCGAATGTCGCAGACGATGGAACGATGAGCTTGTATGAGCTTTACGGCGCCATAGACATAGCGCAGCGAATAAAGATCCAGCGGCTACGTTGGCTGGGTCATGTCGTCCGAATGGATACAAACGCTCCGGCTCTGAAAGTATTCGATGCGGTACCAGCTGGTGGTAGCAGAGGACGAGGAAGGCCTCCTCTGCGTTGGAAAGATCAGGTAGAGAAGGACTTGGCTTCACTTGGTGTGTCCAATTGGCGCCGGCTAGCACGTGAAAGAAACGACTGGCGCGCTTTGTTAAACTCGGCCAAAATCGCGTAAGCGGTTATCGCGCCAATGAACACTTTGGTGACCGGTGACGAGTTAACTCGTCTTTTCATGCCCAAACGTTGTTGACCGGTGACGAGTTAACTCGTCATTGCACTTGCATTATCTATTTCACTTTTTGACACCCAGGGCGATATAGAATATTGCAAACACTTGGCGTATCGGGTTTAGTCGTGTCCGCTCTATAACAAAAAAATTGCTTTTCTTAGTATTTCGATTTCTATCACAATTTGAGTAAAATTTCAAGAATTTCGACCATGACGGAACGTATCGGCGAAGAACTTTTCAATGAATTATACGCGGATAGTTTATCTGATTGTCCGAGTGATTTCGAAATAAATTGTAGTGATTCCGAAAGTGATGAATCTGGCATCATACCACCAAAACGACAAAAAAGAAATGCTATAGAATCCGATAGTGAAAGTGAATTTGAAGATTGGAATGAAAATGACTTTACACCTTCTTTGGAGGATTATTCAAACATTTCGGGTGTAACCGTTGAATTAGGTGACACACCGAGCATTAGTGAAGTAACGGATTTATTTTTTGATAACGACTTTTTTCATTTAGTTGTTTCTCAAACCAATTTATATCACTTCCAAACGAAAGAATTGCATAAAAATTCTGTTAAAACTTTACCATGGACAGAAGTTACAACAAACGATATGAAGAAGTTTCTTGGGTTATTGATATTGATGGGGCAAACTAAAAAAGCTTATTGGAGAGATTACTGGTCAACGGACCCTTTGGTTGAAGCACCAATATTCCCTAAAACTATGAGCAGGATGAGGTTCGAACAAATCCTTACATTTTTCCATCTCAGTGATAATGTACAAAATGCACCTAGTAAAGACAGACTTTGTAAAATTAGACCTCTACTGGATTACCTTATTCCAAAAATTCAATCTATGTATACACCGAAACAGCAATTATCACTTGACGAAGCAATGATACCATGGAGAGGACGTCTCAGCTTCAAAACATATAATCCGGCAAAGATTACAAAATACGGTATTTTACTGAGAATGGTTTGTGAAAGTGAGTCTGGGTACATTTGCAACTTTCAAATTTATTCGGGTGGAGGACAAAAACTACAGGAAACTATATTATCACTCTTGCAGCCGTATTTTGGTTTTTGGCATCATGTATATCAAGACAACTACTACAACAACGTTTCTACAGCTGCTATATTATAAAAAAGAAAATACTTGTATGTGGCACCATACGAGAGAACCGTGGCTTGCCAAAGATACTAATAGAAAAGTCCAAGAATCTTCAGAGAGGGCAAATGACTTTTGTACGGAAAGGACCCATTCTTCTTATCACATGGAAAGATAAAAGGTTGGTGCGCATGATATCAACTATTCATGATGCGTCTATGATATCAACTGAAAAGCGGAATAAAAATTATACAAATGATAAAGTGAAACCTTCGTGCATAATACAATACAATAAACACATGAAAGGAGTTGATCGTGCAGACCAGTATTTGGCGAACAGCAGTATTTATCGAAAAAGTATAAAGTGGTACAAAAAGGCAGCATTCTTTTTAATCAATTGTATTTTGTTTAATGCATTCATAATTTACTCTAAAAAGTCGCAAAATAAAGTAAGATACAAAAAATTTCTACTAGAAGTAGCTAGAAAATGGATTTCTGTAGATTCAAATGAATGCAGCACACCACCTGGCAGTTCTTCTCGTACTTCTAAAAGGGCTCCTTACAAAGATCCACCTTCCAGGCTTTCAGGAAAACTAAGCGAGCACGTTTTAGAACAAATAGTCACTGGCGTAAAAACAAATCCAACTAGAAGGTGTAGAGTATGCTCTTCAAAAGGAAAGCGCAGCGAAACGAGATATATCTGCAAAACCTGTTGTGTACCATTACACGCAGGTGATTGCCATACAGTTTATCATACCAAAAAAAATTACTAAAATTTATATAAAAAGTATATCCAAAGCATAATTTCATAAATAAAATTTATTGGAGTTTATTTAGAATGTTTTACTTTCATATTTAATTACAAAAAAATAGGCGGTGACATGGCATAGTTTCTGTGTAAAATTGCCGGTCAGCAAAGTGTTAAGAAGAAGAGAATGGTCTAAACAATAGAAATTCAACAGATTAGTACGATTTTATTTGTTACTTTCTAATGTTTTACTTGTTTACTCCGATTTAATGGTTTCCAATAACTCCATTTGTGGAACAACAACAAGACGCACACCACAAATAGGAGGAGGAGCTCGGCCAAGCACCCAAAAAGGGTGTACGCGCCAATTATATATTGTATATATATATATAATAACTCCAATTAAATGGGTAGCCTCTTTACGTTCTTCTTTAAATAGGCTCTCTTCGGCGCAACATGCCTATACTAAAGGGAAGTCCACAGAAACCGCCTTACACTCACTCGTCGGGTTGGTGGAAAAAAGCTTATCAGACAAAGAGTTTGCATTGGTTGCTTTCGTAGACATAGAAGGCGCCTTCAACAATATAAATGCAAACGCTATAGTAGATTCATTAGAAGATTTTGGAGTTGAACCACATGTCGTAGCCCTGATAGAAGATATACTCATCAAAAGAAAGGTAACGGCTAAATTAGGAAGCACTACTCTAAGCAGACAGGTCTGCAGAGGCACACCGCAAGGTGGAGTCCTCTCCCCTCTTCTTTGGATTTTGGCAGTAAACTCCCTGTTACTGACCCTGGAAAGAGGGGGTTGCCACGTCACAGCTTACGCAGATGACGTAGCAATCGCCGTTAAAGGCAAATATCCTAATACCCTTATGGATATTCTGCGCTCTAACATGGCCACGCTTAGAAGCTGGACTGAGAGAAGGGGACTCGATATAAACCCCTCAAAAACTCAAATAATTCTCTTTACAAAGAAACATAGGCTCCCTATAATCTCCCCGCTAATTTTTAAGGGTGTGGAGATTCTTTTGAAAGAGGATGTCAAGTACCTAGGGCTCATATTAGACAGGAAACTCACGTGGAAATCTAATATTGAGGAAAGAGTAAAGAAGGCCAACGTTGCATTATACACTTGCAAAAAAGCGGTCGGAATCAAATGGGGACTAACACCCCGTATTACGCACTGGCTCTATACTTCGGTAGTAAGGCCAATCTTAATGTACGGAATACTTGTTTGGTGGCCATCTGCTCAAAAGGCGACTTACGCTAAAATCATGAGTAAGGTCCAAAGAACAGCTTTTTTATGCATCTCTGGCGCTCTAAGGACTACTCCAAACAAAGCGCTGGAAGTGCTAATCAACTTACCTGCCCTAAATCTGGTAGGAAAACACGTGGCCGCCGCCTCGGCGCTCAGACTAAAAAGTATGGCGCTATGGAAAGACCGGTGCTTTGGCCACGCTTCCATTTTGCACTCTCTGAATAGTCATAAACAAGAAATAGACTACTCTATCCCTAGACTCACCTTCGAAAGGCTCTTCAAGACGAGTATACCGTCAAGAAGGGAGTGGCATACAGCAAGGCCATGGAGAAGGGGATAATTAAACTTTTATACAGATGGCTCCAAGCTAGACGATAAGGTTGGCTACGGAGTTTTCTCGAAGGAATTAGGACTGGAACTATCCGTTCGACTACCAGACTACTGCAGCGTCTATCAGGCAGAGGTACTAGCTATAAAAGAAGTGGCTACATACCTTAATACGCACGCCGTAACAAAAACGATTATAAATATATTCTCGGATAGCCAGGCGGCCATCAAATCAATGAATGCGGCTTTACTAAGATCGAAGGTTGCACAGGAATGCCGGGCAGCTCTAAATGATATTAGTGACGTATTCAAGGTCAGCCTTATTTGGGTTCCGGGACATAGAGATATTGAGGGAAACTGTAAAGCAGATGAGCTAGCCAGAAAGGGTACCGCTCTCCAACTGCTGAGTGATAAAAGTACCATTGGAATACCCATGGCCACGAGTAAACTAATAATAAAAAACCACTTTATCCAAGAGGCCAATAGGTCATGGAGAAATGAAGATAGGTGTCTAACAGCTAGGCTACTATGGCCGCAAATAAACAAGAAAAGAACAAAGGAACTGCTTAGTCTCTCAAGAGACAATATCTCGAAGGTCGTGGCTTGTTTAACCGGTCACTGGCTATTTGGCAGGCATTCCTCGAGACTAGGAGTTTTCTCCCATGAATATTGCAGAAGCTGCAGAGATGAGGAAGAGGAAGAAACAGTTGAGCACTTCCTTTGCAATTGTCCAGCCCTAGCTAAAATCAGAGCAGGTTGTCTAGGTAAATACTTTTTTAATTCTCTTACAGAATTGTCTGGCGTGGGGTTGGCATCAATACTACGCTTCATAAGAGCCACGAAATGGTTCCACGAAGGAAGATAAATGAGGTTCCCGTGTAGCACAGTGGTATCACAACGGACCTGTAAGGTCTAAGTGAGTTGATCGTGCAGACCGACTACCACCATAACCTAACCTAACCTACGTTCTTCTTATATGATTTTTGCCAATTGAATGGTCTAAAAAAACAAGAAACGTCAAATATTTTTCTCTCAATTTATCATTCAATTTCGAATCAAATGGAACAAACGTTTTCATTTTAACGTTTCGCTTTGTATATGCCTGTATGTATGTATACTACACACACAATATCGTTCGCTGTTTTCTACTACCCAAATTTACGCAGATGAAGTGAGTGCAAAAATAAAATAAATGTAATACTCTCTTGTACTTTCAACTCGTTATTCGTTTATCATTCACTCCCCGAAACCATATGGAAAAAAACTAAATACATTCAAACGTATGCGAACGCATGGAGTGCACTAGACTACGCTTGCCTTGTGCGAACGAAAACTGTAGAACAAGAAAATGTAATGATGTTAATCTTTTATTTCTTTTTTTTCAATTTTTCTCAATGCAGAAAATTATCCCATCCTCGTCGCTACTGTAACAACCTACTAAAATAATAAAAGAAATAACCAAATTAATTATATTAAACTTGCGGCTTTATTGAACGTGTTGATCGCTTCACTGTGTATGATATAGTCAAAACTATTTACATATGTATGATAAGTATGCTGCTCAATAGATGTAAGTATCTTGCTTGTAGTTAGTAGGCTCTCACTCTTAACTCTCCGGTGCAGTTCTCCACAATATTCAACTAACTTTAGTGGTACTTGTTTTGTTTAGTAGTCTCATCCAACTGCACTTACATGTACAAAGAAAAACCCACAAATGGCCTAACCCTGTAAAGTAAACTAAAAAATCGAAGAGCTGAAGACATTGATTTATTCTACCATATAGGGAAAGTCGTATAAAAAGTAGTTTTTAAAAATGCTGGATCAGCAAACAAATTTGTCCTCAACGAAAAAATTAAAAGGCTTTGGCTCCAAGACAGCGGTCGAATCTTATAGTGTAGTGAGGGGCATTCCCATAGGGTATGAGGACGATATGATTAGAACAAATACCATATCCAACGTTCCTATATCCATGGAGAGACGGTTTATCCCTCCTATGGGAATTGGTTTTCTTGATAAGGAAACTATATACTTATATATACCACCCCTTAGACAATGTATAAACAGCAATAAGAACACAACTTATTTTCAAAGAAACTAGAAAACCAAATTTAGTACAGCAGTTAGAAAGTGAGCATCCCCAGAAAATACCATACTACAGAACCTCCGCGGCCGCCCTAGCCGAACGAGATGGTGACTACCATTCGGAAAGGCGTAGCGTGGAATCTCCGTGCATAAAACGCCAAATGAATAAGGTTTTCCCAATAGCGGTCGCCCAGGGGCAGGCAATCGCAAATCTCCGAGTGTATTTATTTCTGCCATGAAGAAGCTCCTAAAACAAAACCATTTACCGTTCGGATTCGGCTTAAAACTATAGGTTCCTCCATTTGTGAAACAGCGTCAAGACGTACGCCACAAATAGGACGAAGGGCTCGGCCAAACCACAAAAAGGGTGTAAGCGTCAACTATGTATATTTATTTATATATACTTAGTCCTGCCATAAGTTCTGTTAAAAGATAAGTTAGTTATAGATGTGAAATTATAATCCTTTTTTCAATGAAGTTAGTTTTATTAAATAACTATCTGTACCCGGCGGGCGTTGCTACGCCAACAACTAAAATCAATTTAAGAAAAATAACTTTAAAGAAAAATCAGTACATAAATATTCGATGGACTTATATGTTGTCGTTTCACTGGGTATTCCATGCTGAATAGTGAAGTTGATGGTATTGACATCGATGTTTTTGGCTGCTAATATAGCACGCGTACTGAGCCACTGACGGTTTTTGTAGTTTCGTGCAATGTTTGGGAAAACTTTTTGCAACAATTCGTCGATGCTTTCTGTGATCTTACAGAAGTTTGCTGGCAGGGTGATACATGTTGTAGATTCATCAATTTCCATTCGCCCATTTCCAATATCCAATAATTGTTTTCCAGCCGAAGCATCCCGTTGTAGTTATACACGCATGTTAGTTTTCAAATTCAATTTCTGTAAATGACGCCATAGAACAGATGGCATGCATTAAATTCATCAGCGAGTGTTGAACATGGTATAATGGGCACTGTTTGTCGAAAATCACCAGACAATAAAATGAGTGCTCCACCGAAGATCCCTCTGTTTCCTCTCAAATCTTGCAGTGTACGATCAAGCGCTTCCAATGCTTTCTTGTGAGACATTGTACATTCGTCCCATATGATAATTTTACACGTTTGGAGTATTTTTCCCATTCCGGAGTTTTTGCTGATGTTGCATGTTGGTGCCTCAGTGTTTTGCGAATTCACCGAAAGTTTCAATGCTGAATGCGCTGTTCTGTTCGACCACCATCCAAAAGAGTTGCCGCAATTCCAGATGGTGCAATAGCCAGTGCAATATTATTTTGTGATCGTGTAGTTGCCAAAATTAGTGAAAGAAGAAAAGTCGTGCTTGTACCACCGAACGCATCTATGAAAAACAGTCCACCGCTTTGTTCTGTGATTGCACGCATAATTTTGTCAAACGCAATGCGTTGTTCTGGAATCAACTGTGGAAGATTTGTTCTAACGAATGCCCCCTGTTCATCAGAATCATAGTGTGTTTCTCGTTGCAAATCACGATCGAACAGGTTGTTTGCAGGTCGGTTTGAAGCAGGCATTGCCAGTTGCACCAGTGCCTTATTAGTTATTGTCAAACATATGTCTTCAATATGCTGTGTCCCAATGTGTATCATTCTGAAGAAGATTTAGTTCCTGGCAATCTTGGCGATAAGTGGCGCTAAGCTGACCGTTTGGATTAGATGGGAACATGTTGTCAATATACTGGCAAATAGCATGCATATTTGCTGTGGTCGAGCAGTATTCGATGTCATATTCGTTTCCTCTGTGTAAAAATACATGGCCATACTAATTTTAATGACAATCGGTTGAACGGGACAGAAGTTGCTATTCTGCAACGCTACCTGGTGGCGAGTGTCATCAATGAGCATATTCTACAAACCTTCTCCGTGGAAAAATACATATATATACCAATTTTTATAATAATCGGTCCAGTAGTTTTTGAGTTCATCGATGACATACAGACAAACATTAATTTTTATATATGTATATAGATGTAAATACAATATTAAAACAATTTTTTTTTAATTTGCATTCGAAATGGTCACCATTTGCTGTTCCAAACTTTCAAACGATTAGGCCATACAGTTATAACAGCACGCACGTTTTCCGTGGATATTGACGGTGCTCTGACCGTTTTTTCCGTGGTTTTTGTCTTATGAGCTGGAGCGGAATCTTGCTGGAAGATCCAACGCTCTCCATTAAAGAGAGTACTGCTCAAATGATTTACCACGCCTTCTAAGATATCGTCCTGGTATACTTTTATAAAGAGATGTAACGGCTTTACAAGACACTCCCCACCGAACCATACGGAGGCTTGATGGTGGCCACCCTTGAAACAACATATTTTTCGCCTTTAGAAGTTTTAGCATAGAGTTTGTTGTTATGTTTGTTAAAAACTTCTTTCAACAGTGAAAATTTTCTCATATGTGAAAATAATTATTTAATGGCCGTTGACCGCGTGCTACCGAAAATGCTGCTTGTATCTGTCGAGTTTAATTTTATTCAAGCGCGTTGGCAAGTTGTTATACCACTGGTTCGAACGACGCGAGGACGACCATTTATTTTTTTGTGTATCACTTCATATGTATAGAGATGGATCCCTCATACAACCGGTATTCAACAGAATATAGCAGAGGCAAAGTTTCCAAAATGGAAAGACGTATCACTGATTTTATTTAAATTATCCAAACATCCCTAACATATGACAAATCAGGAAAAATATTAAACAAAATACAAATAGCACAAATTACTCTCAGCCACAAATTTTAAACTGACGAAGCTCTAAGAAGCATACAAAAACTGATTCGGAACAGTTTTTTTCTATAAACAAACACAACCTTTTCGCACAAACAAATCAGGGTTAAGTAAACTCAAAGTGAAACCCAAATGAAATCAAAATATGAATTGAATGCTCACTAGCTACACCTACGATACAAAATATCTCTTTCGAATAAATTTCACAAAAAGTAATCGATGCGGCTGTGGCATGATCGATTTCTTGCTGGAATCTCGTCCGAGATAACACAATTTTTGAAGAAATTTGTATGGGATAACTCGATTGACCACATTTTTAAATATATATTAAGCTGCGCTTATGGCCTTAGGCAGCCCTCCAACCACATCAGGGGTAGTCAAGTCCTCTAAATCCAGGCTGAACTATGTCGGTAGACGTAATAGCCTGATGCTAACATGGGTCCCGGGGCACGTGGGTATCGCGGGTAACGAGACCTCTGACTCCTTAGCTAAGATGGGCTCTGAGACCAACTTCTTTGGCCCAGAGCCCGTTTTGCCACTCCCTTCTGCGGCCATCACAGCCACGATTAGCAAATGGGTAACTACCACCGAGCTTGGCAGGCTGAGAGAGACTGCAGATGGACTAAACTGATGTTACCTGTTATGTCCGATGGACTGTCGCAAACCCTTCTGTCATTAAGCAGAGGGGAGTGCAGACGGCTAGTTGGACTGATGACGGGCCACTTTTTGTAGGCAAAGCACATGGAAAGGTTGGGCATATTAGACAGTGTACTCTGCCCAGCTTGTGAAGAGGAGGATGAGACGGCGGACCACTTCCTGTGTGTCTGCCCCGCCTTCGCTCGAATCAGGTTGGAGGTCCGTAAAAAAGAAAAAAATAAATTAAATTAATTTAGCTAACATCATCACCTTAAGCATAGTTATATAATCATATAGGAAGTTATCGATATTCTTGTTCTCATCAGTCACTTTCGGGTGACTCATCAAAGAAACAACCATAGAAGCGAAAGGGTAACCTGATATTCCGGTCAATCAAATCACAAAAAAAAGAGAAAATGTAAGCGGCAAGAAAAGTTTTTAATTCATAGAAAAATGTGTATTGATATATCTATCTTAATTTTTTCAAAATTCTGAAAATGTGTTGCCTGATATCAACGTACCTTCGCTCAATAATTACGGTCGTTAAATCAGATTGAAAAAAGTTTACTTGGAACACTGATTGGATCCGCAACTGTTTCATAAAGATATACAAAACTGAGCTCTTATTGCTTCATACCAGTTTTAAGCGTAGATACATATGTGCGTAAAAAAAACGACTGCCATAAACTCTTTTTAGGGTTCGGACTCATTCACTCACATTCGTATTATAAGCGAACTCGAATTTGTACACTTAAAAGTTTTCTGTGTCGTTTACGTTTGCAAGTAAGAACAAGAAAACAAACCCGGTTCGTTCGCTTCACGAATGAATAAGTGAATGAATGTACCTGTATGTATAAGTGCAACGAAGCATTGTTTTGAAGTCTTCGCGAAAGTGCATGACGTTATTCATAAGTGAACTTGCTAAACAGTCGATATGAGCAGGTGTAATGGGGCATCACAATCTACAATTCTTGTTGACAAAAGGGCTTTTATCGCCAAGCGTTAGCAAGTGGGGAATTGATGAAGCAAGGCCAAAAGATTTATTGTTTTCAAAACACTTCACGGCTGAAATTAAGAACTGTCACTTTGAGTTCACAATTCACATATACAATGCGGAATAACGTATTAATATTTTAAAGAAGCGCGACAGTAAAACAAACGTTAACTATGATCAGTTCTGTTTAGACCTTTGCATTAATTGTGCTTACAGGAAGTAGCAAATTTCTGTGTGATAATGTTTTAGAACCACATTTTGTAATAAAAATATACACTGCGAATATAAGCTGAATCGAAGCATAAATAAGATTTTTAGTAATAACATGACTTGAAATTATATATATACTAGCTGACCCGGCGAACTTTGTTCCGCCGTAGAGGCAATAAAAAAGCAGATTTTTGATTTTATTAAGTTAATTTTTTTATTAATCATGTATTTCAATGAAGCTTTAAAAGATTGCACTTTTCAGTGAAGCACCTTGTGATACACGACAGATTTTGTTTTATTATCAGGTGCAAGAACAAACAACGCAGATGGTTTTCCGACCCGTGAACATGCCACATATAATTGACCATGTGAGAAACATTGATTTTATAGATTCAGACCACAAACTTTCAAGGATTGGCCTTGTGATTTGTTAATGGTCATGGCGAATGCAAGACGGATCAGAAATTGAAGTCTTTTAAGCTCAAACGGAAGATGGGTTGGGATCATCGGGATCCTCGGAATGAGAACTTCTTCACCTTCGAATTTTCCTTTGAGTATCGTCGCGTAAATCACATTGCTCATCAATTTATTTACCACCAAACGCGTACCGTTGCAAAGTTTTGGTGGGCTTATGTTTCGAAGCATGATTTCTACGAAACGCTGCTCGATTCAAATCAGCAATTGATAACTCTCTTCTTGTGTGTCGAAAATGATCTACTTGTTGATCTCTGTTATTCGCTCGACGATTTCGCATTGCCAACCGAGCCGTTTCACGGGCTGCCTCGCTTTGCTCTTGTGATTGAGAAGCACCTAGTCGAGCCATACTAACGCGGCGCTCTTCACGAGCAATTCATTGTGCTTCTTCAGTCGTTTCATTCGCAATGTTTCGTGTCCTTCTTGCATTATGGCTTTGTCGGGAAAGATTCGATCGCCTTGGTCACGGCATTGATAATAATGATTCAAAGAGAATACAAATTACTGGGATTATATATATTTCTGACAAAATTTATATCATGAAATTTTCTACTTAACCATAGACAAAATTACGTTTAGCTGTCATTTGCGTTTTGTTATTCCATATCAGATACGTTTTTGTTATACCACATTTTATAGTGACTTCACGGAAACGCGTTCGAATGGGATAAAAAGTATCCTATGTCCGTCTCCTGGTTCTAAGCTACCTCTCCACCAATTTTCAGCCAAATCGGTTCAGCCCTTCTCGAATTATAAATAGTGTAACTAACATGAATTTCTTTTATATATATAGATATAAAGCGTTTTTCAGTAATAGCGCTTCAACTTTTTTTTTTGAATAAAATACAAACGGTTTGACTTTTTTTAACTAATTTTTTTTTTATTATCGAGTTTGAACATATACATTTAAGTATGAAATTCGATTTCTTTTGCATGACCACCGCGTGCACGTTTTACGAAGTCCAATCGTTGAACCCAATTTTCGACCACTCTTTTGCATAAATCGGCCGAAATTCCAGCAATTTCGCGTTCAATGTTGGCTCTGAGCTCACAAATCGTCGCCGGCTTGTTACTGTAGACCAATGACTTCACATAACCCCAAAGAAAATAGTCTAGAGGCGTCAAATCACACGAGCGCGGCGGCCATTCGACCGGTCCATTTCTGGAAATAATACGCTCATCGAACTTACTTTTCAACAAATCAATTGTAGCGTGTGCTGTGTGGCTTGTGGCCCCGTCCTGTTGAAACCACATGTCGTCTAAGTCCATACCATTCAATTGCGGCCAAAAATAATCGTTTATCATGTCGCGGTATCGATTTCCATTCACAGTAACGTGGCGATCGTTCTCGTCAACGAAAAAATATGGGCCAATTACGCCGCCGGCATGTAAACCGCACCAAACAGTGATTTTTTCGGGATGCAACGGTGCCTCATGAATCACGTATGGATTGCTTTCTGCCCAGTAACGCATATTTTGCTTGTTGACAAAGCCATTGAGCCAAAAGTGAGCTTCATCACTGAAGATGATTTTTTGGAAAATTTATAAATTTTCATAAAAAATTTGCACGATTTGCAATCGTTGCTCAAGTGTGTAGCGTTCCATGATGAAATGTATACAAATGAAGTTTACAAATGACAAGCGAAAAATAAAAAATATTGCGTCGTTCGCCCTCCCTATCGGAAAAAAGTTGAAGCGCACCTATTGAAAAACGCCTTATGTAGTTGGCGCGTACACCCTTTTTTGGGTGTTTGGCCGAGCTCCTCCTCCTATTTGTGGTGTGCGTCTTGATGTTGTTCCACAAATGGAGGGACCTACAGTTTCAAGCCGACTCCGAACGGCAGATATTTTTATGACGAGCTTTTTCATGGCAGAAACACACTAGGAGGTTTGCCATTGCCTGCCGAGGGGCGACCGCTATTAGAAAAATGTTTTTCTTAATTTTGGTGTTTCACCGAGATTCGAACCAACGTTCTCTCTGGGAATTTCGAATGGTAATCACGCACCAACCCATTCGGCTACGGCGACCGATTAATGAAAACACGGTTTTATGATAATGTAAAATAAAAAAGAAGGAATGAAGTGCATTCATGCCAAAATATTTAATACCAGTGGTGTCGATGGAATTAGTTTCTTTGCTTAAAACTGAAATAATACTCATGCATACTTTTCTCAGTTACTCATATTTTTATCTTAGCCCTAATTTTGTGAACTTTTTCAATTCAGAGGAAGGTGGCAAATGTTATTCTGGGTCTCAGAGCCAATTTATGTAATCTTCCCAACGCTTTAGGTATATGTATTAGTATTTTGCTAGCATTATCGACGTCTTTAAAAAAAATTTATTTCCGCACAAGTAGTACTTAAATAAACACAGGAGTTAAACCTGCTACAATATCCAAAATGTAATGGGGGGAAGCTGGATCTCTTCATCTGCTGTAGGGGGTGGTTGGACTCCGATTACGGCATTCGGTGGTGGGTGTCGTTTATTGTCTGTCTAAATACTGTCTGGTCCAATAGATGTCTGTTCGCTTGGTCCTGGATCTCGTCGGTGTAATCGAGGAGGTGTCTCCTAACGTGCCTGAGAGGCGGCTCTGGCTCAAGCAGGTGTCTGCATGGGTGAGACCGGAGTAGCAAGCGATTTGAGGACCTTGTTCCGATTTTGGACTTTCGTCGCAATAACGGTTGTGTGTGTAGAGAAGGAGAGCAAACTGTTGAAGGTTACACCCAATATTTGGGGATTGTTAACAGTCGTAATTGATGTGTAATCGACTTTCATCTTGAGATGCAGTTTATCCTCCTTTGTATAGGTGGTAAAGAGGGTCGCCGTAGACTTTGTGGGAGAAAATTGGAGATTCCTCGCAGTGAAAAGCCGAGAAAGATCAGTGAGGTAGACGTTCACTTTGGCGCACAGGCCATCAATGTCATTGCCCGACGCCATTATCGTGCAGTGGTCAGCGTATGAGAACAGGGAGACTCCATCGGATAGCTGGAGGAGCTTCGATATATATAAGTTGAACAGAAAGGGTGAAAGGACACCATCCTGCTGAACACCTTGCTTTATCTTTTTCTGTTTGGAGATTTGGTCTCTAGAAACCACTGACGAGTGCCGACTACTCAGATAGTTCGCTATCCACCTCTCCAGCCCTGGCGGGAATGTCGATTGTGAAATGTCATCTAGTAGCGTGGTATGGCTGACAGTATCGAAAGCCTTCTTCAAGTCCAACGCTACTAGGACTGTCCTCTCGTAGGGACGGCTTGGTTAAGCCCGCGGCTGGTCTGGGTATTTATAACGGTGAATGCTGTGCTGGTACTGTGCACTCTTTTGAGGCTATGGTGATGTAGGGCTGGGACCAGGTGTTTCTTGTAGAGTGGGAGTAGAAGGTCTTCAAGAGTCTTCACTATTAGAGAAAGAAGAGTTATTGGCCGATAAGAATCCCCTCGGTTTGCGGATTTCCCAGGTTTCAGTAGTGGGACCACTCTCCCTGATTTCCACTTGTCAGGAATAATAAGAGTGGCCATAGACATATTGAAGACCCTAGTGAGGTATTGCACTCTCAATGAACCCAGCTTTTTCAACATCAGCATGTTTAGTCCATCAGGGCCAATGGCTTTAGAAGATTTCATATTGTTGATGGCCCGCTGAACCTCATCGCTGGAGAAAGCAGGAGGCGTACTGTTGTTCGTTAGTTTGTGCAGCCGTCTGGTGGCGTCGAATGCTCGGTGTTTTGCGTGTGTGTTTAACCTTTCAAATACCTTGGTTGATGCTTTACGCAATTTTTCTATAACTACTTCTTTACTGTAATTTATTGTACCGAAATGTATTTGCCTTGGCCTGTATTCTGTTACAGTATGTATTGAGTAGTTTAATTCTTTTATAGCTCTAATTTATTTCTTGGGCGACTATACATATATTTGGAAAATTTATCTATAGTCACAACATACGTGTTGTTATCATTAAAATAAATATCCGCATGTATATATTCTCTTGGTTGTGTTGCTATATCTGAATCTCGGATACGCTCATTAGTTGGGTTTCTCTCATAACGTCCAAGTAGATATGCAGGGCAGTGATTATTGAATTGCTTGCTTTCCTTTTGTACGGTTGGCCAATAATATTTTTCTAAAATTTCCTGTGTTGTAAGGCGTTTTTCAATAGGTGCGCTTCAACTTTTTTCCGATAGGGAGGGCGAACGACGCAATATTTTTTATTTTTCGCTTGCCATTTGTAAACTTCATTAGTATACATTTCATCATGGAACACTCACGGTAGCACTCACCATTCACAGATACGTTATGATTCGCAGCATCTTTGAAGAAGTACGGTCCAATGATACCTCCAGCCCATAAACTGCACCAAACTGTGACCTTTTCTGGATACATAGCTCTTGCAATTCTTCTGGCTGATCTGCACTCCAAAATCGACAATTTTGCTTATTTACGTACCCATTGATCCAAAAATGAGCTTCGTCGCAGAACACAATTTTTCGTTAAAAAAGTGGATCTTCGGCCAACTTTCCAGAAGCCCATTCACCAAAAATGCTGCGTTGCGGTAGCTCGTTCGGCTTCAATTCTTGCACCAGCTGTATTGTGAAAGGCTTGACACCTAAATCCTTTCACAAAATTTTCCACGTTGTTGAGTAACAGAGGCCAATTGCTGCGAACGGCGACAAATCGATAATTGATGATATTTTCTTCAGTTCACCCTCTACGTAAGCGTGTTGGTGGTTTGATGTCCAATAATGTAAATTTGGTTCTAAAGTTAGTCACAATAGCTCGAATAGCTGCTTCAGTGGCCATAAAATGGAAGAAGCGCACGATAAACTTTCTTAACAGAACACACATTTTTATAATAAAAATCAATGATTTGCAAGCGTTGTTCGTTTGAAAGACGACTCATGATTAAATTCTAAACCAAACTGAAGATGTTTGACAGTGAAACAAAACACGAAACGTTTAAAACTGTTTAAAAAGATAATAGGTACAAATCTACTATATTCATATGTATAGCTACGGTTGGATTTGGGACCAATATCTTTTTTAATTCACTTCGTAGGTCATTGTTATATGAAAAATTAATAGTGTGGCGTACCTTATTAGGGAAGATCGTGCCTGTTCGTGTTTCGGTAAAATTTGGAGTAGGTACGAGTTCTAATTGTATGCCATATGCATTAAGCGGCTGTGTAACAGTTTTTATTATATTACTTGCGGAACTTTCGGCTGAGTGTTCCGTGTCTATGGAAGATGTATTAATAATTTGTCGTGATAGTGCGTCTGCTACAACATTTTCAGTACCGGGTTTGTGTTTAATTTTTGTACCATAATCCTCTATTAGGGCTTTCCAACGTTTCAATTTATTTATTTTTTTCGGAGATAGTATATGTTAGTGTTTGATGATCTGTAAAAATGGTAGGATTTTCTATTCCATATATATAGTTTCGGATCTTCTGTAGAGCCTAGATTATAGCTTACAGCTCTTTTTCATTCGTGCTGTAGTTTTTTTGGATAGGAAGTAAATTGGATTTTTATTTTGACTTAACACTGCACCAATAGCTATGTTGGATGCTTCTGTGGTAAGTTCAAAAGGTTTGTCAAAATTGGGTTGAAATAATTCATCATGTTCCCATAATTTAAGTTTTAATAGGCTTACAGCTTCTATGGCTGCTTTGTCCAAGCTAATATTTGTATTACGACTTTTGTTTTTTCCTATACGAGCATTTTTCCCCTTTAATTGGACTGTTAAGGGTTTCGTGATTCGGGCATAATTTTGTACGAAACGTCTGTAATAACCAGTTAATCCCAGAAAACCGCGCAAATCTTTGAGTGTGGTAGGAATTGGAAAATTCTCAATAGCTTTTATTTTTTTTTGGGTCTGTTGTTATTTTATTATGTTAAATAATATGACCTAGGTATTCAACTTCGGTCATAAAAAATTTGGACTTTTCATCCGAAACTTTCAATGTTGCTTTGTTTAAAGCTTCAAACACATATGTATATGTTCCAAGTATTCTTCAGGAAAAGATGAAAAAGTTAAAACCTCATCTATGTAGGCGTATACGAATTTGTCTATGAATTTCCGAAGTATATCGTCTACCCACCTTTGAAAGATTGACGGGGCATTTTTTAGACCAAAAGACATACGTTTCAATTCATATTTGCCTTTCGCCAAAACGTGGACCCGGGTAACCCTAGGATGTGTTTGTACAATATGGATATCAAATAGAAGCTATTGGTGAATGCCTTAGTACAGAGTATTTTTCATGCCGCTCCGTGACTGGGGTCTCGAGATATAGGTCAAAACGTGGACCCGGGTAACCTTTGGTTGTGTATGTACAATATGGGTATCAAATGAAAGCTGATGATAAGTGCTTTAATACGGGGTAATTTCCATACCTATTGATGACTTCTCTTCTTAATTGGCGCGATAACCGCTTACGCGATTTTGGCCGAGTTTAACAAAGCGCGCCAGTCGTTTCTTTCTCGTGCTAACCGGCGCCAATTGGACACACCAAGTGAAGCCAAGTCCTTCTCCACCTGATCTTTCCAACGCAGAGGAGGCCTTCCTCTTCTTCTGCTACCACCAGCTGGTACCGCATCGAATACTTTCAAAGCCGGAGCGTTTGTATCCATTCGGACGACATGACCCAGCCAACGAAGCCGCTGGATCTTTATTCGCTGCGCTATGTCTATGTCGCCGTAAAGCTCATACAGCTCATCGTTCCATCGCCTGCGATATTCGCCGTTCCCAACGTGCAAAGGTCCAAAAATCTTACGCAGAATCTTTCTCTCGAACACTCCAAGCGTCGCTTCATCGGATGTTGTCATCGTCCACGCTTCTGCGCCATACGTTAGGACGGGCATGATGAGAGTCTTGTAGAGTGTTAGTTTTGTTCGTCGAGAGTGGACTTTACTGCTCAGTTGCCTACTTAGTCCAAAATAGCACTTGTTGGCAAGAGATTCTACGTTGGATTTCAAGGCTGACATTGTTATCGGTGTTAATGCTGGTTCCTAAATAAACGAAGTCTTTTACAACCTCGAAATTATAACTGTCAACAGTGACGTGGGTGCCGATACGCGAATGCGCCGACTGTTTGTTTGAAGACAGGAGGTACTTCGTTTTGTCCTCGTTCACCACCAAACCCATTCGCTTTGCCTCTTTATCCAGTTTGGAGAAGGCGGAACTAACAGCGCGGTTGTTAAGGCCGATGATATCAATATCATCGGCATACGCCAACAATTATACGCTCTTATAAAATATTGTGCCTGAGCGATTAAGTTCTGCGGCTCGTACGATGCTCTCCAACATCAGGTTAAAGAAGTTACACGACAGCGAGTCACCCTGTCTGAAACCTCGTTTGGTATCAAACGGCTCGGGGAGGTCCTTCCCAATTCTGACGGCGCTGCTTGTGTTGAGCACCGTCATCTTACATAGCCGTATTAGTTTTGCGGGGATACCAAATTCAGACATAGCGGCATACAGGCAACTCCTTTCCGTACTGTCGAATGCAGCTTTGAAGTCGACGAAAAGATGGTGTGTGTCGATTCTCCTTTCATGGGTCTTTTCCATGATTTGGCGTATTGTGAATATTTGGTCGATGGTCGACTTTCCAGGTCTGAAGCCACACTGATAAGGTCCAATCAGTTGGTTGACGGTGGGCTTCAGCCTTTCACACAATACGCTCGCTAGAACCTTATAGGCGATATTTAGAAGACTAATCCCGCGGTAATTGGCACATTGCAGGATCGCCCTTCTTATGGATTGGGCAGAGCACACTTAAATTCCAATCGGCAGGCATGCTTTCATCCGACCATATTTTGCATAGGAGCTGATGCATGCACCTTACCAGCTCCTCGCCGCCATGTTTGAATAGCTCAGCCGGCAGTCCGTCGGCGCCCGCGGCTTTGTTGTTCTTTAGCCGTGATATTGCTATTCTCACCTCGTCATGGTCGGGTAACGGAACGATAATTCCGTCATCAACGATTGGGGTATCGGGATCTTCACATTCTCTATGACATGCGCAGCTGTCACTGTTTAACAGGTTCGAGAAGTGTTCCCTCCATAATTTAAGATTGCTCTGTACGTCAGTCACCAGATCGCCGTCTTTGTTCTTACAGGAAAACGCCCCGGTCTTAAAACCTTCTGTACGCACTCACGTATTTCGGCCTCTCGTTTCTTCTGTCGGATAATACGTCTCTCTTCCTTTTTCAGCTCTCTGTAGCGATCCCACATGGCTCGCGTTGCGCCCGATCGCAGCGTGGCTCTATAGGCGGCATCTTTTCTTTCGGCGGCAGCATGACATTCCTCGTCGTACCAATTGTTTTTTCGGGCTCGCCGGAATCCGATTTCTTCTTCGGCGGCGGTACGTAGGGAACGAGAAATGTTGCTCCATTGCTCGCGCATGCCGGTTTGTTGGGCAGTGGTCTCTGAGAGCAGGGGTGAGAGTCGAGTGGCGAATCTTCTGGCTGTCTGTTGTGATTGCAGCTTTTCGATGTCGAACATTCTTTGCGTAGGTAGATGTACGTTTTTTGCTGCACAGAGGCGTGTGCGCAGTTTGGCTGCAACAAGGTAATGATCCGAGTCGATGTTGGCTCCTTGGATCGTACGTACATCTAATACACTAGAAGCGTGTCTTCCATCTATCACAACATGATCGATCTGGTTTCGCGTTTTTCGATCAGGAGACAGCCAGGTAGCTTGGTGTATCTTTTGATGACTAGGGTCTCGAAATATATGCCAAAACGTGGACCCGCCGTGTCTTTGCACCGAATTAAACCAAACTTACACACATTGTTAAGTAAGTATTGAAAATGGGTTTCGTAAAGTTTGGTTGTAATTCGGAACACCGGCAACGCGTACAGCGTTCTTTTGAACCAGCCATAATGTCGTTTACTTTTTTAACGCTTGGGGCGGAACTGAACTGTCAAAATGACAGTGTGAGTTACAATGTGTCAATATTTCTTTCTGATTTGGACGCCATAAGGAGAAGACGTAAGTGCAAAGTGTAAACATATTTTGTGAATTTTTTTGGAGTGGATTTTGGAACAGTGAATAATTTCTTACGAAATTTGAGAATTTAATGTGAAATCCGAATGTTCAAATGAAATTATGTTTTGTGGATTTATTTTTTCGGTTCATATGCGATAAGCTACGATACACCATGAGTGAAAAAAATGTTAAAAAAAAAATGAAAAAACAAGAGAAATTGTTAAAGGATGCAAAAGAAGAGCTCGAAAATGCGTAACTTTGATGAAAAAATTAATAATAGTCTTATCATGCAAATTGTCAACAATTTTCAGAAGAAAAGAGATGATTTAAGAAAATCACAACAAAATAAAATAATCCTGACCATGTAGACTTGGGCTTTTAAACACATATGCATCGAAAATATAATCCACAAAATTGAAAAAAAACATGTTTTAAAATCTCAGAATACCATAATTACAATCATGTTTATTACAGTACAAATGCCAAGACAATCACGTAATCATATTGGTCGTTCGACAAATAATAATAGGCGCATGAGAAATGCCCGGAATAACGCGACATCAGAAGAACGTCAAGAACAAAATGAAATAGTCAAACGACTGATGAATAATGTTATCCAAGCAACTATTTTAATTGGCAAATTCAAGAATGAAGACGTTTTAATACCAAGAACTCCAATGACTCCACCTGAATTGCCATTTGAGTTCAAGCGTTTGCAACTTCCCATTCGTTTAGCATTTGCAATAACTATAAATAAATCACAAGGGCAAACTTTAAAAATATGCGGGATGAATTTAGAAGAACCAGTATTCACCCATGGTCAACTATACGTTGGCTGTTCACGTGTTGGGAAGCCAACAATATTATATATTTACTCAAAAACAAACAGAAAAACAAAAAATATTGTTTATGCCGAAGCGCTTGAATAAAGAATAAAGAAATAAATAATATGGAAACCATATCTTTTCTATTCTAAATCATATCTATTCTATTTTAGTGTGCCCAGCGAAGCCTGCCGGGTTTGCTAGTTCTTAATAATAGACTTATTTCTATAACACTTACTATTATTTCTGTGGTAGTGTTCATGTCGTCTTCTTGTTGAATTTTTATGTGGTTATTTTTCTGGATTTTGTGTGCCTGTTGAAAGTTTACACTTTGGTCACGAATTCTTTTCCAGGGTTGACTGTGAAATCGGTGTGGGTTGCATTGTTGAAATTTCTGGTGTTCCCTGAAGAGGTGTCCATTGGCTCTGGCTTTGGGAAATTGTTTTGTTGTTGATATTGATTTTGATAGTATGATGGTCTTCTATGTAGTATGTTGATTTTGATAGTATAATGGTCTTCTAGTACGTTGATTTATATAGCTCTGTTGGGTACATCCTTTTTCTTTGCTTCCAATAGTATTTCCGTGATGTAAATTTTTATGGTTGTTATCATGTTCGATGGTTTGAGCTATTGCATATGCATGCTCCAAATCTTTGACGGGGTTTCCGTATAACATTGAACGAATAAATTCACATAGCATGTGCAGTCATGCATTTTATTGAGTCTGGTGGGTCTCCATAGCACAAGCATGTGCGGACGATGTTGCCTGTTTGGTAACAGGCCTTTCGCTTGTGAACATCTGCAGGAAAGTGCAGAAAACTCTGGATCTGATTGACACTTGGTGCTGTGCGAATGGGCTATCGGCAAATTCCACCAAGACAGGTATTGCCCTCTTTACCAGAAGGAGGAAGCTTGAGGGACTCGTTCTGCCTAAGCTAAAAGAAGTCACAATCCAGCTATCCAAGGAAATTAAATATCTTGGAGTAATCCTCGATAGTAAGCTCCTATGGAAATCACACGTTGAAACAAAGACATCAAAAGCACTGACAGTTTTCTAGCAGTGCAATGGTGTTATTAAAAAAATGTGGGGTCTTTCTCCTAGCAAGGTCCTATGGATCTGCACGGCTATGATAAGACCAATTATCACCTATGCATCAGTGGTCTGGATGAGTAGACTCTCTATCGTAGGAGTCAGGAGGACCTTATCGAGACCACAACGCACTGTGGCCATCTGTTGCAACAAAGCTTTTCCGACTCCTTCAGCGTTACCGGCATTAGATGCTCTTATTGGTTCACCACCACTTGAGGCATTGAAGACCATCTGCAGGCTTAAACACAATGGGAACTGGTACGGCCCCTGTCCGGCATGGGAAAACAGACAAGGCGTGGACTTCGATCCAACGATTCTCTCTATGCCCCTTGACTCCATGCCATCACGAGACGTACTTGAAAAGAGATACAGTGTAGTGCTGCCAGAGGCTCAGTTGTGGTCAAACTCAGAAAATGAGCCCGGCAAACACTGTTTTCACATTTTCACGGATGGCTCCAGGACCGAGCATGGCTTCGGCTCTGGAGTCTACGTGGAATCCAGCATTACAAAACGACACTTTGCTCTTGGAATGCATGCATCTGTGTTTCAAGCGAAGATGTATGTAGTTCAAGAAGCGATGAACTTTGTTGTGGAAAACCGATGGAGAGGTTTGTGTCTGCAGCGACAGCCAAACTGCGCTTATAGCTTTAGACAGCCCCCCAATCACATCAGGGGTAGTCGAGTCCTGTAAATCCAGGCTGAACTATGTGGGTATACATAATAGCCTGACGCTAACGTGGGTCCCGGGACACGTGGGTATCGTGGGTAACGAGACCTCTGACTCCTTAACTAAGATGGGCTCTGAGACCAACTTCTTTGGCCCAGAGCCCGTTTTGCCACTCCTTTCTGCGGCCATCACAGCCGCGGTGAGCAAATGGGTAGCTACAACCCACAAGCGAGCTTGGCAGGCTGAGAGAGACTGCAGATGAACTAAACTGATGTTACCTGTCATGTCCGATCAACTTTTTTCCTACTTTTTAGTTCGATTAGCAAAAAAAGCGTGTTTTTTAGTTTTGTTTTAAAACTATTTTTTATTATGAATGAAAATTATTGTTATCTTTGCAGTCAGTGAATTAATGATTCGATATATTCGTGTTATATTTAATTCCTTTCTTATCGACTGTGAGTCTAAAGCTATGCAGTTATCGGCCGTGATAAAGAAGTAATCGGGATGAAGAACTTATTTCATGGAGGGAGCCTGAGAAATAGCTACCCCACTCCTGAAACGGAGAGGTAACAAAAAAATATACTGACATAATCAATATGTTACATACTGTTGAAATAATTTGTATATTTTAGTTACATGGCAACTTTATTTCATTCTCTTTAGACCTTCTGTCCTTAAGTCTTTTCTCACTCTTATGCATGCAAGTAGGCTTTGCATATCAGTCTTGCTTGTGCCGTTACAAATAAAATACCGAATTGTTCTTTCACACGAAATCACGCGTTTTATTCAAAAGGTTATGGGCCCAGATCCCACAGGTTGCGCGAATTGCTAAATATCAATAATTGGTTCATATTAATAATTAACAAAAAAGAAAACGTATTATTTTATTAGAATGTCTTCGGAAAGTGACATCAAAATTGAAAAACTGCAAGATAGCTCACAGTGGCTGACATGGAAGTTTCAAATGGTACAAATTTTGGAAGCTGGTGACATGTATGGTGTGGTCAACGGAGAAGAGCTATTGCCCAGGACAGGTGAGCAAGAACAAAAGAATTGGCGTAAAATTGATGCTAGAGCTCGCCGGACAATAAGTACAGCATTAGGAAAACAACCGCTTATGCAGATTCTTAACTGTGTTTGTGCGAAGAGTATGTGGGATACACTCAAAAGTGTATACGAGCAAACATCAACAGCGAGTGTTTTGTTTTTGCTGCAGAAGTATTACAGTTATGCAAAAGGTACAGAAGATGATATTGCGACTTTTCTGTCAAAGTTAATGGAAATTGTACAGCATCTTCGTGATCGGGGCGAAACCATATCAGACTCGATGATTATGACAAAAATTTTAATTTCGTTGCCGGCGGAATACAATCATTTCCATAGTGCTTGGGAATCGGTGCGTTCATCTGATCAGAATTTGAACACCTTAAGAGCCAGGCTAATGGCTGAAGAAATTCGTTTGAGCGCTCAAGAAAAAAATAAAGTAGAGGCGTTTGTAGTCAGGCATCAGAATCGGCAAAATACGAAGAAGCAACAAAGTAAAAGCAGCAGAACAACAACAAAAGGCGCATGTTTTAAATGTGGTTCTAAAGAACATTTTAAACGGGAATGTCCGCAAATGGCAAAATCCGCAAAGAATGAGACTCTACGTAAAAATGTCGAAGCGCTGGTGTGTGGAGAAAGTGTAACGGGTAAGCAAGACAGCTGGGTACTTGATTCGGGTGCAACCGATCACATGAGCAAGCGGCGAGATTGGTTCACTACGTTTGAACAGTACAATGATATTGTCAAAATTGGCGATGGGCGTGCTATTAAAGCAGCAGGAAAAGGTGACATCAATGTTTTAGTTAATGACGGTCAAGAATGGGTGCAGAAAGTTTTGACAAATGTGCTTTATGTGCCGGACATTACATATAATTTGTTTTCACAAACAAAGGCGCTAGATCGTGGTTTTCATTTTCGATCGGATAGCGGTAACTGCAAATTCGTTAGAAAAGACGGAAGTACTGTTGCAGTGGGAGTTCGTCATGGTAAATTGTTTCAAATGCTGATCAAGGTTCCGGAAATTAGCATGGCAAATATTTCGGTAAGTGAGAAGTTAGCTTTGCGTACGTGGCATAATCGACTGTGTCATCAGAATTCGACACATGTTAGGCAGTTCCTTAAGAGCTCCAATGTAGAATTCATTGAAGAGGAATTTACGTGTGAAGGGTGCACACTGGGCAAGCAACATAGAGGCAGCTTTAAATCGCGTGAAGTGAAGTCGAAAGGCTGTGGAGAACTCTGTTTTGCGGATGTATGCGGTCCAATGCAAGAAAAATCGATCGGTGGGGCTAGATATTTTCTGCTTATTAAAGATGACTATTCACATCTACGTTTCGTGTATTTCATGAAAGAAAAATCAGAAGCACCTGGTGCTATCAAAAGTTTTTTGATGCAAGCTGAGAAAATGCATCAAAAAATGATCAAGCGAATGCGGACAGACAATGGGCTTGAGTTTGTCAATGATAAGTTGACTAAGATTTTTAATCAGTTTGGAGTTAAACATGAACTCACAGTACCGTACACGCCGCAGCAGAATGGTGGTGCAGAGAGAGAAATGCGAACAGTGATGGAACTAGCACGGACGATGCTTTACGCAAAAGAAATGCAGCTTAAATTTTGGGCGGAAGCAGTCAATACGGCAGTATACGTTTTGAATCGTACGGAAACCAGTACGGTGGCACAGAAAACGGCATATGAATTATGGTATGGGCAGCCTGCAAAATTTAATCATTTGCGAAGTTTTGGTGAAGAAGTTTACGTCCATTTACCTAAGGAAAAGCGGCGCAAGTTGACAATCACAAAGCTATTAGAGTTTGGAACCCAAAACATCAAAAAGTTGAAATTTCATGTGATGTGCAACTCCTTCCGGAAACAGTGACGTTTAAATTGCAAACAGATAAAATGCAAGAAGAACGCTTTGAAAACTTGCATGACGCTGAGAAGTGTCAAGAAGAAGACACACAAGATAACGACGTTGGGTTTGTTGACAACGATGACGCGGTAAATGTAAGCAGCAAAAATAACAACGATAGAAGTGGTATAGCTAGTCGTCTACGCAGCAGAACTACTGCACAACATACGGCGGCTATTATGATATGTCAGGAGCCTAAATCATTTGCGGAGGCTATGCGGTCTAACGAACGCGAGAAATGGCAGCAAGCTATGGATGATGAATTTGACTCATTGATCGAAAATGGAGCGTGGACACTGGTTGAAAAAACTTCAAATCAGAAAATCATTGGCAACAAGTGGGTTTATAAACTCAAACAAGATACTGAAGGGAAAGTTGAACGCTACAAAGCACGTTTGGTTGCACGGGGTTTTACTCAAGAGTATGGCGTTGACTACGAAGAAACTTTTAGTCCAGTGGCAAGATTTACTTCAATTCGATGCATTTTGGCTATGGTAGCAGTTCGTAAAATGCATCTTATGCAGTTTGACGTAAAGACGGCATTTTTGTATGGCGATCTAAGCGAAAACGTTTTTATGCAACAGCCGAAAGGGTATGACGACGGAAGTGGCCGTGTATGCAAACTGGCAAAAAGTTTATACGGACTTAAGCAAGCGTCACGCTGCTGGAATAAAACATTTACAGATTTTCTTCAACATTTTGGGCTCAAGATGTCAAATTACGATCCATGTGTTTTTTCGCGTAATACTGAAGATGGGTGTTTGATTTTGGTAATCTACGTTGATGAAGGTCTAGTTGCAGCAACAAACAGCGAGCTCATTACGGAGCTCATGAAGCATCTACAGGAAGAATTTAAAGTAAAATTCTTCGGGGCAAAGTTCTTTTTAGGGCTTGAAATTCACCGCGACGCTGATGGTTCAATTTTCATCGGTCAAAATGCTTATGCCAACAAGGTAATTGCAAGGTTTAATATGCAAGATTCTTCTTTTGCAGTCACACCGGCTGACAGTTCCACCAATTTGAGCGATTTTGACAATGATGGTGATCTGATAAAGTTTCCCTATATAGAGGCAGTCGGGAGTCTTATGTATCTGGCGGTGGGTACAAGGCCGGATATAGCCTTTGCTGTGTCAAACGTGAGTCGGTATATTGAAAAGCCGACGGCAGCGCACGTTAAAGCAGTGAAACGTATACTGAAGTACCTCAATGGAACGATGAACATGGGTATATTTTATAAAAATAGCAGCGATCTTGAATTACGTGGTTATAGCGATGCAGACTACGCAGGTGATATTCAAACGCGAAGGTCAACATCAGGTTTTGTATTCATGGTCGGCGATAGCATAGTGAGTTGGTGCTCAGAACGTCAGAAGTGCGTATCTTTATGCACTACAGAGGCCGAGTACATTGCTGCTTCTGGTGCAGTAAAAGAGCTGGTGTGGCTCAAGCGTTTTTGGTTTGGTCTTGGTGGTCCAGACTTCACGATGTTTTGTGTTGACAACCAAAGCGCCATTCGACTCATAAAGAATCCGGAGTTTCACAAAAGAACAAAACATATTGATGTGCGTTACCACTACATACGCGATAAGTATGAGGAGCAAGTTTTTGCACTACAATATGTTGCGTCAACTGATCAACTGGCGGACGGCCTAACAAAGGCGCTTCCAAAAAGATAAATTTATTAATTTTAGGGAGCAACTAGGTTTGAGATTCATGTAAGAAATCAAGTTTTGTATATCTGAAAGTTTGTTTTGTTTTAATTATAAATATGAAATGTAACTAAAAAGTGGGAGTGTTGAAATAATTTGTATATTTTAGTTACATGGCAACTTTATTTCATTCTCTTTAGACCTTCTGTCCTTAAGTCTTTTCTCACTCTTATGCATGCAAGTAGGCTTTGCATATCAGTCTTGCTTGTGCCGTTACAAATAAAATACCGAATTGTTCTTTCACACGAAATCACGCGTTTTATTCAAAACATACTTTTTCCCATATAGATCATTGATTGAAGGTCGAGCTTTGTTTTTCTGAATGAAAATTATTGTTTTCATTTAGTCAGTGATTTATAGTCCGATTTAATTGTGTTATATTTAATTCCTTCTTTACCGACTATATGTCCAAAGAAAGGCCAGCATTGGCCTTGACACAGAATAGATACTCTCAGCACAGAAAAAGGAGACCGTGGATTATATTGACACAATCAAAACGAGATGTAAAGTTCCAGTTTGGTTTTTTTAGTTAATTTTTGTTGTGAATTGTACTTTAATCGATAAAATTTTATAAATGAAATTATGGTCATGATAAAATTCTTTACTTGCCAAAATTTGGTTCGGTAAAATAATTTTAAAAGTTATGTTTTGATTTTTATTATTGTAATTAACAAAATTACATCTCATATGAAAATTAATTCATCTTATATGAACATTGAATAGAGTAAATTTGCATGTATGAGACTTGTAGTATCTACGCATGTGTAAAGACTATACAAAGTGAGAATGCAACTACCCTGAAAACGTTTTAGCCTCTTATTCGTACTGCAGTGCCGCGTGCCCGAGCAAGTTCGAATTCGAAAGAGTAAGTCGTAGACTCCCGAAATCAGTAAGAGTAACTCGGAGAGTGCAGGCATGCGCAGACCGCGCGTTAGCTCTGTCTTTCTTACTCTTCTACAGAAGATCTAAAAAAAGAAAATATTAATCCTGGCAATCCTAATAAGGATAATGGAAAACTTTTATCAAATTATTGCATTGTCATCGGTCAAGGGTGGCGGCCACCGTAGCCGAATGGGTTGGTGCGTGATTACCTTTCGGAATTCACAGAGAGATCGTTGGTTCGAATCTCGGTGAAAGCAAAATTAATAAAAACATTTTTCTAATAGCGGTCGCCCCTCGGCAGGCAATGGCAAACCTCCGAGTGTATTTCTGCCATGAAAAAGCTCCTCATAAAAATATCTGCCGTTCGGAGTCGGCTTGAAAGTGTAGGTCCCTCCATTTGTGGAACAACATCAACACGCACACCACAAATAGGAGGAGGAGCTCGGCCAAGCACCTAACAGAAGTGTACGCGCCAATTATTTATTTTATTTTTATCGGTCTTTGATAGGTGTGCAAAATTCCAAGTCGATCAGCTTTTTAGAAGCCAGTGAAAATTAAGATCAAAGATTCCGTTACATTCATTCATACATACATACATACAACCCGAGCTAATAAAAGTGTGTTAAAAACTAAACCATTTTAAACTTTTATGAGAAACTAGCAAACCCGGACCGCTTCGCTGGGCACACTAAAATAGAATAGATATGCTTTAGAACAGAAAAGATATGGTTTTCATATTATTTATTTCTTTATTCTTTATTCAAGCGCTTTGGCATAAACAATATTTTTTGTTTTTCTATTTGTTTTTGAGTAAATATAAAATATAAATTGAAAATCAGGAAACAAGAAAATTTCAAATCAACGCAAATGAATAACTAAGAAACAATCGTCGTTTTCCTGATCATCCAACTTATGCCCTGACCGATAGGGGCTTCCAAAAAATTAAAGATGCGGTGAACCAACTGTTCACCGATAACATAAAAAACACGATTTGAATTAGTCACATATAATTTTATTCCGCATTAGTTGCGGTTCCGATTCTAACTAAACTTTACAAAATATAATTCTTACCAACTAACTTCTTAACCTAAGCTAATTCGCCAACGTTGCAGTTCCCACCACTTGCTGGTATTTCGCAATCGTTGGGTTGCGCGTGTTGGCCAATATGCTGGCCTTGCAATTCCCAAGCATTGGATATTGCAATTGATCGCTTGCGCGTGTGTCGCGTCAGCGAAAGTTCTTGTGTGAACTTTAATTGGAGCAATGAACTCACGTGTAGTGCAATGTGATCACAGGGTGCGACGTTGGGAAGTATAGTGGTGTATGGCAACATAACTCCTCCCCCTTTAAAGATCTGCGTGTCGCAGATCAAAAGACGAAAATTGCGAGGGGGTAAAATGTTGTAGAGAGTAATTACAGTTTCCTGGCGACATGTTGATACTGACTGGTGTGGCTGGCAGGCTATTGTCCAGGCGATGGATTTCAGGAGCAGACTTTCCTCTAATGATTTTGCTGTTGTTAGGGTTATCTGACCAATGAGTCGGGATTTCAACTGGCAAAAGGTCTAGCTTTCTATTGTAACATCTCCACAGCATGGCGGCAATAAGAACAATTGCGCATATCGAGAGGATTTCTGAAGCGAGAGAGAAATTTACCTTTTCATTAACGTACCCAAGATACCTTATGTTTTCCATGGTCAGGTCGTGGACGTATTCTAGGTTGACCTTCATTGTATGGCTCTTCACCTTTGATAGTACTGCTGGAAGGGCCTGTGCGGTAATAGTTTCATAACTAGAAAATACTTGGTCACCAATGGTGACTGTTTCGTTATTTAATTGGATTACGTAGGTGCCATTTACCGTAATAGAGGCATTGTATTTTTGATTACTCCTTGGAAGTTTGATATAAACACGGTGTTCTCGTTTATCAGCTCTATTTGTGACCCATTCTGTCTGATGAATTCGCAGTTGGCTTCTCCACCTTTTAGGAGTCGCGGTAGGCAACTGCTTTCTTCCAGTTTAATCAAGGATTCTGATTTACATACCGTGGACGAGCTGATTACCAGGCAATTCTTTGTTAGACCGTACGTCTCTTCCTGGTTGACAAGCATCCTGTCAAAAGGGAGATTTAGTTGCTTACCTCCATAGATTCCAGCGCGAGTAACCAGGAGATTATATTTTTTAGTTGTTACTTTTGGCATTGAAAGGACGTAGAGGAGAAGTGTCCCGTTAGTCAGTACCGACGGTTGGCCATATTCGATTGCTTCTATTATATTCTGATATGGGAGCGTTTCTATTTCTGATAGAATTTGGTTAACTTCGTCCATATCCAGTAGGTTGGTGTTGACAATTCCATTCTTTGCCAACTGACATCCCCGCACCATTTCGTTTACATCCTCGCGAAGAAGAAAAATGTTGTGAAGTGCGTTTTGTCTGAGTTCCATGATTTCTGTTTCCTTTGTCACGTTATTCGTGCGATCCACGACCTCGTCGATTTTTTCCAATACCTCCTGTGTAGCCGTGAATAGTTTCTTATTAACCCTGTACTGATGGTTGCTATTCTGAATTATCTGATTTTGACTGTGCAGGATATTGCTCCAATCCGTTGCGTCAGGTGATCCTGCTATCCATTTCCACGCTGAGCCTAGCCAGTCAATAGATCGAGTATTTCTTGCTCTACCTGTGTTGCCCATTAGTTCATGAAGTCGTTCTAGCGTTTGATTGATGTAGTGCTGTGTTAATATCTGGTCCTCAATTCGGTTTGTTAAGTTTTCCATTTGCCTCAAGGTTGTAGCATATTGTTGCAGATTGATGACATGTACCAGTTTGAATGACCCGCCAATGATCCACCCGTTTCCATTTTGGATTGTTACGATCGGAGCCTTGTAATTGAAAATGTTCAGACCGCTGATGGCATTTGCCAGCAGTGGGAATCTGCAACGCAAGATGTTAATTCTAATTTAATGTAGTTAGTAAGTTAGTAGTTGTTAGGTTCTAAGAAGGTATTTCGTAAAAAGCGAAAAATGTTGTTGATAGTAGGAAGGTATTATTAGTAAGCGGAATTCTCTGGATTAGATTGAATATCATTAAACTAGTGTTACTATCCTGGTTTAGGATTTTAGCTTTTCCTGCGATATTATTTTGTTAGTGTGTTAGTGGTTTAAAGTTTACAAGTGGTTTACAAGTTATGTTCTTTTTGTATATTTTTTTCTTTTGGATAAAACGATTTTTTTTATTATGATTAGTAGGGAAGATTAAAAAGAAAAATTTGTTTAAATTGACTTTATATTGTTATTACAAAAATATTCATAAATAGAAATAAAAAGGAACAAAAAATTAGGAAAAAAATAAAATGGTAAATATGTTGGGGTTTTTCATCTTTTATTTTTGTTGTTAACGATTTTTTCGTTTTTCAAAAATTTTCTTTCTTTTTTTTTTTTTTTCTTTCTTCTCCAACGGATTAGGCGAGGGAGGCATTTTAAATTTTGTTTTTTTCTTTCTTCTCCAACGGATTAGGCGAGGGAGGCATTTTAAATTTTGTTTTTTTCTTTCTTCTCCAACGGATTAGGCGAGGGAGGCATTTTAAATTTTGTTTTTTTCTTTCTTCTAAAACGGATTATGCGAGGGAGGCGTTTTAAATTTTGTTTTTTTTTCTTTCTTCTCCAACGGATTAGGCGAGGGAGGCATTTTAAATTTTGTTTTTTTCTTTCTTCTCCAACGGATTAGGCGAGGGAGGCGTTTTAAATTTTGTTTTTTTTCTTTCTTCTCCAACGGATTAGGCGAGGGAGGCATTTTAAAATGTTTAGGACAGAGGGCCATACTGTTCTCGAACCAGCTACGGAGAGATCGCCAGAATCCCGTTTGGAAGTAGTGTAGCCATTTGTCAAATTCGATGGCACTACGAGCCTACTAGGGCACGATTCATCCCACTAACAAGCCCGCTCTTGTAGTAATGACCATTTCCTTTTGTTCTGGACTAGAGGTGTTATCATTTCTCGAACCAGCTATGGAGAATCGCGTTATCCGGTTAAGGCACGATTTGTCCCACTTACAAGCCCGCTCTTGTTAGATTAACTACCCCTTAGTACCAAGTTTTATTTCTTATTTTAGTTTATTTCAGTATAATTCTTTATTATTTTTTATTTTAATGTTTTTTTTTTTTTTGTTTTTTTTTTGTTTAAGTGCTAGGATATGTATTCCTGCGTTTCACATTTTTTATGTGAGTTTTATGTATTTTCTTGCCACTTAGCGTGGTGACTGATACTTTATTGTCCTTTGCAACAATTTCTTTTTTATACACGGGTTTTTGCTTTCCCTTAATCTGCTTGTCCTTCACGTATATGACATCGTTTTCGTCATAACGCTCCGGAAGAGATCTTTTCTTATTGTGACGTTTGATCTGGTCTAGCTGCTTTTTTGTCAGCAAGGCTTTCAAATATTTGTTAGTTTTTCTACTTTTTTCTAACAGCTCCTGATAGTTAGAGGATTTTGCTCTATTAAAAAATATTTCACTTGGTTTTTGGTTTATAACCGAGTGAATTGAATTATTGTATCGATCCACTGCTATGTTAACTAATTCTTTTGTCCTTAACTTTGGGTTGTCTATCTTCAGGCATCTAATTATTTCAATTAAGGTAGAGTGGAGTCTTTCTACCTGACCATTCACTTCGCTTCTTTGGGATGGTGTGCGATACAATTTTATTCCTAAAGAGTCTAACAGGTTCTGGATATTGGACTAATTAAACCGCGCTCGTTGTCGGTCACGAGAATATCAGGTGTTGTGAAATAGTGTAGGAGTTTTATTATTTTGTCCTTAAGGTGCAAAGTGGACTTGTTGCGTAAATGGAAAAGTTTCGCAAATTTTGAGAATTTGTCGATAACACTAAGGAATTTCTCCCCTTGAATTTCGAAAATGTCCAAATGGATTATCTCACAAGGACGTGATGGGATTGGTGTTTTTTGCAGCTCTGGTGCATTCGGATGCCTATCGTATTTACTGACCTTACAAGTTTCGCAGGACGAGACATATCCTTTGATTATACTGTTCATTCTGGGAAAGTAGTATTTCTCCAGGAGTTGTTTCTTATTCTCTGTGGCATTGCGGTGAGCCCTTTTATGTTCTCCCCATATTATGTCGCAAATCCTATCCGGATCCCTCAAATCTTCTACCATTGTCTGAGCTACTCGGATCTTATATTGCATAAAATTTTCTAAATATACCTTCTGGAGTAGTCCTAATTGAGCTTCTGGAATCTTGATACCATTGATTACGTTTGGTCTTAGTTTTTTCTTGAGGACGTCGATAAGCTCTGCTTCGCTAATTCCCTCTGACCCTAGTTAGTGTCGCGAGTAACCGGGATGGGGTTCCTCGAATATTTCCAACCTACCTCCAAATACAAGTTGGTTTCTGAATGCGTTTATTGGCGCTTCCACGAACGGTATCAGATCCGAATTATCTTGCTCCGCACTGTGGACGGTGTTGCCTGTTGAATCGTCGTCGCTTATCGATGTAAGGGGATTCGCCTGAGTTTTTAAGCGGGAAAGAGCGTCTGCCACGACGTTTGATTTACCTGATTTGTATATTATTTCATAATTATATTCCTCGATCCTAGACTTCCATCGCTTTAGTTTTGCATTGTAGTTCCGGTTGCTGAGGGAAAACGTCAATGGTTGATGGTCGGTGAATATTCGTATCCTCTTAGCGCCATATAGGTAGTTCCGGAGATTGTCCAATGCCCAAACAATGGCGAGCATTTCCTTTTTTTCCGAACTTGATTTCTTTTACACGAAATTTGCTGTTGAATTGGCAAATATGCACAAAAGCACGCACACACACAGCTAAGTATTGCACTTCACAAAGGATGTTTGACTGATTTTACAAGCACCAACTGGCATTCCAACAAAGCTTAATTTTTATCCAAAAAAAAACGAAAATTCTATTCAAATTTCTTGTTTCAATTCGTTTGTGGCAAACCACGTAAAATTTAGTTCAATTAGCGCTTTATGTTACAACAACTGCCTATGCCGATTTGTTGTTGACTTCGATTTTGACCCCGTTTTCGACTTTGCCATGGAAAATTTTGCTTGGACTTTACACTTTGACTGTGTTGCTTTGGCACATGTAGAAAAATTTTGTTATTATCGTTTATTGTTTTATTTAAGTCACTTCACACCGATTGCTCGGGCGCCACTTATGCCCTGACCGATAGGGGCTTCCAAAAAATTAAAGATGCGGTGAACCAACTGTTCACCGATAACATAAAAAACACGATTTCAATTAGTCACATATAATTTTATTCCGCATTAGTTGCGGTTCCGATTCTAACTAAACTTTACAAAATATAATTCTTACCAACTAACTTCTTAACCTAAGCTAATTCGCCAACGTTGCAGTTCCCACCACTTGCTGGTATTTCGCAATCGTTGAGTTGCGCGTGTTGGCCAATATGCTAGCCTTGCAATTCCCAAGCATTGGATATTGCGATTGATCGCTTGCGCGTGTGTCGCGTCTACGAAAGTTCTTGTGTGAACTTTAATTGGAGCAATGAACTCACGTGTAGTGCAATGTGATCACAGGGTGCGACGTTGGGAAGTATAGTGGTGTATGGCAACATAACTTCCATGAATTTATTTATATGTTTTATGAAGCATTGGAGCTTTTTTAACCATTATCTATTGTATTTATATTTTTCAAAAAAAAAAAACGAAAAATTTTTTTTTTTTCACGAACACATAATTTCATTTGAACAGTCGGATTTCACATTAAATTCTCAAATTTCGTAAGAAATTATTCACTGTTCCAAAATCCACTCCAAAAAAATTCACAAAAAATTTTTACACTTTGCACTTACGTCTTCTCCTTATGGCATTCAAATCAGAAAGAAATATTGACACATTGTAATTCACACTGTCAATTTGACAGTTCAGTTCCGCCCCAAGCGTTAAAAAAGTAAACGACATTATGGCTGGTTCAAAAGAACGCTGTACGCGTTGCCAGTGTTCCGAATTACAACCAAACTTTACGAAACCCATTTTCAATACTTACTTAACAATGTGTGTAAGTTTGGTTTAATTCGGTGCAAAGACACGGCGAGTCCACGTTTTGGCATATATTTCGAGACCCTAGTCATCAATAGGTATGAAAATTACCCCGTATTAAAGCACTTATCAACAACTTCAGCTAAGTTTGGTTTAATTCGGTGCAAAGACACGGCCGGTTAGCGAACACACACAAAAAGTTGACTTTGTTTTATATATAAGATGTTGGTGATTTGTGTTATACAGCAACCAGAGCTTAACATTATATGCGGAATGCTTGGGATCATTATCATGCTGAAACCAGAAATCATCACCATGCTCCAACGTTTGCCTTTCATGGCCAATTTTCCTAATGGGTAGAAGTCACAGGGAGCCATATCAGGCGAATACGGTAAATGATTCATAGTTAAATTGCGATTTCTAGTCAAAAAATTAATCACAAGACTGGATCGATGAGATGGTTCATAATCATGCAATAAGCGCCAGCTTCCTCCTTTGCGGTAGTCAGGACGAATTCGACGAATGCGATGCAACAAACACTTCAAAACGCCAAGATAGAGTATTGCATTGACTGTTTGGCCCGTTGGCACGAACTCTTTGTGGACAATTCCCTTGGAATCGTAAAAACAAATGAGCGTCGACTTGATTTTTGGCTTCTCCAAACCCGATTTGGTTGGACAAACTAAAACTTTAACCAAAAATTTCGACAAATCGACACGAAACTGTGGCCGTACGCGCAGCGAAGCTCAACGTAATTGGAACGAACCGTCAATGAGTTGCTCCACCTGCAAGAAGCAGTTAATCCTACAGGCTCATCATTCGGAACAAATATGGATAGGGAAAAAGAAAATTACTCCAAAGAGTCTCCGGTAGAGAATATTCAACAGTATAGATTTTGCACTGTCATCATGAAATTCTCAGCCTAGAATGACTCTTGAGGACCGGGAAAACATTCGAATGAAAGCGTTAGAGAAACAGTCCGAAGCCCAGGCCCTCAATTGGCAATGTAGAAAAATAAATCGCAGAAATGGCTACATATGCTAAACAAATGTACGAGAGAAAAAAAAAGAAGCTAAAATTATTGAAAATAAAAGAAGAAATACGATGCATAGTAGTAAAATATAGTAGTACAAAACATAGTAGTAATGAAGTAATTTTAGGTTAAATATTTTATGAAGTGACTGAATCTATTTTTTTATATATTTTTTACGAACCTATGTTAGTTTTTAATTTTACCGGTAAGTGATTTTGAATTTATTCAATAATCCATCCTACAACAAAGCATTAGCTATTTGTCATCTACGGCGCTCTTCTGAGGTATCAATGGTACAAAGGAATCAGTAAAAATTTCAGCTTCATCTGGATCACTGATTCTAAATTTTTTACAAACATTATGTAAAGCGCAGCATATGTTTATAATTGATGTTACTTTAGCAGGATCGTATCGCATTTTTCGATCACTCAGGAGACATCGAAAGCGGCATTTCAATACTCCAATCGTACGTTCAACAGCGTTTCTAGCTTCGCGTTGTTTTTGTTGAAAATTGATTCTCTACTTCCAAATTCTGCTTGGCGGAAGTGTGTCAATAAATGAGGACTGAGTAGGAACATATAACAAATAATACCCAAATAAATATAGTAGAGTTGCGCTCTCCACATTGATACATGTTCTCCAAATATGACTTTAATGAGCTAGTTACAATACAAGCTGTTTGCCAATGTTAAAATAAAATAGCATTTATGCTGAAAAACTCTTTTTTATTCAGATAAAAGTGTTTGTTTGCAGTAGGGGCATAAATCGTAATCCAATAATGAATCACATTTAGTATTTCCGATCTGGAGAAATATTTGCTCCTTGCTTGTTTCTTTCTATTCAGTCATATATATACACATAATTGGCGCTTACATCCTTTTTGGCTGTTTGACCTAGCTCCTTCTCCTATTTGTGGCGTACTTCATGTTATTCCATGTAAGTACAAATGTAAAAAATATAATTTGCTTAAAACATGAATGCTTTTTTGAATCGATTATCTGTACTAAATACTTACACTGCGGTCGGTAGCTCCATAAGATTGGAGTAATTTCTTATAAAACGAATACTTTACGTTGTAACTATCCTCGAAATAAAGATCCACAATATCCGCTATTCAAATTTAAGTTCTTATACCTTCTGCTCAAATATGAACTAGACGTTATCAATAAAACGGTCCGCGGATGACATATGGCAAAAATAATTTTTTTGTTTTTTGGTAGGACTGTTATAAGCTTACATGGCAAATTTCAGCGTGATATGTCACATAGTTTGTTTTCTGTGCTACTATAAACACGTCAAGCTCGAGTATGTTCTTCGAATTCTCTTTTATGACTTCAATTGTCTCAAAATGTTTTCCACGGAGCGGCAACTTGAGCTTGGGAAACAGGAAAAAGTCACATGGAGCCATATCAGGCGAATACGGTGCTTGCGGAACGATACTAACATTATTTTTGTTCAAATAATCGCGAACAAGACGTGATGTGTGAGCTGGTGCATTATCGTGATGCAAGAACCATGACTTGTTGTCCCACAATTCCTTCCTTTTAAGACGAATGTTCTCGCGCAAACGCTTTAAAACGTCTAAATAATATTCAGCGTTAACCGATTTTGCGATTTGTGCGATTTTCAAGCACAATTTCCTTTACTTTTCCGATGTTTTCGTCGTTTACTGATGTTGCTGGACGACGTTCATGAGGCAAGTTTTCAACCGATGTACGGCCCTCTTTGAACGATTTGTACCACTGGAAAACACGTGCACACGATAGAGCAGAGTCCCCATAGGTTGTCTGCAACATTTTTAAGGCGTCTGAAGCCGAAATTTTGTTGGAATAACAAAATTTCAAACAAATTCTTTGTTCAACTTGAATTTCCATCGTTAAATTCGAAAAACACACTCGAGCTTGACTTGTTTACAGTAGCACAGAAAACAAACTATGTGACATATCACGCTGAAATTTGCCATGTATGCTTATAACAGTCCTACCAAAAAACAAAAAAGTTATTTTTGCCATATGTCATCCGCGGACCGTTTTATTGATAACGTCTCGTTCATATTTGAGCAGAAGGTATATATTATAAGTGTATGTGTATGAGTATAAATCACACAAATGTCAAATGAGAATGAACTAGTATATTTTTCTTAAATGGCAACGACATAATCCCGGCGAATAAGCTCATTCGCCACTCACAATGCAAATTTTAGGTAGGTTCGCCAAACCGTTCGCTTCGCCACATTTGCTCGCTTCGCAAGTGAAAATATACATAGAGAGAGAATGCAGCGTTTACTTAACCAAAAATTCAATCTAACCTAACCGCTTTAAGCGAGTAAAAAAGTGTTTTTTTCTCTTCTATCTCTACATCTTTCACTACCACTACCTTGCTACTATTCTCGTTGTCAACTAATTAGTCTGTCTACACCTGAGGGCAGACTATCCATTTTAGCGTGCTCATTTGTCATTAACATCATAACTGGCTCTATTGACTAACCTTCTCATTTAGAAAGGATCGCTTTTAGTATTCCTTCTAAAACTCTTCGCCATTCGGAATTCTTCAAAATTGCCTTTTTCTAGAAGTGGTTATGGTGTCAACGCTCCAATATCAAAAACTTGTGCTGAATTAATTTAGTCTTCAATGCTTTAGATTTTGATTTCACGCAATCAAGACTGTCTTTGAAAATTGAAATTTGAATACGTCGAGGCAAGGAGCACCAAGAGATTTGGTCGCTTCTAAAACACTCAGGCTAAAAAGCCCATTGTATTTAAAGCTCTGGTAAGAGGGTAGATAGTCAAGGTCGGAAGGAGAAAAGTTTCAGAGAAAGAGATAGGAAAGAGTAGAGACAGAGATAAAGGTAGTTAGTCCTGTGAGAATTTTCCAGATTCTTTGGCAAATCTGTAAATATTCTCCAGTTTTATAAAACGTATATATTAGCATTCTCACCACATCGGAACCCAAACTCGTAGCCCTGCTCTAGCAAAGGCAGGACACTCGAAGAGAAAATGTTCAGTGCTATCCTCCACTAAACAAGACAAGAAAACTGGGCCCTCAATGATTCCAATGGGGGTCATATGTTGACCCCATAGATTGTAATGCTGACCGTCAACCGAACGTCTTTTCTTCCAAGTTTTAGAAGAAAGTTCGACACTTTTCTGTTCGGACTTGTCACAAAACATTTTGCAGTTTTGTAGCGTTCTAGACCGGACCATAACTCTTTATGTAAACTGCATACATAATCGCTGATCCGATTCATGATTCCTACGGAACTGATTCCGATTATTGGTTCTGGCTCTTGTGGGGGAACCGCTGATCCACGGTTGGCCAATTCATCGGCAATTTCGTTTCCTTGAACACTGGAGTGTCCTAGAACCCATATAAGTACAAGCCAGAAGAAAGTGGCATTATCAAAAGCCCCCTCAATGTCCACGAACACGCCCATTGTGAACTCGTCAGCTTCCAGCCCCGCTTCAGTGTTGCTAACAAGATTGTGTAAGGCTGATTCACATGATTTTCCACTCTGGTAAGCGTGTTGATTTCTACTAAGTGGACTTCTCGACAACACCTCCACTCGTTCTAGACTTTTAAACACGAACGATGTCAAACTGATTGGTCTAAAACTTTTTGCTAGGGAATAGTCGTCTTTTCCTGGTTTCGGAATTGAAAATTCTTCACTCTTTTGTGAAGATATTGTATATTAATATAATAATAATGATGTTAATTTTAAAAACACTTTACTAAGGGAAGCGCGAAATTAATTGCCTGTGATATTCGAGTTCGAGGAAGAACACCGCACACGTCCGATTACAATTCCAAAAGTGACTTTATTTTCCATGTACTGTCCTTATATTATGCCTAAAACTAAGATACAAGAAATAGCGGAAATGGAAGAACAGTATGTGGAGAGCTAGAGAGAGTTTGCAGTTAAGTAAATAGAAATAGGAAGAACGGAAAGTAGGTATAGCTGTAGAAATAGAGTCAATGCTCGGAAGTAAATAGAAACAGGTAAAGAAATAGCGACAGCGAGAAACAGTAAAGTATACTATATACCTACTTATAAATAAACAATATAAAATAACTTAATATTAAGCTTTAATACAATTTCATTATTTAAATTCAATATTATTTAATTTATTCTATTCTAATTTACGTTACATTATTCTAGTATAATAGTTTGCCAGAATCTGGCTTAACAGGAATAAATACTACTCTTACGCATCGCCACTGAGATAGTATATGACCAAATGCGAGACAGGCTGTGAAGATCCTTTTCAGGGCCTCAATCAGCCTGTCCCCTCCTTTCTTAAGCATTGCGGGATATATTCCGTCAGGTCCAGTACCTTCTAATTTCTCAGTAGCATCTTCAATTATTTCTATTCATTTGAGTTTTTCTGGTTTCGCAATCGCTCTGTTACAAGCTCATCTTATCTGTCCCAGGCCACATTTCGAGGATTCCTAGCGAAAGGTATTGATATAGTATCGATTCCCAGTCGGAATTCGATAAGACGATGATCAGAAAGAGAGTCCTCTTCCAGAACTGGCCATCGGTTCGTTTGATTTCCAACTGACCTATTGGTAAGTCTTAAATCAATCACCTCCTGCCTCCTTTTGGTCACAAAAGTTGGTTTGTTACCAGTGTTTTGAATGACCAAATCAAATGGCAGGATAAAATCCAGTAACTTGAAACCTCTGCGGTTGCGTTTGCTGCTTCCCATACAATGTTCTATGAATTTACATCACATCCCACTATTATCTCCATATTATTGGATTCTAAAAGGTCGTAGTGTAGGTAGGCCGAAACTATGATTGCTTTGACACGGTTGCCACTCTTCCAGTACTTTATTTTTGCAGCAACGATATCTCTGGAGCGTAGCTCTTTTGACTTGGCATGATAATGCATGGTCGCGGTATCACACTCCCTTCACAATGAAGTATTTGTCCCCACGATATAGCACCTGGACCACAGATACGCCTATGACATACCATTGGTTTTTGTGTTAGTATTATGTGTGGGTTTGTATGCAGTTTTGCATGCCTTCGGCACAGGAGAGCCGTAGCCGCTTTGCTACGCTGCAGTACTCCACCTTATCATAGACACGAAACTGGATTCGCCCTAGATGTAGGTGAGGACGGCATCTATAGCTGTCAAGATAGTCTTGTTGCCCTTTGGACAATAGATCGTCTTGTTTGTCGGTATGTATCTCTACCGTCATTGCCTTTGCTGCCACTCCTGCGAATGATTCGCCAGACGTTGACGGAAGAGTGTCATTCGACATTTGAGGTCCCTTAGCCTTTGACTTGTCAGGTAAAGGCTTATCTGCCTTGGATTGGGTCGAGGCATTTCCGACTTTCGGCCCTCGACTTTCCTCTTCTTTGCCTTTCTCCTCTTCCCAGTCGTTGGCACAGACCCCGTTTCGTTACAGGAAGAGGGCAACGTTACCGAGGTTATCCTCTGTTCTGCCGCGCTTTCCCGTTTCCATTACAGGTGTCGAAGTTGACGGAGCTTGAGTACTTACCTTAGCTAATGCTTCGGCTTTCGCTTTCTGTTTTCTGCGCCTACTGTTCCGTTTGAGCTGCTATGCGTATAGACCAACACCTGTCTTCGAATCTCCAATAACTTCAGTCTTTTTACCGGCACTTACCTAATTGGCACCAGGTTTGACATTTGTCAAATACTTACTCGATACCAGAGATCCATCCGAGTCTACTGACAAATTGTCCGCCATCTCCACATCCTCCACAATTTTTCAGTTGCTTCGTATCGTTTCGACGACGGTGTATCGCTCACATTCATTAGGCTCTCCATTGACATAGTTAATGTGCAGTTCATAATCCACATGCTCCTAACCTTTCCATCACCACCTCTCCCCGCCCTCTCCCTGCACCTCATCGGTCCTTCCCCTCTTCTCACTTCCTTGACAAAGGTATCACAAAGGACGAATCCTTCTTCGTCCAAGTGTGCTCACTCCCTGGGCAACCATACTAACCTAACCTAACCTAGTTAATGTGCCATTTTTCACCATTAGTAGTGGGCTTCCTCCGGAACCGTGGGTGTCAGTTCCGGTCATAAGGGGATGTGGGGTTCGGGCCTGCACGTTTTATGCCCGAGCCGTCGATTGCTCGACGAGAGGATTTCCCAAAAGTGAGTTACCTCGTGCAGATATATCCTTGGTTAGCCTCCACATAAAAGAAATGAAATGCATTTTATACCACCTGCCAGGTTATCGATACGGTAATTTCCGCATACTACTTGGGTGGCCACCATTTCCGCCGTTCTACGAATGGGTGGATACTCAATTTCTATACGGGGCTGCCCTCTTAGTTCGTGGTAAGTTAATCTCCAAAACATGGTGTTAAATCACCACTTAAGCCTCATCCCCGCGGCAAGGAGACCGACACGATAAGGAAGACTGTCTTTAGTTATATATTTGTTTGTTTTAAGATTGATTTACATTTAGATTAATGTTAGTCTTTAAGTATTTTGTACTTCAAGACTTGAAATAAATATAAGTAAATATATATATATTATATGTAAGGGTCTTGTGATCATAAATTAGTAAATAAAAATTAATTTTAATTAAAAAAAAGGGTTAATGCTCCTATCCTTAAACGAAATATTTATATTTAGAAATAATTTTAATTTTTTTTTTAATTTTTACTTCACTTCAAGCGCTTCGAACACGCCGCGGGGGAAAACTTTTTAGCCGCATACACAATTTTCGAGAAATAAAAATTTCGGTCTGCGTTTTAGTAATATTAGAATTATTATTTTTTAAGAGCTATGGGAAAGTTTTTCAAAAAAACACACGTAAAATTCAGAAAAATGCATGAAATTTTTATTTAAATCGATAGTACAGTCCATATAATGTAATGTTTCAAGATTATTTCATGCAAATGTTGACCGCGACTGCGCGTCAAATGGTCCATCCGCTTAGTCCAATTTTGGCATACTCTTTCCAATGTTTCGGCCGGAATCTCACATATAAATGCTTTAATGTTGTCTTCCTATGCATTAATTGAAGCAGGCTTGTCTGAATAGGCATGAGCTTTAACATAGCCCCACAAAAAAAATCTAAAGGCGTTATATCGCACGATCTGGGTGGGCAATTGACACGTCCCGAACGTGAAATAAAATGTTCACCGAACTCGCCTCTCAACAAGTCCTTTGTTATGCGTGCTGTGTGGCATGTGGTACCTTCTTGCTGAAAGCACATGTCATGCAAGTCAAACTCTTGCATTTTGGGCAAAAAAAAGTTGGATATCATTTCATGGTAGCGCTCACCATTCACAGTTACGTTACGATTCGCAGCATCTTTGAAGAAGTACGGTCCAATGATACCTCTAGCCCACAAACCGCACCAAAATGTGACCTTTTCTGGATACATTGGTAGCTCTTGCAATTCTTCTGGCTGATCTTCACTCGAAAATCGACAATTCTGCTTATTTACGTACCTATTGATCCAAAAATGAGCTTCATCGCTGAACACAATTTTTCGATAAAAAAGTGGATCTTAAACTTTCTTAACAGAACACGCATTTTTATAATAAAATTCAATGATTTGCAAGCGCTGTTCGTTTAAAAATATAAAAGCTAAAAAATCAATCCTTTATTACAATAATTTTCTCCTCTTATTGCGTAATATTTGTTCTAATTTTCATTTTGATATACATAGTATGTTATATATGGTATATATATATAATTGGCGCGTACACCCTTTTTGGGTGTTTGGCCGAGCTCCTCCTCTTATTTGGGGCGTGCGTCTTGATGTTGTTCCACAAATGCGACCAACAGTTGAAAGCCGGCTCCGAACGGCAGATATTTTTTATGAGGAGCTTTTTCATAGCAAAAATACCCTCGGAGGCTTACCAATGCCTGCCGTGGGGCGACCGCTATTAGAAAAAGCTTTTTCTTCTACTTGGTCTTTCACCTAGATTCGAACCTACGTTCTCTCTGAATTCCGAATGGTAGTCACGCACCACCCCATTCGGCTACGGCGGACGCCCATGTTACGTTTCTATTATTTTATTCTGTTGTCTGTTTGTGGCGTGCGTTATGATGTTGTTCCACAAATGGAGGGACCACCTAAAATTGGTCGAACGGCAGAACTTTTTCGTGGCAGAAATACACCACATTGCCTGCCGAAAGGCTGTTTCATGCCAGGAGATTCGAACAAATGGACATCTCTATTTGCACAGTGCTACCATGCCAGTGTATAGTATTTATTTCCTAACAAAGCTGTTATTTTGTTTAAACGTAAATAATATAGTAACAATATATAACAAGAAAGAACGAAACTTTTTTGGTCGTACAATATTTATATTAACCAGTTTATATGTATAACATCGCCTGTAGTTTACACATTTATATTAACCAGCTTATATGTATAACATGGCTAGTACTGAAATATATAAAAAATTTATTGAAATGTAATTATATAATTTATATTTGTATTTCAAGGTGTTTTACGACTGAAAGCGGTTCTAGTGTTAGTAAGAACGTCGATATCCGAAAATCAATCAAAAAAACGCCATTGTTAACATCACAATACATAGCGAATTCTCAATTGAAAGCTTCTTTAAAAAAGGAACGTGGCTACCCATTCTGCAGTGAAATCTCTGAAAATGTAGACAATACAAATCAGTATTCAGCGCAATATTCATACCATTACCATTGTTACGGTCACCAACAGCAACATCTAATACAGAATTCAGAGACTGTTTCTATAAAACCATCAAGTACTTCGTCATCACACTTTTTACATCGCTGGAGGAAAACACATAAACCTATTCTGCGCTTAGAAAATAAACAGAATATTTTAAATAGGGTTCTACAGGATTTTTTAGGCAGCTCATTAAATACAAATAATGAACAAATTCAAATCCGTAATTCTAGTAAATCAAGCAGTATTGGGTACAGAAAGAACATAACCGGCAGCAAAAGAGCAGTTACCGGATGCGGCGGCACTGACACCGAAGCTCATATAGCCAAGCAATTTGACAGACAATCGAAAATTTCAATTCCACAAAGTCCAAATCGTCTGGCTTCAACAGTGCAATCGAGTTATTTAAATGGTGCTTTTTTGAGTGCTACTTCTAAACAAAATTCTAATACATCACCAAGCTCTACGCCATTGTTACCATCGGCATCTATCTCAATCATAGGAAGCTCAACACGTAAAACTTGCTCTGGCCGGACTGAACAATTTGTTGGTATTTCAGATCATTTGCCAATCGATCTTATAAAAACAAAATCGCCATCTACTAATTTTGCCTATTCTAATTTCAACCAAAGAGGTAAAGAGTTTGACAACATATATAACAAAGGAACAGATTACACTACTGATATTAAAAACCTAGCAGAGGTCGTTATGGATGTTACAAAGAAAACAAATGAGACTTTATCAGCTTCCGCTATTCGTCGCGTAGGCACCATTTCATATGAAGATAGTAAAGAAAAATCGACAAAAATCACTCAAAAATTGGAAGTGAATGTAGACGGGTCGGAGAGAAATTCTTCGTCGGGTATTTTGATGTCATCTTCAGACACCGTTCTTATTACGCCACCAATTTGTACAGCGGTTCAAAAGTTTTATCCAATGCGTTTCATCAGAAAAAATGTCGAGCAGTCTGCTAAAAATATCAATGCCAATTATCTGGAGTTTGAAACGGAATTTCCGCGTGACTATGATGATAATATTGAGATGCTTTCACGTGAAGCTGAACATTTGGAGAAACAGTTTCGAACTCCTAGCCGACCTAGCAACTCAGATGTTAAAATATCTACGCCAACTAGTTTAGGTGAAATAATCCCTGCTGAGCCGCAAATCTTTAAGGTAAATACTATTGTAACAACGGCTACCGGAAAGCGTGTTGGTTTCAAAGTTGAAGAAAAAATTGAGGAACATATTGCTGAGAGTAGTATAATTCAAAAGGCTACTTTGAAGAGCGCGGGACGCGCTAGCTTTGAAGATGTAGTACCAGTCCCCGTTACAACATCTACAGCAGTCGAAGTGATACCTGCAAGTTCATCCAAAACTACAACTCATACTCAATCAACAGTCACAACTACAAAAAGTACGCATAAGGATGATGATGATGAACCGGTAGCTATGTCACCTTGCGGACGATTTTTTAAATACGACAAGGAAGTGGGTCGTGGTTCGTTTAAAACTGTTTACCGTGGATTGGATACTGAAACTGGAGTAGCGGTTGCATGGTGTGAACTATTGGTATAAATATTTATTGCATGATGCATCAATTGCATAACTATACTACTATACACCAGGAGTGACATAAATCATTTTTTTAACTATTATGCCGATGTCTATGCATTTTTATGGTAACAAAACCTAATACAAATCTTTACTCCTCTTTTTTTTTTTAACACAATAAAATTTATCTGATCAACATAAAGCTTAGATAAAACTTCTTTTGACAAAGTTCCGCAATTCCCTATTGAACAGAGTTATATATTTTGAAAATAATTCCTTGTCTGCGTTGATACATTTATCGGTTATTTGAACCAGGCCAACAGTAAAGTGATAAAGGAGAATTCTCAAAACGTGCTCAACACGATTCAAGAATCGGCCTACATTTTTTTTCTAAGATTGAGAAAAGTAGTACATTAAGTATAAAATAATAAAAGAAATATCAATGAATAGCTATTTTAATTTCACCGGAAAATTCCTTGGTCTTTTTGAGTCGACGGTTTCTACGTGTTCGAGAGTCATAGGCGTTAATAATATTTGTAATTTGCATTTTATAAACCACTTTTCTATCAAAAATCGTAAATTAATACCAAGAACGTAATTTGTATAAAAAGCTACAACACGTCGCTACCCAGCATGAAACAGGGATGGTTGTAGATTCATCACGTGCTTTCACCAGGCCGGGAAGTTTAACGAATTTAGCTTTTTTCACTTCAAGCAAATTAAAACTCGAAAACGGTTTCAGTTTTGCTCTGAAGTTTTAGTTTGTCACTGTATCTCTACGTGACGTTTGTATGCATGAACAAGCTTTATTAAAAAAAAAATAAAAACAGTCTTCTATGACGTGCTGTATTTACATATGTATATATACACCTTTGAGCAAAACTGTATGTTTATTAACAAGTTTCCCTTTCCCTTCAAATGCATGTTATTCAATGTCGATCCTAAAGATGATTTAAAAGAAATAAACTTGAAGTGGAAAATTTAAAAAGCAATCACGTGAACTCGTTGATTTCAGTTCGTCGAAATTCTATCACTCGCCATCGTAATAAATAAATAAATGCGCGCTAAAATCGTATTTAAAAGTACACCAGAAGTTTTAGTTCGCTTTCAATGGGTCTTCATCTGTTTAGCATTTCATTTATTTAGTTATCGAAATATAACAAAGTGATTATTTGAATATATAAGTAACTTAACTAATGTAAAAGTTATGGTGCGTAGTAGTTTACACACTCTTTTCAACAATGAAAAGAATATGTTTTTAAGCTTTGTCTTATTCATTAGGATAAACAAGTCAAAAAGAGCGAACGCATGCGGTTCCGTGAGGAGGCAGACATGCTAAAGAAATTGCAACATCCAAATATAGTACGCTTTTACACTTACTGGGAAAATTCAGTTTCTCGAAAAAAGAACATTGTTCTAGTCACAGAATTAATGCTATCAGGAACGTTAAAATCGTAAGCAATAAACATATAACATTTATTTCTAATACCTGAAATATATTTTCGTACAGATATCTTAAACGTTTTAAGAAGATAAACCCAAAAGTACTAAAGTCTTGGTGCAGACAAATTCTAAAGGGGCTGCATTTTCTTCATACCCGCCCGTTGCCCATTATTCATCGTGATCTAAAATGTGATAATATATTTATAACTGGCACAACTGGGAGTGTAAAAATAGGAGACTTGGGACTAGCAACTTTGAAAAATCGGTCTCATGCGAAATCAGTGATTGGAACCCCTGAATTCATGGCCCCTGAAATGTACGAAGAACACTATGACGAGTCAGTAGATGTTTACGCTTTCGGTATGTGCATGTTGGAAATGGCTGTGTCGGAGTATCCATACAGCGAGTGTAAGGGTCCTGCGCAGATTTATAAGAAAGTAATTTCGGGTATAAAACCTGCAGCACTGGCAAAAGTGGAAGATCCTAAAGTCCGTGAGATAATTGAGAAATGCATTGAGCTTAAAAAGGAGTGCAGGCCAAGTTGTAAGGACCTTCTTGACTCCGAGTTTTTTGAAGAAGACATCGGTATACGGGTCGAGCCAACCGCCACTGAGACGTTCTTAAGTAATCCTGAAAATAACATTATAGAGTTTCGACTTCGCTTTCTCGATCCTAAAAAACGATCGTCCAAACATAAAGAAGACGAAGCTATTCAATTCGAATATGATATAAAAAAAGACGATTGTGACCAATTATGTCAGGACATGACCAAAGAAAATATTATTACTGAGGAAGACTCGCGAGCTGTTGTCCGAATGTTAAAATTACAAGTTTTTTCGTTGATGAAGGAAAGAATGCAACGACAAAGTCAGTTACAGTTGCAAAATGAGAAATCGAGGTTGGAAAAATTAGCACTGCAAAATCAAAGAGAAATGTTGCCGCCTAATGTTGAAGAAGAGGAAGACGAAGATGAAGAAGGAGAATCAGAAGAAGAAGATGAAAATTGTAAATGGAATCAACAGCTCAAGTCTAAAACCGACGCATTGACTGAGGGAGATTCAATTGTTTTTGGGGATGGAATCAGGAAAACTGATCACGAAAACTCTATTGACAACTCTACTACTGCTGATGCGTCCTCACTTGCATTCCAGCAACCGCAAACCACGTCGGGGCAGACAGTAGAACAACGCTCAGTTTTGCAGCAAAGCTATTACCAACAACAGAATTCACAAATTTTGCCAACTCAAGCATTGGGTTCCTCCGGAACTAGACAAACCGCGGTTCATATCATTCAGCAACCTCAAATGCAATCTTTTAAAATTTCGCAGACAACACCTGTACAAGATATCGCAACTTTACAAGTTGTATCACCAACCGCACAAGCTAATTTTCCCTTAAATAACTCAGGACAAAACCTTATAAATCAAAAAGTAACTATTTCTATACCACTCGCAGTTACACCATCAGTATCGGTTTCGAATTCTGGGTCGGTTCCTGCCCCACAATCACAAAATATTCAGCACCTGGTACAGAAACAGCATATAACGCAACAATTAATAAAACAGCAACAGTTGGTACAACAGAAACAGCAAACAAACCAACAACAGCAAGTGGTTCAACCCATTACACAATACCAACAAACGTGTCAAAAAGTTAACCATCAGACTATAATGCAGCAACAGACAGCTCAAATCGAGCAGCACATTAACCAGCAACAACAAAGGTCCCAGCAGTTACCCCAGCAAAATTTGCTTATACCGCAACAAGTTGCACTTCAACACCAGGCAACTCATCAATCACAAGCTATGCAACAGCAGAGGCTTAATCAGCAGCAAATTAATAATACTCAACAGTTATCTCTGCCTCAGGGTACTTATCAGCAGCAAGCAACTAAGCAGCAGCAAGTAATTCAGCAACAGAAAATACCGCCGCAGAGGATGGTGCATCAAACTCCAAACCAATTGGAGCAGCAACAAATTTCTCAACCGTTTGTTACTCAAACGACAGTCCCTCAACAACAGCAACTACAAATGCATACTCAGCAACTATCTCAATTTCAACAAGTACAATCTCCTACAGCGCAGCAAAAGCCAATGTCTTCCTCGACTGCTCAAACTTCCCCGACCTTTGCTCCAATGCAGCATGTTCCTAATGATGTTGTTTTTAATCTTGCTACGGGTAGTCCCCAATATACTGACCCACCTGCAAACAATAATACTCAATTACTTACTGAAGAAAAGCAAGGAACTCGGTTTCAAAAGACTAGACGATCGAACCGAATTGGTAATGAGCGTGCTCCAAAATTAAGCGTTACTGGAATAGATCATGGTACTGTAATTAACTGTCATATGGAGAATAAACCGAAAACAATAACTTTCAAATTCGATATACGTGACGTGAATCCCACCGAAGTTGCTAACAAACTGGTAAGAGTGATTCAATATATCCCGTTACTATCATTATTTGCCAAATTTTTAAATAAATAACTATCACCATTTTCACAGATTGCTCAAGATCTTTTATCCCTAAACCAATCCGTTGCATTTGTGGAAATGATTAATGATATAATACAGCAAGTTAAATTAAATCCTAATCGGATACCAGTACCATCGTATCGTCGTAGTATTGAAAAGGTATGTGTGCATTTCACTTTATGTAATAAGTGTAAGCATTAACTGTGTAGTCATAGAAGAAAATTTCATTTGTTTTACAAAATTATAATATATGAGGGACCGGAGTGAAGGGGTACCATCAATGTTTGGGTTTCCTTAGCGGCTCTTAACATATCATTAATTGCAGTAGCAACATTGAACTATACACAGTGCGTGCTTATGTAACGCTTAAATATTCTTATTTCTAGTGTTTAAAATAGTTTCAATACTAATAATTAACATCACACAGTTATAATATGATCACATTCCGCCATTAACTCGTAATTATGGGCCATTTCGGAGTTTAACGGTAAACTCTACTCATAAACAGGGAATTTACATTAAAAATAATGTTCCTTTAAATTGCCAAAAACACCACTTTAATTTTGTTTTTGTCGATTTTACTAAAAAGAGTTTGGCCTTACTGTTGAAAAATTTGGCTGCACTGTTAACTGTTCTGATAGTACATTCTCATATACGATTATGTACATGTAAGCATTTATATATACATATAAGAAAATAAGGAAAATGGAAAACAAACACACCAAAGGCAAATTAAACTTTGAGTTCTTGCTCACTCCTGTGTGAACGCTAGACAGTTGTTCATAAACACAAAACCTTAAACTTGAGTTTGTGGTGCGGTGTGAACGTCATATCAGTTTAAAAATATGCGTATGTTTGTTTACATAATTGACTAAATTTTTAGATTTCATAATTTGCTTTATATTTCGCGACATGAAGATAGCTTTTATTTGGTCAAACCGCTTTAAAATTTGTATTACTATCTACTTGATTATTTTTATGCTCGTTGCCGTAAAATTTCTTTCACCTTAAAAACATAGCTTGGCTTTTCATTAAGTCATCATGCAGACAACATTCGGATTAGTCTTGGTAATAATAAAAATAGAGCTTAATTATATGAAAACAGTTTGTAGTTTCTGCACAGAGTAGTTAGGGTTGTTTACTATTCAAATTAGTATCATCAATCCATGTATATAAAATTAAAGCTTCTCTTTGTGATTTTAAAATAACAAGCGATTTTAATTTTGTGTGTATGACAGGCTGTCTGCCGGAGCTCATCTCTTATCAGATTGTATTATAAGTTTTTATAAATCGCATTACAAGCATCTTATGACGATTTTCCAGAAATGGCGGCGCATATGCTGACACTTGATGTGGGTGCGAGCATCATGCAATGTAATTAAACTCAGTATAATATGCCCAGCAATATCGGAACGACCCTTATCTAGATTTTGGTTTTTATATCATGTGCAAAAGAAAAAAATTAGTACAAATTGTTCGAATATCACATTTTTATTTAAATTCCAAAGTAATCTAAAAATCGCATTATACCGTGTAAAACAAAATGCGATTTGTGTAATTTTTCAATGCTTACTTGCAAGCGGGATGTTTAGAAATGCAATGGAATTACATAACAGTGACGGTGAGTAGAGCGCTTGTTCTTTATAGAGGCATTTCAAAAACAGCCATTGTTAAAAGCATATATTAATCAAATTACATATTCCCAGATATATGCAGCTTATTTGCGTCGACACATTATTGCTGCTTGCTCAATATTTAATACCTTCTATTGTAAAGTCATACCCGAAATTAAAACAAAACAAAAAAAAAGTTGAAGTAAAACTCTAAAGAGGAAATGTCTTCGTTTGCGTATATATATGTACATATAAATGTACGGATGATGATATGGTATAGAATAGGATACACTGCCATATTGCAAATTATGGGCTTATATAAATAAATAAATCATTAAAAAAAAAAAATGGCCATCAGTGGATTATTCATTCTTACATGTATTTTTTAACATAAGAAGTTGCAGTGCCCAGGAACTAGAAAAACATAATTTTGAGTTGTCTTCAACCATACCTACAACCTACCCTATATAATTTGTCGTTTATTTTTTCAATGTAGCACCGCAGAAATTCATAAATAATTCATTTAACAAAGCAAAAATGAATGATAGCATAGCCGTGCATAGCAGCTCTGGTAGTAGCAGCAGAGCATCAGAAGGAGATCAGGGGAGGTAGACGGAGCTCACATGAAGAATTCCGGTAGTAGTGCTCCAGCCGACTACAAGCTTTTTGCCTCTACTCGGACTACATATAGCTCCTACGATTGGTTGTGACTATTGCTCTAAACAACAACCAGTAACGAAACGTGGCTAGGACCGTAGTAAAACAGTTGCTAAAGCTTTTTGCGCTACCTGCCTATTCAGCTGTTTAAGTTGAGAACAGTAGATAGAGAGCAGTCGCGGAATAAATACAGCACCGCATATACTGGGTGAACGATATAAAGTGTTACCATTCTTGGTTCACACGAGCTTTATGAGACGGTGCCGAGTCCTGTTGGAACGTCCATGGTCTACGACCGAAATGTTTGCGTGTCCACGGCTCTGAAGCAGCTTCTAAAACATTTTCCCCATAATAAGTCGCATTCACTTTGACACCAGGCTCCATAAAAACGATTGGAGAGCGTCCATCAGCGGTTACAGTGGCCCAAACCATTACTTGCGATGGGAAATTGCTTCGACTGGCCATACGTAGGCTCAAATTCTCGTATGAGAGTTCGGTCAAGTAACCACGATCGTTTTGAGTGTTTATGAACTGCTCAATTGGGACATTTTTTCCATCAGAAAACCCAATGTTAGGAAATTCGCCACGTTCACGCAACAACGCCTTTGCTCTTTCGCACCGAACTTTTTTTTTTGCTGCGGTGAAAGATCGTGTGCTTTTTGAACTTGTAAGTCTTGACCTTGAGCTCATTTTTCAATATGCGTCGAAGGCCATTTTTCTTCCACTTCGACGTGGATTTCGTTCAAGTCGAGCCTTCACTTTCCGAACCATTTCTGGCGTTGTTGCGGCTTTTTTTGGTCCACCTCCATACCGTTTTGCAATGCTACCAGTATCATTGTAACGTTTAATAGTGCGATACACAAATATTTTATTATCACAGAAAAAAAAAATTCAACAAAACTGAGGCGAAAATGCTTTTGATGGCTTATAAACAATGTATTAAACTGTCATTATTTTGACGTTGATGTCATGAGCTATTTTACAGATACAAGCAGTGTGAAGTTGATAACATTTCATATCGTTCACATTGTATATGTATGTCGAACTTTGTTATACTCTGGGTCACAATGTACAATTATTTCAAAAACATGCAGCCAGCGCCTACGGCTCAAGGACAAAGCTTATTCAACTATATTGTTTGGAGTTGGGGGGCTTCCGAAACCTGCTACTTTATTTTTGACGAATTTGACAATTGAGCATCATCAGCTCAAAAAATACGCAACCGTTTGCGTGCACGATTGGTTATTCTTTGTCCACTAATTTTGGTTCATTCTTTCTCTTATTTTTGTTTGTTTATTTGCTATACTGAAATCATCTTATATTCTGTCATTCTTGGGTCCAAACTGTGGAAATCGATCTAAAAAAATATTCAGTTCACCATTATTGATACAAATTCTAATAAAGCTGTTTAAATTTTTTCATATATGTATATATATATATTTTAAATTCGACATTACCTCTATATTGTTTACATAACCATGGGCGAAATATTCATTTAATTTTAATGTTAAAAATCACTTGCAGCTACTTGCTTTGCATATGGTTAGTGTCGTGTGGAGTGCCTTCACATGCTGGGCATATGTAAAGTATGTCGGATGTCAAATCATGTATCCAGAACGTTATTGTGCCTCGGTTAGGTGTAAGATGCAGACGTCGTGTGCTTCTGCTGTTTTCTTTTCAAAATGTGGTGCAGCCTTGCTTCTGCTATTCGTTGTGTTCACTGTACTGTTCGTGCTGCAAAGCAATGCTTGGGCTGGTGCTGTCGTTGTTTTATTTACAAAGTCGAAGCCAAGCATAATTTTTTCACTGTAAGCGCATCGCACATGGAAGTACAGCAATTCTGAATTTTTAATGCTTTTACTAATTTTACTACAGCATTTTAAATCCTGGTATAAAAATGGATAGGAAGAGGCAACGCAATGCAAGCGGCTTCTTGCTACTATATAATGAAGTATATGGTTATTAAAAGTACACAACTAGTCATGTGTTAAATCGTAAATTTAAAAGACTCGTGGTGGTGGAGTATTTCTAAGGCTATTAACCTGCTCGCTAAGGTGCTGATATATCTCTAAAACTTGCATTTAGAATCTGATTTGGCTCATATTCAAAAGGGTTCGGGCCAAGAATGCGGAGCTAAGGTATAGGTATTTAGAGAAATTGTTTTTATGATTTCGTTCGGTTCAAGTTAAGAATGAAGGGAGGGATTGTGTTGGATTGGAACTGTATACTTCGCCGAATATGGTGGAGCGGTAACTAAAGCATTGATCTTGATGGATTTGTGTTGAACCTAAGGGAAAGTGGAATTGGTTTGTTTACTAGGGCTTTGCAAACTGCACTTTTGACACTGGTTTCTCTTTTCTCGGTGGTACAGTTTCGATTTTTTTTAGTTCTGTTCATGTTGAGATTTGAGATCGTTTAAATTTCCGAGTGGCGTGACTATTTTGTATGTATTTTAACCAAATCATGTACTTCATTCGTCGAAAAGCAAGTTCGTATTATAACTTTCGTTTATTGTTTGCTCATTGGTAGTGCCACAAACATTGATGTAACTCATGATGCGTCAACACTTTGTTTGGAAATTTGTGTACATCCCCACAAGAATTGGATTATGGAAACTGTTTTTTTTTTACTAATACATAAACAAATGCTCAATATTTTTGTTTTGCATATAAATAAGTGCAAAAAAGACAATACGGCTATTTTTTTCGATTAAAAAATTGTGTATGACAGAGTGAAACCAATATTTCTAAAACACAAAATAGATAATTTTTTTGTGCAGCTTAAAAGCAAACACGTGCCATTAGTAGACAAGTAGTAGTAACTACAACTTTATGATTGCCTCATTTCCATTATTAATGCAGTGCAGTACCACGCTGCAAGATTTCGAATAATAGTAAAAATATGAGATTATTATATACGAAATGATAAGAAAATAAAGCGAAAAATTCAATCATTCGATTTTCGTTTAAATATGATGTTTATTTACCTTAAGTTTCATAACTCAACTGTGACTCAAGTTGCATTAACTGTGGTTTTTCATGTGTCGTGAACATTGACTTCATTGTGGAGTACACTTATATGTTTAATTGGTGGACAAAATCCAAAACTTTGAGGAAGATGTAACAATTTTTAAGAAGATGATGGAAATTTCGCTTTGAGCACTGCCGAATATCTCAGTCAACAGTGACCATCTTTTGATCGGTCACGGTTCTTGTACGGGTGTGTGTACATATATGATACATAGTATACATACTGTATATAGTATTTTTTTTATGGAGGTGGAAAAAAGCAGTGAAAGCCGAAAAGTGTGAGTCTTGTCTTTCGACTCACCCACTAAAAAGCCACCCCAGCCCCGTTTCCCTCCCGCGGGACAACCGTTAAGCATTGCGGTCCACTCTTGTTTTGAGTCAATCAAGTATTATATATCCATCCGCCTCCACAACCCATTCCTCAACGAAAAGGAGCCTATTGGAGCAACACAACTCCCCCAAAACACCCGATCCTCTTCCCTCCAACTCCAATCCCAGTGAGGGGACAAACCAGCAACTCTTGGTCCCGCGCACAGTCTGCTCCGTGTGTCAGACCAGAATACCTCGGAACCTGGTATCAGTCAAATGCAATTCTTGCAATGGCTGGTGTCACTTTCGGAGACGTTCCGGCCTGCGTGCCACCCGTGAGTGGATAACTGACTACGTCGCCCCCTGCTGCAGAGCTCTGCACCCACAACCGCCCATCGTGGCGCAGCCGCCCACCACCATCAGGCCGCAACAACTACAGCGGAATCCACAGCAGGTCCAACCTAGGCAACCACACGCGTCCCTCACTCCCCGTGTTACGACAGCCTTACATAGAAGCTTTAAGCTTCTACAATACAACTGCAACGGACTCACGAGTAAGATCGACGAGATACTTGACTTTATGAAGCGACACAGTATCCCAATAGCTGCGGTCCAAGAAACCAAGCTGCACGCTAGGTCCTCCCTAATCACCCGGGATGGCTATAACGTGCACAGGCATGATCGCGAGCGAGACAATGGTGGTGGTCTAGCGTTTATAGTCCATCACACAGTGCAGTATCGTCTCATTGACGAAGGCATCGACCGCAGAGACAGCACTTTAGAATGTCAAGGTATAGCTGTCCGGTCAAGCGATGCCGAGCTCCTGCCGGCAGGTTATCACCCGCTGCCCGGCAGGATATCACCCTGACATATACGCTCATCAGAGGTGAAAACCGATTGGTCGTAGGTGACTTTAATGCGCATCACGATCTTTGGCATTCAAGCCTGCCAAATGATCGTAGGGGACAGCTACTGGCAGAGCAGATAGGCGATTCGACATTCAGCACTGTGAAAGACGACGCTCCCACCAGGGTAGTGGACAATTGCAGCAGCTCGCCTCACATAACAATTGCAAGCGCTGGTCTGATAAATAGCATAACCTAGCGACCTATGCTATCGCTTGCATCAGACCACTTGCTCATTATCATCTCGATTGAGAGATCTGCCGACTTCGTTCCCGCGAATCACCGATCCTATATTAACTTTAACAAAGCTAATTAGGCCGGCTTCGCGGAATTCACCGCATAGTTCTTCGCCGCTCTTTCCATCCCTACTGATGTGCGGACAGGCAAACGCGCATTCCGCAAGGTGCTCACAGCTGCTGCGGCTCGCTCCATCCCCGCTGGAAGGCTCAAGGACATCTGTCGCGATTTCCCAGCTGAAGCGGCCAGTTTAGCAAACGAGCGTGACCACCTACGCCAGGTCGATCCCTGGAATACCCGCATAAGGGATCTCAATTTGGAGATCCGCAACTGGTAGACCAACATAACCGGACCGGGCTGAGCATCTGAAGACGTGCAATTTCACCACTGGGGTGAGTAAGCTCTGGTCCACCGTAAGGTCTCTGTCGAATTCGACGAAGCACAATGACAAGATGGCAATCACCTTTAACGGTTGTACTTCGTCGGACCCGAAGAGATGCGCGAGCTATTTTAGACGACTTTTTACACTGCATCCTCCGGTCGACAGAACCAAACGTCGTGCTACCAGAAGGCTGCACAAACTGACGAACTACAGTGCGCCACTTACTCTCTCCAGCCGTGAGGTTCAGGGGGGCATCAACGAAGCAAAATCATCTAAAGCCATTGGCCCCGACGGACTGAACACTCTGATGCTGAAGCACCTGGGGCCTTTGGGAGTAGGATTTCTCACGAGGGTCTTCAACCTGTCCTTGGCCACTCTCATCATCCCTGACAAGTGGAAATTAGGGAGAGTGGTCCCACTACTGAACCTGGGAGACCCGCCAACCAAGGGGAATCTTATCGCCCGATAACTCTCCCCAGTAGGGAAGACAGTTGAAGCCCTCCTACTCCCACTCTTTACGAAACGTCTGGCCTCAGCACCACATCGGCATGGTTTCCGTCGAGTGCATAGCACCACCACTGCACTCTCCGTCATAAACGCCCAGATAAACCGCGGGCTTAACCAAAACCGCGTCTGCGAGAGGACTGTCCTAGTAGTGGTTGACATGAAGACGACTGCACGATAATGGCGTCGGGCAATGACATTGATGGCCTGTGCTCCAAAGTGGACAACTGCGTCACCGACTTTTTTCGCTTTTTCCCTGCGAGAAATCTGGAACTTTCCCCCACCAGGTCCACGGCGACCCTCTTTACCACCTGGACAAAGGAGGTCAAGCTGTCCCTTAAGGTAAAAGTCGACGACGCACCAATTCCGACGGTAAATAACCCCAAAATCTTGGGTGTAACCTTTGACAGCTTGCTCTCCTTCTCAGCGCACACAACCGCAATTGCCACTAGAGCCCAAAATCGCAAGAAGGTCCTCAAATCGCTGGCCGGCAGGACTTGGGGCAAAGACAAAGAACTGTTGCTTTCGACATTTAAGGCAATTGGCCGGCCGGTTCTAAACTATGCTGCGCCTGTCTGCTCGCCTGGAACTAGTGATTCGCAGTGGACAAAGCTACAAACATGTCAAAATACCGCCATTCGGACAGCGACCAGATGCCTCCTGATGTCTGCTATTCAACATCTACATAACGAGGCACAAAAGCTCCCAGTAGCGAAGCACAACAAACTGCTGAGCAAGCAGTTCCTGCTGGGATGTTACCGCAGGTTTCACCCCTGCCGACACCTGCTTGAGCCTGAACCGCCTCCTAGGCACGTCAGGAGACACCTCTTAGACTACGGTGACGAAATTCAGGACAAAACTGACAGAAATCTACTGGACCGGACAGTATTTAGACAGTCAATAAACAACATCCACCAGGAGACCGTCACCACCTTCATGAACTCCCGTCCTGTGAATGCCGTAATCGGAGTCCAACCACCACCTATTACAGACGAAGAGCTCCAGCTTCCCCGTGAGACTCGTGTAACACTGGCCCAACTACGTTCTGGATACTGTAGCAGGTTAAACTCCTACTTATTTAGAATCGACCCTGACATACCAAACACATGTAGGGCATGTGAAAGTAGCCCGCACGACACTAACCCACTCATCTAACACTCCTCTCCCTCTGAACCCAGCCTGTCGAAACGGCATGTTTCCTGTTCCTACCTTTAGATGAACCTGACGAAGACGATCGATGATATACTCTACACTGACGGGGCTTCTCTTACTTCTACAACAACAACAACTAAGTACTTAGGTCAGGTAGAAGTCTATCTGTCCATATTTTCGATTTCTCCATTTGGAGATATTCGGAATCAGTTGATATGTCCATCGTCCACCCATGGAGTTCCTTCTGCCACGCACAGATGCTTCGCTCCCGTTCAGTCTTTCGGTTAGTCAGCTGTGCTGGATCCATGCGGTGTTTTTTATTTCGGCGAATTCGAAAGCGGTCAGCTTAGCCGGTACCATACCCGCGAGGACTAATACAGCATCCTCCTATACTGTGCGGAATGCGCAGTACATCCTGAGGTCACGATGTAATGCCTTTCATGTATGAGCTGCAGTTTGTTGCTTCGACCCAGGCGGTTATGGCATATAGTCGTTTGTTGCTCGTAATTGCATTTTTTAGCGTTTTACTTTTTTGTTTGAAAATGTGGCTGTTCCTTTCAAAACTGGGCGTGCCTCTTGACCGCTGGTGTGTTCTGTGTTATTTATTAGGCCTTATTTTACTCACAGCTGCGTCACATGTTGCATCAGTTGCTTCATGACTTGATTTGTCTTTTGAGCAGCATTTTCAGTGGGCGTAAAGTTCGCCATCATTATCTTGAACACTTCAGGCTCTAAAGTTCCAACTCGATATCTCAAATCGTAAGAGTTAGGTGACTTCATGTTTGCTTAAGACGCAAAGTATTGCAAAATGATCACTACAAGTGTAATACAGGCTAAGGAACCATTTCGTGCTACTCATTAGCGCTATGTCAAGCATAGCGAACGCTTCTGAGAGGGCTTTTCCTCCAGGGGTGGTTCGGGGGCTTCAGCCAGAGTTAAGCTGGGTATAAGATAACAGCTGTAAACAAACATATTTTCCACACGAGCCCGTACAAAGCCGCGAGTTGTGTTTAAGTTCGTGATCCGTGATTTGCTCGTTGTGTCGGAGACCCAAGCGTTGCCATTTCCGTATTTATAGGGTTCTCTGAGTATTGCTATGGCTATTTTGTGCTCTCGTACAGAGAGCTCGAAAAGGTACGTGCATATGTGTATGGGTATACCGCATATATTGCCTAGGTTCTAGTTGGATTCCTAATGGCTAAAATGTCCTTTCTGATCACAGGCTCACACACAAATGATAAATGATGTTTTCGTGCGAAAGAAATTTAGCCCGCCGAACGAACTTTGAGTAAAGATTTAATTTTTTACTACAGCGGGAAAAGCTGTTAACGGGCCTAATACTGCAGTGGCGAAAAATGGTTGGCGCGGTTAATATTAGGGTGGATCGTTATTTATAGACTTTAGGGTGTAGCCCAAACATGCCGGCTCCCTTGCGTTGAGAAAAGTTCTGTCAGGAATGTGGTTTCAGCCAATATGAACCCAACGCTATAAAGAATATTTGTACCTTATTTTGATATAATGTTTGAGGCGCCTGAGGCCATTGTTGTTTTTGTTCTAGCAGTTTATGAAGTAAATTCAGGGGGCGTTGAAAAAAGGGGAACTGATGCTGCTCTGGTGAACGTATAGGTTCCAAATGTGGTGCTTAACTGAGGCACCGGTGCATTGTGGGAAGAAAGGATGGTGGCGCCTAATGGCGAAAGCAGTATGTGGCCACAAACCTTGTGGTTAACTTCCTGTTATAATACGTTCACACATAAGTAGATGATTTACTCTTTCGTGCTTAACTTCTAATACAAAAATTTGAAACCAAAATCTGAGATTATAAAATAGTCCTAGTTAATAAGCATACCTTTTGACATACTCGTACAACCCTGTATTTTGTGTGTAACAGATCATTTTACACGTGTAAAGAAAAACGTCAAAATAAAATCTTAATAAAATGGATGCCGTCAAAGAAAACAGGTTTGTAGACATAATTCTAATAAAATGTTAGTTAGGTATTATTAACTATGCATTCATGTTGCTGTAGGAGCGAGAAGAGATAAGTAACACATAGGGTATCTCGGGATTAATGCACATAAAAAAACATATTTATTAAAAGTTTATTCTTACTATTCTATTTAAATTCTGATATAATTTGAATTATATATTTTATTTTGTCGGTAAGTTTTGGTTGCTCGACTGGGCTGAAAGGCTGTGTTTCCGATCCACGTTCGCGCCATCATTCACGTTGCAATGCACGATGGGGCATTGGCCTGCCCTTTTTCACACAGTGGAGTAGCGAGTAATTTCCGTAATCTCTTATAGTTAATTGTTGGGTGTCGAGTTATACTATATGAAACCATAAATTTAATTTCCGTAGTGCACACCATGGCTGGTAACGTACCTCAATATGCGACCTTGGATTTGTGGAACATATTTGCAGTGGTGCATTGGCATCAATGGTTAATGATCGAGATCCGGATAACAATTTTGCATGCAAATGCAACAACAACTATGTGAAACTGATAGAGATATAGTCCAAATTGTAATCCATTCCATGTGTTCAGTTCGTTTGGTTTTTCGTTGTTAGTGTTGCCGCACAGCCCCTTGTAATTGGTTATATGAAGTAAATTAAAAATTATTTTATTTTGGAGATGAAGTTTATGTTAAATGAAACTTTTTGCAACAAATTGTAATGCTACATTATTAGGCATACATTTTTACGGCAGTCAATCCCACGTTACCGGAACGATCTGGATTTATGTATATCCGGTCAAGTACTGTCACTCTAGCAGCACTCTCTAAACATTTGAGGGAAATGTTTATGCTGTTACAACAACAACAACTATATAACGCCAATTTTCTGTTGAAAAATGAAATGTGTATTATATAATATATAAGTCCTTAATTTTCTCTTAATAATTCATCTTCAATGCTGCCATGCTCCAAACAACAAATTTTGTGAAGAATACCTAATTACATAATACAGGGTGGCTGATGAATTTTGCTACATTAAGAAACTCAAATAACTTTTTTTTTAGTGTATGGAATTCATTTATTTTTTTTTCAAGTTGAAGGTCATTAAATTTTATTAAATGTAGCTTAACTAGTTTTAAAAATAATTGAATTTAAATGCCCCCCATGCTCGTTGACACAAGTGCGGCATCTTAGTAAAAAGTTGTTCATTGCTGCTTTGAGAGTTCCGACAGGAATAGCCGCAATTGTTGCCCGAATGGATTGTTTTAGTTCATCCAAATTTGTTGGCTTTGTTTTATACACTTCTTGTTTACATAAACCCCACAAGAAAAAGTCAGGTGCAGTAAGGTCAGGCGACCTGGGGGGCCAACGAAATTCGGAGTTTCTTGAAATCAGTTTATTGGGAAATTTTCGTCGCAACTCTGTCATAACAGTCTGGGCTATGTGAGACGTTGCCCCATCTTGTTGAAACCACACAGAGTTGAAAGGAATTCTCTTTCGGCGTAGTTCTGGATAGAAAAATTCTTTCAGCATTTTCAAATAACGGTCTCCAGTAACCGTAACGGTGTGACCATTTTCTTCAAAAAAAATAAGGCCCGACAATACAGCGTGAAGAAACCGCACACCACACTGTCACGCGAAGAGGATGCCATTCCGTCTCGTGGAGTATCAGTGGGTTAGAAGTACTCCATATTCGGCAATTTTGTTTGTTCACATTGCCGTTTAAATCGAAATGGGCCTCATCAGACATGAAAAGGCAGTTTAACATGTTTTGGTCTTCTTCCACCATTTGCAGGATCTTCTGGCAAAATTCCAAGCGAATCGGCAAGTCTGCTGCATTCAGTTTGTTAACCATTTGAATTTTGTAGGGAAATAAGTCTAAATCTTTGTGCATTATTGTTTGCAAAGACTGTCGGCTGACACCAAGTTGAGCAGATAAGCTTCTTGTTGAAACCCTTGGATTGCTTTGTATAGCTGCAGCTACAGCAGCGATCGTTTCCTCCGTCCGAACTGGTGGGTTTTGATGATAAGGCCTTCTTGCGACTGTTCCTTGCTCAGCAAAATTATTCACCAGTCTCATTATGGTCCATCTGCTCGGGGGATCGCCGCCAAACATCCGCCTGTACTCTCTCTATACCAAAACTACGGACTCCAGTGCGTGATAGCGGCGGACTATCCAAATTCTTGTTTGCGTGTCCCAGTTATCCATTTTAATAAATTTTAAAGATCAATCTGCAAATTAAAACAAAAATGGAACAGATAACTTAAAAAGAAAAAAAGTTATTCAATTTTTTTTTGGTAGCGGCTTTCATCAGCCACCCTGTATTTATTATTACTACCAAAACAGAAGTTTTATAACAGCGCTGCTTACTTCCCTGGAAATCATTCTGATCGTTTCTATGGGAATTATTTTTGATAATGAGCTGGATCACCCATGGAAACACAATAAGGTATGGTACAGTTTCTGTGTCTCGCGGGAGCGTAACAAAAAAGCAATTTATTTGAGGATCAATAATGATTATTTTAGTGGAGGGTTGGGCAATTTCTATTGGGTTTGTTTGGCTATGAACGGCTTTGGTAGAAAAGTAAAACTATGAGTAAAATTTAAGGGGGTTATATGGAGTTAGAAGGCCAAAAAAGAGCGAATTTTCCAATATTTATTTTTTGGAAAGGATCTACAGCTGATCTCCGGGAGCTCCTCTCAAATAAAACGTTTTGCGGTGACCACTATATCTCTGAATTGGATTCTCCGAAACTAAAAAACTAAAAAAAATTTCGTTAAAGTAATGTTAAATCTAGTAATTAATCGAAGTAATAAGCAAAGTAAATTTTTTAACAAAATGGCGGCTGCTAAAAAAAATGGACTTTTTACCAAAATTTGGCCTTAAATTGTTAAAAAAAAAAATATTTATCGGTGAGAAAAAAAACTTCGATTAATTACTAAAAAATATAAATATTTAAGAAGCTCGTGCTAAAATTTGAAACTAATAGGTTTTCGAGTAATGTTGGTCACCGACTTTGAAACCACCATTTTGAGGAAAACACGTTTAAAGTTTGAAAAGCCCTTTACTTTCCTATGATTTTTCAAATTGGCGTGTAACTTCGAAAATTGTCGCCGGGACGATATTAAATTTTCTGAGTGTATTCATAAATATATGTACATTAAGAAAAAAACGATTTTTTGAAAATTCTAACTGTATGTCATGGCCCTGGCAGACATACGAGAACGTGTCCTCCCGCCCACAAATTGTGTAGCTAATGTAGATTGCCACCCGAAACTATTCGCCGGTATCGCATGTTAATGGTCATGGTAATTTGGAGAATAATAGTTTGATTACTTGTATTTGAAGGAGGAGGGTAGAGTATTTGAATAAAAAATTTGTTTGGACCTAAGTAAATATGAAACAACATTAATGATTGTATTCACAACAGAAGTCGTGTGATATTACAGTAATAAAAATATATTTGTGTATTATAATTGCTATTTCACAACGTTTTCGATTGCTGCCAATTTCGATAAATGCTCGCTACTTGGTGTGCAAACAAAAGTAATTTTGTATTTGTTTTCTTTATAAACAATAATCAATGAAACGATATGCTAACAGTTTTAAATGTTTTAAATTGTCAAGTTTCGCAACTTGTGCTCGTCATATAGACATAATTTGCAAATGCTTTTCGAGACATTTAGAAGGCGCCTAGTCTTTTCAGTAGCTTTTCCGAGGGACGTTGTATATTTAACAACTTAAGCGCTTACAGGCCTTAATCTTTCTTATACCTGAAACGGCTTCAAGAAATCGAAACCTATTTGATAGAAACTTGTCCAAATCCGTCCACTTTGATATCTCTGTTTTGCTTTCTTTGATTTGTTCACAGAGCGGTAGGGTACTTTCAAGTAGTTTTATGGAATACGAAAAGGTTATACTTGCTTTTCAATCGGTCTGAGACTCATATTCAAAATGTGTATAACCATAAATATATCGCGGAATGTTGGCCAAGATACTTTCGCGTACTCACATACCCTCGGTTTTCTTTTATTCTCCCGATCAGCCATTGCGACATACCTCACCAATATATTATATGTAAAAACACATTTTGATTTCCTTTTTCAACACAGACGGAACTTTAGGAGCAAGAGTTTCTGTGGTGAACAGATGGTCATATACAGCTTTGTTTTATCCCATATTTTATCTCATCCTTTTGGATCTTCAATGAGTATTTCTAATGGTGTACACGACGGTGTACACCTGGACTCGGCTTTGAAATCCGTAACTACATCTGCTATTCGTATGATAAATACTCATCTTTTAGATATGACCTACAAAAAAAGTTATTTCCAACCCTGAATAAGCACTTATGAGAATATGCTCCTTATTACAATGGAGCAGAATATACTATTGTACTACAAGCCAATCGAATGCACAATCGAAATTTAGAACAAAAACTATTGAGGTTGATATTAGGCCTATTCAATTTGCCAAGCAAAGTTGCGAATTAATGAAACAACTGGTATAAATAAACATACGTTAGTAGCACTGGAAACGAGCTGCCAAAATTTACATTTGTTTGGAAGAAATGAATGAGTATTAGTAAGACCGCGTTCATACAGGGCAACTCTTGTTGCTTCAACTCGTTGATTTGGGAGTCTCATGTTCTGTCAAAACCCTTTGTGTTCTTGTTCTACTCAATGTTGTGCTTGACTGAAGACTAAAAACTAACAATTGCAAGGTGTGTGAACACGACGGAATTATCAAAAGAGAATTCAGTAAGTTGAAGCAACAAAAGTTTCCCTGTATGAACACGTTCTATTGAAACTCTCTGGAAAGAGAGTTGGCAGCATTTTATTGTGGGTTATACCAGTTTAATGAGATATAACCATATTCGTAGCGAGTACTTCTTTTCCTGTCTGTCACTTCAGACGTGTGCGAAAAATGATTGGTCGTGCGGTAATATTAAGTTTTTTCAGCAATTCGTAGATCCCATTTGCACTTTTCCCACACTTATCGTAATGCAATTACTGCAATCCGATTGAATTGAATTTGAAAAGGTCGAGCCAAGGAGCACCAGGAGATTCGGTGGTTCCTGAAACACTCAGGCTAAAGAGCCCATTGTATTTAAAGCTCTGGAAAGGGGGCAGATAGTCAAGGAGGGAAGGAGAAAAGTATCAGAGAAAGAGATAGGAAAGAATAGAGACAGAAATAGAGAATGTAAATATCCTCCAGTTTTAGAGAACGAATATTACTCATTCTCATGACATCGGAACCCAATACTCGTAGCCTTGCTCTAGCAAAGGCAGGACACTCACAGAGAAAGTGCTCAGTGCTATCCGCCTCCTCCAAGCATGACAGGCGTACCGGGTCCTCGATGATTCCAATGGTGGTCATATGCTGACCCCATGGGTTGTGTCCTGTAACGATGCCGACCATCAACCGAATATCTTTCCTTCTAAGTTTTAGTAGTAAGTTTGACAGTTTTCTGTTCGGACTTGTCACAAAATACTTTGCAGTTCTGCAGCGTTCTAGACCGGACCATCGCTCTTTATGTAGATTGCCTACATAATCGCTGATCCAATTCTTGATTCCTGCGAGACTGATTCCGATTATTGGCTCTGGCCCCTGTGGGGGCACCGCTGATCCACGGTTGGCCAATTCGTCGGCGATTTCGTTTCCTTGAACACCGGAGTGTCCCGGAACCCATATAAGTACAAGCCTGTTTTGTCTTGCGACAGAATTAAGCTTCTTCTTACATTCTTGAACAATCTTTGAGGTTTGTTTCGCGTTCTCCAGGGCCTTAAATGCAGCCTGACTGTCACTGAAGACTCCAATCTGTTTCCCGCTCCATCTCCTCTCGATTATCCATTCGGCTACTTTTAGGATGGCAAAAACTTCTGTTTGGAAAATAGTTTCCATTCCCCCCATAGCATAGTTATACTTATTACTATCGTTTAAGTACCATCCTGCTCCAGACCCTATTTCGTTCTTGGACCCATCGGTAAAGAAAATATCCTTCAAACCTCCCTGAATGCATTCTGGATTGCTCCATTGCTCACGCAATGGAAATCTGACGTCAAATTTCCTTCCAAATGAAACTGTGGGTACGAGGTCATCTTTAGGTGCCAAAAACAGTGGATACTGCTCCGACAACAACTTAAAGATTTCTCTGTGTCCCGAAGTTCCATCTTCGTGCCAGAAACCATATTTATGGAGTCTACACATTGCTTTTATTGCTTCCTGTTGTATCTTAAGATCCAGAGGGAGCAAATCAAGCATAGCATTTAGGGCATCACCAGAGGTTGTACTCATGGCACCCGTGATGCATAAACATACACTTCTTTGCAGCCTGTATAGTTCCCGGATTGTGGACTTAACCATGCTCCGTCGCCACCAGACCACAGCAGCGTAAGTGATGATTGGTCTGATAAGTGCTGTGTATATCCATAGGACCACAGCAGGTTTCAGACCCCAGATATTTAACTTCGTTGGAGAGACCAAGTGTCACACCTTTCAGTGTTGGAAGACTGAGTCCATCCAATTTCCGTTTTCTCGTGAACAAGACTATGGTTGTTTTGTTCGGATTAACGGAAAGATCTTGTCTCATGCACCAATCATCGATTTTGTCAAGAATCCTCTGCACTTTCGTGCAAAGCCTCCTTAAGGATTTATCCGATGTTAGTGCACAGACGTCGTCCGCATATGCTTCGACGTGAAAGCCGAGTTCCTGCATCTCCACTAATAGAGAGTCTACGACGAAGCACCACAGCAGCGGAGAAAGAACACCCCCTTGGGGACATCCTTGCGTGGCCCTGACTGTGATTTGTTCGTCACTGCTCCCACCAGCGGTTAACAGCCTCTCAGAGAGCATGGAATATATCCATTTTATAATGGCTTGATTAACTCCGTGTCGTTCGGCAGAAGAACATATCGAGCCGAAAGTGGCATTATCAAAAGCCCCCTCAATGTCCACGAACACGCTATTGTGTATTCGTCAGCTTCCAGCCCGGCTTCAATCTTGCTAACAAGATCGTGTAAGGCTGATGCACATGATTTTCCACTCTGGTAAGCGTGTTGGTTTCTACTAAGTGGACTTCTCGACAATACCCCCACTCGAATATGTTTCTCCACCACTCGTTCCAGACTTTGTCAAACTGATTGGTCTAAAACTTTTTGCTAGGGAATAGTCATCTTTTCCTGGTTTCGGAATAAATACTACTCTTACGCGTCGCCATTGGGATGGTATGTAACCAAATGCAAGACAGGCTGTGAAAATCCTTTTCAGGGCCTCAATCAGCCTGTCTCCTCCTTTTTTAAGCATTGCTGGATATATTCCGTCAGGTCCAGGGGGCTTAAAGTTCTCAAAGGAAGATAAGGAAAACCTTATCGATTCCCTTGTCACTATCCGACTAGCAATATACCAGCTGTACCTAGAGGTTCCACCGTTGCTACCGTTATTGTTCATGCCACTCTCAACTTCAGAGAGAGTTCTACTACCCGGAAAATGGGTTTCGAGTAGAGCATTAAACGTTTCCGATTTGGAAATGGTGTATGAACCATCAGGTTTTCGAATGGAATCCAGCCTTACTGAGCGGTCTAAATGAAGGACCTTACAAAGTCTCGCTGTTTCCCTAATTTCTTCGACGTTACTGCAGAAATTTCTATAGGATTCAAGTTTGGCTTGCCGTACTTTTTTCTTATATTCTCTCTGTGTAAGTCGATGATTAGCCCAGTCCTCTTCTGTTTTGGTCTTCAAGGCCTTATTAGGAAGTTTCCTGGACCGTACACGAAGCTTCGACAGTTCAGGGTTCCACCAAGGAACCGCTTTCCCCTGTCTGCTTTGCCTGAGTGGGCACAGTTCCTCAAAGCAATTGATTAAAGTACCTTCTAGTTTCTTAGTAGCATCTTCAATCATTTCTGCTGATTTGAGTTTTTTCAGGTTTGGTAATCGCTCTGTTACAAGCTCACCATACCTGTCCCAGTCCACATTTCGAGGATTCCTACCGGAAGGTATTGATATTGTGTCAATTCCCAGTCGGAATTCGATAAGACGATGATCAGAAAGAGAGTCCTCTTCCAAAACTCGCCATCGGTTGATTTGATTGCCAACTCACCTATTGGTAAGTGTTAAATCAATCACCTCTTGTCTCCTTCTGGTCACAAAAGTTGGTTTGTTACCAGTGTTTTGAATGACCAAATCGGATGACAGGATAAAATCCAGTAACTTGAGACCTCTGGGGTTGCATTTGCTGCTTCCCCACACAATGTTCTGTGAATTTGCATCACATCCCCCTATTATCTCCATATTATTGGATTCTGCATACTTGACCACTTCTCTTAGCTCCCTCGAAGGAGGTGGCTGTAAAGAGTCGTAGGGTAGGTAGGCCGAAACTATGATAGCTTCGACACTGTTCCCATTCTTCAAGTACTTTATTTTTGCAGCAACGATATCTCCGGAGCATAGCTCTTTTAACATCGTGTGTTCGATCAACCTCGGCATGATAAAACATGCTCGCGGTCTCACATTCCCTTCACAATGAAGTATTTGTCCCACCACGACATAGCACCTAGACCACAGATACGCTTGTGACATACCCATGGTTCTTGTATAAGTATTATGTGTGGGTTTGTTTGCAGTTTTGCATGCCTACGGCGCAAGAGAGCCGTAGACGCTTTGCTATGCTGCAGATTTATTTGTGTAAATATTACTTCAGTCATGAGACTGAGTATATTTACGCTTTGCCCTCCACCTTATCCTGGACACGGAAGTGGATTCGCCCCAGATGTAGGTGAGGACGGCACCCGTACTTCGACTTAAGAACCTTGAGGGACCCAAGATCTATACCCAGTACCAGGTGGGAACCCGCCTCCGAAGTGGTAGCGGATTTCTGCCTGATGCACGCGTCTTTCGACTCACCGATAGCTTTCCAAAGATAGCTGTCAAGATAGTCTTGTTGCCCTTTGGACAGTAGACCATCTTGTTTGTCGGTATGTATCTCCACCGTCATTGCCTTTGCTGCCATTCTCGCGAATGATTCGCCAGACGTTGACGGAAGAGTGTCATTCAACATTTGAGGTCCCTTAGCCTCTGCCTTGTCAGGCAAAGGTTTGTCTGCCTTGGATTGGGTCGTGGATTCAGGCATTTCCGAATTCCGTCTCTCGACTTTCCTCTTCTTTGCCTTTCTCCTCTTCCCAGTCGTTGGCACAGACCCCGTTTCGTTTCCGGAAGAGCGCAGCGCTACAGAGGAATCCTCTGTTCTGCCAAGCTTTCCCGTTTCCGTTACAGGTGTCGCCGTTGACGGAGCTTGAGTCTTTGCCTTAGCTACTGCTTCGGCTTGCCTCGCCTTCTGTCTTCTTCGTTTGATCTGCCTTGCGGTTAGACCACCACCTGCGTTCGACTCTCCAATAACTTCAGTCTTTTTACCGGTACTTACCTGATTCACACCAGGTTTAACCGTTGTCAAAGACTTACTCGGTACCAGAGATCCGTCTGAGTCTACTGAGAGATTGTCCGCATTTCCACATCCTCCACAACTTGTTGTGCCATGTTTTACCACTAGTAGTGCGCTTCCTCCGGAACCCTGGGTGTCAGTTCCGGTCATAGGGGAATGTGGGGTTCGGGCCTGCACATCCGATGCCCGAGCCGTCGATTGCTCAACGGGATGATTTCCCGAAAGTGGGTTACCTCGTGCAGAGAGATCTTTTGTTAAGGGGGGAAGCTGGTCTAGAATTTTGAAAAAATCTAAAAATTTTTTTTTGTCTTAAAAGGTGCTTTAGGGTCTTAGAAATAATATACCAAATGAGGGATGCCAGCAAAAATGTCTAAATGCCCAAATTTTTCATTCGACGGCAGTGCCTCGCAGGTATGCCCCGAACGCTACTTACAACTTTAAACGCGTTTTTCTCGAAATCACTTTTTTTAAACTGGCCGAAGACATAACTCGAACAAATCTTTACCGATTCTTACGAAATTTTGACAATACATTCGAAATACCTTTCTCCGGAGACGTACGTAGGATTTTTTATTTATATTACATAGTTTTTTTTTTAATCAACAATTTTATGTCGTTCTTTATAGTGAAAATTGTAACTTTTTGTTCAAACGTGCACCATTTCGCGAAAAAACAAAATATCGAAAAAACCCTACGTACGTCTCTTTCTGTTGTTATATAGAAACTAAAAAAATTTTATTTTTTGATCCAGGACAAAAATTAAGGAGTTTACGTCTTCGGCAATGGACCCACTAGAAAAAAAGGCGCCTTAGGAGAACTGCTGGACAGCGGCCATTTTGAAATTAATTCAGACGAAAAATTTTGTATTTGTACCATGAAAGCTATATTATTAAACCTATTTCACAGATTTTCGATTGATTCCTTTGTTGAGTCAAAATAAATTCATAAAATATGCCCATTTTTTGCGCTCTAGACCAGCTTCCCCCCTTAACCTCCACATTGTGATGAAATGCATTTTATACCTCCTGCCAGGTTGTCGGTACGGTACTCTCCACATAGTACTAGGGTGGCCACCAATTCCACCGTTCCGCGGATGAGTGGATACCCAATTCCTATATGGAGCTGCCCTCTTAGTTCGTGGTAAGTTAATCTCCATAGCATAGGGTTAACTCACCACTTAAGCCTCATCCCCGCGGCAAGGAGACCGACATGACAAGGTCAGCAATCCGATTTCTCTTAGCTCTTCACTCCATTGTTAACAAGCGAAATTTGCCACAAAACTGAGTATAATTTATAAGTAGACAATGCATACGAACAAAAGCAAAAATAACGGAACTTTTTTCTGCAAATGTATTCTGTGCGTATGCATTGTAAAATTTGTCACAGAATTTATATCTAGATTTTGTTTGGATTCCTGACTACCAAAACGTCTTTTCTGACCGCAGTTTAAAAAACAAGTGATAATAGGACTATGAATAAGTTCGTGCGGTTTTTTTTCGAAATTTGAAACTTTATTGACGTAAAATGGTTACAAATTTAATATTCAAAATATTGTCCATCGCTTACTACTACTTTTTCCCATCTTTCTGGCAATTCACGGATTCCCTTTGTGAAAAATTCGGTCGGTTTTGCCGCAATCCACGAATCGATCCATTTTTTGACTTCATCGTAATTACGGAAGTGCTGGTCAGCCAGGCCATGTTGCATCGATCGGAAGAGATAGTAATCGGATGGCGCAAGGTCTGGACTATACGGCGGGTGGGGTAGGACATCCCATTTGAGCGTTTCTAAGTATGTTTTGACCACTTGTGCAACATGTGGCCGAGCATTGTCATGTTGCAAAATATCTTTGTCGTGTCTATCGGCGTATTGCGGCCGTTTTTCTCGCAGTGCTCGGCTCAAACGCATCAATTGTCGTCGGTAGACATCCCCCGTAATCGTTTCATTCGGTTTCAGTAGCTCATAATACACAACACCCAGCTGGTCCCACCAGATACACAGCATAACCTTCAGGCCATGAATATTCTGCGCCGACGTCGATGTTGAAGCATGGCCAGGGTATCCATACGTTGCCCGACGTTTTGGATTGTCGTAATGGACCCACTTTTCATCGCCAGTCACAATTCGATGCAAAAAACCCTTTCTTTTGTGCCGTTGAAGCAGTTGTTCGCATGCCATAAAACGGCGTTCAACGTCTCTTGGCTTCAATTCATACGGCACCCAATGGCCTACCTTTCGGATCATTCCCATGGCTTTTAAACGTTTGGAAATGGTTGATTGATCAACTCCCAAAGTTTTTGCAACCTCTTCTTGCGTTTGAGCCGGATCTTGATCGAGCAATTCCTCCAATTCGGTATCCATGAACTTTGGCGGCGCACCCTCGCGTTCTTCGTCTTCCAAGCCAAAATCACCACTTTTAAAGCGTGCAAACCACTTCTGGCACGTTCGCTCAGATAGAGCATGCTCACCATAAACTTCCACCAAGATACGATGACTTTCGGCTGCTTTTTTCTTCATATTAAAATAATGAAGAAGAATTCCCCGCAAAAACACATTATTTGGCACGAAATTCGACATTTTCAAGTGTGGTAAAAATATTGTTGTTTACGCTTCAAATAAAAAACTTATACTGACGTTTGTGCCTTACGACAGTAGCTCTCCAATGAATGTTTGGAAATGTGGATCGATGGAATAATAATCAAGTTACGCCATCTGTTGTAAAACCGCACGAACTTATAAATAGACCTATTAAATGAACGCTGAACAGCTTTTGGATAAAGTTAAGTAATGTACGTTTTTACTGTTCGGCGGGGAAAGTGGTTAATATTAGAATGGACCGGTATTGACAGAATTTAAGGTGTATTTTAAACAATTTTCATTCTATAAAAATGAGATATTCTGAAGAAATTTAATAAATGTGTATCATTATTATTTATAAAGCAATATAAAGTACTTTATATGAAGAAGAAGTACTTAGTATGAAGAAAGCTAATATGTTGGGTATGGGAATAAGTTTCCGTCCTCTTTTTGTGTTCGCTCTAGTAATATACTGGTGATTTTAAGGTGTATTTGTGAGGTATCGATCGTAGTAGTTGACATTCGTTTGAAGCGTGAAGATCCTTTTTGAAGTGAAACTTCTTAGCCATCGATGGACGAGCGAGAATGTTTTGGACATTTTCGTTCCCCGAGAGGGGAAAATATATAACGTAGAGGAAAAGGGGAGAGAGAGCTATACCTTATATACATATAGTTTACCATCATAAAACCATCCATTTTCGGTTGATTATTTGCTGTTGACCGTCTGATATTTGACAGTTTATATTATGTACTATTTTATTACAGGCATCAGACACAACGCTCTGTTTAAATATCGGCTTATTTAAGGTTTTTCGCTATGTTAATCCTGTACGTGGGTTTTCCGAATTGTTGGTGCAATGAATGAAATGTGTCAACCAAAAGATTTCAGATTGCTCAGACTTGAACACGGAAATATATTTTGACATACTTACAATTTCTTAACTGCTGGTGGTCGAGCAATCTTTTTGGTTTTAATTATTTCGTCCAGGTTCAGATCTATAGTCGTTGCGTACCGTATTTCTTTTTTTCCTCGATAATTGGTAAATTAAGAGTTTTTTAACTAATTTACTTTCAAATATTTCGAAAAAGAAACAAACTTGTACGTCTGTAAAAAAAGCTGAAGATTGATGTTTAGTGCAAAGTTGTATCCGCTTGCTCTATTGTGAATAGTATGAAAGTAGTGCAACGTCGCTGCTAAGTATTCACAAGGCAGATTCAATTTCAAGAATGTTTAGGAATTAACGCAGTTAGGGTCGTATTGTTAGTGGCTTATCCGTATGTTGAGCTTGTCAATATGTTGAGCAATGAGGGGGAATTTATTTGTAAATTTTGTCTATTTGTATTCTCTGCAAATGTTGTGAATTTATTTAGATATATATTCCTTCTCTCTCTCTCTCTCTCTCATTCTTTCTCGGGTCTCTCCCTCTTTCTTTGTCTGGCTTGAAAGTTTCACTTCTGTTATGTGTACTACGCTACACGCACTTTTGTTTTTTATTTGACGTTAAAAATGACTACGTTCGTCCCGAAAAAAAAAACAAATACAAATACAACTTGTAAAGAATGGTTTCGACGCTTCCAAAGTGGCAATTTCGACGTGAGTGATAAAGATCGCGAAGGGGCACCGAAAAAATTCGAAGATACCCAACTACAGCAATTATTGGATGAAGACGCATGTCGAACCCTTGATGATATGTTTAAAGAGTTGGATGTTAACAGATGAACCGCCGGTAAACCTTTGCACACCATGGAAATGGTCCAGAAAGCATGAAACTGGGTGTCACATCAAGATATCGAGAGAGGTTTGGTGACGTGCGAGATGCTTCATGAAGGGCAGAAAAGAAAATGTTTTCTCCATCGCATCGACATTGGCGATGAAAAATGGATCTATTATGATAACCCTAAGCGTCGAAGATGTTGGAGCCTTCCAGGTGAACCTGGTCCATCAACAGCAATAAAAAATATTCATGTTTCAAAGGATATGCTGTTCATCTGATGGAATCAGAAGGATTTCATCTATTATGAACTTTAACCATCTGAAACCATCACTGGCGATCGTTATCGACTGCAGCTAATGCGTTTGAATCGAGCTCTAAAAGAAAAGCTTTCGAAATGGAACGGTAGATATGACAAACTGATTTTGCTGCATAACTACGACACACGTTGCCAAATCGGTCCAGAAATATTTAGAGAGACTGAATTGGGAAATATTGCCCCACCCGCCGAAATCCCCAGATATTGCACCTTTGGATTACCATCTGTTCCGATCAATGCAGTTAGCCCTTCTGAAGAAAGTTTCACTTCTTACGAGAGCATCGCAAACTGGCTCAATGAATGGATCAAGTCAAAAGAACTCGAATTTTTCGACAGAGGAATCCGTATGCTGCGTGAAAGATGGAATAAAGTTGTAGCTACCAATGTCACATACTTCACATAATATAATGTATTATTTAATAGTTTAAATTATTCGTAGCTTTGGCTAAAAAAGAACGGAAACTTATTCCCATACCCAATATATTTCTCACAAAAATATCAGTGCTCCTACTAAAACGCAAAAGATCAATCCGAACCCTTCAAGCGAAATATATAGGTTTTTAACTTCAAATTAAAGTTTTTTAATTTCAAATTAAAGTTTATGAAATATATGATAATTAAATATTATCTGCCAAATCTGTTTATTTTGCTGATAATAAGGTTAAACACTTGTTTAAAGTTTAGCAATTGCAGTAATCACAGAATAAATCTAAAAAGGACAGAGCTTACCTATTCCTCGTTGCAGAAACCGCAGGGGAAATTATGTTATAACGAGTATTGACAAAAAGGAAATTTTGATAAAATTTTATGAAGAAGGTAAAGCAATAGCAGAGCCAGCTGGAATTAATAAAAACACAGCCACTTCTATAATTAGAAGGTATAGGGTGGGCCATGTAAAATTTGCTTGAATCGGCTATAAAAAAAACTAATCAATATTTTTTCAAACTTTTTTTATTTTGAAGATTGAACATTGTCATTTATGAATGAAAAATAATATCGTTCAAATGACTGCCACGACTGGCTTTACAGTATGCCATTCGATCAACCCAATTTTTAAGCACATTTTCTATTGTTTGGGATCGAATTTCTTGAATGGCAACTTCGATTTCGTGTTTTAAAGCATCAATCGTCTCTGGATGGTTCGCATAGCATTTGTCCTTAACGGCTCCCCATAAAAAATATCCCAACGGAATTTCGGCTGCTTATTCGGTTTATTACAATATTAGGCGGCCGCCGTAGCCGAATGGGTTGGTGCGTGACTACCATTCGGAATTCACAGAGAGAACGTTGGTTCGAATCTCGGTGAAAACACCAAAATTAAGAAAAACATTTTTCTAATAGCGGTCGCCCCTCGGCAGGCAATGGCAAACCTCCGAGTGTATTTCTGCCATGACAAAGCTCCTCATAAAAATATCTGCCGTTCGGAGTCTTGGAAACAACTCGTTGAGCATGTCACGGTAACGCTCGCAAAGCAAACGCTATATGGCCCACCCTGTATAAGAAGGATGGACGTAAGATTATTTGTCGAAAAAGAAATGTTAAACTAAATGATGAAATTTTAAGATATGTGGAGAAATTAATTGAAGGAAATCCATCAGTTACTTTAAAAAATATAAAAATGTTTTTTGAAAATAAAAATGTAAACATGACCACTACAGCGGTATTTATTGCATTAAAAGCTTAAAAAATAACATTAAAAACCGCCACAATCAACCTGGACTGTTTAAACTCCAAATCAGCAATTGAACAACGCAAGAATTATGCACTAAATTTTTCACAAAATGCTCCACAAACACATGAGAAAATAATTCTTATGGATGAATCGGGTTTCAACTATCACCTTCGCAGAAATAAAGCTCGATCGAGGATAAATACTTCAGCCCATGTTATAGTTCCAACAACAAGAGGAAGAAATGTTTCATTAATTTTAGCTATGAATTTAAATGGTATTATACTCGTACATTCTCAAGTAATTTCTAACTCAACAGTAAATTCAAATGTTTTTATTACATTTCTTGAAGGATTATTTAATAAACTTGCTGAAAGTAACATCGTAGAAGCATGGTTGGTTCTGGACAATACCGGAATCCATAAAACTCGGGAAGTACGCGAAAAGATTAGTGAGACTAATCAGACGTTAATTTTTCTATCCCCATATTCTCTAATGTTAAATCCTATAGAAAAGGTATTTTAAAGAAAAAAAAATTGTCTGCACGAAATTTTCTGGCCGATCGACAAAATCGGCCACAAACCGTTGCATCAAATGCTTTGTCCAAATTGCTTTATTTAACTTTTTTTGAATCTTATTCTTGTTAGTATTCATTTTTTATTGTAAATATTCAATATTACATTAATAACTTTAATTTGAAATTAAAAATCTTTAATTTGAAATAAAAAAAATTTAATTTGAAATAAAAAAACTTTAATTTGCTTTCAAAAAAATTTAATTTGCTTTCAAAAAAATTTAATTTGAAGTTAAAAACCTATATAAATGAACACATTTCAACGAATGTGATCATAGCAAACATACTTCAGCATAAAAGATACCGTAACGGCATCGTGCTCGCTAAAACATGCGCATATGTATATAGTTGCCAACGCATCATGCACTCTGTGCATCTGTCTCATTGCCCGTTAACAATTTACTTAATTTAGTTCTTGCAGCTCTTTGCCTAGTTTTAGGCCACCATGCTAACCAATCGTAGATGACTTCGTTTTACAACAGTAGTAAATGACTAGTAAGTCATTCTGGGGGGCATATCCCCAGTAGTAAATGACAGAACAATAGTAGTGAAGCTATTATAGCTAATGGTGGTGCTTATACATTTTATTGAAATTGATTTAAGCTCATGCCATGCAGTTAGTTAGAGTCGAATTGGTCACATTGTTTCCAAGTTACCGCAACGGCTGTCGTTCTGAGCGATAAGAGACGCATAGGTATAGTAAAATATTCACCTTTTCATTCAAAGACATTAGGGGTCATTAGCTATGAAGTCTTATAAACGTACGATGTGAGACGACGGTAGAGTCAGAACGAATTTCAGTTCTTCGATTCAGCCTCTCAGTGTCACTGCCGGAGGAACCAGCAGGTTTTTTATATACATTGTGTAAAATAAGTACCCGGAATTTATAATTTAAACTCTCCCGGGAATACCTGACACTTCAAATTTGGTTTTTTCATGTTGGTACACATGTCCTTGAATGCACAAGCCTTATTAGAACGGGATCTATTACTTAGTGTGTTTTATTCTGCAGTCAAAGTGAGTTGATCTTTTGTTTACTTGGCGAATTTTACTATGGATTTTTGCAAAAAGAGCATCGGAAGGAGGTCTCTGAAGACATGGTTTCCCGAGCTAATACGGACCCTACGTTCATGAAACGCATAATAACTGGTGATGAGACATGGGTCTACGAGTACGATATGCAAACCAGTCAGCAATCGTCTGAATGGCGCTTCGAGAACGAGCCGTATCCAAAAAAACCACGCCAAAGCCGCTCAAAAGTGAAGGTTATGCTCACGGTTTTCTTTGATTACCAATTCGTGGATTCTGTACGACGACAACGCGCCATCGCACCGAGCCTTGATTGTACGCGAATACAAGACCAAAAACTTAATAAATACTATCGAACAGCCACCGTATTCGCCAGATCTCGCACCCTGTGACTTTTTTCTCTTCCCAAAACTAAAATTGCCACTTCGGGGAAGGCGTTTTGAGTCGATTGAAGACATTAAAAAAAATTCGCTAAAGGAGCTGAAGGCCGTCCCGGCGCCGGCCTACCCGCGGGCCATGGATGACTGGGTTGTTCGTTGGAATATTTGTATCGGCTCAAAAGGAGCCTATTTTGAAGGCGATCCAACAAATAATGATGAATAATATGAAAAAATGTGTTTTTTTTTTAAATTCCGGGTACTTATTTTACACAATGTATTTTATGTTTTATCCTACGCACGATGGCTAAGCGATCTAGATAGTGACATTACTTGCCGTCATTAAATGCCGGAATATAAAACGTATGCATAAATACAACCAAGCTTCTTTTTGTTTGTTTAGAATTAATTATTTTTTGATTTTATGAAAAAATTTTGTTGTGTTAAATAAAGCCTTAATTTATATCGTCCTCAGCGACGCTCGCTCGACGAGCGGCTCTGTCCCCAAAGGGTTAAAAATCATCATGGAGGGTGGTGAAATGGAGTACGGTATTTCAGTGCAACTAATTAGCTCTTATTTTGAACAAAATTTAATGAAATTTCACGATTTTTTTAAACAACGTTAACACCTTCGACACGGGTCCAGAAACGATTGCATGCCCGAAACAAATCCACTTTATTCATATTGACTATAATTATTAATTGCAGCCTTCAGGGAAGAAATAGTGCTATGAGGATACTTATTGGATTCACGCTCAATCGCGCCCCATACGTAGTTGTCCAGCGGATTAAGTTCTGGGGAGTTAGATGGCCATAAGTTCGGTGTTATGTGGTCATGGGAATTTTCAGCCTTCCAATCTTGTGTCGCCATCGCTTTGTGTGAAGGAGCAGAGAGAGTATGAGCTGTTACCGCGTACACTATAAATCCAGGGTATCACTGCTGTCTCTAGAACCTCGAGCAAAATTCACTCGAAATGTTTGAGCAAAGAAGGGTGTGGCATGTTCTTTGTTGCTCACAACACCTAAAACCATAATAGTGGAAACTTCTTGTGCATGATACAGGAACCTCTGTAGAACTTCAACATAGCCATCTGCCATTTCTGCGGTTGGTCTTTCGGTCCCGGTCAAAATTTTTTCGTCAGACAAAATATCAACATCTGGGGCATTTCAGGGTGTTTAAATTTGTTTAGAAGTCGTTTCGATCAGATAATTCGCTGTTCTCGTTGTTTTCATGGACAACTCGACGGGTAAGACCCTCAGAAGTATTATGCTCTCTGTTGTTGTTGTAGCAGCTTACTATACCTTGTCAGTGCAATGTAGACTACCGGTCCTCTTCGTCTAGCTTATCTAACGGTAGGTCCAGGAAGCTTGATGAGGCATGTGAAAAGGTGGTTAATATGGTGAGAGGTCCCTTCACGTGCTGGACACATGTTGACTATGTCGGGATCAATTCTTGTGCTAAGGATACGCGGGTCTCTCGGGGTAGCTGGAGCCCTTCATCTGCTGTGGGTAGTGGCTGGATTACGGCATTCGGGGTTTGGGAGCATAAGAAGATGATAAGTGTCTCCAGATGAATGTCGTGGAGCATATGTCCAAACACTGTCCGTTCCTATAATTGTCGGTTAGTTTTCTCCTGGATCTCGTCGGAATAGTTGAAAAGATGCGGATTAGGTTCAAACAGGTGTCTACATAGGTGATACCTGCATAGCACCCTGCTCAGCAGTTTGTTGTGCTTTTTTACCGGTAACACCTGTGACTCATTCTGCAGATATTGTAGGGGGGACATCAGGAGCCTTCCCGTCGCTGTCCTAATACCACTGTTTTGGCATGTCTGAAGCTTAGTCGACTGCGAATCACTAGTTGCAGGCGACCAGACAGGCGCAGCATAATTCAGAACTGGCCCCCAAAAATTTGGGGTTGTTTACAGTCGATATTGGTGTGTCGTCGACTTTAACCTTGAGCTGTAGTTTGACCTCCTTTGTCCACATGGTAAAGAGGGTCGCCGTGGACTTAGTGAGAGAAAGTTGTAAATTCCTCGCAATGAAAAAGTGAAAAGGCCACCAATGTCATTGTCCGACGCCATTATCGTACAATCGTGAGCGGAGGTGATCACGGGGACTCCCTCTGGTGGCGGGGAGAGCTTCGATATGTAGAAGTTGAGAACCAAGGGTGAGGACACCACTCTACGGGGCACCTTGCTTTATCTTCCTCTGTTTACAGTTTTGGTCTCGAAAAATTACTGACGAGTGCAGACCTTTTAAATAGTTCGCGGACCACCTCTTGAAACCTGGCGAGAGTGACGACTGTATAATGTCATTTAGTAACGTGGGATGGCTGATTGTGTCAAACGCTTTCTTCAGGTTCAGCTCTACTAGAACAGTCCTCTCGTAAGGGCGGTTTTGGTTAATCCCGCGGTTTATCTGGGTACTTATGGCGGTGAGTGCTGTGGTAGTACTGACACTTTACGGAAGCCATGCTGATTTGATGCTGGGGCCAGAAGGTTCATGTAGAGTGACATTAGGAGAGCCGTTGAAGGTGATATCCACCTTGTCGTTGTGCTTCGTCGGGTTCGATAGGGACCTTGCGGTGGACCAGAGCCTACTCACTTCAGTGCTGAAGTTGCAGGTCTTAAAATGCTCTTCTCATTTGGTCCGCTTATGTTGGGTGAACAGTTGCCGAATCTCCAAATTGAGATCCCTTATGCGGGGATCCCTGAGATCGGCCTGGCGTAGGATATCGCGCTCGTTTGCTAAAACGGCTGCTTCATCTGGAAAATCGGGACGGTATGTCCCGTATCCTTCCAGCGGGAATGAAGCGAGCCTCAGCAACTGTGAGCACCTTGGGGATGGGGAAAGCGGCGAATGTGACCTCTTTAGTTCTTCGAAGCTGGCCCAATTAGTTTTGTTGAAGTTAATGTATGACCGGTGATTCGCGGAAACAAAGTCGACAAGTCTCTCAATCGTAACGATAATGGGCAAGTGTTCTGAGACAAGCGATAGTAAAGGTCACCAGGTTAAACTATTTATCACACCAGCGCTAGCAATTGTTGTCAAGCGAACTGCTACAATTGCCCACTATCCTAATGGGGAGCGTCGTCGTTCACCGTGCTGAATGTCGAGTCGTCCATCTGATCTTCCAAGTGATCCCCCTACGATCGTTTGGTAGGCTTGAATGCCAAAGAGCGTGATGCGCATTAAAGTCACTTACTACTAATCGGTTTTCACCTCTGATGGACGTATCAAAATTCAGGGTTATATGCCGGGCAGCAGGTGACAGAGGGAATGTATACATTAAAAATTTGGAGCTCAGCATCGCCTGACCGCACAGCTGTACTTTGACATTCTAAGGTATTATAAACGCTAGGCCACCATCACGGTCTCGCTGGCGATCCTTTCTGTCACGTTATAGCCATTCCAAGTTACCAATAAGTTACTAAAGTGCAGTTTTGTCTCATGGCCCGCAGTCGACTACCTCATCTACCTTGCGCATGAATCAGTTGCAGTTAAGTTGGAGAAGCTTGAAACTCCTCGGGAGGGCTGTCGTAACGCGGGGTGTGAGGAACGCGTGAGGTTGTCTACGTTAGTCCTGATACATTGGAGTGTGTAGCCGTTGAGGCAGAGGCGGCCTGATAGTGGGAGCAACACATGGCTACATACCGTGTGGACCACTCCCTATGTGTCCTAAGGCCTGGGCAGATTATAAGATGGTACCACCCGCTGCACATGTGACACCTAACTGGTGGGGAGTTCGGCAGAAGACGTTTATGGCAGACACAGCAGTAAAATATCTATGGTCAAGAGTTGGGTGCGATACCAGTCCTGAAGAGAAGTATTTGGAGCAGACTGGGTTCATAGGTTGCTCCTGTGACGATAGAAGAGGGGTGCACTAGACAGATTTAGAGTACTGGGGCGGCAGCCCCTGGCCGAGAAAAACCCAAGCCATTCCGGTAATGTAGAACCGGCTGTGGCAATGCTCGCTTGCACTTGTTCAATAAATTCTACAGGTTGAACAGTAAATTAAATATTTAAATTTAAATAAATAAATAAATTTAAATATTTATTTAATTACATAATAATTATATACATATCTCTAAATCGCAGCGGTTTGCACTTAAAGCGGGTTGCATCTCTTGCGTTAAGTTGTATGTCCATCTGAAAAAGAGGAAAAAGACAAATAATGGTTTCAGGAAATTATAGCCACATATATGGATATCCTCAACTACCGTATGCACCCTATATAAGGAATAGAGTTCGCCATTGACTTTGGCTTAGAATTAACACTTTGTGAGGAAATTTTTGCCCGTAGCATACTTCTGAGTTATATCACACTTTAGTTAGAGTAATACAAAAAGGATAGCTTAATATAAAATGGAACGTAAACGACAACAACAACAGCAACAAAACCCTGATGAGGAAGTATGTTCAATAGAGCAGCACAGTATATCGGTCTCCGGTAATGAGCACGCTACAACCATCAAAAGAGACAAAGGAGGATTCACGTGCTTCGTTCCCACGACAGTCGGTTCTATGTAACCGGAACGACCCGGATTTATAGCCGGCCAAGGACTGTCACTTCAGCAGCATTCCTATATGCACGGGGAACGATTATGCTGCTACAACAACAACAACAAAGGAGGTTTCCGAAGAGAGGCCTAGAAAAACGGTAGTAGAAACCCAAATCGAAACAACGATACAGCCAACACAGTGCACCACTCCTACACAAATCGGACCACTGTTGTGCTCTCACAGTTCTCCAAAACAGGAGTTCGTACAAGAAATGAGAGCCGCCAAAGAAGAATCACTTACGAAATGTAAAAGGGTGATAAATAAAATGAAGCTTGCATTACTAGAGCAGAAGAACCTCAGCGTGGATATAAAATATGGAGTATCGGAATTGAAAGCAATGATCGATGTAATTGGCAGCTACCGACGAAACTGGACGACGGCAGAGAAAAAAACCAAAAATAATGCCGCCAAAAGTGTGACTGAAGCTATACGAGCTACCATTGTGGCACCTAGCACATACCAGGCAAAACGAATGACCACAAGTCCTCCAGTTCCCAACACGCACTCGCAGTACATAAACATAAATGGCCAATGAGAAATGGTTGGCGAAAAAAGAAGGCGAATTAGACACAGAAACTAAAATAAAAGCCGTTCGAAAAACAAGAGCGGGAGCGATACTGGTCAAGCTAGATAAAGGGAAGCAGATTAAGCCCACTTTCTGTGAGGCACTAAAAACCTCGATCGGATCGACTATTACGGTAGAGATGCGTAACTACGGTGGAGATACGCGATTTAGATTCTCTTTCTACAAGGGAGAAGGTGGTGACCCTCACTATAACCACGGAGGAGATAGGCGTAAACTTGTCAGCACCAAACACCAGAGAACAAGTTCGTGCTTACTTCAACACAAGAGAAAGCTAATATTCTTCTCAATAAGTCACGCGTAAGAATTAGCTGGTTGAACTGCTGAATGCGACCCCAGTAAGTACCAGATATTACTTCACGTGCTTCGGCCCAGGGCACCCAACATGAAATTGTAAAGGGCCCGATAGAAGGGGCCACAGTCTTTCATTAGATGCTGTGAACCGAGCCATAAGCTCAAAGAGTGCACCAAAATCCCAAAATGCTGTTTGTGTTTTGAAGCGAATCATATCTCGTCCGGGATCGGGAAGAAGCGCGGTGTATAAGAGCCAAAAGGTAAATGTACATGCATGGAAGAAAAATCGCAGACGCGCTCGTATCACAACTGATAGCAGAAAAGAAACACGGGCGTTGTTATAATCAGTGAGCAATACAAACAAAAAAATAGCGGCAACTGGTTGGAGGACCCCAGCACTACTGCGATACTGTGGCTCCGGCCAGGAAGTGTGGTAAACACAACAGAAAATGGGAGCGGAAATGGCTTTGTGTGGGCGCGCATCGAACAATCCACACTAATAAGCTGCTATCTAACGCCCAGCGATAACATTGAAGAATTCCGAAACAAACTAGATGACATTAAGGTAGGGCATGGAAACTACGAATTAAAGAGGCAGGAGGGTTCTGGATATGGCGGCCAGGCACGGATTGACGATCATGAGCACAGGAGGAGTAACCACATTTAGAAGACCCGGTTGCGAAGAAAAAACACCAGATATCACGCTCATATCTGATCGCATTGCTGGACTAGTAAAGAACCGACTTCACAGGCAGCGACCACCAATATATTCCTTTCAGAAAAGAGGGATCCGAAAGTGGAATACATCAAAGCTTAAACGCGAAGTGCTAGTAGCCACCGTTGATGCACATTCCCACAGAGACACAACCCCTAAAAGTGGTGAGAGCAGAAATGCTTCGCATTAAGACGAAAATACACCAGAGCCGAGCCATAACCACCGGGCAAGCCACTGTGGACGCAGAAGTATGGAAGAATGAAAAGAGGCAGCTAAAGGCTATTGTAAATAGCAAGGAAGAAAAATGGGAGGAACTCCGCGCAGATCTAAATAGGGACCCCTGGGAACTTGGGTACAAGATTGTGGTGAAGAAACTGGAAGCCAGGACTACACCGGAACTAAGCCTGAGCGCGATGGACTACATCGTAAAAAAACACTTTCCAAGACACGAATTCAGAGAATGCATTCAGTGTCATGTAGACGGGGCAGATGAGCCTCCAATATTCTTCAGTGACTAACTCCAGTCAACTGCGAACAAGCTCAAAAACAATGACGCACCACAACAGGATGGAGTAGCAGAAGTCCTCAAGGAGATCGCAAAAATGTGACCACAAGTCTTACTAGACATGTACAACGGCAGAAATCTGGAAAAAGCAGCAGCGTGTGCTAATAAGCAAGGGAACAGGCAACCCGAAGCTTCCATCTGCACATCGGCCATTATGCAAACTCGACACAGAAGGCAAGCTCCTTGAAAGATTGATGAAGTCTCGACTGGCCGCAGCCATAGATAACGCAGGCTTAAGACGCGGAAAGTCTACAATAGGGGCAATCGAAACTGTCATAAAGAGCGTAGGACCAGTATAACAGGACAGTATATAATCCAGAATCATAGTTGTCCTTGCCATCTTAGATGTAAGGAACGCTTTCAATAACGTAAGATGGGCGGACATATTGGCGCCTTAGAGATAAGTTTCAAAATTCCGGCATACGTACAGCGTCTATCAAACCCCCGAGGGTTCTCGGTGTATAGACAAGGATCAAGGTACAATGATCATTTCTCTGTCTCGACTTGTGAAACATTAGAGAAAGCCTCTGATCGTCGAACTCGTTAATTAGACCTCATCACGCAAACTACTGCGCACATTCGGCATATTCCTGGTCAACAAAACGATGCAGGAGATCTCCTATCTCGATTAGAGCTCATTGAAGACATTGTCGCATCCCCGGCTGAATTAGTTTTTGGAACAACCATATGTTTACCATCGGAGTTCTTTATCTTTCCGGCCAGCGAAACGAAAATGATAGCTCATGTTTGACATGCCATGTGAGATATTCGCCTGGTTGATACTGCCTGGCAAACAAGACAAACATCCTGTGTGCACACCAATCTTACGACGTGTGATCACGTTTTTTTTTCAGTCTTTCTATTCGACCATCAATACCGCCACCTTCCAAAGGACCGTACACGTTCTCGTCATCCTAAATACATCGCTTTCAGCATCAATGATGTTTGTATCTAAGAGAGGAGTACTGTGGGAACACTATAACTAGATTAACTTATTTTAAATTATATTATTAATATTTTCGCTTTTTTTAACTCCTCATTCTCTTTTTCTTTGTATTTCCGTTTTGAGGTAATAAAACAAAATAATTTTCGGTCTCGTTCTATTTGGATTTAACCGTACCAGCAAAGCAAAGACGTCTTTACTTCACAAGGCATCCGGATATATAAATGGTGATCAGATTGGCGATACGTTTTTTAATAGTGTTTTTTTGACAGATCACTCGTGACTACTGTCAAACTAAATACATCATTTTTTTCAATATTTATTGAAATTTTATCGTGGAAAGACAATTGTATTACGAAAATCGATCCTGGCTTGTAGAACATTAGTTATGACGAGATATTCAATATAGAAATGCCCGATAGTGCCTTTCTAATCGCATACACAAGCGATATCGCAGCAGTCATCACAGCAACCTTGAAGAAGCTCTAGAAAATTTAACCAAGTAACCACAAAAAAGGTTCTAAAGTGCTTAGGCATAATATTGGACTCAAGACTAATCTTCTGCGCCCAAAGAAAACACGCAGAAAGCCGCTAAGCTGAAATGTGGGCACATGAGCTAAAGATAAATCACCGATGCAAGCTCTTAGTTTTGGTTCAAAGAACAGCAGCCCTGAGAGTTTTGGCCGACCACCGCACAGTATCAGGGCCAGATGTTCAATTAATAAGCGGTTCAATACCGATAGACTTACTAGCTTTTGAGAGAAAAAAGTTGTGGGCTTTACAGAATGAGGGAATGGCAGAAAGAGTTAGCAAACCTGTAGCTCGCGAAATAAAGGATGAAACGCTAAGTCTATGGAAATGCCGCTGGATTAACGAAACACGCGGCAGATGGACGGCTAGGCTAATATAAGTCGTCGCCGCATGGAACAGCAAGAAGCAACAGTGGACACGGATAAAAATAGGAGCGCAAAAACTGGTTTCTGAAATGCGAAGTACTACCTCGACTACGGACAATATGGATGTAATTCACCATCTGGGTAGAAGTGATTTCCAAATCCATTCAGGGATTAATTATTAGTTTAAAGAGAATGTAATTCTGGCGGATACTGACACAATACAACTGGGACGACTTCACCTCTCACTGTTTAGTTTCTCTCTGCAGTTATGTTTTGTTCGACGTTATTAAAGAAAGACAGCGTCAAATCGCAGCTGCATATATTAAAGGTAGAACATCAAAAGACACAAATTACATGTAAGACGCGAATGCAAAAGCGTGCTGAAGAGCAATCTGAAGAATTGCATGCCTTCCAAAAGAAAAGGTAAACTAAAAAGGATATAGCTGTGTTACTACGTACAGTTTGTCGAATAGAAGCGTGACCGGCAAATTTATACGACAATACGTGTTAATTTTGTGAGAAATTTAGAAAGCGTATGTTGTTTTTACAACGTTGCAACAGTAAACCGAAGTTAGAAACGTTGACGACTTCCCGCGACGATGTCAAAAAAAAAAACCTCTCCAAAGCGTTATCAGAATATCATTGATTTGTTTGTATTTGTGACAAAACCGAGCTTATCTTAGCGTGAAGCTGAAGCAGTTTTAAGGAAAAGTGAAAAAACCGCTGCTCATTATCACACAGTGAAAAAAAAAACATGCATGGACCAAGACAAATTCAGAACGGAATCGGGCAATCTTAATATTCACCGAATAGTTGTATACGTCCGTAGTAGTGTGATGCTGATAATTGACCATTTCAACAAACTGTTAAGCATCCAGTTAAGGTTCATGTTTGACGTTGCTTCTACGAAAAAAGATTTGACCGGCAATTGTTTGTCGCCAATTTGAAAGCAGTTTTGATGAATAAAATTTACCGAAGGTGTGTAGACTGAAAACAGTTGTTGTTGTTAGACGCCGGCAGTCAATCAAATTGTCTCGATATTGACAAGCTGTAAACCATTGTAGCCATGCTTCGATAAGAATACAATAACAAAAGGGAAAAGATCACATAAATGATCACTATTGCCACCATTTAATATTAAAAAGAATGGAAACCCAACACAAACAAAAATGGGTTCGAGTTATGATATTTGCATGGGATTTGACAAGTGTATTGGAGTTAAGCAGCAGCAAACCCAAAAGTGAGCAGTGGGGAAAGGTTATATAAATGTGATACTTAAGGACACCACGGGTAAAACTGTCTCTGCACGTGCCGCAATCAAACTGAGAGGGCGGACTACAGGCTTTATCTTACTTATGGGTCTTCAAGTATCCTCAGAAACTTAGGGTTCTTTCGCCCTCACTCATAATTAATTTATGTATATTGTATTAATGAAGTGTCTTATGAGTAGGAACTTAAATGTATGTTTTATGTTTAAACTTAGTATTAATATTGCCTTTTACACGAAGTCAGATTTTTATTTTATAATAAATGGATTTAAACATACTGGGCACTGTGTTCATTCAAAATATGCAAGAAAGAAAAAAGGGGAAGGGTAGAAGAATGGCTACTATTTCACATTCCTTGAAAAATCCAGTCAGAAGTATCTATTGATAAATGCGGTTGTGTAGGCTCTCCAGAATTTGAAGAATTTAGTTCTAATATTTCACATCTTCGCGTAGTTGATGAATTCATATCAGCGACTAAAATATTATTTTAATAAATTGCTATAAATCGAAATTTCGATTTTCGCTGTCCATTCAAAAACTCTTGCTGTAGTTGCAACGTTGTTTCTGTTGTATCAAAAATAAAAAGATAAATGTATGTATAGAAAAATGGAAATCAAGAATCGCTGGCGCATAAATATATGTATGTCAGAAAATTGAGTGAGTATTATCATTTTCCAGCAAAGAATGGGCAGCTCGATTTGAGCCAACACTTTTCGCAGCACATTTTATACGAACGTGGGTGTAGTCGATAGCTCCAATAGCTATAAACTACAGGAAACTAAGCTATTTGGTAAACTGTTTTTTTCATTTCATGTAATTCATTGTAGCTTGAAACACGAAAAATTAAGGCAGCGGCAAACCGGATTTTTCTACAAATATCTTTAATTATTTTACCATGCTTGTACAACAGTCAAACAATGAAGTTGGAATAACTCGTTGGTTGTTTGGAAAAAAGGAATGCCACCTTGATGGATATTTTTTCCGAGAAATCGCAATGTGCAAAGAACCTCTTTAGTTGTTGCCTGAGGAAGACCTCTACTATTTCTCGGTTCTCTCTATTTAACTCTATTTTAATTTTATTAAAAAACAATAACTTCGACTATCTTATAGCGATTTTAAAAGTCTTCTTTTTCTAAATCGAACGAACCAAACCGTTCCTTATATTTTTGGGCATTCCTAAAAATAGTGAATCATTTCAATTTCTTGAAAATAGTACATATTCAATGTTTTTTGTTGACTAAGACTATGCGCCATTGTTTTTGAGGGGAGCGCATAGTATTCCAGGTGTTCCTTCCTAGTCCCAGGTTGTTGAATATTTTTGCCAATTGGCCATCCAATTACCTGACATTAATACCATCGAGATTGATGGGTCGATTTTAGCTCGCGAAGTGTAAAAATTAGGTAGAAATTTTAACAACTAAGTCGGTCATGACAGCGGCCTGGGAAAATATCCGGCAGCTCAAAACAGCATTGTTTGATGATACTCACGAATATCAGCAGAATGTGATTTTTTGTTCAAAGTTAGCTTTATTCATCAATGAATTTTCATCAGGAATAACGCAATCATTCCAGTGCCGCTCAAACATTTCAATTTCACTTTTGTAGAACGACTTATCTTTTGCCTCAAAATAGGCCCCAGTTTCACCGATATCCTCTTAATTCGAGCGAAATTTCTTACCGGCGAGCATTTTTTAGGTCTGTGAACAGCCAGTAATCGCTGGGAGCCAAATTTGTCGAATACGGTGGATGTAGGAGCAATTCGAAGTTCAATGCATGTTGTTTTGCCATCATCAACATGTTCTTGTTTTTGGGCAACAGTCAGCAAACGCGGCACCCACTTTGAACAGAGCTTTCTCGTAGTCAAATACTCATGCAATATAAAGCCAACATGTTCTTTAGATATCTTTACGATGTCAGCTAATTCATGCAACTTCACTTTTCGATTATTCAAAACGATTTTGTGGATTTTTTCTGGTGTTAGCTATTCATGGGGACGCCTACTGCGTTGTGCATCATCGGTGTCTCTACGACCACGTTTGAAGTCAGCAAACCAAACTAATGAATATACAGTCATGAAATTTTAAGAGTTGCCTTTTTAAGGTTAGTACTAACTGAAAAAGAGGTGAATGCAATAAAACTAGTGCCATCTATGAGTTAGGCCCGGGACTTTTCAGCCTCTGTGTTAGTTCACACATATAATACTCACTGAATCTAAAAATATTAACGTTAGGATACGCCATTGAAATTGAGGTCATATTTAAAATATTCATTCTTGTTTATTTGAGGGTCATTTGTATCACCTGCAACAAAATAATTATTTCTGTATTGGGGTGAACCTTATTTGGGATACACAGCCCCATAATGGCAGAGACAGAGAATATATTATATTTTACCAAAGTGATAGCGGCAGTTTTGAAGAAAGTAGTGCTTTTATCAATATGATAAAGAGTTTTTAGTAACCATTTAACCCTTTTAAAAAATATCACACGCTTATTAATAATTTGTTTTTTTTGCTATAAATTGGATTTAGTTGATTTAATTTTCATTTATAATATTAATTGCCTGCACATTCTAAGCTGTTGTTTCCATCGATATGACAATATTGCATGGTATGGTGTACTATAAACGCTAAGCTACCACCGCAGTTTCCCTCGCGATCATAGTGGTGAGAATTGTAGCCGTCACTGGTAATCAGCGAGGAACCACTGTGCAGTTTAGAAGGAGAAGGGGAGTAACGCTGCCCTGATGAGCAGCGGAATCGAGAAGGCTCCAGATGGGATGTTTAGAGAAGGAATCGGTACATTACTCTGGGTACAAACCGTAAAGGTTGGAGGCGCCTGAGGGCGAGAGCAACATATGGCCACAAGCCGTGTGGTCCACTCTCTATGCGTCGTAAGGCCCGAACAGGTCTTATGATACCACCAACCGTTTGACTGATTGTATCTAACCAGACTTGAGTTCAGGTGGAACCTTTCCGTTAGTTTTTATGCTGACCATGTTTGAATGTAGTAGAGTGACAGTTCGCATATGCTGGTCGAACGTAAGTTCCCCCAGCCTGAGTTTTAAAGTTCGCTGAAAAATCTCCTACAAGAAATAATACTACGCTCTTCTGTCAAGGCTATCAAATTTGTATCCTTACACACATGTATTTATTCGCGATAAGCAGTGTGAAGTCGGTCGTAAGGTTTCAAGTAGAGGTCAGTACTAAATCATCCAGCAAGTCTTCAAGCTCAATTTTTGAAGCTCATCTTTCCTTAGTGCGCTATAAGCTTGTGGCGGAAGATCTCGTTACATTTAACTATCGTAACCATTTTCATCATCTTAAAATATAAATAAATATAATAAAAAAACAGTAACATTTATTTAAAAAATATAAAAACGTGAATTTTCCAGATTGACGCCACAAACACTTAACAACTGCCCTTGTGAATTATTTATTTATTGAAATATTAACCGTTTAAAATCGAATGACATGTCACTCGGAATTATATATAAGGATACGTGGAATCAAAACGTCTTCACCTTTGTCCTTCTATTTCAAAATTGTGGTTTGTTTCGATAGCGTTGTTCATTAATTTCTTCACCGCAAGCCGAGTCCCATTACATGGCTGGTTTTTATTCTGAAACATAATGATTTGCGACTTTTTGCAGATTATTTTAATTGTCGGATATGAGGTGGCACTCCGGGCAATTCCATCCAATTAAAAAACTTCTTTGGATAGTCGCGCAACCAAACATGATTCTTGCAATTTATCCAGACAATGTGTCACCAGCATTTTCCCATTACCAATGTCCAGCGATTGTCCAAAAAACTTTTTCAGATTGGTCGTTCTGCAATTTGGCTTGCATGTTTTTATTTATCGGCTGGCGTTGATCGTAGAATCAGTGTCGAAAATCACCACCTGTTTGTCGAAAATCACCTACCTGTGAAGTTATCCCACTGCCAAACCGGATTCGCTGTTTCGTCCATCTTTCATTGTGAGATCTAATGTCTCCAAAGATTTTTTAGATGCCATTCCATCCTGCATTCATCCTAAACAATCAGTTTGCAATACTTCAGAACTCCTTGAAAGGTTGCAGGTTGATTGAAGCAGGTTTCAATTAAAATTAATGCTTTATTATAAATATTCTCCTTCATTTGCAAATATTCGAATTTCTAAGACGCATCTGACAGAATGTATCTACGCCCAAATAATGTTAATACTTGTTCCAGTAATTAATTGGTGTGGATGGGAAGCATGCAGACAAAATTACAAAGAACAATGTTCGCATTTGCTTCTTCTTCCTCTTAATTGGCGCGATAGCCGCTTACGCAATTTTGGCCGAGTTTAACAAAGCGCGCCAGTCGTTTCTTTCTCGTGCTAACCGGCGCCAATTCGACACACCAAGTGAAGCCAAGTTCTTCTCCACCTGATCTTTCCAACGCAGAGGAGGCCTTCCTCTTCCTCTATTACCACCAGCTGGTACCGCATCGAATACTTTCAGAGCCGGAGCGTTTGTATCCATTCGGACGACATGACCCAGCCAACGAAGCCGCTGGATCTTTATTCGCTGCGCTATGTCTATGTCGTCGTAAAGCTCATACAGCTCATTGTTCCATCGTCTGCGGTATTCGCCGTTGCCAATGAGCAAAGGTCCAAAAATCTTGCGCAGAATCTTTCTCTCAAACACTCCAACTCTGTCATCGTCCACGCTTCTGCGCCATACGTTAGGACGGGCATGATGAGAGTCTTGTAGAGTGTTTGCTTAGAATTTGACAAAATCGCAGTATCTTCGAGAGTGTGATACCACTGAGTGTTATCTCTAGTAATCTCAAACGTTGACAGGCTTCTCTGTATGTACCGCACAATACACCATTACATTTCGCAGATGTTGAAATGATGTTGGACAATTGAAACATTGACTAACAGTAAACGCAATACCCTTGGCTACTGGAAAACGGATCGTTCATTAATCCAATAACAACGATTGCTCCGAAATGTAACCGATTGTGAGTGCGAAATTTCCATATTGTTGATATCGATTCCATAGATTTCGTTGAACTCCATTTCTCGCTTCACAATAGGCGACAGTTTTATATGGTCATATATGTATTTGAATTAAAGCATATTAAGTTCTGCGACCTAAGTTGGTACGTCTAATTGGTTACATTTTGAAAAACAAAAATTCAACTGTGTAACTGTGTATACCACGTGTTAGTCAATGAAAGCTTTGCGAAAATCGATATAAAAATTAAACTTTTAATATAAGACGTGAATGCGGTAAACTGACTGCGACCCTTATAATGTTATTAACAATCACTTCTCAAAAAGTTCACCAAACACACTGAAAACTGGATAAAAGTTATAATTGAATCGAATAAAAAGTAGAAAAGCAAAAACGCGTTGAATTCACACTTATAGTTTATATGTAGTTGAGTTTAATACTGAAACCACCAAAAAACAAAATTATTTTCAAATCACACAAATTTCGAATCAACCGATTTCACTAATAACCACGGGTTTTTACCAATTTTGTTATGCATCATGATCGCTCTAATTGTAAACTTTTAAAATGGGGGAAAGCGCTGTCTTATGTACATGGATCACAATGTTGTACTATTTTATTGAACAACCAATTTAACTAATTTAAATTGTTGCGATATTTAGCAATTGCTTAGGCACAAAGAGCAATTCATTTATACAGCCCTAATTTCAAATGTGGCTAACAAAGTGATAGCTCTTTTTTGGAAATTTGTCACTTAGTGTGTTTAGCTTTTGATTACAACAATAAATTATATTATAGGAAAACCCATGGTAAACCGTTAAGTCTAAAAAGTTGCATTTTTAAAGATATACTTAAAAAAAATTTGGCATTTTGGTAGTCAATGTGTGAATAATTTTTAGTGGAAAAGCGGATATAAATAATTTCTTTTTATCGAAATTAAAAAAAAGGGATCTTTGTTACGACAAAAGAGAAAGGGAAGTCTCAGGTTAAGATTTCCAATTTGGTGGGATGTTCGCGGTTCGCAGTCGAATGTGCTATTAAGTGATTCTCAGAGACAAAATCCCACCATAAAAAATCAAAAAGTGTAGGAAAACGCCTGTCTAATGTACGGGAAGATTTAAAACTTATATGCGAGTCTCTCACTCGTAAAAAATCCTCGGGAGGCTTAGTTTACTTCATTTATCAACAACCATAGCTTCTTACAATGGTCCGATTTCTAGGAAACAACTTAAATCTTAGAAAACTGTTTTTTTTTTTTTCCTTTCCTACAGCTGGTGTTACGTTTGTGAGGGGACGGGTTACCGAGGAATACAATCCAGATTGCGTGGGACAAACTGTTAAGCATGGGGGAGGCAACATTATGATCGCAAATCGTATTCAACATTATGATCTGTGGCTGTATGGCTGCGGATGTTGTCGACGAAATGTTCATTTGCGAGGGTCGCATGGACAGTCAGTGAAGTGAAGTTACCACTTTTTAAAACGCAAAATACTGTAATTAATGGGGTGATTTGGACAAGGCTGTATATATAAATACATATGGATGTATACATATATGCATACATCCTCGCACGTATACATATGTAGATAGGAGTTTTTTCCCAAATTTCTTCGACAGATAACAATAAATAACTAAAAAATCCAACATTTTAATTTGAAAATTCAACGACGGCGGCGATGATTTATTTTTTATTAGTTATTTTATACCCATTTGGTTTGATGCAGTGTTGTTATCTTTTGTATACGTTAGTATATTTAAGTACACTTGCAGTTTTTTTATTGATGGCAATTGAATATTTTTTTCCATTTTTTTAGAAAGACTGTTAATGCATTAAGGAAAGAAAGACCACTAACTTAAGTTTTTCGATATGTCACAATCTTACAATGATTTTTCCAGGTTTTTTTTCTTTACAAACCTTCCACAGCCAAATCATTCTGTTTTGTGTTTTTCTCATTAGAGACAAGTTTAAACACTTAGACACAGTTTGTCTATTGTGTTTACTGGCGCACCTCCTCATTTTTATTGAAATCGCTCACACTTATTTGCGAAGTAAATAACTCCAAAGAATTGTTTAGTTTTAGATAACGACATTATTGGGACGAGAGTGTAAGAAGTTGTTAATTGACCATCAATGAGACCCGTCAGTCCGGCAGAGAACATATGAATCTCACCATGAAGATGGTGCTCTGCTTAACATGGTTCCCTGAACTGTAACTATCTGTTTTCGTGTCAATTGGTATAGTCGCTCAAAGATATTCCTCCACAGTACCTGCAGTTGAATTGTATCCCTGCAGCGGGATTTTTATACTATTGTTGGTTTTTTAATTTTTTTTTTATGAAGACTTTAACCCGAAACAAACCTCCTAAATCGTCGAGAGATGGTAGATCATTAGCTTCTACGTCAGTTACTCTTCACATCCAGTTCGTCAACAAGCCTGTGTATCCCCTCCCATCACACTTATCTTACGTCTACTTAAGAGCCCGTTTCTTTGACAAGTATCGTCTGTTTAAATACCGCTGATCTCGTACACGCCTGCGTGCTTTAATGCATGTTGCATATCGCTGATGACGAAATCTTATCCCACGCATACTTTGAAGTCAGCATGATGTCGACTATATTTTCTTTTGATAGTGTAGCTAAATCACGTGTGCTAGTCTAGTCGCAAATCGGGGGCACTCAAAATAGCCATAAAGGCAACTCGCGAACCCTAAAGCGTACTGAAAGGTGCTTCTGATCTTAAGGCGATGTAGGTACTTCTGGTAGCCATGACCTGTCAGGAATTGTGTTAGACCTGTTAGAATTGGAAGTTAATTTCACCATAGCTTCGATTTATCCATTTTTCGATATTTGGAACTAGCGTATAGGTCCACCCTCCCTTTGTGGAGTTTTCCCAACGCTCCTGCTATTTTAGTAAGGACATAGCCTTCTCTCTTTTCATGATCGCTGCTATGTTAGTGTGACCCTGTTCTTTTAGCTTGTACACTCTTGCTCGCTCTTCTGCCAATATATCGTTGGGCGTCATGCCTGTGATCACTGTTGTAGCTTCGTCTGAGGTAGGTTTCTTTGCGCTTATCACCCTCACTGCGCAAAGCCTGTAGTCTCGGATGGTCTTCTATATCCCTTTACTTCCAGGGTTTTTACCCGTACTGGTGCTGCATATAGCAAAGTGGATGTGATGACGCTAGTTAGTAGCCTGCGTTTGTTGCTTCTCGGCCCACCCACGTTTGGGAGTATTCTAGAGAGCGCATCGAGCGTTTTTGAGGTTTTGTAGCATTATACCTGTATATTGTATGTCATTATATTCTTTATGTGATCCAAAACTTAGCCGATCGTCATTTATAACACCCAGATATTTAAGCTGAACAGGGGATTTCAATTCGTGTGTGCTGAAAAAGGCTATCGCCCTTTTCTTACAGGCACTTATGAGGACCGCTTCCGATTTCTTTTCTACTATGGATAAACCAACAATATTTAGCCAGTTTGTTACGGTTGCAATAGCAGTGTTTGCTTTGGATTCAATAGCGCTCACCAGTTCGCCTACAATTACCAGAGCTATGTCATCCGCAAAGCCAATGGTATGTGCATCTGTGGGGAATGGGAGGCGAAACACTTGATCCTGCATAATAGTTTATAGCATTAGGCCCAACACTGAGCCCAGCGATACAAGCTGTAACCTCATACTTCTTTATTCCTCCCGTTGTGTCTAAATCCTAAACTCGATTGTTCATATAGCTTTTGACAATATTGTAAATGTACGCTTGGACAGCTAACTTTCCAAGTGCGGTAAGAAGATGCCCCTAGTCTGCCGAGTTGAAGGCATTTTTCACATCCATCGTCACAATTGTACGTTATTGTTTATCATCGCCTCTCCATCGTTTGCCTGCCATCGCGACTCTATCAATTGAGACTACCTTTTGTATTGCCGCTAGTCCTATAAACCGTCTTTCAGAGCTCTTTTTAGGAAGTTCGTCATCTTCCTTTTTTCCTAAATCATTTATATGTACATCTAGTACAATCCGGTACATATGATCTAGCACATGTATGATATATTTCGGTGCATTTGCAATTTACCAAGTTAACAAAAGAAAATTCATTAAGAATTCCCGAGCATACAATAAAATTGGAGGGGACCTCGTGGTCATTTGTGTCCTCTGTTCATCACAGTACCTCAAAGCGTATGTGCCTTCTTCTGTCTGCAGTTGGCCGAAATGTCTCAATCTTATGGCCAATTCTATGGATTGCTAAATAAACAATTTTTTAGTCCGATTGAGTCGGCCTTGAAAACACCTTATACGGATCCGGGATCTGAGTTACGGCGCTCGGAAAATGTGTAGCTAGTAAGACGAATGCGACGAAAGAGAGAGAATACAACATCAAATTACTTGGCAGAATACAAAGATCAGGCTGTTCAATAACAGTCGGTGCAATCAGACCATGTCCTAGAGAAAACCTGAACGCACTGACGCACGTTATTCCGGTAGATCTACATATCAAGAAGATGGCAACAATGAGTGCATTTAGGTTAAATGAAGCGGGTCGCTGGAAGGAAAAAACTCGTGGCCATGCCAGTCTATTATTGCGATAAACCCAATATACCTCGAAGAGGACTGACTACATCGTACTGACGGTAACATTCGGTAGAAATTTCGCCACTATCTTTCCATCTAGGAAAGCATGGCATAAGGGATTCTCACTAAACAACTTCGACACTACAGTTTATACAGAGGGCTCCAAAATGGATTGCGGTATTGGAGCTGGTATATATTCTCGTAGACTTAAAATTGAAAAATCTGTGCGTCTCTCTAATGCTTGCAGTGTCTTTCATGCGGAAGTACTGGCAATTGGGGAAGCTTGTAGTCTACTAATCGCAGATCCCTCTTTTAAGTGCAATATCGCTATTCTTTCGGATAGCCAAGCTTCAATCCAGGCACTGGGTTCTGCTACAGCAACCTCTAGAGTGGTGAAGCAAAGCAGGACTAGCCTTGAGCGAAAACCATAAAATTACCAATCAATCAACCAAGACTATTGCTCTATCCACCTCATTGCACATGTATCTATATGACATTTGTGTTTTTGGTACCTAATATAAGAACAATTCTCTCTTTATCCATAGCTTTGTGGAGCATATCCCCAAATGGGGTTGAGGTGAGCTACTTAAAATCGTAGCGTATTCATCCCACTATCCGGTGCGTTTGGCTTTATTAAATTGCCTTCGCGCCGCCTTCCGAAGCGCGGAAAGTTTCTTCAACCGCCCCGACGTACTGGTTTTGTCTTTTGGTTTGGTCCTAGGACAGCTGCATTCAAAGGCAGCAGGTATTGAATCATTGAGACTGTTTACCAATTTTTCTAGCGTCATACCTCTACGGTTACGTAGACTGAGTAAATTAATACCTAGCAGGCTCTTAAACTTATTCTAATTAGTGATCCTGTGGTTTCTTATCAGATTCTCTTGAGTAACTTCAATTCCGAGCTCAAGCTGAATGATCTTGTTGTCTGATAAGGAAGTCTCGGAAGAAACTTTCTAACCTTACACCGAGTTTTCAGCCAGTTTGTTACTGAGGGTCACATCAAGAACTTCCTGTCTATTTCTCGTTACGAATGTTGGTGTATAACCAACATTTAGTATATATGGATCATTATTAATGATAAACTCAAGTAGAAATCGCGCCTGCTGCTCCGGTTGGTGCTGCTCCATGCCTCATTGTGCGCATTGGCATGACTTTCAAATAGGAGTGGTAGCTTTCTTCTGCTGCAGTAGCTAACCAAACTGCGTACCTCGTCGCGGGGAATAGTGGTTTTATATCCCGCAAAGTATACCGAGCCACTACGGCGTCTCTGTGGGTCCCGTCCACCAGAAGTTTTGTCTGGACCGCAACTAGATTGCGGTATACAAACTCTAATACAAGAATATTTAATGTTTGCTATTTAACACTACAAATGCTCTAGGTCTCTCTTGCGGGAGATCCCAAATTACCGTATTGCAGTTGTTTTTGAGGCCTCGAGAGTCGCAAATCGCTTGCGCTACTTTTATCGAGCTCGCGCTCCGTGAGGTCCAATCCCTCTAATAGCACGGTGCTACAGTGAATCAAAACTTTTGAAGTGACATGATGAGCACTGTAGATCTAGCCGAGAACGACGCGGAACCGTGTTCAAAAAATTTTTAACACCTTCAAATTTTTTATTTACCTTAAAAAAAACCGATTTTGGGTGTTTTCCGACACTTAAAAATTCATAGCTCGTAATGAAAGGTTTATTTATTAGTAGAAAGTCTTATAGCATTCCGAATCAGTAAACTGAAAGTTTTGTTCACTACTTTCATATTTGCAAATGCGGTTCTCCGTTATTATTCTGGAAATACGTGTATAATTAACTATAATATATTTACTCATACCTGTTTCCATTGCGGATCTATTTTTATGATTTCATCAAAATTGATAAGAAATTTTCTAAGTGAAGAACGTTTTTGTAGAAATAAAATAAAAACAGAACATTCTCGAGTTGAACAGGGACCGTAGAAGATTATAACGTCAAAAAAAAAAAAAAAAAAAAAAAAAAAATGTACTGACTTACCCTGTGTGTATATTAGCTTCTTTTAAATAAGGTCGGGTAAGGTTAGGTTAGATGCACTTATGCTAAGTTGTAATAGGTCTTGATCATTCAAGCATCGGTTGGTCAGTTTGTATTAGGTAAGCTTGTTTTATAATGAGTTTTGGTATGTTAGATGTATTCATAGTTATGTAAACTTGCTGTCTTTCAAAATTAGTCACAATGTGCAGTAAAGCACTATCGGTCATGCGGTATTCTCTCGCAGTCTCGGTTCAGCTGGATTTTTAAAAATGTGGAAAAAAGCTTTAAAAGAAAAAATCGTAACTTTTACAGTTTTCAATGCATGAAGATGAAAAATAGCTTCTTTCGAGCACATTTTGTTGGAGTGTAAAAATAAGTATATATTTGTGGTGCCCGTTTGAGAATAGTGGCCAAAAAATTGCATCACATTGAAAACAACAAGAAAGAACTCAACAATTAATATATTCGTGGATAGTCAAGCAGCAATAAGCTCATATTGTATTAAGTCCAAACATGTTCGACGGAGCAGGGAGGCCATAGAAAGGCTAGCCGGAAGCAGTAGGCTGCATATCTACTGGGTACCTGGTCACAAAGGCATTATGGGGAAGAAAATAGATGAGATAGCAAAAAGTGCTGTTAGACTACCTTTGAGCAAGAGAATGACATACCAAAACCGCTAAACACAATATACAACGAAATGGACGACCACATGAAAGGCAAGTGGAAGCTAGATGGACTAACCTGACCACATGCAAAACAGCAATCATGTGTAGAACTAATGACAAAAAACTGACTCAATTCGTACTTACACTCTCGCGAAAGGAATGCAGAACTATTATAAGCATGCTAACAGGTTATAATCTGTTGGCTGCACATGCGTACAAGATAGGGATTGCTAGCACGGACAAATGCAGAGAGGTTGTTAAGGAAACTGTAGAACACCTTCTGTGCGTTTGTCCGGCATTATCAAAAACCCAACTAAGATGCCTGGGAGCCCACTGTTTGAGGGTCTGGAAGACGTCTCAAAAGCGGAGCTCCCAGCCCTACTTAGATTCGCCAAAAGCGCTGACATGATGTCTACTTTAGGTATTCATAGAGGTCGGTCTCCATCTGGTATCGCTAGGGACCAAAAGGTCTATGCGTGGCTTATTGCCAACCAGGCTAACCTAACCTAACCTATAACAACGTTGAGAAATTGCACAATTCAGAGTTTTTTATTGAAAATTTCTTTTGAACGCCAATCGTTCAATCTTAGAATTATATACATTCATAACGCACATACACTCCCGTTCCCAAGACCATATTGAAATAAAAAATCGTGGTGCTTTGAATTTTCTAACCACAGTTTTGTGTTGTACTGGTCTTGACCTAAAACGTGCACTATATCACTTTAAGGGGGTATTCTAGTCTAGAGGCCCGAATTTCGAGCATTTTTTGACGATGAATAAAAAAAAAGCTATTGATATTTTTAAGATACATGTTTTTATCATTTATTTTTTCATATATTAGGAGCACACAAAATAAATTAAAAAAAAAAAAAATGAATTTTCATGGAGTTATGCGTCCTTGAAGTGGAAGGGGGGGAAAAAAGGCAGTGTCCCCGTCGTCACGATTTCTACCCTTGTGGTCATCTGAAAAAAAAAAAAAAATACAAATCCTTAATTAGTATGAATGTCATTATCGTATGAACTAGAAAAAACGGGAAAAAAATTTTTTTTCCATAAAATGGTGGCTACTCAAAAAATTCAAGTCGATTTTTCTCTTATTTTTAAGCTTTCTCGAATTCTTTACAAATATTAAAAAATTGAAATTTCCAGTTTTTCGAGCTTCATACGATAGAGATATATTTAAGGAATATTCATGACAAATTTCAAGCAAATCGGTTGATTAGAACTTGAGATATCGTGCCGACCGTATCGAACGAAGTAGTTTCGAGAAAAACACTTTTGAAGTTCGGCGTCCGCTCAAACCAGTCAAGCTGTCGCGTCACTAAAATAGTTGTAGCTTCGAAAATAATTCGAATTTTGAAAAATCCTTTTAGGGAGATATTTTTGAATAGTTAAACTATCAAATTTTGAAAAAAAAAAATTCGATTTTTTCAAATTTCTAGACTAGAATACCCCCTTAAGAGTTCTTCCAATTTTTTTATTTTGTAGCACCGTGTAGTTAATCTGTGTCGTCCCAGTATTTTGTCTGGGAGGGGCTGGTCAGTAGCTTACCTGGAATTTCTTAGCCCAGTGACTTGCCTGGGTTCCTACCAGGAGGGATTTCTATGGTAAGCATGGTAGGCGCAGGGACCGTTTCGGCTAACGGGTCACTGTTCTCGACTATAATCATAGCTTCAGGCTGGACTTCCTTGTCCCCGGCAGCCTTCTGCCTCCATGTTCTCATTGTGTTTGAGCTGCACGTGTAATTCACCATTAAGCCCATTCTTCTTACGGTTTCGTGCGAGTCTTTATCTATGCCTAAATAAAGCCTGAGTCCAATATTTTCAATACCGCTGTTCAGAATGCGCCACACTTCTGTTTTTAGGCCGCCGTTCTGACCTTTCAGCAGTCCACAAGTAGAAGACCCGGCCTAAAATAAGCCCCGAAAATGCCAACGGGTCAGCCAATCCTTTGAAGACCTCCTCCATTATGGCTTCTTGAAGTACTGTAAGGTCTTCTTGCCTTAAAATCTCCGCAGGATAATTCTTGGGCAGCACTGCCAAACGCATGCCTTTAGACCTCTTCTATTCGCCTTTTCCCCGTTCGCTATCTCTATGCTCGACTAACTTGACGAAAAATTTACATGCGAAAGCAACAACAAAGTTATCAAGTAAGATTCGCCGTTAGCGAGTATGGCTATAGCTCATTAGACTGGTATACCGCACTGCCTTACCAACACTTGTAATTTAAGGCAGCTCTCTTCCCGCGTTGTCGACATATGTTCATTTGTACGAGTTGCTTCATCTATTCGCCATTTTCTAACTCTTGGAGAAAATAAGAGCCCTTTTGAGAATAGTTTGTTTGCTGTCCGTTATTATCCTCCGGGATATAATGCCGGGAGAGGAATACCCTGTCGCTTCCCGGGCCACACTGAAACAGGATGTGTATGAGCTCGCTGCCTCCTTAGGGTGCTTGTAGGAGGATCTGCCCTTCTCTCTGTTGCCCTTCTCTCTGTCTGTCCCTCCTTCGCCTATCTTTCCCCCTGTTAGAATCGGATGATTACCCGGACTGCGAGTGCCTGAGAGATTTGTGGCTCCTGCTTGCTCGAGAGTGCTCCCGATCTCGCTGCTGGGACACTTCTGATCGGTCACTACCCCGACAGGTATTCGATCTTATGCTAGGCAGCAACGGCGACGATGTTCGGCGGTAGAACGCGCCCGCAGCAATTATTGCTCTTCGAGGATCTCCTCGCTTTACCATCTTTCATGCTAGATCTGTGGTAAGTGTTCAATCCATCTCCCAGCATCTAGGGCTGGTTCGGGGTAAACCCCATGGCTGGTGGATGGTTTATCATCCTCTCGGGCGAGTTCCTCAAAGAGCGACACTTCCGGCTCTAAGAGCCCCGCGAAATGGTGTTTTCCCGGCTTTTTACCACTGCCCCTTTTTATTATTTTTGTTTTTGGTTTCGTTTTTATTTGTGTTCGTAATGTTAGTTTTCGTAATGTTGCAACATAATTTTTTTTTTTTTTTTGAGGAGGAAAAGTAGGATGAATTTAATATTAACAACATTTTTTTTTTATTGAAAGAGCTGCAGCCTGCCAGCGTGAAGTTCGCTACTTAAGGACCGTTTATTCCAAGTAATTATTGAATTTAAAGGTAAGGGAATGGCCCTGTCGATTACATACATATATATCATCATTACCGTTTGGCGCTACAGCTTCTTGTGAGCTTTGGCCTGCTGAACAGTACAGCTCCATGCTGCTCTATCCGTCCATTTCCTTCGAGTTCTTTAGATTAAGCTTTTACAAGTCTTCTTTCACTTCGTCTATCCACCTCGATCTTGGTCTTCCTTTTGCTTTATTTGTGTATGCGTTCACTTCCAGAATTTCCCTTTGGGTTGGGCTTTGATATAACGTACTACATTTTCGCCATTCATAAGATCGCCCAGTTCGTCATTCCATCGTATGCGCTATTCGTCTTGTGTAACCAAATATTTTTCTGAGAACTTTCCTTTCAAATGTTTGCAGTTTTTTTATGTTTTTCACTCAATGTCCATGTTCCAGCTCCATAGCACAGCAACGGTCGAATTACAGTTTTATATAGTGTCAGCTTGCAGGGTCTGTTAAGGTGTCTTGATTTAAAAAGTTTAGTAAGTGATGCATATGTTCTATTAGCTGCTTGAATTCGTTCCTCTATGGTAAGATTCATCGAATTATTTATCGTCAGTTTGCAGCCTAGATAAGTGAACGTGCTTACTACTTCAAAGTCGTGTTTACCAATATCAATCTCTTTTGCTAACAGCTATTGTTTGTTCTTCAATCTGGAGAGCAGAATGTATCAGATCAGTCCATAAGTTCGTGCGTATTTTACCCATAATTTTTGCATACAAAAAATAACTCACGGAATATAACGGAACTATTTATATTTTCTTTGATATATTGTGCATTCAACAAGTGTTTTTTATCGCGGATAGAAGCACTTGTTGTTAAAGGATGCCCCGCGCTCTGGCCGTCCTGAAGTCTTTAACCCCCAAATTTGACAGTGGATATGATAGCTCAGAGGTTAAATTCATCGCATGGAACAGTTCACTGGCACCTGGTTCAGTTAGGAAAGGTTTCAAAACTAGGAAAATGGGTTCCGCCTAGACTTTCCGTCGCTAACCTTCAGCAGAGAGTGAATGTGTGTTCTCAGCTGCTGCAACGGCTTGAAAATGAAAGTTTTTTGAACCGTATCGTTACTGGTGATGAAAAATTGGTCCTTTACAATAATCCTGTTCGCAAACGCCAATAGTTAGATAAAAATGAAACACCAGAACCAACCCCTAGAGAAGGCCTTCACCTCAAGAATATTCTGCTGTCTGTTTGTTTATTATGAACTTCTGGAACCAAACAAGATGATAACTGCTGATTACTATTCCCATCAGCTATCAAACCTGAATGAGGCACTTAACAAAAATCGACCCGCTTTAGTGAATAGACGCAAAGTTTTATTTCACCACGACAACGCAAGACCTCATGCCGCAAGGCAAACATTAGGCAAGCTGAACGAGCTCGGATGGGAGCTAATGCCGCATCCACCATAGTCTCTGGATATTGCACCTTCTGATTATCACCTTTTCCGTGGACTTCAATCGCACATGAGTAACAAGAACTACTCCTCAAAAGAAGCTATAAAAAGGATATCGAAGCGTATTTTGGCTCCAAGGACAAACTATTTTTTTGAGCAGGGAATTAAAATTTGCCTAAACGTTGGGAAGACATTGTAAAAATGAAGGAACATATATAATTTTTTAATATTTATACTTTAAACATATTTTTTATTAATTTTAAAACCACCTTTAAAAAACGCCCGAACTTATGGACTGACCTGATTTTTTTTCGTTATTAATCTTTAGTCCAATTTTTGCCGTCGCTGCTTTAAGAAGAAGGTTGATACTAGTGCACTCTTGGTTTTACTGATTATAATATTATCGGCGTGTGCATGTAATTGATGAAAGTGTGTCCGCTTGTCTTACACCACTCTGTATGTGAAAGGCTTCAGATTTATTATTCCGTATCATGATTTTGGATTCAGTGTTTCGTAGGGTGATCATTACACTGGTTTACAGCCAAAATGCACCAGAGACGCCGTTATGAAATTCCTATGTAGAATCACCGTCTAATTCCGAAAATCAAAGTTATTTTTTATTCTATGGTAACGTTTTTGAGATATTTACGAATTACCTTATTTCAAAAAAAAAAAAAAAATTTGGCCCACTTAATCATATATATCTCGAAAACGAATTGAGGGATTCCAAAACCGTTTAAAGCTTTTAAAAGGTAATAAAATTTGCTATAAACTGTGTGTAAAACACTTTTTGCTAGGCCCTGCAGATTCAAAGATAACGAACTATCATAACGGATTTTTTAAATTTTTTTTGTAAAAATATAAAAAAAATTGTACTTTGAGAGAAAGGATCTTTACAACTTTTTAATTTTTCGTATATTTTTTGTTTTCACTCTAAGCTCTGTTTTATTACAAAAAAAATAAACTTTGATTCAACAAAATCGATGAACTAATACAAAAGTTACAAATATTCAAGTAAATATATCCATATAGTAAAACTTAAGTACCCTACAAATAATAGCATATGTACATATGATTCTGTCTTAACTCTATGATCTTATTTTATAATTGAAAAAGTTATGTGTCTTGTTTTGACGTTTATTTATATAAGGATAGGTTTCTCTTATGAGAAACCCATCATAGCGACATCCCAGAATCCTTGATACCGACTTTCAATCATTTTCATTTGCTGGTGAAACCTTTCGCCATGCTTGTCACTTTCGTCGCCAAGATTTTGCGGGAAAAAATTTAAATGGGAGTGCAGAAAATGAATTTTTAAAGACATATTTACTCCTGAAAGAAAATTAAAAAGGGAATTAGATAAATACATAAGTGACACATTAGCATATAATTTTCTTAGGCTGGATTAATCTTCCAATTCAGAACAAATTTTGGTCGTTCTTGTTTGTTCGAAGCAGGGCAATAAATTCAGATTAAGGGCTATATATTCTCATATAAATTTAAAATTTTGCTTTAAAATTTTTTGTTTAGTTTTAAAGTTAACTGAGAAAACGGTCTTATATGTGTTTTTTATTTACCCATTTCCACATAGTTTTTGATTAAATCGTTCACTATCAGCTCGAAGTTAGGACTTTTGTGTTTGCCTAAAAAAGAAGTAACGACCTTTTCAAAAGAGTCCCACGCCGCTGCCTCCACTGGTGACAATAGTTCTTTGAAATGGGTATTAGCCATTATTTTCCTTATTTGCGGCCCCACAAAAATCCCTTCCTTTATTTTTGCTTCTGAAATCTGTGGAAAGATTGTTTTCAAATAATGAAAAGCTTCGTTTTCTTTGTCCAAAGCCTTGACAAAGTTTTTGATAAGGCCGAGCTTGATGTGGAGCGGAGGTAGAACTATTTTTTCCTTCTTTATAAGTGGTGAGTATTTTATGTTATCCACAACAACTTGAAAAGCGATTCGTTCTGGCCAATCCTTTATGATGTAGTGGTCTTGACGTGCTCGGCTATCCCATTTGCATAGAAAGCAACTGTATTTTGTGTATCCAGATTGTAGACCACATAGCATTCCAACGACTTTTAGATCGGCACATATTTTCCAATCATGTTCTTCGTATTTAATTAATTTAAGCAATTTTTGCATTGTCTCATATGTTTCCTTCGTATTTACTGCATGCGCGATCGGGATAGATGGCTTTTGGTTGCCAATATGCAATAATACGGCCTTTAAACTTAATTTATTGCCGTCTATGAACAATCGCCACTCTTTTGAATCATATGGTTCACCAAACTGTTTAAATAGACCAGCAATGTTTTTGCAATAACTAACACTGTCCTTCTTCGTATAGTACTGGCAGAATTGTTCGTGACGAGTCCTATAATATGTTACTTTAACATCGGATGAAACAAATTTAAATTGTTGCATACGAGAGGCGTGTAGTTCGGCCTTTTCTTTTGACAATTCCAAATCCTTTATCCAATCATTGAGTTGTGTTTGTGACAAAGGGTTTCTTTCGTTTTCCGTTTGCAATCCAGTACAACATGATGCCGCGTAATCAGATACTGCTGTTGACAATGAAACTGGAGCCGGAACTAAAGTTAAATTTGATTCTGGCAAAGTCGCTTCCGTTGAATTTAGTTCTGGTAATGACACTGTAGATACGCTCCCATAGGTTACTTTTCTTGACTTTCCAACCCCAAATACTTTTGTAGTACAAATATAGCAGTCCGTTGAATGGCAAGTTGGTTCCCTCCCCTTCATTGGTGTAATAAATTTCATATGTCGCCTAAATAGATAGTTTAAGAAATTAGTCAGATATGCATTAAAAGAGAGAAAACTCCTAATTTTTACGATGTACCTTTTGGTTCCGATTTCCGAAAATATCAATTTGACTCGACATGTGGTACACACAGTATTCGGTGGCCATGGTTTTTCATTGTTTCTAGGCTCAATTCCATAACACTTATGGTATGCAAATTTCAAAGGATTTGAAAACACACGTCGCATCCTTGCAGAAATTATGAAGGAACGAGGCACATGTACTATTATTTATACCTATGTAAGTATAAATCAGCTAAAAATGCAAGCCTACCTATACAAAAAGGTTCCCTAGTTATGCATAGAAAACACTACCTGCCTTAAACATATGAACTTGCTTGAAATGTATCTGTGTTTGAGATAACGACACTAACAATTTTTTGTATCTAATAACCCTTCCAAAATCTACCTGTGACTAACTGACATGCGAATACTAACACATATTACCAGTAGGGTACTTAAGTATTAAATGGATATATTTACTTGAATATTTGTAACTTTTGTATTAGTTCATCGATTTTGTTGAATCAAAGTTTATTTTTTTTGTAAGAAAACAGAGCTTAGAGTGAAAACAAAAAATATACGAAAAAATAAAAAGTTTTAAAGATCCTTTCTCTCAAAGTACAAATTTTTTTATATTTTTACAAAAAAAATTTTAAAAATCCGTTATGATAGTTCGTTATCTTTGAATCTGCAGGGCCTAGCAAAAAGTGTTTTACACACAGTTTATAGCAAATTTTATTACCTTTTAAAAGCTTTAAACGGTTTTGGAATCCCTCAATTCGTTTTCGAGATATACATATATGATTAAGTGGGCCGAATTTTTTTTTTTTTTGAAATAACGGTAATTCGTAAATATCTCAAAAACGTTACCATAGAATAAAAAATAACTTTGATTTTCGGAATTAGACGGTGATTCTACATAGGAATTTCATAACGGCGTCTCTGGTGCAGAAAAAAAGTTGAAACTTGTGATCCAGTGTTATTAGCCTGATAAGTTTTTCTGGGATTTTGCATTCTTGAAGATCGGTGGCATTGGCATTCGGTTGATCGGTTGACGGTGTCAAAAGCTTGTTCGAAGTCAATGAAAAGCATATGAAGATGAATGTAGTGCTCATAGCATTTTCCATTGATTGTTTAAGTGAATGTTAAGTGTTGTATTCTTTCGTTAAATATGCTGCTTTCATTTTTTAAAAGTTCAGCTGTAATTTTGTCCTCTTCCGGTGATTTGTGATTTTTCATGCAGCTTATCGCGTCTAAAATATCATCTGGAGGTTGTTGTTCCTGAGAATTTTCCATAATATTGGTTTTGTTTGGCGGCCGCCGCACAGTGATTCAGGTATATGGGCTAATCGAACAAAAATCACTACTCCTGTATTACTTTACCGATTTGAATTTAATAAAAGCAGTTGTGTAGCTCATGTATAGAGTTACAACTGTAGCATGAAAAAAAGTTCTGGGCTAAGTTAGGAGGCAGGAAGTATAAACGAAAAATTTTAGAATATTAAACATTGAACTTTTAATAATATTAATTTATTTAAAACAATAATTTTTGCTATACATTTCAATAAATCAAAATTATGTTTCCTCTTTAATTAGCTAGGAATATTTTTAACGCATTCACCAACTTTATATAATAAACTTTAAATAATAAAAAAAATATATTTTTCAGTAGTACAAAAAAATATACTTAACATAGGAAAGGAAGAAAAAGAAAATTATTTAGTTAGTCACTATCTGAAATATTTTCTAAATCAAATTGATTTACATTTTCCTCTAAAATATAGGTTTTAATATCCGAGAAATTAAAAGAATGCGAAGTGGTAGTCTTTCTCAGAGAAGATATAAAGGGGTCTGATGTTACTAGTAAATATGTCATAATATCTTTATTAGTGTTTATTCTAGAATTTTTTCGTGTATGATAAAGACGACTATTTCGTACCTCCTTATGCCCAGCTTCAAGTGCGTCTTCTGCCAGTTGCCGCCCTATTGGTAAATCAAAATGTTTAATGATCTAAGTAAGTTATATTTTTTCTGAGAAAGATCTAACTGAAGATAAAGCGCTAAAGTTTCCTGTAAAGTCAATGAATGTTTTTTGAATTTCTTAAACTCAACCTGACTATTACTTTTTTTAAATAATTCTTTTACCGCAAAAGAAAGCTCCCCCAAGGTGTATTTTGAGACCAGTTCTTCAATTCGCCTCTTTTTAGTCTTCTTACTTGACTCCCCAAAAGCTACATAAGGTCTTCCACGAGAAGTGGAAGAGCTGGTTTTCTTAAAATAGTTTTTAGTGATGAGGTCATATATATTTCAGAGTTCAGCCATTTGCTTTCTTTGGCTAAAAACTGTTCTTTTCTGCGAACATTTTTTTGCCATTTAATATTTATTTTTCCACAAAAAATGCCAACAGATTTTTCAAATTCCCGCTTAGTTGCTTTCGTGACAGTCTGAAGGCTCATTAGGTTTAGAACCTTTTCAACTAACTTATTTTTCCTTTGTGTTTTGGGCAATGCAATCCATGTATCCACCAAATCTTAATTTTTTATATTTGACAAAGTACCTAAAAAATAAAAATTCGGAATAAAGTACTACTTTGCGCAAAAAAAGACATATACCTTTAAAAACAGAACAGTTTAAAATATCAAATAACAACAAATTTGGAAAGGCACCTTTTGGGACCTTTTACCAAAAATAGAGTTTTCTAAAAATAATGACTACTTTACAAAAAAAATTAAGAAAAATACCAAACATATATTAAAATATTTACATACCTTGCTGAATATTTGCCATAATAAACGAGTCAAACTATAAAAAATCGAAACGTTCAGAACGAACTACCATACAATAATAAATGTTGATCAAATCTAAAAAAAACAAAATAGGATTTTATTTAGGTAGACTTTATCATAATTTTACTGATAAGGAAACAAAAAATAAAAATAAACTTAAGGGGATTTTATTTGAGAAATTTAATGAAGATTTTATTTCCATTTTAGTTTTTCTAAAATATTGCTTTTAATTTTTTGATTCTTGTCTATTGTTTAAATCACTGTGCGCCGTAGCCGAATGAGTTGGTGCTACATACAGATATCTACAGCCAGCCAGATCTGTTAACATAATGGGAAGATTGATTGGACTTAAGTTGGCGCTCTGCCCCAGGCTGTCGAAAAAAGCAGCATCCAGTGACCTTAATCGTCGAGCTGCCAAGTCCGGACATTTACAGAGAAAGTGCTCAACAGTCTTCTTCTCTGAAAGTTCTCCACAGCTTCTGCAATGGGGGTTAAATGGTAACCTTAGCTTTTCCGCGTGTGTGCCGATCGTCCAGCGACCGTTTGGAATTTGAATGGTGAGGAGTCCAAAGGACTTTCTGATTCCTTCGCATTTCGTATTGGGACCAAGGCGTTTTCGAAATAGCGCATGAAGAAATTGAGCTCCATCCTTTCCGCGTTTTCCTGAAAAATAATTAGTGCAGTTCCCCGTCAAAAAATGTCACGGGGATGTCGATGACTAGGTAGGAGGTCTCTGAGGCCAATTCAGTCCCCTTCCTGGCACGCTCATCAGCAATTTCATTTCGCCAACCCCCAACCCAGATTAGAGAAATGTTACCTGCACACTCAAAAGATTTGATTCCCTCCAGGAATTTACTAATTTCGTTCTGCGCCAGTCTTGATCGCGGCTTGACTATCGTAGAAAATCTTAATATCTCCCTCGCTACCGCGTTCCCTAAGCATTTTGCATGCCTGCAGGATCGCAAAGACTTCTGCTTGAAAACTACTAGCAGTATTCGGCAGCTTAAAGGAGATAGATAAATTGGCGTATTTAAAGAAAACCCCTGCTCCGATTCCCGAACCCGATTCTTAGAACCATCAGTGAAAACAGGTGCAAGCTTTGGTGCAGATTTTCCCCTCGATCCAATCCTGCCTTTTTCGAAAGATTGCCCTGGCACGACCCTCAAACTTTAGTTTGCGGATATAGAGATCTGTTCGAAGTTCAGAGAAATGCGGTGTTATCTGCCCGAAAGTGCTACCATGTCCCTTGAGAGATTGCCTCCGGAGGCAATTTAACCTGATTGCACTTTAAGCTGCAATGGAAATGACGGAAAAGTCAATGGGAAGTAAGTGCAAAACGACATTCAGGGCAGAACTGGGGCGAGGTTTACATGCTCCGGTGATGCCAATGCATGCACTCCTTTGCACCCTCCCCAGTTTACATCCCGAGCACGACCTGTGGCTTGAGTCCCCATTTTTTACCGAACATAGATTTGCAGGAGTAGAAGGCTATACTGGCCTTCTTTACCCGATTTTCAATGTGTAGCTTCCAATGGAGCTTGGAGTCAAGCATCACTCCAAGATACCTAACTTGCGATGAAAGCGGGAGAACATTGTGTGCGACTGAGTATAGCCAAAATCCCAAAATCTTAGATATGACTGAGGAAAACGGTCCCGATACCATTAGGAGCAAGTCATCGGCGTATGCTACTACCATATATATATATTGTATATAATTGGCGCCTACACCTGTTTTGGGTGTTTGGCCGAACTCCTCTTCCTATTTGTGGCGTGCGTCTTGATTTTGTTCCACAAATGGAGGGACCTGCAGTTTCAAGTCGACTCCGAAGGGCAGATATTTTTATGAGGAGCTTTTTCATGGCAGAAATACACTCGGAGGTTTGCCATTGCCTGCCGAAGGGCCACCGCTATTAGAAAAAGATTCTTCTTAATTTTGGTGTTTCACCGAGATTCGAACCAACGTTCTCTCTGTGAATTGCGAATGGTAGTCACGCACCAACCCATTCGGCTACGGCGGCCACCATACTAGTACTACCATAACCAAACCCTTATTAAGCATTATCAGAACTTCGTCAATAGCAACTAGTCAAAGTAGGGGTGGTAGTCACTTTAGCCCCTCTTGTCACCTCTTTAACTTCCCCGCAGCCAAGCAAGGACAAGATCCAGAGACAGATAGGTCTTTCCACCTCTTGTCTATCTAACGCAGTGACCATTGCCTCCGCCCTGATGTTATTAAAATCACCTTCTATATCTATGAAGGCCGCCAAAGTGAATAGTTTGCCTTCTAGAGATATTTTCAAAGTCCCTACTACCTCGTGTAAGGTTGATTCCTTGGAGTTCCCTTGCAGGTAAGCATCTTGCACTGGAGATAATTTGGATTCGGTATGCTCTCAGATATTTTTTTAACCCTTTGTTATTGTTTCTATTTCAACTGGAAATATTTAAAATTTTTCTTTGTTTTTGGGTTTCAATAGTAGTTAGAAGCCAATACCACTACATGGTTGGTTGGTTGGTTTTTGTGGTGATTCTTCCAGAATCCAACTAGCGCTTCCGCACAATTTTGTTGCCACATCCTCGTTACCAACTTGTTTACCAGTTATTTACGGCATGACTATATCCAGTCTGTGCGGTTTAAGAACCTTATTAGGTTGTTGACGTCTAAGCCAGACAGTTGTTCGAGATTCTCGAACAGCGGTCGGCCCAGGGTTAACATTCTGTCCTGTCCCTCCATAGGGCAGGGGAAGTGGAAGATTGTCTCCTTTTTCTCTGGTTGTTTACAACTGGTGACAGTATGTGTTGTGAGGGATGCCCTTTTTGGCTGCTTGTTCTCCGACAGACCAAAAGCCAGTTATGACTGCCGTTAGTCTCCAGGCATCCCGTCGTTTCATGTTTAACAATATTGACATTGTTTGAGGTTGTAGGTGGGCCATAACGTTCTGCTGATTTTGCATGTAGTCTGGTCTCTCCATCTACAATCTGCGATTCGAAGGTATTTTAGGGAAATTGTACTCTTGACGGCACCTAATGGTGTGAATACCGATTCTGCAAGAGCGCTATTCATGGCAGATCCCTTTCTTGCCAGTTCATTTGCTTTTCGTTACTTTCAATATTCCTTTGTCCCGGCAGCCAGATTAAAGAAACTTTATGGCTTACACTCAAGGTGGTAAGGCTATTCCTACTTTGTTCCACCACCATAGAGTTTGTAGTAGCTGAATCCAGTGCCTGGATTGCAGCTTGGCTATCCGAAAGAATAACGATATTGCCCTTAAAAGAGGGATCTGCGATTAGTAGACTACATGTGTCCACGACAGTCGGTTCTACGTTACCGAAACGACCTGGATTTATATCCGGCCAAGGACTGTCACTCCAGCAGCATTTCCCGTATGTAAGTATGGGGAATGTTTATGCTGCTACAACAACAACATTAGTAGACTACAAGCTTCCCCAATTGCCAGTACTTCCGCCTGGAAGACACTGCAGCCATTGTGGAGACGCACAGATTTTTCAATTTTAAGTCTATGAGAGTATATACCAGTTCCAACACTACAATCCATTTTAGAACCATCTGTATAGACTGTAGTGTTGAAGTGGTTTAGTGATAATCCGTTATTCTATTCCTCCTTAGATGGAAAGACATCTACATACATTGGCTTAAAAAAAATTAACTCCTTATTTACGTATATATTCATTCTTATTTATAAAAGTGCAACACCATTTAAATCTGCAGATCAGTTGGTCGTTTGCACTTGAGTCTTCTCGTCTCGAGTTCCTCTTTTAATGGAAGTTGCCGAATTTCCCTGTTGGAATGTTCTAGTAATCGATTTGTGTGTCTTAAGCTGTTGTTGCGTATTTCTTCATGAACTGTTTTTACTTTACTCGATGGATATTATCATTTGGTATATACCATCCTGCTTTTGTTATTATACGAAGTGTCTTATTTTGCGTTTGTTGTATAATTTTTATATTTGTACTGCTAGCAGTTCCTCAAAGCTCTGAGCCATATTTCCATATTGGTGTTATAATTACTTTGTATATTAGTATCTTATATTCAAGTGAGAGCGTCGAATTTTTTCCCAAAAGCCAATGAAGTTGTTTAAACCTAGTCTTGATTTCGCGTTGTTTTTGTCCAATGTGTAACTTTCAGTTAAGTTTATTGTCTATAATCATACCCAAGTATATTGCCTTTGTGTCGTGGTGGTGAATGGTGTTGTCAAGTAATTCCTCAAGTTTATAAGCAGCCGTTCTTGGATCTTTGTCTGATGCTAGCAAGACAGTGTTTTCTGCAAATGTTGCTATTAGAGAGTTCTTAGTTGCCGGTGTAGGCATATCAGCTGTATAAAGAAGGTAAAGAAGCGGCCCAATACCTTGCGGTACACCTGCTTGCATTGTTAGTATATCAGAATACTTATCTTCGAATTTTACATAAGATTGTCTTCCAGTTATATAACTTTTCATTAATTTGTAGTAGTCTGTTGGTAAATAAGCTAAGAGTTTTTGTAGAAGTCCTCGTGCCATACTGTGTCAAAAGCTTTTTACGTCGAGATATACTGCTTCACACGTTCGAGGATCTTTGCATGGTTTTGGTATTGCAATAATTTGAGCAATTTTCCATACTTTTGGGAAATATTTCAAGTTCAAGTTTTGATTGAACAATTTCCTTATATAGATACGCCCCTTTTCTGGGAGTTATCTTAAACTATTTCCGGTTATTAGGTCGTATCCTGGCGACTTCTTAGGATCAGTTTTCTTACATATGCATTGTTTTATTTCTTCTAATGTAACATTTTTTGGTTTGCATGGATTTTTTTTGCGTGAGTCGGGGAAAGGTTTACATTAGGCGTATTGTTGGTGAAAGTTCTTTTGAAGTGTTATAGTCCAGCTACCATCAAATTTTCTGATGGTTTGTGTAAAATTTTACTTCCGATTTTGTTTGTAACTTTCCATAGTGAATAGTTTGTCGTTGTTCCGGGTCCAAATTTTCGATACGTCTTTTAAGTTTCATATTTTTATGGCCAAATAGCACTTGTTTGATTTCCTTTGTATGTTAAGTTCAGCTTGCTTTTGTCAAGTGGCAGCCTTGTAATTTGCCAGCATTTACGTAAGCGGTTTTTGATTTTGATTTAATGTCTTGCCTAATTATTATCGCTGTGCCACCATGAGCTTTGTTGTCAGAGTGGCTTGTGACAAATATTTTATAATTAGATATTCTTGCAAAGCTTTTGTTACTGAAGTGTGTTTCACAAATTAGCAATACATCTATTGAATTATTGTTTATAAACACTTTCAGTTCTTTCATGTATTGGCCCGAGCCCTTTGCATTCCAAGCCTCTGTTTTCAGTTTACTTGTGCTGTCCATCTATTTGGTTAACGAGCAATGTTATAATATTCATTATATTTGACATTTGTGTAAAGACCTGCTTCATCATTTCCTTTAATTCTTTTCATTTGAAGTTGCTTCAGAATTTGTCACACTGTTTGCGGATTGTTAGAAATAACTTGGGCATATATCATTGACGGTTTGACATATTGTGAATCTATTTTCCGATTTAAAGAGTTTTGCTGTTTACCAGTATTAAATTCTTTGTTAGGTTGCTCAGGGTATTGTTTTATTTTGAGTGCTATGTACACCGCACATCCTCTGTAGCTCGTTGTGTGTTTTCTACAACACACTATAGTTTTGTGATTAACCGCGGATTTTACACAAACTGGCGTTTTTGTGTAAAAGTTTTTAATGTGTCCGTATTTTTGACAATTTGTGCATTGTGGAATGTTTTTCTTTTGATGAGGTGGTTCAAAACTTATTTTGTAGAGTAGTAGATTATTTATTGAATAAATATCTCTATTGTTTGCACCTTGCTTCATCTCCAATAATAACAATAGCAGTGTTTTCTTGGTGCCTTTTTGCAAAATATTTTGAATGTTTGTTATTTCATGGCTGAATTCCAGTAGTTCCTGCTTAATTTCGTCTTTATCAGCCGAATAATGCATTCCCCTAAGGAATACTTTGAATCCTCTTCCTTTAGTTTAAAAGTATAATACTGGGTTTTTTCTCCTTTAATAATTTAATGATTCCAGTATAATTGTATGAATCGAGTGGCTGTAGTTTAACTTCATTGTTATTCAAAGCTTTAAGTTCATATATGCAATCTGGGTTTTTTTCCTTTAATAACACTAGTCTACAAGGAAAAGTATCCGAAATAATTTAAACTAATATCTGCTTCTCTGTCCATGCAAAATTCGGATTGATAACTAAAATTAATTTATTAGTTTGAGTTTTCGAGATATCCTAACCTAAAAGTGCAAAAAACCCCATTTTTGCCCATATTTGAGGTTATGTAGTCTTGCAGATGTTTTCTTTCACCAAAATTAAAGGATGGCATCTTTAAATACAATCCTTCTTTTTTCAAATGGCGTTTTGTTTGCTCAAATATCATTTTTTTTCGCAGAGATATCGCATTTTGAAATTTTCATGTTTCGAAATTTTCCTACACCTGAAAATCGATTAAGATAACATAGACATGATATAGTCGATTACTAATTTTCTTGAATTGAGTCTTATTTTTCTTAAAATTTTGTCTCACACCATAAGTGTGCTGACTCACCACATCCCTACACTATCTAACCTTTGGGTACCGAGTCACACACAGCCCTAACCCCTAGAAACCACCCCTATCATGCCGCAAGCAGGCTTACCCACAAACTCCAAATTTACATACTATTAATCCATATATTTCAGGCCCTCAAACCCAAGAAAATTAGTAATCGACTATATCATGTCTATGTTATCTTAATCGATTTTCAGGTGTAGGAAAATTTCGAAACATGAAAATTTCAAAATGCGATATCTCTGCGAAAAAAAATGATATTTGAGCAAACAAAACGCCATTTGAAAAAAGAAGGATTGTATTTAAAGATGCCATCCTTTAATTTTGGTGAAAGAAAACATCTGCAAGGCTACATAACCTCAAATATGGGCAAAAATGGGGTTTTTTGCACTTTTAGGTTAGGATATCTCGAAAACTCAAACTAATAGAGCAATTCTGAGGCCAGATTTGGATTCAGTGCATCATAAACCTTCGGAAATATATAGTCTGGTTTCTGGGTCTGAATGTTGGTTAAATTTTGTCGGCCTGTGTAATTTAATGATTCCAGTATAATTGTGTGAATGGAGTTGCTGTAGTTTAACTTCATTGTTATGGAAAGCTTTAAGTTCATATATGCAATCTGGAATGGTATTAAGTGCCTGCATTAACTTATCAATGCGTTCTACGTTTTTATGTAAATCGGGAGAGGCTTGCGTTTTTTAACTATGGGGCCTAAGTTTTCTACAGCGGCTGGATTTTTTGTTCCACTGTTATCGGTTTTGTCATTGTCTGGTTCGTCGTCTGAGAGTAATACGAACATGTTTGACGATGTTTGCTGGCTGAGCCAATATGAACTTAGCTTACTTTGGTTTGTTGTTGTTTCTTTGCTTTTATATTTTTTTTGCTATGTGTTTCATGATTTTGCTTACTTGGAGAGTTGCGGTGCCGCTTTTATGTAGTTTGGACTGCTTTACTTGTGTAATTTCCTTCGTTGGTTCTGTTTTCTGCTGTTGGATTACTCGGATAGCTGTGTTTGCTGTTTGCAGGGTGTTCCTCTTTGTTGTCATTATCGGCGCTAATGTGAATACCACTGATGTAGTTGTTGTAGCTGAGTAAAATGACTCTAGATTGGTTATAGCTGTATTTGCTGTTGTTTGGGAGGTCGTGCTTGTTGGGGGTTTGCTTTGTTCACTCCATGATGTGGGCTCGCTTGGTGAGAGTGCGTTTGGTGTTGTTGCACGAGTTAAAAGTTATGTTGTATGTACCCAAGTGTTCCCTGCGTTATCGCGAAGTTCGCAAAAATTTGTTTTTGGCACGAGTTTTGACGAATTTTGTCGCTCTTGCGGTGGAGAATGCCCCACAGGCATCTCAAGGTGTTTCTGTCTTTGTTTATAATTAAAATTATTATTTGTTTGCACTTTCACTTAAGTATAATGTCGAATAAGCTGATGTATACTCAGCGTGTGAGCGTCTATATCGCAATTTAGAAATTTTTTGAGATTGGTTTTATCACTTTGATAGGCAATACTCGGGGGCTGTTAAAATCACGTTCCTTCGAAAGTAACGTTCGCTCTCGAAAATGATAATCAGTCAATCTTTGAAACACCTTTTATGATAAATGAGGTAAGACTTATAGGGCTAAAGTCCTTGGGCAAGTCATAGCCCCTCCTCCCTGCCTTGAGTATGAAAACAACCCTTGTTTTCTTCCAGTTGGCGGGACGTGATTAAGAGCGATACACGCCAAGTAGATTTCTTCTTCTGTGTTGCCCTTGTTCCAAATAAGGAGTTTACGGCTTATAATGAAATCAAAAAGAGGTTCACCTCGATCATTTATGTCGCTGCTTCCCCAAATCGTGCGTCTCGTATTGGTGTCGTAGCCGATGAGGAAATGAACGCGAGCCCACCAAACGCCCCACTTCCTCAGGAGGTACTGCATTTTCGTGGGCCATGTACGCAGAAACCAAAAAGGTACCAGCGGCCACTAGATGCTTCTACACGGACTACTGTCACATCTGGTGAGCTGAAATGAGAATTCAGAAAGGCATTAATAGTATTCCTAACGAGGATACAAGCCCTAGGCTTACCTTCTGACTGGACATAAAAAATTTCATAGTGTCTGCTTCGGAGGCCCATGATCTTAGAATGCCGAACCTTGGGTTCTTGGATCAGGCAGATATCTATGTCTTCTTCCCTGAGGATGACACAGAGGTTATCGGTGGCTAAACTAGAGTGGCGAAGGTTAGTTACCCTTAACATTTCTTTGTTAAAGGATGTTCACCTGAGCCTGTTTTGTGGCCGAGCTCTGAAGATTTCATAGAACTCTTGGCTTCGGAAACCGCGTCTATCGCAGCAGTTTGTGCTTCTTTTCCTCGAGTACTTTCAGGGACTCTTCAGAAATAAGCAGCGGTTCGGTTGAGCTGTTTTTCTGACGTTTCTCCAACGTGATCATAGACCAGTTGTCCATGGGAAACTCAGGGCTTTGAAGCTTGACGCAGTGGAGGATCTTCGGACCCTCCAGCTTGACCTTCGGTAGCCAAATGCGGGCTCTGAGTTTTCTTGGGATCTCCGAAGCTGGGATGAGCTTAAGTGAGAGCCCCTCCCAGGCATTGCTGACCCCAGCAACGCACTTCTCCAGAAAACCCCTGGAGAACTCATCGGCACACTTAATCACCCTTCAGCCACGGCAGATGTCTCGCGAATCGAAAAGAGGTACCTGTCCTTGGTTTTCCATGTGGTATTCGAGGATCATTTCTGACAGTTGTCCCTCAATAGCACCCCAGTTGGCCAGCACCTCCCTACCACTATGGGATCTTGCGTCTACGAGGGTAACGAGGAGGTGATCTCAGACCACCTCGCTAATCACTGAACTTGTTTTAGGGCTCTCAACTCGCTGAGTCGAGAATTTTTTTATTTTATATCACATGTTGATGTAGCACATTTATTGTCAGTACCGCTTTCCCACACAAAGATGTTGATGTAGCACATTTATTGTTAGTACCGCTTTCCCACACAAAGACATACACAAGGGTACCTGGAGGATTCGTGAAAGTCACGCAACGAATCAAATTGATCATATCCTCATATGCAACAGAAGGAAAAGCAGTATAACAGACGTACGAAGTCTCCGGGGTCCGAGTTGGGACAATTACTGGCAAAATTACAAAGTCGTATCCCATTTTCTGATGTTGTTTCATGGAGTGGGTGCTTACCAGCTATGTTGTTTATAAATATTTCAGACCCTATTTTTGCATTAAAGTCTTCTAATATGATAACAGTGTCATATTTGTTTACTTTTAAAAATGTTTGCAGAAAAAATATCTTTAATTTCCTCATCTGCATCTTCAGTTGTGGCGTAAGCTATATTAGTAAATAGCCCCTTTACTCTTAACTTTTATATGATCTCGTTAGTGGGTTTGAAACGGAACACTGTTTTCTTAATCTTTTTCCCTATCCTTTGCCGTTTCTTCATGCTTTCCTTTGACTACCGCTCTAATATAGGGTGTGATATTTTTTTTATTTCTCCACCGTCCCTCCAGCGTAATTCTGCATTCTCATTCATTTTCCCAGTTTGTAGCATAGTTCTGATGTTCCAAGAGCCAAGTTTCCAATCTTTCTTCTTTTTTCGGTTTTTGTTCTGCTTTCGGGACAATTTGTATCAACGAGTGGGTTGTCGGCCCAATGTCTCCTACGCAGATTTTTCCTACAGCCCCGGATAGTTTTCTATTCCCCAGACCACGGGTCGCTCTAGTTCTTCGAACTAAGGTGTAGGGTTATACCGCCCATGCTCGGCCGTCAGAGCCTCATTCGCTATCGACAGGATGCACCGACGTGTAGGTGAGGTTGAGGCTATATAACCGCGTCTTTACTCCATTAACATATATATATATATATCTATATATTAATACGGAGAGCAACATTTTTTCGTACCTTTTTTTAGTATTTATATTCATGTTGAAACATATAGCAATGGATAGCATATGTGGAGACGGTTAGCACAATGTATTAAAATAGATAAGCTGAACTAAATGAAAAGGAAAAAAATAGAGGAGACTGAATCAAAAATTGGTAATATAAAAATAGTTTAGGAGTTAAAATATTTTTATATAATTTAAAATAATTTGTTGTTTAACAGGATTTCTTGATGTTTTGCGTGAAACATATATTGATAAAATAAAAAAGTTGCCACAAGGACAAACAGTTAATGAAATTGGTATAGGGGAGGGGGCCCAGTTGTGACGCAGCTAAATATTTTTGACATGCGGTATGAAAATGACAGTTTGAGCCCTGCCAATCATGTTCGTTTGACGTTCAGCAGTTTTTGTGCAGACACCAACGTTAGTAGTCGCATTGTGTATACACGCACCAAACATCGTGTTGAAAATTTTTTTCAAAGTACCAAAATTTTGTGAAATTAACAGTGAAAAGGCGAGTGTAATGCATCAAAATATTGTATTTGCCGTATATTTTGTGATTCTATATGGATTTATGTGATTATGTGGTGTCTATAAAAAACTTGCTTGTCATACACAAAATAGCATCGTGACCCGGTTGTGACTCAGCGGGTGGCCCAGTTATGACGCACCTTTTTTTTGCACTACGATCATATAGAACTGCCGAATTCCTACATTTTTGTTGTTGTTTAAAAAAAAAAAAACTGCCAACTCGATCAATTGCAACGTATGCAAGCGTCCAGTTCATTTGAAGTGCGCCAACATGCAGGCAAGTTATTTCACTTGCAAACACTGCGAAAGTGACGTGGACGACGACTAGGAATATTTAGATGACGATGATGAATAAAAATCGTTGTCATTTATGGCCATTGAAGGACATTTTCTTTTGTATTTTTCATTATTTTTACCATTGAAAGCCTTCAAAATAAATAAATCATTAAATCACAACAATTGGTGTGACATTCCTTTCATATTTTCTCATTTCCAGTAAATTTCTTGAGGTGCGTCACAACTGGGCCACATTTTTTTTATCCTAAAAAAAGTTATCCTGAAAAAATTTGTTCCAAAATTTTTTGAGTAACTCAAATAAACATACTTTCTTTGGAGAAAAGTTGCGTTTGGTTAATAGTTAAATGTTAAACTTCTTCATTTTTCAATTTGCGGAACTGAGGAAAAAATTTTAATTTTTTTCAAAACCCGCGTCACAACTGGGCCCCCTCCCCTATTAATAAGTGAATTTGCATCATTTGAAAAATATTTTAAATTATTTTTTGATAGTAACCAACAAAGAAGATCAAGAAAGGGGTATTATGGGAATTGGCGATGACGTGGAACTCATACATAAGTTATTGGGATCGTTTGGTAGAATAGATGCTGATCTCAAGGATATGAAAGGAGCTTATTTATGTGTATACGATCAAGGAATAAATATGGAAGTTGTTGTATTAATGCTAATGAATCATGATATAAAAATTGATGAAACAACTGGAAACTTCTATATTGTGAATCAATACTATTATAAATTAGATTCAGAAATTATGATGGTCATGGACTAATTAATGATTGTTTTTTATAATGGTTTTTCAAAAAAAATAAATTTTGTTTTCCGTAATACATGAAATTAAATGTTTCCAATTCATGAATAAAAAAAATTATCATATTTGAAATACACAAATGTAGGATCGCTTAATACAGGGAAAATAGGATATTTTTCACATTTAATTTTACTACATCTATTCACATATATCATGTTAAAAGTTTTAACATAATCGATCCATTTGTATATGTTTCAACTTTTTTCTATGACTATAAATACCGAAAAAGGTATGACTAAATTTTGCTCTTCGTATTTATTTAACGTCGACTAACGTCGAAATTTCGATGTACGGGCGATCCTAGTATATACATATACCTACATAATATATATTCCTGGAAATATCAAGCTTGTTTGCATCTACACATAGTTACTGCTTGCCCAATATTTAATAACTTCTGCCATTAAACCATACTCAACAAAAAAAAAAAGAAATCTTAAAAAAACTTAGAAGTAGAAACATTCCTTTGTTAGCTTTCGTATATATGTACATACATATGTATATATATATATATAAAGAAAATTCTGATTCAGATGGTGTTCCAAAAAGGAAAAATACTGCTAACAAATCCGAATGGAAGCAAAATGTAAATAAAAAAAAAAAAGAATGGAAGGCGTGGAATATTTGGGTATATCAAAAAAAGAACTTTATCAAAAAAAAATGTGTCTCCCGATTGTCTTTATAAAGAGAAAATAGCCATATCTAAAAAAAGTGGGACCATTTGCAAGATCTAAAAAAATTTCTTCCAGCAGATTGCCACCATTTTTAAGATAATTTACCTTATAAAACCTTATTTGTTTTCAGTATAATAACATCTGCCTTGAAATATGTATTTTAGTTTTAATTATTTATTTATTTTACTTCAAACATGAATTATTATAATAGTTTGTCCGAATTTTAACTTACAACAAAAAGCCCTAACTTAAATTTTTTTCCAAGAAAAATAATAACAAAAAGCCCTATCTCAAATAACTTCAAAGAAATTAAAAATAATAACAAAATTATACCAGAATTGAATTTGTTACCTGTTTTGAATAAAAATTGCAATAGAAATGTTTTTTGCATCTTAAGTTATTAAGGTTTTATTCAGTTTTTTCCCTCTCCTGAAAAGTAACGAAAAGTGTAGATACGCCTTTTCTATATTAAGCCATCGATATGCAAAGCAAATCATGTAAGTTTTGATTATTTTTTTTGTAGGTGAGATGCAAAATAATACTGCAAGTATAAAATGTGTATGGTGTATTTATTCCAGGTGTATAGATGTAATACAAATACAGATGAAGTTAGGTTTAGCTTAGACAATAAATTCTCGATATAATAGGTGGTGGGAGAAGAGAAAAGAAGAGATTAACTTATTCACATTACAAGTGTCTCAACATTCGTCATGATTACTTTTTTACTACTTCCGCTAAAGAATTTGTTTAGTCGCAAGTCGGTTTTTGCTAGAAAGATTATTCAAATGAACGATCCACACGGGATGCGTTTTTTTTTACCGATTGTACTTAGTCCTACCCTAAGTTTTGTTTGAAGTTAAGTCCCTTATAGAAATGAAAATATTATACTTTTTTAATGAAGTTAGTCATATTTAATCATGTACATACTAAAAAAAATTAAATTTTCATTCGAAATAGTCCCCATTCGCTTTTACATAAGCCTTCAAACGATTAAGTCATTCAGCTACCTGTTTCCACGGATATTAACGTCTCTGCTCGAACCAAAAATTGTTTGAGGCTCTCCAAATTTCTGTGAGGTCTTCGACAGGCCATGTTCTCTAATTCTGACCACAAACTGTAGTCCAATGGATTCAGATCTGGGCTTCAAGACGGCCAATCTTCTGCGGCTATGAACCCAGGAATATTATTTTTAGCCACTTTTGGGTGGTTTTTGGCTTATGGGTTGGAGCGGAATGTTGCTGGAAGATCCAACGCTCTCCATTGAAGAGAGTACTGCTCATCTGCTTCCCCACGCTTTCTAAGACATTCTCCTTGTACACTTTTGCCCCGATCCTTTTTCGCAGAAATGAAGAGAGGTAACGCTCTTACAAGACCCCACCCAACCATTACGGAGGCTGTATGGTGGTCACGCTGAATCCTTGGAAGAAGAAGTTTTAGCATAGATCTCGTCGTTTTGCTTTTTAAAAACTTCTTCAATAGTGAACATTTTCTAATCTGTGAAAAAGCTGCTTGCATCTGTCGGGGCTAATTTTCTTCAAGCGCGTGGTCAAAAGATGGTCAATTGAGTGAAGGCTTTCATGTGGAGATCATCTCTTATTAGTCTTGACGTGGATCTTGTCGATACACAGAGTTTATGGCAAGATTAAGTCGATTACGTTTAACTGAAGATTTTTAGCAACAACAACTAAATCTGAAAACTCATTCTAGTAACTGGTATAAATGAAATTTATTTTAAATAATATGTAACAAAAATATCATAAGCAATACCATGCGTTTAAATTTTCTGGCAGAAATGCCTTATTATTTTTTTTGTTGACTTAATACCCCTTCGCTTCGTTCCTCCTCATATAAATAGTTAATAAAGCTACCTTTTAAAGTATAAATATTACAACTTCGCATCGCATTTGACATTTTATAAAGAGAAATTCTTTTCTGTAAGTGCGTTAACAATATTACGTATTTATTTCCTAATAATCGCATCATGAAAGTATAATAAAATATATATTTATAAAATGAAATCGGTAGATTTGGCATTTAATATGTACAATGGTTTTGTGCATTTCTTTTTTATATAAAAAAAAATTTGCGATTTTAATACATCATTATATTCAGGACCTATGCTGTAGAGAAAATATACATGAAACTCTGAACCATTACTACTACTATTAATTCTCTTTAATTGAGAGTTTTTTTTTTCTTTTTTTGAAGGCTTATGTATTCGTTTTCATATTATTAGCATCTGGTAAAATATAAATACATATTTTCTCTTTGCAAACGGCAACTAAATAGGTCCGTCATGCGTCATTAACCCGTCAGCGCCCCGCATTCAGAACTCATCAAAGGCATAGATCAGTAAGTGTTCTAGTTCTATAGTGTTTATATACAAAAAAAACCAAGTGTAATTAGAAAGAAAGTCTTATTCACGAAAGAAACCAAAGAATGAAGGCTTAATAATGGATACTCAGTTTCAAAACAAAAATTGAAACTTAAGGATCACAACGGAAAATTTTCTAATTAAACATATCTAAAACAATTAAAAAGTATAAATACAGTATTAAAATATAAAGCGATTGGATTTTATTATGGTTAGATTTGTATTTATAGGCTGTTTCAATGTTAATAACCCACAGTTTTTTTAGTCGATTTTTTCCAAAGAAAACCAAAACTTTAGCTCTAAATTGATTGCCAATTTTTTCATACTGCCTAGTGATTCGGTAACAATATATTATACTACAATTAAAATAACGCAATATGAAACATTGTAAAAAATCTTATTGTTCATAAGTCTATTTGTAAGTATATAATTTAAATTGCATTAATGCGCATATAAAGAGTGAAAAAAATAATAATCTTTAGATATTTTTAAATTGTAATATCCAAAAGATTTAATTTTATTCTACTGCTTTGAGGAAATAATTGAACTCATAAGTAATTACCCAACCAATAAAACTAAAATATTATGCTTTGCTGTACATCTTCAGCCCATACTTCAAACACAATTTAAAATGTGTTTCTTCTGCATTTTTGTTTTAGTTCTTACCGTTGTATCTGCAACGTTGCCCAAGAAGTTTTCATAGTAGAAAAAAAATATGATCGTTTCTTATTAAAGCACAATGCTAACGCCTCGACGGCGTGCTGTACTTACAGTAGTGTGACTATCTCCCGGACAGCAGTACATATGTATGTACTTCAATTGCTGAAATATATTATATAAAAGCTCAGTAATGATAGATTACAAAATTTGACCATTGGAAGCAAAATTGTGAGAGTAGCTTTGGCTGCTACGTCAAAGGGGGCTTGACAGCACAATTGTTGCACAATTGTGCATAATGATGGTCAGCTGCGTTTATAGCGGTGGGAAGACCGTCAGCCGAAGCAAGAATGTATCATTGCGTTCACACATCTCGGCGGCGCGCGGAATTTTCAATGCCTCGGTCTTTCCACCGCTATAAACGCAGCTGACCATCATTATTATATTTTCATATGTGTCCAAAATTATGTAAACAAATTTCAATCTGCATAATATAGTTTTACGTTTTAATTTATTTAACAAGTTCGCCTGGTCAGCTGACGTATTTTCCCCCCTCTACGGCGCAGCTGACTATTCTTTTTTATTCTATTGTACTAAATGTAAACAATACACAAAAAAAATTTCAGCCGGTATTTAATGAGTTGTTAAAAAAAATTTTCGACACGTTTCGCAGCATCCCACGCACGTACCCACCGCTACTGGACCAGCTGACGGTTGGTTTCGTCATCTATTGGATGGCGTCTGCCTTCAGTATTAAAATCAGTCGGCATGAAATTATGAGGTTAAAATGACCCTGGCTCCCGGACTATTACTGGAATATCGTATAAACATCGCAATAGTTGATAAATACTTCTGAACTATATGTACTCATCTCTGAACTCTTCCTGGCAGTCTGCTTTAATAAAAACCAAGCGATTTTACCCAGCACCCTTTGGTTAGCCTCCCAATTAGTAACATTCGAGCTGTCAAGCTTTGTTAAAAACTTTTTAGACCACCAGCGCTCAGCGAATGGTTTTGAGGTAATACGAAACGAAGTATTGTCTTAATTTAGACGAAATATTGTTATTGAAAACATGAAAAATGGTAAAATGGACTACCTTTTGACATGGTTAACATGCGAATTTAATAGCATTTGGTGTTCAAAAAAGAAAAACAAAGAACCATAATATCTGCTGTTGAGAATGGAGCGAAATGGCCAAAGAATTGGAATTTCCTCCTTCAACATTTATTTTAATTCTACAATAGATAGTGTATAATTCAAGCACTTTCGCGTAGTAAATAATTAAAAAATTCTCTATATGTATCTCGTAATTCTCTTATTTGGAAAATGGAAATCTTGCTCGTAAACCTCATATTTTTAAAATATTACTGGTCCTTTGCGATTTCGAATTATCGGGACTCCGCTGTGCTAACCTTCTTTTCACTTAAAGCAAAAAAATCTACAAATTAGAAAATATTTTAACTTTATATCCTTGCAACTATCGGACCTTCTGTCTGGAATGTTGACTTCCACATTGCATAATCTAGCGACTTGACAAGTCATACTCGTCCAACCGTTATTAGCTGTGGCTTTTAAAGTATAATAATTCGCAAATTAATTCGTACATGTGATTCCTGAAGTAATTAAAATAAAAATAATCTATAAGAATACATTTTAAAATAGTAGGTATAAAAGTTTCTGTATTACAATTCAATTTAACAAAAAAAATCAAAACGGTTAGATTATGTAACTTTTGAGATATGAGTTTTATGAATACCATTAGTAAATTTGCTACATGCTTAGCAGGAATGGTTTTGGCGATGGATGGATATCTTATGTGCCAAAATTTGTATTTATTGGGATACCGTAGCTAAGTTTTTAGTCTTCCTTAAGCCATTCAGAAACTCTTTTCTATCAGTGTTAGTCCAGTAAGTAAGAATAAACAAGGTGCTTCAAATACCGAGACCTGGTTTCCTCACAGTGTGAGATAGTTGCAGATTATTGGATACATCGGTTCTTCCTTTTCCTCATTCTTCCATTATCTTCAAAAAATACAAGCTTACAAGTCTTCAGATATACTATATCTAGCATTTGAATTTTTTTTATTAATAAATGAATATTTTTCGATGAACTTTTTTTTTTATTAAAGAGAATGCCTCACCATTTGGTGCAGTCAAGAATACAATTTCCCTACAATACCTCCGAATCGCGGATTGTAGATGAAGAGACCAGACTACGTGCAAAATTAGAAGAACGTTATGGCCCTATAACCTTAAGCAATCGTCAACATTGTGTGTTCGGCGACTTTCTGCTATCGTCTCGTGGCTCTCCTTGTCTCTATCATTGGGACGATTGGACCTACAACCTCAAGCTATCGTCGACATTGATAAACATGAAACGACGGGACGCATGGAGACTAACGGCAGTCATAACTGCCTTTTGGTCTATCGAAGAACAAGCAGCCAAAATGGGCATCCCCCGCAACACATACTATCACAGTTGCAAACAACCGGAGAAAAAGGAAACAATCTTCCATTTCCTCTGTGAATGCCCTGCCCTATGGAAGGACATAATTGTAACCCTGGGCAAACCGCTGTTCGAGAATCTCGAACAACTGTCTGGCTTAGATGTCAACAACCTAATATGGTTCCTGAACCGCACAGACTGAATATACGAGGTCTGTTAAAAAAATAAGGTGAATTTTCATGTTTCACAAGGCATGTTTAGTTGGTTTGTGAAAGGCATAAATAAGACAAGTGTTTTGCGTGTTTTGCGTGTTCGGCGATTTTCTGCTATCGAAAAAATGGCACATCAACAACCAATGAAAATGTTGAGAAAGTTAAGAATTAAGTATGGAGAATCGTCAAATCACAATTAAAGAAGTTGCTGAGGATGTCGGCATATCGGTTGGCGCATGCCATGCAATCTTTTGAAAATTTTGGGCATGAAGCGTGTAGCAGCGAAGTTCGTTCCAAAACTGCTAAATTTTGACCAAAAACAAAATCGCATGAGCATCGCTCCGAAATTGGAATGTCGTGAACGATGATCCAGATTTGCTTAAACGGGTCATAACTGGTGACGAATCATGGGTATATAGTTATGATATCGAAACCAAAGCCAATCATCCCAATGGAAGAATCCAGGAGAGCCATATCGGTCCAGAAAATCGCCGAACATGCAAAACACTTGTCTTATTTATGCCTCTCACAAACAAACCAAACGTGCTATATTGCTAAAACCGGGAACATATCTTCGAGACAAACGTACCAACATAAAAAAAAATAATAATCGAAAGTCGAATGTACATAGCCCGCGAAATTTGAAAATTCACCTTATATTTTAACAGATCTCGTAGTTATGCTGTAAATAACCTAGTGCCAACTACGATTTTATTATTCGTCTAATGAATCGTCTTTGAATATTTGAGTTGACATTTGCATACGGGCTGTGTAGATCTTGACAGCACACCATCAGTCGTGTTACTCGACAGCCCAGTTCCGTGTTTTTACTTTCGTTTCGCTATTGACCTTGAAAATTCTCGCAGTTACAGCAAAGTCAAAGCAAATGGAATAGTTCAAATTCCAACGCTAGATATGCCATCTCGTATACCCTTGCTTTTCGGAGTGTCCATACTTGTGATCAATAATGTTCACGTTTGCCTGAAGATGGGTTCTTTTCTAACGAAAAATCTGCTTCATCAGTCCTTGTTTTGCAAGTTTATCTGTCTTACAGTTTCTATTTCCTAAGCTCAGCAAGGATGAGTATTTTCTGTTTAACCATCTCCTAGAAAGATCGGTGACAGTCTAGCCCAAGTTTAGGATTACTCGTCGACCTGTATACCACTTCAATATAAATGGTTTCTCAACCTTTTTTGTGATGTCCTTCTCACCAAAATAATTAATAATTTTTTTTTGTTTTTTTTTGACTTTTCCGTTTGTTTATTTATTTATTTATTTTGAGATTGGTAATAACAATATAAAATTTTATTTTACTAATTTTAATTTCTGATCGTAGTTTTTTGGTGTATTCAAAAAATATAACTCTTAAACATTGATTTCTTACGAACTTAGGTGTAATGCGGTGCAGGAATATTTTATTTTAAAATCAAGTATATTATTTTTGAAAGATGTTTGTATAAAAATGTATAAATTTGCAAAATATTTCACTATTCTTTGGCTAAAATTTTAGATATATATATTTTATGATAAAGTAGTTTGTCTAGAAGAGAACAAGTTATAATTGTTTTATATGCTTTTAATTTTACATGAATATGTAGTGAATTTGTACATAAACTGAAACCGTAACTATAATTCATAATTTATTATTTTATTATTTGTGAACTGTCCTGATTGGTTCAAGCACATAAACTTCTATTGTTTTTCAACTAAATAACTAAAATAACATAATTTTAGCGCGATGAAACTTCGAGTGACTTGTCTAAAATGTTTGAGGTTACCTTGCTGGCTGCCGAGCCACTTTCCTCAAGCCTCGGCGTCGGCTCTGTTATAAAAAATATCTGTGTGCAACCAACTCCTACTCAACCACCATCTCTTTTTAATTCAACAAGCGGGGAAAACGATATCGGTCAACAACCATCTCAAGGCTTAACACATCCTGCTGAGATAATAATAGGAGACGGTAATCCTTATATCTCCTCAACTGCTGCTGCAACGGCAACTTCAATGTCCTCATCTACAACAACTACAACATCAGAAACACCTAACAATAGCAGTGAGAATGTCATTGGATCTGGATCAGCTTCTCGAAAGACTAGCACTGCATCTGAATACACATCCCTATCGTCTGATTGCACACCCGACAATACAATTACATCGTCTACATCGGCTTTTGCAATGGAAAATCCACCTAATGATGTTTATGACCAAGAAATTTGTAATGAAGTGGTGGGCTCTCTACCTCAAGCTGTAGCTGAAATCGCATTTCACAAGGCTCAAGATAATGTTGAATTAGCGGATATCTCTCAATTAGAAACGTTTGGAGATGACAAACATTCTGAAATATCACCTAATGCTGAACATTGCGCGGAGATAGACAATACAGCTTCACAAGCACCAGATAAGACTAAAAACATAGGAGAGAATGATGATGACGTTGAAGATAAAAACGATAAGATGGGGTCGACAATCGCTGCGCCTGTGACACGAAAAATATCGCGATTCCTTGTCAATCCAGTAATCTCATCATGTGGAGATGGCATATTGGAAGTAACTACAATGACACAAGTTCATCAAAATGCCTTTAATGCTGAAGGAGAGGTTGAACTGAGAACAAGAGCTTCAGGACCTCCCACAGAAGCCCAGCGATATAATGTAGGCACGCTTCCCGATTCTTGTGATAGCGCGGTATCGTGTGAGGATAATAATAATATTTTGTCGAATGGTGCGAATACCGCAATAATAACGACGGCAGCACCATTACAAATCACAAATTCCAACACTCAGACGATAATATTATCAGCCCCTGCGGCAAATAATGCAACCAGTAACACTTTGGAACAGTTAAAAATAGAGTTAGAAAATATTACACATGCTCATGCTTTTGCTACGTCTGTTGTAGCCTCACTTAATAACGCTAATGAACAAAACAATTTGCAGCCAATGGCACAACCACCTATCACAGCGATATCATCACCAGCGCCTTCACAGCAACAACATCAAGAAGAGGTAGTAAAAAGTGTTGGAGTTCTGAATAACCATTTATGTTATTGTTTTCATTTTTCCATTTCTGTGCCTAAGTAATCCATTTTATTACTTTTTACTGCTTCTATTTAAGTTTTATGCTTCAATATATTAATTTGTACTCCTTGAAGGTTTTACAATAAATGCAAAATTAAAGGGAATTGAAAATGTAAGAAAGTTAATTTTCTAATTATAGGTTTCGAGTAAAAATTATTGGCTGACGTCGCATCATTTAATTTACAATTTCATTGTTGAAACAAAATGTTTTATTCGTTTTTGCACATAAGTTATTTTCATACTCGAGTTATAAAAGTGCCGACTAAATAAGTATGACTAAAACGTTCGGAATCATCTCATTTATATACAGGTTAGCAAACCATCGCAAACAACATCTGCACAATCCTTTGGTCAAAGTACACCAACAGGCATTTTAAATTCAGCTCGTGGCTCTTCTGTTTACAACTCGCGTCGTACATCTCTTGACACAAGTGGAGGCTCCGAGTTTCAGCATCTTACTACAAATGTAATTGAAGGAGTTGAATCATCGTACCAAGTTCCTGGTGCCCATGTACGCACCAGCAGTGATGCTGCTTCGTGCACTTCAGCCCACACCCCTATTGACATACACCCGGAAGGTAAAATTGGACATGTCTAAAGCATTTTTTATTTTCTACAGTTCTGTTAATTAGTTGGCGGCTTAGGTGGAAGTACATCCAGTGTAAGCGCCGGTACCGGGCAACCTGAGTGCGCTGCAGGTCATCGCCAAACTGGGGGCCTTACAAAAAATTCACTAGCTGATCTGGAGAAAAAATTAGCCGCTTTACGAAATGTCGATTTGGCGGACGAGGTAGACTTTATTATGTGCATTGTTTTTATAACCGTATTCTTCTACAAATGTTCGTATAAACAAACAATTTTATACCTTTGATAAATATTACGGACTATTGAGTTGTCCAAATTTGAAAAGTGATAAATAACACTTAAAAACGGCGAATATAGCCTAACGATTACATAAACGCATACTCAGGTTTTACGCCGAGACTAATACATTTGAATCAAAGGCATTTGGTTGTGTGTTTATTTTTCAAAGGTATTTAAGTCAATTCCTGACGCAACAACATATTATTTTTTAATTCGCGTTCTGCGTTAGGCAAGAGGTGTTATTTCAGCCCAAAATGCAACTAATAAATTTCCAGAGGACCAGCGTAATGCGAGAAAAATATCGCGATTCAGTGTTAGTAGAGTACAAGAACAAAAGGGTGGAGGCGGAGGTAGCAGTGGAAATACTACCGATGTTCCAACGACTCCTCCAATTTGTGTAGAATCGCAAAAACTACGTATCGATTTACAAGCAATTGCTCAACAACCTGTCGGTCAAAATATAGTTAGTCTCGTAAATACACCAACCGAAGCTACTCATACCCCAGGACAATATGTTGCTATCAGTAGTGCAGTTAATAGTTGCGTAAATAGCGCCAATTCGGGGCAACAGCTTCTATATCCTCAATCACTCCAACAACACAATCTTACGCAATTACAGCTTATTCAGCCTACGCAACCTTATATGCACCAACAGATTCCTAATCAGATATTACAACATCAACAATACTTGCAGCAGTTACTTCTCCAGAAGCAAACACCTACACCAACATTGCAACCACCGCTACATATTCCTCCTAGCTTCAACCCACTACACCAAAACTTTCAAATATTACAACAGCTGAAAACACCTCTTCAGCAACAGCAGCAGCCGTTGCTGGCTAACCAATCCATACCTCAAAAACAATCACCTATAATTTTGCAAAAACAACAAATTTCTCAGCAAATGGCAATTCAGAGTCATGCTCAGATCCAAACGCATCCATCTCAGCTATCTCAAGTATCAAATTGTCAACATACAACAGTTCAGCTGCCAGGGTTAAATTCTCAGGCTCAAACTCAACAAGTTCAAAGTATAGCGCAAGTGCATCAAGTTAGTAATCCACAACAACTTCAAAAGACACAAGCTCAAGATCAGCAGCATATTCAAAACATTCAACATATTCAGAACCAGGGGCAAGCTCAGAGCCAGCAGATAATTCAGAATAACCCGCAAATTCAAAATCAGCAACAAATTCAAAAAAAGATTCAATGTCAACAGTCAATTCATAACCAAGCGCAAGCGGCTTCAAGTCCCCAGCAGCAACAACCTCAAAATACTGTGCAGCAAGGTGCACTACAGCATATTACATCTCAGGCGTCACAGTCTTCTACATATTCTGGTAAGTGGGCGATTAAGTACTGTAGTAACTAAGAAGTTTAGAAAATGTTTGTACTTTAACATTCTTCTCGTCGAACAAAATTTATTTATTTTTTTATTGCAAACGTACGTTATCCCAAAAGAGGTGGCGAAAATGAAAATTTTTAGAGAGAAAGATAGAATTTCACATATGTGTATTTCGTTGGTGGATATATTTTTTTTTCTCGACTTGAATGAATGGTCCGAAGTCGGTGAACCGATTTTGATGAAATTTTGGTGTGTTGCGAGTATGCCCGTGAATTTTTATAAGTTTGTTTAGATCAGCGGTCACATTAAGATCATATATATTACTAGTTGCATGATTGTTAATATGTTTGCGAACAAAGAAAATACGCTTTTGAGACTGAGTTTAACCCTACGAAGTTCACTGCTTTAGTTTAAAGTACGTTCACATATGCAGTAATTAGCAATAAATCCACAAAATTATTCTACCCGTTCACAAATGACTGATTACCTGCAAAATTGACAATCAGCTGTCAATACTTTGAAAGGCTTTTCTGTATAGGAATTGCTTTGGTAGAATATTTTGGAGTTTTTGGTTTGTTTAATTATAAATATGAAGAAAAGACAAGAAGAAGGAATAATTAATTTAATTGCGCAATATTTGCTAGTAATAAACAGTTGGAGGAAATCCGTAAACCGCGTTTACTGAGGTTTCAAAAGATTATGGCAGCAGTACGCATGCGAAATTCGATATTACATATTATTATTGTATAATAAGTAATAAGAAGACAAAGCGTTTATGGGCACACGCTTTTTTCTGTTATATGAATGCCTAACACTGTGCGACAGTGATATTATACTTTTATGGAGACATAGTACAATTTGTAGGTATAGTAAAACTAAGAAACATGGTATAGGAGAAATTTCCAATACACCCCCAAAATCTCATTTTATGGCCATAAAACCGTTTTTCAGTAGGTTGATGTGAACAATCACTCCTAACTTCGCCAATTTCCGATTTCAGACGATAATGTACCGTCCCATACTTAACTCCAAAGGGCCGTTTCCAATGCATTATTAAGTGTGGAACCAGTTCCGTTGTGTACTGCACCGTACCGCACCGTACCATACCGTACAGTGCTGCACTGCACAATACTCCAATAAATATTATGTGTTTATAATGACACTTGTTATCATTTTCATGCTTCGAAACGCGCCCTTATTCCCATTTAGCGTAAGTTATACTTACATACCAAATTAGTAAAAAAAAAATAAAATCTTTAAACTCACACAATTCCATTAATTTTTATTCAATTACAGTCAAATATAGCTCATTCGACGCAAAATTAAACAGTAGTGTACTAAAAAAAATCCTCAATATCGGATAATATCGTAAAAATTATGTCAAAGTTGAAAAAATAGAGAAAAAACAAAAAAATTCCAAATACTTCCGTCTACAGTCTCGTCAGTTGTCATTTCAGAAAATTGTCAACACACTGTCAAAAAGGCTTGTGTTTGTACTTTCGAACTTAAAAAAAAATTCGATATCGGATGGAAATTGGCGAAGTTAGGAATGATTCAACCTACTGAAAAACGGTTTTATGGCCATAAAATGAGATTTTGGGGGTGTATTGGAAATTTCTCGAATACCATTTTTTTTAGTTTTTCTATACCCACCAGTTGTACTAGGTCTCCATAAAAGTATATTTAATTTTTTTTTTTTTTTTGTCACACAGTGTAATTTATAATACCTAACAACAATTGTATTAGAATTATGTCTGCAAACCTGTTTTCTTTGTCGGCATCCATTTTATTTAGTTTTTATTTTTATTCACATCAGTAAAAATAATCATCTATTACACAGAACACATAGAGTTATATGTAAAAAAGTATGATAATAATCTAGGATTATTTAACAATCTCAGATTGCGGGATAACAATTTTTGTATGGGTATAAACGCTCTTTAATTACGGATTGGGAGTTAAACATGAGAAAGTAGATAATCTACTTATATGTGAACGTATAATATTATTATAATGTTTTCTATTTTCGAAAAAAAGGTCCCCTCATTATACGGTAATATTACGAAAATGTTGCGTATTTCATTTTATAACAGCAAGAAAAATTCAACCACATTCTGAATATAAATCAACAATTTTTTTTCTATTCCCTTTCCTTCTATCAATGAAAATCGCTAAAGAATTTTTCCCCCTCCTACATTCGCTTGAACTAATAGAACTACCCAGATGTAAACGAACTGGATACAAAAAAATCATTATCATCATTTCGATCTTTTGAGTGCTCTTTTGTATGTGCCGATACGTGACAGCTCGTATTGTCTTGGTGACGGATTATTCGTCTACCGCGGTTGATTTTTCTTAATTCTCCTGCTCTGGCAATAATATTTAATTTTTCGCAAAGTATTTTTATTTTATTTTATTTATTAGTAGTAAAAAAGTACAATAATAAGAAGTCATAATTTTTGGTTGAATATTGTTTGCTTAATGTTTTATTAAAATTACTTCTGCGCTTTCGCTAAATAGAGTGACAAATCCTGATACTACTTCTTCGCTTAGGATTAAGAAAGCTTTAAAATGAATGTAAGTATGTGCTAGGTATCGCGCAGCACATATCTTTCATGTCTTCTGGTTTACATACATTTATCCACTTAAATTGGGCTAAAGAAACGTCCCCATTTTTTCGGATCTCCGTTTGCTGTAACAATAAATGAGTCGTTTTAATTAGGGTACATATGCCAAAGGGTGATGTGTCGAGATATTTCTAAACTTGGTATTTGTAGATCAATTTTGCTCATACCTGACACTTTTACTCTTAACGTAGATAAATAAAACAATGCCACCGGAAAAATATACAGGTCTTCTTTGTTGTAGCTCATAAGACCGGAGTATACTTATAGTTTTTCTCCATCACTTCGCTTAGTATTTTTTTTATTATATTGTATACAAATATAATGTACTTTTGTATTTTTAAAGTTACAGGTACAGAAAGTTATAACTTTATTATTTTCCATCGATTTTCAATATAACGAAGGCATAAAGTATCTGTCTTGAAAACGAAACAACTACAATTCGTCTCTTAAAGGAGATACTTTGTAGAGATACTACGTAAACATTTCTAGAAAAAGGACAGATACACATTTAATCACTTAATGTATCAGTCATATTTAATCGTTTTCAATTTCCGTATGGGTTTTGAAAATTTACTTTCATGTGCGTTTAAATAAAAGCATTTAATTTGTTTCACTGGTTCGGGAAGAAGAAAAAGAAATAGCAAATTAAATTTTGGAACAACTTACATTCGGTTTTTACTTCGGGACTGCCATTTAGCAATTTTTCAGGTGATTTTCAAAACTTTTTTCGAAAATTCAATAACATTTCATATGTAGATTTGGAAATCAGTTGAAAAAGAACCATGTTGTATCTTCTTGAAATTGTAACTTAACCCTCTATCCAGTAAGACCGTCTACAGGCGGTCATAATAAAACCCTCCTTGGTTTTATATGGAATTTTCTTTTTCGTGTGAGCCGGCATGGCTGCCTTGAAACGGCTTTGACGGAATTTCAAATCATTTATAGTGTTCATTTGTTTCATTTTGATGTTTATCGTCAGTTTAGTAATGGTCGTCGTTGAAATCAGTCGAAAAAATTACAGTTGAAAAATTTCATCGTTTCGTTTGTGAAAAAGTGACCAAACATTGCAGAAATTTCTTCAAAAATTCAAAACAGGTATGTTTCTTCATCACAGTGAAATAATCATCCACATTCAATTTTAGATGTTACCTAGCATTATACGGTGAAATTAACAATAAAAACTTCCTCCTCCTGAATTTGAAATTACTTTGCTTTAATTTCTACGCTTAATCCAGAAAGACCGTCTGTAGACGGTCTACCTTTTCTGTAATCTGGCGAGAGAACAAACACAGGTAATGTAAAATAGTTAAAATAGTCAAATTGGTTTTTAGCGTACCAAATTAACGTTATATGAATTGTACATGATTTTTTCACGATTATTTGTAGTCTGCTGGATAGAGGGTTAAAAAGTACCAGTGTACAGCCTGTCTTATAGAAGCGTAATCGTCATAACATAGAAACTATTTGACCAATTCGATTCTAACAAACTGCATTGGATGGGCTTATCATATTTATTATACGCAGAATATTCAATAAAATCTATAGTCACCATCATTAGCTATAATGGCTTCACATCTTCGAGTTTTACCTTGTGCTAATTTCTACGCAAATTGTGGAGGTAATCAGATCTAAATCAATCAATCCAGTTGTCGTTTGCAACTATTCGCCCGTGCTTCATCTGTGAATATTACATTTGCCCAATTCCATTCTAAATTTGGTTTAACCCATACAATTATTTTTTTAATGTGTGATCGGGAAGCAGCAGATTTTTCAATATGCTCTGGAATTTGAGGTCCTCTGCACGTAAACGTCCTCGAATCGTGTTTTTGGATGGATTAACAGCACTTTTCCTTAAAACTGCTTCAGTTTCACCCAAGGATAAGTTCGACTTTGTCATAAACAAATCATTGATCTTTTGATCTTGTTTGGAGAGGTATTTGCTTTTTGGGGCCTCGTAGGGGATGTCGTCAACGGATCTGGAGCATTTAAATCTTTTTTTAACACACTTTTATTAGGTCGGGCTGTATGTATGTATGTATGTATGTAACGGAATCTTTGAGCTTAAAAGCTTCTAAAATCTGATCGACTTGAAATTTTGCACACCTATCAAGGACCGATGACAGTGCAATAATTTGATAAAAGTTTTCCATTATCCTTATTAGGATTGCCAGGATTAATATTTTCTTTTTTTTACTGTGGGCAAAAAGTAAGGTGAATTTGGTTGTAAAATGAAAAATTTCTATTTATTCTTGTAAATCAGTTTCTCAGGCTCCCTCCACGAAATAAGTTCTTCATCCCAATTACTTCTTTATCACGGCCGATAACTGCATAGCTTTAGACTCACAGTCGATAAGAAAGGAATTAAATATAACACGAATATATCGAATCATTTATTCACTGACTGCAATGATAACAATAATTTTCATTCATAATAAAAAAAATAGTTTAACGAAACTAAAAAACACGCTTTTTTGCTAATCGAACTAAAAAGTAGAAAATAAAAAACAGTTTAAAAAAAGTAAAAAACACGCTTTTATTGCTAATCGAACTAAAAAGTAGAAAACAAAATTTTAATGACAAAGGGACCTATAATGAAGTAATAGCAAGTCGAACGATCAGTCATAGTCAACTACCTCAGAACAGAATTATAACAAAAATTAAGATACAAATAGAATAATTCAAATTCGAGTTAAAAGCGTGGGATGCATTTCGCTTCACTTTCATAACCCTCTGTACATAGGTAGTTGGCAAAAGAATGATTGTAATATTTACTATATCAAGCATCCCACGCTTTTAACTCTAATTTGAATTACTCTATTTGTATCTTAATTTTTGTTATAATTCTGTTCTTAGGTAGTTGACTATGACTGATCGTTCGATTTGCTATTACTTCATTATAGGTCCCTTTGTCATTAAAATTTTCTTTTCTACTTTTTAGTTCGATTAGCAATAAAAGCGTGCTTTTTAGCTTTTTTAAACTATTTTTTATTATAACGGAACTTTAAGTTTGAATTTTGCGTATCATTATAATTGTAATTAAAAAAGAAGCAATTGCAAATGAAGTGAGGGAGAGAAACTATAATCATACTCGTGTTGCAAAGGCTACAACAAAGCTGGATGCGAAAGCCTGCATATTTTTTTTTACTTTGTAAAATGAAGAATATGCATGCCTCTTATTTTTATAAATATATCGTGTACACAAATATTTTTATTTCATATTTTAGATGCTTCGGTACTAATGCCCATCTCAACTGAGGAGCCAGTTTCCCTAGCTGCAACTCATCCGCACTTGCTACCTACTGTAATACAATCTGTAAGAACTGTTAGGTCATTTCATATTATCGGGTCGGCCTGAATTGGTCTGGTTTTTAACTATAGGATATTAAGCACAACCTAGATTCATTGGTGAATCAGCTGGGAAATTTGCGGCTTAGAACGAATCAACATCAGCGGCTTCTTTTACTAAGACAACGCCAATTGATTGAAGAAGATGAACTACGCCTTAAGCACTATGTTGAGTACGAAAAATTCCAAAAGACATTGCGCCAATGTAAGCATTTAGTGATTTAAAGAATGTTGTAGGTAGAACCGCCGCTATTATTTTTTTTTCAAAGCTGTGACATCACACTTTTTAACATTTCTTTTATACAATACTTAGATTACATAACATTTTACATTCATTAAACGGTGCTTCTACCTTACATCAATATACAAATATTACATTTAGTTATTCTAAATTAACCATTTACTGATTTTGTTTAATTACATATATTTTAGCTGGAGAAACTCAACATCAGGTATTGTATGTTCAACCTACAACTTCACAACATGCATTTTCCAGTTTGGGATCGGGGAACTTTTTGCCTCAGCTGCATGGCATAAAACCTATTACGAGTCTACAATCCACATATGCAATAGGAATCAATCAAACTCAACCGGTTCAGCAGCAAGTTCTTTCACAACTATCTATGCAGCAACAACAAACCCAACCACCCCAGCCTATTCAAATGGCTCAATACTCAAATCAAGCAACTGCCAATTCATCAACAACATGCAGTAGTAATAGCCAGGAACAACATGCCCAGCAACACCAAAATATACACAAAATAGTGCCCCATTTGTTGACCAATAGTGGAAATAATATGCAATGTAGGTAACAATTTCCTAGACGGAAATAACATTTTCGAGACCATTAGGTACATTATTAGATTGTTGAAAACATTTTACTTTCTGCATTATAAACAAATCTTTTAGATATCTATTTCAACAACATATCTCTCTCTACGTGTGTGAGGTAAATGCTTTAAACTATATATGCGGCAGTTGCGTAGTGATTTTCTAAAACAGTGTGCTTAAAACGAGATTTCTCCTCTAATCAACCCAAATTACCTACTCAAGCCCATACCTATCAGGATGTCGTAGCCACCTTATGTCTAACTACATATATAGAATAAATTTCTGCCTTCATGCTGTCAAGGCCCACACATACCAAGCATTGCATCGCATGGCATTACAACTCTACGATTGTAAAGCTAAAATGTCTATGGGCATCGCTGGTAAATTTTACCCGGGTTGAGACTTGAGGACTATCTCAATATTTAATTTAATTTCTCTACATCATCATGGAGTTTTGAGCGAAAAAGTAAACAATTTCAAAACTTCTGAAAAAACGTGTTATGATTATGGCCAAAAGTATTTTGAAGCATGCGGTAAGCTGTGTTTTCGTGCAAACTTGAAAGCATAACATTTAAAGGTATTATTAACTCTATAACAGGGTCCATTCGTTTATATCATGATTGTGGTTATAATGTCCGACTCACTCACTTACACTACTTCGAATTTTGCAAAGATTAAGATTAATTAAAGAATATAATCTGTAGATCGCCTAAAAAGTAATTTCTCAACGTCTGATAAAGTTTATCAGAAAAATTGGCAGCTGTGTCCTATTGACCAACTACTTCTTATGAGCATTTAACAAATTATCAAAGTGGTGCAAAGTTACATGTTTAACCAATTTGATAAGTGAAAGTCACTGAACTGAGTACTGATAAGTAAAATATACCAATTTGATAAGTGAAAGTCACTCAACTGAGTACTGATAAGTAAAATATATAGTATATATAACAAAAATTCATCGATAAGCCTCAAAGTGTGAAATTCTAAGCGAAAATCTTCTACCTGATAAGCGATAAGTGAAGCAAAACATTCGAATTTATTAGCTTATTAATTGTGGGATTTACTCAATCTTGAAAATTTTGGATAAAATTTACTTACAGAAGAAAAATGTGGGAAAAAATTATAATTTTTTGTCTAAATTTTATTAATTTTTTAAAACACCATTATTAAAGCTTTCATTGCTATGTTAAGACTTCTAAAGATTTGGTTAAAATGTCTATTTCGCTTTACCCTCCCAGAAATCATCTCCGTCCATCGGGGTGACGCACGGGGAGTGCTTGCAATAGATGGACTTTGGGAACCGATATTTTGATTTTTCTGTTAATACCATTAAATTAAATTATTAGGAAGTACAAATAAAAATACAGTCGACATAAGTTAACCGCGCAAAGCGGTAGGATGGATTATTATTAAGTACAATATTTGAAAACAAAATTTAGCTGACGTGGAGTTTCTCAACTGTTTTGTAAAATATTAAAAATTATCGTAACTAATTCGACGTCAGCTACCATACCACTTGAAATATTTTTTTTAAATTTAATTTTAATTTACAATCTGTTAAATTTAAACAATAAGTAATTATTTATTATCAATATTAGATAAACATTCAATTTTGCTTCAGATGGCGTTCAGTTTATGCTAGATTATATTATTTTCTAAAGTGTTAAAATTAATTATTTTTTATATTAGCTCTCTTTTCGCCAAGAGTTAGCAAGTGGCGAATAGACGAGTCAACTGGTACAAATGAACATATGTCAGCAACGCGGGAAGAGAGCTGCCTTAAATTACATGTGTTGGTAAGGCAGTACTGTATACCAGTCTAATGAGCTATAGCCATCGAGATACATTAGTCGATAACTTCGTTGTTGCTTTCGCATGCAAACTTTTGGTCAAGTTAATCGAGCATAGAGATAGCGAGTAGGGAAATGGTGAATAGGGCAGGCCTACTTTCTCTGATTGTGGTAGTTTGCGCTTTTGTTCACTTTAATGATTTGTTACTGTTGTTGTTGTTGTTAACAGCATAGGTAGCCCTGTCAGTGTAGGCATATCATCGTTCGTCTTCGTCTAGCTCATCTAGGGGTAGGCCCAGGAAACATGCTGTTTCGACAGGTTGTGTCCAGAGGGAGAGGGGGGTTAGATGAGTCGGTTTAAGGGGGCATGTGAAGAGGTGGTTAGTGTCGTGCGGGGTACCTTCACATGCCGGACATATGTTTGGTATGTCAGGGTCGATTCTGGATATGTAGGAGTTTAACCTGCTACAGTATCCAGAACGTAGTTGTGCCAGTGTTACACGAGTCTACTAGCCCTGTCTAGTGAAACTCATGATTTATTACTCGTTGTATATGCTTTATGCTGTATTTTCTAATTGTGTCATCTATTATGTCGATATTGAGGTCGCTGTAGATCACGTCGTTTGGTATATACCAGCCTGCTTTTCTTATTGTTCGAAGTATTTTAGATTGGGTCCTTTGAATTATTTTGATATTTTTTTTTTGCTGTGCCTCAGATTTCTATGCCATATTTCCAAATGAGTGAGATTATTGATTTATATATCACTACTTTGTTGTGAAGGCTAAATTTAGGATATCTAGCTAACAGCCAGTATAGTTGTCAGAACTTAATTTTGATTTAATTTCTTTTTTTTTTATATGGCGTTTCCTATTTAATTCTTCATCTATAATTATACAAAGATACTTTGCACTAGGAAGGATTTTTATTTCAATGTTTTTATTGCTAGTTTATGTTTATTAGGCTTTCTATTTGTATACCTATATTACTTGTGCCGTTTTATCTTTGTTGTAATTTATTGTTTGTTGAAGATTTTCAGTAGCTTTTTTTCTATTTTACCTGATGCCATTAAGACCGTGTCATCCGTGAATTTGGTTATTATGTAATTTTTTGTTGTGGGGATCGGTATATCTGCTGTGAATATCAGGAACAATAGAGGTCCCAGGATACTACCTTGAAGTACAACTGCTGTCATTTGTATCATGCTTGAGTATTCGTCTTCAAACTTTATAATCAAATGTCAGAAGCTTTTGCAATATCGAGGTAAACAGCTACGCTGAACCTTTTATTATCCATATCATCTAATATTTTCTTTATAACTCTTTGGACTTGTTGCACAGTTGAATGCTGTCATCTAAATTCAAATTGATGGCTTAGGTGAGCCTGGTTGGTATTAAGCCACGCATAGACCTTTTGGTCCCTAGCGATACCAGATGGAGACCGACCTCTATAAATATTGAAAGTAAACATCATGCAGGATGCCAACGCTTTTAGCGAATCTAAGCAGAGTTGGGAGATCCGCTTTTGAGACGTCCTCCAGACCCTCAAACAGTGGAGTTCCCAGGCATTTTAAGCGCGTTTTTAATAATGTCGGACAAACTCACAGAAGGTGTTCTAAAATTTCCTCAACATCCTCTCTGCATTTCCTGCATTTGCTTGTGTTAGCAATTCCTATCTGGTTCGCATATGCCGCCAATAGATTATAATCTGTCAGCATACCTAGGATAGTTCTGCAGTCTTTTCACGAGAGCGTAAGTGCGAATTCAGTAAATTTTTTGTCGTTAGTTCTACACATAACTTTTGCTGTTTGGCATGTGGTCAGATTAGTGCACCTAGCTTCCACTCGCCTTTTCATGTAGTCGTCCATTTCGTTGTAAATTATATTTAGCGGTTTTTGTATGTTCTTCTCTTGTTCAAAAGGTAGGTGGATAGCACTTTTAGCTATCTCTTCCACTATTGCGTTTCCTACGATGCCTTTGTGACCAGGTACCTTACTTGACTAGGTACCTACTTTATATGGCCTCACTGTTCCGTTGAACATTTTTGGACTTAATACAATATAATAAGCTGCTTGACTGTCCACATATATATATATTAATTATTGAGTTCTTTCTTATTCTTGAGCAGGCTAGCTCCGCGGCTTTCTCCTCTGCAAAAACTTCCGCTTGGAAAATACTGCTCTGATCCTGCAGCTTGATTGGCTGTATAATCCCTAGTTTTGAACAGTAAATGCCCGCTCTCACTCCGTATACAATTTTAAAGCCGTCATTGTCAATGTGAAAAGTCTTAGCCTTTATGCCATCCCTCCTCTTCAATTGTAGTACGAAACATTCTCTCCCTATTAAAGTACGGAGTCATGTAGTCTGTGCAACCTCAACTCCTCTTTCATATCGTTCCACTCGGCACTTATGCCAGCTAGTAGCTGCTTTATCCATGGATAAACCGCGGGTTCAACATTAAGTGACTCTATACCATTTAAAATAGCATCTTTCGTCCCGTTGTTAAAGGCACGTGATATATCCACAAATACTCCTAGAGCATACTCCTTATATTCTAACGCCTTTTCTATGTTTAGTACAGCAAGTGAGTGAAGTGCAGTTTCAGTAGATCTGCCTTTAGTGTAAACATGCTGCGATTTGGCTCTACTGTGTCTCTAATGTATGCGTCTAGAATCTTCTCTACCGTTTTCAGGAGAAATTAAGTCAGACTAATGGGCCTGTATTCCTTTGAGTAAAGAGGGTTGATTTTTCCTGCTTTTGGAATAAACACAACTCCCGTTTCTCTCCACAATGCAGGAACATAGCCGAACCTCAAGCATCCCCTAAATATCGTTCTTAACCATAGTACTACAAGATGGCTTACCTTTTGGAGCATGGCTGGGAAGATTCCATCCAGTCCTGGCGATTTATATGGGTCGAAACTTTGTATAGCCCATTCTATCTTAGTAGTCGGTATTACGTTCGTCTGGATGTCGTGGACAATATCTCTTCTAGGTTCTACATGTGTAGTGTTCGCATAACTTGGAAAATGTGTGTTAACTAGGTCTTCTAGAGAATCCTCACAACTGTGCCAAACTCCAGTTAACTTTTCGTATTCTTCTTTACATAGGCGGATTCTTGGATAGTAGTTTTCTACGTCTAGCTTGATTAGTGTCCTCCATATTACTACAGAAGTCTTTCCAGAATTCTCTATTGGCTCTACGTATTTCATTCTTGTATACTTTTAGTAGATTCTTATACTCCTTCCAACAGAACTCATTGTCAGCAACTTTAGCTAACCTATAGAATTCTTGCTCTACGCCCGTTTGCTCCTAATTCATTGTTCCACCAAGGAGGCTTCACCTTGCGAATATTACGAGTTTTGGAGCAGGATCTTTTATAGGATTTAACGAGGGTAGTTGCAAACAATTCAACCTCTTTCTCAAATGCAACGTGTGACCTGTGACTTTAGATCGGAGACTATGTTGCCCGATGCTATCCATGGTTCCTGGACTAAAGCCATATCGTAGCCGACTTCCTCTATGTTGAGCAGGAGCTCGGCTGAGGCGTTCTTTGTCTTGTGGTGATTTATCTGAAGGACCTTGTGCATCTGGCTTCAGTACCTTCGCGCGGTTGGATACTTCCTCCAGCTCACCCTTCTCCCCTTCCCATATTGAGGGAACGCAAATGCTTGCATGGGTGCGTTTTGCTCTGCGTCCATTTTCGTAAATAGGGTTTCCAGTAGATTCATTTCCACTACCTTCCACCGTTTCTGCGACATTCGCCCCAACTATATAGTCACTATGGTCAGTGAGTGCCCCTATAAGGTGTTTCTGGAAATTTTACTGGCCGCTGCCGCTGTTTTCGACGTTGTAGGTCTTTCATTGTCTCCGTTTTTCGGTTTAGCCATCTCGTGCTTGTGCTTCTGCTTTTTCCTTGGCACTGAGGCCTCTCTATCCGCAGAACGCTGTCTCTTGATGGCTATTTCTTCTCCAACTTTGTTCGCATACTGCGGATTGGAGGCTGCGAACTGTGGTTTTGCTGCGTAGAAGGCCCGGCCCTGGTACACCCCCCGGCTGCAAACCGTCCAATCAGCACGGTGTCGCATAACACAGGGGTTTAGGAATAACAAGAAATCTACGTCGTACGGTGATTTTCACATGGTGATTGGATGGTCACCAAATACACCGTAAAGCGGAGTATGGAGCTGATGCATGTTTAGCTGTTTTGGGGATTGCCGTTATTTGAGGAATTTTGTTTTAAAGTGTTCAGCTATTGTGTTTGTCTTTTCTTTATTGGTCTTTGCCCAAGTTCCATGTTGTGTTATGATGGGAGGTTTATGTGGAACTGCTTTGACTAAGTTTTTAGTTGCTCTCCATAGAGAATAATTGCTAGCCGCCCTGGCTTCCAAGTTATGTATGTATTTCCCAAGCTTTTTTAATTGGTGTTATTTTAAAAATGCTTTTAATTCAGTTGTTAATTTGTTCAGCTTGGCTTATCTTCGGGATGTTTAGTAGTTGGCCATTTTTTATGGAGTTTCCTTTTTTGTTGTATTTTTTGTTTTATGTATAATGGAATAGATTTTTTGTTTTATATATAATATAATGGAATAGAACTTTTATAGTTGGTGTCGAAAGGGTGAGGGCTTTGATGATGGAATCGCTGAAAAAAGCTATTGCTGAGTCAATTTCGCCTTCCGTTTTTAATGGAATATTTTTTGACAATTGTGCTTCCAAATATGTGCTTTGTCAAAAATATTTTCAGTCTGTTTTATTGTTATATAGTCCTGTAAAAGTTTGTTCGTGCGGAGTACATGGAATTGTCATTTGAAGTGTGGAATGATCCGACGATGGCTTGAAACATGATTTAATGGTCAGATGAGTTTGGGTAATATTTTTAACAATGCATAAATTAATTAAATCTGTTTTCTTTATATCTGTAGGCCAGTAAGTCAACTCTCCGGTGCTTATGAAATATCTATTATTTTCTCTTATAGCGTCTAGTAATATTCAGCCTTTCGAAGTTGCTAACTTAATCCCCAAATAGAATTTTTGGCATTGTAGTCACCTCCAGCGATATATCGACTTCCTAGCACGTTTAAGTAGTCCGGATATTGATCTGTTGTATTATTAAATTTTGGCGGACAGTATACTGCTGATATTGTTATTGGTCCATTTGAGCTTTTCATGGAAACTGTCGTTGCTTGTATGTTGATTCTTTAACCATCAAGTTCGTAGAATTTAATTTATTTTTTGGTGATTATTGCAGTTCCTCCGTGAACCTTGTTTACTGGGTGATTTGTGTAGTGTATGTTTTAATTGAGTATATTGTGTTTGCAAAATTTTATGAGTTTCAAGAGTCTCTGATATTAGCATAATCTCAATTACTTTATCCATAATAAAAGTCTTGACTTCTTGTTTGTGGCGCTTAAGCCCGATTGCGTTCCAAATAGCAATTTTTATTTTACTTTTTGAGTCCACCTATCTTCGATACCAGTATGGTTACAATCTTTATCATGGTGGCCATTTGTGTTATCAATTGTTTCACCATTGTTTTAAGTTCAGTTAAAGAGTCCTTACTTGATGTGATGTGGTACTATTAGGTTTGTTAAATTCTTTTGTTAATGTTTCGTTTTCATAGCCTCGGAAGAGAACTTCCTATACCGATGATGACCCCTACAAACGAACTAAGGGCTATGATGTGAGGGCATGCACCTGGAATGTCCGGACCCTTAATGGGGAAGGCGCATGTTGTTGTCGTTGTAGCAGTTATGTATTATCAGCAATATGTATTATCAGAAGGAAAAAACGAGAGGCCGAAATACATGAGTGCGAGGAGCTTGAGATGCCGGGCAATAGACACAAAGCTCGAAAATTTTACCAGCAATTTTGGTGGCTTACAGAAGGTTTCACGACGGGGGCGTTTTTCTGTATAAACAAAGACAGCGATCTGGTTACTGATATCCAGAGCGTACTATAGCGTAAATAGTGACAGTTGCGCATGTTATAAGGAATGTGAAGATCCCGACACCCGAATCGTTGACGACGGAACTATCGTTCCGCTACCCGACCAATGAGAGGTAAGAATAGCGATAACGCGGCCAAAGAACAACAAAGCCGCGGGCGCCGACATGGCGGCGAGGACCTGGACAGTGCGTGCATCAGTTTCTATGCAAAATGTGGTCGGATTAAAACATGCCTGCCGATTGTAATTTAAGTGTGCTCTGCCCAATCCATAAGAAGTATGATCCTGCAATCTGTGCCAGTTATCGCGGGATTAGTCTTCTAAATATCGCCTATACGGTTCAGGCGAGCGTATTGTGTGAAAGGCCATCGACCAACTGATTGGACCTTATGAGTGTGGCTTTAGACCTGGAAAGTCCACAATCGACTAGATATTCAGAATCAGCTAAGTAATAGAAAAGACCCATGAAAGGAGAATCGACGCACCATCTTTTCGTCGACTTTAAAGCTGCATTCGACAGTACGAAAATAAGTTACCTATATACCGCGATGTCTGAATTTGGTATCCCCACAAAACTTGAACTGCTATGCAAGATGACGTTGCTCAATACCAGCAGTGCCGAGTCGTTTGATACCAAACGAGGTTTCAGACAGGGTGACTTTCCGGTACCAACTGGTGGTAGCAGAGGAAGAGGAAGGCCTCCTTTGCGTTGGAAAGATCAAGTAGAGATGGAGTGGCTTCCACTTGGTGTTTTCAACTGGCGCCGGTTAGCACGAGAAAGAAACGACTGGTGCGCTTCTATAAACTCGGCCAAAGTCGCGTAAGCGGTTATCGCGCCAATCAAAAAGAAGAGGTCGAATATTTGCACATTTTGAGTGTTTTCCATAGAATTTTTTTTGTATCAACAAAGTATTGACATATTTTTGACTGAGGAATTTAATTAAGAAGAGTTTTTATTTCATAAATTTGTTTTACATTATCAGATGGATCAAATGTCAAAAGAAACATATCAAGCGGTTCTTTGGACTCCATTTAAGTTTGCTGATGGCATTAACTGCTTTTAGACTTTGACTTTTGATACATTTACAATTGATTTTTGATCACATGAGTGATGGAGTTTTTGTTATCTTATATATAAAATAAAGTCAACTTTTTGTGTGTGTTCCCTAACCGGCCGTGTCTTTGCACCGAATTAAACCAAACTTACACACATTGTTAAGTAGGTATTGAAGATTGTTTCCGTATAGTTTGGATACCTATTGGTGGATAGGGTCTCGAGATATAGGTCAAAACGTGGACCCGGGTAACCTTTCAATGTGTATGTACAATATGGGTATCAAATGGAAGCTGTTGGTGAATGCTTTAGTACAGAGTATTTTTCATGCCGCTCCGTGACTGGGGTCTCGAGATATAGGTCAAAACGTGGACCCGGGTAACCTTTGGTTGTGTATGTACAATATGAGTATCAAATGAAAGCTGTTGATAAGTGCTTTAATACGGGGTAATTTTCATACCTATTGATTACTAAGGTCTCGAAATATATGCCAAAACGTGGACCCGTCGTAATTCGGAACACCGGTAACGCGTACAGCGTTCTTTTGAGCCAGCCATAATGTCGTTTACTTTTTAAACGCTTGGGCGGAACTGAACTGTCAAATTGACAGTGTGAGTTACAATGTGTCAATATTTCTTTCTGAATTTTTGGAGTGGATTTTGGAACAGTGAATAATTTCTTACGAAATTTGAGAATTTAATGTGAAATCCGAATGTTCAAATGAACCCGGAACATCAAATATGTACAATGAAGTGCTAATCTTGGTAGAGGATCTGTGTTTGTCAATTGCTAATAAAGCGTTGACACAATTTAGTATGATTGCACCAAATCGAAATATTCACGACATTTTCAATAAAGAGTTGGAACGAGAACAACAATACGACGGATTTATTGCATTAGCCATTGCTTCATCGGGTATTGCAGCTACATTATTAGAAGGAGGACGTACCGCACACTCCGCGCTCAAATTACCATTAAACTTACAAGTTAATGAAGAACCAACATGCAATATTTCCAAAAGAAGTGGAATGGCAAGGGTACTCCAACAATGTAAAATCATCATTTGGGATGAGTGTACAATGCCGCAGAAAAAATCGTTGGAGGCACTTAATCGTACATTGAAAGACTTGCGTGAAAATCAACGTTTATTTGGAAATGCACTGATTTTATTAACTGCTGATTTTAGACAAACGTTACCCGTTATTCCGCGATCAACCCCAGCTGATGAATTGAATGCGTGCTTGAAAGCATCTAATTTGTGGCGATATGTGACGCAATTAACACTAAACACAAATGTTCGCGTTCAACTCCAAAATGATTAAAGTGCTGAAGTTTTTTCAAAGCAATTGTTACAAATTGGCAATGGACGAATTCCTATTGATAATAATGGCTTATTTAAATTTTCAGATAATTTTTGTCAAATAGCAGAATCAAAGACCGATTTGGTGCAAAAGGATTTTCCCGACATAACACAAAATTACAAGAATCACAATTGGCTAAGTTAACGAGCTACATTAGCTGGTACGAATAAAGATGTGAACGAGATAAATGCAGATATCTTGGGTAAAATACCTGGTGATACTGTTGTATACCGGTCTGTTGACACAATTATCGCCCAAGATCGAGTAGTTAACTATCCAACCGGCAAATTGGCAAATTCAAGAATGAAGACGTTCTAATACCAAGAATTCCAATGATTCCCCCTGAATTGCCATTTGAATTCAAGCGTTCGCAACTGCCCATTCGTTTAGCATTTGCAATAACTGTCAATAAATCACAAGGGCAAACTTTAGAAATATGCGGGATGAATTTAGAAGAACCAGTATTCACCCATGGTCAACTATACGTTGGCTGTTCACGTGTTGGGAAGCCAACAACATTATATATGTACTTACTCAAAAACAAATAGAAAAACATAAAATATTGTTTATGCCAAAGCGATTGAATAAAGAATAAAGAAATAAATAATATGAAAACCATATCTTTTCTGTTCTAAACCATATCTATTCTATTTTAGTGTGCCCAGCGAAGCGGGCCGGGTTTGCTAGTATTACAATATATATTGTATATATTACTTTTATTGGGCTTGTTCGTTTGCCTTCGTCACTGCACCACGGAATATATTCGACAGTTAGCAATTTTGTAAAAGAGCGATATTAAAGAGCAAAATTTAATATGTTTCAAAATGTAAGGACAATCAATGACAATCATATTTCATGCAATAATTAGGGAGTAAATATTCGAATGATCGAATTCCTGCAAATGCTAAAACAATTTCTTCTGCATATGCATCGACGTATTTGCATGTGCGTATATGCACACTTGATCCCTATGTACGTTCAATTGATCAAATCAAAAAATTCTGTATACAAAACGCTTCATTACCAGGCACACAGGAAGAGGGCATATGCAAATATAAATATGTGAATTGAATTCAAGCAAAACAATGCTTATTAATATACACATATGCATGTGCATACAACCGCACACACAGGGCACTCACTTTATTCCTCAAAATGCGTATGTCGTCCAAAGCTAAAATTCTATGCCTAGCGACTACAAGAACAAAATGCAGTCATAGACGCAGGCGTAGCGGCCATCATTCTAGTTGCCATAGCGCTGAATAGTCGCGGCGGCGCCGAACAGTTTCAACTATTGTACTGTACAACAAAAACTCATCATCAAAAAATTCATTGATAAATTCGAGCTCATAGTTCTAAAAGCAAGTACTTTCATTCATAAAACGAGCCGCCCATATGCCAAGTTTCTCGACAATTCGAAAATAGTCAATATTGGAATATTTCGCGTAGAATTATTTGCCAATATTTGATAAATCTTGAATTTTTGTGAAGTCGAGTGCCCGCGGCTTCGTACATATGTATGCATCAATATATGTATATATGTAAAAATGCTCGACAGCCGCAGCTGCTGTGTGTCAAGTGCGCGCATGAGCATACAGTAAGTTGTAGAAGAAAACAAGTAGCTTAAAAAAGGGGGCTGATTCGAACATTTTAATACTAAGAGAAAATTTGGAAACAATTATTTTATGTTAACTGATAGTAGGCAAATAGTTAATTAGTAGATTACTTTACGTATGTAGTTCTTGAATTGATAAAAAGTGCACAAAACATATGCATATATCTGCAAAGTTAGAAACTCACTCTGAAATCAGAGCATTTGAAGGTGCCTGTAAACATTTCAAGGTTACTGTACATACAATGCTGTGCCTATGAAGGTGCGCTGCGCTTATGAATGCGCGCTGGATTTCTTGAGAAGTTTTACCGTTTTATTTTGAGCTGTGGCTGGCGAGCATACATACACTCAGCATATACATATGCGCATATGTATATAAATTCACATCTATGCCATCTTCGTTTTCACGCCTAAACGCATGCACCAATTTCAATCAAACTTTCACAGATCATTGGTATTGGTCCATAGGTGGTTTATGTGAAGTTTTAAAGAAATCGGTAAAAGTATGCGTGCGTTGTGTAAGTGTGAAAAATACAATATTTGCGTGTTTCCCTTATACGGACATTACGTATACGGAATGAGAATACACGCAACTGAATAGAATATACACAGATATGAATAACATTGTTTTGATGTCGAGTGACGTATGCGACTGTATTATTCGTAACGCAATAGTTGTCCTCTCTTTTCTTTCCTTTTTATGCATGCGTGACACGGCATCAAAGCACATTGCTTTTTTTTAAACTGGAAAAATATTTTGAGCTTCATTTGAACGTTTAATGATTTAGATAAAATAAAAATTCGTTAAATATATTTGATTCCATTAATAACCATAAGCCTGTATTTTTCGAAGTTCAAAGTTTTTGACAAATATTGAAACGTTTACTTAAATTAAATGTTAAATACATATATATGAATGCGCAAATGTAAAAGTTTAGATGGATTTAAAATATATGAAATTATTCAGCGGTTGAATCCATACATTTTTTGAAATCCATCAATATGGGTCGACAGTCGCCATAAATGTTCTTTTAAAAAATAAAATGTGTTAATTTGATGGTACCTCGACTATTAAGATCAGGTTTCTATTAGTATAACTTTGTTCAAGGGTTTGCGTAATTTTTTTGTGGTGAAAGTCTAAAACCAACAAAAGAAAGCGCGAAAGCCGACGAGCAAAATGTAAAAAATAAATCCTCCTGTATGTATATATAGTCGAAAAAGTTATGCTAAAACTTTTTTTATGCATTTAAGTAGACAATTTCATATGGGCAAACGTACGTTTACGAGATAAATACCTAAAAGCAGGTATAACTAAAATAGCGCTCTCAGGGATTGCTGCAAGTATATTAACAAAGGTAGTGACATGGCTGTTTTTGGAGTTGCAGAGAACCGAAATGATGAAATGATGATGCTGTTATTCATTTAGCAGTTCATTTGGAAAATGGACAGCGTGTGTATTTTACTGTTGATAATGCTCAGACAATTGTAGAGCGACCGCCATCAACCACATTAACTTCTTTTGTTAAATTATGTGAAAGAGATCAATTTGCTAAAACACTGTTTAATTCACAAGTACCAACATATTACTCATGGGAAAGACGTAAAAGGGGAAAACCTGTTGATGGTTATCCTGGTGTTTTTGAAAGTGACGCCGTACCACGACTTTTTACAGTGCATCCTAGCGAGGCTGAATGTTTTTATTTGGGTCTTTTATTAATTAATGTTCGTGGATCAACGTCTTTTTTGAATTTGAAAAGAGTTAATGGGCGCCTCTGTCAAACTTACCGGCGAGTATGTGAAGAATTGCATGTACTTGAAGATGATAATCATTGGGATGCAACACTTGCAGATGCATCCGCAACAGGTACACCGCATCAAATACGGACATTATTTTCAATTATTGTTGCAACATGTTTTCCATCTCATATTGAAGATATGTGCTTAGCAGTTGCAAATAAATTATTGTCACAATTAGGTTTACCACCTCCTAATCGAGCAATGCATGACGTAGTTAATGAAGATATACAACGTGAACAACAATACGATATAAATGATCTTAACACATTTATAAATTTGAATCTGCCGAAATTGAATATAGAACAAAAACATGCATATGACACTATGATGCAAGCTATACAAAACAAAAGTGGAGGAATGTTTTTTTAGATGCGCCGGTAAAACGTTTTTGATCTCGTTGTTATTAGCGACTGTAAGATCACCAAACAATATAGCATTAGCGCTTGCATCGTCTGGAATAGCTGCTACATTATTAGATGGTGGCCGTACAGCGCATTCCGCACTTAAATTACCATTCAATATGCAAAGTAATGAAAATCCAACATGTAACATTTCAAAAAATTCTGGAATGGGAAGAGTTTTGCAACAATGCAAATTAATTGTGTGGGATGAATGTACAATGGCACATAAAAAATCAGTGGAAGCATTGGATAGAACTTTGAAAGGTTTACGTAATAATCAAGAAATATTTGGTCGCGGTTTAATATTATTGCCTGGTGATTTTCGTCAAACTTTTCGAGTAATTCCCCGTTCAACACCAGCAGATGAATTAAAAGCATGTTTAAAGACATCCCATTTATGGAGGCACGTAAAAACTTTGACTTTGAAAACAAATCTGCGAGTTTATTTGCAAAATTATGCATCGACTGACGAATTATTAAGAGAACTTCTGAAGATAGGAAATGGACAAATTCCTATTGATGCTACTACTGGCTTAATCACTTTGCCAGATAATTTTTGTAATTTCGCACACACAAAACAACAATTAGTTTCAAGTGTTTTTCCAAATATTGCGCAAAATTATCAAAATCACAATTGGTTAGCTGAAAGAGCAATACTGGCTGCGAAAAATAAGGATGTTGGTCAATTGAATGCGAATATTTTAAATGATGTGCCTAGTGAGATTGTAACATTTAAATCAATTGATACAATTATAAATCAAGATGACGCTGTAAATTATCCAACAGAATTTTTAAATTCCTTGGACTTACCTGGACTGCCGGCTCATCGCTTACAATTGAAAGTTGGTGCACCAATTATTTTGCTTAGAAATTTAAATCAGCCACGATTGTGTAACGGAACAAGATAAGCAGTCAAAAAGGTCATGAATAATCTTATTAAAGCAACAATTTTAAAAGGAAAATTCAAAGGTGAAGACGTATTGATTCCGCGTATTCCGCTGATTCCACCAGATTTAGCTTTTGACTTCAAAAGATTGCAATTTCCAATACGTCTTGCATTTGCAATGACAATAAACAAAGCACAAGGACAATCGCTGGAATTATGCGGAATTGACTTAGAATATCCATGCTTCTCCCACGGACAATTATATGTATCATGTTCACGCGTAGGAAAGCCATCAGTTCTGTTTATTTATCCCACAACTCAGAGCAAAACAAAAAATGTAGTTTACGAAAAGGCTTTGTGTTAGTTTAAGTTTAAAATTAACATTCATTTTATATTGTAAAAAAGAATAAATACACATAGAGTGAATTTAAATCGAGTGTTAATTATTCATTTCTAATTCTGATATGCGTAGCGAAGCAGGCAGAGGGTCCGCTAGTTATCTATAAAAATTAAATCTAAAATTCTATAGAGCTCTCGAGTAGTGTGTCCGCGTTATTCAACTGCGATCAGAACACCGTCAGCCCTCAAACTATCAGTTTCACTTTAAATAAATATAAATTGATATATATATATATATATAACGGGTGATTTTTTAGCTATTATCTTTTTAAACAGTTGGTTTAGCATTGGTAGCATTTCGTGTTTTGTTTCACTGTCAAACATCTTCAGTTTGGTCTATAATTTAACCATGAATCGTCTTACAAACGAAAAACGCTTGCAAATCACTGAATTTTATTATAAAAATGCGTGTTCTGTTAAGAAAGTTTAAGATCCACTTTTTTATCGAAAAATTGTGTTCAGCGACAAAACTCATTTTTGGATCAATGGGTACGTAAATAAGCAGAATTGTCGATTTTGAAGTGTAGGTCAGCCAGAAGAATCGCAAGAGCTACCAATGTATCCAGAAACGGTCACAGTTTGGTGCGGTTTATGGGTTGGAGGTATCATTGGACCGTACTTCTTCAAAGATGCTGCGAATCGTAACGTAACTATGAATGGTGAGCGCTACCGTGAAATGATATCCAACGTTTTTTGCCCAAAATGCAAGAGCTTGACTTGCATGACATGTGGTTTCCGCAAGACGGTGCCACATGCCACACAGCATGCGTAACAATGGACTTGTTGAGAGGCGGGTTCGGTGAACATTTTATTTCACGTTCGGGACTTGTCAATTGGCCACCCAGATCGTGCGATACAACGCCTTTAGATTATTTTTTGTGGGGCTATGTTAAAGCTCATGTCTATTCTACAAGCCTGCTTCAATTAACGCATTGGAAGACAATATTAAAGCATTTATATGTGAGATACCGGCCGAAACATTGGAAAGAGTATGCCAAAGTTGGACTAAGCGGATGGACCAATTGAAACGCAGTCGCGGTCAACATTTGCATAAAATAATCTTCAAACATTAAATGATATGGACTATACTATCGATTTAAATAAAAATTTCATGAATTTTTCTGAATTTTACGTGTGTTTTTTTTGAAAAATTTTCCTATATATCTTAAAAAATCACCCTTTATATATATATATATATATATATATACAGGGTTGCCAATATTCGGCGGACCCATCTGGCAACCCTGTATCTGTTGACAGAGACGCCAGATCGCTTAATGACATACCGCGTTGGAAGCGTCAGGCCAAGCAGATTTTTACCATGGAACAGTACACGCCACGCGAGCGCTCCCAAATTGTTGAAATTTCCATTCAACAAAAGAAGTCAATTGTGAAAATTCAACGTGCGTATAAAAAATTAAATAATGTGAAAAGTGCGCCTTCTAAGAACACCATTAAACGTTTGTACGAAAGGTTTTCGACTGGTGATGTTTTTCTAATCCAAAGAGGCCAAATCAAAACCGACCAAGGCGTCGCGGAGGACGTCCCAAAATCACCGTTCTCAGCAGTTGGGCATTGCTCGGACCACTTTACAACGAATTATCCGCATTGATTTGCATTTATTCCCGTATACGATTCAATTGAAGCAAAGATTGTTGCTTGCGGACAAGCCTCGTCGATTGGAATGGGTTCAAAGAGTCATCGAAATCCGTCGGGTCCGTCGAATATGGGCAACCCTGTATATATATATATATATAAAGAAAAGTGCACCTGAAACATGTCGTATATTGATCAATACTTACGGTAATAACTCTCCATCAAATACAACATGTAAAGGCCGGTTTCGACGCTTCCAAAGTGGCGATTTCGACGTGAGTGTTTGCACGCGATGGGAATGGTCCAGAAAGCAGGTAACTGGGTGGCACATCAATTGAAGGAGAGGGATATCGAGAGACGTTTGGTGACGTGAATAACGTCTTGCGAGCCGATCGATAATAAAAAATGCGATTCCCGACAACTCGTGTCCCGTCAATCTGTATCCCGACAGATATTTTTCCCGAATCTAATTTCCCGACAACTTTTTTCCCGACAAATGTTTTTTTCTTTGTTTAGACATTTTTATATCATATCATTCTTTATTGTGGTCATAGTAACAATATAACAAATCTTCAGTTTTGTTTATAAACTTGTAATTTGACATTTCGAATCAAAGCGGCACCAAAAAAATGGATAGAAGTCCAAAATCGCCTGCGGTCCATTGTTTTACAATATGAAGAATACAAAAATGCTGTCACGGTTTCCTCATATCTACCGTTATTGGCACACAATATTGCTTTATGATGAACTCCATTTTGATACTACGATTTACATATACATATCAATAAAATTCCTTGTACTATTGATAATTATTTTTTAACTGTCGGGACTTGTACTTTCGCCAAAAAAAAATGTCGGAAAATTAGATTCGGGGAAAACATCTGTCGGGTTGTCGGGGAAAAAGGATTTCGTGAAATAGGATTCTGGAAAAATGGTGGCTACCAAAAAAACCCAGATTTAATTCGTTTTATTTTAGAAGTTACTTTATTGAACTCTTATTATCTTACTTATTTTCTATGTTAGTAAAATTGCAAACGTTGCACTTGTACAAATGAGAATTCCTGTTATTGTCATTCTTATTTTTTTCTTTTTCTTTCTTTTTTTTTTTGGAATTTAAGATGTGTTTGGCGAGATTTTACATCCACAAAAACCAGGGTGTTCAACGTTTGGTATTGAAAAATACCTATTTTCGGTATGCAAAACTAAGTGCTCTGGTGCAACAAAGTTTTGAGAGTGACATTATTTAAAAGGAAAGGTTGGCAGCACTAAGAAATGAAATAAAAGACTTGAAGACTTCATTGTTTTTAAATATGGAATCGAGGTCCGTGTATGAATCAAAAAAGCTGTAATTTGTTCTGATCTGATCAAGGAGTGGACAGTTAAAGATTCTGTGAACGTAAGAGTTAACTTCACCGCACATACAAAGATCAGTGTTATTGGCCCCTATTTTGTGCAAATATACTCTGTCATAAGTACATTCTACTAGTATTCTATTTACCATTTTGATAATTTTGACATCAAAGGAAGCTTTATGCAACCAAGGTTTTGTCGGCAAGCAATCATGCAGTTTGGCAAAAGGTTTGGTTTTATTTCTGAGAATGAACGAAAGCCGTCATACCAATCCCTGAATATTAAATTTCTTATAAATCTGAGTGCCTCTTAAAAAGTTTTTTCTGCGCTCAATATTGAGCCGTAGCAGACAGCTTTCTTTGCAATAGCATCGGCTCTTTCATTTATTGGAATACCAACATGTCCAGGCGACGAAATCACCCGAACACTGTCAAAACCGTATTCATTTACCTTTTGTTTAAAAAGAGTAACACAGCAGTTGTTGGAGCTTGCTTTCTTGAGCAGGAGACATGAACTCAGACTATCACTAAAATACAGATCTTACTCACTTTACATTCTTTCGCAATATCTAAAGCCTTAAGCAAGGCCCACAACTCACCAAAAGTGGAGGAGGTTCGCATTTCTATTTTAAACAAATGCTCCGTGTTGTTTGTAATATTAAAAATGCCACACCCAACGGCATAAAGCTCAACAGACGCATCAGTTGCCAGAAGATCGACACCATCACGCTTGAGTTCATCGATTTTTTCAGCAAAAATAGCTTTGATTTCATGATTAGAAAATTTACTTTTAGCTCTAGACAAGGAGTCATTTATCACCACCAAGTTTTCACAGTTTACAGTCATTAAGTTTACATTGGTATTCACAAAAATCTCTTCAAATTTTTTGAAAACAAAGTTATAACTGGATTTAATCTCTGCAGAGTTTTCAATCATTTTGTAAATGCTAGAGTTTGTTTGTTTTAATTTCAAGATTTTTTTGGCAGTAAGCCAAAGAGATCTTTCAGTGGATGGTAACTCATAGGCAACAGCATACAGCAAGGGAACTGGTGTAGCCGGAGGAACCCCTAAACTTCTCCTAAGGAAGCAATTTTGAAAGATAGTAATCTTTCTGATCACAGTCTTATTTGCATGACCGGTGGTGGTCTTACAATACTCAATTTTTGATCTTATAAAGCTTCTATAGAACTTCATAGCAGTCTGAGAGTGTAACCCAGCCCTGTCAGAAGTCAATATCTTGAAGAAATTTAAATTGAATGCCGAGTCCTTGATTATCTGATCATAATGCGTTCCTAGGGTCAGTGATGAGCTTATGACACGACCAAGGAACTTAATACTTTTTGTCTATTTAATCATCACACTGTCAAAATTATTGTTCAGAGTTTTACGGTTTCCCTGTGCAACATACATCAGGTTGCATTTCTCAAGGTTGAAGGACAGATTTAACGTATTTGCCACAAGATTAAACTCTCGAACTTTACTATGGAGATTGGCCTCAGCCAAATCAAAATCTCTATGTTATGCAAGTTTGCAGTCAAATGCCGATTTTCAGTATATTGTTTCATAAGTACCACAAAAATTTTCGAAATCAATTTTTTCAAAAATTGTAATTGTTGCACAGGTCTCTAGCAATAATTTGGCTTTTACAGATTGAAAAAATATCAATTAGTCGACGAGTTATAGCCAAAAAACCATATAAACAATTTTGCTCCGATTTCGAACTTCGAAGGCCGATTAAAAAAAAATTCGAACTAACATAAAAAAACGGTGCGATACGGGTCTTCTAATTTCGCCTCTATTTTCACCCGCCACTCTCAGAATGGACCTAATTTTTGCTAACCTGAATTTGTTCCACAGTGTTATCCTGAATATCGTGTAACTTAGCCGTACAGACATTAAAAAGCATAGGCGATAAACAGCTACCTTGGGGTAAGCCGTCATTTACAACAACCGAATTTGGCATTAAGCACCGTGACCACCTCATCATACTGAAAGACAAGCCTGGATACAGGAGTTGTATTGGGTAATTCCTGCCAGGCAGCAGAGTTGGGTGGTATCTGTGATTTCAAATGCTTAAGGTACACATCATTATTGTCTGAGTTTCACTTAGAATCTGCAGAATATCCATTTACTCCTCTAAGGCATTTTACAAAATTCCTCGCCGCTCTCGAATTTGAATTACAATTCAGCTCTGCTACCATCAAGCTGAAAAGGCAGAAGATTCCAAGTACAGCTGGTAGGAGCATTTGTGAAGGTTAGATCCAAAACCGACCCATCGGCCCTGTTTAGATCTCTTTTAAAAGTAAAACAAGTATTGTTCAGACACCAGAGATCGGATGAATTTACAAGTTCAACCAATTTCTTACCTCTGGGTGAATTTATACTGTCACCCCACACAGTCGATCTGCCATTGAAATCCCCACAAATTAACACATTGCTAAAACCGTTTAGAAACTGAAACAACCTTTTGGAGGGAAGTAGACCGCACAAATTACAAAGTTTGTGTTTAAATTAACCGTCTTTGCAACAATTATGTCAAGATTAGAAGAGAACGTTAAGCTTTTGAATTGAATTTGTTTTTTCAGGGCTATGGCTACACCCCCATAGCCATCTGGTCTGTTTTTTTTAATCATATTAAAATTGATAAATTTCCTTCATTTATTTCCATCATACTCAAATATTTTACTAAGACAAACCACATCTACACGATTATTATTAATATAATGATCAATATTGTCTATATTTGTCTTCAAGGATTGACAATTATATTGCAGACATTTCATCTAATGAATTTACTTATGCCGAACCGCACTTAATCTCATACTGCCCCGTTTGGTGACCTGGGCAAGGGTCTCAGTATCATTAAGTCTGACACAAGTACCTTTAGCTATCTTCACTAGCTCCCATAATACCTTTTCTAGCTGGGAATTAATTTGATAGTCTTGTCTTTCAAACACTGGAACCACACGAGGCTTGGTATTTTTGTTCAAGAACTTATCAGGCTTGACAGAAGACTGTTTGGGAATTGCACCCTTCTTGACAACTGAGCTATATTTCTTTTTGGTCAAGGAACGATTTATGACTTCATTAGAGTCGATCATGTTGTCGTTCTCAACCAGTACCGGGAAATCCGTATCCTCAACATCTAACTCATCGAAGCGGTTGTTGCTTTTCGGAAAGAAAGTATTGAGCACTTCTTTACGAGTTAACTTTTTTACGGTTTTCAGTTTATTAATTTCATTTTCCTTCTTCCATACTGGACACTTCTCTCTATCAGAATATTTATGGTCCTTAGCTTTGCATAGAATGCATTGACTTATTTTGCAGGGCGGTATACAAACTTCTGTACTACCACAAAACAAGCAGCGTTTACTACTTTTACAGCCTTTTTGTGTGTGTTCTAATCTTCCACAGTTGTAGCATTGTCTAACAGATGGAAAGTAATGTTCTACTTGAAAATTTGTAAATTCAAGCTTGACATCCTTAGGTAGGCTGTTGCCAAAAAATCCCAGCTTAACTGAGAAGGTTGGGAGAAATTTGCTTGAATCCTCCGGATCACGTTTAAGAAAACGTTGTACGAAGTTTACCTTGCTAGAAGACTTTAAATATTTCACGATTTCTTCATTTGAAAGGTAAAGCGCAACTCCCCGAATTACGCCATATGTTTCAAACGCCGTTCTGGGAATGAAAGGCTTTAGTTTCAGTTTTAGAATGCCATTATTGGTGACGAAATTGTTTGCTGATCTGGGATTGAAGAAGAACACCTTATATAAGGTGACACCAACTTCTTCAATGAAATCGATATCCTGTATTTTTAAGTGACAGATGTGCTGATATAGACTCATGCCATTTCTAATTTTAATATTTTTGAATAGGTCACACTCTGAGGTGTCTACCAAAACAAAAGGTTTGCCTATAAAATTGGATGGATAGTAAACGGAGCTATCAGATTTTTTTATTTTATTTATTTTTTTTTAATTTTATTACTATTGCAATCTAGTTAACAAAACTAATAAGCAATTCATTTTACATATTATATATTTAATTAAATTGAAAAATCTCAAGTAAAGACAAAATTTTATGAAAAGAGATCATGCGGTTTCGTCCTTTCTAATCTTCTCGTGAGGTCATCAGTTACAAGTAGTTTGGCTGCTTCATCATTGATGTGCTGCTGAAGGTCTCTCTTTATGTTTATTTTCGAATTTTTTTATGATATCTGTAATGGTGTCTATATTAAGATCCTTATGTAGATTGCAATTACGAATGTACCACGGCGCTCTAACGATGTCGATACTTTATTTCGGAATCGTTGAATGATGTTTTTGTTGCTTTCACTGGTGCAGCCCCAGAGCTGTATGCCATATGACCACACTGGTTTCAGTATTTGGTTGTATAAAAGTATTTTGTTATAAATAGAGAGTTTAGAATGTCGGCCTAACAGCCAATACATTTTCTTGTATTTAAGAATTAACTCATCGTGTTTTTTCTTGACATGTGCTTTCCATCTCAGCTTAGCATCTAAGGTCATTCCTAGATATTTTGCCGTATTTGCATGCGGTATTGCCGTATTATTGATAAATATTGGTTTATAATTTATATTTCTATTAGTGAAGTCAACATGCACAGACTTGGTTTCGTTTAACTCGACACGCCATTTTTTGGTCCAATTTTGAATCGCATTTACTGATGCTTGTAACTTCTGAATCGCTTCTAAGTGTTTTTCATCAGTTGCTAATACTGCAGTATCATCGGCAAATGTTGCAGTTGTTGTATTGCTGCATGTGGGTATATCGTTAGTATACAAGAGATACAAAACTGGCCCGAGTACACTGCCTTGTGGGACACCTGCATTAATATCTTTCAGTTTTGAATAGACATCTGCTTGCTTTATTCTAAAGTATCTGCTCGTTAAGTAGGATTTTAAAATGTTTGAGTACTGGATTGGTAGAACTGCTTGAAGTTTATGGATTAGTCCCTCATGCCATACTTTATCAAAAGCTTGGGATACATCCAGGAATACCGCAGAACAGATTTGTTTTTCTTCCAGTGATTTTTCAATTACATGAGTAATGCGGTGCACTTGATCAATCGTTGAGTGCTCATTTCGAAAACCAAATTGATGGTTTGGTACAAAGCATTTTGCATCTAACAATGGTTTTAATCTTTTTAGCAAGATTTTTTCAAAAAGCTTAGATAAAATTGGTAACAACGATATTGGTCGGTATGATGACACATCGTGTGGGGGCTTTCCTGGTTTTGGAAGCATAATAACTTCCGCTATTTTCCATTGTTGCGGTACGTATTCTAAACGAAATGCAGCATTAATCAAATGTGTCAATTTGACAATAGCATTATTGGGTAATTCTTTTAATACAGGGTGGCTGATGAATTTTGCTACATTAAGAAACTCAAATAACTTTTTTTTTAGTGTATGGAATTCATTTATTTTTTTTTTTCAAGTTGAAGGTCATTAAATTTTATTAAATGTAATATAGCTTAACTAGTTTTAAAAATAATTGAATTTAAATGCCCCCCATGCTCGTTGATACAAGTGCGGCATCTTAGTAAAAAGTTGTTCATTGCTGCTTTGAGAGTTGCGACAGGAATAGCCGCAATTGTTGCCCGAATGGATTGTTTTAGTTCATCCAAATTTGTTGGCTTTGTTTTATAAACTTCTTGTTTACATAAACCCCACAAGAAAAAGTCAGGTGCAGTAAGGTCAGGCGACCTGGGGGGCCAACGAAATTCGGAGTTTCTTGAAATCAGTTTATTGGGAAATTTTCGTCGCAACTCTGTCATAACAGTCTGGGCTATGTGAGACGTTGCCCCATCTTGTTGAAACCACACAGAGTTGAAAGGAATTCTCTTTCGGCGTAGTTCTGGATAGAAAAATTCTTTCAGCATTTTCAAATAACGGTCTCCAGTAACCGTAACGGTGTGACCATTTTCTTCAAAAAAATAAGGCCCGACAATACAGCGTGAAGAAACCGCACACCACACTGTCACGCGAAGAGGATGCAATTCCGTCTCGTGGAGTATCTGTGGGTTGAAGTACTCCATATTCGACAATTTTGTTTGTTCACATTGCCGTTTAAATCGAAATGGGCCTCATCAGACATGAAAAGGCAGTTTAACATGTTTTGGTCTTCTTCCACCATTTGCAGGATCTTCTGGCAAAATTCCAAGCGAATCGGCAAGTCTGCTGCATTCAGTTTGTTAACCATTTGAATTTTGTAGGGAAATAAGTCTAAATCTTTGTGCATTATTGTTTGCAAAGACTGTCGGCTGACACCAAGTTGAGCAGATAAGCTTTCTGTTGAAACCCTTATTCACCAGTCTCATTATGGTCCATCTGCTCGGGGGATCGCCGCCAAACATCCGCCTGTACTCTCTCTGTACCAAAACTACGGACTCCAGTGCGTGATAGCGGCGGACTATCCAAATTCTTGTTTGCGTGTCCCAGTTATCCATTTTAATAAATTTTAAAGATCAATCTGCAAATTAAAACAAAAATGGAACAGATAACTTAAAAAGAAAAAAAGTTATTCAATTTTTTTTTGGTAGCGGCTTTCATCAGCCACCCTGTATTTCCCTGTTATAAGGTCATAACCGGGAGCTTTTTTGCTATATATTTTATTTTTAATAGTGTCCTTTACCTCTTTAAAGGAAGTCAAGGGGATTTTATCGATTTTTTGTCGAATAGGATGAGGTATATTTTCTAACTCATCTCCTTCGTTAGGATGAAAAATGTTTTGAAGGTATTCGGCAAATCTCACAGCTTTTTGTTCGTTATATTTGGCCCAGCTGCCATCATAATTTTTTATTGGTGGGGAATGCAAATTAGGCCTTTTCAAGGTTTTAGTTGCCTTCCAAAGTTAATAGTCCGTACGCTTATCGCTCGTTAAATTTTCTAGAGCATCTCTAATGGAGTAATTTTTAAGTTGTTTTATTTCTTCTTTTAGTTGTGTAGAGAGTTTATTGAGTTTGGCTTTGTCTTGTGGTGCTCTGGTTTGTTGCCATTTTCTTCTCAATCTACGTTTATTTTTTATTAGCATTAAAATCTCCCTCGGATAACTATTTCCTTTAAGTCTTCTTTTTATTTCTGGTGTGTATTGCCAGGCCGCTTGTTGGATAATTTTGATATATTTTTCGATTTCTTCGTTTAATTTCTTTCTCGATTTTATGGAAGCATTCAGATTTATATTTTCCTTTAGAATTAACTTGAAACTTTGCCAGCCGGTTTTATGATTCACGAGTGTTGGTTTGTTTATTTTTGATATTAAGTATTCGCTTAAAGTGAATCGCTTTCTTCTACTTGTAGATGGTTGCAACTGATATTTTTTACTATGAAAAAGTCTATTAAGTCTGGAACTTTGTTTTGATCTGAGGGCCAGTAAGTTGGACTCCCTGATGAAAAAGTTTCGCAATTATACTGGTTTATTGCACATAGTAACTCCTTTCCTTTCGTTGCTGTCAATCTAGATCCCCAATGCGCGTGCTTTGCGTTGAAGTCGCCACCTATAATAAAGCGATCTCCAACATGTTTCAAGAATCGTTTCCACGACAGTGGGCTCTACGTTACCGAAACGGCCCGGATTTATATCCGGCCAAGGACTGTCACTCCAGCAGCATTCCCCGTATGTAAGTATGGGGAATGTTTATGCTGCTACAACAACAACAACAACATGTTTGAAGAATACAAAATAATCTTCTTTTTTAAGTGCATGTTTTGGTGGACTATGTAGACTTGCTAGCGTTATGCTGTACTTCTTTGTATAAATTTTAATTAGTGTTGCCTGAATTTTTTCCGTTTGATATTTTGGTTCTTCACTAGTGGAGCGTCTGGAGCGTTAAAAACCTTAAAACCTAGGATGTCTTAGAGACTAGATGAAATTAAATTATCTTTGCGAAAATGTGTTGTGAATAACATAAATAATAATCTCTACCTATTTAAAAGTTGTGCATTTGATTTTTAAATAGCAAAAATTTATGATTGCAATAACTTATGTGCTATAATGCAAATAACGTTGTAGAATTTATTTTTTTTGTAACAGAAGTGGAAGCAACTGAAAAAATAAATAGATTATGGATAACTAAATGTTAAAGAAAAATATTATGTAAACTATTTGTTTATTTAAATAATTAGCATACAAAAAAAATAAAAAATTGTTTTCTGTTATTATAGCATAAAGGTAAAATCGAAGTAATTATTAAAAACAAAAAAATTATGACTATTTAAAAGAAAAAAATTAATTAACAAAAAAATTTGTCTATTGAAAAATTTACATTTTTTCAAATATCACGTTCAATTTCACTGATGTTAATCATAGGCGCTACATTTAGACAGCTGTCGTCGTTGCACTGTAGGCATGCTACACTGCAGTATAATCCACTTTTTCGGCATCCGCATGCAGCTCCACATCCTTTTTTGCAATTGCAAAATAACATTTTTAATAAATTTTCCGGAGCAGGTAATTGATTCGTAGATATTGGATGATAGGTATTATTGGAATAGTTCCATCCCCAATTTTCGATGATTAAATCATTCCCTAACCACATCTGGATTTGTAGGTAAACCCGTTTAAAGTGTTCAAATGCTGCATCAGATGTGGGAGGCAACGAAGATAAAAGAACACTTGTGTCTTTGGCAGTTGCTTTGATGAAAGAATTGAACCTGAATGTATTCAAATCTGTAATTTTTGCCGAAGCACCATACAGTCCCAAAATACATGTAATACCAGCTTGAAATATATTATTTGCATCTTCATGTACATTTTTAAATACTGCTGCTGAGTCATGTAAATCATTCCGCTTCTCAAAATTGTTGATAAACTTAATTTTTCCTTTATTGTAAAACGCAGAAGTAGTATCACAGCCCGTGAAAGCATGTAAAAATAGAACATGTTCTTTAGATGCTGGTAGAGATTTTTCTAAACTTTTCAATGAAAATATTTGTTGGTTAACTTTGCCTCGGGATGGTTTTAAAAAATATATTTCACGATCAGTAGGCGCCAATGACGTTAACACAACCAAGACGTCAATGTCTTCAGAAATTACAACAATATTTTGAGATTCTAAACTAATTGCTGTATCAACATTTATTTTATCTGCATCGCTTTCCGCTTGGCATGTAAAAATATTGTTATCAGCTAATTTTATTCTTACCATTTCGATTAGGCGAGATTTATGTTTTTTATTCATTAGAAATTTATCTTGAGCGATTTTAAAGTCATATTTTCATCAAATTCAATATCTGTACTTATATTTTTTAGTGCGCGACGATTCCTTTCAGCAGATTTAATACCGTCCTTCATATATCCATCAAATACCACGTATGCGTTATTATAATTATTCCTCAAAAAGCTTACGTAATGTTCGCATATCATTTTGAATGTTTCATTTAATTGCCATTTGCAATGATATAACAACATGCCTCCATCAATAACATAATGAACATTTTCTAAGCTTTTCAAATTAATCTGAATTTCTGGGAATAATTCTTAGAAAGTTGATTTTTTTGTTTTTCGCAGTTGGCCATCTTCAAACAGAGCAAGTGGATATGGTGCCAGTTCATAATTCATATAAGTTTTTAGTTCATAATCTGTTTTTTTCAACACACAAATACGTTGAAACAGCAACAATGGATCAACGGGAATAACATTGTCATGAATTTTTATTTTATTATTTTTAACCAATAGATTATTTATTTTATCTTTCCTTAATAACTTCAATTCGCGTACATTTTTCCCTTCGATTTTCTTCATAACTTTTAAACCTTCTTCAAAAGCATTGTAACAATTTATACTTTTATCACCGGTAATTCCAGTGGCAATTGACATAATTGCATCTGTATCAGGAAAAGGACTGTGTTCTTTGAAAAAGTCTACCAATCTTTTTACATCGATACCATCCCTTTCAATTCTAGCATCTGTAGAATCACTGTGTTGATGACTTTTATTGAAAGATAGGTCACAAAAATTTTCTATGCTTTCAATAATATCTTTTCTATAAATAACTCCTCTGATCCATTTATAAACTACACTTTCAGTGGCACCTCGTTTAAAAGGACCCCCTTCGACGCTCATTCCTTTCATTAAAGTCTGATCACTTGCAATACCAGAAAAAAAAATATCTGATCGCCTAGATGTGAAATATCCTGTTGTATATTTTTCGAACTCTGCTGGATCCATTTTACACTGTAATTCCTTCATATCTTGCAGATAAATTTGTGCAGCCTTCGCATAGGGAAAATGTCCTGATGCGTCGAATAGTGGAATCATCAGCTCAATACTATGTAGATGTAAATTCCAATCCCCCTTAAGGTCGGCAGCAATGAAGTCTTTCAATATTGTTACCATTCGAAAATACGTAATCCATAGTTTTGATGTTTTATCTTTATTTTCAAGCTCAACTAACTTATCTTCAAAAATTCTACTCAGCATTTGACATCCTTGATTTTCTGTAATTTCATTGTAATTGAACATTTCAAAAATCATTTAAAAAATTCGCATTATTCTCCTTAAGATCTTCAAAAATTAATTGTGATAAAGCCTGCTGCAATAAGGTATGAGCACGTACTGCTCTAGCATAGGCACGTCCTGACGTTATGTGATCAATCGTATTTTCTGCATAAATGGTAGAAAGAACTTCTTTTATCCCACTTCCAGCCATAATATAACCAATAATATATAACGTTGGGAAGATGTTTGTCTTTATCTATTTAAGTAAAATTTAACGTAGAACTGAAAAAAATTATTTCCAACTAAATATTATGCTCCAATATATTAATTTTTCATATTTTTTTGTTTAAACAATGAAAAAATTAATTGCACAATATAATATTGGTTGAAGTTACAATTTAGAGCATACAAAAGAAAATCCTGATGGTTACATGGCAATTCATTCAGTCCCTAAGAGATCCGAGGTCGAAACCCCCGGGCGCTCCACTACACTGTACTTTAACGTTTCTTTGATGATTATGGCACTACCTCCTCTTGCTGAATTTGATGGGTATATTGTGTGATACAATTTGTAACCTTTAAATTTTATAAACGACTGTTTTGTGAAATGTGTTTCTGCTATTAAGCAGACATCTATGTTGTTTTCGTCTAAAACAATTTGTAACTCATGTTCATGTTTAGAAAGACCGTTTGCGTTCCATAGCATTACTTTGAAGGTATTCAATATGTTTACTTCTTCTTTTGGATACTCCTTCCGTTATTATATTCTTGTTGTTTTAATCGTTCATCAATATTTGTAATAGCTTCTTCCATATTTAATAGCTTTGACAAAATATTTGGTAAGATTTGACTAGTATCAAAGTTTTCGGTTGGCTGCGGTGCATTATCAGATCGAACTATAGTAGCATATGTCTGTTGTGCTTTTGTTTCTAAATTTTTATTTTCAGGTTCTTTTTCATTCGATTTGGTATTTAAAATATTGCGAGACTTATTTCTGAGCTTTTGCAGTTCCTTGGCAACTGCACATCCCCTATAATTTGCGGGGTGCGCTTCTCCACAGTTGCTACATTTTGGTTTTTCAGTTGACAGTTTTGTACAATAAACTGTAAGGTGCTTTTCTCCACATTTTACGCATTTTGGTGGTTTTCCACAATAATTTTTAGTATGTCCATACGATTGGCAGTTTTTACATTGTGGTATTAATGTCGAACTTTTAACTGGTTCTACATTAACTACAGTATTATTCTATTCTATTTATCTATTCTATTTATCTTGAATATATCTTCTATTTTATCGGCCGGTTCAAAGCTGACAAGAAACATATCTAGTGGCTTTTTGGTTTTCCACCTAGTTTGATAATGGCACTTTTTGGCTTAAAACCTTGCGCTTCTAAATCTTTTATATTAGTAAACTGCTTAGTTGATTTGAGTGGTGCAATTTTTTTATTATTGTACAACTTTAATATCTCTGGATTGCTTATTTTCATATGTGTACCAGGATATATTTTTATCGGATAATATTTTGGTTACTACTCTGTAGTCATTTACATCAAACATGTTTATTTTGTGCACATCATTATTTAGTAATTTAATATTAAATTCATTTTCCGAGTTATCTTTTATATAAGAATATAGTTTTTGGTAATCATTTACATTTGTTACCATTATAGGGGGCGGACGCTTAGCAATTGATTTTTGCATCACCAATGCTGTTGTTGGTTTTGCTGTAGGAGTTGTTTGGTCAGCGTCTTCCAACGATTCATCAGCTTTTCTCTTTTTAGCTGGCCTTCTTGTTTTTTTTAGAATCCAGTCGGTTTCTCGGTTAAGTTCTTCCTCATCAGTTTCATAATTAGCGACAATTTTATCTTTCAATGTCCCTGTACTTAGTGAACCTTTTAAATTTAGATTTTCATCTTTTAGCTTAGCTCAGCTTTAACTTGAAGCATTTCTTGCTTAAGTTGCATACATATTGCTTCAAGTTCAGAGATCTTGTTTTGTAAGAAAATTTTAGATTCGCAATTTTAGTAATTTTTTTTTGTTTTGAGCCACGCTTGGGTTAATGTCGGCATCAGTTTGCTTTGCAGCGCCACCTAGTGGCGATGGCAGCACTGCTCTATGTTTGTTAGACGGGATCAGCTGCTGTATGCAGACAGCTGTCCCGATGTGAATTGAGTGTTTTTAATTCCGGAAAATTTTATTCTTTTCCAAATTTATTTTGTTAATGTGTATTTACCTGCGTTGTTTCCAACGAATTTGGCTTTGAGGTGGAAATGTAGGCGAATCCTTTTACCCACGTAAGTAAAATCGTATTTGTAATAGTGTTTTTTTTAATTATTTTCAATATATTTTACAGGAGTATTTTCCTTAAACCTCTTCACACCACAACGTTTCACAACTTCAGATTTATTTGTATTCTGGATTTTTTTGGCAGTTGCATTTTTTTCAACTGTACCAGTTTCAGCATTCCATAGTTTTGCATTTTTACGGAGTCTTTCGAAGATTTTACAAACTCAAACTTCATCATCTCCTCACTTTCATTTCCATCTGACTGAAATCCACTCTTTTCAACCGAAGCATGTGGCTTGATCGGATCAAGGATATGTTTCACTCATTTTTTCTTAAAGATCTCGCTTTGACCTTTATTTTTAGTCTTTCGCAGATTTGTATCCACTTTTTCGCTAGCAGGTTTTTGGAGATTGCTAGCGCAAAATTCCTCAAAATCCTCTGCTGAGCACGAGGCCGAAGGCGTTGAGGATGCCATCGCATCACCTTTTTTGCGGCTTACCGCAGGCACTTTTGCGGTAAGAAAACTCTAAACGTTCACCTTTCAGGTAGAAATTCCAGGAATTAATAGAAAAAAACACGTGGTTTTCACAGACAGAACTATTACAGCGCTATACACCGAATTCTGCGAAAAAAAATGTCACTATCTATTGTATCTTTTAATTTCATGACGCCTTTTCTTTTTTGCTAAATGAACCAGAGCACTGAAAAAAACACACCGATCACAGCTGTGTCACGAATGCGACTGCTTTTTTCTTTCTTAAACTTATTTCAATATTTTGCAATTGTGCTAATAAGAATTGCTGCTATTGCTATTCTTATTTGTTTATTTCTTTCCAACACTTCTTGCAATATTTTTCGTCTCGAATTTCTTTCCTTATGTTTCCCAATTGATTGGAATTGTGGTTGGCGTTTTATGTGACCTAACCCTTCCCTTCTTTGAACTCTCTGAGTTTTCAGAGCTATATTTAATGGAAATATTTTATTCTTTTTTATATGGTAAGTGAATAAAAGTACATGCTAAAGTTTTTATTGTTGTCAGAATTGCAATAAATGTTAGTAAGTTATAAGTTGTGTTGATTTTTTGTGGTATTCTAGTTCTTCTATTTTCTCGATATTTTTTATTTGTTTTAAAATTTTGAAATTTATGTTGTTTACTTTGAAATATTGTTTAAAGTTCCTGGACCGTTTTATTGATAACGTCTCGTTCATATTTGAGCAGAAGGTATATTCTATTAATTTGGTGTCAAAAATAAGGTCCTCTATAGATGTCAAAATAGTGTCTATTTCTTTTCGGTCGATGATGTGTAATATATTGACGTCATCTAATTTTATTTGCGTGAATCCTTCGTTGCCGGTTATTTGTTGTATCGTCAGTGTACTATTAGTTGTATGTAACGCCATTATCAGCATAATTATTATTGCAATGCACTTGCAAATTTTGTTGGTCGTTTAATGTTTATTGGGTGTATATTTGTTAGATTCGGATATAAATCCGGGTCGTTCCAGTAACGTAGAACCGACTGTCGTGGGAACGTTTTTGTGTTTTAGTGCTTTGTAATTTTTTACGTAATCTTCTTCTTGATTTGAAATACTCTTTTGATGTTGTTGTTGTTGTTGTAGCAGTATCTTCGCCCTGTCAGTGTAGTGTAATCACCGGTCGTATTCGTCTAGTCCATCTAACGGTAGGCCCAGGAAACTAGCTGTTTCGACGGGTTGGGTCCAGAGGGAGAGAGGTGTTAGATGAGTGGGTTTGATGGGGCATGTGAAAAGGTGGTTAGGGTTGTGCGGGGTGCCTTCACATGCCGGACATATGTTTAGTATGTCGGGGTCGATTCTGGACAAGTAGGAGTTTAACCTGCTACAGTATCCAGAACGTAATTGTGCCAAGGTTACGCGGGACTCTCGGGAAAGCTGTAGCTCTTCGTCTGCAATAGGTGGTGGTTGGACTCCGATAACAGCATTCGGGGGCGGGAGCTTAAGAAGGTGGTAAGCGTCTCCCGATGAATGTCGTTTATGGCCTGTCTGTACACTGTCTGATCCTGGAGTGGTCTGTCTGTTTTGTCCAGGATCTCTTCCACGTAGTTGAGGAAGTGCCTCCTGATGTGCCTGGGAGGTGGCTCAGGCTCAAGCAGGTGTCTGCATGGGTGAGGCCTACGGTGACACCCTAGCAGAAACTGCTTGCTGAGCAGTTTGTTATGCTTCTTCACAGGAAGCGTGTGAGCCTCGTATTGGGGACATCAGGAGACATCCTCTCGCGGTCCTAATTGCAATATTTTGGCAGGTCTGGAGCTTATCACTGCGTATCACTGGTTCCAGGCGACCAGACAGGCGCAGCATAATTAAGAACCGGTTGGCCTATTGCTCTGGAAGTCGACAGCAACATTTCTTAGCGGTTGTGTGCGCTGAGAAGCAGAGCAAGCTGTCAAAGGTGACTCCCAATATTCTGGGGTTGTTTACCGTCGGTATTGGGGTATCATCGAGGTGCACCTGAAGTTGCAGCTTGACCTCCTTTGTCCAGGTGGTAAAAAGGGTCGCCGTGGATTTAGTGGGAGAAAGTTTTAGGTTTCTCGCAGTGAAGAAGCGAGAAAGGCGGGCGAGGTAGTCGTTTACTTTTGTGCATAGGCCATCAATGTCATTGCCCGACGCCATTAGACTCCCTCTGGTGGCTGTGGGAGTTTCAAAATGTGGAAATTAAAAAGCAAGGGTGAAAGGACACCACCCTGCGGTACTTCCTGCTTTATTTTTCTCTGTTTTGACCTTTGGTCTCGAAATATCACCGACGAGGGACGACCACTCAGGTAGTTCGCGGTCCACCTCATCAGCCCTGGCTGGAGTGTCGACTGTAAAATGTCATCTAGTAGCGTGGCGTGGCTGACTGTATCGAAAGACTTTTGTAAATCCAACGCTACTAGGACAGTCCTCTCGCAGGGGCGGTTTTGGTTTAGTCCGCGGTTTACCTGGGTGTTTATGACGGTGCGTGCCGTGGTGGTGTTGTGCACTCTTCGTAAACCATGCTGGTGTGAGGCTGGAGTCAGACGTTCTGTAAGGAGTGGGAGTAGAAGGGCTTCAAGCGTCTTCACTACTGGGGAAAGGAGAGTTATCGGACGATAGGACTCCCCTTGGTTGGCGGGTTTCCCTGGCTTCAGTAGTGGGACCACTCTCCCTAATTTCCACTTATCATGAATGATGAGAGTGGCCATAGACAGGTTGAAGACCTTTGTGCGAAATTCTACTCCCAGCTTTTTCAGCATCAGCATGTTTCGTCCGTCAGGGCCAATGGCTTTAGATGGTTTCATATGTTTGATGGCCCCCTGAACCTCGTCGCTGGAGAAAGCAAGCGGTGCCCTGTTGTATGTCAGTTTGTGCAACCGTCTGGTGGCACAACGTTTGGATCTGCCGACCGGAGGATGCAGTATAAATGGCCGGCTAAAGTAGCTCGCGCATCTCTTCTGATCCGACAAAGTACGACCGTTGAAGGTGATATCCACCTTGTCGTTGTGCTTCGTCGGGTTCGACAGGGACCTTCAGGTGGACCAGAGCTTGTTCACACCAGAGGTGAAGTTGCAGGACTTCAGATACTCTACCCATTTGGCGCGCTTATGTCGGGTTACCAGTTGGCGGGTCTCCGAATTGAGATCCTTTATTCGAGGATCCCCGGGATCGGCCTGGCGTAGGCGATCACGCTCATTCGCAAGAACAGCTGCTTCGGCTGGGAAATTGGGACGTATGTCCCGGATCCGTCCAGCGGGTATGAAGCGAGCCGCGGCGGCTGTGATCACCTCTTTTGATTATCATTTTTCGTGAACTTTCGTGGTTCTACTACGTAAATTGGTCTAGCATTAATGGTTGAGTGTATTGATTTGTTATACCGTTCTGTAGTTTTTAAGCTTCTAAGCTGAGTTTTCAGCTTCTAAAACACGTATTTTTTCTCCGATTAAACTGTGAAATCTTTCGATATCCGAATTGCTTGTATGGCTATTTAGCTTAGTAAAATGGACGTCTATTTCTTCCTGTTTGAGAAATTCTTTTATATTGACGCAATTAAATTCATGGTCTAATATTAAAAGTTGTGGCTTTTGACCTTTTATGGACAAGAAGATCCTGATGTTTTCTACTAGGGTTACACTGTTTCTATCCGTTAATGGTAGTGTGATCGCATGTTTCGAAAATCTGTCAATAAATGTCAAGAAGTGGTGTTTGCTATTGGTGAATGTGTCGCCGTCTACGATCTGATTAATGTCGTTTGGCGTTTCTGTAAGATTGGTTTTAGTCTTAATGGGTTTCTGTCGTATTTTGCTTTATTACAAACATTGCAATTATTAACAAATTTTTGGATTGCTGTTTTTAGGTTTTTGAAATATATAATGATTTTTAAGTTGGTATAATTTTCATTTATACCTGCATGCCCTGTTTCATTTTTATGAAACTTAGCTATGTATTTTAGGGTTTCTTCATTCGCCATGTCTTGATATGTGCATTTATAAAATTTCAATTGTGTGTCAAACAGTTCTATTCGTTTTTGTTGGACTAGATGGTATTGATATTCGGTGAGTGTTGCAAAAAACGTCTAAATATATCTGTCATAAAATTACTTTGTATGTCATCGGGGATTATGTAAATTTTTTCGTTTGTTGTTGATTATGTCGATTTCCCTTGTTTTTTCTTTCGTCAGTATTAGTTGTGTATGAAATCTGTTAACTGTTGTATAAAAGATTGGAAAAGGATCATTCTGTTCTTCTTCTTGGGAGTGAATGGTTGCACAGGTACTCATGTTATCAATTTGTTCTCCAGTGTTTATTTCGAACGTATCTGTGTTGATTCTTCTTAAGAAGTCTGGAGCGTTGTTTTCTTTTCCTTTTGCATTCTTTACATTTATATTGTATTCTCCCAACTTTAAAATCCATCGCTGTAGTCTAGGGTTTATGTCTTTTCCGTCCTGTTTACATTGGAGGCACTAATAGTTGGTGATCTGTTACAAGATCAAATGGCTTACCATAAATGTAAGGTCGAAAATGGTTAACAGCCCAAACGATAGCAAATAACTTCCGTTCGGTTGTAGAATATTTCCTCTCGTGATCATTAGATGTTCTACTGGCGTAACTTATCGAATGTTCTTCCTGTATTAAGATGGCGCCAATGCAAAGTCGCTTGCATTTGTAGCAATTTTAAATTTTTTATTAACGTCTACATATCTTAAGGTCAGAAGTTTTTGCTTCTTTCCTCAAATATTTTGTCATACCATGAGCGATGTTGGCATAATCTTTGATTAATTTCCTGTTATACGATTTTTTCCATTTTTGGTTTAATACCGTCCTGCGTCAGGTTAAGGCCCAAAAATTCTGTTGTCTTAGCAAAAAATTTACATTTATCTATTTGTATTTTCAAATCATGCTCCTTTAGTTATTTGAATATTTTCTGTACATTCTCTGTATGCTCCTGGATATTTGTGTCAAAAATTAAAATGTCTTTAAGATATACTACGCATATTTTGTTTATATAGTCCCTGACTACTGAGTTTATGAGTCTTTGGAAGGTTGCCGGTGCATTTTTCAAACCAAACGGCATTCTTACAAACTCATAAAGGCCTAGAGGTGTTGAGAATGCAGTTTTTATTCTAAATTCTTCTTTAATAAGAATTTGATGGAAGCTTTTACCGAGGTCAAGCGTTGTGAAATATTGGGCTCTTCCGAGTTTTTCGAGGATTCCTTCAATGTTTGGCATTGAAAATTTATCATTCCCGGTTATCTCGCTTAGCTTTTTATAATCGATTACTATCCGCGAATTCTATTCCCCAGACTTGTCCATTTTCTTTGTTAAATCCATAATGGTGAATTGAAGGGTGAATTGCTTTCCTTGATTATTCCCTGCTTTAACATTTCGTTTATTTGCGTTGTTGTTGTTGCTGTTGTAACCGCATAAACATTCCCCATATATATGGGGAATGCTGCTGAAGTGACAGTCCTTGGCCGGATATAAATCCGGGTCGTTCCAGTAACGTAGAACCGACTGTGGTGGGAACGACTTGCGTCTTTATTTCTGCTCCGTGTACTTGCGGATATCTATATATTTTCGCGTAAACTGGTTTACAAATTGTTGTAATAATTTCATGCTAAATTTCGTGTGTGTGCGTAAGTTTATCGCCTTTAAAGAATAGGTCGGTATTTTTGTATATAATTTTTTCGAGTTGAAATATTTCGTCTTTATTCATTTCATTATTTTTTTTCATTATCTCATCATTTGGTTGATGATCAACATTTTCACAGATTTGATTTATATCATAAAGGCAAGCCTTAATTAATTCAATTTTTGTGTTTTGAATTTCTACGACTTCATTTGTAAAATTAATTACTGCTCCCATTGATTTAAGGATATTATGTCCTATTATAGCATCAAAAGGTTTGTTTCAAAGTTTCGTAACTTTCCAGCTCATTAAGTTTCTTTCTTTGAATTCCAATGGTAGTTCAGTTATAATTTCTTTTGATATCTCGGTTAGTCCGTTAAGTGTTTTAAAATGTATGGGTGTCTTCAAATTCAGTCTTTTATATTTTGGTAGTTTGTTTTCATCGATCAGTGACGTTGTCGACCCTGTGTCTATTAGACATTTTACTTTTTCATCTACTATCGTCAGTTCGACTACCGGTAAACTGGTTGATAGCTTGGCAATTGAAAATTTTCCTCCGTGTAGATATTGTTATTAGTCTCATCGTTTTCATTCAAGTCCAGTTGTGTTTGAATATGGTCTACGTCCATTGGTTGGGGTGTATCTTCATAGCGATTGGTTTGTCTTGACCGACTATTAAAACTTTGTTTGGATTGTGTAGAATTTTCCCTACGATATTGTTGGTAGTAATTTTGATGTGTTTTTATTAGTTGTACCCTGTCTTTATACTGGTTATAATTTTGGTTATTTCTAGGGTTTGTTCCATCGTTCGTGCTTTGGGAAGAGCCTGAATGTGGGTTTTTATACTGAAGATATGGGTTGTGTTGATCGTGATTGAGATTAAAAGAGTTGTTCCTTTTACCATTTTTCTCATTGTAAAATGTTTTGTTGAAGTGTGTGAGCATGTTAGGTTAGGTTAAATGGCTGCCCTAGCTAAAGGGCTCACTTGGACAAATGTTAGGGAATTTGTTCGTTGTGGTGCCATACATGGGAGAGGAGGAAGGAGATGGGAAGGAATAAGGAGCCTTGGGAAACGATGATGACCATACATTTTTACGACGGCTACTAATGAACTTCACCAAATTTATGATATCTACACCGGCTATATCCGCAGGCGTAGCGAAAAAGTGAGAGCCCAGATTTCTAAGTCTTTGCCAGACGAGAGCAGGGCAGCTGAGAAGAAGGTGTTGAGATGATTCCACCTCGTTCTCCAGACAGTTTCTGCAGAACGGACTTGAGGCAATCCCAAGTCTTACGGCGTGAACACCTAACGGACAATGTCCGGTAAGGATGCCCACCAAATTTGAGAGCTGGGGCTTTGTTAGCCTTAGGAGTTCCCTTGAGCGTCCCCGATCTAACCGTGGGCAGAAGGATCTCGCGACCTTGCACGTTTGCGCACTAGCCCAGCGCTCGCTGAGTTGACTCGAGGCCCATCTTTCCAGGAGCAGACCACAGGTTCTCAGGGGAACCCAATTCTCTCATTTCGCGACGAAACCGTCTCCAAAGTTCCCTGTCTAGCCAGCTCATCAGCCCAGCAGTTTCCCTCTATGCCGCTGTGCCCGGGAACCCAAATGAGCCTGATGATGAAGTATTCGGATGCAATCGAGAGAGAAGCCAGACATTCCCCGACCAATCTCGAACGCACAAACAGCGAGCCCAAAGCCCTAATTGCCGATTGGCTATCGGAGTAGATATTTACTTCCTTAACGGTAATTACCGAAGTAAGCAACCAGTCCACCGCTTCCTTAATTGCGGATACCTCCGCTTGGAAAACACTACAGTGGTCCGGGAGCCTAAATTTAGGTTTGATGGGAGGCTCCTTACAGAATACTCCCCCACTAACCCTTCCGTCCAACTTCGAGCCATCCGTGAACATGTTTGCCATGCCTTGCCGCCGAATGTTGCACCCCACCCACTCATCCCTTGAGGGAATGTGAGTAGAAAAAGGTCCGCTCGGACCTAGCGTGGGTGTACAGTGGTCCAGCACCATAGGAATGAACTCAAAGTTTTTAAGAATGCTACAGTGTCCGTAACTTAAGTCTAGCCTATGGCCCGAACACCTTAATCTGATTGCGGCGCGTGCAGCGGTAGTTTTTCCTACAATGTCCACGGGCCCCACATTCAGCATAGCGTTAAGCGCTAGAGTAGGAGTGGTACGGAGAGCCCCACGATTCCATTGAGGGCAGACCTTTGTACTCTCTCCAGCTTCTTAACTGATACCATCCTTTCTAGCGAGTTCCACCAGACAAGGACTCCGTATAGCAAGATTGGTTTTATAATCGTGTTATAAAGCCAAAAAGTGACTTTAGGCTCCATCTTTTGCCGATAGCGCCCCTGCAACCATACAGGGCGACTGTTGTCTTTCTGATTCTCTCCTCAATGTTTGGCTTCCATGTAAGACCTCTGTCAAGGATGAGTCCCAGGTACTTCACCTTGTCAGAGAGCACCAACGGAGCGCCCGATATTGAGGGGAGAAACACTCTTGGTATTTTGTATTTCCTCGTAAATAAGACGAGCTCCGTCTTCAGAGGATTTATCGATAGGCCGCAATTTGCGGTTCAATTTATAACTAGATTCAAATAACCCTGTTCCATCAGAGTATCTAGAAACTTGCCTCTGACAATAAGTGCCACGTCATCCGCGTAGACAATCACCTTACAGCCCCTCCCCTCCAGCTCCTCCAGCAGACCGTTAAGTACGGCAACCCAGAGTCGTGGCGAGAGAACACACAACTAAGGGTTTTTATGTTCCTACTATGGGGTTTTCCAATAATAGGCGTTACAGGTGAATATATTGCGCTATCGAGAGATGATTAACAATTTTAATGGCCGGAATTGCATGATATTGGTCTGGACAACGTTTGTTTTCAACAAGACGGCGCTACGTACCACGAAACCATTGATCTTTTACGGGAAAAGTTTCCGGACCGTGTTATCTCTCGATGAGGTGATCACGATTTGCCACTGAAATCTTGCGATTTAACACCTTGTGACTTTTTTCTTTGGGGCCACGTGAAAGAGAAGGTCTACGCCAAAAGCCCAGGGTCGATTCAAGACCTCAAAAATGGAATTCGTGAGGCTATCGAGGACATTGGGCAGCGACTCTGCAATTCAGTTATGGAAAATTTCATGAGAATGATATTGTTCTGTATGCGTGGCCGTGGTAGTCATTTGTCTGACGTTATTTTCCACTATTAATGGCATATCTTCCTCTTTATAATGAAATAAACATCCAATCATTTATATTAAAAAACAGCATTTTTTTTAATATCAAAATAACACCTCTGTTTGGAAAACCCTATATGTATAATCCTTGATAATGAAGGATCTATACTAGGGCGGGTCGATTTAAAAATCGCTCCTTGCTCTGATCAAAATAAGAAACTTTGCCGAAGGAACTATACCTCTAAAACGAATTGTGATGTTCTCCAATTTGGGTCGAACTTTTGAGTAGGAGTAGCCAGATACACCGGAACCCCGCCGCTAGAAATTGCATGGGCCATGTCTTATAAGTACTTCGAATCGGTGGGAAATTCAATTTTTTCTGGAGCAGGGGACATATGTTGCAATTAAATTTTCTGGAAGCCGTCCACCACCTGAAAATATATAATAATAAAATAATTAAAAATGGTTGACAATTATAATAAATGAGTGATAGCAATAACTTACCGGAAGAGTTTCACAAGTTTCGATTTGACGGCTCAGTTTTCCGGTTGCCGATCTTGGTCCAGTGCTGGTTGATTTATCCAAAGCTTCAAACAAATGCCGAAACGGAAGTTCGTTGAAGTGTAGAAGGCAAACGAACCAATGCAATGGTCTTTTTAACAGCAATTCGAATCGTCGTATAATTCCACCGTGTGGGCCAGTGTTTGTTGGCTCACCGTCAGTGCATATTCCATTAATGCATCCAGTGATATATTTTTATCGTTGAAAAAACCATTTAATTTGGTTGTTTTGTATTCAGCGGTTTCATGTTCCAGTCTTACGTAACCAATCAATTCAGAATTGGGTTCTTTCAAAATAACAAGATGAGGTTCTTTTACCATCCTAGTATGATACTTCTCATCAATTGTATCTATCGTTAAAGTATTATCTTTTCTGCCATCGAATGAAAACGCTAACAAATTGGTATCATCTAACCGTTTGCGAAGCACTTCTTGTCTGCATTTCTCTTTTTCTCTGCGAACTTATCTTTAATTTTAAAATCTTGCAAAAGAGCGGTTCCCAATGCTGATGCTACTCTATCAGGCACACCAAATCTGTGACATACCAAGGCATAGTTAAAACAATCGTATCTCTCTGTGTATTGTGAACTTGTGCTTCTATCCATATCTTCTTGAACCGGTGGCGGTGCGTATGTTGAATCATCGGGATCTTGGTATATTGGCATTGATGACATAGACGTTGCTCCTTGCTCTTCAGTTTCCATCACAAATGCATCCATTGTTAGTCTTCTCTGATTATGTTGATAGTGCATGAACTCTTTGAGTCGTTCGGGAACCCAGCCGCATACACATGGAGCTGCCTTCAAATCGCATTTACATATTCCAATGTAAAAAATTGTTTCTAGAGATTTTAAATACTCTGTATATTAGGGTGGTCCAAAAATGCATGGGAAAAAATTTATATTAAAATTTTTATGCTGCCGCCCCCCATAATGGTAAAGAATGAAAAATAAAAAGACCCGTATTTTTTTTTTTTTTAATCAGACCATATTTAATGGTGCCGCCGGGGCTTTGAAATATCCCATGTATTTTGCATGGGAAAAAAATACTTTTTCGTAGATTTCATGTAAAAACCTGGAAAATGAATATATTTTAACCGGATACCTCAGTTTCTCTTCATAATTGGTCAGGGAATAACAACCAATCTCACAAAAAAATATCATAAAAGTAATATAAAATATTGTTTTTCGATTTTTTCTTAGATTTTCGTTTTATGGGGGCTTTTTGAGGTTCTATAAAAAATAGTTAATACAAAAAAAATTAATTATTTCATAATTGGTTGTTATTCCCTGACCAATTATGAAGAGAAACTGAGTTATCCGGTTAAAATATATTCATTTTCCAGGTTTTTACATGAAATCTACGAAAAAGTATTTTTTTCCCATGCAAAATACATGGGATATTTCAAAGCCCCGGCGGCACCATTAAATATGGTCTGATTAAAAAAAAAAAAAATACGGGTCTTTTTATTTTTCATTCTTTACTATTTTGGGGGGCGGCAGCATACAAATTTTTTTTGGACCACCCTACTGTATATTGTTGGGTGTTGTTTCTTCTCTTGATTTGCTCTTGATACTTGTCAAACAATTTATTAAATACACGTTTTTTCAGCATTATTTCCATACCAAGTTTTTCCCAAATTCCAATCAACTTATCTTGTACGTGAATAGTGAATGATTTATGGGAAAACTTTTTTTGTTCTGTTTTAGCACGTTCGCTTAAGTAAAAATAATATCTCAAGATATCCAGATGGGTTGGTAAATTAAGATCAGTTAAATCAGTAGACACACCAAAAACAGTAACATCATGCTTGGGTATAAGACTCATTGGGTTTTCGATAGTTATTGATGTAGTTGCTTCATCTTGCGGTGTAGAGAATGGTGGATTCATTGTAAACTTTTTGATTTGGAATGGTCACTTCACTTATTATTTTTTTTGAAATATTTTTTTATTTGAAATTAGCACTTCACACTTTGAGTTCTTCACAACGACTTAATGCATTCAAAAAAACTGTTGCGTTATATATGGTCTACGAGACGAGGTAATAAGAATGAAATGGTAATTTCAATTCTACCTGCTGTGTCTTGTGGTTGCTTAAAAAAAACAACACAAGCAATTTTACGATCTGCAATTGTGTCACAGTGATACCTTCATTGTTTAAAAGGGTTGCGGTGCATTCCAGTGATACCTTAATTGTTGAAATGGTTCGACCCAAATTGGGGGACATCAGAACTCGCTTTAGAGGTATGGTTCTTTCGGCAAAGTTTCTTATTTTGATCCCTAGAATATGATTTTCACAGAGCAATGGGCGATTTTTTTGCCTCCCCACAAATCGACCCGGCCTAATCTATACCATTTAAAAATATACTAAGAATTGCACTTTCGTTTCCTTTTGGTGAGAATTCAGTTGGTTTTTGTATATCAAATTCAAATTTTGTGTTTAAACCATCTAATATATTTTTAGTTGGTTAAAATAATCACTAACATTATTGAAATTTCTTAAATATAGTGCTTTCTCATGTAGTTTATAGTAAGTATCTTTGATTCCGAAATTTTTGATGAGTTCTTCTTTTACTTGGTCCTATGTAAGGTTGTTCTCTAATGTTCGAATGCTTTTGAGGGCTTCTCTTTGAATTTTGTTGATTATATGCATTCTCTAATTCTGGCGGCTTCCTTTATTAGCTCGCTAGATGGTATGCTTAATGCAATTGTAGGTTGTGTGTTTGTTGCTTGTTGCATATCGTCCCCTTTCTGTGTTAACCTCGAATCTACAAAATCATAATTTTCAGTAAATCGATAAAAATGTTTAGAGTTACTTAACTTCTATGAAAAGTTATAACTTATTTGATACGATACTATTCGAACATATAGATACGAGAAAAATCGAAACGCTCTAAAAAAAAATTCTATAATCATTATGAAAATTGTAAATATGTTTTGTTTTACGTAACAGGAGTGCTAAGGAGTGTTTTCACTAAAGATCTCAATTAAAAAAAAAATTAGTTACGGGGTTAACACAGAAAGGGGACGATATTTGATGTGTGATTTATATTTATTACTTGTTCACTTAAATCGTTCTCTTTGAGAATATGGTATGGTCTCGAGTTCTGTTTTTGTTTTTGCATTTTGGGTATGAGGAAAGCAAATTTTCTTAAAATGGTATTTCACTTCGGGTTTTTGTTTTTTTTTTGTTTTTTTTTTTGTTTATGTTATTTAAAATTAGTCTTTAGGATGTATATATATTATATATATTTTTTATTTATTTAAAATCTTCGGTTTTGAAGTTTACCGACTGCGTCAATAACGCAGTCTTTGCTCTTGCGAGTCGATCGATAATAAAAAAAAAACAGTTTTAATTCGTTTTCTTTTGGAAGTTACTTTATTGAACTGTAATTATCGACTGACTACAATTTATTTTTGGTTACTTAAATAACTTATTTTCATGTTGTTAAATAACTTATTTTCTTATTTTTCGTTTCGAATTTCTTTCCTTATGTTTCCCATTTGATTGGAATTGTGGTTGGCGTTTCATGTGACGTAACCTTTGTGGTTGGCGTTTCATGTGACGTAACCCGTGTGTAATGCTTCTTGAACGACAGAAAAGAAAAGGTTTTCTCCATCGCTGATAACCTTATGCGTCGAAAATGTTGGAGCCTGCCAGGTGAACCAAATTCATCGACAACGATAAAAAATATTCATGTTTCAAAGGATATGTTGTGCATCTGATGGGATCAGAAGGGTGTCATCTATTATGAGCTCCTTAAACCATCTGAAACCATCACTAGCGATCGTTACCGACTGCAGCTAATGCGTTTGAATCGAGCTCTCAAAGAAAAGCGGCCGGTTTGGGACGGCAGACATGACAAACTGATTTTGCTGCATGACAACGCCAGGCCACACGTTGCTAAATCGGTCCAGAATCTGAATTAGGAAATCTTGCCCTACCCGCCATATTTCCCAGATATTACACCTTCGGATGACCATCTGTTCCGATCAATGCAGTTAGCCCTTATTGGAGAGCGGTTCAATTCTTACTAGAGCATCGCAAACTGGCTCAATGAATGGATCAAGTCAAAAGAACTCGAATTTTTCGTCAGAGGAATCTGTGTGCTGCCTGAAAGATGGAGTAAAATTCTAGCTTCCAATGGCACATACATCACATGTATTATATAATTGTTTAAATAATTCGTAACTTTGGCTAAGAAAGAACGAGAACTTATTCCCATACCCAATAAAGAAGCAATTCGATTGAACGGAGCGCTTTTATTAGTTCTTACTTTGTGCAAATTTCATAGTGATTCTACAAATCGTACAATATCTAAAAACACTCAGGAATATAAGCGCGTTTACACTGCAACTAAACACAACTTGTCCTATCTGTGAGTTCAAACTTTGTTTTCCAAATATAAATAAAAAACACAAAAAAAAAAAATGTGAACGCATAAATGGCTGTGGAGCGCTCTCCTCCCGAAGATAAGTATCGCTCACCAGCACAAATGCAACTAACAAGTGCCAACTGCGGCTCTAATGTTGCACTTTCGGCAAGAGAAACACACAATAAGTTATCAGCTGTACCACCTCATCTCGCAATCGCCGTCAATTCTATACCCACAACTCCTCTTTCGTGGATTGAACAATCTCGAACTCCAACTGATTTGATCAACATTTCTCATCCCACCACTTACGTGGTAGCTCATACCAGCGCAACAACAAACACGACAGTTAAAACATCAGCATCAACAATCAAAACTACTACTACAGTCTCTTATATTTTCTCTTACTCGCCAATTATGCCTACAATAATAAATCGCGTAAAAAATAGCCAATATATCAATAGATATCAGATATTTATGGATTTTTTTAAACATAAAAAGTTAGAGGGCTCAGGAACTATAAAAAATATAATTTTAAGTTGCATTCAACCATACCTGCAACCTGCAGTAGATGGATGTGCCTAATTTGTCGGTAATATTGTATTTTCAGTCTAACATCGCAAAACCGCGTACAAAATGCATCTACACAAAACAAAAACGTACACTGCCCAAGTAGCAGCTAAGAAAGTAGTAGTAGCGCACCAGAAGTAGCGCTACCTGGAGTACACATGAATAATTTCGCAAGTAGAGCTCCGGCAGATTCCAAGTTTTCTGCTACTACTTCAACTACAGAGAGTCTTCACCCATAAATTTTACAAAAATTATACGAATTGGGACTATTTTCGTAAAATTATGGCACAAAGCCTTAACATTAAAGTCCCCTTAAGGGGTAACACCACTGTAGAAATTTCAAAAAATTGATTTTTTTTTTATAAGCTTAAAAAATTCTTTGAACCTTTTAAAATACAGAACAAAAAGTTTTATACGTTACCGAAGTTTATTTCATAAATATTTTAAGCTTTTAACCAAGCGTTAGTGACTGCTACCTAAAGACTTCTCCAAATTTCCAAACTTTAAACGCGTTTTTCTCAAAACACGTTTTCTGAAATTGGCACGCAGCATAACTCAAACAATTTTAAATATTTTTAATCAGTTTTTTCACTTCTTACCTTCTTAAGAGAAGAGCGTAGGGGATTTTTGATAGATTAATTTAAACGATTGTTATAATTATTTAAGTTCGGTTTTTTTAGTCCAAAATAGAGTTTTTTCCTTCAAATGCTTGAATTCCACAAAAATAAATATTTTTTAAATCCCCTACGTGTTTCTCTAGCTATTCTTATCTAGATTAAGAAAAAAAATGTTTCTTTGTTCCAGATTAAAATTTGCACCCTCTGTGCTGCGTGCCGCGGAGCTCCTTCAAGAGAAACCACATTACAAAAATATCTCCAATGCCGCCATTTTGTAAAATTTTTCGATAAAACTTTGTAGTTTTGTATTTTAGTATATAAGTAATAACTTCCCAAATCAGAGTGATTGTTTTCCCTTTCCTTCTATACAAAAACATTCTTTAAAAATCGTGTTTATTTTACGCGTGTACAGTGGTGTTACCCCTTAAAGAGTAAAAAAAGAAACAGAATATGTGTATGTATAGAAATGTAATAATATACTTAAATGACAGTATAGTGTATGCAATAATAACTTCAACACCTATAATTGAAATGAGTAACAACAACATTCGACCGCCGTAGCGGAATGGGTTGGTGCTTGACTACCATTCGGAATTCGGTGTAAGTTGGTTCGAATATTCGTCAAACATCAAAATTAAGAAAAAGTTTTTTCTAAAACCGGTCGCTCCTCGGCAGACAATGGCAAACCTCCGAGTGTATTTCCGCCATGAAAAGTTCCTCATAAAAAAATATACGCCGTTCGGAGTCGGCTTAAAACTGTAGGTCCTTCCATTTGTAAAACAACATCAAGACGCACGCCACAAATAGGTGGAGGAGCTCGGCCAAACATCCAAAAAGGTTATTAGGCTGTAACAATAAAACAGGTACATAGAGTAACAAATAAAATACTATCAAAAATTGATTAAAGGAATACCTGAGTTGCTGTGTATCTTTATTTAGTGAAAGCTTTTGACGACGTGTAGCACAAGGGACTATTATTTAAACTTAAACAGTATTTTCCAATGAACTACTATCTGATACTGGCAAGCTATATAGCAAACAGATACTTTGACGTAAAATATGGAGACAAATACTCTAATATTCAACTCATGGAAGCCGGGGTATTTCAAGGCAGTGTACTAGAGCATGTGTTGATATATCCATGCCTGCAAGTTCCAACATGATAGCAACTTTCGCAGAAGATACCATTCTATTAGCAGCTTATAAAACCAAACAAGTTATAGCACATTTTGGACTAATCTTGAAAATGGTTTAATGCTTGGTATACAAATCAATAGTGACAAAACAATTTATGTAGTTTACTCTAACAAGAAAGGGAATACATACGAATCTGACGATAAACAAATCACAAATCCTGATAGACATAAAGGTAAGATATCATGTTGAAAAGAAATGAGGTACAAACCAGATTCCGACAACTACATTGGCTATTTGGCAGGCACTCGAAACCTTAATATCAATACAATGCAGAAATCCTCCGTAAACGCAGCACAAATCATATTATCAGTTTAACGAATCATACAACTCCCATCAACAGAAAGCGCAAACTCCAGGTGGCTCAAACGACCACCAACACCAATTCAGATGATAACTAGAAAAATTTAAAATTATGTTCTTATACATACATTACAAACTCGCACAATTACTAAACCAAAATGTAACATTCATAATGATTAATATTATGAAATCCAAGTGGAAAAAAAAATTATTTAGTGTCATAAGACAGGTGTAATTAATAAAGGAACAAAACAAAGAAGTTTTAGTAGCATCCCTGTCTTTACGGAAGACGACAGAGAGTCTGGTATCAAATAACCCCGCAACAAAAAAATCAGCTTTTAGTCACGTTTCCGCAATAAAAAAAATGTCATAGTCCAGTTGTGAACTCAAAGACGTGATAGCTTTAGATTTAGTTTTTAGACTTAAGACTCTCCACGTGTGTAGTGTGTATGCCTCGCGCGGCATACGAAAAGTAGTAATCGCCCTTATCGGGAAGTTTGCCCGGAAAACATTTCGCCCGAAATGTTTTTGTTCGGGCGAAATTTTTTCGCCTATCGGAATCACTTCGAATCAGCTGATATACTCTATTGTGAATTGATTGCGAACAAATTATTTACTTTCTATTGTGCTAATTTCGTAAGCAAGCGTATATTTCCTTAAAATAAAGTAAAAATATACCTCAAAATTTTCTAGAAATATGTATAGTATTGCGCTTAGGTTATTATTGAGCGAGCGTGAAGAAAATTTGAACGTGAAAGTGCTCAGGAGGCGATTAAGGGACAATTCCAACCCTTTGGAGCTAAGTGATTCAATGTGAGATAACAAAAAATGCTAATGGGAATTTGCAATACTAACTTAATTTCTTATTTTTTAGGTTTCGGCAATATTACAGGCTAAACAAGCCGGCATTTAAGTACTTGCTAGATGTCCTTACTAACTCCTTGCCACCATTGAAGCAGAAATTCGGAATTCTAGCTATTGAGGGCATGTTTGCGATTTTTTGCAGAAGGAGGACATCAAAAAGGCGTTGGGAAGGACCATGAAGTGGGCCTAGCTCAATCTTCTTTCAGTGAAGTACTGACAGAAGTGCTGAGTATTTTCGAGCTACTACTTTGTCCACAATGGATAAGTTGGCCCACTTTAGTTGAACAACGCCAAATAGCACACGAGTTTTTTACAAAATACGCAATGCCAGGAGTTATAGGATGTGTTGACGGAACACACATTAACATAATATCCCCTTCAAAAAACATTCATCAATTTTACAACAGAAAAGGCAAATGCAGTTTGAACGTTATGCTCGTAAGTACTATATTCGTAATTAAAGTTAAAGTAAGAAATAAATATGTATACATAAATGGCTTTTCAGGTATGCGATAGTAATCTGAAGATTTGCAAACCCACAACATAGTTTGGTTACTAGGTAACAGATTAAAACCAACGAAGAGCATATATAATTTCTAACTTTTCAGGAGACGCTGGGTACCCGCTAGAGCCGTGGCTACTTACTCCATATAGAACACCAGAAAACAATTCAGCTCAGGCCAAATTTATTGAAGTACACACACGTTGTCGAAATATAATCGAAAGAACAAATGGTGTTCTAAAAAACCGATGGAGGTGTCTGTTAAGCGCTAGAGAGTTGTACTATGCATTTGTAAAGTAATATTTGCATTCATTACAAAAGTGATCTACATTTTTCTAACCCATCTGTTAATGAAGAATTCAATGATTTCCATGGCAGATAATCAACAAATTGTCGAAGTCAACAGTAACTATCTGGCAGAAGGTCAGCGCATCCGTACAGATATTGCAAACACTTTTATTACATTAAATATTTTGGCAGATATGAAAAATTAGCTGTGCCAATATTTTAGTTCGCCACTGTATTTTTAAAATAATTAAAATCAGTCTTACTTAAATTATTTTTAGTCTTTAGATTGGCGATTTCGCAAAATTTCTATTTTTAGTTCCTTTAATTCTAACGTCCTTCGATTAGTTGCAATTAGGTTTTCGATTTTTATTTTACGCAACTTTTCCAATTCTAAATTATGTCTTTCCATTTCATTTAGTTTTTTTTTCATTTTGATCGGATAAACGTTCTAATGTAAGATATATATTTTTTTGTACCGCATTGCATTTCCTTATTGTGCGTCTTTATCTCTTCCAAAGTTTCGCCTACTTTAGTGCATAGTTCTTGTTGTGTTTCCAGCTCTTTTATGACCAATTCACTACTTGTTTGCTTTTTGGGCTTCGTTGCACTGTTTGGCTGCTTGCAGCTCTTTGGTGAATATTCGCTTTCATGCTGAGGAACAGGAGGTTCACTAACCCACGCGCTACTACCAGGAACTTCTTCATCCAAAACAACAATTTCTGACAAGTCTTCCGTATTAGGATTGACCCTTTTTTTTTGCAGGCAAACCATAACATTGGGAAGTTTCAATGCCATCAACAGATTCTTTAATATCTAGCAGTTGGTATATTGCCCTTTCTGCACTCGAAAAAGTCTGTGTTCTATTGGGTCCGCCTCCTGTTCCTCTTTCATACATTTTGTTGTGTGAAGCCTTCTTGTATACGTAGCGTTTTTGGTTAGTCCATACCTAGTCAATAGATAGCTTGTGAAAATAATCAGGCTTTATAAACATAACTTTTTACCTTTTTCCACTCAAACTCAGTCTTAACAGGCGGGCCTACGCTATTTAACGCCAAAGTAAGCTGCTTCCAGAATTCGGCCACCTTCTGGCGATTTTCTTTCACAAACCCTCTTGCAATATCTGGGTTTTGCAGCATTTCATCCAACAGCCTCTCAGATTGCGATTTATTTATTGATTTACTGCTAAAAATAAGAGTATATTTATTTAAAAAATGTCTATTGCTTAAAAGAAAAAAATACTTACATTTGAATTCTTTCGTGTTCGCCTGCAAAACAAAAGTGAATAAATTTCTGTTTCCCGCTCGTTCATTTCGCCCGAATAAAGAGCTGCTAATAAGGCGAAATATTTTTGGAACATGAAAAATACTATGCCGATAAGGCGACCAAAAAAAGTGAAATTTTTCGGGTGAAAATATAACTCGCGATAAGGGCGAATATTAACGGAGTAGTAGTAGTAAGATTAGAGAGCGAAGCAGGATAAAAATGTGAATTGTTATTGTCACAAGCCAATGCACTAATACCAGCACTGCACTAGCGACAACAGCGTAAGTGGAATTAACGGCAGCAGGAGAACGGAGAGCCTTAGCTTAGCAACAAAGCTTTGTGCACCAGCAGCACTGCAAATATCAGCATTGGCAGCAGCAGGCGAACGATGAGAATTGGAACTAACAGTGCGACCAGCAGGAATCGAGATAAATAGGTTGTGTAAGCTTAACATCAGAATTAATTTTAAGCGTCACTGTGGTGCCAAAACCAATAAATATATCTTTTCAGTGTGTTAACTTCGGCACCCGACGATGCATTCATACATACGTACAATCATTGATTGTTACAGTTGCTCATAACATTTTATGAGTTAATAGCGCTAATGGTGTTTTAAAGATGTCGGCCTTTTGTATTTAAATAACGTGAAACTATAAGACTCTATCAGTTAAGATTTTATGTATCCGATGCATGATGCATATCTAATAAGTATAAATTTAAAATAATCATCATTGAATGAGCAAGGAATAAGGGAATAATAAAAATAATAGTAATATATTAATAGTAGTTAATACTAATAATATATAAATAAAAATAATGATTATTAATAATAAATAAATAACAAAAATAATAAATAAAGAAATAATATTAAATTTTTATTGCCCAATCATGAATAGTCTGATTTGAAGAAATATGTGTTGTTATCGAACTTGAGCACCTTGGCTCGTCTCGACAGAGTACAGATTTGCTGCTAATATTGTATACTTATTTGCCGCGCATGCTTTAAACGTTTCCTTATACGTATATTGGCCTATACTTTTACTTTCTATATTTTATTTACAGATTTGTCAAACATTCCGGATAGTTCATTGGCAACATTAGTACAAGTTCTGTCACAGTTTAACTCATTTCAAGAGAGGCCTTCGGAAGTGGTAGTCAAAGAAGAAAGATTACCACCAGTGCAAAGTGAGTAATGTCTATCTGCAACCGTCCTTCGATCTTCGAACACCACTCTTGAAAAAAATGGAAGTGAATGAATCCAGCAGTGTAAAATATGTACATACAAAAAATATCTACAATATTAGAAAATACTTCATACATACCTAAAATATATGGTAATATATGTTGATAACATATTGTAGAACTCTTGTTGTTAACCCTTAATTTATAAACTATTTTTCGACGTTTTAAATTAAACTCATTTCGGGAAATAACTAGAAATGTAATCAAAATATTTTATTGCATAATTTTTTATATCTTTCCCCAATGGATCTCCAAAATCTTAAAAACAATCTCAGCATGAAGCGACGGAAAAGTTACAAGTTACAAGAAATATGTATATGCACAGCTAAATCCAAATGGTTTATTTCCTACATAGAGTCCACAGCACGGTTATTTGTTTTGAAAAGTACTCTTGTTTTATTTAGGGCTCTTGTTTTATAATGAAATTAATTAAATTGGATGTTAGTCAAACGCTTATGTAGAGTACAATTTTGAAATTATCAGGTTTTTGTCTGAAATTGAACTAAAATACTGAAAGTTTTTGAAAACAAATTACAGTCTTGGAACTTTATAAATTCCTTTACCACCTTTTAGTTTCTTAGTTCAGCGTATACAGGGTGTGCACAGTATATCAGGACAACTTGAAAGTAAAATAAATTACCTTCATTTCCAAAAAATTTAATGAAACTTCACGATTTTTTTTACACAAAATTAATTATATAATACAAAAATATCTATAAAATCACTCAATGAAATTTCAATTAACTCCAATAACCTCCCCGAACCGGGTCCGGAAACCATTGCATGCCCGAATCAAATAACGGTATTATGTGAATTGCAGCCTTAAGAGGAGGTGTTATGCTGTTATGAGGATGCTTATTGGTTGCACGGTCAACTGCGCCCCTGACGTAGTAATCCAGTAAATTATATCTGGGGAGTTAGGCGGCATAAATTCCGTGTTATGTATATATATGGGACGTTCCATGTCAACCGGTACACTAGCCGGTCCAAAATTCTATGGGACCGATTTTGAAGTCCAAGGTCTCAAAATGATCGTCTGAATGTCCACTATTGAAAGCCGTCTGGCCCATTGAGAAATTCAATATGGCGTCCAAATTATGGCGTCTAAGGTGACTAAAAATTAGAGTTTATTTAAAATCTTGTGTGCTCCTAAGAAAACCAGGAGCAATGAAAAAAAAGTAATACTGATTCTTTATGTTCTTAGGGTCGCAGATTACGATTTCGGAAGCAGATTTCCAAAATTCAAAATGGCGGATCCAATATGGCGGCCGAAAATATTAATTTATTTCGATTTGTTTAAAATGTATTTCTAAGGGGTTTTTGGGGTCGCTGATTACGAATCTGAAGTCAGATTTTTTAAATTCAAAATGGCGGATCCAATATGGCGGTCAAAAATAAAAAAATTATTTCGATTTTTTTGAAACCTGTTTTAAAAAGGTTTTTGGGGTCGCTGATTGCGATTCTGGAGTCATATTTCAAGAATTCCAAATAGCGGATCCAATATGGCGGCCAAAAATAAATATCGTTATAAAATAAAAAAAAAAATAAAATAAAATAATTTTCATTTATAAAAAAAAAATATATTTAATTATTTGCTAGCTATTTTAAAACTTAATCCAAATCATTTGGATAAACAATATTTTTTGTTTTTCCATTTTGAGCATAAATAAACAAACGGCTGGGGGTACCGACTCTGGAACAGGCAACATAAAGTTGGCCATGTGAAAAACATGATTCCTCCAAATTCACACCACAAACGTTAAGTGTTTGCCCTTGAGCTTTGTTGATGGACATCGCAAATGATAAACGCACAGGATATTGTAATCGTTTGAATTCAAATGACATATCAGTTGGAATCATAGGGATACGCGGTATTAAACAAACTTCTCCTTTTGATTTCTTCAATCAAATTTGACAATACATTTTTCACTGCCAATCTGGTGCCATTACACAGTTTTGGTGGATTAATATTTCGCAATAATATAATCAAACAACCCACTTTCAGATTCAAGCAATGCGGTGGCATACCACCCGATTCTAATGAATTTAAAAATTCAGTTGGATAATTCATTGCCTCATCTTGATTCATAGCACTGTCAATTGATTTATATGTCGTGACTACACCTGGTAGTTTTGCTTGAATTTGAAAATTAATGGTATTGATATGAATGTTCTTCGGTGCTAAAATGGCGCGTTCTCTCAACCAATCATGATTTCTGTAATTCTGAAAAATATTTGGAAAACACATTCAATCAATTCATCTATCGATTTCATAATTGTACAAAAATTGTTCGGTACAGTAATCAATCCGTTGGTTCTGTCAATTTGTATTTTGCCATCACCAATTTGTAACAATTGTTTTGAAAACTCATGGGCAGCTGGATCATTTTGTAGGTGAATACGCATATTAATGTTCAGTGGCAATTTTTGTACATATCTCCAAAGAACTGATGACTTCAAACAGGCATTTATTTCATCAGCAGGAGTTGACCGAGGAATGACAGGCAATGTTTGTCGAAAATCCCCTGACAGTAATATCAAAGCACCACCAAAAAGCTGTTGGTTACCACGTAAATCTTGCATTGTTCGATTAAATGCTTCTAGTAATTTTTTATTCGCCATTGTACACTCATCCCATAAAATAATTGACGTTAATCGCAGAACTTTTGCCATAGCAGAATTTCTTGAAATATTGCAAGTTGGAGTTTCAATCACCTGTACATTCAATGTCAATTTTAATGCAGAGTGTGCTGTACGACCACCTTCTTATAATGTAGCAGCAATTCCCGAATATGAAAGTGCCAATGCAATTTTCTATTCCGATCGAATAGTGGCTAAAATCAGTGATATAACGAACGTTTTGCCTGTACCACCAGGTGCATCCAAGAAATATAACCCACCTGCATTATTGGAAATGGCTTGCATGATTATGTCATATACATGTTTTTGCTGAATATTCATTTTGGTTATATTCGATTGTACAAATAAACGCAAATCATTAGAATTGAATTCCTGCTCACGTTGCAATTCACGATCAAACAGATCATGCATGCCACGATTTGGTGCGGTCATACCCAATTGTACTTATGTTTTATTTACAATCCGCAGACACATATCTTCAATTATTATCAAAGCTTCGTTGTACATTTCCAAAGTTATCAACAAATCAGGATTTCTTGCATGATGACGCATACGAATTAAAATATCTTCTGCAATATTATGTTTATATTTGTTTCATAATTCAAGTGGATTTGATGGCATACATGTTGATAATATAACAGCATTCGTATTTGTTGAGGATGAGCCGAAATAGATGCATCATGAAGTGTTGAATCCCAATGTGCATCATCCTCCAACAAATGCAAAAGTTGGCATGCTTCACGGTATTTTCACACAAATGACCGTTGACTGTTCTCAATTCTTGAAATGATTTTGGGCCATTCACGTTAACTAATAACAATCTCAAATAAAAACACTCAACATTGTTTGGATGTACTGTATATATTCTGCCAATCGCATCTGTTTGGAAAATTCCAGGATGTCCATGAACTGCTGTTCCTTGTTAACGTCTTTGAAATTTTTTCGAAGACACATTCCATGTGTAATACTGAGGCACTTCAGAATATAACAAAGTTATCGCAAATGTATCAGTTTTGCATAATTTGAAAAAACCTGTTAACGTAGTTGCTGGGGGTTGCGCTGTTCTTTCCAACAAATTTGCTACATTAAAATAAACACGTTGGCCATTCTCAAGATGCACAGCCAAGTGAACAACCGCAGGATGTCTTTCGTGCATTGGAAACGACATAATCCTCCAGACAGCTTCATTGCTACTAATATAGCGACTCATTTGATACTGAGTAATTTCATCATTTCTATTATCACCGAAAATAGCGATATCGCTCTTTTTATTTACATACTTGCAAATATATTTAATGGATTTGACAGAATTACAATATTCCACATTTATATGAGCCTTGAATATTTTCGATAATAATGGACAATAGGAATCACCCAACGATTATCAACTTCAACTTTCTGGTTATGCATTCTAATGATTGCCGTTTTGCCATTATCATTAGGTGATCTACGTCGATACAACGGATATCCGTCATTGCCCGTTATTGTGTCTAAAGTAAATTGCCTTGGGTATCGTTTCGAAAACTTTTCATCAATCATACATGGTGAATTCACATTTAGTTCACCGCACGGTCCATGTATCATGTTTTTAACGACAACTTGAAATAACTCAGGATCAGCAGTGTGGTTAGGAATTTCAGCTGATATAAGGCTATCGATTTGATCCGGAGTTATTTTATGTACCAGCCAAATTAGTATATGTGCGTGCGGCAATCCCCTTTTCTGCCATTCGATGGAGTACATATGACAACGCACCTCCCCAAATACTTATAATTTCACAATTAAATCAATAAGTGCTTTACATTTTTGCCGAAAAACACGCGCAGTAATGTCATGACGATCGGTTGCCGACTGTCGTGCAAATAAATTGTTTTTGATGTCATCCCACTGCGGATTACATGTAAATGTAATGAACAGATCCGGTCGACCGTATTTTCGTACATAACACATTGCGTCTTGTGCATATTCGTTCATATTCCGTGGGCTACCAATATACGAAGATGGCAATATAGTTAAACATCCGATGTCATTAATATTAGCATCATTCGCTATCGCATCTAGCAAATGAATATATTGTTCAGATCTTAATTTTGCTTGGTTGAAACGAATAAAATTAAGACGTTCTGTTTCTATTTTGGCATACATATCAACGATGTACTGATGATATAGTTTACGAGAGATAGACAAGATATAATTTTGTTCTTGTGGACGAACCATCAATCGATAAGAATAAAAATTCATGGCACTAACTTGTGACTTAAGAAATTTCTACAAATGATGAAATGTCAACACACTGAAAATATTATTTACCTGTTCGTGGATCAATCATTGGTATATTGATATGGTAGCCATCGTCACCTTTCCAATGCAATATTGGGTATTGTAATGCGTCGTAACTACGATGAAGTTCCGAAACACGTTGCAATTGCTCATTTCTGCGATGAAGTATAATATCACGCGATTGAAACTGATCACCACGAATTACAATTGCAACCTAATCAATTGTCGGTGCATTGAATCGCCTTTCATGCTCTCCAAAAGGTGTTCTATCAGCCCTTATTACGATTTTGTGATTATCAGATGGCATACGATCGAGAGCAATTTTGAACAATTGAACTAATGCGTTATGTTGATGGAAAAACCTTTATAGCTCACAAATAATTTCTCGCCTTGTATTCAAAGCAATTGCACAACGTTGATCCAATTCACGATTTTCATCACCAATAAAATAAATTTGCAAAAATTGATAATCAGCGTCGGGGTATGGCAATAACGAACCAGCTTGATGATAAATTTGGCCCTGAATCTGCAACATGTATGCAATTTTAGGTATATCTTGCATAATAATTTTTAAAACTATAGAATACTTTTATGATTCAGATTGATTGGGACAATCCTGTTTAAGTATATACCTTAAACGTCGGCATAAAATTATCTCTAATAATGTTAGCAGTACCAAAAGAAGTCATTTGAAATGCCGAATTGTATTGTTGAATATGACTCAAAAAGTGCTTCGAATTTTCAGAAGTCCCAAAAATTAATGAAGACAATGGTTCGGGTGGAGTTTCTAATGGTGGCAATCTCACTTTGCCATTAGCACAACACATGCCGGGCGTTTCACCTGGAAATTCAGCCGCATCACAATGTGGACATATTGCGTCCATTATTCCAATATATCCGTACATACTGTAATTAATCTGACTGTTGTAATTAAAAGCAGCACGCATAATTTCAGGTGCAACAGATCTATTTCGTGCATTACGTTCACGCTGCGATGCATTAGCTTGTGCTCGTTCATCTGGAGTCTGTGATCGCCTTTGTAATGCCGTAGCATTTACATGACGCGTTCGTCGACCTATATTTCCTCGTGTGGGTCGTGGCATTTTTCTTTCAATTAAAAAAGAATACATTCAATTTAAAAAAATGCCTACATTAATAGTGGTACACCATATGTTTTTTCAAATAAGGAAACACATGCATTCGTGTAATTCACTTCAACAGTTCAAAACTTACCGTTGTTTGCTCGGAAATTCGCTTTGCGCTATATTTCTTCTTTTCACAAATTCACACAAACTTCAATAATTATTAAAAAAAAAAAACACTATAATAACTAATAATTTTGCACCGCGGTAATTTCGGACACTACTGAAGAAAACGCTCCAGCGATGTTTACACTCCAATGTCATATATTCTCCTAATTTGAATTTTCTTAATGCTAAGAGTCAAAGCTCTATATACCTATCTATACAAAATATTCATGTATTTCTCTATGCAAAATAAATGCACCGTAATATAGTTCGATGTCTTTTCAAAGCCTACTTTGTTTGTCGATCTGCCTGCTACATACATACCTACATGTTGATATAAATATAATGCAAGTAAGTTTGTAGGTGGGAATAATAAGTATGCTAGTTAAGAGGAAAGTTCATAAATTTTGAGAGCGAAAGAGCGTAGCTAAGTAGGTAACAAATTGTTTAGTAAATGATTAAACTATTATTGATGTATGTATGTTAATAGGAAAACGTATAATCCGCTGGCTAAGTGGGATGAATCTGACCAAACAAATGGGTTTTTGGTGTGTTTACGAGTTAAATAAAACTTGTTAGGTACGAGTTAAATAAAAAAAAAAATGTAACATATGTGTGGTGAAATTTTTGAAACGTTTACCATGAAGGAAATAAGTAATGAGGTTTGTTTTGATTTGTTTTTAACATGCTGATTAACATTTTTGTCTACGTTCACATATCTCTTCACACAAAATGTAAGCACGAACAAAATGTGCCATTCTCAAATAAAAATACTTTGTGCTTATTCTTACATCGAAATGAGTGGAAGTAATATAGAAAGGTAAGTACAATAAAAAAGTGGTTTGATACATTCCAACGGCCGATTCTCTGTTTCTGATTTTGCAATTGGGAACTCGCCTACAGGTAAAAAGAATATATTGTTATGTGATTGAATATACCATTTTAACTGGTTGTAGTACATAAGAATGCAATCTCTTAACCTGAAGGCGAGTTCCCAATTGGTCTATATCTGGAGTCCTTAGTTACCCAGCAAAAGAAAAGTCCTCTTTTCATTAGCATTTATCAACAACTTACAATGGATTCTCATGTGGTTCAAACACATCCTAGGGTTATCCAGGTCCACGTTTTGGTCTATATCTTGAGACCCTAAATACTCTATACTATAGCAATCATCAACAGCTCCAATTTGCTACCCATATTGTACGAATACATCCTTAAGTTATCGGGGTCCACATTTTGGCCGATATCTCGAGACCCTAGTCACGGAGCGGCATCAAAAATACTCTATACTTTAGAATCATCAGCAGCTTCCATTTGCTACCCATATTGTACAAACACATCCTAGGGTTACCCGGGTCTACGTTTTGGATTATATCTCGAGACCCTAGTCACGGAACGGTATGAAAAATACTCTATACTATAGAAATCATCAACAGCTTCCATTTGCTACCCATATTGTACAAACACATCCTAGGGTTACCCGGGTTCACGTTTTGGCCTATTTATCGAGACCCTTGTATCCGATTCTTAAAATTTCAAAACACAAACCATCTACTGAATAGTCCAAACAAAGCCTAAAAATTTGGTTTGGATAGGTGAGCCCGTTCTTGAGTTATAAAGTCTCAACGAAAAATGGCATTCATTTTTATATATTATATATATATATATAGATATATGTATTATATATATCGCACCCTAAATACAAAAGGGTCACAACTCAAAATGTTCCTTCTGCTCAAATATGAACGAGACGTTATCAATAAAACGGCCCGCGGATGACATATGGCAAAAATAAATTTTTTGTTTTTTGGTAGGACTGTTATAAGCTTACATGGCAAATTTCAGCGTGATATGTCACATAGTTTGTTTTCTGTGCTACTGTAAACAAGTCAAGCTCGAGTGTGAAAAATTTTGAGTTGTGACCCTTTTGTATTTAGGGTGCGATATATATGTGTATATATATATGGATATGTATAATTGGCGCGTACATCCTTTTTGGGTGTGTGCCCGTGCTCCTCCTCCTATTTGTGGCGAGCGTCTTGATACTCTTCCACAAATGGAACGGTGTTACGTGGTCATGGGAATTTTCAGCCCTCCAATCGTTTGTCACGATCCCACATCGCATCTCACAAAACCTAAATAAAGGCGGCTGGATACTTCGTATGCATGACAATAGAAGGAACTTTATATATCTCGGGCGCTGTCGGTGTTTGCTCCGACATAAAATGTCTTCTGCGCATAACGTAGGATTTATACAGGGGATCTTTACGGACCACTCGACGGATAAGACCTTCAGAAACATTATGTAAGCTCTCTCGTAAGGGCCCTCATTGATTTTACGATTTGCAACAGATGCTGTTTCACTGCTTGATGCTTTCTAATCTCGGCGAACCTTGTGAATGAACGAACGGCCGACATAAGAAAATTATATATTTCTAAATCGATGCCATTTGCACATACTATATATAGCGACAATAACTGAATGTCTCTTCATTTCTTGAGTGAAATAGTAGTTCTCAATGTCTTATCGGAGAACCAGCAAAAAGAAATATAATGGTTTCAGGAAGTTATAGCCATATATAATATTATATATATATGCATGTCCTCAACTAATTTGTTTACTCTAAAAGTGTATTCAAGAGCGCATAATCGGAGCCCTGAGTTGGAGCACACTTTCGTTAGAGTTCTACTTAACATATGTATACAACAGACTTTATTTAATTATATCATTCAATTTAAAGCCTCGCTCTTCCTAGAGCTTACTTTGCACGAACTACTGAATTTGCTTAAGGTACTCGTTAAGCACACAAATGCTCTGACTTTCCGACTATCTTTAAAAAAATATTTTTTCAAATCACAATTTTATACATTTTTAATAGAAACGTTTTTTGTTGCTTTAATGATATGCCTCATGGTTGGTGATGCTGTACGCAGAGAACGTTAAATATAGAGAATTCTCACGAGCTACGAATAGTGTGAATTGTCAAAAATGAAGTGAAACCGCGAACACTATTTCACCTCGCTTAACTCGACAGCGGGGAAGTTCTTAACAGGGCTGATTACAGTGAATTATGTACAAGTACATTGGCTCTGCTCAATTTTTGGTTTCTGTATGAAATCAAATTGACGAATGCCGACGGCATTTTGCAAGGCATTTGCTTGTGCATTTTTATGTTCCCTTGGTAAACGAAAATTTATTCAATTTGTATTTTCAAACAAAGGTGATGAAGAAAAAATGATTGAATTTATTATATGCGCCAAATCAAATCAAAGTAACTTTAATATTTTGATTTAATTTAAAAAAATACATTATAAAACGACCTCTCACATTTTGGTATGTGCGTTTTAGTAAATTTAAAACTAAACAAATTTGATGAAAATTTTTACTAATTTTTTGAGTCGAAATTAATTCATAGCATACAAGTGTTTTGGTATATCGACATATGTATTTACATTTGAACATGCATTTATTTGTCCCTTTGGCAAACCAAATCTTTTTCAATTTACATTTTATTACAGGGAATAATAATATACATACATTTGTATGTATGCATTTTCTAGATAGTATAAAACTTTAAAATAAATAAAGGAAAACTTCAAAGAAACGTATTTGCATATATGGGACAACTAAATTCAATTGCATCTTTATTAAATATGTATATGTTGCACGCATATGTGTGCACTGAAGCAACATGACCTATCTCACGAGCATCGCCTTATATTTCATGTAAATAACCTAATGATCAAATTCCTGCCTCACAAATGCTAAAACAAATTTCTTTTGAATACTCATGTACATATTTGTATGTGCGTATGTACACTTGGTGCCCATATCCCTTCAAACAAATCAAAAAATTCTGTATACAAAACGCTTCATTACCAGGCACACAGGAATATGGCATATGCAAATATAAATATTGAATTCAAGCAAAACAACACACATATGCATGTACATACAACCGCACACACAGGACATTCGCTTTATTCCTCAAAATGCGTATGTCGTTCAAAGCTAAAATTCTATGCCTCGCGACTACAAGAACAAAATGCAGTCATAGACGCAGGCGTAGCGGCCATCATTCTAGTTGCCATAGCGCTGAACAGTCGCGACGGCGCCGAACAGTTTCAACTATTGTACTGTGCAACAAAAACTCATCTTCAAAAAATTCATTGATAAATTCGAGCTCATAGTTCTAAGAGCAAGAACTTTCATTCATAAAACGAGCCGCCCATATGCCAATTTTCTCGACAATTCGAAAATAGTCAATATTGGAATACTTCGCGTAGAATTATTTGCCAATATTTGATAAATCTTCAATTTTTGTCAAGTCGAGTGCCCGCGGCTTCGTACATATGTATGCATCAATATATGTACGTAAATATGTGTATATGTACAATGCTGTGCCTATGAATATGCGCTGCGCCATGAGTGCGCGCTGGATTTCTTGCGAAGTTTTACCGTTTTATCTTGAGCTGTGGCTGGTGAGCACACATACACACAGCATATACATATGCGCAAATGTATATAAATTCACAAATTTACATTTGCATATGCCATCTTCCTGTGCGCCTGGTAATGCAGCGTTTGCTATAGAGGATTTTGATTCAGTTGAAGGGAATTCAACAAAGTTTTACAGACACCAGACAGACAGACATAACATATGTACATAATTTGGATGATTTGGAGAAATTCAAATATATAGGTCATATTAAAAAGCTACCTAGCATTCTTTGCTTCTAATCACCAACAAATTCTTATCGACTGCTGCTAAATTTACATAATTCAGCCCCTTACTGTTAATTTTTGTTGAAAAATGTGTCTGTGGTGAAATTGTCTTCGCGAGACGAGTACCCCTCGAAAATGAACACTTTCCTGTCATTAAGACTTCTCTATATTTAACGTTCTCTGCTGTACGGGTGTGTTCAAACAATAAAGCAAATTTTCAAATTTCGTGGGCTAAGTACATTCGACTTTCGATTGTTATTTCTTTTTATGTTGGTATACTCGTCTCAAAGATATGTTAACGGTTTTAGCATAATAGCACCTTTAGTTTATTTGTGAGAGGCATAAATAGGATAAATGTTTTGTGTGTTCGGCGATTTTCTGCTATCGACTCTTGGCTCTGCTTGACTCTTCCATTGGGACGATTGGATCTACAACCTCAAGCAATCGTCGACATTGATAAACATGAAACGACTAGACGCCTGGAGAATAACGGCAGTCATAACTGGCTTTTGGTCTATCGAAGAACAAGCAGCCAAAATGGGCATCCCCCGCAACACATACTGTCACAGTTGCAAACAACCGGATAAAAAGGAAACAATCCTCCATTTCCTCTGTGAATGCCCTGCCCTATGGAAGGACAGAATGTAAATCCTGGGCACACCGCTGTTCGAGAGTCTCGAACAACTGTCTGGCATAGACGTCAACAACCTAATAAGGTTCTTAAACATAGTGTCAAAGAGATGGTAACGAGGATGTGGCAACAAAATGGTGCGGAAGCGCTTGTTGGATTCTGGATGAATAACCAACCAACCAACACTTGCTTTACTTTATTTCAAACACTTTACTTCTAAGTGTACCCGTTCAGCTTAAGACTGAATCACTCTATATCAATTATTTGCTTAAAAGTATAACATGCTACATCCCCCATGCGCATGCACTTCGGCTTATATACATGTGCTGAATAACTATCGTAATTTCTAGATCTGGCAGCTCGTATCTTCTGGTGAGTTCTGTTGTAGCAGTAGCTTTGTAGTCACCTGCCGTCTTCGTCTAACTCATATAGCGGTAGTCCCAGAAAGTGTGAAATGCCTCACTATCTGCTGTCTCCATCAAGGCTGATTCATGCTATTGTTGCCAGTCGGTTCGCGAAACTTCGCGATTGTAACACTGCCCTCCGTTTAAGTCTGATTAGACACCAATCCTTTCGATTTAAATATTAACAATATTTCCAGATTTACTACTTGGATTTTCCCTGTCCAACTTGGCATTGCTGTTTACGATATACCACATCATTCAATCTTTTAATCACCTTATATGGACCTTCTCAGGACCGTTGTAGTTTTGGAGAAATCCCTTTATTTATAAAGAAGTATCAAAGTAGAAGGAGAAGTACCAAACTTTCTTCGCTAAGTCCGTGCTGTGAACTTCGCACGGTCAAATCTGTCCTTCATCTTGTTACTTTCTAGCTGGGTATTCTGTCTCACATGATGGTTAATTCTTCCATGTCATCCTGCAGTGTTTCGCAATGACTGCTTACGTTCATTTCAAGAGCGACACCTAATCCGATCGATAAATTACCCGTAAGCCTTAAGTCGCTTCCAAAAATGGACCTAGCAGGCGATTGGCCAGTAGTTTCATGTCCAGATGAGGGACAGGAACATTTGGATGTGTTTGTCCCAACTTCTTTGGAACTTTCGTACTACCTTTCGCAAGTGCTCCTCCAGAGTGCGGTTGAATCTTTCGACTATTCTATTTGGTTGGGGGTGCAAGGGTATTGTACGTGTTTTCCTAATTTCCTACAATTCGAAGTTCCTTCCTTGGGCTGAGTGCAACTCAATAGTTACTCTAAACCGAGTCACAAAAACCGCAGCAATGGTTTTGGCCTCTTGGTTTGGTAGAGCCCACACTTCTGGCCACTTACTGAAGTAGTCCATAACAACGACAACATGGAGAGCATGCGGCACCAAATATCAATGTCATCGCATACACTTCAATCTCTTTTAATGGATTTCCATCCCTCCACAGAAATCATGGCGAGTGTATGTCAGCACCTTGTGACAACATTTCTTCCATATACTGCTGGTCTTAGGTTAGACGCACCATCGTTTTTTTTAAACAAAATCAATTATTTATTATCATGCTTGTTCTAATTGTCCAAAATGCTTTTCTTATCAAAGTGCGAATCTTGTTCGACAAAAAAAATGCTGACAGCTGGTTGATTTGCGAAAAAAAAAAACTGTACATTCGGAGATTATAGAAATTTCTATGGCAATCACACGTGTTTTCGGTTGGTCATTGAATTAGACGCAGCTTAAATTTCTTCGTATTACGTGGACAAGTGTAAATTTTCGTATAGAAAAAATATCAAAAATAAAGAAATAAAGTGTATTCGAGCTACATTTGAAGAAAAAAAATGGGAAAAGCTGCCGCTATGAGCTTATTGGAACGTCAAGAAGTAGACTTTCTTCACTTGCAAGGACTGCCCAATCGGAACATTGCCAAACAAATAAATCGCAGCTCCAGAACTGTTGACAGATATTTGAAGGATCCAGAGGCATATGGAAATAACTTCAAAGGGGAAAAAGGCACTATCAAAACAAGCAGTACGCCAAATTGTTAGAATTGCTTCGAATTCGACTACATCTGCTGCTAAGATCAAGGAATTGGCCGGAGTAAAAGCAAGCTTATCAACTGTTCAGCGTACGATCAGAAATGCAGAACATCTGCAGCGTCTAAAAATCAAGATAAAACCCCCTTTGAATGCAATACGCAAAGAAAACCGGCTTCAATTCGCGAAAGAATACATACATGAATACAATACAAGACTAAATGATTGGCGTTCAGTTGTATTTACTGATGAAAAACGATTTAATTTAGATGACCCTGATGGATTTCAATATTATTATCACGATTTGCGGAAAGATGAGCTATATTTAAGTCGCCACCATAGCCGAGAAGGGGGAATAATGGTGTGGGGTGCTATCACGTTTTATGGAACGATTGACTTGATTGTTATCGATCAAAAGATGAACGGCGATCGCTTCAAAACATTGTTGGAGTCCGTATTTCCAAAATTAAAAGATCTCTTTGGACCAATTCCTTGGATTTTTCAACAAGACAATGCTCCTATTCATAACTCTCGAGTAGTAAAATCTTTTATTTCGAGTCAAAACGTTAAGATCATGACCTGGCCACCATATTCTCCAGATCTTAACGTAATTGAAAATGTTTGGGGCTGGCTAACACGGAAGGTATACGAAGGAGGAAAACAATACGAAGATAAGAAAACATTAACTGCAGATATTAAACGTGCTTGGAGCGAGATTTCCTTGAACTACATAGATTCCTTGTATCATTCTATAAAGGACCGGATTTATGAAGTTATTACTAACAAATGAGGCAGTACTCATTACTGAAATTATTTTTTTTTTTTTTCAAATAAATCAAATAGTAATTTAAGTTGAAATCCAAATACTTTTCTTATAAACATTAAAAAGCCAAAGTGCGTCTATTCTAATGACCAAGAAAAATTCGCCTTATTTTGAGTAGCTTTAAGAAAATGTTTGAAAAACACAATTTTGTTAAATATGTATAATCATTTGAATATTATGTTTAAAGTATCATTAAATAAGAAATGTTTTTGCATATCAACTTCTTTTCTATCGTCTTTTAATAAATAAATATGAAGCAAAGTTGTATGCAACTAAACATGCGTCTAACCTAAGACCAGCAGTGTATCACCTGCGACAGCAATCCCTCGTTGGCGGAACTTAAACATTACAGTCATCAATGGTCTCTTGAATAGCAAAGAGTTTAAGGAAATGTTTGAGACTATAGCAGATGGGTCGAATGCAATACCAAGTTTTTGTGGCTTATGTGCGGTTAGAACACCAAAATGAGGCAAGTAAGATGTGGTTGGACCTTGTTGCTGAGCTTCTTTGGCGGATAATAATTTGTACAGGGTGCCCCATCTTTTATGTCAGTATGAAAAAAAACAACTGATTTGTATAAGTGAGGTATTTTTATTTGGTTCGGTTATTTACAATTTATTTAAACTATTTTTTGAATACAATATCAATTAAGTGGCCACCTTTATTAGCAATCACAAACTGCGAACTTTTTTCCGCGTTTATCATCACCTTGTTAAGCATTTCGGGTTTTATAGCGTCGAGCTCGGTAGTTTCGGTGTAAAGCGATCAATGGTTGAAATTGTACTGAATTGACGTATCGAAAACATGAATGTTGAAGTCGATCGGTTAGGAAATGACAAAGTTATTCAGCGTTTACATACCGACACAAAAGATGGCGCACACTGTATTTATTAATTTGTGCTTTATAACTTATTGTGTGAGATTCATCTTTTAACATTTTATTTTCGACGTTAATTGGTCTACGTTTGGCAATTGCGTAGCTCTGCGGTAGATTGATGTGATCTTCTCGCCATAATAAACCCATCTGACATCGTTGACATATGTTTTTTGTGGTTAGTAACAGAATTTCTCTTCTATTCTAAAATACTCATCCAGCAATTGATGTAAATTATGTGTCGTATATGACTTTCGTATATGAATGTGGTATAGGACTGATTTTTGCTAGAGTTGGCCCATAAATTACCCAACCCAACGGAGTGTCAACAGGAATGGGTTGATTAATACTAACGCTTGCCGTTTTCTTAGAGATGCTTAAATGATGTTATCCAACCCATCATTCCTCGTGCAAAATTATGACGAACCTTCATCTAACATGGCATAAACTTGAATACTACGTGTGCGAGATCCGACAAGAATGACTGGCAATATCTTAAATAAGCAGGTACTCAGCTTATGAGTGCCACAATTTAATAAACGTTCACTATTGTTCTGTACAGATAACGTTGCAACAGACTGAACTGAAGGCGGTTCAAAGTTTGACGTATTAACTGCCTGATGGAATAGCTGATTGTGCATACGACTGCATTCATCGAGCCCACATACACTTTTCGAGCAGCATTTCAGTAAATTATGCCCTCGTTGAAGGCAACTGAAGCATAGACGGTTGACTTTCACAAATGTTCATCTGTTGTAGATATTAATTGTTTTGAACTCTTTACAGGTAACTAACCTAAGATTCTGTTCACATTTTAGGCAGGATGTTGACATATCCTGCTGTGATAATTGTTGGCGGTTGACTTCCGTTTCGCTACTGTAGAGCGGTCGGCGTAACGTATTTGGATTCGAAGAACGATTAGACAATATCTGAATTCCCAAACGCATGGTGGACGAAGGCGGCAGGCTGCTACGCTGCGATGAAGGCAAAACGGACGGCATGAGACCCTTGCAAGGTCGCTAACCCAATCAGCGATTGTTTCAGTTGTCGGATACGGTGAAACTGTTGCTGCCTGTCGACTCTACTCAAACTGTTTTGAAGCCGGCAAATTCAAAATAAGTTGTTGTTGCCCATAAACTTTGTTTATGCAAAACAAGAGGAGGGTATAAAAGGTAGGACGTTGCGCTATGAAAGCAACCTATTTGCTATCCCAGAAGTAGTCTTCATACAAAACGTCCAAACTCTACCATTACTGAATTACATTTCGGAACAAATTATAGAAAATAATGACGTGGTAAGATTTCCACGAACGACAGAGGAAAAACCAAGTGCCAAAGAAAGTAACGCAAACACTAATACAAGTACTAGTATTGTTTACGTTTTATCAAACCTTTGGAATAAAAGGGACAATTGTCTCAATTCACTCCACTCACATAGGTATTATGTTACCATTCGCAAAAACCAGTACAAACATTATATCTGATCACATGCAAAAATAGCATTAATGTTGATTTTAAATAAATATTTAAGGTGTGTTCGCCACACTCAATAATTATAGTACAGCAATATGGCGACCATGTTATGGACCAATAACATAATTTCATTTGAATTAATTTCTTGCTAAAAAACAATCAAAAAACGATATTAAACTTCAAAGTAAAAAACATACTTCTCCACTTTCATTTCTACTCCGCAAAACTTTCTGTGACGGCGGCGAAAAATAAATATTTGTTAGTTGTTCTCAGTAGCTATAAACTTAAGGGGCAAGAGTAAAGGGATATACTTAAAACAGGTTCTTGATTCAATTTATGTATATTATATCCAAAACATTTAAATTCTAAAGCAAAGATATATATTATAATTCATATATATAAAATTATTTATTTCTGAAATTAATGATACTTTTATTTTATATAAATTAGTAACAAATAATAATAGTTTAACACTGAAATGGGCAATTTTTTTTTAAATTTAAGTCTGGCTGGCATCCAAAATGTAAAGTTACACTGAAATATAGTTAAGATATGTTAAACCAATAATACCACATTAAACACTGCATTACAGAGTAATAAATAAATGATAAAATAAGAAGTATGCGGTAAGGCGAATCATCGCGTCGAGTTATAAAGATGGCTTTGCTCGTATACAGAGTGAAAAAAGGAGTAACGACACACGATTCCATATAAAAGTGGACAAAAATAGGGAAATAGAAAGATTTTGCTAAATATGTGTGGACTAGAGTGTGCTGAAACCGTTGTTTTTTCGCAGCTTTTATATTTTCGATGAAACTAAGACTGAGATAAAAATTAACAATTTTTCTGTTTGAGCTTTCCAACAATACCAAATGCGTCTAAAGGCGTTTTTTTCATCTTAGTGTATGCTTCTGCGCGCACATAACACATATAAGCTAAAACAGTGGCCATTTGCTGCGACTGTTGCGCACTTAGAAGACATACTTACGTACATATTATTTGTATATGGGTGCATATATAAATACTTAGTTCTGCTATAAGTTCTGTTACAAGTTAAGTCCGTTATGCGGACACTCAAACGACCACCATTAGCCTGCCAGCTCTGAAAGCTAAAAAGCTAATGGAGATTGACCAAGTCAAAATTGGATGGGTCGTCTGTCGCTTACGAGAACGTGTTTCGTTACAAAAATGCTATAGATGTCTAGAATACGGCCAAATGTTGCGCAACTGTGCTAGCGCATTCAATAGATCTAAGCAGTGCAGGAATGCGGTGTTGGGTGCTCTGCGAGACCTACAGAAGGGAGAACATCAACAATATTACCGGAAGCTATAGGTGCTCTGCTATAGCGGCCTCGGTAGTCTAGAGTAAGTGCACTAGTCTGCCATTCCAGAGGTTGTTGGTTCGAATCCCACGTAAAGCACAGCCCTCGCACTTTTCCAAACTTACCTACTTTCCTAGTTTCTATAAAAAAAATAAAAAATTCCTCAACCCCAACAACCTTATCTTTCCAATCCTTACTCCCGCACAAAAAGTCAGCGCATTGCTTGCATTGTGGCTGCTAAAGCAAGCAAAAAAATAAAGAAAAAGACTCAGTTACACATTGCATCAGTGGCGCCAGCAAGAGGAAGCGGGCAATCGCGGTAATAGCGCAGACACACCAAATTTAGCGAAGTCCTCAACCATCTGTGCGATCCTCATGACAGAAAAATTTGACACACAGATGGCGCATCAAACAGTAAGAAAGCGTTTTTCCTAAGCACCGACAGGTGGGCATTCCCATTACTTAGTACTTCTAGCGCAGGCTAATCACCTACCCTGTCAGAAAGCAAATAGATTAATGAAACCAACGCAAGACTGAGTCTTGTCGAGGCCCTATGCAGCCGAGTGGAGTGAATAAGGAGAAACAAAAAAAAAAAAGGTGCCCTGCATTCAGGAGAGCTCTAACAAATAAAAGCAAATAAGAATTGTTCCGATAAATCTTAACCACTGTGAGGCCGCCTAAGACATATTATCACAAAGAGTTAAAGAAATTAAAGCAGATATTGCCATTATAAGTCAGTCCTTCAGGTGTGCAGATGATTTCAACGCCTGGAGCAGCCGACGCACATATAAAGAAGGATAAATCCTTCTTGAAGCATCTGCTCCACTCCACATTACTGTTCTCAATAGCGGGTAAACTTTCACCTACCATAAGATGGAAATGGCGTCAGTCATAGATACAGGGTGAACGATATGAAGTGTTACCAACTTCACACTGCTTGCATCTGTAAAAGAGCTCATGACATCAATGTCAAAATTGTTCTAATGACAGTTCAATATATTGTTTATAAGCCATCAAAAGCATTTGCGTCTCAGTTTTGTTGAATTTTTTTGTCTGTGATGGAACTCAAACGTAATAGTGTGATTGCGTTATATTTGGCTGGAAAATCACAACCAGCCATTGTTCGTGAGCTCAGTCACCTCAAAGTGAATAAAATGTTTGTGTATCGTACTATAAAATGCTACAATGATACTGGTAGCATTGCAAAACGCTATGGAGGTGGACCAAAAAAACCGCAACAATGCCGGAAAAGGTTTGGAAAATGAAGGTTCGACTTGAACGAAATCCACGTCGAAGTGGAAGAAAAATGGCCAAAGAACTGAAAATATCGCAAGACAGCATTCGACGCATATTGAAAAATGAGCTCAAGCTCAAGGCTTACAAGTTCCAAAAAGCACACGATCTTCACCCCAGCAAAAAAACGTTCGGTGCGAAAGAGCAAATGAGTTGTTGCGCTTGCACGAACGTAGCGAATTTCCTAACATTGTGTTTTCTGATGAAAAAAATGTCCCAAATGGGCAGTTCAAAAACACTCAAAACGATCGTGATAACTTGACCGAACGCCCATACGAGAATTTGAGCCTACGTATGGCCACTCGAAGCAATTTCCCATCGCAAGTAATGGTTTGGGCCGCAGTAGCAGCTTATGGACGCTCTCCAATCGTTTTTATCGAGCCTGGTGTCAAAGTGAATGCGACTTATTATCGGGAAAATGTTTTAGAAGCTGCTTTAGAGCCGTGGACACGCAAACATTTCGGTCGTAGACCATGGACGTTCCAACAGGACTCGGCACCGTCTCATAAAGCTCGTGTGAACCAAGAATGGTTAAAGTCATGTTCCATACTTCATTTCGTCCACACAATGGCTTTCGAATTCGCCAGACGCAAATCCGATGGACTACTCCATCTGGTCCATTTTGGAGAGCAAGGTGAGGACTAAAAAATATGCCAGTATGGCCAAAATACCACAAGATCACATTCGTGCAGCATGCAACTCATTTTTTGGCCGTTTGAAGGCTATAGTCAAAGCTAAAGGTGGTCATATCGAGCTAAAGTGAATATATGTTAAAATTGTAATCATTTTTGAACAATTTTGTCGTTGAAATCAATAAAAACTAACTTCACACAAAAAAGTTATGGTGTTTTTAATAGGTAACACTTCATATTGTTCACCCTGTATTAGCCTGGCAAATGATTTCCTTGTTCAAAAGATCAAATGGAGGGTGAGTGAGGGCTACACCCACAGTGATAATCAAGCTATCATAATGGACATAATATCAAATGAGGCTTAAAATTGCACCCAAGCTGACAGGTCCAAAGTAGAAGGACGAGAAGCTTGATAGCGAAGTAATAAAATATATGATTGAGCAACTTCAGCCCCCTGCTGGTTCTGCCGAGAATAGTAAGAAACTCGTAGTAGAAGGACTAATAGAAGCTTGTGATGCCTCCATGCCTAGGCAAGTAATGCACCAACACATATATCCTTGCTACTAGTGGAACAAAAATATCAAATCACTAAGATCTCAATGCCTCCGCGCTAGACGCAAGATGCAGCGCAGTAGAGAGACGTCCGATTTTGTTGAAAATGTTCAAAATCTCAGCCAGGTGAGCGCTAAAAAATCCATTAAAACTAGCAAGCAAGAGAGTTTCAAAAAGCTTCAACCCCTGGGCACCGCCTACCGGGTGGTATTATCCAAAGCGAAAAGTGTACACACACCCCAAATTTCTTGCTCAGTAAGGTTCCGTAAATATGTTACTACTCTCTTCTCCCAAAGATCTGAAAACATATTATCATCCTGCATACCACACGAAGCAGTTGACATCCGTCGTGTCACCGAACAAGAACTGAAAGCGGGGCGTAATAAAATAAAGTCTAAGAAAGTTCCAGGTCTAGATGGTTTATCAAATAAAGCCCTGAAATTAGCGATTTCCAAACGTCCAGACGTATTTCTAGCAGTATTTTAAACCTGCTTTAACGAAGGAACTTTCCCAAAGAGGGGGAGGAAGCAAACACTTGAGCTTTTACCCAAGGGCAACAAAACGCCTGACGAACCCGAGTCTTGCCGTCTATGTCTACTGGACAAAATGGGGAAAATTCTGGAGAGAATTATTTGCGACAGGTTGTCATCTTTCACTGAAGAGAAAGGTATTCTATCCACATACCAGTTTGGCTTCAGGAAATCCCGCTTAACTGTTGATACTATCAACTGCGTGGTAAATTTAGCAACAGAAGCCATTGAAGGCAAGAGATGGCGCGGCGGGAGATGGAATACTGCGCTATGGTAACTCTAGACGTTAGAAACGCGTTTAAGGGGGAAGTCTACTGTGAATTTTTCAAAAAATCGATTTTTTTTATTAGCTTAAAAAATACTTTGAACCATCTTAAATAAGGTACAATATGTGTTACAGCTGGCTAAATTTTTCTTCGTTGAAATTTCGACCTTTTCCCGAAGCGCTCCAAAGCGCGTACCTGCTATACTGAAACTTTAAACGCATTTTTCTCGAAACTAAGTTTTTGTATACGGTGTACACGATATCTCGAGTTCTGATAAATGAATCAGCTTAAAAATTTAATTATATATTCTCTGTAATAGTGTCTCTCGTCTGACATAGGATTTTTTTGATATCGTTATTTGTTAAATTGTTATAAACAATAGTAACATCAATTTTAGGCAAAAAAAAAGAAAAAAATTTCAAGAATTTTTTTTTCAACGCCAAAATTTTTTATCGACATAATCCTACGTCAGACGAGAGTCAATACTATGTATATGATAACAATATTTTGTTTTTTTGTTTTAGATCACCGAAACGTAAGATTTCATGTACACCGTTTAGGCACCTAAGAAAAGCGGACCTGCGCTTGCAGAAGTGCCACAGCGGCCATTTTGAATATTTTGACTTAAAATTTTTTTTTTCAAAAACTTAAATATATAATAAAGATAAGAGTTTAAATAGATTTTATGTACGAGCAATATTTTGTTAGAAATAAAATCCGGAAAATAAGCCTGTTTTTTCCCTTGTCACAGTAGACTTCCCCCTTAACACAGCTAGCTGGCAGCGTATACTAGAAACCCTCGCAAAATTAGGGCCGTCTAGTCGCGGACCCTAAACTGAGGTTCAGAAGTGATAGATATATCGTGAACGGAAGGGTTCCTCAAGGATCAATTCTAGGCCCACTGCTATGCAACTTAATGTATGACGGGGTTCTAAGACTGGATATGAACCCTAGAACTATAGTCATTGGATTCGTGAATGGCATCGCGGTGGTAATGGTAGCAAAGCAAATCCAGCAATTGAGAGGATCGCTAGCGAACCAGTAAGCAGGATCAATACTTGGCTAAGGTATATGAAATTGGAATTAGCTGAGCCTAAGACCGAGTAGGACTACCTCCAGAAAGCACCAGAAAGATAGTAGAAACTATAAATGTGAATGTTGGGACCGTAACTATTAGTTCAAAACCCGCTATTAAATACTAGCAGTGATGATTGACAGTCGTCTAAACTTCAAAACGCACCTGGAATATGCTGTAAAGAAGACATCGAGTGTGCAGTCCTGTCTGTCGCGAATACTGCCAAACAATGGCGGACCTAGCCAAAGCATAATAATACTATTGATTTGAGGGTAGCCCACTCGGTTCTTTTATATGCTGCACCTATCAGGGCTGATGCATTGAACATAAATAGCTACATAAAAAAAACTGATAGCTGTCTATCGGCTAAGCGCTTTCCGGAATATCTGCGGCTTCCGTACAATTTCGGACGATGCTTCCTGCGTTGTAGCAGGAGAAGTCCCCGTAGACATTTTGGTGAAAGAAATGCAGAGATGCGGAGAAAATTTCGCGGATTTTATGCTAAAATCGGGTGATAACTGGACGCAAATCTGCGCGCATGCAAAATATATCCACAATGATCTAAGACGCGCGGTGGTTCGTAGACGAAATAACTAGCAGCCCCATAAGGTAATTCCCTTTTGGACAGTTCCGCAGGTAGAGTGGTAGATAGTGGATATATATTTAATAAGTAGGTGTAGCTGTGAAGGTACAAGTCGTGCATACTGGTATGCTGGTATAGCAGTACTCATGAGAGTTTCCTCTTCACGGGCGTCAACCTGAAAAAAACACCTTCAAACGATTAAGTGACTCAGCTACTGCAGCATGCACAGTTTGAAGTATCTGCCCGAACCAAAGATTGTTTCACACTTTCCAAAATTTTGTGAGGTCTTCGACATTCCATGTTCTCTAATTCTGACCACAAACTGTAGTCCAATAGATTCAGATCTGGGCTTCAACACGGCCAAGCCTCCGCGACTATGAACCCGAAAATGTTGTTTTTAGCCACTTCTGGTTGGTTTTTGTCTTAGGGGTAGGAGCGGCTTCTTTCTGGAAGATCCAACGCTCTCCAGTGAAGAGGTACTGCTCAACTGCTTCATCACGCCTTCTAAGACATCCTTATGGTAGACGTTTGCCCTAGTTTAACCCCTTTTTCGCAGAAATTAATAGATGCAACGCCTTTAGAATACACTCCCTACCAAACCATTACGGAGACTGGATGGTGGCCACGCTGAACCCTTGAAACAACATTTCTTTCATCTTTAGAAGTTTTAGCTTAGATTTTGTCGTTTTGATTATTCAAAACTTCTTCAAGAATGGAAATTTTTTCATCTGTGAAAGTAATATTTTCATGTCTGTTGACCGCGTGAAGCTGTTTACATCTGTCAAGTCTAATTTTTTTCAAGCGCGTGGTCAATTGGTCATCTTTTGACCATCTAATTAGTTGTGACTTGGGTCTGGTCGATACATTCATATCCCTGGGCATGATTTTCTGCTTTCTAAGGGGGTTTCTGTGAATTCTTTCTCGAACGGCTCTTATGGCTGCAGTGGTTCGGATCATGCGAGGAAGGCCACTTCTTTATCTGTCTCTCATTTCCGACGTCTGGGGTAAACAAACATTCTCGAAATGTTAAGTTTTTTTCAGCAGTTCGTAAATCTCACTTGCACTTTTACCACACTTAAATAATGCAATTACTGCAATGCGATTTTCCTTAGCTCCGACTCCGATGTTAACACGCTAGATTTGCCCTGAAACTGAGTATATAATTATAATAATTGTCGTATTATAATTTATGATTAGACAATGGGCCTCTTCTTTTCGCCAAGAGTTAGCAAGTGGCGAATAGATGAAGCAACATATGCTGGCAACCAGGGAAGGAAGCTTCATTAAATAAAATGTGTTGATAAGGCAGTGCGTATAATGAGCTGCAGCCATATCCGGTAGCGGCGAATCTCACTCGATAACTTTGTTGTTGCTTTCGCATGCAAATTTTTCGTCAAGTTAGTCGAGCATGGAGATATCGAGTGGGGAAATGACGAATAGAAGAGGTGTAATGCATACGGACAAAAGCAAAAATAACGGAACTTTTGCACGGAACTTGTAAAAATAATGACAGAATTTATGGTAATACTAAGCAATATGTACAGAGCGGCGGGCACTCGCCATGACAAAAATTCACGCTTCTCCAAATGATGGCTGCATGATGGAAATGGGTTCGTTTTATGAATGAATCAGCTTTACATTGAGAAATTTTTGGATACAATATATTTTAGAATACAGTACAGTACCATCAAGCATTGAGTAGGTATAGCAGTACAGTATGCCAGTACTGGAACCCCCTTGCCACACAAGTATGAAAAAATTCGGTATCATGTGGAATGAGCAGGGAATTGAAAAATATGGCATGCTGTGGTGCAAATGCAGTATATATTTGAAAGTACTTTCACATATGCTTTACTTACCAGTAAATCCACAAAATTAATCTGCCCGTTCAATATGGCTAGAGAATAGCTAATTTAATTGTGCAATTAGCTGCTAATAATAAACAGTTGGTGGAAATCCCTAAACGACGATTACTGAGGTTTCAAAAAAGTATGACAGCAATACGCATTCGAAATTCGATATTAAATTATATAATAAGTAATAAGAGGACACACGTCTATGGACACACGCTTCTTTTTCTGTTATATGAATGCGTAGTTAATACCTAACAAACATTTTATTAGAATTGTGTCTATAAACCTGTTTTCTTTGCCGGCATCCATTTTATTTAGTTTTTACTTTGACGTTTTTGTTTACATGCGTAAAAATAATGATCTATTACACAGAAAACACAGGACTCAGATTTTGGGAGAGAAAACTTGCTTTTTAATTACGGATTGGGAGTTAAGCACGAAAAAGTAGATCATCTACTTATATGTGAACGTATTATTAGAGGTCGTTGATGTGTGAGTTCGATCTGTAGATTTGATGCGTGAGGTCGTTTTTGATTGCTTCATTGAGTTAGTACTTACTCAATGATTGCTTTTCTAAGATCCCTAAATGCTTGCCACCAGGTTCAAATCTTAGGGCCGTCATATTCGTACATTCACTTTTTATTTTTCATTCAAATTGTATCCTTTTGATATTTATTTTACCCAAAAATCTGCATAAAAAGTACAAACGTTACTTTAAATTATGTTATTACATTTGTAATGAACAGTACACCGAGTGGTTATATATTTGAAGTAAACAAAAGAATATTTAATAAACATGAATATGGAATTGAATAATGAATATCGTGACGCAGCTATCGAACACCGTCCGTACACGCCCGTACGCTTACGCAGTCTCTTTTCAACTAACTCCTCTCTGTCGTTGACAGCTCGGCCTCTCCTGACTCCTCGTCGTTCCAGGACGAGTCTTCTTCGTCATCATGGATGTCTAATTCTGGACTATTAGCGCACCATGGTTTGAGATTATCGGCGGACAGCACGTTGCAATATCGGCGCTGAGTGACCATCGTATCCGGTAAATCTTCCACTATATAGCGGTCGTAGTTTAATACCTTCGTCACCTGGTATGGACCCTTGAACATAGGATCGAGTTTGTGGGATTCACCCGTCGCTGTAAACACATTGTCGATTACCACCAAGTCGCCAACTTCGTACTTGTGCGGTTTCTGATGTCGTTTGTCGTATCTCTCTTTCCATTTAATATATTACGTTCGGCCATAATATTGGACGCTGCTATGTCGCGTTTCTCCTCAATGTCTGACACATGGACAACTTCATCATGCATAGCTTGGATCATTCGGTTGTGACTAACATCCCTTGGGTCGAAGTAGAACACAAGTTCGTTTGGGCTGTATTTCGTTACCTCATTCTTCTGCGAATTTATGCTCCATTGGATGGCCATCAATGACTCATCCCATACCTTGTTATTTTCCACTGTACATCTTAGAGCGTTCAATAGAGTTTTATTCGCGCGCTCAACCTGCCCATTGGCTCTTGGAGTTCTGATAGCTGTTTTGACATGCTGCATGCCCTTTTGGTTGAGAAAGCTCTCGAACAGCTTCGACGTGAAGGCTGTACCACGATCCGATGTAACACGCAGTGGTTGCCCGAAATTAGCCATTACTTCTTCCATTGCTTTGATTACTGGCTCGCTCTTAGTATTTCTGACAGCTTTGAGCAGCACATATTTGCTGAATCCGCAGACAATAACCAACACGTAGACGTTTCCCGATTTACTCCTGGGAAATGGTCCCACATGGTCGATGTGCAAACGTCTGAATGGTATCGGTAGTACATCGGCAACATGAAGTTCACTCTCCCTCTTACCTCCCTTGACCTTATTCAAACAACATTCTTCGCACGCCGCAATATATGATTTCACGTAACGTCGCATTCGTGGGAACCAGAAGTGCTTTCTAAGACGGTCTAATGTTTTCTCCAGTGCAAAATGTCCTGCATCGTCATGACTTGCTTTCACTACCCGCCATCGCACTGACTGTGGGACAACGAGTTTGTAATGCTCCTCCACCTTTCGGAATAACCGTGAATTTCGCATGACATAATCTTCTTTCAGCTGCTTTAGCTCATCTTCGTCTGTCTCCTCTTCGCCTTTGATAAGTGTGCATATTCGTCGTATTTTTTTATCTTGTAGTTGTATGGTGGATAACCAATCCTCCGGTCCCATCGTTTTACTGATGGATAATACCTTATCCGCGACTGTTGATGGACATGATGGTCCTTCTACTGGCAATCTACTTAGCGTATCGACATGCTGCATTTTAGCACCTGGTCGATGCTCACACGAGAAGTCGAACTCCTGCAGACGTAGCCACCACCTGGCTATTCGTGGCCTTAATGGTGTAACCTTTTTGGTCGTCACTACAGCATTACAATCAGTCCGCACCACGAAGGTTGTGCCGAGAAGATACACCCTGAATCTTTCCAACGATTCCACAATCGCGAGGACCTCCAACTCATGACTTGGATATTGTGACTCGGCTGCGCTACACTGGCGACTATAGTATTGGACCGGCTTCCAATTTTTGTTATCGGACTGTAACAAGATTCCTGATACTCCAATGGCGCTTGCGTCAGTGTGCACCTCGTGGTTTTTCATAGGGTCAAACACAACTAAAACAGGCTGGGTTATTAAGATGTCTTTAAGCTTCGTGAACGATTCCTCTTGCTCTTTGGACCACTGGTATTTTGCATTTACTTTCAGCAAACTTGCTAATGGCTTCGCTATGATGCTGTACCCTTCGACGAATTTCCGGAAATATCCAGTCAAACCCAGAAATTGTCTAACTTCGGTCGTTGTACGTGGTTGAGGAAATTCTTTAATGCATTTGGTTTTCTCTTCACCTGGTTGGATACCTTCTTCGCTTACGATGTGTCCCAAGAATTGGATTCTGGTAGCCATAAAATTACACTTTGATGGTCTCAATGTGAGCCCTGATTCTTTTACGGCTTGGAGAAATTCAACTAATACTTCGATGTTTTGTGCTACACTCTTCGTTGCGATGATGACTTCATCTACATAGCTAACAATTCGGTTTCGATGCTTTAGACCTCTTATCAATTTCGTTACCATTTCTTGAAAGACCATTGGTGCGTTTCGTAGACCGAACGGCATTACGTTATGTTCAAATAAGCCATCTGGTGTTAGAAATGCCGTATAATGTTTACTTCCTTCCGTCAATGGAATCTGGTAATATCCTGCCGTCATGTCTAACGTTGTGAAGACGGTGCTTCCAACTAGCTTGGATAATTGTTCTTCGACGATCGGCATCGGAAAATGCTTTTTCGCCGTTACAGCGTTGAGTGCCCTGTAGTCGACACACATTCTATCCTCTCCATTGGACTTCTTAACTAGAATCACCGGTGCTGCATGCACTGACGAGCTCGGCCTGATAATGCCACGTTCAAGTAACTCATTCACGATTTTGGATAACGTTGGACGTTGGTATAGCGGTACCTGATACTGTCTTCCAATCACTGGTTGGTCGGTATTAATGATGATTTCCATTTCTGTCGTCTTGCATCGTCCCAAATTGGACAAATCTTCAGTAAAACAACTCTCGTATCTCTGCAACACACATCTGACCTCTTGAAGATCTACCCCGCTCATATCTCCGTTTACGTTAAAAGACAGATCTCGTTGTTGATAAACCTTCATGACGCCCGACTCGATGATTAGCCTGAAACTTTCTTTGCACAATACATCCCAACCAATTACGATATCATGTGTCATAAACTTATCTGCGACGATATAACAAGGGGTTAATATCGTGATTCCATCGATGACTAACTCTGCTTCGACGAACTCGTTGCTTGTTATAACTGCTCCACCAAATCCCTGAAGTCGTTTCGTAGCCGGAAATCTTGGCACGTCATTTGGAACCTTTGATGCTGCTACTAACGATACGTCACTTCCTGTGTCTAGTAAACTTCTAAGCTGCTTGCCATTCCATGTAACATCTCTACTTGCTGTACTGATGACACGTTTGGAGTCGTCCACTAACTTCGCAACATTCGGTTTTCCATTGTGGCATGCTTGTGCATCGTGCCCTACCTTGTTGCACCTCGTACACTTCTGCTTTCGTTGTGGTTGCTGACATTTTGACGCAATGTGCCCGTATTGATTGCAGTTGTAACATTTGAGTTTTCTCTCATTCGTTGATCCGGAATTTTTATCGTTGTTACCTTTCTCGTACATCATGCTCGCCTTTGATGGTCCTGGAGCATCAGCCATGTCTTTCAATGAGCGCAATAAATCATTACACGTTGGCAACTTGAGCGCTAATAACGTGCGCGTTAATGATGGATCATTTAAGCCTGCGATAATATATGAGTTGATAGATTCTTCATCCATCCGTCCCCGTCTACCAATACTCAACATGATGTAGTAGTATTCTTCAAATGACTCTTTGGGTTGACGTTTCCGTTGGGCCATATTGCGGTGCATTTGCGCTGACGTAACTGAAGCTGGAAAATCAAGCTGGAACGCTTGCACAAAATCTGACCATGACTGGAAAACTGTTTGCGAATCTAACCATTCCTTTGCCACACCTTTCAATTTCGATTGTGCTGCTACCAATGTCTCTTGCTCGGACAATTCGTATGCCCTGCGCAACTGTACTACTTTCTCGACAAAAACTTCGCTACTTACGTTGTTCTTCAATGGATCATATTCTGGCATCAACGCATAAATTTCCCGCAAATTACTTGTTCGATTGTGGACAGCTACTCCTGTTGCTCGTGTTGCGTTTCCGAAATCACTTTCATTTGATGGCGTTGACGAAATACGTACAGTTTCTTGTGCTGAACTTGCACTTGCACCTGGCCTTTCACGTGAGGCTACCAAATCGCTCACCGTCTTTGTCAGTTGCAAGATCATCCCGCGTAATTCGTCCATCTCACGACGAGCACCTGTATGTTCACCGTCGTCTTCAACTTCGTCCACATCTATCTCATCACCTGGATATATCTCAGCCAGCTTTGCTAATTTAGCCGCTCTATTCCCCACGACACTAATGTTTTGATTTTGTAGCAATTTATTCAATTGCACAACTTTTAAAGAGCTCAATTTCACTTTATTCATCACTGTCTTGATTATTCGTGCTTTTTCCTTTTCCTTCCTCCAACCAACCGTCCGATTCAAAAAATGCTTCGCGACTGTTCTTTGCTTCGCCGTCACTTTGCTGCGTATCCCTTTGCAACTTCTTTCTTTGCTTGCTTTTTCCCCTCCACTGCTGCTGCGCTGTTGCTCAAACCTTAGCAACTACCTCCTTCGTAGCCAGTGAACCGTTTCTCTGCCTCACTTAGATGCTCGAGTACTTTTTAACACCGACTTTGTTGATACAGCGTTTCCTTGAATTCCTTTCTCGATTTCGTTGTTACTTTTGTAGCTTTTTAACGCCGACTTCGTTGATCCAGCGTTCCCTTGAATTCGTTTCTCGATTTCGTTGTTACTTTTGTAGCTTTTTACCGCCGACTTCGTTGATACAGCGTTTCCTTGAATTCGTTTCTCGTTTTCGTTGTTACTTTTGTAGATTTTTAACGCCGACTTCGTTGACACAGCGTTTCCTTGAATTCGTTTTTCGTTGTTACTTTTGTAGATTTTTAACGCCGACTTCGTTGACACAGCGTTTCCTTGAATTCGTTTTTCGTTGTTACTTTTGTAGATTTTTAACGCCGACTTCGTTGATACAGCGTTTCCTAGAATTCGGTTTTCGCTTTCGTTGTTACTTTTGTAGGTTTTTGAGATAAAATCCCACTTCTGAGGTGTAATGAACAGTACACCGAGTGGTTATATATTTGAAGTAAACAAAAGAATATTTAATAAACATGAATATGGAATTGAATAATGAATATCGTGACGCAGCTATCGAACACCGTCCGTACACGCCCGTACGCTTACGCAGTCTCTTTTCAACTAACTCCTCTCTGTCGTTGACACATTATTTATTAAAATATATGCATTTATATAGATCCCACACATATACATATGTACGTACATATATAAAATGCTAACTTCGCAGTATAGAAATATTTCGAATTTTGCAAATGGTGATATTTTTGCTGTGGCGAATGCGTGCCGGTACATAGATATGTATGCCGACTTATACTTATGTACGTACATATATATGTATGGAATAGGGATAGGGAAATATTGTATGTGCGTTTGTTTTTCTACGTTCCCATAAGAATGATGATATTTCGTATGCACGTATAGACATACATACATATACATGAATACATATCTATTTATAAGGACTAAAATGCTAAATGGTGAAAATTATGAAATGTATTTAAATACGAGTAAGAACCAGAAGAACTTCGTATTAAGAGACTGATAATTGGTAAATGTGTTCTATCTACAACTAACTGGTTTACTGGCGAGTGTAGAGAACATAGGATTTAATTATTAGACTTTTTCACCCTAGTGCTTTTGCGAAAGTACTGGTCCTGGGCTTTTGAAAAAGTTCGATGGACGAAGTAATGTTGTATTTAATTCGAATTTGAAATCGTGTTTGTTCTCAACTCCGTGGTAATATAATATTACTTACTCAATACATAAAGATATGCAAATCATCGTGCCGAGTAATGCAACAATGCAAATACGTCTATATTTCGGACAATAAAATATTTTATTTGCGCCCTCGAAGAAGACACTGTACGACGCAACCGAGCAAGTTGTGCGCCGGGCACACAGAAAAATGTATATGTAAACATAGATACACTGCAGCAAAAAAAAAGCAGCAATCTGGTTTCGAAGCAAATTTCTAACGTCAAGGCTATATTACTTATTTCGTACATTTTTTGTTAATTGGATAATCCCATACGGAAAGATATATCTTAATTAGTATTTATCCTCTATATGAGAACAAAAAGAAATGTATTTTAAATTGTCCATAGTACGAAATTTCGAAAACGTTAACTTGTTTTAAGCTAACGGTAACTTTTGTTTACATCATTAGTGTATGATTCTGCGCGCACTTGATACACAGCAGCTAAAACAATCACCATTTGCTACGACTGTCGCCATTCATTACATACATTTGGATATGCATACATATTTATATACGAAGATGCGGTGGTTAGAATAAAATATTTCATATAAAAATCCTACAAAATCCAAAAATAGGCAAATCAAAATTTTGCCATAGTATCAAATGTGATACATTAGTGCGTACATACAAATGTATATACGTTTACCGTACGCTCGCTCAGTGCTTAGGCAAAGACAAATCGACGCATTCGCTTGTATGTACTTCGTGTCGAATTCTTTTTGTGTGCACGAGCAAAGACGTCGTTTGTCGCGTCTCGAACTTCCATTTCCTCTGCGAATGTCTGCCCTATGGAAGGACAGAATGTTAACCTTTGGTATTTAAATTTTGAATTTTAATATGTTCTATATACGTTAATACTAAATATTTTTTGTTTTCTTATCAAAGTTTATCGAAAGGATGATTTCAATGTCTTCTAGCTGCAATGGAGCTTCATTATACCCAAACAGACGAAAAAAAAATTGGTGGTAGTTGGTCTCAGCAGTTGTAAACTTAAGAGACATTAGGAATTGAACACCCGTTTTGTTCATGTACTTCGATTTGGTTGTGTTTCTTTTCGGAATTTTAGGTAGATTAGAGAGATAATTTAGAACAAAACAGACAAGGCTTGGCACGATGTGTCCGCTGTTGTTGAAGAATCTGGGAAGTATCAAAAACCATAATGCACCTAGGTACTATGACTGAATATATAACCACTTACGTATACACATTTCCCATTTGAAGAGGCTGACTGCCGCAAACTATGGAAATCCTTATGTGACCGCTTTGCGATTGAGTTGGAGTTGCAACACAAGCCAAGTGGAAGTGCTGCTTCGTTCAGGAAGGACTGGGTGTACCTTGACATTCTGTCCTTTTTCAAAAGAGCTGTTGCACACATAAAGTAAGTAAATGTACCTATGATAATATGACACTCCATTGTGTTAACACTTACATTTTTTTGAGGACAACATCAGACATTGCTGAAATAGATGCAGAACACTCATTTTCGTTTGACTTCAACGAAAGTACCGATCTGGTTTCCAAAAGTTAAGTTAAAGATTTGGAACCTGTTCCGCCTAAACGTTGGAAGCGAAGCGACTGCGGCTTCAGCTCCATCGGCTTTCGACACAGTCAGCCATGCCACGCTACTAGATGATATTTTAAATACTATATCTTGCTTTTTTACTTCTATATCTCGAAACTCCCACAGCCATTAGAGGGAGTCTCCCTGGTCTCCTACGCCAACGACTGCATGATAATGGCGTCGGGCAATGACACTGATGGTCTGTGCACCAAGGTAAACGACTACCTCGCCTGCCTTTATCGCTTCTTCACTGCGAGGAACCTACAATTTTCCCCCACGAAGTCCACGGCGACTTTCTTCAGCACCTGGACGACACTCAAATTGTGACTAATAACAACCCCAAAATCTTGGGAGTTACCTTCGAAAGTTTTTTCTCTTTCTCAGCGCATACAACCGTTATTTCCAGAAAAGTTCAAAATCGCAACAAGGTCCTCAAATCGCTTGCCGGCAGCACTTGGGCAAAGACAAAGAAATGTTGCTATCGACATTTAAGGCAATAAGCCGGTCGGTTTTCAACATTACTGTACCTGCCTGGTCGCCTGAAAACACTGCTATTCGGAAAGCGACGGGAAGCCTCCTGATGCCCCCACTACAATACCTATGTACATAACGAGGCACAGATGCTTTTTGTGAAGGAGCACAACAATCTGCTTAGCAAACACTTTCTGCTAGAGTGCTGCCTCAGGTTTCACCCACGTAGACTCCTGCTTGAACCAGAGCCGTCTCCCAGGCACGTCAGAAGACACCTCTTCAATTACGTCGACGAGGTCCAGGGCAACACAGATCGACAACTACTGGACCGGCCAGTGTTTATACAGAATTTTAACTACATTGATCGGCAGACGCTTACCATCTTCTTAAACTCCCGATCCCACAATGCCGTAATCGGAGTCCAACCACCACCCATAGCAGAAAAGAGCTTCAGATACTTTGAGGTACCCGCTTAACCTTGGCACAATTACGTTCTAGATTCTGTAGCAGGTTAAACTCCTACCTATCCAGAATTGAATTGTAAACATATTTCCAGCTCCTAGAGGCAGCCCGCACGACACACGACACTAACCACCATTTCACATGCCGCATGAAACCCACTCATCTTACACCCTTCTGGACCCAACTTATCGAAACAGCAAGTTTCCCGGACCTACCGTTAAATGACAGGATTATGTAAGCTGCTACAACAACAACAATAATATATATTTTATCTGTATAATTAAAACAGTTTTTAATTCAACTTATGTATATCCATAAAATCTAAATTTTACAGCCCAAATATAAATACTGATTGAAAGTTTGCGATTAATGATGCTTTTATTTTATATAAATTAGTAAAAAACAATAAGAGTAATACGCTGAAAGAGGGAAAGTTCTTTTTTTAATTTAAGTCTGGCTGGCTTCCAAAGTGTAATGTTACACTGAAATATAGTTTAGATATGTTAAACCAATAATAGCACATGAAACACTGCATTACAGAGTAATTAATAAAACTTGCATTTTGCGTACTTGCACCCCATTTTCGCTCAACTATATTGTGCGAATAATTTTTGCGAGCTTTGACAAAAGTGAAGTATAAAGTAGGACAAAAAAGAGAAATGGCGACGAGTTGTAGAGGTGAACAACGATGTCTTTGTTCGTATACACAAAATGACGCACAATACTGCAAATTCATAGAAAACAGTTTTATTTTTGAAGCATTCCAACAATTCCAAATACGTCTATGTTTGGGATAACAAAATTTTTGAGTTTGTTTCTCAGAAAGCGCTGTGCGACGCAGTGAGCAGGTGCCGTGTCGATTTGTTTTCGCCCAGACACTGAGCAAGAGTATATAAGTATGGCATTTTCTAAACGTATGTATGCCATGTAAAAGTAACGCATCAATACTGTAGGAATACCGTATGTATATATTGCATGAGTAAAATACTGATACTTTCTAAAGTTATGTATTGCAATCCTGTTGACGTTTTGGAACATATTATTTATTTTGAATATTTTTATATTGGGGATTCACTACCATTCCGAGTGCGTAGGTTTGAATCTTCGTGCATGAAATGAAGAAGAGTTTTTTTCTATATCGGTCGCCCCTCGGCAGGCAATGGTAAACCTCCGAGTGTATTTCTGTCATGAAAAAGCTCCTCATATGTTAAAGATTCATGGAGTCCCTCCATTTGTGGAAGATCCTCAAGTCGCTTGTCACAAATAGGAGGAGGAGCTTGGCTAGATTAGAATCGATTTCATAAGAGGTTTGTACTTAGACCTCATGGTATTTTGTGCTCTCTACTCATCACAGTACCTCATCGAAACCCAGTTCCCTTATTAAACTCAGGGTAGAGCTGGGGTTGGATTGAGCGTATGTGTATGTGCCCTTCCTCTGGCTACAATCGGTCAAGATGTGTCAACCTTCTTCGCGCTATAGCTCTGCATTCTAGGAGAAGAGGAATTGAAGTCTCCTGAGATTGGTCGCAGAACAAACAAGAATCCGTAAACAAAATCGAGATCATGTGCAGATGACTTCGCAGTCTGCAGGGGCCTGTGAGAATGCCTGTGAGCACTCTCAGTTTATCCCTGGGGAGGGTTATTAGTTTTTTAAACCTCTTTCGTTGTACCTTTCCAGTAAGGATTTCGCCTGGCGAAATCCCAAAGTTTGATGCCAGCAAACCTCCTTAGCTTTTCACTCCTATGCTTCTCTTTGCTGGTGGGTTGTTCCATACCAAGGAAAAGCTGGGCTGCTTTTAATGGCGAGGCCGCAGCTTCTCACCAATGCGTGCGCTATTTCGTTCCAGGTTAAAACCCTGTGTCCTGGGACCCAAATAAGCCGGATGCAATTGAGCGTTCCTAGTAGATTAAGGTTCTCGATATACTCAAGGACCAGCGAGGATTTGATCTCACAGGACGATAGGGCCATGAGTGCCGCCTGACTGTCACTCAGAATGGCAATTCGCTCGTTCTTGACATTTCTGTCTAAGTTTATCTCTGCACATAACATACATCTCTGCTTGGATGATGCTGGGAAGACTGCCCATCGGCACAGAGTGTTTGATTCTGGGTCCGTAAATTTCAACGCCTTTGCTTTCTTGCTTTTCCAGTTAATCTTGGCATCCAGGACAAGGCCAAGGTATTTAACTTCGCTAACCAAATCAATATCTTTCATTCCTGGTAAGGCTCGTTTCCTGGTTAAAGGGATGAGGCTGTTTTGGACGAGTCTATATCATAACAGTATATCGCAAAAGGTGTGCTCGAACCTGCCTCTCGATTTAATTACAGCGTCATCCCTGATAGCGGGAGGGGATCACCAGGCTCCACAGGAGGGGTGATAAGACTGCGGACAACCCTTACCTCTTTAAAGCTGGATAGTACTGTCCGCCGTTGCGGTTTCAGCTATCCTTGTCTATAGCAGGGACTCTATCCATCTGCAGATGGGTCCCTACACGTGTGCGACATACCCCTAAGTGAGAGGTATTGTCGAAAGTTCCATCGATATCGGGAAAGGCACAGAAAATGGTTTCCTCACAGTCAAAGCCACTTTGTATCTCCGTACATAGCTGATACAGCGCAGTATCCGTAGATCTTTCTGCTCTGTACGCGTGTTGGTTTTGATGGAGAGGTGTTATACGGTGTTATGTTTGATATGATTTCATTATCACTAATCTTCATTGCTTTTAGTACAAACTGGCTCACATTATCACCAACTAGTGTATATTCATTGCATGTATATTTGCCACCTGTCTTTTTAATAGTTAATTTGCTGTATACTCTCCTTAGCCATTGAGGTGATTTACTCGCAGAATTTTCTAAGTCCACCCCTCTTCGCTTTCTTAATTTCCTTACTAAATGCTCGAAAAAAACTTTCCAACCCGACACCTATTGTCTACCTGCACACCCAACATTTGGTATATATAAATCATTGCTGATAATAAATTCAAGTAGAGACTCACCTCTTCTGTTGCAGTCGGTGCTCTCCTATATCTCGTTGTGTGCATTTTCGTCACATCTTAACAGGAGTGGTAGCTTTCTTCTATTACAGTAGCTTACCAGACTCCGCACCTCATCTGGGGAAACGGTGCTGTTATCCATCGCAAGATATGCTGATGTCAGTGTCTTTGCGGGACCCGTCCACCAGCAATTGTGCCTGGATCGTAACCAGATCCCGGCTCAAAAACGTTTTAATGGAAAAATAATTAATGGTTATATTTAACACCACGCATGCTCTAGGTCTCTCTTCCGAGAGATTCCAAATTACCATATTGTTGCTGTTGCTAAGACCCCTAACCTGGCCTCTGTATGCCCATGGCTCTTGAGCCAGTACTATGCCCAGATCTCCTGAGGCAGACCGTCGTGCCAAGACGGCTGTTGCCGCTCTGGCTCTTCCTCGTCTGAGCGCCTCAGCTCGCTCTCGCCCTTTTTGTCCAGCTCAAGCTTACCTAGGACCAACCCGTCCAGGATTTTTTGTGTGGTGGGGATGTAGGCCTTCCCAGTAACTGGCCTAGATTGGACTAGTTCAGTAACTTACGTAGATTTTGTTGTCCAAGTGACTTGCCTGGGTTTCCCATAAGGAGGGACTTCTACCATAGTTGGTATAGTAGACGAAGGGATCGTTTTGACTAACGGGTCGCTACCCTCGTCGGTAAGCATTTGTTTCGGCTTTGCTTCCTTATCCCTGACAGTCTTTTGTTTCCATGATTTTATGGTGTCACAGCTGAAATGGTAATTCAGCCGGTAGCCCATCTTTTTTGCGGTTACGTACGAGTCTCGTCAATGTTTAGGTTAAGCCTGGGCGCTGCCCCTTTTACGCTGCTGCTCAGAATGCGCCACGCTTCGGTTTTCAAATCGCCGTTCTGAGCTTTCAGTAGCCCTACTGCATATTCCGCAGGCCTGTCTTCGCCGCTCTGAAAGTACACCGTAATATTGTGCAGGGCATCATTCCCTATTTGGTGTCAAGCTGCCTACCTTTCCATGCCGCGAGCTTGGCTGCCACGTCTGCTAACCACTCCGGGGTCTTTTCATTTTTGCAATCTACCAGTAGTAGACCCAGCCTTAAATTAACCCCACAAACGGTCAGCGGATGAGTCCATTCTTTGAATACCTCATCCATTATGGCCTCCTGAAGCACAGTTAAGTCTACCTGCCCTAGTGTCTCCGCTGGATAGTTCGTGGACAGCACTGCCAAACGGATGCTTTTGAGGACGTCCGAATGGCTTGTCTGCTGTCCGTTACTATCCAGCGGGCTAGCTTTTACTGGCCTTTTTGTTGTTGTTGTTTGCGTTATTTTTGATTTGAGTTTTATTATTTGTATTGTTTATCTGGTTCTTCCTCTACTAAAAAAAACACAAATCTTGCAAACTACTCTTCCGGAAATCGCAGCTCTCTCTCCTGTGGTTGTCTGAAGTTTATAGCCAACCAATGGCTCCACATCATCGTTTACCGAGTGTGACCGAATGATCGAGTTCATTGCAGCTGTGCTCAGAGTAAGCACTCGACCATTTACAGTTCCTCTTCCCAAGTTGTTGCTTTTCCGTCCAATTTCGCTGACGGAGATTGTGGAGCATTTAGATTTGGGAACCAGTTCTAGGCCCTTAGAGGTAGTTCATTTTAGTTAAACGGCTGCTGTGTATCGAGAGCGTCATTGGCAGTTTCAGCTTTTCGCTTTCTTCCACCTGAGATCGCTCTCGGTTGGCTGCGTGGCATACTGTAATTGCATGCAATATGTCACGTCTTACCGCAGTTTTAACACTTTGTATTCGAACTGTTGGTCGATGACTCCTCAGTTTCCAGCTGGAACACATATTCGTGTACACCGGCGTCCTTTGCCTCCATATCTTTGCTTATCTGTGATTGAAACTCTTCTTTGTTCCCAGGAGTTGAATCTTTAGTTCACTCAGTTTTGTCATTTTTATTTTTAACATATTGTTTTATGGGACATTTTTCAACAATCGCTCTTTTCACACCAATTGTTACGAATTGGTTACGTTTTTATCCTAATGAAAACGTCTCACAATAATTCCTTTGAGTTTGATAACTGGATTGTTAAATAAAATTCACATATTAATGCCAACACACTGCCTTGCTGTATTTATAGCATTTAGTCGCTTCACTATTCGTTAACTTAATACTATATACCTTATGCGCATGCACCTCTGGATATATACATGGGCTTAACTAACGTAATTTCTAGATTTGTATCACCATCTGTCGCGCTAAGGCGAATTCATGTTTTTGTATAGTATCTCATTCCCAGGGTATTGCCACAATTGGTTAGAAAACATTCGCGTTTTGTAAAAATATGTATTTAATAACGCGAGTTTTATTTTTTTGAGTCGGGGTCTATATAGGTGACAGCATCCGCTTTTATTTGATTAGAATCAAAGATTGACTACAAATGTTAAATTCTTATAGTGCCCACATGCACTACAAGAAGTGACTAATGGTGGGTGGTCGTATCACGGGTGACTTGAGTGGTGTTGGCTTACCCTAAGTTAACTCTTCTATTCATAAGTCAATTGATATAAAAGATTTTATGTAGTATTTCCAGAGAATGTTAATGAAAGAGAATTCTCACGAGCTACGAATAGTGGAATTGTCAAAAATGAAGTGAAACCGCGAACACTTTTTCACATCGCTCAACTCGACAGCGGGGAACTGCTTAACACAGCTGATTACAGCGAATTATGTACAAGTACATTGCAGAGAACGTTAATGTATAGAGAAGTCTCAATGACAGGAACGTATGGAATTTCGAGGGGTACTCGTCTCGCGAAGACAATTTCACCATAGACACATTTTTCAACAAAAATTAACAGTGAGGGGCTGAGTTATGTAAATTTAACAGCAGTCGATAAGAATTTGTTGGTGATTAGAAGCAAAGAATGTTAGGTAGCTTTTTAATATGACCTATATATTTGAATTTTTCCAAATCATCCAAAATTATATAAATATGTAATGCCTGTCTGTCTGGTGTCTGTAAAACTTTGTTGAATCAAAATCCTCTATAGAAAACGCTTCATTACTAGGCGCACAGGAAGATGGCATATGCAAATGTAAATTTGTGAATTTATATACATTTGCGCATATGTATATGCTGTGTGTATGTGTGCTCACCAGCCACAGCTCAAGATAAAACGGTAAAACTTCGCAAGAAATCCAGCGCGCACTCATGGCGCAGCGCATATTCATAGGCACAGCATTGTACATATACACATGTTTACGTACATATATTGATGCATACATATGTACGAAGCCGCGGGCACTCGACTTGACAAAAATTGAAGATTTATCAAATATTGGCAAATAATTCTACGCGAAATATTCCAATATTGACTATTTTCGAATTGTCGAGAAAATTGGCATATGGGCGGCTCGTTTTATGAATGAAAGTACTTGCTCTTAGAACTATGAGCTCGAATTTATCAAAGAATTTTTTGATGATGAGTTTTTGTTGCACAGTACAATGGTTGAAACTGTTCGGCGCCGCCGCGACTATTCAGCGCTATGTCAACTAGAATGATGGCCGCTACGCCTGCGCCTAAGACTGCATTTTGTTCTTGTAGTCGCTAGGCATAGAATTTTAGCTTTGAACGACATACGCATTTTGAGGAATAAAGTGAGTGCCCTGTGTGTGTGGTTGTATGTACATGCATGTGTGTATATTAATAAGCATTGTTTTGCTTGAATTCAATTCACATATTTATATTTGCATATGCCATCTTCCTGTGTGCCTGGTAATGAAAGTGTAATGAAGCGTTTTGTATACAGAATTTTTTGATTTGATCGATTGATTGATATATAGATATAGTTAGGGATCAAGTGTGCATATACATACGCACATGCACATGCGTCGATGCATATGCAGAAGAAGTTGTTTTAGCATTTGCAGGAATTCGATCATTCGAAGATTTACACCCTAATTATTGCATGATGCTCGTGAGGTAGGTCATGTTGCTTCAGTGCATACATATGCGTGCAACACTATATTTATTAAAGATGCAATAGAACTTAGTTGTCCCATATATGTATGCAAATACGTTTCTTTGAAGTTTTCTTTTATTTATTTTAAATTTCAAAGTTTTGTACTATCTATAAAATGCATACATATATGAATTATTCCCTGTAATATACATATGTAAATTTAAAAAAATTTTGTTTGGCAAAGGAACAAAAATGCATATTCAAATGTACATACATAAATATGATAAGGCAATGCGTCGAGAGATAGGTCATTGTTGCTGCAGTGGGTGTGCAGATACATTTGTAACACTATAAGAATTGAAGATGCAATTGAACTTTTGCACAAATATAACTAACAAAATATATGTATATAAACATATATTGATATACATACATATATATTCATCAATATACCAATATGCTCTTTGAATTCTTGTCTAAAATTAAATTCGACTCGAAAAATTAGTAAACATTTTCATCAAATTTACACTAAAACGCACACAACAAAATGTGAGGTCGTTTTATAATGTATTTTGTTTAAATTTGTCTTTTAAAATTAAAACAACAAACATTAAAGTTATTTTGATTTTAAATGTTGTCTTTTTATTTGGTTATATTTGTTTGAAAATATAAATTGAATAAATTTTCGTTTATCAAGCGAACATAGAAATGCACAAGCAAATGCCTTGCAAAATGCCGTCGGCATTCGTCAATTTGATTTCATACAGAAACCAAAAACTGAGCAGAGCCAATGTACTTGTACATAATTCACTGTAATCAGCCCTGTTAAGAACTTCCCCGCTGTCGAGTTAAGCGAGGTGAAATAGTGTTCGCGGTTTCACTTCATTTTTGACAACTCACACTATTCGTAGCTCGTGAGAATTCTCTATATTTAACGTTCTCTGTACATTGGCTCTGCACAGTTTTTGGTTTCTGTATGAAATTTTAAAAGAAAAATTTAAACAAAATACATTGTAAAACGACCTCACATGTTGTTGTGTGCGTTTTAGTAAATTTGATGAAAATTTTTACAAATTTTTCGAGTCGAAATTAATTTTAGACAAGAATTCAAAGAGCATATTGGTATATTGATGAATATATGTATATGTATATCAATATATGTATGTACATACAATATATATTAAACATCTGCATGAATGGCAGAAAATCGACGTTCGAATGAACAATGCGCAAATTGAGTTGAGTGAATTCGAATGCGACGCGCAATTTATTTGAGTGAGTAAGTACGCTAGCGTCGTACAATGTCTCATTCAACTCAAACGAAAAGCAATGAATTGAATGAGTGAGAACGCGTAAAAATTAGAGGGTTGGTTTTGAATGTATTCGAATGCAAGACAGATTTTTTATTAATGCGTAGAACACAAAGCGTACAGAAAAAAAAAAAAATAAAAGAAAAACGCAAGTCAATGTATTTTACATACTTATATATATATACTTATATTTATTTTTCCTATATCTAATTATAGTATAATAATATGTACATATGTATTACATATGTAAGCCTATATTTATATATGTATTAAATTTATGTTTGTAAGCCTATATTTATACATGTATTTAGTTTACATATTTGAGTGCAAAAACTTTATTTTGTTAATGTTTTCTGCATTAGTTGCAATAAGACATCGTTTTTCGGTAATGAGATTTCTTGCGTCTGAAAATGTCCTCTCAGAAGCCGCGCTGCTCGCTGGAATACAGAATATTTTGCAACTGGTTTTATAAAGGAGCGGAAAAAATTTTTGGTGCATATTCCACCAAGCTAATGGATCAAAATCTACAGTATATGGAACACTTATATTGGAATATGATGCTATTTCTTGATCTATTTGGTCGTAATTTGAATCGACTTGAACTTCTATGAAGTCAGCAAACTCATCGTTATCTATTGGTGCTTGAGTTGGGCTACAAACATTTTCTATGCAGAAATGTTGCATTATATTTTTGCAATCATTGACTACATCCTCTTTTTCTGCAGTTGAAAATTGTAGCAATTTGTTTGTTGGTGGGAAAAGGTACAGAGCTATGTTATGAAATTTGGTTAAGTTTGGTATTATTGTTGTTGAGATTTGGCTATTTAATGCGGATTTGAGTAACTGAATAATTTCAATGTCAGTGTTATTGATCTGGCAACTTTTCTTTAACTTATTTATATTTGGAATAATTAGATGTATGGTTGGACGTTTAGTTGCTTCCAGTTTTTTCGAAACATTTTCAAAAGGTTCCAATACCTTAACTATTGCACCTAAATGATTAAAATTTATGCCTTCTATTCTATCTAATTGGTTTTTATCCTCTAGAACTGTTACAAGTTCGATCCAATTAATTTCTACTGATTTTAAAAGGTAGAAAACTGTATTCCAGCGAGTGGGGCAAAAACTTTTTAGGGAAAATCCCAACGAGGAATTCATTCCTGATTTTTTGAAATACTTCACCAACTTGGTGCAAGTGGACACAATGAAGCTCATGTCAGGAACAGCATCGATAGCTTTTTCCACAGCGTTGTTCAGCAGATGGTTCACGCAGTGAATTTTATCCAAATCACGAAAAGCCTTTATCATGTTTGACCCTCGATCTGTTACAATAATAGGCTTGTCCCCTTCGAGATCGCATCCGAAGTTCTGCAAAGTTTCCATTATTTTGGTCCGAATATTTGAGCCTAGTTATAAAAAAAAACTTAATTGAATTTATTTTATAAACTCGTAGATTAACTTAATATACCTGTGCAGGACGCCTCCTTCATTGACTTCATAGCCATTAAACGATCCACCAAAACTCCATCCATTATATAGTGGATAGTACACGATAAATACGAAGCTCTTAAAAAATTATCCGTCCATATATCGCTAGTGATAGCATATCCAAACGCCTTATATTTTTGTATTTCGTTTTTAATTGGGCCAAAGTGTGACTCGTAAAGAGTTCCTATGTTCCGGGACACTGTAGTTGGATGTGGTAGCAATTTTTCTACATCGACGTTGGGTCCAAAAGTTGCCCCAACCTTAATTAGGAACGACGCGAAGTTTTTAAGCCCCGAATCGTCAATAATTTTTAACGGACGACAATTCTTAACCACCCATTCGGTTACGACAACTACGCCCTCCTGCTTCACTTCTGAATTCACTTCAACAGTTGTCGAAGTTTTCTGCGCCTTGCTGCTGTTGACTACATAGCACTTGTGTTTTACTAAATTAGACGTACTACCTGTAAATTTCAAAACTGTAAAACACATCTTACAGGCTACTACGTCCACCAACTCCTCTCCATTTTCCTTTTTTATCTTAGAAAAAAACTGCCAAACTTCGCTTCGTCCTCTCTTTTCAATTATCGTATACATGCCACTTTGAAGTTTCTCCTTTACTTCATCTGAATCATTTTCTTTTAAAACCTACATGTATATTTCAAAAAAAAACTGAATTAAATCTGAAAAAACACATAGGAAACATTTATGGACAGGTCACAAGTTCACAGTTATTAGTCTAATCACAAAGAAAACAATTTATTAACCATAATACAGATAGCATACACATAAATAACACACTTGTAAAAACAAAACAAAAACTAAACTACAACAACAATACAATACATACCGTGTCGGCTTTCGCTCCGTTGTCTCCGTTCATTTTGCGTGTGTTTCGTTTGGGCGATGCTAAAGAAATGAATACACACAAAATCTATGCCACAACTCGAATACATGCGAATGTCTTCAGCTTCGCCAAAGTTTTCATTCCGTTTTACGCACTTATTTATTCTCGCTCATTTCGTTGAATGCCGTTAGTTATGAGACACAGTGTGGTGTGTCACTCATACACATTCAATTCATTGTGTGCTTCGTAATCAATCAGCTGAATTCATTCGAATACATTCAATTTTACGTATGCTGTGAGTGGACTCATGCAGACCTCTAATATATATACATATATTATTATAGTTATATTTGTGCAAAAGTTCAATTGCATCTTCAATTCTTATAGTGTTACAAATGTATCGTCCCCTTAGTATTAAAATAGCCTATAAATTTTTTGATGTTTTGAGAAAATGAATTTCAAACTTTTTGTCGAAAGTAGCTCTCACTCAAATCTCGTTATGTCTGTAAATATTTATTATTTTCGACGTTTTTTTTTAAGACAGTATAAAAATGGGTCTATTTTGTTAACAGACCAATTTTTATTATTATAATCATCCTTTTAGTGACCAAAAAAGAGGTGTAAACTACAAATACATCAGATAGGCTATTTTATTTTTTAATGTTTTCTATTAAGTTTCTGATACGCTATTTTATTTTGTATGGTATACACTATTTTATTCAAGAAATACACCAGAATAATAAGTAAATTTAATTTGAATTTTTATTACTATAAAATTATGTTTTAATTACAGTAAGATCGTAAATTATTAGCATGGTCTTTATTTATTGTCGTCTTCGTCCTCTTCTTCGAATCTGTCTGGTTCATCTAAACAATCGCGATTATTCCCTCCTTGTAAATTCAAAAAAATGTCTGTGATCCGGGAGGAATTACATTTTTTTTGCATAAATCTTTGAGATCCTTCAATTTTGTGTCAGAAATTGGTAGTTCGTTTTTATATTTCTGAGTTAATGTAAAACTTGTGACTCCTTTCTTTTTCATTCTCGAGCTATCTATATCAATCACTTTGAAGTCTTCGTTCCACTGTTCCTTGTATAACAACTGTCTCTTTTCACTTTTTATTACTTGGAGAACCTTAATTTTAAGCCAATTTACCGATTCATTGTTGACATTTTTCTTCAAGTTATGGTTCAATATTGAGAACGCCGTTTTGAGATCAATAATCACTGTAGTTAAGCCTTTCTACAGCGTACGGATTTTTTCGTCTTGCCAGTCTAAGTATAGTTGGCCATTCTTCTGGTGAATATACACAAATATTTCTCTTAGCTCATTCTATAGCCGAATGCATGGAATCTGCTTCCATTTGTGTGTGTTCCCTTTGAAGATATTTAATCGTTATTGAATTAAAATGCAATGAACGATTCATATGAAGCAATAATGTGGCAATTAATCTGTTAGGTCTGAGCTCAGATAAAGGCGTTGGGACTTTGCTCGAGTATAGTGGCTTTCTACTGCTGGAAATTACTCTATGTGCTCTTTAATAAGAGTTGCTATCTCCGCGTCTACTTTTCTTTGCATTCCGTGTTTACCCCTCATGTCAACAAATTATCTTTGATTCTTTTTTGGCTAATACAGATATCCCACCTTTCTTTTTCGTGTTACTGTCAATTCTACATTTTCATCAATGCTTTCTTCCGCGATTTCGCAGAGCACTTCATATTGCTTTACCGAAGATTTTTAAATTTTCCCCTCGAGATTATCCTCCTCTTCATCCGTTTCTGGAATATAATAATCTGACGATTCTGCTGAAAACTCTTCTCCATCCTCTTCGTCATTTTCCGATATATTTGAATCCACTGGTTCCACAGATAATCCAACAGAGTTTGGAGCAAGTTTCACACATAGGGCTCCTGTTGATTCCGTCGCAAATTCTGTTGACAATTAATATACCTAAATATTCTTTCCTGCAATTTAAGATAGCAGATACTCATCAGAGCTTGACAAATCCATGATTAAATGAATGATTGGGAACGAATGAACGACTAAATGATTATGAACGAGGAAATTTCAACAACGAACTGAAATCCTAAATTGCACAAATTATTTCTATTGCATTTACATGCATGATAAATCAACGTAAGCATTGCATAGGCTACTTTTGTTTTTTGTAATTTTAAAACACATGTTAATTGTTCTGAGAATATAATATATATATAATATAGATTCATACAAATGAACAAATTGAAAATATTTGTTGAACAACAACGTATATCATTATACGTCATTTTAGGTGTTTGTGTCATGACAAAATTGATTTTTTTCCTAAAAGTTAAAATAGAGTATGTGAGTGTACATTACTATTCTATTGCATAAACAGAAAATTTAGTTTATGTAAAAATAGCGTATATGCGTTTACATGATTTTTGAGGAAAATAATTTAATACATATTTATACTATATTTTTTTGATTAACGTTTTGACCCACTTTGTGGAACTAGAATTTGACAAAATTTTGACCACATATAAAATCGACAATGGAGAATCCAAAAATTCAATAAAAAAATAATAGCCTATGAGCACATAGGCTATTGTTATACTAAGGGGACGGTATGTGCACACGCACGGCAGCAACTGAGTGTCAAGCGCAAACCAGCCAAGAAGAGAGTGACAAATAAACCACCCCCGAGGCCGGATGCGATTGTCATTGCGCGTGCTGGAACAATGACGTACAGTGACATTCTCAGGGTGGTTAAAAAAGATGATGCCCTGCAAGAACTCGGCGAAAACGCCGATTGAAAAGAGAGCAGATGGCCAATAAAGGAGTATACCAGAAGAAGATTGGCAAAGGTGCTAGGTGACCAGGCGCAAATCAAGGTCCTCACCCACGAGATGTTAGTGGAGATCCGTGATTGGGATGAAATCACAACCCAAGAGGGCATAGGTGAGGCAATACGAACGCAAGTTAACGAGCTTAACCTATTTAGTGAAGACGCAATAAAAAGCGTTAGAGCGGCGTATGCAGGCACGCAAACAGCGGTGATAAGCCTACCAGCACTGGACGCAAGGTGACTGCTTGAGAAGCAAAAACTCAAAATCGGCTGGGCGGTATGCCGAATAAGAGAAAAGCCTGACTTGAGGAGGTGCTACAGATGCCTGGAGTATGGACACCTAGCGAGGGCGTGTACAAACGAAGACGACAGAAGCCAGAACTGTCTCAAATGTGGAGAAAAGGGTCACCAAGCGAAAGTATGCGAAAAAAGCCCTTCTGTGGAGCTTGTAAAAGGAATGGAAGAGAAGATATAAGCCATCAGATTGGAAGCAGAAAATGTCCCCTGTATCAAGCGGCGTATATTAAAACCAAAAAATGAGGATTGAGCAGATCAATCTAAACCATTGCGAGGTTGCACAAGAGCTCTTAAAACAAAGGGTATACGAAAATAAGGTGGATGTTGTGCTAGTCAGCGACCAGCATAAAAAGCTAAACGCCGGAACGTGGGTCTCGGACAGGAAAAGTAAAGCTGCTATTTGGGCCTGTGGAGGAAATACCCTGCAGGACAAACCGCACACCCACAGTGATTACTATACCCGAGCAAAAATATGTGGCATATATTTCTACAGTTGCTACGCGCCACCGAAACTGACACTAGCAGAGTTCGAAAACCTACTGTATGAACTTGTGCAAAACGCTCGTGGTACCACACCAAACGTGATTGCGGGTGATTTCAATGCGTGGGCCTTGGAATGGGGTAGCAGATACACCAAAAAAACGGGAGATGCCTTGATCAAGGCATTCTCATTGCTTGATGCGGTTCTGCTAAACACTGGGGGAAAAAACACCTTTGAAGTAAATGGTCGTGCATCAATAATAGACATCACTTACGCCAGTAGGGCGCTAGTACGATCAGCAAGCTGGCAAGTGTGTGATTTTTACAGGCAGTGACCACCTTGCGATTAAGGTGGACTTTTCGCTTTAAAGAACTGTGCCAGAATGTGGACGAAAACCCGTGGGGTGATGGATACAAACTCGTTATGGCCAAGGTCAAAGGAGGCAGAGGACAGGCACCAACTTGCCCCATTCTTTTAGAAAAAGTTGTACGTACACTCTTTTCAAAGCAAGACATGCAACCAAGCCAGACACAGTCCCACGCACCAGAAAGCAGTGTCACAATCAGTGAAGCAGAGGTGATTTTGGCGACGAAAAGTTTCGGCAATGCTAAGGCTCCAGGACCTGACCAAGTGTATAAATGAAGGCATGTTTCCGAAAGTATGGAAGAAGCAACAACTAGTCCTACTTCAGAAACCAAATAAGCCAGCGGGTGACCCAAGTTCTTATCGGCCACTCTGCATGATAGATACTATGGGTAAAATCTTGGAGAAACTAATCTGCACGCGCCTGGAACAGCATCTGGAGAAAGTGCCGGCTGAACTATCCGAACATCAGTTTGGTTTTCGAAAAGGTCGTTCAACCATCGACGCCGTCAGGAGGGTGACAAACATTGCAAGCAAGGCTATTGAGGCTGACAGGTGGATGCATGGTGATAAAGAATACTGTGCAGTTGTCACTCTGGATGTCAAGAACGCCTTCAACTCGGCATACTGGCCACATATTATAAAGGCTCTTGAGAAAAAAAAAAACCCCCAGCATACTTAGTACGGGTTATAAACAGTTACCTGTCGGAAAGAGTACTTCTGTACAATACAGATGAAGGCCCTAAGAGATATGCAGTGACGGGCGGAGTACCGCAGGGATCTGTGCTGGGCCCGATCCTATGGAATGTACTATATGATGGGGAACTGCAACTCCCAATGCCGAGGGAAGTGCAAATAATAGGGTACGCAGACGACATTGCGTTAACCAAGTCGCCAAAACAATCCCTCAGATTCAGAGTATCTGCAGCGAGGCCACAACGAAGGTCAAACAATTGCTAACGGCGGTTAAACTACAGCTAGCAGGGCAAAAAAGAAAAGCAGTTCTCATTACGAGTAGAAAAAAGTTAGAAACGACCACACTAAACATTGATGGGTTTAACGTCACAACACAAGCGGCACTACGATATTTGGGTGTAATGATCGATGCTCGACTAAGCTTCAAGGAGCACATTAAAAAAGCATGCGGAAAGGCAGCCATGGTGACGGCGGCACTGTCAAGAATCATGGCCAACATAGGTGGTCCCACTCAGAGTAGAAGAGCGCTCCTGGCTAAAGTTACCCAGTCTACACTCATGTATGCAGCACCCATATGGGGTAAAGCCCTGAATCAGAAAACATACGCGAAGAAGGCGGAAATAGTTTTTAGACTTATTTCCCTTAGAGTTGCCTGTGTTTTCAGGACAGTGTCGTTTGAAACAGTATGTGTCATATCGGGTATCATGCCACCAGATATAATGGCCTCTGAACTGGGTAGAGTGTACGACAAAGCCAAAAGCCTAAACAGGCGATTAACGGTGGAAGAGCGTAAAGAAGAAAAACTGGGGAGCATAATTAGCAAAATCGCTGGGATCTAGCGACAAAAGGGAGATGGACGCATAAACTTATCAGAAGCGTACAGGCTTGGGTTGAGAGAGGACATGGTGACACAGATTACTACCTCACACAGTTCCTGACGGGGCATGGATGCTATAGAGAGTATCTCCAAAGACTCGCTCGTTCTGCGGCAACGGTAGTGAGAACGTGGAACATGTGTTCTTCTCCTGCCCGAGAGAAGATCACATGCTGCGGTCGAAGTTGGTGTGGGCCAAGATGAGAGAATGGTCCGCAAATGCGTTACAGGAACTGCGAAAAAAGGAATGGGAACGCAGTGAAGAAAGAAGACAAAGAAATAATGAAGGGTAGACGGCGAGAGAGATATATGTGAAGAGCCATAATGGCTAGCTTGGCCCTGCGATGCAATGCTTAAACGGCGGTACCGCAGGGCAAACTAAAGCTACAGAAGTCGGAGTTAGGGTTTAATACGTAGGTGTACTGTTTCGCAAGTCCAGTTTAGTAGTAATACTGACTGTGCGTGATCCCGAATGAGGTGCACCCTTAGCGATCAGTATGAATCGTGCATGCCATCTATATTGACGGTATCTATGTAAGATTCCCCCTTCGGATAAAAAAAAAAAAAACAAACGCACTGCAGCAACAATGACCTATCTCACGACGCATTGCCTTATCATATTTATGTACATACATTTGAATATGCATTTTTTGTTCCTTTGGCAAACTCATCATCAAAAAATTCATTGTTAAATTCGAGCTCATAGTTCTAAAAGCAAGTACTTTCATTCATAAAACGAGCCGCCCATATGCCAAGTTTCTCGACAATTCGAAAATAGTCAATATTGGAATATTTCGCGTAGAATTATTTGCCAATATTTGATAAATCTTGAATTTTTGTGAAGTCGAGTGCCCGCGGCTTCGTACATATGTATGCATCAATATATGTATATATGTAAAAATGCTCGACAGCCGCAGCTGCTGTGTGTCAAGTGCGCGCATGAGCATACAGTAAGTTGCAGAAGAAAACAAGTAGCTTAAAAAAGGGGGCTGATTCGAACATTTTAATACTAAGAGAAAATTTGGAAACAATTATTTTATGTTAACTGAGCGGCCATCATTCTAGTTGCCATAGCGCTGAATAGTCGCGGCGGCGCCGAACAGTTTCAACTATTGTACTGTACAACAAAAACTCATCATCAAAAAATTCATTGATAAATTCGAGCTCATAGTTCTAAAAGCAAGTACTTTCATTCATAAAACGAGCCGCCCATATGCCAAGTTTCTCGACAATTCGAAAATAGTCAATATTGGAATATTTCGCGTAGAATTATTTGCCAATATTTGATAAATCTTGAATTTTTGTGAAGTCGAGTGCCCGCGGCTTCGTACATATGTATGCATCAATATATGTATATATGTAAAAATGCTCGACAGCCGCAGCTGCTGTATGTCAAGTGCGCGCATGAGCATACAGTAAGTTGCAGAAGAAAACAAGTAGCTTAAAAAAAAGGTCTGATTCGAACATTTTAATACTAAGAGAAAATTTGGAAACAATTATTTTATGTTAACTGATAGTAGGCAAATAGTTAATTAGTAGATTACTTTACGTATGTAGTTCTTGAATTGATAAAAAGTGCACAAAACATATGCATATATCTGCAAAGTTAGAAACTTACTCTGAAATCAGAGCATTTGAAGGTGCCTGTAAACATTTCAAGGTTACTGTACATACAATGCTGTGCCTATGAAGGTGCGCTGCGCTTATAAATGCGCGCTGGATTTCTTGAGAAGTTTTACTGTTTTATTTTGAGCTGTGGCTGGTGAGCATACATACACACAGCATATACATATGCGCATATGTATATAAATTCACAAATTTACATTTGCATATGCCATCTTCCTGTGTGCCTGGTAATGAAGCGTTTTCTATAGAGGATTTTGATTCAGTTGAAGGGAATTCAACAAAGTTTTACAGACACCAGACAGACAGACATATGTTATAATTTTGGATGATTTGGAAAAAAATCAAATACCTATGTACAGGTATCCCTCGTATAACGCGATAGTTACGTTCCAGAAGAATTGCGCGTTATGTAATTCCGCGTTATCTAAAACATAGTTTTCATATAAATTTGGGGGTTATGTTCCAATAGGTTTTTTTTTAAATAAAATACATACAAAATAACAGATGCACATATATTTCAACTCAATACTAAAGTTCAGACTTTCTTATACAATTAAAAACACAAAACAAAAAATTTAAAAACAAACTAAAACAAATTAAAGGTTTATTAAAAATTTATTGTTATTCTTCAAACTTCATATGGTAATTAATCTGTTTCACTGTCTTCAAAGATCTTTGCACGTGGGCGTTTTGAGGGAGCAATAGCTTCATTTTCTTCAACATAGTTTTCGCTATTGGATAAGAAACTAGTTGTGGGACCTTGTGGTTCTTCTACTGGTTTTATAATTGCAAAATCTGTTATCAGTTTTTGGTGGGTGGTTTTTTAAGCTCCTTTTCAATTTCGTAATAAGGTGCTAGATTAATATCTATTCTATCTATCTAAGGCAAAAAAGGGTAATTCCCGGTTTACATTAAAAATACATTACATATTATAAATATGTGGTACGCAAATTAGTGTTACCAGATTTGATAATTATGTATTTTCCCCTTCGCGTTATATTATATATGCCTAAATTTCGCGTTGTACTGAAACCTAATTTTTCCAAATCGCGTTATATCGAAACCGCGTTGTATAAGACCGCGTTATACAAGGGATACCTGTATATCCTATAGCCTATACCAATGACCTATAGGTCATATTAAAAAGCTACCTAACATTCTTTGCTTCTAATCACCAACAAATTCTTATCGACTGCTGCTAAATTTACATAATTCAGCCTCTTACTGTTAAGTTTTGGTGAAAAATGTGTCTGTGGTGATCAGTCTTCGCGAGACGAGTACCCCTCGAAATTCCATACCTTCCTGTCATTAAGACTTCTCTATACTTTTACGTTCTATGGGCGCAGTTTCAGGCACCAAGAGTGCAGGTTATCGAATTTCGTATGAATTTGAAAAGTAAAGAGAAATAAGTACTAATGTCGTTTATGAACAAAAGAAAGAGCATGGGCCCGAGAATACGTCCTTGAGGAACGCCCGAGGGGGCAACAAAGTATAAGACGAAGAATACTCTACAGTAACAACGCACCGCCCGGAACACAAATATGACTTAAACCAATTTAGGAAAATGGGATGGAGGCCTATGCACTCGAGTTTTGCAATTAAAATTTTATTTGGAACTTTCAAAACTTTCGAAAAGTCTATATAGACATAGTCTATCTGGGATCCTCTAGAAAAGCCGATGTACAATATTCAGTAAAAATTGTCAAATTGGAGATTGTTGCATAAAATATTATTGGTTTGGGAAAATTAAATTCTTAACCGAGAAATACAGTTTGGCTTTAACGATGCATTGAAACAGTTCGGAAATAGTAGATAGTTTAGAATTTGTTCTATGGTTGCTTGTATTATTTTTACTACCACTCTCAAAAATAAGAGTTATAGATACCATTTTCCAAGCACCTATAAAAACTCCAATGGATAATGATTTATTAAAAATACAATATTTTAATAAAAGAGTATCCACGATACCTTTGGCGACAGTCATCTTTGACATTTGTCAAGTATACAGATGTACAATTTTACACGATAGAACAGCGCATTCAAATTATTGAGACTTATTATAAAAAAGGTCGATCTAATCAACAACATACCGCGGAATTCGTGATTTGTTTAGTGGAAATAATCGTCCGAATGAGTCGACAAGTCAAGGGTTGGCGAACAAATTTCAAGAAATTTGTTCTGTCGAGGATAGAAAGAGAACTGACAAACCAAAAACTGGCGAATATTGCTGCTGTGGCGCAAAGTGTTGCGTCAGAGCAACATGATGCAAAAGGGGCAAGACTCATGGCAAGGTTAATTCTTAGCTTATCTTATATATAAAAATGGAGACGTTTTTTTGTGTTCGTTAGTCGCCGATTCACGCCTAAACGCATTCACCAATTTCAATCAAACTTTCACAGATCATTGGTATTGGTCCATAGATGGTTTATGTTAAGTTTTAAAGAAATCGGTAAAAGTATGCGTGCGTTGTGTAAGCGTGAAAAATACAATATTTGCGTGTTTCCCGTATACGGACATTACGTATACGGAATGAGAATACACGCAACTGAATAGAATATACACAGATATGAATAACATAGTTTTGATGTCGAGTGACGTATGCGACTGTATTATTCGTAACGCAATAGTTGTCCTCTCTTTTCTTTCCTTTTTATGCATGCGTGACACGGCATCAAAGCACATTGCTTTTTTTTAAACTGGAAAAATATTTTGAGCTTCATTTGAACGTTTAATGATTTAGATAAAATAAAAATTCGTTAAATATATTTGATTCCATTAATAACCATAAGCCTGTATTTTTCGAAGTTCAAAGTTTTTGACGAATATTGAAACGTTTACTTAAATTAAATGTTAAATACATATATATAAATGCGCAAATGTAAAAGTTTAGATGGATTTAAAATATACGAAATTATTCAGCGGTTGAATCCATACATTTTTTGAAATCCATCAATATGGGTCGACAGTCGCCATAAATGTTCTTTTAAAAAATAAAATGTGTTAATTTGATGGTAGCTCGATTATTAAGATCAGGTTTCTATTAGTATAACTTTGTTCAAGGGTTTGCGTAATTTTTTTGTCGTGAAAGTCTAAAACCAAGAAAAGAAAACGCGAAAGCCGACGAGCAAAATGTAAAAAATAAATCCTCCTGTATGTATATATACTCGAAAAAGTTATGCTAAAACTTTTTTTATGCATTTAGGTAGACAATTTCATATGGGCAAACGTACGTTTACGAGATAAATGCCTAAAAGCAGGTATAACTAAAATAGCGCTCTCAGGGATTGCTGCAAGTATATTAACAAAGGTAGTGACATGGCTGTTTTTGGAGTTGCAGAGAACCGAAATGATGAAATAACTCAATACCAAATGGGCAGGTACATTAGTAGTAACGAGGCAGTTTGGCGAATTTTGTTTTTCTCCATTCATGACCGTAGTCCAGCTGTTATTCATTAAGCAGTTCATATGGAAAATGGACAGCGTGTGTATTTTACTGTTGATAATGCTCAGACAATTGTAGAGCGACCGCCATCAACCACATTAATTTATTTTTTTAAATTATGTGAAAGAGATCAATTTGCTAAAACACTGCTTAATTCACAAGTACCAACATATTACACATGGGAAAGACGTAAAAGAGGAAAACCTGTTGATGGTTATCCTGGTGTTTTTGAAAGTGACGCCGTTGGACGACTTTATACAGTGCATCCTAGCGAGGCTGAATGTTTTTATTTGGGTCTTTTATTAATTAATGTTCGTGGACCAACGTCTTTTTTGAATTTGAAAAGAGTTAATGGGCGCCTCTGTCAAACTTACCGGCGAGCATGTGAAGAATTGCATGTACTTGAAGATGATAATCATTGGGATGCAACACTTGCAGATGCATCCGCAACAGGTACTCCGCATCAAATACGGACATTATTTTCAATTATTGTGCAACATGTTTTCCATCTCATATTGAAGATATGTGCTTAGCAGTTGCAAATAAATATTATTAGGTTTACCACCTCCTAATCGAGCAATGCATGACGTATTTAATCAAGATATACAACGTGAACAACAATACGATATAAATGATCTTAACACATTTATAAATTTGAATCTGCCGAAATTGAATATAGAACAAAAACATGCATATGACACTATGATGCAAGCTATACAAAACAAAAGTGGAGGAATGTTTTTTTAGATGCGCCGGTAAAACGTTTTTGATTTCGTTGTTATTAGCGACTGTAAGATCACCAAACAATATAGCATTAGTGCTTGCATCGTCTGGAATAGCTGCTACATTATTAGATGGTGGCCGTACAGCGCATTCCGCACTTAAATTATCATTCAATATGCAAAGTAATGAAAATCCAACATGTAACATTTCAAAAAATTCTGGAATGGGAAGAGTTTTGCAACAATGCAAATTAATTGTGTGGGATGAATGTACAATGGCACATAAAAAATCAGTGGAAGCATTGATAGAACTTTGAAAGGTTTACGTAATAATCAAGAAATATTTGGTGGCGCTTTAATATTATTGCCTGGTGATTTTCGTCGAACTTTGCGAGTAATTCCCCGTTCAACAGCAGCAGATGAATTAAAAGCATGTTTAAAGACATCCCATTTATGGAGGCACGTAAAAACTTTGACTTTGAAAACAAATCTGCGAGTTTATTTACTTCTGAAGATAGGAAATGGACAAATTCCTATTGATGCTGCTACTGGCTTAATCACTTTGCCAGATAATTTTTGTAATTTCGCACACACAAAACAACAATTAGTTTCAAGTGTTTTTCCAAATATTGCGCAAAATTATCAAAATCACAATTGGTTAGCTGAAAGAGCAATACTGGCTGTGAAAAATAAGGATGTTGTTCAATTGAATGCGAATATTTTAAATGATGTGCCTGGTGAGATTGTAACATTTAAATCAATTGATACAGTTATAAATCAAGATGACGCTGTAAATTATCCAACAGAATTTTTAAATTCCTTGGACTTACCTGGACTGCCGGCTCATCGCTTACAATTGAAAGTTGGTGCACCAATTATTTTGCTTAGAAATTTAAATCAGCCACGATTGTGTAACGGAACAAGATAAGCAGTCAAAAAGGTCATGAATAATCTTATTAAAGCAACAATTTTAAAAGGAAAATTCAAAGGTGAAGACGTATTGATTCCGCGTATTCTGCTGATTCCACCAGATTTAGCTTTTGACTTCAAAAGATTGCAATTTCCAATACGTCTTGCATTTGCAATGACAATAAACAAAGCAGAAGGACAATCGCTGGAATTATGCGGAATTGACTTAGAATATCCATGCTTCTCCCACGGACAATTATATGTATCATGTTCACGCGTAGGAAAGCCATCAGTTCTGTTTATTTATACCACAACTCAGAGCAAAACAAAAAATGTAGTTTACGAAAAGGCTTTGTGTTAGTTTAAGTTTAAAATTAACATTCATTTTATATTGTAAAAAAGAATAAATACACATAGCGTGAATTTAAGTCGAGTGTTAATTATTCATTTCTAATTCTGATATGCGTAGCGAAGCAGGCAGAGGGTCCGCTAGTTATCTATAAAAATTAAATCTAAAATTCTATAGAGCTCTCGAGTAGTGTGTCCGCGTTATTCAACTGCGATCAGAACACCGTCAGCCCTCAAACTATCAGTTTCACTTTAAATAAATATAAATTGATATATATATCTTCTTCTTAATTGGCGCTATAACCGCTTACGCGATTTTGGCCGAGTTTAACAAAGCGCGCCAGTCGTTTCTTTCTCGTGCTAACCGGCGCCAGTTGGACACACCAAGTGAAGCCAAGTCCTTCTCCACCTGATCTTTCCAACGCAGAGGAGGCCGCCCTCTTCCTCTGCTACCACCAGCTGGTACCGCATCGAATACTTTCAAAGCCGGAGCGTTTGTATCCATTCGGACGACATGACCCAGCCAACGTAGCCGCTGGATCTTTATTCGCTGCGCTATGTCTATGTCGTCGTAAAGCTCATACAGCTCATCGTTCCATCGTCTGCGATATTCGCCGTTGCCAACGTGCAAAGGTCCAAAAATCTTACGCAGAATCTTTCTCTCGAACACTCCAAGCGTCGCTTCATCGGATGTTGTCATCGTCCAAGCTTCTGCGCCATACGTTAGGACGGGCATGATGAGAGTCTTGTAGAGTGTTAGTTTTGTTCGTCGAGAGAGGACTTTACTACTCAATTGCCTACTTAGTCCAAAGTAGCACTTGTTGGCAAGAGAGATTCTACGTTGGATTTCAAGGCTGACATTGTTATCGGTGTTAATGCTGGTTCCTAAATAGACGAAGTCTTTTACAACCTCAAAATTATAACTGTCGACAGTGACGTGGGTGCCGATACGCGAGTGCGCCGACTGTTTGTTTGAAGACAGGAGGTACTTCGTTTTGTCCTCGTTCACCACCAGACCCATTCGCTTTGCCTCTTTATCCAGTTTGGAGAAGGCAGAACTAACAGCGCGGTTGTTAAGGCCGATGATGTCAATATCATCGGCATACGCCAGCAATTGTACGCTCTTATAAAAAATTGTGCCTGAGCGATTATGGAGGATGGTTCCATGTGTAGAAGTCCACGCAAGTGGGGAAAGTTACTGATCGCCATTCACTTGGGAGTGGCCAGGACGATTCTTCTGCATATGGTTCAAGCAGCTCACAACGGCCGGGATTAGCCCACGTATCCTCTGGGTAGCTTCCGAACACCCGTTCGGGAGTGAGCTAAAGTGAGAAGGCGAAACATTCCAGGATAGCTGGTTGTGCGTTGGGTTTGGGACCCGCCACTTAAAAATCGCCCCCAATGAAAACTTTAAAAAAGCCTCGGATGAGACCTCCCTATACTGATTGATATATATATATATATATATATAACGGGTGATTTTTTAGCTATTATCTCTTTAAACAGTTGGTTTAAATAGCTGACGCACATTTCGTGTTTTGTTTCACTGTCAAACATCTTCAGTTTGGTCTATAATTTAACCATGAATCGTCTTACAAACGAAAAACGCTTGCAAATCCCTGAATTTTATTATAAAAATCCGTGTTCTGTTAAGAAAGTTTAAGATCCACTTTTTTATCGAAAAATTGTGTTCAGCGACAAAACTCATTTTTGGATCAATGGGTACGTAAATAAGCAGAATTGTCGATTTTGAAGTGTAGGTCAGCCAGAAGAATCGCAAGAGCTACCAATGTATCCAGAAACGGTAACAGTTTGGTGCGGTTTATGGGTTGGAGGTATCATTGGACCGTACTTCTTCAAAGATGCTGCGAATCGTAACGTAACTATGAATGGTGAGCGCTACCGTGAAATGATATCCAACTTTTTTTTGCCCAAAATGCATGAGCTTGACTTGCATGACATGTGGTTTCAGTAAGATGGTGCCACATGCCACACAGCACGCGTAACAATGGACTTGTTGAGAGGCGAGTTCGGTGAACATTTTATTTCACGTTCGGGACTTGTCAATTGGCCACCCAGATCGTGCGATACAACGCTTTTAGATTATTTTTTGTGGGGCTATGTTAAAGCTCATGTCTATTCTACAAGCCTGCTTCAATTAACGCATTGGAAGACAATATTAAAGTATTTATATGTGAGATACCGGCCGAAACATTGGAAAGAGTATGCCAAAGTTGGACTAAGCGGATGGACCAATTGAAGCGCAGTCACGGTCAACATTTGCATAAAATAATCTTCAAACATTAAATGATATGGACTATACTATCGATTTAAATAAAAATTTCATGAATTTTTCTGAATTTTACGTGTGTTTTTTTGAAAAATTTTCCTATATATCTTAAAAAATCACCCTTTATATACAGGATCTATATACAGGATTGCCAATATTCGGCGGACCCATCTGGCAACCCTGTATCTGTTGACAGAGACGTCAGATCGCTTAATGACATACCGCGTTGGAAGCGTCAGGCCAAGCAGATTTTTACCATGGAACAGTACACGCCACGCGAGCGCTCCCAAATTGTTGAAATTTCCATTCAACAAAAGAAGTCAATTGTGAAAATTCAACGTGCGTATAAAAAATTAAATAATGTGAAAAGTTTGCCTTCTAAGAACACCATTAAACGTTTGTACGAAAGGTTTTCGACTGGTGATACTTTTCTAATCCAAAGAGGCCAAATCAAAACCGACCAAGGCGTCGCGGAGGACATCCCAAAATCACCGTTCTCAGCAGTTGGGCATTGCTCGGACCACTTTACAACGAATTATCCGCATTGATTTGCATTTATTCCCGTATACGATTCAATTAACGCAAAGATTGTTGCTTGCGGACAAGCCTCGTCGATTGGAATGGGCCCAAAGAGTCATCGAAATCCGTCGGGTCCGTCGAATATGGGCAACCCTGTATATATATATATATAAAGAAAAGTGAACATACATATGTATATAATTTTGGTTGATTTGGAGAATTCAAATATATAGGTCATGTTAAAAAGCTACCTAAGATTCTTTGCTTCTAATCACCAACAAATTCTTACCGACTGCTGCTAAATTTACATAATTCAGCCCCTTACTGTTAATTTTTGTTGAAAAATGTGTCTGTGGTGAAAAAGTCTTCGCGAGACGAGTACCCCTCGAAAATGAATACTTTCCTGTCATTGAGACTTCTTTATACATTAACGTTCTCTGGTATTTCTTAGTTGCAGAAAAGGCTCTGTCATTGCTTTTGCAGTATTTTGTGTCGGTGATTGCAGTTCAGGTGGACATAATTTTCTTTTATATTTATTAATACAAATTAAAATAATAATTATAGTAGCGATAACCAATACAATCATCAAATCTGAGCTTAAACTGATTAAATGAACTTTTTTATTTTGTTTTAACAGTATTTCAATATGTTCCTCCTGGTTTATCTGTTTTTACAAACAAATTATCTAATTTAAGTTCTGTTGCTGTGATAGTGTCCATTTACACAGGGAAACATTTGGAAGGGAAACATTTTGTTCGGTGGTGAAGGACGGCCGCGGAAGAGTTAAGGGAATTTGCCTCCTGTACTGGTGACACGCTTTGCTCTTCTTATTCGTATTTCCAATCTTAAAGCAATTTTTGACAGTTGCTTCATTTGTTTTCTTCTTTTGTGTCAGAAAGTTCTGAGTTATGTGTTGGTTTTCAATCAAACGGAAGATAACAACGATGACAAATATCCGAACGCTCTTTGGGAAAGGCACGATTATTTTTGCTTGTAATTAGGTATATTTTAAAATAGTTATGGGACATGTTTATGTTGAATTCTAATTTTTACCCGCATTTCTCAAGTTAAAAGTCACTTAAAAGTTAATTATTTATATACAAGTATGAAGTATTTTTAATTTAATTTTTATTATTCAAGTACAACAATTTATAAATATATTTAAATTAAAAAAAACAACAAATTATTTATTATTTAACCAGTTTGCATTCTTCATTGATATATTTAAGAAACTGTTGACGAACGTTGCTAAAGTAGTAATTATCAAAATGTTGCCGAAAACAATTTTGCCCGTTTGATCGCGAATGAGACATGAAAAGAGAATTTCCATTGTCTCCCTTTCAGATGTCTCCGTGTGTAAATCCGATCATATATAGGGAGATTTTTCAGCTATTATCTTTTTAAACAGTTGGTTTAAGCGGCTGACGCACGTTTCGTGTTTTGTTTCACTGTCAAACATCTTCAGTTTGGTCTATAATTTAACCATGAATCGTCTTACAAACGAACAACGCTTGCAAATCATTGAATTTTATTATATAAATGCGTGTTCTGTTAAGAAAGTTTATCGCACGCTTCTTCCATTTTATGGTCAGTTTAATCGAGCTATTCGAGCTATTGTGACTAAATTTAGAACCAAATTTACATTATTGGACATCACACCACCAACACGCTTACGTATAGTGCGAACTGAAGAAAATATCGCAGCTGTATCGGCCAGTGCTAATGATGACCATCAACTATCACATCGTCGCTGTTCGCAGCAATTGGGCCTCTGTTAGTCAACAACGTGGAAAATTTTGCGAAAGGATGTAGGTGTGAAGCCTTTCAAAATACAGCTGGTGCAAGAATTGAAGCCGAACGACCTACCGCAACGCAGAATTTTTGGTAAATGGGCTTTTGATAAGTTGGCCGAAGATCCACTTTTTTGTCGAAAAATTGTGTTCAGCGACGAAGATCATTTTTGGATCAATGGGAACGTAAATAAGCAGAATTGTCGATTTTGGAGTGAAGATCAGCCAGAAGAATTGCAAGAGCTACCAATGTATCCAGAAAAGGTCACAGTTTGGTTCGGTTTATGGGCTGGAGGTATCATTGGACCGTGGTTCTTCAAAGATGCTGCGAATCGTAACGTAACTGTGAATGGTGAGGGCTACCTTGGAATGATATCCAACTTTTTTTTGCCCAAAATGCATGAGCTTGACTTGCATGACATGTGGTTTCAGTAAGATGGTGCCACATGCCACACAGCACGCGTAACAATGGACTTGTTGAGAGGCGAGTTCGGTGAACATTTTATTTCACGTTCGGGACTTGTCAATTGGCCACCCAAATCGTGCGATATAACGCCTTTAGATTATTTTTTGTGGGGCTATGTTAAAACTCATGTCTATTCAGACAAGCCTGCTTCAATTAACGCATTGGAAAGACAACAATAAAGCATTTATATGTGAGATACCGGCCGAAACTTTGGAAAGAGTATATCTAAATTGGACTAAGCGGATGGACCATTTGAGGCGCAGTCGCGGTCAACATTTGCGGCGAATAATCTTCAAACATTAAATTATATGGACTGTACTATCGACTTAAATAAAAATTTCATGAATTTTTCTGAATTTTACGTCTGTTTTTTTGAAAAACTTTCCTATATCTCTTAAAAAATCACCCTTTATAAGTTTTTCTTATTTTGAGTAATATTGTTCGGCAATACATCATATATTTTAGGTTTAACGTTTCTTTTGTTTTATTTGCAACCATTACTTGACAATTTTTAAAATTAATCGTAAAGTTCCTTTTTGTTTAATTAATAATTTGTTAGAATTATAGGATATGCTTAAATTACAATTTTAATATTCCTGAAAAAACTGTTTTAATGGTTGGTTTAAGCAATGGTTTTAATTTACAAGGAGCTTCTTCAAATTTATTTATTAAACCAATGAATATAATAGATTCTTATAGGCTTAGTGGACATATTTTAAGGTTAGTGAGGAATAAAAAAAGAAAGTACAATTAAACTATTTATAATATATTAAATATTCAAAGATTTTAATAGGTGACTTTTTGAAAATGAAAAAACTATCTCAACAAATTTAGAGATTTTATTAAACTCAAGTAAGGTTCTCGAAGTAGGAGCATTCTGGGCATAAAGGGATTTTAAAAGACCAACATAGAAGAACTCCGACCTTCGCAGAGCTCTGGCCGGACTATTAAAGAAAATCCTCTCAAGAAGGATCGGACAGTCAACAACCCCACGGATTAAGTCGAAAATGACAGATAAAGATAGGACTATTCTCCTGACTTGCAATGATTTTAAGTTGACCAATAAGCATCGCGCTTCATATGTAGGGATAGGATCCGAAAAGCGTAAATTACCCAACGCGAAATGTAAGAATACTTTCTAGATTCGTTCAATTTTAGCAGCATGGCACGAATAATACGGAGACCAAATGAAAGATGCATACTCCAGTTTGGAACGGACAAATGTCGCATACAAAAGCTTCAGCGTATAAGGGTCGGAGAAATCGGTGCTATGATGCCTAACAAAAACAAGCATGGTAAGATTTGACAATAATTAAATTTATATGACAAGTAAAAGTAAGCTTCGAATCAAATATTACATCCAAGTCTTTAATTTTACTTGCACGTGACAGGGGTGTTCTCGAAATGTAATAAGAGGAGTCAGTAATGGAAAAGGTAATTTGGAAGCACTTGTTTATGTTGAGCGATAGACGATTTTTGATACACCAGTTGCTGAAATTATCTAAATCAATTTGCATCAATTCAGAGTCGAGGGACCTAGTAATCGTCAATAAATCTCGTCGTCTGCATGAACCAGGAATCTTGCTGACGAGAAGCAAGAGTGAATATCATTGATAAACAGAACAAAAAGAAGCGGGTCCAGAATACTACCTTGCGAAACCCTAGAGCAAGCAAACGAAAGGAAGAGACCTAACGTTGTCGACGACGACCAAACAATGGCGATTCTGTAAGTAAGATGAGATCCAACTTAAGAAGGCCAAGTGGAAGCCAATGCAGGAAAATTTTTTGATTAGTATTATATGGGAAACCCGCTCAAAGGCCTTAGAGAAGTCGGTATAAACGGTGTCAATCTGGTGTCCTGGTTGGAAGGCAGCGTTACAATCATCCGGACGCACCATGTTCTTGACAGCAAAAATCAATTTGTCCTGGATGATCATACAAAAAGCTTTGTAGTGGCGAAAAGCTTTGAAATGGGCCTTTAGTTATTAATATCATTTTTATTACCACTCTTGAAAATGGGTGAAATAAAAGTCAATTTCCAGACATCAATAAAAGTACCCGATGTTAGTGATTTGTTAAAGATTAACAACAGAGGGTATAGTAAAGAATCACACTGATTGAATAACACCGCAGACAAACCATCAACTTCAGTGTTTGGAGAAAGTTTAAGTCGAGTAATGCCTTTAAAGACATCTTCAGTGGACAATACTAGCTTGCCGAAGTCAATAGGGGTTGTATATCGAAGAAAACGTTTTCCTTACTGTCAGAGGCCGATGCAAAATTGGACGTAAATAACTCAGCGAAGAGATTAGCGGCATTGGGTGGAGTATTAGAAACTTTGGCATCGAAAAAAAGAGCGGACGGAATATTGGAAACAGATTTCTTCGAATTTACAAAATTCCAAAACGCTTTTGGACTCTTCGAATCTAAGAACGTAGTTTCTGTCCAAATTTGTCCAAACAGACGAATTTCTTATCATACTCTTTATACGGAGCAAAGAAATTTGAATTTTTACATTTTTTGAACTTACGGAGAACTTTTTTCTCTTATTTCGAAGTTTAATCAACGCAGCATTGCGGCTTTATATTGTTTTTTGTTACAGGAGGAATTACACTTTTACAAACGTCAACCACTGTGGTTCTAAAAATCTCGAAACTCTTAGAAACGTCAATATGTTGAAACCAGGAATCCCAGTTAATGTTCAGCAAAAGATTGTTCAGTTTCAAAAAATCGCATAACTTAAATCGAAACGAAAAATTAGAATTAAAATTTTTTGTTTTAGCATAATCATAAAATTCAAGTTTAAAGTCTAGTGATACATGATGCATATCTGTTTTAATAATAGGTACAGCACACTTAAGTACACCTGTACCTCGCTTTACACGGTACTCGTTTTACACGTTTTCGCTTTTACACGGTTTTCAAAATCGAAAAAAAATTTTATTATTTACTTTAATTTAATTTATTTGTACATTGTTTTAAATCTGGCAATACTATATGCTATTCTGTCATAATACTTTGATAATGTATATAGATCTGGCAATACTACATGGTATTCTGTCATAATATTTTAAGAAAAACTAAACAAAGAGGGAATTTACCATGATGAAGAGAAAAATTATTTCTTTAGAAACTAAAATAGAAATTTTGGAGAGAGATTAAAAAATCAACGCTGCATGCCTGTTGGAAATCTTTATGGCCTGATTTATTTAATGGTGAGAATAGCAGTGTGGCTTTGGAGGAAGAGTATTCGCGAATAATTGAGTTGGGCCAAGAATTGGGTGGAGAAGGCTTTGACGATATAACTAAAGCAGATATTGAAGAATTAATGCAAGATCAGGAACTAAATGCAGACGACTTAATTGAAATGGTTATAAGTTGCAAGGAAAATAGTGATGAATATGACTTTGAATCTGACATTGAAAACAATGAACCCAACGTATTCACAGCAAAATTTGTTCACGAGGGACTTGTTTTAGGAAGAAAACTAGGAAACCATTTTCAAGGAGGAGACGTTAATTTAGATCGTGGTCTTAAATTTCAACGAGGTGTTAACGATCTGTTAAAACAATATGAAGAAGTCTATAAAGATATGACAAATAAAAATAAGCAACAAAAGCTTATTTCAGAATTTTTTCCAAAACATAATTCTCAGCAAACTTTGACTACAACCAACTCAGTTAATGCAGAAGAAAAATCCAATGAGATTATTTTATCCAGTGATGAGTCGGAAATTATACAACTTCGAAAGAGGAAACTTATGGTTGAAAGTGATAGTGAATAAGTTTGGTTAACAATAGAGATGTTTTATTTATAATAAAGTACATATATTTTTTAAATGGAATGCATTTTTTGTTTTACTTATTTCTATGGTTTTAATGACTTAAATGGTTCTCTTATATCTTGTTAACTGTATAAAGATATGTTTTAAGTTAAATAAATGTCTTAAAAATCGTATTTATACTCTTTTTCGTTTTACACGGGTTTTCCATATAAACATTTTTTTTTCGCTTTACACGGTTTTGTCAGGAACGTATCTACCGTGTAAAGCGAGGTACAGGTGTATAGAAAAATTTACGCTTTTACTTAAAAATATCAAATTTAAAGTGCGACCAAGTTTGTTGGGAAAACAACTAACTTGTACGATACCAATAATTAAAAAAAGAGGTTGTCTGTAAACGTGACAACGTCATAAGAAAATACTAATGGAATGGTTGCATTTTTCAAAAGAAAATTTTAATTTTATTTGTTTGATAGATATTTTGTATGGACACACAGAAGGAGGTAAATGGAATCGCAATGGAATTGATCAAGTTACATTTACACAAAAAAAATACGAAACATTTATCAAATTCATGAAAGATATGTTCAATTTCGCTTGCGCATCAGACGTTAATAAGTCAACAACACTAAGAGGCACCATAATCGATTTGACTTTTTCAAGACACATTATACTCGAAACACTCGCTTTCATTTCCTACTTTTCCTATCATCGTCCTATTCTCTACATATGTACATATATTAGACTATGAAAATTGCACCAAAGTATATGTGTGTATGCATGTTTATATACATATATTAGTATACAACATATTTTATAAGGTATGTGGTAAATATTACTATAAATTTTTTCCTTCATATATAATAACTAGCGGACTCTCACCCGCCTCGCTGGGTGAAAGAAAAATATAAATGAAAAGTGTTCTTTGTTTTTTTCTTGTTTCATCATTTAATTCATGCTCGGCCATTATTTTGTGACTTATTCTAATAACAATGTTTTATTTGGTTTAGTGACTTACTCTAATGATTGTAAACTAACAACTTATTCTAAAGCTTTCTGATACACAAAATGTTTGGTTTTATTTTCATGCGGTGTATAAATGTAAAGTAACGATGGTTTCCCTACTCGAGAACATCCTACATACAGTTGCCCATGTCCTAAGCATGGATAAGTTAGGTCAATTCCACATAATTGAAGTGTTTGACCTTGAGACTTACTGATTGTAATAGCAAAAGCAAGGTGAATGGGAAATTGAAGTCGCTTAAAATCAAAAGGCAAATCTGTTGAAATCATTGGAATTCGCGGAATCAAAACATCTTCACCTTTAAATTTGCCTTTCAAAATTGTTGCTTCAATTACATTGTTCATTGTCCGTTTCACTGCTAATCTTGTCCCATTGCATAGTTTCGGCTGATTGATATTTCGCAACGTAATGATCACTGCGCCGACTTTCAATTGCAAACGATGTGGTGGCAAGCCAGGCAAATTAAGTGAATTCAAAAATTCAATTGGATAATTCACTACATCGTCGGGATTAGTGATTGAATCAATTGATTTATAGGTGACAACTTCACCTGGAATTTGAGTCAAAATACTGGCACTGATTTCATTGATATCGACATTTTTGGCAGCTAATATAGCTCTCTCGCTTAGCCAATCTTGATTTCAATAGTTTTGTGCAATATTTGGGAATACATTTTGCACTAATTGTACTCTTGATTCTGTTACGGTACAAAAATTAGTTGGAAGTGTGATCATGCCTGTATTCTTATCAATTGGCTTTCGTCCATTTCCAATTTGCAACAAATGTTCGGAAAATTCAGCAGCTGTTGGATCATTCTGTAACTGCACATGAACATTAGTAGTTAATGTGAGTTTTTGAACATATCTCCACAGATTAGAAGATTTAAGGCACGCTCTCAATTCATCAGCTGCTGTTGATTTGGGAATAACAGGCAAAGTTTGTCGAAAATCACCGGCCAATAGAATTAGTGCACCACCAAATATGTTTGTGTTATTTCGAAAATCTTTCAGTGTTCTATTTAAGGCTTCCAGTGATTTTATATGAGCCATCGTACATTCATCACATACAATAATTTTACATGTTTGTAAAACCTTTCCCATTCCAGAATTTTTAGAAATGTGGCCAGTTGGTTCTTCATTTACTTGCATATTTAATGGTAACTTTAATGCAGAATGTGCAGTGCGACCGCCGTCCAATAAAGTTGCCGCTATTCCAGATGATGCCAAAGCCAATGCAAAATTATTCTGTGATCGAATGGTGGCCAAAATTAACGACAACAAAAACGTTTTTCCAGTCCCACCTGGAGCATCTAAGAAGAATATTCCTCCTCTTTCATTTGCAACATTGTCTATAATTGTGTCATATGCCTGCTTTTTTCTGTGTTTAATGTTGGTAGGTTGGTTGTTACAAATGTGTTCAGATCATTTCGATCATATTCTTTTTCCCGTCTTAATTCTGCATTGTATGCATCATGCATCGGACGATTTGGTGCGATCATACCTAACTAACTCAGAGTTTTATTTGCAATCATCAGGCAAAAGTCTTCGATTTTAATTAATGCCTCATTTTATAATTCATCTGTATAATTCAAATTTGGATTTGCAGTAATGCGACGTACTTGATGTAGGATATCTTCTGTCATGTATTCTTGGTAAGTACTCCACAATTCTTTTGGGCTTGCTGGGAAACATGTAGCAATAATGATGGGAAATAGTGTTCTTATTTGGTGTGGAGAACTTGTTGCACATGGTTCCATAAGAGTTGCATCCCACTGATTATCATTTTCAAGCAAATTCAATTCTTTGCATGCTTGCTGATAAGTACAACAAAGATGACCATTAACTCGTTTCAAACTTTCGAATGATCTTGGGCCTTTAATATCAACTAAGAGTAAACGTAAATAGAAACATTCCACTTTACTTGGATGCACAGTGTAAAGTCGTCCGATTGCATCACCCAAATGAACACCTGGATATCCATCTACAGGTATTCCTCGTTGCCTTCGTACCCAGGACCTTGATGATGCATTCCAAGTATAATATTTAGGAACATTTGAATTAAGCAATATTCTTGCAATGAATCTGTTTCACATAAGTTGAAAAATGCAGTTAGTGTTGTTGCTGGTGGTCGTTCGGACATTTGTTGAGCAGTATTTTCAGTGAAATAAACACTTTGTTCATTTTCTAAATGGACTGACAAATGAATAACAGCTGGATGGCGATCATGAATAGGAAATGATCATATTCTCCAAACTGCTTCGTTGTTACTATAATTTAGTACTATAGTAATTTCATGATTTCGATTTACAACTCCAAATACTGCCATGTCACTTCCTTTATTGATATATTTTCATACGTATTTGATGGATTTTACGGAGTTACAATATTCAACATTTATATGTGCGTTAAATGTTTTCGATAATAATTTGGAATACGGAACTATCCAACGGTTATCGATCTCCACATCTTGATTATTTATTTTCACAGTGACTGTTTTTCCATTATCTTCTGGTGATCTTCTACGGTACAATGAATATCCATCATTTCCAGTCATTGTTTCAGCAATTAATTGACTTGGGTAGTTTTTTGAACATTTACCATCAACCATACATGGAGAATTTTGATTTAACGTACCACACGGTCCATGAATCATGTTTTTGGTTACAGTAGCATGCAATTCTGGATCTTCATTTATATCTGGAATTTCAGCACATATAATATGATCAATTTTATCTGTGGTTAGTTTTTGTTTTAACCAAATCAAAATATGCGCATGAGGCAAGCCTCTTCTTTTGCCATTCCACAGAATACATGAAACATTGTACATCTACGTAAACTTTATGTTTTACAATGAAATCCATTAGAGACTGTAGCTTTCGTCTAAACACTCTTGCAGTAATGTCATGCCTATCAGTAGCTGATTGCCCAGTATATAAATGATTCTTAATATCATCCCATTTCGGATTGCATGTGAAAGTTATGAATAAGTCGGGTCGACCATAATTTCTGACATAACACATTGCATCTTGGGCGTATTCATGCATATGCCTTGGACTGCCTGTATACGATGAAGGTAATATTACCATTTGACCAATGTTATTATCGTTGGTATCATTGTTAATTGCATCTCGTAAATGTAATTCAATCATTATGTTTCTATGCATACATGTCAACAATATACTGATGAAATAAATTACGACATTTTAAAATGTGATTCTCTTGATTTCTCTTATCATGATTCTGTATGCATAATAATTCATTGCGCTTACAGTTTTATTTGATTCTTGACCATTTGCTGGATTTATTTGTTTTATATCAATCGAATAACCATCTTCACCACGACAGAACATAAGAGGATATTGTAATGCATCATATTTTCGATGCGTTTCATTAACACGTTGCAGTGTATCATTTCTTCTTTGCAAAACAATATCTCTTGGTTGAAATTCATCTCCATATATAACAATTGCAACCTCGTTGCTTGAAGTTGGTTGATTGTATCTTCCACGATGTTCGCCGGCAGGCGTTTTATTTGCATCAATTTTAATTTTATGATTATCAGATGACAATCTTTCGATTGTTGTTTTAAAACTTTGCACCAAAACATTGTGTGTGCGTAATAAATCTTGTAACTCTCTCATAATGACTCTGTTTATATTTCTGGAAAATGCACACCGTGCTTCAAGTTCATCATCGTTGTCATTAATGAAATAAATTTGCAAAAATTTTGACTCTTGATCGGGTAGTGGTAGTAATGAACCTATTAAGTGATATGCTTGCCCTTGAATCTGAAAAAAGCCATAATTTGTGTCCATAAAATCTAATGATTCATTACATGTGTCAGCGAATGTTGTAGAACGTTGAAGTTTATGTATTAACTTGAACGTTGGCATGAAGTTATCGGTTATAATTTTTCCAGCACCAAAAGATGTCATTTGAAAACATGAATTATATGTGGAAATTTTTTCAAGAAAATGTTTGGAATCGGGTGATGTCCCCGATAATAATGTAGCTAATGGTTCGGGCGGATATTGTATGTCTGGTAAACGAACTTTTCCTGCAGCGCAACACATGCCTGGTGTTTCAGTTTTGAATTTCAATGCTTGACAAAATCCGTAAATTTTATCCATACTTCCAATGACAACGTATTTGTGAGATGAATATTCAAGTTGTGGATTATATTGAAATGCTGCACAATTCAAATTTACAGAATTGAAATATATTGGCCGATTTTGAGAACGTGACCTAGTACGATCTCCTTGTTGACTTAATCTATCAGCATGATTTTCCTCACTTTCATTTTGTCTGTGATTTTGCACTATCTATTGTGACGTGTATTACGTCCGATGTTAGCATGTCTTCTACCTCTTGGCATTTCTTTTACCGAATCAAAGTGGTCTTCTTTATGTCACTCTGAGCTCTTGATTTCTACTTTTCTTGTTTTTAAACTGGAATACAAATTAACATACTGTTAGCGCCATCTTTTAAAAATATAATTGAACTGTGAGCACGCGTTGAAATGAAAATTACACAGAACAGAAATGGGAAAAGATCAGCAAAAGTAATATATATTTTTGAAATTTTTCTTTAAAATATCTACGGAAAGTGTGAAAACAATCTCTTTTCTTAAATATCTTAAGTAAAAACTTCTAAAATATTAATTATTTTTGCCGATTTCTGTTGTGCGTATTTTTCACACCATTTATTCACTGTTTCATTTGTTATCAATCATTTGCAAAATTAATACATATTTTGTAAATTTTTCGTGAAAATATCGTTGGAAAATGTGAAAACAATCTCCTCTCTTAAATATTTCTGACGCATTTTTTTATCTCTTTGGTTGATGCCTGGAAACTGCTTCATTTGAACACTTTACCAAAAAAAACGGCCTTGCTTAAGTACTATTTCAGCGACGACCTGTTCAGGTTCGTTGAGCTAATGGTTTTGCTTCGGTTATCCCGAAGTGTGGGTGTAGAGAAGAAGTATTTAAGCAAAGTTTTAAGTTAGTCACAGCAGCATTGTGTTACGATTAAGTATTGCAGGCGGTCAGCTACAGCTGTGCCTGCTAATTTGTATGTTTCTATTGTATGCGAATGCAGGCGTTCAGCCACTGCTGTATGAATATATGTATATGTATGTATGTTTGCATTCCCTTGAAATGTATGTAATGGAATGAAAATTTAGGCATAAATACTGCTGCGTTAACTTGTACATATGTGAGTAAAATGTACGCTCCATGCAACCGTTTACAATAAAAACCACACGCGTAAAAAGAACGCTGCCTCGTGTATACTGTGTGTTGACGAAGAAGTAAAGGAGATTCTAACCAAACATAGTTACAAACCTTCTCCACATGTGTCTCTTCAATGTGGCAAAGTTTGGTTAAAATTGGTTGAGCCATTCTCCGTAAAGTTCATCACAACGCGAAAAACCGCTGAATTTTTATATATATACATATGGGTTAAGGTGTATTCAATATTAATCGGCTCTTCATTAATCAATTTTAATTTATATTGAATTTAAGGCTTAATTTTAAAATTATTTGTTAAATATTACTTGTCTATCGTTATTTTCTAATAAATTTCCAATATTTTTATTAATTATTTCTAAGTCATAGTGGACTGGGTTCCCAGCAATTCATTTCCATGCTGAGCCTATGAAATCTAATGAAAAGTTTTGAAAGAGTGTGCGAATTTGGATTGTCTCGTGGTTGAGGAAAGGATGTAGTGGATGGTTAATTTGGATATTTTGTGCGATTGTATTTTAAAGTTTTTTGTTTCTTCGTGTATTTTTGCTGTCCCGTCCTTCAAGGTTATAAGGATATATGATTTGAGCTTCTGCGTAAGCAATGGAGGTAAAGATAATGTAAAAAAGTTGTAAATATAGACCTATAGTTATTTAACTAATTTTTAAATTTTTATTGTTGGCCTTTGGCACTTATTACGATTTTCCCTATTATCTAAAAACCAAAAGCCTATGGCATTTTACTCGATTTTTTTCTATTAGCTAAGGATTACACTAATTATTTTCAGATTAAATTTATTTGTATTGATTGAATTTTAGTTGTATTCAAATTAAATCAATTTAATAGAATTAAGTTTAGTTTAATTTCATGAAATTTATTTAATTCGATAGATGCGAATGTAAATGAATGTGAAGAAAGTCAGTTGATGCTTTCATTTTGGTATAATTAAATATTTTTTTCTTTTGTTTTTGTGTTTTTGTGCTTTTTCTTTCTGTTATGGGGGTTGGTGAACCAAGTACGCTTTTTATTCTAAAGAGTAATCTTTCATTTTTTTCCAGTTATTGTTGTGGTAATCAAGGGCCTTTACTTGTTTCCTTGTGAGTAATTCTACATTTTGAGTTTATGTCTCAGGGGTTTTTCTTAGTGTTTGCATGACTTGTCGAGTTGTTGTTCCTCGAAAGTCAAACTGTTGCTGTCGGATTTTAAACATCTCATAATTTCAGACAGAGTAGAGTGAAATCTCTCCACTTGCCTGTTTTTAATGCTAGTGTTAGGCGGGGTAGCATATACTTCGATATGCATTTGATCCTAGCGATGGAATTGAGGTGAAGTTCAATGATTGCCCATTGTCAATTACAACAAATGTGGGAATTCCAAATGCAATGATTAGTTCACGTATTGTGTCTTTTCTGTGCTCTACTGCTTGGGATGGGACTATTTTTACTTGTGCATATTTGGAATATTTGCCGACAGAAGTGAGAATAAAGCTTTTCTCTGTGGAGCAAATGTATATATGGACGATTCCCCAGTTGAGCACTGTTTGACTTTTTTGTCTATTTTGGAGTATATGCTGGGGAAAGTATTTTTTTACAATTGGAGTTTTATTTTCGTGGCTATTTATATGGGCTCGTTGATGCTTTCTTAGTATTATACAGGGTGGCTGATGAAAGCCGCTACCAAAAAAAAATTGCATAAATTTTTTTTCTTTTTAAGTTATCTGTTCCATTTTTGTTTTAATTTGCAGATTGATCTTTAAAATTTATTAAAATGGATAACTGGGACACGCAAACAAGAATTTGGATAGTCCGCCGCTATCACGCACTGGAGTCCGTAGTTTTGGTACAGAGAGAGTACAGGCGGATGTTTGGCGGCGATCCCCCGAGCAGATGGACCATAATGAGACTGGTGAATAAGGGTTTCAACAGAAAGCTTATCTGCTCAACTTGGTGTCAGCCGACAGTCTTTGCAAACAATAATGCACAAAGATTTAGACTTATTTCCCTACAAAATTCAAATGGTTAACAAACTGAATGCAGCAGACTTGCCGATTCGCTTGGAATTTTGCCAGAAGATCCTGCAAATGGTGGAAGAAGACCAAAACATGTTAAACTGCCTTTTCATGTCTGATGAGGCCCATTTCGATTTAAACGGCAATGTGAACAAACAAAATTGCCGAATATGGAGTACTTCTAACCCACAGATACTCCACGAGACGGAATTGCATCCTCTTCGCGTGACAGTGTGGTGTGCGGTTTCTTCACGCTGTATTGTCGGGCCTTATTTTTTTGAAGAAAATGGTCACACCGTTACGGTTACTGGAGACCGTTATTTGAAAATGCTGAAAGAATTTTTCTATCCAGAACTACGCCGAAAGAGAATTCCTTTCAACTCTGTGTGGTTTCAACAAGATGGGGCAACGTCTCACATAGCCCAGACTGTTATGACAGAGTTGCGACGAAAATTTCCCAATAAACTGATTTCAAGAAACTCCGAATTCCGTTGGCCCCCCAGGTCGCCTGACCTTACTGCACCTGACTTTTTCTTGTGGGGTTTATGTAAACAAGAAGTTTATAAAACAAAGCCAACAAATTTGGATGAACTAAAACAATCCATTCGGGCAACAATTGCGGCTATTCCTGTCGCAACTCTCAAAGCAGCAATGAACAACTTTTTACTAAGATGCCGCACTTGTGTCAACGAGCATGGGGGGCATTTAAATTCAATTATTTTTAAAACTAGTTAAGCTACATTTAATAAAATTTAATGACCTTCAACTTGAAAAAAAAATAAATGAATTCCATACACTAAAAAAAAAGTTATTTGAGTTTCTTAATGTAGCAAAATTCATCAGCCACCCTGTAACTTTTGGTTAAGTTTTGTTTGTGATGGCACTTACTTCAGATTGAGGTGGTCTTGAAAGAGCGTCTACCATGACGTTAGTTTTACCAGGTTTATAGTAGACTTCATAATATATTCCTCTAAAATGCATTTCCACTTTTTAATTTTTGCATTATGGTTTTTATTGCTTACAGTAAGTGTAAGGGGTTGGTTGTCGGTGTGAATTATTCCTTTGGCAAAACCGTAGAGATAACTCTTTAGATTTTTCAATGTACAAATTATCGCAATAATTTCTTTTCCATTTGCAGCATAGTCCTCTTCTCTTTCATAAGGATATCGAACGTAATAGGTTTACCTGATTGTTCTAAAACAGCAGCTAGGCTTAGTTTGATGTATCGGTGGTCAGATGGAATTCGTTTTTGAGTATAACTTCTTCAGATATTAATGAATTATTAATTTGGTAGAAGGCTTAGTGTCCGTCTTTTCCCGTCTTGCTAATTTAGCAGAGTCTCGTATGGCTTCAATTAACTCTCTCAAAGAGGATAAGCAGTTGTTGATTTCGCAAACAATTGAACTGTGTGCAGAAGTAAAGGAATTACGAAAACATCAAACGGTTAATGTCTCCTCTGCTCTTATACAGCTAACCGCTGAGGTGAATCACCTTCGTGCTTGTGTCCTTGCATGTGAGAGCAATGGAGAATGTGAGTCCGTTTACGCGTTGCTCCAAGAAACCGATGTCACCCGAACGCATAACTTCACCACGCGTTGTCAAATCTGCTACTAACAGCATGGAGTTCGCGAACGCTTCAACCATCCTGGATGTTCAATAATTAACAGAAAATGGCTAGCAATTCTCCAGTTGAGCAAAGCGTTCGTCTCTGCTAATGGTGCCGCTCCTAGCATACTGGGTTTCAAGATAGAAGAGCTTGCACAAATGATGGTGCTGCAGACACATGTGAATCAATCGATGATCCGCATTGGATAAAAAAGTAAGGGAAGGGCTTGATAGAAAACGCTAAAGTTAATCTGAAGAGATTGAGGGCTCAACGAAGCGGAAATTCCACTACTAAAAATTCCGGGCAATCAATAGGAAAGCAAACGAGTAGTATTTCCCTTAGTGTGAAAGCGTCATATTTGGACGGCGCTTGCAAGCAAGGAACCAATGATAGGCAGCCAAAAGCAAATAAATCCATATCCAATGAGAATGAAGGGTGGGTGGAAGTACGTCGAGTTACGCGTCGCACGACAAGGGGGTAAAAAGCAGCGACTTAGGATCAGACCAGATGCCTCCATTATTGCTTAAAAACGCGAGGGGCCTTATACAGATATTAGGCGTGTAATCAAATCGGAGCCAAGCCTTATCCATATGGTTACAAAAATTAAGAGGACTCAAACAGGTGAAATATTATTCCAACTGAAAACGAAGGGCGAAGGGTGAAAATATGAAATATGAAGGTAATAAAATTAATCATAAACCACTGTCACTACTAAGGCAGGCGTTGTTCGACATGAAAGTTGACGTAGCAATTATCTCAGAGCCCTCCAAGATTTCTTCGCGCAATGATTGAATGACAGATATGAATCCAAGAAACAGCAATATGAGCATGGGGTACCCACCCGTTTCAGAAAGAGGATCCAGTAAATGCGAGGAAGGGCTTCGTTTGGGCTCTCATCAAAAGTTGTTATATTTGCAGAGTTCCTCGGCCATATTGTAGAGACTGCGAGTGGCCGTCACCCGGTCACCATAGCCGGCGACTTTAATGCGTGGGCAGTAGAATCCAGTAGTAGGATAACGAGCGCCAGAGACGCTGCTTTATTGGAAGGTTTCGCTCCGCTTGATTTGGTCGCAGCCAAACGATGGAAAAACAGCGACCTTTCATAGGGATAATAAAGAGTCCATCAATGATATCACTCTAACGAGGCAAGATGAGTGAAATGGAGGGTAGCGCTATACGCACAGCAATTATCAACCGCTAGTTATATACATTTTTTTTCCTTGTTCACTCCACTCGGGAGCATAAGGCCTCGACAAGACTCAGTCTTGCGTTGGTTTCGTTAATCTAAACACCATTAGGAAAACGAGAAAAAATTTTATTTCTTCTAGTAAATCGCTGCAACAAGCACGGAGTAGAATGATACCATCGAGGAGCTAAGTCCTTTCAGAGAGAAAAGGATCTGCCAAAGGCTTAGGAATACTGCGGAGCACGAAATGAGGCTGGAAAATTTTAAGAATCAGGCTGGAAAATCTTAGAAAGCAGTCAAAAAAGGAGATCCGGCGAAGTAAAATGGGCTCATTTATCTGCGACGAGGCAGATAAAAATATATGGGGTAACACATACAAAGTAGTGATGTCAAAAATTGCTAAGACTCCGCAAGTATAGTACCCACACTTGCTAAATAAATTAGTTCGGACCCTATTTCCTCACCGCAAAACAGGCAACAATTCATACATGAAAGCATCTAGAAATGACATCGAAGATATAACAGCTAAAGAAGTTGTGCAAGCAGCAAAAATGATTGGAGATCGCAAAGCTTAAGTCCGGGATGGTATTCCGAACATAGCACTAAAACAGCCATCTTAGAACATCAAAAACTATTTGCTAGGGTGATGCAATTGTATTTTGAGCAAAGTGAGTGTTCCCAAATCTCTGGAAGAGACAGAGGCTTGTACTGCTACCTAAGCCAGGGAAGCCACCGGATATACCAGGGTCCTTAAAAAGATGGGCAAACTTTTGGAACGGCTTATTTATAATAGAATACAACCGAACAAAAAATGCGAGGCGGGTCTAGTGTAGTTTCCGCAAATGAAGGTTTACTACAGCGACAATACAAAAGGTAGCCAAGATTGCTACAGACGCGATGGCAGGCAAGCGTTGGAGAGGCGGCGATAAGCAACACTATGCACTCGTTATCTTCGATGTGCAAAATGTCTTTAACTCAGCAGACTGGGGACAAATTCTTACCGTACTTAAAAAGCTAGCCCTTGGGGAACCTGTTATCCCTATAGGGCGCGTCCCCAATTGGTGGATAGGGAAACGCCTCCCAGATATGATATGGAAGGTAGGAGAGTAGGTCTCCCACGAACCACACAGGTCGAAGACGTAAACTTCGTTAAAAAAAACTCCCTCAACCCAAGGTGTGACGCGACCCGTGCCTATTGGGTGGGTTTGGCAGCCAGGGGAAAAAACTAGGCTGTCTTTTAACGGAGCCCTCTTGACACCAGGCCGCCTCAGGTTGTAACGGTGACCTTACCATGGTATGGGGCGCTGCCATGGCGGACCGTTTATTTCCCCTAAATCCTCATTGGTAACCGCACATGGCGACATGTGCAGCCTTCTGGAAGGGCAGGTGACCGTACGAAACAGTATGAACAAACAACAAAAACAAACAAAAATTTCGGATAACGCTACAAAGAAGACGGACAAACGGACGGACACAAACCTAAAACGAACGGATATACGGACGCACCCATTGACACAACAGATGGACAAACGGACAACACGGACCGACTCTAACGAACTGAAGAAGTTGGGTACTTCCTCAGAGGACGAACTCTTGGCCTCCAGGCAAGAGACGGTTGATGGCAAAGCTGTGGGCCACAGCACGCCATCAACCCTAAATCAACCATATACATCCGCTGATGCCAAGGAGCAAAAGCGCCAAAACGCTAAAAAAGGCCCGTCCAGGTATAAGCTTTACCAGAGGTCTCTGACTATTCTCGGAAGAATAAGAAAAAAATGAGGCTGAAGGGAAAACTCATCCAAAGGACGCGGCCGATAAGGCAAGGTGCCAAAAGGTGGTCGATGAGTACCAGGCCACCCAGAAGGAAGAAGCCGTGAAACGCAATCTTTCGCAGGACGAAAGCGACAAACCAACGAAGAAGCACAAAGTGTCGGTTCACACAGCTTCAATACCAAAACCAACCAAACGCTCATTTAATGAGGTGGCACGGGATCACCTGCAAATAGCGTTGGTTGACGAAATAACTAACCGTGGTAAACCTGCATCGGATAAGTGGTCCGAAATCGAGGCACGGCTGTCCCGCATTGTCGTCGATCACGTCATGGCAAACCCGGAGGGTCATGTGCCAGGATTTGATTCAATGGAGGTGGTCCGCGGATACAGGGTGATCAAGTGCGATGATCAAGTCTCCCTTAACTTCCTGCAAAGAGTTGTGGGCAAAATCCAGAGCGACTGGGAAGGTTTGAGGCTCAAACTAATCCCGGCCAGCGAAATCCCTCGACGGCCGAGGGCTCGCATCTGGATTCCGAACATGGAATTCGAAGCTAAGCAACTTATTCCATACCTGCAGGCACACAACCGCACTGTTCCGATGGATGACTGGAGCATCATCAAAGCGGAGGCTCCGCAAAAGAACAGTGTGTCCTTCCTTCTCCAAATATCGGAGGAGAGCATCGAGCCACTGGGAAAAGTGGACAATAAACTTCGGTTCGGCGTCAGGAAAACGCAACTGAAGATATTCCGATCTGCAAATCAGGACGATGAACAGGACGAGGTTGACGGCGCCAACGAGTTGCTCACAGGCATGCAACTTGACGACGCCGCATCTACCAAAAACGATGGCGCTAATGAGCAGCACCCGGGAGTGCAGCTTGGCGACGCCATCAAATTGTAAAGCGACCAGTAGCATGGGTCTCAAGGTTGTCCAAATAAACCTGCAGCACTCGCGGACTGCAACGGACAACCTAACCGTTCTCCTGGCGGAGGCGGACGTCGACATCGCTTTAATCCAGGAGCCCTGGGTGCGGAGCACCGAGGCGAAGGGGTTTACTGGGAACAACCACAACCTTTTCTACAAACGGACTGAAGGTAACCCCAGATCTTGTATTGTAGCTAAGAAACATTTGAACATATTTTTAATCCCATCATATTGTTCACAGGATGTGACGGCTGTGGAGGTAGAAGCCGCTGACGGTGTCGGCATCATATTGGCTTCCATCTACATGGCACATGATCGGCCAGCACCACCCGAGGAGGCTCGTCGGCTTGTGCGTGAAGCCAGAAACAAGAACCTGCTGCTCGGATGCGATGCCAACGCGGGGCATGCGTTGTGGGGAAGCTCCGAGACAAACGACCGAGGTGAGTCTTTATATAATTTTATTATTAATACTAACTTATCGGTATGTAACAGGGGTAACACTCCCACTTTCACCTTTCCTAGTACGGAGTACTTCAGAGGATGGGAGGAAGTGATTGATGTTACTCTACTGTCTGAAAATAGCTCAGTAAGGGTAGATAATTGGAGGGTATCCAATAAAAGATCCTTTTCTGATCATAGTTGGATCCTGTACGATTTGGATCTCAAGGTAGATTCACCCCTACCGTATCGAAATCCTTTACGAACCAACTGGAAGAGGTTCAAAAATGTAGTAAACAAGAGGATAGGACAGACTCCTATCCCTCAAATCACTCTCACGGAAAACCTTGAGAGTAGGGTCATAACACTGGAAAAGGCATTTAGTAGGGCCTACAAAACGTTCTGCCCCATAAAATTTAGCAAACAAACTCACAATGCTTGGTGGAGCAGTGAGCTCTTAAAACTAAGGGAAAAATCTAGATCAACGTTTAATCTCAGCTACTCGACGGGAAATTGGGAATTGTACAGAGAAAGTCGGAGACAGTACAAGAAGGCAATCAGGGCCGCCAAAAAAGAGAGCTGGAGGGAATTTTGTTCGTCAATCGAATCCACCAGGGATTCTGCTAGGCTCAGCCGTGTTCTTTCCAAAGACCACTCAATAGCTTCTTGGGTCAAGAAACCTGATGGAACTTGGACTGCTACAGCAGAAGAATCGCTAGAGCTTCTGCTAAACACGCATTTTCCGGGATGCAGCGCTTACAAAAGTGAGAGGGGAAACATTAGGCGGAGCCAATATAATCCACAGCATCTTGCAAATGAAATTATTACGAAAGAAACAGTTGCATGGGCAATCAAATCTTTCTCACCCTTTAAATCTCCGGGGCCAGATGGGATCATTCCAAAGATGTTACAGGAAACCTTGGACTGTATCCTACCATGGCTAGAGGAAATTTTTAAAGCGTGTTTAAACTTAGGCCATATTCCAGATAGCTGGAAACTAGTCAAGGTCGTCTTCATACCAAAAGTAGGTAGAAGAGGACATGAATCAGCGAAGGATTTCAGGCCAATCAGTCTTTCGTCTTTCCTGTTAAAAACTTTTGAAAGACTTTTGGATACGCACCTCAGAAGCTCTTTGGAGAGCTCTGGTATATCAACTGCACAACATGCATACCTTAAAGGCAAATCTACGGAGACAGCGCTTCACGAGGTAATCGGAACAATAGAGGGCTCTCTAGAGAGCAAACATTATACCATGGCGACGTTTTTGGATATCGAAGGCGCCTTTAACAATGTTAGCACAGATGCGATCCAACGGGCGTTGATAGACCTGGAGGTGGACAGCTGCATCAGTAACTGGGTCATCTCCATGCTAGAAACCAGGATCATCAAAGCTTATATGGGTAATATCAACATAATCAAGAAGGTCCACGGGGGCACTCCACAAGGGGGAGTATTATCTCCACTTCTTTGGCTATGTGTGATTAGCAAAATCTTAATAAAACTTGACGGAGGTGGGGTAAAAGTGGTGGCGTACGCTGATGATGTGGTGGTAATGGTGTCAGGACTGTGTCCAAATACGATCAGTGGGATCATCCAAAGGGCGTTAGGCGAGCTTAACTCTTGGGCCACAGGATGTGGGCTGAGTTTAAACCCGCGTAAAACAGAACTTATGCTTTTTACCACCAGATACAAGGTACCAACTTTCACCCTACCAAATATCAACGGACAAACTCTGTCACTATCAACCAGTGCAAAGTACTTAGGAGTAATTCTGGACTCCAAACTTAGCTGGAAGTTAAACGTCGAAGAACGGGTAAGGAAAGCAGAAATTGCTTTATATGCCTGCAAACGTATGCTTGGAAGAAGATGGGGTCTTCAACCGAGGCATACATTATGGCTGTATAAGGCGGTTATACGACCCATTCTATCGTATGGTTCGGTAGTTTGGTGGAAAGCTCTAGGGAGAGAGTACAATACCAAATTACTCGGCAGAATACAAAGATCAGCCTGTGCAATAACGGTCGGTGCAATCAGATCATGTCCTAGAGAGGCTCTCAATGCTCTGACACACGTTATTCCAATAGACCTACATATAAAGAAGACGGCAACCATGAGTGCATTTAGGTTAAATGAAGCGGGTCGCTGGAAAGAAAAAACTTATGGTCACGCTAGTCTATTATTGCGACAAACTCAGTTAACCTCGGTGAGGGCTGACTACATCGTCCCGATGGTAACGTTCAATAGGAATTTTGCCACACTCTTTCCATCTAGAAAAGATTGGAATAAGGGATTCTCTCTAAACAACTTCGATACCATAGTCTATACAAATGGCAGTAAAATGGACTGTGGTGTTGGAGCTGGTATATATTCTCATAGACTTGGAATTGAGAAATCTGTGCGTCTCCCTAATACCAGCAGTGTCTTCCAAGCGGAAGTATTAGAAATTGGGGAAGCCTGTAGGTTACTAATCGCAGATTTCTCTTTTAAGGACAATATCGCTATTCTTTCGGATAGCCAAGCCGCAATCCAGGCGCTGGACGAGACTATAATAACCTCATTCCCATGGCAGCCGGTTCTACGTTACCGGAATGATTCGGGTTTTTATTCCCGACCAAGGGCTGCCGCCCCAGTATACTAGCCCTGTCTAGTGTACCGTATTTCACCCTAAATCTATCGTCACAGGAGCAACTCATTGCAGCCAGTTTGCTCCCAATACTTCTCTTCCGGGCTGGCGTCGAACCCAACCCCGGACCTGAAGTATTCTACTGCTGCATTTGCCACAAACGGCTCCACCCGAACTCCACCTCGGTTAGGTGTAACCAGTACAACGGGTGGTGCCATCTTAAGACCTGCTCAGGCCTTAAGAGTCACAGGGAGTGGTGCACAAGGTATGTGGCCACGTGTTGCTCCCGCTCACAGGCGGTCACCGCCTCCACGGCTACACTGCCCTCAGTGCCGGCACATCACACTGCCGCCACTAACAACACCTCAACGGTCAGGAGCCCCCAAGAGCAACACGACTCCCTCTCCAACCCACAACCCTCCTGCTCCTACCCCAGTGCGGGGACAAACCAGCAGCTCTTGGTCCCCCGCACAGTCTGCTCCGTGTGCCAGACCGTAGTACCTCGGAACCTGACAACTGTCCAATGCAATTCTTGCAGTGGCTGGTGTCACTTTCGGAGGTGCTCCGGCCTGCACACCACCCGTGAGTGGACACGCGACTACGTTGCCCCCTGCTGCAGAGCTCTGCACCCGCAACCGCCCCCCGTGGCGCGGCCATCTGACAACATCAGGCCACTCCCCATTTTGCGGAACGCACAGCAGGACCAACGCAGACAACATCACGCATCCCTCACCCCCCGAATTACGACGACACTCCCGCGAAGCTTTAAGCTTCTGCAACTGAACTGCAACGGACTCACGAGCAAGATTGACGAGATAGTCGACTTCATGAGTCGGTTCGGAATCAAGATAGCTGCGGTCCAGGAGACAAAACTGCACGCTAGCCCCCCCCCCTGATTACCAGGGACGGCTACAATGTGCACCGAAAGGACCGCGAGCGAGACAACGGTGGTGGCCTAGGGTTCATAGTACACCATTCAGTGCAGTATCGTCTTATTGATGAAGGCATCGACCGCAGGGACAGCACCTTAGAACGTCAAGGTATAGCTGTCCGATCAGGCGATGCCGAGCTCGAAATTTACAACATTTACATACCCCCTGTCACCTGCTGCCCGGCAGGATATCTCCCCGATATTGGTGCGCTCATCAGGGGAGAAAACCGATTGGTAGTAGGTGACTTTAACGCGCATCACGATCTTTGGCATTCAAGCCTGCCAAATGATCGTAGGGGACAGCTATTGGCAGAGCAGATAGACGATTCGACGTTCAGCACTGTAAACGACGACGCCCCCACTAGGGTAGTGGGCAATTGTAGCAGCTCGCCTGATATAACAATTGCTAGCGCTGGACTGATAAATAGCATAACCTGGCGACCTATGCTATCGCTTGCATCAGACCACTTGCCCATTATCATCTCAATCGAGAGACCCGCCGATTTTGTTTCCGCGGATCACCGGTCATACATCAACTTCAACAAAGCTGATTGGACCAGATTCGCGGAATTTACTGAGAACATCTTCGCAGCCCTACCCACTCCCACCGATGTGCGCGCAGGCGAACGCGCATTTCGCAAGGCGATTACAGCCGCCGCGGCTCGCTTCATTCCTGCTGGACGGATCCGGGAATTACGTCCCAATTTCCCAGCCGAAGCAGCCGTTATGGCAAACGAGCGTGACCGCCTACGCCAGGCCGATCCCGGGGATCCTCGTATAAAGGATCTCAATTTGGAGATCCGGCAACTGGCCACCCGACAAAAGCGCGCCAAATGGGTAGAGTATCTGAAGTCCTGCAATTTCACCTCTGGTGTGAACAAGCTCTGGTCCACCTGAAGGTCCCTGTCGAACCCGACGAAGCACAACGACAAGGTGGATATCACCTTCAACGGTCGTACTTCGTCGGACCCGAAGAGATGCGCGAGCTATTTTAGCCGGCAATTTACATTGCATCCTCCGGTCGACAGATCCAAACGTTGTGCCACCAGACGGCTGCACAAACTGCCCTACAACAGTGCACCGCTTACTTTCACCAGCGCCGAGATTCAGGGGGCCATCAAACACATGAAACCATCAAAAGCCATTGGCCCCGATGGACTAAACATGCTGATGCTGAAAAAGCTGGGTCCATTGGGAGTAGAATATCTCACAAAGGTCTTCAACCTGTCCATGGCCACTCTCATCATTCATGATAAGTGGAAATTAGGGAGAGTGGTCCCACTGCTGAAGCCTGGGAAACCCGCCAACCAAGGGGAGTCTTATCGTCCGATAACTCTCCTTTCCCCAGTAGTAAAGACACTTGAAGCCCTTCTACTCCCACTCCTCACACAACACCTGACTCCAGCCCCACACCAGCATGGTTTCCGTAGAGTGCACAGTACCACCACGGCACTCACCGTCATAAACACCCAGGTAAACCGCGGACTAAACCAAAACCGCCCCTGCGAGAGGACTGTCCTAGTAGCGTTGGACCTACAAAAGGCTTTCGACACAGTCAGCCACGCCACGCTACTAGATGACATTTTACAGTCGACACTCCCGCCAGGGCTGAAGAGGTGGACCGCGAACTACCTGAGTGGTCGTCACTCGTCGGTAGTATTTCGAGACCAAACCTCAAAACAGAGAAAAATAAAGCAAGGAGTACCGCAGGGTGGTGTCCTTTCACCCTTGCTTTTCAATTTCTATATTTCGAAACTCCCCCAGCCACCAGAGGGAGTCTCACTGGTCTCATATGCCGACGACTGCACGATAATGGCGTCGGGCAATGACATTGATGGCCTATGCTCAAAAGTAAACGACTACCTCGCCCGCCTTTCTCGCTTCTTCACTGCGAGAAACTTAAAACTTTCTCCCACTAAATCCACGGCGACCCTTTTTACCACCTGGACAAAGGAGGTCAAGCTGCCACTTCAGGTACACGTCGACGACACCCCAATACCGACGATAAACAACCCCAGAATTTTGGGAGTCACCTTTGACAGCTTGCTCTCCTTCTCGGCGCACACAACCGCTATTGCAACGAGAGTACAGAATCGCAACAAGGTCCTCAAGTCGCTTGCCGGCAGCACTTGGGGCAAAGACAAAGAAATGTTGCTGTCGACTTTCAAAGCAATAGGCCGACCGGTTCTGAACTATGCCGCGCCTGTCTGGTCGCCTGGAACCAGTGATACGCAGTGGACGAAGCTTCAGACCTGCCAGAATACTGCCATCAGGACCGCGACAGGATGTCTCCTGATGTCCCCTATCCAACACTTGCACGACGAGGCGCACATGCTCCCGGTTAAGGAGCATAACAAAATGCTCGGCAAGCAGTTTCTGCTTGGGTGTCACCGTAGGCCTCACCCATGCAGACACCTGCTCGAGCCTGAGCCACCTCCCAGGCACATCAGGAGACACCTCCTCAATTACGTGGACGAGATCCAGGACAAAACGGACAGACCACTCCAGGATCAGACAGTATACAGACAGGCAATTAACGACATTCATCGGGAGACCCTTACCACCTTTCTAAGCTCCCGACCCCCGAATGCCGTTATCGGAGTCCAACCACCACCTATCGCAGACGAAGAGCTCCAGCTTCCTCGAGAGTCCCGCGTAATCTTGGCACAATTACGTTCTGGATATTGTAGCAGGTTAAACTCCTACCTATCCAGAATCGACCCCGACATACTAAACATATGTCCCGCATGTGAAGGTACCCCGCACGACACTAACCACCTCTTCACATGCCCCATCAAACCCACTCATCTAGCACCTCTCTCCCTCTGGACCCAACCCGTCGAAACTGCCAGTTTCCTGGGCCTACCGTTAGATGAGCTAGACGAAGACGACCGGTAATTACACTACACTGACAGGGCGAAGATACTGCTACAACAACAACAACAACTATAACAACCTCTAAAGTGGTGGAGCAAAGTAGGAATAGCCTCACCAACTTGAGTGAAAACCATAGAGTAACCTTAATTTGGGTCCCGGGACACCGGAACATAGAAGGTAACGAAAAAGCTGATGAACTGGCAAGAGGGGGATCTGCCATGAATAGCACTCTTGCAGTACCAGTATTCACTCCACTAGGTGCGGTCCAGAATGCAATTTCCCTAAAATACCTTCGAATTGCAGATTGTAGATGGAGAGACCAGACGAAATGCAAAATCAGCAGAACGTTATAGCCCACCTACAACCCTAAGCAATCGTCGACATTAATAAACATGAAACGACGGGACACCTGTAGACTTACGGCAGTCATAACTGGCTTCTGGTCTATCGGAGAACAAGCCGCCAAAATGGGCATCCCTCACAACATATACTGTCATAGTTGTAAACAACCGGAGAAAAAAGAAACAATCTTCCATTTCCTCTGTGAATGCCCTGCCCTATGGAAGGACAGAATGTAAACCCTGGGCAAACCGCTGTTCGAGAGTCTCGAACAACTGTCTGGCTTAGACTCAACAACCTAATAAGGTTCCTAAACCGCACAGACTGGATATAGTCCTGCTGCAAATAACTGTTAAACAATTTGGTAACGAGGATGTGGCAACAAAATGGTGCGGAAGCGCTAGTTGGATTCTGGATGAATCACCACTCTAACCAACCAACCAACCAAAAAGCTAGCTGTCCCAGGCTACATTTACAATGTGGTCAGAAACTATCTGAGCAATCATGATTTGGAATATGACACAGAAGATAGAATAAAGGAGTATCAGGAGGAGATCAGGACCCACGCTATGGAATAATATAAATGTTAAATATTATGTACGATGAAGTGTTTTGCCTCCCATTCCCCCCAGATGTACAGCTTCACATCATTGACTTCGCGGATAACATAGCTCTGGTGATTGTAGTCAAACTGGTGAGCGATATTGAATCAAAAGCAAACACTGCTATTGCAACCTTTACAAACTGGCTGGATAGCGTTGATTTATCCACTGCAGCTGAGAAAACGGAAGCGGTCCGCATAAATACCAGAACCAGAGATAGCCTTCTTCAGCATAGGCACACATGAATTTAAATCCTCCCGTCAGCTTAAATACCTGAGGTAGGCTACTAACTATGTAGCGTCATCACATCCACTCTGCTATATGCAGTACCAATGTGGGTAAAATCCTTGGAGGTAAAGGAATATAGAATACCATATGAGGCCCTGAGACCGAAAGGCACATACAAAACCACGTGAGACGATGCTACACTTTTATACTAAAAGTACTTAATTTACACAGAGCTTATGTACTTAGAAAACCAGTATTTAAGGTAATACCACTTATGAAAATCGGCACTCAGAATAAATGCGTTACCTGTATCGGAACGAGTTTTCTCTCTCTGTGTGGAAAACTGCTACATAAACTAAACAAACTAAAAAAAAACGAAGTACCACGTGTTAAATTGTGAAAGCACAAATTAATATAATGCCTCCGAATGTAGTTTTTATGCGGATTAGTTTAATTCGAATACTAAGTCTAAAAGCTGAGCACGTGTGCTTGCAACGTGACCGGTATTTTGCTGAGTAGGCGCTTCCCACGGGAACGCAAATCGCTGCTCTGATATTTCCTCAATGACTTGTTGGGTGTGAGTGTGAAGTCTTAGGTTGCCGTCATATTTTGGTCAGGTTGTGTGAAGTATTACGTTAGCTACGACTTTTGGGTTGCCGGTGTGGAGTTTTGGCTTAGCATCATATTTTGGATACCTCCTCCCTCCAAGTGCGGACGACCCTGTTCGCATATCCGTAGGTTCTGGAGTACCAAGGGGTTTGGCTTACTGCAATTCACTTGAAAATCCCTCGGCCTCCTTATTTCAGAGATTTTGAGGACGAGTAGTATGATAGGTATTATTATGGATATTATGAGTACTGTTGTTGAGGTTAAACCATCTGCATTGATTTTGTTGATCGTCTCCAGCTTCTTCAAATTCAGTACATATTTGGAGGCCCTTGGGCGTGTTCATGCATATGCCCTGGACTGCCTGTATACGATGAAGGTAATATTACCATTTGACCAATGTTATTAACGTTGGTATCGTTGTTAATTGCATCTCGTAAATATATGTATTCGTCACAGCGTAATTATCTTTGGTTGAATCTAATGTAATTTAATCGTTATGTTTCTATGCATACATGTCAACAATATACTGATGAAATAATTTACGACATTTTAAAATGTGATTCTCTTGATTTCTCTTATCATGATTCTGTATGCATAATAATTCATTGCGCTTACAGTTCTATTTGATTCTTGACCATTTGCTGGATTTATTTGTTTTATATCAATCGAATAACCATCTTCACCACGACAGAACATAAGAGGATATTGTAATGCATCATATTTTCGATGCGTTTCATTAACACGTTGCAGTGTATCATTTCTTCTTTGCAAAACAATATCTCTTGGTTGAAATTCATCTCCAGATATAACAATTGCAACCTCGTTGCTTGAAGTTGGTTGATTGTATCTTCCACGATGTTCGCCGGCAGGCGTTTTATTTGCATCAATTTTAATTTTATGATTATCAGATGACAATCTTTCGATTGTTGTTTTAAAACTTTGCACCAAAACATTGTGTGTGCGTAATAAATCTTGTAACTCTCTCATAATGACTCTGTTTGTATTTCTGGAAAATGCACACCGTGCTTCAAGATCATCATCGTTGTCATTAATGAAATAAATTTGCACAAATTTTGACTCTTGATCGGGTAGTGGTAGTAATGAACCTATTAAGTTATATGCTTGTCCTTGAATCTGAAAAAAAGCCATAATTTGTGTCCATAAAATCTAATGATTCATTAGATGTGTCAGCGAATGTTGTTGAACGTTGAAGTTTATGTATTACCTTGAACGTTGGCATGAAGTTATCGGTTATAATTTTTCCAGCACCAAAAGATATCATTTGAAAATATGAATTATATGTGGAAATTTTTTCAAGAAAATGTTTGGAATCGGGTGATGTCCCCGATAATAATGTAGCTAATGGTTCGGGCGGATATTGTATGTCTGGTAAACGAACTTTTCCTGCAGCGCAACACATGCCTGGTGTTTCAGTTTTGAATTTCAATGCTTGACAAAATCCGCAAATTTTATCCATACTTCCAATGACAACGTATTTGTGAGATGAATAATCAAGTTGTGGATTATATTGAAATGCTGCACAATTCAAATTTACAGAATTGAAATATATTGGCCGATTTTGAGAACGTGATCTAGTACGATCTCTTTGTTGACTTAATCTATCAGCATGATTTTCCTCACTTTCATATTGTCTGTGATTTTGCACTATCTATTGTGACGTGTATTACGTCCGATGTTAGCATGTCTTCTACCTCTTGGCATTTCTTTTACCGAATCAAAGTGGTCTTCTTTATGTCACTCTGAGCTCTTGATTTCTACTTTTCTTGTTTTTAAACTGGAATACAAATTAACATACTGTTAGCGCCATCTTTTAAAAATATAGTTGAACTGTGAGCACGCGTTGAAATGAATATTACACAGAACAGAAATGGGAAATGATCAGCAAAAGTAATATATATTTTTGAAATTTTTCTTTAAAATATCTACGGAAAGTGTGAAAACAATCTCTTTTCTTAAATATCTTAAGTAAAAACTTCTAAAATATTAATTATTTTTGCCGATTTCTGTTGTGCGTATTTTTCACACCATTTATTCACTGTTTCACTTGTTATCAATCATTTGCAAAATTAATATATATTTTGTAAATTTTTTCGTGACAATATCGTTGGAAAATGTGAAAACAATCTCTTCTCTTAAATATTTCTGACGCATTTTTTTGAGGACGTGATCTAGTACGATCTCTTTGTTGACTTAATCTATCAGCATGATTTTCCTCACTTTCATTTTGTCTGTGATTTTGCACTATCTATTGTGACGTGTATTACGTCCGATGTTAGCATGTCTTCTACCTCTTGGCATTTCTTTTACCGAATCAAAGTGGTCTTCTTTATGTCACTCTGAGCTCTTGATTTCTACTTTTCTTGTTTTTAAACTGGAATACAAATTAACATACTGTTAGCGCCATCTTTTAAAAATATAATTGAACTGTGAGCACGCGTTGAAATGAAAATTACACAGAACAGAAATGGGAAATGATCAGCAAAAGTAATATATATTTTGTAAATTTTTCGTGAAAATATCGTTAGAAAATGTGAAAACAATCTCTTCTCTTAAATATTTCTGACGCACTTTTTATATCTCTTTGGTTGATGCCTGGAAACTGCTTCATTTGAACACTTTACCAAATAAAACACTTTCTTGTTAGTTTTAACACTTACTTTCACTATGCACTATTACTGATAACCTTTGGTAATCTTCTAAGAAAACGGCCTTGCTTAAGTACTTTTTTAGCGACGACTTGTTCAGGTTCGTTGAGCTAATGGTTTTGCTTCGGTTATCCCGAAGTGTGGGTGTAAAGAAGAAGTATTTAAGCAAAGTGTTGAGGTAGTCACAGCAGCATTGTGTTACGATTAAGTATTGCAGGCGGTCAGCTACAGCTGTGCCTGCTAATTTGTATGTTTCTATTCTATGCGAATGCAGGCGTTCAGGCGTGCAGCCACTGCTGTATGAATATATGTATATGTATGTATGTTTGCATTCCATTGAAATGTATGTAATGGAATGAAAATTTAGGCATAAATACTGCTGCGTTAACTTGTACATATGTGAGTAAAATGTACGCTCCATGCAACCGTTTACAATAACAACCACACGCGTAAAAAGAACGCTGCCTCGTGTATACTGTGTGTTGACGAAGAAGTAAAGGAGATTTTAACCAAACATAGTTACAAACCTTCTCCACATGTGTCTCTTCAATGTGGCAAAGTTTGGTTAAAATTGGTTGAGCCATTCTCCGTAAAGTTCATCACAACGCGAAAAACGGCTGAATTTTTATATATATAGATATGGGTTAAGGTGTATTCAATATTAATCGGCTCTTCATTAATCAATTTTAATTTATATTGAATTTAAGACTTAATTTTACTTACTGGCCTGGTGACCCAAATAAAACACCGGATCTTATAGATTTTTGCATATGCAAAGGTGTATCTAAAAATCAGGTCTCCATAGACACATGTCTAGATCTCTCATCAGACCACTCACCTTTGCTGTTAACAATAAACTCTTGTTTTCAAAAAAAGGAAATGACACCAAAGCTACACAATAAAATGACAAACTGGGAATACTTGAAAGAAGTAGTCGAGGATACACTGTGCCTAAATATTCCACTAAAATCCAACTCTGATCTGGGCACGGCCGTTGAGATTTTCAACAACTGCATTCAAAGAGCTGCGTGGACCGCTATGCCGGAAATTAAGCACACTCACGCTGAAGCGCACATTAACGATCACGTAAAAATTTTAATATCAGAAAAACGCAAGCTTCGGCGCATATGGCAAAGCACCAGAAACAGGAACGACAAAAAAAAACTAAATAAGCTGACAAAACAATTAAAAAACACTATAAGAGACGCAAAAAACTCAGAACTGCATGAATACTTATCCAACTTGTCACCTACGGAAGCTGCTGACTACTCACTCTGGAAGGCACCGAAAAAGATCTCACAACCAACGCCTCACAACGCAGCAATAAAAACGTGTAATGGAGATTGGGCAAAAACTGATAAACAAAAAGCAATAGAGTGTGCCAAACATCTATCAAATGTTTTCCAACCATTTCCGAGTCAAAGTGCGGAGGCAGACTCAGAAGTTAACGAATTTCTCTCAGCTCCGTTTCAAATGGATTTTCCGACTGTACGATTTACCTGGAAAGAAGTTAGATACGCAGCAACCAAAACTCTCAAAACCAAAATGGCGCCAGGTTACGATCTAATAACTAGTAAGGTTTTAAAAGAACTGCCCAAATGTGGATACAAATTCCTCACCATTATATTTAACGCGATGATAAAACAAGAGTATTTCCCAACTCAATGGAAAGTTGCTGAAATCATCCTTATACAAAAGCCAGGGAAGACCCCGAGCGTGGTATCCAATTACAGGCCAATAAGTCTATTGCCTGTTGTCTCCAAGCTCTTCGAAAAGCTGCTTTTAAAAAGGATAAATCCAATAATTGCGCAAAGAAATCTCATTCCAGCCCACCAATTTGGTTTTCGTAAGTATCACTCCACCATAGAGCAAGTTAATTGTGTGTATGATTTCGCTAGATAAGCACTTGAGAGGCGGCAATTCTGTACAGCGGCATTTTTAGATATAACGCAAGCCTTCGATAAAGTCTGGCATGAAGGCCTGCTATACAAGCTTAAGCAGGGCTTACCGCAAAACTGTTATATGCTCATAAAATCATATTTGCAAAATAGACATTTTCTTGTTAAAGTAAACAACGAAACCACTAACCTTCACGTAATCAGAGCAGGTGTACCACAAGGAAGTGTTCTAGGCCCCGTCTTGTACACTTTGTTCACGGCAGATCTTCCACTATCAAAGAACACATATACATCCACGTATGCAGATGATACTGTCGTCATGGCCAGGAGTACCCTTCCCTCAATTGCTTCTGATTACCTACAAGAAAACCTTAGCAGTGTTAGCGGCTGGATGAAAAAATGGCGCATAAAAGCTAACGAAAGCAAATCGACGCAGATAACATTCACTCTTCGAAATGGCTCATGTCCTGCCGTATCTCTTAACAGCGTTCCAATACCACAAACAGATAATGCCAAATATTTAGGTATTCCATTAGACCGACGTCTTACTTGGCGATCGCATATATTTTTAAAGCGAAAGCAACTTGGACTGAAATTGCGATCACTACACTGGTTAATCGGCTACAATTCAGCACTTACACTAGACAATAAGGTGCTTATCTACAAAGCTATTCTGAAACCGATATGGACGTATGGCGTTCAATTATGGGGCTCAGCAGCAAAATCAAATCTAGAAATCATGCAAAGATTTCAGTCAAAGGTGCTCCGCATGTGTGCCAATGCGCCATGGTTTGTACGAAACGAGATATTGCACCGTGACCTAAAAGTTACGACAGTTTTCGAAGAAATAAACAACCTCAGCCAGAGATACAACAACCGACTTGCCACTCATCCGAATAATCGAGCAAATAACCTTTCCAAGGTAAGCTACTCCTCAAGATTAAAAAAATGTCAGCCTAACGATTTAATGCAAAGATTTAAACCGTAATATACGTAAATGCAAAAAATGTAAACTTGTATAATATATGTATATGTTATATGTTGTTCATTATTAAGTAACGAATTCCACTGGGAATTCTTACTCTAAGCTATTATTATTTAATAATAAAAATAAATAATTGGCGCGTACACTTCTGTTAGGTGTTTGGCCGAGCTCCTCCTCCTATTTGTGGTGTGCGTCTTGATGTTGTTCCACAAACGGAGGGACCTACAGTTTCAAGCCGACTTCGAACGGCAGATATTTTTATGAGGATCTTTTTCATGGCAGAAATACACTCGGAGGTTTGCCATTGCCTGCCGAGGGGCGACCGCTATTAGAAAAATGTTTTTATTAATTTTGCTTTCACCGAGATTCGAACCAACGACCTCTCTGTGAATTCGGAATGGTAATCACGCACCAACCCATTCGGCTACGGCGGCCGCCGTAAATTGTAGGTAAAAATAGTACTTATTGTTATTGTTATGACAGATTGTATGGAATAAATGGAGTTTGAAAAAAAAAAAAAAATTTAAAATTATTTGTTAAATATTACTTGTCTATCGTTATTATCTATATATAAAAAGAAGTTACATTTCCTTGGCAATCTTATAACTCAAGAACGGGCTCACCTATCCAAACCAAATTTTTAGGCTTTGTTTGGACTATTCAGTAGATGGTTTGTGTTTTGAAACTTTAAGAATCGGATACCAGGGTCTCGAGAAATGGGCCAAAACGTGAACCCGGGTAACCCTAGGATGTGTTTGTACAATATGGATAGCAAATGGAAGCTGCTGATGATTCTATAGTATAGAGTATTTTTGATGCCGCTCCGTGACTAGGGTCTCGAGATATCGGCCAAAATGTGGACCCCGATAACTTAAGGATGTGTTCGTACAATATGGGTAGCAAATGGGAGCTGTTGATGATTGCTATAGCATAGAGTATTTTTAATCCCCTCCGTAACTAGGGTCTCGAGATATAGACCAAAACGTGGACCTGGATAACCCTAGGATGTGTTTGAACCACATAAGTATCCATTGTAAGTTGTTGATAAATGCTAATGAAAGAGGACTTTTCTTTTCGCTGGGTAACTAAGGACTCCAGATATAGACCAATTGGGAACTCGCCTTCAGGTTAAGAGATTGCATTCTTATGTACTACAACCAGTTAAAATGTTTTTAAAAATTCAGATCCGTTATCTACATATATTTCTAAAACTTTACGGATTCAAGGTCAAATATACCATAGAGCTGGGTCTTTGCTACCATTCTCAGATGGTGACCATCAATTTTTGCAAATATATTTTATTGGTGATGAGAATCGTGAATTAGATCAGCGCTGTGCAATTTCGACGAATACGAGAAGATCAATCGTGAATGAATTGCAAACAATGTTCCATCAACACAATGAATTGGTGAAATTGTTCAAAGTGGCACTCGATCTGATACCCACCGATGGCCACAAAATCATAATAAAAGCCGATAAAACACAAATTGGGAGCACGCCAGACGATTCAATGTACCAACGATTGATGAAGTAGCCATTGTTGTGGTTGGTGAACAGTTTCGGACACGAGATATTGTTTTGTATCGTAGAAATGAGCAATTACAGCGTATTTCAGAACTCCTTCGCTGTTATGATGCATTGCAATACCCCATTTTGTTTTGGAGAGGGGACGATGGCTATCATATCAACAAATAAATGATAAATCCAACAACTGGTACATACACATTTTATTTTTGTTTAAATATGATTTTTAAATAATTTTCATACGCTAATTAATTTTTGCATCGCAGGTCAAAAATCAACGAAAACCATCAGTGCGATGAATTTTTATTTGTATCGATTAATGATTCGCCCTCAAGAAAACAATTTTATTTTGCGATGCAATCAACTTTCGCATCAATTTTTTATCGAATTGCAAGTCATTTTGGACGCAAATATAATAAAAAATTGAATGCTCCAGGAGGAACTGGAAAATCATTTTTAACTTTATTTATTTTAGCATAATTTATTTAGCGTAAAAAATTAAAATGGAAATTAAAGAATCGAAGTTTAATTACAAGTTTTTATCGGCTCTTTCACCTTACCTGTATATATGTAGGTGCCCACCACAATCAAATTTTAAAAAAGTACAGAAAAGGCTATTGTGACATCTTTAGAAAGTATGTTGAATGAAAAAAATCAACTAATTCAACTGTTTAAACATTTTACGAGTTCTATAAAGAAAACTTAATATGAAAAATTTCTTGCGATATAAAAAAACATTTTATGTATGGTGGTGCGAAGCCCACTGGGTAATGCTAGTTTTCTAATAAATTTCCAATATTTTTATTAATTATTTCTAAGTCATAGTGGACTGGGTTCCCAGCAATTCATTTCCATGCTGAGCCTATGAAATCTAATGAAAAGTTTTGAAAGAGTGTGCCAATTTGGAATGTCTCGTGGTTGAGGAAAATATGTAGTGGATGGTTGATTTGGATATTTTGTGCGATTATATTTTAAAGTTTTTTGTTTCTTCGTGTATTTTTGCTGTCCCGTCCTTCAAGGTTATAAGGATATATGATTTAAGCTTCTGCGTAAGCAATGGAGGTAAAGATAATGTAAAAAGTTGTAAATATAAACCTATAGTTATTTAACTAATTTTTAAATTTGTATTGTTGGCCTTTGGCACTTATTACGATTTTCCCTATTATCTAAAAACCAAAAGCCTATGGCATTTTACTCGATTTTTTTCTATTAGCTAAGGATTACACTAATTATTTTCAGATTAAATTTATTTGTATTGATTGAATTTTAGTTGTATTCAAATTAAATCAATTTAATAGAATTAAGTTTAGTTTAATTTCATGAAATTTATTTAATTCGATAGATGCGAATGTAAATGAATGTGAAGAAAGTCAGTTGATGCTTTCATTTTGGTTTTTGTGCTTTTTCTTTCTGTTATGGGGGTTGGTGAACCAAGTACGCTTTTTATTCTAAAGAGTAATCTTTCATTTTTTTCCAGTTATTGTTGTGGTAATCAAGGGCCTTTACTTGTTTCCTTGTGAGTAATTCTACATTTTGAGTTTATGTCTCAGGGGTTTTTCTTAGTGTTTGCATGACTTGTCGAGTTGTTGTTCCTCGAAAGTCAAACTGTTGCTGTCGGATTTTAAACATCTCATAATTTCAGACAGAGTAGAGTGAAATCTCTCCACTTGCCTGTTTTTAATGCTAGTGTTAGGCGGGGTAGCATATACTTCGATATGCATTTGATCCTAGCGATGGAATTGAGGTGAAGTTCAATGATTGCCCATTGTCAATTACAACAAATGTGGGAATTCCAAATGCAATGATTAGTTCACGTATTGTGTCTTTTCTGTGCTCTACTGCTTGGAATGGGACTATTTTTACTTGTGCATATTTGGAATATTTGCCGACAGAAGTGAGAATAAAGCTTTTCTCTGTGGAGCAAATGTATATATGGACGATTCCCCAGTTGAGCACTGTTTGACTTTTTTGTCTATTATGGAGTATATGCTGGGGAAAGTATTTTTTTACAATTGGAGTTTTATTTTCGTGGCTATTTATATGGGCTCGTTGATGCTTTCTTAGTATTATATCTTTTGGTTAAGTTTTGTTTGTGATGGCATTTACTTCAGATTGAGGTGGTCTTGAAAGAGCGTCTACCATGACGTTAGTTTTATCAGGTTTATAGTAGACTTCATAATATATTCCTCTAAAATGCATTTCCACTTTTTCATTTTTGCATTATGGTTTTTATTGCTTACAGCAAGTGTAAGGGGTTGGTTGTCGGTGTGAATTATTCCTTTGGCAAAACCGTAGAGATAACTCTTTAGATTTTTCAATGTACAAATTATCGCAATAATTTCTTTTCCATTTGCAGCATAGTCCTCTTCTCTTTCATAAGGATATCGAACGTAATAGGTTTACCTGATTGTTCTAAAACAGCAGCTAGGCTTAGTTTGATGTATCGGTGGTCAGATGGAATTCGTTTTTGAGTATAACTTCTTCAGATATTAATGAATTATTAATTTGGTAGAAGGCTTAGTGTCCGTCTTTTCCCGTCTTGCTAATTTAGCAGAGTCTCGTATGGCTTCAATTAACTCTCTCAAAGAGGATAAGCAGTTGTTGATTTCGCAAACAATTGAACTGTGTGCAGAAGTAAAGGAATTACGAAAACATCAAACGGTTAATGTCTCCTCTGCTCTTATACAGCTAACCGCTGAGGTGAATCACCTTCGTGCTTGTGTCCTTGCATGTGAGAGCAATGGAGAATGTGAGTCCGTTTACGCGTTGCTCCAAGAAACCGATGTCACCCGAACGCATAACTTCACCACGCGTTGTCAAATCTGCTACTGACAGCATGGAGTTCGCGAACGCTTCAACCATCCTGGATGTTCAATAATTAACAGAAAATGGCTAGCAATTCTCCAGTTGAGCAAAGCGTTCGTCTCTGCTAATGGTGCCGCTCCTAGCATACTGGGTTTCAAGATAGAAGAGCTTGCACAAATGATGGTGCTGCAGACACATGTGAATCAATCGATGATCCGCATTGGATAAAAAAGTAAGGGAAGGGCTTGATAGAAAACGCTAAAGTTAATCTGAAGAGATTGAGGGCTCAACGAAGCGGAAATTCCACTACTAAAAATTCCGGGCAATCAATAGGAAAGCAAACGAGTAGTATTTCCCTTAGTGTGAAAGCGTCATATTTGGACGGCGCTTGCAAGCAAGGAACCAATGATAGGCAGCCAAAAGCAAATAAATCCATATCCAATGAGAATGAAGGGTGGGTGGAAGTACGTCGAGTTACGCGTCGCACGACAAGGGGGTAAAAAGCAGCGACTTAGGATCAGACCAGATGCCTTCATTATTGCTTAAAAACGCGAGGGGCCTTATACAGATATTAGGCGTGTAATCAAATCGGAGCCAAGCCTTATCCATATGGTTACAAAAATTAAGAGGACTCAAACAGGTGAAATATTATTCCAACTGAAAACGAAGGGCGAAGGGTGAAAATATGAAATATGAAGGTAATAAAATTAATCATAAACCACTGCCACTACTAAGGCAGGCGTTGTTCGACATGAAAGTTGACGTAGCAATTATCTCAGAGCCCTCCAAGATTTCTTCGCGCAATGATTGAATGACAGATATGAATCCAAGAAACAGCAATATGAGCATGGGGTACCCACCCGTTTCAGAAAGAGGATCCAGTAAATGCGAGGAAGGGCTTCGTTTGGGCTCTCATCAAAAGTTGTTATATTTGCAGAGTTCCTCGGCCATATTGTAGAGACTGCGAGTGGCCGTCACCCGGTCACCATAGCCGGCGACTTTAATGCGTGGGCAGTAGAATCCAGTAGTAGGATAACGAGCGCCAGAGACGCTGCTTTATTGGAAGGTTTCGCTCCGCTTGATTTGGTCGCAGCCAAACGATGGAAAAACAGCGACCTTTCATAGGGATAATAAAGAGTCCATCAATGATATCACTCTAACGAGGCAAGATGAGTGAAATGGTGGGTAGCGCTATACGCACAGCAATTATCAACCGCTAGTTATATACATTTTTTTTCCTTGTTCACTCCACTCGGGAGCATAAGGCCTCGACAAGACTCAGTCTTGCGTTGGTTTCGTTAATCTAAACACCATTAGGAAAACGAGAAAAAATTTTATTTCTTCTAGTAAATCGCTGCAACAAGCACGGAGTAGAATGATACCATCGAGGAGCTAAGTCCTTTCAGAGAGAAAAGGATCTGCCAAAGGCTTAGGAATACTGCGGAGCACGAAATGAGGCTGGAAAATTTTAAGAATCAGGCTGGAAAATCTTAGAAAGCAGTCAAAAAAGGAGATCCGGCGAAGTAAAATGGGCTCATTTATCTGCGACGAGGCAGATAAAAATATATGGGGTAACACATACAAAGTAGTGATGTCAAAAATTGCTAAGACTCCGCAAGTATAGTACCCACACTTGCTAAATAAATTAGTTCGGACCCTATTTCCTCACCGCAAAACAGGCAACAATTCATACATGAAAGCATCTAGAAATGACATCGAAGATATAACAGCTAAAGAAGTTGTGCAAGCAGCAAAACTGATTGGAGATCGCAAAGCTTAAGTCCGGGATGGTATTCCGAACAAAGCACTAAAACAGCCATCTTAGAACATCAAAAACTATTTGCTAGGGTGATGCAATTGTATTTTGAGCAAAGTGTGTTCCCAAATCTCTGGAAGAGACAAAGACTTGTACTGCTACCTAAGCCAGGGAAGCCACCGGATATACCAGGGTCCTTGAAAAGATGGGCAAACTTTTGGAACGGCTTATTTATAATAGAATACAACCGAACACAAAATGAGAGGCGGGTCTAATCCCGTACTAGTGTAGTTTCCGCAAATGAAGGTTTACTACAGCGACAATACAAAAGGTAGTCAAGATTGCTACAGACGCGATGGCAGGCAAGCGTTGGAGAGGCGGCGATAAGCAATACTATGCACTCGTTACCTTGGATGTGCAAAATGTCTTTAACTCAGCAACTGGGGACAAATTCCTACCGCACTTAGAAAGCTAGCTGTCCCAGGCTACATTTACAATGTGGTCAGAAACTATCTGAGCAATCATGTTTTGGAATATGACACAGGAGATAGAATAAAGGAGTATCAGGAGGAGATCAGGACCCACGCTATGGAATAATATAAATGTTAAATATTATGTACGATGAAGTGTTTTGCCTCCCATTCCCCCCAGATGTACAGCTTCACATCATTGACTTCGCGGATAACATAGCTCTGGTGATTGTAGTCAAACTGGTGAGCGATATTGAATCAAAAGCAAACACTGCTATTGCAACCTTTACAAACTGGCTGGATAGCGTTGATTTATCCACTGCAGCTGAGAAAACGGAAGCGGTCCGCATAAATACCAGAACCAGAGATAGCCTTATTCAGCATAGGCACACATGAATTTAAATCCTCCCGTCAGCTTAAATACCTGAGGTAGGCTACTAACTATGTAGCGTCATCACATCCACTCTGCTATATGCAGCACCAATGTGGGTAAAGTCCTTGGAGGTAAAGGAATATAGAATACCATATGAGGCCCTGTACATAGGCACTGAGGGTGATAGGCACATACAAAACCACGTGAGACGATGCTACACTTTTATACTAAAAGTACTTCATTTACATAGAGCTTATGCACTTAGAAAAACAGTATTTAAGGTAGTACCACTTATGAAAATCGGCACTCAGAATAAATGCGTTACCTGTATCGGAACGAGTTTTCTCTCTCTGTGTGGAAAACTGCTACATAAACTAAACAAACTAAAAAAGACGAAGTACCACGTGTTAAATTGTGAAAGCACAAATTAATATAATGCCTCCGAATGTAGTTTTTATGCGGATTAGTTTAATTCGAATACTAAGTCTAAAAGCTGAGCAAGTGTGCTTGCAACGTGACCGGTATTTTGCTGAGTAGGCGCTTCCCACGGGAACGCAAATCGCTGCTCTGATATTTCCTCAATGACTTTTTGGGTGTGCGTGTGAAGTTTTAGGTTGCCGTCATATTTTGGTCAGGTTGTGTGAAGTATTACGTTAGCTACGACTTTTGGGTTGCCGGTGTGGAGTTTTGGCTTAGCATCATATTTTGGATAGCTCCTCCCTCCAAGTGCGGACGACCCTGTTCGCATCTCCGTAGGTTCTGGAGTACCAAGGGCGTTGGCTTACTGCAATTCACTTGAAAATCCCTCGGCCTCCTTATTTCAGAGATTTTGAGGACGAGTAGTATGATAGGTATTATTATGGATATTATGAGTGCTGTTGTTGAGGTTAAACCATCTGCATTGAATTTGTTGATCGTCTCCAGCTTCTTCAAATCCAGTACATATTTGGAGGCCCTTTATCATCTGCAATGATGATATATCTTGCAATGGTGTCTTCAGGTTTAGTTGTTGTAAAACAGCTGGAAGAAATGTAGTGTTGAAATTTTTGTTTTGCACTTCGATCGTGGAGTTGTGGTAGGATTATGAACGTTCCATTCAGATCTAATGATTTCCCATCTATTTCGATTAAACCATTATAATCGTTTAAAAATAGTATTCCGGGATGTAATCCTTAATGAGGTCAAGATTACTAATATAACTTTAAGGTTTTCTAATAAGAGGGTTTGAAATTAAAAAAAAATGCTATTTTTTTATTTAAATAATCGGATGTCATTATAAAGAGGAAGGTATGCCGTTAATACTGGAAAATAACATCAGCAAATGACCACCACGACCTGGACTACAGGACAATATCCTTTTCATGAAATTTTCCATAACCGAATTGCGAAGTGGCTGCCTTATATTTCCGATAGCCTCACGAATTCCTTCTTTGAGATCTTGAATCGACCCTGGGCTGTTGGCGTAGACCTTCTCTTTCACGTGGCCTCAAAGAAAAAAGTCACAAGGTGTTAAATCACAAGATCTCGGTGGCCAATTGTGATCACCTCTTCGAGAGATTACACGGTTCGGAAACTTTTCCCGTAAAAGATCGGTTGTTTCATTGCTTGTTTGGCACGTAGCACCGTCTTGTTGAAAATAAACGTTGTCCAGATCAATACCATCCGATTCCGGCCATAAAAAATCGTTAATCCTCTCTCAATAGCGCAATCCATTCACCTGTTATTGTGTATTATTTATTTCTATAAAATCTTTTTCATTACAAATTGTTTTTTTATTATATCCTCTACATTCATTTTTTAGTTCAGAAATGTTCATTTTACATTTGAGTATTTGTTCATAATCAATTTTATTAATTTTTCTAATATAATTTTTAATTAATTCCTTTTTTACTCTTTTCACAAGTTGCTTTATTAGTGGTAGGTGAGCTGAAAATATAAATTATAGACGTGCCATTTGAGACTATTCTAATAGCGGTAAATTCTAATTCTTCTTCAATATCATTGCAAGATATTTCTTCTGTTCCAAGAATTTTTTCAATTGTGCTTATTTCTAGATTTTGAAGGATTTAGGATATGTATTTAAAAGAATTACAAAAAATAATTTCATAGAAAATAATTTTTTATTAATAGCCATAATATTACAATACCCGGCATCCGTTGCTATGCCTCGTTGAATAAAATCAAAACAACCAATCAGAAAAATATCAAGCAAAATTATTTTTATTAATTTTCTATCTCAAACCGTTTTTGAACTTTGCATTTGGGTCATAGTTGAACAGCTTATGCGGATTATGAAGTCTAGAATGTGCTATAAGTAGTGGGAAATAGAAAAAACTAGGATTTAACCCGCGGCCCCGCTCGCGTATTAGTAGTTTTGAGGGATTTAGGATATGTATACGAAAGAATTACAAACAATAATTTCAAAGAAAATATTTTTTTATTAATAACCAGAATATAACAATACCCGGCATCCGTTGCTATGCCTCGTTGAATAAAATCAAAACAACCAATCAGAAAACTATAAAGCAAAATTATTTTTATTAATTTTCTATCTCAAACCGTTTTTGAACTTTGCATTTGGGTCATAGTTGAACAGCTTATGCGGATTATGAAGTCTAGAGTGTGCTATAAATAGTGGGAAATAGGAAAAACTAAGATTTTTTTGATTAAATTTAAGCAAATATTCGATTATTAGTGACGAATGAGAGTGGTGGCGCGGCCTGGGGGCGTGTTCCATCATAAAGACATGCCTATAATCTTCAGTGGGTGAAAATATGAATGTATAAAAATTTTTACTTCATTTGGTGTTGTGTTTTCGTAGTGATGCTCGGACAACGTACAGGCATGCACCTTTATAGTATAGATTAACAATATTCGATTTTCCCCAATGTATGTTAAGCTGTACTCGTATGCGGCCGCCGTAGCCGAATGGGCTTGTGCGTGATTACCATTCGGAATTCAGAGAGAACGTAGGTTCGAATATCGGTGAAAGGTCAAAATGAAGAAAAACACTTTTCTAATAGCGGTCGCCCCTCGGCAGACAATGGAAGCCTCCGAGTGTATTTCTGCCATGAAAAAGCTTCTCATAAGAAATATAGGGTGGGCCACGTAAAATTTGCTTTTGAATCGGCTATAAAAAAATAACTAATCAATATTTTTTCAAACTTTTTTTTTATTTTGAAGATTGAACATTGCCATTTATGAATGAAAAATAATATCGTTCAAATGACTGCCACGACTGGCTTTACAGTATGCCATTCGATCAACCCAATTTTTAAGCACATTTTCTATTGTTTGGGCTCCAATTTCTTGAATGGCATTTTCGATTTCGTGTTTAAAAGCATCAATCGTCTCTGGATGGTTCGCATAGCAGTTGTCCTTAACGGCTCCCCACAAAAAATAGTCCAACGGGCTTAAATCACAGCTCCGAGGCGGCCAATTGATATCGGAATCCAAAAACGGTAGCCAAAACTTTAAGTGTAACTTTGGCAGTGTGACAAGTTGCACCGTCTTGTTGAAACCAAATGTCGTTTATGTCATCCTCTTCAATTTTTGGAAACAAAAACTCGTTGGGCATGTCACGGTAACGCTCGCCATTTACTGTAACCGCGGAAGAAGAAGAAGACTCACCACTTTGGAAATAGTTTAGATAAGAGTTTATTAAGTAGAAAACGTTACAATATTTATGTTATCGCACAATTTACAGAATATGATATAAATCTTAATTCTACATCATTATATTTGTCTATTTATCACAGGTTTGGTTTTTTAAACGATTTTTTCTTTTTTTCGAAGGAAAAAACTACTATGAAAAACCTTCGCTATACATCTTACAAGCTAGGGTTAATCTGTACGCATTTAAGTACCAGGGCCTAATTGAACATTAAGAAAGTTCAGTTCTTAGTAGATTGTCCGAAAAACTGGAACGAATTTTGAATCTTTTAGTCAAATTTTGTATTTGATCTGACAAAATCTTAGTTTTTGATTCATCATGAAGCTTTCTGGTGGAGAAATGCCATGGGAGTCGTAGCATCATTTTGAGTACCTTATTTTGGCAGATTTGCAGTTTCTTAACATGTGACTTTGCGATATTACTCCAGGCTGGACAGGCATATAATATTATTGGCTGAAATATAGACTTATAAATTATTAGCTTATTTTCATCACTTAAGCCTGAGCGTCTATTTATTAGGGGATATAACATTTTAATCGCCAAATTTACTTTCTCCTGTATGTACTTTACATGATCGCAAAAAGATACTTTTTTATCATTGGCCCACGGGATATCATAACTACCTAATTTCAAACCTGTACTTGGTATAAAGCAATGACTTCTTTTTCTAGTGAAAAAGATAGCTAGCGTCTTACCAATGTTTAATTTTATTTTCCAAGTACACAAGTATTCTGCCATGTTTTGTAGTGCATCTTGAAGTTTGGTTACGATTTGGTTACCAAACGCATTCGAATAAAATATGCCAATGTCGTCTGCGTACATGGCATATGAACAGGTGGCTAATTTGGGAAAATCAGAGCAATAAATAATGTACAGTAAAGGACCAAGTACCGATCCCTGGGGAGCTCCAGCGGGTAATTCAATCATGTCAGAGTATTCGTCATTCAGAGGCACGTAAAAGTAACGATTTTTTAAAAAGCAATTTATGATTTTTACTAGTGGTAACGGAAATTTTAAATTTAATAATTTGTAAATAAGACCATCATGCCATATCGAATCAAAAGCTTTCTCAACGTCAAGAAGCATTAAACCGGTTGATTTCTTGTGATCGAAGTTAGATTTGACGTGATTAGGATTGGAAATAGGTTTTCCATATTTCCCAATTTTGTTCAAGCGTATAGCGTTCCATTTCGTAAATGTCAAACCTTTAATTAAATTATGAACACATTTGACATGTCATTTGTGTTACCATTCGAAAAAAAATAGGTGGTTCAAAAGGCAAACGCTATATGGCCCAGGATGTATCTGCCGTTCGGAGTCGCCTTGAAACTGTAGGTTCCTCCATTTGTGGAACAAATATATATATATATATATATATATATATATATGTATAATTGGCACGTACACACTTTTTGGGTGTTTGGCCGAGCTCCTCCTTCTATTTGTGGTGTGCGCCTTGATGTTGCGATATGTTGCGATGTATATATATGGGTTAAGGTGTATTCAATATTAATCGGCTCTTCATTAATCAATTTTAATTTATATTGAATTTAAGACCTAATTTTAAAATTATTTGTTAAATATTACTTGTCTATCGTTATTTTCTAATAAATTTCCAATATTTTTATTAATTATTTCTAAGTCATAGTGGACTGGGTTCCCAGCAATTCATTTCCATGCTGAGCCTATAAAATCTAATGAAAAGTTTTGAAAGAGTGTGCGAATTTGGATTGTCTCGTGGTTGAGGAAAGGATGTAGTGGATGGTTGATTTGGATATTTTGTGCGATTGTATTTTAAAGTTTTTTGTTCCTTCGTGTATTTTTGCTGTCCCGTCCTTCAAGGTTATAAGGTTATATGATTTGAGCTTCTGGAGGTAAAGATAATGTAAAAAAGTTGTAAATATAGACCTATAGTTATTTAACTAATTTTTAAATTTTTATTGTTGGCCTTTGGCACTTATTACGATTTTCCCTATTATCTAAAAACCAAAAGCCTATGGCATTTTACTCGATTTTTTTCTATTAGCTAAGGATTACACTAATTATTTTCAGATTAAATTTATTTGTATTAATTGAATTTTAGTTATCTTCAAATTAAATTAATTTAATAGAATTAAGTTTAGTTTAATTTCATGAAATTTATTTAATTCGATAGATGCGAATGTAAATGAATGTGAAGAAAGTCAGTTGATGATTTCGTTTTGGTATAATTAAATATTTTTTTCTTTTGTTTTTGTGTTTTTGTGCTTTTTCTTTCTGTTATGGGGGTTGGTGAACCAAGTACGCTTTTTATTCTAAAGAGTAATCTTTCATTTTTTTCCAGTTATTATTGTGGTGATCAAGGGCCTTTACTTGTTTCCTTGTGAGTAATTCTACATTTTGAGTTTATGTCTTTCAAGAGTAGAGTGAAATCTCTCCACTTGTCCGTTTTTAATGCTAGTGTTAGGCGGGGTAGCATATATGTACTTCGATATGCATTTGATCCTAGCGATGGAATTGAGGTGAAGTTTAATGATCGCCTATTGTCAATTACAACAAATTTGGGAATTCCAAATGCAATCATTAGTTCACGTATTGTGTCTTTTCTGTGCTCTACTGCTTGGGATGGGACTATTTTTAACACACTTTTATTAGCTCGGGTTGTATGTATGTATGTATGTAACGGAATCTTGGAGCTTAATTTTCACTGTCTTCTAAAAGTCTGATCGACTTGGAATTTTGCACACCTATCAAGGACCGATGACAATGCAATAATTTGATAAAAGTTTTCCATTATCCTTATTAGGATTGCCGGGATTATTTTCTTTTTTTACTACTGTGGGCAAAAAGTAGGGTGAATTTGGTTGTAAAATGAAAAATCTTTATTTATTCTTGTAAATCAATTTCATCCCCTTCAAAATAATCGCCTCCCGATGAAATACACTTATTCCAACGATTTTTCCAATCCCCGAAACATGCCAAATAGTCCATTTCCGGTATAGCCATCAGCACCTTCTGCGATTCAGCTTTTATCTCCTCAATCGACTCGAAACGCGTTCCCCGGAGTGGTCTCTTGAGTTTTGGGATATGCGTGGAATTTTTGGCGAAATGGTCACAAAGAATGAGTGCAGTGTGAGATGGTGCATTATCGTGATGCAAATACCAAGAGTTGTTGGCCCATAATTCTGGTCTTTTTAGACGAATTGCTTCATGTAAACGACGCATAACGCTCAAATAATGTTCCTTATTAACAGTTTGGCCAGGTGGAAGGAATTCATAGAGCACCACACCACGAAAATCGAAAAAAACTGTCATCATGACCTTTATTTTGAACGACTTTGACGTGCTCTTTTCGGTCTGGCCTCGTCTTTAGCACGATATTCGCTTGCTTGGTCGGTTGTTTCAGGGTCGTAAGCATAAATCCAAGTCTCATCTCCCGTAATGATGCATTTGAGCTTGTCCTGATAGTCTGAAAGCATTGTTTCACACACATCAACGCGACGACTTTTTTCCAAGAAATTGTGAGTTTTCGGTACCAAACGAGATTTGACTTTTCGTAGGCCCAAATGGTCTTTCAAAATGGTTTTCACAGATCCTTCTGATATTCCGATCATATCAGTAAGGTCTTTAAAGTCAACCGACGATTTTTGAGCACTAACTCCTTTCGAAATTTCATTCCGCAAACAATCAAATCAGACATTGTAAAAATCGAAAAATGCACTCTTGGTCGTTTGGTAAACACAAGCGTAAATAGTAAATCTTCTGTAGAAGAGTAAGAAAGACAGAGCTAACGCGCGGTCTGCGTATGCCTGCACTCTCCGAGTTACTCTTACTGATTTCGGGAGTCTACGACTTACTCTTTCGAATTCGAACTTGCTCGGGCACGCGGCACTGCAGTACGAATAGAAGGCTAAAACGCTTTCAGGGTAGTTGCATTCTCACTTTGTATAGTCTTTAAACATGCGTAGATACTACAAGTCTCATACACACAAATTTACTCTATTCAATGTTCATATATGTAAGATGAATTAATTTTCATATGAGATGTAATTTTGTTAATTACAATAAAATAATCAAAACATAACTTTTAAAATCATTTTACGGAACCAAATTTTGGCAAGTAAAGAAGGAATTTATCATGACCATAATTTCATTTATAAAATTTTATCGATTAAAGTACAATTCACAACAAATATGAACTAAAAAAACCAAACTGGAACTTTACATCTCGTTTTGATTGTGTCAATATAATCCACGGTCTCCTTTTTCTGTGCTGAGAGTATCTATTCTGTGTCAAGGCCAATGCTGGCCTTTCTTTGGACATATAGTCGGTAAAGAAGAAATTAAATATAACACAATTAAATCGGACTATAAATCACTGACTAAATGAAAACAATAATTTTCATTCAGAAAAACAAGGGTCGACCTTCAATCAATGATCTATATGGGGAAAAGTATGTAACATATTGATTATGTGAGCATATTTTGTTGTTACCTCTCCGTTTCAGGAGTGGGGTAGCCGTTTCTCAGGCTGTCTCCACGAAACAAGTTCTTCATCCCGATTACTTCTTTATCACGGCCGATAACTGCATAGCTTTAGACTCACAGTCGATAAGAAAGGAATTAAATATAACACGAATATATCGAATCATTAATTCACTGACTGCAATGATAACAATAATTTTCATTCATAATAAAAAATAGTTTAAAAAAAAAACTAAAAAACACGCTTTTTTGCTAATCGAACTAAAAGTAGAAAATAAAATATAGTTTAAAAAACTAAAAAACACGCTTTTATTGCTAATCGAACTCAAAAGTAGAAAATAAATTTTAATGACAAAGAGACCTATAATGAAGTAATAGCAAATCGAACGATCAGTCATAGTCAACTACCTCAGAACAGAATTATAACAAAAATTAAGATACAAAAAGAATAATTCAAATTAGAGTTAAAAGCGTGGGATATATTTTGCTTCACTTTCATAACGTTCTGTACATAGGTAGTTGCCAATAGAATGATTGTACAATAATATTTACTACCTTCTGCTCAAATATGAACGAGACGTTATCAATAAAACGGTCCGCGGATGACATATGGCAAAAATACATTTTTTGTTTTTTGGTAGGACTGTTATAAGCTCACATGACAAATTTCAGCGTGATATGTCACATAGTTTGTTTTCTGTGCTACTGTAAACAAGTCAAGCTCGAGTGCATGTTTATATGCATATGTATATCACCATAGGACATACATACATATATATGTGTATTAGGCTTTATTTATATTCTCCAAGCATATCAAATTAATAATCCTCTTAGAGAAATGATTCAGGCACACAGGAGATGACATATGCAAATACAAATATGTGATTTTATGTTCGTATGCGCATATAAGTCAACGACACAAAAATTTCAAGCGAAATAAATAGTTTCCGCACCATAAGCTCAGTATTTTGTTTACGCCATGTCCGCACCTCCAGCTAACGGCAAGCTGCTGATCACGTTGCAGCGACATGTTCAATTCTTTAAATAATTTCTTTTAAAATATTTTTAAAGTTCACTTCTAAAGTTAGTCGTAAAGTACCACTCACTAAAAGCAGTTGCATCTGCATTTAAAATAAAATTATTATAAAAAAATAATAAAGTATAGTTTTTATTTAACTACACAAGATGTCTGAGGCTTAAATATATACCTGTTATCTGGAGAGAAGAAAGAATTGTATTTATACCGAAAGCGGGTGGGAAATACCCCGATACTCTCAAAGGACTATACGCCCATTAGTTTGACCTCATTTCTTCTGAAAACGCTTGAGAAAATCCTTGAAGCACGCATCAGAGAAAATATGATGTCAGACTGCATGTCTAAGGCACAACACGCATATACTAAAGGCAGGTTCACAGTGACTGCGTTACACTCACTAGCGTTATTTATAGAGAAAACGCTAGAGTACAAGGAATATGCTTTAGAAGTATTTCTAGATATTAGTGGTGCACTCAACAATGTGTCGAGAGAAGCCATTTTAAGCGGCTTAAATACAATGAATACAGAACCCGCTGTTTATCCATTGATAAAGAACCTGTTAGGTTGTAGACTAATAAGACTCTGGCTACTCGCTGCTAATGAGTTACTAAAGAAATTTGAAGGTACGGCGTCGAAACTAGTGGCATATGCAGATGACATAGCCATAATAGAGACAGGCAAATACCTAAACACCGTGACATAATGAATAATACACTCGCAGCAGTGCACCAATGGGTCACACAGGCAGGCCTAGGGATAAATGCCGATAAAACGGATATGATACTTTTTACTAGAAGGTACAAGATCCCCTATTGGCAACACCCGAAGCTAAACGACGTGGAACTAACTCTTAAAAACCACACAAAGTACCTTGGACTAATTTTGGATAGTAAACTATCATGGAAGTACAATATATTAGAGAGGAAAAAAGGCCAGCAACGCACTATACGCATGTAAAAAAATGCTGGGAGTTGCATGGGGTCTATATCCTGCTATAATCTATTAGGGCTACTCAGCTATAGTAGAGCCAATATTACTATACGGCGCTCTGGTGTGGTGGGCTGCGCTAAGAAAACCGACATATAAAAAGCCTAAGGAAAGTGTTCAACGTCTTGATCCACTTTGCACAACAGGTGCATTTAGAACTACTGCAACGGCAGCGCTTGAAAAAATACTCAACTTGTCACCGATTGATATTGCGGCGGAATGCCTAGCAGCTAAATCCGCCGTAAGATTCAGCGCGGCAGTGGAATTTACCTGTAAAACATTCGGACATAGCTCAATAGGCATTAGTTATAGGGTCCAAACGGACTATATGACTCCGAAATGCAATTGGGAGAAGAAATTTCGAACAACAATAGAAGAAGAGGGGTGGAAAAAAGGAATGAAACCTAACCCAAATACTCTTAATATATTTACCGATAGCTCGAAAATGGTAGACGGAGTAGGGGCAGGGATATATTGCGGAGAGCTAGGCATCAGGCAGCCATTTAAGTTTCCTAACCACTGTAGTATCTTTCAATCAGAAGTATTTCCGGTAGGAAAGGCTATAGAAATGGCAATCGCAAAGACATCAATCAACTCCAAAATAAATATATACGTTGACAGCCAAGCTGCGATAAAGGCAATAAACTCATATGAAATTTAATCTAAAAATGTTCTAAAAAGCAGGGAAGCCATAGGGAGATTAGCCGCAGGCAGACGGTTGCATATCTATTGGGTACCCGGACATAAGAGCATTGCAGGAAACGAAATTGTAGATGAGATTGCCAAAAGCGCTGTTTACAGACAATTCGAACAAGAAAACGACATACTGAAACCTTTAAATACGGTATACAAAGACATCGCTACGGACATGAAAATACGGATAGATAGGAGGTGGAATAATCTTGCAGAACCCCGAAAATCATGCGTACACAGAGTGCAGATAAATACGTCCGATTCGTACTACCTCTGTCTAGAAAAGAAGGCAGAAAGGCAGGTATGCTGACAGGCCACAATTTGCTAGCGGCGCACGCATACAAGATAGGAATCACAAACAACGATAACTGCAGATTTTGAAATGAACTAGAAGCGAGGAAAACGCTAGAACACCTTCTGTGTTCCTGTCTTGCTTTAGCTAGAACCAGATTAAAATGTTTAGGAGCTTTACAATATGAGAAGTTAGAAAACCTCTCGGGGATAGAGCTCCAAAGTTTACTTAGATTCGCAAAAGACGCAGACGTATTACAAGATGTCTACTAGAAATAAACATAATGGTCTAGCTCCATCTGGTAACACTAAGGATCAATAGGTCTATGTGATAGCTTTCAGCCTGCCAGGTCAACCTAACCTAACCTAATAAAATTATTATGAAAAAATAACTAAGTATGGTTTTATTTAACTGGCGCCCAACGTAATAAGAAAAAAAGGAACTTGCGGGAACAGTGATTCAAATAAAATATTGTCTACGCGTATGTCTTATTGTGCGGATCGGAAAACATTTTCCGCAGTGTGAAAGGCTCCCTGAGTCTCCAGTAAGTAAAAAAGGGGAGAAGCGTTAGCACCTACCGGTAAGACTTTAAGAAAAAATGCTAAAAATTTAACAGTGATAATGATTAAACCTATAGGAAATCGTAATAACGAAGTGGCAGTAAAATAAGACATTCTAAACGAAATTAATAAAACCAACGGAAAATCGTAATAACGAAGCAGTAATAAAATAAGACATTTTAAATAAATTATAAAGTCAGTGGCAGCAAACTTAAAATTTTCTGCAACACAACGTCAACAGCTTTAAACAGCAGCAGACTTAAAATTTTCTACAACGGCACAGTGCCAACAATTGTAAAAGCGGCAGCAGACTTCAAAATTTTCTACAAAGCGGTAGCTGAATTTCATCTACAACCACAACAGTGCACGCAAACGTAAAAGCGGTAGAGGAATTTAACATCAGCAACAGTACCCTCAACTGCAGAACGGCCACAAAAGTTAACAGCAATGAAGTTTATGTTTAGTTTTGTGAGTTTATCGTTGTAAAATATTAGTTAGATATTATTATTTAGTTATATGTTATTGTGAGTTAAGATTGATAAACTTAAGAAAAGTGAGAGTAAAATTCTAGAAATACCCAGTAGGAAAATTCTGTGCTAATAAAAACTTTCTTTTAAATTTGATAATTTTTTTTTTTGCATCTGATTGAATTATTAAAAAGTTTTTTTGGTTTCTTTAAACATCATGAATCCAAATAACTTGATACGTCCTCCAGTCCTCAACAACAACCAGCCTCTCAACCCAAGCCATAATCCACAAGCACAAGCTTTAAATCTAGAGATGGAAATTGCTATGAGTCAGGCGGTCCGCAAGCTCTGCATTGCAGAATGTGCGTCTGTTGTACCAACATTAATAAATCCAAGGGCAAACATTTTCGTAGATCAGGGCATCGATGATATCCACCGAGCAAATCTAGGTGATCTGGATAAGGTTCCAGATGTTGTCAGATGTCTTAGGTAGTTTTCAGGCGACCCCAAATAGTTTACATCATGGAAAAAAAGTGTCGAACGCATATTTACAATATTCCTAAATATTTCGGAATCCTGAACGTGGTGCGTAACAAGATTATAGGAAACGCGGCCACCGCGTTGGAGTCGTATAATACCCCTCTAAATTGGGAAGCCCTCTCGGCATGCTTAACAACCCACTATGCCGATAAAAGGGATTTAGGAACATTATAGTACCAAATGGCTACTCCTATCCAAGGAAGCAACACGGTACAACAATTATATCAAGAGGTCTATTCACACCTTACGTTTATCCTTATCAAAATAAGCTGTATGAATGCTATTCAGCTCCTGACAAAAACGTATCGCGACAAGGGGTTAGACACGTTTGTCAGAAGACTGAAAGGTGATCTTTCTCGGTTATTGGGAGTTGGCGAACCAAGTCATCTTCCACAAGCGCTTCATCTATGCCTCAAGATGGAAAATCAAAATTTTCTGACAAATCAAGCACATAGTTCTAATGAAATGGTACCACCACCTCCACCTAGGAGAAATTCGAAAAACCCCCAACAAAAATTTTATCCACAGTTAGCTTACTTTCCACAAGACTACAGAAAACCTCAATTCCAATCAAATTATAGATCTGGGAACCAACAATTTCCCTTGCCACCACAAAGGCAATATAATTTTAACCCACCACAAAAGCAATCGTTTAGGCCGCAATACATTACGCCAACCCAACAACAATATTCGGCTCTACCACCAAGACCTTTTCAGTCGAAACCACCAATTCCGATGGACGTGGACAGGTCCTTACAGACTAGAGCAATTAATTACACAAATAGACCACAGGATACGAGACAACCAATTAGAAGGCAGGCTCCAATTTCGAATCAATTTCATCAACCACAACCAAAATTACAGGGAATAAACCAAATTGATAGCACAGAAATTGCTGAAGAACAGCAATATGTTAATGAACATTATTTTGAAAGGAATGCTCAGGAACAGGAACAACAATCTCTTGAAGAGTATGCGCAAGAGTACTCTAACGCAGAGGAAATGGCATTTTCTGACATCCATTTTTTAAACTAACGCATTCCTCTTTACCCTACTTTGAATGTAGGACAAAAGAGGGCAATATTTTAAAATTTCTCATAGATACCAGTTCGAACAAGAATTATATTCAACCATCTTTAGTACTAAATCAATTGCCCAATGAAAATATTTTTTATGCAGATTCAGCTTAACCTTTTCGGAACTAAAATCAACCTTAAATTTTACATTTTGCCTCAATTGAAATCTTTTCATGGCATTCTCGGTAATGATAGTTTAATATCATTAGACGCAGTTATTTACACCGCAAACCATTATATGTTGATAAAAAACTCTGTTAAAGTCAAAATTCTACAGCAAATTGCTCAATCTGTCAATACACTTGATATCCGAACCAGCCATTTATTACATTCACAGGAAGGAAAACTTCGCACCCTATGTGAAAAGTACCCAAACTTATTCATGGAACCCGATGAAAAATTAACGTACACTACTGTAATAAAAGCGGGCATAAGGACAACAACCTCCTATTAATGGAAAGACAAATAAAAGAGTTATTGAATCAAAGAATTATTAGACAATCAGAGTCACCGTATAATTCACCGGTATGGATAGTACCGAAAAAGCTATACGCTTCAAATGAAAAAAAATATCGCATTGTCGTAGACTATAGACAACTCAATTCGATGACAATTCCGGATAGATATCCGATTCCGGAAATAAATGAAGTTTTAGCAAAAATTCAAAAATTCTTCACGGTCTTGGACCTTAAAAGCGGATTTCACCAAATTCCACTTAACGAAAATGACATTCCACAATGGAAAATACGAGTTTACTCGACCGTTCGGGTTAAAAAATGCTCCGGCTATTTTCCAAAGAACCTTAGATAACATTCTAAGAGATCAAATAGGGGAATGTTGCTATGTTTACGTAGACGACATTATCATTTTTGGAGAAGACGAGGAAAAACATTTGCGAAACATAGAAAAAGTATTCAGGATACTAGAAAATGCGAAAATGAAAGTCCAAATTGATAAGTGTGAGTTCCTTCAAAGCGATGTCGAATATTTAGCATTCATCATATCCTGAGAAGGAATTAAAACTAATCCAAAAAAGATGAAACAATATAAAATTTTTCTTGTCCTAAAACTTTGAAGGACTTAAGGTCATTCCTGGGAATGCCAGGCTTCTATAGACGTTTCATCAAGGATTATGCGAAACTCGCAAAACCGCACACCGCTCTTTTGAGAGGGGAAGAGGGACGAATGTCCAAAAACCTGTCTAAAAAAATTCCGATTACATTTAACTCTGAAGCTACTGAAGCATTTGATAAAATTAAAAACACACTCGCATCTACCGAAGTAATGCGACAATATCCGGACTATAAAAAAGAATTCCATCTCACTACCGATGCGTCCAATGACTCCATTGGTGTCGTTTTAGAACAGGACAAAGCACCCATAATATTTATATCAAGAAGATTGAGCAAAGCTGAAGAGCACTATGCCACTAACGAAAAAGAGATGCTCGCTATAGTATGGGCTCTCAAATCGTTAAGAAACTATCTTTACGGATCAGCTTCTATAAAAATTCACACTGACCACTATCCATTAACAAACGCTCTTGGTAACAAAAAGACAAATTGCAAACTCAAGAGATGGAAGGCAATACTTGAGGAATACAATTATGAAATAAAGTACAAACCAGGTAGTTCTAACGTAGTTGCAGACGCTCTATCAAGACCGACACAAGACATTCAGGTTAATTCCATGACCGCCACACGACACAGCGATAAAAGTTCTTCTCAAAATTTGATACCCTTTACAGACGCCCCAATAAATGCATTTAACAATCAAATAATCATCAAGAGAAAAAATGCCTCTTATAGTTTCGATATAATTTTTCCTACATATCATCGTCATACAGTAACAAAAAGCGAGTATAACAACGACAACCTAGTAAATATTTAAAAAAAAATATCTTAATCCTTCAGTCACAAATGCCATAAAGACAAAGGACAGCATTCTTGGAAAAATTCAAGAATTGTATTTCCTTCATTTTTCCCAATATAAAGTAAAATATTGCCGTAAAATGACCACGGACCTAACGGACGAAACCGACCAAGAAAACGAAATCCTTAGAGAACACAATCGTGCCCATAGAAACGCACGAGAAAATAAAACCCAGTTATTAGAAAATGTTTACTTTCCACGGATGAGTGCGAAAATTGGCAGGATAGTAAAACAGTGCAAGATATGCAAATTAAACAAATACGAAAGGCATCCGGATAAAACTATACTAAAAGCTACACGAAATTCCAATGTATCCAGGTCATATTGTTCGTATATGTGTAGATATATATCACATGGACAAAAAGGTAATATTAACTGCAATAGACAAGTTTTCCAAATTTGCAATGGCACGAATAATAAAATTAAGGGCCACAGAAGATATTATTGTACTTAACCATTAAGAGTTATGCTCATGTCCTTTGGCATCCCTGAAAAAGTTGTGATAGATAATGAGAAGTCTCTAAGTTCATTCCCAATAACCCACATGCTACAGAATCAATACAACATCGAAATATTTAGAGCTCCACCTTACATGAGCACAGTTAACGCACAGAATAAACTTTCTCCTCGTTATAAGGAGGAAACTGTCAAGAAAGGCAAGGGAGACACAATTTTAACTAAATCCGGAAAAATACAATAATTCATAAGAGACATATAAAGTATTAACTCCTTTCAGATATTTTATCAACCTCTGTTATGGAGAGGTTCAGATACTCGACTACACTACCGCGCCAATAATGACAATAGAGACGGGGACGGTAAAATTACAAACATCGACCTTTAAACTAATTCACGTAATAAACTTACAACAGCACGAGCCAATACTTAATGCAATGACCTTGACAGAAGACGTAACAAAAAGTGATGAAAGTTACCCCTACCTAATGCACGAAATTCAAATTATTGAAATCGTATTCTTCTTCTTCTTAATTGGCGCTATAACCGCTTACGCGATTTTGTCCGTGTTTAACAAAGCGCGCCAGTCGTTTCTTTCTCGTGCTAACCGGCGCCAGTTGGACACACCAAGTGAAGCCAAGTCCTTCTCCACCTGATCTTTCCAAGGCAGAGGAGGCCTTCCTCTTCCTCTGCTACCACCAGCTGGTACCGCATCGAATACTTTCAAAGCCGGAGCGTTTGTATCCATTCGGACGAAATGACCCAGCCAACGTAGCCGCTGGATCTTTATTCGCTGTGCTATGTCTATGTCGTCGTAAACCTCATACAGCTCATCGTTCCATCGCCTGCGATATTCACCGTTGCCAACGTGCAAAGCTCCAAAAATCTTACGCAGAATCTTTCTCTCGAACACTCCAAGCGTCGCTTCATCGGATGTTGTCATCGTCCTAACTTCTGCGCCATTCGTTAGGAGGGGCATGGTAAGAGTTTTGTAGAGTGTTAGTTTTGTTCGTCGAGAGAGGACTTTACTGCTCAGTTGCCTACTTAGTCTAAAGTAGCACTAGCAGCGAGTCACCCTGTCTGAAACCTCGTTTGGTATGAAACGGCTCGGAGAGGTCCTTCCCAATTCTGACGGCGCTGCTGGTGTTGAGCAACGTCATCTTACATAGCCGTATTAGTTTTGCGGGGATAATTCAGACATCGCGGCATACAGGTAACTCCTTTCCGTACTGTCGAATGCAGCTTTGAAATCGACGAAAGGATGGTGTGTGTCGATTCTCCTTTCACGGGTCTTTTCCAAGATTTGGCGTATTGTAAATATTTGGTAGATGGTAGACTTTCCAGGTCTGAAGCCACACTGATAAGGTCCAATCAGTTGGTTGACGGTGGGCTTCAGCCTTTCACACAATACGCTCGATAGAACCTTATAGGCGATATTTAGAAGACTAATCCCGCGGTAATTGGCACAAATTGCAGGATCGCCCTTCTTATGGATTGTGCAGAGCACACTTAAATTCCAATCGGCAGGCATGCTTTCATCCGACCATATTTTGCATAGGAGCTGATGCATGCACCTTACCAGCTTCTCGCCGCCATGTTTGAATAGCTCAGCCGGTAGTCCGTCGGCGCCCGCGGCTTTGTTGTTCTTTAGCCGCGTTATCGCTATTCTCACCTCGTCATGATCGGGTAGCGGAACGACAATTCCGTCGCCAACGATTGGGGTATCGGGATCTTCACATTCTCGATGACATGCGCAGCTGCCACTGTTTAATAGGTTCGAGAAGTGTTCCCTCCATAATTGAAGATTGTTCTGTACGTTAGTCACCAGATCGCCGTCTTTGTTCTTACAGGAAAACGCCCCGGTTTCAAAACCTTCTGTAAGCCGCCGAACTTTCTGATAGAATTTTCGGGCGTTGTTCCTACTGGCCAGCATCTCAAGCTCCTCGCACTCACGTATTTCGGCCTCTCGTTTCTTGTCTCGGATAATACGTCCCTCTTCCTTTTTCAGCTCTCTGTAGCGATCCCACATGGCTCGCGTTGCGCCCGATCGCAGCGTGGCTCTATCGGCTGCATCCTTTCTTTCTGCGGCAGCATGACATTCCTCGTCGTACCAACTGTTTTTTCGGGCTCGCCGGTATCCGATTTCTTCTTCGGCGGCGGTACGTAGGGAACGAGAAATGTTGCTCCATTGCTCGTGCATGCCGGTTTGTTGGGCAGTGCTCTCTGAGAGCAGTAGTGAGAGTCGAGTGGCGAATCTTCTGGCTGTCTGTTGTGATTGCAGCATTTCGATGTTGAACATTCTTTGCGTAGGTAGATGTACGTTTTTTGCTGCACAGAGGCGTGTGCGCAGTGCAACAAGGTAGTGATCCGAGTCGATGTTGGGTCCTCGGATCGTACGTACATCTAATACACTAGAAGCGTGTCTTCCATCTATCACAACATGATCGATCTGGTTTCGTGTTTTTCGATCAGGAGACAGCCAGGTGGCTTGGTGAATCTTCTTATGCTGGAATCTGGTGCTGCAGACTACCATGTTTCGGGCCGAAGTCGATCAGTCTCTGTCCGTTACCGGATGTTTCGTTGTGCAGACTGAATTTTCCGACTGTGGGACCAAAAATTCCCTTCTTGCCCACCCTGGAACGTTCCAAGCGCTCATAAAAGGAATCTTTGGTCGCATTGTCCTTCTCTTCCGTCAGGGTGTGGGCGCAAATTAGCGATACGCTAAAAAAACGGGCTTTGATGCGGATTGTTGCGAGACGCTCGTCCACCGGAGTGAACGACAGTACTTGGCGACGAAGTCTCTCTCTCACAACAAATCCAACCCCGAATTTGCGCTCATTTACATGACAGCTGTAGTAAACGTCACAAAGTCCTACTCTTTTCTTGCCTGTCCCGTCCATCGCATCTCTTGAATGGCAGTGATGTCAGCCTTTACTCTCACGAGGACATCAACCAGCCGGGCAGTGGCACCTTCCCCAATAAGGGATCGGACATTCCAGGTGCATGCCCTCAAATCATATTCCTTATTTCGTTTGCAGGGGTCGTCATCAGTAAAGGCAGTTCTCATCCGAGGCTTTGCAGTTCTTTTCATTGGGAGGGATTTTTAAGTGGCGGGTCCCAAACCCAGCGCACAACCAGCTATCCTGGAATGTTTCGCCTTCTCACGTTAGCTCACTCCCGAACGGGTGTTCGAGAGCTACCCAGAGGATGCGTGGGCTAATCCCGGCCGTTGTGAGCTGCTTGAACCATATGCAGAAGAATCGTCCTGGCCATTCCCGAGTGAATGGCGATCAGTAACTTTCCCCACTTGCGTGGACTTCTACACATGGAACCATCCAAAGCGTATTACGTAGATTAAAACCTGCGAGAAATAAAAGGGCAATAAATGAACTTGGTACGGTGTGGAAATGTGTTGCTGGGATACCGGATCATGATGATTTCCAAATTATTTCAGATAAAATTAATGATGTTTTAAGGAACAATAATCAAAAGGTAGTTATAAATAGATTAGTTCAAGAAATACTAAATGAGTTGATAAAAAGAACTAACTTAATGACAAATATTTTTAAATCAAATGATCAAATTCGAAAAGACTTATCGGAGTCGTTAGAGAGAAAACTCAAAATAAAAAAAGAAGAAATAATAAATGTAGATTATGCAAGTCAATGATCAGAAGCAGGTATTATCAATTCATTTATTCTATCAGACCTAGAATTAGGAATAACGAAAGAATTTTTTGAAGAACAGAAAATGATGTATGTCAATCTTGTAGAAGCCATTGAATACGGTGATGTGAATAGCCACAAATGGATCAAAGTTAATTTATATTATAAATTTACCTAAAACAAATGAAGAAAATTGCAAAAATCTAATTGTTAAAGCAGTGAAAAAGAAGAATTCTATATTAAAAATCCCAAAGATTAATTTGTAAGAATTCAGTCTTAGAGATCATAAGTGAATGTAAAACTTTAAACGATGTGTCAATTTGTAAAGAAGGGAATTTTAAAAATGTTTCAAATAGTACATGTTTACCAAAATTGCTTAGTGGTCAACCTTTCGACTGCACTATGACGAACGGACAACATATTCTACAAATAGAAGAAATCAACCCCGACATACTCCTTTTAAACTCTAATAACGGGACAGTGGAAATAGAAGAAAAGCCAGTTAATCTGGATGGAACATTTTTAATAAAATTTTATAATGCCACTATCAAAGCCGACCAACGGACTTACGAAAATATACAAATTTCAAATGCCAACCCTTTACCTGCCATAGTTCAATCAGGAAATACTTCTATGAATTTCGAAGAAATTCTCTCGTTGAAACTGCTTAAAGAATTGCATGGTGCGAACACTAAGGCAATATACTTGGAATCACAATAGTACCTTCGATAATAATCGTGCTTAGAATAATCCTTCAGAAGCGGACAAAATCATTTACGGTGACAACAGCTATGGACAAAACTAAAATATCGGGGAAACAGGACGGAATTTCCACCAACTTGAGTAACTTCCAAATGCCGATGACGTCAACGCACTTTCACACGCGCACCATAAGCTCAGTATTTTGTTTACATGATAGTTCGGACTAATTTGCTGACGCTATGTTCGCACCTCAAGCCAACGGCAAGGTACTGATCACGTTGCAGCGACAAGTTCAATTTTTTGAGTAAATTCTTTTAAAATATTTTTATAGTTCACTTCTAAATTATTATAAAAAAATAATTAATTAGTCGTAAAGTACCACTCACTAAAAGCAATTGCATCGGCATTTTAAATAAAATTATTATAAAACAATAGCTAATTAGTCGTAAAGTACCACTCACTAAAAGCAAAAAAAAATATTACTATTCCCTAAAACTTCTCAAGAAATCCACCGCACATTCATAAGCACAGCATTGTATGTACAGTAACCCTCAACTAACTCTGATTTCAGAGTAAGTTTCTAACCTTGCAGATATACCTACATATGCAAGTTAAAACCCTACTCTGGTAAGCCGCATAAAGGCAAATATAATATAATATATACAAAAAGTTAGAGTAAACAATACTTTTGAAAGCTAGCATAAGCACAAATTGGAGGATGATGAAATAAGCTCATCCAGAAGTGAAATATTTACTGTAAACATAAACAATTATTTGTTAAGGATAGAGTTACAGTAAACAATACTTTTTAAAGCTAGCATAAGCACAAATTAGAGGATGATGTAATAAGCTCATCCAGTAGTGAAATATTTACTGTAAACATAAACAATTATTTGTTAAGGATAGAGTAAGCAAAAATTTTGTATAAAAGAAATAACGTATGAATAAAATAACCACTTCAAGTTTGAGTTTGGAAGCAAGCGTTTTATTTTTTTTACGCTCACCCGCGTTAGAACATTAATTGGCGATCCTGCCAGGAGTTATCAACAGTAAGCGAATACCTCGTGCGAGAGGGCATACGGTCGGTGAAAATAAAATAAGTACCCCACGAATCGGGCGAAAAAAAAATAATAATTAGCACAATATATTTTGCGGAAAAAATAAAAAGTACCCCATGAATTGGGTGAAAAAAATAAATTTTCGGGAAAAATTTTTTGAATGAATAGTTGGAGGGAGGAGAAAGAATCTAAGTGCCAGCAAAGGAACATTATCAGGACGACACCAGAATCCGGGTTATATTAATTTATTGTGGCAGTAATCACAAAGAATCTAAGTGCCAGCAAAGGAACATTATCAGGACGACACCAGAATCAGGGTTATATTAATGTAAGTTATTATTATTGTAATAATTATAAGAAATGCGATAATATAGCTGTGAAATAAAATATCATATATTAATAAAAAAAAACCGTAGAAATAAGGTAAATGGGAAATAGTTCAATTACCCCTAAATATATTACGTGCGTCTGTATTATTGCAGTTACTGTGGCAATAATCACAAAGAATCTAAGTGCCCACACTTAAATAAGAAGATAGTGAAAAAGTGTAATTGAGTGAAAGATTTATCAAGAGAATAAGTGCAAAAGGTGAGGAAAGGACCTTGAAAAAAAATTTATATAAGAATATACACTGGACGATATAATAGTTAGATTTGCAAGAATGGCAGTGAATAATTTATCTGCGGAAGATATAGCTAGATTAATAGCTACTCATACCGCAAACTTACGTATTGAAATAGGTCAATTGAATAACCAAATTAGGGCTCTGACCACAGCTTCTCAGGTAACTGAGTATCGGACTCAGACTATTGACGATGCATTAATGTGTAATGAAAGCTTGGATATAATTCGATCTTTGCCGGTGTTTTCAGGTAAATCATATGTGAGTTGGAGAGAGGCTGCAAAAAATTCTATGAGTTTGTATATTGAAGGTAGCAGAAGATACTTTGGCGCCCTAACTATATTAAGAAATTAAATTGTAGGAGATGCGAAAACAGCATACAAATGTAAATTTCTCAAAGCCAGAACCCATGGATACTTCATCTGGTAATGCTCCTGTGGTGCAACGAGGGATGTTTGCCAGATCACAACAGGGTAATGCTTTCTCTGGAAATAGGTTTAATCCACCGATAAAAAGAAATGATATTACAAACTTTAGTGGTCAACCACCTGCAAAGGCTCAGAGAATCAATAATATTAGTGAAAATCATTTTTTAGGTCAAACTTCCACCTGCCCTACATATTCCGGACAGATCTGCAAACCGGAAAAGTAATGAGGATACTAATAGATACCGGTGCTACTAGTTGTTACATTAGAAAGGGAGTGTATGACAATGGACAGGAATTAGCAATTAAGAAGAGGATCATCATGCATGAAGATCATTCCAGCAATATGTTAAATAATTTTGTAGTTGAAAATTTGGAAATGAGGAATAAATTTTCTAAGAAATATGAAAAAAATATTGGTGAAAGTGAAGGTTTTAATATTCCTCTATTAAGAGAGGATATTATTAGAATTATAAAGGAAACACATAAGAACATTGACATGGATTTGCCTTTCAGGACAGACATAAAAGCGGAAATTAGAACTGAGGATGACAAACCCATATGGTCGAAGCAGTATCCGTATCTTGTGTCTGTAAATGATTTTTTTAATGAGGAAATTGGAAATTTACTAAGAAAGGGTATAATAAGGAATAGCAAAAGTCCTTATAATTCTCCTGTTTGGGTTGTTCTGAAAAAGGGAATGAACGAGGATGGAAGTCCTAAACTAAGGTTGGTCATAGATTTTTAAAAATTAAATGAAAAAACAATATCAGATAGATACCCCATGCCTAATCCTGAGGTGATACTTTCGAATTTGGGGGAATCCAAATATTTTTCAACAATTGATTTAGAGTCAGGATTTCATCAGATTTTAATGCAGGAAGGTGATATTGAAAAAACAGCTTTCTCAGTTAATAATGGGAAATATGAGTACTTACGGATGCCATTTGGGCTAAGGAATGCCCCCAGTATATTTCAGAGAGCAATGAATGATATTTTACGTGAATATATCGGTAAATTTTGCCAAGTGTATATTGATGATAATATATATTATACAGAACATATTCAGCAGTTAAAACAAATAATTGAAAGATTAAGGGAGGCTCATATGAAAATATCTCGTGAAAAATCAAGGTTTATAGAAACAGAAGTTGAATTTCTGGGATACGTAGTATCTCATAAGGTTGTTAAAACAGACCCAAAAAAAGTGAAAGCGATAAAAAATTATCCCATACCTAAAACTTTACGAAAATTAAGGGGTTTTTTGGGATTAACAGGATATTACAGGAAATTTATTCAAGATTACGCTACAATAGCTAAGCCACTGACAAAGCACTTAAAAAGAAAAAATGGAGGAGTATCGCAGCATGTATCAAAAAAGGCAAGGATTGATCTTGACCAAGTTGGTATAGCCGCTTGTGAAAGGTTAAAGGATGTATTATGCCAATGCATTGAATTATCGCAACCTGATTTTAATGAAAAATAATTTAATTATATAATTAAATAATTTTAATTTTAAATACCGACGCTTCAAATGTAGCTGTGGGGGCTGTATTATCACAACGAGGAAAACCCATAACATTTATTTCAAAGACTTTGAATTCAACTGAACAGAATTATGCAACTAACGAAAAGGAGCTTTATGCTATTGTTTGGGAATTGAAAACATTGCGACATTACCTTTATGCTGTAAAAGATTTAGAAATTTATACGGACCACCAACCGCTATCGTTTGCGATATCTGAAAGAAACCCTAATGTTAAAATGAAAAGATGGAGGGCATTTATTGAAGAATTTTCGCCAAGAATAATCTATAAACCCGGAGCAACAAATGTTGTAGCAGATGCACTATCGAGACAGCAGTTAAATAATTTAACAGAATCGAATAATGAAATTTCAGAATCTGATGATTCATTTGCGAATACACAGCATTCAGCCGAGAGTAGTGATGGAATTTCAATTAGGGAAACTAACAAGCCATTGAATCATTTTAAACAGCAAATATTAATAAATCAAGGTGCAAAAATTACTACCCAAGAAAGAGTTTTAATCTTCGGTAACACTAGATTTTTAATAGAATCTGATAAACCAGAAAATATAATACCTGTTCTTTCTGAACAATTAAATCCAAAATTGGTTACAGGAATATTTTGTACTCCGGAAGTGGCATATGAAATAAAAACCGCATTGATGGATTCTTTTCCGGTAACGAAATTTTTACGTGTGAAGTGTTTTCCAATTGATGTCATGAATAGAGAGGACCAGGGTAATATTATAGAGCAAACACATGGTAGAGCGTATAGGAATTATAGGGAAAATTTGGCATAGATCAGGGATCAATACTATTGGCCCCAAATGCTGAGGCAATTCAAGCAATATGTTAGAAATTGTCAGGTGTGTAATAAGAATAAATACGATAGACAACCCAAAAAGGTACCAATAGGAAGGGCACCAATTCCAGAGAAAGAAGGTGAACAAGTTCATGTTGACATTTTTTACGCTCAAAAACTGAAATTTTTAACTTTGATTGGCTCTTATTCTAAGTTCTTGATAGTTAAGCATATTGAAGATAAGACAAATTTAATAGAAACGATTTTGGAAGCTTTACAGGTATTTCCGGAAGTAAAGAGAATTGCAGTGGACAATGAACCAAGTTTTGCATCGGCTCAATTTAGATCATTTGTTAATAGATGTAATATTGAAAAATATTATTGCGATCCAAGACATTCAGTAACTAATGGTCAGGTAGAAAGAGTGCATTCTACTCTCATTGAAATTGGAAGATGTTTAAAGGAAGAATTGAATTTAATAAGTGATTTAGAATCCATCATTAGAACAGCTCAGCAATACAATAAAACTATTCATTCGACAATTAAAGAAAAACCGTATGAGGTGCTTTACAATAAAAAACCAAATGGAAGTATAAAAGATAAATTAAAATTGGCATGTCATGTTGAAGGTACATAATAAAAGACGAAAAGAAAAAAATTATACTCCATGTCAGACAGTATATGAGAAAGTTATAGGTGAAAGGAATAAATTAAAACCGAAATATAGGAGACAAAAAGTAAAAGATATAGTAAATATTACAATCATTCTATTGGCAACTACCTATGTGCAAAATGCATCCCACGCTTTTAACTCTAATTTGAAATAGTCTATTTGTATCTTAATTTTTGTTATAATTCTGTTCTGAGGTAGTTGACTATGACTGATCGTTCGATTTGCTATTACTTCATTATAGGTCTCTTTGTCATTAAAATTTATTTTCTACTTTTTAGTTCGATTAGCACTAAAAGCGTGTTTTTTAGTTTTTTAAACTATTTTTTATTTTCTACTTTTTAGTTCGATTAGCAAAAAAAGCGTGTTTTTTAGTTTTTTTTTAAACTATTTTTTATTATGAATGAAAATTATTATTATCATTGCAGTCAGTGAATAAATGATTCGATATATTCGTGTTATATTTAATTTCTTTCTTATCGACTGTGAGTCTAAAACTATGCAGTTATCGGCCGTGATAAAGAAGTAATCGGGATGAAGAACTTATTTCGTGGAGGGAGCCTGAGAAACTGATTTACAAGAATAAATAAAGATTTTTCATTTTACAACCAAATTCACCTTACATTTTGCCCACAGGTGAAAAGAGAAAATATTAATCCTGGCAATCCTACTAAGGATAATGGAAAACTTTTATCAAATTATTGCATTGTCATCGGTCCTTAATAAGTGTTCAAAATTCCAAGTCGATCCGATTTTTAGAAGCCAGTGAAAATTAAGCTCAAAGATTCCGTTACATACATATGTACATACATACATACAACCCAAGCTAATAAAAGTGTGTTAAAAAAAAAAACAGTGATCTAATTCTCATAGAAAGGAGCAGATGAGAAAATCTTTGGAGAAAAATAATATACTTAATACACGAAGAAATTTGGACACCAATGACGTTATGGAACTCATCGACGTGAACACCATGATTCAGCAGATGGCCAATTTGCAAGTAATGCTTCAGAGTATCCAAGCAGAAAATGCAACTTTAAGAGCCCGGATAGATCAGATCCAAGTTAACTCAGCATTGATTCCACAAGCAGCAGAACGATTAGAACCAGTCAAAATAACTTATACCAATCCAACCGATATCAACCTGGACGTTTTTAAAGCACTACCTGTATTTGAAGATGTCTCTAGACGTATAAATTAGACTTATAAATGGAATTAGTAATCATAGGAATTCCAACTGATACGTAGAAGCTCTATCAATTATAAAAACTAAAATACAAGGTGCAGCAGCTGACGTGTTGACCAACCATAACACAATATTGAATTTTGATGCAATCAGGAATAGATTGGACTATACCTATGCTGATCAACGACCTTTATATGTGTTGCAGGACGAGATGAAGAGACTCACACAAGCCAAGAAGTGACCAAAGTAATGACTGATGGGGCAACACAAGAAGCGGTAAGAGTGTTTAAGGATGGAATAAATAAGTCATATATTCGTTCCACTCTATACGGAAATCCTATAAGGCATTTGCAATATCCCGCACCATAGAGCACGATGACGAACATCGAAAGTTACGTCTAGGCTATGCACAACAGAACATTCAGGCAACCCACTCAGCATCAAAACAACTACGAGTACTACGACGTGAATAGAAACAATAAAAATTGGCAAAGACCACGAGGTAAGGTACCAGTCCTACTAAAGCACTTAACGTGCTAATACATCTGTTACCATTATCACTACATATTATAAAACAAAGTCGCTTTTTCTGTCCCTATGTCCCCTTGAATGCTTAAATCTTTAAAACTACGCAATGGATTTTGATGCGGTTTTTTTTTAAATTATTTTAAATTATTTTTTGATTGAAGAGGAAGGTTTATATCAATATAATGTGAAGAAATATATAAAGGGGGCGTGGCAATCGGTCAAAATGTGGCAAAAAAACATAAATTTTTTGTTTTCACGGCCATAAATCGTAAACGAATCAACCAATTAAAATGAAACTTTCTTGAAGTTTAACTTTGAAATATTTACTTTCGTTCTGCATCAAAAAAAATAATTGATATATTTGTTATTTAACCAAAATTGTTTAAACAAAAGCAGCTCTTTTTCCAAAAAAAGCTTTTTGTGTGTTTGTTCGCTGTCAACCGAATGAAGCAACCGGCGTTAAGTGATAATCTCACCACACCTCATTAATGTTGAATTACATCGTATGGTGACGTATGTATGTATGTATTTACGAATCGCTCGCATTATTTCATTTCGGACGTATGTACATATGTATGCATGTATGTACTAAATTCCATGTAATTATATGTACATACAATTTTACAGCGAAATAAACCGCTATTTTCACGTTCTATATTAGTAAATCGCACATAATTAAAATACAGTTTTTGAACAGTTTTTATTGATTCGGAGCGCGTTAAGTTTGCTATCGATTCCATACAATAACATTTTTTGTCATTTACTTTTTACGACAACTAATAGCTTATTTTCGAAGCGATTTCAATAAATAGGTACAGCATCCTTATCCAATTAAATACCTTAAATACATTGTTGTTTTAATATAGATCTATGTATATGGCTCTTTACAGCATATATGTAATTGAAAATAATATTTTTCAAGATATTAAATCAGTAATTAGTAATTGAGATCTACCGGAAAAATTGCGTTAGCTGTTGCGTCATCCGGCATTGCCGCTACTCTTTTGGAAGGAGGCCGAACCGCACATTCTACAATCAAGCTCCCGCTGAAAATCGCCACCGATGATGATAACAGCGACTGTAGTGTTTCTAAACAGAGCAATACAGGAAAATTGATGCGTGGCTGCTCATTAATAGCCTGGGACGAAGCTACCATGTCAAACAAGACGTCTGTGGAAGCACTGGATAGGACAATGCGGGATTTGCGCAACAAAAATTCACCTATGGGTGGATGTACAATTCTGTTCTCAGGAGATTTCCGTCAAATCCTACCAGATGTGACTCGAGTAACACGTGCTGACGAAATAAATGCTTCGCTAAAAAGATCCCACCTTTGGTTGCATGCCAATAAATTAGAGCTTAAAACTAATATGAGGGTTTCGTCATCTTCACGTGAGAACAGGCTATTTCCAGAGATGCTGCTAAAAGTTGGCAATGGAGAATTAACACAAAGTGAAGGAAGAATTAACCTAGAAAACCATTGTGTTTTGATAGACAACATCCAAGAGTTAGTCAACAATGTCTATCCTGACATTGATAACTTAAGTTATAAGACAATTTCTTGGTTTAAAGAAAGAGCTATTCTGTCACCAACTAACGAACAAGTAGATAAAGTAAATAACTTGATTATTTCAAAGATTGATGCACCGACGAAAATATACTACTCGGTCGATACTGTTCTCGATTTGGAAGAAGCTCTTCATTTTCCTACAGAATTTCTAAATTCTTTGAACCCGTCTGGACTCCCTCCTCACAAAATGGAGCTGAAAATAGGTTGTCCTGTTATTTTATTAAGAAACCTATATCCACCTAAACTTTGCAATGGCACGCGTTTGCTGGTAAAATCACTGAAAACTTTCATAATAGAGTGCACAATACTCACAGGATGTGGTACCGGCGAAGATGTATTGATTCCCCGAATCCCTCTGATACCATCGGATCTACCATTCCAATTTAAACGTTCACAATTTCCGGTAAAGACATCTTTTGCAATGACCATTAATAAATCTCAGGGTCAAACCTTCAACGTTGCAGGCTTAGATTTGAGCGTTGACTGTTTTTCACATGACCAACTGTATGTCGCTCTTTCAAGAGTAACCTCTAGAGAAAACATGTTTGTATTGTCTAATGACAAGGAAGCTATGAACGTTGTATATAAAGACATTCTGTAATATATTAATTGTTGTAAAAATAAAATAAATACATATGTAAAAATGCAAAAAGTTAATATGCAAAAATGTAGGGTATGAATTTAGATATCCCAAAGATAGCAGGAAATCTTCATGCTATAAAGAAAGGGGAATTGTTTTACTCCAAATTTAACGCGTGCGGGCCACGGGCACTAATGAATAAGCCAAAACTACTGGATCGATTTTAATCATTTTTTCAGTGAGTGACATAAGGTATATATTTTATACACGTGCGAAGCCGGGCGGGTTGCTAGCACTTATATATAAAAACAATCACCACATGCAACGCAGTGAGGCTCAGAGATATTGGAAACTGGACAAGAGTAGCTATCTTTTCAGACAGTCAAACAGCTATCAAGGCCTTATATTCCAATTCCATTTCATCAAAACTAGTTTTACAATGTAGAGAGGAACTAAAATTGCTTTGTCGATGGCTTCAAATTACTCTGATATGCGTTCCCGGACACGGGAATATGGAGAGTAATGAGATATCAGACGAGCTAGCAAAAAAAGTTCCACAGTAGACATAGCAGAGGCGGTGGCAGTTGCTACCCCATTCACATACAATAAAAACATCCTTTGCGTCAAACTACTATGCAGTAGACGAAAGAAGATGGAAGCAATTAACTACATGTACCACCACAACAAAAATGTGGCCGCCGTACAACATCCAGAGAACGAATTACATGTTGGGATGCATTTCACGTATTATTGCAACCCTTACAGGTCACTGGAAGGTAGGGGATCATGCAGCCAGACTTAACCTTCCTTTCAATCCCATCTGCAGAAGCTGTCAGGGGGAGAGGGTGAAAGAAAATCTTTTCCACTATTTCTGCGAATGTCCGCGTTTAGCCAGAACAAGACTTTGCACTTTCGGTTAACCCTTCTTACAGCAAACTAATGAAATCTCAGACATAGAGATAAAAAATTGCCTGTTGTATCTGGATCTCACGAAATGGATCCGAAAAAAAACAAGACATCACACAAGAACAGTGGTAATAAAACGGCTTTAGTCGCTAATTAAGATTACTTTAATAGAAATACTCAACCACCATTAAAACAAAGGGATGAGGGAAGTTTTGCTCCAAGCGCAATACACTTAACTTTTATACGGACGGTTCTAAAATTACTAGTGGAGTAGGCGCTGCGATATACTGTCCAGAGTTAGACCTAAGGAGATCGTAAAACCTTCCAGATCACTGCAGTGTATTCCAGGCTGAGGCAGTGGGAAAAATTGCAGACCTTTCTTGTGACACTACTGGGACCACCTACAGAGTTAACTTTTGCATAGATAGTCAGACAGCCCATAAAGCAACTGCATCGATTTGTATAACGTCCAAGATCGTTCTTTAGAGCAGAGAGGCAGTAGAAAGGTTGGCTGCGAATTGTAAGCTACATTTTTATCGGGCGAAAAAGGCGGTCTCTCTATCCTCGAATTTCGTCAGCGAAATACCAAAGTCAATACGAATATTATACAACGACGAAAACATGATCAGAAAATTCAGGACAAGATGAGAGAGTAAGTCCACTTGCAGAAATGCTAACGAGTATAAGATAGTAATCTCAGACACGCTTAAAATAAAAACAGGCGCCATGCGGGTGGACTACTTCAAAACACAAAACATTCGATGTTGCTATGTACCGAACCGGTCTATGCGTGAAGTCAACCAGTTCAACTTAACTTAACCTATTTTTAAGACAATTCGCGGGACACCTATTTCTCAGATATACAGCTTTCAATACATCTTTCGCCAATAAATTTTGTTGAACTTCAGCATGCAACATCGTGCCATCTCTATAAAAGTTCTATTAGGCACCAGCCCACTTTATTTACCACCACTATCCAAGCAACTATTAGAACATATAGTAAAGATCCTATCTGGTCTAAACAGTATCCTTATCCTACGTCAGAGAATGATTTTATGAATACAGAGATCCAGATACTTGCATTATTTCCCCTTAGTAATATAGGTTGTGGAGGTAGTCATTGCCGTAAGTCAGCCGAACCAGATGATGTCTAAAACACAGAAAAAAACAGATAAATTTTAATTCGTGCCGCGCTGCGAAACAACACCGTCTTCAGAAGAAGACAACCTGCTGGCTTCCATCCAATATACGACTGAGTCAGTAAAGACTAAGGGAAGTACCAGTCATAGCACTCCCTACTAAGCAAACAACAACAACAAGCCCAACCAAAGATAATACAAAAGCCAATAGGCGGCACTCAGAAACCGAGCCGCGGCACGAAAAAGTCCAAGTCAGAGGGTCTCATTATGAAGGATCGGTATACGAAGGCGCGGTTCATTCTAAGCATTAACTCGCCGGAGCAGCTGATGAGCGCCACGCGAATGACAAGATCAACAGGTGGTGAAAGAATATGAAGACTTCGTAGCCAAACACCCTCCTTTTTGCCCTAATTGATAAAAACACCAACAACAGCAGAGTAATTCTGTAGAAGCTTATTTCGGTTAAGGACATACCTTGCCATCCCCGTGCTCGCATTTGGCTACCGGTGATGGACCTGGGTCATAGGCACTGATAATATATAATAAGGGTTTCAAGACAATAACAACATTAACCTATTTTAAAACAAACGGTAATCCTAGATCATGCATGGGTACATAAAGAAACACATACAAGCCTTTCTATGTTGGAATTTTAGTACTCCTGATTTGACATTTATGAAGGTGGAGTTACAGAAATCGGCATTATAACTTACATCAGTGTGCATGCCACATGACAAACCGGCTCCACCACACGAAGTCGTTCGGTTGTGCTGATGGGCTGCGGCGCAAACGCGAGGCATGAGCTTTGGCGCAGTTCGAAAACGAATGGCAGAGGTAAGTCACTGGCATATGTAACGTGGGGACCACTCCAATCTTCACTTTTCTAAGTTCGGTAAAACTCCCAGGCTGACCTTCATTGTTGAGGAAAGACAACGGGGAATGGACAAAATCCTCGGCCAATACATTATATTATATCATAAGCCCACACTTCCCAAGTAACACGAACTATATTGAGAACGATTCCATGGCCAGAGGTCTTTTTCAAAAAAGTCTTATACTAGGGCATATTCCAAGCTTTTTGGAGATTAAGGTGATTTTTGTCCCCAAAGCTGATAGACGTGGTCATGATACAGAGAAAGACTTCATAGCCGTCAGTCTATTCTCTTTTATCCTCAAAACTCTTGAACGGTTGCTCGATGCATACCATAGAGAGAGGATTATAAATACTAAATACAATGTCAACATACCAATATGCCTATCTCAAAGGAAAATCTACAGATACAGCTTCGCGAGGCTGTAAATACGATCGTCAGAAGCATAAAATAAAATCAATACTCACTTGTCGCCTTTCTCGACATAGAGGGTGCCTTTAACAACGTTAACACAAGCTCCATGAGTGAGGCTCTTAATACGTAAGGCACGGACATAGGTCTCAACGACAAAGTGATTATAGTTTCAGGAATGTTTCTAAGAATAAGCAGTGAAATTATGGAAAGAGCTTAGGGATTGTTCAGCAAATGGGCGATAAACTGCGGTTTAAGAGTAAGCCCTAGCAAAATGGAACTGACGCCTTTCACTAAGCAAATCAAGATACCAGATTTTAATCTCCAAAAACTAAACGGAATTAGTCTTACACTAGCCCAGCAAGCAAAATATGTAGGTGTTATACTTGATCCCAAACTCAACTGCAGGCCCATGTAGAACACAGGGTGAAGAAAGCTAATATAGCACTTTACACGTGGAAGAGAATGTTGAGTAAAAAATAAGGTCTTAAACCAAAGTTATCGAATAATACAAAGCCATTGTAAGACCGATAGTAATATATGCGGCACGTGTCTGGTGGTCCTCTGTGGAAAAAATATAGAAACAAACCATGCTAAACAAGATACAAAGATCAACATGTATCTTAGCGAAAGGAGCGCTTAGCACCAGACCTACTGAAGCGTTTCACGGGCTAACAGATCTGTTACCATTAGACTTTTACATAAAAACAATCGCCACATGCAACACGATGAGACTACAGATATTGGAAACTGGACAGTCAAGCAGCTATCAAGGCCTTATATTCCAATTCCATTTCATCCAAACTAGTTTTTAAGTGTAGAGAGGAACTAAAATTGCTTGGTCATTGGCTTCATATTACTCTGATATGGGTTCCCGGACACGGGAATATGGAGAGTAATGAGGTAGCAGACGAGCTAGCAAGAAAAGGTTCGACACAATACACAACAGAGGCGGTTGCAGTTGCTACCCCATTTATTACAATAAAAACATCTATTGTGTCACACTACTATGCTTTAGCCGAAAGAAGGTGGAAGCAATTAACTACATGTGCTACAATAAGAAAAACATGTCTGTACTTCAACCCTTACAGGTCATTCGAAGGTAGAGGGTCACGCAGTCAGACTTAACATTCCTTTCAATCCCATCGGCAGAAGCTGTCAGGCGGAGGGTGTGAAAACAAGTCTTTTCCACTATTTATGCGAATGTCCAAGACTTCGCTGCTCGGTAAACCTTCCTAGAACAAATTGATGACATCTCAGAGACAGAGATACCAAATTTTATCTTACATCAGTAAAGAGTAAGGGAAGTACCAGTCACAGCACTCCCTACTAAGCAAACAACAAGAACAAACTCACCCAAAAATTATACAAAAGCCCATGGGCGGCGCTGAGAGCAATCATTCCTCTTCCTGGATCTTTATTCGCTGCACGATGTCTATGCCATCGTAAAGTCATCGTTCCATCACATGTGATATTCCCTGTCACCAACGTGCAAAGATCCACAAATCTTACGCAGAATCTTTCGCTCAAACACACCGAGCGACGCTTAATCGAATATTGTCATCGTCCCCGCTTCTGCGCCATACGATAGGATGGGCATGATGAGCGCCTTGTGGGGTGTTAGATTTGTTCGTCGAGATCGAACTTTGCAACTCAATTGCCAACATAGCTGAAAGTACCACCTGTTGCGAACCAAACTGACTTCTAAGGAGTCCCGAACAAAACCCATCCTTGGTAATGGGCAATAACGGATTAATTACTCCAGGTGGAACCCACACAAGTGGCATTTCATCTCGGCGACAGGGGGCATGGATTCTGGAGGTGCCAATTATTACCCAAGTATATCAGGTCAATGAGCGATAGCGCATCCTGGAGGAGGCGGGTATTGCTATCGCAGTTTCCTTTTCTGCAGAGATGGAAAAACTTTTCCCAGTTTCGAAGGGCCTGAGTTGTGACCTCCCCGGATGCCGGGAAATCGAAGAGCGTGGCAAGAAGGGAAAGGAGAAAGCGGCGGGCAAGGCTCATGCGGAAGAAATCCTCATGCGGCTCTGTCGGCCCTTCTGCGTCTGTGTCCTCCAAATGGCCTCGATCGGCGGAAGTGACACCCACAGAAGCCAGTGGGTCGTCGGTGGGCATTGGCGCTCCCTAATTGTCTCGCTCGAGACGTAAGCGGAGGATGACGATGGCTGAAAGCAGCACACCTCCCTGCCCTGAGGCTGATGCTGATATCCGCGCCCCGACCCCCCAAGGGGCGTGATATCGGCGCCAGTGAATGTGGCGGGCGATGGTTCTACTTATCCGTGGTCTAATCGCCGCCTCGACAACAAATGCAACCCAGCTGTTTGCCCGGCGAAAATTTCATCTTCGCCCGAGCACATCCAAGGGTGTGGGAAAGCCATCCTATAGAGAGAAGGCTGCTGGCCCACGATCTGGGGCTGTGATCGGAAATCTGGGGCCTGACCATCAGCTGACTGATGCAGAAATTAAATACTGCAAATGCCGGCTCGTGCGTTGGGTTGTTGCCTCCGGTCCTGAAGCCAACGCGAAGGGCTATGAGACAAAGGACGGCAGCATAAGGGTGTGGATCAGAGGATCGCTGTCAATAACGTGCCTCCCATGGGGGACCACTCGCTTCACGTCCGAGGAGAGTGTACCCTTCAGAAAGGCGATCTGCTGGATTCCGTATCCCGATCTGTCCACAGCGGATGTCCTGTCCAGCCTGCGTGCCCAGACCCTCTCGCACACCAAGAGTAGCAACCGCGAAGAAAAGGAAGGGGCTTCTTTTGTAGTGTGAGTGGATGATACCAGTGTTGATGTCATGGGCTCTCGGTACAGGAACCATCTGAGTCTCTTCTTTGGGACTGTCACCTTTCATGTCTATCCCAAATAAGTGGCTCAGACAGTAGTTCCTGTAGTTACCGTCCCCTGACGGTGACACAGATTAACTTGCTGCATTCCATAGCCGCTACTGCACTCTTAAGTAGACGGCTTACCCAGCTGCACACATTACCTCATATAACAACAGTGCAAGAGCCCTGGGTATTTAGGGGCCGCTTCTGTGGCTTTAGCGCGTTGAAAGGGGACACGGTATTATATGACCGATGTTCGAGTAGACCTAGGACCGGTCCTATAGTATCATCCCATCTCACTGTGACGAGTCTTGAGCAATTCTGTTGTCAGGACCTGGTAGCTGGTGAGGTGTGTTATAAGGGTAGAAGCGGATGGCTGAGATTTCTTGCCGTCGTTGTTGTAGCAGCATAAACATTAGCTGAGATTTGTGATTGCATCTGCTTATTTTCCTTACGATTCCCTGGAAGGGTCACTACCTGGGAGACCATCAGTTTCGTATGGTTCTGTGAGCGGCGCAGTCTGGGCCTCGCCCTCTGCTGCGGTGCCAATGCCCAGTATACAATCTGGGCCAGCAGCAAATGCAAAGAGCAGGGCTCTCAGCTATTCGAGTATATCGTTTCCTCTTGCCTAAACATACACAACAAGGGCAGACAGCCCACGTTTCTTTCTGCTAGAAGACTACAGGTGATTGATCTCACCTTATCAAATTCAAAATTTGGGTGGTCAATCAGGAACTGGAGAGTCCCTGCGGAAGATTCGTTCTCGGACGACAGGTATATTGAGGCTCAGTGTGGCGAGGATGCTTAAATGCTATTGCCCTCCGAAAGAGGCTGCTGTCACAGCTTCTACACCTTCTCGGCGTGATTGGTACGTTGCCAGATCTGTGGTGAATGAAGCCGCCATTCGATTTGCCATCAAATCTTTTGGCGGTTACAAGTCTCCCGGAACCCCATGCAGAAGGAAGACATAGAGTCAGTGACTTTAGCCCTGAATAAAATCTTCACTGCATGCCTGGCACTGGCATATATACCACGCTCGTGGAGGATGGTGAGGGTCGCTTTCATCCCTAAGGTTGGGAGAGAGGACTACACCAGCCCCAAAAGGTTTAGACCTCTTTCATGCCTCTTTCAAAGTCTCGAACGCGTCAGAGGTCCCTGAAGGTTAACCCTCTCTCTCCATTTCAGCATGCCTATCAAAGCGGAAAATCCTGCGAGTCGGCACTGCAAAACCTTGTTGGTAGGATAGAGCAGGCCATCGACGGAAGAAACTACGCTATGGGCATCTTTTTGGATATAAGGAGAGCTTTTGATAATGCCACTTTCGACAATATGTGCAATATCTGCCAGTATACATGGTGTAGGCCGGTTTGTGATCTGCATTCGTTCAATGCTGGCCCAAAGAATGGTCTCGGTGCGGGTGGAGGAGGATTTCCTGGCGTCGTCCGGGGTTGATAGATGCTGCCACCAAGGTGGTGTGCCGTCTCCATTCCTCTGGAGCGTGGAATGATGCTGTAGTCTACACACAAGCATATGCGGACGACGTTGCCTGTCTGATAACGGCCCCTTCGCTTATGAAAATCTTTAGAAAAGTGCAGAAAACTCTGGATATGATTGACACTTGGTGCTGTGCGAATGCGCTATCGGCAAACCCCACCACAACTGGTATTGCCCCCTTTACAAGAAGGAGGAACTTTGATAGACTCGATCTGCCTAAGCTAAAAGGAATCACAATTTAGCTATCCAAAGAAATCAAATATCTTGGAGTAATATCGAGGACTTTTTTGGAAGTCACACATTGAAACAAAGACATCAAAAGCACTGACAGCTTTCTGGCAGTGCAAAGGTGTCTTTGGGAAAATGTGGGGTCTTTCTCCTATGGATCTACACGGCTATGATAAAGGCCATTATTGCCTATGCATCAGGGGTCTGCATGAGTAGACTCGCTCTCTCGTGGGAGTCAGGAGGACATTATCGAGACTACAACGCACTGTGGCCATCTGTTGCACAGGAGCTTCTCCGACTACTTCAGGTCCGTCGTTATATGCTCTTATTGGTTTACCACCACTTGATGCTTTCATTCAAGGAGAGGCCTCGAAGGCCATCTGCAGGCTGAAACACAATGGAACTGGTACGGTCCCTGTCCGGCATTCTAAAATAGAGAAGGCAAGGATCCAACGATTCTCTCCATGCCCCTTGAATCCATGCCATCAAGAGTCGTACTTGAAAAGAGATGCAGTATAGTGCTGCTTAACTGTGGTCACACTCTGAAAATGAGCCCGGCACACGCTGTTTTCGCATTTGCACGGATGGCTCCAGGACCGAGCACGGCTCCGGCTCTGGTGTCTACATGTAATCCAGCGGAAAAAAACTGCACGTTGCTCTGGAAATGCATGTTGTTGAAGAAGCGATGAACTTTGTTGTGGAAAACCGATGGAGAGACAGACCTATATGTGTCTGCAGCGACGGCCAAGATGCGCTCATGACCTTAGACAGGCTGAGAGAGGCTGCAGATGGACTAAACTGATGTTACCTTTCATGTCCGATCGACTATCGCAAACCCTCCTGTCATAAAACAGAAGGGAGTGCAGACGGGCTGATGACAATCCACTTTCTGTGGGCGAAGCACATGGAAAGGGTGGGCAGCTCAGACAGTCTACTCTGCCCAGCTTGTGAAGAGGTGGATTAGACGGCGGACCACTTCCTGTGTGTCTGCCCCGCCTTCGCTCGAATCAAGTTTGAGGTCTTTGGCACTGATGTGTTAAGAATCGACCATCTTGGCTCTTTGACACCACAAGATCTACTCAGATTCGGAGATCGGGTAGACTTAAAAAAAATTAAAAGTGGATCCAAGTGTAGTACAATGGACTTTATTAACGTCTGAGTGCTGCACTTGCTAGATGTCCCAAAAAAAAAAAACACATCTTGGTGAAAGAGATTCTATGTTGGATTGCAAGGCTGACATTGTTATCGATGTACAACATCGAAGTCATTACCGTCAAGAGTGATGTGGGTGCCGATACATGAGTGCGCCGACTTTTTGTTTGAAGACAGGAGGTCCCTCGTTTTGTCCTTGTTCACCAACAGAACTATGCGCTTGGCTTCCTTTATCGAGTTTGAAAATGGCAGAACTGAATGTACGGCATACGCCAACAATTGTACGCTCTTATGAAAAGTTGTGCCTGAGCGATTAGGTTCTGGGGCTCGCACAATCTTGTCCAGCATCATGTTTAAAAAAAGTCTCGTTTGGTGTCAAACGGCTCGGAGAGGTCCCTCATAATTCTGACGGCCCTGCTGGTATTGAGTAGCGTCATTTTGCACAGCTGTATTAGTTTTGCGGCGTACTAAATTCAGACAACTCCTTTTCGGACTGTCGAATTCAGCTTTAAAATCGACAAAGAGATGGGCTTCTGACTTTCACACAATACGCTCGCTAGAACCTTATAGGGGATATTTAAAAGACTAATCCCGCGGTAAAGAGCACAGATTGCAGGCTCACCCTTCTTATGGATTGGGCAGAGCACACTTAAATTCCAATCGGCAGGCATACTTTCATCCGACCATATTTTGCGTAGAAGTGATGCATGCAACTTACCAAGTTCAATAAGTGTTCAATCCATAATTAAAACGATCAGCCTCTGTCCGTTTCCGGATGTTTCGTTGTGCAGGCTTGTTTTTTTTATTTTTATTTTATTACTATTGCAATCTAGTTAACAAAACTAATAAGCAATTCATTTTACATATATTTAATTAAATTAAAACATCTCAAGTAAAGGCAAAATTTTATAAAAAAAAATCATGCGGTTTCGTCCTTTTTAATCTTCTCGTGAGGTCATCAGTTACAAGTAGTTTGGCTGCTTCATCATTGATGTGCTGCTGAAATCTCTCTTTATGTTTATTTGCGAATTTTTTTATCATATCCGTAATGGTGTCTATATTAAGATCCTTATGTAGATTGCAATTACGAATGTACCACGGCGCTCTAACGATGTCGCGTAATACTTTATTTTGGAATCGTTGAATGTGGTTTTTGTTGCTTTCACTGGTGCTGCCCCAGAGCTGTATGCCATATGACCACACTGGTTTCAGTATTTGGTTGTATAAAAGTATTTTGTTATAAATAGAGAGTTTAGAATGTCGGCTTAACAGCCAATACATTTTCTTGTATTTAAGAATTAACTCCTCGTGTTTTTTCTTGACATGTGCTTTCCATCTTAGCTTAGCATCTAAGGTCATTCCTAGATATTTTGCCGTATTTGCATGCGGTATTGCCGTATTATTGATAAATTGGTTTATAATTTAAATTTCTACTAGCGGCCATTATTTTGTGACTTATTCTAATAACAATGTTTTATTTATTTCAGTGACTTACTCTAATGATTGTAAACTAACAACTTATTCTAAAGCCTTCTGATACAAAAAATTTTTGGTTTTATTTTCATGCGGTGTATAAATATAAAGTAACGATGGTTTCCCTACTCGAGAACATCCTAAATACAGTTGCCCATGTCCAAAGCATGGATAAGTTAGGTCAATTCCACATGATTGAAGTGTTTGACCTTGAGACTTATTGATTGTAATAGCAAAAGCAAGGCGAATGGGAAATTGAAGTCGCTTAAAATCAAAAGGCAAATCTGTTGAAATAATTGGAATTCGCGGAATCAAAACATCTTCACCTTTAAATTTGCCTTTCAAAATTGTTGCTTCAATTACATTGTTCATTGTCCGTTTCACTGCTAATCTTGTCCCATTGCATAGTTTCGGCTGATTGATATTTCGCAACGTAATGATCACTGCGCCGACTTTCAATTGCAAACGATGTGGTGGCAAGCCAGGCAAATTAAGTGAATTCAAAAATTCAATTGGATAATTCACTACATCGTCGGGATTAGTGATTGAATCAATTGATTTATAGGTGAGAACTTCACCTGGAATTTGAGTCAAAATACTGGCATTGATTTCTTTGACATCGACATTTTTGGCAGCTAATATAGCTCTCTCGCTTAGCCAATCTTGATTTCGATAGTTTTGTGCAATATTTGGGAATACAGTTTGCACTAATTGTACTCTTGATTCTGTTACGGTATAAAAATTAGTTGGAAGTGTGATCATGCCTGTATTCTTATCAATTGGGTTTCGTCCATTTCCAATTTGCAACAAATGTTCGGAAAATTCAGCAGCTGTTGGATCATTCTGTAACTGCACACGAACATTAGTAGTTAATGTGAGTTTTTGAACATATCTCCACAGATTAGAAGATTTAAGGCACGCTCTCAATTCATCAGCTGCTGTTGATTTGGGAATAACAGGCAAAGTTTGTCGAAAATCACCGGCCAATAGAATTAGTGCACCACCAAATATGTTTGTGTTATTTCGAAAATCTTTCAGTGTTCTATTTAAGGCTTCCAGCGATTTTTTATGAGCCATTGTACATTCATCCCATGCAATAATTTTACATGTTTATAAAACCTTTCCCATTCCAGAATTTTTAGAAATGTTGCGAGTTGGTTCTTCATTTACTTGCATATTTAATGGTAACTTTAATGCAGAATGTGCAGTGCGACCGCCGTCCAATAAAGTTGCCGCTATTCCAGATGATGCCAAAGCCAATGCAATATTATTCTGTGATCGAATGGTGGCCAAAATTAACGACAACAAAAACGTTTTTTCCAGTCCCACCTGGTGCATCTAAGAAGAATATTCCTCCTCTTTCATTTGCAACATTGTCTATAATTGTGTCATATATATAATTTCGATCATATTCTTTTTCCCGTCTTAATTCTGCATTGTATGCATCATGCATCGGACGATTTGGTGCGATCATACCTAACTCACTCAGAGTTTTATTTGCAATCATCAGGCAAAAGTCTTCGATTTTAATTAATGCCTCATTATATAATTCATCTGTATAATTCAAATTTGGATTTGCAGTAATGCGACGTACTTGATGTAGGATATCTTCTGTCATGTATTCTTGGTAAGTACTCCACAATTCTTTTGGGTTTGCTGGGAAACATGTAGCAATAATGATGGCAAATAGTGTTCTTATTTGGTGTGGAGAACTTGTTGCACATGCATCCATAAGAGTTGCATCCCACTGATTATCATTTTCAAGCAAATTCAATTCTTTGCAGGCTTGCTGATAAGTACAACAAAGATGACCATTAACTCGTTTCAAACTTTCGAATGATTTTGGGCCGGGAATATCAACTAAGAGTAAACGTTAATAGAAACATTCCACTTTACCTGGATGCACAGTGTAAAGTCGTCCGATTGCATCACCCAAATGAACACCTGGATATCCATCTACAGGTATTCCTCGTTGCCTTCGTACCCTGGACCTTGATGATGCATTCCAAGTATAGGGTTTTTCAGTAAGAGCGCTTCAACTTTTGAGCTTTTTTGAATAAAACACAAACGGTTTGACTTTTTTAACTAATTTTTTTTTATTATCGAGTTTGAACATATACATTTAAGTATGAGATTCGATTTCTTTTGCATGACCACCGCGTGCACGTTTTACGAAGTCCAATCGTTGAACCCAATTTTCGACCACTCTTTTGCATAAATCGGCCGAAATTCCAGCAATTTCGCGTTCAATATTGGCTCTGAGCTCACAAATCGTCGCCGGCTTGTTACTGTAGACCAATGACTTCACATAACCCCAAAACGGGACGGCTTGTTAAATGGACTGTAAAATGGCCGTAATGCTCTTAAAGTAGCAGCAACAGAACGATTATTTTCACAAAAAATTTGCACGATTTGCAATCGTTGCTCAAGTGTGTAGAGTTCCATGATGAAATGTATACTAATGAAGTTTACAAATGACAAGCGAAAAATAAAAAATATTGCGTCGTTCGCCCTCCCTATCGGAAAAAAGTTGAAGCGCACCTATCGAATAACCCTACATAATATTTAGGAACATTTGAATAAAGCAATGTTCTTGCAAATGAATCTGTTTCACATAAGTTGAAAAATGCAGCTAGTATTGTTGCTGGTGGTCGTTCGGCCATTTGTTGAGCAGTATTTTCAGTGAAATAAACACTTTGTTCATTTTCTAAATGGACTGACAAATGAATAACAGCTGGGCGGCGATCATGAATCGGAAATGATAATACTCTCCAAACTGCTTCGTTGCTACTAATGTATCTTCCCATTTGGTAATTAGTAATTTAATCATTTCGATTTACAACTCCAAATACTGCCATGTCACTTCCTTTATTGATATATTTGCATATGTATTTGATGGATTTTACGGAGTTACAATATTCAACATTTAGATGTGCGTTAAATGTTTTCGATAATAATTTGGAATACGGAACTATCCAACGGTTATCGATCTCCACATCTTGATTATTTATTTTCACAGCGACTGTTTTTCCATTATCTTCTGGTGATCTTCTACGGTACAATGAATATCCATCATTTCCAGTCATTGTTTCAGCAATTAATTGCCTTGGGTAGTTTTTTGAACATTTACCATCAACCATACATGGAGAATTTTGATTTAACGAACCACACGGTCCATGAATCATGTTTTTCGTTACAGTAGTATGTAATTCTGGATCTTTATTTATATCTGGAATTTCAGCACATATAATATGATCAATTTTATCTGTGGTTAGTTTTTGTTTTAACCAAATCAAAATATGCGCATCAGGCAAGCCTCTTTTTTGCCATTCCACAAAATACATGAAACATTGTACATCTCCGTAAACTTTATGTTTTACAATGAAATCCATTAGAGACTATAGCTTTCGTCTAAACACTCTTGCAGTAATGTCATGCCTATCAGTAGCTGATTGCCCAGTATATAAATGATTCTTAATATCATCCCATTTCGGATTGCATGTGAAAGTTATGAATAAGTCGGGTCGACCATAATTTCTGACATAACACATTGCATCTTGGGCGTATTCATGCATACGCCTTGGACTGCCTGTATACGATGAAGGTAATATTACCATTTGACCAATGTTATTAACGTTGGTATCGTTGTTAATTGCATCTCGTAAATGTATGTATTCGTCACAGCGTAATTTTCTTTGGTTGAATCTAATGTAATTCAATCGTTCTGTTTCTATTTTCGCATACATGTCAACAATATACTGATGAAATAATTTACGACATTTTAAAATGTGATTCTCTTGATTTTCTCTCATTGCGTTTACAGTTTTATTTGTTTCTTGACCATTTGCTGGATTTATTTGTTTTATATCAATCGAATAACCATCTTCACCACGACAGGATATTGTAATGCATCATATTTTCGATGCGTTTCATTAACACGTTGCAGTGTATCATTTCTTCTTTGCAAAACAATATCTCTTGGTTGAAATTCATCTCCAGATATAACAATTGCTACCTCGTTGCTTGAAGTTGGTTGATTGTATCTTCCACGATGTTCGCCGGGAGGCGTTTTATTTGCATCAATTTTAATTTTATGATTATCAGATGACAATCTTTCGATTTTTGTTTTAAAACTTTGCACCAAAACAGTGTGTGTGTGTAATAGATCTTGTAACTCTCTCATAATGACTCTGTTTATATTTCTGGAAAATGCACACCGTGCTTCAAGTTCATCATCGTTGTCATTAATGAAATCAATTTGCTAAAATTTTGACTCTTGATCGGGTAGTGGTCGTAATGAACCTATTAAGTGATATGCTTGCCCTTGAATCTGAAAAAAGCCATAATTTGTGTCCATAAAATCTAATGATTCATTAGATGTGTCAGCGAATGTTGTTGAACGTTGAAGTTTATGTATTACCTTGAACGTTGGCATGAAGTTATCGGTTATAATTTTTCCAGCACCAAAAGATGTTACCGATTAATAATACAATTCCATAATAAAATTGTTTTTTGTACTAATTAGACGAAAACTGTATTCAAATATTTATGTACTAAACCTGAATTGTCGCCTCATACTAAAAAATTCTTTTGTAATATTTTACCAAAAAATGCAACTATGCCTGAACTGTAAACGCCGTTGAATTGACCGAAGCGTGCTTTAAAAGTCCAGTTGCTTACGGAAATTCAGACGCGTACGAGGCGCGGCAATATATAAAAACCTCACTTCTATTTTCACGCAATCTAAACAATTTGTTAAACTTTATTAATTTCATAAGCTTTAAATTCATTTACTTATAAAATATTTTTCATTAACAAGAAATAAAATACAGTGAACTTAAAGTGTTGTTTGTTATAATTTCGGAAGCCTCGTATTTTGAGCCATTGTTGCTTTTGCCTGCAACATCTTTTTATATATTGTCCTAATTTTGCATATACATACATGCTGAAAAAATCGCGTTTATATAAATTTTCGATAACCATAATAATTGTTCATGAAATCTTCGGGTGATCGTGCCTACGAAAAGTCCGGCGAAGAAGTACCGCGTTATAACCTCCGTCATAAGAAACGCGTCGAGAAAGTTCGCGAAGCCAAAATGGCCGACAAAAATGGTGAAAGAAGTTCGAGTGACGACGAAAATGATTGCGCGATAGTTCAGCAAGACAAAGTGATCGAAGAACTACGCGAGCAAATAAAAGCCTTGCAAAAGTCGCTAGCCTCATCGGAAAAGAAAAAAGTCCAATACATCGAAGCCCTAAATCAACAAACCGCTAACAACGTCATCAGTGCCGACGTACCTAGCATCGAAGCTATTCCTGTTAGCTTCAAGCCAACCGAAGTTACCTCTGCCAACTTCACAACAGTCAGCGCTACTTCTGCCAGCGCTATTCCTGCCGAGACTTATTCTTTTAGTAACCATTATGCCAACGCCACCTACGCCAGCGCTACAACTGCCAACGCCAACTTTGCCGGTGCTACAACTGCCAGCACCAATTATGCCAACGCCACCTACGCCAGCGCTACAACTGCCAACGCCAATTTTGCCGGTGCTACAACTGCCAGCACCAATTACGCCAACGCTACCTCTGCCAGCGTTACTTCTGCCAACGTCAAGCCCGACGCTGCCTTCGGCCCCTATATCCGGTCTGCCACGTGCCCGCCAGCAATAATGCAGCCGTACTGCCACACCAGCCCTTATTCCTTAAATCTTCTGCCAGCAAGCTACATGCCTGCAGCGTCCAACCTACAAATTACACCGCAGCTCATCAATCACAAAGCTCAAATAGCACCCAGCACCAGCCAGGTACGTAAAATTTTAGATTTGCCAGATTTTTATGGCTCTCCCGAAGAGTGGCCTATGTTTTCTGTGGCCATTAAGGAAACCACGGAAATGAATTCATATTCGCAATTGGAGAATCTGTTACGTCTCCAGAAAGCCCTAAAGGGGAAAGCCAGACAACAGGTGGAGTCGTTGTTGATCCACCCATCCAGTGTAGATGCGGCTATGAAAACATTAGAATTTCATTACGGTCGCCCAGAGCTACTTATTAGAAGCCAAATAGCGAAAGTTCGAGCGTTTCCACCCGTTACCGGAGGACGAATCGCCGATATACTCAATTTTAGCACAATGGTATCAAACTTAGCTGCCTTTCTAGAAAATTCCGGTGCGATACCACATCTAAATAATCCAATGTTGCTCGACGAATTAATCAGCAAACTGCCGCTGAAGAAGAGGGAAGAGTGGACTCGCCACGTCTTCGAAATGCAAAAGCCATACCCCACTGTGCGTGAATTTAGCAATTGGTTGCAGCACACCGCCATGTATGTGGCCATGGCAATAGATATGTTGCCCAACGATTTTGTGTGCCACAAACCTAAAATGTCGTCCAAGCCCGTAATGACTGTAACAAAAGAGGAGAAAAAGTGTTTAGTGTGTGACCAGAGCCATATTTTAAATACGTGCTCAAAATTTAAAGATGCCGATTGTTCTAATCGCTGGAGTATAGTAAAAAATAAGCATCTGTGTTTTTGTTGTTTGCAACCTGGTCACAGTGTACAGAATTGCCGCAAGCGACGAGTGTGTGGTATATCCTCGTGTAATAAATTCCACAATCGGTTGCTTCATAGTTCCAGTGATAATAACAAAAACAATATTTCATCAGCTGATAAAGCTGTGGCAACTGTTCAAACCGTGTATCAAAATCCACAACATCCACTCGCTCGATCAAATTCACCACAACGTAACAAAACACTTTTCAAATATTTGCCTGTCAAGCTGAAAGGACCCAAAGGCGAAATTAACATTTTCGCTTTCATTGACGAAGGCGCAAAAATATCTCTATTGGAGGAAAATATAGCGAACGTTCTCGGCCTCAAAGGCAAATCCAATTTACTCCGCCTGAAGTGGATAGGCAATCAAAGCATGAGCGAACAGTCGCGGCAAGAGTCATTAGAAATTGACGGCGCAAATGAAGTAGCGAGTTATGAAATGAGGGGAGTGCGTACAACAAAAAAGTTGTATTTGCCGCAGCAGACGTTGAATTTGAACGACTTCATACAACGTCACGAACAATTGGCAAATATACCAATCGCTGATTACAATAATGCAGTGCAGCAACTACTTATTGGACTGTCGCATACAGAGGTAATACGAACAATAAAAACTGTGAATTTGGACGATGGCTTTGCAATCCACAAGACAATGTTAGGGTGGACATTATTTGGATCGAACGAATATCGTTCGAGTGATGGTACTATTGGTCATGTCGATATTGAAAACACCACACAATTGAATGAAATTAATTTACAAATAACAGAATATTTTGCAGCAGAAAAGTTTGAAATAAAGCAATTGCCGAGCATTCGTTCAGAGGCTGATATTAGGGCGGAAATGTTATTACACGAGACGACAAGGTTTGTAAAAAATAATAGATATGAAACTGGCTTGCTTTGGCATAAAGATAATGTGAAATTTCTCGAAAGTTTCAGTATGGCCATGAAGCGCTTAGAGCAAATAGAAATGAAAATGGAACGGGAAAAAGACTACGGGGAATGGTATAAAGCAAAAATCAACGAGTACATCGAAAAGGAATACGCAAAGCGACTTTCACCCGATGAAGCTAATGTAAATGCTGATCGTACATGGTATTTACCACATTTCGCCGCATGTAATGTAAACAAAGGAAACAAACGTAGACTCGTTTTCGATGCCGCAGCAAAAATAAATAATATGTCGTTGAATTGTGCCCTTATGAAAGGACCGGAGGAGTATCAACCAAAATCGCTGTTGGTAATATTGTGTAAGTTTAGACAAGGCAAATTTGCAGTATGTGGTGACATATGTGAGATGTTTCACCGGATTTTGATTCGCCACGAAGATCAAAACGCGCAGCGCTTTCTTTGGAGAGGGGGCGATCGATCAAAACCGCCAGATGTTTACGTTATACGCGCCATGATATTTGGATCAATTAGCTCACCATGTTCTGCACAATTTGTAAAAAACGTGCACGCAGAAAAATATCGTGATGTAAATGCAAGAGCCGTCAATGCCATTGTGGATCGGCACTATGTCGACGACTATATGGACAGTTTCGACACTGTCGAAGAATGTATTAAGGTTACCAAGGATGTCATCGATATCCATAGCCACGCCGGGTTCCAGTTAAGAGGGTTGACGTCAAATTCGTGCGACATTCTGCAAGCTGTATTACAAAACGAGCAACCGTGTAAGCAGCAAAGAAATTATATATGGCAAGGGTAGAGTGCTACCGAGAAGGTGCTTGGAATGCACTGCTACCCAAACAAAGATTACTTTTTCTTTAAATTGCTGTTTTCAAAAGTGCCCAAAGCAGTTTTAGACTGTAGTAGACGGCCAACGAAAGGTGAGATGCTGAGCGTTACTATGTCTATATTTGATCCGCTAGGTTTCGCGTGTGGGTTGGTGCGGCGGGCAAAAGTTTTGATGCAGAGTCTGTGGACCAGGAGTATAGATTGGCATGAGCCAATCCCCGAAGACATTTATAAGAAGTGGTTGCAGTGGTACAAAACGTTAAATACCATCGAAAATTTTAAAATGCCAAGATGTTATGGCGTACAATTCTTGAATCCGAATGCCGATATAGAGCTACATATTTTTGTTGATGCGAGTGAGATCGCATTTGCTGCCGTCGCCTTTTGGCGAATTCATCACGCAAATAATACAGACATCGTATTCGTTGCTGGCCGATCCCCGTGCAGCCCGCTGAAGCCATTGTCCATTCCGAGACTTGAGTTACAATCAGCCGTCTTGGGAATAAAGTTGAGGGAAGCTGTCATCAACAGCCATGACGTACAGCCGCGTAAGTCAACATTTTGGTCAGATTCAAAAATAGTTCTCCAGTGGATAAGGTCTGACGCCAGGTGCTACAAGCAGTTCGTGGCACACCGTATAGATGAGATCCTGCAAACATCCGAAGCCAGTCAGTGGAGGTGGGTACCAGGTAAAGAAAACCCAGCTGATGATGCTACACGCATAAAAACATTTTCTCAAAATGGTAAGTGGTTAAATGGTCCGCCTTTTTTGAAATTGCCTGAACATAGTTGGCCAGCCACGCCAACCGAATTTGATAATAGCGAATGCCAAGAGGAAAGACGCTCCAAGCAAATATATACGATATCGTCAGCGGATAGAGTAATTCCATTTAATAAGTATTCAAATTACTATAAACTTTTAAGGGTGATGACATGGGTACGATATGCCATAATGAAATTCCGTAAGGTTGACGTACGTAGAAATGTACATATATGCATCAAAGTTAATTATTGCGAATGAGATCAAACAAACTGAATTACTGATTTGCCTATTAGTACAACAAGATGTTTTTGCTGACGAAGTTGAATCTTTGCGCAAAGGTGCGCCAATTACGAAATGCAGCTTTATATTTAAGCTAAGCCCGATGTTGGACAATGAGGGCCTTATAAGACTAGGGGGTCGGATAGACTATGCCGAATGCGTACCAATGTCAACAAAGCGACCAATAATATTGCCAAGGAGTCATCCTATATCGCGTCTTGTAGCTAAGCATTATCACGAACTTTTTCATCACCACAACTTTGAGTCAGCGTTGTGCGCCATATGTCGAAAGTTTTGGATTCCTAGTGCGCGCCGATTATTGAGATCAATTAAAGCTAAATGCCAGAAATCTAAAAATTTATCCGCTATTCCCGAATCACCACTTATGGGCCAAGTACCTAGCGATCGAGTTACGCCGTTTGTTCGCCCGTTCACGTATTCAGGCGTTGACTACTTTGGGCCTGTCTTAGTAGCCATAGGCCGTCGTCAAGAAAAACGTTGGGTTGCACTTTTCACATGTCTAACTATTAGAGCCATTCACCTGGAACTAGCTAGGGACCTATCAACAGATGCTGCCATAATTGTCTGCCGTAACTTTATAAACAGGAGAGGTGTACCGGTACGGCTCCGAAGCGACATGGGGACAAATTTTGTCGGCGTAAGCAAAGAAGATTGGGTAAACGTTCAAAGCGGTATGCAATCAGAGTGTGATCTTCGAGGTGTAGAGTTGGTTTTCAATGCACCTGCCAACCCATCTGCCGGGGGCATATGGGAAAGAATGGTAAGAAGCGTAAAACGAGTTTTGATGTTCACGCTGAAGGAACGATCGCCACAGTTGGAGACCCTGCAAAGTCTTCTGATTGAAGCAGAAAATTTAAAAAATTCGCGTTCATTAACACATGTGCCGGTAGAGAGTACCGACGCCGAGCCTCTGTCTCCCAATCATTTTTTGCTAGGCTACGCGAATGATGTACAAACTCCTGCGCTGTCAGAGAAGATATGTTTACGCAAGCAGTGGCACATAGCGCAGCAGCTGAAGCAGACTTTCTGGAAGAGGTGGATACTGGAGTATCTCCCTACTTTGACCCGGCGTACGAAATGGTTTAAGCGGGTGAAGCCGATAGCTGTAGGTGACATCGTTATAGTTTGCGCCGACAACGAGAGCCGAGGCCATTGGAAACGGGGTATCGTAACAGAAGCAAAGTCAGCCCCAGATGGTCAAGTTAGATCTGTTTTAGTCAAGACGTCAACAGGAATTTTACGGAGACCAGCGTCTAAAATTGCAGTGCTCGACGTTGGTAGTGATTCTCTCACCAGTGATGCGAATCACGGGGGGGGAGGATGTTACCGATTAATAATACAATCCCATAATAAAATTGTTTTTTGTACTAATTAGACGAAAACTGTATTCAAATATTTATGTACTAAACCTGAATTGTCGCTTCATACTAAAAAATTCTTTTGTAATATTTTACCAAAAAATGCAACTATGCCTGAACTGTAAACGCCGTTGAATTGACCGAAGCGTGCTTTAAAAGTCCAGTTGCTTACGGAAATTCAGACGCGTACTAGGCGCGACAATATACAAAAACCTCACTTCTATTTTCACGCAATCTAAACAATTTGTTAAACTTTATTAATTTCATAAGCTTTAAATTCATTTACTTATAAAATATTTTTCATTAACAAGAAATAAAATACAGTGAACTTAAAGTGTTGTTTGGTATAATTTCGGAAGCCTCGTATTTTGAGCCATTGTTGCTTTTGCCTGCAACAGATGTCATTTGAAAACATGAATTATATGTGGAAATTTTTTCAAGAAAATGTTTGGAATCGGGTGATGTTCCCGATAATAATGTAGCTAATGGTTCGGGCGGATATTGTATGTCTGTTAAACGAACTTTTCCTGCAGCGCAACACATGCCTGGTGTTTCAGATTTGAATTTCAATGCTTGACAAAATCCGCAAATTTCATCCATACTTCCAATTACACCGTATTTGTGAGATGAATAATCAAGTTGTGGATTATATTGAAATGCTGCACCATTCAAATTTACAGAATTGATATATATTATATTGGCCGATTTTGAGAACGTGACCTAGTACGATCTCTACTTAATCTATCAGCATGATTTTCCTCACTTTCATTTTGTCTGTGATTTTGCACATTTCTATTGTGACGTGTATTACGTCCGATGTTAGCATGTCTTCTACTTCTTGGCATTTCTTTTACTGAATCAAAGTGGTCTTCTTTATGCCATTCTGAGCTCTTGATTTCTACTTTTCTTGTTTTTAAACTGGAATACAAATTAACATACTGTTAGCGCCATCTTTTAAAAATATAATTGAACTGTGAGCACGCGTTGAAATGAAAATTACACAGAACAGAAATGGGAAATGATCAGCAAAAGTAATATATATTTTTGAAATTTTTCTTTAAAATATCTACGGAAAGTGTGAAAAAAATCTCTTTTCTTAAATATCTTAAGTAAAAACTTCTAAAATATTAATTATGTTTGCCGATTTCTGTTGTGCGTATTTTTCACACCATTTATTCACTGTTTCACTTGTTATCAGTCATTTGCAAAATTAATATATAGTCTGTAAATTTTTCGTGAAAATATCGTTGGAAAATGTGAAAACAATCTCTTCTCTTAAATATTTCTGACGCACTTTTTATATCTCTTTGGTTGATGCCTGGAAACTGCTTCACTTGAACACTTTACCAAATAAAACACTTTCTTCTAAGTTTTAACACTTACTTTCACTATGCACTATTACTGATAACCTTTGGTAATCTTCTAAGAAAACGGCCTTGCTTAAGTACTTTTTTAGCGACGACCTGTTCAGGTTCGTTGAGCTAATGGTTTTGCTTCGGTTATCCCGAAGTGTGCGTGTAAAGAAGAAGTATTTAAGCAAAGTGTTAAGATAGTCACAGCAGCATTGTGTTACGATTAATTATTGCAGGCGGTCAGCTACAGCTGTGCCTGCTAATTTGTATGTTTCTATTCTATGCGAATGCAGGCGTTCAGGCGTGCAGCCACTGCTGTCTGAATATATGTATATGTATGTATGTTTGCATTCCATTGAAATGTATGTAATGGAATGAAAATTTAGGCATAAATACTGCTGCGTTAACTTGTACATATGTGAGTAAAATGTACGCTCCATGCAACCGTTTAAAATAACAACCACACGCGTAAAAAGAACGCTGCCTCGTGTATACTGTGTGTTGACGAAGAAGTAAACGAGATTTTAACCAAACATAGTTACAAACTTCTCCACATGTGTCTCTTCAATGTGGCAAAGTTTGGTTAAAATCGGTTGAGCCATTCTCCGTAAAGTTCATCACAACGCGAAAAACGGCTGAATTTTTATATATATAGATAGATTAGTGAAGTCAACATGCACAGACTTGGTTTCGTTTAACTTGACACACCATGTTTGGTCCAATTTTGAGTCGGATTAACTGATGCTTGTATTTTCTGAATCGCTTCTAAGTGTTTTTCATCAGTTGCTAATACTGCAGTATCATCGGCAAATGTTGCAGTTGTAGTATTGCTGCCTGTGGGTATATCGTTAGTATACAAGAGGTACAAAACTGGCCCGAGTACACTGCCTTGCGGGACACCTGCATTAATATCTTTCAGTTCTGAATAGACATCTGCTTGCTTTATTCTAAAGTATCTGCTCGTTAAGTAGGATTTTAAAATGTTTGAGTACTGGATTGGTAGAACTGCTTGAAGTTTATGGATTAGTCCCTCATGCCATACTTTATCAAAAGCTTGGGATACATCCAGGAATACCGCAGAACAGATTTGTTTTTCTTCCAGTGATTTTTCAATTACATGAGTAATGCGGTGCACTTGATCAATCGTTGAGTGTTCATTTCGAAAACCAAATTGATGGTTTGGTACAAGGCATTTTGCATCTAAAAATGGTTTTAATCTTTTTAGCAAGATTTTTTCAAAAAGCTTAGATAAAATTGGTAACAACGATATTGGTCGGTATGATGACACATCGTGTGGTGGCTTTCCTGGTTTTGGAAGCATAATAACTTCCGCTATTTTCCATTGTTGCGGTACGTATTCTAAACGAAATGCAGCATTAATCAAATTGGTGGGGAATGCATAATAGGCCTTTTCAAGGTTTTAGTTGCCTTCCAAAGTGAATAGTCCGTACGTTTATCGCTCGTTAAATTTTCTAGAGCATCTCTAATGGAGTAATTTTTAAGTTGTTTTATTTCTTCTTTTAGTTGTGTAGGGAGTTTATTGAGTTTGGATTTGTCTTGTGGTGCTCTGGTTTGTTGCCATTTTCTTCTCAATCTACATTTATTTTTTATTAGTATTAAAATCTCCCTCGGATAACTATTTCCTTTAAGTCTTCTTATTATTTCCGGTGTGCATTGCCAGGCCACTTGATGGATAATTTTGATATATTTTTCGATATCTTCGTTTAATTTCTTTTTCGATTTTATGGAAGCATTCAGATTTATATTTTCCTTTAGAATTAACTTAAAACTTTGCCAGTCGGTTTTATGATTTACGAGTGTTGGTTTGTTTATTTTTGATATTAAGTATTCGCTTAAAGTGAATACAATTGTTGAGTGATCAGAGTTTAAATCAGCGCTTTCTTCTACTTGTAGATAGTTGCAACTGATATTTTTTACTATGAAAAAGTCTATTAAGTCTGGAACTTTGTTTTGATCTGAGGGCCAGTAAGTTGGACTCCCTGATGAAAAAGTTTCGCAATTATACTGGTTTATTGCACATCGTAACTCCTATCTTTTCGTTGTTGTCAATCTAGATCCCCAATGCGAGTGCTTTGCGTTGAAGTCGCCACCTATAATAAAGCGATCTCCAACATGTTTGAAGAATACAATATAATCTTCTTTTTTAAGTGCATGTTTTGGTGGACTATGTAGACTTGCTGGCGTTATGCTGTACTTCTTTGTATAAATTTTAATTAGTATTGCCTGAATTTTTTCCGTTTGATATTTTGGTTCTTCACTGTACTTGTGTAGGCTGAATGTTCCAACTGTGGGACGAAAATTCCTTCCTTGCCCACCCTGGCACTGAATTCACCAATCACGCATTTTATGTCGTGGCGGGGCAGCACTCATAGAAGAAATCCTTTGCCGGATAATCCTTCTCTTCAGTCGGGGCGTGGGCGCAAATATTGAAAACTCTAGCTTTGGTGTAGATTATTGGCCGACGCTCGTCCAACGGTGTGAACGACAGTACTTGGCGACGAAGTTTCTTCCCCACAACCAACCCAACACCGAAATTGCGCTCCTTTATAAGGCCGCTGTAGTTGACGTGGGAAGGGCCACTGTTTTTCTTCCATTGCCCTGTCCATCGCATCTCTTAAATGGAAATGATGCCAGCCAGCTCTAATGAGGGTTACAAACCAGCCGGTCAGAGGCACCTTCCCCATTAAGAGAGCGGACATTTCAGAAGCATAATCCTTAGTTCATTCGGCGTTGTCGTCATCCGTGTAGGTGGTTCTCATCAAAAGAGCACACAGCATTATTCAAAATCAAGCTATGAGAATGGAGATAAAGGTTTACGAATACTTGATAAATTCTTAATATGAGCGCAATATCATTTAACGAATTATTTTAATGACAATTGCACTAGGTGACTTTGAATATCCTATAACCTTCTATAGAAATGCTACAAAAAATTCGAGCGAAGTTTTTCTTAATCAATAAAGAAATTTCAGTATTAAAAACAATAAAATATTTCATTCTCAAATACTATATATTAGTTTGGGGAAAAATAAATCCATTATTTTCTTGGTAGATGGCTGTAGTGATCGAAATAAATAAATTTCAGTATTAAAAACCATAAAATATTTTGTACTTAAATACTCAGCCTTATTGTAAACTTCGCGCGAATGCAATTCCCAATGGAAAAATTCCCACATTTGTTCTGTTCTCATTGTGAACTTCACATGTCAAAAATTTCCCATTTTCGAAAAATTACCCTAACCCTACACAAATTTTATAGAATTTGTTCGCAAAACTGAAAGTGGGGAACAACACTCGATAAAATGTAAGGATTGTTTGTTGCTTATTAAACTTAGTTAAGAATTATTTTATATCAGACTAGCGGACCCTCACCCGCTTCGCTGGGTGAAAGAAAAATATAAATGAAAAGTGTTCTTTGTTTTTTTCTTGTTTCATCATTTAATTCATGCTCGGCCATTATTTTGTGACTTATTCTAATAACAATGTTTTCTTTATTTTCGTGACTTGCTCTAATGATTGTTAACTAACAACTTATTCTAAAGCCTTCTGATACACAAAATTTTTGGTTTTATTTTCATGCGGTGTATAAATATAAAGTAACGATGGTTTCCCTACTCGAGAACATCTTACATACAGTTGCCCATGTCCAAAGCATGGATAAGTTAGGTCAATTCCACATAATTGAAGTGTTTGACCTTGAGACTTATTGATTGTAACAGGCAAAGTTTGTCGAAAATCACCGGCCAATACACTTAGTGCACCACCAAATATGTTTGTGTTATTTCGAAAATCTTTCAGTGTTCTATTTAAGGCTTCCAGTGATTTTTTATGAGCCATTGTACATTCATCCCATACAATAACTTTACATGTGTGTAAAACCTTTCCCATTCCAGAATTTTTAGAAATGTTGCAAGTTGGGTCTTCATTTACTTGCATATTTAATGGTAACTTTAATGCAGAATGTGCAGTGCGACCGCCGTCCAATAAAGTTGCCGCTACTCCAGATGATGCCAAAGCCAATGCAATATTATTCTGTGATCGAATGGTGGCCAAAATTAACGACAACAAAAACGTTTTTTCCAGTCCCACCTGGAGCATCTAAGAAGAATATTCCTCCTCTTTCATTTGCAACATTGTCTATAATTGTGTCATATGCCTGCCTTTGTTCTATGTTTAATTTTGGTAGGTTAGTTGTTACAAATGTGTTCAGATCATTTCGATCATATTCTTTTTCACGTCTTAATTCTGCATTGTATGCAACATGCATCGGACGATTTGGTGCGATTATACCTAACTCAATCAGAGTTTTATTTGCAATCATCAGGCAAAAGTCTTCGATTTTAATTAATGCCTCATTATATAATTCATCTGTATAATTCAAATTTGGATTTGCAGTAATGCGACTTACTTGATGTAGGATATCTTCTGTCATGTATTCTTGGTAAGTACTCCACAATTCTTTTGGGTTTGCTGGGAAACATGTAGCAATAATGATGGCAAATAGTGTTCTTATTTGGTGTGGAGAACTTGTTACACATGCATCCATAAGAGTTACATCCCACTGATTATCATTTTCAAGCAAATTCTATTTTTTGCATGCTTGCTGATAAGTACAACAAAGATGACCATTAACTCGTTTCAAACTTTCGAATGATCTTGGGTCTTTAATATCAACTAAGAGTAAACGTAAATAGAAACATTCCACTTTACCTGGATGCACAGTGTAAAGTCGTCCGATTGCATCACCCAAATGAACACCTGGATATCCATCTACAGGTATTCCTCATTGCCTTCGTACCCAGGACGTTGCTGATGCATTCCAAGTATAGGGTTTTCCAGTAAGAGCGCTTCAACTTTTGAACTTTTTTGAATAAAACACAAACGGTTTGACTTTTTTAACTAATTTTTTTTTATTATCGAGTTTGAACATATACATTTAAGTATGAGATTCGATTTCTTTTGCATGACCACCGCGTGCACGTTTTACGAAGTCCAATCGTTGAACCCAATTTTCGACCACTCTTTTGCATAAATCGGCCGAAATTCCAGCAATTTCGCGTTCAATATTGGCTCTGAGCTCACAAATCGTCGCCGGCTTGTTACTGTAGACCAATGACTTCACATAACCCCAAAACGGGACGGCTTGTTAAATGGACCGTAAAATGGCCTTAATGCTCTTAAAGTAGCAGCAACAGAACGATTATTTTCATAAAAAATTTGCACGACTTGCAATCGTTGCTCAAGTGTGTAGCGTTCCATGATGAAATGTATACTAATGAAGTTTACAAATGACAAGCGAAAAATAAAAAATATTGCGTCGTTCGCCCTCCCTATCGGAAAAAAGTTGAAGCGCACCTATTGAAAAACGCTATATATGATAAGGCGATGCGTCGTGAGATAGGTAATTGTTGCTGCAGTTGTAACACTATACGAATTGAAGATGCAATTGAACTTTTGCACAAACATAACTAACATATTATATATATACTAGCGGACCCTCACCCGCTTCGCTGGGTGAAAGAAAAATATAAATGAAAAGTGTTCTTTGTTTTTTTCTTGTTTCATCATTTAATTCATGCTCGGCCATTATTTTGTGAATTATTCTAATAACAATATTTTATTTATTTTAGTGACTTACTCTAATGATTGTAAACTAACAACTTATTCTAAAGCCTTCTGATACACAAAATTTTTGGTTTTATTTTCATGCGGTGTATAAATATAAAGTAACGATGGTTTCCCTACTCGAGAACATCCTACATACAGTTGCCCATGTCCAAAGCATGGATAAATTAGGTCAATTCCACATAATTGAAGTGTTTGACCTTGAGACTTATTGATTGTAATAGCAAAAGCAAGGCGAATGGGAATTTGAAGTCGCTTAAAATCAAAAGGCAAATCTGTTGAAATCATTGGAATGCGCGGAATCAAAACATCTTCACCTTTAAATTTGCCTTTCAAAATTGTTGCTTCAATTACATTGTTCATTGTCCGTTTCACTGCTAATCTTGTCCCATTGCATAGTTTCGGCTGATTGATATTTCGCAACATAATGATCACTGCGCCGACTTTCAATTGCAAACGATGTGGTGGCAAGCCAGGCAAATTAAGTGAATTCAAAAATTCAATTGGATAATTCACTACATCGTCGGGATTAGTGATTGAATCAATTGATGTATAGTGACAACTTCACCTGGAATTTGAGTCAAAATACTGGCATTGATTTCATTGACATCGACATTTTTGGCAGCTAATATAGCTCTCTCGCTTAGCCAATCTTGATTTCGATAGTTTTGTGCAATATTTGGGAATACATTTTGCACTAATTGTACTCTTGATTCTGTTACGGTACAAAAATTAATTGGAAGTGTGATCATGCCTGTATTCTTATCAATTGGCTTTCGTCCATTTCCAATTTGCAACAAATGTTCGGAAAATTCAGCAGCTGTCGGATCATTCTGTAACTGCACACGAACATTAGTAGTTAATGTGAGTTTTTGAACATATCTCCACAGATTAGAAGATTTAAGGCACGCTCTCAATTCATCAGCTGCTGTTGATTTGGGAATAATAGGCAAAGTTTGTCGAAAATCACCGGCCAATAGAATTAGTGCACCACCAAATATGTTTGTGTTATTTCAAAAATCTTTCAGTGTTCTATTTAAGGCTTCCAGTGATTTTTTATGAGCCATCGTACATTCATCCCATACAATAATTTTACATGTTTATAAAACCTTTCCCATTCCAGAATTTTTAGAAATGTTGCAAGTTGGGTCTTCATTTACTTGCATATTTAATGGTAACTTTAATGCAGAATGTGCAGTGCGACCGCCGTCCAATAAAGTTGCCGCTATTCCAGATGATGCCAAAGCCAATGCAATATTATTCTGTGATCGAATGGTGGCCAAAATTAACGACAACAAAAACGTTTTTTCCAGTCCACCATCTAAGAAGAATATTCCTCCTCTTTCATTTGCAACATTGTCTATAATTGTGTCATATGCCTGCCTTTGTTCTATGTTTAATTTTGGTAGGTTAGTTGTTACAAATGTGTTCAGATCATTTCGATCATATTCTTTTTCACGTCTTAATTCTGCATTGTATGCAACATGCATCGGACGATTTGGTGCGATTATACCTAACTCAATCAGAGTTTTATTTGCAATCATCAGGCAAAAGTCTTCGATTTTAATTAATGCCTCATTATATAATTCATCTGTATAATTCAAATTTGGATTTGCAGTAATGCGACTTACTTGATGTAGGATATCTTCTGTCATGTATTCTTGGTAAGTACTCCACAATTCTTTTGGGTTTGCTGGGAAACATGTAGCAATAATGATGGCAAATAGTGTTCTTATTTGGTGTGGAGAACTTGTTACACATGCATCCATAAGAGTTACATCCCACTGATTATCATTTTCAAGCAAATTCTATTTTTTGCATGCTTGCTGATAAGTACAACAAAGATGACCATTAACTCGTTTCAAACTTTCGAATGATCTTGGGTCTTTAATATCAACTAAGAGTAAACGTAAATAGAAACATTCCACTTTACCTGGATGCACAGTGTAAAGTCGTCCGATTGCATCACCCAAATGAACACCTGGATATCCATCTACAGGTATTCCTCATTGCCTTCGTACCCAGGACGTTGCTGATGCATTCCAAGTATAGGGTTTTCCAGTAAGAGCGCTTCAACTTTTGAACTTTTTTGAATAAAACACAAACGGTTTGACTTTTTTAACTAATTTTTTTTTATTATCGAGTTTGAACATATACATTTAAGTATGAGATTCGATTTCTTTTGCATGACCACCGCGTGCACGTTTTACGAAGTCCAATCGTTGAACCCAATTTTCGACCACTCTTTTGCATAAATCGGCCGAAATTCCAGCAATTTCGCGTTCAATATTGGCTCTGAGCTCACAAATCGTCGCCGGCTTGTTACTGTAGACCAATGACTTCACATAACCCCAAAACGGGACGGCTTGTTAAATGGACTGTAAAATGGCCGTAATGCTCTTAAAGTAGCAGCAACAGAACGATTATTTTCACAAAAAATTTGCACGATTTGCAATCGTTGCTCAAGTGTGTAGAGTTCCATGATGAAATGTATACTAATGAAGTTTACAAATGACAAGCGAAAAATAAAAAATATTGCGTCGTTCGCCCTCCCTATCGGAAAAAAGTTGAAGCGCACCTATCGAATAACCCTATATAATATTTAGGAACATTTGAATAAAGCAATGTTCTTGCAAATGAATCTGTTTCACATAAGTTGAAAAATGCAGCTAGTATTGTTGCTGGTGGTCGTTCGGCCATTTGTTGAGCAGTATTTTCAGTGAAATAAACACTTTGTTCATTTTCTAAATGGACTGACAAATAAATAACAGCTGGACGGCGATCATGAATTGGAAATGTTAATATTCTCCAAACTGCCTCGTTGCTACTAATGTATCTTCCCATTTGGTAATTAGTAATTTAATCATTTCGATTTACAACTCCAAATACTGCCATGTCACTTCCTTTATTGATATATTTGCATATGTATTTGATGGATTTTACGGAGTTACAATATTCAACATTTAGATGTGCGTTAAATGTTTTCGATAATAATTTGGAATACGGAATTATCCAACGGTTATCGATCTCCACATCTTGATTATTTATTTTCACAGCGACTGTTTTTCCATTATCTTCTGGTGATCTTCTACGGTACAATGAATATCCATCATTTCCAGTCATTGTTTCAGCAATTAATTGCCTTGGGTAGTTTTTTGAACATTTACCATCAACCATACATGGAGAATTTTGATTTAACGAACCACACGGTCCATGAATCATGTTTTTCGTTACAGTAGTATGTAATTCTGGATCTTTATTTATATCTGGAATTTCAGCACATATAATATGATCAATTTTATCTGTGGTTAGTTTTTGTTTTAACCAAATCAAAATATGCGCATCAGGCAAGCCTCTTTTTTGCCATTCCACAAAATACATGAAACATTGTACATCTCCGTAAACTTTATGTTTTACAATGAAATCCATTAGAGACTATAGCTTTCGTCTAAACACTCTTGCAGTAATGTCATGCCTATCAGTAGCTGATTGCCCAGTATATAAATGATTCTTAATATCATCCCATTTCGGATTGCATGTGAAAGTTATGAATAAGTCGGGTCGACCATAATTTCTGACATAACACATTGCATCTTGGGCGTATTCATGCATACGCCTTGGACTGCCTGTATACGATGAAGGTAATATTACCATTTGACCAATGTTATTAACGTTGGTATCGTTGTTAATTGCATCTCGTAAATGTATATATTCGTCACAGCGTAATTTTCTTTGGTTGAATCTAATGTAATTCAATCGTTCTGTTTCTATTTTCGCATACATGTCAACAATATACTGTTGAAATAATTTACGACATTTTAAAATGTGATTCTCTTGATTTTCTCTCATTGCGCTTACAGTTTTATTTGTTTCTTGACCATTTGCTGGATTTATTTGTTTTATATCAATCGAATAACCATCTTCACCACGACAGAACATAAGAGGATATTATAATGCATCATATTTTCGATGCGTTTCAGTGTATCATTTCTTCTTTGCAAAACAATATCTCTTGGTTGAAATTCATCTCCAGATATAACAATTGCAACCCCGTTGCTTGAAGTTGGTTGATTGTATCTTCCACGATGTTCGCCGGGAGGCGTTTTATTTGCATCAATTTTAATTTTATGATTATCAGATGACAATCTTTCGATTTTTGTTTTAAAACTTTGCACCAAAACATTGTGTGTGTGTAATAGATCTTGTAACTCTCTCATAATGACTCTGTTTATATTTCTGGAAAATGTACACCGTGCTTCAAGTTCATCATCGTTGTCATTAATGAAATAAATTTGCAAAAATTTTGACTCTTGATCGGGTAGTGTCAGCGAATGTTGTTGAACGTTGAAGTTTATGTATTACCTTGAACGTTGGCATGAAGTTATCGGTTATAATTTTTCCAGCACCAAAAGATGTCATTTGAAAACATGAATTATATGTGGAAATTTTTTCAAGAAAATGTTTGGAATCGGGTGATGTTCCCGATAATAATGTAGCTAATGGTTCGGGCGGATATTGTATGTCATATTGGTAAACGAACTTTTCCTGCAGCGCAACACATGCCTGGTGTTTCAGTTTTGAATTTCAATGCTTGACAAAATCCGTAAATTTTATCCATACTTAAAATGACAACGTATTTGTGAGATGAATAATCAAGTAGTGGATTATATTGAAATGCTGCACCATTGAAATTTACAGAATTGATATTTATTGGCCTCTTGGCATTTCTTTCACCGAATCAAAGTGGTCTTCTTTATGTCACTCTGAGCTCTTGATTGCTACTTTTCTTGTTTTTAAACTGGAATTCAAATTAACATACTGTTTAATCCATCTTTTAAAAATATAATTGAACTGTGAGCACGCGTTGAAATGAAAATTACACAGAACAGAAATGGGAAATGATCAGCAAAAATATTATATATATTTGAAATTTTTCTTGAAAATATCTACGGAAAGTGTGAAAACAATCTCTTTTCGTAAATATCTTAAGTAAAAACTTCTAAAATATTAATTATTTTGGCCGATTTCTGTTGTGTGTATTTTTCACACCATTTATTCACTGGTTCACTTGTTATCAGTCATTTGCAAAATTAATATATAGTCTGTAAATTTTTCGTGAAAATATCGTTGGAAAATGTGAAAACAATCTCTTCTCTTAAATATTTCTGACGCACTTTTTATATCTCTTTGGTTGATGCCTGGAAACTGCTTCACTTGAACACTTTACCAAACAAAACACATTCTTGTTAGTTTTAACACTTAGTTTCACTATGCACTATTACTGATAACCTTTGGTAATCTTCTAAGAAAACGGCCTTGCTTAAGTACTTTTTCAGCGACGACCTGTTCAGGTTCGTTGAGCTAATGGTTTTGCTTGGGTTATCCCGAAGAATGGGTGTAAAGAAGAAGTATTTAAGCAAAGTGTTAAGATAGTCACAGCACAGTGGCCGAAAATCCTGAAATAGGAAAGGGCTTCCAACAAAAAAATAAAGATAAAGTGCTGGCTTTTTGGAAGAAATTGAGCAGTTCCCTGAATAGCATGGGCCCACCATCAAAATCAATCTCCGAATGGAAAAAGGTGACTATCAATGCAATGTGGCTATGGAATGTGCCATAATTTATATAGCCATTGCTTACAGGTTTGGATTGATCAAAAACGATACGTACGAAATAAGCCTGTCGAAAATAACAAAAATAGGGAAAAGACCGGTGGAGGACCATGCAAGCAACATGTTTTTTCTGTATTAGAACAGTCAATTTTGGATATAACTGCGTCAGTAGCAGCTGCGGAAGGTGTCGAAGATGGCAAGCCGTTTGGTTTGAATGCAACGAAATCACCTGGTAAGCGACGTGAAAATAACAGTAGGGATGAGGACAACAGCTCTAGTGAGGACTCTGATGTGGAATGTAGTTGCATGGACAATAGCTTGGACGAAAATAGCACCGAAGCTGCCGGTGACACGCAAAGGGAAAGTGCTTTGCCTGCACAAAAAACCAGCCAGCAAATTCGTAAAAAAATTAACCCTTAATTGAACTAGATGTTCAAAAAGAAATGAATGACAACGTCAGAAAGGGCTTGGAAATCCAAAGTCATCACTATACTGAAATAGAAGGCCACTTAAAGGAATTAAGCCAAGCCCTCGAAAACTTTCAAAATATTCAAAACAGTTTACTAAAGGAAACAAAACGCCACAATTCGGAAATTGAACGGCTCAGAAAAATTGAAGTTGACCGTAAACTCATACTTATAAACAGCCGAATCGAGGTTCAAAATTTGAAAATAATAGCTGCAAAGAAAAGCTTAGGCAATAATTAGAATGTTTCGAACGTTTTTGTACAAAAAATTAATTTTATGTACTTTATTTTTTCAAATTGGTAAAGCAAGATTAACAATAAAGCCGCTTTTGAGCTAATACAAATCAGACATTTCTTTGAAGAGTGTCATTCAATTATAAAAACATTTTGCCATAAATTTACATAAGGCAATTGCCTATATTTGCTCTAATACGCTTAGCCCCATTAAGGTATGATGAATGCAATTCAGATTTTTCAAACTGCACGTGTTCAGAAATTTCCGGTTGAGAAGCTCTATTTGAAATAAAAGGTGTGTCATCGCACCGATACTTTAAGCATATATTGTGCAACGCGCAACAGACATTAGTAATATGAGCTGCTTTCTTAGGCGAATAATGTAGCTCCTTGGCTCCTAGTACACACCTCCATCTATTTTTTAAGACGCCATTGGTCCTTTCCACGATGTTGCGTCCACGTGCATGGACCTCATTAAATTTGCTTTCTGTGGAGCCCTCTTCCGCTGATCTGTGGGGTATTAGCAACCAAGGCTCCAGTGGATATCCAGATATCGCCTATGAACAAAATTTGATTTTGGGACTTACAGATTTCATTAAAATTTTACCTAGCAGCCAAACATTTCTAGTGCCTAGCAAGTAATCCTGCTCCATTGAAACCCTCAATTCACTTGTATTCCAAATTCATGAGTTATGGCAGGCTCCAGTGTGTGTATCATCGACGTATCTTATTGCCATTTTTTTATCACATACCTGCAGATAAAATTATTAACATGCGTAAAAGCATACACAAACTTTACCAATCTACCAGCAAAACATTCATACTATAGTAACCTTTTCTGTTATAATATAAACGTTTATTTTTCCTAGGGCCTATAATTCTAACGTGTGTGCCATCTGTGCAGCCAATAATGCCTGGAATATTAAATTGTTGATGAAAATCCAAAGCAATTTCACGCATTTCGCCTTTAGGAGGCCATTTTATCCACTGATTGCAAAGGCACTCCTCAAAAACATTCAATACTTCAGACAAGACGTGGCTAAAACTTGACTGCGATAAGCCAACATCCACTTGCCTCCCTACACCTTTTTGGTATGATCCTTCACCAAAAAATCTTAGAGCAGCTGAAAGCTTTACGACTGTGTCTATTGCAAAACGTTTACATGCCACTGGCAGATCACTGTGCAATACATCCAACAAATATTTGAACGCCGGCTTATTTATTCTATACAATTGATGAAAGCTATGTATAAATAGTTAAAACGCGATTATTTATTTGGTTTACGAGTATAATTATTTGCATGTTTACCTTGCATTGGGTAATTCAACAGGATTACACTTGTCGCGAAATATCCTCCTGGACACTCGTTCAGCCAATTGCTGACTGATATTAGTTTCTTCTTCAATTAAACAAAGGCGCAAGTAAGCACTAATCATTACAATTTTAATATTTAACGCAAAAATAAAAATGTTTGACTACACAACAGCAATTTTTTCTGCAAAAATTTGTAAACAAAACAGAATGATGTTCACAATAGCATATTCGAAATTCGAATATAAGGATTGATTCACATGAAATTAACGATACGAATTTTTTGTTCATGGGAAATAAAAAATTCATGGGATTGATTTATTCACATGAAGTTTACAATAATGCTGACTATTTATATGTTAGTTTGAGGAAAAATAAATTTATTGTTTTCTTGGTAGATGGCTGCCGTCATCGATATCTCTAACAATTTAAAGTTTATACTCGTTGTCAAAGTGACGTTTCACACTAAAAAAATTATTTTGATGTTTTTTTTGTTCCATTCAGTGGTGAATTAAAGGGTGTTAACAATGGAAGTCAACAAATACATAATTCGGTACAAGCTAGTGCGCTGTAATTATGAATGGTGGTTATGGTGCTGATACTGTAATAGCTAGTTACGTGCAATTTTGGTTTGGTCGATTCCGTACAGGCATTTTTCATGTTAAAGGAAATTAAAAAAAGGCGATAGAAAGAAGAAATAAACGACATTGACCGACATGTTAGTAGTTGTAGCATCGCCCAGGAGTTAAAGATCGACCACAACGGTTTTAAACCATTTGCGCAAAAATAATGGCTTAATTTTCCAATGGTTGGTGGTTGGACTTCGATAATGGCATTCGGAGGTCGGGCGTTTAGGAAGGTGTAAGAAACTCCCGATGAATATCGCTTAATGTCTGTCTATACACTGTTTGGTCCTGAATCTCGTCGGTGTAGTCAAAGGGATGCTTTCTGACTTGCCTGGGAAGTGGCTCAGGCTCTAGCAGGTGCCTGCAGAGGTAACTCCTGCGGTAAAACCCTCGCAGGAATTGCTTGCTGAGCATTTTTCTGTAATTTTCTTCCTCGACCGGGAGCATGGAAGCCTTATCGTGAAGGCGTTCCAGGGGGACATATAGAGTAGAATGGGGTAAGATAGGTATGGGGGCACAATAGGTAGGTGGGGTTTTCGTCGCACTGTTTTTGCAGAGGTCACTCGTCTTATGTGAATTGAATACGTGGTGGGGAACAACGTTCGCGACTTTCATTTCGGCCGTCACCATTGATTAGTTATCCTAGTTCTGGCGTCGTTTAGTTTTTTGTGAGCTTTTCTCCGACATAGCATTTTTTTTATTCTACGGTGCAGTGCATTTAATGTATGTAAATATTTGTCAGGTGAGTTTTATTTTACGTAGAAAATAATGCTGAACACGAATAACGTGTTAGTTTTTCGATATTTTTGTTTTTAAAGAAAATATCGACACTAACATAAAACATGTGCTTGGGGGCACTATAGGTCAGCCTTCTGGGGGCATTATAGGTCACTACTTTTAATTGAATAAAATAAATTTTAATTGTCTTTGCAGCAAAATGGTGCGTAATTATGTGCGAAAAACGCCGAAACGAAGTGAAGAGGACGTAAAAAACGCAATTGCGGCAGTCCGAGATGGCGCTAGTGTTCGATCAGCCTCTAAACAATTTAAAATTCCGTTCGAAACCTTACGTGCTCGCGTGATGAATTAAAGAAAAATTCCTAACTTTTATAATATGTGCAGTGTTCATACTCTATAAATAAAAGTTAAAACGTTAATTTCCAAGCCATGTACATTGTTCTTTTCCCCTCACATATAGTGACCTATCGTGCCCCCCGATTTTAAAAATGTCGAAAAAAAGTACCTTTGTCTTATTGAATGCAGCTTCCAAAATATTTAGCCGAACATAAGTCAGTATAACCAAAATGTTAGCAGATAAATAACCTTTCAAAATCTTGCTTATTTTTCAAAATCAATGCAAAAACACCGTAGCAAGAGCTCTCCAAAAAAATGACCTATCTTACCCCATTCTACTCTACCACCAAGACGATTTCTTCTATCCCAATAAAAACAAAATCTCCTGCTCTTGTGCAGCCGACTGAAACATCAATTGATATCAGCAATAAACAACAATTATTTCTAGAATATACGAGGTGAAGTCCAAAATAAACAAGACTGGCATCAGAATCATGTTTTTTATGGCGCCATCTTTTTAATGAGTTAGTGCGTTGTAAGTTATATCCCTAGCTAACTTCCAGTGAAAGCTTGGTGACATTCGGTTCAGTGGAAGCGAAGTTATTACGTCTAAAGTGTCAGTATGTTTGTGTCATCGATACAAAAGTGAATTTCGAACGAAGAGCTTATATCAAATTTTGTTTTAAAATCGGTAAAACGTTTACCGACACATTTGAATTGATGAAAAAAGTTGATGGCGATGATTGTCTATCTCGTGCCAGAGTTCATGAGTGGTTTAACGTTTCAGAGATGGTTGTGCGGACATAATTGGCAATGAACACAAGGCGGCCCTTGATCAGTAATCACTGAAAACTCCATCGAAATTGTTCGTAAATTTATTAAAAATTAATCGAAACCATTGTTAAGATTCATGGAATCGGAGTTGAATATCTCCAAAACATCGATTTGTCGCATTCTAACTGATCATTTGGGCTTACAGAAGGTCTGTGTACGCTTCATTCCGCACAAGTTAACTGAGGACCAAACATTGATCAGAACTCAACATTCGAAAGACTCCAGTAAAGAGACGACAAAAGACGAGAACTTACTTTACAACATTGTAACAATGAAACATGGTGTTTCTAACATGAAACTGAAACTAAGCATCAAAGTGCGCATTTGGAGAAGTCAAAAATTAAGTCGATGCTCATTTGTTTTTCCGATTTCAACGGAATTGTTCACAAGGAAGTCGTGCCAACGGGCCCAACCGCCACTGCAAGTTTTTATCTTGGCATTTTGAAGCGTTTGCAATTGCAATCAGCAGCAGGGGATTTGGCTTCTGGCTTTTTCATAACGATTTTGTTGCCCTACCCCCGATGGGTTTGTGTTTTGATCGTTTCGTAGCTCTTCCCATTTGTCTTTTTTGCTTTGGCTTATAGCTTTCCTCAGTTCTTTTCTGCTCTTTTTGTATTCCTCGGATTCCGTTATCGCCGGGCCCAATCTTCTGGCTCTAGTATACTTTCTTCGCTTATGGATGCACATATCTCTAAGTTCTGCGATCTCATGTGTCCACCAGTAAACATCATTTCTGTTTTTTTTTGTTCTTATCTATTTTAGGCATAGATGCGTTGCAACCTATCGTAATGCATTGCATTGTTGTCTTGACTAGTGTTTTTGCTGTACTATTCTTGCAGATCGTCGTTATATTTTCGTCAATAGTTGCAAGAGCTTCGCTGGGTTTAGCTTGTTTATGTTCCATTTGTGTGTACCTTTATTTCGATTTTCTCGCACTCGTTCGTTTTCCATTTCAATGCAAAACGTGATGTATTGATGGTCACTCAGTCTTTAGGAAAGGTGGCTATGCTTTCCGATGCTAGGGTTATGTCGGGTGTTGTGCCCTCGCAACTTGCTTTCGGTACGTAGGCGATCCTGTGTTGAGCACCACTAATCCTAGTCTGGCTGCCATGTCCAGCACTCGTCTACCTCTTGAGTTCGTTGTCGCCGAGCCCCATTCGGTTGCTTTTGAATTGAAGTCTCCTGCTATAATTAATCGTCCCTCTAAACTAAGGGCTTTGTCTTCAATACTTTCCAGTTTCCGGGTGAATTCATCTATATTGTCGTTCGGTGTAAGGTAACAGCTTATCATTGTGTATTGGCTGTTTTGAACGTAGACGAAACCATCACCTGATCCTTTCGCGGCTATTACGAAATTTGTGCCTCTAGGCAGCCAGATGGCGGCAGCTCCCGACTCGCCTTCGATCCAAGCTTTTTCGGATTGAGCATATTGGTCGCTTATCAATACTGCTTGAACTCCTTTTTCTAAGACTATCAGCTGCATTAGCAAGTCTGCATTTTTACTCCTGTGCATGTTTGCTTGAAGTATAATCATATCTTATCTTATCTTGGCATGTTCTTTTGTCATCGGGCGTTTGCCCGAGCCTGGCATATGCTTTGTCTCGCTGCGATTAGCATCAGTACATAGGCAGCATTTGGGCCGATTTTGATATTATTTTACTTGAGCAGCCTTTCTGCGCTTTAAATAGCGGTTTTGTGATCCTAACATCGATAGTTTCGTTAGTGTTGATTAGTTTGAGTTAGATGTTGGTTACTTGAAATAGTAATTCACCAAAAATCCAATAAGTCCTTCGCACCCGTTTGTTGCCACATCCTTGCTACCAACAAGTTATAGGCGAATAAACACGGATAACCGCGAACAACAACAAGCTGGACATGCTTTGCGTTCTGAATAAGCAATCACCAAAGCAGGAAAACCACGACAACGTATGACTTGGACAACAGAAAAGAATATAAATGTCATGCGATATTATTACAAAAGCACCAAAATAGAAACAAATAAGACTGAATACCGTCAAGACTTGCATAGATTGTTCATTGAAATATACCCTCAATATGCAAACATAACACAACAGATAGTAGTAGACCAGAAACGCACTATTGTAGCAAACAATCGTCTAACTGCTGTAGAACTACAAAATATAAAAGAGGAAATTGCAAAAGAATTACAAAGTGCCAATCAGTATAACAACTCAGCAATAGAATCACAACTGCAAACCAATAACCCAAATGATACTGCGCAACGCAGTGCTGCAACTACAGTAGTCATATTGAATTACAATCAAAAAATCTGTACCGATAAGATTATTAAGAACAAACAACTCAATAATAAACCGAAATGGGAAACTAGACTGGAAAACATAGATAGACTAACACAATATATATCAGGTTTAAGGTCAAAAAAGCTTATCACCAACATTAAGCACATTATTGCAAATCGCAACGAAACGATATAAAGAATTAAATGATCATAATAATCAATTCTATAATAATCAAAGACAATTTTTCAAGAATTTGACACAAGACAATAGCATTAACATGGCAATAGAGGAAGATACTCTCTGGATTAAAACAGAAGAGCAAAACCATTTACATATACCACAACAAATAGATCACTCAATAACCTCAAATCAGCTTACAAATATTATCAAAAAAACTCATAACTGGAAAGCACTCGGAACCGAACATATTCACAATTTCTGGTACAGTTTACAGCATTTCATAGCACATTGACAACACAAATTAATTATAGCAAATCACAACGAAAATATATGCGAAGCAATGGACAAAATGAAACAACAACTCTCAGTGTATGCAAAGAGACTGAAACGATATAAAGAATCAAATGGTAGACACACACATAATAATCAATTCAAAAATAATCAAAGACAATTTTTCAAGAATTTGACACAAGACAAAAGCATTAACATGATACCTCCCTGCAAGATAGAAGACTTTTGGAAATTTGGTCGCACTCAAAGACAACAGAAGAAGATACTCTCTGGATTAAAGCAGAAGAGCAAACCGATTTACATATACCACAACAAATAGATCACTTAAGCAACACAAATCAGCTTACAAATATTATCAAAAAAACTCATAACTGGAAAGCACCCGGAACGGACCATATTCACAATTTCTGGTACAAACAGTTTGCAGCACTTCATAGCACATTGACAACACAAATTAGTTATATTTTAACTAAACCAGAATAGCTACCGAATTTTCTCACACATGGAAAAACATTTATATTACCTAAAAACTCAGGCACCCAAAATCCAAAAAAATACAAACCTATAACTTGTTTACCAACACTATATAAAATTATAACATCAGTAATAGCCACAAAAATAGAAAAACATATCAAACAACATAACATACTTAAAGAAGAACAAAAAGGATGCAGGAAGAATAGCCGAGGGTGTAAAGAGCAACTTATTGTTAATAGTGTAATAATGAAACAAACCGCAAAGTCTCAAAGAAATCTTGTAACATGTTATATCGACTATAAAAAAGTATTTGACTCAATGGCCCACATATGGTTACAAAAAGTCCTTGAAATATATAAAATTGACTTACATATACAAAACTTCCTTAAAAGTGCACTGCAATCTTGGAGAACTACGATTTATCTCAGCAATGGAACGAATAAAATTAAAACAATCGAAATAAAAATAAACACAGGTTTTTTTAAGGCGATTCTTTAAGTGTGCTTTGGTTCTGTCTCGCATTAAACCCCATCTCAAATGCATTAAATAACACGCAGTATGGTTTCACACAAAATAAATCATTTACTTTACATGGATGACATAAAAATGTATGCACCTAATTTAACACAAATGCAAAGTATTCTGGCGGCCGCCGTAGCCAAATGGGTTGGTGCGTGACTACTATTCGGAATTCAGAGAGAACGTAGGTTCGAATCTCGGTGAAACACCAAAATTAAGAAAAAAGCTTTTTCCAATAGCGGTCACCCCTCGGCAGGCAATGGCAAGTGTATTTCCATGAAAAAGGTACTCATATAAAATATCTGCCGTTCGGAGTCGGCTTGAAATTGTAGGTGCCTCCAATTGTGGAACAACATTAAGACGCACACAAAAAATAGGAGGAGGAGCTCGGCCAAACACCCGGAAAGGGTAATATATATATATATATATACAATATATATAAATTATTCTGAAAATAGTTGAAAAAACCACGGCAAACATTGGTATGGAATTGGGAATTGAAAAATGCAAACTTGTACCCATAGAACGTGGAAAATTAACACTTCAACAACAGAACGAGACACTGGATGGTGAAATCCCTCCTCAGTAATATGAAGGCTGACGAAACATACAAATACCTTGGTTTTGAACAAAACACGAAAATTAACCATGGAGTGGTTAAAAATCAATTAAAAAATGCACACAGACACAGGCTCAAACTTATATTTAAAACCCAGCTAAACTCACTTAATACATTTAAAGCTATAAACACATTTGCGATACCCATATTACCATATTCATTCGGAATAATTAAATGGGCAGATACGGATTTCGAAGGTCACAATAGATTAACAAGAACAACCTTAACAAAACATCGCTACCTGCACCCGAATTCGTGTAAAGAGCGGAGCACGATCAAACGGAAGGAAGGTGGAAGAGGACTTATTGATATATATGCATTACACAATACACAAATAAAAAATCTAAGAGAATACTTTCGCAACCAACAAACACAACTAGACAAAGCAATAGCCAAGGCAAATGTTGATTTCACCCCACTAAACCGAAAACAGGAAAACATCAACACAAATAATAACAATTGAGTCAAAGAAACAAACAAAACTGCATAAGCACCGTAAACCGTTTGTTTTTCGTTGTTTGCCTTGCAAACAGGTACCGTGTTCCAATAATTTAAAATCATCAGAAAACAACATTTGGCGGAGCATTTAAGAAATAATCATATTTCACAAAAAACTCCTTTTGGCTAGACTATGTCTGGCGGTCGTGGTATCTCGCCAGGTTTTCATCTTACACAACTACAGCAACAACTTCATTTGAGTCTGATGCGATGCACCAAAGTACCAACGATATGGTGCGTTCACTTTGGGGGGTAGAGAATAGCTTTGAGCCCTTTCGAAAAAAAAGGTAGAATTGGATTGCGAAGCTCATTTCAAGGCGCATTACAGACGTATAGCGGCAGGCGAATATTCGGTTCGCGTGCCCTTAAAACCCAGCGTACACCTACTTGGAGATTCGTACCAGCAGGCCTTGCGTCGGTTCTTGGCTCTTGAAAGGCGTCTTTAGCGCGATTTCGAAGTGAAATCACAAAAATTATCATTCATGAAGGATTATCTTCAGCTTAATCATATGTCTTCCAACTTGAAACTACCATCAACAGTACCCGTTCTCCTTCATGCCTCATCATTACGTATTCAATAATGATAGTACAACAACCACACTCAGAGTTGGGTGCGATGACTCGGTGCTGACAAAAACTGAGTATTCGTTAAATGAGGCACTGATGATGGGTCCAACAATACAGGCAAAGCTAGCAGATACTCTCATTCGATTTCGATCGCATCCGGTGGCACCGGGCGGAGACATTTGTAAAATGTATCGGTGCATATTTTGGAGGGATGACCCTCAAGATGACAGCCAAATATTTACACTCGATACAGTGACTTACGGCATCAGCTTGCGGCAGATTCATATCCCCTTAGCGCTCAGATCATCTTGCGCGATTTCTACGTGGATGATTTAATCACCGGTGGCGACACTATTAATGATGTAAATCAAATAATGCAACAAATATCTGAGCTACTAGGTAAAGGTAATTTTAAAATTAGGAAATGGTGCTCGAATGTACCAGAAGTGCTCAGCAACGTGCCCGAAGCAGATAGAGAGAAACTCATCAAATTTGATAATGGTAGTTACATCACATAAACACTTGGACTCCAATGGAACCCTGATTCCGTCTTGTTCGTGTTTTCGTTTGTTGCACGCCAGAAAAACAATTGTCAACAATTGCCCAATTTTATGATCCACTGGGATTGTAATATATTTGACTTGAAACTTTGCCTGAAGGACGGAAACTTGCTTTATTGTCCTCTTCTTCAGTAATTTATGCCTTGCTGAATTGCAAATACATTAATTCCTATGCAGCAATGCAACGTATATATGGCTATGTGCATATGTTCATTAAGAGGGACTGCTTAGGTAATATTACTACGGCACACATCAAACAAGGATCTTAGTATTTACTTCGCATGTTACAACGAGTTCATTTTTCTTTGGAATATAAAGCTCTGAAAAAGACATAGCCGATAAATTTATTAAGTAAACTAGCATCTCTGTTGCCTTTTTTACATTCTTTTGGACTCATTCGAGTAGAAGAGAAAGTCGTTTAGGAAAGTCGTTTTCAGTCCCGCCATTCAATATTGTTGCCGAAGGGACATCCACTTACTAACTGGATAATAATGCATTTTCATCACCAGAATCTACATGCCGGTCTTCAATCACTAGTGGCAGCCATACGACAACAATACTGGCCCGTTGGTGACAGAAAGGCGGTAAGTCTCATCATAAATAAATGCGTGCGATGTTTTAGATTCGCACCCAAGATGTGCGCACAAATCATGTGTAATATACCTTAAGGCCGCATCCGACCCTGCCGCCCATTTCTAACCAATGGAGTTGACTATTGCGGACCGTTTCACTACCGATCTGAAATAAGAGGCAGGCCTACAAAATGTTATATTTGTTTTTTCATTTGCTTTACTACGAAATTTGTCAAAATGTAATTCGCCAAGGATTTGTCTACAGAGTTGTTTCTAACTGCCTTAAGGCGGTTTTTTTCTATTCGCAGCAAACCGATGGTCATTTGGTCTGATAACGCTACAAATTTTAGCTGGGGTAAAAAATGAGATGGCGGAATTACGGCAACATTTTCTTTAACAACAACACGTTGAAGCAGTTTATCGTCAAAGTTTCATCGAAAGAATTGATTGGAAGTTCATACCACCAAGGTCTCCGCATTTTGGAGGTCTTTGGGAGCCCTTTATTAAAAGAGCGAAATTCTATTTCTGGCAAGTCGTTGGTTCAGCATTGCTTACTTTTGATGAACTTAGGACCCTTATATTTCGGATTTCAGCTGTTATAAATTCTCGACCACTTTGTTCAATTTCAGAAAAGCCTGACGACTTAGATGTGCTAACACCAACCCACTTCTTGAAAGGTGCTCCACTCACATCCATACCAGAACCAAATCTTTCGACATTAAAGATCGGTCGACTTCACCACTGGTAGTATGTTCAGTTCATGCAGCAAGTATTTTGGAAGAAATGGAGTTTCGAATATTTATCACTCTTGCGACAACGCTCACGTTGGAGAACGTCAGGAGACAATATCGCAATCGGATCGCTTGCCCCCATCAAGGATGAATTACTGCCACCACTCAAATGGGCGCTAGTTAGATAACTCAGGCTTTCAAGGGAGATAATGGCATGGTTCGAGTTGCTGAAGTAAAAACGGAAGATGTCGTCTGTAAATGAGCCATTGCCAAATTGTGCGCTCTTCGCATCGATGATGACATGGTTGGCGGTTGGACCTGCCAACGGGGGGAGAATGTTCAGAGCGCCACTGCATAATCACCTACTACATTTTTATTTTTGCAAATAGCAACTCTACGTTACATTTTACCTTACTTTATAACAAAGCTGTAATATACAGACACTTTGATTTTGGCTTTCACGCTGTGAAAATGTGCATCTGCATATCATAGTTCGTTTTCGTTCTTCTTTGCTATTCAATCGAGCGCAAAAAAAAAACAACAAAGGCCAAACAATGCAGGTACGCGGCAGAAAACAAAAAATCAACAACTGCAACACTCAAAGACAGCATTTATCGCGACGAATTACAAACTGCCGACGTGCCTTCACTGTGGTTTGTAGGACCATTATTTAATAGCTTGTCCAAAGTTCCAAGCCAAACTGAACTTAAAAGATTTGAATTCACAAAATCTATTTCCCTATGCATAAATTGCTTGCACAAGGTACATACTGTCTCAAAGTGCAAATCTGATCGCTGTGGTGTATGCAACCGATCGCATCAAACGATGTTGCATCAATACCCGATATCCTTTGAGACCGAGCCGCAACCTTCGACGTCACAGGCCATGCAAACTAGCTGCCTGCCTGACCTAGTCATGATAGTTGCAGCTGTAGTTAATGCAATGTTTGTCATGTTTACGTGTAAGCGCGAGCAATACTTGACTCTGGGTCTAAACTCAACTTTGCTCGAAAATAAAAATTGGAATTGGAAGTTCAAACAAAAAGGTCCAGGGCAAACTCAAAACATATATTATATTTTTCGACACCCTTGCCTGCCGACACAAAGTAAATCAAATATCCCCTCGATGCCTAGTAACAGGATCCCACAGTATAGAAAGCCTTACCCAGCTACAGCAGGAAGTAAACACAATTTTAGAATCGGCAGGCCTAAAATTAGCAAAGTGGTTTTCCAATCATACAATCTCATCGAATTGTGAGAGTCCCCAAAAATTATTGCCGCTCAGCGTTACTGACTCTACGAGAACGCAGGGAATCCATTGGTAGCCGAAAGATGACATTTTTCGCTTCATTCAGCAACTAAACGTAGCATTTTAGCCCTGGGCCTCAGAGCGGCCAAAGCTAAGGTCTTCCCCGAGTCTGTTGCTTCTGATGGTGACCTGGACGAAATAAAGAAAGAAGCCAACTAGTTGCTCGGTGAACTGCAGGCGTCTGCGACGAACACAAACTCTACGGTCTATAATACGTCCAGTCTGGAGGTAAGTCTAAGTCCTGTATCCTCATTAGGGAAACAATTAATGTCTTTTTGATTTCTCATTTCAGCTAACCAGACGTAGTAGTAGTCCGGGTAGAACCATCTAGTGGCCGTTGCTACTATTTGGTTTCTGCATATATCTCCCATGAAAGTGTAGCACCTCCTGAGCAAGTGGGACGTTTGAAAGATTGATCGATTATCACATCCGAGAGCACATTGAATCCAAATTATATCCAGCGCATCATGCTTACCTAAAGGGGGAATCCAGGTAAACAGCTTTACATGAGTTGGTAGGGACTGTGGAAAAATCTCTGGTTGGCAAACAAGTCACTTTGGCTGCCTTCATAGATATAGAGGGTGCTTTTAATAACGTTTGGGCGGAGTCAATTCTTACTGTGGTAGATAGACTAGAGGTGGAAAGACCTACATATCTGTCTCTGGATCTCGTCCCTGCTAGGATGAAGGGAAGTTAATGCGGAGTCAGGACAAAACCACTAGATAGGGCACAGGGGTATGCGGCAGGGGCTGTAGTTTCACTTCTCCGGAAGGAAATGGTCGGTGGGTAAAATGTCTAAAAGAATTTTCAGGCCGCTCTGGAAGGAACAGAACGATCTCCGAATTTTACCAACAGGTACATAAGTACCTCTCGTTGAATCTAAATAAATTGGGGTTCGACGAAATGAGCAACGAAATCCTATATATGCCAACACAATCTCATAGAAACAAGGCGTCAGACACCTTCATAAGAAGTTTAAATGGGAGCATACCAAAGTTACTAGGTATAAAGCCTCTTGTTCCAAAAATTGGACAACCAAAATTTTCGGACTAATCGTGCTACTAACATAAGGCAGTCGTATACGAAACACCAAACCCCCCGAATAAATACCTTTCCCGGGCAAAAGCAGTCTGGTAACTTAAGTGGCCTTAACTTTTTAGCATCATGAGCTCTTCACTTCAACTTTAAAATTTCTTATGGACACGAGCTATAGTAAAAACTATGTTAAGCCCGATTTAATAAACGTTTAGCAAATGAAACTCCATTTTACGTGAAATCAATCGTTTAGAAGTTCAACTTACAACTGTACACCCTATGCGCATGCAGAGATAATAATATATAATAAATATATAGCAAAAATGTAAGGTATATGCCGATGACGTGGTCCTGATGGTCTCAGGTCCCTTCCCATCAGTAATGGCTGAAATTTTGGAAGGTGCACTGGCTACACTCAGCAGATGGGCCGCCAGTAGCGGTCTCAGAGTCAACTCTGACAAAACGCAGTTGATGCTATTCACCAGAAAATACAAGCCTCCACCTTTTAAGCTTCCTAGACTTAACAACCAGTGTCTTACACTTTCATCGGAAGTCAAGTATCTCGGTGTAATACTTGACCCCAAGCTCCACTGGAAGCCGCACATAGAAAATCGAGTTAAGAAGGCTAATATAGCCTTCTACGCCTGTAAATCTATGTTCGGCAAAAAATGGGGCCTCAAGCCGCGTGTCGTACTTTGGATGTACAACTTAGTGGTTCTGCCAATTTTGACATACGGCTGCCTAGTTTGGTGGTTAGCTCTTCAGAAGGGCTACAACTTCACTAAATTAGAGAGAGTGCAGAGAACTGCATGTGTGGGCATCACTGGTGCCTGTAGAACATGTCCCACCGCTGCGCTCAACGTTATTCTCCACTTAATTCCTGTGGATCTGCAGGTTAAATCCATCGCTGCTCAGAGTGCTATTAGACTGAAGGAGTTTGGCCTTTGGAGACAACTCCCTGTGGGCATAGCATCATCTTGAAGCAGATCTCCCCTTCCTTCTCTGATATTCGCACCGACCTCTCCATCCGTGCTAGTGCTAGGCTATCTTTCCGAGCAGGCAAGATTGGAAAGAGGGGAGAGTTGTTGCGGATATATATGCCTCTGTTTTCACTGGCGGATCCAAAATGGAGTCTGGAGTGGGAGCGGGGGTCTACTCCAAATCAGCCAGCATTTCGGTCTCCTATAAACTGCCGGAGACAAGCAGCGTCTTTCAAGCAGAGGTCTTCGCGATCCTGCAGGCATGCAAAATGCTTCGGGATCGCTGTTGGGAGGGAGACATTAAAATTTTTTCCGATAGCCAAGCGGCAATCAAGGCACTGTCGTCGCCGTATTGCAGCTCTCTTCTCGTGAACTCCTGCAAGGAGGAACTTAAACGCCTCGAACGTGCAGGAAACATTTCCCTCATCTGGGTTCCTGGGCACAGGAATATAGAGGGAAATGAAATTGCCGATGAGCTTGCCAGGAAGGGGGCGGCGGAACCGAATCCAGCTGCCCTCTTCTCAGACATCGGTATCCCCTTGGCCGTCGTTAAAGGGAAACTACACAACTTCTTTCTAAGAAAAGCGCAAGACAGATGGAGGTCTGTCTCATCGTGTGCCATTTCAAAAGCACTATGGCCTCAATACGATATAAACAGAACGCTTAAGGTGATGGGAACCCCCCGCCATTCAATTTGGAATTCCGTACAACCCCCATTGCAGAAGCTGTGGGGATCCTACAGAGAAAGAGACTGTGGAACACTTTCTCTGCAGATGTCCGGCTTTGGCGGCTAGGCGCTTGAGATTCCTCAGCGTCCCCTTTGGGGATGACTTGATGAAATTCTCCAGCCTAGATCCCTTTTCTCTCCTCCGCTACATCAACAGCACTGGATGTCTGTAGACGGTCTTATCTCCTCCCTTAATCCTTTCACAGGTAGTGGTCCACTTTATGGTATCAAAACGGCACGTAAGTGCCACTTGTAGCGTACCTGGGGTACTCTTGCCATCTTACCTACCTACTTTAATATTCAACTGTAATTACTCATATTAAGTATGGTGCTAAATTTAAAAAATTGAGATATTGACTCTAAAGTGATCCATAATTATTATTGCTGATATATCAATTAATATGCCTTGTTTGGGCGGACAAAGGGTTAATTGGAATCAACCGAAGGTGCTGTGTGCTCAGTGCAAGGAATACTTCCTCTTGAACTGTGTTGGTATTTTACCGGCCGATCTGGATTTCCTTATCACGACCGATAAGCCTTTTTTTGCAAAAACTACACGGCTAAGCGCCATAATTCAAATCACTCTTTTCCCCTATCAAATTTGTGTGTTAAGAAAGCTGTTCATCCGACACAAAAAAAGGAGCGAAATCTTAATAAAAAACTATATTGCTAATAAACACCAAGTTACCTTGGTTACAGTTGTGAACGAAATTGCCGCTATCGGAGTGAGAATGCCCTGTTGCTGTGAGTCTAGTGAGTGCTCTACATGTGGATAAACAACAACTATTGCAAAAGTTCGATGAACTGCAGGCACAAACTGATTCGATGCATAGCAAATTGGCAACATCTAAACTACAAAATATACGTGACATAGTGACTGTAAACCTCAAACCAGTTGTCAGTACCAACGCTAACATTGCTTGCTCATTGCCTGCTGCTAGTGCGAGTCTCCCTTCGGGTGCTGCATTTTCCTCGGTTTCCGCCATGATGGAAAGAATAATGAGATGGCGCCTATCGTAGTACCGTTACTTTGCTCTCAGCGAATTTGACAATGAGTTACGTCGTATTAGCACCAGTATGGCCAGATTACCATTTTCGGAACTTGATTTAGCTTTTCTTTTTTTTGTTATTTAGTCTCGGAGTGTTAGTTCTAATTAAAAGTAATGTTTATAATTTTGTAAAATATACATTTTTTTTAAATATTAGTTCAATAACTCACTCAGTTTTATTTATCTTAACTTTTTTTTACCATCTGGTCGCTTTGCCCGCGATTGCAGTTGTTGTTGATCTTCTTCTGCTTTCAGCAGTCAAATATTTCTCTCGCTACTGGAGTTTTGCATATCTTTGGATATATTATAAAAACGCACTCGAATGGCCATTTCAAGAAAATAAAACACCCTATTTTTATTGAATTACTTAAAGAACTTTGTATGCATGACAAATTGTCTTTAAAATGCGCGTTTTTTAAATAAATGTGTTATGGTTATGTTCAATTTAATTTATGAGTTTTTTGTTAAGAGAAACTTTTTCGTTAAGTGAACGACTTTTTATATTTGAGGTTATGTAACAAGATAAGGTAATCTTTTTGTAAAAATGCCATTATAGTTTGTTCAGTAGTATTTTGTTGCTTATTTTTATTATGAATACACCTCTTGATGCCCTATGTCCCACTAAGGATTGAGGACCGGAAGAAAAGATTACACCACTATGGTTTTAATTCGCATTCAGTAAATTCAAACGGGTTTTAAAATGTGTAAAAAGGTTTTCAATGTTAAGAAGAGTTGAGAGAGGAACATTTAATAATCTTGCATAACCTTAAAGGGAGCAAAAGATTGAATTTAAAATTACACCAACAAATTTTCATTAATACTAAAATCTTCTCAGAGTGATCTTTTTTAACATTCTTTTGTTTAATAATAAAGTTTTTTCTTAACTTATAGTTTCGGTAGCTTTAAATTAAAAATAAGAAACGAACGCCAACTTAAAAATTTTCGTATTTTGATATATAAAAAAGCAGTAAATTTATTGTGAAGCGCAAATGGTTGGCAACACTGCATAACTCGGCCAACGTGATCTCACAATTGTTTCTATCATTCTTGGGTTTCCGCTGCTTCTACCGCCAAGGATGGTGCTTTTGTGTCTCAATCAGCTACTGTCACTGGTACAGAGAGAGCGAAGACAGGCTCGACTTCTGCTGTTTACATGTTTACATATTAGATTTATTCTTTTTGATTTTTTATAAAAATTGCGCGAAATTGTATGTCTGCATATGTATTTACATAAATTAGGGTACAACATATGTATATTAGGTTCATATGAAAATTGCGCCAAATATTGTTATTATCTCATAACAATAATAAAATAAAACAAAAAAATTTTACCATGAATTTTTTCCTTCATATATGTATAATATATTAATAAATTAATAATAAAAACATAAAAACAACTGCTTTAATTAGAGCCTGTCACTAATTATAAATTCCGTAGGGATGATGATGATACATAGATTTTGTTTTAAATTCTTCAAGCATATCAAATTAATAATCCTCATAGAGAAAGGATTCATTACCATGCATGCACACAGGAAGATGGCATATGCAAATACAATTATGTGAATTTATATATTTACATATGCGGCCGCGTGCACTTGCCACAGAAAATATATTACGATTACCAAAATATGTCCAAGGAATCAAGTGCGCATCCATAGGCACATCATTGCGCTGTTGTTATGAACAGCGTTGAACAGTTCACAGAAGCTTCAATTATTTGGCACTTTGGCTTCATACTTTTGAGTTCGAAAGTTTTGATGAATAAAAAAAACAAATTTATATTCAATCAATTTTGAACTCTTCTTTATTCAATCTATCATAAGACTGACTTAAAATTAATTTTACGGTATTATTTATTGCTTAAATTCTGTCTATGTTGCATATAAGCACGGTGAATAATTCTGCGGAATTGTTTAGCGTTTAAATATAAGTTAAATTCTGTATGTATTAAAGGGTTTAACTATAACACTTCATCCGAAGGCTGAATATACATACCTATGTACAGTAACATTAAAATAAGTCGCAGTCCTCTTTCAGTGTAAGTTTCTAACTTTCCGGTTTTATACATATATTTTTGTGCACTTTTTACAAATTGAAGATATGTAAAGTAACATACTAATTAATTATTTACCTATTATCAGAGAACATAAAATAATGGCTTTGAAGTTTTTTGTAGTATTACAACTTACACAGAACTTTGTTTATAAGCTACTTCTTGCTGTTTTCTGCAACTTACTGTACGCTCTAAGAAACGAACGCCAACTTAAAAATTTTCGTATTTTGATATATAAAAAAGCAGTAAATTTATTGTGAGGCGCAAATGGTTGGCAACACTGCATAACTCGGCCAATGTGATGTCACAATTGTTCAAGGCGAATTTATTACAGGTGACAGCAAACACATATAAGTAAAACCCTACATGTATTTGTTGTTGCGTTTGGTGCAAGCATCATGTCAAAATCAGCAAGCAAATGTAAACATACGAATGTAAACCTACCAATACATACAAACAAAGCATATCATTTTGACGTAAGCCATACCTACGGCGAAAAATTCAGCTGGGTGAATGCTGTCACCTTATTAAATCCACCTTGCAATTGTTTCTATCATTCTTGGGTTTCCGCTGCTTCTACCGCCAAGGATGCTGCTTTTGTGTCTCAATCAGCTACTGTCACAGGTACAGAGAGAGCGAAGACAGGCTCGACATCTGCTGTTTACATCTTTACATATTAGATCATATTAGATTTATTCTTTTTTGATTTTTTATGAAAATTGTGCGAATTTGTATGTATGCACTAGCGAAAACCCGCCGTTCCGCTGGTCGTCTTTAAAAAAATCTAGATTAAATAATTAAATTAAGCCGAAAAATACTGTGTCTTTTTTATAAAAACTCTCGCGCTTGAATAGTAGTAGCAATTAAAAACCGTTTGATGTGATTTACTTTATTACTTTTTTTATTGTAATGCTCTTTGGTATACAATATTCTTCGTTTTTCCATGCGTTGTTGAATAAATGAACAATACCGATGGCTTACCAACTCTTGAGCATGAAACATAAAGTTGGCCATGAGAAAAACATGGGTATTCTAAATCAATACCACAAATTGAGAAAGTTTGGCCTTGTGACTTATTAATAGTAATCGCGAATGCAAGGCGAACAGGAAATTGAAGACGTTTGAATTCAAACGGCATATCCGATGGTATAATTGGTATTCGCGGTATTAAAACGTCTTCACCAGAGTATTTTCCATTCAAAATTGTTGCTTCAATGACGTTATTCATCAATCTCTTAACTGTTAATCGAGTGCCATTACATAGTCGTGGTTGATTTATGTTTCTCAACATAATAATCGGTGCTCCTATTTTCAAGTTTAGCATGTGTGGCGGTAATCCAGGTAAATCAAGGGAATTCAAAAATTCAGTGGGATAATTTACAATATCATCTTGATTTGTAACAGTGTGAACGGATCGATATGTTTGTTCTGGACTTGGTATGTTAGCCAAAATAGCCGCATTCATTTCATTCACATCTTTATTTTCGCCAGCCATGATGGCTCATTCACTAAGCCAATCATGATTTTAGTAATTTTGAGGCAAATTTGGGAAAATACTTTGAATTAACTCTTCTTTCGTTTGACTTATTTGACAAAAGTTTGGTTGTAAAGTTATTAAGCCAGTTAAATTATCGACAGGAGCTTGGCCATTTCCAATATCCAATAATTGCTTTGAAAATTCAGCAGCTGATGGATCATTTATCATTAGAACACATACATTTGTAGTTAGTTTGAGTATTTGAACATGTCTCAACAAATATGATGTTTCAAACATGCAGCCAATTCATCTGCTACAGTTGCTCGAGGAATAATAGGCAGTGTTTGTCTAAAATCAAACCTGCACAGCACATGTCAGGTGTTTCAAGCTTGAATTTTAATGCATGATAATATTGACAGATGGTATTCATTGTGCCAATATTCACCGATTTAAGCATACTTTAGTCAAGCACAGGATTGTATTCAAACGCAATACGATGTAAGTTAATATTATTTAGATTGATTTGCCTTGCTTCTTGATTTCGTATTCTTTGATTTTGACGTCTTGCAATTTGACGATGTTGTTCCATTCGAAATCTATTCGTGGCTCTTTGTTCAGCAGATGAATGAGCTGAACGTGACCTTGCTTGACGGCCTCGACAATTTGTAAGACGTTTTTCATGCTGTTCGTTTGTTTCATTTGCTCTTGAATTTATCCTGTTTTGTGTTTCTACAGAACGACGACCAATATTTTGTCTACGTCGTGTCATTTTTGTTTCTACAATTGTTCACTGAAAAAAACGTGTGAAGAATAGTGTTTATACCTTCGCCCGTTGTAAAGTTAATTAGAAGATGTGATGACGCTCTACAAAATCACTATAATATTTCTCTTATTTGACTGCGTTATGATGCCACTGTAATGGTATCATTGCAAATATGTCAAATAATTTCTTTTGACGTGATAACGTCTTATAATTCGATTTCACAGGCTGCACGCACGAAAAAATGTGTCGTTACCTTGCTCATTGCCGTTACCTTGCTCATATGTCGTTACATTGCTCATTGCCGTTACCTTGAATGAACTGCAAGCGAAAGCGCGGAACGAACGACAAAGCAAACAAAGCAAACGAACGGCAACGTTCCACATCTTGCTCTCTCCTACTTAAGTGAGCGTATATGTGTATGTATATGCGCATATGTACATACATATATAAATTCACTTATTTGTATTTGCATATGCCTTCTTATTGATTATTATTAATTTGATTTACTTGAAGAATTTAAAATAAAACCAAGTTTGTTAATAATACCTGTTGTTTTAATGTTATTATTATTTTTTGACGTGATAACGTCTTATAATTCTATGTAGCCAGCTGCACGTACCAAAAAATGCGTCGTTATCTTGCTCATGCGTCGTTACCTTGCTTGAACAGCATGTTATGTTATGTTATGTTATGTTATGTTATGTTATGTTATGTTATGTTATGTTATGTTATGTTATGTTATGTTATGTTATGTTATGTTATGTTATGTTATGTTATGTTATGTTATGTTATGTTATGTTATGTTATGTTATGTTATGTTATGTTATGTTATGTTATGTTATGTTATGTTATGTTATGTTATGTTATGTTATGTTATGTTATGTTATGTTATGTTATGTTATGTTATGTTATGTTATGTTATGTTATGTTATGTTATGTTATGTTATGTTATGTTATGTTATGTTATGTTATGTTATGTTATGTTATGTTACGTTATGTTATGTTATGTTATGTTATGTTATGTTATGTTATGTTATGTTATGTTATGTTATGTTAAATTATGTTATGTTAATGTTAACTCATTCTCTATATCCATACAAAATATCTATCAAACAAATAAAATTAAAATTTTCTTTTGAAAAATGCAACCATTCAATTAGTATTTTCTTATGACGTTATCACGTTAAACTATCGTCAGTAAACCGACTTTACAGACAACCTCTTTTTTTCTAATTTTGTTACCATCAAACGGGAAAAAAATTTGATGAAAATACCAACACTATTTGTCCACTGTACTCGGTTCTATGTGCACTTTCTTCTTAATTGAGCACGGCTAAATGACGTCACTATTGGACAAATTTTGATGAATTTCTTTAATTAAAATAACTTTCATATTTTGTTGTCCTTTTTTCCATCCAGAAAATTGTGTGTATATACTCACGCAAATTTACCGCTATACTGTTTTTTTCTGGGAACGCATTGCTTTGAAGAGCATGTGCTAAATACAATTTGTCCGTTGTACAGTTAGTAGTCGACGCGATGACGCTCAAAAAATTACTTTAATTTTCTTCTTTTGTAACCACAATATGACGTCACTATATAATAAATGTTGATCAACATTGATTTTATTTCTTTGTTTGAAATAATTTTCATACTTCGTTATCTTTTTGGCAATTAAGAAAAAACTTGTGTATATACTCACGTAAATTTACCACTGTTCACTTTGCACTAACAAAATAAAATGTCTTTTTTTTCCGGCTTTATCGTGACAAATAATATTTTGAAACAATTTTGCGTGAAAAATTTTAAATATTTCAGTAAATCTTCGTTTCCTATCAAATAGATGAAAAATAGTCTAAATATTTACTCAAATGGTTGTTTTTATCAGAAAACAATTTTAAAAACGTGGTTTTCTCTGGAGAAAATATACTCACTTGTTGTTTGCGTGAAAATCAGATCAGTAAGAATGTTTGAACGCGTCGTGGTTCCGTTCTGCATTTGCATAGATGCGCTCCCCTTTACACATAAACAACAGCATCAATCGTATGATACATACACTTCGTCGTGTACGAAAAAGCGGAGAAGGAGAAGAGAACTGTCCTATTCCCCTCCGCTTTAACCCAGCGATGTGTTCAGGTGCAAATGACTTTTTTGCGTGAAGTCTGATATAAAATAAGTTCTATTTACTCTTCTTAAATTTATATAAACTTTTCCAGGCGAAGCAAAAAAACTGACATATATTTGCTTCAACCGTATATTTGTGAGTACACAGGTAATATGTAAATATATGAATGATATAGGTAATATCCCATATTAACATAACCTTTCTGCAAAAAATTAAGAAAACGATCACCAATCACGCCGGCAATGATACAATGAATTTTTCACTATAACTCTCTTCAGATTAACGTTTATATAATAAGCGTATATGTATGTAACATTTAAAAATTTTTTTAATTTTTTTTTTTTAATTTTTAATAATAAGTGGTCTTCCTCTTCCTCTTCATCTTTCTCTTCCTCTTCCTGTTCTTCTTTCTCTTTCTCTTCCTCTTCCATCTCCAGCTCCATTTCAACCAACTTTCATTGTGTTCCTCACACGCGTTGCTGAGATTACCACGGACAAACGCACACTATTTTTCGGCTTAATTTTTATATATATAGATATGTATTTATATAGTTATATTATAATGTTACATACTATACTTAGTTACATGATCACCCTATTCCTATATTATACCTACTCTTAATTCTAACTTAATCTTACTCTTATATTTAATTACTTATGCTAACTGTTATTTAAACCAACAACTGTTTTACATACTTTCTCACACTCTACACCCACACGCTTACTCACGCACTCAACATACACTCAACATACACACAACATGCATTCCTACATTCATTGCTAGTTTTACTTTCTCCCATTCTCATAAATGTTAAATATTAGTTAAGCTTTAGGTTAAGAAGAGTTTTTGTTAAACTGGGAGTTGGAATAAAGTTCTTGGAAGAAGAAGACGTGTTTCACTTCGTTATTATATATATTAGGGTTCATATGAAAATTGCGCCAAATATTGTTATTATCTCATAACAATAATAAAATAAAACAAAAAAATATTACCATGAATTTTTTCCTTCATATATAATAATAAATTAATAATAAAAACATAAAAACAACTGCTTTAATTAGAGCCTGTCACTAATTATAAATTCCGTAGGGATGATGATGATACATAGATTTTGTTTTAAATTCTTCAAGCATATCAAATTAATAATCCTCATAGAGAAAGGATTCATTACCATGCATGCACACAGGAAGATGGCAATAGCAAATACAATTATGTGAATTTATATATTTAGTACATATGCGGCCGCGTGCACTTGCCACAGAAAATATATTACGATTACCAAAAAATGTCCAAGGAATCAAGTGCGCATCCATAGGCACATCATTGTGCTGTTGTTATGAACAGCGTTGAACAGTTCACAGAAGCTTCAATTATTTGGCACTTTGGCTTCATACTTTTGAGTTCGAAAGTTTTGATGAATAAAAAAAACAAATTTATATTCAATCAATTTTGAACTCTTCTTTATTCAATCTATCATAAGACTGACTTAAAATTAATGTTACGGTATTATTTATTGCTTAAATTCTGTCTATGTTGCATATAAGCACGGTGAATAATTCTGTGGAATTGTTTACCGTTTAAATATAAGTTAAATTCTGTATGTATTAAAGGGTTTAACTATAACATACCTATGTACAGTAACATTAAAATAAGTCGCAGTCCTCTTTCAGTGTAAGTTTCTAACTTTCCGGTTTTATACATATATTTTTGTGCACTTTTTACAAATTGAAGATATGTAAAGTAAAGTATCAGAGAATATAAAATAATGGCTTTGTAGTTTTTTGTAGTATTAAAATGTCCGACACAGAACTTTGTTATAAGCTACTTCTTGCTGTTTTCTGCAACTTACTGTACGCTCATGCGCACACTTGACGCTCAGCAGCTGCGGCTGTCGAGCATTTAGAAAGACATACATATTTACATACACACATATATTGATGCATACGGGTACTCGACTTGACAAAAATTCAAGATTTACCAAATATTAGCAAATATTTCTGAAAGAAATATTTCAGTATTAACTCCTTTTGAATGCTCGTCTGTGATTTCTTTAATCTTAGTTAAATTTTTTTTTCATCGTTTTCATCGTAATTGGTTTTTGTTGTGCTTTACAATAGTTTAAACTGTTCAGTGCCGTCGCGGTAAATAATCATGACCGCTACAGCTGCACCTATGAATGTATTTTGTTCTTGTAGTCGCTAGACTTAGAATTTTAGTTTTGGAAACATACGCAAGTAGAGGCATAAAGTGAGTGTGTGCGGTTACATGTACATACATACATGCGAATATGCATTATTTTGCTTAGAATAGAAACATCTACCTGTACGTATGTACATACCCAGCAAGAAGAGTTCCGGTCACGGTACCTATCACGTGACCGTTAAATGGTCACTAACCACACTTCTTTACAATCACGTTGTTAAGAGCGTTGGGAAAATCGTGCCAAAAACTTTGTGTACGTGTGATTTTCTATCCCTTTCATACATATGGATTCGTTTCAGTGCCAGTTTCATATTAAACGTAGCGACGAACAAAATAACTTTTAGGCCAGCGCCGGCAGCATAGCGCGATAGCCGAGCGGCTAGCGATGTGGGCTTCCGATCCAAAATCCTTGGTTCGAATCACAAAAAAAAATTTTTTTTTATATATTTATTTTATTTTGTTTTATATGTTTATGAGGAAATTTTTTGCATAGCAGAAATACACTCGGCGTTTTGCCATTGCCTGCTGATGGGTGACCGCTATTAGAAAAATGTTTTTATTAATTTTGCTTTCACCGAGATTCGAACTGACGTTCTCTCTGTGAATTCTGAATAGTAGTCACGCACCAACCCATTCGGCTACTGCGTTTGCTTACTTTGACTGATGCAAAAATGAGGAAAAATATATGAATGAAGTTTGCTTACTGCTTACACATTTGCCAAAGGTTGACAATTTGATTCTCGGCCTACTTTGATATCAAAAAGAGAGAAAAGATATCTTTTTGATTAATTGCTTTGACAGCCACTTGCCGTTTTTTTTTTGTTTTTTTTTCTATTGATGCAAAAATGAGAAAAAATATATGAATGAAGTTTGCTTACTGCTTACACATTTTTCAAAGGTGACGGAGAATCAAAAAAAAAAGTCGATTTTCAAACAAATACGAGTGCATATGTGTTTGTAACATACAAAAAAGTGTAATTGTGTTAAAGTTTCGGTCACGCAGGTTTTGCTGGGTACATTGTCCCAACATATGTATTGGTATATGCATACATAGGTACATATGCATATGTAAACGCATACGGCTTAGATGATTTTTTTCGCATATAAATATATATTAGGAATATGTTTGCATATGTTTGTCGATTTGCTCTTCAACTTTTTTTAAGTATATAGATATGCATATGAGCTGTGTTATGAGGCAGGTCAATGATTTTTTTCTGCCCACATAAATATGGATGGTAGATGTTATATGTATTCAATACCTTGTAGTATATGAACATACATAATTATTTAAAAAGCACAACATATTGTTGAATACTAACCCTTGATGTAAATGAATGGTTTACAAAGTTAATTTTTTATGTGGATATTTTGAAATAATTTTTATAATGCACTTAATATCAATACAATTTAGGTAATTAGATACTTAAAATCTCTCATTCATGCATGCATATATGTACTTAGAATTAATTTATTCATCTCACAAGAAATAATCCATTTGCGTATGCAAAATGCCGACGGCAAATAAGCATGAACAAGAATATTCAAGTCTGCTGTTATTTTATTTTGCCTTACTACAAATCATGGCATTTTAAGTTTCAATGCAAACGCTATATTTAATTCTGTTGACTACGCTCCGGCCGTGGTGAAATAATAAACATTTCTTAGCCGCGTTTTGTTAGTATTTGACATTTAACCTGCCCCATTCGTTCCTGAGCCTTCTCTATGAATTTACGTTCTCTGCTAATATTAATCTATTTGGTGTACTAACAACTTTGAGCTCTGCTGCTGTAATTTCAACGTCTCTGCCAGCTCTGCCGCTTCCGTCGCTGTCTGCTGCCGTAAGTGCCGGCACTGCTCTCTCCACTGCAATCAGCTTAAATATGCCGTCTTATGCTAATGCTGCTGCACACATACCAGAGAACGTAAATTCATAGAGAAGGCGCAGTCCCGGCCCGTTCCTCCTAACAAAATACGGGTAGGAAAATGAAATCAGTACAAGTTAACAGTAGGAAATTAATTAATATGGCTGCCGGAGAGAAATTAGAGGGAGAGAGTTGAAAAAATGTAGTTTACATTAGCTTACATTTGCTTGCGTACACAACAGATTTGTTCATTTGATATGTCCATATGATTTGTATGCATGTTTACAGATTTGTTCTTTTTGGTTTTTTTATTAAAATTGCGCGTAATTGTATGTATGCATGTTTATATACATATATTAGCATAGGACATACAGCTATGGTCAAACGTTTAGCGCACTTAAAAAGAGTTCAATATAATGCTTGCTTAAATGATATGAAATCAAATTAAATCCAGTTTTTTTAACACTTTATTATAAGACAAAATAACTTAAAGTAGATAGTTTTCCCTAGTAAAAATATGATAAAATAGAAGTAATTCTTATTTAGTCATAGTGGGATTTGGACAAAGACTTTCTGTAAAAAATATGAAATATTTGTAAGAATTGAGAAAACATTGTTGACTATTATTATTTGCCATATCAATATTTGGTAGAATAGCCGTTATTCTGTATAACTGCTTCACACCTGCGTGGTAAACTCTCTATTAACTTTTGGCACCTGTCCAAAGGAATAGAGTTCCATGCTTCCTGTCCACCTTCCCAAAGTTCATCGATATTTTAAAATTTTTTTTGTCCATCGTCTTCACATCATTCCACAAGTTTTCGATTGGATTTAAATCCGGACTTTGTGCTGGCCAATCGAGCTGGGTAATATTTTCCTGCGAAAGCCAGTTTTTGACCAGTCCGGCAATATGTTTGGGATCGTTGTCGTGCATAAATATCCAATTTTTGCATGTTTGACTATTGCCATCTCATAAAGTCCATCCGTAATGTATTTATGAAATATGATATTCCAACCGCCCATGGCACTGCAAGCTTTAAGGTCATTAGGAAGTTATTTGATATTGATCAAAAGAATTCCAATTTTAAAATTTTCCCAAAATTGACGGAGGCTCATATTTACCCAAGCGTTTTCGAAAAAATTAGAGTTTCACGCGCAACACGAGTATTGAGCAATTCGGTAGCGTCAGGTATTTACATGATGTGTAGTCAAAATTTATTTGGTAATGACGAAAACTTGATAAATTTTGCCAAGCCCACGCAGATATTTGTTAAAGAAATGAATGATCTTTTTGATGAACTCGATGCAAAGCATTTCCAGTCAACAAATCCATTAAGGTCTCCTCTGAAGCGGGATGATAGGGGCAAAGTTGAAAGACTATTAAGTTACTTCGAGTTCTCTAGCCCACTGTCTACAATATGCGTGCATATTCTACTATTAAATGTATCCAAGGCTTTCGTACTAGAATAAAATCGATGCTGGAATTGTGCGAGGAACTTTTTCAACAGCATTAAAATTTAAAATTTATTTTCCTTGGAAAGTTAAACCAAGATTGTCTAGAAAATTTCTTTTATCGGGTCCGAGCTAGTCAGGGTATTAATACTCATTCCACAGCACACGAAGTGCAGTACATAGTAGCGCGATTGATATCTGATATGACTTAATCGATGTCAATATCGAAGTCGTGTGAGAAATTGTTATAATATAAGAACAATCTCGTAATTCGTGCTTTCACAATTTTATATATTTTTTTTCATTTCAGGAAATGTACAATAAATACCTATTATTTATAGTATTGTAAAATATATAAACTATATATGAGTAGTTAACTAATTTGTTGGTAAAAATAAAAAATAGAGATTAAAAAAACTAGTGTTTCAATTTTCTTAAGGATAATAATATTTATTTGGTAAGAAGAACTTTAATGAACATATACCAATAATTTAATTCGACAGGATTTCCTTACAAAATCAATATATTCGTTCAGCTAAATCAAATGAATATCTGCATATGAAAAATCGTTCATATGGACGTGCAAAAGCAAACACGCATATACATAAATACATGCATACAAACTTCCATAGACATATGTACATACATATGAGGCAGCGAGCACTTGCGACAGAAAAAATATTTCGATTTGCTATTGTTGTCGAGAATTTAGAACACATATTTACATACATATATAGGTGCATATGTACATATGCACGGAGCCGAGGCCACTCGACTTGACAAAAATTCAAGATTTACCAAATATTGGCAAACGATTCAACGCGAAATATTCCAATATTGACTATTTTCGAATGGTCGAGAAAATTGGCATATGGGCGGCTCGTTTTATGAATGAAAGTACTTTGTTCGTAGAAATATGAGCTCGAACTTATCAATGAATTTGTTTTTTTGTGCTTTTTAATATTTGAAACTGTTCAGCTACGCCTAGGAATGCATTTTGTTCTTGTAGTCGCTAGGCTTAGAATTTTAGTTTTGGAAGCATACACATGTAGAGGCATTAAGTAAGTATGTGCGGTTATATGTATATACGAATATTCATTGTTTTGCTTAGAATAGAAACATTTACGTACATATGTACATTGTCCCAACATATGAATTCATAAATGCATATATACATACATACATATGTATATGTACGCGAATACCGTTTAGATGAGTTTTTTTGCATATGTTAGGAATATGTTTGCATACGTTTGTCTATTTGCTTTTGAATTTTTTATATGTAGATTACATATGAGCTGTGTTTTGAGGCAGGTCAAGATTTTTTTCTGCCCACATGAATATGGATGGTAGATGTTATATCTATTTAGTATATGAATATACATACATATGGATATAAAAATTTAAAAAGGACACATATTGTTGAATAATAACCGTTGATGCAAATGAATGGTTTACAAAGCCAATTTTTTATGTGAATATTTTGAAATTTTTTTGATAATGCACTTAATATCAATACAATTTAGTTAATTAGATACTTAAAATTTCACATTCATGCATGCATATACTTAGAATTAATTTATTCATCTCACAAGAAATAATCCATTTGCGCATGCAAAATGCCGACGGCAAATAACCATGAAAGAAAAATGTACAAGTCTTCTGTTATTTTATTTTCCCTAACACCAAATCATGGCATTTTACATTTCAATGCAAACGCTATATTTATTTCTGTTGACTACGCTCCGCTATGTTAACTCTCTTCTGTTAACTTCCTACCCTCGTTTTGATGTGTTTTGACATTTAACCTGCCCATTCGTTCCTGCGCCTTCTCTATGAATTTACGTTCTCTGCACATACCTACTTTGTCGCCTACGCCGCCTGTTAAGAACGCTGCCGGTTCTACGTTACCGGAATGACTCGGGTTTTTCCCGACCAAGGGCTGCCGCCCCAGTACACTAGCCCTGCCCATTCCCATGGCAGCCGGTTCTACGTTACCGGAATGACTCGGGTTTTTCCCGACCAAGGGCTGCCGCCCCAGTACACTAGCCCTGTCTAGTGTATCGTAAATCACCCCCCCCCCCCCCCCCCCCCCTTTCGTCACAGGAGCAAACTCTCGCAGCAATCCTGCTCCAAATACTTCTCCTCAGGGCTGGAGTCGAATCCAACCTTGGGCCAGAGGTATTCTACTGCTGCGTCTGCCATAAACGGCTTCACCCGACCTGTTCAGGCCTTAAGTCGCACAGGGAGTGGACCACACGATATGTGGCCACGTGTTGCTCCCGCCAACAGGCGTCTGATGCCTCCACGGCTACTACACCCCCTGATAGGCCGACACTACCAACCGCCACCACAACCCGCACCTCCACGGTGAGGAGCCTATCGGAGTAACACAACTCCCCTTCAACCCCTCCCATCCCTTCCTGCTCCAACCCAAGTGCGGGGACAAACCAGCAGCTCCTGGTCCCCCGTACAGTCTGTTCCGTGTGTCAGACCGTAATACCTCGGAATCTGGTATCAGTCCAATGCAATTCCTGCAGTGGCTGGTGCCATTTTTTGAGATGTTCCGGCCTGCGCACCACCCGTGAGTGGACAACTGCCTACGTTGCCCCCTACTGCAGAGCTCTGCACCCACTACCGCCCCCGGAGGCGCGGCCGCCCACCACCATCAGGCCGCAACAACCACAGTGGATTGCGCAGCAGGTCCAACGTAGACAACCCCACGCGTCCCTCACCCCCCGGATTACACAGACCTCACCGAGAAGCTTCAAGCTTCTCCAGTTTAACTGCAACGGACTTACGAGTAAGGTCGACGAGATAGTTGACTTTATGAGCCGGCACAGTATTAAAATAGCTGCGGTCCAAGAAACAAAGTTGCACGCTAGGTCATCTCTGATCACCAGGGATGGCTATAACGTGCACAGACACGATCGCGAGCGAGACAATGGTGGTGGCCTAGCGTTTATAGTCCACCACACAGTGCAGTATCGTCTCATCGATGAAGGAATCGACCGCAGGGACAGCACCTTAGAATGTCAAGGCATACCTGTCCGGTCAGGCGATTCCGAGCTCGGAAATATTTAACGTATTGTATATATACCCCCTGTCACCTGCTGCCCGGCAGGATATCACCCTGATATAGGTGCGCTCATCAGAGGTGAAAACCGATTGGTTGTAGGTGACTTTAATGCGCATCACGATCTTTGGCATTCAAGCCTGCCAAATGATCGTAGGGGACAGCAATTGGCAGAGCAGATAGACGACTCAACATTCAGCACTGTGAACGACGACGCCCCCACCAGGGTAGTGGGCAATTGTAGCAGCTCGCCTGACCTAACAATAGCTAGCGCGGGTCTGATAAATAGCATAACGTGGCGACCTATGCTATCGCTTGCATCAGACCACTTGCCCATTATCGTCTCGATTGAGATACCTGCCGACTTCGTTTCCGCGAATCACCGGTCCTATTTTAACTTTAAAAAAGCTAAAAGCCGCTCTTCCCATCCCCACTGATGTGCGCGTGGGCGATCGCGCATTCCGCAAGGTGCTCACAGCTGCTGCGGCTCGCTTCATCCCAGCTGGAAGTTATAAGGACATCCGTCCTCATTTCCCAGCAGAAGCAGCCAGTTTAGCGAACGAGCGTGACCACCTACGCCAGGCCGATCCCGGGGATCCCCGCATAAGGGATCTCAATTTGGAGATCCGGCAACTGGTAAATCAACATAAGCGGACTAAATGGGTTGAGCACCTGAAGACTTGTAACCTCACCTCCGGGGTGAGTAAGCTCTGGTCCACCGTTAGGTCCCTGTCGAACCCGACGAAGCACAACGACAAGGTGGCTATCACCTTCAACGGTTGTACTTCGTCGGACCCGAAGAGATGCGCGAGCTATTTTAGCCGGCTGTTCATACTGCATCCTTCGGGCGACAGAACCAAACGTCGTGTTACCAGAAGGCTGCACAATGTGATGAGGTTCAGGGGGCCATCAACAAGTCGAAATAATCGAAAGCCATTGGCCCTGACGGATTAGACGCGCTGATGCTGAAGCATCTGGGACCCCTGGGAGTAGGATACCTCACAAGGGTCTTCAATTTGTCCCTGGCCACTCTCATCATCCCTGATAAGTGGAAAGCGTCCCACTACTGAAACCTGGGAAACCCGCCAACCAAGGGGAGTCTTATCGGCCGATAACTCTCTTTTCCCCAGTAGTGAAGACACTTGAAGCCCTCCTACTCCCACTCTATACGACACACTTGGCCCCAGCCCCACATCAGCACGGATTCCGACGAGTGCATAGCACCACCACCGCACTCACCGCCATAAACGCCCAGATAAATCGCGGGCTTAACCAAAACCGCCCCTGCGAGAGGACTGTCCTAGTAGCGTTGGACCTAAAGAAGGCTTTCGATACAGTCAGCCATTCCACGCTACTAGATGATATTTATCAGTCGACACTCCCGCCAGGGCTGAAGAGGTGGTCCGCGAACTATCTGAGCGGTCGGCACTCGTCAGTGCTTTTTCGAGATCAAATATCAAAGCAGAGGAAGATTAAGCAAGGCGTACCGCAGGGTACGCTTTTTAACTTCTACATCTCGAAGCTCCCCCAACCACCAGCGGGAGTTTCCCTGATCTCATACGCTGACGATTGCACGATAATGGCGTCGGGCAATGACATCGATGGCCTGTGTTCCAAAGTGAACAACTACCTCACCGACCTTTCTCGCTTTTTCACTGCGAGGAGTCTCCAACTTTCCCCCACCAAGTCCACGGCGACCCTTTTCACCACCTGGACAAAGGAGGTCAAGCTGTCCCTTAAGGTAAAAGTCGACGACACACCAATTCCGACTGTAAATAACCCCAAAATTTTGGGTGTAACCTTTGACAGCTTGCTCTCCTTCTCTGCGCATACAACCGCAATTGCCACAAAAGTCCAAAATCGCAACAAGGTCCTCAAATGGCTGGCCGGCAGCACTTGGGGCAAAGACAAAGAACTGTTGCTTTCGACATTTAAGGCAATTGGCCGGCCGGTTCTAAACTATGCTGCGCCTGTCTGGTCGCCTGGAACTAGTGATTCGCAGTGGACAAAGCTTCAGACATGTCAAAATACCGCCATTCGGACAGCGACCGGGTGCCTCCTGATGTCACCCATCCAACAGCTACACAACGAGGCACAAATGCTCCCAGTTGCGGAGCACAACAAATTGCTCAGCAAGCAGTTCCTGCTGGGGTGTTACCGCAGGTTTCCTGTGAATGCCATAATCGGAGTCCAACCACCACCTATCGCAGATGAAGAGCTCCAGCTTCCCCGTGAGACTCGTGTAACATTGGCACAATTACGTTCTGGATATTGTAGCAGGTTAAACTCCTACTTATCCAGAATTGACCCCGACATACCAAACACATGTCCGGCATGTGAAGGTACCCCGCACGACACTAACCACCTCTTCACATGCCCCCTCAAACCGACTCATCTAACCCCCCTCTCCCTCTGGACCCAACCTGTCGAAACAGCATGTTTCCTGGGCCTACCCTTAGATGAGCTAGACGAAGACGACCGATGATATACTTACACTGACAGGGCTAACTATGCTGTTAAAACAACAACAACGCTGATAGTTCCGCGTTTAATGCAGATAAAAGCCCCATGTGGAAATCGGTTGCCAAAAATAATAGGGGCAAACTCAAAAATTTCTGATTTTTGGATTAACAACAATAATGAATTAAGCGTTGTTCCAAAAATAAGATGGTTACATCTATCACCTCTCTCATCTTCAGTAACTGAGCATTTTAAAGACTAAAGTGTTAAACACACTAATATTGAAGAAAACTCCATCTTTTGCTACAGTCGTGTTAAGAAAGGTGTTCAGCCTAAATCTATGAAAAACGTTTCAAAGTTGGTGTCATACTCTAAGCTATTGGGGCTTGAATTGTGGCCTACTAACGTGGTCGTTCGCCCGTTCAGTTTCTTGCCAAAAAACGACGAGTTGCAAATGATTTCCAAGTGCAATCAATCGGGGCAGGCGGAGAATCTAACCGCCTAAAAATCTATATGCAAAACATCTCTGGTATTAGAACCAAGTCACAGGTTGTAAGATTGTTAAGCTCACATCAAGAATACGACAATATTGTCATCATCGAGACGTGGTTGAACGAGAACTTCTTTAGCGAGGAGTATTTTGGCTCCACCATCTACAATATTTTCCGGAAGGATAGAAATGTTAATTTAACTGGATATGCTAGAGGCGCAGGGGTTTCAATCGCTGTGAAATGTAAACATCACGCATCTGAGGCTGCATACCACACATGCGGTATTTCTGAATCCATTTTTGTTTGTACCTTGTATATTCCGCCTAACAGTAGCCACAACCTCTACACAGCCCATGTTGACAACATTCTTTGGCTTTGAATAAAGTAGGCGACGACAATCTTTGTGTGCTGGGCGCCTTTAATCTGTGTAATGTCAACTGGTCAAAAACTTTATCAAAATCAGCTCTTACTGTCTGTGATGTTAGTAGTCCTAGTGAAATATACTTAGTTGATAGTTTTTGACGTGATTAAGACGTTACCATAATTCGATTTAGTCGGTTGCATGCACCAAAACCGTGACATTGCTCATACAGCGTTACCTTGCTCATGCGGCGCTATCTTGCTCATGCGGCGTTACCTTGCTTGAACTGCGAACGAGAGCGCGGAACGAACGACAAAGAGGCACAATCGGCCCCCGCGTTCGGCAACGTTCGACATCTGGCTCTCTCCTACTTGAGTGAGCATATATATGTATGTAAATATATACTGTGAGCGTCAAAATAAAGTGTGCAAAGCCTTTTGTTATAATATGGATTTTATTTCAGTCTTTTATAACAAAACAATATATTTTAATTTCATGTTTTTTAAATTAGCATTTGATTCTCTACCTAATACTAGAAAACAACAAAAAATAAATTACAACAACAAAAGTTTTAAAGCAAAATCAAAAGTTAGTGCATATTTTACGCGTCAAACTAAAGTGTACAGAGATATATTTTACAAAAATGATATCGATTTAGTATTTTGTTGATTTCCCGTTTGCTTTTAACGAAAGACAGTCTTCGGGGCATCGACTCATTTAGTTTTTTTGTCACGTCAGATGAAATTTTATCCCACCCTTCCTTTATAATGAGTTCCAGTACATCTATATTGGTGATTGTCCTTTTCCGGACTTGGCGGTCTAAATGCTCCCACAAATGTTCAATAGGGTTTAAGTCCGGCGCCTGTGGAAGATGATCCAATGTCTTAGGAGTACGTAAAGCAGCCATTCATTTACTATTTTGGCTGTGTGCTTGGGATCATTATCTTGTTGAAAGATCCAAGATCCCTGCAAGTGTAATTTCTGCACACTGGTTAGCAAATTATTATTTTTTAAATATTCAGATAAACTGTTTTGTTGATGGTACTTTCAATAAAAACCAAATTGCCAACTCCGCTTGCCGCCATACATCCCCACACCATCACTGAACACCCACCATGTTTAACTGTGATTATCAAATTTCGGCATACTAACTATTTTTGGTTCTCCAGAATTTAACCGGTTTTTTTTCTGCCCAAATACCTCGAATTTACTTTCATCGCTAAACAGGACATTATTCCAGAAAGAAACATCCCAATTTTCCAATTTTTTTGCATAATCAAGACTTTTCTTTTTATTTACCGTCGATATTAGCGGATTTTTCGTGGGAGACGACCATGTAACCCATTTGCGTGCAACGCTAGACGTATTGTGGCAGCACTTACGCTACTATCTGATGCAATTGAAACTTCTTGTGATATTTTGACCGCACTTTTAAAGGGATTTTTCTTCACATCACGCATTATAGACCTTACTTCAGTCTTATTTAAAACTTTTGGATGGCCTGTACCTGGGCGATTTTCCTCTTTGCCGAGCTTTTTGTCTTTGTCAACAATTTTTTTCACAGTATTATGGCTTTTGTTGGCAAAAGAGCCAATTTCACGAAAGGTTTTACCTTCATTGCGAAGCTTTAGTACCAATTCTCTAACATCAGTCGAAGTTTGTTTACCCATTATTGAAAAAAATTAATAATACAATTTTATTTATTGTAGACAAAAACTTTTCTCTCTGCCGATCGCAACCAATTAAAATACAATATGAAAAAAGTTTCAATGCAGCGAAAAAGGAAGTAAACAACCAAATATAGCGGTATTTGTTACGGTACAACATCGCTAAAATACTACTGATGCACGCTGTACACTTTATTTTGACGCGTAAAATATGCACTAAATTTTGTTTTTGTTTTAAAACTTTTGTTGTTGTAATTTATTTTCTTTTTGTTTTCTAGTATTAAGTAGAGAATGAAATACTAATTTAAAAAACATGAAATTAAAATATATTGTTTTGTTATAAGACCCTGAAATAAAATCCATATTATATCAAAATGATTTGTACACTTTATGCGCATACACAGTGTATGCGCATATGTATATAAATTCACATATTTGTATTTGCATATGCCTTCTTCCTGTGTGCATGGTAATGAACCATTTCTCTATGAGGATTATTAATTTGATTTACTTGAAGAATTTAAAATAAAACCAATTGTATCATCATCATCCTTACCGAATTTATAATTGTTGTTTTAATGTTTTTACCTTCTATATATCTTATATATAAAAATGGAGACGTTTTTTTGTGTTCGTTAGTCGCCGATTCACGCCTAAACGCATTCACCAATTTCAATCAAACTTTCACAGATCATTGGTATTGGTCCATAGATGGTGTATGTGAAGTTTTAAAGAAATCGGTAAAAGTATGCGTGCGTTGTGTAAGCGTGAAAAATATAATATTTGCGTGTTTCCCTTCTACGGACATTACGTATACGGAATGAGAATACACGCAAATGAATAATATACACAGATATGAATAACATTGTTTTTATGTCGAGTGACGTATGCGACTGTATTATTCGTAACGCAATAGTTGTCCTCTCTTTCCTTTCCTTTTTATGCATGCGTGACACGGCATCAAAGCACATTGCTTTTTTTTAAACTGGAAAAATATTTTGAGCTTCATTTGAACGTTTAATGATTTAGATAAAATAAAAATTCGTTAAATATATTTGATTCCATTAATAACCATCAGCCTGTATTTTTCGAAGTTCAAAGTTTTTGACAAATATTGAAACGTTTACTTAAATTAAATGTTAAATACATATATATAAATGCGCAAATGTAAAAGTTTAGATGGATTTAAAATATACGAAATTATTCAGCGGTTGAATCCATACATTTTTTGAAATCCATCAATATGGATCGACAGTTGCCATAAATGTTCTTTTAAAAAATAAAATGTGTTAATTTGATGGTAGCTCGAGTATTAAGATCAGGTTTCTATTAGTATAACTTTGTTCATGGGTTTGCGTAATTTTTTGTGGTGAATTTCTAAAACCAAGAAAAGAAAACGCGAAAGCCGACGAGCAAAATGTAAAAAATAAATCCTCTTGTATGTATAGGTATATACTCGAAAAAGTTATGCTAACACTTTTTTCATGCATTTAGGTAGACAATTTTATATGGGCAAACGTACGTTTACGAGATAAATGCCTAAAAGCAGGTATAACTAAAATAGCGCTCTCAGGGATTTCTGTTACAATACTTCTTAAATTTCATGCTCCAAGTGTTCGAGCATTGGTATAGCGCTGAAGACAAATGCTCATAAATGTTCTTTTAAAAAATAAAATGTGTTAAGGGGGTCTTCTGGTCTCCAGCGAAAAAAAAATCGATTTTTTTTTTTGCATAATTTTGTTGTATGTGTATGCGAGAATACGCCACAGAAAGGATTTTTTGAAAATCGCATTTTTTCACATTTTTCTGGGCACCGAAGTGTACCCTCCTCCGGCCGTTTTATCATAAACTTTATCTTTAAACGCGTTTCCCCGAAAATCGTGTTTTTTAAGCATTTTGGTCACACTTTTCATAGTAGTTATACTCCGATTTCAATGGTTTTGATCTTAAAAGGTTCGGAAAACTTACCGCTAAGTTTCCCCGTGTACGATTTTTGAAATTTTTTTTCATTCCATTTTTATAACCTTTTAAAGTTCAAAAAATGAGCAAAAAAAAATTTTTTTTGCAAATTGTTGCATAACTTTTGAAAAAAATTTAAAAAAAAAAATCTGTCCCGGGAAAACTTAACCAGGGCAACTCTGAAGACAACGCATATCTAATTTTTGCTTTCTGATTACCCAGGTGGAAAAACCGTGACCAAAATGGAGACCTGTTTCGTTTGGAGGTGGACGTCTTCAGCGCCATTTCAAGGTCGCGGGTGTTAATTTTTTTCAAAGTCAAAACCATTTTTTAAAAGCCAAGACATGTACCTTTAAAATAAAAAAATAAAAATTTTTAAATATTCACAGGATTTGTCACAATCAATCCCCAAAAAAACCCTTCATTTCAGGGCCTCGAGACCAGAAGACCCCCTTAATTTGATGGTAGCTCGAGTATTAAGATCAGGTTTCTATTAGTATAACTTTGTTCAAGGGCTTGCGTAATTTTTTTGTGGTGAAAGTCTAAAACCAAGAAAAGAAAACGCGAAAGCCGACGAGCAAAATGTAAAAAATAAATCCTCCTGTATGTATATATTAACGTTATTAAAACACAAACTCACTTCTCGGTGTCTGCGAAATAACTCTACTCCTTTATTCAAATTTATTTACAGTAAACCTTAATTATCTAAAGCTTACATCTAACGAAATCTCTTAAAGTTCTACTCTTACTCTAATTTCTCTTATTGCTAAATTTAAGATTAATATTTAAATATGTAAGTTAATATGTTTGTGTATGTAAGTATGTACGTATGTAGATATGTATTCAGGTATTTATGTGTTATACATGTATGTAGGTATGTATCTTATGTTACAAAATATACTCGAAAAAGTTATGCTAAAACTTTTTTTATGCATTTAGGTAGACAATTTCATATGGGCAAACGTACGTTTACGAGATAAATGCCTAAAAGCAGGTATAACTAAAATAGCGCTCTCAGGGATTTCTGTTACAATACTTCTTAAATTTCATGCTCCAAGTGTTCGAGCATTGGTATAGCGCTGAAGACAAATGCTCATAAATGTTCTTTTAAAAAATAAAATGTGTTAAGGGGGTCTTCTGGTCTCCAGCGAAAAAAAAATCGATTTTTTTTTTTGCATAATTTTGTTGTATGTGTATGCGAGAATACGCCACAGAAAGGATTTTTTGAAAATCGCATTTTTTCACATTTTTCTGGGCACCGAAGTGTACCCTCCTCCGGCCGTTTTATCATAAACTTTATCTTTAAACGCGTTTCCCCGAAAATCGTGTTTTTTAAGCATTTTGGTCACACTTTTCATAGTAGTTATACTCCGATTTCAATGGTTTTGATCTTAAAAGGTTCGGAAAACTTACCGCTAAGTTTCCCCGTGTACGATTTTTGAAATTTTTTTTCATTCCATTTTTATAACCTTTTAAAGTTCAAAAAATGAGCAAAAAAAAATTTTTTTTGCAAATTGTTGCATAACTTTTGAAAAAAATTTAAAAAAAAAAATCTGTCCCGGGAAAACTTAACCAGGGCAACTCTGAAGACAACGCATATCTAATTTTTGCTTTCTGATTACCCAGGTGGAAAAACCGTGACCAAAATGGAGACCTGTTTCGTTTGGAGGTGGACGTCTTCAGCGCCATTTCAAGGTCGCGGGTGTTAATTTTTTTCAAAGTCAAAACCATTTTTTAAAAGCCAAGACATGTACCTTTAAAATAAAAAAAAAAAAATTTTTAAATATTCACAGGATTTGTCACAATCAATCCCCAAAAAAACCCTTCATTTCAGGGCCTCGAGACCAGAAGACCCCCTTAATTTGATGGTAGCTCGAGTATTAAGATCAGGTTTCTATTAGTATAACTTTGTTCAAGGGCTTGCGTAATTTTTTTGTGGTGAAAGTCTAAAACCAAGAAAAGAAAACGCGAAAGCCGACGAGCAAAATGTAAAAAATAAATCCTCCTGTATGTATATATTAACGTTATTAAAACACAAACTCACTTCTCGGTGTCTGCGAAATAACTCTACTCCTTTATTCAAATTTATTTACAGTAAACCTTAATTATCTAAAGCTTACATCTAACGAAATCTCTTAAAGTTCTACTCTTACTCTAATTTCTCTTATTGCTAAATTTAAGATTAATATTTAAATATGTAAGTTAATATGTTTGTGTATGTAAGTATGTACGTATGTAGATATGTATTCAGGTATTTATGTGTTATACATGTATGTAGGTATGTATCTTATGTTACAAAATATACTCGAAAAAGTTATGCTAAAACTTTTTTTATGCATTTAGGTAGACAATTTCATATGGGCAAACGTACGTTTACGAGATAAATGCCTAAAAGCAGGTATAACTAAAATAGCGCTCTCAGGGATTGCTGCAAGTATATTAACAAAGGTAGTGACATGGCTGTTTTTGGAGTTGCAGAGAACCGAAATGATGAAATAACTCAATACCAAATGGGCAGGTACATTAGTAGTAACGAGGCAGTTTGGCGAATTTTGTTTTTCTCCATTCATGACCGTAGTCCAGCTGTTATTCATTTAGCAGTTCATTTGGAAAATGGACAGCGTGTGTATTTTACTGTTGATAATGCTCAGACAATTGTAGAGCGACCGCCATCAACCACAATAACTTCTTTTGTTAAATTATGTGAAAGAGATCAATTTGCTAAAACACTGCTTAATTCACAAGTACCAACATATTACACATGGGAAAGACGTAAAAGAGGAAAACCTGTTGATGGTTATCCTGGTGTTTTTGAAAGTGACGCCGTTGGACGACTTTATACAGTGCATCCTAGCGAGGCTGAATGTTTTTATTTGGGTCTTTTATTAATTAATGTTCGTGGACCAACGTCTTTTTTGAATTTGAAAAGAGTTAATGGGCGCCTCTGTCAAACTTACCGGCGAGCATGTGAAGAATTGCATGCACTTGAAGATGATAATCATTGGGATGCAACACTTGCAGATGCATCCGCAACAGGTACACCGCATCAAATACGGACATTATTTTCAATTATTGTGCAACATGTTTTCCATCTCATATTGAAGATATGTGCTTAGTAGTTGCAAATAAATTATTGTCACAATTAGGTTTACCACCTCCTAATCGAGCAATGCATGATGTATTTAATCAAGATATACAACGTGAACAACAATACGATATAAATGATCTTAACACATTTATAAATTTGAATCTGCCGAAATTGAATATAGAACAAAAACATGCATATGACTCTATGATGCAAGCTATACAAAACAAAAGTGGAGGAATGTTTTTTTAGATGCGCCGGTAAAACGTTTTTGATTTCGTTGTTATTAGCGACTGTAAGATCACCAAACAATATAGCATTAGCGCTTGCATCGTCTGGAATAGCTGCTACATTATTAGATGGTGGCCGTACAGCGCATTCCGCACTTAAATTACCATTCAATATTCAAAGTAATGAAAATCCAACATGTAACATTTCAAAAAATTCTGGAATGGGAAGGGTTTTGCAACAATGCAAATTAATTGTGTGGGATGATTGTACAATGGCACATAAAAAATCAGTGGAAGCATTGGATAGAACTTTGAAAGGTTTACGTAATAATCAAGAAATATTTGGTGGCGCTTTAATATTATTGCCTGGTGATTTTCGTCAAACTTTGCGAGTAATTCCCCGTTCAACACCAGCAGATGAATTAAAAGCATGTTTAAAGACATCCCATTTATGGAGGAACGTAAAAACTTTGACTTTGAAAACAAATCTGCGAGTTTATTTACTTCTGAAGATAGGAAATGGACAAATTCCTATTGATGCTGCTACTGGCTTAATCCCTTTGCCAGATAGTTTTTGTAATTTCGCACACACAAAACAACAATTAGTTTCAAGTGTTTTTCCAAATATTGCGCAAAATTATCAAAATCACAATTGGTTAGCTGAAAGAGCAATACTGGCTGCGAAGAATAAGGATGTTGGTCAATTGAATGCGAATATTTTAAATGATGTGCCTGGTGAGATTGTAACATTTAAATCAATTGATACAGTTATATGTAAATCAAGATGACGCTGTAAATTATCCAACAGAATTTTTAAATTCCTTGGACTTACCTGGACTGCCGGCTCATCGCTTTCAATTGAAAGTTGGTGCACCAATTATTTTGCTTAGAAATTTAAATCAGCCACGATTGTGTAACGGAACAAGATAAGCAGTCAAATGGGTCATGAATAATCTTATTAAAGCAACAATTTTAAAAGGAAAATTCAAAGGTGAAGACGTATTGATTCCGCGTATTCCGCTGATTCCACCAGATTTAGCTTTTGACTTCAAAAGATTGCAATTTCCAATACGTCTTGCATTTGCAATGACAATAAACAAAGCACAAGGACAATCGCTGGAATTATGCGGAATTGACTTAGAATATCCATGCTTCTCCCACGGACAATTATATGTATCATGTTCACGCGTAGGAAAGCCATCAGTTCTGTTTATTTATACCACAACTCAGAGCAAAACAAAAAATGTAGTTTACGAAAAGGCTTTGTGTTAGTTTAAGTTTAAAATTAACATTAATTTTATATTGTAAAAAAGAATAAATACACATAGCGTGAATTTAAGTCGAGTGTTAATTATTCATTTCTAATTCTGATATGCGTAGCGAAGCAGGCAGAGGGTCCGCTAGTTGATGTATGTATGTTAATATGAAAACGTTTAATCCGCTGTCTAAGTGGGATGAATCTGACCAAAAAATGGGTTTTTGGTGTGCTTTTAAAAATAATTTCACCATACATTGAGCGCTTTTCAGCTTTTCAAGTAGGTACGAGTTAAATAAAAAAAAATATGTAACATATGTTTTTAACATGGTGATTAATATTTTTGTCTACGTGCACATATCTCTTCACACAAAATGTAAGCACGAACCAAATGTGCCATTCTCAAATAAAAATACTTTGTGCTTATTCTTACATCGAAATGAGTGGAAGTAGAAAGGTAAGTACAATAAAAAAGTTGTTTGATACATTCCAACGGCCGATTCTCTGTTTCTGATTTTGCAATTGGGAACTCGCCTTCAGGAGCCAAGGAGCTACATTATTCGCCTAAGAAAGCAGCTCATATTACTAATGTCTGTTGCGCGTTGCACGATATATGCTTAAAGTATCGGTGCGATGACACACCTTTTATTTCAAATAGAGCTTCTCAACCGGAAATTTCTGAACACGTGCAGTTTGAAAAATCTGAATTGCATTCATCATACCTTAATGGGGCTAAGCGTATTAGAGCAAATATAGGCAATTGCCTTATGTAAATTTATGACAAAATGTTTTTATAATTGAATGACACTCTTCAAAGAAATGTCTGATTTGTATTAGCTCAAAAGCGGCTTTATTGTTAATCTTGCTTTACCAATTTGAAAAAATAAAGTACATAAAATTAATTTTTTGTACAAAAACGTTCGAAACATTCTAATTATTGCCTAAGCTTTTCTTTGCAGCTATTATTTTCAAATTTTGAACCTCGATTCGGCTGTTTATAAGTATGAGTTTACGGTCAACTTCAATTTTTCTGAGCCGTTCAATTTCCGAATTGTGGCGTTTTGTTTCCTTTAGTAAACTGTTTTGAATATTTTGAAAGTTTTCGAGGGCTTGGCTTAATTCCTTTAAGTGGCCTTCTATTTGAGTATAGTGATGACTTTGGATTTCCAAGCCCTTTCTGACGTTGTCATTCATTTCCTTTTGAACATCTAGTTCAATTAAGGGTTAATTTTTTTACGAATTTGCTGGCTGGTTTTTTGTGCAGGCAAAGCACTTTCCCTTTGCGTGTCACCGGCAGCTTCGGTGCTATTTTCGTCCAAGCTATTGTCCATGCAACTACATTCCACATCAGAGTCCTCACTAGAGCTGTTGTCCTCATCCCTACTGTTATTTTCACGTCGCTTACCAGGTGATTTCGTTGCATTCAAACCAAACGGCTTGCCATCTTCGACACCTTCCGCAGCTGCTACTGACGCAGTTATATCCAAAATTGACTGTTCTAATACAGAAAAAACATGTTGCTTGCAAGGTCCTCCACCGGTCTTTTTCCTATTTTTGTTATTTTCGACAGGCTTGTTTCGTACGTATCGTTTTTGATCAATCCAAACCTGTAAGCAATGGCTATATAAATTATGGCACATTCCATAGCCACATTGCATTGATAGTCACCTTTTTCCATTCGGAGATTGATTTTGATGGTGGGCCCATGCTATTCAGGGAATTGCTCAATTTCTTCCAAAAAGCCAGCACTTTATCTTTATTTTTTTTTGGAAGCCCTTTCCTATTTCAGGATTTTCGGCCACTGTGCTGTGACTATCTTGACAACTTGCAACATTTCTAAAAATTCTGGAATGGGAAAGGTTTTACAAACATGTAAAGTTATTGTATGGGATGAATGTACAATGGCTCATAAAAAATCACTGGAAGCCTTAAATAGAACACTGAAAGATTTTCGAAATAACACAAACATATTTGGTGGTGCACTAAGTGTATTGGCCGGTGATTTTCGACAAACTTTGCCTGTTACAATCAATAAGTCTCAAGGTCAAACACTTCAATTATGTGGAATTGACCTAACTTATCCATGCTTTGGACATGGGCAACTGTATGTAAGATGTTCTCGAGTAGGGAAACCATCGTTACTTTATAGTTATACACCGCATGAAAATAAAATCATAAATTTTGTGTATCAGAAGGCTTTAGAATAAGTTGTTAGTTTACAATCATTAGAGCAATCCACTAAAATAAAGAAAACATTGTTATTAGAATAAGTCACAAAATAATGGCCGAGCATGAATTAAATGATGAAACAAGAAAAAAACAAAGAACACTTTTCATTTATATTTTTCTTTCGCCCAGCGAAGCGGGTGAGGGTCCGCTAGTCTGATATAAAATAATTCTTAACTAAGTTTAATAAGCAACAAACAATCCTTACATTTTATCGAGTGGTGTTCCCCACTTTCAGTTTTGCGAACAAATTCTATAAAATTTGTGTAAGGTTAGGGTAATTTTACGAAAATGGGAAATTTTTCACATGTGAAGTTCACAATGAGAACAGAACAAATGTGGGAACAGATCAAAACAAAGTTCCAGACTTAATAGACTTTTTCATAGTAAAAAATATCAGTTGCAACTATCTACAAGTAGAAGAAAGCGCTGATTTAAACTCTGATCACTCAACAATTGTATACATAAAACCGACTGGCAAAGTTTTAAGTTAATTCTAAAGGAAAATATAAATCTGAATGCTTCCATAAAATCGAGAAAGAAATTAAACGAAGATATCGAAAAATATAATATATCAAAAGTATCCATCAAGTGGCCTGGCAATGCACACCGGAAATAAAAAGAAGACTTAAAGGAAATAGTTGTCCGAGGGAGATTTTAATGCTAATAAAAAATAAATGTAGATTGAGAAGAAAATGGCAACAAACCAGAGCACCACAAGACAAAGCCAAACTCAATAAACTCTCTACACAACTAAAAGAAGAAATAAAACAACTTAAAAATTACTCCATTAGAGATGCTCTAGAAAATTTAACGAGCGATAAACGTACGGACTATTCACTTTGGAAGGCAACTAAAACCTTGAAAAGGCCTATTATGCATTCCCCACCAATACAAAATTATGATGGCAGCTGGGCCAAATCTAACGAACAAAACGCTGAGAGATTTGCCGAATATCTTCAAAACATTTTTCATCCTAACGAAGGAGATGAGTTAGAAAATATACCTCATCCTATTCGACAAAAATCGATAAAATCCCCTTGATTTCCTTTAAAGAGGTAAAGGACACTATTAAAAATAAAATAGATAGCAAAAAAGCACCCGGTTATGACCTTAAACAGGGAAAATATTAAAAGAATTGCCCAATAATGCTATTGTCAAATTGACACATTTGATTAACGCTGCATTTCGTTTAGAATACGTACCGCAACAATGGAAAATAGCGGAAGTTATTATGCTTCCAAAACCAGGAAAGCCACCACACGATGTGTCATCATACCGACCAATATCGTTGTTACCAATTTTATCTAAGCTTTTTGAAAAAATCTTGCTAAAAAGATTAAAACCATTGTTAGATGCAAAATGCCTTGTACCAAACCATCAATTTGGTTTTCGAAATGAACACTCAACGATTGATCAAGTGCACCGCATTACTCATGTAATTGAAAAATCACTGGAAGAAAAACAAATCTGTTCTGCGGTATTCTTGGATGTATCGCAAGCTTTTGATAAAGTGTGGCATGAGGGACTAATCCATAAACTTCAAGCAGTTCTACCAATCCAGTACTCAAACATTTTAAAATCCTACTTAACGAGCAGATACTTTAGAATAAAGCAAGCAGATGTCTATTCAGAACTGAAAGATATTAATGCAGGTGTCCCGCAAGGCAGTGTACTCGGGCCAGTTTTGTACCTCTTGTATACTAACGATATACCCACAGGCAGCAATACTACAACTGCAACATTTGCCGATGATACTGCAGTATTAGCAACTGATGAAAAACACTTAGAAGCGATTCAGAAAATACAAGCATCAGTTAATCCGACTCAAAATTGGACCAAACATGGTGTGTCAAGTTAAACGAAACCAAGTCTGTGCATGTTGACTTCACTAATCTATCTATATATATAAAAATTCAGCCGTTTTTCGCGTTGTGATGAACTTTACGGAGAATGGCTCAACCGATTTTAACCAAACTTTGCCACATTGAAGAGACACATGTGGAGAAGTTTGTAACTATGTTTGGTTAAAATCTCGTTTACTTCTTCGTCAACACACAGTATACACGAGGCAGCGTTCTTTTTACGCGTGTGGTTGTTATTTTAAACGGTTGCATGGAGCGTACATTTTACTCACATATGTACAAGTTAACGCAGCAGTATTTATGCCTAAATTTTCATTCCATTACATACATTTCAATGGAATGCAAACATACATACATATACATATATTCAGACAGCAGTGGCTGCACGCCTGAACGCCTGCATTCGCATAGAATAGAAACATACAAATTAGCAGGCACAGCTGTAGCTGACCGCCTGCAATAATTAATCGTAACACAATGCTGCTGTGACTATCTTAACACTTTGCTTAAATACTTCTTCTTTACACGCACACTTCGGGATAACCGAAGCAAAACCATTAGCTCAACGAACCTGAACAGGTCGTCGCTAAAAAAGTACTTAAGCAAGGCCGTTTTCTTAGAAGATTACCAAAGGTTATCAGTAATAGTGCATAGCGAAAGTAAGTGTTAAAACTTAGAAGAAAGTGTTTTATTTGGTAAAGTGTTCAAGTGAAGCAGTTTCCAGGCATCAACCAAAGAGATATAAAAAGTGCGTCAGAAATATTTAAGAGAAGAGATTGTTTTCACATTTTCCAACGATATTTTCACGAAAAATTTACAGACTATATATTAATTTTGCAAATGACTGATAACAAGTGAAACAGTGAATAAATGGTGTGAAAAATACACACAACAGAAATCGGCAAACATAATTAATATTTTAGAAGTTTTTACTTAAGATATTTAAGAAAAGAGATTTTTTTCACACTTTCCGTAGATATTTTAAAGAAAAATTTCAAAAATACCTATATATTATTTTTGCTGATCATTTCCCATTTCTGTTCTGTGTAATTTTCATTTCAACGCGTGCTCACAGTTCAATTATATTTTTAAAAGATGGCGCTAACAGTATGTTAATTTGAATTCCAGTTTAAAAACAAGAAAAGTAGCAATCAAGAGCTCAGAGTGACATAAAGAAGACCACTTTGATTCGGTGAAAGAAATGCCAAGAGGTAGAAGACATGCTAACATCGGACGTAATACACGTCACAATAGAAATGTGCAAAACTACAGACAAAATGAAAGTGAGGAAAATCATGCTGATAGATTAAGTCAACAAAGAGATCGTACTAGGTCACGTTCTCAAAATCGGCCAATATATCTGTGGCCATAAGCAATAATCGCCTAAGTCGACTTAAGAAAGAAATGAGTTATGTATACTAGCTAGTTCAACTAATAAAACTGTATATTTACGAGAAGTTCCTATCACTCTAACTATTTTTTTAGTGTAAATATTAATAAAAACATATTAGCCTAACTCGCAACGAAGCGCTATTGCATTTACTATATGAGTCTAAGTATACTTAAGAAGATGATCAATTACAATGCTGTTATATTTAAATGGCCTATAATAACTTAAGTTGTTTTTGCACCTAATTTTTTTTTTAAGTTTGTCATACACAAGAGAGTTGACATAAGAGCCAACGTGAAGGTGAGTGTTTATTACAAATTGTTAATATATATATATATAAGCATGCACTATCTCTTCAAAAGTTGTTAATGCATTTTTGTTGTGAGTTTTAAGGAGAGCTATATCTTCATACGCGACAAATGCGAAGGACATATGCTCTTATTCTTTTTTCAAAGTGCAGTTAGATTGGTATGCCTAAAGCGTCATGTGTAGAAGTCCACGCAAGTGGGGAAAGTTACTGATCGCCATTCACTTGGGAATGGCCAGGACGATTCTTCTGCATATGGTTCAAGCAGCTCACAACGGCCGGGATTAGCCCACGTATCCTCTGGGTAGCTTCCGAACATCCGTTCGGGAGTGAGCTAACGTGAGAAGGCGAAACATTCCAGGATAGCTGGTTGTGCGTTGGGTTTGGGACCCGCCACTTAAAAATCCCCCCCAATGAAAAGAACTGCAAAGCCTCGGATGAGAACTGCCTTTACTGATGACGACCCCTGCAAACGAACTAAGGACTATGATTTGAGGGTATGCACCTGGAATGTCCGGTCCCTTAATGGGGAAGGTGCCTCTGCCCGGCTGGTTGATGTCCTCGTGAGAGTAAAGGCTGACATCACTGCCATCCAAGAGATGCGATGGACGGGGCAAGGAAAGAAAACCATAGGGCCTTGCGACGTCTACTACAGCTGCCATGTAAAAGAGCGCAAATTCGGTGTCGGATTTGTTGTGGGACAGAGACTTCGTCGCCAAGTACTGTCGTTCACTCCGGTGGACGGGCGTCTCGCAACAATCCGCATCAAAGCCCGTTTTTTTAACATATCGCTAATTTGCGCCCACGCCCCGATGGAAGAGAAGGACGATGCGACCAAAGATTCCTTCTATGAGCGCCTGGAACGTTCCTATGAGCGCTGCCCCCGCCACGACATAAAAATCGTGCTTGGCGACTTCAACGCCAGGGTGGGCAAGGAGGGGATTTTTGGTCCCACAGTCGGAAAATTCAGCCTGCACAACGAAACATCCGGTAACGGACAGAGGCTGATCGACTTCGCCGGGGCCCGAAACATGGTAGTCTGCAGCACCAGATTCCAGCATAAAAAGATTCACCAAGCCACCTGGCTGTCTCCTGATCGAAAAACACGAAACCAGATCGATCATGTTGTGATAGATGGAAGACACGCTTCTAGTGTATTAGATGTACGTACGATCCGAGGACCCAACATCGACTCGGATCACTACCTTGTTGCAGCCAAACTGCGCACACGCCTCTGTGCAGCAAAAAACGTACATCTACCTACGCAAAGAATGTTCGACATCGAAAAGCTGCAATCACAACAGACAGCCAGAAGATTCGCCACTCGACTCTCACCCCTGCTCTCAGAGAGTACTGCCCAACAAACCGGCATGCACGAGCAATGGAGCAACATTTCTCGTTCTCTACGTACCGCCGCCGAAGAAGAAATCGGATTCCGGCGAGCCCGAAAAAACAATTGGTACGACGAGGAATGTCATGCTGCCGCAGAAAGACCGGATGCCGCCTATAGAGCCACGCTGCGATCGGGCGCAACGCGAGCCATGTGGGATCGCTACAGAGAGCTGAAAAAGGAAGAGAGACGTATTATCCGAAAGAAGAAACGAGAGGCCGAAATACGTGAGTGCGAAGAGCTTGAGATGCTGGCCAACAGGAACAACGCCCGAAAATTTTACCAGAAAGTTCGGCGGCTTACAGAAGGTTTTAAGACCGGGGCGTTTTCCTGTAAGAACAAAGACGGCGATCAGGTGACTGACGTACAGAGCAATCTTAAATTATGGAGGGAACACTTCTCGAACCTATTAAACAGTGTCACCGAGAAAGTGAAGATCCCGATATCCCAATCGTTGACGACGGAATTGTCGTTCCGCTACCCGATCATGACGAGCTGAGAATAGCGATAACGCGGCTAAAGAACAACAAAGCCGCGGGCGCCGACGGACTACCGGCTGAGCTATTCAAACATGGCGGCGAGAAGCTGGTAAGGTGCATGCATCAGCTCCTATGCAAAATATGGTCGGATGAAAGCATGCCTGCCGATTGGAATTTAAGTGTGCTCTGCCCAATCCATAAGAAGGGCGATCCTGCAATTTGTGCCAATTACCGCGGGATTAGTCTTCTAAATATCGCCTATAAGGTTCTAGCGAGCGTATTGTGTGAAAGGCTGAAGCCCACCGTCAACCAACTGATTGGACCTTATCAGTGTGGCTTCAGACCTGAAAAGTCTGCCATCGACCAAATATTTACAATTCGCCAAATCTTGGAAAAGACCCATGAAAGGAGAAGCGACACACACCATCTTTTCGTCGACTTCAAAGCTGCATTCGACAGTACGGAAAGGAGTTAACTGTATGCCGCTATGTCTGAATTTGGTATCCCCGCAAAACTAATACGGCTATGTAAGATGACGTTGCTCAACACCAGCAGCGGCGTCAGAATTGGAAAGGACCTCTCCGAGCCGTTTGATACCAAACGAGGTTTCAGACAGGGTGACTCGCTGTCGTGTGACTTCTTTAACCTGATGTTGGAGAGCATCGTACGAGCCGCAGAACTTAATCGCTCAGGCACAATTTTTTATAAGAGCGTACAATTGCTGGCGTATGCCGATGATATTGACATCATCGGCCTTAACAACCGCTGTTAGTCCTGCCTTCTCCAAACTGGATAAGGAGGCAAAGCGAATGGGTCTGGTGGTGAACGAGGACAAAACGAAGTACCTCCTGTCTTCAAACAAACAGTCGGCGCACTCGCGTATCGGCATCCAAGTCACTGTTGACAGTTACAATTTAGAGGTTGTAAAAAACTTCGTTTATTTAGGAACCATCATTAACACCGATAACAATGTCAGCCTTGAAATCCAACGTAGCCAACAAGAGCTACTTTAGACTAAGTGGCCAACTGAGCAGTAAAGTCCTCTCTCGACGACCAAACTAACACTCTACAAGGCACTCATCATGCCCGTCCTAACGTATGGCCAGAAGCTTAGACGATGACAACATGCGATGAAGTGACGCTTGAAGTGTTCAAGAGAAAGATTCTGCGTAAGATTTTTGGACCTTTGCACGTTGGCAACAGCGAATATCGCAGACGATGGAACGATGAGCTGTATGAGCTTAACGACGACATAGACATAGGGCAGCGAACAAAGATCCAGCGGCTACGTTGGCTGCGTCTTGTCGTCCGAATGGATCAAACGCTCCGGCTCTGAAAGTATTCGATGCGGTACCAGCTGGTGGTAGCAGAGGAAGAGGGCGGCCTCCTCTGCGTTGGAAAGATCAGGTGGAGAAGGACTTGGCTTCACTTGGGTGTCCAACTGGCGCCGGTTAGCACGAGAAAGAAACGACTGGCGTGCTTTGTTAAACTCGGCCAAAATCGCGTAAGCGGTTATAGCGCCAATTAAGAAGAAGAAGAAAGCGTCATTTTAAAATCATTTGAGTTAAGCAATTTCCTGTGATTAATGCAGAGGTTATAAGAGGTCAGAAAAAAAAAGTTTCGGTTCAAGTTGAATATTTTCTGAACTAAAAAAATATAATAAAATAATTAATAAAAATATTTAAAATTAATGAAATGGAAAACGAAGTAAATGTAACAGGTAAGATTGAACAAACAAAGAGCTTTGCTAAGTTGCTTAAATTTTTGCAATTAATAGGTTATGATGAAAGCAGTCACATGTCGTTTTTAGAGGGGAGTGGGGCTGATTTACTAACAAATGTTTCTAATACTCCACTATGCAGTGAGAATGAGGCAGATAAATCAAATTTACAGGAAAATCTCCGTTTTGACAGTGATGACTCAGTCCTAGATTCCGGCTATGAGGACTCAACTTCTACTAATAATGGAAATAGTAGCAATTTAGATGATGATGAACGGCTCAACGAGGCCCCGACTACATCCCAAAGAGCTTATTCGAAGAAAGAATCATGCACAAGACGGAACTTGGGAAAGGCATACGTTAATGTAAAGGGTGTTGTTGTGTCGGAAAGAAAATTGAGACCTCTTATTATTGATTGTCGCATGAAGTGCAAATCAAAGGTTCCGCTTGCATTTCAGAAAAGCATTTTTAATAAATATTGGTCGTTGGGTACGTACAATCAGAGAAATTTGTTCATTGGTTCCTTAATTGAAATCAAAGACAATATATGTAAAAACACCCTGAAAGTCCACGTGAGCGAAAATTTCAGGCTGCTTATTATAGACGGAGAGCTGGCGGCCGCGGAGGTACTACGATAACACCTCCGGCTAGAGTTTTGAGAAGTGGTTGGGAGAACCATGAAACAGTGCCATTTGCAAGGATTTTGCTCAAAACCCCTGCAAAAAAGACGTCAGACGACTTAAAGTTGCAAAAAAAAGTTGCTAAAAAAATTTTCGTACCTCCGGCTGAAAATTTGTAGGCTTACTGTTTGAAGGTCACAAATGCTGTATATAAATCGTCAGACGTCTAGATCGCTGCAAAAGTAGTGTCAGACGACCCCAAATTTGTAAATTTTTTTCGAAAATTTTTTTTTTTTACCTCCGTCTGACGTTCTCACATATTATAGTAGGCACTATTTTAAGTGTATATTTAAATCGTCAGACGGAAATACCGCTGCTAAGTCATCCTACAATATCCGTGAAGTTCCGGTCTGCCTGATTTTTTTTTTTTTTTCGGAATTTATTTTTGTTACCTCCGTCTGACATTTTTACATACTATTGCAAAAAGCATTTCAAGTACACATTTAAATTGTCAGACGAAAATACCGTTGCAAAATACCTCTGCGATAGGCCCTAATCCACATTTGCGCATGCTCGTAACACATACACACGCACACACACGCATTTATGGCTATATATCTATACATTCTACGCAGTATATTTAGTCCCCAGCCTGTTCCCTATTCCTCTCCCCGTCTCAATATACAAAGCGGGCATAGCGGCTAGGCCCTAAGACACATTTGCGTATGTTCGTGACACATATATATACACACACACACACACACACACATTTATGGCTACGTATTTATATATTTGACACGATTTCATCGTAATTTCAAATGCGATTTTCGCCTGTTTTTTCCCCGCATTCTATATCAAGTATATACTAGCTTGAGATAAGTATTTTGCACCGGTATTTTCGTCTGACAATTTAAATGTGTACTTGAAATGCTTTTTGCAATAGTATGTAAAAATGTCAGACGGAGGTAACAAAATTCACGGATATTGTAGGATGACTTAGCAGCGGTATTTCCGTCTGACGATTTAAATATAGAGTAGAATGGGGTAAGATAGGTATGGGGGCACAATAGGTAGGTGGGGTTTTCGTCGCACTGTTTTTGCAGAGGTCACTCGTCTTATGTGAATTGAATACGTTGTGGGGAACAACGTTCGCGACTGTCATTTCGGCCGTCACCATTGATTAGTTATCCTAGTTCTGGCGTCGTTTAGTTTTTTGTGAGCTTTTCTCCGACATAGCATTTTTTTTATTCTACGGTGCAGTGCATTTAATGTATGTAAATATTTGTCAGGTGAGTTTTATTTTACGTAGAAGTTAATGCTGAACACGAATAATGTGTTAGTTTTTTGATATTTTTGTTTTTAAAAAAAATATCGACACTAACATAAAACATGTGCTTGGGGGCACTATAGGTCAGCCGTCTGGGGGCATTATAGGTCACTACTTTTAATTGAATAAAATAAATTTTAATTGATTTTGCAGCAAAATGGTGCGTAATTATGTGCGAAAAACGCCGAAACGAAGTGAAGAGGACGCAAAAAATGCAATCGCGGCAGTCCGAGATGGCGCTAGTGTTCAATCAGCCTCTAAACAATTTAAAATTCCGTTCGAAACATTACGTGCTCGCGTGATGAATTAAAGAAAAATTCTTAACTTTTATAACATGTGCAGTGTTCATACTCTATAAATAAAAGTTAAAACGTTAATTTCCAAGCCATGTACATTGTTCTTTTCCCCTCACATATAGTGACCTATCGTGCCCCCCGATTTTCAAAATATCGAAAAAAAGTACCTTTGTCTTATTGAATGCAGCTTCCAAAATATTTAGCCAAACATAAGTCAGTATAACCAAAATGTTAGCAGATAAATAATCTTTCAAAATCTTTGCTTATTTTTCAAAATCAATGCAAAAACACCGTAGCAAGAGCTCTCCAAAAAAAAATGACCTATCTTACCCCATTCTACTCTACACTTAAAATAGTGCCTACTATAATATGTGAGAACGTCAGACGGAGGTAAAAAAAAAAAAATTTTCGAAAAAAATTTACAAATTTGGGGTCGTCTGTCACTACTTTTGCAGCGATCTAGACGTCTGACGATTTATATACAGCATTTGTGACCTTCAAACAGTAAGCCTACAACGCTGACGTCTTTTTTGCAGGGGTTTTGAGCAAAATCCTTGCAAATGGCACTGTTTCATGGTTCTCCCAACCACTTCTCAAAATTCTAGCCGGAGGTGTTATCGTAGTACCTCCGCGGCCGCCAGCTCTTAGTCTGTTATGTTTTCTTCAAGCTTTAGGCCAAACTCCATACCTAAGTCATTGAGTTGTTTGAGCGAAAACAAGTTTTTTCGTAATATGCACTGTGTAAGTTTGTGCGGGAGTATACTGCTGTTGTATTTATAGATAGTTTTCCAAATGTATTTCATATGTAGTTCTAACGAATATAAGTAGCTATCTTCTACGTTAGTTTCTAGCGTTATTGCATAATTCGGGGTGAAGTCAGGTAATTTGAAAATTCTTTTAATAAAATAACGCTGAAGTTTATTTACTTCTTCGAACAGCGTATAATCCCAGATTTGAACAGTGTATGTTTGTATGGCTCTGCACACAGCCTGAAACAGCTTTCATTAAGGTTTGTATGAGATGTATGGCTTAGCTAAGAAATTGTTCCATGTACTATTAATGCTAGCTTTTGCTGAATTATTTCTGGCTTGCACATGTTTGGCAAACGCCATTTTGGATGTGAGAATGTCACCAAGATATTTATATTCTGTTACCACTTTTATTTCCTCACCTTTGTACCACCATTTTTCTGCCTTGGCTAGTTGACCACCTTTTATAAAGACCATCATCTCAGATTTCATTACATTTACTTCCATGCTCCACTCAGCGCAATATATTTCTAGTTTTTTAATCATAGATTGCATGACATTAGGATTATCAGCTAAGATAACAATATTATCAGCATATAGAAGACGGCGTACATTTATTCTATCAATCAGTAGACCACCTTTTAAACAGTCATGTAGATCATTCAGGTATAATGTGAAGAGAAAAGGTGATAACGGAAAACCTTATTTCACCCCTGGAACGGTTTTAAAGTAATCTGATAATTCCCCTCCTGTCCAAACTGCTGTTCTCGTATTCGAATATATATTTTCAATCAGAATTGTTATTTTGTTGGATAATCCCATTTGACGAAGTTTGTTAATTAATGGCCTCCTGGGTACCCTGTCGAAAGCCGCCTTGAAATCCACAAATAGGCATAACGTTTTTTTTTTTCGTTGAACTTTAAATGTGCTATAGATGCCAGATTGTATATGTTATCCACCGTTTAGTAGTTTTCTATCCAATTTGTAAGTCTTTCATTAATCAATCCCATTAAAACTTTTGCAATACAGATTAGAGGTGCCAAACTATCGATGGTGGGCGCCATCGATTGTGGACGATAGTAATTTTCAAACCATCGATGGTGATCGATAGTACCGTCGATAGTGGTCGATAGTCACAATAAAAAACAGTGATTGAAAATCATTGAAATTTGTAAGAAAAAACAAATAATTTGAATTTTATTTTAATTCATAAGGCACACTTTAAAACAACTATATATTTTCAAAAGTGTGAGTGATTTACATTTGGAAAAAAAGAGTAAGAGTACAGGCTATGGGTCTTTTCTGCCAAAATATTGAACTTATAAGTTTAAGGAACATTGCTTACATTTTATGAAATTACATTTTAAGGGAAAAGCTAAAAATACAAAAGCCTTATAAAAGACTTAAAAGCTAAAACTTGAAAACTGTAATATGATTTATTTATTATAGCGAAAGATTTTTGTTTAAAAACAACAAAACGTTCACATTTTCTTCTTTAAACCGTGTTCGCCTATCAGAAACAATTAGTTCCGCCTTGCTGAAAGCTCTTTCCGACTCCACAGAAGTTGCGGGGATGCATAAATATTTATACATCAGTAATTTTATTAAAGGGAAATCCACCTGGTTTACATGCAATCAAATGTAGGTATTACCAAAACTTAGTTTTATGTATCGAAGATTGATTTATTAATTTTACCTTGTTCCATAAAAGAGGGTCCATTTCCTGCGGGGCTATGTCTCTCTCCAGATATTGCCTTTTAATAATGATTGCATCAGATCGAACATTACTCTTTTTAGTAGCACATCGTTGGTTCAAAAAATCAAAAATTGGGTCCGTAGTGGTCGTGCTTGCTTCCAGACTGACAGGGTCTTCAACATGAGTCAAATTGCCCAAATTGACCAACTCATTTTCCAAGATACTTGCTGCTTGTTCAGCATTTGCGTTGGATTGAAACCCATCTTTTTTGAAGCGTGGATCCAAAATCGTAGCCATCCTTGTTACCGTGCGTAGCTCATATATAGATAGTCGTTTTTTAATCGACTCCAACATAGCATCTTTCATAGATTTGCCTACCGCAGTAGCCAACTGAGATGAAAGATTTTCAGTTTGCCGATATAGTCCATATGCCAATGGTATTATTAATGACACTGTAACGTATTTGCCACCAGAAACTTTTTCGGACACGTTCTTAAATAATGCTAATATTTTGTCAATATCTCTCAACCCGTTGATTTCCTCTGCAGTGAATGGTAATGGTCCATTTGTTGTTGATAATAGCACACTGGCAACGGCTTCATGGGTTAATAAAACTCTCTCAATCATGTCGAGGAAGCTGTTCCACCTAGTTGGGGTTTCTTGCAACAAGGTATATGCAAAATTTTCTTGAACTTGTTTCAATTTTTCGTTCGCAATTGAACTTTTCTTAAAAAATTTTACAACATTTTTACATTTTGCAAACAAAGCTTTTGTGACATCGTTGTGATTGAGATTCAAGCCATCTTGGACTACCAAATTAACTGTATGAGCAAAGCATGGCAGATTTTGGATTTTTAAAATTTCACATGCTTTCAGCATTGAGCTTGCATTGTCAGTTACAATGCAGACAGTTTTTTCACTGATATGCCAATATGTTAATATATGATGCCGCATTCATGTACGAAATGAATCGTTACCGTTAAAAAGCTCACGTTAGCATTAGATGCCCACATATCGCAAGTGATAGCAATGTTCGAAACCTGCTCCAAAATTGTTGACAATTTTTCTGTCGTTTTTTTAAACAAATTGGCCATCTGGACGTTTTCCAAATGACTCCGGCTGGGAAGCTTGTAACGTGGATCTAAGGATGTAATTAATTTAATAAATTCTTTGTCCTTCACTATGATAAAGAGCTGAATATCCTCAGCAACCATCTCTGCTACGAGTTCATCTAAGTCCTTTTACGCTTGGAGTTTGCATCATACAACACAGCCCTTTTAAAGTATGACTCCACTGACCGCATGCTTGACCTGCAGCTGCTGCTGAAAGACGCAATGTTCTCATCTTGTACAACATCTTCAGCAACTTGTGTATTAGGAGCATTTCTGTCCAAATTCAGGTGAAACCGTTTAAGGTGATCATGCAGGTTCGATGTGTTGCCACTGGTTTTATACTCCTTGGCGCAACTAAGGCATTTGGCAAATTTCTTATCATCAGATCTTTTAAAATAATTCCACACATCCGAAATTTTACTTTTCTTTTTTGTGCAGGCTTCTCCAACACAAAATGTTTTTCGCTGTCGCTGCTGTTGCAATCGCAACTTGCTGCAGCAGAACTGCGTCCTAAAATTAGACAAAAGTGTTCTAAGCATTCTCACTAATTATTTGAAAAATGTATTACCTCGTTTAAGAAAGCGATCCATTTATATATTTTTACGAATTGTTATTTTAAACACTTTACAACTTTACACTTTTTAATATTTGTACACAAGCGACGCCACAAATAAAAAAAGCGCGAATATTTGCTTGGTGATGTGTAAATCGCTCTTTTGACGATACTATCGTCCACTATCGAGACTTTGAACCATCGATAGTTCAGTACCTCGATAGTGCCCTACCATCGATGGTGACGATAGTGCCATCGATAGTTTGGCACCTCTAATACAGATTGGGAAAACTATTGTTTTAAATAATGCTTCGTCGATTGTTCCGGTCTCGAAGATGATGTTGTATACTTTCGTTAGCTCCATGATAAATTCTGTTGAGGCAGCCTTTAGTAGCTCATAAAGTATTCTGTCTTCTCCAGGTGCTTTGTTTGTTTTAGCATTTTTAATTATTTGTTGGACTTCGATTATTGTCACATCTTTATCGAGGACCGTATCTGTATGCAAAACAGGTGCATAATGATTATCTTTTGTTAACTGAGGCTGATTTAGTAACTCTTAAAAATAGTTTTTAAACTCCGATGTCGTAATATCTACACCAACTTTAAATGATTCTCCTCTTATTTCTTTGGCAAAGCTCCACCATTCTTTTGAATTTGCGGTTTTATTGATTCTCTTTTCCAGTTTTTCATAATAATCTTTCTTCGCTTTCTCGCTTCCTAAACAATTGCCTTGCAACTTTTTTGCTTATCGTCTGTTTTGTTAGATTTTCTTAGCTCATTCAAATATTTAAAGGAAAGCTCCCTTGCATTCAAACATCTCATATTAAACCAAGCGCTTTTGAAAACGGCTTTAGTGTTTTTCGCTGTTGTCTTCGGCACAGACATTTTTATTACACTGCCAAGTTTTTCAAGATTTATCATTTCTCCTTGATTTGCCAGCTTAATCAGATTTTTGTTAAGGTTTAATTGATATTTTGATACATCTTTTTCTTTGTGATTACTTTTGGTACGAGGCTTATATTTTCCATTTCGTTCGGCGCTCTATCTATGTTTATGTATATATATATATATATAATTGGCGCGCGCACCCTTTTTGGGTGTTTGGCCGAGCTCCTCCTCCTATTTGTGGTGCGCGTCGTGCTGTTGTTCCACTAATGGAGGGACTTACAGTTTTAAGCCGATTCCGAACGGCAGATATTTTTTATGAGGAGCTTTTTCATGGCAGAAATATACTCGGAGGTTTGCCATTGCCTGCCGAGGGGCGACCGCTATCAAAAAAATGTTTTTCTTAATTTTGGTGTTTCACCGGAATCGAACCTACGTTCTCTCTGTGAATTCCGAATGGTAGTCACGCACCAACCCATTCGGTTACGGCGGCCGTCGATGTCTATGTTTAGTGTCAGTTTAATTAGCATATGATCAGACCATACTTTTAATTCAATTTCAAATCTTTCAGCATAGCTCAATCCTTCATGCTCAATCCTTCCTCCTACTGCACTAATAAACGTAAAATTGCCTTCTTCATCACTAACTGTTCTGCCATTCAAGATTATAAAACCATACATCATCTGTAGAGGTCATTTTGCCGATGTCTGCTTTGAAAGTGGTTATGTACATATCTTCGATCTCTTGTTGCATATTTTCAATTCTGACATTCAAGTCACCCATAACCACTGCAATTTTCTCTGGAGTTTCCTTGAAAAATTCCTTCACTAACTCTGGTTCCTTATGCCAAGCTGATCCTCTTATATACAAAGGTATAAATGTAATGTTGTTCCCCTTTTCGTGAAATCTTATTACATCTATTCCGTTTTCAGTTTTAAAACTACATTTTATGCCCTTTTTTTGCAATTCCTTACTAACGCCATACACACATCCTCAAGAAGCTCTTCCAAATTTGCTACTTCGACTTGCTGCTTTCCAAAAGGTGTTATGATCTGGGAAGTATTTCTTTTCTTGGTTTATTTTCTCCTCAGTTAGATGGGTTTCTATGAGTACAAACACACATGCTGCTTTACAATGTACTGGAAAAATGCTGGGAAAATATATTTGTTCTCAAGACCATTGACAATATAGGAAATGATATTTCGTTTAAATTGTGTACATTTCAAATCATTTGCAGTTTTCTCCTTTTAAGTTTATTTTTATTAACTAATTTGCTATGACATACGCTATCTAATTTTTTGCTACTAGTCTCTCATCCTTGATAAGATATGTTCAAAGCAATGGGAGGAATGCATGGAATTTTGAGGGGCTTTTTTGTTCATACTATGCTATGGAATACGCTACGGAGAACGTTAACGATATAGAGAAGTCTCACGAGCTACGATTAGTTTGAATTGTCAAAAATGAGTGTAACCGCAAGGACTTTCTCACTTCGCCCAAATCGACAGCGGGGAAGTTCTTAACAGAACTGAATACAGTGAATTCTGTCTCTGTGTGTTTCTATGTTCCTTTGGCAAACGAAATTTTATTCAATTTACATCTTGTTACAGGGATATGTATGTATTTTCTAGAAACTTTGAAATTTAAAATAAATTAAAGGTTCAAAGAAACCTGTATATTCGCTCGGATGCGACGCAATGGGCGGTTTGAACTGTGGGCCTCCACGGTCGCTCCGATGAAATATTTGATATAAAAAAACAGAAAGCACAGCGTGTCAGTATATATTCTTTTAAAGTTTATTGGTAATATATGTATATGGATATATGCAAGATGTGCATAGAAATAGATATGCAATACCGTAATGCTACGTATTATTGTACATATGTATATGTATTATCGTATTAGATATAATTATTAGTGTAATTTATAATTTACAACATATTACCTGTTGGCTGACACGTCTGGTGGGTCCTGATTGTACAATCCAAGTGAAAGTTATAGTTAAAGTTAAAGTGAAAGTAACCTCGCCGAACAACGTTTAACACGGTAAACGTTTTAACTGTTCGGCGGGGAAATGCCAGGGTTAACGGCCTTCACGTTGCAGCGACTGGAAACAGTGGTTAGCAACAGTCGGAACGCTAGGCGCAGTTCCCATTAGGGTGGCTAAAAATTTATATTTAATATTAGGGTGCGGCCTAAACATGCCGGCCCCCTTGCGATAAGCAATGATTATTTTAGGACGGAGGTGTCAGCCAACCTTCGGTATTGGTGAGACATCGGAGGCTGCTGGTGCCGTCTGAAATGCTGCAAAGATATGTAATTTTATGTACGTGGATTTATTATTGCACACAAAAATAAATTTATTATATAAAAATTTATTGATTCGTTATGAACAAATCATATTAGGGCCGTGATACCTGGCGAGGCCTAGTCGCCAGTGTATCGTCGCCCGTCCTTGACGCATTATAGTTGCTTGCGCACGTGGTCGAAAAGGCCTGGTTTCCGATACACGCGCACGCCACCGTTCATGCTGCAGCTGGGGTCGAAGAGGCCTCGTCTCCAATCCCCTATCTTCATTGCGGCGGAAAGACCTTGTTTCCGCTCTGCTTGTTCAGGCGGAAAGGCCTAGTTTCCGCTCTGCTTGTTTAGGCGAAAAGGCCTAGTTTCCGCTCTGCTTGTCTAGGCGAAAAGGCCTAGTTTCCGCTCTAGACTCAGTCCTTTGTTTTGTTTTTTACAAACAAAAGGATTTTGAATTTAAAATTTTTTTTTTTTTTTTTAACTGAAAATGTGTAGTGTGTACACGGCTTTATAATTGGTTGTTGTTTTTTTTTTTTTTTTTTAAAAACGAAAATTTGTGTTGTGTGGTGCATTTGGCTGGTCAGTGCAGTGCTGATCACAGCGAAGGAGAAGACAAAGGTAAATAATATATATATTTTGTTATGCACTATGCATATATGCACTAGGCATTTTAGTAGTTTTTTTGTTATTTGGCGATGAGGAATTTTCATAGCCCTATGAGACACCCTGCCACCCAAAACAAAAAATGTACCTAATTGGGTACAATCACATATTAATGTCATTTTAATATGTATGTTCACCGCCAGGGGGTGGGTACATACTAATGGACATTGCAATATTCGCCGCATGGGAGGATCGTGTCTTGGCTATGTGTGGATCGTAACCAAGTACAAGGTGTCCTCCCGCGGTGTGCATGATATATATTTTTTTTCTTTTTGTTCTTATTTTGGCTATAATAAGAACAAAATGATAAGCAAAAAAGAAAAAAAAAGAAAAATTATATGTATATATATAGATATAATTTTTCGTAGCATTTGCATACATAAGTGCATGATGTTAGAAAAAACTAATAGTTTGCGTTACTTTACGCAAACTATCTCTGGAATGTAGAACCCATTTATATCATTCCTGTAGGGTATTTTTGTTTTTGTTTCTTAATCCCTAATTTCCTTAATGGCCGTCATCATTTCCTTTTCACATGTGTAGACGGCGTGTGACGCTGACGTGAGTGAAAATTGTGACTTAAAATAAATAAAAGTGAAGTGTCTGACAAACCCAAGCGGAATGGGGAGCAAAGGCAGCTAAAGCCACGGAAGATTAGATGAAGCGGTAAGAGAATTTGAGGCCAATGGAGGCAGCTGCCGAGTTTACATCCATAATCAGCTGGATTGAAACCTCAAAGGTAAAATAAAAATAATATGCGTAATTTTCGGTCGTTTACACATGCATTTATCGTATGAAAAGAATTTAGTGGTAGTGAAAGTAACAAAATAGAAACTTTGCATTTAATTTAATATAATAAAGTTAAATAAATATTGATCAAAATGAAAAGTCGTGAAAAGAAAAAATAAAAATTAATATTATATATGTGAAAAAAAAAAAAAAAAGTGACAAATGTGCCAGTGAGTAGTGTTAGAACTTGACGTTCTTCTGCCCAGTGAGAAATCGTCGCGCTAAAAAAATTTCAGGTCGGGCTTTAGATTAATTACACAAGTGTTAAGTGGTAATTTGTTGGCATTTCGGCGTTGCGTGTAAAAAAAAAGTCCACATGTACGCGTTACCAGTGACGGCAATTTAGTGGATGGACCACCCACAAGAAATCCTTGGACCACGGCAAAGAAGGAGCGCCATCAGAATTTACGTATGGAGCTCGCACTTGGATCATCATGGAACGAGGGCGAAATATTGTATAATATTTTAATTAAATTTTATTTTATATTAAAGGTGAGTTTATTATAAAGTGGAAATTTTAATTTTGTACTAGTAGTGTAGATATTAATATTGAACATTTGTGATTGAAAAGTCTAAAAAGAATTAAATCTTTTAAAAAATATATATATATACGTATATGTTCAGTTTAGCAAGAATTATCAATATCAATTTGAAAACAATCATCTGCCGTAAAGTCATGGAATTGCACCATCAGAAGCATCATCAACATATGTGTACAACTTAAATGCTGCCAAGGCGCAGTTTGCTGAAGCACAGAAAAGCTGATGTGACTACGACCATCCCATGTTGAAGCTATTTGGGATGCCGCCAGCTGGAAGGATATCTATAATCCCCTCGTTGCCGCTGCTAAGAGGTAAATATGTTAATACGTGAAAGTGACTGTAAAAGTAAAAATGTGCCTTTTTAGACGTTTGTGTCATCCAAGCTTTAAGTGACCTAGAGAAGCCTACCTAATATATATAGTATGTGCAAGAAAATCATTTGCAGCTGTTCGAACTTGTGGGAGGAATGTAGGTCAAAGCGGCTGATGAGTGGTAAGTAGACTCGATCTATAAAATCCACGTCGAGAATACGCTTTCAATCTCATGATATTGAACTTTTTCAGATATTTTTAAATAAATAATTTAACTATATTACAACACATTCCGCGTTTGTGATAATCAACGAAAAGATGCGAAATTTGAACATCCAGTTACTACAAGACTATTGGAGAAATATTATAAAAAATTAATCCATGTCGATTGTTGCTTACTTTGTGATATGTAATGCACACGATTCGTGCATTCTTCGTACAACTATTATTAGAATAAAATTACTTTAAACGAATTTGTATTGTACGTAGTAATTAGAGCTAACTTACGCGCTTTATTAAAGAATTATAGAAATTATTCCATGTTAGTTTTTGCTTACAAGGTAAGCAAGTTCTGTATACATAAGATGAAATTGCCTTATGTTTTTTTTTTTTTTTTTCCTAAAACTCCAGCACTTATGTGTTGAAGATTTGTTATTATAAGTTATGTCATGTATATCGGCGTGGATGAGTAGTGAAAATGTAAATTTTATAAATAAAAATATATTATTTGAAACTAAAGGAACTGTAAATGAAACTAAGAATACCTATTTTTATGTGATTAACGTTGGATGGTATAGATACATATATGTATATATATATATATATATATATATATATATCATATATGTATATATAATATATATATGTATGCATGTAAGTACATTTGATGCAAAGTACACATAGGTATGCATATGTATAATTATGCAAGTCACCTCAAGTGTACACCTGCCCTTTATAGGTACAATTTATGGAACTTACTTGCATCGTTCGTAGGTTGTAGGGTTTGTTGTAGCTTCTTAGGTTTTGGATGTTTCCACCTCGTGCGTTTTTGCAATTCGATGTGGAATTCCCTTTTCCATCGTTTGCAAAAGGTTTGATGGAGGGCTTTCAAGCTTTTCACACCTGCTTCCCACAGTCCGCCCATATGAGGGGCTGCGGCAGGTATGAAGTGCCATGTTAATGCCTGGTGGGCATATTTTGAAAGCGTGTTATTGCGTGCATCCGCAATAAACGCTTTACATTCTGATCGTAAAGATCGTGAAGCTCCTACAAAGTTGGTACCATTGTCGGAGTAAACATTTTTTGGACATCCTCGTCTAGCAACGAATCTCGAGAAGGCTGCTAGAAAGGATGGGGTACTTAGGTCATGGGTTTTGGGTGGACTGACTGTTTCGGCTCGACCAGTTAGTTTCCACCCGAATACAGTCTCTTGGGCAAGAAGTGTACTTAGTACATTTTTCTTCAAGCCGCTTAAAATAATTTGGGGGTAAATGTCTCCGCCAAGGACAAGGTCCACTGGTTCATTGACGAAGAACCTCTTATCCGCCAAAGTGAGATCTGGAAATGCTTGCCTTGTCATTGCGCTTACTAGGCAAGTTGGCAGATTTCCAGTTAATTGCGGCAAAACTAGCGCAATTGTATTTATTTTTACAAAAGGGTCGATAGGCGACCGCAGTTGTAATGAGCACGCTTGTCTTACCTGCGCAGATACCGAATTGTTGATGCCCGAGACTTGGGCATGCAAGCGTTTGGATGGCAGGTTGATTCTACGTTTGAGGCGTTCAGTAATGAACGAACACTCAGAACCAGAATCGATCAGAGCGCGTGCTGCAAAATTTACATTGTTGTGGAATATATTCACCATGGCTGTTCCTAGTAGAACCCCCTTGTCCGTATTGGAATAGCACGATTTAAAATTATTGATTCTGCTATCCTTTGGCCTATTGGAGTCTAGTCGTTTTAGGGCCTCCTTGGATGTTGAGGGCAGGTCATCAGCGGGATCTCTGCTTTCCTTGAGAGCTGCTGCTTTGGGTTGAACTGCTGTAATGTGCAGGAGCGTGTTGTGTCTTGAGTGACATGTGCTGCAGTTATATGAGCTTGTACATCTCGACACCGTATGTCCTGACGACAGGCAGTTCAAGCAACAGTTGTTGCTCTTGACGCACGCGATGCGATCGGTGACCTTTAACTTCCGGAACTTTGGGCAACTTTGCCATTTGTGGTCGTCAGTGACACATAATTTGCACATATGTTTGGCGACACTTACCTGAAAGTTACCCATCCTTTTTGGTGTAGTTTCCGAATGGTGTTGTAAGCTTGGCGCCTTGGGCGCTTTGTAGGCTTTAATCCCTTTTAGGCCTGACACTGTTTCGAGTGTCTGAAACCTGTTGGAAAGGAATTTGTCCATGTCTGTCCACTTTGAAATTTCAGATTTGTTCTCTATCGTTTGTTCCCAAAGCGATAGAGTACTTTCTGGCAATTTCGTGGAGCATAAATAAGTAATAATTGCATCCCAGTTTGAAATATCTATCTGGTGGTTCTGTAATGAGGAAATGCAATTATTGATGTCTCTTTGGAGTTTTTTTATCGAACTGCCACATTCAGTTTCGATTGTCTGTAGGTTAAACAGGATCTTCAGCTGCGTGTTCACCAGAATCCGTTTGTTCTCGTACCTTTCGCAGAGATTTTTCCACGCTGTAGCAAACCCGTCATTAGTGAGCGGGCACTTCCTGACGATGTCTCTGGCTTCACCCTGCGTTTTTTGGTTGAGGTGGAACAGCTTTTCGACCGGGGTGAGGCGTTTGTTTAAAATGTATATGGCCGTGAACATATCGCGGAATGTTGGCCAAGATACGTAGTCGCCTTTGAAAACCTCCGTATCGCACGGTGGAAGGTGAATGTTATGTTCGCGTACTGCAAGCTCTTCGCCTTCCCGGTCTGCCTTTTCCAGCCTCGCAGAGAGGTCAGCCATCGTCGACATGCCGCGCAAATATGTATGGTAACATATTTTATTTCTTTTCTTGATCGCGGCAAGATCCTTAGGAGAAGGACTTTCTGTTGAAAGCAAGTGGTCGTACGCGGCTTTGGCTTTTTCCCACATTGCTTTCAACTCCTCCTGTTGGATCCGGAGTGAAAACTTCGAATGGTCACTTGACGGAGTGCCATTAAAATCGGATTCGAATTCCGTCACGGCGTCGACTAAACGAATATACGTATCCATATTGTAGGTATGGGATACAAAAACTTACGCGGTATTAAACAAAAAAAAGATGCTCCTTCGCGAAATGGAGACGAATTCACAGCGAGACCCAAGCCCAAAATGCACCACCGAGATTAAAATAACAGTATATATTATGTATATTATGGATGTCTGTATATATTTATTGAGCAAAAAGATAATATATTTAAATTTATATACGAAAATTTCGCCACCCACACAATAATCAGCGGTATGTATACACCTGTGCAAAAAGTGCGCTGGGATCGATTTCAATTTACTGCGGCGTTGTTTGTGTAGTTGTGTACTCAACTTCACAGCGGGAATGTACAAGTAAAAGGAACAAGAAAATTGAAAAATTCCCAACAACGCGCTGTTAGAGGGTTGATTTACTTGAAAATACCGCGCGCACTTGTATTGTCTGTTTGCGGACAGACGGAGTCGTTGACCCTTTTTGATTTTTTTTTGTAGTTTTCTTATTTACACCAAAAAAAGGAGTGTGCAATAAATCCACGTACCTGTTTTTTCTGGAACGGATTGTTGGTGATTTGCTTGCTTGTGATTTGCTTGCTTCTGATCTGTTGGCTTGCTGCTGATCTGTTGGCTTGCTGCTGATCTGTTGGCTTGCTGCTGATCTGTTGGCTTGCTGCTGATCTGTTTAAAGTGGATCTTTTATTTCAACATCCGGCTCGAAGGACCATGTATATTCGCTCGGATGCGACGCAATGGGCGGTTTGAACTGTGGGCCTCCACGGTCGCTCCGATGAAATATTTTATATAAAAAAACAGAAAGCACAGCGTGTCAGTATATATTCTTTTAAAGTTTATTGGTAATATATGTATATGGATATATGCAAGATGTGCATAGAAATAGATATGCAATACCGTAATGCTACGTATTATTGTACATATGTATATGTATTATCGTATTAGATATAATTATTAGTGTAATTTATAATTTACAACATATTACCTGTTGGCTGACACGTCTGGTGGGTCCTGATTGTACAATCCAAGTGAAAGTTATAGTTAAAGTTAAAGTGAAAGTAACCTCGCCGACCAACGTTTAACACGGTAAACGTTTTAACTGTTCGGCGGGGAAATGCCAGGGTTAACGGCCTTCACGTTGCAGCGACTGGAAACGGTGGTTAGCAACAGTCGGAACGCTAGGCGCAGTTCCCATTAGGGTGGCTAAAAATTTATATTTAATATTAGGGTGCGGCCTAAACAAAACCTATTTCCATATATGGGACAACTAAGTTCAATATACGTACATATGTATGCGCAGAAGCAACCATGACTTACCCCACGAGGCATCGCCTTACCTTATCTACATTCAATAGTTACGGAGTAAATAACCGAATGACATAATTTCTCCCTAACAAATGCTAAAACAATTCTCCTTTGCATATGTCTATACATATATTTTTTTTTTTTTTTTTTTTTTACGAGGAGGAAGCATCGAAAGCCTGTACCCCGTCAGTGTAGGACTTTAACCCAAACTAAACCTCCTACCGTCCATGTACCGATCCCCTCCCGGTACTACCGTTAAGTAAATCGTCGGGAAGGCGGTTGAACTCTAGGCTCTACGTCAGTTACACTTCACATGCAGTCCGTCAAAAGTTGCATGTAATTACTTTAATCCTCCCCCAGTTTTGTTTGTTACCGAAGCAAACCACCCCAGTTGGGCCTGTCCACCCCCTCCCACCATACTTGTCACACGTCGACTTAAGAGTTCGTTCCTTTGTCAAGTATCGTCTGTTTATCTGCCGCTGACCTCGGATATGTCTGCGAGCTTTAATGCATAAATTATTTGGCTAATTGCGGCCGAGATCTTATCCCACGCATACATACATATATGTATCTATGTGCGTATGCACACTTCATGCCCTAGCCCAGTGGTCGCCAACCTTTTCAATGTGTTGAGCTACAATACTTTCAAGATTTTGAAATAAACAGCGAGCTACTTGCACAAGCCAACATGAATTAAATAATATACAGTTATATTCGACATGCAATACATGTATTTATTTTACTAATATACGTTCTATATATAATATAATAAACTTATGACTTATAGTGCTTATACTTATGCATAACTACATCCATGTTCACACCTATCAATCGTAACAAAATTTTTTGCAGTCATAATGGCAAATCACAAGCGACTTAAAAAAACAACAAAACAGTAATAGTACATTATTATATAAATAAAATATGGGCAGATAAAAAGAGCATATTTAATGAGAAGGTTAACATTCTGACTCATCGATAATTTTTTCAATATTTGCAGTATAATTTGATACAGTCATTCGAACACAGTTATCCAAATGTATATCTGTAAGCCGATTGCGGTATTTATTTTTAATAAATTTCATATTGGAAAAAGAAAATTCACACAAATAAGTTGAACTGAATAACGCTTTCACTTTCAACGCAACACGACATAAAACTGAATACTTATCTTTACTTACTAAGGTCCATATACATTTTGTATTTGAACCTAAAGATTTTAAAGTCAAGTCACTTTGAAAAGCAATCAGTTCCATTTCTGTCACAGCAATGTCTTCGCCAAAGTTGTTCATAACACAAGTTGCAAACTGTTGTATATCAATGTCCATGAAGGGTGAAACAACAAATTGCGTCACTAAAGCAATTTTGCTGAAATCCTTGAAACGATTTTTGAAGTTTTCCTTCAAGTTAGAAACTATTTCCGTATGATATTTACTGTCATAATGCTCTAATAGATTTTTGGATATCTTTTCGGAAAGAATATGAAAATGCTCGCGGTTTTTTAGGTTTTGTTCCCAAAATTCAAGTTGTGTAATAAATGCATTTATATCAGAAATCATTTCCGCTAATTCTTTATCCCTGCCTTGAAGCTGCAAGTTAAGCTTATTTAATTTCTCTGTAATGTCCACAAGAAAACCAAAATCTCTGAGCCAAGTCGAATTTTCCAGTTCAGGAATCGGTTCATCGCGTTCTTTGAAAAATTGGAGTATAGCAGGCAGGACATCATTGAAACGTTTGAGCACTCCTCCTCTGCTTAACCATCGCACTTCTGAGTGAAGAAGTAGCTCTCCGTATTGACAGTCAATTTCATCAGCCAAGGTTTTAAATAATCTTCTTTGTAACGCTTGAGCTCTAATCTTGTTCACAATTTTCACCACCAGTTTCATAACGTTCTTCAAGTTTAGAAAATTTGCTTGCTGCATAATGCTTGCTGATGTATAATACAGTGGTAACTAAGAAATTGTGGAAAACTTTCATCCTTTTGACATTCCGCCACGAGCCCCTTATCACAACCCACCATAGCTGGAGCACCGTCAGTTGTTAGGCCTACCATTTTTAATATTGGAATTTTCTCAGAAGAGATGAGATTTATTAAATGAGAAAACAGCTCTAGCCCAGTAGTATGTCCTTTGAGTGGAATAAACTTCAAAAGATCTTCTTTAATTGTAAAATCACTAAAAGCCATCCTGACAAATATGGCCATCTGTGAGGTGTCAACTACATCTGTTGATTCATCCAGTTGCAGTGAAAAATAAATACAGTTATCTAAGTCACTTCTTAACTGTAAAAAAATATCATTGGTCATTACTTCTACTCGTCTCATCACTGTATTAGCAGAAAGTTGCATAGATTTTATACCAGACACTATTTCGTCTTTATTTCTAAAGCTGACGAATAAAGAATCTGCAGCTTCCAAAAATGCTTGTCTTATGATTTCCCCGTCTTCATAAGGTTTTTTCTTTTGTGCAATTATCTGGGAAACACGATAAGATGCTTCAATTGCAGCCTTATTTTTGTCCATTGTTTTCAAAAATATTGACTGTTGTCCAATTAACTGGATTTTTAAACGTTTCAGTTTTTCTTTTCTGGTGGCAGAATTTAAAGGGAATGCCTTCTCAAAATTCGAATGTACAGTTTTATGATGCCTCTCAATATTTCCTTTTTTAGGAACTGACACAGATGTATTACATAACAAACAAACACTTTTGCCTTTAACTTCTGTGAAGAAGTATTGTTTTTCCCATTCCGAATGGAAATGGTATGTCTTCGCTTTCTTACTACTGCTTGCCATAATGTTTCGAACTCTAACCCAACCGCTGCACGCAGAACGTTGATAATGCCGTTCAGCATTAAACTGAGCGCAATGTCGACGTGCATTGCGTATATATAAAGCCAAAAAATTCTCGAACACGCTAATCGGATACAGCCGATCCTAGAACGGAGACGCGACTTCGTGTAGTGATTGTCGGCGCGAAATCGCTTACCGCAGTGTTGCCGCTGTTTATCTATTTATTATGAAAATTTCTGAAATTTGCTAATACTGGTATGATTTTCAGACTTTTGGATTTTTTGCGACATGAGCAGCGCGAGCTACCAGAATTGCCTTTGCGAGCAACCGGTAGCTCGCGATCGACGGGTTGGCGACCACTGCCCTAGCCTATACACGTACATATTTGTGTTCTGAACTCCCAGTAAAACAATGCTTATTAGTATACACATATGCATATACATGCAAGTTAACACAGTCAATTTTCTCTGTTCAAAAAAATGCAGAAACAGCAAAATCACATTTTGTGCAAATGAAAGTGATCGCGACAAAATGTGAAGAACCTTACTTATATTCTCTGTTCATAAAAATGCAGAAACAGCAAAATCACATTTTGTGCGAACGGAAGTGATCGCGACAAAATGTGAAGAACCTTGCTTACCTGTTACAATTTAATACCTGTTCCATTTGCAATTTGATGATTAGCCAATATTTACTTACATACAATATTTAGCGGAAGCAATCGCGACGGAGTATAAGCCACCGCGACTTCCAACAACAACAATAATGATTACAAAATATTGAATTAAACAAAATAACAATTTAGCAAGTAAGCAATTTCATTGTAAATTGTAACAAAATAAGAATTTAGTAAGTAAGCAAATTGTATTAGTAAATAAGCAATTTGTATTAGCAAGTAAACAATTTTGTACTATAAAAGACGTTATCAAATAAAGCAAGCAGGTTCAGTTGAAACTTACAATCATTATTACGAGTCGTGTGTTCTATGGCCTGCAGTCGATAACTGGCGCTCAACATAAATATAGTACACAAAATTGGTAAAAGGATAAAATCTTTAAAAGATAGAAAAAACCTTATTAAAAAAGGATCAAATATCCTAGCTCGTCAAATTAAACTTTCAAAAAAAGTGTGAAACGGATAAATCCTTAAAAAAAAAAAGATTTTTATTTAAAAACAAAAAGGATACAAAATTTTCCTGTTTATTGAGTGAATAATTAAGCTCTCAAGAAATTTGAAATAAAATCCTTAAAGCATAAAAACCAGGATCAAAAATCCGAGTTCATCGATGAGCCCACATTGAAGTACAACCGCCTGCAGCCGCCTACAGTACTACCTTGTAACGTGACACCACCTGTACCCAAGTAAGGAAATAAACCTCCAAAAAAGGAGAAATCAGGACGTCCAAGTAATGATCAAAGTAACGCTGTTCCTCATACTATTGTAAGTTATTTATATATTAAGAAATTGTCTTTATATAAAAAAAACCAACTAAATTATTTTAAAAGATAAAATAAAAAAATAAAAAAAATGGAAAATATTGAAAATGCGATAACGCAGTTAACAGGCGCGCTCAATTTGCAAATCGAGCAGATCAGGGTTATGAGCAGTAGAATAGGTGAATTAGAAAATTGGGTTAGTCCTCCTTCAACAAATAACCCCGTACCGTTTGAGCCAGCAACAGAGGCTCAACTCAACGAAATTAGGAGGTTGCCAGACTGTGTGAAAGATTTGCAAATCTTTGACGGAAATTCAATATATTTCATCGATCTCCAGTGTAGAATCTATTTTAAAAGATTATGAGGTAGTCAAAACCAGACCCATCTTTCGTGCTATAATGCAGCATATTAGGAATAAAATAAAAGGGCCGGCGGATACAGCCCTAATCTCTTACAACATATTTAACGATGACTGGGAAAAAATTAAGACCTGCCTCTCCTTACACTACGCGACAAGCGTGATCTCAGAACTCTAGAATACGAACGAACAACCTTAAGCCAGAGAAATTCTAGTGTAGACCAATTTTACGCCAGGATTAACTACCAACTCTCACTTATAATAAATAAGATTAAGGCTCAGGTACATTCAGAGGAAGCTATAAGCGCTCTGATAGATAGCTACAGGAATAGGGCACTCGATGTTTTCATTAGAGGAGTGCAAGGTGAACTCTCGAGGATATTGATAATCCAAAAGCCGGAAGCATTACCTGAAGCCTATGCTTCCTGCTTAGAAATTCAAAATATGAACCTAAGATATAATTCGATTTACCCGAAAAGTTCCGGCAAAGCGAACTACAAAAAAAAACAATTATTCCGCAATACCAAATTCATCAAACGAATTGAAGGTTCGAGAAAAGAGTAAAATGTATAATTTTAGAAACCAAAATAACGCTAGGCACACTCAACCACAAGGACCACCTCCACGGCCTACACAGCCAAAACCCCCTGTTCCAATGGAGGTTGATCCATCATTGCATTCTCAAAAGGTAAATTATATAAACAGACCAAACAATGCACACGCTACGAGGTCACAGAATACCTCAAATATACCAAGGAAATAACCAAAACTGTATAATATTGAGTCAGAAAATGAAGAAATTGATGAACAAGAGAATGGCGAGGAAATAAATTTTATGATAGGCGCCGATCAAGCCTTCCTTACATAAACTACCACATAAAAAACAATGGAATTCTAAAATTCCTAATTGATACTGGAGCTAACAAAAATTTTATTTCTGATAAAATTTCTGTAAGCTCCAACAAGTAAGATAAACTATTTACCGTGCAATCTGCAGCCGGACAGGTACTGATAACACACAACGTAAGTGGTCAGTTTTTCAAAAATTTGACTAAACTCGACTTTTTCGTGTTGCCAAATTTAAAATCTTTCGATGGCATAATAGGGAACGACACCTTAAAAAATTTAGGAGCTATAATTGATAGGAAAAATAATACGCTACGACTAAATGATACCGAAATTAAATTACAAGAAAAACCGGGTAGGCAAGTAAATACCTTAACCACTGCTACTAATGATATAGAAACTATTAAACGGAAATACGCAGAAATTTTTGGTCCTGTTTCGGACAGCGGCACTATTGACACGAGTGTCCGCGCAGAAATTAAAACAACAACAGAGGAACCCGTTTACACAAAAAAAAAGTTATTACGTCTACATTGATGATATTATCATCGTAGGGAATGATAGGGCAGAACACATAAAAAATTTAGAACTTGTGTTTGAATTACTTCAAAAATCAGGACTAAAAGTCAACTACGAAAAATCGAAATTCCTCAGAACACACGTAGAATTTTAGGGCATATTGTCAAACAGGATGGAATCCTACCCGACCCTGAAAAAATTTCCTCCATAAAGAGGATATTGCTACCCAAAAATTTGAAGGAACTAAAAAGCTTCCTAGGTCTAGCTTCTTACTACAGAAGATTTATAAGGGATTTCGCGAAAGTTGCTAAGCCCCTTACAAACCTAACAAGAGGTATTTACGCTCAAACAAAAGCAAATCAATCTAAAAGGGTTAGCATTTCACTAAACAAAGAAGCTATGAACTCTTTTAATGACTTAAAAGAGTTACTTATGTCTTCGGAGATCCTTACATTTCCGGATTTCACCAAAGCTTTCATCCTGACAACAGATGCTTCCAATGTAGCTATTGGAGCTGTCCTCTCTCAGGGCGAAATTGGCAAAGATAAGCCAATTACATACGTCTCCAGATCAGCTTACCACAGAAAATTTCAATTCACTCCTCCAATAATAGATTTCAAACCAATCGCAATAAGTAAATGTTAGATTATAGTATCTTTGTTTATTTTATCAGCGAGACGCTGATACTTAAAAAGGGGGGAGTTAACACAGTCAATATTCTCTGTTCATAAAAATGCAGAAACAGCAATATCACAATTTGTGCGAATGGAAGTGATCGCGACAAAATGTGAAGAACCTTACTTATATTCTCTGTTCATAAAAATGCAGAAACAGCAAAATCACATTTTGTGCGAACAGAAGTGATCGCGACAAAATGTGAAGAACCTTACTTACCTGTTACAATTTAATACCTGTTCCATTTGCAATTTGATGATTAGTCAATATTTACTTACATACAATATTTAGCGGAAGCAATCGCGACGGAGTATAAGCCACCGCTACTTCCAACAACAACAATAATGATTACAAAATATTGAATTAAACAAAATATCAATTTAGCAAGTAAGCAATTTCATTGTAAATTGTAACAAAATAAGAATTTAGTAAGTAAGCAAATTGTATTAGTAAATAAGCAATTTGTATTAGCAAGTAAGCAATTTTGTACTATAAAAGACGTTATCAAATAAAGCAAGCAGGTTCAGTTGAAACTTACAATCATTATAAAGAGTCGTGTGTTCTATGGCCTGCAGTCGATAACTTGCATACATATAACCGCATGGAAGAGTTCGCTCTTCGGGGTCGGCGATTAACCTGGGCTCTAAGCTACCGTGAGGGTCAACCTGCCGACCCGGAATGCTTGTGGTAACAGGTTAGTTGCGAAATAAGTTTAAACGAATAAACAATCCCTGACAATAAGCGGCCAGGAGCGGAGGATGCGGCAAGAAGAAAGCCTATCAGATAAGGTTTCCGGTGACAGTGGCGAAAAGGCGACGCCTTTGAGAAATAATTGTCTCCCTCACCATGCATAGGAGCTATGAGCAAAACTGAAATCCAGGCGGTTTCCATAATGGACGGCTTCCCGGTCAGAGTCTGTTCGCCATGTTAGTTGCGGCTGCTAAATGACCGGTATATGCTGTGGCGCACTTTAAGAGCCGTCTCTGTTATTTAAGTGATGAGGGTGAGGAGAACTTGCTCTGCCGAGGTGTATTGGACGTAGAGGTAGTAGTATGCGTTGCCTCGGGTGAGCTCCGGTACGTCCGTGTTTTCCGGGACCGGTAAAGTGAAATTCAGGCCACGAAGAACTGGGGTAGGGGCACTGTCCCCAAGGGTATACCCGTTCCTGTTTATTTCAGCCCGCCTCTCTACACACGATGCGCTGGTAGGCAAAACAAAAAATGGAAAATAAAGTGAGAACAAAACCAAACAGCAGCAGCAAAACCATCGGCCAAAAGCGAAATCCTGCTTCAGTTGAAAAAAGAGCAGATGGCGAACACAAGAATGTATCAGATATTTAGGTGTTATGATCGATGCTCGACTAAGCTTCAAGAAGCTTAAAAAAGCATATGGAAAGGCAGCCATGGTGACGGTGGCACTGTCAAGGATTATGGCCAACATTGGTGGACCCACTTACTCCTGGCTAAAGTTACTCTGTCTACACTCATGTGTGCAGCACCCATATGGGGGAAAGCCCTGATGCAAAAAACATGCGCGAAGAAGGCGGAAATAGTATTTAAGCTAACGGCCCTTACAGTCGCCTGTGCTTTCAGAACAGTGTCGTATGAGATGGTGTGTGTCTATCGGGTGTCGTGCCACCAGATGTAATGGTCTCCGAACTGGGTAGAATATACGACAAGACCAAAAGCCTAAACAGACGACTAACGGCGGAAGAGTGCAAGGAGGAAGGACAGGGGAGAATAAATGAAAGGCAAAATCATCGCTGGGACCTAGCGACAAAAGGGAGGTGGACACATAAACTCATCAGAAACGTACAGGCATGGGTTGAGAGAAGATATGGTGACACGTATTACTACCTGATACAATTCCTGACGGGACATGGATGCTACGGAGAGTATCTTCAAAGACTCGGCCACGACGATGAAGCAGACTGCTGGTTCTACGGCAGCAGTGGTGAGGACGCGGCACATATTTTCTTCTCCTGCCCGAGATACGTGTCTGAAAGAATGTCGATCGAAGAAATAATAAAAGAGAGTAACCCCAGGCAACATTGTAAATCACATGCTGCAATCGAAGTTGCTGTGGGCCAAGATGAGAGAACGGCCGGCGAATGCGTTACGGGAACTGTGAAAAAAAGAATGGTAACTCAATAAAGGAAACATATCGCTGTGCGTTGATCCGGACGTGTTTAAATTTCGATCCCTATTAACAATAGCTTTTCTACTCTGTTTTGTATGCAATACTGCTTAAAAGAGACAGAGACACCCCTAGCAATTGCAAGTTTTACAAAAACATAATTACAAACAATTTCTTGCTAATAAACAAACTAAGAAATAAAAATAAATAAAAACAAAGTGTACAAGCAAATTATCAGAAAGCAAGATGAGTGTACGGCACTCTCCCACGCGGAGAGGAAAGCAACCCGCGAGTGAGCCTGTAACAAAAACAATAACTTTTGAAATTGTGAGTACTCCGGCAATTACGCGCGCGAACTCAATGCAAAAGAAAACAAACGAAGTAGAGTCAGCCCTCTCTATTAACCCTGCAGGATTACCGCAAAGCGTAGGGAGTGTCAACCTTCAAGCTCAGCCGTGTAATGGCAGTTTAACAGCGTGCGTGAGCACAAACGGAATGCCAACAACAACCACAACCAACTCATCATCAACAACGACATCAATTCTGTACACTAGTACTGCAACAACAACCGTATCAAACAAACCATTGCTTGCCATCTCCCCACCTTCTTATGTACAACCTCATGCTTTAAATGAGCAGCCTCCCAAAAAGAGTTCACGAAACTCACCTATAAAGTCCTCAACTTTGTCAACCACCAACAAAAAAAAAAAATAACAACGAACTTGAGCCAAAGCAAATTACAAAACTACTAGCTAAGCGGCGATACAAAGTCCACTAACAAATTTGCATCTTTTGCTCTTGAAACAAATACACAAGAGAACAGTGGGCAGAACTCCGTTAATAATGCTCAAAATTTAAATAGCGAAAAAAAAAAATACTAATAATAAACCACCACCAATATATGTGCAAGGTGTGGAATGCATCAAGACACTAAAAAATGCTTTAAGTGCAATAGCAAATAGCAATTTTGTTCTATAAATCCTAAGAAATAATGAAGTACGAGTACAAGCAAATGACTTAGAAACGTACACTCAAATACATCAAATGCTAAAACAAAAAGGAACAAAACTGCATACTTTCAAACCAAAAAATGAGAGGGGGTTTAAAGAAGTATTACGCAACATGCATCCTTCTGTGGACCAAGAAGAAATAAAGAGTGAATTAAGAGAAAAAGGTCATAAAGTCACAAATATATTTAATATACCACAAAGAACAACAAAAAAACCATTTCCACTATTTTTTATTGAACTGGAAACAAACACTAATAACAAAGACATTTACAACATAGACAAATTAATGCACTGCAGCGTATCGTTTGAGGCGCCACATCATAAACGGATAATTGCACAATGCACGAAATGTCAGAAATATGGGCATACAAAGAATTATTGCACAAGAGACTCAGTATGTGTAAAATGTGCAGGAAAACATTTAACAAGCGAATGCAACAATCCAACCATTCAAGTGAAATGCGCACTATGCGGAGGTAATCATGCCGCCAATTACAAAGGCTGCGAAATATATAAAGCCATCAAAATTCAACGATTCCCACCTTTTCGCAAAAAGGAAGTCATAACAAACTAACATAGCCAAAACACTAACATCACAAAATCAACAGTAATACCAGGTATAAGTTATGCTGATGCCATAGCCTCATCAAATCCACAGGTAATAGAACCAGAACTAACTATCAAACCTCGAAACAACAAAGATATTGATGAACTCAAAGACATGATAAAAACTTTAATCACCCAAATGACTAATATGATGAACATAATTACAATGTTAATAAATAACTCGAATGGACGAAAGTAATAACACAAAAATTCTTATCTGGAATGCAAATGGACTAACTCGGCAATATTTAGAGCTGAAGCGGTTTTTAATTGACAGAAAAATTGATATTGCGTTAATTGCAGAAACACATTTCACAGACAAAAGTTATTTAACATTTCCCGGATATAAATTATATGCAACTAATCATCCCGACGGAAAAGCTCATGGAGGAACAGCCATTATCATCAAAACAAACATAAAGCATACTGAACGACTGCCCTATGTGTCACCTCACATCCAAGCAACGTCTATACAAATTGTTGACAACAATGGACCGATATCAATATCTTCTATCTACTGTCCTCCACGACACTTGATAAAGACGAATCAATATGATGATTACTTTAAGGCACTAGACAACAGATTCATTGCTGGAGGAGACTTAAACGCAAAGCATACTGACTGGGGTTCAAGGTTGACTAATAAAAAAGGTATGTTTAATTAACGCAATCCATAAAAAAAATTGCAGGCTTAAAAGTACGGGTGAACCAACTTACTGGCCTACGGATGTTAAAAAAAAATTCCAGATTTAATCGACTTCTGTATAACAAAAAATATTAACCATAACCAACTGAAGCTTAAACCAAGTTATGAACTATCTTCTGACCACTCGCCGATAATACTTGACTATACATCAAAAATTGACCCTGTAGAGATAACACCCCAAATATTTACAAAGAGGACTGACTGGGATGAGTGTCGAAAACTCATCTCCCAGCAACTCATTCTAAGTATACCGTTGAAAACACCACTTGACATTGAGCGTAGCATCACACATTTTAATGACATAGGTATTGACGAGGATTCAGATTCACACCGCAGCAAAAATCAAGGAAAAAAGAAAATTGAGAAAAAGATGGCAAACAACCAGATCTCCTGCAGACAAACAGAGGTTAAACTTAGCTACAAAAAATTTGAAGGCTTGTTTATGTGACATAAAAAATAAGAAAATTGAAGAATATCTAAAAAAAATAAGTCCTACACATGACACAAATTATTCCTTGTGGAAATGTACAAAAAAACTTAAAAACCAGGTAAAGCATCAACCCCCACTAAGAAAAGATGACAACACATGGGCTTTTAGGAATGATGAAAAAGCAGCGACATTGGGAAATTACTTTGAAAATGTCCTATCGAACGATGAACATAAACAAATTGACGCGATTAGTAATGTTAATACTGATACCATCACAAAAATAAGAAAAACAAGCTCACAAGAAGTGATATTATGCATCAAAACTCGAATTAAACATACAAAAACACCCGGATATGATATGCTGACAGGCAAAGCACTTACGGAGCTACCAATTGAGACTTACCTATTCCTTAGAAACGCATTTAATGCAATGTTTCGCTTACAATACTTCCCAAAAGTATGGAAAGTCGCAAAAATCATTGCGCTACCAAAACCGGGTAAAAACCGAACAGCTTTGACTTTATATCGACCTATAAGCCTACTTCCGACTATATCTAAAATTGCAGAAAAACTTTTACATGACAGAAGTATCCCAATACTTGACACGAAAAACATCATTCCAAATCATCAAGTTTGGCACAAAGGCCTCTTGCATAAAATTAAGACAATATTACCACTGGACTATTAATTAATTATCAAGAGCTACCTTACTGACCGATGCTTCTACATTAAATCTTCTTCTTCTTAATTGGCGCTATAACCGCTTACGCGATTTTGGCCGAGCTTAACAAAGCGCGCCAGTCGTTTCTTTCTCGTGCTAACCGGCGCCAATTGGACACACCAAGTGAAGCCAAGTCCTTCTTCACCTGATCTTTCCAACGCAGTGGAGGCCTTCCCCTTCCTCTGCTACCACCAGCTGGTACCGCATCGAATACTTTCAAAGCCGGAGCGTTTGTATCCATTCGGACGACATGACCCAGCCAACGAAGCCGCTGGATCTTTATTCGCTGCGCTATGTCTATGTCGTCGTAAAGCTCATACAGCTCATCGTTCCATCGTCTGCGATATTCGCCGTTGCCAACGTGCAAAGGTCCAAAAATCTTACGCAGAATCTTTCTCTCGAACACTCCAAGCGTCGCTTCATCGGATGTTGTCATCGTCCAAGCTTCTGCGCCATACGTTAGGACGGGCATGATGAGAGTCTTGTAGAGTGTTAGTTTTGTTCGTTGAGAGAGGACTTTACTGCTCAGTTGCCTACTTAGTCCAAAGTAGCACTTGTTGGCAAGAGAGATTCTACGTTGGATTTCAAGGCTGACATTGTTATCGGTGTTAATACTGGTTCCTACATAAACGAAGTCTTTTACAACCTCGAAATTATAACTGTCTACAGTGACGTGGGTGTCCATACGCGAGTGCGCCGACTGTTTGTTTGAAAACAGGAGGTACTTCGTTTTGTCCTCGTTCACCACCAAGCCCATTCGCTTTGCCTCTTTATCCAGTTTGGAGAAGGCAGAACTAACAGCGCGGTTGTTAAGGCCGATGATATCGATATCATAATAAGATTGCTCATAATTTAAGATTGCTCTGTACGTCAGTCACCTGATCGCCGTCTTTGTTCTAACAGGAAAACGCCCCGGTCTTAAAACTTTCTGTAAGCCGCCGAACTTTCTGGTAGAATTTTCGGGCGTTGTTCCTTTTGGCTAGCATCTCAAGCTCCTCGCACTCACGTATTTCGGCCTCTCGTTTCTTGTCTCGGATAATACGTCCCTCTTCCTTTTTCAGCTCTCTGTAGCGATCCCACATGGCTCGCGTTGCGCCCGATCGCAGCGTGGTTCTATAGGCAGCATCCTTTCTTTCTGCGGCAGCATGACATTCCTCGTCGTACCAATTGTTTTTTCGGGCTCGCCGGAATCCGATTTCTTTTTCGGCGGCAGTACGTAGGGAACGAGAAATGTTGCTCCATTGCTCGTGCATGCAGGTTTGTTGGGCAGTGCTCTCCGAGAGCAGGAGTGAGAGACGAGTGGCGAATCTTCTGGCTGTCTGTTGTGATTGCAGCTTTTCGATGTCGAACATTCTTTGCGTAGGTAGATGTACGTTTTTTGCTGCACAGAGGCGTGTGCGCAGTTTGGCTGCAACAAGGTAATGATCCGAGTCGATGTTGGGTCCTCGGATCGTACGTACATCTAATACACTAGAAGCGTGTCTTCCATCTATCACAACATGATCGATCTGGTTTCGTGTTTTTCGATCAGGAGACAGCCAGGTAGCTTGGTGTATCTTTTTATGCTGGAATCTGGTGCTGCAGACTACCATGTTTCGGGCCCCGGCAAAGTCGATAAGCCTCTGTCCGTTACCGGATGTTTCGTTGTGCAGGCTGAATTTTCCGACTGTGGGACCAAAAATCCCCTCCTTGCCCACCCTGGCGTTGAAGTCGCCAAGCACGACTTTTATGTCGTGGCGGGGGCAGCGCTCATAGAAGGAATCTTTGGTCGCATCGTCCTTCTCTTCCATCGGGGCGTGGGCGCAAATTAGCGATATGTTAAAAAAACGGGCTTTGATGCGGATTATTGCGAGACGCTCGTCCACCGGAGTGAACGACAGTACTTGGCGACGAAGTCTCTCTCCCACAACAAATCCGACACCGAATTTGCGCTCCTTTACATGGCAGCTGTAGTAGACGTCGCAAGGTCCTATGGTTTTCTTACCTTGCCCCGTCCATCGCATCTCTTGGATGGCAGTGATGTCAGCCTTTACTCTCACGAGGACATCAACCAGCCGGGCAGAGGCACCTTCCCCATTAAGGGACCGGACATTCCAGGTGCATGCCCTCAAATCATCTACATTCTACATTAAATACAATGACAAATACTCACATATACATCCAATAACAGCAGGAGTTCCTCAAGGCAGCGTTCCAGGACCACTGCTATATATCTTATTTACCTCTGACATACCACTCCCAGACGAAAATAATTCTACTATAGCAACATTCGCAAACGACACAATTTTATTGTCATCTGACGAAAACCTCTCAACCGCAACAACAAAATTACAGATGTACACCAACAATGTAAAGAAGTGGTTTGATAAATGGAGTTTAAAAGTAAACGAGGACAAATCTGTACAAGTAATATTTACGACAAGAACAGAGATTGCTGGTATGCCGATTAAGCTCAACAATAAAAATATACAAATTGAAACATCTGCAAAATATCGTGGAATCCATCTGGACTCAAAATTAACTTGGAAAGATCATATCAAAAAGATAATAAAACAAATAAAGGAAAAATTTCGACAATTGCATTGGCTAATAAGCAGAAATTCTAAGCTCAATATTTTCAACAAACATTTAGTATACAAGGCGGTCATTAAACCAATCTGGACCTACGGACTTCAAGGGAACTGCAAAAAGAACTCACATAAACAAAGTACAGCGACAACAATCAAAAATCTTACGTATAATAACAATGTCCGACAGGTACACAAAAAATGATGACATCCATACTACGTTCAATATACCATTAATCGACGAAGAAATAAAAGCGATATCAACAAGGTATTTTAACGAAATAAACCAGCACAAAAATAGAGAAGTCAATACACTCTCACAACTTGAAAGAAGAACTTTATGACGTTTGAAGAGAAACCGACCAATTGACCTATTAAATTAAATATTAATTCTCGTATGCTAAAATAACTGTTCTATATAAAATGTAATTGTTTTCCTAAAATGTAATCGCTCTATTCGTCTTGGCACTGGCCATGATGAAATATATTTTATAATTTTCCTAACTAATTGTTAAAAAATGTACTAAATGTCAGTATGACAGATGTATGATTAATGTAGGAATAACAAAATAAAAAAAAAATAAAGGAAAAAGACAAAGAAGCAACAAATTGTACACAGAGGCAGAAACATATATGAGAAGCCTTACTGGCCAGCTTGGCCTTGCGATGCAATGCTTAAACGGCGCTACCGCAGGGCAAACTAAAGCTACAGAGGTCGGAGTTAAGGCTTAGTACGTTGGTTTACTCTTTAGCAAGTCCAGTTAGTATGATAATACTGACTGTGCATGGTCCCGAATGAGGTGTACCTATAGCAAATACTATGAATCGTTCATGCCTTCTATGTTGACGGTATCTATGTAAGATAAAAAAAACAAACAAAAACAAAAAACAGACCGCAAAAAACATAACCGCACATACCGTTCACTCACTTTATTCCTCTAAATGCGTATGTCGTCCAAAACTAAGCCTTGTAACTACAAGAAAATAAATCATTCATTTGCGCTAAAATTCTTAGCTTTGCGACTACAAGAACAAAACACATTTATAGGCACAGCTGTAGCGGCTGTGATCCTTTTAGACGCAGCGGCGCTGAACAGTTTCAAATATTGTACAGCACAACAAAAACAAATTCATATAAGTTCGAGCTCATATTTCTAGGAGGAAATATTTGGGAATATTTGGTGAATCGTGAATTTTTCGTCATGTCGAATGTTCGCGGCTCCGTATATATGTTTGCATCCATATAAGTATGTAAGTATGTCTTTTCAATGCTCGACAGTCGCAGCTGCTGTGCGTCAAGTGCACGCTTGAGCGTACAGTAAGATGCAGAAAACAGCCACAAGTAGCTAATAAAAAAATTCTGTTCCGGACATATCGATATTAGAGAAAATTTCGAAAGAATTATTTCTTTTTTTTATTTAAATTATATATTAAATTAGCATGTTCATTTTCATAACATATGTATCCCAAAGTTAAGAACTTACTCCGAAACAGGAGTTGGGCTTATTTGGAGGTTTCTGTACACACATTCAGCCTTCGGATGAAGCCCAAAATTCCAAGTATTTAACATTGAAGTTTCTGTGAGCTACGCAGCGCTGTTCATAACAACAGGGACCAAAGCCGCGAATCGTTCAACTCTAATTTTTCAGTCAGGGAATTCAACAAAGTTTTAGAAAGTGTCTTAGGCAGACAAATATTAATAGATATATTAATATATTTTTTTGGATGATTTTAAAAAAAATCAAATATATTGGGCATACAATTATGAGAAAGCTAGCATTCTTCTTTGCTTCTAATCACAAACAAATACTGTTTGACTGCACCTAAGTTTACATAATTTAGTGTCTTACTATTAACTTTTGGTGAGAAATTTGTCTGTCATTGAGATTTCTCTATACGTTAACTTTCTTTGGAATGTATATACAGTAATATCCAAATAAGTTGCAGGCCTTTTTCGGAATAAGGTTCTAACTTTTGCGGCTATATACACATGATTTTGTGCACTTTTTATCAATTGGAGATCAACATATTTAAAGATATAAGCCAATTTCATTCCTGACTTCAACCCCGATGTCAAACCAACACAAACTGCTCCAAAAAGACAACGGTCCTTGGAGAAAAATGAGCCAAACGCAAAAAGGCACAAAACCATTGGCGGGACGCCTAGAAAATCCTTTGCGGAGGTTGCAAACGCCCGCATGATTGATAGATGAGAACCATCCCGAAAGAATGATCCCCAAGGTCCAATGGATATGGGTTCAGACCGAGCTAACGAAAGTGGCCCTGAAGATTATACTGGAGAACACCGGCCCCCCGCCTGCGTGCGAAGATTTAGGCTGGCACCAAGGTCAGATAAAAATAGTAGGGTGCCACGATGAGAGATCGGTTCGACTGTACAAAGGAGCCATCGCAAAAGTCGGCGAAGTGTACCCGAATGCCAAGCTGGCGGTTGTGGACAGGAAGGATATTCCGTCCAGACCGCGAGCAAGGGTCTGGTTACCTTCAACATTCGAAGACCCGGAAGATATACTAAAACTCATACGGGTTTGCAATCCTAACATCTGAACGCAGGAGGTGAGATATGTCAAAACGTTAAGGGGGTATTCTAGTCTAGAAATTTCAAAAAATCGAAAATTTTTTTTTTCAAAATTTGATAGTTTAACTATTCAAAAATATCTCCCTAAAAGGATTTTTCAAAATTCGAATTATTTTCGAAGCTACAACTATTTTAGTGACGCGACAGCTTGACTGGTTTGAGCGGACGCCGAACTTCAAAAGTGTTTTTCTCGAAACTACTTCGTTCGATACGGTCGGCACGATATCTCAAGTTCTAATCAACCGATTTGCCTGAAATTTGTCATGAATATTCCCTAATATATATCTCTATCGTATGAAGCTCGAAAAACTGGAAATTTCAATTTTTTAATATGTGTAAACAATTCGAGAAAGCTTAAAAATAAGAGAAAAATCGACCTCAATTTTTTGAGTAGCCGCCATTTTATGGAAAATTTTTTTTTTCCGTTTTTTCTGGTTCATACGATAATTACATTCATATTAACTAAGAATTTGTATTTTTTTTTTTTTCAGATGACCACAAGGGTAGAAATCGTGACGACGACGTCCCCTTCCACTTCAAGGACGCATAACTCCATGAAAATTCATTTTTTTTTTTTCAAATTTATTTTGTGTGCTCCTAATATATGAATAAATAAATGATAAAAAAATGCATCGTAAAAATATCAATAGCTTTTTTTTATTCATCGTCAAAAAATGCTCGAAATTCGGGCCTCTAGACTAGAATACCCCCTTAAGTAATAACAACTGCGCAGAAGAATCAAAAGAGCAGAAGCGCGCTACCATGCAGGCTCTCCTACTCCTGACCGAAAACTCGATTGAAACGTTAGCAAAATGTGATGGGCCACTGAAATACGGTTTTGTAAGAATAAAACTACATATTTACAAAACCGATACGAAGGCAATAGAATTCCTCACCACTAAGGATGACACAGAACCGATGAGTAAAACTGAATATCCCACCGAAGAAGAATACGCCTCTTCAGGCTCAGAAATGGGCTTAGGGAGGATGTACTTCGAACGGGTGGGTAATTATACCGTAGAACAGCGCAAGTATTTCTGACGCTAACAGCTGATACATCTTCTACAGATAAATCTACACCACTGTAAGGAAGCCTGCCTTGCCCTCTTGGATCGTCTGGCAGAAGGTCACCCAGATGTCTAAGATTCCAATCCAGGTATAGGTAGGGAATGGCGAAATTTGCGGCCTGAGGACCTCAGATTATAAGTCATACAAGACCAATTGTGAAGGTATTAAAAGGGCATTTATAATTGCAAAAATATAACTTAATACAATATATTTATGATTCAAAATTTCAGTAACACAGATACTACGACGGTTAGCTGGGAAGTGAGCGGAAGCAACATCTGGCTAACATCTGGCTGTCCAAGCAATGACAGCAGAAGACAGTTTAATAGAGCGAAAGCGACACGAGAGTGGAGAGACTTGAACTGCTATTACATTACACTAAGAATTTCCAAAACAGAAATTAGGAAAGCTAAAAGGTCTGGTTGGAGGACGTTCTGTGGAGAAATCGAAGGAACCACAGATACTTCTATACTGCGGAAGATCCTTTCAAAAAGTCACTACTCCTCCGGATACCGCCAAAAACCGGATAAAAGTTGGACTATCTCGAGTGATGAAACTTTAAAGTTGCTAGTGGGCACCCACTTTCCCAGCAACGAGTCAACTAATATAATAATCAACAATCGAACACAAAGATCTAATTCTGACCTTGAAGACATAATTACTGGAACTAGGATAACCTAGACAATGAACATCTTTAAACCATTTAAATCACCGGGTCCAGATGAATTATTCCCGGCCCAAATACAACATTCACTAAACTATATTATGGAGTGGTTAATGGACATATTCAAGGCTGCTTTGAAGCTTAAACGTATTCCATCAGTATGAAAAGAAGTAAAAGTTGTCTTTATTCCCAAGGCAGGAAACAATTCACACACAATACCTAAGGATTTTAGGCCATTTAGCTTATTCTCCTTCTCGCTAAAAACATTAGAAAGAATAATAGAAGAGTACATTAAACAAGCTTAATATCTCACAACATGCGTACTGTAAAGGGAAATCTACAGAAACAGCAACTCACTTGTTACAGAAATCGAGAAGTCAATTTATAAAAAGGAATACACACTGGTAGCCTTCCTTGATATCGATGGTGCGTTTAACAACATTCTACCGAATACCATAATAACGGCACTGACTGATTTCGGCATCTCCGGCACTCTGGTTGAGTTCAACAAATACGTGCTCATGAGCAGATTTCTTATCGCAACGCTAGGGGCCACAAAGATCACGAAAAGAGTCTGTAGAGGAACACCTCAAGGTTGCCCCTCTCATCTGGGTGCTGGTAATAAACTTCTTGCTAAAGAGCCTAGAAGAGAGAGGACAAACAACGGATGATGTTGCAATGGTTGTAAGAGGGAAATTTCCCAATACACTTTGTGAAATCATTCAAGATTTACTGAACATGGTTGAAAACTGGTCAAAAGCAAATGGGCTAAGCATCAACCCCAAAAAAACTGAACTTATCTTATTAACCAGGAAACATATAATTCCAAAAATAACTCCTCCGACTCTAGGTGGAATGGCACTGTCAATTAGCCCGGTACTCAAGTCTAGTACTAGACAGAAAACTAAGATGGAAGTCAAATGACGAAGATAGAGTGAAAAGAGCAACAATAGCACTCTACTCTTGTAAACAGCTAATAGCACTAAGTTGGGGTCTTTCCCTATCTATCTTATATTAGCTTTACTCAGCAATTGTAAGACCAATCTTAACGTACAGTACACTAGTATGTTGACCGGCTTTAGATAAGTTATATATCAAAAAAAAACCATGGTACATGTACAAAGAATGGCCAGTCTTTGCATATGCGGGGCCCTGAGGACCACACCCACAGAGGCACGTAACATTATGCTTAACCCATTACCAATAGAGCATTTAGGCAAGCAAGAAGATTAAGAGAAATCGGTCTACTCAGAACAAACCAGAGAGGACACTCTTCGATTTTAGAAAAATTCCCCTGCATTCCTGTTACAATGAATTTCTGTAAGACCAAGGATATCAACTGAAATAAATCTTTCGTAACAGTATTTCCTTCCAAAGAGGAATGGGACAATGGGCTTATTGTTAAGGAAAATGATACAAACATCTATACAGATGGCTCAAAACAAGACAACAGAGTAGTAGGTGGAAGATTTTACTCCGATAAAGTTGGAGTTAGCCAATCTTTTCGCCAACCTGATCATTATTTCAGGCGGAAGTCACTGCCATAAAAGAGAGACCTACGGTAATAAAAACGAGAGTATTATCCACAAATGAAGTCTTCATATACTCGGACAGTCAAGCAGCCATAAAAGCGCTAGAATCTAAAACACATTCGTTAAAAACAGTCATAGAATGTTATAAACTTCTAAATGACGTATCAAAATACTACAAGGGGCACCTTATTTGGGTGCCAAGCCACACGAATATAACAGGGAACTGCAAGGCAGATGGACTTGCTCGAACCGGTACAACGCGCGACCTCCAAGTGGATAAGATGATTTTACCCATGCCTATAGCCACTTGTAAACTACTTATACATAGGTAGATAGGGAAACCATCAATAAGGTAAATACAAGTTGGAAAAACCTCTCAACATGCGAACTAAGCAGACAGACATGGCTGAAATGGAACAGCAGTCGATCAAAAAGCTTGTTGAGATTTAACAGAGAAGCTAAGAGAAAAATGATAGGGGTATTAACTGGTCATTGTCTAATAGGCAGCCACGCTAGAAGGTTAGGACTCCCGTACTTCGATTTCAGTAGAAACTGTTTTAATACAGAAGAAGAGGAAACAGTCAGACACCTTTTATGTGTGTGTGAAAGCTTAGCGGCAAGGAAGCTCCGCACTCTTGACATGTCATTTTTAATTGATGTAGCGGACATAGCGCATCTAAAACTAACGAAGCTTTCCTCGTTTATTAAAGCTACCGGATGGCTTGAAAAGGAATCTATTGAGAAAGGATAAATTCGTGACGACGGGGACACTGCCTTTTTTCACCCCCCTTCCACTTCAAGGACACATAACTCCATGAAAATTCATTTTTTTTTTTTTCAAATTTATTTTGTGTGCTCCTAATATATGAATAAATTAATGATAAAAAAATGTATCGTAAAAATATCAATAGCTTTTTTTTTATTCATCGTCAAAAAATGCTCGAAATTCGGGCCTCTAGACTAGAATACCCCCTTAAGTAATAACAACTGCGCAGAAGAATCAAAAGAGCAGAAGCGCGCTACCATGCAGGCTCTCCTACTCCTGACCGAAAACTCGATTGAAACGTTAGCAAAATGTGATGGGCCACTGAAATACGGTTTTGTAAGAATAAAACTACATATTTACAAAACCGATACGAAGGCAATAGAATTCCTCACCACTAAGGATGACACAGAACCGATGAGTAAAACTGAATATCCCACCGAAGAAGAATACGCCTCTTCAGGCTCAGAAATGGGCTTAGGGGGGATGTACTTCGAACGGGTGGGTAATTATACCGTAGAACAGCGCAAGTATTCTGAAAGGGAACTTTAATGCAAAAATAAAGAAGATCCAGACATGACGCTAACAGCTGATACATCTTCTACAGATAAATCTACACCACTGTAAGGAAGCCTGCCTTGCCCTCTTGGATCGTCTGGCAGAAGGTCACCCAGATGTCTAAGATTCCAATCCAGGAACTATAGGTAGGGAATGGCGAAATTTGCGGCCTGAGGACCTCAGATTATAAGTCATACAAGACCAATTGTGAAGGTATTAAAAGGGCATTTATAATTGCAAAAATATAACTTAATACAATATATTTATGATTCAAAATTTCAGTAACACAGATACTACGACGGTTAGCTGGGAAGTGAGCGGAAGCAACATCTGGCTAACCTCGTATTACTTTGCCGGAGACGACACAGGTCCACTACCATCCCCGCTGATAAGAACATTTATGGAAGACTGCAAAGCACACAATCGTCAATTAGTCATACGAGGCGACGCAAATGCTCACCATGAAATATGGGGGAGCTCGGATACCAACGAACATGGTGAGTCTCTCTTTAATTATATTATATGTAGTAAGCTTTTAGTGTGTAACAAAGGCAACGAACCCACATTTATTGTACGTAATAGACAGGAAGTTCTTAATATTACGCCAGCAAGTCACACCCTTTACGGAAAGATGACGCAGTGGAGAGTTTTGAATGAACACTCATACTCCGATCATCGCTATATAGAAATAAAATTTGAGGGAAGCAGCTCTTCCTGCCAGCAGGACCTAGAAAAAGACCAATTAGCACATCTATAAATGGGAACTTAAGGAAAGATTTCCTATTTTTCAAAATATTTTTAAAGAATATAAAAAATCACTGAATGAGCACGTACAAACCTTTGCGGAGATTTGTAGAACTGCGCTAAATAAGGCCTGCCCTATAATTAAATATAAGGGGAAGAAAAAACCGTCTTGGTGGTCTGGAGACCTGACAACATTAAGCAATGACAGCAGAAGACAGTTTAATAGAGCGAAAGCGACACGAGAGTGTAGAGACTTGAACTGCTATTACATTACACTAAGAATTTCCAAAACAGAAGTTAGGAAAGCTAAAAGGTCTGGTTGGAGGACGTTCTGTGGAGAAATCGAAGGAACCACAGATACTTCTATACTGCGGAAGATCCTTTCAAAAAGTCACTACTCCTCCGGATACCGCCAAAAACCGGATAAAAGTTGGACTATTTCGAGTGATGAAACTTTAAAGTTGCTAGTGGGCACCCACTTTCCCAGCAACGAGTCAACTAATATAATAATCAATAATCGAACACAAAGATCTAATTCTGACCTTGAAGACATAATTACTGGAACTAGGATAACCTAGACAATGAACATCTTTAAACCATTTAAATCACCGGGTCCAGATGAATTATTCCCGGCCCAAATACAACATTCACTAAACTATATTATGGAGTGGTTAAGGGACATATTCAAGGCTGCTTTGAAGCTTAAACGTATTCCATCAGTATGAAAAGAAGTAAAAGTTGTCTTTATTCCCAAGGCAGGAAAAAATTCACACACAATACCTAAGGATTTTAGGCCATTTAGCTTATTCTCCTTCTCGCTAAAAACATTAGAAAGAATAATAGAAGAGTACATTAAACAAGCTTAATATCTCACAACATGCGTACTGTAAAGGGAAATCTACAGAAACAGCAACTCACTTGTTACAGAAATCGAGAAGTCAATTTATAAAAAGGAATACACACTGGTAGCCTTCCTTGATATCGATGGTGCGTTTAACAACATTCTACCGAATACCATAATAACGGCACTGACTGATTTCGGCATCTCCGGCACTCTGGTTGAGTTCAACAAATACGTGCTCATGAGCAGATTTCTTATCGCAACGCTAGGGGCCACAAAGATCACGAAAAGAGTCTGTAGAGGAACACCTCAAGGTTGCCCCTCTCATCTGGGTGCTGGTAATAAACTTCTTGCTAAAGAGCCTAGAAGAGAGAGGACAAACAACGGATGATGTTGCAATGGTTGTAAGAGGGAAATTTCCCAATACACTTTGTGAAATCATTCAAGATTTACTGAACATGGTTGAAAACTGGTCAAAAGCAAATGGGCTAAGCATCAACCCCAAAAAAACTGAACTTATCTTATTAACCAGGAAACATATAATTCCAAAAATAACTCCTCCGACTCTAGGTGGAATGGCACTGTCAATTAGCCCGGTACTCAAGTCTAGTACTAGACAGAAAACTAAGATGGAAGTCAAATGACGAAGATAGAGTGAAAAGAGCAACAATAGCACTCTACTCTTGTAAACAGCTAATAGCACTAAGTTGGGGTCTTTCCCTATCTATCTTATATTAGCTTTACTCAGCAATTGTAAGACCAATCTTAACGTACAGTACACTAGTATGTTGACCGGCTTTAGATAAGTTATATATCAAAAAAAAACCATGGTACATGTACAAAGAATGGCCAGTCTTTGCATATGCGGGGCCCTGAGGACCACACCCACAGAGGCACGTAACATTATGCTTAACCCATTACCAATAGAGCATTTAGGCAAGCAAGAAGATTAAGAGAAATCGGTCTACTCAGAACAAACCAGAGAGGACACTCTTCGATTTTAGAAAAATTCCCCTGCATTCCTGTTACAATGAATTTCTGTAAGACCAAGGATATCAACTGAAATAAATCTTTCGTAACAGTATTTCCTTCCAAAGAGGAATGGGACAATGGGCTTATTGTTAAGGAAAATGATACAAACATCTATACAGATGGCTCAAAACAAGACAACAGAGTAGTAGGTGGAAGATTTTACTCCGATAAAGTTGGAGTTAGCCAATCTTTTCGCCAACCTGATCATTATTTCAGGCGGAAGTCACTGCCATAAAAGAGAGACCTACGGTAATAAAAACGAGAGTATTATCCACAAATGAAGTCTTCATATACTCGGACAGTCAAGCAGCCATAAAAGCGCTAGAATCTAAAACACATTCGTTAAAAACAGTCATAGAATGTTATAAACTTCTAAATGACGTATCAAAATACTACAAGGGGCACCTTATTTGGGTGCCAAGCCACACGAATATAACAGGGAACTGCAAGGCAGATGGACTTGCTCGAACCGGTACAACGCGCGACCTCCAAGTGGATAAGATGATTTTACCCATGCCTATAGCCACTTGTAAACTACTTATACATAGGTAGATAGGGAAACCATCAATAAGGTAAATACAAGTTGGAAAAACCTCTCAACATGCGAACTAAGCAGACAGACATGGCTGAAATGGAACAGCAGTCGATCAAAAAGCTTGTTGAGATTTAACAGAGAAGCTAAGAGAAAAATGATAGGGGTATTAACTGGTCATTGTCTAATAGGCAGCCACGCTAGAAGGTTAGGACTCCCGTACTTCGATTTCAGTAGAAACTGTTTTAATACAGAAGAAGAGGAAACAGTCAGACACCTTTTATGTGTGTGTGAAAGCTTAGCGGCAAGGAAGCTCCGCACTCTTGACATGTCATTTTTAATTGATGTAGCGGACATAGCGCATCTAAAACTAACGAAGCTTTCCTCGTTTATTAAAGCTACCGGATGGCTTGAAAAGGAATCTATTGGGAAAGGATAAATTCCAATGGTATCACAATGGACCTATGAAAGGTGTAAGTTAATCATTGCGACAGCCACCCCACCGATCTACCTAATTGTTACAGTTTTCTGCGTCGTACTGTGTGCTTCAATACATTTAAGTATAATAATATGATGAATGCATACATATAAGTTAGAGTTTCATTTATAAAACTTTGCTTTTAAAAAAGTCGGTGGACTTGGGCCCGCTTTTACAATTGTTTCATTAACTTAGAATTATACTTGATGCTTTCCATTTCAATTCAACTGGGCTATTCGGGTCATGTTCTTCGATTTCGATGTAACTCAAATATGTTGCTCTCTGGTCAAAATAATGAGACACGTATTTTTTTGTTCGCCCGAAAAAAAAAATGTTTCAAGAGTTATCGGCAATTTTGTTTTTCGGCTCAAACTCGATTTTTTTTAATTATATAAGAAAAAAATTTTTTTAAATGCCCATAAGTTAGTCAAATATGAACCGATTTTAATAGTTCTGGGTTCAAAATGATCGTAATTACTTTCACGAACGACTTCATATAGAAACAATTGCAAAAAAGTAGTTAAACATTTTTTATTTTGCAAAAAAAAAATGCAAAACAGGTTTTTTACTCAAAACTTCATTACTCAAAAACTACTAATTTTAGCTACTGGGCATTCAGCTCAATTGAAGTTTGAGGTGTCCTCTTGATTTGGAAAAAGTTACAAAAAAAAAAACATTTTTTTAAATATTGATCTTCGAAAAAATTTCGATTTTTTTTTTGCAAAATAAAAAATTTTTAACTACTGTTTTGCAATTGTTTCTACATGAAGTCGCTCGTGTTGAAGTATTGCGAGGATGGTTTCTGAATTGCTGACTATTTATTTTAATTGTCGAATTGTTGAATACTATTACATGTGTGCCATAATTTATTTGGTCACCTTTATTTCGTCACCTTCTAATTCGCCATCAAACTGGTTTAGCATTATTACTTATGGTTTTATTTCTTGTATCGTAGGGACGTGATGGTCATTTGTTGTTGAAGAAGTTGAGCTAAAACTATAAAGAATCTTATATATATAATTGGCGCGTATACCATTTTTGGGAGTTTGGCCGAGTTCCTCCTCCTATTTGTGGTGTGCGTCTTGATGTTGTTCCACAAATGGAGGGACGTACAGTCTCCAGCTGACTCCGAACGGCAGATATTTTTTATGAGGAGCTTTTTCATGGCATAAATACACTCGGAGCTTTGCCATTGCCTGCCGAGGGGCGACCGCTATTAGGAAAAACTTTTTCTTCAATTCGGTCTTTCACCGAGATTCGAACCTACGATCTCTCTGAATTCTGGATAGTAGTCACGCACCAACCCATTCGGTTACGGCGGCCGCCGTTAGTTACTCATAATTCTTTACTTAAATCTATTATATAAGTTTCTTTACAAATTGCTGTATCATTAAAGCTTTCAAATTCATTTTTTATTCCGAATATTGAACATTTTCCTTTCAATATTTCCCTATAGTCAGTTTTAATTACAATACTGTTTCTTCTTTTTACAGGTCTAATAATGATTTTCTTAGTGTTAGAGGTATTTTTACCTGACATACATAAAATTTTCATTTCATTGCTTAATACATTCACTCTAGAAAGTTCTAGTGCTTCTTCGGCACTTTTAAAATGTATGTTTTCTTCTTTTAGCTTTTTAATTGACAATTGCATTTCTTCTTTATTTAATATTACAGAGTTTAAAATATGGATTAGTTCTTCTTTAATTAATTTAATCTTATTTTGCAAATTTATTATTATTTCTGTTATAGTACATATCTTCGTCTTTTTAATTGCATCTAACACCTTGTTAATTTTATGAGTTATATTATTTATTCGCTTCTCGAATACTTTGTTAATTACTACTTGATTGTTATTATTTTCTTTCAAATTATTTAGAATTTTTGTTACTATATTAAGATCTACTATGTATTTCCATGCCGTTACCAATATACCAATTTATCTTTTTATTATATTCGATTTGAAAGGTTTTAATGCGTTCAGGATTTCAAAGGTTTGAATGGTTTTATGTTTTATGATGGGATATAGGAAGTGATCGTTAGGGATTTGGTTGGTCATCTGTCACTTCCCGCTGTCAAAACTTGTTTGAATTTCTCTAAGTCGACGAGATGAATAAATCTGAATTTACCGCTTGTCCATTCTGTATCGTTAATAGCTGGGACTTGCTATGGTCTAAAATGTGTGCGTTGGAAGAGGAAGTTGTAGTAGTAATACAGAGGGTAAAGAATGTATATTGGTCAATTTTTACCTAAGAGAAAAGGGGAGAATAATATTTAATTTTTTATTAGAGACTTTTCTTATTACAGAGTTTAATTTTTAAGCTGTGAGAGACAACATTGTTATTGCCACAAAGTTATTATTTCTTTCTTTATATATTTATACAATATATTTAAACGAATTATTGTAAAAATGATTGAAATGTACGATGCAATATTTATAAATAAATAAAGAATTATTACTACTACTACTAGAGACTTGTAAATTGTTCGTCCCGATACTGTTTAACCGTCGTGCTGTGATTTTCAGAAACCGTGTCCTTTTTATACTTTGGAGTTAACTTAGAACCTAGTCTTTTAATTATTTAAACGTAAGTGGCTTCTCCGGGTTCTTGTTTTCAGGTCAATGTTTGTTATGATATTTGAAATCTAGTTCTTGCTTTTTCTTTTTTTTCTAACTGTTGTGGGTCACTATAAACTCTATTTCCAAAAATGTGCCTATTGGTTAATTCTTTGTAGTTGAATGTATTGAGGAATTTTATTCTTGTACTGTTTTGAATAGAAGTTCTTCAAGTGTTGTCGCCGTTTTGGTTGGCTTTCAGGTATCTTATGATTTCGGAAAGTGTTCTATCAAATCTTTCTACAATACTTGTCCATTACTTGTGCTACTGTAAGGCGGTATGGTGTAAAGGTCAAAAGAGTTAAGAGATTTTTCGTTGTGAATTATTACAACCTTTGGATTTCTTAACGTGAACATTAATTCTCTGAATGGGTCTTTAATGTGCTCTATTGCTCTGGAAGGTATCACTTTCACCTGGGCATATTTAGAAAATTTGTCAATGGCGGTAAGAATTAATTTTTATTTCCGTGGAATATATGTATGTCGATATGAACTATTTCGCCTGGGGACTGTGGAATGGGGGTTGGTTGAATCTGTGGTTTGTTGGGTGTCTATTGTATTTCTGTGCACGACAAGTTGAAGATTTTTTTGCGGTTTGTTCAATTAGAATTCGGGCTTAATTCTCACGGCTATTTTTATGAGCTCGCTGATGTTCTTGAATGATAATTTGTTCCTGTTCAGTATCTGACGTGACATCCTTAAGTAGAGATTGAGTATAACGAATTTTAATATCATATTACTAGATTGGAATGGGAATATCTTATGGATTTTGCACGTCAGTTTTTTTATGGTGTTCGTTGCCGAGTGCTGGGTCGAGGTAGCGTTTGAAAATGTATATGACCTCTTGGTCAGAATAACTTTGAGTCTGTGAATGCTTGGAAATGATAACTGGAACGCATAGCTGTCGTCGTCCCTAATCATTAAGAAGAGTTGATTCTTGAAAGCATTCATGAGGGCTTCAGTGGCAGGAATAAAAAGGTGAGAGAAGCTTTCGTTGCTTTGATCTGTAGTTGTAAGGGTATTAATCAGTTTGTGGTGGTCTGGATAGCGCGTCTGTGACGGCGGTTTTTCTACCGGACTAATACCTCATCTGGTGGTTGTATTCTTCGAGGACACACTTCCACCTTTTCATTTTTCCATTGTGGTTTTTGTTACTTAGTGCTAATGGGATGATGATCTGTGAGGATTACAACTTTAGTGAATCTATATACTATATGTATATTAGTTTCTTAAGGAGAAAAGAGTCCAAATTATTGCCAACATTTCTCTATTATTTGGCGCACAATTTTCCTCTGTTTTATTGAGTGATCTGGTTATGAATGTTATAGGTTTCCCAGATTGCCTAGGGCACTTAGGACATAGTTTGAAGCGTCTGTGATAAGATGAAACTCTTTCTTGAAATCGGGATATGATAGTACTACTTCTTAGGATGTCAGTGTGGATCTGATATTATTGAAAGCAGTCATGGCGTAACTACCGAACACAACTAGGTTTTTGCTCTCAAAAGCGAGGTCAGGAGTTTTTCTGGCTTAGCATAATCTCTGATAAAGCGTATGTAAGAGGCAGATAGGCCAAGGAAAGATCTTAAGTCCTTCAAAGTTTTTGGGCAAGAAAATTCCTGAATTGCCTTGACTTTCGCAGGATTGGTTTTTATTCCTGTAGTGGTGACAACGAAACCTAGAAACTCCACTTCTTTTTTGAAAAACTCACATTTGTCGAGCTGGGCCTTCATGTTTGTTTTTTCGAGCGTCTTGAAAATCTTATTTACATTCTGAAGGTGACTTTATTCGTCTTTGTCGAAAACTATAATGTCATCTGTGTAGACCAACTAACAAACATAATGAACGCTTGCTTTAAACTGCAGTACTTGTACTTTCCAATTCATTGATGTTATCATGATTCTGAAACCAGGAAAGCCTCGAAACGATGTAACATCACCGTTGCCTATTTTATCAAAACTGTTGCAAAAATTTTTGATAAAGCGCCTGAACAATTAGGCGTATTATCGAGAATTACTTGAATCATCGAGAATACATTTGAAGAAAAAAAGTTTGCTCTGCCGTTTTTTTCGATGTCTCTAAAGTATATCATGCTGGCCTGCTGTGGAAAATAAAAAAATACTGCCAATAAAATTTTTTAATATCTTAAAAACCTACCTGTCCGAGCGCTATTTTCGCGTCAGATATGTAGATGAGTTCTCAGAATTGAAAGAGGTGTGCCGGAAGGAAGTGTGCTTGGCCGCTTTCTTTATCTACTTTTTACTTACGACCTTCATAACAGTAACAATTACTTTATAGCAACATTTGCTGATGGCATTGCAATTCTAACTGTCCGAAAGACAGAAATAGAGTCTACTTTATAACTGCAGCTTGCTATTAACAAAATATTATATATAAGTGAACATATACATAAATGGCACATTAAACTATACGAACAAAGTCTGTACACATCAATTTTACAAACAAAGGGACCATCTACCTACCAATATACATAAACAGCATTAAAGTACCATACTCTAATGTTGCAAACAGTCACCGACGTAAACGCAGTCCCCTGTTAGCTGTTACGATCAATCTAATGAGAGCCCCATGTAAATGAAAAATTACTTCCCTTCCGTATCGTAGTATCGTAGATTTTATAGCAGGATTTTTGAAAATTCCCGTACAACCGTGTCAGCTGATTGCTGTCTCACCACACAGTGTTACCAAACAGTACATTTCGAAATCATTTACAAAATAAACTTGGAAAAATTTTAATTTTTGTTAAAATAACTTTAAAACAATGTTGAATAATGTTAATTATAGATAAATGAACTATTTGCATTTGTTGGTTTTTGGCTTTGGTTTATTAAACAATGAAAAATTGTAACTGATAACGTGGATGTGTGAAAAAGTGTGTAGGCAAAAATATCAAGGAAACATTATGGCAATGGCAAACCGATGTGTTTTGTAAATATGTAACTAAAAGAATGCAGTTGTTCTCTACGGGATGACTTTTGCTCAAGTTTGTGCTCTCTAGGGGTGCAGTAAGGGACTATGATACGTCGGTGACTGTTTTCAGAATAATGTTGCAGTCCGCTGTCAGCTGTTACGATCAAACTAATGAGAACCTAATGTAAATGAAAAATTACTTCCCTTTAGTATTGTAGAGTCGTAGATTTTGTAGCAGGATTTTTGAAAATTCCTCTCAGGATTGCTCTCTCACCACACAGTGTTGCCAAACAGTACATTTCGAAATCAAAATATCAAATCGAATAATGTTAATTATAGATAAATGAACTATTCGCATTTGTTGGTTTTTGGCTTTGATTTATTAAAAATGTCTAAGCAAAAATATCAAGGCAACATTATGACAATGGCAAACCGATGTATTGTGTAAATATGTAACTAAAAGAACGCAGTTGTTCTCTACGGGATGAATTTACCTCATTTGTGTGCTCTCTAAGGGCTGCGGTAAGGGACTACGATACGTCGGTGACTGTTTGCAGCATAATACAGCAAAGTATCTAGATATGACGCTCCACACGAAACTTAGGTATGTGCGCACTCCACGTGAAAAAGAAAAGAGAAAAACTGGACCTAAAATTCCAAAATATACGATGGGTAATGGAAAGGCAATCAGCTTTATCCGCACACAATAAGATACCTATTTACAAACAAGTTCTCAAACCTATCTGGACCTATGGGATTCAGCTATGGGAATGCACCAACTATAGCAACATAAAGACAAGGATTCCGGACTATGGCGCTCAAGCATGCTGTTCGTGCTCTATGATATATTAGGACGCAAGATGTAGAACGTGACCTCAATATTGATACAGTTACGGCAACCATAAAAAAATTTGCAAAGTCGCATTTAGAGCGACTAAACAAGCAAGTAAACAATGAAGCTAGGATTCTTAACGATAATACAAAATGAAAACGAAGGCTCAAAAGTAAAAAACCCTTAGATTTAAACTAATAAATAAACAAAAATCAGTTAAAAGAATGAATTGTATTTTGCTGAGGATTAACATAATTTATTTGTTGTAACAAAACTCGACAAAAATTGCTCAGTAGTATACCAAATGTATGTATGTAATGTTATACTAGTTTCAATGAAAATACTAATAATAAAAAAATCTATGTAGGCATAAAAAATTTTCCCTATATGGTATTTTAACATGTCATCTAGCCCTCTTTGACAGATACCTGCAGCGTCTTCAGTCCGAACGGAAAGCGCGTGAATTCATATTTACCATTGTTGACCGAAAAAAGCCGACTTTTTCGATATTGGATTCCTTGAAAAGAATCTGATGGAAGCCGCTTCTTAAGTCAAGGACAGAAAAATATGTGTTTTTTCCCAGTTAGGAAATTGCCTTACTGATTTCTAAGATTGGGTATCTATCTGCTATTGTCAATGTATTCAATTTCCTGTAGTCTATAACACGTCTGTATTTCTTTTGTCTAGGGTATAACCCTTTTTTTGGGTACAACCCACACGGGTGAGTAGTAAAATGACCGAGATAGTCTAATGATTCCATTTTTTAATAATTAGCTGATTTCAGTGGTAGCAAGATCTCTCATTGCCAAAGGGTAGGGGTAGTATTTAGTATATACTGGGGTATCTGAGGAAATCCTGCTGTCTCCTACCACAATAGTAAAAAGGTGGGGGTACTTTTTAGTTAAATAATTTATTTGTTCTGTTTGTGTGGCAGTCATATGTAAAGTTCTGATACCTATTTTATGAACCGTAGGTTTTAATTCTAATGCCATTACCTAGTGTTAGAGTGTCGTCAAATATGTTTATAGTAGCACGAAGTTCTTTAAGACTGTCATTTTTTAAAGTTGTATCATTTTTGCCAAAAAGATTGATAAGTGTATGATGAGTAATTTGGATTTATTCTCCAATGGAATTTGCAAAAAATGGCTCGTCATTGGGTTGTTTTTTGTGACGTAGCAAGGTTGGGTGTAATTTTTGCTTGACCCAGTATCGATAAGCATTTTAAGGATTTTATGGTTCTTCGTTTTGCATTGTACGTAAGGCAACGAAGAACTCTTCATCCTGAAAAATGAATGCCGATATGACCTTGGGTTTCAGGAAGTAAATTTCCATCAGCGGATTTCTGAGCTGATAGTCCGTTTTCTTCAGCTGTCAATGTGGCTTTATACTCCTGAAGAGTGGGAGTCCAGTCTTGTTCATAGTATTGATTGGTGTTTTACTGTGGGCCCTCCTGATAGTCTTGTTGGTAGTTTTGGTATTTACGCGCTTCTATTTGAAAGTTTCGCTGTTGTCATATTAAAAAAACTTCCATAATTCAAAAATTTTTTTTATTTAAACGTTTTCTTTATAATTCTCTGGAGGGCTCCTGGGGGGGAGAATTGCAGAGAATGTTCGTAGTTAAAAGCTAGAGGATCCCCTCGAAAATGATGAATCGCAACTTCGAATTATGTTATTTTATTAGCTGTACAAGCCAGATATTATTATTGAATTCATATTTTTTTCTTTATACCTAATTTCCTGGAGGGTCCATTGAGTGGTGAATCCCAGTTTCGATTCATGTTATTTTATCGGCCAGATATTATTATGTGATAAAAAAAATTTAATAATTACTATATTACTTAGTTTTCTTAGTTTCAGATTTTCAGGTAACGATTTCCTGTTTTAAATTAAATTAAATTTTCTTTTTTCAATTAACTTAATTCAATTAACTTTTCTTATTTTTACGGTTACACTTTTTCACTTGATTTTATAACTTTGCTAATATTTAATAATAACACTCTTAATACTTTCCTTATTCTATGCACCTCCCGACGGTGGGGTGTGGATCATCTTTGCTTTCCTTTGCTACTGGGGCACCTCCAAATCGCACTATTGGAAGCGTGCGTTCTTCCTACCGGAATCCGACGCTGGAACGGCTCTCGATTCGCGTCCTTCCAGCCTATTATTTGTCATTGCACATCACACAACACTTAAAACACTTTTTTAAATTTAATTTCAATTTTGAATTTGTCAACTGTTCATGAAGCGTCAGCAGTTTTTGGTTGCTCGTGTGGAGTTGTTGACCGTTGGTAATGGTTAACTTTGTTGGGCTGTTGTAAGCTATTACGTTAACTTATGTAAAAGCTCCGGAGATTTTGAATGGTCGTCAATAATTTTTTCCACCTTAAGTGTTCGTTTATGAATGAAAGTACTTTGCTCCCAGAATTATGAGCTCGATCTTATGAATGCATTTATTTTTGTTGTGCTATAAAATATTTAAAACTGTTCATCGCCGTCGCGACAAAAAGAATAATACCCGTTGCGGCTGCTTTTACGATCGTTGTAGTCGCTAGGGTCTAATTTTAGCTTTGGACGCCATACGTATGAAGAGGCAAAAAGTGAGTGCCCTGTATGTGCGGTTATACACACATACATATACGACCTTCAGTATTAAACTCGGCTTGATGCGGTTATAAACACATATATAACCTTCTGTATTCAACTCGCCTTGATTATAAGGCGAATTGAGTTCCTTAGGTGGCACTATTCAAAACAGTTACTTTATTTTTCGCGATTTGAACAAGTCTGACGTCAGCTGCCTTCGCAATACAAAATAAACGAAAAAAAACAAGCAAAAGTAGGAAAAATTATATTATGTGTTTGTGAAAATTCAGTGAATGGCTTGGTAGTATTGCGATTTGTGGCATTTAAATTAAACATACTAATGAAAAGGAAATAAATAAATTGTGAAAGCACAAATTAATATAAATCCTCCAAATGCAGTTTGCTTCCGTTTCTATGCGGAAGACGCTGTGGCAAGAAAGTATGTGCATGTGCGTATAATTTCTTGTGTTTGGTTGTTCCCATTTCTTTCGCCTACTCTTCCACCAGAGAACATTAATGAGTAGAGAAGTCTCACGAGGTACGATCAGTGTGAATTGTCAAAAATGAACTGAAACCGCGAAGACTCAGGGGGGAACTTCTTAACAGAGCTGATTACAGTGAACTATGTAAGGCGTTTTTCAATAGGTGCGCTTCAACTTTTTTCCGATAGGGAGGGCGAACGACGCAATATTTTTTATTTCTCGCTTGTCATTTGTAAACTTCATTAGTATACTTTTCATCATGGAACGCTACACACTTGAGCAACGCTTGCAAATCATTGAATTTTATTATAAAAATGCGTGTTCTGTTAAGAAAGTTTAAAGTCGAAAAATCATCTTCAGTGATGAAGCTCACTTTTGGCTCAATGGCTTTGTCAACAAGCAAAATATGCGTTACTGGGCAGAAAGCAATCCACACGTGATTCATGAGGCACCGTTGCATCCCGAAAAAATCACTGTTTGGTGCGGTTTACATGCCGGCGGCGTGATTGGCCCATATTTTTTCGTTGACGAGAACGATCGCCACGTTACTGTGAATGGAAATCGATACCGCGACATGATAAACGATTATTTTTGGCCGCAATTGAATGGTATGGACTTAGACGACATGTGGTTTCAACAGGACGGGGCCACAAGCCACACAGCACACGCTACAATTGATTTGTTGAAGAGTAAGTTCGATGAGCGCATTATTTCCAGAAATGGACCGGTCGAATGGCCGCCGCGCTCGTGTGATTTGACGCCTCTAGACTATTTTCTTTGGGGTTATGTGAAGTCATTGGTCTACAGTAACAAGCTGGCGACGATTTGTGAGCTCAGAGCCAATGTTGAACGCGAAATTGCTGGAATTTCGGCCGATTTATGCAAAAGTGTGGTCGAAAATTGGGTTCAACGATTGGACTTGGATATTAAAAAGAAATTAGTTAAAAAAGTCAATTAGTTTGCGTCTTATTTAAAAAAAAGTTGAAGCGCTCTTACCGAAAAACGCTTAACAAGTACACTGGCTCTGTTCAGTTTTTGGTTTCTGTATGAAATCAAATAGACAAATAGCCGACGGCATTTTGGAAGGAATTTGCTTGTGCATTTCTATGTTCCCTTGATAAACGTAATTTTACTGAATTTCTTTTTTCAAACAAACTGAAATGTACAATCAAGTATACATACAAATATACATATATTTGAATTATATGCGCCAACATTTAAAATCAAAGTAACTTTAATGTTTGTTGATTTAATTTAAAAAGAAGAATTTAAACAAAATACATTATAAAACGACTTCATATTTTGTTGTGTGCGTTTTAGTAAATTTAAAACTTCATACAAATTTGATGACAATATTTACTAATTTTTCGAGTCGAAATTAGTTTTAGACAAGAGTTCATAAAGCATGCCTATGTTTTGGTACATTAATGTACACATGTATTATATATGTATATCAATCTTCTTCTATATATATAAAAATTCAGTCGTTTTTCGCGTTGTGATAAACTTTACGGAGAATGGCTCAACCGATTTTAACCAAACTTTGCCACATTGAAGAGACACATGTGGAGAAGGTTTGTGACTATGTTTGGTTAAAATCTGCTTTACTTCTTCGTCAACACACAGTATACACGAGGCAGCGTTCTTTTTACGCGTGTGGTTGTTATTGTAAACGGTTGCGTGGTGCGTACATTTTACTCACATATGTACAAGTTAACGCAGCAGTATTTATGCCTAAATTTTCATTCCATTACATACATTTCGATGGAATGCAAACATACATACATATACATATATTCATACAGCAGTGGCTGCACGCCTGAACGCCTGCATTCGCATAGAATAGAAACATACAAATTAGCAGGCACAGCTGTAGCTGACCGCCTGCAATAATTAATCGTAACACAATGCTGCTGTGACTATCTTAACACTTTGCTTAAATACTTCTTCTTTACACGCACACTTCGGGATAACCGAAGCAAAACCATTAGCTCAACGAACCTGAACAGGTCGTCGCTAAAAAAGTACTTAAGCAAGGCCGTTTTCTTAGAAGATTACCAAAGGTTATCAGTAATAGTGCATAGTGAAAGTAAGTGTTAAAACTAACAAGAAAGTGTTTTATTTGGTAAAGTGTTCAAGTGAAGCAGTTTCCAGGCATCAACCAAAGAGATAAAAAATGTGCGTCAGAAATATTTAAGAGAAGAGATTGTTTTCACATTTTCCAACGATATTTTCACGAAAAATTTACAAAATATATATTAATTTTGCAAATGATTGATAACAAGTGAACCAGTGAATAAATGGTGTGAAAAATACACACAACAGAAATCGGCCAAAATAATTAATATTTTAGAAGTTTTTACTTAAGATATTTAAGAAAAGAGATTGTTTTCACACTTTCCGTAGATATTTTCAAGAAAAATTTCACAAATATATATTATTTTTGCTGATCATTTCCCATTTCTGTTCTGTGTAATTTTCATTTCAACGCGTGCTCACAGTTCAATTATATTTTTAAAAGATGGCGCTAACAGTATGTTAATTTGAATTCCAGTTTAAAAACAAGAAAAGTAGCAATCAAGAGCTCAGAGTGACATAAAGAAGACCACTTCGATTCGGTAAAAGAAATACCAAGAGGTAGAAGACATGCTAACATCGGACGTAATATACGTCACAATAGAAATGTGTAAAATCACAGACAAAATGAAAGTGAGGAAAATCATGCTGATAGATTAAGTCAACAAAGAGATCGTACTAGGTCACGTTTTCAAAATCGGCCAATAAATATCAATTCTGTAAATTTGAATCGCGCAGCATTTCAATATAATCCACAACTTGATTATTCATCTCACAAATACGTTGTCATTGGAAGTATGGATAAAATTTGCGGATTTTGTCAAGCATTGAAATTCAAAACTGAAACACCAGGCATGTGTTGCGCTGCAGGAAAAGTTCGTTTACCAGACATACAATATCCGCCCGAACCATTAGCTACATTATTATCGGGAACATCACCCGATTCCAAACATTTTCTTGAAAAAAATTCCACATATAATTCATGTTTTCAAATGACATAATACATAATACATAAACTTCAACGTTCAACAACATTCGCTGACACTACCCGATCAAGAGTCAAAATTTTTGCAAATTTATTTCATTAATGACAACGATGATGAACTTGAATCACGGTGTGCATTTTCCAAAATTATAAACAGGGTCATTATGAGAGAGTTACAAGATTTATTACACACACACAACGTTTTGGTGCAAAGTTTTAAAACAACAATCGAAAGGTTGTCATCTGATAATCATAAAGCTAAAATTGATGCAAATAAAACGCCTGCCGGCGAACATCGTGGAAGATACAATCAAGCAACGATGTTGCAATTGTTATATCTGGAGATGGATTTCAACCAAGAGATATTGTTTTGCAAAGAAGAAATGATACACTGCAACGTGTTAATGAAACGCATCGAAAATATGATGCATTACAATATCCTCTTATGTTCTGTCGTGGTGAAGATGGTTATTCGATTGATATAAAACAAATAAATCCAGCAAATGGTCAAGAAACAAATAAAACTGCAAGAGCAATGAGTTATTATGCATTCAGAATCATGATAAGAGAAAATCAAGTTAATCACATTTTAAAATGTAGTAAATTATTTCATCAGTATATTGTTGACATGTATGCGAAAATAGAAACAGAACGATTGAATTACATTAGATTCAACCAAAGAAAATTACGCTGTGACGAATACATACATTTACGAGATGCAATTAACAATGATACCAACGTTAATAACATTGGTCAAATGGTAATATTACCTTCATCGTATTCAGGCAGTCCAAGGCATATGCATGAATACGCCCAAGATGCAATGTGTTATGTCAGAAATTATGGTCGACCCGACTTATTCATAACTTTCACATGCAATCCGAAATGGGATGATATTAAGAATCATTTATATACTGTGGAATGGCAAAAAAGAGATAAAATTGATCATATTATATGTGCTGAAATTCCAGATATAAATGAAGATCCAGAATTACATACTACTGTAACCAAAAACATGATTCATGGACCGTGTGGTACGTTAAATCGAAATTCTCCATGTATGGTTGATGGTAAATGTTCAAAAAACTACCCAAGGCAATTAATTGCTGAAACAATGACTGGAAATGATGGATATCCATTGTACCGTAGAAGATCACCAGAAGATAATGGAAAAACAGTCACTGTGAAAATAAATAATCAAGATGTGGAGATCGATAACCGTTGGATAGTTCCGTATTCCAAATTACTATCGAAAACATTTAACGCACATCTAAATGTTGAATATTGTAACTCCGTAAAATCCATCAAATACATATGCAAATATATTAATAAAGGAAGTGACATGGCAGTATTTGGAGTTGTAAATCGAAATGATGAAATTACTAATTACCAAATGGGAAGATACATTAGTAGCAACTAAGCAGTTTGGAGAATATTATCATTTCCGATTCATGATCGCCATCCAGCTGTTATTCATTTGTCAGTCCATTTAGAAAATGAACAAAGTGTTTATTTGACTGAAAATACTGCTCAACAAATGGCCGAACGACCACCAGCAACAACACCAACTGCATTTTTCAACTTATGTGAAACAGATTCATTTGCAAGAACATTGCTTTGTTCAAATGTTCCTAAATATTATACTTGGAATGCATCATCAAGGTCCTAGGTACGAAGGCAACGAGGAATACCTGTAAATGGATATCCAGGTGTTCATTTGGGTGATGCAATCGGACGACTTTACACTGTGCATCCAAGTAAAGTGGAATGTTTCTATTTACGTTTACTCTTAGTTGATATTAAAGACCCAAGATCATTCGAAAGTTTGAAACGAGTTAATGGTCATCTTTGTTGTACTTATCAGCAAGCATGCAAAAAATAGAATTTGCTTGAAAATGATAATCAGTGGGATGTAACTCTTATGGATGCATGTGCAACAAGTTCTCCACACCAAATAAGAACACTATTTGCCATCATTATTGCTACATGTTTCCCAGCAAACCCAAAAGAATTGTGGAGTACTTACCAAGAATACATGACAGAAGATATCCTACATCAAGTAAGTCGCATTACTGCAAATCCAAATTTGAATTATACAGATGAATTATATAATGAGGCATTAATTAAAATCGAAGACTTTTGCCTGATGATTGCAAATAAAACTCTGATTGAGTTAGGTATAATCGCACCAAATCGTCCGATGCATGTTGCATACAATGCAGAATTAAGACGTGAAAAAGAATATGATCGAAATGATCTGAACACATTTGTAACAACTAACCTACCAAAATTAAACACAGAACAAAGGCAGGCATATGACACAATTATAGACAATGTTGCAAATGAAAGAGGAGGAATATTCTTCTTAGATGCTCCAGGTGGGACTGGAAAAAACGTTTTTGTTGTCGTTAATTTTGGCCACCATTCGATCACAGAATAATATTGCATTGGCTTTGGCATCATCTGGAATAGCGGCAACTTTATTGGACGGCGGTCGCACTGCACATTCTGCATTAAAGTTACCATTAAATATGCAAGTAAATGAAGACCCAACTTGCAACATTTCTAAAAATTCTGGAATGGGAAAGGTTTTATAAACATGTAAAATTATTGCATGGGATGAATGTACGATGGCTCATAAAAAATCACTGGAAGCCTTAAATAGAACACTGAAAGATTTTCGAAATAACACAAACATATTTGGTGGTGCACTAATTCTATTGGCCGGTGATTTTCGACAAACTTTGCCTGTTATTCCCAAATCAACAGCAGCTGATGAATTGAGAGCGTGCCTTAAATCTTCTAATCTGTGGAGATATGTTCAAAAACTCACATTAACTACTAATGTTCGTGTGCAGTTACAGAATGATCCAACAGCTGCTGAATTTTCCGAACATTTGTTGCAAATTGGAAATGGACGAAAGCCAATTGATAAGAATACAGGCATGATCACACTTCCAATTAATTTTTGTACCGTAACAGAATCAAGAGTACAATTAGTGCAAAATGTATTCCCAAATATTGCACAAAACTATCGAAATCAAGATTGGCTAAGCGAGAGAGCTATATTAGCTGCCAAAAATGTCGATGTCAATGAAATCAATGCCAGTATTTTGACTCAAATTCCGGGTGAAGTTGTCACTATACATCAATTGATTCAATCACTAATCCCGACGATGTAGTGAATTATCCAATTGAATTTTTGAATTCACTTAATTTGCCTGGCTTGCCACCACATCGTTTGCAATTGAAAGTCGGCGCAGTGATCATTATGTTGCGAAATATCAATCAGCCGAAACTATGCAATGGGACAAGATTAGCAGTGAAACGGACAATGAACAATGTAATTGAAGCAACAATTTTGAAAGGCAAATTTAAAGGTGAAGATGTTTTGATTCCGCGCATTCCAATGATTTCAACAGATTTGCCTTTTGATTTTAAGCGACTTCAATTTCCCATTCGCCCTGCTTTTGCCATTACAATCAATAAGTCTCAAGGTCAAACACTTCAATTATGTGGAATTGACCTAATTTATCCATGCTTTGGACATGGGCAACTGTATGTAGGATGTTCTCGAGTAGGGAAACCATCGTTACTTTATATTTATACACCGCATGAAAATAAAACCAAAAATTTTGTGTATCAGAAGGCTTTAGAATAAGTTGTTAGTTTACAATCATTAGAGTAAGTCACTAAAATAAATAAAATATTGTTATTAGAATAAGTCACAAAATAATGGCCGAGCATGAATTAAATGATGAAACAAGAAAAAAACAAAGAACACTTTTCATTTATATTTTTCTTTCACCCAGCGAAGCAGGTGAGGGTCCGCTAGTATATATATAATATGTTAGTTATGTTTGTGCAAAAGTTCAATTGCATCTTCAATTCGTATAGTGTTACAACTGCAGCACCAATTACCTATCTCACGACGCATCGCCTTATCATATATAGCGTTTTTCAATAGGTGCGCTTCAACTTTTTTCCGATAGGGAGGGCGAACGACGCAATATTTTTTATTTTTCGCTTGTCATTTGTAAACTTCATTAGTATACATTTCATCATGGAACGCTACACACTTGAGCAACGCTTGCAAATCATTGAATTTTATTATAAAAATGCGTGTTCTGTTAAGAAAGTTTAAAGTCGAAAAATCATCTTCAGTGATGAAGCTCACTTTTGGCTCAATGGCTTTGTCAACAAGCAAAATATGCGTTACTGGGCAGAAAGCAATCCACACGTGATTCATGAGGCACCGTTGCATCCCGAAAAAATCACTGTTTGGTGCGGTTTACATGCCGGCGGCGTGATTGGCCCATATTTTTTCGTTGACGAGAACGATCGCCACGTTACTGTGAATGGAAATCGATACCGCGACATGATAAACGATTATTTTTGGCCGCAATTGAATGGTATGGACTTAGACGACATGTGGTTTCAACAGGACGGGGCCACAAGCCACACAGCACACGCTACAATTGATTTGTTGAAGAGTAAGTTCGATGAGCGCATTATTTCCAGAAATGGACCGGTCGAATGGCCGCCGCGCTCGTGTGATTTGACGCCTCTAGACTATTTTCTTTGGGGTTATGTGAAGTCATTGGTCTACAGTAACAAGCTGGCGACGATTTGTGAGCTCAGAGCCAATGTTGAACGCGAAATTGCTGGAATTTCGGCCGATTTATGCAAAAGTGTGGTCGAAAATTGGGTTCAACGATTGGACTTGGATATTAAAAAGAAATTAGTTAAAAAAGTCAAACCGTTTGCGTCTTATTTAAAAAAAAGTTGAAGCGCTCTTACCGAAAAACGCTTAACAAGTACACTGGCTCTGTTCAGTTTTTGGTTTCTGTATGAAATCAAATAGACAAATAGCCGACGGCATTTTGGAAGGAATTTGCTTGTGCATTTCTATGTTCCCTTGATAAACGTAATTTTACTGAATTTCTTTTTTCAAACAAACTGAAATGTACAATCAAGTATACATACAAATATACATATATTTGAATTATATGCGCCAACATTTAAAATCAAAGTAACTTTAATGTTTGTTGATTTAATTTAAAAAGAAGAATTTAAACAAAATACATTATAAAACGACTTCATATTTTGTTGTGTGCGTTTTAGTAAATTTAAAACTTCATACAAATTTGATGACAATATTTACTAATTTTTCGAGTCGAAATTAGTTTTAGACAAGAGTTCATAGAGCATGCCAATGTTTTGGTACATTAATGTACACATGTATTATATATGTATATCAATCTTCTTCTATATATATAAAAATTCAGTCGTTTTTCGCGTTGTGATAAACTTTACGGAGAATGGCTCAACCGATTTTAACCAAACTTTGCCACATTGAAGAGACACATGTGGAGAAGGTTTGTAACTATGTTTGGTTAAAATCTGCTTTACTTCTTCGTCAACACACAGTATACACGAGGCAGCGTTCTTTTTACGCGTGTGGTTGTTATTGTAAACGGTTGCGTGGAGCGTACATTTTACTCACATATGTACAAGTTAACGCAGCAGTATTTATGCCTAAATTTTCATTCCATTACATACATTTCAATGGAATGCAAACACACATACATATACATATATTCATACAGCAGTGGCTGCACGCCTGAACGCCTGCATTCGCATAGAATAGAAACATACAAATTAGCAGGCACAGCTGTAGCTGACCGCCTGCAATAATTAATCGTAACACAATGCTGCTGTGACTATCTTAACACTTTGCTTAAATACTTCTTCTTTACACGCACACTTCGGGATAACCGAAGCAAAACCATTAGCTCAACGAACCTGAACAGGTCGTCGCTAAAAAAGTACTTAAGCAAGGCCGTTTTCTTAGAAGATTACCAAAGGTTATCAGTAATAGTGCATAGTGAAAGTAAGTGTTAAAACTAACAAGAAAGTGTTTTATTTGGTAAAGTGTTCAAGTGAAGCAGTTTCCAGGCATCAACCAAAGAGATAAAAAATGTGCGTCAGAAATATTTAAGAGAAGAGATTGTTTTCACATTTTCCAACGATATTTTCACGAAAAATTTACAAAATATATATTAATTTTGCAAATGATTGATAACAAGTGAACCAGTGAATAAATGGTGTGAAAAATACACACAACAGAAATCGGCCAAAATAATTAATATTTTAGAAGTTTTTACTTAAGATATTTAAGAAAAGAGATTGTTTTCACACTTTCCGTAGATATTTTCAAGAAAAATTTCACAAATATATATTATTTTTGCTGATCATTTCTGTGTAATTTTCATTCCAACGCGTGCTCACAGTTCAATTATATTTTTAAAAGATGGCGCTAACAGTATGTTAATTTGAATTCCAGTTTAAAAACAAGAAAAGTAGCAATCAAGAGCTGACATAAAGAAGACCAATGGTGCAGCTTTTCAATATAATCCACAACTAGATTATTCATCTCACAAATACGTTGTCATTGGAAGTATGGATAAAATTTGCGGATTTTGTCAAGCATTGAAATTCAAAACTGAAACACCAGGCATGTGTTGCGCTGCAGGAAAAGTTCGTTTACCAGACATACAATATCCGCCCGAACCATTAGCTACATTATTATCGGGAACATCACCCGATTCCAAACATTTTCTTGAAAAAAATTCCACATATAATTCATGTTTTCAAATGACATAATACATAATACATAAACTTCAACGTTCAACAACATTCGCTGACACTACCCGATCAAGAGTCAAAATTTTTGCAAATTTATTTCATTAATGACAACGATGATGAACTTGAATCACGGTGTGCATTTTCCAAAATTATAAACAGGGTCATTATGAGAGAGTTACAAGATTTATTACACACACACAACGTTTTGGTGCAAAGTTTTAAAACAACAATCGAAAGGTTGTCATCTGATAATCATAAAGCTAAAATTGATGCAAATAAAACGCCTGCCGGCGAACATCGTGGAAGATACAATCAAGCAACGATGTTGCAATTGTTATATCTGGAGATGGATTTCAACCAAGAGATATTGTTTTGCAAAGAAGAAATGATACACTGCAACGTGTTAATGAAACGCATCGAAAATATGATGCATTACAATATCCTCTTATGTTCTGTCGTGGTGAAGATGGTTATTCGATTGATATAAAACAAATAAATCCAGCAAATGGTCAAGAAACAAATAAAACTGCAAGAGCAATGAGTTATTATGCATTCAGAATCATGATAAGAGAAAATCAAGTTAATCACATTTTAAAATGTAGTAAATTATTTCATCAGTATATTGTTGACATGTATGCGAAAATAGAAACAGAACGATTGAATTACATTAGATTCAACCAAAGAAAATTACGCTGTGACGAATACATACATTTACGAGATGCAATTAACAATGATACCAACGTTAATAACATTGGTCAAATGGTAATATTACCTTCCACGTATTCAGGCAGTCCAAGGCATATGCATGAATACGCCCAAGATGCAATGTGTTATGTCAGAAATTATGGTCGACCCGACTTATTCATAACTTTCACATGCAATCCGAAATGGGATGATATTAAGAATCATTTATATACTGTGGAATGGCAAAAAAGAGATAAAATTGATCATATTATATGTGCTGAAATTCCAGATATAAATGAAGATCCAGAATTACATACTACTGTAACCAAAAACATGATTCATGGACCGTGTGGTACGTTAAATCGAAATTCTCCATGTATGGTTGATGGTAAATGTTCAAAAAACTACCCAAGGCAATTAATTGCTGAAACAATGACTGGAAATGATGGATATCCATTGTACCGTAGAAGATCACCAGAAGATAATGGAAAAACAGTCACTGTGAAAATAAATAATCAAGATGTGGAGATCGATAACCGTTGGATAGTTCCGTATTCCAAATTACTATCGAAAACATTTAACGCACATCTAAATGTTGAATATTGTAACTCCGTAAAATCCATCAAATACATATGCAAATATATTAATAAAGGAAGTGACATGGCAGTATTTGGAGTTGTAAATCGAAATGATGAAATTACTAATTACCAAATGGGAAGATACATTAGTAGCAACTAAGCAGTTTGGAGAATATTATCATTTCCGATTCATGATCGCCATCCAGCTGTTATTCATTTGTCAGTCCATTTAGAAAATGAACAAAGTGTTTATTTGACTGAAAATACTGCTCAACAAATGGCCGAACGACCACCAGCAACAACACCAACTGCATTTTTCAACTTATGTGAAACAGATTCATTTGCAAGAACATTGCTTTGTTCAAATGTTCCTAAATATTATACTTGGAATGCATCATCAAGGTCCTAGGTACGAAGGCAACGAGGAATACCTGTAAATGGATATCCAGGTGTTCATTTGGGTGATGCAATCGGACGACTTTACACTGTGCATCCAAGTAAAGTGGAATGTTTCTATTTACGTTTACTCTTAGTTGATATTAAAGACCCAAGATCATTCGAAAGTTTGAAACGAGTTAATGGTCATCTTTGTTGTACTTATCAGCAAGCATGCAAAAAATAGAATTTGCTTGAAAATGATAATCAGTGGGATGTAACTCTTATGGATGCATGTGCAACAAGTTCTCCACACCAAATAAGAACACTATTTGCCATCATTATTGCTACATGTTTCCCAGCAAACCCAAAAGAATTGTGGAGTACTTACCAAGAATACATGACAGAAGATATCCTACATCAAGTAAGTCGCATTACTGCAAATCCAAATTTGAATTATACAGATGAATTATATAATGAGGCATTAATTAAAATCGAAGACTTTTGCCTGATGATTGCAAATAAAACTCTGATTGAGTTAGGTATAATCGCACCAAATCGTCCGATGCATGTTGCATACAATGCAGAATTAAGACGTGAAAAAGAATATGATCGAAATGATCTGAACACATTTGTAACAACTAACCTACCAAAATTAAACATTGAACAAAGGCAGGCATATGACACAATTATAGACAATGTTGCAAATGAAAGAGGAGGAATATTCTTCTTAGATGCTCCAGGTGGGACTGGAAAAAACGTTTTTGTTGTCGTTAATTTTGGCCACCATTCGATCACAGAATAATATTGCATTGGCTTTGGCATCATCTGGAATAGCGGCAACTTTATTGGACGACGGTCGCACTGCACATTCTGCATTAAAGTTACCATTAAATATGCAAGTAAATGAAGACCCAACTTGCAACATTTCTAAAAATTCTGGAATGGGAAAGGTTTTATAAACATGTAAAATTATTGCATGGGATGTATGTACGATGGCTCATAAAAAATCACTGGAAGCCTTAAATAGAACACTGAAAGATTTTCGAAATAACACAAACATATTTGGTGGTGCACTAATTCTATTGGCCGGTGATTTTCGACAAACTTTGCCTGTTATTCCCAAATCAACAGCAGCTGATGAATTGAGAGCGTGCCTTAAATCTTCTAATCTGTGGAGATATGTTCAAAAACTCACATTAACTACTAATGTTCGTGTGCAGTTACAGAATGATCCAACAGCTGCTGAATTTTCCGAACATTTGTTGCAAATTGGAAATGGACGAAAGCCAATTGATAAGAATACAGGCATGATCACACTTCCAATTAATTTTTGTACCGTAACAGAATCAAGAGTACAATTAGTGCAAAATGTATTCCCAAATATTGCACAAAACTATCGAAATCAAGATTGGCTAAGCGAGAGAGCTATATTAGCTGCCAAAAATGTCGATGTCAATGAAATCAATGCCAGTATTTTGACTCAAATTCCGGGTGAAGTTGTCACTATACATCAATTGATTCAATCACTAATCCCGACGATGTAGTGAATTATCCAATTGAATTTTTGAATTCACTTAATTTGCCTGGCTTGCCACCACATCGTTTGCAATTGAAAGTCGGCGCAGTGATCATTATGTTGCGAAATATCAATCAGCCGAAACTATGCAATGGGACAAGATTAGCAGTGAAACGGACAATGAACAATGTAATTGAAGCAACAATTTTGAAAGGCAAATTTAAAGGTGAAGATGTTTTGATTCCGCGCATTCCAATGATTTCAACAGATTTGCCTTTTGATTTTAAGCGACTTCAATTTCCCATTCGCCCTGCTTTTGCCATTACAATCAATAAGTCTCAAGGTCAAACACTTCAATTATGTGGAATTGACCTAATTTATCCATGCTTTGGACATGGGCAACTGTATGTAGGATGTTCTCGAGTAGGGAAACCATCGTTACTTTATATTTATACACCGCATGAAAATAAAACCAAAAATTTTGTGTATCAGAAGGCTTTAGAATAAGTTGTTAGTTTACAATCATTAGAGTAAGTCACTAAAATAAATAAAATATTGTTATTAGAATAAGTCACAAAATAATGGCCGAGCATGAATTAAATGATGAAACAAGAAAAAAACAAAGAACACTTTTCATTTATATTTTTCTTTCACCCAGCGAAGCAGGTGAGGGTCCGCTAGTATATATATAATATGTTAGTTATGTTTGTGCAAAAGTTCAATTGCATCTTCAATTCGTATAGTGTTACAACTGCAGCGCCAATTACCTATCTCACGACGCATCGCCTTATCATATATAGCGTTTTTCAATAGGTGCGCTTCAACTTTTTTCCGATAGGGAGGGCGAACGACGCAATATTTTTTATTTTTCGCTTGTCATTTGTAAACTTCATTAGTATACATTTCATCATGGAACGCTACACACTTGAGCAACGCTTGCAAATCATTGAATTTTATTATAAAAATGCGTGTTCTGTTAAGAAAGTTTAAAGTCGAAAAATCATCTTCAGTGATGAAGCTCACTTTTGGCTCAATGGCTTTGTCAACAAGCAAAATATGCGTTACTGGGCAGAAAGCAATCCACACGTGATTCATGAGGCACCGTTGCATCCCGAAAAAATCACTGTTTGGTGCGGTTTACATGCCGGCGGCGTGATTGGCCCATATTTTTTCGTTGACGAGAACGATCGCCACGTTACTGTGAATGGAAATCGATACCGCGACATGATAAACGATTATTTTTGGCCGCAATTGAATGGTATGGACTTAGACGACATGTGGTTTCAACAGGACGGGGCCACAAGCCACACAGCACACGCTACAATTGATTTGTTGAAGAGTAAGTTCGATGAGCGCATTATTTCCAGAAATGGACCGGTCGAATGGCCGCCGCGCTCGTGTGATTTGACGCCTCTAGACTATTTTCTTTGGGGTTATGTGAAGTCATTGGTCTACAGTAACAAGCTGGCGACGATTTGTGAGCTCAGAGCCAATGTTGAACGCGAAATTGCTGGAATTTCGGCCGATTTATGCAAAAGTGTGGTCGAAAATTGGGTTCAACGATTGGACTTGGATATTAAAAAGAAATTAGTTAAAAAAGTCAAACCGTTTGCGTCTTATTTAAAAAAAAGTTGAAGCGCTCTTACCGAAAAACGCTTAACAAGTACACTGGCTCTGTTCAGTTTTTGGTTTCTGTATGAAATCAAATAGACAAATAGCCGACGGCATTTTGGAAGGAATTTGCTTGTGCATTTCTATGTTCCCTTGATAAACGTAATTTTACTGAATTTCTTTTTTCAAACAAACTGAAATGTACAATCAAGTATACATACAAATATACATATATTTGAATTATATGCGCCAACATTTAAAATCAAAGTAACTTTAATGTTTGTTGATTTAATTTAAAAAGAAGAATTTAAACAAAATACATTATAAAACGACTTCATATTTTGTTGTGTGCGTTTTAGTAAATTTAAAACTTCATACAAATTTGATGACAATATTTACTAATTTTTCGAGTCGAAATTAGTTTTAGACAAGAGTTCATAGAGCATGCCAATGTTTTGGTACATTAATGTACACATGTATTATATATGTATATCAATCTTCTTCTATATATATAAAAATTCAGTCGTTTTTCGCGTTGTGATAAACTTTACGGAGAATGGCTCAACCGATTTTAACCAAACTTTGCCACATTGAAGAGACACATGTGGAGAAGGTTTGTAACTATGTTTGGTTAAAATCTGCTTTACTTCTTCGTCAACACACAGTATACACGAGGCAGCGTTCTTTTTACGCGTGTGGTTGTTATTGTAAACGGTTGCGTGGAGCGTACATTTTACTCACATATGTACAAGTTAACGCAGCAGTATTTATGCCTAAATTTTCATTCCATTACATACATTTCAATGGAATGCAAACACACATACATATACATATATTCATACAGCAGTGGCTGCACGCCTGAACGCCTGCATTCGCATAGAATAGAAACATACAAATTAGCAGGCACAGCTGTAGCTGACCGCCTGCAATAATTAATCGTAACACAATGCTGCTGTGACTATCTTAACACTTTGCTTAAATACTTCTTCTTTACACGCACACTTCGGGATAACCGAAGCAAAACCATTAGCTCAACGAACCTGAACAGGTCGTCGCTAAAAAAGTACTTAAGCAAGGCCGTTTTCTTAGAAGATTACCAAAGGTTATCAGTAATAGTGCATAGTGAAAGTAAGTGTTAAAACTAACAAGAAAGTGTTTTATTTGGTAAAGTGTTCAAGTGAAGCAGTTTCCAGGCATCAACCAAAGAGATAAAAAATGTGCGTCAGAAATATTTAAGAGAAGAGATTGTTTTCACATTTTCCAACGATATTTTCACGAAAAATTTACAAAATATATATTAATTTTGCAAATGATTGATAACAAGTGAACCAGTGAATAAATGGTGTGAAAAATACACACAACAGAAATCGGCCAAAATAATTAATATTTTAGAAGTTTTTACTTAAGATATTTAAGAAAAGAGATTGTTTTCACACTTTCCGTAGATATTTTCAAGAAAAATTTCACAAATATATATTATTTTTGCTGATCATTTCTGTGTAATTTTCATTCCAACGCGTGCTCACAGTTCAATTATATTTTTAAAAGATGGCGCTAACAGTATGTTAATTTGAATTCCAGTTTAAAAACAAGAAAAGTAGCAATCAAGAGCTGACATAAAGAAGACCAATGGTGCAGCTTTTCAATATAATCCACAACTAGATTATTCATCTCACAAATACGTTGTCATTGGAAGTATGGATAAAATTTGCGGATTTTGTCAAGCATTGAAATTCAAAACTGAAACACCAGGCATGTGTTGCGCTGCAGGAAAAGTTCGTTTACCAGACATACAATATCCGCCCGAACCATTAGCTACATTATTATCGAGAACATCACCCGATTCCAAACATTTTCTTGAAAAAATTTCCACATATAATTCATGTTTTCAAATGACATAATACATAAACTTCAACGTTCAACAACATTCGCTGACACTACCCGATCAAGAGTCAAAATTTTTGCAAATTTATTTCATTAATGACAACGATGATGAACTTGAAGCACGGTGTGCATTTTCCAGAATTATAAACAGGGTCATTATGAGAGAGTTACAAGATTTATTACACACACACAATGTTGGTGCAAAGTTTTAAAACAACAATCGAAAGATTGTCATCTGATAATCATGAAATTAAAATTGATGCAAATAAAACGCCTGCCGGCGAACATCGTGGAAGATACAATCAACCAACGATGTTGCAATTGTTATATCTGGAGATGAATTTCAACCAAGAGATATTGTTTTGCAAAGAAGAAATGATACACTGCAACGTGTTAATGAAACGCATCGAAAATATGATGCATTACAATATCCTCTTATGTTCTGTCGTGGTGAAGATGGTTATTCGATTGATATAAAACAAATAAATCCAGCAAATGGTCAAGAAACAAATAAAACTGCAAGAGCAATGAGTTATTATGCATTCAGAATCATGATAAGAGAAAATCAAGTTAATCACATTTTAAAATGTCGTAAATTATTTCATCAGTATATTGTTGACATGTATGCGAAAATAGAAACAGAACGATTGAATTACATTAGATTCAACCAAAGAAAATTACGCTGTGACGAATACATACATTTACGAGATGCAATTAACAATGATACCAACGTTAATAACATTGGTCAAATGGTAATATTACCTTCATCGTATTCAGGCAGTCCAAGGCATATGCATGAATACGCCCAAGATGCAATGTGTTATGTCAGAAATTATGGTCGACCCGACTTATTCATAACTTTCACATGCAATCCGAAATGGGATGATATTAAGAATCATTTATATACTGGGCAATCAGCTACTGATAGGCATGACATTACTGCAAGAGTGTTTAGACGAAAGCTACAGTCTCTAATGGATTTCATTGTAAAACATAAAGTTTACGGAGATGTACAATGTTTCATGTATTCTGTGGAATGGCAAAAAAGAGATAAAATTGATCATATTATATGTGCTGAAATTCCAGATATAAATGAAGATCCAGAATTACTGTAACCAAAAACATGATTCATGGACCGTGTGGTACGTTAAATCGAAATTCTCCATGTATGGTTGATGGTAAATGTTCAAAAAACTACCCAAGGCAATTAATTGCTGAAACAATGACTGGAAATGATGGATATCCATTGTACCGTAGAAGATCACCAGAAGATAATGGAAAAACAGTCACTGTGAAAATAAATAATCAAGATGTGGATATCGATAACCGTTGGATAGTTCCGTATTCCAAATTACTATCGAAAACATTTAACGCACATCTAAATGTTGAATATTGTAACTCCGTAAAATCCATCAAATACATATGCAAATATATCAATAAAGGAAGTGACATGGCAGTATTTGGAGTTGTAAATCGAAATGATGAAATTACTAATTACCAAATGGGAAGATACATTAGTAGCAACTAAGCAGTTTGGAGAATATTATCATTTCCGATTCATGATCGCCATCCAGCTGTTATTCATTTGTCAGTCCATTTAGAAAATGAACAAAGTGTTTATTTGACTGAAAATACTGCTCAACAAATGGCCGAACGACCACCAGCAACAACACCAACTGCATTTTTCAACTTATGTGAAACAGATTCATTTGCAAGAACATTGCTTTGTTCAAATGTTCCTAAATATTATACTTGGAATGCATCATCAAGGTCCTAGGTACGAAGGCAACGAGGAATACCTGTAAATGGATATCCAGGTGTTCATTTGGGTGATGCAATCGGACGACTTTACACTGTGCATCCAAGTAAAGTGGAATGTTTCTATTTACGTTTACTCATAGTTGATATTAAAGACCCAAGATCATTCGAAAGTTTGAAACGAGTTAATGGTCATCTTTGTTGTACTTATCAGCAAGCATGCAAAAAATAGAATTTGCTTGAAAATGATAATCAGTGGGATGTAACTCTTATGGATGCATGTGCAACAAGTTCTCCACACCAAATAAGAACACTATTTGCCATCATTATTGCTACATGTTTCCCAGCAAACCCAAAAGAATTGTGGAGTACTTACCAAGAATACATGACAGAAGATATCCTACATCAAGTAAGTCGCATTACTGCAAATCCAAATTTGAATTATACAGATGAATTATATAATGAGGCATTAATTAAAATCGAAGACTTTTGCCTGATGATTGCAAATAAAACTCTGATTGGGTTAGGTATAATCGCACCAAATCGTCCGATGCATGTTGCATACAATGCAGAATTAAGACGTGAAAAAGAATATGATCGAAATGATCTGAACACATTTGTAACAACTAACCTACCAAAATTAAACATAGAACAAAGGCAGGCATATGACACAATTATAGACAATGTTGCAAATGAAAGAGGAGGAATATTCTTCTTAGATGCTCCAGGTGGGACTGGAAAAAACGTTTTTGTTGTCGTTAATTTTGGCCACCATTCGATCACAGAATAATATTGCATTGGCTTTGGCATCATCTGGAATAGCGGCAACTTTATTGGACGGCGGTCGCACTGCACATTCTGCATTAAAGTTACCATTAAATATGCAAGTAAATGAAGACCCAACTTGCAACATTTCTAAAAATTCTGGAATGGGAAAGGTTTTATAAACATGTAAAATTATTGCATGGGATGAATGTACGATGGCTCATAAAAAATCACTGGAAGCCTTAAATAGAACACTGAAAGATTTTCGAAATAACACAAACATATGTGGTGGTGCACTAATTCTATTGGCCGGTGATTTTCGACAAACTTTGCCTGTTATTCCCAAATCAACAGCAGCTGATGAATTGAGAGCGTGCCTTAAATCTTCTAATCTGTGGAGATATGTTCAAAAACTCACATTAACTACTAATGTTCGTGTGCAGTTACAGAATGATCCAACAGCTGCTGAATTTTCCGAACATTTGTTGCAAATTGGAAATGGACGAAAGCCAATTGATAAGAATACAGGCATGATCACACTTCCAATTAATTTTTGTACCGTAACAGAATCAAGAGTACAATTAGTGCAAAATGTATTCCCAAATATTGCACAAAACTATCGAAATCAAGATTGGCTAAGCGAGAGAGCTATATTAGCTGCCAAAAATGTCGATGTCAATGAAATCAATGCCAGTATTTTGACTCAAATTCCGGGTGAAGTTGTCACTATACATCAATTGATTCAATCACTAATCCCGACGATGTAGTGAATTATCCAATTGAATTTTTGAATTCACTTAATTTGCCTGGCTTGCCACCACATCGTTTGCAATTGAAAGTCGGCGCAGTGATCATTATGTTGCGAAATATCAATCAGCCGAAACTATGCAATGGGACAAGATTAGCAGTGAAACGGACAATGAACAATGTAATTGAAGCAACAATTTTGAAAGGCAAATTTAAAGGTGAAGATGTTTTGATTCCGCGCATTCCAATGATTTCAACAGATTTGCCTTTTGATTTTAAGCGACTTCAATTTCCCATTCGCCCTGCTTTTGCCATTACAATCAATAAGTCTCAAGGTCAAACACTTCAATTATGTGGAATTGACCTAATTTATCCATGCTTTGGACATGGGCAACTGTATGTAGGATGTTCTCGAGTAGGGAAACCATCGTTACTTTATATTTATACACCGCATGAAAATAAAACCAAAAATTTTGTGTATCAGAAGGCTTTAGAATAAGTTGTTAGTTTACAATCATTAGAGTAAGTCACTAAAATAAATAAAATATTGTTATTAGAATAAGTCACAAAATAATGGCCGAGCATGAATTAAATGATGAAACAAGAAAAAAACAAAGCACACTTTTCATTTATATTTTTCTTTCACCCAGCGAAGCAGGTGAGGGTCCGCTAGTATATATATAATATGTTAGTTATGTTTGTGCAAAAGTTCAATTGCATCTTCAATTCGTATAGTGTTACAACTGCAGCAACAATTACCTATCTCACGACGCATCGCCTTATCATATATAGCGTTTTTCAATAGGTGCGCTTCAACTTTTTTCCGATAGGGAGGGCGAACGACGCAATATTTTTTATTTTTCGCTTGTCATTTGTAAACTTCATTAGTATACATTTCATCATGGAACGCTACACACTTGAGCAACGCTTGCAAATCATTGAATTTTATTATAAAAATGCGTGTTCTGTTAAGAAAGTTTAAAGTCGAAAAATCATCTTCAGTGATGAAGCTCACTTTTGGCTCAATGGCTTTGTCAACAAGCAAAATATGCGTTACTGGGCAGAAAGCAATCCACACGTGATTCATGAGGCACCGTTGCATCCCGAAAAAATCACTGTTTGGTGCGGTTTACATGCCGGCGGCGTGATTGGCCCATATTTTTTCGTTGACGAGAACGATCGCCACGTTACTGTGAATGGAAATCGATACCGCGACATGATAAACGATTATTTTTGGCCGCAATTGAATGGTATGGACTTAGACGACATGTGGTTTCAACAGGACGGGGCCACAAGCCACACAGCACACGCTACAATTGATTTGTTGAAGAGTAAGTTCGATGAGCGCATTATTTCCAGAAATGGACCGGTCGAATGGCCGCCGCGCTCGTGTGATTTGACGCCTCTAGACTATTTTCTTTGGGGTTATGTGAAGTCATTGGTCTACAGTAACAAGCTGGCGACGATTTGTGAGCTCAGAGCCAATGTTGAACGCGAAATTGCTGGAATTTCGGCCGATTTATGCAAAAGTGTGGTCGAAAATTGGGTTCAACGATTGGACTTGGATATTAAAAAGAAATTAGTTAAAAAAGTCAAACCGTTTGCGTCTTATTTAAAAAAAAGTTGAAGCGCTCTTACCGAAAAACGCTTAACAAGTACACTGGCTCTGTTCAGTTTTTGGTTTCTGTATGAAATCAAATAGACAAATAGCCGACGGCATTTTGGAAGGAATTTGCTTGTGCATTTCTATGTTCCCTTGATAAACGTAATTTTACTGAATTTCTTTTTTCAAACAAACTGAAATGTACAATCAAGTATACATACAAATATACATATATTTGAATTATATGCGCCAACATTTAAAATCAAAGTAACTTTAATGTTTGTTGATTTAATTTAAAAAGAAGAATTTAAACAAAATACATTATAAAACGACTTCATATTTTGTTGTGTGCGTTTTAGTAAATTTAAAACTTCATACAAATTTGATGACAATATTTACTAATTTTTCGAGTCGAAATTAGTTTTAGACAAGAGTTCATAGAGCATGCCAATGTTTTGGTACATTAATGTACACATGTATTATATATGTATATCAGTCTTCTTCTATATATATAAAAATTCAGTCGTTTTTCGCGTTGTGATAAACTTTACGGAGAATGGCTCAACCGATTTTAACCAAACTTTGCCACATTGAAGAGACACATGTGGAGAAGGTTTGTAACTATGTTTGGTTAAAATCTGCTTTACTTCTTCGTCAACACACAGTATACACGAGGCAGCGTTCTTTTTACGCGTGTGGTTGTTATTGTAAACGGTTGCGTGGAGCGTACATTTTACTCACATATGTACAAGTTAACGCAGCAGTATTTATGCCTAAATTTTCATTCCATTACATACATTTCAATGGAATGCAAACATACATACATATACATATATTCATACAGCAGTGGCTGCACGCCTGAACGCCTGCATTCGCATAGAATAGAAACATACAAATTAGCAGGCACAGCTGTAGCTGACCGCCTGCAATAATTAATCGTAACACAATGCTGCTGTGACTATCTTAACACTTTGCTTAAATACTTCTTCTTTACACGCACACTTCGGGATAACCGAAGCAAAACCATTAGCTCAACGAACCTGAACAGGTCGTCGCTAAAAAAGTACTTAAGCAAGGCCGTTTTCTTAGAAGATTACCAAAGGTTATCAGTAATAGTGCATAGTGAAAGTAAGTGTTAAAACTAACAAGAAAGTGTTTTATTTGGTAAAGTGTTCAAGTGAAGCAGTTTCCAGGCATCAACCAAAGAGATAAAAAATGTGCGTCAGAAATATTTAAGAGAAGAGATTGTTTTCACATTTTCCAACGATATTTTCACGAAAAATTTACAAAATATATATTAATTTTGCAAATGATTGATAACAAGTGAACCAGTGAATAAATGGTGTGAAAAATACACACAACAGAAATCGGCCAAAATAATTAATATTTTAGAAGTTTTTACTTAAGATATTTAAGAAAAGAGATTGTTTTCACACTTTCCGTAGATATTTTCAAGAAAAATTTCACAAATATATATTATTTTTGCTGATCATTTCTGTGTAATTTTCATTCCAACGCGTGCTCACAGTTCAATTATATTTTTAAAAGATGGCGCTAACAGTATGTTAATTTGAATTCCAGTTTAAAAACAAGAAAAGTAGCAATCAAGAGCTGACATAAAGAAGACCAATGGTGCAGCTTTTCAATATAATCCACAACTAGATTATTCATCTCACAAATACGTTGTCATTGGAAGTATGGATAAAATTTGCGGATTTTGTCAAGCATTGAAATTCAAAACTGAAACACCAGGCATGTGTTGCGCTGCAGGAAAAGTTCGTTTACCAGACATACAATATCCGCCCGAACCATTAGCTACATTATTATCGAGAACATCACCCGATTCCAAACATTTTCTTGAAAAAATTTCCACATATAATTCATGTTTTCAAATGACATAATACATAAACTTCAACGTTCAACAACATTCGCTGACACTACCCGATCAAGAGTCAAAATTTTTGCAAATTTATTTCATTAATGACAACGATGATGAACTTGAAGCACGGTGTGCATTTTCCAGAATTATAAACAGGGTCATTATGAGAGAGTTACAAGATTTATTACACACACACAATGTTGGTGCAAAGTTTTAAAACAACAATCGAAAGATTGTCATCTGATAATCATGAAATTAAAATTGATGCAAATAAAACGCCTGCCGGCGAACATCGTGGAAGATACAATCAACCAACGATGTTGCAATTGTTATATCTGGAGATGAATTTCAACCAAGAGATATTGTTTTGCAAAGAAGAAATGATACACTGCAACGTGTTAATGAAACGCATCGAAAATATGATGCATTACAATATCCTCTTATGTTCTGTCGTGGTGAAGATGGTTATTCGATTGATATAAAACAAATAAATCCAGCAAATGGTCAAGAAACAAATAAAACTGCAAGAGCAATGAGTTATTATGCATTCAGAATCATGATAAGAGAAAATCAAGTTAATCACATTTTAAAATGTCGTAAATTATTTCATCAGTATATTGTTGACATGTATGCGAAAATAGAAACAGAACGATTGAATTACATTAGATTCAACCAAAGAAAATTACGCTGTGACGAATACATACATTTACGAGATGCAATTAACAATGATACCAACGTTAATAACATTGGTCAAATGGTAATATTACCTTCATCGTATTCAGGCAGTCCAAGGCATATGCATGAATACGCCCAAGATGCAATGTGTTATGTCAGAAATTATGGTCGACCCGACTTATTCATAACTTTCACATGCAATCCGAAATGGGATGATATTAAGAATCATTTATATACTGGGCAATCAGCTACTGATAGGCATGACATTACTGCAAGAGTGTTTAGACGAAAGCTACAGTCTCTAATGGATTTCATTGTAAAACATAAAGTTTACGGAGATGTACAATGTTTCATGTATTCTGTGGAATGGCAAAAAAGAGATAAAATTGATCATATTATATGTGCTGAAATTCCAGATATAAATGAAGATCCAGAATTACATACTACTGTAACCAAAAACATGATTCATGGACCGTGTGGTACGTTAAATCGAAATTCTCCATGTATGGTTGATGGTAAATGTTCAAAAAACTACCCAAGGCAATTAATTGCTGAAACAATGACTGGAAATGATGGATATCCATTGTACCGTAGAAGATCACCAGAAGATAATGGAAAAACAGTCACTGTGAAAATAAATAATCAAGATGTGGATATCGATAACCGTTGGATAGTTCCGTATTCCAAATTACTATCGAAAACATTTAACGCACATCTAAATGTTGAATATTGTAACTCCGTAAAATCCATCAAATACATATGCAAATATATCAATAAAGGAAGTGACATGGCAGTATTTGGAGTTGTAAATCGAAATGATGAAATCACTAATTACCAAATGGGAAGATACATTAGTAGCAACTAAGCAGTTTGGAGAATATTATCATTTCCGATTCATGATCGCCATCCAGCTGTTATTCATTTGTCAGTCCATTTAGAAAATGAACAAAGTGTTTATTTGACTGAAAATACTGCTCAACAAATGGCCGAACGACCACCAGCAACAACACCAACTGCATTTTTCAACTTATGTGAAACAGATTCATTTGCAAGAACATTGCTTTGTTCAAATGTTCCTAAATATTATACTTGGAATGCATCATCAAGGTCCTAGGTACGAAGGCAACGAGGAATACCTGTAAATGGATATCCAGGTGTTCATTTGGGTGATGCAATCGGACGACTTTACACTGTGCATCCAAGTAAAGTGGAATGTTTCTATTTACGTTTACTCTTAGTTGATATTAAAGACCCAAGATCATTCGAAAGTTTGAAACGAGTTAATGGTCATCTTTGTTGTACTTATCAGCAAGCATGCAAAAAATAGAATTTGCTTGAAAATGATAATCAGTGGGATGTAACTCTTATGGATGCATGTGCAACAAGTTCTCCACACCAAATAAGAACACTATTTGCCATCATTATTGCTACATGTTTCCCAGCAAACCCAAAAGAATTGTGGAGTACTTACCAAGAATACATGACAGAAGATATCCTACATCAAGTAAGTCGCATTACTGCAAATCCAAATTTGAATTATACAGATGAATTATATAATGAGGCATTAATTAAAATCGAAGACTTTTGCCTGATGATTGCAAATAAAACTCTGATTGAGTTAGGTATAATCGCACCAAATCGTCCGATGCATGTTGCATACAATGCAGAATTAAGACGTGAAAAAGAATATGATCGAAATGATCTGAACACATTTGTAACAACTAACCTACCAAAATTAAACATAGAACAAAGGCAGGCATATGACACAATTATAGACAATGTTGCAAATGAAAGAGGAGGAATATTCTTCTTAGATGCTCCAGGTGGGACTGGAAAAAACGTTTTTGTTGTCGTTAATTTTGGCCACCATTCGATCACAGAATAATATTGCATTGGCTTTGGCATCATCTGGAATAGCGGCAACTTTATTGGACGACGGTCGCACTGCACATTCTGCATTAAAGTTACCATTAAATATGCAAGTAAATGAAGACCCAACTTGCAACATTTCTAAAAATTCTGGAATGGGAAAGGTTTTATAAACATGTAAAATTATTGCATGGGATGAATGTACGATGGCTCATAAAAAATCACTGGAAGCCTTAAAGATTTTCGAAATAACACAAACATATTTGGTGGTGCACTAATTCTATTGGCCGGTGATTTTCGACAAACTTTGCCTGTTATTCCCAAATCAACAGCAGCTGATGAATTGAGAGCGTGCCTTAAATCTTCTAATCTGTGGAGATATGTTCAAAAACTCACATTAACTACTAATGTTCGTGTGCAGTTACAGAATGATCCAACAGCTGCTGAATTTTCCGAACATTTGTTGCAAATTGGAAATGGACGAAAGCCAATTGATAAGAATACAGGCATGATCACACTTCCAATTAATTTTTGTACCGTAACAGAATCAAGAGTACAATTAGTGCAAAATGTATTCCCAAATATTGCACAAAACTATCGAAATCAAGATTGGCTAAGCGAGAGAGCTATATTAGCTGCCAAAAATGTCGATGTCAATGAAATCAATGCCAGTATTTTGACTCAAATTCCGGGTGAAGTTGTCACTATACATCAATTGATTCAATCACTAATCCCGACGATGTAGTGAATTATCCAATTGAATTTTTGAATTCACTTAATTTGCCTGGCTTGCCACCACATCGTTTGCAATTGAAAGTCGGCGCAGTGATCATTATGTTGCGAAATATCAATCAGCCGAAACTATGCAATGGGACAAGATTAGCAGTGAAGCGGACAATGAACAATGTAATTGAAGCAACAATTTTGAAAGGCAAATTTAAAGGTGAAGATGTTTTGATTCCGCGCATTCCAATGATTTCAACAGATTTGCCTTTTGATTTTAAGCGACTTCAATTTCCCATTCGCCCTGCTTTTGCCATTACAATCAATAAGTCTCAAGGTCAAACACTTCAATTATGTGGAATTGACCTAATTTATCCATGCTTTGGACATGGGCAACTGTATGTAGGATGTTCTCGAGTAGGGAAACCATCGTTACTTTATATTGATACACCGCATGAAAATAAAACCAAAAATTTTGTGTATCAGAAGGCTTTAGAATAAGTTGTTAGTTTACAATCATTAGAGTAAGTCACTAAAATAAATAAAATATTGTTATTAGAATAAGTCACAAAATAATGGCCGAGCATGAATTAAATGATGAAACAAGAAAAAACAAAGAACACTTTTCATTTATATTTTTCTTTCACCCAGCGAAGCAGGTGAGGGTCCGCTAGTATATATATAATATGTTAGTTATGTTTGTGCAAAAGTTCAATTGCATCTTCAATTCGTATAGTGTTACAACTGCAGCAACAATTACCTATCTCACGACGCATCGCCTTATCATATATAGCGTTTTTCAATAGGTGCGCTTCAACTTTTTTCCGATAGGGAGGGCGAACGACGCAATATTTTTTATTTTTCGCTTGTCATTTGTAAACTTCATTAGTATACATTTCATCATGGAACGCTACACACTTGAGCAACGCTTGCAAATCTTTGAATTTTATTATAAAAATGCGTGTTCTGTTAAGAAAGTTTAAAGTCGAAAAATCATCTTCAGTGATGAAGCTCACTTTTGGCTCAATGGCTTTGTCAACAAGCAAAATATGCGTTACTGGGCAGAAAGCAATCCACACGTGATTCATGAGGCACCGTTGCATCCCGAAAAAATCACTGTTTGGTGCGGTTTACATGCCGGCGGCGTGATTGGCCCATATTTTTTCGTTGACGAGAACGATCGCCACGTTACTGTGAATGGAAATCGATACCGCGACATGATAAACGATTATTTTTGGCCGCAATTGAATGGTATGGACTTAGACGACATGTGGTTTCAACAGGACGGGGCCACAAGCCACACAGCACACGCTACAATTGATTTGTTGAAGAGTAAGTTCGATGAGCGCATTATTTCCAGAAATGGACCGGTCGAATGGCCGCCGCGCTCGTGTGATTTGACGCCTCTAGACTATTTTCTTTGGGGTTATGTGAAGTCATTGGTCTACAGTAACAAGCTGGCGACGATTTGTGAGCTCAGAGCCAATGTTGAACGCGAAATTGCTGGAATTTCGGCCGATTTATGATAAAGTGTGGTCGAAAATTGGGTTCAACGATTGGACTTGGATATTAAAAAGAAATTAGTTAAAAAAGTCAAACCGTTTGCGTCTTATTTAAAAAAAAGTTGAAGCGCTCTTACCGAAAAACGCTTAACAAGTACACTGGCTCTGTTCAGTTTTTGGTTTCTGTATGAAATCAAATAGACAAATAGCCGACGGCATTTTGGAAGGAATTTGCTTGTGCATTTCTATGTTCCCTTGATAAACGTAATTTTACTGAATTTCTTTTTTCAAACAAACTGAAATGTACAATCAAGTATACATACAAATATACATATATTTGAATTATATGCGCTAACATTTAAAATCAAAGTAACTTTAATGTTTGTTGATTTAATTTAAAAAGAAGAATTTAAACAAAATACATTATAAAACGACTTCATATTTTGTTGTGTGCGTTTTAGTAAATTTAAAACTTCATACAAATTTGATGACAATATTTACTAATTTTTCGAGTCGAAATTAGTTTTAGACAAGAGTTCATAGAGCATGCCAATGTTTTGGTACATTAATGTACACATGTATTATATATGTATATCAATCTTCTTCTATATATATAAAAATTCAGTCGTTTTTCGCGTTGTGATAAACTTTACGGAGAATGGCTCAACCGATTTTAACCAAACTTTGCCACATTGAAGAGACACATGTGGAGAAGGTTTGTAACTATGTTTGGTTAAAATCTGCTTTACTTCTTCGTCAACACACAGTATACACGAGGCAGCGTTCTTTTTACGCGTGTGGTTGTTATTGTAAACGGTTGCGTGGAGCGTACATTTTACTCACATATGTACAAGTTAACGCAGCAGTATTTATGCCTAAATTTTCATTCCATTACATACATTTCAATGGAATGCAAACATACATACATATACATATATTCATACAGCAGTGGCTGCACGCCTGAACGCCTGCATTCGCATAGAATAGAAACATACAAATTAGCAGGCACAGCTGTAGCTGACCGCCTGCAATAATTAATCGTAACACAATGCTGCTGTGACTATCTTAACACTTTGCTTAAATACTTCTTCTTTACACGCACACTTCGGGATAACCGAAGCAAAACCATTAGCTCAACGAACCTGAACAGGTCGTCGCTAAAAAAGTACTTAAGCAAGGCCGTTTTCTTAGAAGATTACCAAAGGTTATCAGTAATAGTGCATAGTGAAAGTAAGTGTTAAAACTAACAAGAAAGTGTTTTATTTGGTAAAGTGTTCAAGTGAAGCAGTTTCCAGGCATCAACCAAAGAGATAAAAAATGTGCGTCAGAAATATTTAAGAGAAGAGATTGTTTTCACATTTTCCAACGATATTTTCACGAAAAATTTACAAAATATATATTAATTTTGCAAATGATTGATAACAAGTGAACCAGTGAATAAATGGTGTGAAAAATACACACAACAGAAATCGGCCAAAATAATTAATATTTTAGAAGTTTTTACTTAAGATATTTAAGAAAAGAGATTGTTTTCACACTTTCCGTAGATATTTTCAAGAAAAATTTCACAAATATATATTATTTTTGCTGATCATTTCTGTGTAATTTTCATTCCAACGCGTGCTCACAGTTCAATTATATTTTTAAAAGATGGCGCTAACAGTATGTTAATTTGAATTCCAGTTTAAAAACAAGAAAAGTAGCAATCAAGAGCTGACATAAAGAAGACCAATGGTGCAGCTTTTCAATATAATCCACAACTAGATTATTCATCTCACAAATACGTTGTCATTGGAAGTATGGATAAAATTTGCGGATTTTGTCAAGCATTGAAATTCAAAACTGAAACACCAGGCATGTGTTGCGCTGCAGGAAAAGTTCGTTTACCAGACATACAATATCCGCCCGAACCATTAGCTACATTATTATCGAGAACATCACCCGATTCCAAACATTTTCTTGAAAAAATTTCCACATATAATTCATGTTTTCAAATGACATAATACATAAACTTCAACGTTCAACAACATTCGCTGACACTACCCGATCAAGAGTCAAAATTTTTGCAAATTTATTTCATTAATGACAACGATGATGAACTTGAAGCACGGTGTGCATTTTCCAGAATTATAAACAGGGTCATTATGAGAGAGTTACAAGATTTATTACACACACACAATGTTGGTGCAAAGTTTTAAAACAACAATCGAAAGATTGTCATCTGATAATCATGAAATTAAAATTGATGCAAATAAAACGCCTGCCGGCGAACATCGTGGAAGATACAATCAACCAACGATGTTGCAATTGTTATATCTGGAGATGAATTTCAACCAAGAGATATTGTTTTGCAAAGAAGAAATGATACACTGCAACGTGTTAATGAAACGCATCGAAAATATGATGCATTACAATATCCTCTTATGTTCTGTCGTGGTGAAGATGGTTATTCGATTGATATAAAACAAATAAATCCAGCAAATGGTCAAGAAACAAATAAAACTGCAAGAGCAATGAGTTATTATGCATTCAGAATCATGATAAGAGAAAATCAAGTTAATCACATTTTAAAATGTCGTAAATTATTTCATCAGTATATTGTTGACATGTATGCGAAAATAGAAACAGAACGATTGAATTACATTAGATTCAACCAAAGAAAATTACGCTGTGACGAATACATACATTTACGAGATGCAATTAACAATGATACCAACGTTAATAACATTGGTCAAATGGTAATATTACCTTCATCGTATTCAGGCAGTCCAAGGCATATGCATGAATACGCCCAAGATGCAATGTGTTATGTCAGAAATTATGGTCGACCCGACTTATTCATAACTTTCACATGCAATCCGAAATGGGATGATATTAAGAATCATTTATATACTGGGCAATCAGCTACTGATAGGCATGACATTACTGCAAGAGTGTTTAGACGAAAGCTACAGTCTCTAATGGATTTCATTGTAAAACATAAAGTTTACGGAGATGTACAATGTTTCATGTATTCTGTGGAATGGCAAAAAAGAGATAAAATTGATCATATTATATGTGCTGAAATTCCAGATATAAATGAAGATCCAGAATTACATACTACTGTAACCAAAAACATGATTCATGGACCGTGTGGTACGTTAAATCGAAATTCTCCATGTATGGTTGATGGTAAATGTTCAAAAAACTACCCAAGGCAATTAATTGCTGAAACAATGACTGGAAATGATGGATATCCATTGTACCGTAGAAGATCACCAGAAGATAATGGAAAAACAGTCACTGTGAAAATAAATAATCAAGATGTGGATATCGATAACCGTTGGATAGTTCCGTATTCCAAATTACTATCGAAAACATTTAACGCACATCTAAATGTTGAATATTGTAACTCCGTAAAATCCATCAAATACATATGCAAATATATCAATAAAGGAAGTGACATGGCAGTATTTGGAGTTGTAAATCGAAATGATGAAATTACTAATTACCAAATGGGAAGATACATTAGTAGCAACTAAGCAGTTTGGAGAATATTATCATTTCCGATTCATGATCGCCATCCAGCTGTTATTCATTTGTCAGTCCATTTAGAAAATGAACAAAGTGTTTATTTGACTGAAAATACTGCTCAACAAATGGCCGAACGACCACCAGCAACAACACCAACTGCATTTTTCAACTTATGTGAAACAGATTCATTTGCAAGAACATTGCTTTGTTCAAATGTTCCTAAATATTATACTTGGAATGCATCATCAAGGTCCTAGGTACGAGGCAACGAGGAATACCTGTAAATGGATATCCAGGTGTTCATTTGGGTGATGCAATCGGACGACTTTACACTGTGCATCCAAGTAAAGTGGAATGTTTCTATTTACGTTTACTCTTAGTTGATATTAAAGACCCAAGATCATTCGAAAGTTTGAAACGAGTTAATGGGCATCTTTGTTGTACTTATCAGCAAGCATGCAAAAAATAGAATTTGCTTGAAAATGATAATCAGTGGGATGTAACTCTTATGGATGCATGTGCAACAAGTTCTCCACACCAAATAAGAACACTATTTGTCATCATTATTGCTCCATGTTTCCCAGCAAACCCAAAAGAATTGTGGAGTACTTACCAAGAATACATGACAGAAGATATCCTACATCAAGTAAGTCGCATTACTGCAAATCCAAATTTGAATTATACAGATGAATTATATAATGAGGCATTAATTAAAATCGAAGACTTTTGCCTGATGATTGCAAATAAAACTCTGATTGAGTTAGGTATAATCGCACCAAATCGTCCGATGCATGTTGCATACAATACAGAATTAAGACGTGAAAAAGAATATGATCGAAATGATCTGAACACATTTGTAACAACTAACCTACCAAAATTAAACATAGAACAAAGGCAGGCATATGACACAATTATAGACAATGTTGCAAATGAAAGAGGAGGAATATTCTTCTTAGATGCTCCAGGTGGGACTGGAAAAAACGTTTTTGTTGTCGTTAATTTTGGCCACCATTCGATCACAGAATAATATTGCATTGGCTTTGGCATCATCTGGAATAGCGGCAACTTTATTGGACGGCGGTCGCACTGCACATTCTGCATTAAAGTTACCATTAAATATGCAAGTAAATGAAGACCCAACTTGCAACATTTCTAAAAATTCTGGAATGGGAAAGGTTTTATAAACATCTAAAATTATTGTATGGGATGAATGTACGATGGCTCATAAAAAATCTCTGGAAGCCTTAAATAGAACACTGAAAGATTTTCGAAATAACACAAACATATTTGGTGGTGCACTAATTCTATTGGCCGGTGATTTTCGACAAACTTTGCCTGTTATTCCCAAATCAACAGCAGCTGATGAATTGAGAGCGTGCCTTAAATCTTCTAATCTGTGGAGATATGTTCAAAAACTCACATTAACTACTAATGTTCGTGTGCAGTTACAGAATGATCCAACAGCTGCTGAATTTTCCGAACATTTGTTGCAAATTGGAAATGGACGAAAGCCAATTGATAAGAATACAGGCATGATCACACTTCCAATTAATTTTTGTACCGTAACAGAATCAAGAGTACAATTAGTGCAAAATGTATTCCCAAATATTGCACAAAACTATCGAAATCAAGATTGGCTAAGCGAGAGAGCTATATTAGCTGCCAAAAATGTCGATGTCAATGAAATCAATGCCAGTATTTTGACTCAAATTCCAGGTGAAGTTGTCACTATACATCAATTGATTCAATCACTAATCCCGACGATGTAGTGAATTATCCAATTGAATTTTTGAATTCACTTAATTTGCCTGGCTTGCCACCACATCGTTTGCAATTGAAAGTCGGCGCAGTGATCATTATGTTGCGAAATATCAATCAGCCGAAACTATTCAATGGGACAAGATTAGCAGTGAAACTGACAATGAACAATGTAATTGAAGCAACAATTTTGAAAGGCAAATTTAAAGGTGAAGATGTTTTGATTCCGCGCATTCCAATGATTTCAACAGATTTGCCTTTTGATTTTAAGCGACTTCAATTTCCCATTCGCCCTGCTTTTGCCATTACAATCAATAAGTCTCAAGGTCAAACACTTCAATTATGTGGAATTGACCTAATTTATCCATGCTTTGGACATGGGCAACTGTATGTAGGATGTTCTCGAGTAGGGAAACCATCGTTACTTTATATTGATACACCGCATGAAAATAAAACCAAAAATTTTGTGTATCAGAAGGCTTTAGAATAAGTTGTTAGTTTACAATCATTAGAGTAAGTCACTAAAATAAATAAAATATTGTTATTAGAATAAGTCACAAAATAATGGCCGAGCATGAATTAAATGATGAAACAAGAAAAAAACAAAGCACACTTTTCATTTATATTTTTCTTTCACCCAGCGAAGCGGGTGAAGGTCCGCTAGTATATATATAATATGTTAGTTATGTTTGTGCAAAAGTTCAATTGCATCTTCAATTCGTATAGTGTTACAACTGCAGCAACAATTACCTATCTCACGACGCATCGCCTTATCATATATAGCGTTTTTCGATAGGTGCGCTTCAACTTTTTTCCGATAGGGAGGGCGAACGACGCAATATTTTTTATTTTTCGCTTGTCATTTGTAAACTTCATTAGTATACATTTCATCATGGAACGCTACACACTTGAGCAACGCTTGCAAATCATTGAATTTTATTATAAAAATGCGTGTTCTGTTAAGAAAGTTTAAAGTCGAAAAATCATCTTCAGTGATGAAGCTCACTTTTGGCTCAATGGCTTTGTCAACAAGCAAAATATGCGTTACTGGGCAGAAAGCAATCCACACATGATTCATGAGGCACCGTTGCATCCCGAAAAAATCACTGTTTGGTGCGGTTTACATGCCGGCGGCGTGATTGGCCCATATTTTTTCGTTGACGAGAACGATCGCCACGTTACTGTGAATGGAAATCGATACCGCGACATGATAAACGATTATTTTTGGCCGCAATTGAATGGTATGGACTTAGACGACATGTGGTTTCAACAGGACGGGGCCACAAGCCACACAGCACACGCTACAATTGATTTGTTGAAGAGTAAGTTCGATGAGCGCATTATTTCCAGAAATGGACCGGTCGAATGGCCGCCGCGCTCGTGTGATTTGACGCCTCTAGACTATTTTCTTTGGGGTTATGTGAAGTCATTGGTCTACAGTAACAAGCTGGCGACGATTTGTGAGCTCAGAGCCAATGTTGAACGCGAAATTGCTGGAATTTCGGCCGATTTATGCAAAAGTGTGGTCGAAAATTGGGTTCAACGATTGGACTTGGATATTAAAAAGAAATTAGTTAAAAAAGTCAAACCGTTTGCGTCTTATTTAAAAAAAAGTTGAAGCGCTCTTACCGAAAAACGCTTAACAAGTACACTGGCTCTGTTCAGTTTTTGGTTTCTGTATGAAATCAAATAGACAAATAGCCGACGACATTTTGGAAGGAATTTGCTTGTACATTTCTATGTTCCCTTGATAAACGTAATTTTACTGAATTTCTTTTTTCAAACAAACTGAAATGTACAATCAAGTATACATACAAATATACATATATTTGAATTATATGCGCTAACATTTAAAATCAAAGTAACTTTAATGTTTGTTGATTTAATTTAAAAAGAAGAATTTAAACAAAATACATTATAAAACGACTTCATATTTTGTTGTGTGCGTTTTAGTAAATTTAAAACTTCATACAAATTTGATGACAATATTTACTAATTTTTCGAGTCGAAATTAGTTTTAGACAAGAGTTCATAGAGCATGCCAATGTTTTGGTACATTAATGTACACATGTATTATATATGTATATCAATCTTCTTCTATATATATAAAAATTCAGTCGTTTTTCGCGTTGTGATAAACTTTACGGAGAATGGCTCAACCGATTTTAACCAAACTTTGCCACATTGAAGAGACACATGTGGAGAAGGTTTGTAACTATGTTTGGTTAAAATCTGCTTTACTTCTTCGTCAACACACAGTATACACGAGGCAGCGTTCTTTTTACGCGTGTGGTTGTTATTGTAAACGGTTGCGTGGAGCGTACATTTTACTCACATATGTACAAGTTAACGCAGCAGTATTTATGCCTAAATTTTCATTCTATTACATACATTTCGATGGAATGCAAACATACATACATATACATATATTCATACAGCAGTGGCTGCACGCCTGAACGCCTGCATTCGCATAGAATAGAAACATACAAATTAGCAGGCACAGCTGTAGCTGACCGCCTGCAATAATTAATCGTAACACAATGCTGCTGTGACTATCTTAACACTTTGCTTAAATACTTCTTCTTTACACGCACACTTCGGGATAACCGAAGCAAAACCATTAGCTCATCGAACCTGAACAGGTCGTTGCTAAAAAAGTACTTAAGCAAGGCCGTTTTCTTAGAAGATTACCAAAGGTTATCAGTAATAGTGCATAGTGAAAGTAAGTGTTAAAACTAACAAGAAAGTGTTTTATTTGGTAAAGTGTTCAAGTGAAGCAGTTTCCAGGCATCAACCAAAGAGATAAAAAATGTGCGTCAGAAATATTTAAGAGAAGAGATTGTTTTCACATTTTCCAACGATATTTTCACGAAAAATTTACAAAATATATATTAATTTTGCAAATGATTGATAACAAGTGAACCAGTGAATAAATGGTGTGAAAAATACACACAACAGAAATCGGCCAAAATAATTAATATTTTAGAAGTTTTTACTTAAGATATTTAAGAAAAGAGATTGTTTTCACACTTTCCGTAGTTATTTTCAAGAAAAATTTCACAAATATATATTATTTTTGCTGATCATTTCCCATTTGTGTTCTGTGTAATTTTCATTTCAACGCGTGCTCACAGTTCAATTATATTTTTAAAAGATGGCGCTAACAGTATGTTAATTTGAATTCCAGTTTAAAAACAAGAAAAGTAGCAATCAAGAGCTCAGAGTGACATAAAGAAGACCACTTCGATTCGGTAAAAGAAATACCAAGAGGTAGAAGACATGCTAACATCGGACGTAATATACGTCACAATAGAAATGTGTAAAATCACAGACAAAATGAAAGTGAGGAAAATCATGCTGATAGATTAAGTCAACAAAGAGATCGTACTAGGTCACGTTTTCAAAATCGGCCAATAAATATCAATTCTGTAAATTTGAATCGCGCAGCATTTCAATATAATCCACAACTTGATTATTCATCTCACAAATACGTTGTCATTGGAAGTATGGATAAAATTTGCGGATTTTGTCAAGCATTGAAATTCAAAACTGAAACACCAGGCATGTGTTGCGCTGCAGGAAAAGTTCGTTTACCAGACATACAATATCCGCCCGAACCATTAGCTACATTATTATCGGGAACATCACCCGATTCCAAACATTTTCTTGAAAAAAATTCCACATATAATTCATGTTTTCAAATGACATAATACATAATACATAAACTTCAACGTTCAACAACATTCGCTGACACTACCCGATCAAGAGTCAAAATTTTTGCAAATTTATTTCATTAATGACAACGATGATGAACTTGAAGCACGGTGTGCATTTTCCAAAATTATAAACAGGGTCATTATGAGAGAGTTACAAGATTTATTACACACACACAACGTTTTGGTGCAAAGTTTTAAAACAACAATCGAAAGATTGTCATCTGATAATCATAAAGCTAAAATTGATGCAAATAAAAGGCCTGCCGGCGAACATCGTGGAAGATACAATCAACCAACGATGTTGCAATTGTTATATCTGGAGATGGATTTCAACCAAGAGATATTGTTTTGCAAAGAAGAAATGATACACTGCAACGTGTTAATGAAACGCATCGAAAATATGATGCATTACAATATCCTCTTATGTTCTGTCGTGGTGAAGATGGTTATTCGATTGATATAAAACAAATAAATCCAGCAAATGGTCAAGAAACAAATAAAACTGCAAGAGCAATGAGTTATTATGCATTCAGAATCATGATAAGAGAAAATCAAGTTAATCACATTTTAAAATGTCGTAAATTATTTCATCAGTATATTGTTGACATGTATGCGAAAATAGAAACAGAACGATTGAATTACATTAGATTCAACCAAAGAAAATTACGCTGTGACGAATACATACATTTACGAGATGCAATTAACAATGATACCAACGTTAATAACATTGGTCAAATGGTAATATTACCTTCATCGTATTCAGGCAGTCCAAGGCATATGCATGAATACGCCCAAGATGCAATGTGTTATGTCAGAAATTATGGTCGACCCGACTTATTCATAACTTTCACATGCAATCCGAAATGGGATGATATTAAGAATCATTTATATACTGTGGAATGGCAAAAAAGAGATAAAATTGATCATATTATATGTGCTGAAATTCCAGATATAAATGAAGATCCAGAATTACATACTACTGTAACCAAAAACATGATTCATGGACCGTGTGGTACGTTAAATCGAAATTCTCCATGTATGGTTGATGGTAAATGTTCAAAAAACTACCCAAGGCAATTAATTGCTGAAACAATGACTGGAAATGATGGATATCCATTGTACCGTAGAAGATCACCAGAAGATAATGGAAAAACAGTCACTGTGAAAATAAATAATCAAGATGTGGAGATCGATAACCGTTGGATAGTTCCGTATTCCAAATTACTATCGAAAACATTTAACGCACATCTAAATGTTGAATATTGTAACTCCGTAAAATCCATCAAATACATATGCAAATATATCAATAAAGGAAGTGACATGGCAGTATTTGGAGTTGTAAATCGAAATGATGAAATTACTAATTACCAAATGGGAAGATACATTAGTAGCAACTAAGCAGTTTGGAGAATATTATCATTTCCGATTCATGATCGCCATCCAGCTGTTATTCATTTGTCAGTCCATTTAGAAAATGAACAAAGTGTTTATTTGACTGAAAATACTGCTCAACAAATGGCCGAACGACCACCAGCAACAACACCAACTGCATTTTTCAACTTATGTGAAACAGATTCATTTGCAAGAACATTGCTTTGTTCAAATGTTCCTAAATATTATACTTGGAATGCATCATCAAGGTCCTAGGTACGAAGGCAACGAGGAATACCTGTAAATGGATATCCAGGTGTTCATTTGGGTGATGCAATCGGACGACTTTACACTGTGCATCCAAGTAAAGTGGAATGTTTCTATTTACGTTTACTCTTAGTTGATATTAAAGACCCAAGATCATTCGAAAGTTTGAAACGAGTTAATGGTCATCTTTGTTGTACTTATCAGCAAGCATGCAAAAAATAGAATTTGCTTGAAAATGATAATCAGTGGGATGTAACTCTTATGGATGCATGTGCAACAAGTTCTCCACACCAAATAAGAACACTATTTGCCATCATTATTGCTACATGTTTCCCAGCAAACCCAAAAGAATTGTGGAGTACTTACCAAGAATACATGACAGAAGATATCCTACATCAAGTAAGTCGCATTACTGCAAATCCAAATTTGAATTATACAGATGAATTATATAATGAGGCATTAATTAAAATCGAAGACTTTTGCCTGATGATTGCAAATAAAACTCTGATTGAGTTAGGTATAATCGCACCAAATCGTCCGATGCATGTTGCATACAATGCAGAATTAAGACGTGAAAAAGAATATGATCGAAATGATCTGAACACATTTGTAACAACTAACCTACCAAAATTAAACATAGAACAAAGGCAGGCATATGACACAATTATAGACAATGTTGCAAATGAAAGAGGAGGAATATTCTTCTTAGATGCTCCAGGTGGGACTGGAAAAAACGTTTTTGTTGTCGTTAATTTTGGCCACCATTCGATCACAGAATAATATTGCATTGGCTTTGGCATCATCTGGAATAGCGGCAACTTTATTGGACGACGGTCGCACTGCACATTCTGCATTAAAGTTACCATTAAATATGCAAGTAAATGAAGACCCAACTTGCAACATTTCTAAAAATTCTGGAATGGGAAAGGTTTTATAAACATCTAAAATTATTGTATGGGATGAATGTACGATGGCTCATAAAAAATCTCTGGAAGCCTTAAATAGAACACTGAAAGATTTTCGAAATAACACAAACATATTTGGTGGTGCACTAATTCTATTGGCCGGTGATTTTCGACAAACTTTGCCTGTTATTCCCAAATCAACAGCAGCTGATGAATTGAGAGCGTGCCTTAAATCTTCTAATCTGTGGAGATATGTTCAAAAACTCACATTAACTACTAATGTTCGTGTGCAGTTACAGAATGATCCAACAGCTGCTGAATTTTCCGAACATTTGTTGCAAATTGGAAATGGACGAAAGCCAATTGATAAGAATACAGGCATGATCACACTTCCAATTAATTTTTGTACCGTAACAGAATCAAGAGTACAATTAGTGCAAAATGTATTCCCAAATATTGCACAAAACTATCGAAATCAAGATTGGCTAAGCGAGAGAGCTATATTAGCTGCCAAAAATGTCGATGTCAATGAAATCAATGCCAGTATTTTGACTCAAATTCCAGGTGAAGTTGTCACTATACATCAATTGATTCAATCACTAATCCCGACGATGTAGTGAATTATCCAATTGAATTTTTGAATTCACTTAATTTGCCTGGCTTGCCACCACATCGTTTGCAATTGAAAGTCGGCGCAGTGATCATTATGTTGCGAAATATCAATCAGCCGAAACTATGCAATGGGACAAGATTAGCAGTGAAACGGACAATGAACAATGTAATTGAAGCAACAATTTTGAAAGGCAAATTTAAAGGTGAAGATGTTTTGATTCCGCGCATTCCAATGATTTCAACAGATTTGCCTTTTGATTTTAAGCGACTTCAATTTCCCATTCGCCCTGCTTTTGCCATTACAATCAATAAGTCTCAAGGTCAAACACTTCAATTATGTGGAATTGACCTAATTTATCCATGCTTTGGACATGGGCAACTGTATGTAGGATGTTCTCGAGTAGGGAAACCATCGTTACTTTATATTTATACACCGCATGAAAATAAAACCAAAAATTTTGTGTATCAGAAGGCTTTAGAATAAGTTGTTAGTTTACAATCATTAGAGTAAGTCACTAAAATAAATAAAATATTGTTATTAGAATAAGTCACAAAATAATGGCCGAGCATGAATTAAATGATGAAACAAGAAAAAAACAAAGAACACTTTTCATTTATATTTTTCTTTCACCCAGCGAAGCAGGTGAGGGTCCGCTAGTATATATATAATATGTTAGTTATGTTTGTGCAAAAGTTCAATTGCATCTTCAATTCGTATAGTGTTACAACTGCAGCAACAATTACCTATCTCACGACGCATCGCCTTATCATATATAGCGTTTTTCAATAGGTGCGCTTCAACTTTTTTCCGATAGGGAGGGCGAACGACGCAATATTTTTTATTTTTCGCTTGTCATTTGTAAACTTCATTAGTATACATTTCATCATGGAACGCTACACACTTGAGCAACGCTTGCAAATCATTGAATTTTATTATAAAAATGCGTGTTCTGTTAAGAAAGTTTAAAGTCGAAAAATCATCTTCAGTGATGAAGCTCACTTTTGGCTCAATGGCTTTGTCAACAAGCAAAATATGCGTTACTGGGCAGAAAGCAATCCACACGTGATTCATGAGGCACCGTTGCATCCCGAAAAAATCACTGTTTGGTGCGGTTTACATGCCGGCGGCGTGATTGGCCCATATTTTTTCGTTGACGAGAACGATCGCCACGTTACTGTGAATGGAAATCGATACCGCGACATGATAAACGATTATTTTTGGCCGCAATTGAATGGTATGGACTTAGACGACATGTGGTTTCAACAGGACGGGGCCACAAGCCACACAGCACACGCTACAATTGATTTGTTGAAGAGTAAGTTCGATGAGCGCATTATTTCCAGAAATGGACCGGTCGAATGGCCGCCGCGCTCGTGTGATTTGACGCCTCTAGACTATTTTCTTTGGGGTTATGTGAAGTCATTGGTCTACAGTAACAAGCTGGCGACGATTTGTGAGCTCAGAGCCAATGTTGAACGCGAAATTGCTGGAATTTCGGCCGATTTATGCAAAAGTGTGGTCGAAAATTGGGTTCAACGATTGGACTTGGATATTAAAAAGAAATTAGTTAAAAAAGTCAAACCGTTTGCGTCTTATTTAAAAAAAAGTTGAAGCGCTCTTACCGAAAAACGCTTAACAAGTACACTGGCTCTGTTCAGTTTTTGGTTTCTGTATGAAATCAAATAGACAAATAGCCGACGGCATTTTGGAAGGAATTTGCTTGTACATTTCTATGTTCCCTTGATAAACGTAATTTTACTGAATTTCTTTTTTCAAACAAACTGAAATGTACAATCAAGTATACATACAAATATACATATATTTGAATTATATGCGCCAACATTTAAAATCAAAGTAACTTTAATGTTTGTTGATTTAATTTAAAAAGAAGAATTTAAACAAAATACATTATAAAACGACTTCATATTTTGTTGTGTGCGTTTTAGTAAATTTAAAACTTCATACAAATTTGATGACAATATTTACTAATTTTTCGAGTCGAAATTAGTTTTAGACAAGAGTTCATAGAGCATGCCAATGTTTTGGTACATTAATGTACACATGTATTATATATGTATATCAGTCTTCTTCTATATATATAAAAATTCAGTAGTTTTTCGCGTTGTGATAAACTTTACGGAGAATGGCTCAACCGATTTTAACCAAACTTTGCCACATTGAAGAGACACATGTGGAGAAGGTTTGTAACTATGTTTGGTTAAAATCTGCTTTACTTCTTCGTCAACACACAGTATACACGAGGCAGCGTTCTTTTTACGCGTGTGGTTGTTATTGTAAACGGTTGCGTGGAGCGTACATTTTACTCACATATGTACAAGTTAACGCAGCAGTATTTATGCCTAAATTTTCATTCCATTACATACATTTCAATGGAATGCAAACATACATACATATACATATATTCATACAGCAGTGGCTGCACGCCTGAACGCCTGCATTCGCATAGAATAGAAACATACAAATTAGCAGGCACAGCTGTAGCTGACCGCCTGCAATAATTAATCGTAACACAATGCTGCTGTGACTATCTTAACACTTTGCTTAAATACTTCTTCTTTACACGCACACTTCGGGATAACCGAAGCAAAACCATTAGCTCAACGAACCTGAACAGGTCGTCGCTAAAAAAGTACTTAAGCAAGGCCGTTTTCTTAGAAGATTACCAAAGGTTATCAGTAATAGTGCATAGTGAAAGTAAGTGTTAAAACTAACAAGAAAGTGTTTTATTTGGTAAAGTGTTCAAGTGAAGCAGTTTCCAGGCATCAACCAAAGAGATAAAAAATGTGCGTCAGAAATATTTAAGAGAAGAGATTGTTTTCACATTTTCCAACGATATTTTCACGAAAAATTTACAAAATATATATTAATTTTGCAAATGATTGATAACAAGTGAACCAGTGAATAAATGGTGTGAAAAATACACACAACAGAAATCGGCCAAAATAATTAATATTTTAGAAGTTTTTACTTAAGATATTTAAGAAAAGAGATTGTTTTCACACTTTCCGTAGATATTTTCAAGAAAAATTTCACAAATATATATTATTTTTGCTGATCATTTCTGTGTAATTTTCATTCCAACGCGTGCTCACAGTTCAATTATATTTTTAAAAGATGGCGCTAACAGTATGTTAATTTGAATTCCAGTTTAAAAACAAGAAAAGTAGCAATCAAGAGCTGACATAAAGAAGACCAATGGTGCAGCTTTTCAATATAATCCACAACTAGATTATTCATCTCACAAATACGTTGTCATTGGAAGTATGGATAAAATTTGCGGATTTTGTCAAGCATTGAAATTCAAAACTGAAACACCAGGCATGTGTTGCGCTGCAGGAAAAGTTCGTTTACCAGACATACAATATCCGCCCGAACCATTAGCTACATTATTATCGAGAACATCACCCGATTCCAAACATTTTCTTGAAAAAATTTCCACATATAATTCATGTTTTCAAATGACATAATACATAAACTTCAACGTTCAACAACATTCGCTGACACTACCCGATCAAGAGTCAAAATTTTTGCAAATTTATTTCATTAATGACAACGATGATGAACTTGAAGCACGGTGTGCATTTTCCAGAATTATAAACAGGGTCATTATGAGAGAGTTACAAGATTTATTACACACACACAATGTTGGTGCAAAGTTTTAAAACAACAATCGAAAGATTGTCATCTGATAATCATGAAATTAAAATTGATGCAAATAAAACGCCTGCCGGCGAACATCGTGGAAGATACAATCAACCAACGATGTTGCAATTGTTATATCTGGAGATGAATTTCAACCAAGAGATATTGTTTTGCAAAGAAGAAATGATACACTGCAACGTGTTAATGAAACGCATCGAAAATATGATGCATTACAATATCCTCTTATGTTCTGTCGTGGTGAAGATGGTTATTCGATTGATATAAAACAAATAAATCCAGCAAATGGTCAAGAAACAAATAAAACTGCAAGAGCAATGAGTTATTATGCATTCAGAATCATGATAAGAGAAAATCAAGTTAATCACATTTTAAAATGTCGTAAATTATTTCATCAGTATATTGTTGACATGTATGCGAAAATAGAAACAGAACGATTGAATTACATTAGATTCAACCAAAGAAAATTACGCTGTGACGAATACATACATTTACGAGATGCAATTAACAATGATACCAACGTTAATAACATTGGTCAAATGGTAATATTACCTTCATCGTATTCAGGCAGTCCAAGGCATATGCATGAATACGCCCAAGATGCAATGTGTTATGTCAGAAATTATGGTCGACCCGACTTATTCATAACTTTCACATGCAATCCGAAATGGGATGATATTAAGAATCATTTATATACTGGGCAATCAGCTACTGATAGGCATGACATTACTGCAAGAGTGTTTAGACGAAAGCTACAGTCTCTAATGGATTTCATTGTAAAACATAAAGTTTACGGAGATGTACAATGTTTCATGTATTCTGTGGAATGGCAAAAAAGAGATAAAATTGATCATATTATATGTGCTGAAATTCCAGATATAAATGAAGATCCAGAATTACATACTACTGTAACCAAAAACATGATTCATGGACCGTGTGGTACGTTAAATCGAAATTCTCCATGTATGGTTGATGGTAAATGTTCAAAAAACTACCCAAGGCAATTAATTGCTGAAACAATGACTGGAAATGATGGATATCCATTGTACCGTAGAAGATCACCAGAAGATAATGGAAAAACAGTCACTGTGAAAATAAATAATCAAGATGTGGAGATCGATAACCGTTGGATAGTTCCGTATTCCAAATTACTATCGAAAACATTTAACGCACATCTAAATGTTGAATATTGTAACTCCGTAAAATCCATCAAATACATATGCAAATATATCAATAAAGGAAGTGACATGGCAGTATTTGGAGTTGTAAATCGAAATGATGAAATTACTAATTACCAAATGGGAAGATACATTAGTAGCAACTAAGCAGTTTGGAGAATATTATCATTTCCGATTCATGATCGCCATCCAGCTGTTATTCATTTGTCAGTCCATTTAGAAAATGAACAAAGTGTTTATTTGACTGAAAATACTGCTCAACAAATGGCCGAACGACCACCAGCAACAACACCAACTGCATTTTTCAACTTATGTGAAACAGATTCATTTGCAAGAACATTGCTTTGTTCAAATGTTCCTAAATATTATGCTTGGAATGCATCATCAAGGTCCTAGGTACGAAGGCAACGAGGAATACCTGTAAATGGATATCCAGGTGTTCATTTGGGTGATGCAATCGGACGACTTTACACTGTGCATCCAAGTAAAGTGGAATGTTTCTATTTACGTTTACTCTTAGTTGATATTAAAGACCCAAGATCATTCGAAAGTTTGAAACGAGTTAATGGTCATCTTTGTTGTACTTATCAGCAAGCATGCAAAAAATAGAATTTGCTTGAAAATGATAATCAGTGGGATGTAACTCTTATGGATGCATGTGCAACAAGTTCTCCACACCAAATAAGAACACTATTTGCCATCATTATTGCTACATGTTTCCCAGCAAACCCAAAAGAATTGTGGAGTACTTACCAAGAATACATGACAGAAGATATCCTACATCAAGTAAGTCGCATTACTGCAAATCCAAATTTGAATTATACAGATGAATTATATAATGAGGCATTAATTAAAATCGAAGACTTTTGCCTGATGATTGCAAATAAAACTCTGATTGAGTTAGGTATAATCGCACCAAATCGTCCGATGCATGTTGCATACAATGCAGAATTAAGACGTGAAAAAGAATATGATCGAAATGATCTGAACACATTTGTAACAACTAACCTACCAAAATTAAACATAGAACAAAGGCAGGCATATGACACAATTATAGACAATGTTGCAAATGAAAGAGGAGGAATATTCTTCTTAGATGCTCCAGGTGGGACTGGAAAAAACGTTTTTGTTGTCGTTAATTTTGGCCACCATTCGATCACAGAATAATATTGCATTGGCTTTGGCATCATCTGGAATAGCGGCAACTTTATTGGACGGCGGTCGCACTGCACATTCTGCATTAAAGTTACCATTAAATATGCAAGTAAATGAAGACCCAACTTGCAACATTTCTAAAAATTCTGGAATGGGAAAGGTTTTGTAAACATGTAAAATTATTGCATGGGATGAATGTACGATGGCTCATAAAAAATCACTGGAAGCCTTAAATAGAACACTGAAAGATTTTCGAAATAACACAAACATATGTGGTGGTGCACTAATTCTATTGGCCGGTGATTTTCGACAAACTGTGCCTGTTATTCCCAAATCAACAGCAGCTGATGAATTGAGAGCGTGCCTTAAATCTTCTAATCTGTGGAGATATGTTCAAAAACTCACATTAACTACTAATGTTCGTGTGCAGTTACAGAATGATCCAACAGCTGCTGAATTTTCCGAACATTTGTTGCAAATTGGAAATGGACGAAAGCCAATTGATAAGAATACAGGCATGATCACACTTCCAATTAATTTTTGTACCGTAACAGAATCAAGAGTACAATTAGTGCAAAATGTATTCCCAAATATTGCACAAAACTATCGAAATCAAGATTGGCTAAGCGAGAGAGCTATATTAGCTGCCAAAAATGTCGATGTCAATGAAATCAATGCCAGTATTTTGACTCAAATTCCAGGTGAAGTTGTCACTATACATCAATTGATTCAATCACTAATCCCGACGATGTAGTGAATTATCCAATTGAATTTTTGAATTCACTTAATTTGCCTGGCTTGCCACCACATCGTTTGCAATTGAAAGTCGGCGCAGTGATCATTATGTTGCGAAATATCAATCAGCCGAAACTATGCAATGGGACAAGATTAGCAGTGAAACGGACAATGAACAATGTATTTGAAGCAACAATTTTGAAAGGCAAATTTAAAGGTGAAGATGTTTTGATTCCGCGCATTCCAATGATTTCAACAGATTTGCCTTTTGATTTTAAGCGACTTCAATTTCCCATTCGCCCTGCTTTTGCCATTACAATCAATAAGTCTCAAGGTCAAACACTTCAATTATGTGGAATTGACCTAATTTATCCATGCTTTGGACATGGGCAACTGTATGTAGGATGTTCTCGAGTAGGGAAACCATCGTTACTTTATATTTATACACCGCATGAAAATAAAACCAAAAATTTTGTGTATCAGAAGGCTTTAGAATAAGTTGTTAGTTTACAATCATTAGAGTAAGTCACTAAAATAAATAAAATATTGTTATTAGAATAAGTCACAAAATAATGGCCGAGCATGAATTAAATGATGAAACAAGAAAAAAACAAAGAACACTTTTCATTTATATTTTTCTTTCACCCAGCGAAGCAGGTGAGGGTCCGCTAGTATATATATAATATGTTAGTTATGTTTGTGCAAAAGTTCAATTGCATCTTCAATTCGTATAGTGTTACAACTGCAGCAACAATTACCTATCTCACGACGCATCGCCTTATCATATATAGCGTTTTTCAATAGGTGCGCTTCAACTTTTTTCCGATAGGGAGGGCGAACGACGCAATATTTTTTATTTTTCGCTTGTCATTTGTAAACTTCATTAGTATACATTTCATCATGGAACGCTACACACTTGAGCAACGCTTGCAAATCATTGAATTTTATTATAAAAATGCGTGTTCTGTTAAGAAAGTTTAAAGTCGAAAAATCATCTTCAGTGATGAAGCTCACTTTTGGCTCAATGGCTTTGTCAACAAGCAAAATATGCGTTACTGGGCAGAAAGCAATCCACACGTGATTCATGAGGCACCGTTGCATCCCGAAAAAATCACTGTTTGGTGCGGTTTACATGCCGGCGGCGTGATTGGCCCATATTTTTTCGTTGACGAGAACGATCGCCACGTTACTGTGAATGGAAATCGATACCGCGACATGATAAACGATTATTTTTGGCCGCAATTGAATGGTATGGACTTAGACGACATGTGGTTTCAACAGGACGGGGCCACAAGCCACACAGCACACGCTACAATTGATTTGTTGAAGAGTAAGTTCGATGAGCGCATTATTTCCAGAAATGGACCGGTCGAATGGCCGCCGCGCTCGTGTGATTTGACGCCTCTAGACTATTTTCTTTGGGGTTATGTGAAGTCATTGGTCTACAGTAACAAGCTGGCGACGATTTGTGAGCTCAGAGCCAATGTTGAACGCGAAATTGCTGGAATTTCGGCCGATTTATGCAAAAGTGTGGTCGAAAATTGGGTTCAACGATTGGACTTGGATATTAAAAAGAAATTATATTAGTTAAAAAAGTCAAACCGTTTGCGTCTTATTTAAAAAAAAGTTGAAGCGCTCTTACCGAAAAACGCTTAACAAGTACACTGGCTCTGTTCAGTTTTTGGTTTCTGTATGAAATCAAATAGACAAATAGCCGACGGCATTTTGGAAGGAATTTGCTTGTGCATTTCTATGTTCCCTTGATAAACGTAATTTTACTGAATTTCTTTTTTCAAACAAACTGAAATGTACAATCAAGTATACATACAAATATACATATATTTGAATTATATGCGCCAACATTTAAAATCAAAGTAACTTTAATGTTTGTTGATTTAATTTAAAAAGAAGAATTTAAACAAAATACATTATAAAACGACTTCATATTTTGTTGTGTGCGTTTTAGTAAATTTAAAACTTCATACAAATTTGATGACAATATTTACTAATTTTTCGAGTCGAAATTAGTTTTAGACAAGAGTTCATAGAGCATGCCAATGTTTTGGTACATTAATGTACACATGTATTATATATGTATATCAGTCTTCTTCTATATATATAAAAATTCAGTCGTTTTTCGCGTTGTGATAAACTTTACGGAGAATGGCTCAACCGATTTTAACCAAACTTTGCCACATTGAAGAGACACATGTGGAGAAGGTTTGTAACTATGTTTGGTTAAAATCTGCTTTACTTCTTCGTCAACACACAGTATACACGAGGCAGCGTTCTTTTTACGCGTGTGGTTGTTATTGTAAACGGTTGCGTGGAGCGTACATTTTACTCACATATGTACAAGTTAACGCAGCAGTATTTATGCCTAAATTTTCATTCCATTACATACATTTCAATGGAATGCAAACATACATACATATACATATATTCATACAGCAGTGGCTGCACGCCTGAACGCCTGCATTCGCATAGAATAGAAACATACAAATTAGCAGGCACAGCTGTAGCTGACCGCCTGCAATAATTAATCGTAACACAATGCTGCTGTGACTATCTTAACACTTTGCTTAAATACTTCTTCTTTACACGCACACTTCGGGATAACCGAAGCAAAACCATTAGCTCAACGAACCTGAACAGGTCGTCGCTAAAAAAGTACTTAAGCAAGGCCGTTTTCTTAGAAGATTACCAAAGGTTATCAGTAATAGTGCATAGTGAAAGTAAGTGTTAAAACTAACAAGAAAGTGTTTTATTTGGTAAAGTGTTCAAGTGAAGCAGTTTCCAGGCATCAACCAAAGAGATAAAAAATGTGCGTCAGAAATATTTAAGAGAAGAGATTGTTTTCACATTTTCCAACGATATTTTCACGAAAAATTTACAAAATATATATTAATTTTGCAAATGATTGATAACAAGTGAACCAGTGAATAAATGGTGTGAAAAATACACACAACAGAAATCGGCCAAAATAATTAATATTTTAGAAGTTTTTACTTAAGATATTTAAGAAAAGAGATTGTTTTCACACTTTCCGTAGATATTTTCAAGAAAAATTTCACAAATATATATTATTTTTGCTGATCATTTCTGTGTAATTTTCATTCCAACGCGTGCTCACAGTTCAATTATATTTTTAAAAGATGGCGCTAACAGTATGTTAATTTGAATTCCAGTTTAAAAACAAGAAAAGTAGCAATCAAGAGCTGACATAAAGAAGACCAATGGTGCAGCTTTTCAATATAATCCACAACTAGATTATTCATCTCACAAATACGTTGTCATTGGAAGTATGGATAAAATTTGCGGATTTTGTCAAGCATTGAAATTCAAAACTGAAACACCAGGCATGTGTTGCGCTGCAGGAAAAGTTCGTTTACCAGACATACAATATCCGCCCGAACCATTAGCTACATTATTATCGAGAACATCACCCGATTCCAAACATTTTCTTGAAAAAATTTCCACATATAATTCATGTTTTCAAATGACATAATACATAAACTTCAACGTTCAACAACATTCGCTGACACTACCCGATCAAGAGTCAAAATTTTTGCAAATTTATTTCATTAATGACAACGATGATGAACTTGAAGCACGGTGTGCATTTTCCAGAATTATAAACAGGGTCATTATGAGAGAGTTACAAGATTTATTACACACACACAATGTTGGTGCAAAGTTTTAAAACAACAATCGAAAGATTGTCATCTGATAATCATGAAATTAAAATTGATGCAAATAAAACGCCTGCCGGCGAACATCGTGGAAGATACAATCAACCAACGATGTTGCAATTGTTATATCTGGAGATGAATTTCAACCAAGAGATATTGTTTTGCAAAGAAGAAATGATACACTGCAACGTGTTAATGAAACGCATCGAAAATATGATGCATTACAATATCCTCTTATGTTCTGTCGTGGTGAAGATGGTTATTCGATTGATATAAAACAAATAAATCCAGCAAATGGTCAAGAAACAAATAAAACTGCAAGAGCAATGAGTTATTATGCATTCAGAATCATGATAAGAGAAAATCAAGTTAATCACATTTTAAAATGTCGTAAATTATTTCATCAGTATATTGTTGACATGTATGCGAAAATAGAAACAGAACGATTGAATTACATTAGATTCAACCAAAGAAAATTACGCTGTGACGAATACATACATTTACGAGATGCAATTAACAATGATACCAACGTTAATAACATTGGTCAAATGGTAATATTACCTTCATCGTATTCAGGCAGTCCAAGGCATATGCATGAATACGCCCAAGATGCAATGTGTTATGTCAGAAATTATGGTCGACCCGACTTATTCATAACTTTCACATGCAATCCGAAATGGGATGATATTAAGAATCATTTATATACTGGGCAATCAGCTACTGATAGGCATGACATTACTGCAAGAGTGTTTAGACGAAAGCTACAGTCTCTAATGGATTTCATTGTAAAACATAAAGTTTACGGAGATGTACAATGTTTCATGTATTCTGTGGAATGGCAAAAAAGAGATAACATTGATCATATTATATGTGCTGAAATTCCAGATATAAATGAAGATCCAGAATTACATACTACTGTAACCAAAAACATGATTCATGGACCGTGTGGTACGTTAAATCGAAATTCTCCATGTATGGTTGATGGTAAATGTTCAAAAAACTACCCAAGGCAATTAATTGCTGAAACAATGACTGGAAATGATGGATATCCATTGTACCGTAGAAGATCACCAGAAGATAATGGAAAAACAGTCACTGTGAAAATAAATAATCAAGATGTGGAGATCGATAACCGTTGGATAGTTCCGTATTCCAAATTACTATCGAAAACATTTAACGCACATCTAAATGTTGAATATTGTAACTCCGTAAAATCCATCAAATACATATGCAAATATATCAATAAAGGAAGTGACATGGCAGTATTTGGAGTTGTAAATCGAAATGATGAAATTACTAATTACCAAATGGGAAGATACATTAGTAGCAACTAAGCAGTTTGGAGAATATTATCATTTCCGATTCATGATCGCCATCCAGCTGTTATTCATTTGTCAGTCCATTTAGAAAATGAACAAAGTGTTTATTTGACTGAAAATACTGCTCAACAAATGGCCGAACGACCACCAGCAACAACACCAACTGCATTTTTCAACTTATGTGAAACAGATTCATTTGCAAGAACATTGCTTTGTTCAAATGTTCCTAAATATTATACTTGGAATGCATCATCAAGGTCCTAGGTACGAAGGCAACGAGGAATACCTGTAAATGGATATCCAGGTGTTCATTTGGGTGATGCAATCGGACGACTTTACACTGTGCATCCAAGTAAAGTGGAATGTTTCTATTTACGTTTACTCTTAGTTGATATTAAAGACCCAAGATCATTCGAAAGTTTGAAACGAGTTAATGGTCATCTTTGTTGTACTTATCAGCAAGCATGCAAAAAATAGAATTTGCTTGAAAATGATAATCAGTGGGATGTAACTCTTATGGATGCATGTGCAACAAGTTCTCCACACCAAATAAGAACACTATTTGCCATCATTATTGCTACATGTTTCCCAGCAAACCCAAAAGAATTGTGGAGTACTTACCAAGAATACATGACAGAAGATATCCTACATCAAGTAAGTCGCATTACTGCAAATCCAAATTTGAATTATACAGATGAATTATATAATGAGGCATTAATTAAAATCGAAGACTTTTGCCTGATGATTGCAAATAAAACTCTGATTGAGTTAGGTATAATCGCACCAAATCGTCCGATGCATGTTGCATACAATACAGAATTAAGACGTGAAAAAGAATATGATCGAAATGATCTGAACACATTTGTAACAACTAACCTACCAAAATTAAACATAGAACAAAGGCAGGCATATGACACAATTATAGACAATGTTGCAAATGAAAGAGGAGGAATATTCTTCTTAGATGCTCCAGGTGGGACTGGAAAAAACGTTTTTGTTGTCGTTAATTTTGGCCACCATTCGATCACAGAATAATATTGCATTGGCTTTGGCATCATCTGGAATAGCGGCAACTTTATTGGACGGCGGTCGCACTGCACATTCTGCATTAAAGTTACCATTAAATATGCAAGTAAATGAAGACCCAACTTGCAACATTTCTAAAAATTCTGGAATGGGAAAGGTTTTATAAACATGTAAAATTATTGCATGGGATGAATGTACGATGGCTCATAAAAAATCACTGGAAGCCTTAAATAGAACACTGAAAGATTTTCGAAATAACACAAACATATTTGGTGGTGCACTAATTCTATTGGCCGGTGATTTTCGACAAACTTTGCCTGTTATTCCCAAATCAACAGCAGCTGATGAATTGAGAGCGTGCCTTAAATCTTCTAATCTGTGGAGATATGTTCAAAAACTCACATTAACTACTAATGTTCGTGTGCAGTTACAGAATGATCCAACAGCTGCTGAATTTTCCGAACATTTGTTGCAAATTGGAAATGGACGAAAGCCAATTGATAAGAATACAGGCATGATCACACTTCCAATTAATTTTTGTACCGTAACAGAATCAAGAGTACAATTAGTGCAAAATGTATTCCCAAATATTGCACAAAACTATCGAAATCAAGATTGGCTAAGCGAGAGAGCTATATTAGCTGCCAAAAATGTCGATGTCAATGAAATCAATGCCAGTATTTTGACTCAAATTCCAGGTGAAGTTGTCACTATACATCAATTGATTCAATCACTAATCCCGACGATGTAGTGAATTATCCAATTGAATTTTTGAATTCACTTAGTTTGCCTGGCTTGCCACCACATCGTTTGCAATTGAAAGTCGGCGCAGTGATCATTATGTTGCGAAATATCAATCAGCCGAAACTATGCAATGGGACAAGATTAGCAGTGAAACGGACAATGAACAATGTAATTGAAGCAACAATTTTGAAAGGCAAATTTAAAGGTGAAGATGTTTTGATTCCGCGCATTCCAATGATTTCAACAGATTTGCCTTTTGATTTTAAGCGACTTCAATTTCCCATTCGCCCTGCTTTTGCCATTACAATCAATAAGTCTCAAGGTCAAACACTTCAATTATGTGGAATTGACCTAATTTATCCATGCTTTGGACATGGGCAACTGTATGTAGGATGTTCTCGAGTAGGGAAACCATCGTTACTTTATATTTATACACCGCATGAAAATAAAACCAAAAATTTTGTGTATCAGAAGGCTTTAGAATAAGTTGTTAGTTTACAATCATTAGAGTAAGTCACTAAAATAAATAAAATATTGTTATTAGAATAAGTCACAAAATAATGGCCGAGCATGAATTAAATGATGAAACAAGAAAAAAACAAAGAACACTTTTCATTTATATTTTTCTTTCACCCAGCGAAGCAGGTGAGGGTCCGCTAGTATATATATAATATGTTAGTTATGTTTGTGCAAAAGTTCAATTGCATCTTCAATTCGTATAGTGTTACAACTGCAGCAACAATTACCTATCTCACGACGCATCGCCTTATCATATATAGCGTTTTTCAATAGGTGCGCTTCAACTTTTTTCCGATAGGGAGGGCGAACGACGCAATATTTTTTATTTTTCGCTTGTCATTTGTAAACTTCATTAGTATACATTTCATCATGGAACGCTACACACTTGAGCAACGCTTGCAAATCATTGAATTTTATTATAAAAATGCGTGTTCTGTTAAGAAAGTTTAAAGTCGAAAAATCATCTTCAGTGATGAAGCTCACTTTTGGCTCAATGGCTTTGTCAACAAGCAAAATATGCGTTACTGGGCAGAAAGCAATCCACACGTGATTCATGAGGCACCGTTGCATCCCGAAAAAATCACTGTTTGGTGCGGTTTACATGCCGGCGGCGTGATTGGCCCATATTTTTTCGTTGACGAGAACGATCGCCACGTTACTGTGAATGGAAATCGATACCGCGACATGATAAACGATTATTTTTGGCCGCAATTGAATGGTATGGACTTAGACGACATGTGGTTTCAACAGGACGGGGCCACAAGCCACACAGCACACGCTACAATTGATTTGTTGAAGAGTAAGTTCGATGAGCGCATTATTTCCAGAAATGGACCGGTCGAATGGCCGCCGCGCTCGTGTGATTTGACGCCTCTAGACTATTTTCTTTGGGGTTATGTGAAGTCATTGGTCTACAGTAACAAGCTGGCGACGATTTGTGAGCTCAGAGCCAATGTTGAACGCGAAATTGCTGGAATTTCGGCCGATTTATGCAAAAGTGTGGTCGAAAATTGGGTTCAACGATTGGACTTGGATATTAAAAAGAAATTATATTAGTTAAAAAAGTCAAACCGTTTGCGTCTTATTTAAAAAAAAGTTGAAGCGCTCTTACCGAAAAACGCTTAACAAGTACACTGGCTCTGTTCAGTTTTTGGTTTCTGTATGAAATCAAATAGACAAATAGCCGACGGCATTTTGGAAGGAATTTGCTTGTGCATTTCTATGTTCCCTTGATAAACGTAATTTTACTGAATTTCTTTTTTCAAACAAACTGAAATGTACAATCAAGTATACATACAAATATACATATATTTGAATTATATGCGCCAACATTTAAAATCAAAGTAACTTTAATGTTTGTTGATTTAATTTAAAAAGAAGAATTTAAACAAAATACATTATAAAACGACTTCATATTTTGTTGTGTGCGTTTTAGTAAATTTAAAACTTCATACAAATTTGATGACAATATTTACTAATTTTTCGAGTCGAAATTAGTTTTAGACAAGAGTTCATAGAGCATGCCAATGTTTTGGTACATTAATGTACACATGTATTATATATGTATATCAGTCTTCTTCTATATATATAAAAATTCAGTCGTTTTTCGCGTTGTGATAAACTTTACGGAGAATGGCTCAACCGATTTTAACCAAACTTTGCCACATTGAAGAGACACATGTGGAGAAGGTTTGTAACTATGTTTGGTTAAAATCTGCTTTACTTCTTCGTCAACACACAGTATACACGAGGCAGCGTTCTTTTTACGCGTGTGGTTGTTATTGTAAACGGTTGCGTGGAGCGTACATTTTACTCACATATGTACAAGTTAACGCAGCAGTATTTATGCCTAAATTTTCATTCCATTACATACATTTCAATGGAATGCAAACATACATACATATACATATATTCATACAGCAGTGGCTGGCAGAACGATTGAATTACATTAGATTCAACCAAAGAAAATTACGCTGTGACGAATACATACATTTACGAGATGCAATTAACAATGATACCAACGTTAATAACATTGGTCAAATGGTAATATTACCTTCATCGTATTCAGGCAGTCCAAGGCATATGCATGAATACGCCCAAGATGCAATGTGTTATGTCAGAAATTATGGTCGACCCGACTTATTCATAACTTTCACATGCAATCCGAAATGGGATGATATTAAGAATCATTTATATACTGGGCAATCAGCTACTGATAGGCATGACATTACTGCAAGAGTGTTTAGACGAAAGCTACAGTCTCTAATGGATTTCATTGTAAAACATAAAGTTTACGGAGATGTACAATGTTTCATGTATTCTGTGGAATGGCAAAAAAGAGATAACATTGATCATATTATATGTGCTGAAATTCCAGATATAAATGAAGATCCAGAATTACATACTACTGTAACCAAAAACATGATTCATGGACCGTGTGGTACGTTAAATCGAAATTCTCCATGTATGGTTGATGGTAAATGTTCAAAAAACTACCCAAGGCAATTAATTGCTGAAACAATGACTGGAAATGATGGATATCCATTGTACCGTAGAAGATCACCAGAAGATAATGGAAAAACAGTCACTGTGAAAATAAATAATCAAGATGTGGAGATCGATAACCGTTGGATAGTTCCGTATTCCAAATTACTATCGAAAACATTTAACGCACATCTAAATGTTGAATATTGTAACTCCGTAAAATCCATCAAATACATATGCAAATATATCAATAAAGGAAGTGACATGGCAGTATTTGGAGTTGTAAATCGAAATGATGAAATTACTAATTACCAAATGGGAAGATACATTAGTAGCAACTAAGCAGTTTGGAGAATATTATCATTTCCGATTCATGATCGCCATCCAGCTGTTATTCATTTGTCAGTCCATTTAGAAAATGAACAAAGTGTTTATTTGACTGAAAATACTGCTCAACAAATGGCCGAACGACCACCAGCAACAACACCAACTGCATTTTTCAACTTATGTGAAACAGATTCATTTGCAAGAACATTGCTTTGTTCAAATGTTCCTAAATATTATACTTGGAATGCATCATCAAGGTCCTAGGTACGAAGGCAACGAGGAATACCTGTAAATGGATATCCAGGTGTTCATTTGGGTGATGCAATCGGACGACTTTACACTGTGCATCCAAGTAAAGTGGAATGTTTCTATTTACGTTTACTCTTAGTTGATATTAAAGACCCAAGATCATTCGAAAGTTTGAAACGAGTTAATGGTCATCTTTGTTGTACTTATCAGCAAGCATGCAAAAAATAGAATTTGCTTGAAAATGATAATCAGTGGGATGTAACTCTTATGGATGCATGTGCAACAAGTTCTCCACACCAAATAAGAACACTATTTGCCATCATTATTGCTACATGTTTCCCAGCAAACCCAAAAGAATTGTGGAGTACTTACCAAGAATACATGACAGAAGATATCCTACATCAAGTAAGTCGCATTACTGCAAATCCAAATTTGAATTATACAGATGAATTATATAATGAGGCATTAATTAAAATCGAAGACTTTTGCCTGATGATTGCAAATAAAACTCTGATTGAGTTAGGTATAATCGCACCAAATCGTCCGATGCATGTTGCATACAATGCAGAATTAAGACGTGAAAAAGAATATGATCGAAATGATCTGAACACATTTGTAACAACTAACCTACCAAAATTAAACATAGAACAAAGGCAGGCATATGACACAATTATAGACAATGTTGCAAATGAAAGAGGAGGAATATTCTTCTTAGATGCTCCAGGTGGGACTGGAAAAAACGTTTTTGTTGTCGTTAATTTTGGCCACCATTCGATCACAGAATAATATTGCATTGGCTTTGGCATCATCTGGAATAGCGGCAACTTTATTGGACGGCGGTCGCACTGCACATTCTGCATTAAAGTTACCATTAAATATGCAAGTAAATGAAGACCCAACTTGCAACATTTCTAAAAATTCTGGAATGGGAAAGGTTTTATAAACATGTAAAATTATTGCATGGGATGAATGTACGATGGCTCATAAAAAATCACTGGAAGCCTTAAATAGAACACTGAAAGATTTTCGAAATAACACAAACATATTTGGTGGTGCACTAATTCTATTGGCCGGTGATTTTCGACAAACTTTGCCTGTTATTCCCAAATCAACAGCAGCTGATGAATTGAGAGCGTGCCTTAAATCTTCTAATCTGTGGAGATATGTTCAAAAACTCACATTAACTACTAATGTTCGTGTGCAGTTACAGAATGATCCAACAGCTGCTGAATTTTCCGAACATTTGTTGCAAATTGGAAATGGACGAAAGCCAATTGATAAGAATACAGGCATGATCACACTTCCAATTAATTTTTGTACCGTAACAGAATCAAGAGTACAATTAGTGCAAAATGTATTCCCAAATATTGCACAAAACTATCGAAATCAAGATTGGCTAAGCGAGAGAGCTATATTAGCTGCCAAAAATGTCGATGTCAATGAAATCAATGCCAGTATTTTGACTCAAATTCCAGGTGAAGTTGTCACTATACATCAATTGATTCAATCACTAATCCCGACGATGTAGTGAATTATCCAATTGAATTTTTGAATTCACTTAGTTTGCCTGGCTTGCCACCACATCGTTTGCAATTGAAAGTCGGCGCAGTGATCATTATGTTGCGAAATATCAATCAGCCGAAACTATGCAATGGGACAAGATTAGCAGTGAAACGGACAATGAACAATGTAATTGAAGCAACAATTTTGAAAGGCAAATTTAAAGGTGAAGATGTTTTGATTCCGCGCATTCCAATGATTTCAACAGATTTGCCTTTTGATTTTAAGCGACTTCAATTTCCCATTCGCCCTGCTTTTGCCATTACAATCAATAAGTCTCAAGGTCAAACACTTCAATTATGTGGAATTGACCTAATTTATCCATGCTTTGGACATGGGCAACTGTATGTAGGATGTTCTCGAGTAGGGAAACCATCGTTACTTTATATTTATACACCGCATGAAAATAAAACCAAAAATTTTGTGTATCAGAAGGCTTTAGAATAAGTTGTTAGTTTACAATCATTAGAGTAAGTCACTAAAATAAATAAAATATTGTTATTAGAATAAGTCACAAAATAATGGCCGAGCATGAATTAAATGATGAAACAAGAAAAAAACAAAGAACACTTTTCATTTATATTTTTCTTTCACCCAGCGAAGCAGGTGAGGGTCCGCTAGTATATATATAATATGTTAGTTATGTTTGTGCAAAAGTTCAATTGCATCTTCAATTCGTATAGTGTTACAACTGCAGCAACAATTACCTATCTCACGACGCATCGCCTTATCATATATAGCGTTTTTCAATAGGTGCGCTTCAACTTTTTTCCGATAGGGAGGGCGAACGACGCAATATTTTTTATTTTTCGCTTGTCATTTGTAAACTTCATTAGTATACATTTCATCATGGAACGCTACACACTTGAGCAACGCTTGCAAATCATTGAATTTTATTATAAAAATGCGTGTTCTGTTAAGAAAGTTTAAAGTCGAAAAATCATCTTCAGTGATGAAGCTCACTTTTGGCTCAATGGCTTTGTCAACAAGCAAAATATGCGTTACTGGGCAGAAAGCAATCCACACGTGATTCATGAGGCACCGTTGCATCCCGAAAAAATCACTGTTTGGTGCGGTTTACATGCCGGCGGCGTGATTGGCCCATATTTTTTCGTTGACGAGAACGATCGCCACGTTACTGTGAATGGAAATCGATACCGCGACATGATAAACGATTATTTTTGGCCGCAATTGAATGGTATGGACTTAGACGACATGTGGTTTCAACAGGACGGGGCCACAAGCCACACAGCACACGCTACAATTGATTTGTTGAAGAGTAAGTTCGATGAGCGCATTATTTCCAGAAATGGACCGGTCGAATGGCCGCCGCGCTCGTGTGATTTGACGCCTCTAGACTATTTTCTTTGGGGTTATGTGAAGTCATTGGTCTACAGTAACAAGCTGGCGACGATTTGTGAGCTCAGAGCCAATGTTGAACGCGAAATTGCTGGAATTTCGGCCGATTTATGCAAAAGTGTGGTCGAAAATTGGGTTCAACGATTGGACTTGGATATTAAAAAGAAATTATATTAGTTAAAAAAGTCAAACCGTTTGCGTCTTATTTAAAAAAAAGTTGAAGCGCTCTTACCGAAAAACGCTTAACAAGTACACTGGCTCTGTTCAGTTTTTGGTTTCTGTATGAAATCAAATAGACAAATAGCCGACGGCATTTTGGAAGGAATTTGCTTGTGCATTTCTATGTTCCCTTGATAAACGTAATTTTACTGAATTTCTTTTTTCAAACAAACTGAAATGTACAATCAAGTATACATACAAATATACATATATTTGAATTATATGCGCCAACATTTAAAATCAAAGTAACTTTAATGTTTGTTGATTTAATTTAAAAAGAAGAATTTAAACAAAATACATTATAAAACGACTTCATATTTTGTTGTGTGCGTTTTAGTAAATTTAAAACTTCATACAAATTTGATGACAATATTTACTAATTTTTCGAGTCGAAATTAGTTTTAGACAAGAGTTCATAGAGCATGCCAATGTTTTGGTACATTAATGTACACATGTATTATATATGTATATCAGTCTTCTTCTATATATATAAAAATTCAGTCGTTTTTCGCGTTGTGATAAACTTTACGGAGAATGGCTCAACCGATTTTAACCAAACTTTGCCACATTGAAGAGACACATGTGGAGAAGGTTTGTAACTATGTTTGGTTAAAATCTGCTTTACTTCTTCGTCAACACACAGTATACACGAGGCAGCGTTCTTTTTACGCGTGTGGTTGTTATTGTAAACGGTTGCGTGGAGCGTACATTTTACTCACATATGTACAAGTTAACGCAGCAGTATTTATGCCTAAATTTTCATTCCATTACATACATTTCAATGGAATGCAAACATACATACATATACATATATTCATACAGCAGTGGCTGCACGCCTGAACGCCTGCATTCGCATAGAATAGAAACATACAAATTAGCAGGCACAGCTGTAGCTGACCGCCTGCAATAATTAATCGTAACACAATGCTGCTGTGACTATCTTAACACTTTGCTTAAATACTTCTTCTTTACACGCACACTTCGGGATAACCGAAGCAAAACCATTAGCTCAACGAACCTGAACAGGTCGTCGCTAAAAAAGTACTTAAGCAAGGCCGTTTTCTTAGAAGATTACCAAAGGTTATCAGTAATAGTGCATAGTGAAAGTAAGTGTTAAAACTAACAAGAAAGTGTTTTATTTGGTAAAGTGTTCAAGTGAAGCAGTTTCCAGGCATCAACCAAAGAGATAAAAAATGTGCGTCAGAAATATTTAAGAGAAGAGATTGTTTTCACATTTTCCAACGATATTTTCACGAAAAATTTACAAAATATATATTAATTTTGCAAATGATTGATAACAAGTGAACCAGTGAATAAATGGTGTGAAAAATACACACAACAGAAATCGGCCAAAATAATTAATATTTTAGAAGTTTTTACTTAAGATATTTAAGAAAAGAGATTGTTTTCACACTTTCCGTAGATATTTTCAAGAAAAATTTCACAAATATATATTATTTTTGCTGATCATTTCTGTGTAATTTTCATTCCAACGCGTGCTCACAGTTCAATTATATTTTTAAAAGATGGCGCTAACAGTATGTTAATTTGAATTCCAGTTTAAAAACAAGAAAAGTAGCAATCAAGAGCTGACATAAAGAAGACCAATGGTGCAGCTTTTCAATATAATCCACAACTAGATTATTCATCTCACAAATACGTTGTCATTGGAAGTATGGATAAAATTTGCGGATTTTGTCAAGCATTGAAATTCAAAACTGAAACACCAGGCATGTGTTGCGCTGCAGGAAAAGTTCGTTTACCAGACATACAATATCCGCCCGAACCATTAGCTACATTATTATCGAGAACATCACCCGATTCCAAACACTTTCTTGAAAAAATTTCCACATATAATTCATGTTTTCAAATGACATAATACATAAACTTCAACGTTCAACAACATTCGCTGACACTACCCGATCAAGAGTCAAAATTTTTGCAAATTTATTTCATTAATGACAACGATGATGAACTTGAAGCACGGTGTGCATTTTCCAGAATTATAAACAGGGTCATTATGAGAGAGTTACAAGATTTATTACACACACACAATGTTGGTGCAAAGTTTTAAAACAACAATCGAAAGATTGTCATCTGATAATCATGAAATTAAAATTGATGCAAATAAAACGCCTGCCGGCGAACATCGTGGAAGATACAATCAACCAACGATGTTGCAATTGTTATATCTGGAGATGAATTTCAACCAAGAGATATTGTTTTGCAAAGAAGAAATGATACACTGCAACGTGTTAATGAAACGCATCGAAAATATGATGCATTACAATATCCTCTTATGTTCTGTCGTGGTGAAGATGGTTATTCGATTGATATAAAACAAATAAATCCAGCAAATGGTCAAGAAACAAATAAAACTGCAAGAGCAATGAGTTATTATGCATTCAGAATCATGATAAGAGAAAATCAAGTTAATCACATTTTAAAATGTCGTAAATTATTTCATCAGTATATTGTTGACATGTATGCGAAAATAGAAACAGAACGATTGAATTACATTAGATTCAACCAAAGAAAATTACGCTGTGACGAATACATACATTTACGAGATGCAATTAACAATGATACCAACGTTAATAACATTGGTCAAATGGTAATATTACCTTCATCGTATTCAGGCAGTCCAAGGCATATGCATGAATACGCCCAAGATGCAATGTGTTATGTCAGAAATTATGGTCGACCCGACTTATTCATAACTTTCACATGCAATCCGAAATGGGATGATATTAAGAATCATTTATATACTGGGCAATCAGCTACTGATAGGCATGCCATTACTGCAAGAGTGTTTAGACGAAAGCTACAGTCTCTAATGGATTTCATTGTAAAACATAAAGTTTACGGAGATGTACAATGTTTCATGTATTCTGTGGAATGGCAAAAAAGAGATAAAATTGATCATATTATATGTGCTGAAATTCCAGATATAAATGAAGATCCAGAATTACATACTACTGTAACCAAAAACATGATTCATGGACCGTGTGGTACGTTAAATCGAAATTCTCCATGTATGGTTGATGGTAAATGTTCAAAAAACTACCCAAGGCAATTAATTGCTGAAACAATGACTGGAAATGATGGATATCCATTGTACCGTAGAAGATCACCAGAAGATAATGGAAAAACAGTCACTGTGAAAATAAATAATCAAGATGTGGAGATCGATAACCGTTGGATAGTTCCGTATTCCAAATTACTATCGAAAACATTTAACGCACATCTAAATGTTGAATATTGTAACTCCGTAAAATCCATCAAATACATATGCAAATATATCAATAAAGGAAGTGACATGGCAGTATTTGGAGTTGTAAATCGAAATGATGAAATTACTAATTACCAAATGGGAAGATACATTAGTAGCAACTAAGCAGTTTGGAGAATATTATCATTTCCGATTCATGATCGCCATCCAGCTGTTATTCATTTGTCAGTCCATTTAGAAAATGAACAAAGTGTTTATTTGACTGAAAATACTGCTCAACAAATGGCCGAACGACCACCAGCAACAACACCAACTGCATTTTTCTACTTATGTGAAACAGATTCATTTGCAAGAACATTGCTTTGTTCAAATGTTCCTAAATATTATACTTGGAATGCATCATCAAGGTCCTAGGTACGAAGGCAACGAGGAATACCTGTAAATGGATATCCAGGTGTTCATTTGGGTGATGCAATCGGACGACTTTACACTGTGCATCCAAGTAAAGTGGAATGTTTCTATTTACGTTTACTCTTAGTTGATATTAAAGACCCAAGATCATTCGAAAGTTTGAAACGAGTTAATGGTCATCTTTGTTGTACTTATCAGCAAGCATGCAAAAAATAGAATTTGCTTGAAAATGATAATCAGTGGGATGTAACTCTTATGGATGCATGAGCAACAAGTTCTCCACACCAAATAAGAACACTATTTGCCATCATTATTGCTACATGTTTCCCAGCAAACCCAAAAGAATTGTGGAGTACTTACCAAGAATACATGACAGAAGATATCCTACATCAAGTAAGTCGCATTACTGCAAATCCAAATTTGAATTATACAGATGAATTATATAATGAGGCATTAATTAAAATCGAAGACTTTTGCCTGATGATTGCAAATAAAACTCTGATTGAGTTAGGTATAATCGCACCAAATCGTCCGATGCATGTTGCATACAATGCAGAATTAAGACGTGAAAAAGAATATGATCGAAATGATCTGAACACATTTGTAACAACTAACCTACCAAAATTAAACATAGAACAAAGGCAGGCATATGACACAATTATAGACAATGTTGCAAATGAAAGAGGAGGAATATTCTTCTTAGATGCTCCAGGTGGGACTGGAAAAAACGTTTTTGTTGTCGTTAATTTTGGCCACCATTCGATCACAGAATAATATTGCATTGGCTTTGGCATCATCTGGAATAGCGGCAACTTTATTGGACGGCGGTCGCACTGCACATTCTGCATTAAAGTTACCATTAAATATGCAAGTAAATGAAGACCCAACTTGCAACATTTCTAAAAATTCTGGAATGGGAAAGGTTTTGTAAACATGTAAAATTATTGCATGGGATGAATGTACGATGGCTCATAAAAAATCACTGGAAGCCTTAAATAGAACACTGAAAGATTTTCGAAATAACACAAACATATTTGGTGGTGCACTAATTCTATTGGCCGGTGATTTTCGACAAACTTTGCCTGTTATTCCCAAATCAACAGCAGCTGATGAATTGAGAGCGTGCCTTAAATCTTCTAATCTGTGGAGATATGTTCAAAAACTCACATTAACTACTAATGTTCGTGTGCAGTTACAGAATGATCCAACAGCTGCTGAATTTTCCGAACATTTGTTGCAAATTGGAAATGGACGAAAGCCAATTGATAAGAATACAGGCATGATCACACTTCCAATTAATTTTTGTACCGTAACAGAATCAAGAGTACAATTAGTGCAAAATGTATTCCCAAATATTGCACAAAACTATCGAAATCAAGATTGGCTAAGCGAGAGAGCTATATTAGCTGCCAAAAATGTCGATGTCAATGAAATCAATGCCAGTATTTTGACTCAAATTCCAGGTGAAGTTGTCACTATACATCAATTGATTCAATCACTAATCCCGACGATGTAGTGAATTATCCAATTGAATTTTTGAATTCACTTAATTTGCCTGGCTTGCCACCACATCGTTTGCAATTGAAAGTCGGCGCAGTGATCATTATGTTGCGAAATATCAATCAGCCGAAACTATGCAATGGGACAAGATTAGCAGTGAAACGGACAATGAACAATGTAATTGAAGCAACAATTTTGAAAGGCAAATTTAAAGGTGAAGATGTTTTGATTCCGCGCATTCCAATGATTTCAACAGATTTGCCTTTTGATTTTAAGCGACTTCAATTTCCCATTCGCCCTGCTTTTGCCATTACAATCAATAAGTCTCAAGGTCAAACACTTCAATTATGTGGAATTGACCTAATTTATCCATGCTTTGGACATGGGCAACTGTATGTAGGATGTTCTCGAGTAGGGAAACCATCGTTACTTTATATTTATACACCGCATGAAAATAAAACCAAAAATTTTGTGTATCAGAAGGCTTTAGAATAAGTTGTTAGTTTACAATCATTAGAGTAAGTCACTAAAATAAATAAAATATTGTTATTAGAATAAGTCACAAAATAATGGCCGAGCATGAATTAAATGATGAAACAAGAAAAAACAAAGAACACTTTTCATTTATATTTTTCTTTCACCCAGCGAAGCAGGTGAGGGTCCGCTAGTATATATATAATATGTTAGTTATGTTTGTGCAAAAGTTCAATTGCATCTTCAATTCGTATAGTGTTACAACTGCAGCAACAATTACCTATCTCACGACGCATCGCCTTATCATATATAGCGTTTTTCAATAGGTGCGCTTCAACTTTTTTCCGATAGGGAGGGCGAACGACGCAATATTTTTTATTTTTCGCTTGTCATTTGTAAACTTCATTAGTATACATTTCATCATGGAACGCTACACACTTGAGCAACGCTTGCAAATCATTGAATTTTATTATAAAAATGCGTGTTCTGTTAAGAAAGTTTAAAGTCGAAAAATCATCTTCAGTGATGAAGCTCACTTTTGGCTCAATGGCTTTGTCAACAAGCAAAATATGCGTTACTGGGCAGAAAGCAATCCACACGTGATTCATGAGGCACCGTTGCATCCCGAAAAAATCACTGTTTGGTGCGGTTTACATGCCGGCGGCGTGATTGGCCCATATTTTTTCGTTGACGAGAACGATCGCCACGTTACTGTGAATGGAAATCGATACCGCGACATGATAAACGATTATTTTTGGCCGCAATTGAATGGTATGGACTTAGACGACAAGTGGTTTCAACAGGACGGGGCCACAAGCCACACAGCACACGCTACAATTGATTTGTTGAAGAGTAAGTTCGATGAGCGCATTATTTCCAGAAATGGACCGGTCGAATGGCCGCCGCGCTCGTGTGATTTGACGCCTCTAGACTATTTTCTTTGGGGTTATGTGAAGTCATTGGTCTACAGTAACAAGCTGGCGACGATTTGTGAGCTCAGAGCCAATGTTGAACGCGAAATTGCTGGAATTTCGGCCGATTTATGCAAAAGTGTGGTCGAAAATTGGGTTCAACGATTGGACTTGGATATTAAAAAGAAATTAGTTAAAAAAGTCAAACCGTTTGCGTCTTATTTAAAAAAAAGTTGAAGCGCTCTTACCGAAAAACGCTTAACAAGTACACTGGCTCTGTTCAGTTTTTGGTTTCTGTATGAAATCAAATAGACAAATAGCCGACGGCATTTTGGAAGGAATTTGCTTGTGCATTTCTATGTTCCCTTGATAAACGTAATTTTACTGAATTTCTTTTTTCAAACAAACTGAAATGTACAATCAAGTATACATACAAATATACATATATTTGAATTATATGCGCCAACATTTAAAATCAAAGTAACTTTAATGTTTGTTGATTTAATTTAAAAAGAAGAATTTAAACAAAATACATTATAAAACGACTTCATATTTTGTTGTGTGCGTTTTAGTAAATTTAAAACTTCATACAAATTTGATGACAATATTTACTAATTTTTCGAGTCGAAATTAGTTTTAGACAAGAGTTCATAGAGCATGCCAATGTTTTGGTACATTAATGTACACATGTATTATATATGTATATCAGTCTTCTTCTATATATATAAAAATTCAGTCGTTTTTCGCGTTGTGATAAACTTTACGGAGAATGGCTCAACCGATTTTAACCAAACTTTGCCACATTGAAGAGACACATGTGGAGAAGGTTTGTAACTATGTTTGGTTAAAATCTGCTTTACTTCTTCGCCAACACACAGTATACACGAGGCAGCGTTCTTTTTACGCGTGTGGTTGTTATTGTAAACGGTTGCGTGGAGCGTACATTTTACTCACATATGTACAAGTTAACGCAGCAGTATTTATGCCTAAATTTTCATTCCATTACATACATTTCAATGGAATGCAAACATACATACATATACATATATTCATACAGCAGTGGCTGCACGCCTGAACGCCTGCATTCGCATAGAATAGAAACATACAAATTAGCAGGCACAGCTGTAGCTGACCGCCTGCAATAATTAATCGTAACACAATGCTGCTGTGACTATCTTAACACTTTGCTTAAATACTTCTTCTTTACACGCACACTTCGGGATAACCCAAGCAAAACCATTAGCTCAACGAACCTGAACAGGTCGTCGCTAAAAAAGTACTTAAGCAAGGCCGTTTTCTTAGAAGATTACCAAAGGTTATCAGTAATAGTGCATAGTGAAAGTAAGTGTTAAAACTAACAAGAAAGTGTTTTATTTGGTAAAGTGTTCAAGTGAAGCAGTTTCCAGGCATCAACCAAAGAGATAAAAAATGTGCGTCAGAAATATTTAAGAGAAGAGATTGTTTTCACATTTTCCAACGATATTTTCACGAAAAATTTACAAAATATATATTAATTTTGCAAATGATTGATAACAAGTGAACCAGTGAATAAATGGTGTGAAAAATACACACAACAGAAATCGGCCAAAATAATTAATATTTTAGAAGTTTTTACTTAAGATATTTAAGAAAAGAGATTGTTTTCACACTTTCCGTAGATATTTTCAAGAAAAATTTCACAAATATATATTATTTTTGCTGATCATTTCTGTGTAATTTTCATTCCAACGCGTGCTCACAGTTCAATTATATTTTTAAAAGATGGCGCTAACAGTATGTTAATTTGAATTCCAGTTTAAAAACAAGAAAAGTAGCAATCAAGAGCTGACATAAAGAAGACCAATGGTGCAGCTTTTCAATATAATCCACAACTAGATTATTCATCTCACAAATACGTTGTCATTGGAAGTATAGATAAAATTTGCGGATTTTGTCAAGCATTGAAATTCAAAACTGAAACACCAGGCATGTGTTGCGCTGCAGGAAAAGTTCGTTTACCAGACATACAATATCCGCCCGAACCATTAGCTACATTATTATCGAGAACATCACCCGATTCCAAACATTTTCTTGAAAAAATTTCCACATATAATTCATGTTTTCAAATGACATAATACATAAACTTCAACGTTCAACAACATTCGCTGACACTACCCGATCAAGAGTCAAAATTTTTGCAAATTTATTTCATTAATGACAACGATGATGAACTTGAAGCACGGTGTGCATTTTCCAGAATTATAAACAGGGTCATTATGAGAGAGTTACAAGATTTATTACACACACACAATGTTGGTGCAAAGTTTTAAAACAACAATCGAAAGATTGTCATCTGATAATCATGAAATTAAAATTGATGCAAATAAAACGCCTGCCGGCGAACATCGTGGAAGATACAATCAACCAACGATGTTGCAATTGTTATATCTGGAGATGAATTTCAACCAAGAGATATTGTTTTGCAAAGAAGAAATGATACACTGCAACGTGTTAATGAAACGCATCGAAAATATGATGCATTACAATATCCTCTTATGTTCTGTCGTGGTGAAGATGGTTATTCGATTGATATAAAACAAATAAATCCAGCAAATGGTCAAGAAACAAATAAAACTGCAAGAGCAATGAGTTATTATGCATTCAGAATCATGATAAGAGAAAATCAAGTTAATCACATTTTAAAATGTCGTAAATTATTTCATCAGTATATTGTTGACATGTATGCGAAAATAGAAACAGAACGATTGAATTACATTAGATTCAACCAAAGAAAATTACGCTGTGACGAATACATACATTTACGAGATGCAATTAACAATGATACCAACGTTAATAACATTGGTCAAATGGTAATATTACCTTCATCGTATACAGGCAGTCCAAGGCATATGCATGAATACGCCCAAGATGCAATGTGTTATGTCAGAAATTATGGTCGACCCGACTTATTCATAACTTTCACATGCAATCCGAAATGGGATGATATTAAGAATCATTTATATACTGGGCAATCAGCTACTGATAGGCATGACATTACTGCAAGAGTGTTTAGACGAAAGCTACAGTCTCTAATGGATTTCATTGTAAAACATAAAGTTTACGGAGATGTACAATGTTTCATGTATTCTGTGGAATGGCAAAAAAGAGATAAAATTGATCATATTATATGTGCTGAAATTCCAGATATAAATGAAGATCCAGAATTACATACTACTGTAACCAAAAACATGATTCATGGACCGTGTGGTACGTTAAATCGAAATTCTCCATGTATGGTTGATGGTAAATGTTCAAAAAACTACCCAAGGCAATTAATTGCTGAAACAATGACTGGAAATGATGGATATCCATTGTACCGTAGAAGATCACCAGAAGATAATGGAAAAACAGTCACTGTGAAAATAAATAATCAAGATGTGGAGATCGATAACCGTTGGATAGTTCCGTATTCCAAATTACTATCGAAAACATTTAACGCACATCTAAATGTTGAATATTGTAACTCCGTAAAATCCATCAAATACATATGCAAATATATCAATAAAGGAAGTGACATGGCAGTATTTGGAGTTGTAAATCGAAATGATGAAATTACTAATTACCAAATGGGAAGATACATTAGTAGCAACTAAGCAGTTTGGAGAATATTATCATTTCCGATTCATGATCGCCATCCAGCTGTTATTCATTTGTCAGTCCATTTAGAAAATGAACAAAGTGTTTATTTCACTGAAAATACTGCTCAACAAATGGCCGAACGACCACCAGCAACAACACCAACTGCATTTTTCAACTTATGTGAAACAGATTCATTTGCAAGAACATTGCTTTGTTCAAATGTTCCTAAATATTATACTTGGAATGCATCATCAAGGTCCTAGGTACGAAGGCAACGAGGAATACCTGTAAATGGATATCCAGGTGTTCATTTGGGTGATGCAATCGGACGACTTTACACTGTGCATCCAAGTAAAGTGGAATGTTTCTATTTACGTTTACTCTTAGTTGATATTAAAGACCCAAGATCATTCGAAAGTTTGAAACGAGTTAATGGTCATCTTTGTTGTACTTATCAGCAAGCATGCAAAAAATAGAATTTGCTTGAAAATGATAATCAGTGGGATGTAACTCTTATGGATGCATGTGCAACAAGTTCTCCACACCAAATAAGAACACTATTTGCCATCATTATTGCTACATGTTTCCCAGCAAACCCAAAAGAATTGTGGAGTACTTACCAAGAATACATGACAGAAGATATCCTACATCAAGTAAGTCGCATTACTGCAAATCCAAATTTGAATTATACAGATGAATTATATAATGAGGCATTAATTAAAATCGAAGACTTTTGCCTGATGATTGCAAATAAAACTCTGATTGAGTTAGGTATAATCGCACCAAATCGTCCGATGCATGTTGCATACAATGCAGAATTAAGACGTGAAAAAGAATATGATCGAAATGATCTGAACACATTTGTAACAACTAACCTACCAAAATTAAACATAGAACAAAGGCAGGCATATGACACAATTATAGACAATGTTGCAAATGAAAGAGGAGGAATATTCTTCTTAGATGGTGGACTGGAAAAAACGTTTTTGTTGTCGTTAATTTTGGCCACCATTCGATCACAGAATAATATTGCATTGGCTTTGGCATCATCTGGAATAGCGGCAACTTTATTGGACGGCGGTCGCACTGCACATTCTGCATTAAAGTTACCATTAAATATGCAAGTAAATGAAGACCCAACTTGCAACATTTCTAAAAATTCTGGAATGGGAAAGGTTTTATAAACATGTAAAATTATTTTATGGGATGAATGTACGATGGCTCATAAAAAATCACTGGAAGCCTTAAATAGAACACTGAAAGATTTTTGAAATAACACAAACATATTTGGTGGTGCACTAATTCTATTGGCCGGTGATTTTCGACAAACTTTGCCTGTTATTCCCAAATCAACAGCAGCTGATGAATTGAGAGCGTGCCTTAAATCTTCTAATCTGTGGAGATATGTTCAAAAACTCACATTAACTACTAATGCTCGTGTGCAGTTACAGAATGATCCAACAGCTGCTGAATTTTCCGAACATTTGTTGCAAATTGGAAATGGACGAAAGCCAATTGATAAGAATACAGGCATGATCACACTTCCAATTAATTTTTGTACCGTAACAGAATCAAGAGTACAATTAGTGTAAAATGTATTCCCAAATATTGCACAAAACTATCGAAATCAAGATTGGCTAAGCGAGAGAGCTATATTAGCTGTCAAAAATGTCGATGTCAATGAAATCAATGCCAGTATTTTGACTCAAATTCCAGGTGAAGTTGTCACTATACATCAATTGATTCAATCACTAATCCCGACGATGTAGTGAATTATCCAATTGAATTTTTGAATTCACTTAATTTGCCTGGCTTGCCACCACATCGTTTGCAATTGAAAGTCGGCGCAGTGATCATTATGTTGCGAAATATCAATCAGCCGAAACTATGCAATGGGACAAGATTAGCAGTGAAACGGACAATGAACAATGTAATTGAAGCAACAATTTTGAAAGGCAAATTTAAAGGTGAAGATGTTTTGATTCCGCGCATTCCAATGATTTCAACAGATTTGCCTTTTGATTTTAAGCGACTTCAATTTCCCATTCGCCCTGCTTTTGCCATTACAATCAATAAGTCTCAAGGTCAAACACTTCAATTATGTGGAATTGACCTAATTTATCCATGCTTTGGACATGGGCAACTGTATGTAGGATGTTCTCGAGTAGGGAAACCATCGTTACTTTATATTGATACACCGCATGAAAATAAAACCAAAAATTTTGTGTATCAGAAGGCTTTAGAATAAGTTGTTAGTTTACAATCATTAGAGTAAGTCACTAAAATAAATAAAATATTGTTATTAGAATAATTCACAAAATAATGGCCGAGCATGAATTAAATGATGAAACAAGAAAAAAACAAAGAACACTTTTCATTTATATTTTTCTTTCACCCAGCGAAGCGGGTGAGGGTCCGCTAGTATATATATAATATGTTAGTTATGTTTGTGCAAAAGTTCAATTGCATCTTCAATTCGTATAGTGTTACAACTGCAGCAACAATTACCTATCTCACGACGCATCGCCTTATCATATATAGCGTTTTTCAATAGGTGCGCTTCAACTTTTTTCCGATAGGGAGGGCGAACGACGCAATATTTTTTATTTTTCGCTTGTCATTTGTAAACTTCATTAGTATACATTTCATCATGGAACGCTACACACTTGAGCAACGCTTGCAAATCATTGAATTTTATTATAAAAATGCGTGTTCTGTTAAGAAAGTTTAAAGTCGAAAAATCATCTTCAGTGATGAAGCTCACTTTTGGCTCAATGGCTTTGTCAACAAGCAAAATATGCGTTACTGGGCAGAAAGCAATCCACACGTGATTCATGAGGCACCGTTGCATCCCGAAAAAATCACTGTTTGGTGCGGTTTACATGCCGGCGGCGTGATTGGCCCATATTTTTTCGTTGACGAGAACGATCGCCACGTTACTGTGAATGGAAATCGATACCGCGACATGATAAACGATTATTTTTGGCCGCAATTGAATGGTATGGACTTAGACGACATGTGGTTTCAACAGGACGGGGCCACAAGCCACACAGCACACGCTACAATTGATTTGTTGAAGAGTAAGTTCGATGAGCGCATTATTTCCAGAAATGGACCGGTCGAATGGCCGCCGCGCTCGTGTGATTTGACGCCTCTAGACTATTTTCTTTGGGGTTATGAGAAGTCATTGGTCTACAGTAACAAGCTGGCGACGATTTGTGAGCTCAGAGCCAATGTTGAACGCGAAATTGCTGGAATTTCGGCCGATTTATGCAAAAGTGTGGTCGAAAATTGGGTTCAACGATTGGACTTGGATATTAAAAAGAAATTAGTTAAAAAAGTCAAACCGTTTGTGTCTTATTTAAAAAAAAAGTTGAAGCGCTCTTACCGAAAAACGCTTAACAAGTACACTGGCTCTGTTCAGTTTTTGGTTTCTGTATGAAATCAAATAGACAAATAGCCGACGGCATTTTGGAAGGAATTTGCTTGTGCATTTCTATGTTCCCTTGATAAACGTAATTTTACTGAATTTCTTTTTTCAAACAAACTGAAATGTCCAATCAAGTATACATACAAATATACATATATTTGAATTATATGCGCCAACATTTAAAATCAAAGTAACTTTAATGTTTGTTGATTTAATTTAAAAAGAAGAATTTAAACAAAATACATTATAAAACGACTTCATATTTTGTTGTGTGCGTTTTAGTAAATTTAAAACTTCATACAAATTTGATGACAATATTTACTAATTTTTCGAGTCGAAATTAGTTTTAGACAAGAGTTCATAGAGCATGCCAATGTTTTGGTACATTAATGTACACATGTATATGTATATCAATCTTCTTCTATATATATAAAAATTCAGTCGTTTTTCGCGTTGTGATAAACTTTACGGAGAATGGCTCAACCGATTTTAACCAAACTTTGCCACATTGAAGAGACACATGTGGAGAAGGTTTGTAACTATGTTTGGTTAAAATCTGCTTTACTTCTTCGTCAACACACAGTATACACGAGGCAGCGTTCTTTTTACGCGTGTGGTTGTTATTGTAAACGGTTGCGTGGAGCGTACATTTTACTCACATATGTACAAGTTAACGCAGCAGTATTTATGCCTCAATTTTCATTCCATTACATACATTTCGATGGAATGCAAACATACATACATATACATATATTCATACAGCAGTGGCTGCACGCCTGAACGCCTGCATTCGCATAGAATAGAAACATACAAATTAGCAGGCACAGCTGTAGCTGACCGCCTGCAATAATTAATCGTAACACAATGCTGCTGTGACTATCTTAACACTTTGCTTAAATACTTCTTCTTTACACGCACACTTCGGGATAACCGAAGCAAAACCATTAGCTCAACGAACCTGAACAGGTCGTCGCTAAAAAAGTACTTAAGCAAGGCCGTTTTCTTAGAAGATTACCAAAGGTTATCAGTAATAGTGCATAGTGAAAGTAAGTGTTAAAACTAACAAGAAAGTGTTTTATTTGGTAAAGTGTTCAAGTGAAGCAGTTTCCAGGCATCAACCAAAGAGATAAAAAATGTGCGTCAGAAATATTTAAGAGAAGAGATTGTTTTCACATTTTCCAACGATATTTTCACGAAAAATTTACAAAATATATATTAATTTTGCAAATGATTGATAACAAGTGAACCAGTGAATAAATGGTGTGAAAAATACACACAACAGAAATCGGCCAAAATAATTAATATTTTAGAAGTTTTTACTTAAGATATTTAAGAAAAGAGATTGTTTTCACACTTTCCGTAGATATTTTCAAGAAAAATTTCACAAATATATATTATTTTTGCTGATCATTTCCCATTTCTGTTCTGTGTAATTTTCATTTCAACGCGTGCTCACAGTTCAATTATATTTTTAAAAGATGGCGCTAACAGTATGTTAATTTGAATTCCAGTTTAAAAACAAGAAAAGTAGCAATCAAGAGCTGACATAAAGAAGACCAATGGTGCAGCTTTTCAATATAATCCACAACTTGATTATTCATCTCACAAATACGTTGTCATTGGAAGTATGGATAAAATTTGCGGATTTTGTCAAGCATTGAAATTCAAAACTGAAACACCAGGCATGTGTTGCGCTGCAGGAAAAGTTCGTTTACCAGACATACAATATCCGCCCGAACCATTAGCTACATTATTATCGAGAACATCACCCGATTCCAAACATTTTCTTGAAAAAATTTCCACATATAATTCATGTTTTCAAATGACATAATACATAAACTTCAACGTTCAACAACATTCGCTGACACTACCCGATCAAGAGTCAAAATTTTTGCAAATTTATTTCATTAATGACAACGATGATGAACTTGAAGCACGGTGTGCATTTTCCAAAATTATAAACAGGGTCATTATGAGAGAGTTACAAGATTTATTACACACACACAATGTTGGTGCAAAGTTTTAAAACAACAATCGAAAGATTGTCATCTGATAATCATGAAATTAAAATTGATGCAAATAAAACGCCTGCCGGCGAACATCGTGGAAGATACAATCAACCAACGATGTTGCAATTGTTATATCTGGAGATGAATTTCAACCAAGAGATATTGTTTTGCAAAGAAGAAATGATACACTGCAACGTGTTAATGAAACGCATCGAAAATATGATGCATTACAATATCCTCTTATGTTCTGTCGTGGTGAAGATGGTTATTCGATTGATATAAAACAAATAAATCCAGCAAATGGTCAAGAAACAAATAAAACTGCAAGAGCAATGAGTTATTATGCATTCAGAATCATGATAAGAGAAAATCAAGTTAATCACATTTTAAAATGTCGTAAATTATTTCATCAGTATATTGTCGACATGTATGCGAAAATAGAAACAGAACGATTGAATTACATTAGATTCAACCAAAGAAAATTACGCTGTGATGAATACATACATTTACGAGATGCAATTAACAATGATACCAACGTTAATAACATTGGTCAAATGGTAATATTACCTTCATCGTATACAGGCAGTCCAAGGCATATGCATGAATACGCCCAAGATGCAATGTGTTATGTCAGAAATTATGGTCGACCCGACTTATTCATAACTTTCACATGCAATCCGAAATGGGATGATATTAAGAATCATTTATATACTGGGCAATCAGCTACTGATAGGCATGACATTACTGCAAGAGTGTTTAGACGAAAGCTACAGTCTCTAATGGATTTCATTGTAAAACATAAAGTTTACGGAGATGTACAATGTTTCATGTATTCTGTGGAATGGCAAAAAAGAGATAAAATTGATCATATTATATGTGCTGAAATTCCAGATATAAATGAAGATCCAGAATTACATACTACTGTAACCAAAAACATGATTCATGGACCGTGTGGTACGTTAAATCGAAATTCTCCATGTATGGTTGATGGTAAATGTTCAAAAAACTACCCAAGGCAATTAATTGCTGAAACAATGACTGGAAATGATGGATATCCATTGTACCGTAGAAGATCACCAGAAGATAATGGAAAAACAGTCACTGTGAAAATAAATAATCAAGATGTGGAGATCGATAACCGTTGGATAGTTCCGTATTCCAAATTATTATCGAAAACATTTAACGCACATCTAAATGTTGAATATTGTAACTCCGTAAAATCCATCAAATACATATGCAAATATATCAATAAAGGAAGTGACAGGGCAGTATTTGGAGTTGTAAATCGAAATGATGAAATTACTAATTACCAAATGGGAAGATACATTAGTAGCAACTAAGCAGTTTGGAGAATATTATCATTTCCGATTCATGATCGCCATCCAGCTGTTATTCATTTGTCAGTCCATTTAGAAAATGAACAAAGTGTTTATTTCACTGAAAATACTGCTCAACAAATGGCCGAACGACCACCAGCAACAACACCAACTGCATTTTTCAACTTATGTGAAACAGATTCATTTGCAAGAACATTGCTTTGTTCAAATGTTCCTAAATATTATACTTGGAATGCATCATCAAGGTCCTAGGTACGAAGGCAACGAGGAATACCTGTAAATGGATATCCAGGTGTTCATTTGGGTGATGCAATCGGACGACTTTACACTGTATATCCAAGTAAAGTGGAATGTTTCTATTTACGTTTACTCTTAGTTGATATTAAAGACCCAAGATCATTCGAAAGTTTGAAACGAGTTAATGGTCATCTTTGTTGTACTTATCAGCAAGCATGCAAAAAATAGAATTTGCTTGAAAATGATAATCAGTGGGATGTAACTCTTATGGATGCATGTGCAACAAGTTCTCCACACCAAATAAGAACACTATTTGTCATCATTATTGCTCCATGTTTCCCAGCAAACCCAAAAGAATTGTGGAGTACTTACCAAGAATACATGACAGAAGATATCCTACATCAAGTAAGTCGCATTACTGCAAATCCAAATTTGAATTATACAGATGAATTATATAATGAGGCATTAATTAAAATCGAAGACTTTTGCCTGATGATTGCAAATAAAACTCTGATTGAGTTAGGTATAATCGCACCAAATCGTCCGATGCATGTTGCATACAATGCAGAATTAAGACGTGAAAAAGAATATGATCGAAATGATCTGAACACATTTGTAACAACTAACCTACCAAAATTAAACATAGAACAAAGGCAGGCATATGACACAATTATAGACAATGTTGCAAATGAAAGAGGAGGAATATTCTTCTTAGATGGTGGACTGGAAAAAACGTTTTTGTTGTCGTTAATTTTGGCCACCATTCGATCACAGAATAATATTGCATTGGCTTTGGCATCATCTGGAATAGCGGCAACTTTATTGGACGGCGGTCGCACTGCACATTCTGCATTAAAGTTACCATTAAATATGCAAGTAAATGAAGACCCAACTTGCAACATTTCTAAAAATTCTGGAATGGGAAAGGTTTTATAAACATGTAAAATTATTGTATGGGATGAATGTACGATGGCTCATAAAAAATCACTGGAAGCCTTAAATAGAACACTGAAAGATTTTTGAAATAACACAAACATATTTGGTGGTGCACTAATTCTATTGGCCGGTGATTTTCGACAAACTTTGCCTATTATTCCCAAATCAACAGCAGCTGATGAATTGAGAGCGTGCCTTAAATCTTCTAATCTGTGGAGATATGTTCAAAAACTCACATTAACTACTAATGTTCGTGTGCAGTTACAGAATGATCCGACAGCTGCTGAATTTTCCGAACATTTGTTGCAAATTGGAAATGGACGAAAGCCAATTGATAAGAATACAGGCATGATCACACTTCCAATTAATTTTTGTACCGTAACAGAATCAAGAGTACAATTAGTGCAAAATGTATTCCCAAATATTGCACAAAACTATCGAAATCAAGATTGGCTAAGCGAGAGAGCTATATTAGCTGCCAAAAATGTCGATGTCAATGAAATCAATGCCAGTATTTTGACTCAAATTCCAGGTGAAGTTGTCACTATACATCAATTGATTCAATCACTAATCCCGACGATGTAGTGAATTATCCAATTGAATTTTTGAATTCACTTAATTTGCCTGGCTTGCCACCACATCGTTTGCAATTGAAAGTCGGCGCAGTGATCATTATGTTGCGAAATATCAATCAGCCGAAACTATGCAATGGGACAAGATTAGCAGTGAAACGGACAATGAACAATGTAATTGAAGCAACAATTTTGAAAGGCAAATTTAAAGGTGAAGATGTTTTGATTCCGCGCATTCCAATGATTTCAACAGATTTGCCTTTTGATTTTAAGCGACTTCAATTTCCCATTCGCCTTGCTTTTGCTATTATAATCAATAAGTCTCAAGGTCAAACACTTCAATTATGTGGAATTGACCTAATTTATCCATGCTTTGGACATGGGCAACTGTATGTAGGATGTTCTCGAGTAGGGAAACCATCGTTACTTTATATTTATACACCGCATGAAAATAAAACCAAAAATTTTGTGTATCAGAAGGCTTTAGAATAAGTTGTTAGTTTACAATCATTAGAGTAAGTCACTAAAATAAATAAAATATTGTTATTAGAATAAGTCACAAAATAATGGCCGAGCATGAATTAAATGATGAAACAAGAAAAAAACAAAGAACACTTTTCATTTATATTTTTCTTTCACCCAGCGAAGCAGGTGAGGGTCCGCTAGTATATATATAATATGTTAGTTATGTTTGTGCAAAAGTTCAATTGCATCTTCAATTCGTATAGTGTTACAACTGCAGCAACAATTACCTATCTCACGACGCATCGCCTTATCATATATAGCGTTTTTCGATAGGTGCGCTTCAACTTTTTTCCGATAGGGAGGGCGAACGACGCAATATTTTTTATTTTTCGCTTGTCATTTGTAAACTTCATTAGTATACATTTCATCATGGAACGCTACACACTTGAGCAACGCTTGCAAATCATTGAATTTTATTATAAAAATGCGTGTTCTGTTAAGAAAGTTTAAAGTCGAAAAATCATCTTCAGTGATGAAGCTCACTTTTGGCTCAATGGCTTTGTCAACAAGCAAAATATGCGTTACTGGGCAGAAAGCAATCCACACGTGATTCATGAGGCACCGTTGCATCCCGAAAAAATCACTGTTTGGTGCGGTTTACATGCCGGCGGCGTAATTGGCCCATATTTTTTCGTTGACGAGAACGATCGCCACGTTACTGTGAATGGAAATCGATACCGCGACATGATAAACGATTATTTTTGGCCGCAATTGAATGGTATGGACTTAGACGACATGTGGTTTCAACAGGACGGGGCCACAAGCCACACAGCACACGCTACAATTGATTTGTTGAAGAGTAAGTTCGATGAGCGCATTATTTCCAGAAATGGACCGGTCGAATGGCCGCCGCGCTCGTGTGATTTGACGCCTCTAGACTATTTTCTTTGGGGTTATGTGAAGTCATTGGTCTACAGTAACAAGCCGGCGACGATTTGTGAGCTCAGAGCCAATATTGAACGCGAAATTGCTGGAATTTCGGCCGATTTATGCAAAAGAGTGGTCGAAAATTGGGTTCAACGATTGGACTTCGTAAAACGTGCACGCGGTGGTCATGCAAAAGAAATCGAATTTCATACTTAAATGTATATGCTCAAACTCGATAATAAAAAAAAAAAAATAGTTAAAAAAGTTAAACCGCTTGTGTTTTATTTTAAAAAAAAGTTGAAGCGTTCTTACTGAAAAACGCTTTATATGTACATTTGAATATGCATTTATTTGTTCCTTCCCCAAACGAATTTTTTTCAATTTACATTTATTACATAGATAGTATGAAACTTTAAAATTTAAAATAAATAAAAGAAAACTTCTTTAGCATCTTTAATAAATATAGTGTTGCACGCATATGTATGCACTGAAGCAACATGACCTATAATTAGGGAGTAAATATCCGAAAGATCAAATTCCTGCCTAACAAATGCTAAACCAATTCTCATTTGCATATGCATGTACTTATTTGTATGTGCGTATGCACACTTGATACCCTAGCCTTGGTACGTACATATTTGTATTCTGTACTTCCAGCAAAACAATGCTTATTAATATACATACCTAGTAAATATTACAATCATTCTATTGGCAACTACCTATGTACAGAACGTTATGAAAGTGAAGCAAAATGCATCCCACGCTTTTAACGCTAATTTGAATTATTCTATTTGTATCTTAATTTTTGTTATAATTAGGTTCTGAGGTAGTTGACTATGACTGATCGTTCGATTTGCTATTACTTCATTATAGGTCTCCTTGTCATTAAAATTTATTTTCTACTTTTTAGTTCGATTAGCAATAAAATCGTGTTTTTTAGTTTTTTTAACTATTTTTTATTTTCTACTTTTAGTTCGATTAGCAAAAAAGCGTGTTTTTTAGTTTTTTTTTTAAACTATTGTATTTTTTATTATGAATGAAAACTATTGTTATCATTGCAGTCAGTGAGTTAATGTTTCGATATATTCGAGTTATATTTAATTCCTTTCTTATCGACTGTGAGTCTAAAGCTATGCAGTTATCGGCCATGATAAAGAAGTAATCGGGACGAAGAACTTATTTCGTGGAGGGAGCCTGAGAAACGGCTACCCCACTCCTTTTTCCCATATAGATCATTGATTGAAGGTCGAGCCTTGTTTTTCTGAATGAAAATTATTGTTTTCATTTAGTCAGTGATTTATAGTCCGATTTAATTGTGTTATATTTAATTTCTTCTTTACCGACCATATGTCCAAAGAAAGGCGGCATTGGCCTTGACACAGAATAGATACTCTCAGCACAGAAAAATGAGACCGTGGATTAGGGAAACCATCGTTACTTTATATTTATACACCGCATGAAAATAAAACCAAAAATTTTGTGTATCAGAAGGCTTTAGAATAAGTTGTTAGTTTACAATCATTAGAGTAAGTCACTAAAATAAATAAAATATTGTTATTAGAATAAGTCACAAAATAATGGCCGAGCATGAATTAAATGATGAAACAAGAAAAAAACAAAGAACACTTTTCATTTATATTTTTCTTTCACCCAGCGAAGCGGGTGAGGGTCCGCTAGTATATATATAATATGTTAGTTATGTTTGTGCAAAAGTTCAATTGCATCTTCAATTCGTATAGTGTTACAACTGCAGCAACAATTACCTATCTCACGACGTATCGCCCTATCATATATAGCGTTTTTCAATAGGTGCGCTTCAACTTTTTTCCGATAGGGAGGGCGAACGACGCAATATTTTTTATTTTTCGCTTGTCATTTGTAAACTTCATTAGTATACATTTCATCATGGAACGCTACACACTTGAGCAACGCTTGCAAATCATTGAATTTTATTATAAAAATGCGTGTTCTGTTAAGAAAGTTTAAAGTCGAAAAATCATCTTCAGTGATGAAGCTCACTTTTGGCTCAATGGCTTTGTCAACAAGCAAAATATGCGTTACTGGGCAGAAAGCAATCCACACGTGATTCATGAGGCACCGTTGCATCCCGAAAAAATCACTGTTTGGTGCGGTTTACATGCCGGCGGCGTAATTGGCCCATATTTTTTCGTTGACGAGAACGATCGCCACGTTACTGTGAATGGAAATCGATACTGCGACATGATAAACGATTATTTTTGGCCGCAATTGAATGGTATGGACTTAGACGACATGTGGTTTCAACAGGACGGGGCCACAAGCCACACAGCACACGCTACAATTGATTTGTTGAAGAGTAAGTTCGATGAGCGCATTATTTCCAGAAATGGACCGGTCGAATGGCCGCCGCGCTCGTGTGATTTGACGCCTCAAGACTATTTTCTTTGGGGTTATGTGAAGTCATTGGTCTACAGTAAGAAGCCGGCGACGATTTGTGAGCTCAGAGCCAATATTGAACGCGAAATTGCTGGAATTTCGGCCGATTTATGCAAAAGAGTGGTCGAAAATTGGGTTCAACGATTGGACTTCGTAAAACGTGCACGCGGTGGTCATGCAAAAGAAATCGAATTTCATACTTAAATGTATATGCTCAAACTCGATAATAAAGAAAAAAAATAGTTAAAAAAGTTAAACCGCTTGTGTTTTATTTAAAAAAAAAGTTGAAGCGTTCTTACTGAAAAACGCTTTATATGTACATTTGAATATGCATTTATTTGTTCCTTCCCCAAACGAATTTTTTTCAATTTACATTTATTACATAGATAGTATGAAACTTTAAAATTTAAAATAAATAAAAGAAAACTTCTTTAGCATCTTTAATAAATATAGTGTTGCACGCATATGTATGCACTGAAGCAACATGACCTATAATTAGGGAGTAAATATCCGAAAGATCAAATTCCTGCCTAACAAATGCTAAACCAATTCTCATTTGCATATGCATGTACTTATTTGTATGTGCGTATGCACACTTGATACCCTAGCCTTGGTACGTACATATTTGTATTCTGTACTTCCAGCAAAACAATGCTTATTAATATACATACCTAGTAAATATTACAATCATTCTATTGGCAACTACCTATGTACAGAACGTTATGAAAGTGAAGCAAAATGCATCCCACGCTTTTAACGCTAATTTGAATTATTCTATTTGTATCTTAATTTTTGTTATAATTCTGTTCTGAGGTAGTTGACTATGACTGATCGTTCGATTTGCTATTACTTCATTATAGGTCTCCTTGTCATTAAAATTTATTTTCTACTTTTTAGTTCGATTAGCAATAAAATCGTGTTTTTTAGTTTTTTTAACTATTTTTTATTTTCTACTTTTAGTTCGATTAGCAAAAAAGCGTGTTTTTTAGTTTTTTTTTTAAACTATTGTATTTTTTATTATGAATGAAAACTATTGTTATCATTGCAGTCAGTGAGTTAATGTTTCGATATATTCGAGTTATATTTAATTCCTTTCTTATCGACTGTGAGTCTAAAGCTATGCAGTTATCGGCCATGATAAAGAAGTAATCGGGACGAAGAACTTATTTCGTGGAGGGAGCCTGAGAAACGGCTACCCCACTCCTTTTGCCCATATAGATCATTGATTGAAGGTCAAGCCTTGTTTTTCTGAATGAAAATTATTGTTTTCATTTAGTCAGTGATTTATAGTCCGATTTAATTGTGTTATATTTAATTTCTTCTTTACCGACCATATGTCCAAAGAAAGGCGGCATTGGCCTTGACACAGAATAGATACTCTCAGCACAGAAAAATGAGACCGTGAATTATATTGACACAATCAAAACGAGATGTAAAGTTCCAGTTTGGTTTTTTTTATTTCATTTTTGTTGTGAATTGTGCTTTAATCGATAAAATTTTATAAATGAAGTTATGGTAATGATAAATTCCTTCTTTATTTGCCAAAATTTTGTTCCGTAAAATAATTTAAAAATTTATGTTTTGATTATTTTATTGTAATTAACAAAATTACATCTTATATGAAAATTATTTCTTCTTATATGAACATTGATAGAGTAAATTTACATGTATATATGAGACTTGTAGTATCTACGCATGTGTAAAGACTATACAAAGTGAGAATGCAACTACCCTGAAAACGTTTTAGCTTGATATTCGTACTGCAGTGCCGCTTGCCCGAGCAAGTTCGAATTCGAAAGAGTAAGTCGTAGACTCCCGAAATCAGTAAGAGTAACTCGGAGAGTGCAGGCATACGCGGACCGCGCGTTAGCTCTGTCTTTCTTACTCTTCTACAGAAGATTTACTACTGTGGGCAAAAAGTAAGGTGGATGTATTTGTCAAAGTTCGCGGGATTGAAATTTCGCTCTAGTTATTTTTTTCATGAGTTGGCAGCACTGTTAATAACATCTGGGGCAACTTTCATGTGAATGTCATTATCATTAATATATTTACGCTTGTGTTTACCAAACGACCAAGAGTGCATTTTTCGATTTTTACAATGTCTGATTTGATTGAGCAGAGAAGTGCCATCAAATTTTGTTTGCGGAATGAAATTTCGAAAGGAGTTAGTGCTCAAAAATCGTCGGTTGACTTTAAAGACCTTACTGATATGATCGGAATATCAGAAGGATTTGTGAAAACCATTTTGAAAGACCATTTGGGCCTACGAAAAGTCAAATCTCGTTTGGTACCGAAAACTCACAATTTCTTGGAAAAAAGTCGTCGCGTTGATGTGTGTGAAACAATGCTTTCAGACTATCAGGACAAGCTCAAATGCATCATTACGGGATATGAGACTTGGATTTATGCTTACGACCCTGAAACAACCGACCAATCAAGCGAATATCGTGCTAAAGGCGAGGCCAGACCGAAAAGAGCACGTCAAAGTCGTTCAAAAATAAAGGTCATGATGACAGTTTTTTTCGATTTTCGTGGTGTGGTGCACTAGGAATTCCTTCCACCTGGCCAAACTGTTAATAAGGAATATTATTTGAGCGTTATGCATCGGTTACGTGAAGCAATTCGTCTAAAAAGACCAGAATTATGGTATTCGCCTGATTTGGCTCCGTGTGACTTTTGGCTATTCCCAAAACTCAAGAGCCGGAGTGGGATGGCTATACCGGAAATGGACTATTTGGCATGTTTCGGGGATTGGAAAAATCGTTGGCATAAGTGTATTTCATCGGGAGGGGATTATTTTGAAGGGGATGAAATTGATTTACAAGAATAAATAAAGATTTTTCATTTTACAACCAAATTCACCTTACTTTTTTTTTGTTTTTTTTTTGCCCACAGAGTATAGTTGAAAATTATTTCGAGGATTTCTATATTTTCGTCATTTATTAATTTCAGGATTTCAGAAGGAAGTTCATCTGGACCTGTTGCCTTTTTATCCTTGGATCTTTTTATGGCATTTTTTATTTCGTCTCTTGTTATAACAGGTCCTGATAAGTTTTCAATAGGTGCTGACTGATACGCAGATCTATTAGTGTCCGAGAAAAGGGAATAAATGTATTCTTGCCAGACTTTTTTCTTCTCACAAGGATCTAACACAACTTCATTATTATCATCCAATAAAAAATTAGACATATTTTTGCGATAAATTCCGGCAGTTTCCTTAAGTTTTCAGTTTCTTGTGAAGATTGAAATCGTCATATAATTTTTGTAGTCTTTCAATTTCTTCACATTTTCTGTTCACCCAATCAATCTTTGCATCACGTATTTTGCGTCAAATCTCATAGTTAAGTTCTCTGTATCTATTTTTATTTTTATTTTTGTAAGTACGTCGTTCTTGCATTAACGCAATTATTTCATCTGTTATCCACTTGTTTTTAATTTCATATCGTCTTTTACCTAGATGGTTCAACGAAAGAGTGTTAAGTAACGTTTTAAGACGCTCCCACAATCTTTCCGCATCTTCAGTGTTGGAATTTAACCTAATGCTGAGGAGCTCATTGATTTTGGTTGTTAGCACACTTTTAGTATTTTCGCCTTCTTTTAATTTCATTAAATCTAGTTTTGATGCTTTAGTTTCTTTTTTATCACAGATAATTTTGCAGATATTTTTGATAATAACAAATTGTGATCTTATGGGACATCTACTCCCGGATAAGATGAAACTTTATTAACAGATGATCCAAAACGTTAATTAATAAGAATAAAATCAATTTGATTGCGAACGATATTTTGGTAGCTATCCTGAGGTGATTCCCATGTGTATAGTCTACGCGCTGGTAAATGGAACCATGTAGTTATTTTCATATTATGGTCTTGGCAAAATTGAACAAGTCGGTCGCATCTTTCGTTTCTTTCGCCTAGGCCGAAATTTCCAACTATACCATCCACAAAACCTTCACTGATTTTCGCGTTGAAGTCACCTTGAGTAATGTCAATTTCGTGTGATTTGGTAAGTTTCATTAATTCATCAATCTCGGCATACAAATTTTCTATTTCTTCTTCATTTTTATCTGCTGTAGGTGCATATAGGTACTTGAATTATATAAATAATAAGTGGCTTCGCATTAATTTTTAATAAAAGTGTTCTGTCTGATTTAGGGATAAATCCAATAACACATTTAGCTACCTGTTCTTTAACAATGATGCCGACGCTATTTCTGTGATTAGTATATTATTTTGATTTCCTGAAGAGAAAATTGTTACGTTCTCTGATTTGAATTCACCACAGTCTGGCCACCATGTTTCGCTTATTCCTAGAATATCTATATTTAATCTATTCATTTCTAAAACTGTGTTTTTTAATTTTCCAGCCTCATAGAGACTGCGGACGTTCCACGTATCAATGCTAAGATGTTTTTTTGTTTTACCTCCGAGGATTCTTAGCACCCTCGATTTGCCGGAGACTGAGGGCCGTTGTTGTGGTTGTACTTGCATGATTTTCGTGGAATAATATATTACTTCAGTGGTTTCCCGTTGCCTTCTGAAGGGTTTGATAGTTTTCCATCTGTTTGTGCAGGAACTCCTAAAAAGTTACTGCTTAGGGATGCTAGTGGGCATGATGCTTATTTTGAGGCGACACCAACTCGCCTCGTCAGTGTGGAGCTTGCCATTGTGGGGTTTTGTAATTCAGGCCCACTGTTCGGCCTTCCACACCTGTGGTCCAACACCCGCTGATTGTCCGGGACTGCTTATTCGTAAGTTTACTTATTCGCAGCTAACCTTTATATCTAAAGGCCGTTCACTATCCTGTTACCCGTCCGGCGGCCTTCAGCTAAGCCCCCGCAGAACTCCTTATATTCCGCGAAACCGGATTTTTTAGCGAATCGTAATATTTTTGCTGTGGTAAGACCGCCGCCGCATATGTAAAGCGTTTTTCAGTAAGAGCGCTTCAACTTTTTTTTTGAATAAAACACAAACGGTTTGTCTTTTTTAACTAATTTTTTTTTTATTATCCAGTTTGAACATATACATTTAAGTATGAAATTCAATTTCTTTTGCATGACCACCGTGTGCACGTTTTACGAAGTCCAATCGTTGAACCCAATTTTCGACCACTCTTTTGCATAAATCGGCCGAAATTCCAGCAATTTCGCGTTCAATATTGGCTCTGAGCTCACAAATCGTCGCCGGCTTGTTACTGTAGACCAATGACTTCACATAACCCCAAAGAAAATAGTCTAGAGGCGTCAAATCACACGAGCGCGGCGGCCATTCGACCGGTCCATTTCTGGAAATAATGCGCTCATCGAACTTACTCTTCAACAAATCAATTGTAGCGTGTGCTGTGTGGCTTGTGGCCCCGTCCTGTTGAAACCACATGTCGTCTAAGTTCATACCATTCAATTGCGGCCAAAAATAATCGTTTATCATGTCGCGGTATCGATTTCCATTCACAGTAACGTGGCGATCGTTCTCGTCAACGAAAAAATATGGGCCAATTACGCCACCGGCATGTAAACCGCACCAAACAGTGATTTTTTCGGGATGCAACGGTGCCTCATGAATCACGTGTGGATTGCTTTCCGCCCAGTAACGCATATTTTGCTTGTTGACAAAGCCATTGAGCCAAAAGTGAGCTTCATCACTGAAGATGATTTTTTGGAAAAAATCTGGATCATTTTCGAGTTGATCTTCAGCCCAATTTACGAATCGACGTCGCTTCAAATGGTCAAACGGCTTCAGTTCTTGTGTCAGCTTGATTCGGTACGGATGCAGGCCAAGATCTTTTCGCAAAATTCGCCACAATGACGACACAGAAAGGCCCAATCGTTGAGAACGTCGTGTGAGCGACACATTTGCGTCTTCTTGAACTGAAGCCCTGGCGGCAGCAATATTTTCAACACTTCGTGCACTTCGTGCTCTCACTGGCACCGGAACATTATGTAGCGAAAACGTAGATACAAATTTTTTCACTAGACGGGATGGCTTGTTAAATGGACCGTAAAATGGCCGTAATGCTCTTAAAGTAGCAGCAACAGAACGATTATTTTCATAAAAAATTTGCACGATTTGCAATCGTTGCTCAAGTGTGTAGCGTTCCATGATGAAATGTATCCTAATGAAGTTTACAAATGACAAGCGAAAAATAAAAAATATTGCGTCGTTCGCCCTCCCTATCGGAAAAAAGTTGAAGCGCACCTATTGAAAAACGCCTTACATATATAAATTCACATATTTATATTTCCATAAGCCATCTTCCTGTGTGCCTGGTAATGAAGCATTTCTCCATGAAGAAATTTTTTTTTAACAGATGCCTTAGACAGACTTTATATACCTATTGTTAGAGCTAGCTAAGCCTTTTTAGTAGCGTTATGTTAAAAGAAAAACGATTCCTTTGCCCTTTTATTCGACTATTTATTTTCAAATGTTTGTACAAGACTGCCTAACTTACTTGCTGTGTGACATATTTATGCAGAACAACGAAGAACGGATTTCAAGGAATAACAGAAATAAAAAACATGATAATTACATAAATTTCTATGTACCGGCACAACATAGCGATAGATAAGAAAAATATGTATGTGCCCACCTCTGTATGTACGTACATATGTGCTTGCAAGCTACTGTTTATTTGCGGGTGCATTAGGGCAGATCATCCGCGGCTCCGAACATCCTCCCCCCCGTTGAAAGGTCACGGCTTTCAACAGAATCCCTTACCGGGAGAACACACAGTTTGTTTACGGCTCGACGCTTTATGCCACTAGATGTTCGCAAAAGTGCCACTCGTACGACACCATCTGCTCCAGGGATAACTTCAATTACTCGTGCTAGAGGCCACTTCAAGGGCGGTGAATTTTCTTCCTTTATGCACACGACATCATTGACTTGAATATCGGCTTGAGGCATTTTGCGCGTTGCTGGAGAAGAGTGAGATACTCTTGAGTCCACCGCCTCCAAAAGACTTGTTGTATATATGTTACACGTTGCCATCGATCAAGTCGCGAGTAATTTAGCGCCGTGAGATCCGGTTCAGGAAGAGCTGTCATAGGACCACCAATCAAAAAATGCCCTGGTGTTAGGACATCCAAATCCTCTGGATTTTCTGAAAGAGGGGTTAGAGGACGCGAATTAATCACAGCACAGATTTCACATACCAATGTACGCAATTCATCAAACCCAAGAATTGATGAGCTAGCGGAACGATAGAAATGTTGCTTGGCTGTCTTTACGGCTGCTTCCCACAAACCGCCAAAGTGCGGGGAGCGAGGGGGAATGAAGCGCCAATCGAACCCATTACTGAGGCAAAAGTTGTGAAGTTTGCTGCGGTGTTTTTCACTGAGAACTAAGTCTCGTAGTTCCTTAAGCTCGTTCTTAGCGCCTACAAAATTCGTTGCATTGTCAGACCAGATACATCTTGGTATTCCACGCGTGGCTATGAATCTTTTTAATGCGTCAATAAATGCACCCGTTGAAAGGTCTCTTACCAACTCCATCCAAACAGCCTTTGTAGCGAAGCATATGAACACGCTAACATAGCATTTTTGTGGCGATTTGTTGCGCACTTCAGGCTTGTAATAAAACGGTCCGCAGTAATCCACACCGGTGACTATGAAGGGCCGCGAAGCCTGAATGCGTTCCTTGGGCAGATCAGCCATTATGTGCTCGACGAGTCTCGGTCTTGATTTGAGGCAGATAATGCATTTTTGTAGAACGCGAGCTGTTGTTTTCCTGCCACCTATTGGCCAAAACTGCATACGAATAAAGGCGAGTAAAGCTTGAGGACCTGCATGGTGATGCTTACGATGAAAATAGGTGATTATTGCGTACGTCAGTAGATGATCCTTCGGTAGAATGCATGGATGGCGCGATGAAAAGCTAAGCATCGAATTTTTTAATCGTCCACCGACTCTAATAATTCCGAAGTCATCAAGGAATGGCGACAACGAGGCAATGCTGCTCGAATTAGGGACGCATTTATTGGCTTGCAATACAGTGTACTCCGGCCACAATTGCGCTCTTTGTACTATGCGAATAAGAAGTTGAGTTCCCTGATGAATGTCTTCAGCCTTAAGTTGCGATGACCTTGGCGATTTTTTGATGTTAATAAATTTGCTGACATACCCAAAAATTCGCTGCATTGTTCCGAATGAGTTAATGTATTTGAATGAAAGGGAAATGTCTATATGATTATTTGCAGAAAGCAAAACCCTTTGTCGAATTTCGGGAAGTTTTGGTTGTGGTGAGCACATGCGTGGCCAGTTGTCCTCCGCTTCTAGCAAAAAGGGTGGGCCGTGCATCCAAAGTTTCGATCCTAGAAGTTCCCGGGGTGTAGCTCCCTTCGATAAAATGTCAGCCGGGTTCATTGCTGTAGGAACATAGTGCCATTGCATGCCCTCTGTCAGTTGATGTATGGTGGAAACCCGATTGGCGACAAAAACGTTAAACCTTGACGGTTCTTCTCGCAGCCACGAAAGGACGGTGGAGGAATCTGACCAACAATGAAATGAACAATTAAAAAGTTTCGTTTTTGTAAACTCACCCATTAGCTGTGCGAGCAATGTTGCTGCACAGAGTTCCAGCTTGGGTATGGTGACGGTCTTTAGTGGAGAGACACGGGCCTTTGAACATAATAGGTGAACTTGTATGTTGTTGTCCTGGGTTGATCGCGTGTAAACACAAGTCCCATAAGCTTCAAGGCTTGCATCGCAAAATGCATGGATTTCTCTAATGGCTTCAGACTGAAAAACGTAACGAGGAAATGATAGATACTGCATGTCTGCAAATCCAGTGCAAAAAGCAGACCAAGCAGTGTCTAACGATTGTGGCAGACTCTCATCCCAGTCGAGCTTATCTCTCCACATTCGTTGCAGAAGAATCTTCGCCTTGGTCAGCGTGGGCCCCATTAGTCCAAGGGGATCGTAACATCGAGCTAGTGTATACAACGCAGAGCGTTTGGAGTTTTTTCCGAATTCTCTTTGTGGTACAAATGAAAATAGCAATTTGTCCTTGTGCGGGTCCCAGACAAGCCCCAGTGCTTTGGTGATGTCACTGCCATCGTCAAACTTAAGAAACTTTTCCTTGTCTACGTCAGGAATATCACGAAGGATCTCAGGACTATTAGAGCACCATTTGCGTAACTTGAAGCTTCCTCGGGTAAGAAGGCTAGTTGTTTGCAGTTTAATGTTGAGTACTTCTGCCATTGAATCGCCCCCAGTTATCAGGTCATCTACATAGAAGTCCCGAAGTACCGCTTCTGCTCCAATGGGATAGTCGCGGATTCGTCTGCTGCGAGTTGGTGCATGGCTCGGATGGCTAGAAACGCTGCAGGCTTAGTTCCATACGTCACCGTGTCGAGCTTATAGATGCGAAAGTCTTCTTGTGGAGATTCTCGCCACAAAATCCATTGGAGCATGTTGTCCGGTGGAGTGACGCGAACACACCTATACATCTTACAGATGTCTGCAGTAAGTGCTATAGGAAAAGTACGAAATCTAATGAGAATATGAAAAAGCTTCGGTTGAATAGTTGGGCCTGCCATGAGTAGGTCATTTAACGAAAAACCTGAGGTAGTAGTTGCAGATCCATCAAAAACCACCCTCAATTTTGTTGTACTACTGTCATCCTTGATAACGCAATGATGTGGCAGGAAGTACTTGCATTGTTGTACAACCTCGTTGGAAACCAGCGACATGTGGTTGAGGTCCACATATTCCTTAATAAACTTACTGTATTCTGCCTTTAGATCAGGGTTACGGGCGAATTTTCGTTCCAGACCTTGAAAGCGTTGACGAGATTGTAAATAGGAGTCTCCTAGGGCATCCATGCTTCGTTTTATGGGCAGACGAACAGAGTATTCACCTGATGGCAATCGAAAATAATTTCCCTGGAAGTGGGCTTCGCAGTCAAGATCTTCTTGGGAGGCCTTAGAGATCGGTTCGAAAATGTGCTCGATCTCCCAAAACCGACGTACTAAATAGTCCAGCCGAGTGCTGGGAATGAGACCACTGGAGGATTTCTGCCTCACGACGAATGATGACAGGTTTGGAGTTTGTTGCCCACCTCCAGATAGCACCCATCCGAGACGAGTTTTCTGAAGTAGTGGTAAACCAGATCCTAAGCGTATCTGACCCACACAAAGTAGATCGAAGAACAGTCCTGCTCCGATGAGCAGATCAATACGCTGTGGTAAGTTGAACCCAGGATCGGCTAGTGGTATATTCGACGGAACATTCCACTCGTTGGTGCTCACGGAGCAGCCAGGCTGATTGTCGGTGATGGTTTTCACAACAAGGGCAGTGATGCTTGTTGAAAAATCTGAAGTCCGCGACTTAAGTACGAGATCGAGTGAGTAACCTTCCGTTGGGAAGTTGGCATCTCCAATTCCAGAGACTGTAGCAGAAGCTTTTGTTTTGAATAGCTGAAGTTGATTTGCGAAGCGAGTTGTGACGAAGTGCAACTGGGAACCAGAATCTAAAAGAGCGCGACAGGACACGAAGATTCCAGCACGATTTTTTACAAGAATGACGGCAGTAGCTAGGAGCACAGCATCAGAAGGAGACACGGTGGCACTAAGCGAAGCAGATATCGATGCAGTCATAGCACTGGATCGAATTGTGGCCACCGATGAAGCATCGGCTTGACTATCGGTTAACGAAGCAGTTGAGCGGTTAAAATGCAGGAGCGTGTGGTGTTTCGACTGGCAGGTGCGGCACGATCCGGATTTGCAGTCCCGCATTTGATGGCCAGCCTTGAGGCAGTTAAGACAAAGTGCAAGCTTCTTAACTTCCCCCAGGCGCGAGTTCGGATCTAAATTTGCGAAAAGTTGACAACTATAAATTGCATGCTCGGGTGCTCCACAAAATACACAAACACGTGTTGAGCCTTTGGAGGCGACAAACGTTTTCCTTTGACTAATACTGTCGTTTTTGCTATGCCTTAACGCCTGACCAGTCTGTGCTTGAACAGCATGCTCAACATTCTCAAGCATTCGGCAGCGCCTTTCCAAGAATGCAGTCAATTGATCCCAGGATGGCAGCTCGCTGATCGATGAGGTTTCCTCCCATTTGGCCTGCGTCGTTTTGTCAAGTTTCTGGAGAATCATTTGTACGATGATGCAGTCTGCAATTTTCTCGTTAGATGCGAGCGACTGTAATGCACGAATGTGTGAAGTGACCTTGTCTGTCAGCTTTCGGAGCATGCCTACGTTTGAATCCACCTTGCTCAGCCCAAATATCTCCCTGACGTGTGCCTGAAATATAAGACGTTTGTTATCGAAACGCTTCTGCAAAAGTTCTAAAGCAGTTTTATAATTATCATTGCTTATTTCCAGTGACCGCACGGTGTCGAGGGCAGCGCCACTCAAACAGGAACACAAATGTTGTAGTTTGTCGATGTTTGTGAGGTCGCTGTCCTTGTCGATAATTGACGTGAACATCGAATAGAAATTTGTCCACTCAGTGTAGGCCCCACAAAATTTATGCAGCGTTAGTAATGGTAGACGTGAACTATTGGCGTTCACGACGATTGATTGGGCTTCACTGGAGTTCATCCTGAACGTGGAGCAATGTTGAGAGGTACTACGTTTACCTATCTCGCGTTGCAAGCTAGCCCTAAGGTTGATTAGAGCAGCATCGAAGTGGCTTGGCAAATCGCTGGCTATGGAGTCAAAATCTAATTCCTCTAAGCTTGTATGCGCGACAGAAAAGTTGGATTTCAATTCGACCAGAGATTCTAGCGTTGCCGAAATACTGTACTCGTCCATACTGTGCAGCTTGTCTGAGGCCAACTCTTTGATTAAGCGCTCCAATCTGTTGAAAATAGCCTTGGTTTTCAGTCTTAGAAAGGCTGCTCGATCTATATCTTCCCCTTGCATGACGAAGGTTTAGACGTTGGCAAACGAGAGTCGAAATTATATCAGTGCGCGGCAGGCACAACTGTACGTTTTTAATAACGGATTTAAAAAATACCGGAAAATCGCGTTATATTATCACGTCGGGGTCACCAATGTTAGAGCTAGCTAAGCCTTTTTAGTAGAGTTATGTTAAAAGAAAAACGATTCCTTTGCCCTTTTATTCGACTATTTATTTTCAAATGTTTGTACAAGACTGCCTAACTTACTTGCTGTGTGACATATTTATGCAGAACAACGAAGAACGGATTTCAAGGAATAACAGAAATAAAAAACATGATAATTACATAAATTTCTATGTACCGGCACAACATAGCGATAGATAAGAAAAATATGTATGTGCCCACCTCTGTATGTACGTACATATGTGCTTGCAAGCTACTGTTTATTTGCGGGTGCATTAGGGCAGATCATCCGCGGCTCCGAACACCTATGTATATATATTTTTGGATGATTTGAAAAAAAAATTCAAATATATTGGTCATATGAGAAAGCTAGCTTACAGCGTTAACATTGTTTGGTTCTAATCACAAACGAATACTGTTCGACTGCAGCTAAGTTTACATAATTCAGTGTCTTATGGTGCTCACACTCGCCAACGAATCGCATTCCCTTTTCGTGGATGCACAAAATTGAGCAAAACTTATCCCGTAGAAAACAACTGCGTTCTTGTAGTTACATATTTACACAATACATCGGTTTGTATGTATGTCTGTAATTGCTTATGTCGACACAATGTTGCATATACATATCCGCGTTACCAGTTACAATTTTTCATTGTATTGTATAATATGCCAAAGTCAAAAACCACCAAAAGCAAATAGTTAATTTGTCTATAATTAACATTACTCAACATTGTTTTTAAGTTATTTTAATATAAACTAAATTTTTTCAAAGCTTATTTTGTAAATGATTTTGAAATGTACTGTTTGGTAACACTGTATGGTGAGAGAGTAATAGCAGACGCGACTCTACCGAAACAATCCAAAATCCCATGCCAACGATCTACGATACTACATAACGGAACGGTATTGAGAATTCATGTAGGGTTATACTGAAAACAGTGAACACCGTAAACGCAATCCCGACCTAGCTGTTCTGAACAAACTAATGAGAACCCCATGTAAACGAAAAGTTCCTTCCTTCTGTATCGTAGATTTTATTTCACGATTATTAAAAAAATCCCGTAATACCGACCCAGCTGATTGCTCTCTCACCACACAGTGTTGCCAAGCAGTACATTTCGAAATCATTTACAAAATAAACTTAGAAAAATGATATTTTTTGTAAAAATAGCTTAAAAATACTGTTGAATAATGATAATTATAAATAAATGAACTATTTGCATTTGTTGGTTTTTGGCTTTGGTTTATTAAACAATGAAAAATTCTAACTGATAACGCGGATGTGTGAAAAAGTGTGTAAGCAAAAATATCAATGGCAACATTGTGCAGATACAACCAAACACATACACACACAAACCGATGTATTGTGTAAATATGTTCGTTCTCGGGGGTGAGTTTTTGTGCACGGTAAGGGATTCCGTGCGGTCTCCACTGTTTTCAGCATTAAGCAAATTGCATTAAGAATCTACAAACATATTAAAGAAGTTGAGCCAGTCACTTCATCTCAGTCGAAACAAGCAACAGGTTGGATGACAGGTTTTCTTAAACGACATGCTCTCTTTTACGTACGTTGAGCCAGAAACTGCGTCTGCAGATACATTTTCGGCCACAAAACTTTCCTGAACAACTTATTGAAGATGGAAGATACACCCCAGGTCAAGTTTGAAGTGTAAATGAATGTAGTATCTTTTGAAAAAAAAAAATGCCGAGCAGAACTTATGTTGCCAAATGGTAGAAAACTGCCGATGGTTTAAAGTGGCAAAGGGCCGTGCAACATTGCTGTTCTGTTCCAATGCTTCAGCAGAACGTATGTATGTTAAAACCATTGCTAGTAAATCGTGCTTTAAGACCAAGCTCTATAAAAAGGGTAGATTTCAATAAATTGCCAATTAACTGGACATGAAACAGAATGGTTCCAGGAATACTTAATTTCAGAATGGAGAGTACATGAATGCAGAATGTCTCGAATTTAAAGTTCTTTTAATTCTAGACAATCTAGCCATCCAGATTTGGACCACCAAATGTGCAATTTCGCATTCAGCCGCCTAACACTACATCCTTAATACAACCGTTAGACCAAGGGGTCTTTGCTACTTGTAAAACGTACTATTGTACATAAAACATTCATTCCATTACGTAGACAAACTAGACTATAATGGGGATTTAACAGTCATTGATATGTGGAAATTAATATGGAAAATATTATGGACTGCTTTAATCAAGTTGGGTTAACGTAAGCTGACTTAAAGCCTAGAACTTATCTTAGAAAAATATTTGGCCAGAATGTGTCAAAAGCAGAGATCATGATCCTGTCATTCATAATAACGCTGCTTTAAATTAAGTTACAACGCTGGGACGTACAATTGTTAGAGATGGATTCGAAGATTTATCTATGATTTGCCGATATATAGAAATTTTTAGCTGATCCAACCTTAAGCGAAAATGAAATTATAGACCCCACCCTTGAGACTCATCAAGACAGAGAACGTGGCGATAATGACGATAAGTGCAACTCTAATTAAAGAACGTCTTAATCTTGCCAGTAAATTAGGTAATCATTTTGAACAACATGATCCTGATGAGGAACGAGCTGTAAAATTTCGACGTGAACTGGAATCATTAATAATATCTTACAGGGAACTTTATAACGGCTTATCACGAAATCAAACACACTCTTTAACCCTAGAAAGATAACCATATGACAACGTACGTAAAAGATAACCATACGCTTTAGAGGCGCATGATTTTTTTAAGGCGTCAATTTTATACTAACAATGGATATTTATTTAAGTTAATCTAGTCATGTTAAAGGTTTGGCATTATTGTAAAAATAAAATAAATTTATATTACATTTTGTTTTTTATATTTTAAGTAAGTTTAAACTTAAATCCCTAGACCTCTATGAAAAATTAATAACAAAAATCAACAGTCTTCGGTTTATGGGAACAAATCCCATAAAATATCACAAAAAATAGTGTTTTATCCTTACAAACTAGTAGACTGTAATATAATCAGTGTAAAAAAAACTATAATATTATAAAAAATTTCTTTAAAGACAGTCATGACAAACGTCTTTCTTGTGTTCACCACAAACTGTCTTTTTGCATTTGGCACTGGTCATCTTTGACATTCTTTTCTTTTTAGACGTGCAAAGACTGCAATAACGCCTTTTTTTGGCTGAGGGGAAGCCTATACAGCAGATTTTGGAAGAATATTTTGAATGTTGCTTCGCACATGCCTTGGCAAAGTGGGTGTTTCCAGTCTTTGCGTCATCCACGGTGCAGTCAGTTGAGTACTGAGTTTTTTCATGAATTCTCTCCGATTCAAAGGCTTATCACGTTTTGTTAGAACATTGTGACAGTAAATGACATATGAATTGATAAATGCTCTATTTAGTATGCCATAAAACATGGTCATTGGCCATCTATTCGTTTTTCTCGAAGAGGACGATGCTGAGCACATTTGACCAAATGTGTCCACGCCGCCCTTAGTCTGACTGTAATACATTATTATTTCAGGTTTGCCGGTTGTTGGGTTGATGACACCTTCTTCATCACACGATGGTAACAGATAAACCATCTTCGAGGGCTTCGGCTTGTATGACACTAGTGTCAAACATTCATCGTAACAGAACATTGATGTGCCTATTGGGCGAGATCGGGTGTTTTTCAACTCTTCAGGGATCTCGCGTTTATTAGATCTTATAGTGCCAACAAGGGTCAAGTTGTACGCCACGTTTAACTCAGATTTCAACATTTGTCCACCGAACAATCTCTTCAACTATTTCGTCGGTGATGAACAAATCAAAACATAATAGTGGATCAAATATATTTCGACACATACGTGTTGGACCTCTATTTGTGCGAATTATATTGATTGTTCTACCATGACTTCGACCCTTAGTCTGGTCTACGACCAGCAACTTCTGTTTTTACCTCTGATCACTCTGCCAGCAGGAACAATTATACGATGGTCACGCTCTGAACTTCCAGCGGACTCTGAGGGTACTGTGACAAATCTTCATTTGGTATAGTATTCGATTCTTGTATTGCCTCGGCATCGATATATTCATCTTCGACGTCACTCTGCACATTATCTTCGCTCGCTCAGATGATTTTCTATTTCGCTGTCACTTTTCTGACGTTCATTACCGTCGCTGTCTTCTTCTCGACACAAAATGGAACATATTTCATCTTCTGCCAGTACCCTTCTGCTCATCATGATATCTGCGTAAAGAATGTTTGCTACAACGAAAATATATTGTATAATATAAACGTTAAAACAGAAAAATAAAAAATTACCATAAAACCATAAAATAAGAGATAACCATACGCCTCACGAGCGCATCAACTGGTCATTGCCGTTGAACTATGGTACTTACAGCATAGACATAACCCTCCCGCGACAGGGTAGACCGACGACTGAGTTGACTGAGAAGGACAAGTTAATACGCGCGACTAATAAAAAGACATAGCAATCTGTTTATTTCGCAGGCGCCTCTGTAACGTAGGTTATCTTTCTAGGGTTAATAACTGATTTCCTTCCCAAAACTAGAGATGATAATCCAGAAATAAGTTCACAAGATGATGAACAAAATAATTCTAGCAGATGGCAGTGATATTATGGTCTTACGCAAACGTATGCGTTTATTGTCAGACAGTGACAAAGTATAAAATTTTGTTATGTTTGTATTATTTTTACTTTCCCTTTATTAATGAATTTCAGATATTATTTTCTTTTTTTTTTTCAAAGTATAATAATATTTTATAATTTTGTTAAATGAAAAAAAAAAAAAAAAATATTTATCATATTTGTAGTAAAATCAATTTAAAATGTATTTCTGTGATTGTTTATACATATTCTGTATTAAAAATTTGCAAATAAAGAATAAGAAAAAACATAATTCAATTCCTACTTGCGGAACAAAACTACTGCTCCACTGTGCAAGCCATTGGCTTTCCGCTTACTTGAATGACCCGATGTTACCTTCTGAGCTCCTTTGCAACTTACCCACTGATTTGAAGTGATGAAACTGGAGTGGGGTCGACATAAGATCTCGCTTATTCACGCTGACAGCGGCGAGTTCGACTAATGGCTTTTCAAATTGGTGATGGGCGCGAATCAAGTCGTCTCCGTAAGTAGTCCCGCGAATGTCGTTAAAGTTATTAATAACCAGTTTAAGAAAAGAGTGCTTGGGCCTCAAGCTCACAACTTTATTGCGTTACGTGCAATGGTGTTCATCTACTCGACAAGTGCAAACAGTTTTGCGATGTATCTATCATAGCTTTGTGGCGATATGGGAATCGCTCTAGTAATCATGACACTTGCGTCATGATGGTGATGACTTTTAGTGCTGCTTATTTTCCATCATTCGGAAATTTCATTTCAAACAAAATTCTTTTCGCAATTCGTCAACGAAAACCCAATTGCGATTGGGGCTGCAGAGCGTGAATACGGATCAAAGATTATCGACTTGGCATTGCAAGTCAAGCATATACACGGCGCAATTGGCCGCCAAACTCTAACAATGCGCTGCATGCAATTTCCGGGACGGCAAAGCAATCAGGTTAGCTCGTTCAAGCAAAATGCATAATGCAAAATATTTGGAAATTTGGGTCACCTGGGAAGAGTCTGGACAAAAAGAGGAGCACGAACCATGGCAGTCATGAGCTTGATTATTGCTACGAATACATAACGTGGTGGTATAAGCGTGGTTTCAAGGGCCGGTGTTGATTTTGAATAAAATAAAATTTTTTTTGGAAATTATTGTCATTTCTCTTTATTATGATAATATTGGTATGGCTCAATTACGTATGGAACAAAATATCGGCCAAATGGCCGCCGCGGCTTCGGCGGCACACCTCCAACCGAGGGTTCAAATTTTCGATGACGCTGAGGCATAATTGAGGTTCTATGCCGTTAATGTGCCGAACTATCTCATCCCTTAGCTCTTGAATTTTTGCTGGCTTATCGACGTACACCTTTTCTTTCAAATAACTCCAAAGAAAGAAGTCCAACAGTGTCAAATTACATGATCTTGGCGGCCAATTGACATCGCCGCGTCGTGAGATTGTTCGGCCATCAAATTTTTCGCCCAAAAGAGCCATTGCTTCGTTAGCTGTGGGACAGGTGGAACCCTACTGTTGAAATCACATATCGTCCACATCCATATCTTCCAATTCGGTTCGTTTTCATGTCACGATAACGAACACTATTCACCACCGCACCAAACAGTCACTCTTTGTGGGTGCATTCGTTTTTCAGCAACCACTCTTGGATTATCATTCGCCCAAATTCGGCAATTCTGCTTATTGACGAATCCACTGAGGTGAAATAGTGTCTCATCATTGAGGTTGATTTTGTTTTGAACGTCCGTTTTCATAATAAGCCTGAATAACTTTAACGCGTTGCTCGATTGTGTATCTTTCCATGGTTCAAATTGAATTAGTCTGAAATTGAAAAATTTTAAATGAAATGCAGAAAAAGCTTGACGTTTAGGTGTGGTTCACATTCAATATCGGCTCTTGAAATATAACCATCTTTTATATTGTAACCCTGTAACCCTCGGACAGCTTTAGTTTTTTCACTTTTTCATTCATTACCCAAAATCATTTAGATGTAGGAGCTTACAAAGTTATGATAAAATTAGATTGTTTAGCATTATCCTAACATACATTTGCATTTATCTAGGAGTTTAACAATTATTTATGTCTTTGGCATAATTTTAAAACTTATTTATATTCTCCCAAAAAGGGCTTAAAAAGGAGATACCGTATATTAAACTTCTATAATTTATTTGGCTATAAATTGATCAATATTATAAACTAAATTTTCATCGTTGAAGTTGTAAGTATTGTATCGCCTATGATAATAAATAGATTGCTTTATTATTTTTATGTAACATATTATTATTTTTTAGTATTTTTAAATATATTGGTTACCCATTCCCTTTGCATCTTTATCCTGTTTGGAGAAGGCAGAACTAAGAGCGCGGTTGTTAAGGCCGATGATATTACCATCATCGGCCTACGCCAACAATTGTACGCTCTTATAAAATATTGTGCCTGAGCGATTAAGTTCTGCAGCTCTGACGACGCTCTCCAATATCAGTCTCCCTGTCTGAAACCTCGTTTGGTATCAAACGACTCGGAGAGGTCAGTAGTATGTATATTCCGGACTACAACGCAATATCAAAAATATTAAAATTTTAACATTTATTATCATTTTAACTCAAAAATATTAAAATTTTAACATTTATTATCATTTTAATTCAAAATTTTAACATTTTTACCATTTAACTCATTTTTTTAACTTACAGTTACTCAAAATTTTAACATTTTTTAACATTTAACTCATTTTTTTAGCTTATATTATCTCAAAAAAAAAGTTAAAAATTTTGAGTTGGGTCGATTTAGTCCACCCCTAAATATTAACTATGAGTACCTTAAAAATATTAACTACGAGTACCTTAAAAATACTAACTACGAGTAACTATAATATAGGGGTTTTTAACATTTAACTCATTTTTTTAGCTTATATTATCTCAAAAAAAAAAAAAAAAAAAAAAAAAAAAAAAAAAAAAAAAAAAGGATACATTTATTTTTTAAAGTACCTTTCAAAACAAAGTCTTTGAGTCAGATTTGAACTTGCAACAAAATTATTGTTACAATTCCAACTGCTTAACCAACTCATCTAAACCGTATACCCTGAATAATGTAATTATAGTTGAGTAGTATGCAAAGCAAACAGTTGATCTTATCAACATTGCTCACAATCTATAAATAGAATAAGCTTTATAAGTATTCACAGAGTGAACTGTTGGTCTGGTGCGGACCTGTGCGGACCAAAAAATGAAATACTGTTGAATATGAGTCACAAACTGCAAGATAAGCATAATATTTGATCTAGTCTGGTGCGGACCTGTGCGGACCAAAAAATGAAATACTGTTGAATATGAGTCACAATAAGTAATAGTAACTATGAAGAAGCTTTGAATTTGTTAGAAAAAATAGACTTGAGTGATAAATCAAATTCATGAAGTAGTCGAAAAATTATTGTTTTAAACAATATAAAAAACAATTAATAAAAAATATTATTCAACAAAAATTTAAACATTTTTTATAATTCAAACATTTTTTATATTGTAAAGAAAAATTCAAACATTTTTTTATATCTACCATCATTTGTTTCTTGTTCTTTATCTATTACTAAAAATCCAAACTGTTCTTTCCAACATTGAATACACATATTTTTTAAAATATCATAATCAATATCATTACAATGGTCATTAAATATATGCTTCAGATTAGTCTTGTCTTGTTTAAATATAATTAATATATATAGTTTGCATTATCTCTTATCAATTGTTTAGGAATTTTTGAATATGTTTGACATAAATAAAAACAAGAAATGTTATTGTGTCTACCATAAGCAAAATAATTGGCAATATTATCTTGTTGTTCTGTAGAGATATCATCAAATATTATTACAGAATATGGTTTAATATTTTTAGGTGTTGGTAGAGATTGAATTGATAAACATTTTATATCTTTAGATTCCAAATCATTTTTAATACACAATTTATTAAATTGAATTATCATATCTTCCAAAAATTTATATTTTTCTTGATAGCAAGTTTTTGAACAAATTATTATATCAGAAAAATAAATCTTTGATAATATATTTAATAATACATTTGTTTTTCCGCAATTACTTGGTCCTCAAATAATTGCTCTAATAATATTCGGAAATATTTCATTTCATCTTTTTATTGGTTTATGAGTATCAAAATTTTGAATAGTTAATTTAATTTTATTATCTAATTTAGTAACTTTTAAAAGACCATCCATAATTAGAATTTTAGATAAATTTTTTCATTATTAATATAATGAATTACATATTTATTTCAATTAATTTTTAGTTAATTTTAATTTTATAAAAATTTAAAAAAAAACAAGTCAAACATGCATCACTTGATTTGTTAGTGGATTATATGAATAACTATCATCACTAATAATTAAACAGTGAACGACTGTATTTGATGGAAAATCTTCTGTCCATTTAAATTCAATTTTAATATCAATAGCAGCCTCTTTAATTACCTCATTCTGTTTAGATGTATCAATGCATATTATTGGATATTCTTTTAAAAATGTATCATAATTAACTATTGGTAAATTATTTATACTAGAACCATAATATGAATTTTTAAAATCTAGAAACATATTATATAATGTATCAAATTTATTTTGATTAATAGATAGTTGCATATCATAGTTTGGATATCTATTTGTATTTAATTTAACTACAACATTTTCTAAATTACAATGGTCAAATTTACTATTGTCTTTATAATTATTCTGATTTCTTAATGTTTGAAATGCAATAAGAAAATATCTAGGTTTAGCACTAGATGATGTTATATTCCAGGTATAAGTCTTTACAGCTGGAATTGCAGTAGTACAATAGTATCTCCAATTTCTAAAATACATTTGAAAGTTTGTATTATTTGAAATTTTTTTATTAATTTCATGATCAACTTCAACTGAAAATTTAACATGAGGCATTCTCCATATAATTTGATTAATATCAATAGAAAAAGTATGATCACTTAAACTATTATCAATAATTAAACAATTTGTATCATCATTTGATCTTATTAATTCTAATTTTTGATTAATTCTAAAAATGAAATTTTTGTAATCATCAAAAAACCCAATTAATATACATAATGGAATGCTAACAGAAAAATAACCTTTCTTATTACAAACACTACCTTTATTTACAATTTGCCAACCAGCATTATTTAATGATAAATCATTAGAAAATGATGCTAAGCCTTTAATTGTTGTTGTTATTCCAGGATTTTCAATTTTATCAATTTCAACTGAATAAATAAAATATGCAATTTTACTAAACAGATTTATTATACCATTATTCACAAAATTTATTTTATCAGGATTAAGTTTATCCAATATTTTACCATCTTTATCTTTAGCAATAATTTGACCTCTAATATTAAGTAAACTTTTTGATGGTAACGTTTTAATGTCTTGATTATTAATATTTATTTCTATTGGTCTTCCATATTCATTTAATAGTGTAGAATTAGATGGCAAATGTTCATAAAAGTCATAAGATTCGATACCTTTTTCTTCTTTCATTTATTTAACTAAAAAATATTATTAAAAATTTACTAATATGTTTTGACTAGGTCGAAACCTATGTTTAAAATAATTGTAGTCTTGTATTTAATTGTCTTATCAAATTATAAAAAAACATTATTAATAGAATAATAATTAGTACCATTGAAATGTATTCATTTTGCATTATTTTATCTATTCCATTTGAAATAATAAAATCTATTTTTGATAATTGATTATTTTTATCACATTTTATTTTATCTTCCATTTAAATAATAAATTTTTTCCATTTTTTGAATTAATGACATAATATTATATAATAATTCTTTTACTTCATTCATATTCGTTAAATTTTCTCCACTAAAATCGCTTAGTATATACTGAAAATTTCTAAAAATTTGGTAAATATAATAAATATAATAAATATATATGAAGAAATATAAATACATCACATTTTCTATTATAATAAATGGTACGATATTATGGTAGTGGTATTATAAATAATCTTATAAATAATCTTCCATTTGAGTTACATTCTCCAGGATATAATTATTTAGGACCTGGTACTAATCTTGAATTAAAACTTGAAAAGGATGTAAATCCAATTAATAAATTAGATGAAGCAGCTAAAGAACATGATATTGCATATTCTAAAAGTAATGATATAAAGAAAAGACATGAAGCTGATAAAATTTTAGAAGATAAAGCATGGTCAAGAGTTTCAGCAAAAGATGCTAGTTTATCAGAAAAAGTAAATGCATATTTAACTACTAATGCTATGAAATTTAAAAGAAAAATGGGTATGGGTTTAACAACTCACAATTCATTAACTGAAGAATTGATAAATGTTGACTCTGTTAACGGTTCACAAAGTGAACATAATACAAATGAAAATGAAATTAATTTTATTCCAAAATGTGGACGATATATTAAATATCCAATATCTCTAAATGAAGATCAACAAAAACAAGTTTATGATGCTATGAAAAATAAAACAGATATTACTATAAAATTAGAACCAATTCAATTACAAAGAACTAAAGAAAGTGTAATGAATGAAACATATTTACCATTAACTAGAAAACAAATTAATTCTATAAAAAAACATTTAGATAATAATAAAACTACTTTTAAAATTTTTATATTAAAATTATCTATGTCTCAGTTACAAAGTTTTAATAATGAAAAAATTGGCGGATTTTTACCAGCACTATTACCACTTATTCCAGCAATAGGAGCTGCAGTTACTGCAGGAACAACATTATATAGAGCATATAATGATAAAAAAACTAACGATAAATTATTAGAAGAAAAAATACGTCATAATAAAGCATTAGAAGAAAAAAATATAAAATCTGGTAATGGTATGTTACTTAAAAAATCTGGTAATGGTATGTTACTTAAAAAAAATTTGATTTTGAATTAATTCCAATTAAACCATTAAGTAATTATGATTTAAAAAAATATGCTAGAAAATTTAATATAGCAAATTTTAGGGGTGTATTCATGAAAGATAGATTACCAGAAAAGATAAAAGATATAGAATGTGGAATAATAAATTTAGATAATAATGATGGTAATGGTACACACTGGGTAGCATATAAAAAATATAATAATCATATTTTTTACTATGATTCCTTTGCTATAAATAAATTACCAATATTAATAGAAAAATATTTCAAAACTAATGAAAATACTGTAATTTTTAATAATAATATTGATCAAGAAATAAATGAAATAATTTGTGGTCATCTATGTTTAAAATTTTTACTTAATTAAGTAATGCCGACTATATCATTAGATGGAAATACTTCAATAATTTCATGTAATTTTGATGAACCAATAATTTTAGATAATAAACATATTTCAACAGAGTCAAATGAAGTTAAACATGATTTTGAAATGTGTTTGCTTAATTTTTCTACTTATAATTCTATACCGAACATATCTGAAAAATTAAAAAATAATATTTTACATTATGTTGACTCTGTCATTGGTTCACAAAGTGAACATATTTTCGAAGGAAATGATTCACAAGATAATTTACATACAATTAACAGTGTTAACAAAAAAATTACATTTCCAACTGGTTCATATGAAATAAATGATATAAACAATTTTATAAAAGAGAAAATAAAGGGTATTACTATTAAACCAAATATGACAACATTAAAAGTTGAAATTAAAAGTAATTATATTATTGATTTTACACAAAAAAATTCCATAGCTTCATTACTAGGATTTAGTGAACAAATTATTCAACCTAATACATTAGTATCATCTGATTTACCAGTAAATATTATGAATGTTAATTCTATTAGAATAAAATGTAATATTGTAGGAGGTAGTTATGAAAATAATAAACAAACAAATATTATTCATGAATTTTTTATTAATGATAAACCTGGTGAAAAAATAAATGAAATACCTAAAAATTTAATATACTATCCAGTAAATACAAATACTATTAGAAATATAACTATTTATATTGTTGATCAGGATAATAATTTAATTGATTTTAGAAAAGAAAAAATTAGTATAAGATTAAATATTAGAAATGTAAATTGATATAAAATTTAAAAAAAATATTTGTTAATAAATTGGAAACAATGGGTGAAATAATACAACAACAACAAAGATTATATCATAAAATAGTAAATGGTGAAAAAATATGTTTATCTATTATAAATGGTAAAAAAATATGTTTTTCATGTTTGGAAGAAACAAATATTTCTAATTTGAATAAGGGGTATTGTAAAAAATGTTACAATCAAAAATTTGCATATCGTAACACATTACCAAGTAGAAATAAAAAAATAGAGTGTGAATGTGGTGTAAATTATACTTTATCAAATAAACAACGTCATTTTAAATCTCAATTTCATATTAAATTTATTAATAATAAAGAAAATAATGAAAAAATTAATGATAAAAATTAATATCCAATTAAGTTTAATAAAATTAATTGGTATTTACATCACACTTTAAAGTATTATAATTTTATATTGTGTAAAGACGAGAAGTTAATTTATTTAAAAAAAATTTTTCTATATAAATAAGGAAAAATTAAGTAAAAATATCAACCAAATAAAAATGAATCCATTTAATATTAAAGAATTGAAATCTAAAAATTTAAAAAATTTAAAAAAATATATTAGAGCAAATAAACATATTTTTCAATTGCCAAAATATTGGTACAATAAAAATAAAAATAGTTTATTAAACATAATAAGTGTTTTAATAATATAGAAAAGCATAATAATGATGTTATTCAAAATATATTTCAAAATTTTGATGATTATGATTTTGATATTATTGATATTCAAGAAAAACAATTAAATGGTTCATGTTTTAACAATATGGTTGCTGATTTAGAGTTTACAAATAATGAAGAATTTGATATTGAAAGACATTTAGAATTAATAAAAAGAAATTGTTTCAAATATTTTTTCAAAGGTTTTAAAAAATATAGTAATTTTAAAGTGTCTTTAGGAACAGCGGTAAATATTGTGATTATTGATAAAAAAACTAATAAAATTAAAGAAAGTTATGAATATTGGTATAGATCAGAAATACATTATGTTAATAAATTAAACTATACAAAAGAATTTTATTTAATGATAGAGGAAATAAATAATAAATTCTCAGAAAAATGTACAAAAGGATCTACAGCTAGCTTTGTTAGAATAGTAAAAACACATATTAGTAGAGATAAGTCTCAAATTCTTGCTGGATCATATATTCCATTTACTAATAGAAATTGTGTTAATATTAAAAATACTGATAATAAATGTATTTTATATTGTATTTTATATTCTATTCATCAAGATGAAATTGTTAAAGATCCTCAAAGACCAACAAAATATAAAAAATATCTTGAAGATTTAGAAAATGATGATAAATTTAAAAATCTAAATTTAGAATTTCCATTTATAATTAATGAAGAAAATGTTAAAAAATTAGAAGATTATTTTAATATTACCATGAATTTTTATCATTATGATTCAGAAAAAAATGATGATGAATATTACCAAATTCAATTAATGTATAAAAGTAACTCTTTTCATTATTTCGTTAATGGTTTGCCAAAAAAACATGTTAATATTATATATATAGAAGAAAATATTACAGAAGAAACATACAAATCTCACTTTGTACTACTTAAAAATTTATCTGGATTTTTAAGTGGTAAAATTCATCATCAGCATGAACATCTACATATTTGTAATAAATGTTTTAAACATTTTGAAAAATCTGATGAATTAGAAGAACATATAAAAACATGTTATTTATTAAAAGATGATAATAATATAATACAAAATATAAAGTTACCTAAAGAGGGTGAAAATATTTTAAAATATAAATCTATTGGAGCAGAATTATTTCATCCATATACTTTATATGCTGATTTTGAATGTACTTTGGAAAAAATTAATAAAAAAAAATCTGACAAATGTAAAAATACAATATTACTTCATGAACACATTCCAAATAGTTATGGTATTTATAACACTTATAACAAACAATATATTTCAAAAAATACTTCTAATAGAAAAGTGCTTTTGAAATCATTCTTAGATAATTTAATAAAATATGCTAAAGATTATTATGAAGTAAGAAAATTGAATAATATAATTCAGGATAAAGAATCGATATTAAAGTTTGATAATACTAACAATTGTGAAATTTGTGATATTCCATTTTCTGAAGAAAATAAAAAATGTTGGGATCATGACCATACAACTGGTAAATATAGAATGGCTTTATGTAATACATGTAATCTAAAGTTAAAGATGCCAAAATTCTTACCAATTATTATTCATAATTTAAAAGGTTATGATTCAAAATTATTTCTAAAATATTTAGATGAATTTCATCCTGAAACTGAAACTAGTGTTTTAGCAACAAGTACTGAAAAATTTAAACAAATTAAAAAACCAGTTATTGTAGGTGAAACTAAATATTTAAAATGTAAAAATGAAAAATGTAAATATGAGTATAATTTAAAGACAAGAAACACTTGTCGTAATTGTAATTCAACAGATTTAGAATTATATACAGTTGCCGAAAAAATAGAATTAAGATTTATAGATTCAATGGAATTTATAAATACTTCATTAGATAAAGCTGTTAAAAATTTATTAGATGTTAATGATATATATTGTGTAACATGTAAGAAAATAAGAAAAATGGATTATGTATCTTATAAAGTTAGTAAAAATACTAAGAATAACATATATGCTTGTAGTATTTGTTCAGTTTGTAATACTAAAAATATAAAACCTATTAATTTTGATCATTTAGAAAACTTTAATAATGTTTTTAAAGATTTATCATTAAAAGATAAATGTTATTTACTTAGAAAAGGTGTATATCCATATGAATTTATTGATGATTATAAAAAATTTAATATAACAACACTTCCAGATTATAAAGATTTTAATTCATCATTAAATGGAAATATTAGTATTAATGATTATAAATTTGCAAATAAATTTTGGAAACATTTTAATTGTAAAACATTTAGAGACTATCATAACTGGTATTTGAAATTAGATGTTATACTTTTAAGTGATGTATTTGATAATTTTAGAAAATAATGTTTTAAAAATTATAATTTAGATCCTATACATTATATAAGTTCACCACATTTAAGTAATTCAGCTGCGTTAAAATTAACCAAACAAAAATTAGAATTATTAACAGATCAAGATATGTATGAATTTTATGAAAATGGAACTAGAGGTGGAATATCACAAATTGCACATAACTATGCTAAAGCTAATAATTGTTATTATTACGATGATATTGTAGAACAAGTTTATAAATTAAGTAAAGAGGAAGCTTCTCTTAAAGGTATATACGATTCTAAAAAATTAACAAGTTATATTTTATATTTAGATGCAAATAACTTATATGGATGGGCTATGTCACAAAAATTAAGTGTTGGTAATCATGAATGGTTAAATTTTTTTTTTTTTTTTTTTTTTTTTTTTTTTTTTTTTTTATTATTATTTACATTGTAACTAGTTAATAAATTATAAACTAACGAACAATTTGGATTTAATTTTGTACAATACAACTAAATTTAAAAATACTCTGCATCAGGCTTGCAGGGAGATGGGCTACTGCGTGAGTTGGTGCGGTTTTTTTCGTTTCAGCCTTTCTTTCCATTTAACGGGGTCAATTAGGGCTGAGGCTTCGCTATTTACATGGTGGCGTAGTCTTTCCATATGAGACTTAGCGTTGATGTTGATCGAAGTGGCAACTGATTCGATGCCAAGGTCGCGTTCGATATCGGTGTTACGGACGTACCAAGGTGCATTAACAGCGCATCGTAGTACCTTATTTTGGAATCTTTGTATGGATTTTATGTTGTTTGAGCTTGAGCAGCCCCATAGCTGGATCCCATATGTCCAAATTGGTTTAAGCACCTGCTTATATAAAAGAATTTTATTGTATAGGGATAAGGCTGATTGGTTGCCCATAAGCCAGTACATATTTCTAAATCTGATATCTAACTCTTCTCTTTTCTTTTTAACGTGAGCATTCCATCTAAGCTTGGTATCTAGTGTCATACCTAAGTATTTGGCGGTGTTGTGATGCGGGATTTGTACGCCGTTTATATGTAGTGGCAGATATTTGATTTTCTTCTGTGTGAAGTCTAAATGAACCGATTTTGTTTCGTTTAGTTTTATGCGCCATTTAATGGTCCACTCGGAGATTTTATTTAGATAAATTTGAAGGTTTTTGATTGAGTCAATCTGAGTTTCTCCTACCGATAAGATGGCTGTGTCGTCAGCAAAAGTTGCTGTAGAGCAATTTATGTCAATAGGTAGATCACAAGTAAAAAGAATATAAAGAATGGGCCCCAGCACGCTGCCCTGTGGGACGCCAGCTTTAATTTCCTTAAGTTCGGAATATGTGTCTTCGTATTTTATTCGGAAAAAACGATCGGATAAGTACGATTTTAGAACATTAAAATATTGTATTGGTAGAAGCGCATTTATTTTGTTGAGGAGCCCAATGTGGCAAACTTTGTCAAAGGCTTTAGACACGTCGAGAAAGACAGCAGAGCACACCTTTTTTTCCTCAAAGGCGTTTTCAATGATGCGAGTAATTCTGTGCACTTGATCGATGGTAGAATGTTTTGTGCGAAAACCAAATTGATGCACTGGTATTATATTTCTTTGCTTAATAATTATGTTGAGACGTTTGGCTAAAAGCTTTTCCATCAGTTTTGATATAATTGGTAGGAGCGAGATAGGCCGATAAGATGTGACATCATGCGCTGGCTTCCCTGGTTTATTAAACATAATTATTTCAGCAGTTTTCCAATATATTGAGATATGGTGCAATTTGAATGTGGCGTTCATTATTTCAGTAAACCTAGATATCGTGCATTGAGGAAGTTGTTTTAAAATTTCAGCAGTAATAAGATCATACCCAGGCGCTTTTTTTGATTTTAGTTTATTTATTTCACCAAGCAATTCGGACTCCGTAACAAGGGGAATTTCGGCATCAGTTTCATAGGTAAGTGGCTGCATTCCGGCTATCCTCGACGTGTCATATGGCTTAAAGATGCCCTCGAGGTACTCAGCAAAAACATTAGCTTTTTCCTTACTGCTTTTGGCCCAAGAACTGTCTTCTTTTTTGATTGGTGGGTACTGTGTTACTGGCTGTGAAAATTTTTTTGTACATTTCCAGAGCGAGTAATCAGTGCTGCGTTCGTTCGATAAGCTCTTTAGATACGTACTCAGAGATCTGTTTTTAAAATCTTTTATTTTCCTGGAAATTTCTTTCGTAATTTTATTTAGTCGTTTTTTGTCGGAGGGAGATCTTGTTTGCTGCCATCGTCTTCGTATTTTGCGTTTTTCTGCGACCATATCTTTAATATCTTTGGTATATTTATGACCTGATGTGACAAACTTTTTTTCCGAAGTGCTACTCCAGGCTGCCATTTGTATAAGGTTAGATAATCTTAATATTTCATCATCTAAATCGGAAGTGTTGGTAATTTCTGCATTGTGATTATCAGCGGTTAAAACGTTCCTAAAATATTCCCAATCCGTATATTTATTTGTTAGCGTAAATGGCAATTTCTTGATAAGCGCATTTTCATATAATGTTAATAAAATTGGAGAATGATCCGAGTTCATATCCAACCCGCTTTCTATGCTGATATAATTAGCTGATATTTTTTTGGCAATGAAAAAATCGATTAGGTCGGGTATTTTTTGTGAATCCGTTGGCCAGTATGTTGGAGTCCCAGTAGAAAATGTTATACATCCAGTCTGTTGAAGAGCTTTGCATAATTCTCTACCTTTTGTAGTGGTTAATCTCGAGCCCCAGTGTGTGTGCTTCGCATTGAAGTCACCGCCCATTAAAAATCGGTTGTCGTGACTATTAATTAGCTCTATGTATTGGTCGCATTTGATCTGATGTTTTGGGGGACTATAGACTGCAGTGACTGATAAATTCCTATCACTCTCCACTGTTATGGTTATTGCTTGAAATTCAGGTATAGAGATGCTGCCTTCTTCGTAATGCTTTATATTGTTTCTTATAATAATAGCAGCGCCACCTCGTGCGGCGTTGTTTGGGTGAATTGAATGGTATGTATTGTAGTTTTTGAATTTGATACATGACTGCTTGGTAAAGTGCGTCTCAGATATTAGGCAGATGTCGATTTTTTCGGTTTCTAAAATCATTTCCAGCTCGCTTTGATGTTTAAACAAGCCGTTTGCATTCCATAGCATTATTTTTAAAAATTTAGTCATTTTTATTCAACTAGGTGTAGTGTTTTTTCGATCTTCTGCAATCTCTTTTCTAGTGCAGTCATATACTCGTTTTGTGTCGTTATTTTTTCCAATATTTGTTGTAGTATGTTAGCGTTTTCCGAGTGATTGTTTCCTTTTACTACCTGTGAGAATGTGGGTCTTTTAAGTGGTGTAGTATTGTTTTGCAAAATTGGTTTGCTGGTAAGGTTATTTGGGTAGCTACCTATAATATTTTTATTTATATTTTTGCCTTGGGTACTATTTATATTATTTTTTATTTTTGAGCCAGCTCGTTGATCACGTATCTTTTGTAGTTCTTTGGCAACAACACATCCCCTGTAGTTCGCAGGATGGGACTCACCACAATTGCAGCATTTTGGTTGTTGTTGTTCAAGCTTTGTGCATTCAATCGTTTTATGCTTCCCTGCGCATTTGACACACCTTGATTGTTTGCCACAGTAGTTTTGCGTGTGCCCATACGCCTGGCATGATTTGCATTGCGGTATGAGTTTTGACTGCCTCACTGCTTCTATAGTAACAACAGAGTGTAAGATAGTTTTTACTTCATGTATTTTCTTAATGTTTTCACTGGAATCAAACGTAAGGAGAAACATATCTAAAGGTTCTTTAGTTTTCCATTTCAATTTATTGACTGCGCTGATGGCTTTAAGTCCTTGTTTTTGAAGATTTGATATTATTTCTCCTGGATCACTCGTATGATGCAAGTTCTTTACCATCACCTTAATCGGCCGGGCTTGCTTGTTTTCATATGTATACCAAGATAGGTTTTTATTGGTCAGCATTTTTGTCAGGTTTCTATAGTCATCAGGATCTGATGCATTGATTTTGTAAGTATTATTGTTTAGAAGTTTAATAAGAAACTCTTTTTTGATTTCCTTTTTCGCAATATTAAAAATTTGTTGGTAATCGCATTCTCCAGATATCATTATTGGTGGAGGTCGCGGGATTTTCTTCTCTTTTTGCTCAAAGGATGCTTTTGCAGTAACTTTTGAGTTAGAAACCTGTATTTCAGGTGATACTTCAGCCTTCCTTTTCTTACTTGGCCTTTTTTTTAGGATCCAATCCGTCTCTCGTGCAAGTTCCTCTTCATCCGTTTCATATTGTACGTTAGTATCATTTTTTTTAGGAGGTGTACTATTTTTTTTAAGGTTTTTATTTTCTGTTTTAAGTAAATCTAATTCATTCTTTAATTCCATGCACATTTTTTCCATATTTTTTAACTGGTTAGCTTGTTGGCTTATTATGTTTTGATAGTGGATTAAGTTATTTGCCATAATTTCATGATTTTTCGCTAGTTGGCCACCTCCGGGTGGAGGCGTTCGTTGCATAATTTATGTAATTCGTAGTGTGCGCTGGGATATATGTATGTTTAAACACTTATCTACTAACGCAGCACTTTGGGTTCGAAGTTTAGTCGGTATAGTAGATACCTTTTCGTTGAGTCGGTAATGCAGTTAACGATGACAGCTGTTCTTCCGACCCACGAGATTGTTTGTTTACGAGATTGTTTACACTCTCTATAGCGGGTTTTTTTTTTTTTTATTGTAATGTTTTTTTTTTTTTTTTTTGTTTTGTTTTTTGTTTCTCTCTCTTCTATTGTTCTTTGTTTTCGCGTTTAGTCTACCGTACAATAATATATGTACATATATGCACAGCGAAACTAAAAACGCATGAATATGTATTTTGCTAATCACAAGTTTTGTTCACATGTACATATGTGTGTATATCAATAATCACAGGCTCAATATGTTACCATTAAAATGGTTAAAAGTCACCAACGATATTAATACACTGCGGAGCGAAATCAAAACACGTCTGTTTCCTCCAAATGTTTCTTAGGTTCTTTGTTATACAGTGAAAAAATTAAAAATAGATATGCTAGATCATTTTACCACAGGACCTGTATGTTCACGAAAATTCGTAAGATGTTAAAGTTGTTGGGACATTTCGGAAGAGTCCTGAATACACGCGTAAGTTGGGCCAAGCCGATTAGCGCAATTTTCTATTACTCTTACTAATGAATGGTTAAATGAAGATGAAATTAAATATTTTTGTAATATTGATAATATTTTAAATAAAGATTTTGATGATGGTGATATTGGATATACATTAGAAGTTGATATAAGTATTCCTCCGGAATTACACAACTTTTATAATGATTATGCTCCAGCACCTCATCATTATGTTCCACAATTTGAAGATTTATCACCAAATCAAACAGACTTAATTAATAAAGGGATTGGTAGTAAACCAAATGATAAAATTAAAAAATTAATGTGTACGTTGTTACCAAAGAAAAATTATATAATTGATATAAGATTATTAAAAGAATATTTAAATAATGGTGTAATTTTAACTAAAATTCATAGAGGTATTAAATGTAGACAAGAAGCATGGTTAAAAAATTATATTGAAAAAAATACAACACTTAGAAAAGAAGCTAAAAACGATTTTGAAAAAGATTTTTTCAAACTTATGAATAATAGTGTATATGGTAAGCAAATGGAAAATGTTAGAAATAGACTTAATGTTAGAATAGTTAAAACTGAACAAATTATGAGAAAACTAATAAGTAGAAATACATATCAATCAAGAAAAATAATAGATCATAATATGTGTGTAGTGTTTGGTAAAAATACAAATATTAAATTAAATAAACCTATCTTTGGAGGTCAAAATATTTTAGATTTATCAAAATTATTAATGTTTAAAATGTATGTACAACTTAAAACTAAATATGGTAATACATAGAATGAAATTATTAGGAACAGATACTGATTCATTTATTCTTTATTTTGAAGGTAAACATATTGATGATGATTTTGATATTTATTCTGAAATGAAAGATGATCTAGATAATTATGATACCAGTGATTATATAGATAATTTTCCAATTGAAGATTTAAAATCTAATATTAATAAAAAAGTACCAGGAAAATTCAAAGATGAATATAATGGAATACCAATTAGAGAATTTTGTGGACTTAGAAGTAAAATGTATGCATTTAAGACCGATGTTTGTGATAAAAAAGTTTGTAAAGGAATAAAGAAAAATAATATTAAAAAGTTAACAATTGAAGATTATAAGAATTGTTTAATTAATTTAAAAAATAAAAATGAAACTGTTCATAATATTAGATCATATGATAATAAACTATATACTACAGAAGAGAATAAAATAGGATTGTCACCCTATGATGATAAGTTTTATTTCAATAAAAAGTTGAATAATAATGATAACGATAAGTTAAATAAGACTTACAAATTACCCTGGGGACATTATGAAATAGGAAATGTAGGTAACTAAAACGAACCCCTCCTATTTACTATACATTAAATTATTAATTATATTAGATTAAGTTTTTTTTTTAATTTCAAATGAAATATGATGTGAACATATTTCAACGATGTTGAATATTTGAATTTTTATTTTGATTTATTATTTTTGTTTATCATTTATATATGTATGAATTTTTTAAATTATTTTTGAATTATATTTGTTTCAATTTGTAGTTTACTTTCTTCAATATCTGTTTCACTTTCTTCAATATTTAATTGTTTTATATATTCATCTACTTGAATACTTTTATCAATCTTATTATTAGTTTCATCATTTTGTTTAGTAATATTATTTTGATTAATATTGTCTTTATTTTGTAAAACTAAATCTTTAAGATAATTATCAATTAAAATTTGTTTTTCCGAATAACTATCCAATTGTTTTTCTAAACTGTTTTTAAAATTTTCAATATTTGTTTCTATAAAATCTACTTGTTTAGTTATGTTAATAATATCTTGATTTAAATTATTTTCTAATTGTTCTATTTCTTTATATACAACACCAAAAGCTACCACATTATCTTTTTCTTGTTTTTCAACTTCTTTTTGAAGTAGTTGATTTAATTCCATTAATTTACTAATAATATCTTTCATTTGATCACTATTTGAACGAATTTCTTCAACTTCATTTTCTAATGATATTATTCTATTAAGAGAATATTCATTAGATGAATTTATTTCTGAAAAAGATTTTTGTCCAAACTTATCAATTCCCATTTATTAGAAAAAATTTTTTTAATTTATTTAAATTTATATGTAATTTAATTAAACAGTTAATACGTTTCCTTCGGAGAGAGTCAACATATTTTCTTCTCTTAGTTCCTCAATAATATTCATAATTTCATTATGTATTTCTGGACTATCATTTCCTGCATTATACTCTCCTAACAACAAATTTAATCTATCTTTTAATTCATTAATATCATTCCAATAAACACGTTCACATTGTGAACGATTCGCAAAACGAACATATTCAGTAGGTAAACTAGTTTTAATTTTAAAATTTTGTAATGATTTTGAAAGATTATTTTTTGAATTTAAACCAGATCCTACTTTTTCTTTTATAATTTTATTTTTAATCAATATTGGTCTAATAAAATTCATATAATATATTTATTTCCAACGCTAGATTTAATACGTTTAGAACTTTTGTCATTATTTTGCATGTAAGCATATGTTGATAATATAATTTCTTCATAATTTTGTAAATCATTATTTGTTACAGCTGTTGATGGTTCTTTTAAAGTTATTAATTCCCATAACCCTTTTGTTCCATTATAAGTTTTATTACTTAAAATAATATCATTATTACTAATTTTTACTTCAGTATTACCAATCCATAAATCTTTTCGATCTTCAGATCTTAGACCAAAAATATTGTCACATAATTTCATATCAGAATTATTTAAATTTAAATATTTCATTGCCATATTTCCAATTTTGTCTGAAATAAATTGTACTGGTGTAGATAACGTTTCATTTGCACTACGCAAAAGAGCGTCTTTTGATGTTGATGGAGTCAACTGTTCGCTTCGTGAACCTGTGCTAGTTGTTGGTGTACTTTCAACTAATTTTTGTTTGTTTGTTTTTCTAATTGGTGATAGTTGCTTTTCGTTAAATTCATTAGTTTGTAAATTCACATTATTGTTAGGTGGTTTATATTCATGTTGTGAATCGTTTCCTTTGGAAGTATATTCACTTTCAGTGTCGTTTCTTTTGGAAACTTGCTTGACATTGTCAAACGGTTTCGACTCCGTTGAAACATGTTCACTTTGTGAATGTCCATCTATTGTTTTTTTATATGATTGATTTGATTGATTTAAATCTACTATTAAATTTTTAAAGCTATCATTTAAATTGTGAACATTAATAACTGATTGATTTAATGGTTGAATAATTGCTTGAAGATCTTCATTAATTTTTTCTTGTTTTATTACTTTGTTTAAATTAAATTGTTGAAGTTTATTTTTTAAGTCTTTTTGTGTTTTAATATATTCTTTTAAAACTTTATCTGATATCATTGTTATTTAATTAAAATAAATTTTAAATATTTTTGAAATGGATAAAGATGAATTTATTGATACTAAAAATAATGATTTTAAAATAGCAAAAGAGTTGCATGAACCAGTAAGAAAAAATTTTGAAAGAAGAAAAATTATTACTAAAGGCATAAATGAACTATGGGCAGCAGATTTACTAATTATGACAACAGTTAATGTTAGAATTAATAGAGGATACAAATATATGCTTAATGTAATTGATACATTTTCTAAATTTGCTTATATAGAGCCATTAAAAAAGAAAGATGGAAAAACAACTTCTGAAGCATTTTTAAATATTATTAAAAAAGCAGGTTGTGCCCCAAAATTACTTCATACAGATTCTGGTAAAGAATTTTTAAATAAACATTTTCAAGAAGTTTTAGATAAATACAATATTAACATGTATCAAACATTTAGTGAAAAGAAATCATCAATTATAGAAAGATTTAATAGAACCATTAATGAAAAACTAAAAATACGATTTGAAATTCAGAAAAATACTAATTGGATTGATGTAATTGATAAAATATTATATGAATATAATTACAAAGATGTACATAGAACTATTGGTATGAAACCTTGTGAAGTAAATGAAAAAAATTAACAATTAATTTTTGATAATTGTTTTAAAATTAATAGAAACAATTTAGAAAAACCAGTTTTTAAAATTGGAGAAAAAGTAAGAATTCAGTCACATAAAAAACAATTTGAAAACAAATATAAAAATAATTGGACTCGAGAAATATTTTATATTAGTAAAATTTATCCATCTAATCCAATAACATATTTAATAAGAGATTTAAATTATGAACCAATATTGGGTAAATTTTATAAATTTGAACTTCAAAGAGTTCAAATTTGAAGTTTCAATTATTTTGCGTCCACCCTCTTCTAACGCTAAATACACTTGTAACCATGTTTGACTTTGTCAAACGGTTTCGACAGAGTCGAAACATGTGTTGATGTATAAAAATTGAATATTCTAAATCAAATATTATGCTTATCTTGCAGTTTGTGACTCGTATTCAACAGTATTTCATTTTTTTTGGTTTGTGCTTATGCTTATCTTGCAATTATGTTTATTCTATTTATAGATTGTGAGCAATGTTGATAAGATCAACTGTTTGCTTTGCATACTACTCAACTATAATTACATTATTCAGGGTATACGGTTTAGATGAGTTGGTTAAGCAGTTGGAATTGTAACAATAATTTTGTTGCAAGTTCAAATCTGACTCAAAGACTTTTTTTTGAAAGGTTGAAAGGTACTTTAAAAAATAAATGTATCCTTTTTTTTTTTTTTTTTTTTTTTTTTTTTTTTTGAGATAATATAAGCTAAAAAAATGAGTTAAATGTTAAAAACCCCTATATTATAGTTACTCGTAGTTAATATTTAGGGGTGGACTAAATCGACCCAACTCAAAATTTTTAACTTTTTTTTTGAGATAATATAAGCCAAAAAAATGAGTTAAATGTTAAAAAATGTTAAAATTTTGAGTAACTGTAAGTTAAAAAAATGAGTTAAATGGTAAAAATGTTAAAATTTTGAATTAAAATGATAATAAATGTTAAAATTTTAATATTTTTGAGTTAAAATGATAATAAATGTGAAAATTTTAATATTTTTGATATTGCGTTGTAGTCCGGAATATACATACTACTGAGGTCCTTCCCAATTCTGACGGCGCTGCTGGTATTGAGCAACGTCATCTTGCATAGCCGTATTAGTTTTGCGGGGATACCAAATTCAGATATCGCGGCACACAAGTAATTCCTCTTCGTACTGTCGAATGCAGCTTTGAAGTCGACGAAAAGATGGTGTGTGTCGATTTTCCTTTCATGGGTTTTTTTTTCAAGATTTGGCGTATTGTGAATATTTGGTCGATGGTAGACTCTCCAGGTCGAAAGCCACACTGATAAGGTCCAATCCGTTGGTTGACGGTGGGCTTCAACCTTTCACACAATACGCTCGCTAGAACCTTATAGGCGATATTTAGAAAACTAATCCTGCATGCACCTCACCAGCTCCTCACCGCTATGTTTGAATAGATCAGCCGGCAGTCATTCGGCGCCCGCGGCTTTGTTGTTCTTTAGCCGCGTTATCGCTATTCTCACCTCGTTATGGTCGGGTTATCGGAACGTCAATTCCGTCGTCAACGATTGGGGTATCGAGATCTTCACATTCTCTGCGGCATGCGCAGCTGTCACTCTTTAATAAATTCGAGAAGTGTTCCCTCCATAATTGAAGATTGCTCTGTACGTCAGTCACCAGATCGCCGTCTTTGTTCTTACAGGAAAACGCCCCGGTCTTAAAACCTTCTGTAAGCCGCCGAACTTTCTGGTAGAATTTTCGAGAGTTGTTCCTATTGGCCAGCATCTCAGCTCCTCGCACTCACGTATTTCGGCCTCTCGATTCTTCTCTTGGATGATGCGTCTCTCTTCCTTCTTTAGCTGTCTGTAGCGATCCCACATGGCTCGCGTTGCGCCCGATCGCAGCGTGGCTCTATAGGCGGCATCCTTACTTTCTGCAGCAGCATGACATTTCTCGTCATACCAACTGTTTTTCGCCGGTACGTAGAGAACGATAAATGTTGAGTGAGAGTCGAGTGGCAAATCTTCTGGCTGTCTGTTGTGACTGCAGCTTTTCGATGTTGAACATTCTTTGCGTAGGTAGATGTACGTTTTTTGTATGTGAGACGTGTGCGCAGTTTGGCTGCAATAAGGTACTGATCCGAGTCGATGTTGGGTCCTCGGATCGTACGTACATCTAATACACTAGAAGCGTGTCTTCCATCTATCACAACATGATCGATCTGGTTTCGTGTCTTTCGATCAGGAGACAGCCAGGTGGCTTGGTGAATCTTCTTATGCTGGAATCTGGTGCTGCTGACTACCATGTTTCGGGCCCGGCGAAGTCGATCAGCCTCTGCCCGTTACCGGATGTTTCGTTGTGCAGGTAGAGTTTTCCGACTGTGCGACCAAAAATTCCCTCCTTGCCCACCCTGGCTTTGAAGTCGCCAAGCACGATTTTTATGTCGTGGCGGGGACAGCGCTCATAGGAACGTTCCAAGCCTTCTCTTCCGTCGGAGCGTGGGCGCAAATTAGCGAAATGTTAAAAAACCGTGCGAGAAGCTCGTCCACCGGAGTGAACAACAGTACTCGGCGACGAAGTCTCTCTCCCACAACAAATCCAACCCGGCATTTGCGCTTCTTTACATGGCAGCTGTAGTAGACGTCACAAGGTCCTACGCTTTTCTTGCCTTGTCCCGTCCATCGCATCTCTTGAATGGCAGTGATGTCAGCCTTTACTCTCACGATGACATCAACCAGCCGGGCAGAGGCACCTTCCCCATTAAAGGGAGGTCTCATCCAAGACTTTTATATTCTTTTCGTTGGGGGGATTTTTAAGTGGCGGCTCCGAAACCCGAACGGGTGTTCGGAAACTACCCAGAGGATACGTGGGCTAATCCCGGACGTTGTGAGCTGCTTGAACCATATGCAGAAGAATCGTCCTGGCCACTCCCAAGTGAATGGTGATCAGTAACTTTCCCCACTTGCGTGGACTTCTACATATGGAACCATACTCCTTGCCTTTGACAGATATTTATTTATCAGTTCATTCTCTAGCACTGTCATTTTATCAGCAAATCTTACGGACGATTTCATTAAGAAGAACTCTATGCGTGACATTTTACATTTTTCATATAAACTTTTATTACAAATTCTTTTCCGAAATGTACCACTTCTGTAACGTTGGCGGTTGAGACCGCTAAAAATTCTTAAAACATATCGTTCAAATAGTCTTAGTCTCTCCTATTGGTTCGACGAAATGTTGAACCATATTGGAAGAGCATAAGATAAGATTGGTCTAATTATTTGTTTGTAAATATTAATTTTAATGCAGTTCGATGGGCCACCCTGCCTTCTTACTAAATTACAATAGCTAAAGAACATTTTTTTGGTTTTGTCAAAATGAAACCTACATGTCTATAAAGGTAAATTTGCTATCCAAAAATACGCCCAAGTATTTAGTTTGTTCCTTTTTTTTTAATGTTGAGTCCATTCATTTTAATTTTTTTATAGTTTTTTACGAGCATTGGGATATACGATTTTTCGTATTCTTTTAACATAAGTTGTTTTATTGAAGTTTATTCTTGTCAAAGAATTAAATATACCTTGATTAACATAAAATGATCGCTCTTTTAAATAACTATACAAAATTATGCAAAGATTGTAGGTTCGAAATTGAACTTCCTGTACATTTTAAAAATGATTCCTTCCACCCAAGCAGTATCGAATGACTAAGATCGTCGTCTGTCGTCGATTTAAATTACTAGAAATAAAATCAGAGAGTAATGTTAGTACATGGCATATTGAATGGTATGGCCGGAACCCAAATTGATAATCTTTTAAGACGTGTCGCTCTTCAATATGTTGTTTTATTTTTTCAAGTAAAAAATCTTCCAGTAATTTACTAATATTCGAAAGAAGAGATATTGGGCGGTAAGAAGAAGAACTAAGGTCAGTGTTTGGTTTTGGAATGCATTTTATTTTTGCTGTTTTCCATTCCAGTATGAAATAACCTGTATTAAGTGAGTGATTAAAGATAATTGCTAAGAATCTCCAGAGAGTGTTTGTTGTTTTCTTTAGCAAAAAGTTTGAGATACCGTCTTCCCCGCAGCTCTTTTTATTCTTTTTTAATCGTAAGATAATGTCGATTTTCTCCGCGTTTATAAAAGTTTGTTCACCATCAGCTGTTATGCTGTTCGTAAAATGTACAATTGGCTCAGCGGTGTTCGTTAATTCTAATACACTTCTTTCGACATGAGCTGTAAGATTTGTATCTCCGAGTTGCTGGTTCTGGCCATGTATTTGTTCAAACTTATAAGCTAATGCATTTATTTTATGCAAGTTTTCTTTAAAAAAAAATGTTGTTACTACTATTGTTGCCAGCCAGATTTGCAATATCAATATCGTCTTGATTAATTACAAGGTCTGGGATCTTTGACACTGTTTTTAATCCACATAATCACTTAATTTTATTGTATGTTATGTTATTTATACATATAATGGAAAAGTAATTTGTCCAGTATTTTTCTTCGTGTATACAATTACGCTCTTCTATAATCTAACTAATATTACGCACTATAGCTGTTCAAGTGTTTTTCCTCTGATTAACACATCTTGACGCAATGCGACGTAATCATTTCTTTTCAGAAATTAAATCTAGTACATATATCACTAGGTAGGTTTATAAGCCGAGTATTGCGCACTTATACTTTAGGAACAGCTCCAGAGTTAAGAGCTGTATCGATGGCTTTATTTAAATTTATAATGCAGTTATCAACTTCATTTCGTGTTAAGTTACGATTGATTGGTAAATAGTTTGTATTAAGATTGCTTAACAGTATATCATTAAAATGTTTTAAATCTGTTTTATCATAATTCAAAAACTCAGTTAACGGCCGATTAAGCACATTATGATCTGATTTTATGATCAATTCTACTCCGCTATGATCCGATTCGTATTCATGAGTGTTAAAGCAATTAATATATCTATTTACTTCATTAAATTGTATCCCAGCAAACGGTGACACTAAATCTATATCTAAGTATGAAACTGTGATACCCTAGTGGGATGTTTTGTTGGTATCCAGTTTAATGTAGGACAGTGTTGAAGTCAATTATTTAGTATATGTAAGCCCGTTTATGACGGAGTCTCCCCAATTGGTATGCCTAGCATTGTCCAGTTACTTTTTTATTTGAATTAAGAGAGTCTAAAACTAAAGTAAGATCATTTACATGTAATAAATCAGATGGGCGATTATATGATGTACAGAAAACTTTGAAAGCTGCTTTCTCCAATGAGCGGTGTGTGGAACTTTTATCATTTCGTATTTATATTATTCTCTTATGTAAATAGCAGTAGCCGTACCACCCGTTTTTTGCCTATTATGTACCTGTTTAGCGCTGTCGGTCTGTTTAATAAAGTTATAGCCTTTGAAATTAACGTTATGTCTTGGATTGAGGCGATGTTCGGCTATAAGTACTAAAGGGTGATTGTTTAGCTAATATCTTTTTAACAGTTGGTTTAAACAGCTCACACACGTTTTGTGTTTTGTTTCACTGTCAAACATCTTCAGTTTGGTCCATAATTTAACCATGAATCGTCTTACAAACGAAGAACGCTTGCAAATCATTGAATTTTATTATAAAAATGTGTGTTCTGTTAAGAAAGTTTAGAGTATTGTGTTCAGCGACGAAGCTCATTTTTAGACCAACGGGTACGTAAATAAGCAGAATTGTCAATTTTGGGGTGAAGATCAGCCAGAAGAATTGCAAGAGCTACCAATGTATCCAGAAAAGGTCATAGTTTGGTGCGGTTTATGGGCTCATTGGACCGTACTTCTTCAAAGATGCTGCGAATCATAACGTAACTGTGAATGGTGAGCGCTACCGTAAAATGACATCCAACTCTTTTTTGCCCAAAATGCAAGAGCTTGACTTGCATGACATGTGGTTTCAGCAAGACGGTGCCACATGCCACACAGCGCGCGTAACAATGGACTTGTTGAGAGTGAGTTCGGTGAACATTTTATTTCACGTTCGGGACCTGTTAATTGGCCACCCAGGCCGTGCGATATAACGCCTTTAGAGTATTTTGTGTGGGGCTATGTTAAAGCTCATGTCTGTTCAGACAAGCCTGCTTCAATTAACGCATTGGAAGTCAACATTAAAGCATTTATAAGTGAGATACCGAAAGATTGGAAAGAGTTTGCAAAGTTGGACTAAGCGGATAGACCATGTGAAGAGCAGTCGCGGTCAACATTTGCATGAAATAATCTTCAAACATTAAATTATATGGACTGTTGTTGTTGTTGTTGTTGTTGAGGTGGTTGAGCATTTCTGAGCTGAATATGCTCCCAATTAGTGACCAGCACCGTTTTACTACCACTATCTCGTGTGATGATGATAAAGGGGGTTTTTTTTTTTCCAAGTCAGATCCATTTAGTGAGGTCCAAGTATAGCAGCAAATCCTTTATCTCGATGTCTGAGATCTCCTTAACTTGCTGTAGGAAAGGCTTACCGAAGGATCGGAGTCGTGCCCTGGCTAGTCCCGGACATTCACATAAATAGTGGAAAAGACTTTCCTTCGTCCCTTCCGCGTGGCAGCTTCTACAGATAGGATTGAAGGGTAGATTGAGTCTAGCTGCATGATCCCCTACTTTCCAATGCCCTGTAAGGGTTGCAGTGATGCGTGAAATGTTTGGCCGAGAACATCCTAGCAGGTCATTCGTCCTTTGGATTTTGTATGACGGCCATGTGTTTTTTGTTGTAATACATGTAGGTATTTGCTTCCATCTTCTTTCGGCTAAAGCATGATAGTGTGAAGCAATGGATTCTTTTAATGTGTTCAGTGGGGTGGAGACTGCCACCGCCTCTGCTATGTCTAGTGTCGAGCCCTTTCTTGCTAGCTCATCCGCTATCTCATTGCCCCGTATGTTCCTATGACCGGGAACCCATATCAGGGTAATTTCAAGCCAATGGCTGAGCAGTTTCAGCTCCTCTCTACACTGTAGGACCAGTTTGGATGAAATGTATTTGGAGTCTAAGGCCTTAATAGCTGCTTGACTGTCTGAGAAGATAGCTATTCTTGCACCAACTTCCTTGTAGAGTTCTAGGGATTTGCATGCTTCTCTGATCGCTAAAAGTTCTGCCTGGAACACGGTGGCATAATCAGGAAGACGAATTGATTGAGATGGGTTGAGTGGCTCCGAATGGAAGCCAGCTCCCACACCACAGTTCATCTTAGATCCATCGGTATAAATTTCGATGTCGTATCTTCCAATCACCTCTCCTTTGCTCCACTCGGCTCTCGGTGGAAAACGTACCGTAAAGCCTTTCTTGAAGTTTAGGTCGGGGATTGTGTAGTCTGATCCGTTTTTGAGCAGCGGGGGTCCCTGTAGGAGGATCTTACTGTGACCGTACGACCTTGTTGTCCAGCTTCCTATGTCTCTGAGTCTCACCGCGCTGCAAGTAGCTATTGTTTTAATGTGTAAATCTAATGGCAATAGATGTGTTAGTACATTGAGCGCTTCAGTAGGACTGGTGCTAAGCGCTCCTGTAGTTAAGATACACGCTGTTCTTTGTATCTTGTTCAGCTTAGTTTTGTTGTATTTCCTTTCTGTTGCAGGCCACCAAACCAGTGCCGCATATGTTAGTATTGGCCTTACAATGGCTGTGTAGGACCAGTTGGATAATTTTGGTTGGAGACCCCATTTTTTCCCAACATTCTCTCACACGTGTAAAGTGCTATATTTGCTTTCTTTACCCTGTACTCTACGTTAGACTTCCAGCTGAGTTTGGGGTCCAGGATAACCCCTAGGTATTTTGCCTGTTTGGTTAGCGTGAGGCTGACGCCGTTTAGTTTTGGGAGATTAAAGTTTGGCACCTTGGTTTTCTTGGTGAATAGCATCAGTTCAGTTTTTCTCGGGTTTACACTTAAACCACAGTCCGTGGCCCAATTGCTGAGTAATACCAGAGCTCCTTCCATAATATCACTGATTGTGGTTGGAAACATTCCTGAAACCATAAGCACTATGTCGTCCGCGTACGCCACCATTAATTCCCTTTCGGTTAAATTTGGTGAGAATGTTGTTGGCGACTAGTAACCACAGCAGAGGGGATAGATCTTATCGTAACATTGTTGAAGGCCCCCTCTATGCCAAGAAAAGCGACTAGTGAGTATTGCTTGTATTCTATGCTCCTCTCAATCGCACTTACAACCTCATGGAGAGCTGTCTCTGTGGACTTTCCTTTGAGATAGGCATGTTGAGATGGTGAGATCGTTGAGTCTGTAATCTTTTCCCTGAGATGTACATCCAACAATCGCTCGAGAGTTTTGAGGATGAAGGAGGATAGGCTGATGGGTCTGAAATCTTTCGCTGTATCATGACCGCGTCTACCAGCTTTAGAGATAAAGATTACCTTAACCCTCCTCTAGCTTTTTGGTATGTGCCCCAGCATAAGGCTTTTCCTGAAAAAGACCTCCAGCCAAGGAATCGTCGTTTCTCGAGTGTTCCACAGCATGGCTGGGAATATCCCGTCTGGGCCGGCTGCCTTATATGGTTCAAAGTTTTTTATCGCCCATAATATTCTGTCTTGGGATACGATGTGGTTGATTATAGTCGGTGATATTTTGGATGTTTGAACACTGTCAGTATTGTTCTCAATATATTCTGTGTTGCCTGGGAAGTGTGTATCTACAAGATGTTCTAGTGTGTCGGCCGAGGATTCTGTCCACTCTCCGTTATCTTTCTTCAAGAAGGAAGGGCAGGAGTGTTCCTTGGGTAACAGCTTGCCTAGTCTGGCCGTGTCTTTGGTCGATTCTATGGAACTACAAAAGTCTCTCCAAGCCTCTGTCCGAGCCTCTTTGATTGCTTTCTTGTATTCCCTAAGGCAGTCTTTGTAGGGTTTGAAGCACTTGTGTTTGTAGCAGATATTGAAGATTTCTCTTGTCATTTTCCTGAGTTGACTTAAGTCTTCATTCCACCAGGTAGGATAGGTTGTTTTGCCATATGTGGCGGGACATGAAGCTTCAAGTCCTTTCGTCAACGAAGTTTCGAAAGCTCTTACTTTCTCATCTAGGTCTTCCCTTGACGTTATGGTTTTATTTATGTGTTGAAGTTTAGACTGGGACACTCTAAGGAATGTGTGCCAGTTTGTTCTTCTAGGATTTCTATATGGGATAGGTTTCTCAAGTTTCTCGAAGAGGATCCACCTATGGTCCGAAAAGGATTTCTTGTCGGATACTCTCCAATTTGTGACTATTTGGGAATTATTGTTTGTGCATAGGGTAACGTCTAAGACCTCTTCCCAGCCTGGAAAGTTTGCCGAGCTCGGAAAAGTGAAGGTTGGGGTGGTCCCTACATTACATATGTCTATGTTGGTGTTTAATAGGAATTCAAATGGACTGTACTATCGATTTAAATAAAAATTGCATGCATTTTTCTGAATTTTACGTGTGTTTGTTTGAAAAACTTTCCTATAGCTCTTAAAAAATCATCAAAAAAATAGATTAAAGTAGTGTCTTTTGTGCTTTGCTATCAAAGAGTTTACGTTTATGAGTATGCATTTGATATTTTTATTAATCATTACTGAGTCTTAATTCTGTTAGTAACCCAAACAGGGCAAATGATTTTTCGTCATCATTACGTGACTGTTTATAAGCTTTTGAAAAGCTTTAAATTTTTTTCAAGCAGTTAGAAATATTGCCACCAAATATTCTAATACATTCCCTATTAACAGTATCAAACGGCTTAGTCTTTCTTAATTTTTTTGTTTTAGTGTTACCGCTTTTTATAATTCTTTTAGGCTTATTTCCATGCATAACCGAAGCGTATGAAGGTGAATTTACTGGTTAACATTACTTGTTAGCATTACTTGTTACTCGTATTGCTGTATTTGTTGGGATTTTATTTGAGCCCTGAGACTTGCATTCGTTCATTCGTTTTACTATTTCTAAGCGTTTGAGACAATTCAGATAGTTAGCAGTGTGCCCTTCCTTATTGCAATTTATACAACCTACTGGGCTACCTATTTTCTTAACTAACTGACCTGCCTCACTATCAGTGTAAACGTGTTCCCTTTGAATTTGCTAATTATTATTTTTGAATTTCTACAATTTTACAATTTCAATATCAAGGTTTAAGACATTAAGATAACTAATTATTTCATCATGTTCGTAAATAATTGAGAGTTTCTTAATAATTATTGAATAGGGAAAATTTACTTTACTAACTAATAAATAAATTTTAACATTTTTGTAGTCATTTATGACACATGAACTTATGTGTGTTACATTTTTGTTGATAATATTAAACAGAAAGTTTTTGTGTTTTAATAACTGCTGTAGGTTATTTGCCATTTCTTTTTAATTGATACTATAGCAAATAAATACAACCCGCCTGTGTTTATTTTCTTTCTTTTTTTTAATTTTGGTTTTGGTAGTATGAATTTTGTCAACTTAAGCGTTGCTTTTGGACAACTTTCCATTGTTTGTATGCGGTTCTCTACTGTGGGAAGAGAAGGAAAATTGTGCTCCCTTTCATTTTGATTGCTTACATCTTCCGACATAGTAATATCTGGATCATCTTTTCTTTGATTGACGTTTGCGTATATTTTTAATTGTTCGTTTTCCTCTATGAGAGAGGCTTTCTCAGAGTTAAGATTCACTATTATGCTTTTTAGTTCAGCGACCTGTGCAGTAAGTGCATGCAGTAGGGCCAACAAAGATTTTGTTTTCAATTTCGTCATTACCGTCTTCAATATCGCGACGTTCGTCGGATTGCTCGTCCCTTTACTCTTTTCTTCTTTTTATTGTTTGTTTTACATTGTTTTTAGAGCAAGAGTTGTCATTAGCATTGGTGTTGTGGATTGTGTTTTGTAAGTTAAGGTCACCTTGTGGCTCACTTTACTTTAAATAAGTAATATTTGTGCACATTTCTTGTTCTGTATTCTGGACCGAATTGTTTTTATTTAGGGAAAAATAATATTCATTTCAATCATTTTCCAATAATCCATACGGATTGTTGCTTTTATCTTTTTCACGCATAATGTTTTTGGTTGATTGTTTGTTTTAGACAATAAGATTTTTATTTTATTTATTTATTTATTTTCTTCGCTTAAGCACTCGTCAAGTTTAACCACCGAACTCCGGACATCTTTAGTCACGAAGTTTAGCTTGATATATTCTGTGACACGAACAATAAGGCGTATGTAGCAGATGTTAAAGGTTAATGCTGTTAAGTGGGCACTGAGTAACGCCACTCAAATCAGTTTTTAAATCGCGTTTAGAGATGGTGAGTGTCATTTTCGGCCAGCGACTCTCAAAAATTTATGAGAAATAATGTTTCTGTTCCTCTTACGTGCCAAAGAGAGGTCTTCGGAGAGGAAGTTAAATGTCTGCATCAAGGCCAGCTGATAAGCTAAAAAAGTTTTATTTTGAAATGTTTTATGTTTCTTTTTGTCGGGACACCTAGCAAGTGCAGCACTCAGACATTAATTAAGTCCATTGTAATACACTTGGATTCCCTTTTAATTTTCTTTAAATCTACCCGATCTCCGAAGAAATCTGAGTAGATCTTTTGGAGCTGAGGAGCCAATGTGGGCGCTTCTTAACACATCAGTGGGCAGAGTGCGCTGTCTGAGATGCCTACCCTTTTCATGTGCTTCGCCCACAGAAAGTGGCCCGTCAACAGTCCAACCACCCGTTTGCACTCCTTTCTATAATAGGATTTGCCACAGTTGATCGAACATGACAGGTAACATCAGTTTAGTCCATCTGCAGCCTCTCTCAGTCTGTCAAGCTCGCGTGTCGGTTGTAGTGACCCACTTGCTAACCGTGGCTTTGATGGCTGCAGAAGGGAGTGACAAAATAGGCTCTGGGCCAAAGAAGTTGACCTCAGAGCCCATCCTAGCTAAGGAGTCAGAGGTGTCGTTACCCATGACACCTAGGTGTCCCGGGACCCATGTTAGCATCAGGCTTTTATGTCTACCGACATAGTTCAGCCTGGATTTACAGGACTCGATCACCCCTGATGTGGTTTGGGGGCTGTCTAAGGCCATGGGCGCAGCTTGGCTGTCGCTGCAGACACATTTGTTTTCTACAATAAAGCTCATCGCTTCTTGAACAGCATACACCTCCGCTTGAAACACAGACGCATGAATTCCAAGAGCAACGTGCAGTTTTGTCCTGCTGGATTCCACGTAGACCCCATAGCCTGAGCCATCCGTGAATATGCGAAAACAGTGTTTGCCGGGCTAATTTTCAGAGTAAGACCACAACTGAGCCTCTGGCAGGACTACACTGTATTTTTTTTTCAAGTACGACTCTTGATGGCATGGAGTCAAGGGGCAGGGGGAGAATCGTTGAATCGTAGTCCATGTCTTTTCTATTTTTCAATGCCGGACAGGATCGTACTTCAAGGTCTCTCCTTGGATGAAATCATCAAGTGGTGGTAGACCAATCAGAGCATCTAATGCCGGGCCTGAAGTAGTCGGAAAAGCTCCGGTGCAACAGATGGCCACAGTGCATTGTAGTCTCGATAAGGTCCTCCTGACTCCCACGAGAAAGAGTCTGCTGACTCTACACCATAGGTGATGTTAGGTCTCATTCTAACCGAGTAGATCCGTTGGACCTTGCTAGAAGAAAGGTCCCACGTTTTCCCAAAGACACCTTTGCTCTGTCAGAAAGCTTTCAGTGTTTTGGATGTCTTTGTATCAACGTGTAACTTCCAAAGGAGTTTACTATCGAGGATTACTCCAAGATATTTGATTTCTTTCGATAGCTGGATTGTGACTCCTTTTAGCTTAGGCCGAACGAGTCCAACAAGTTTCCTACTTCTGGTAAAGAGGATAATACCAGTTTCGGTGTGGTTTGCCGATAACCCATTCGCACAGTACCAAGTATCAATCATATCCAGAGTTTTCAAAAGTCGACTCGGTTCGATAGAAGGAATTCTTGTTAGCATGAAAAGGCCCATAATTCTGCACTTACACATTCCAGTGAACCTTGTAGTAATCGATTTTTACCATCGAAAATATTATATCACCACCATTACAACGAAGTCGCGGTCAAGGAAACCCGCTAAAAATTCTGGGTAAGCGGAAGGACGGGCCGAATTTGTTGATTCCGTAATGCAGCACCACAGCCACCTCAAATGAGCCCTCTGCCAAATGAACGCCTTGCGTTGAATATCCGCCCATTTAGACATATTGCTATAGATTTCTTTGGACCAATAGACCTCGTTGTCGCTAGATGCCAGGACGCTGGTATTATTCACATGCCTCGCTGTTCGCGCAGTGCATATTGAAATTTATCACTCTTTATCTACAAACGCATTTTTATTTATGCCACAATCTTTAGAGGCGCAAGACGTATTCTACAAGCCGAAATAGAGAGAACTTCACTTGTCATAAACTCCTCTGGCTGCAGCAAATGATGAGGCACTCACTCCGAACCATTTTTTACTTGGTGCATAAGCGAACTACGAGAACGAAGCTTTGAAGACAGCAGCGGTGCCACACTTCGAAAAAACTTTAGGGTCGCGGTTTTGGATACTGCCTAACCTAACTAAAAAACCTATTATAATTTATTGAATAAGGTGCAGAAATCAGTGGAACTAGCAATATGTGACGTCATGAAAACCAGGCCATCCATGGCTTTGGACGGATGCTGCATCTGCCACCCCTAGATCTCTTCTGCAAATACTCAGCGGCCTGCTCCGCTTTAAGGCTCAAAGCGAACTCACATTGGAGGAGCGTCACATATGGGCATTCAACCATCTTAAAGTCCTACACGGATATACCCAGTGACTGTGATTATCACCCTCCCATTCTTTGAACGGAAAGGAATTTCCTAATGAAAATCCCATCTAGACAGGAATGGCTTGAAGAAGATCCAACACCCAAACGTAAGATCTACACGGGCGGATCTAAAATGGACACCGGTGTAGGATCAGGGTTATTTTGCGAAGAGCTTTGTATTAGTGAATCCTTTAAACTACCGGATCACTGTAATGTTTTTCAAGCGAAAATAAACGCTATTCATGAAGCTTTAAAATGGTTAAAAATAAACAGAATATCATCAACGGGTATCTGCATTCTAGCCAAGCTGCCCTACGAGCCCTGGATGCATTCCAAACAACATCAAGGAGTGTCTTACGTTGTCGCCAATCTCTAAATGAGATGTCCAAGCAATATCGTATAATCTTATGCTGGGTTCCAGGCCACAGAGATATACCAGGGAACTGTTGGGCAGACCAACTTGCAAGAGAAGGTACCTGTATGCCAGACATAAGTAATTATATGGAGACCTCTCCCAACTTGTAAGCTTCTCATTAAGGACGCACTATTCAGTTCTGCAAATCAAAGATGGATTAGCGTTAACCCCTGTGAAATTGCTAGGCAAACATGGCCAAGGCTAAATTTACGTCTATCTAAGAGTATTATAAAACTGAGTAGACTTCAAATTAGGACCTTAGGGCCTCACAGGGCATTGTCTCATAGGAAATCATGCAAGGAGATTAGGTGTTTACACGCATGATTTCTGTCGTAGCTGCAGAAATGAGGAGGAGTTGGGAACAATTCAACACCTTTTTTTGCACATGTCCAACTCTAGCTAGAAGCAGGAACCGATTTCTAAAATCCTTCTTCTTAACGAATATATGTTGCCATCGCTGCCTCTGTGCGATGCGGCTGCCAAACCTAACCCAACCTAACCTAACACAAGGTGACTTTTTTCTTTGAGGCCACGTGAAAGAGAAGGTCTACACCAACAGCCTAGGGTCAATTCAAGACCTCAAAGATGGAATTCGTGAGGCTACCGAGGACATAGGGCGGCCACTTTGCAATTCGGTTATGGAAAATTTCATGAAAAGGATATTGTCCTGTAAGCTTGGCCGTGGTGGTCATTTGCCTAATGTTAATTATTTTCCACTATTAACGGCATATCTTCCTCTTTATAATGAAATAAACATCCGATCATTTATATCAAAAAAGACAATTTTTCTTTGAATATCAGAATAACACCTCCGTTTGGAAAACCCTATATAGGTATATGTACAAATAATATTGTTAAACTTTATATATTATGTTTTGACATAATATTGTTAAACTGATTTAATATATAATATTAAATGAATATAATTATATATTATACAATATTAGTTTGGGAAAAAATAAATCCATTATATACTCGGTAGATGGCTGTACTAATCGAGATCTTGTAAAGTATCGATCAAAAAATTTAAAGTTTATGGTCGTGGTCATGTCACACAGAAAAATTCTTTTGCTGTTTTGGTTTGTTCCATTCAGTTGTTTCTTAAAGGGTGTTAACAATGGAAGTCAAGAAAGAGAAAATTCGGTTCATTTTACAGTTTTTCTTTGATAAAGGCGATATGCAAGCCAGACCGTTGAAATTGTGAATGATTTTCATAGTGCCGATACTGTAACATCGAATTACGGGCAATTTTGGATTCGTCTATTCCGTTCAGCCATTTTTGATGTTAAAGAAAATGTCGATATTGTCAATAAAACCACAGAAATAATCGATTTTGACAGGCAAGTTAATAGTCGTAGCATCGCATAACACTGACCTGTCAGAAAACCAAATATGTTCCTTACGTTTACTCTACGCGTATTATGCAGTCCCCTATTGTAGGTAAAGGTGGTACAAGTGTTTTGACTTGACGGCCACTAAACAAAGGAGGCATAGGTGATGATCGGTCTAGTCATCATGGTATACATCAAATGCATCATTTTAGAGTCTAGACCCCATGTTCTGCCATAAAAACGTCTACAGGTCTACATGGCTCTAGTGGCTTTTTTTATCACCGCTTCGAGGTGAAAGTTCCAATTTATAAGTACGCGTGCATCTAAGATACAACATACATATTTTACTGCGTTATGATTATTAGTGGCGGCCGCCGTAGCCGAATGGGTTGGTGCGTGATTACCATTCGCAATTCACAGAGAGGTCGTTGGTTCGAATCTCGGTGAAAGCAAAATTAAAAAAAAAAACAAAAAAAAACATTTTTCTAATAGCGGTCGCCCCTCGGCAGGCAATGACAAACCTCCGAGAGTATTTCTGCCATGAAAAAGCTCCTCATAAAAATATCTGCCGTTCGGAGTCGGCTTAAAACTGTAGGTCCCTCCATTTGTGGAACAACATCAAGACGCACACCACAAATAGGAGGAGGAGCTCGGCCAAACACCCAAAAAGGGTGTACGCGCCAATTATATATATATATGATTATTTTAGCAAGATCCAACTTTAATATGTTTATAAAAGGAACAAAGATTGTCTTGCTAAAGTTAAAAGATAATCCTGATATGAGGATCAGCGTGGTTCGTGATATTTGAAGTTTACCTCCTAATTTGCCTGACACAATGACCGTTAGATCGTCTGTATCCTGTAGTTTTATTAGCAGATAATCAAAGACTAAAGGTCAAAGAAGTGGTGACAAAACACCTCCTTGTGGACAGCTTTTCAACCTCTTCACAGAGACATTTTCAGCCCCTATAATTGAACTAATTATTCTGCTGCCTAGCATCGCTTTCCCCCTCTCACAGTCTCTTTTTTTTTAGTAAGAAGATCTCCTTTTATAGAGCGATAATCCACATTATCGAAGGCGCCTTCAATTTCTAAGCTAGTATACCTGTTTACATCGATCCGGCGTCAAGAGAACTGCATATTGATGTATAGCGGACTATGCCACCAAGGGGCCAAAACGGAAACGGATATAGCTTGGAATTTTTTTGTGTACATTTCCTTACCTATACGACGTTCTATTGTATTTTTTACTAAAACAGCGCTGCCACCCCTTGCACAATTTTCAAGATATATGCTTTGGTACTGGGTGTAGTTTTTGAAATTCAAATACCTTTGTTTCGTGAAGTGAGTTTCAGCGATTAAATCAATGTCAATGGTTTTATTATAAAGTACTACTTCTAATTCATTGTTGTGCTAGAACAAACAATTTGCATTCCATGAAATAAGTTTAAGACATTTAGTCATAATTTAAAAACCGCATGTTGGGCACCAAGGCGCCCAAGCGCACTTCAAAAGTTTTGAAAACCTCTTCCTGTTCATTTAATTTTGGTAAGATAAATGGCAAATCATCTGAATTTTCTAGGGTAACATTTCGAGCGGATGTTTTCGTTAGTTGTGCGTAAGACACTGGTTACGGGGTAGTTGGCAAAAATGCGGTAGGTTTATCCTCAGTAAGGTGAGTTTTTCCGCTCGTCTTTGATTTATCAGTTACATATTGATCTAATCTTTTGCAATGATGCAACCCCGTTAGTTAGCTGGGTGTGGCTCGCCGTAATTGCAGCATTTTGGTTTATCGGCTAGCGCATTTTGGCAATCAATAGTCAAATGTTTACCAGCGCATTCCACACATAGTGGTGGTTTTCCACAGAAGTTTTTTGTATGAGTATGAGGAATTAAATTAGCAGATTTTTAGAAATTCTGTTTAGAATGACTTTTCTTTCGTAAATTTTTTTCAAATCTTCAGATGGATCAGATGTCAAAAGAAACATATCAGCGGTTCTTTGGGCTTCCGTTTAAGTTTGTTGATTGCACTAACTACAACGTCTAACAGGATTTTTAATGCCATTTACAATTTCTTGATCACATAAGTGGTGACGGTCTTTTACTATCCCTTTTGTTGGCCTTGTGTGTTTGTCTTCGCTACTGAACCAGGGAATATTTTTGTTAGCTACGATTTTTTAACAGAGCATTAATCAAGAGTACCAAAGGTAGTTACTCCATATGTACCACTATTTATTGGGTTGCGTAATAAGTTCATAGCGTTTTAATATATTCTTTTATTTTACAACATTTTATTTGCGGTTTGGCAAAGGGTAAGAATACATTCGATGGAACTCTTTCTGCTTTACAAAACCATGTTAATTGTATTTTTGAATTATTTAATTTTGTATTAGTTTTGAGACTTAGAAATGGAGTACCCAGGAGTCAAAAATCAACATTTTCGACACCTTCTCTTTCTTACTTTTCATCGAGGTCAAAAAGCTGCCATAGCAGGACGGGACATTCGCGATGTGTATGGAGAAGGTGTCATAGGCGAGTATACAGTACGGAAATGGTTTGTAAAGTTCAGAAGGGCAACTGTGACGTTGATGACACGTCCCGCAACGTAAGGCTTTCTGAATTTGATGAAAAACATCTCAAATCACTTTTGAAGGAGAACGATCGCCAAATCAGTCGTAAATTGGCGGACAAAATGAGCAGTGATCATAAAACGGTTCTCAATTACCTTCATTGAATGGGATTTACCGAAAAATTGGGAGTCTGGGTGCCTCTCGAGCTCAGCATCTCTACCGCCACCGAGCAACACGCGGTCATAAACAGCGCTTTCTGTACCGAATCGTCACGGGAGATGAGAAGTGCTGCCCATACATCAATATGAAGCAAAAAAAGAAATGGGTGACTCCAGGAGATACGCCAAAGCTAAGATTCAAGCCGGATCTTCATCCCAAGAAGATCATGATATGTGTTTGGTGTGACTAAGAGGGCATGGTGCACTGGGAAATGCTCGAAAAGAATGTAACACATTCGCGGACCGTTCTCTCATCTTTACTCACAGCAACCTCGATTGCATAATGTGATTTACAATGTTACCTAAGGTGACTCTCTCTTTTATTATTTCTTCGATCGACATTGTTTCAGACACGTATCTCGGGCAGAACGAGAAGCTTGGTGCGTCGACGTGGCCCAGTCGTTGAAGATACTCTCTGTAGCATTCATGTCCCGTCAGGAATTGTGTCAGAAAGTAATCCGTGTCACCATATCTAAACTTGGCCAACACCAACTTCGACTGCAGCATATGATTTACAATGCTGCCTGGGGTTACTCTCTTTTATTATTTCTTCGATCCACTTTCTTTCAGATGCGTATCTCGGGAAGGAGAAGAAAATATATTCCGAGTTCTCACTACTACTGCCGCAGAGCGAGCAGACTGCTGCGTCGTCGTGGCCGAGTCTTTGAAGATACCTCCGTAGCATCCATGTCTTGTCAGTAATTGTGTCAGGTAGTAATACGTGTCACCATATCTTCTCTCAACCGATGCCTGTACGTTTCTGATGAGTTTGTGCATCCACCTCCCTTTTGTCCCAGCGATTTTTCCACTCACTTATGCTCTCCTGTCTTTCTTCCTTGGGCTCTTCCGCCGTTAGTCGTCTGTTTAGGCTTTTGGCTTTGTCTTATACTCTACCTAGTTCGGAGACCATTATAGCTGGTGGCATGATACCTGATATGACACACACCGACACATACGACACTGGCCGTAAAAAGACATGCTACTCTAAGGGCGCTTAGTCGAATATCGATCATAACACCTAAATATCTTAGTGTCGCTTGTGTTGGGAAGTTAAACCCATCAATCTTAAGTGTGGTTTTTTCTTTTTTTTTCTCGTGATGAGTACTGCATTTGTTTTTTGTCCTGCTACCTGAAGTTTGACTGCCGATAGCCATTATGACCTTTGTTGCTGCCTCGGTGCAAAGCAATGTCGTCTGCGTATCCAATTATTTGCACTTCCCATCACTGCATATCTCTTAGGACCTTCATCTGTATCGAATAGAACTACTCTTTCCGACAGATAACTGCTTATGACCCGGAAGCTGGCGCTTTTTTTCTCCTCCAGAGCCTGGATGATATGGAGACAGTATGCTGGCTGGATGAAAGCATTCTTGATATCCAAAGTATTTTTGTCACCAATCATCCATCTGTCACCTGCAATAGCCATACTTGCAATGTTTGTTACCTTCCTGACCGCATCGATGGTTGAACGACCTTTCACCCTGCACTTTCTCCAGATGCTGCTCCATGCGCGTGCATATTAATTTCCTTTTGGCTCATACAACTAATATTCTTCAAAATAGGACCCTTGAGCGTCAATACACCGTTGGTAGCGGTTCTTCGACTGCAGGAAACATTTTTTAAACTCATCCGCCGGAATCGCGTTCAATTCGGCTGTCACAGTTTTTTGGATCGCCTCCATGGAGTCGAAACGCCTCCCCTTCAGCTTACTTTTCAGGCGCGGGAACAAGAAGAAGTCCGGAGGGGACAGGTCTGGGCTCTAGGGAGGGTGGGGAAGCACCGGAACCCTCATCTTGGCCAATGCAGAGGTGCAGAGGAAGGCGGTATGCGCCGGCGCATTGTCGTTATGAATGGTCCAATTGTTGACGAGGTCGGGCTGAACCCGGGCGACGCGGTTTTTCAGCCGAAGGAGCACTTCTTTGTAAAATGCCGCGTTTACAGTGCTTCTTGGAGGTACAAACTGCTTAGCTTTACGCAAAATTTGATCGAGTAACGTTGCTCCAACAATCGCTGCATTTTCGCCGCTGCAAAATCCTAACACACTTTTAACACGTTGGCTGCCACGTCGCACATTTTCATGCGACACGTAAATGTTATCCCGAGGCCACGTCACACATTTTTGTACATTTTAATATAGAATTTTACATAGAATTTGGATTGTCTGGCCTGTGGTGAACATTTTGGTGTATTTCCCATGGCCGTTGTGTATTTTTAATGGTATTTTTTTGGATAATAAAAAAGTTGTAAATTAAAATTTGTCCTTTTATTAATTCTTTTAAAAATTAATTCATTTATGAACAAAACAAATATAAAAATATATATGTATGTAAATTCAAATGGAAATCAGTAGAAAAACAATAAACTTAAAATTAAAAACTAAATTTTTTAATGGAGATCAGTGCAAAAATTAATTTTTCTGGTGGGAATATTTAGGAAAACATTCTACACATAGTTGCGGTTTATTGGGCAGTAGGTGGTGGTCCTTTTTAAGCTATTTCTGGCTGTTACTCTATAAGCATAACACAGTACACAAGCACGCCTTATTGTTTTTCCGTTGACGTCCTTTCTTTTTTCTATAAAATGTTTTCCTTTTGTTATGGGTTCTGGAGACATGAAGTCCAACAAAACATTTGAAGTCTCCTGCCTGAACTTGGCTATTGAAATTTTTTTGTTTGTAGCCTTTTTATATATTAAAAAGACATTTACGACAGACATTCCTAGTAACAGTTCAAAAGCCACTTTGCGGAACCACTTAACACCTCTTCTGAGAGTGGTGGCGTAGGCGGTCATTTGATCGGATATATCAACACCTAATTTGGCTTTGTTGTAATCAATAAATTTTTTTCAATCAAACCCTGTATCTGTCATGCAGAGTGGCCGATATGAACTTGGATCACCCGTTGGTTTATTTGGTTTCTGAAGTAGTACTAGTCGTTCCTTCTTCCATACTTTCGGATATATGCCTTCATTTATGCACTTGGTGAAGTGTTGTGCAAACAGCCTTGCGTTGTGCTCGATAGTGGACTGCAGCGTTTTATTCGGGATGCCGTCAAAACTCGGTTTCTTAACATTACCCGAACTCTACGTTAACAAAACCACCTCTACCTCATTGATTGTTACACTACTTTGTGCTACGAGGAACTGTATCGGGCTTGGTTGTATGTCTTACTTCTGGAATAGTGTCTGTACCACCTTTTCTCAAAGAATGGGGCAATTTGGTGCCTGTGCTCTACTTTTAATGGCTTTCTTTAATTTTTTCCGCTTTTTTTATAGTTCTCGTGGAGGCTGAAGTGTTCTGCCAACCCATAACTCCTTTGGGAAAGGCGCCTCACTTTTTTGCATTCGCTTTTTAGGGTGCTAATCTGCTCCAGCCCACGGAATTTCTGAGAGCGCTCTGTCTTTTCCTGCACATGACGGCATTGCAGACTCTGTTAACATGCTTCACTAGCAATACCCCTTGTATATCCACATCGTTGGTGCTAGTCGGGTTCTCCTCTCCACCCATGTTTCGTCCGCTCATGAGCACAGTCCGAAATTTCTTTTGAAATATAGGAAGCGTGAAAAGCAAATAAATTTAAATGCAGAAACTCATTTTGCATTTTAAACTAGTACTGCACCTTAAGTGAACGACTTTTTCTAGTTGTCCCCATGTCAGCCGGTTCTACGTTATCGGAATGACTCGGGTTTTCCCCGACCAAGATCTGCCGCCCCAGTAAACAAGCACTGTCCAGTGTACCGTACCTCACCCCCAATTTATCGTCATAGGAGCAATACTACGCAGCAGGTTTGCTCCAAATACTTCTTTTCAGGGCTGATATCGAACTCAACCCTGGACCTGCATTTGCCACAAACGGCTTCACCTGAACTCCACCTCGGTTAGCTGGTGCCATCTTAAGACGGTATGTGACTTCGGGTTGCTCCCCCCACCAGGCGGCCCCTGCCACAACGGCTTCATCGTCTAATGCATTCAAACTGTCGCCAAGAATCGAACCTCAATGGTTAGGAGCCCACCGGTGCAACATATCTCCTTTTTCAGTGCGGGGACCAACCAACAGCTCTTGGCCCCCTCATAGTCTGCTCCGTGTGTCAGACCAGGTCTCATCGGAATCTGACATCAGTCAAGTACAACTCTTTTAATGGCTGGTGCCACTTTCGGTGGTGCTCTTGCCCACGCACCACCCGTGAGTTGACGCGCGACTATGTTGCACCTGTAGCCGCCTCCCGTGGCGCAGCCGCCCGACAACATCAGGCTGCGACAACAGCAGCGGAACCCACAGCAGAGCCAACACAGACAACCTCACGCGTCCCTCACACGCCGAGTTACGTCTATACTTCCTATGAGCTTCAAACTCCTCCAACTTAACTGCGACGGATTCATGAGTAAGATAGATGAGATAGTCGAGTTCATGAGCCGTCATGGAATCAAGATAACTGCGGTTCAAGAGATAAAACTGCAGGCTAGCTTCTCCCTTCGTACCCTACCGACGACTATAACGTGCACGGAATGGGATGGCGAGCTAGACAAGGTTTGAGTAAGCTTTGGTCCGCCGTAAGTTCCCTGTCGAACCCGACGAAGCACAATGACAAGGTGGATATCACCTTCAACGGTTGCACTTCGCCGGACCCAAAAAGATGCGCGCGCTACTTTAGCCGGCAATTCATACTGCATACTCTGGCCAACAGATCCAAGCGTCGCGTCACCAGACGGCTGCACAGACTTGCGAACAACAGTACGCCACTTGCTCTCTCCAGTGATGAGGTTCAGGGGGTCATCAAAAAAATGAAAGCATCAAAAGCCATCGGCCCTGACGAAGAGCTCCGGAGAATCCCGCGTAGCTGTGGCACAATTACATTCTGTACACTGTAACAGGTTAAACTCCTACTTATCCAGAATTGACCCCGACATACCAAACATATGTCCGGCATGTCAAGGCACCTCGCACGACACTAACCACCTTTTCACATGGCCTATCAAACCCATACATCTAACACGTCTCTACCTTTAGACCCGACCTGTCGAAACAGCAAGTCTCCTGGGCCCACCGTTAGATGAGATAGACGAAGACGACCGATGATCTGCATTACACTAGCAGGGTTAAGTGTACTGTTAGAACAACAACAACAACTTCTTTTCCTCCATGAAACTAAAATCGTCAACAAATTCACACGTGTGTGGCGAATGACTTTCAACCGATTGTTTCGATTTTCTTCCGTCTGTGGCCTGCTTTATTTGAGTATTACATTTGTTCCCTTTATTTACATTTATTTTTCCAAGTTTGTTCTTCTTCTTTCCTTCAAACATGGAAAATTTTGCTCTTGCAACTCCAGTGCTGCCTAGCTTGGATAGAAAAAAGCAATAAAATGCCCATTTAAAGAAATGAAAATACTAAATTTTTATTGAATTGCTTAAAGGACTTTGTGCGCGTGACAAATTTAAATAAATGTGCTATGGTTATGTGCAATATACTGTATAGAAAAAACAGAGTTTTTAAAATACATCCTTGTATTTAAGACTTACGTAAAGAGAATATTTTTAAAAGAGGGCAGAAAAACACGTTTATGTTATATTTGAGGTTTTGTGATAAGATAGAATACTCCTTTTACCAAAAGTTTGTTATGATTTCTGTAGTATTATCTGATATTTTTGTGCTTATTTTTACTATGTACGAATACACCCTTATGGCTTTAATTCATATTCCGTAAATTCAAAGGATTTTTAAAATTTATATATCTGTTAAGAAGGATTGTGACAAGAAGTTCTATTGTTGTTGCATAACCTCAAAAGGATCAAAAAATTAGATTTGCACCTTGAGAACACCAAATTTTATAAGAATCAACAAATTTTCAATAGCACTGAATTCTTGTGGAAGCGGCTTAACCTTTATTTGGGCATACAAATTTTGTTTTTTAACTTAGAATTTTTCGAGCTTCGAACTAAAAAAAGAAACAGCCACAGCTTAAAAATTTTCGCATTTTGAGTATAAGAAAGAACTGAAAGTATTGCCAAGAGCAAAGAGTTCGCAACACTGCACAACTAGGCTAGGTTGACGTCACACATTCTCTGTTGGGCACAATTTTGTTTCCAAGACCAATTTATTACAGGTGATGGCAACCACATACATATAAGTAAAAACATACATGTAGTGGTTTTTGCTCAATTCGAGCTTCTCATTGCTAAGTACTTTCGATTAATTTATATTAATATATTATTTTGTGGGTCTGACCAAATTGCTTTCAAGATGCCAGCATTTGCGATGGTGATGTCTATGCAGGTAAGCAAAGAGAATACTTACCGATACTTGCATTAAGATAATATTTTTTTCTAAGCGGAGCGCCGGCTAGGATGAATCCATACAATTACAATGTGTGTTAGAAACGCCAAAAACTAAGCAACGATAGTTTTTCATACTTATAGCGATTAGCAGAAGAAAAATTTTGCTAATTTACTACCTGAAGAAAAGTTAGCTGAAAAATTACGCTGGAATTTTTCACAATATAAAAAATCGGGAAATATGGCGACAGTTCGTTGAAGATTTAGTACGTAGCATATATGTGAATTGAAAGCTCTTGTAGATATGAAAAAAGTCATCTATATATATATATATATAATTGGCGGGTACACCCTTTTTGGGTGTTTGGCCGAGCTCCTCCTCCTATTTGTGGGTTGCGTCTTGATGTTGTTCCACAAATGGAGGGACCTACAGTTTCAAGCCGACTCCGAACGGCAGATATTTTTATGACGAGCTTTTTCATGGCAGAAATACACTCGGAGGTTTGCCATTGCCTGCCAAGGGGCGACCGCTATTAGAGAAATGTTTTTCTTAATTTTGGTGTTTTCACCGAGATTCGAACCGACGTTCTCTCTGTGAACTCCGAATGGGAGTCACGCACCAACCCATTCGGCTACGGCGGCCGCCTAAAAAAAATCATCTATATTTGCGGTATTTTAATTATTAATACATATTTCAGTATCTACCACGGGTGTTAATAAGGTAAAAATAAATGTAGAGGGCACGGAAAAGTTTAAAATGGAGAAACACAACGCAAAAAAAACTTCCAAACAAGGGCAAAATTAAAGCTCAATTGTATTTGTGTCACATTTTTAATTTGCAATTTTTACTTGTGTATTCTCATAGAATATTGGTGGCTATCTGAAATACGAATATGCTACTAATGACTATGATGAATTTATGTATATACTGTTGCGATGCGCATACCATATTGCATAAAAAATGTTTGCTTCATGCTTTTTGTAGAAAATTTAGATAGAATACATACAAATAGATCGCTAAGACTTACATCTAAAACTATACACTTAAAAATTCTGGATAATAAATTTCTAACATACTTGTGAAATCATTTTTGATAATTAAAAAAAAAAATTATTTTTCACTTTTTGAGATTTCTGTTCAACAGTTTAAATCGATGATGAATTAGAATTTTTTCTTTTTTTTAAGATGTAAGAAAAAAGTTTATTTTTATAATTTGTATTTAGAACATAATATCTTAAATTTTGCAAAATTGATTGAAAAATAAATTATTTAATTTAATTTAAATTTATTTTAATTTTAGTTTATCCATTTGGATTTTATCATCTGCTGTGCGGTATCGATGTAAGTCTGACTGACGTCCTCTAAATCTGTGATATAAATGCCATGATATAAAAAACAAATGATTATTTATGCCTTTATGCACACCTGCTTATACTCGATATCTGAATTAGCATTCAATTTCAATCCGTGCAACAAAAGATCTAATGTATTCACTGGCAGACACAGTTTATAATCGCAATTGTATGTTTAAAACTGAAATATTCGCTTCCAGCTTCCAAAAGTGCATGTGGTCATTCGGCAGCTTCAATTAAGGGATTGTGTTTGACGAACATATACAACAGCTCTAAACAGTTCCAACTGTTGGTATGCTACATATTCTCACCAGCCAGCTTGTAACAACGCCCATGCTTCATTGGCGCCTTCCTTAGTAATGCGGCTTACCTATATGGGACAAGGTGCTTCAAAAACGAGCTTCAATGCAGCAGTGTATAAACCACCGCCAGATAAAACTATTGCCAATTCTTGTGGACCTGCATTAATAAGTGTTTGTACGCCTTTTCGATAATCAGCGAGTCGAACCAGTGCATTGTATGATTCACCAAATATAAAATTTAATCGGGCAGGTCAATTGTCTAATAAAAATAGATTACCCATTAATACGTAGAAGTAAGGCGTTTTTCAATATGTGCGCTTCAACTTTTTTCCGATAGGGAGGGCGAAGACGCAATATTTTTTATTTTTCGCTTGTTATTTGTAGACCTCATTAGTATTCATTTCATCATGGAACGCTACACACTTGAGCAACGATTGCAAATCGTGCAAATTTTTTATGAAAATAATCGTGCAAATTTTTTATGAAAATGTATAAATTTTCCAAAAAACCATCTTCAGTGATGAAGCTCACTTTTGGCTCAATGGCTTTGTCAACAAGCAAAATATGCGTTACTGGGCAGAAAGCAATCCACACGTGATTCATGAGGCACCGTTGCATCCCGAAAAAATCACTGTTTGGTGCGGTTTACATACCGGCGGCGTGATTGGCCCATATCTTTTCGCTGACGAGAACGATCGCCACGTTACTGTGAATGGAAATCGATACCGCGACATGATAAACTATTATTTTTGGCCGCAATTGAATGGTATGGACTTAGACGACATGTGGTTTCAATAGGACGGGGCCACAAGCCACACAGCACATGCTACAATTGATTTGTTGAAGAGTAAGTTCGATGAGCGCATTATTTCCAGAAATGGACCGGTCGAATGGCCGCCGCGCTCGTGTGATTTGACGCCTCTAGACTATTTTCTTTGGGGTTATGTAAAGTCATTGGTCTACAGTAACAAGCCGGCGACGATTTGTGAGCTCAGAGCCAATATTGAACGCGAAATTGCTGGAATTTCGGCCGATTTATGCAAAAGAGTGGTCGAAAATTGGGTTCAACGATTGGACTTCATAAAACGTGCTCGCGGTGGTCATGCAAAAGAAATCGAATTTCATACTTAAATGTATATGTTCAAACTCGATAATAAAAAAAAATAGTTAAAAAAGTCAAACCGTTTGTGTTTTATTCAAAAAAAAAGTTGAAGCGCTCTTACTGAAAAACGCTGTATTTGCAAACACACGAATGTAAACAATACAAACAGAATAAGTCATTTTGAGGTTGTTCATATCTACCGTGAACAACTCAGCTGGGTGGCAGGCATTACCTTAATCATTCCACCTTGGTTGTTTCTATCATTCTTGGGTAAAACTATCATTCTTCAGAGGTGTAGTCGGCAGCCGAATTCTGCCCGCTCATTTCACACGTATTCACACTCTCATTCGTTGTTCAGACGGCAATGAAGCATCTTGGACCGAGGTTGTGTTGATTTTTTTCGTATATCACCTACACAATCCCAGTTTTTTAGTAAGCAAATCGATTCATAACTCCTGCTACGTCAGTCCATTAGCTGGCTTCGTCAAATTCTCGGAGAGCCGGTTAACGGTCTGTTATTGGCAACAATTGTAAAAATCTTTTCATCATGGATAAATCTATCACGACACGTGCTTTGTGTAGGTTTTTGTTTGTGTATACGAGCAAATGCCATGCAAAAGCTGCAAATAGTAATGCTATATGCCTAATTTTAGCAATGAAGACATTGTGACTGTGAGCCTAGAGGGCCCTGCGGGGAAGCTATGGCTGATGTCGGCCTATATGGCGCATGAGGACGAGGTGGAGCCACCTCCGATGATGCTGAGGGAAGCCGTGGCAGAAGCGGGGCGCAGGAAAACCGGCGTTATTGTAGGGACGGATGCAAAATCCCACCATACCTGTTGGGGAAGTTCCAACATAAATGCAAGAGGTGAGTCACTTTTTGATTTTATTTTAAACGAAGACTTGTTTATTTGCAATAGGGGTAAGGACCCCACTTTCATTACCGCAACCAGGGAGGAGGTGCTGGATCTTACTCTGGCCTCCTCCTCACTGTTAAACCGAATTTCCGATTGGAGGGTGCTTAACACCCACTCCTTCTCGGATCACAGGTATATTCAATTCTCTCTCTCTGAAACTCGTCCAAAAAGACCCTCCTACAGGAATCTGAGGAGAACGGACTGGGATACTTACGGCAGGAATCTGCTAAACCTTCTCCCCGAAGCACCCGGGGAAAACTTAGATCTCTCGGAGGGAGCGATCGATGATCTGGTGGAGATCTTCACCTCAGCTTGTAATAAGGTTCTTGAAAGCTCATGTCCACTTAGAACGCTCCCTAAGAAGGAGAAACCACCTTGGTGGACAGCAGAGCTCTCTGAGCTTAGGGCCCCGTGCAGGCGCCTCTTTAATAGGGCTAAAATAATTAAGTCTCCCTCAGGATGGGAACTGTATAAAGTAGGACTTGGAATCTACAAGTCCGAAATTAGGAGGGCCAAGAGGGACTCTTGGAGGAACTTCTGTGGAAGCGTGGTGGGCTGTCATGAGTCTTCAAGATTCAGACGAATACTCACGAGGAGCTCGGCTCCCTTGGGATACCTGAGGGATGAATCGGGACGATGGGCGATGAGCGGCGAGGAATCACTAAAAATGCTTCTCGACGCTCATTTTCCAACGAATCCGGTATCCAGCAGCACCAGCTTGGGAAGTACACCAACCTGTCTTCAGAACCGGGGCTGGCTGCTGGATGAGCACCGCTTGGCCTGGGCCATTGGCTCCTTCGGGCCCTTCAAGTCACCTGGTCCTGATGGCATCATACCTGCCCAACTACAGAAATCTGTAGTGGTATCATGCCGCTGGCTGAGCCCTATCTATGCGAGCTGCATAGCCAGGGGCTATATACTGGGATCATGGAGGGCTGTGAGGGTTGTGTTCATACCCAAGGCTGGCAAGAGCTCACATGTCTCCCCTAAGGATTTTAGGCCAATCAGTCTCTCATCTTTCTTGCTGAAAACCCTTGAGAGGTTGATTGACCTACACATAAGAAGCGAAATTCCTCGGGGGCGTTTGTCGCACACCCAACATCCTTACTGTAAGGGCAGATCAGTGGAATCTGCTCTGCACACAATTGTTAAAGATATTGAGGAATCTCTATATCAGAAAGAACTCGCAGTTGGCGCCTTCCTCGACATTGAGGGGGCTTTTAATAACGTTCTCCCGGAGGCAATCACGAAAGCTCTGTGTAGGCTGGGGGTCGGAGCCGACCTTTCCAGATTTATCTACAGAATGCTCAGCGACAGAACGGTCGTGGCAGAGTGGGGCGGCGTCTCTCTCCGCCGGCAGGTGAGCAGAGGCACGCCGCAAGGCGGGGTTCTCTCACCATTCCTCTGGATCATTGTTATCAATGACTTGCTGGAGGAGCTGGTGAGGAGGGGCTGTAGGGTGATTGCCTACGCGGATGATGTGGCATTAATTGTTAGAGGAAAGTTTATAGATACCCTGTATGATTTAATGCAGGGATATCTGAACGTAGTTGTTCGATGGGCAGCAGATTGCGGCTTATCAGTGAATCCTCTAAAGACGGAGCTCGTCCTTTTCACGAGGAAATACAAAATACCCAGAGCTCAGCTCCCCTCGATGGGGGGCGCTCCGCTGGTGCTTTCTGACAAGGTGAAGTACCTAGGTCTAATCCTTGACAGTAAGCTGACGTGGAAGCCCAACATTGAGGAGAGAGTAAGGAAGGCAACAATCGCCTTGTATGGGTACAAAGGCGCAATTGGCAAAAGGTGGGGCCTCTCGCCCAGAGTTGTATTCTGGCTCTATAATATCATAATAAAGCCAATTCTGTTATATGGAGTCACTGTCTGGTGGAACTCACTAGAGAGAACGACATCAGTTAAAAAGCTAGAGAGGGTCCAGAGGTCTGCACTCATTGGAATCAGTGGGGCGCTTCGAACTACTCCTACTCTGGCGCTTAATACAATGTTAAACGTGGTACCTATAGACATCGCAGTCAGAATTGCCGCTGCTCGTACCGCAATCAGACTGAGGGGCTTGGGCTATAAGCTCAACCTCACATATGGGCACTCAAGCATCCTCAGAAACTTTGAGTTCATCCCCTCGTCGACGGACCAGTGTGTGCCTTCGCTAAGTCCAAGTGGAAGCTTCTCCACCCATATTCCACCAAGGGAGGAGTGGACCGGGGGCAACACCTGGGGACAGGGCCTCGTTAACCTGTTCACGGATGGCTCGAAGTTGGACGGTAGGGTTGGAGGAGGAGTATTCTGCAAAGAGCTCCCCATCAAACTCAAATTCAGGCTACCGGATCACTGCAGTGTGTTCCAAGCAGAGGTGGCCGCAATTAAAGAAGCAGCTGACTGGCTACTTACTTGCGTAACAACTGTTAAGAGGGTAAATATTTACTCCGATAGCCAAGCGGCCATCAGGGCCCTAGGCTCTATTATGGTGCATTCGAAGCTGGTCAGGGAATGCCTGGTCTCACTCTCGATTGCATCAGAATACTTCGACATAAAGATAATTTGGGTACCTGGACACAGTGACATTGCAGGAAACTGCGAAACCGACGAGCTGGCCAGACAGGGGACCTGTGAGGCAATGTGCCCGCGAAAGGAGAGGATCGGGATCCCCTTGACAACCTGCGCTCTACTCCTGGAAGGATGGGCTATGCACCAACTCAGCGAACGCAGGGCAAGTACACGAACGTGTAGGGTCGCGAAGTCCTTCTGGCCACGTTTGGATAGGAGGCGTTCGAGGGATATCCTGGGAATGACAAAATGTCATCTCTCAAATTTCGTGGGCATCATCACGGGGCACTGTCCGCGAGGTACACATGCCGTGAGACTCGGAATCACTTCGAGTCCTTTTTGCGACAGCTGCATGGAGGATGAGGTGGAATCATCTCAGCATATGCTCCTTAGCTGCCCAGCCTTCGTGGGACTAAGATTCAAGTATCTTGGTTCTCATTTCTTTTCTGCGCCTGCTGATATAGCAGCAGCATAATGAGGTTAACACAACCGCGGACTAGTCACCGTTCGTAGTCCACAATCACTCACCACTCCCCCATCCCTTCCCTTCCTCCCCCTTCTATGTCCTTAAATGGTATCACAAAGGAAGAACCAAACTATTTCGTCCAAGTGGGCCCTACTCTCTGGGCAACCATTATAACCTAATGCTATAGCTTTAACGATAAGGGCGTAAACATAATCATAGCCGCAGCATTTGTCGATTAGTCTTGCCGTAACCATAAACAGCTGATATTGAATTAGAATGCATGATATCATTTGCAGTTTTGTCATAAAAGCACGGATAATTTTCTACTAAGTCAATTAATTTTTCGTCGTTCATTTCTAATAGTCAAAGATTTATCGCAAATGCCAAAACAAATGTAAAGTATTTCACAGCCGCTTACGGTTACGATGGAAACCAAAATTCAGTAGATACATATGTATGTACTGCTATGGTTATGGCTACGGCCTTATGGTGCGGAACCTATAATCGTTTACAGTGATGCCCATAAGTTTGATCAGAACAACAGCTAAAGACATCGTTTCTCGCCTAGTTAGGCCCCTCATAGAAACCGCAACGATGATTCACCAAACATATTTAAAACGTTCACAACAGCAACAAGTAAAGCACTTCGCGGTTTGATGCGGGACAATGTATTCCAAAAGCGGTATTTAGCAATGACCCCCAAGAGTAGCATATTTTTTTTAGTGTATATAGGTAGGTGAAATGGTTGAAGTGCCGGTTTGGCACTTCTCAAGTAGCACTAAAGCTCCGTTTTGATACTATTATGAGACCTCCAGCCAGCAGATATCTAGAGCCAGCCAGAGCTGTTGATACAATGGAGAAGATTGATGGGATTTAGGTTGGCGCACTGCCCCAGGCTGTCGAAAAAAGGAGCAACCAGTAATGTCAATCGCCTAGCTGCCAAACCCGGACATTTACATGGAAAGTGCTCAACAGTCTCCTTTTCTGAAAGGTCCCCACAGCTTCTGAAATGGGGGTGTGTGCCGATCGTCCAATGATCGGTAAATACAGCCACGAGTTTGGAAATTGAACGGCGAGGATTCCAAACAACTTTATGGGTCCTCCGTATTGTACTGGGGTCAAGGGGTTTTCGGAATGGCATATGAAAAAATGGAGCTCCATCTTTTCTACGCGTTCCTGAGAAATTATTTGTGCAGTTCCCTTTTAATAACTGTTAGGGGGAGGCCGATGACCGGGTAGGAGGACCCTGAGACCAATTCAGTCCCCTTCCTGGCAAGCTCATCAGCAATTTCATTTCCCTCTATATTCCTGTGCCCTGGAACCCAGATCAGGGGAATGTTACCTGCATACCCAAGGGATTTGATCTCCTCCTTACAGGACTTTACTAGTTTCGTCCTGCACCATGGCGTCGGAGCCTTGATCACAGCTTGACTATTGGAGAAAATGTTAATATCTCCCTCGCTCCCGCGTTTCCTAAGCATTTTGGATGCCTGCAGGATCGCAAAGACTTCTGCTTTAAAAACACTAGCAGTGTTAGCAATTAAAGGAGATAGATAAATTGAATGATTTAAAGACTGAGATGCAAGGTCCGGTGCAGATTTCCCCTCGATCCAATCCTTCGTATTTGGAATGATTGCCCTAGCACGACCTTCAAACTCTAGATTGCGGATAAAGAGATGGGTTCAAAGTTTGGAGAAATGCGGTGTTAACTGCCCGAAAATGCTGCCATGTCCCTTGAGAGATTGTCTCCAGAGGTCAGCCTCCTTTAACTTTAGTGCACATAGAGCTGCGATGGAAATGACGCAAAAGTCGATGGTAACTAAGTGGGAAACGACATTCAGGGCAGCACTGGGGCAAGTTTTACACACTTCGGTGATGCCACTGCATGCAGTCCTTTGTACTCTAGTTTAGTGATATTATAGCCCTTCCGAAGAGCTTCCCAGCAAACCAGGCCTCCATACATTAAAATTGACAAAACTTCTGCGTTTTACATCCACAGCACGACTTGTGGCTTGAGTCCCCACATTTTACCAAACATAGATTTGCAGGAGTAGAAGGCTATACTAGCCTTTTTTACCCGATTTTCAATGTGTAGCCTCCAATGGAGCGGACATTACTGAGGGAAGCTGTCCCGATACCATCAGGACCAAGTCATCGGCGTATGCCACTACCTTAACATTACCCTTATTAAGCATTATCAGATCTTCGTCAATAGCAACTAACCAAAGTAGGGGCGAAAGGACACCACCCTTCGGCGTCCCCCTGTGAACGGATCTAGTGACTTTAGCCGCTCTTGCGACCGCATTAACTTTCCTTTCCAGCAGCCGAGCCGGAGGCGAGATCCAGAGACAGATAGGTCTTTCCACCTCTAGTCTATCTAATGCAGTGATAATTAACTCCGCCCTGATATTATTAAAAGCACCTTCTATGTTTATGAAGGCCGCCACAGTGAATTGTTTGCCTACCAGAGATTTTTCCACATTCCCTACGACCTCGGGTAATATTCCGTATATTTCCCTTTCAAATAAGCATGTTGCGCTGGAGATAATTTGGATTCGTTGTGCTCCCGGATATGATAATCAATCAATATTTCGAACACCTTTAGGATAAATGAGGTAAGGCCTAAAGTCCTTGGCCGAGTCGTGGCCCCTCCTACTTGCCTTAGGTATGAAAACAACCCTCGTTTTCTTCCAGTTGGCGGCGACGTGATTAAGAGTGATATACGCCAAGTAGATTTCTGACAGGGTAGGTACCACCAAGGTACTTGTTTCTGATGCATCACAGTCAAGATGTCGTCAGAACCAGGAGATTTAAAGGAGGAAAAACTATTTATTGCCCACTTGATTCTGTCAAATGACAGAACAGATTTCCAGGAAACATTTAGTAGTCCTATCTGTCGATTCGTGTCGACAATGTCACGTGGGGTAATAGAATTTTCCGGAAAGTGGTAATTTACCAGGATAGTCAAAGATTCTTCTACAGATTCAGCCCACTCTCCTTCTTCACTTTTTACAAGAGTTCTGCAGGCTTGCAAAAATCCTTCACGGCTTCAATGGATACGCAGTACTCCTAACCTTCATTTTTTAGTCGGTCAGCGTCTTACTACACCAGGGAGGAAAGCCTTTCTTGCTAAAAGATACTGGACAAGTCACTTTGAGGTCGTCTGATAGGATCGCTGCAAGTGTTCCATCTGCTTGTCCAGTTGATTAGTGCATGAGTAGAAACAAGTTTGTATGATCAATTTTTTATTGAAAACCCTATTGAACAGAGACCGGTAGGTTCTTTTAGGGTTGCTGTGGGGAGATATGGTTTTCCGTGCGAAATTGATTTCGAAAAGGATTGACCTGTGCTCCGAAAAGGAATTTCTCTGAAAAACCTTTCAATTATCAACCGTGAGGGCAAGCGAATTAATCAAAAGAGTAATGTCAAGAACTTCCTCCGAACCGTTTGATGTTTCTGATGCTGGATATACGTGATGGTGTTGACCTTATTCCAAATAAGCAGATTTTGACTTATAAATCAAAAAGAGACTCGCCTCGATCATTTATCTCGCTTTATTTCTTCCCCAAATGGTATGTCTCGCAATGGCGTCGCAGCAGATGAGGATAGCCTCTTTAATATTGTAAATGAAGGTGAGTCCACCAAACGTCCCACTTCCTCAGGAGGTGCTGCATTTTCGGGGGTCATATACGCAGAAACCAAATAGAAGCAGAGCCCACTAGATGCTTCTACACGCACCACTCATAGTGTCTGCTGCGGAGGCCCATGATCTTAGACTGCCGAACTCAGGGTTCTTGGATCAGGCAGATATCTATGCCTTCCTGAGGATGACACACAGCTTATCGGTGGCTAAAGGTTAATCTGAGCTACCCTTAATATTACTTTGTTAAAGGATGCTCACCTAATCCTAATGAAGCTCTTGGCTTCGGGTACCGCGTCCGTCGCAGACCGCCGTAGTTCGTCGAGCTGATCGTCGAGATGTTCTATTCCGTCCAGGTCGTCATCCGGAGCACCAGGAACCTCAGGTACCTCGATTCGAAAAGAGGTACCCGTCCTTGGTTTGCCATGAGGTATTTGACGATTGTTTCACACAGCCGTCCCTTAATGGCGCCCCAATTGGCCAGCTCCTCCCTACCTCTATGTGAGCTTGCGTTTACCAGGGAAACTTGGAAGTGATACCTGGCCACCTCACTATAAGCATATGAACGGAGCACAAAAAAGGCTGGTTACTCTCATCAAGAGAATTTAGTTCGCATTCAAAAATGTCTACATGATAAGGCTAGGGAGGCCGTGTGCAATTTACTGTTATTACCGGACATGGTGCCCGATGTCATAAATACGCTCGGAATGTATGTAGCTTGGGCGCCCTGAGCATAGGCCTAAGGGTGAACTTGATGTACTCATCGACTGTGCATGTGCTATCAAGAATATAGTAGCAATATTTCATGCAAGCAAACTAAGCGGTTACCTCAACAGCCAATTAGCCCATTCTCTCAGAATTCAAAACTTAACTGGGCAATTTATTCAACTGGCATTACTCTCAGAGAAACTAAACAAGCTTGAACCTAAGTTGTGTACCCATTAATCTGATGCCGTTTTAAAACAACACAAGAAATCCGAATTTATGTCCAGATACGCCGTATGTAAAAACGCACATAAAGTTCCCCAGTGCGAGCAGTTTAAAGCATTATGAAGCCATGAATGAGAGATGGGACTTTGTTAAGAGGAAAAATCTATGCCGCCTATCTATGTTTGGGAACACATACAACAACAAGCCACCGCTGCTGGAGTAACAAGTCGTGCGGGGTGGACAACTGCACAATACGTCGCCACAGACTCTTGCATAACTCTAATGATAACAAACATAGTGAAGTTTCAACGATGCTGAATATCCACGGTTCGAGTTCCAGCAACATCATCATATATTTTCGAATATTGCCGGTATTTTTGTAAGGAAGAAATAAAACAATATCCTCATACGCGTTCATGGATGATGGACCTACACTGACCCCTATAGAGCAAACACTTACAAAAGTACTGGGTGAGCCTGGCGTTCATGATACTCTATGCATTCACTGGACTGGAGATATAAACCGATATGAAGCTGATTCGAAACGACTCGATTTACGAATTTTATGTAATATTCAAGGTGCGAAGATATATCTACTCCGCGGCGTTTTTACGGTTATTAGCTTAAATATGTCATCATCACCATTGATTACTCACCAATTGAAAATAAAATATGACCATTTGAAAGGCATTCCCTTGCCAAGCTTTAGCGACATAGTTTCCGAGCTAATTATTGGTGTGAAACCCCAATATAATAATGGCACCGAAAGTACGTGGAGGTGGATGGCAAGATCAGGTGGGGGTGAAAACCGGATTTGGGTAGACAATTTTTGGTGGCGGTAACAATCAGAATAAAGGTACCGTATTAAACTTACACAAATGCGACTGTGAGCGCGATAAGAGTCTGCATGAACTTCTAAAGTCTTTCATGTTCTTCGAAAATATTCGAATTTCGGTGCCATAAATGCCAACTGCTCTTTGTCGCCTCAAGTGTCTCGAACGTAAGTTTTCTAGCAATCCAGAACTCCAACGCAATATACAGCAACAAATTGACAACTTAGTTACAAACATTATGCCACGTGGTTACCGAACGAACCACGATAAATGATTGTGGTGACAGAATTTGGTATTTGCCGATTTTTATCGTTCACAAGCCGCACAATCCAATTTAAACACAACTTGTGTGGAATGCCGCCGCGAAATCTAGAAATGTTTCCGTAAATAACTTCTTACTGAAAAGGCCAGATATGTTAACTCCACTTGTAAATACATATATTGTTCAACTTTCGCATGAGTAGAATTGCAATTTGCGGCAATATCGAAGAAATGTTCCACTGCATAAAGTTACGACACACGGACTCTGATGCACAGCGTTTTATCAATGATTCGATAAACGTTTACAGGCTCAACGTTTCGAGTTTTGACGGTTCTTGTTCTCCATGTATAGCGCATTACGTGCGAAACCTAAATGCTTCGATTCACGCTCCTTAAGATTCTCAGGCAGCGTGTGCAATAAAGAGTCACCAATGCGCTGAACATTTTATTGATTCGAATCGAACCACCGACGAAGCTATCAAATTGGCGAAAATGTTCGGGACGTTCATTCTAAATGCGTCTTAAGCAGCGCTTAATGGGGGCCAAAGCTTAACTCATTTGACTGCAGTGAGCTCATCATAAATTTCTCAAAAATACTTGGTATGTGCTGGGAACAAGACTCCGATAGATTCAGCTACGTGCTGAAGTTTGTTCGGCTTAAGCGCAATGTATTCACGGCCAGAGTGGTGCCCACTTAGAGAGAAGTATTGCAAGTGCTCATGTAAGTTTTCGAGTCGGAGTGCTCCAGATACCTGGCGCCCTCCGGTTCTATCTAGCCTTACCTGTGCACACGTACCTCTGTGAGGCGGACCTCTCTTGTCCGACACTCGTGGGACCACAATGGAAATGAATTTAAGGAAACATATTCCGAACGAGGAGGTCGGTCCTCCAAAAACACCGATCCGTAGGTAAAGCGGAAGAAAAGGTCGCCAAAAAAGGGGTGGCCATATGTTTACCTTCAGATCTTAGAGGAACACACCGGACCTCCTCCCCTTTGTCATCACGCAGGCTGATATCAAGGTAGAGCAAAGCTCATCGCCTGCGAAGACGTCAGTCACGCTCTACAGGTTGACCGTAGCCAAGGTAGGAGAGGTTTGGCTGGGAGCCAAACTCGAAGCGGCTAGTAAGGAAGAAATTCCAAGCAGACCTCGAACTTGAGTTTGGATTCCGGCCAAGCCAGTAGAGTCGAACAAAATTGAACAAATTTTTAAGTCATGCAATAGCGGCCTGCGAGCTCACAACTGGAAGGTAGGAAGAGTAGAAAAGCCAGTAGAGGGAAGAAGACAGATGATGCTCATCCTCAATGGAGAATTGTTTGCCCCACTGGCATAGAAAATTAATGTTGTAGGGTTCGGGTTTTTTGGCGCAACCATTCGGATCTATCGCAGCGATGAGTCAGCTTTGGATTCAGATGAGGAGAGTGACAAAGTCTGCAGCCAAAGCTCAACCGATTTTGAGAGGCTGACCGGTGTGGGGCCGCTCTTCAACGAAGAGGATCTCCTCGCTGACACCGAGGGTAGAGAGATCTCGGAGGAGGACGTTAATGTCACGATGGTGGAGATGAAACGGACAGATTCACATGAAGCTGATCCAAATTAATCACCACCACTCTGAACTTACGTCCGTAAGTTTAGAAATATAAGAAAAAACCGCCTGCGGAGTTTACAATAATAAACTAAAAACTTTACTGCCAAAGTTAGCCCCCAAAGACCCCACTACATGTGGGGAGCTGGGGAAATTGGTTAATCAGGTAACTAAAGCAATGAACAGCTCTTTAGCAGCTAGTTGCCCGACTGTTAGGCTCAGAGGGAAGTCTAAACCACCTTGGCGGACCAAGCAACTAGCCTCGCTACAAAAATTCAATGGAACGTTATTCAATCTCGCCAAGGCCACGAGAAGGTCAGAGGACTAGCAAGCCTATAAGGCCGAACTGAAAAAGTATATAAAAGCAGTCAGAACTGCGCAACGTGAATCCTGGCAAAATTATTGTAAAGGAATTGAAGAAACTCCAGAAGCGACCAGATTCAGAAAAATTCATTCAAAGACGCCATGTAACCTAGGCTATCTACAGAGTCAAGGGAATATATGGACTACGTCAAGTGAGGAATCATTAGATATTCTGCACGCCACACACTTCCCAGGAAACAAGCCGGTGAAACAAAACGACTCTGGTAATCAGGAAAGGCAATCCGACTTAGGAAGCTTATTAGTGGCAAATGCATCCTTATAAATCACCTGGACTAGACGGTATCTATCGTGCGGAATTGCAGCAATCACGGGATATTGTCTAACCGTTTATTAAAATTATCATTAGAAGTTGTCCTAACATGGGCCACATTCCGAAGGCAGGGAGAATGTCAAGGGCTTAGGGCTCATATGAGGTAGGAAGCTCACATGGAAACCTAATATTGAAGAAAGAGTAAAAAGGGTCAACGTTGCATTATATACTTGCAAAACAGCGGTCGGTATTAAATGGGGGTTAACACCTCGCGTTACACATTGGCTCTATACTTCGGTAGTTAGACCAATCTTATTACTGTTTCTATTTCAACTTTAAATGTTTACAACTTTTCTTTCTTTTCGGGTTTCAGTATTATGATATTTAGAAGCCAATACCACTACATACACTGATTAACCCTAGAACACACACCCAGAAAATACCACGTAAACACACACCCGGGATACGTTTGTATCCGGGACCTTATTTTGCGGTTTTTTTAATGCTTATTCAACCGATTTCTATGATTTTTTTTTAAATGTATATTTTAATATATAACAAGTATTTTGTCTTTTGTTTCATTCGAATATTCCTACTGGTTCCAGCGATATGGGCAAATAAAGTCAGGACATGCAACAGTGGATTTTTGTTTTTGTTGTTGTCCTGATAAATGCAAAACAAAATAATATAATTTTTTATAATATACTTGTAGAGTAACAACGAATACACATTTTGGTTTTTATTTCATTGAAATATTCTACCTGGTTCAAAAGATATGTGCAAAAAGGTCGCGCAAGGTATGGGTACGTAGGTAGCAAATACACTGGTATAACTGGTTTTTGTATTTTATATGCAGCTGCAAGGGTTGTTTTCACACGAGGTGTTGTTATAAATGCTGCCTGTTGATATTTTCATTATTGTTTTGGTGCTCAAAAGTGTAAGAAGTGAAAATATAAGTGAAAATAAATATAACTGAAACTATAAATAACTGGATACGAAATGACTTCAAGAAGAAACGAATATTTATCAAGTGCAGCATATAGAAGGTAAAAAATGTAAAATAAGCAACAATGTAAACATATACTAATTTTTTTATTATGCAGGCTAACTGAGGAACAGCGAGAATCATATATACAATCTTTATTTGATGAAATTTGTGACGATGACGCTCCTTATGACTTTGACTCAGAAGATGAAGAAGAAATTCAATTCAATGACATTGAAATTGCTGATGACGATGCTGAAGTTTCGCAAAGTGCCGCAGAAGTATTACCTGATTATGCGGACTATGAGGATGATGAAGAAGACGATGAAGAAGAAGAAGTAGAAGAAAATAATGAATTACCTGCTAGTGGCGAAAAATTTGTTGCACGTGATGGTACTGAGTGGATGAAAGAACCAAATGTAAGTCGTCAGGTACTCAGACGAAATATTATAAGAGAACGTTCTGGACCAGCTAGATGCACTGAAATGTTGTCAATAGAGCAAACATTCAAATGCTTGACGATTGATGAACAATTATTTCCTTACCGTGGACGCACACGGTTTACGCAGTACATACCGTCAAAACCTGCTAAATATGGTGTCAAGGTTTGGTGGATTTGCGATGCCACAAATGCATATCCACTGCATGGACAAATATATACTGGCCAAGCAGAAACTGGTAGGGAAACGAACCAAGGCGAACGAGTGGTGAAGGATTTGTCTGCCAAATACCAAGGAAGTGGCCGAAACATTACAATGGACAATTTTTTTACGACCTTGCCAGTTGCAGAACTGCTTCTCACCTGGAAACTCACAATCGTTGGAACTTTGCGCAAAAACAAATCATATATTCCTCAAGAAATGAAGCAGAACAAAAACAGGACAATTGGTTCAACGACATTTGGCTTCAAAAATAATGTGACAATGTGCTCTTATGTTCCCAAAAAAAATAAAGCAGTAATTTTGCTTTCGACCATGCATAATGATGCTGAAATAGCTGACAGGGGGAAGCCTGAAATAATTGAATATTATAATCGTACCAAAGGTGGTGTTGATCGAATGAACCAAATGTTTGCGGAATATCCAAAACAAAGACAAACAAAACGATGGCCACTAGCGATGTTCTTCAACATGTTGGACATTACAGCTCTTGCAGCCTACATTGTCTACGATTTGAATAACCCTATGTTGCCTTGGAGAACAAACAACAAGCGTAAGCAGATCCTGCGCAGCTTGGCTGAAGCATTGTGTATGCCCATTATTGAAGCCAGAGCCATAAATCGTCAAGTGACGCGAAATTGTTCGACTAAAATTGCTATTGAAGCATATTTCAACCGACCGCTGGAATCAATGGTGTCAACAGCAGCATCAACATCTGCCGCAGCACGCACGCCAAAACCTGTGTCCGGATCTTGCTATTTATGTTTCGCACAAGAGGAAAAACGCCGTAGAAAAACCAGAAAGCTGTGCGCCAAATGTAAGAAGCCAATGTGTCTTGAACATTCGGTCACATCAACAAATTGCTCTATTTGCCATGATTTTCTTTAGATATAAGATGCATTTTTATAATTTTTATAATAAAAGTCAATAATATAATGTGTGAAATGAATATTTTTAATTTTTCAAATAAAAAAATTATATAAAAAATGTTTTTTTTTGATTATTATGAGGATTTTTACTATTGGGGTACAAACGTATCCCAGGTGTGTGTTTACGTATATAATGTGTTTGGAAGGCTGTAGCTCCTGAACCAATGGTCCGATCTGGTTCAAATTTTGAATTTGAACTCAAAACTAAATAATCTTCCTAGATCCGAAGTTAGCGGTATAGAGGTATAGCGGTTCAAAAGTTACAACACTTCAAAGTTGAAGTGGATACATTTGTACCCGGGTGTGTGTTCTAGGGTTAAAAAAAAACTCGTTATTTAATTATACTGTATATTCATATGCATTCTTATTTATAAAAGTGTAACACCTTAATATATAGAATACTTGTATGGTAGCCATCTGCTCAAAAGGCGAGCTACGCTAAAATCACGAGTAAGGCCGAAAGAACAGCTTTCTTATGCATCTCTGGTGCTTTAAGGACTACCCCAAACAAAGCGCTGGAAGTGCCTTTCAATTTGCCTGCACTAAATCAAACCTTCGACAAGCTCTTCAAGACGAGTATACCGTCAAGAAGGGAGTGGAAGACACCAAGGCCATGAAGAATTGGGAAATTAAATTTTTATACAAATGGTTCCAAGCTAGACGATGAGGTTGGCTATGTAGTATTTTCGAAGGAATTAGGACTGGAACTAACCGTTCGACTACCACTTTACTGCAGCGTTTATCAGGCAGAGGCTCTAGCTATAAATAAGTGGATACATATCCAAACACGTATGCAATAACAAATACGACTTTAAACATATTCTCGGATAACCAGGCGGCAGATATTTTTTATGAGGAGCTTTTTCAAGGCAGAAATACAGTCGGAGGTTTAGCATTGCCTGCCGAGGGGCCACCACTATTAGAATTATTCGAACCTACGTTCTCTCTAACAGCTAGGCTACTGTGGCCGAAAAAAAAACAAGAAAAGGACAAAAGAACTGCTTAGCCTCTCAAGAGATAATATCTCGAAGGTCGTGGCTTGTGTCACTAGTCATTGCTTATTTTGTAGGCATTCCTTGGGACTAAGAGTAGTCTCCCATGAATATTGTATATTGATGAGGAAGAGGAAGAAACCGATGAGCTCTTCCTTTGCACTTGTCCAGCCTTAGCTAAAATCAGAGCAGATTGTCTAGGTAAACACTTTTTCAATTATCTTAGTGAACTGTCTGGCGTGGGGCTTAGACCAATCCTGCGCTTCATAAGAGCCTCTTTACAAGACGCTCTCTTTAAACCATTACTGTGGAGTATAATTTCTATCAAGCGCGTTGCCAACAGATGATCAGTAGGTAGAGCGACAAAAGGTTTACATGTGGAGATCATCTCTAATTAGTCTTGATAGGATCTGCTTTCTATGGGAATTTCAGCGTATTCTTGCACGAACGGCTTTTATGGCTGAACTGGTTCGAACCACGCGAGAACGACCACTTCCTTTCCTGTCTGTAACTTCAGACGTTTGAGGAAAACAATCGATCGTGCAGTAAACAAAACATTCCAGAATTATTAAATTTTTCGAGCAATTCGTAAATCTCACCTGCAAGTTAACCACACTTATGTAATGCAATCACTGGAATACGATTTTCCTTACCTCCCAAATCCATTGTTAACAAGCGAAATTTGCCACGAACCTGAGCATAATTTATGAGTTGACAATGCATACGAACAAAAGCAAATATAACGGATATTTTTTCTGCGAATTTGTTTTCGCCGTATGCATTGTAAAATTTGTCACAGAATTTATGGTAAGACTGAGTATATGAGATAAGTAATTAACTCAAGTATTACACACACAATACTTATATATGTATTTTATACGCCCTATTATATACTTATGTATACATAAAATTATGCCGATTTAAATACCTTTTCATTTACACGGAATCGGTCACATATCGTCCAAACCCAGACAGTGCGGTTAACTCCAACGAGAAAAGAGGAATTATTGGTTTTAATTAAAATGGTGAAATTACGTTATCAAAAAGTTATTAAAGGGTTAGGGTTAATCAGAGTTTTCAAAAAATTTGATTTTTTTTTTGCATTTTCTTAAAGTATAATATCTTAAAAATATTGTGTGAAAATTTAAATTGAATCCCACAAATACTTTTCGAGTTATTCAACAATTTCAGGTTTGAATAAAATTTAGACTGCTTTTAAAAACATAAAAAACTGGTGCTTGATCGAAGGATTTTTTGACGTGATAACGTCTTATAATTCGATGTAGTCGCCTGCACGCACCAAAACATGCGTCGTTATCTTGCTCATGCGGCGTTACCTTGCTTGAACTGTATGTTATGTTATGTTATTATATGTTATGTTTTTGACGTGATAACGTCTTATAATTCGATTTAACAGGCTGCACGCACGAAAAAATGTGTCGTTACCTTGCTCATTAGTGTTACCTTGCTCATTAGTGTTACCTTGCTCATATGTAGTTACCTTGCTCATTGCCGTTACCTTGCTCATTTGTCGTTACCTTGCTCATTGCATTGAATGAACTGCAAGCGAAAGCGCGGAACGAACGACAAAGCAAACGAACGGCAACGTTCGACATTTGCTCTCTCCTACTTAAGTGAGCGTATATATGTGTGTATATGCGCATATGTACATATATAAATTCACGTATTTGTATTTGCATATGCCTTCTTATTGATTATTATTAATTTGATTCACTTGAAGAATTTAAAATAAAACCAAGTTTGTTAATAATACCTGTTGTTTTAATGTTATTATTATTAATTTTTTTATTATATACGAAGGAAAAAATGTATGGTAATATTTACCATATACCTTATAAGATATGTTGTCTATACTAATATTATAAAGAGGAAAACTTTGTTTGTTTGTAATGAAGAGGCTCAAAAACTACTGGACCGATTTTAAAAATTCTTTCACCATTCGAAAGCTACATCCTCCACGAGTAACATGGATTATATTTTATTTTGGAAATAGGGCTCGAGATATAGGTCAAAACGTGGACCCGGGTAACCTTCGGATGTGTATGTACAATATGGGTATCAAATAGAAGCTGTTGGTGAATGCTTTAGTCCCGAGTATTTTTCATGCCGCTCCGTGACTAGGGTCTCGAGATAGAGACCAAAACGTGGACCCTAGAATGTGTTTGTACAATATGGATATCAAATTGAAGCTGTTGGTGAATGCTTTAGTACAGAGTATTTTTCATGCCGCTCCGTGACTGAGGTCTCGAGATATAGGTCAAAACGTGGACCCGGGTAACCTTTGGTTGTGTATGTACAATATGGGTATCAAATGAAAGCTGTTGATAAGTGCTTTAATACGGGGTAATTTGTTATGTTATGTTATGTTATGTTATGTAATGTTATGTTATGTTATGTTATGTTATGTTATGTTATGTTATGTTATGTTATGTTATGTTATGTTATGTTATGTTATGTTATGTTATGTTATGTTATGTTATGTTATGTTATGTTATGTTATGTTATGTTATGTTATGTTATGTTATGTTATGTTATGTTATGTTATGTTATGTTATGTTATGTTATGTTAGTTATGTTATGTTATGTTATGTTATGTTATGTTATGTTATGTTATGTTATGTTATGTTATGTTATGTTATGTTATGTTATGTTATGTTATGTTATGTTATGTTATGTTATGTTATGTTGTGTTGTGTTGTGTTGTGTTGTGTTGTGTTGTGTTGTGTTGTGTTGTGTTGTGTTGTGTTGTGTTGTGTTGTGTTGTGTTGTGTTGTGTTGTGTTGTGTTGTGTTGTGTTGTGTTGTGTTGTGTTGTGTTGTGTTGTGTTGTGTTGTGTTGTGTTGTGTTGTGTTGTGTTGTGTTGTGTTGTGTTGTGTTGTGTTATGTTATGTTATGTTATGTTATGTTATGTTATGTTATATTATGTTATGTTATGTTATGTTATGTTATGTTATGTTATGTTATGTTATGTTATGTTATGTTATGTTATGTTATGTTATGTTATGTTATGTTATGTTATGTTATGTTATGTTATGTTATGTTATGTTATGTTATGTTATGTTATGTTATGTTATGTTATGTTATGTTATGTTATGTTATGTTGTGTTGTGTTGTGTTGTGTTGTGTTGTGTTGTGTTGTGTTATGTTATGTTATGTTATGTTATGTTATGTTATGTTATGTTATGTTATGTTATGTTATGTTATGTTATGTTATGTTATGTTATGTTATGTTATGTTATGTTATGTTATGTTATGTTATGTTATGTTATGTTATGTTATGTTATGTTATGTTATGTTATGTTATGTTATGTTATGTTATGTTATGTTATGTTATGTTATGTTATGTTATGTTATGTTATGTTATGTTATGTTATGTTATGTTAAAGTATATTATGTTATGTTAATGTTAACTCATTCTCTATATCCATACAAAATATCTATCAAACAAATAAAATTAAAATTTTCTTTTCAATCAGTATTTTCTTATGACGTTATCACGTTAAACTATCGTCAGTAAACCGACTTTACAGACAACTACTTTTTTTTTAAGGAGGTTGAAATCAAAATGTCAGAAACATCTCAAAGTGCCGTCACACCAATGGTATATGGGGCACGCTCCCACTAATACTATAACAATCCCCCACCTCGGCTAGTTCTACCCTGGGACCACAAAAGTATAACTTCTGGGTAGAGCCGCGTTTATGTCCGAAGACACAACAGGTACCCGCGTCCAGGTTCCTCTCCTGTAGGCGTATGAAGGCTATACACCGTCGATAGTCTCAATTACTATGTTTATAGGTAGTCCAAAGTAAAGGAGGCATCGGAAATCTTGCAGTTGTGTTATCTTAATTCACTACCGTCTTGTCTTCTGTATAATACTTGTCGGTTCGTCAGAGACTGTCCGCCTTCTCTGTTGCTGAAACGCTTTGCGTTCCCAATCAATATGGCGAAGTCGTGTCATAATCTTACCTGCAAACGTTTGCGTTGCCTCCCACTTACCGCTGTTTGCGCACATATCTCGTATGAGGGTGCTGGAGGACGGTTGATGACCCAGGGCTTGCTCCAGTAAAGCTCGTTCCTCTCTAAAGCGGTCGCAATAAAACATAACGTGTTCTGCGTTTTCGTCTGTATTCGGGCAGTTTGGACAGAAAGGGCTGTCTGCCAGCTTAAAACGGTGCAGGTATTCCTGAAAACAGCCATGTCCGCTGAGCAGCTGTGAAAGGTGATAGTCGGTGTCTCCATGTTTTCTCATTAACCACTTATCAACACGTGGTATGAGTTTGTACGTCCAACGTCCGCTTTGTGACTCATCCCACCGCTGCTGCCACCGGCCTATTTTCAGCAGTCGCTCCGCTGCTTTTTCTCCAGGTGTGGGCCGCGTTCCCTGTCTGTTATAGAGCCGAAACATTTCATCTGCCAATAGGTTTAGGGGTATCTTTCTCGCTATTACGCAGATTGCATCTTCAGACACCGTTCTATACGCACAAGCTAGACGCAGCGCGCCTTGCCTGTAGGTCTGGGTGACTTCCCGTAGATTAGACTTTTTGGTCCCCGCCCAGATAGCTGCTGCATACAGAATTATAGAGTCAGCAACCAATGACAGTAGCCGCTGCGATTTCCCTGGGCCCTCCTATATTAGGGAGAAGTCGCGTTAGGGCACCATTGATAGAAGCCGCCTTGGAACTTACATTTATTAAATGCTGCCTGAAACAAAGTCTTGTGTCGATCCAGACCCCAAGATATTTGATCGCCTTTTTCGAGACTATACTATGTGTACCTATGTTCAGCTCAAAGGACTTTCGCCCTCCAGCACTTATTAGAACTGCCTCGTTAAGCCATCGTTGCACTCTCGCTGCAGCATCCTGGCACTTTTCCTTTAAGTGGTCAAGTTTCCTATCAACTACCACCAGGGCAATATCATCGGCGTATCCCACAATTTCGGCGTTTGGCGGGAGATTCACCTTCAGGACTGCATCGTACATGATGTTCCACAAAGTTGGTCCCAGCACTGAGCCTTGTGGTATACCACCTGAGACCTTGTACGTTTTTTTCCCTTCTCAGTTTCATATCGCAGAATGCGGCCACTTAGATAACTGCTTATAATGCGGACAAGGTAGGCTGGTACATTGAAACCTCTGAGGGCCGTAATGATGCTAGGCCAGTTTACCGAATTAAAAGCATTTCTAACATCTAAGGTGATCACAGCGCAGAACTTTCTTGCCGATCTTCCCGAACTTATAGCACTGTGTGCTATCTCCACCACCACCACTATTGCATCCACCGTAGATCTAGCTTTCCGGAAGCCGAATCGGTTGTCTGAGAGACCTGTCGAGCCTTCCAGATGCTCCTGAAGTCGTTCGCAGATAATGCGTTCCAGTACCTTTCCCACTGTGTCCAGCAGACATAGAGGTCTGTATGACAGAGGTAGATCGGGTATTTTACCCGGTTTAAGCTGGAGAACCAGACGTTGTGTTTTCCATCTCGCTGGGAACTTTCCTTCGGTGAGGCATGCCGTGTATAGGTTTGAAAAAATTTCCGGAGTTGACCGTATTGCTTCTTTTAACGCTATATTGGGAGTCCCGTCAGGCCCGGGGGCTTTGCTATCCTTTATCCTCATTAAGGTCCTAAGAACTTCTTCTTCCGTAACTTGTGGAACCATTGCAATTTCTGTTATTACGCTATTTTTGGTCGGCTGTGGCGCTCTTGGTCCTTTAATTTTGCTCATAACTATCTTGTAAGCTAATCCCCAAGGATCATTGTCGAATTGCTCTCGCAGCTCCTTAAAGCAACGATTTGTGCTTTTTTGTATTGCGTTTTTAAGCCACAATTTTCGGCATTTATAATCACTCTGAAGTTCATCGTAATTTGTACGACCTCGCGCTCTTTGAGCTTTTCTTCTAACAGAGTTACTATCCTTACGTAGTTTAGCTATTTCATCTGTATATTGGTGGCTTTTCGGTTTCCCCGGTATCTGGATCTTGGCGTCGTTGCGTCGCAAGCTCTTTCTAATCGCACGGCTATTTCTTCTGTCATCTCCTCTTCTGGTTTGCTGAAAATGTATGTGTCTGCCCATACTTGTCCAAAAGCCACTGCGTTAAAATCTTTTTGTTTCCATCTTTTCTTGACTGTCTTAGATGCAGTCCTCGGCATTACAGTGCATAGGTCCATTACAATGGCCAGGTGGTCGCAATGAGTATAAATTGACTCGTCCAATTTCCATTTTGTGCGATTCGCTGTGATACGATCAGCAAATGCTAGGTGAATTATAGAGCGCCCTCTAGTGAAATCAAATGTATATACCCCCGGAGTGTTGAGCAATACAAGGTCCATTGCTGCAAACGTTTCTTCTACAATTTTCCCTCTTGCGTTTGTATACGTGCTGCCCCAATCTCTGGACCATGCGTTGAAGTCACCTGTAATTAGAATAGGTCGCTTACCCCTAAATTCTAGCTCTAGTGCCGCCATCATCGAAGTAAAGTCTTCAATTGACCATCGTGGAGGTGCATAACAGCTCACAAAGAGGATGTCGTCCAACTTCATCCACGTGAACCCCTTACAAGGTGTGGACATCCTGCTCTGAGGAACTTTGTCGTTTACCGCCCAGATTACTGCTTGTTCTTCGGTGTTTGCTATCCAGCTGTGAGAGTTCATCATTTGGAAGGGCTCCGAAAGCATTGCGATGTCTACTTTATTTTCGACGACTGTTTGCCCGAGTAAGTCCTGCGCAGCTCTGCAGTGGTGGGTGTTGAGTTGCAGGATTCTCATCGCTTGATTTTACGTACCGCTTCTTGGTAGCGCGGGTATTTTGTGCTGCCAGCCTTGTGTGCCCCATCGCATAGTGCGCATTTTTCTGCATTTCTACAGCTCGCTGCCATGTGGCCGTCCTCCCCACAACGACGGCAGTGTTTACGGTCGCTACATGATCGTATGACCAGCATCTATAACATCTCTTTGGAGATATGACCTCTGATACCCGGCAGTGTACCCATCCCACCTTAAGGGAACCGAGCGCCAGAACCTTTTTGGCTTCCACAGCGTGCTACGAAATGTAGGCTGATTGGGTGCCGCCGTATGTGGCATGCATACTTTTGATTGCGGATTTATCTGGCCTCTTTATCTGAGCTTGCTATGATATCGCGTCCAGCAACTCTTCCTCCGAATTCAGCTCTGTTATAAGGCCCTTGCATTGCAGCGTGATGCAATGGGTTTTTAGGTTGACTGTTGCAACACCATCCAGGGCTATTTTGACAGCAGATTGACAACTAGATGATTCGCTGTCCTTGTTTCTTTTGAGCTCTATCAATAGCCCTCCTTTTTGGGTAGGTCTCATTGTCCTAACTTTATTGCCGAATCCGCTTAGCATAGCGTTCGATTTGATAGCGCGAAGCATGTCCGCGTATGTTGTACCTTCCTCTTTTCTTTCGATAATGATCACATCGGAACGCGGGCGATGTGAGCCGCTGGTCTTCCTATTGTTTGCCGAATTCTTTTTGCTTTGCACTTTCTGCCATTTTTCTCTATCATCCTTGGGGGGTAAGTTCTGTGGGGATTTCGACCTTCTCCTCTCGGTGTCGGCGATATTTCTGTTCCGTGGACTGCATTAGGACTAGTTTTAGTTCTATCTCTTTTTGCGGATAGAGTTGCAGTGTTTTCAGCCGCCGTTGTTTTCCTTGTATGCGCTGGTGCAGACCTAGCAGCGGTGTTGCGCTCATCTATTTCCTATTACATTTCGATGGGATTCAACGTACTGTAAAAGACCGTCGATATTCTTTCCCATGCGCTCTATCAACTTCGCTAACACCCCTGTTTTGAGCGCAGGGTTACTAATTGTCAGAGTTCGCTGTCCATTGCTCACCTTTGGGGTGAACACTAGCTGCTGCAGGTGGCTTGTCGGAGTACCTGCCGATCCACCGAGGCCAATTGTATGTGCAGCTATTTTGTTCGTTGGCTGGCCGCCAGGTTTGCTGGACTACTTTCCGCTATTACTGCCACCGGTGTATTACTTGTGGTTGCTGCTTTTTCTGGAGGTGTCCTGCTAATGACAGAGCTCCTCTTGAAGGGCGGTGCAAATTCGACCTTGTCCTTGTAATTTATATTACTCCTGTTTTTTTTTCAATTATTTTTTTATTATTTTCCATGCTATAGGGCCCAAACTTACAGCCGCTATCGCCGCGCGTGTATGTAGTACCCGTAAGTCCTATGGTTATCTATGAAAACAGGGAGGCCATACTAGGGTTGACACAGGTCCTTATGGGTACCTGTGTTCAGAGCCAGACTTCGATCCGGGACTAATGGGGAGTTATCTCAACCCAACCTACATAGTCAATTAAGATTACGCGCCTTGAGCGCTCTGTAAGACCTGCCAGGTTTTAATAGGGCGGAGAAGTAGAGAACCTTTCTGTAAGTCGTTTCAGCAAGATTTCACTCCGCTTACTTAGATTGCAGAGGTTCACTGCACCAGCCCGTTTGCAATCTGCTTCCACTCCAGTATGCCATAATCAGGATCTTACTGGAATTGGTCCTGATGGTCCTCAGGCCACGCCTTTGTTTTGTAATCAGCCGCTCCTAACTTGGAGAACAGACGCCGACCAGGATAACCGCTCATTCTGAGTCCGACGCTCCTGCATTTTTTTTTTTGCTGGTTTTGGTCCACGAGTGGTAATTTATTTCCCACCTACCCTGCATATCTGCCGAGCATTCCCCAATCCGCCCCCTGGGGACGCACCCGATGGGAGACAAGCAACTCCGCATGGACTTGTTTTGGTCCGCGAGTGGTATTTTATTTCCCACCTACCCTGCATATCTGCCGAGCATTCCCCGATCCGCCACCTGGGGACGCGTCTGATGGGAGACAAGCAGCTCCATGGATGTTATGTTATGTTATGTTATGTTATGTTATGTTATGTTATGTTATGTTATGTTATGTTATGTTATGTTATGTTGTGTTATGTTATGTTATGTTATGTTATGTTATGTTATGTTATGTTATGTTATGTTATGTTATGTTATGTTATGTTATGTTATGTTATGTTATGTTATGTTATGTTATGTTATGTTATGTTATGTTATGTTATGTTATGTTATGTTATGTTATGTTATGTTATGTTATGTTATGTTATGTTATGTTATGTTATGTTATGTTATGTTATGTTATGTTATGTTTTGTTATATTTTGGTTTGTGAGCGTGTGTGCGTGATATACATAACAATGATGGTTTTATATTATATATATGCATATCTATATATCTATATATATAAAAATTAAGCCGAAAAAAAGTGTGCATTTGTCCGGGGTAATCTCAGCAACGCGTGAAAGGAAAACAATGAAGGTTTCACACATTGTTGGTGTTGCTTTGGCAAAGGTTTCTGTGAAGTTTGGTTGAAATCCGATAACGCGTGTGTGTGCGGTGCGTCGGTTAAGTGAGTGTGTTTTTGCTATTTGCCGCACGTATTTTTTGTACCGCACATAGCATTCATTAGAATTGAATACATTTGGGTCGTGTGTGTCTGGGCCGATTATTATGAAATTTGGTATATATATATATTTTTCCATGGTGAAGGTTAGTATAATATGCTTATTGATTCCACTTGCCACCAGGTGGCGCTGCCGAAGGCCAAAACGTTGTGTGTTTTTACATTGTGGGTATCAAATCAAAGCTACTGATGAGTGCTTTAATACAGAGTATTTTTTAGGTCTCTAAGTGACCAGGGTCTCGAGATATAGCCGAAAAGGTGGACCAAGGTACCCTTGGATGTGTTTGTACAATATGGGTATCAGATGGAAGCTGTTGATGAAAGCTTTTAAGTGAAGTAATTTTTACTGCCTGTTTCCAAGATAAAGAAAGGATATGGAGCTGGAGATGGAAGAGGAAAAGGAATAGCTACAGGAAGAGGAAGAGGAAGACCACTTATTATTAAAAATTAAAAAAAAGTTCTAAAAAAATTTTAAAATGTTACATATACGCTTATTATATAAACGTTAATCTGAAGTCAGTTATAGTGAAAAATTTATTGTATCATTGCCGGAGTGATTGGTGATCGTTTCCTTAATTTTTTGCAGAAAGGTTATGCTAATATGAGATATTATCTATATCATTTATATATTTACGTATTACCTGTGCACTCACAAATATACTGTTGAAGCAAATATGTATATGTCAGTGTTTTTACTTCGCCTGAAAAAATTTATATAAATTTAAGAAGAGCAAATAGAACTTATTTTATATCAGACTTCACGCGAAAAAGTCATTTGCACCTGAACACATAGCTGGGTTAAAGCGGGGGGAATAGAACAGTTCTCTTCTCCTTCTCCGCTTTTTCGCACACGTAATTGTACGGAATGAGTGTTCGATGGCACATAAAAAGTCACTGGAAGGGCTTGATAGGACATTACGAGATTTACGTAGTAAAAATGAAATGTTTGGTCGTGCCTTAGTGCTGCTGGCAGGTGATTTTAGACAAACACTGCCTCGAGCAACTGTAGCAGATGAATTGGCTGCATGTTTGAAATCATCATATTTGTGGAGACATGTTCAAACACTCAAACTAACTACAAATGTACGTGTTCTTATGCAAAATGATCCATCAGCTGCTGAATTTTCAAAGCAATTATTGGATATTGGAAATGGCCAAGCTCCTGTCGATAATTTAACTGGCTTAATAACTTTACAACCAAACTTTTGTCAAATAAGTCAAACGAAAGAAGAGTTAATTCAAAGTATTTTCCCAAATTTGCCTCAAAATTACTAAAATCATGATTGGCTTAGTGAATGAGCCATCATGGCTGGCGAAAATAAAGATGTGAATGAAATGAATGCGGCTATTTTGGCTAACATACCAAGTCCAGAACAAACATATCGATCCGTTCACACTGTTACAAATCAAGATGATATTGTAAATTATCCCACTGAATTTTTGAATTCCCTTGATTTACCTGGATTACCGCCACACATGCTAAACTTGAAAATAGGAGCACCGATTATTATGTTGAGAAACATAAATCAACCACGACTATGTAATGGCACTCGATTAACAGTTAAGAGATTGATGAATAACGTCATTGAAGCAACAATTTTGAATGGAAAATACTCTGGTGAAGACGTTTTAATACCGCGAATACCAATTATACCATCGGATATGCCGTTTGAATTCAAACGTCTTCAATTTCCTGTTCGCCTTGCATTCGCGATTACTATTAATAAGTCACAAGGCCAAACTTTCTCAATTTGTGGTATTGATTTAGAATACCCATGTTTTTCTCATGGCCAACTTTATGTTTCATGCTCAAGAGTTGGTAAGCCATCGGTATTGTTCATTTATTCAACAACGCATGGAAAAAGGAAGAATATTGTATACCAAAGAGCATTACAATAAAAAAAGTAATGAAGTAAATCACATCAAACGTTTTTTAATTGCTACTACTCTTTAAAACTTCTTTCATTACCATCCATGCGTGAGAATTTTTATAAAAAACACACAGTATTTTTCGGCTTAATTTAATTAATTAATCTAGATTTTTTTAAAGACGACCAGGGGAACGGGCGGGTTTTCGCTAGTATAATATATATTATTGTTGTATCGTCGTTATCTTGCGCATTCGTCGGTATTTTGCTCATTGGTCGTTACCTTGCTTGAACTGCAAGCGCAACGAACGACAAAGAGCACAATAGGCCCCCGCGTTCGGCAACGTTCGACATCTAGCTCTCTCCTACTTGAATGAGCATATACCTATATGCACAAGAATGATAGAAAGAAGATTGCGCCCATCAGAGCGTACGTGACGTCACGTTTGCTGAGTTGTGCAGTATTGCCAACCATTTGCTCTACGCAATAAATTTAGTGCTTTATTATACCCAAAATGCAAAAATTTTTAAGTTTCGTGTTTGTTTCTTTTTTTTAATTTAAAGCTACCGAAACTTTAAGTTGAAAAACAAACTATATTATTAAACAAAAAAAGGGTTAAAAAAGGTCGCTCTGCGAAGATTTTAGTGCTAATGAAAATTTTTTTACTCTTATAAAATTTGATAATTTGAAAGTTCAAATTTAATTTTTGGCTCCATTTAAGGTTATGCAAAAATATCAACTCTTCTTAAGATAGGTTTTCAATCATTTCACACATTTTAAAAAGCCTTTGAATTTATTGAATGCGAATTAAAACCATAGAGGTGTAATCGTTTTTCCGGTCATTAATCCTTAGTGAGACTTAGAGAGAAGTGAAGAAGTGAGAAGTTATGTTATATTATATTAATTGTAAAAAAAAATAAAAATAAACAAGAAAATACCAGAAAATACTAAAGAAACCATACTGACATTTTTACAAAAAGAGTACCTTATCTAGTTACATAACTTCAAATATAGCAAAAAAGTTGTTCCCTTAACAAAAGAGTCTCGCTTAACAAAAAAACCTCATAAATTAAATTGTACATAAGCATAACACTTTTTTTTTAAAAAAACCCACATTTTAAAGACAATTTGTCACGTATACAAAGTTCTTTAAGTGATTCAATAAAAATTTGTTGGGCTATTTTCTTTGAATGGGCATTTTAGTGCGTTTTTATATCCAAAGCTAGGCAACACTCCAGTAGCGAGAGAGAGATTTGACTGCCGAAAGCAGAAGAACACCAACAACACCTGCAATCGCGGGCAATGCCACCAGATGTTAAAAAAAAGTAAAGCTAAATAAAACTGAGTGAATTATTTAAATAATTATTAAAAAATGTATATTTTACAAAATTATAAACATGACATTTTAATTAGAACAGCTAGAAAAATGTCATGAAGAAAGAACTAAAACTCCGAGACTAAATAACAAAAAAACAATGCTAAATCAAGTTACGAAAATGGTAATCTGGCCATACTGGAGCTAAAATTCGCTGAGCGCAAAGTAATGGGACCACGATAGGCGCCATCTCATTATTCTTTCCATCATGCCTATATGCATGTATATGCGCATATGTATATAAATTTATATATGTATTTGTATTTGCATATGCCTTCTTATTGATTGTTATTAATTTGATTTACTTGAAGAATTTAAAATAAAACCAAGTGTATCATCATCATCCTTACCGAATTTATAATTAGTGACGACTAGTTGTTAATAATCTTCTTCTTAATTGGCGCTATAACCGCTTACGCGATTTTGGCCGAGTTTAACAAAGCGCGCCAGTCGTTTCTTTCTCGTGCTAACCGGCGCCAATTGGACACACCAAGTGAAGCCAAGTCCTTCTTCACCTGATCTTTCCAACGCAGTGGAGGCCTTCCCCTTCCTCTGCTACCACCAGCTGGTACCGCATCGAATACTTTCAAAGCCGGAGCGTTTGTATCCATTCGGACGACATGACCCAGCCAACGAAGCCGCTGGATCTTTATTCGCTGCGCTATGTCTATGTCGTCGTAAAGCTCATACAGCTCATCGTTCCATCGTCTGCGATATTCGCCGTTGCCAACGTGCAAAGGTCCAAAAATCTTACGCAGAATCTTTCTCTCGAACACTCCAAGCGTCGCTTCATCGGATGTTGTCATCGTCCAAGCTTCTGCGCCATACGTTAGGACGGGCATGATGAGAGTCTTGTAGAGTGTTAGTTTTGTTCGTTGAGAGAGGACTTTACTGCTCAGTTGCCTACTTAGTCCAAAGTAGCACTTGTTGGCAAGAGAGATTCTACGTTGGATTTCAAGGCTGACATTGTTATCGGTGTTAATGCTGGTTCCTAAATAGACGAAGTCTTTTACAACCTCAAAATTATAACTGTCAACAGTGACGTGGGTGCCGATACGCGAGTGCGCCGACTGTTTGTTTGAAGACAGGAGGTACTTCGTTTTGTCCTCGTTCACCACCAGACCCATTCGCTTTGCCTCTTTATCCAGTTTGGAGAAGGCAGAACTAACAGCGCGGTTGTTAAGGCCGATGATGTCAATATCATCGGCATACGCCAGCAATTGTACGCTCTTATAAAAAATTGTGCCTGAGCGATTAAGTTCTGCGGCTCGCACGATGCTCTCCAACATCAGGTTAAAGAAGTCACACGACAGGGAGTCACCCTGTCTGAAACCTCGTTTGGTATCAAACGGCTCGGAGAGGTCCTTTCCAATTCTGACGGCGCTGTTGGTGTTGAGCAACGTCATCTTACATAGCCGTATTAGTTTTGCGGGGATACCAAATTCAGACATCGCGGCATACAGGTAACTCCTTTCCGTACTGTCGAATGCAGCTTTGAAGTCGACGAAAAGATGGTGTGTGTCGATTCTCCTTTCATGGGTCTTTTCCAAGATTTGGCGTATTGAGAATATTTGGTCGATGGGAGACTTTCCAGGTCTGAAGCCACACTGATAAGGTCCAATCAGTTGGTTGACGGTGGGCTTCAGCCTTTCACACAATACGCTCGATAGAACCTTATAGGCGATATTTAGAAGACTAATCCCGCGGTAATTGGCACAAATTGCAGGATCGCCCTTCTTATGGATTGGGCAGAGCACACTTAAATTCCAATCGGCAGGCATGCTTTCATCCGACCATATTTTGCATAGGAGCTGATGCATGCACCTTACCAGCTCCTCGCCGCCATGTTTGAATAGCTCAGCCGGCAGTCCGTCGGCGCCCGCGGCTTTGTTGTTCTTTAGCCGCGTTATCGCTATTCTCACCTCGTCATGATCGGGTAGCGGAACGACAATTCCGTCGTCAACGATTGGGGTATCGGGATCTTCACTTTCTCGGTGACATGCGCAGCTGTCACTATTTAATAGGTTCGAGAAGTGTTCCCTCCATAATTTAAGATTGCTCTGTACGTCGGTCACCAGTTCGCCGTCTTTGTTCTTACAGGAAAACGCCCCGGTCTTAAAACCTTCTGTAAGCCGCCGAACTTTCTGATAGAATTTTCGGGCGTTGTTCCTGTTGGCCAGCATCTCAAGCTCTTCGCACTCACGTATTTCGGCCTCTCGTTTCTTCTGTCGGATAATACGTCTCTCTTCCTTTTTCAGCTCTCTGTAGCGATCCCACATGGCTCGCGTTGCGCCCGATCGCAGCGTGGCTCTATAGGCGGCATCCTTTCTCTCTGCGGCAGCATGACATTCCTCGTCGTACCAATTGTTTTTTCGGGCTCGCCGGAATCCGATTTCTTCTTCGGCGGCGGTACGTAGAGAACGAGAAATGTTGCTCCATTGTTCGTGGATGCCGGTTTGTTGGGCAGTACTCTCTGAGAGCAGGAGTGAGAGTCGAGTGGCGAATCTTCTGGCTGTCTGTTGTGATTGCAGCTTTTCGAGGTCGAACATTCTTTGCGTAGGTAGATGCACGTTTTTTGCTGCACAGAGGCGCGTGCGCAGTTTGGCTGCAACAAGGTAGTGATCCGAGTCAATGTTGGGTCCTCGGATCGTACGTACATCTAATACACTAGAAGCGTGTCTTCCATCTATCACAACATGATCGATCTGGTTGCGCGTTTTTCGATCAGGGGACAGCCAGGTAGCTTGGTGTATCTTTTTATGCTGGAATCTGGTGCTGCAGACTACCATGTTTCGGGCCCCGGCGAAGTCGATCAGCCTCTGTCCGTTACCGGATGTTTCGTTGTGTAGGCTGAATTTTCCGACTGTGGGACCAAAAATTCCCTCCTTGCCCACCCTGGCGTTGAAGTCGCCAAGCACGATTTTTATGTCGTGGCGGGGGCAGCGCTCATAGGAACGTTCCAGGCGCTCATAGAAAGAATCTTTGGTCGCATCGTCCTTCTCTTCCGTCGGGGCGTGGGCGCAAATTAGCGATATGTTAAAAAAACGGGCTTTGATGCGGATTGTTGCGAGACGCTCGTCCACCGAAGTGAACGACAGTACTTGGCGACGAAGTCTCTCTCCCACAACAAATCCGACACCGAATTTGCGCTCCTTTACATGGCAGCTGTAGTAGACGTCGCAAGGTCCTATGGTTTTCTTTCCTTGCCCCGTCCATCGCATCTCTTGGATGGCAGTGATGTCAGCCTTTACTCTCACGAGGACATCAACCAGCCGGGCAGAGGCACCCTCCCTATTAAGGGACCGGACATTCCAGGTGCATGCCCTCAAATCATAGTCCTTAGTTCGTTTGCAGGGGTCGTCATCAGTATAGGGAGGTCTCATCCGAGGCTTTTTTAAAGTTTTCATTGGGGGCGATTTTTAAGTGGCGGGTCCCAAACCCAACGCACAACCAGCTATCCTGGGATGTTTCGCCTTCTCACTTTAGCTCACTCCCGAACGGGTGTTCGGAAGCTACCCAGAGGATACGTGGGCTAATCCCGGCCGTTGTGAGCTGCTTGAACCATATGTAGAAGAATCGTCCTGGCCACTCCCAAGTGAATGGCGATCAGTAACTTTCCCCACTTGCGTGGACTTCTACACATGGAACCATCCTCCATTAACCATGTTAATAATACCTTTTGTTTTAATGTTTTTATTATTATATATATAAGATATGTTGTATACTAATATATGTATGTAAAGAAATTATATTTCTTATTATATTACATTATATTACAATATATTACATTACATTACATTATATTACATTATATCACATTATGGTATTGTACATTATATTACATATTCACTCTGGCTTTTGTCTGTGACTTTTAACAAATCATTTAACCTGCAAGATAATACCTAAAAAGGGAAAGTTCGAATAATAAACTTTAAATGTAGTTTCTTGTTTTCAGGTAAGTTAACATTGTATTTAATTTTATTGCATTGTATAGAATTTAGATATGAAAATAAAAAAATCTTATTTTCAGAACAAAGCAACACGTTTTATTTATTAAAGAACAATATTCCCGGTAAATAAGACATCAATCGTCTTATAAAACTACATTTCTAGTGGAAATCAAAAATGAAGATGGAAAAACTCTGCTTTAAATTTGTTGTACTGGGGTCTACAGACGGAAAAACCAACGTGATCAACATAACCTCTATTGAAACACCAGACGGCAAGTACCAGACGAACTGAAACCCGCTAATAAACACTCGGGCATAGTGTCTTTAGACATTTATACGAAAATAAGAAATTCACTGAAAAAAAGACACCAAACCCGCTCAGTATGGATCCCATTAGATGCCAAATTAAGGGAAATATATTTAGATGAAGGTGAAAATTTACAGTTTGGAGACCAATACCTCAATGACGTTACGAATGACACGCATCTGAACAAAACTAGCTATGATAAAGTCATAGAAAACAAAAATCTGGGAAAACTTGCTGAAAGTTTGTATTGGAAAAGTTCTCTACTAAAACATCGAACGCTAACCAATGGATTAGTGACTTAGAAAGTGAATGTGGAAGATTCGACATTCAACAGGATGAAAGTAAGATTGAGATTTTGAAACATTTATTGGAGAAGCAATGCTTAGATTGGTACAGCAGCATGATTATAAAATTAACGGTGAATTCAGATTGGATACAATGGAGGAACATTTTTTGTGAAACAAATGGAAACAAAGGTTGGTCCCAGGTCAAATATGCATTTACATTTAGATATCAAGCTGGTTCACTTCTTGAATATGCCACAAAGAAAGAAAGACTCTTGCTAGAGGTCAACAGAGAATTTGACACCCAAACAATCATAAATCTTATTGTTATGGGGTTACCTGATAGCATAATAGATAAAATTAATAAAGAAACGTTAAAGTCAATTGCAAGCCTCTACAGTGAAATTGGAAAACATGAATATTTAGCAAAGAAAAATAATTTTATTAAGAATAAAAATAACATTACAGATTTAAAAGCCTTATCTGATAGAAGCATGCAAGTAAAACCATGCAAGATTTGTGAGAACTTGAAGAAAGGTGTTCGGTATCATCCCGAAGGAAAGTGCTGGTTTAAACAAACGGAAGAACAGAATCCAAAGAGAAACTATAGTAAAGAAATAAATAAAAATAACGAATAATAACACCATTAATTAGAGTCAAATTAATATTAAATGAACAATAACAAATATATGGAATATATGATTCAGGTTCAAATATTTCCATAATTAATTCCAAATTGATAAGAATAAAAGAAAAACATGAAAGCAAAGTAAATAAAGCTAATTTGATTACAGTTAATGGTGTAAAGAATACAAATGGTTTGACAACTATAAAAATTAAAATATTTGACATTGAGGAAAAAGCAAATGTTTATATTGTTGATGGAGAGGATTTTAAATATGATTTTCTGATTGGATTAGGTATCATAAAGCAATTTAAACTATATTAGTTCAAGATAAAGATTTGAAAATTTCTCAGAAAAAAGATAAAATTGAAAAAAAAGAAAATATAAATGAAGAGAAAATCCTAATGAATGTATATACCGATAAAACAAACAATTCTAAAGAAAATAATAAAAGATATCCAGTTTTAGTGAATTTTAATGAGCAAATAGCAGGTAAAGAAAGAAAAATAAATCTGAGTAATTTAAATACTAAACAGAAGACAGAAATACATAACCTAATTGACAGTTATAGTTCAATCTTTGCAAGAGATAAATATGACATTGGCACCGTCAAGGAATATGAAGCACGTATCGACCTACTTGTGGATAGATATTGTATCAAGAGACCTTACAGATGCTCAATTGAGGATAAAAAGGAAATAGAAGAACAGGTAGCTAAATTACTAGTAGTAAAGCCATGTCAAGTGATCCTCGAAAATTTCACTAAGTCAGGGATTTTAGGGCAAGATGTCTCGTTGTGTAGTCAAAGTCATGTTAACGCTATTCTATAAATATTTCGAGCAAATTCCAATTTTAGCAATTGTTATTAACAATCAAAGTTTTAAGCAAGATTAAATTGAAAAATTAATTACTCCAAAACTATAATAGATAATGACGTGAAATTTTGCATACCATTCAAGTATTGTCTGTACTATTTTTCAATTGTTAATAACATTTTTTATTGTGACAAATAGATAAATAAATAATAACTTTTTGTAATCAGTTGCATTTTTTCATGTTTTCTTCACGCTGTTAAACAATCGGACTTACGCATAATTGTGCGAAAAACGCTTACCTTCAATAATCTGAAAATAGAATTTTGTACTTTTACTCCACTTCCGAGATATTGACAGTTTTGTAACTTGGCATTACTGCCATCGGCTGATCGGTCGCGCGGCGGCTTGAGGGACCGCGCAAACTGAAGCAGCGTGCACGTTTGAACATGCTCGCACAGGATTTATTGCCTATTGACTGAATTCGCCACTGCTTTGTGTCAGTTCGATTTAAGTGGTGACTGGTGACAAAGCATATTTGCATATTTCAATATTATTATTAATATGGTTCGACCGAGCGAATGCTGTAATCCGTTTATGAAAAAAGGCCATAATTGTGTCCGACGCAATTTATTTTTGGTGACATCTAAGTGGAATGATAAATTTGAAAAATATATTAGTCAATATGTTTGTAAAATATGTCGCAAAGAATTATATCAGGGTGCGAAAACCACTGTTATCGCACTAGGTGAACATTGTCAGAATACGAGGTGAGCTGTAATATTTATTCAATATTCTTCGAGTAATAATTTAATTATTATCGCTTACATTATCACATTGGAAATTAATATGTCATATACTGTAAAATAATACGTCTGCTGTTGCAAACAAGATTTGAATTTCGATTGAAAATTATTTCTTTTCAGAGTGAATAGATGTTTGCTTGTGTAATGGGCATTTCGTTAGATATTTACATACTTTCCAAATTTTTTTTCTTTTATTGCTATTTTTAACCTCAAATAAAAACACTTCAATTTTTAATGTGAAAGTTAATAGAGTAAATCGCCACGCTAGAGTAAATCGCCACGTTTCTTTTTTCAGTCCTACTCAAAGTGCAGAAAATGAGACGTCGGATAGCTCTATAGATTCTTTTGACGATTCGGAGGATGAAAATTTCGAAATAAAGAACATTGATCATTCTTTGAAATTCGATAAAGTGAACAAAATTCTGCAAGACCTAGGCGAGTCACCAATTAAAAAAAAGGTATTCTGATTTATGCGATAAGGAACTCAAAGAAATTATTGCAATTGTTGTTCATTAATTCCGGAAAAGGAACAGCAAATGCAGAATTAAAAAATCAGAAAAAAACAGAAGATCTATACTCAGCTTTTGTGAAAAATATTAAAGACGCTTTGCTTGAAAAGAACAGTATCAACCATAAAACAATCGATTTCGATTTTTGCTCTCAACTTGAGCATGATGCTCATGAAAAAAAATATCAAAACCACATCAAAGGAGCTGTAGCGATAAAAAATACGCGGCAATATCACCAGTTTCAACCTACAATTGGAAAAAAAGTTCAAAGTCGAATTTTTTTAAAAGACGATTCTTTGCTTGGAAATACTATCAGCAAATAAAAGTAGGAAAAGTAAATACAACTGTCATATTATGGTAAAATGTACTATAGTTATAACCTTTGGGCCTTCTAATACAATATAATTATTTTAATGAAATTAGTTGTACGCTGCTTCAGTTTGCGCGGCCCCTCAAGCAGTGTTGCCAATTTAGCGACTTTGTCGCTAGAAGTGACGACTTTTGCTTGAGTCTTGGCGACAAAAAAAATGTTTTGACGACAAAAATGATTTAGCGACTTATCTGGCGACTTTTGGAGATCAAATCAAAACCGTTTTAGGCAATAGATACTTTTCTGTCTACTTGATTACCCGTGAATGCCCTTTACCTTCCATACTCTACAGTAACAATTTACTGACTATAGATAAAATAACGCACTACCTATTGGTGTGTTGTCGTCGATAAATTATCGACTTTGTTTCATACAATTGTAATGAGTAACCAAATTATTTTTACCACTGATCACATAAGAGCAATGCGGTCGGGGAATCCCCGGATCTTATTATGTTCTGTACGCGAAGCAATTGAATTGATATCGGCTCAGTTGATTGTTTACTATCCTCTAGCGTCCTTTTTAATTCATTTAAAGTAAATATAAAATATGGATTTACCTCTGAAAAAAAAGCAGTACGGTCAAAAATATCGAGATGTATGGGAAACACAGCCTGAATTCAAGTGATGGCTGAAACCAGTCTTTGGAGATTCAACTAAAGCAAGATGTCAAATATGTGTAACAGAATTTTATGCTAAACTAAGTGATGTTAAAAAGCATTTAAAATCTAATAAGCACAAACAAAAATTGGATTTAAAAAAAACACAAACCATTTTACCTGTCAAAATTGCTCCGAAAACTACGGTTAGAATATCAAGCAGAGCGGAAGGTGCCCTTTCTCTATTCATTGCTGAACATTGCTCCATTTCAACTGTAGATCATTTAGGCGTACTGTGTAAAAGGTTTTTTCCACTGATGAAAGCGCTAAAAACATGCAATTACATCGTACATTGTGCTAACATTATAACCGAAGTTTTGGCCCCATATTTTACGCAATCATTGGTTCACGATATAGGTAATCAAAAATACAGTGTACTAATAGATGAATCCACAGATGTATCAGTTTCAAAAACACTAGGAATCGTAATAAGGTACTATAGTATAATAAACCAAACCATTAGATCAGCATTTCTCAAGCTTGCCTCAGTGGAAACTGCAGATGCTCAAAACCTATCTGCTGTTCTTGTGAATTCTTTGAAAAATCTTAAAATCCCAATCGCTAATATGGTAGGAATTGGTTCTGATGATGCCTCTGTAATGGTCGGAGTAAATAATGGTCTTTTCGAACTGCTCAAGAGAGAATATGGCTTATCACATTTGATATTGATTCGTTGCGTATGTCATTCTCTACAACGCAACGAATCAATATCAAATGTGATAAGCCACGTCAGTAAATACTATACCCAGACACATAGAATTTCTTGTACGGGAAACCTACAATTGGTTTTCGATTTCTCCCAAAAGACAAGGAGAATATAAAAAAATTTTTGAAACGATAAATTGCGGGAAACAGCCGCTAAAAATTTTGAAAGTCTGTGCAACTCGTTGGCTTTCAATTGAACCAGGTGTACGCAGGATTCTGGAATAATGGGAAGAACTAAAGCTACATTTTTCACTTTCAAGAGTTCAAGACAATTGCCACACAGCTGATCTTTTGTACCAGATGTATTGTGACGACTTAAGTCAACTTTACATGTTTCACCTTAAGCATACTTTAAAAGACGTACAAATAGCACTAAAAGCATTTGAAGGTGAAGACAATGGCCCCACAAAATTACTCGACACTCTTGTGTTTCTCATGCAATCGCTCGGAAAAAACATAGTTTTTCCAACTGTTGATTTATTGACAACAATAGTTCCCAACGAATGTATGTACGCTAATCCCCACCTTGGCTTTGCATTTGAACAGAAATTGTCCCAGTCAAGTTTGCCGCAAGAAAATAAAAATTATTTGAAGAAGAGATGCATTGAATTTAGTCTGAAACTCATGAAGGAGATTCAACAAAGACTACCAAGTAATGTCGCTATTCTGAAAAAAATGTCGTTGTTAAATGTTGAAGAAACATTAAAAGTAAATAAAAATAATGCAATAGCCGATGTAGCCAAAGAATTGGGTTTTAATGACGATTTCATAGATGGTATGCTGCAATAATGGCATAATATCAACTTCATTAAGTGGAATAACACTGCTAACACTGTTCAATTTTGGAGTGAAGTTTTACAGTACAAAAATGCCGCAGGAGAGAATCCTTTTTCTTTGATTTCAAAACTGGCAATCACTATTCTATCCTTGCCACATTCAAATGCCGAAGTCGAGAGAGTATTCAGTTCTATGAACATTATAAAAACAAAACAACGCAACAGAATGTCGTTAATCACAATTAATGCACTAATTCTGTTGAGAGATCAGTTAAAAAAAAAAATAAATATTGTACATCGTTTGAAATACCGCCAGAAGTGCTGCATCTCATTGGAACCAACAAAAGTTATTCTTTTACAACAAAACCCGTTGAACAGCAATATCAGCTTTTAGACGACATTCAACCCTCTACTTCAACTGCAACTTTATCAGATGAGCATGAGACTGAAGAATTATTTAATTTACTAAGTGAAGACGATGAAGATGAACACATATTTTTTGATCTGATCTGAAATTGAAATTTAAAGAATTTATCTGATCGTTACAATGATCATAATATATATTACTTAATTAAACATTAGGCATTAGCCTTTTTTATATGTATGTTGTTACACACGATGCATTATGTAATTATAATTTAATTAAGCACTAATAAAATTTTATTATACTCATGCATTAGATGTACAAAAAGATTTGTTATGTATGATTTCTTAATTTTATGCTAATATATAATTTTTTTATTTTCTATATTCCACTTAATTGACTGGTAGGTAAGATAACAAATAATTTATTCCTCTTTAATGTCCGATGAGTCCATTCTCTCATCATTCCATAAAACATCTTCAAAAGAGATTTCTAATTCTTCACTGGAATTATCGTCTGTTAATTCTTCGTCCTCAAATAAAAACAAACTACAACGAACGTACTTAAAAATATTTCCTACAAAACATTAGAGGAACAAATTTGGTTAAATAATTAAATATATATTATCAATAGGGGAAAAGTGGCATGAAAAAGACACCTTTATTTATTTAACAGCTTCCGAATGAATTTTGTAAAAGTTTTATTGCATTTTTTCTCAAATTTCAGTAGAGTTGATATTACTGGTTTAATTATTATTCATCTACAAATTTTAAGTCCGCAGCTGGCCTCTTGTGCACCTTTCAGAATGAAATTTAGGATCCGCCCCTGATGGAGTTAGCGACTTTCTAGCGACTTTTGATGTTGGCCCTAGCGACTCAGATTTATTGGAGTTGGCAACAGTGCCCTCAAGCCGCCGCGCGACCGATCAGCCGATGGCAGCAATGCCACCGTCGAGCGCATTAAGTTATTGTACAAAACAGTCAATATCTCGGAAATGGAGTAAAAGTACAAAATTCTATTTTCAGATTATTGAAGGTAAGCGTTTTTCGCACAATTATGCGTAAGTCCGATTGTTTAACAGCGTGAAGAAAACATGAAAAAATGCAACTGATTACAAAAAGTTATTATTTATTTATCTATTTGTCACAATAAAAAATGTTATTAACAATTGAAAAATAGTACAGACAATACTTAAATGGTATGCAAAATTTCACGTCATTATCTATTATAGTTTTGAAGTAATTAATTTTTCAATTTAATCTTGCTTAAAACTTTGATTGTTAATAACAATTGCTAAAATTGGAATTTGCTCGAAATATTTATAGAATAGCGTTAACATGACTTTGACTACACAACGAGACATCTTGCCCTAAAATCCCTGACTTAGTGAAATTTTTGAGGATCACTTGACATGCCTTTACTCACTAGATAAAAATCTCATAGAAGAATCATATAGCCCTTTTGCAGCACCAGTAACTTTAGCTTTTAAGAAAGAGGATAACAAAAGGTCAAGATTATGTATTGATTTTAGAGATCTCAATAAAATAGTGGTACCGCAGGATCAACCATTCCCATTGATCAATGACTTGGTGATAAAGACAAGAGGCTCGGTATACTTTACAACATTAGACATTAATTCAGCGTTCTGGGAAATCCCGCTAAGAATTGAAGATAGAAAGAAGACTGCCTTTGTAATGCAGGATGGACATTACCAGTGGACATGTTTACCTTTTGGTTTGAAGACTGCTCCGGCAATATTCCAAAGAATACTTACTAACATCTTAAGAAAATATAAACTTACAGATTTTGCAATTAATTTTATAGACGATGTACTTGTGTATTCTAGGAATTTTTCAGAACATATAAAACATTAACACAATTACTGGATGCTATGAAAAAAGAAGGTTTTAGACTTAAATTTACTAAATGTAGCTTTGCTTCAAATTCAGTCAAATATCTAGGCCATATAATACAAAATAACACAGTACGACCAATAAGGGACAATTAAATTTCAATCAACAATTTTCCAATACCAAAAAATCAAAAGAATATAAGACAATTTTTAGGGAAAATTAACTTTTATCATGAATATATACCGAATAGTGCCAAAATATTAGAACCACTCCATAATTTACTTCGAAAAGATCAAAAATTTATTTGGTCTGAAAGTTGTCAAAAATCATTTGAGGATCAGATCACAAACCATTGGAAAATTTAAATATTAAATCTAGAACGGATGATGAATTAGGAGACCTAACATATTATCTATCACAGTATGATTTTAAAATAAAATACTCACCGGGTAGAACAAATATAGAAGCAGACTGTTTGAGTAGGAATCCTGTGTTAGAAGCAAATGAAGACACACATGAACAATTAAAAATTGTTGTACAAGAATAATGTACACCGTAAGATTGCTGTATTTAATCTGACCTCTTTATTGAATATTTCTTTCTTATATACATTTTCTAATACTAATTTCTTAACTACGTATATGTGTGTGTGTGTGTGTACATGCGTAAATGTGTATTCTTATCTTCATTGTATACATCCGATACCAATGCATTTTAAGTGCACTAAAATTTATGTGTCTTATGCAGAATCAGTAAATCCTAGTAGGAGATAAACGACCAACGTATTGATCTTTTATATTTGTTTAGGTTCACTGTTGACTTAAGTGCATCTAACGCACGTATTAAAACAATTGATGATCGGTTGTCAGTTGCTGCTTGTGTGCATTGGTATATTGGTGTATGCGTGTTTCTTTCATGCTTATATTATCTTTATGTTTTCTGTATACACTGTAATTTATGTATTTTGTTCAGATAAGCAATTTTCACATATTTTATGAGCAAGGGTCACATTACAATTCTATTGCTTATCATTGCATTTGACATTTAGTGGACTGTATATTTTTCCTGTTTATTTCGTCGGTTTACGTATGTTTGCATATGTATGTATGAATGTGTTATATTTATAAAATCCTATCTCTATTGCGGCAGAGTTTCATGTTCATATTTTTATGAACATTCTGCCAGGGGCCAAAATTGTGTTGTTTAAACATATTAGCCAAATGTGATTGTTGACATTTTACTTAATTATGATTATGTCTAACTGGTAGTTCAAATGGAACAGCCACAACAGTTCTTCTTTTACATTTTGATCTTATATATAAAATAACTATGATTAACCCTATTATGAAAACTAAAGTTAGCGAAGCATGACCACTAACGTGATGAAAATTGATACCCTTCAATTTGATATTTTCTTTTTTGAGAAATTCTATTTGCTGTTTGAGCGTTAGGATATCTTTGGTGTTGTTTATTAAGGTCGAATCAAAAGGTTTAATTCGCAGTTCTGAAATATCTTCAATGTCTTTTACCCAAGAAGAAGATAGCAATTCTTTATTGATCTCGGATTGTACGTGATGAGATGCTGTTAAAGTTACTCCTTCATGTCGAGCTGTACATCCTTCTCTTATTGTGATAATGCCTTGATTAGGGATTTCCATTCGCATTTGTTGGTTGTTATCACATTCTAGATGTATTGTTGATTTGCTAAACAACTTGTAAAGCCAACGATTTTGAGAAGATAATTTAATCCAAACATTTTCCTTTGTAGCGGGCTTGAATCCACATACTTCATTTTCCAACTGTTTCAATGCTGCTACTTCGCATGAATTGTCCGTAGCTGACTTCCAAGCCCAGTTCCCTGGACATTGATAATGATCTTCCAAGTTTTTTAAACACTTATCTAGATCGACTTGGTTTATCAATACATATTGATTTAAATCAAACTTGTATACTAAATATTCTGCTTTTATATCAGGGATAATCATGTTCCCTTTGTATTTTATTGGCAGTGGATTTAATTTGTATGCATCTGACGGTTCATCTGATATTAAGGGAATTTCTATGTTTATGACTAGTCGTGAATCGACAATTAACCCTTTAGCAGTCATCGACTTATAGATTTCTTTTAATTCATTACCGAACTGTTTTCCAGGTAGTACTAATTTGTGTGGCAGCTTGTTTCTGATAAGTGCAATTTCTTTATTAAGTTGTGAAGGTTTTATTAGTTTTGGATTTATGCGACCATGATTTATGTCAATTAATAAATTGATTATCGAAGTTTGGATATCTTCACATTCGTCCATAACTATTCCTATTTGAATGGTTAATATCTGAAACATCAAGGTCATTCGCTCGGCATTTTGATCTTTAACTAGTTCATGATAAAATTTATTTAGCTGTTCATTCATTTTTTGAAAATTTTTGTTAACTTCATCGGTTGTCTTTTTTAATATATTTATTGTAGAATCAACTATTGATGTCTGTCTCTTAAACAACTTTGCGATATTCTTTTGGTTTTCAAAAATATTTTTAATATTTGATTCCATATTCTCTCGGTCGTCAGCATCCATAATTCCAAATAATATATGGTAAATTGAGCCAACAAATTCGAATGGTGCTCGTCTTTTTCTATTTTCTTGCTTCATGAACAGTTCGTTATTTGACTTAAGGCTATTATATTTATGCTTTAAAGTTGCGGTAATCATTACACAGGCCTCTTCATAATATGTCAATATTTTGCATTGATGTTCAAGTCTGTTAATAAATTCTTTTACTCCATCCATCCGATCGTAATAGGAACCTAACTCGTAATAAATGATTAAATCCCATTTTGAATTTATTATGTGTGTTTTGCCGATCGGATCCAAATATATTGCGGTATTATTTCTTAGCTCAGCCACTGAAGCTCCTGTTTTAGCCGTATCATTTATGTATAATGCCTTAACTTGCATTGCTAGCATGAGCAACGTAAAGAACCACATCATCAATGTCTTCGTTCTTTTCTGCCCTCCTGGGCCCGCCGAATTTTTTGCTATTCTTGATGTCAACAGGCTTGCAGCTTGATTTGGCTCTTCCGTTTTGCTGCTGTTTGTTGTCTCTAGTGGGCACAGCTTGTGAACGGGCCGTTTAAGTATCCCATTTTGCAATTTCAGAGTTACAACTCTGGTTTTTCCATCGCTTCCAGGATGGGTTTTTATAACTTTGCCTAATGGCCACTTTGCTGGATGACTTTCTTCATTTTTAATAATTACTATTTGACCTACTGCTAGATTGTCCTGTTTGGTTTTCCATTTCATTCGTTGTTGCAACATTGTGACATATTCGCTTTCCCACCGTTTCCAAAAGTCTCTTTTCATTTTTTGTATTAATATAGTTTCCACCTATCTAACGAACCCCTTGTTGTGTCATCAATTGCTTCAGGACAGTCTATTAATGGGCATCCTATTAAAAAATGCCCAGGTGTTAAAACATCTACATATATCGCTTTCACTATCGATCGCACATAAGGGTCGTGAATTTAGCACTGCTTCAATCTGTGATAGCAAAGTAATCATCTCTTCAAATGTCAATTTACTTTCGCCTATCACTCTTTTTAAATGATATTTTTACTGATTTGACTCCAGCCTCCCAAATTCCTCCGAATTGAGGAGCTGCCGGCGGCCCAAAATGCCATTGAATTTTGTCTGCTTCTAATATGGGAGCTACTGTTGAGTTTTTCTTGATTGCCTTTTTGAAATCTAAGTCTAACTTTCTACAAGCTCCGACAAAATTTGTTCCATTGTCTGAGTATATATGCTGACTCTTAACCCTTCTAGCAAAAAATCTTTTTAAAGCAGCTAGAAACGCTTCAGTTGTTAAATCACTTACTGCCTCTAAATGAATAGCCTTTGTTGCCATACATACAAATACAGCTATGTATCCTTTAAATGTTTTTATTCCCCTTCCTTTGGAACATTTCATATGTATTGGACCTGCATAGTCTACACCAACGTGTGAAAATGGAATTGACAACGACACTCGAAATTCTGGAAGATTTCCCATTATTTGTTTAGCTGCTTCCTTTCGGTAACGTATGCAGCGACTACAAGCTCGAATGTTTTTTTTATGGAATTCTTTAATCCAATTATCCAATAATTCCTTCTAATCGTTGCTTCCATTAACTTATTTCCTCCATGTAAGGTTGTTTTATGAACATGTTCAATAATCAATTTTGACAAATGTGATTTATTTAATATTATTGGGTGCTTCTGATCGAACTGAAGCTTTGCATTCCCTAACCTACCTCCTACGCGAAGGATTCCATTGTTATCTAAAATTGGATCTAAGCTTGCTGTTAGAGCTAGCTAAGCCTTTTTAGTAGCGTTATGTTAAAAGAAAAACGATTCCTTTGCCCTTTTATTCGACTATTTATTTTCAAATGTTTGTACAAGACTGCCTAACTTACTTGCTGTGTGACATATTTATGCAGAACAACGAAGAACGGATTTCAAGGAATAACAGAAATAAAAAACATGATAATTACATAAATTTCTATGTACCGGCACAACATAGCGATAGATAAGAAAAATATGTATGTGCCCACCTCTGTATGTACGTACATATGTGCTTGCAAGCTACTGTTTATTTGCGGGTGCATTAGGGCAGATCATCCGCGGCTCCGAACATCCTCCCCCCCGTTGAAAGGTCACGGCTTTCAACAGAATCCCTTACCGGGAGAACACACAGTTTGTTTACGGCTCGACGCTTTATGCCACTAGATGTTCGCAAAAGTGCCACTCGTACGACACCATCTGCTCCAGGGATAACTTCAATTACTCGTGCTAGAGGCCACTTCAAGGGCGGTGAATTTTCTTCCTTTATGCACACGACATCATTGACTTGAATATCGGCTTGAGGCATTTTGCGCGTTGCTGGAGAAGAGTGAGATACTCTTGAGTCCACCGCCTCCAAAAGACTTGTTGTATATATGTTACACGTTGCCATCGATCAAGTCGCGAGTAATTTAGCGCCGTGAGATCCGGTTCAGGAAGAGCTGTCATAGGACCACCAATCAAAAAATGCCCTGGTGTTAGGACATCCAAATCCTCTGGATTTTCTGAAAGAGGGGTTAGAGGACGCGAATTAATCACAGCACAGATTTCACATACCAATGTACGCAATTCATCAAACCCAAGAATTGATGAGCTAGCGGAACGATAGAAATGTTGCTTGGCTGTCTTTACGGCTGCTTCCCACAAACCGCCAAAGTGCGGGGAGCGAGGGGGAATGAAGCGCCAATCGAACCCATTACTGAGGCAAAAGTTGTGAAGTTTGCTGCGGTGTTTTTCACTGAGAACTAAGTCTCGTAGTTCCTTAAGCTCGTTCTTAGCGCCTACAAAATTCGTTGCATTGTCAGACCAGATACATCTTGGTATTCCACGCGTGGCTATGAATCTTTTTAATGCGTCAATAAATGCACCCGTTGAAAGGTCTCTTACCAACTCCATCCAAACAGCCTTTGTAGCGAAGCATATGAACACGCTAACATAGCATTTTTGTGGCGATTTGTTGCGCACTTCAGGCTTGTAATAAAACGGTCCGCAGTAATCCACACCGGTGACTATGAAGGGCCGCGAAGCCTGAATGCGTTCCTTGGGCAGATCAGCCATTATGTGCTCGACGAGTCTCGGTCTTGATTTGAGGCAGATAATGCATTTTTGTAGAACGCGAGCTGTTGTTTTCCTGCCACCTATTGGCCAAAACTGCATACGAATAAAGGCGAGTAAAGCTTGAGGACCTGCATGGTGATGCTTACGATGAAAATAGGTGATTATTGCGTACGTCAGTAGATGATCCTTCGGTAGAATGCATGGATGGCGCGATGAAAAGCTAAGCATCGAATTTTTTAATCGTCCACCGACTCTAATAATTCCGAAGTCATCAAGGAATGGCGACAACGAGGCAATGCTGCTCGAATTAGGGACGCATTTATTGGCTTGCAATACAGTGTACTCCGGCCACAATTGCGCTCTTTGTACTATGCGAATAAGAAGTTGAGTTCCCTGATGAATGTCTTCAGCCTTAAGTTGCGATGACCTTGGCGATTTTTTGATGTTAATAAATTTGCTGACATACCCAAAAATTCGCTGCATTGTTCCGAATGAGTTAATGTATTTGAATGAAAGGGAAATGTCTATATGATTATTTGCAGAAAGCAAAACCCTTTGTCGAATTTCGGGAAGTTTTGGTTGTGGTGAGCACATGCGTGGCCAGTTGTCCTCCGCTTCTAGCAAAAAGGGTGGGCCGTGCATCCAAAGTTTCGATCCTAGAAGTTCCCGGGGTGTAGCTCCCTTCGATAAAATGTCAGCCGAGTTCATTGCTGTAGGAACATAGTGCCATTGCATGCCCTCTGTCAGTTGATGTATGGTGGAAACCCGATTGGCGACAAAAACGTTAAACCTTGACGGTTCTTCTCGCAGCCACGAAAGGACGGTGGAGGAATCTGACCAACAATGAAATGAACAATTAAAAAGTTTCGTTTTTGTAAACTCACCCATTAGCTGTGCGAGCAATGTTGCTGCACAGAGTTCCAGCTTGGGTATGGTGACGGTCTTTAGTGGAGAGACACGGGCCTTTGAACATAATAGGTGAACTTGTATGTTGTTGTCCTTGGTTGATCGCGTGTAAACACAAGTCCCATAAGCTTCAAGGCTTGCATCGCAAAATGCATGGATTTCTCTAATGGCTTCAGACTGAAAAACGTAACGAGGAAATGATAGATACTGCATGTCTGCAAATCCAGTGCAAAAAGCAGACCAAGCAGTGTCTAACGATTGTGGCAGACTCTCATCCCACTCGAGCTTATCTCTCCACATTCGTTGCAGAAGAATCTTCGCCTTGGTCAGCGTGGGCCCCATTAGTCCAAGGGGATCGTAACATCGAGCTAGTGTAGACAACGCAGAGCGTTTGGAGTTTTTTCCGAATTCTCTTTGTGGTACAAATGAAAATAGCAATTTGTCCTTGTGCGGGTCCCAGACAAGCCCCAGTGCTTTGGTGATGTCACTGCCATCGTCAAACTTAAGAAACTTTTCCTTGTCTACGTCAGGAATATCACGAAGGATCTCAGGACTATTAGAGCACCATTTGCGTAACTTGAAGCTTCCTCGGGTAAGAAGGCTAGTTGTTTTCAGTTTAATGTTGAGTACTTCTGCCATTGAATCGCCCCCAGTTATCAGGTCATCTACATAGAAGTCCCGAAGTACCGCTTCTGCTCCAATGGGATAGTCGCGGATTCGTCTGCTGCGAGTTGGTGCATGGCTCGGATGGCTAGAAACGCTGCAGGCTTAGTTCCATACGTCACCGTGTCGAGCTTATAGATGCGAAAGTCTTCTTGTGGAGATTCTCGCCACAAAATCCATTGGAGCATGTTGTCCGGTGGAGTGACGCGAACACACCTATACATCTTACAGATGTCTGCAGTAAGTGCTATAGGAAAAGTACGAAATCTAATGAGAATATGAAAAAGCTTCGGTTGAATAGTTGGGCCTGCCATGAGTAGGTCATTTAACGAAAAACCTGAGGTAGTGGTTGCAGATCCATCAAAAACCACCCTCAATTTTGTTGTACTACTGTCATCCTTGATAACGCAATGATGTGGCAGGAAGTACTTGCATTGTTGTACAACCTCGTTGGAAACCAGCGACATGTGGTTGAGGTCCAGATATTCCTTAATAAACTTACTGTATTCTGCCTTTAGATCAGGGTTACGGGCGAATTTTCGTTCCAGACCTTGAAAGCGTTGACGAGATTGTAAATAGGAGTCTCCTAGGGCATCCATGCTTCGTTTTATGGGCAGACGAACAGAGTATTCACCTGATGGCAATCGAAAATAATTTCCCTGGAAGTGGGCTTCGCAGTCAAGATCTTCTTGGGAGGCCTTAGAGATCGGTTCGAAAATGTGCTCGATCTCCCAAAACCGACGTACTAAATAGTCCAGCCGAGTGCTGGGAATGAGACCACTGGAGGATTTCTGCCTCACGACGAATGATGACAGGTTTGGAGTTTGTTGCCCACCTCCAGATAGCACCCATCCGAGACGAGTTTTCTGAAGTAGTGGTAAACCAGATCCTAAGCGTATCTGACCCACACAAAGTAGATCGAAGAACAGTCCTGCTCCGATGAGCAGATCAATACGCTGTGGTAAGTTGAACCCAGGATCGGCTAGTGGTATATTCGACGGAACATTCCACTCGTTGGTGCTCACGGAGCAGCCAGGCTGATTGTCGGTGATGGTTTTCACAACAAGGGCAGTGATGCTTGTTGAAAAATCTGAAGTCCGCGACTTAAGTACGAGATCGAGTGAGTAACCTTCCGTTGGGAAGTTGGCATCTCCAATTCCAGAGACTGTAGCAGAAGCTTTTGTTTTGAATAGCTGAAGTTGATTTGCGAAGCGAGTTGTGACGAAGTGCAACTGGGAACCAGAATCTAAAAGAGCGCGACAGGACACGAAGATTCCAGCACGATTTTTTACAAGAATGACGGCAGTAGCTAGGAGCACAGCATCAGAAGGAGACACGGGGGCACTAAGCGAAGCAGATATCGATGCAGTCATAGCACTGGATCGAATTGTGGCCACCGATGAAGCATCGGCTTGACTATCGGTTAACGAAGCAGTTGGGCGGTTAAAATGCAGGAGCGTGTGGTGTTTCGACTGGCAGGTGCGGCACGATCCGGATTTGCAGTCCCGCATTTGATGGCCAGCCTTGAGGCAGTTAAGACAAAGTGCAAGCTTCTTAACTTCCCCCAGGCGCGAGTTCGGATCTAAATTTGCGAAAAGTTGACAACTATAAATTGCATGCTCGGGTGCTCCACAAAATACACAAACACGTGTTGAGCCTTTGGAGGCGACAAACGTTTTCCTTTGACTAATACTGTCGTTTTTGCTATGCCTTAACGCCTGACCAGTCTGTGCTTGAACAGCATGCTCAACATTCTCAAGCATTCGGCAGCGCCTTTCCAAGAATGCAGTCAATTGATCCCAGGATGGCAGCTCGCTGATCGAAGAGGTTTCCTCCCATTTGGCCTGCGTCGTTTTGTCAAGTTTCTGGAGAATCATTTGTACGATGATGCAGTCTGCAATTTTCTCGTTAGATGCGAGCGACTGTAATGCACGAATGTGTGAAGTGACCTTGTCTGTCAGCTTTCGGAGCATGCCTACGTTTGAATCCACCTTGCTCAGCCCAAATATCTCCCTGACGTGTGCCTGAAATATAAGACGTTTGTTATCGAAACGCTTCTGCCAAAGTTCTAAAGCAGTTTTATAATTATCATTGCTTATTTCCAGTGACCGCACGTGTCGAGGGCAGCGCCACTCAAACAGGAACACAAATGTTGTAGTTTGTCGATGTTTGTGAGGTCGCTGTCCTTGTCGATAATTGACGTGAACATCGAATAGAAATTTGTCCACTCAGTGTAGGCCCCACAAAATTTATGCAGCGTTAGTAATGGTAGACGTGAACTATTGGCGTTCACGACGATTGATTGGGCTTCACTGGAGTTCATCCTGAACGTGGAGCAATGTTGAGAGGTACTACGTTTACCTATCTCGCGTTGCAAGCTAGCCCTAAGGTTGATTAGAGCAGCATCGAAGTGGCTTGGCAAATCGCTGGCTATGGAGTCAAAATCTAATTCCTCTAAGCTTGTATGCGCGACAGAAAAGTTGGATTTCAATTCGACCAGAGATTCTAGCGTTGCCGAAATACTGTACTCGTCCATACTGTGCAGCTTGTCTGAGGCCAACTCTTTGATTAAGCGCTCCAATCTGTTGAAAATAGCCTTGGTTTTCAGTCTTAGAAAGGCTGCTCGATCTATATCTTCCCCTTGCATGACGAAGGTTTAGACGTTGGCAAACGAGAGTCGAAATTATATCAGTGCGCGGCAGGCACAACTGTACGTTTTTAATAACGGATTTAAAAAATACCGGAAAATCGCGTTATATTATCACGTCGGGGTCACCAATGTTAGAGCTAGCTAAGCCTTTTTAGTAGAGTTATGTTAAAAGAAAAACGATTCCTTTGCCCTTTTATTCGACTATTTATTTTCAAATGTTTGTACAAGACTGCCTAACTTACTTGCTGTGTGACATATTTATGCAGAACAACGAAGAACGGATTTCAAGGAATAACAGAAATAAAAAACATGATAATTACATAAATTTCTATGTACCGGCACAACATAGCGATAGATAAGAAAAATATGTATGTGCCCACCTCTGTATGTACGTACATATGTGCTTGCAAGCTACTGTTTATTTGCGGGTGCATTAGGGCAGATCATCCGCGGCTCCGAACACTTGCAATTTTACTTGTACTGCTAATTTCTTTTTTGATTTCTAAGCTCTGTATTTCCTCTCTAAATTGTAATCTTTGCTGATATCCTATTATTCTCTGTTCAGCTTCTTTTAGTTCTGATTTTACTAAGTACGCAGGATATTTTTGTCCTCGTATTCTTTTTATAAATCGCAATATATAAGCTACAACCCTTATTAATTTGGTTAAACTAGAATATTTTAATATTACCTCATCTTAGAAATGTGAACCTTTTGATGTTGCGACATACACTGCATCGATTTTAACGCTATTCTGTGTTGGCCATTGATGTTCTTCTCCTTGTAACCATTTGGGACCTCTCCACCATAGCTCGTGCTCCACTAGTTTGTTCGCAAATATCACTCTGGATGCTACATCAGCTGGATTGTCCTTTGTTCTAACGTGTTGCCATATTGCAGTGGAAGCATATAATTTGATTTCTTCTACTCTCGTTTTAATGAACTTATCTTTACTTCGGGAATTCTTTATCCATGCTAACGTTATAGATGAGTCGCTCCAAGCAAATATCTTAACTTCTCTATTGATAACTGTCTTTATCCTTTGCAGCAATTTAGAAAGTAGGTGAGCCGTGCATAGCTCCAGTTTTGGCAATGTCTTCTTATTTTTAATCGGGTTCACTTTGGTTTTACCAGCAATTATCGTTATAACTGATCCAACTTTAGCATATACAACTGCCGCGTACGCTTTTTCTGACGCATCTGCGAATCCATGTAGTTCAATTTTAAAGTCGTTTTTTGTTTCAAACCATCTGGGAATTTTTATTCTTTTTATCGCTGGTACGTGCTGCATAAACTCCTGCCATTCTTTTGCCAAATTTTCGTCGAGTAACTCATCCCAGTTGAGTTTCATCAACCAAAGTTTTTGTATAAACAACTTTGCTAAAACAGTCATTGGTGAAAGCCATCCCATCGGATCGAAAATTCTCGCCAAATCAGATAAAGCTTTCCTTTTTGTTACTAGCTTTTCCGTTGAAAGATTCATATTAAATCCAAACATGTCTTTGGCCGGGTCCCATTGTATACCCAATGTTTTAATTGTTTCGTCTTCTGCTATTTTTATTACCTCATTTTCGCTATTTGTTGGAATTGTTGTTATAATCTCACTGTTATTAGACATCCACTTTCTTAAGTGAAATCCACATTTTTGTAGTTGTTTCGAAATTTCGAACTGAATGATTTTACATTCATTTATTGAATCTGCTCCTGTCATTAAATCGTCCATGTAGAAGTCGTTTTTAATGATGTTTGAAAGCAAATAATTGTAAGGCTCGCAGGATTTGGCAATTTCTTGTAAAGTTCTCGTTGCAAGAAAAGGAGCGGATGCTGTTCCATACGTAACTGTTTGCAGCTTGTATTCTCCTATCGGCCCTTCCTTCGCTTCTCTCCACAATATACGTTGATAATCTTGATCACTTTCTGCTACTTTAATTTGTCGATACATCTTTTCAATATCACTTGTTAACACATATTGCCTCCATTTGGTAATTATGTCAAATATATCTTTTTGAAGTCTCGGGCCTATTAAAAGGATGTCATTTAAACTACTTCCATTTGTAGTTTTTGCAGATGCATCGAAAACTACTCGTAGTTTAGTTGTGAGACTGCCTTCTCGAATTACGGCTTGATGTGGCAAATAGTATTTTCCGCAATTATTTCCACTTGCTTTTTTCATGTGGCCCATTTCTAAATAGTCTCTCATAAATTGCACATATTGTTTTCTTAGGTTGTCATCTGAAGCCAACTTTTTCTCAAGATTAAGAAACCTCGCCATTGCTTGTTTGCGAGAGTCGCCTAAGTCTTTTTTTTTTTTAAAAGGTAGATTGACGACAAATCTATTATTTTCATCTCTTGTTGTCGTTTTATCAAATATCTTCATGCATTCATCATCATCTTCTATATATGTTGGTGCTGTGGTGTCTTCTATTTCCCAAAACTTCTCCAACGTTGTGGTCACCGCCGCTAGAATTCTACCATTTTTTCTCGGTTGTTGTAAAACTCCCGACAATATCCATCCTAATTTCGTAGCTTGGCCTAGTATTCGATCTTTCTTAAATATGCCTTCTTCTAATATGTCAGCATATACATCTCCTCCAATAACGACGTCGATTCGATCTGACCTATTGAAGTTGGGATCAGCTAAGGTATAGTTTCTCCATTGTTCTATATCCCATTTAAATGTTTTATCAGGTTGTGCACTCGCCAATTTCGGCAAAATCAGTGCTTCGACATTGTACACTTCGTTGCTTAGGAATCTCGGCCTGATTTCAATGTTGACTTTAAATTTGGATACTCCCACTGTAGTATTTCCGAGCCCTTGTAGCTCAGTTACTTCTCTTCTCTTTGGTAAGTGTAGTATTTGAGCGGCTTCTTCAGAAATGGTAGTCTTCTGTGATCCTTGATCGATTAGTGCTCGCAATGTCACGTACTCTCCATTTGCCGCCTTCACTCTTATCTGGGCTGTTGCTAGAAGTATTGCTGTTTCGGAGTTTTTTGTCATCATAGTGGATGATTTTTTTATAGCATTTTCTTCACCTGCTCCTTTTTCCTTCTGGAATTCATTGTAATGCAGTAAATTATGATGATTTCTTCCACACTTACTGCATGTTTTCTTATTCTTGCAATTGCCTTCATATACGTGGTCGAGGCAAATATTGCATAGCTTATTGTTTACTATGAAACCTCTACGATTTATCGTAGTCAATGCCTGGAACCTTCTGCATTCAACAATTTGATGCCCAGGAATCTTGCAATATATACAGGTCTTTTGTGCAGCTGTATAGAATGTGGGTGCTCGTTGTGGCTGCTTTTGATTGCTCCATTTAGTTGTTTTCCTGTCTCATATAGCTTCTAGAGCTTGATATTGCTGCTCCAGAAAACGGAAAACATCATCTAGGCTTTGGATATCCCTAGTTTTCTTGACATTCTGCTCATATAACCGGAGACTTTCTTTGTCTAGTTTCCGAACAACTATCCGAGCTATAATTGCTTGCTCGTCATTTAAATTCAATTTAAGCCCTTTTAGAGAATAAACGCATTCCTTGGTGGTATCCCAAAGCTGCTTCATGCTTGCCGCACTTTCCCCATTTGCTGTTGGTTGATCAAAAAGTCTGTCCACTTGTGTTGTGAATTGCAGCCTTTTGTTTTCATATCTTTCCTGGAGGATTTGCCAAGCGGCTTCATAGTTGTATTCAGTTACCGGTAAATGCTGAATTAATCTTCCAGCTTCTCCTCCTAATGACGACTTCAGCCGGAACATCTTTTCTACTTCAGTAAAGTGCTTCGAATTATGCACCAAACCTTGGAAAAGATCGCTAAATGATGACCATTGATTCATCTCGCCGTAAAATATCGGAATCTTAATCTCCTGTAGTTTCATCGTAGATGACACAGCTTGTGTTGGCGTGCACCTTTTCAATTTATCTGTTAACTTCTCAATGTTAACGCTGTATTTTTCTCGGAAGTCCTCCATTTGTTCTTCTATTGAGTCTTTAGTAATGGCTTTTAAATGGACACTGCGAGTTTCAGAAAAAGCTTCTTCTACATATTCAAACTGTATTTGAAGCTTAGTTTTGAATTCTCTTATTTCTTCGACAGAATCCAATTCATTTTGTTGAATTTCTTCTATGGTCATTCTGAGCTTTTTTCCTCGACGTTGAAATCTCATTTCTACGTCGGAATTAGTACCTGATGGCTCGAACTCACTCATTTCTCCCATCGATGCAGGTTTAAGTTGGTTGCCGCTTACTGTTGGTAAATCTTCGGCTGCATTTTGTATTTTTAAATGCTGAATGGACTTTTCCATTATCTGAATAACATGCTCGTAATACTTCTTGGCAATGTATTCGTCAGCTTCTTGGCTCGGTTTAGCCATAATTTTGGCATGATTTCCACTAAATTCCGTCCTCATTGTTTGAATATGTTGAATATATTCGAGACATGAAGCTTTCCTTATTTTGCCGCTAAGGATTTTCTGTTCTTCCAGCGCAGCAAGATCGCCCAACTCCTTCTGTCTTTTCAGTAAATTTTCCATGTTGATTTTGATTGTTTTTTGGTATTTAAACACTGTACTCGTTGTTTTAGCCACGAGGACGCTTTTTAACACTTTTCACTTTTCCGCTGTGAGCCACGGAAACGCTTTTCGCTTAGAATCTTAGGCGAATTATATACTTGTTTAAGTAAATTTTTTATTAATGCGGACAGTCTTTGCTGTTCCGGCTTATATATATATATATTTTTCTACTAAGTAATGCTCTCCTTTAGAGACTTATAGTACTTGCGCTTGAGCTCTTTTCTAGGCTCGACTGACCAAATGTACAAGAATAATGTACACCGTGAGATTGCTGTATTTAATCTGACCTCTTTATTGAATATTTCTTTCTTATATACATTTTCTAATACTAATTTCTTAACTACGTATATGTGTGTGTGTGTGTACATGCGTAAATGTGTATTCTTATCTTCATTGTATACATCCGATACCAATGCATTTTAAGTGCACTAAAATTTATGTGTCTTATGCAGAATCAGTAAATCCTAGTAGGAGATAAACGACCAACGTATTGATCTTTTATATTTGTTTAGGTTCACTGTTGACTTAAGTGCATCTAACGCACGTATTAAAACAATTGATGATCGGTTGTCAGTTGCTGCTTGTGTGCATTGGTATATTGGTGTATGCGTGTTTCTTTCATGCTTATATTATCTTTATGTTTTCTGTATACACTGTAATTTATGTATTTTGTTCAGATAAGCAATTTTCACATATTTTATGAGCAAGGGTCACATTACAATTCTATTGCTTATCATTGCATTTGACATTTAGTGGACTGTATATTTTTCCTGTTTATTTCGTCGGTTTACGTATGTTTGCATATGGGCATTTCTCCAATGTCGAATGCGACATTCGTACGCATTCAAACTGAAAAAAAACATATACCAATACATTATTTTATTTTGACAAAAGGCGAAAGCTATAGCACTTGATTAGCACTATGATTGGTGCCAAGGTTGATTTTGGGAAATTGTTCGTTTTCAAGATAATTACTAAAAATCAAGCCATTCGCATGCGACAAAAACAGAAGTCGCTTTCAAAGCAAAAAAATCAAACACTTTTTTCAGCGAAACCTGAAGAAATATATTAATGCGACTAATTTTTAAATGTTATGCATTGATGTATCTTAATAATGCTTTTTATTTTATTCAAAAATATTAAGTAGTTTATTTTTTATTTAATTTTAATCACTGTCGCACGTGACATGTCGCATGCGACATTTTGTTCCATCATACTTTTTATGTTTATTTTTTTACTTTTTATGTAATTAGACATGCAAAAGATGATTATAAATGATTTTTAATATATTCAATATATTTATTTTAACAACCAAAATTATAAACTTAACAAAATATCTTCAATAAAGAAAAACAAATATAAGTATATTAATCTTATATACTATGTAAAAGCAAAGAACGGAAACTAACTTAACTGAGAATAGTATTACTAATGTCAAATAAAGTTCTTTTAATGGAATATGCAGTCCTAGCTGCTTCTAACTGTTGGCCATCGCAACAAAACGAATGCAACTAGGATATACCTGGAATATTTTTCACTTCCTTCCATTTTTCGTCCAACTTATAATGAAGAGACAAATTTTCAATTTGAGCAGATGGCATAAAATACATTTTAATTCCATTTGTGTTGTTTTGTGCACATTGATAAAACGATAGTGCATCTGGTAAAACAACGTTTTTAGATTTTGTTATTTGCCACACTTTTCTTTTAATGACGGCTCCAACTCCATCAACGGCTCCCTTTCCGTGAGAACTGGCATTACTAGTCATTAACGTAAAGCGCTTAGCTACTAATTTCCCTTCAATTATAATGGCGTCTTTCTTTCCTGAAGCTTGCACACTAATATTATCATTCTGATAAAAAGCATTGATGGCATTAATTAGGCTTTCTGGTACGGTTCTGTTGGATTGGTTAACGTTTTTCTTTTCTTCAAACTGCTTATATTTTTTTACCAGGACTTCAAGAACTTTTAGCCTTCTGTGCATGTCTTTTGGCATCGCTTTCTCCACTTTTTTAACAGCTTTCGCCAAGGTTTGTCTACATTCGTAAGATGCGTTTCGGCTTTGACGTGCATATGGCATTCCATTTTCCAAGAGTTTTTGGCGCCTCTCTCGTTGTCGTATGCGATTATATTTCCGTTTTTCTTGAATTATATCTTCTTTGCCTTCAGCCAGTGCTCTCCACGTTTGTCTAGCTTTCCGCATTCTTTCCTTGTTTCTTAATTTATAGTTTTGTAATTTTGTTTCATCATCCTTTAACCTTTCTCTCCACCGTTTACAGTTCGCCTTATTTTTCTCGCCACCGTTTTTACTCATCTACATTCAAAAATTTTATATTTTGTATTTACATATACTAATAGAGATATTTTCGAACGAAAATTTATTTTGAATCTGTACATTTTACACTTACGATGTCGCACGCTACAAGTTTTAAATAAGTTAAAAGAGCAAAGGGCTGATTATTTTCCAGCAAAGTTTTGTTTATTTAATTAGCAATAAAAATATCTATTTGCTACTAATATTTGATGCAAATTGTACAACTACCTTCGACTCACTGATAACAAATGTTCTTTTTCAATGTCGCACGCGACATCGAGTTATACGGTAAATCAAAGAAAAAATTTACCATAATTGGCAATCGCATCGTTCCTTTTACATTTTTCTTACATTCTTTACATATAAACCGAGATTTAGAAAAGTAAATGTCACGGCATAATATATCTTATCAAGATCATTAATCAAAACAAAACATGCAACAGAAATGTTTAAAATGGAACTTTTGCACTGGTTCGACTTTGCATTCGAATATTTCAAAATGTGGTTTGTACAAATGTAAAATTTGTTTACATTAGTTACATTTGATAGATTCCCTATAAAAATATGTTAAAACAACATAATTTTATAGACTTTGAATTTTTTGGCTTCGGTTGACATTTCTGTGGAAATGCCCATATGTATGTATGAATGTGTTATATTTATAAAATCCTATCTCTATTGCGGCAGAGTTTCATGTTCGTATTTTTATGAACAATTGTAAACCTGATAACATTAAATTATATTATTATATTGTAGATCAAAAAAATAATAAACAAATCCAATACAGAAAAGACAAATTAATTTCAAAGCAGAATGTTTACTATAAAAAGATTAAAAAAAGAGATAAAATTATTTTATCAGAAGAACTTAGTAAAAAAATAATCAATGATGTACACAAAACCATGTGCCATAAAGGTGTAAAACAAATGCAAAACAAAATAGGTTCAGTATAAACGGCAAAAAATTTAACATTAAACATTAAAAATCAGTGCAAAAATTGTGAGATATGCATAAAAAATAAATCGAGAGGACAACAAAAATATGGTCTTATGTCACACTTAGGACCGGCGACAAAACCATTTCAAATAGCCTCAATTGATACGATCGGTGGTTTTGGAGGCACACGATCCACAAAGAAATATCTACATCTATTAGTAGATCACTTTACACGATACGCCTACATAATTACATCAAAAACACAAAACGCTAATGATTTTATTAAATTAATTAACAACGTAATAGAATCATATTCAATTGGAATGCTTCTTGCTGATCAATACCCTGGGATAAATTCAAAAGAATTTAAACAATTTTTAAATGAAAAATCAATACCATTAGTCTTCACCGCAGTAAATGCCCCTTTTTCTAACGGATTAAATGAGAGACTTAATCAAACAATTGTTAACAAAATCAGATGTAAGATAAATGAAAATAGTTGTAAAAAAAAGCTTGGGCGACAATTGCTCATAATTGTATATACCAATATAATAACACAATACATACAGTTACTGGTTTTGCACCAAAATATCTATTAGATGGTACAGATGTCTCAATTTTACCAAGTGAACTTAAAAATGATAAATCAGATGTAGAATGGGTCAAAGATAGAAAATTAGCATTAAGCAATTCAATTAAATCACATAACTACAATAAACAAATATTTGACAGAAATAGAATAGAAAGACATCAATCGTCTTATATGAATATAAACATACATGCATACATATACTTTGGTGCAATTTTCATAGTCTAATATACATACATATGTCCTATGCCAATACATATAAACATGCATATATACAATTTCGCGCAATTTGCAAACAAAAAGAACAAATCTATATGTAAAGATGCATTCAAATCATATGGACATATCAAATGTACGAATCTATTCTGTACGCAAGCAAATGTAAGCTAATGCTTGAACTGCAAGCGAGAACTCGGAACGAACGACAAAGACGCGCAATCGGCCTCCGCGTTAGGGAACGTTCGACATCTGGCTCTCTCCTAGTTGGGTGAGCATATATATGTATGTATATATATGCATGTATAAGCAGAGAATGTTAATGGACAAACCTTTCAAATATCAATTGTACTAAAAGTAGTTAACAGTCAAACAAATCATATACATAAATAGTCTTCAAACGCCAGAAACGGATAATTAGACAACAACAGGTTAATATAAATAATATTGTTCACAAATTTATACATACACACATTTGTACACATACACCCTAGTACATAGAATAAAAAATTTATAAAGAATTCAAAATAATCCAATTTTTCTTATTTCAGAATCGGCCACATATCGTTGACATACCCCGACATTTGGTCCTTCGAGCCGGATACAAAAAAATCCCAACAGTTGCGGAAGCTATATATGTACAATGTAGGCCGGGTCGATTTGTGGGGAGGCAAAAAAATCGCCCATTGCTCCTTGAAAATCCTATTCTAGGGATCAAAATAAGAAACTTTGCCGAAGGAACCATACCTCTAAAACGAATTCTGATGCCCCCAAATTTGGGTCGAACTTTTTAGTTTATTTTCTCATGTAAAGGCCAAAAATGGTGATATTTTGAAATGGTTGTATGGGGAACCCCCCAGGGGAGTTCCAGGGGGTGTGCCACTGGCATGGATGGATCGGCCGTCCAAAGTCAGTGGGGGTCGGTCATACATTTGGACTCGATTGGAGCACTCTAAATGGGTCAAAGTGGGATTTTTCGTTCGACCGATTTTTCAGAAGCTAATAACAACCTGTAATACACAAACAACTTAACCTTACATCAAAATCCACGCGGAAAACTTTAAGTACGACACAAAGTTTTCGAAGTTCTCAATCTCATAAGTGTAAATAACAATTTTTCAAAAAAAAAAATTTGTCATCAAATTAGCTAGAATCGCTAGTTATTTGCTGCTGGGCATGCGTCAACCCTCGTATGGCCTCCCTGCCGCGGCATAGACAACCATGAGACCTCTACACTTCTAAGGGACGACTACACTTCTACGGGCTTTGGATAGCGGCTTCGAGTGGGTACCCACTTAATATAAAACATGAACACCAACTCAACAAACACAACAAAACAAACAAAAAAACTTCAGATGGTAGCGGAAACTCGGAACCGAGTCCTAAAACCGTCTCTCGTAGGACAGGAGCACCTACCTGCTGCTTTGCACATATATTCTACTTTGCACTTTTTGTACATACATACATACATATTTACCGAAATAGAGCAGTATAACATACCAGTTGCTCTGCCGGCGAAGATTACTGCACTTTTACACTACATGTATAAAATATATACATATATGGGCATTTTCACGGTAACGGACGCGACATTTGTACGCTTTTAAGTGCGTCCAAAACAATGAAGACAAAGTAAAAGTTTATATATATTGATATTGTTTTAAAGGGCTGACGGAGTGCTAGATTTTAATATAATATATACGGGAAAGATCTTTTACAAATAAGTACGTAGTTATAAGCAATTATAAAGTGACAAGCGATAATTTTCAGCAAAATCAACTTGAATAAAAATTTCATTAGCTGCTAAATTTTTCTTTTTAATTTCAAAGTAATTTTGTTGGTGGCGTCTAATAAAACAACGCATTTTAAAAGCTGGTAGCTGAATCTCTACATCATGAATTAAGTCGCTTAAATACCTATAGTTTAAAGTTATGCGACCGTCTACTTTTCTCCACTGTTTCCATTTGATTTGCGTATCAAATTGATTAATAAACTGTATTGGAGCTAGATCGTCTTTAATATCGCGTACACAGCTGTCACAAGTATTAGCCATGCACTTTTCATTCATAACGTCGCAGCAAACTGATGTAAGAAATAAATCAGCTTTGGCAGGAATCTGCGGTATAATCTTTGCACAGCCTTCTAGTAAAAAAATAAAATTTGCATGGTACTTACAGATACACATATTGTGTCGTAAATTATTGATTAACTGAATGTACATAAGTTGGCTTAGAACGAATAAAAATAGTTTTGCAGACTTTTTCCTCGGTATATTCGGCTTTGAAGAGTTGATATGCTTCTGTTAAGGTCATAAGAATAAAACGTTTTGAGACTACTTTCCCATTGACTAGCATTGTATCCTTTCTCCCAGGAGCTTCAACGCTGATTCCATCTTGCAAAAAGAATTTTTCAATTAATTTTTCACGCATCAGGCTTTTTGATGACTTGGTAGTATTTTCATCCATCGTTTATGTTGGCCTAAGATATTTATTGTATAAAGATTTGAGGATAGCTACTTTTCTATTCAGGTTTTTAGGTAACGCACCCTCAACTTTTTTTATTGCTTTTCCCATCGTTTGCTTACAGCTGTAAATTTCGCGATTCAAACTAACAATATTATTTACGCTCTTTTTTGCCGCAAAACTTGCTGCCTAACACGGTCCTTTTCTTTCTTCTTTTCTAATAAATTGCTATCACTTTTAATTTTTTGCGATAATCTTTTTCGGTACTCTTGCTTTCGTTTAGCTTCTTTCTTCTTGTCTTCCTGCCATTTCTCGACGTTTTCTTTCATTTTCTCTCTATATTTCGTTGTTATTGCTTTTCTTGTTTCTTTTGCCGTTTTTGCCATCTATAACATTTTAATCTTTTGCAATCTCTACGACTTTATTTAAAATTTAAGGTTCGCGGTAACGGACGCCACCAATTTCAAACACCAATAAATTTTATTAATCGTTTTTGTCGAGAGCCAATGCCTACTTTTCTTAAGTGAAATAAGATATTTGCTTAAAATCTGAAAGCATTTTATACTTCAACACTTTTTGCACTAATGAGAACGATAAATGCTATTTTTCGGTAACGGACGCGACATACGGATATAAGCAGAAGTAATCAAAAAAAAAAAAAAACTACCGTTATTCGATCTCCACTAAGTCTCTCTGCTTGTAAAACATTATGTTACTATCAGTAGAAGATTTTTAAATTATAAAAACATCATAGTATTGCTTTGAATAAGGGAATATTACAAGGAAAAAAGTTGGTATATTTGGTCAAAAGAGATAGATTTTTGTAAATTTTGTATATTCGTTGTATATTTCGGCTCAAAATCAAAAGAAAAGAAAAATTCTTTTATATTTATAAAGTAAACACATTTGAGATTTATTATTCATCAACAAACAGTTCTCAGGAACAGTTTGAGTTTTGCACTCGTGGTTGCCCTTTTTGTGAAAATGCCCATATGTATACGAATATATACATAACCCCACTGCAATCAACTGCGCCCAATAAGTTGTTTGTGCCGATATAAACGGTTAACCCATTTAATACTTACAAAATAAAAAACCCAGCAAGAAATCGAGACAATGACCCAATAGGAAAAATTTACAAAAACCCTGCAGGAAAATTTCGAAACTTATAATACGTTGCCTTGAATGTATACTCTATATACAAATAAAATTGGTATTAACATTCATTATTAACCCTCGACCCTTAAAGAAACAAAGGGTATCCACCGCAAAAAAAAAAATTAAAGAAACATTTTCTTTTGCGAAATTTGGAATTCATAAGCTCCCTACATGGTGCTCCTCAAATTAACAACTTCGGATTTGATCGAATTCGTGGATAATCATTTCCAGGCCCTACCAGAAGACGAGTCAGTTTATACTTTAGAAAACAAAAGAGCTGAACTTGATTCTCTCTTTGATAAATTGAAGACAGCATACGACATTTTTCGCAGAGCCCCTAATAGTCCATGAGCCAGGCGCTAATTTTTGTCAGTTATTTCCTCTTAGTCGATAATTCGTAAAATGCCTCAGATAGTTGCATTATGAAGCGTTGTAAACGTCAGCTGCGGCTCCGAGGGTGGGTTGAGCAGTGGTAGCCGCCCACTCACGTAAAAAAAATATTTTTAGTCATTTCCTCCCGATTAAAACATTGATCAAATTAAAGTTAGACTAATATTTTGAAGAAATAAAATTGTCAGCTAATTATAAAGTGGTGGATTATACGTCAGCTGGTCACACAAATATGAAAAAAATATATTTGTTTTCAGTGATTTCCTCGCAAAGGAAAATTTATCAGATGATAGTTTATGTATTGTTTTTAATAAATAAATAAGTCAGCTGGCTATATATAGGTGGAATGTGTGTCAGCTGATGCCCTGAAGGTGTATCGTAGGAGCTAGTCGGAAGCATTTATAGCCTAAGTAAATGTATCAGCTGACGAGTTTTCCCCAACATACTGCCAACTGATTTGTTTTATTATTTACGGGATCATTTCAACAATCCGCACAAACATTTTTTTTCGGGAGGAAATAACGTACTTGAAGTTATTCAACATTACATTTAATGTGCAAACTGAAATGTATAATTTTATGGCAATGTTTCGATTAAATCAAATTTTGTATGGGAACTTTCCGATTCTTAAGAATAGAAATAAATAAATATTTTGTTAAGCAAATCAACTAATTTATAATTTTTCAGTACTTAAATTAATAATGTTTAAGATTTATATTAATACAAAAAGTTATTTAATTATGTTTGGTAACTTTATCATTTTATTTTTCGCTTCTGCTCATCTCACTTTCTTCTCTTTCTGGCTCACTGTCAGAGTCGCTGTCAGAGCTGTTTTCCACCATGTTTTCATTATCGTTATCTGTTTAAAAATACAAAAAATAATTTAGTGTAAAAAATAATTTAGTCATACAAATTTGGATATCTTCTGCAATATTACCCATATTGGCTAACATAATTATTAATACGTCAGTATCCGAACAACGAATCGTTACATTTGCATTAAAATCTAACTGGCAAACGTGGAAAATTATTTTTCTAATAAAGCCATCAAAGCCGACTTTTGTGTTTTGCAAATGGTGCCGTCAAGGTGGCAAATTTTCAATATTTTCGGGTGCTGCTTCACCAGTTGAAATGTTGTACAAACATTTTTTATCTAAATTTTCATCAAATGGATTGATATTACGCTTAATACCATCAATAAATCTGAGAAGAGACTTGACATTTTTGACAAAATACAAGAGTTTGTATGTAATGTATATGGTTTGAAACAATTAAAATTTATAAATGAGGCGAGAGTAGCATTGTTTCAAAAGACATACAAATTTCTTGATAATGACAATTCGTTTCGATTACCTAAGAAAGGTATTGATGGCTCATCTCTTCCTCCGTGCAAAACGGAATTATATAATCATTTTCTAAGGACATGTTATATTTTGGAAATTTGGTCTCAAGCACACCTGAAAGTACCAACTGTCAATAAGCCTTCTGACTATGACCGGGTAGAAATAGATAACAGATAAGAATTCATGTGGTTTTCTGGTACTCAGTCACCAACATCCATTGATCAAATAACTCAATCAGAAGAAGGTAAGAATTTCTTTTTTTAATTTTACATGTACATACATGGAAAGTTCCCATACAAAATTTAATTTAATCGAAACATTGCCGAGAAAAAATGTTTGTGCGGATTGTTGAAATGATCCCGTAAATAATAAAACAAATCAGTTGGCAGTATGTTGGGGAAAACTCGTCAGCTGATACATTTACTTAGGCTATAAATGCTTCCGACTAGCTCCTACGATACACCTTCAGGGCATCAGCTGACACACATTCCACCTACATATAGCCAGCTGACTTATTTATTTATTAAAAACAATACATAAACTATCATCTGATAAATTTTCCTTTGCGAGGAAATCACTGAAAAAAAATATATTTTTTTCATATTTCCGTGACCAGCTGACGTATTATATAATCCACCACTTTATAATTAGCTGACAATTTTATTTCTTCAAAATATTAGTCTAACTTTAATTTGATCAATGTTTTAATCGGGAGGAAATGACTAAAAATATTTTTTTACGTGAGTGGGCGGCTACCACTGCTCAACCCACCCTCGGAGCCGCAGCTGACGTTTACAACGCTTCATAATGCAACTATCTGAGGCATTTTACGAATTATCGACTGAGAAGAACTTGGTCGTGAAAATCTGTCGCTGGCTTACGGACTACTAATAGTGCCGACGAAACCATCGACTTGAACAAGATAAAGGACACATACAAAAAATGCTATCAATTGTATCTAAACTCTTTAGCTTCAATAAATAAGAATGTGGACATTCTAAAGAACCCGAACCCCACCTAAACAATTAAGGAGAGACGTTCAGACGTCCCGATGATGGAGCTTGCACCCACAGTCCGTTTACCCCCATGCGACACGGACATATTTTACGGAGATTATGTCACATTGCCAACACTTAGAGACATGTTCACCGCCCTTTATATCGAGAACCCAAGGATAAGGAATGTGGAAAGAACCTTCCACTTAAACCAAAAGCACCGAAGCGAAGCACGAGAAGCAATTAGAGATACACCCCTAACGGACGATGAATTCATACAAGCATGGAAAAACTTAGTTGACCAATATGAAAGCAAAAGAATGCAGGTGAATACTGACTAAAAACCCGTTTTTAGTCTTCCACAAGTAACCCAAGAGGCAGGGAACTCCATTAAAGACCTACAAAGAACGGTTAACAGTTCTTTGACAAACTTAACGAATCTCGGGAAAGACACAATAAGCTGAGAACCGATCCTTACATACCTTTGTAGTTCAAAGCTATCTAAGGAAAGCCTAGAAGCCTTTGAATACACCCTCAAAGATAACTCCACAATATCCTATAGGGCGACTTTTGATAGTTTTTTGACCCATAAATATAGAACTCTGGAATCCTGGAATCAGTAGGGAATTTTAAAGCTTCAGTTTCGAAAACCCACCCATCCCACCTCAATGCAATAAAGAACTGCGATGAAACACAAGGTGTTGTACCTCTCATGCTAACGTATACAAAAGCCCGATAACGGAACAGTCAAAACCCCAAAAAATTCCGAACCTAATTTCACAAAAAAAAAATACCCGAAATTGGCACTTGTAAAATATGCAAAAAACAACATTCCATACGTGAATGCTGTAAATTCCTTGCAATGAATGTAGAAACGCTTATATCTATGATACTACCAAAAAGTACGGGTATTGTTACAACTTCTTAGCAATGTCGCATTGTTTCAGTGACTGCAAAACAAATACTCCTGCTGGAAATGCAACAGGAAACATAATACCCTGCTACATAGAGACTCAGTCGCTCGAACCCAATCCCCCCCGGAAGAATCAAGGAACTCAAGTTCGACTACTGGTACTAGCTCCGACACCTCCACAAAAACTCAAAACCAAAAACTAAATCCGCAAGCCTATACCAACACAATACAGTCCACTTTATCGATAACCCTAAACCCATTCAGCCCAAATAGGAAGCAGATTTTATTAGGTACTGCCATGGTTCAGGTAGAACACAATGGCCAAAGATTTACAGCAAGAGCACTAATCGATTCGGGATCCGAAGCTATGTTTATAGCAGAAAATCTACAGCAAAACCTAGATATACTCACATACTCTATGTCAGCCCAAGTTACTGGATTAAATAACGCAATTTCAGCAACACCAACAAAGATGTGCGGAATCACCCTTGAACACAAACTTTAGTATATCGACGTAAGTATTTATACTAAACAGTCTCACGGATAACTTACCTTCATACCCACTCGACCCAAGGTCTGCCTTGAATAACTCGGTTTTACACTAGCACATATTAATTAGTAGTGATATGTTCCCAAAAATTATACTAGGAGGAGTTAAGCGAAATATTTTAGATTCGCTCCTAGCCTAAGAGACAGAATTTGGATGGATTTTGTCCGGTCCCGTACCCAGATCGTCTCAGTCCCCAAATTTAGTCTCCCTTTACAATAAAATGACCTCGTATAATATACTCACGCGTTTTTGGGAGATAGAGGAAGTTCCCAGAAAGCCGTTGGTCTCCACAACAGACACACTTTGTGAAGAAATCTTTCAAAAAACTACACGTCGGAAACCCCAATGGACGCTACGTAGTAACCCTACCCTTTAAGGACTCTGAAAGCATCGAAATTGGAGAATCAGGACACATAGCGCTAGCTCAGTACCTCAGGAATGAAAGGTCCTTTTTTAAAAGGCCCGAGATCAAGATGGTAGCGATAAAGCAATTACCGAATACCTGGAACTTGGTCACATGAAGAAAGTTGAATATACGCCTGCCGATAAAACCAGAGAATGTTAATGGAATGAGAAGGAGCAAATGTTAAATAACTTTTTTCGAGTACTAATTTGTAGATTTATGCTAGGGGATTTTCAAATTCAACTTACCACACTAGTGGGGGATTGCAGATATTTACCACGCTAGTGGAGGGTTTCTATATTTACTTACCACGCTAGTAGAGGAATTCAGATTTTTTCTGCGTTTACCACACTAGTTAGGGATTTCATAAGATTTTTCACCATTTGCGATTAGGAAAGATGCGCAAGCAGTCAATTCCTGGCGCAGTTGCTAAAGTCGGCGGTTTTGTTTGTATGATGATGCGCGTATTTAGTCCAGGTTCAAGTCCTGAATAGTCATATGTTTTTCCTTGCACTATTTCTTTTTTACAATTCAGTTTGGTAAAATTGTTGAGTTTAATTTAATTATAATTGCTTTGAAATACTGTTTTAGGTTTTTTTAAATTTGGTGTTTAGAAAATTTCTTTTCCGTATAAAATATTTCATATTGGATATGAACTGATTTTATATAAATCAAAAAGGAAATATGTAGATATAAACATGCATATACATATTTAATCTCTTTAATCAAATCTAAGTTATATTGATGACAAAATATCCTTCTAATATCCGTCCAGAAAGCCAAACGCGCATACACGCATATATAATATATATAAATAGGCATACAAGCTTTCAACGAACGCAAAATGTATGCATATAAAACAGCAAATCGAATAAATTACGGATTTAGAAAGGTAAATTAACCATTATGGATTAGCGCAAGCATGAAAGACATGTCTAGGCGTACTACATCGTTCCGTATTTGACTCAGGTTCAAGTCCTATACACACTTTTTTTTTCTTTGTTCGATATTTTTATTTAATTTTTTGTATTTGGTTTAATTAGAATTGATTTAAAATAGTGTATTCAGGTTTTTCTAATACCTGTTATTTAGAAATTTATTTTCTATATAACATTATTCATACTTCTTTTGAACTGATGTGTATGTAAAAGAGCCATAAAGGCAATTTCTATACCTATATTTAATCTCTTCAGTCAAATCTGAACTACTTACATACACATACATATTGATGAGAAAATATTCTAATATCCATGGATGCATCCAGAAAGCCAAACGCGCATACACGCATATGTATATATATATATAAATAAATATATACAAACCTTCAACGAACGCAAAATGTATGCATGTAAAAAACAACAACTGCGACCGCCTTCGTGTCCGTCAATGAAAAGATGGGATATGTATACCCTATGAACAAAAAGAACCGGGAAGGTGATGTTGACTGTTTTCTTCGATTGCCAAGGCATAGTCCACCATGAGCACCTTCCATCGGGCCAGGCAGTCAATAAAGAATATTATTTATCCGTTTTAAAGCCTTTGAGAGATGCTGTATGTTGCAAACGGCCGGAAATGTGAGCAAACAATTCTTGGAGTTTGCGTGATGATAACGCGCCATCGCACCGATCAAAGAGATCAAAGAGAATACGACGAAAGAGCTGAAGGCCATGTCAGCCTACCGGGGGTGTTTGGAGGACTGGGTTAAGCGTTGGCACATGTGTGTTACTTCAGACGGGTCATATTTTGAAGGAGATAATATAAATTTGCTTGAAATTTAACTCTGTTATGTTTTATTTAAACATTCCCGGTAATTTTTGATCATAGGGTACATATATATGCGGCTTTGCGGACAGAAATGTGTGATTCGCTGGAATTGTTCAAGGAATCTAAGTCGCATTAACTCGCGACTGTCGAACAGTTAGAAGACATATTTACATACATATAAGGGTGCATACATACATACGGAGCCGCGGCCACTCGACATGACAAAAATTCAAGATTTATCAAATATTGGCAAATAATTCCACGCGAAATATTCCAATATTGACTTTTTTCGAAAGGTCGCCAAAATTGGCATATGGCATTGAAATATGAGCTCGAACTTATGAATGAACTTTTTGTTTTTGTTCTAAATTGTCCAGCGCCGTCGCTGATAGAATCATGGCCGCTGCGACTGCGTCTATGAATGTATTTTGTTTTTGTAGTCGCTAGGCTTAGACTTTGGGTACGTTCGCGATGGCAATCAGAACAGCAGTGTTGCAAATTTTGCAAAGTATCACGTTCTTCTTGAATCTGTGGCAACACTTGCAAAAGTCAAACGTTCTCTTTACTCATCACGCGCGCAAGTAACCTCAATAACCGGCAACACAAAATTTTTGTCTGCAAGCTTAACACAAATGCAATGGAAAAAGAAAGGTAAGCGTAATTGTTATGTATTTAATGCTGAGTATCAGCAGTGTACTGCAAAATAAGCAACAGGGTTGCTGTATTGCTGCAGTTATACATTTTCGCGAACGTACCCTTTGGCTTTGGGAGACATGCGCATGTGAGGTATGTGTTTTTGTTGTGTTCTAGAACGTTTTAGAATGTGTGGTGGCAAAGCGGCCATCGCGTTGCGCTTGCTGTTGCTTTTGTGTCTATAAAAGTATTGTGTTTTTGTAAGTACAATATTAGGAATATCGACTGGTGAAAGACAAAAGTACACGGAAGCAAGAAGGGAGTGCTGTGCTCGCGCATATATGCATGAATGTATGAACGTGCATGGATGTAGTAACATATGAATACAATTATTTTGTAGGAAGTTTAGAAGGCAAAAAGGTATATATGTATGTATGTATGCTAGGACATAAAGTGGGTATATATACATACATAGAGCAGAATTGTTTTTGCACTTGTTAGGAAGAAACTCGTTCACTAGTGCGTATGTGTATTTGATTTCTTGTAAGAATGTGATGTGCTGTGACATATGTACATACATAAGTCAAGGTTATTTGGGCATACATGCATATATACATATGTATGAAAGGAAGATGATGTTCTTGCGCTTGTGCATTATTGTTATTCATATACAAATGTACATACATACATATGTATGAAAATGCCTTTCGAATACATAAACTATAAATTGACGTACAATCTAAAATAAGTTTTGATTTATGTATCTTAAACCGTTTTCCTTTTTCTGAATGCAAATACCTCCTATTGACATGTACATACATATTATGTTGTCATATACCATCACTTATGTACATATAAAGTATACGTTCATTTAAGTATGTATGTAATAAAAAACTTCATGAATTACTTTCAGAACTTTATTAAAATTAATTCGCGTCGCGCGCATGCACAAAACCTTGGTTCACAACGCAGGCGCAGAAACAAACGCACTGCTTATTTATCCTCCCCATGTGACTCGGCATTAATTCTCGGCGCCAATCTTTTTTTTTCTTTTTTAAATGTGTTTTTTTTAATGTAATCGTAAAAAAATTTGTAATAAATTTTATGTACATATCCGCTTATCATTTCAAAAGTAACAAAATGGTAAAAAAATAAGCAGTCGAAGAAATAAACGCACCGCCTATTTTTCCTCGCCACATTTTAGACTCGATATCAATTCCCGGCGCCAACTTTTTTTTATATAATTTTTTTTTTTAATTAGTTTTTTTTAATGTAATTGAAAAAAAATTGTGTGTAATAAATTTTACGTATTCGCTTATTATTCAAAAATACGAAAATAGTAAACATTTAATTGGTTTAATGTCGAGGTGAGAAATGTGTTGTGTGTTGAGGTGAAAGATGTGTGGTGTTTTCAATTTTTGTGTGGGCAAAACTCAGGGTGGTGTCTATAAAGTCGATTGTCTAAAATCCCTTACTACAAATCTTTCAAATCTCAATTGTACTAAAAAAAGTTAACAGTAACATTTGCAACTTCTCATATCATTAACATTCTCTGATTAAACCCGACAGCATAACAACAAAGTTACGAGTGGTATTTCATGCATCAAGCCCCACATCGAATCGAACGAGCTTCAATGACATTTTACATATTGGACCCACGCTTCACAAGGACTTAGTTCGTCTTATTCTAAAATGGAGGCTCTTCCGATTTATTTTCAACGCAGATATTCAAAAAATGTATCGACAGATACATGTCGACCCGAAACACACCCGTGCCCAAAGAATACTCTTCAGAAAATCTATCGAAGACCCAATAGAAGACTTTGAACTCCAAACAGTTACGTCCTTGTCATGTCGGTCTCCTTGCCGCGGGGATGAGGCTTAAGTGGTGAGTTATCCCCATGCTATGGAGATTAACTTACCACGAACTAAGAGGTCAGCTCCATATAGGAATTGGGTATCCACTCAACCGCGGAACGGCGGAATTGGTGGCCACCCAAGTACTATGTGGAGAGTACCGTACCGACAACCTGGCAGGAGGTATAAAATGCATTTCATCGCAATGTGGAGGTTAACAAAGGATCTCTCTGCACGAGGTAACCCACTTTCGGGAAATCCTCCCGTCGAGCAATCGACGGCTCGGGCATCGGATGTGCAGGCCCGAACCCCACACTAGCCTATGACCGGAACTGACACCCAGGGTTCCGGAGGAAGCGCACTACTAGTGGTGAAACATGGCACATTGGCTATGTCAATGGAGAGCCGAGTGAGTGTGAGCGATATACCGTCGTCGAAACGATCTGGAGCAACTGAACCAGTTGTGGAGGATGTGGAGATGGCGGACAATCTCTCAGTAGACTCAGACGGATCTCTGGTACCGAGTAAGTCTTTGACAACGGTTAAACCTGGTGCGAATCAGGTAAGTATCGGTAAAAAGGCCGAAGTTATTGGAGAGTCGAACGCAGGTGTTGGTCTAACCGCAAGGCAGATCAAACGAAGAAGACAGAAGGCGAGGCAAGCCGAAGCACTAGCTAAGGCAAGGACTCAAGCTCCGTCAACTTCGACACCTGTAACGGAAACGGGAAAGTGTGGCAGAGCAGAGGATTCCTCTGTAGCGCTGCGCTCTTCCGAAAACGAAACGGGGTCTGTGCCAACGACCGGGAAGAGGAGAAAGGCAAAGAAGAGGAAAGTCGAGAGACGGAATTCGGAAATGGATGCATCCTCGACCCAATCCAAGGCAGACAAAACTTTGCCTGACAGGGCAGAGGCTAAGGGACCTCAAATGTTGAATGACACTCTTCCGTCAACGTCTGGCGAATCATTCGCGAGAATGGCGGCAAAGGCAATGACGGTGGAGATACATACCGACAAACAAGATGGTCTACTGTCCAAAGGGCAACAAGACTATCTTGACAGCTATCTTTGGAAAGCTATCGGTGAGCCGAAAGACGCGCCGACTTTCGAGGGGAAAAGCGTGGTGGACGGCATCGTAAAGGTGCACTGTTCCAATGCTTTTTCCCGAGAATGGCTAGAAAAAGCGATAGCGAAGATTCCAGATTGCGAAAACAGCAAGTTCATTCTTGTTGAGAGTAGCAAAGAAAGGCTGGTACGAGCGAGTGTCTGGATTCCGGGTCTTTCCTGTAATTCAGCAGAACTCCTCAAACGCATCCGTGTTCAGAATAAGGATCTTGACACGACTCTCTGGAGAGTATACTCGTGCATCAGGCAGAAATCCGCCACCACTTCGGAGGCGGGTTCCCACCTGGTACTGGGTATCGATCTTGGGTCCCTCAAGGTTCTTAAGTCGAAGTACGGGTGCCGTCCTCACCTACATCTGGGGCGAATCCACTTCCGTGTCCAGGAGAAGGTGGAGGGCAAAGCGTAAATATACTCAGTCTCATGACTGAAGTAATATTTACACAGATAAATCTGCAGCATAGCAAAGCGTCTACGGCTCTCTTGTGCCGTAGGCATGCAAAACTGCAAACAAACCCACACATAATATAATACTTATACAAGAACCATGGGTATGTCACAAGCGTATCTGTGGTCTAGGTGCTATGTCGTGGGGACAAATACTTCATTGTGAAGGGAATGTGAGACCGCGAGCATATATTATCATGCCGAGGTTGATCGAACACACGATGTTAAAAGAGCTATGCTCCGGAGATATCGTTGCTGCAAAAATAAAGTACTTGAAAAGTGGGAACAGTGTCGAAGCTATCATAGTTTCGGCCAACCTACCCTACGACTCTTTACAGCCACCTCCTTCGAGGGAGCTAAGACAAGTGGTCAAGTATGCAGAATCCAATAATCTGGGGCTAATAGTGGGCTGTGACGCAAATTCACAGAACATTGTGTGGGGAAGCAGCAAATGCAACCCCAGAGGACTCAAGTTACTGGATTTTATCCTGTCATCCGATTTGGTCATTCAAAACACTGGTAACAAACCAACTTCTGTGACCAGAAGGAGACAAGAGGTGATTGATTTAACACTTACCAATAGGTCAGTTGGAAATCAAATAAACCGATGGCGAGTTTTGGAAGAGGACTCTCTTTCTGATCATCGTCTTATCGAATTCCGACTGGGAACTGACACGCTATCAATACCTTCCGGTAGGAATCCTCGAAATGTGGACTGGGACAGGTATGGTGAGCTTATAACAGAGCGATTACCAAACCTGAAAAAACTCAAATCAGCAGAAATGATTGAAGATGCTACTAAGAAATTAGAAGGTACTTTAATCAATTGCTTTGAGGAACTGTGTCCACTCAGGCAAAGCAGACAGGGGAAAGCGGTTCCTTGGTGGAACCCTGAACTGTCGAAGCTTCGTGTATGGTCCAGGAAACTTCTTAATAAGGCCTTGAAGACCAAAACAGAAGAGGACTGGGCCAATCATCGACTTACACAGAGAGAATATAAGAAAAAAGTACGGCAAGCCAAACTTGAATCCTATAGAAATTTCTGCAGTAACGTCGAAGAAATGAGGGAAACAGCGAGACTTTGTAAGGTCCTTCATTTAGACCGCTCAGTAAGGCTGGATTCCATTCGAAAACCTGATGGTTCGTACACCATTTCCAAATCGGAAACGTTTAATGCTCTACTCGAAACCCATTTTCCGGTTAGTAGAACTCTCTCTGAAGTTGAGAGTGGCATGAACAATAACGGTGGCAACGGTGGAACCTCTAGGTACAGCTGGTATATTGCTAGTCGGATAGTGACAAGGGAATCGATAAGGTTTTCTTATCTTCCTTTGAGAACTTTAAGTCCCCTGGACCTGACGGAATATATCCAGCAATGCTTAAATAAAGGAGGAGATAGGCTGATTGAGGCCCTGAAACGGATCTTCACAGCCTGTCTTGCATTTGGTTATATACCATCCCAATGGCGACGCGTAAGAGTAGTATTTATTCCGAAACCAGGAAAAGATGACTATTCCCTAGAAAAAAGTTTTAGACCAATCAGCTTGACATCGTTTATGTTGAAAAGTCTGAAACGAGTGGTGGAGAAAAATATTCGAGTGGGGGTATTGCCGAGAAGTCCACTTAGTAGAAATCAACTCGCTTACCAGAGTGGAAAATCATGTGCATCAGCCTTACACGATCTTGTTAGCAAGATTGAAGCTGGGCTGGAAGCTGACGAATACACAATGGGCGTGTTCGCGCACATTGAGGGGGCTTTTGATAATGCCACTTTCGGCTCGATATGTTCTTCTGCCAAACGACATGGAGTTAATCAAGCCATTATAAAATGGATGTACTCCATGCTCTCTGAGAGGCTGTCAGGGCCAAGCAAGGATGTCCCCAAGGGGGTGTTCTTTCTCCGCTGCTGTGGTGCTTCGTCGTAGACTCCCTATTAGTGGAGATGCAGGAACTCGGCTTTCACGTCCAAGCATATGCGGACGACGTCTGTGCGCTAACATCGGATAAATTCTTAAGGAGGCTTTGCACGAAAGTGCAGAGGATTCTTGACAAAATCGATGATTGGTGCATGAGACAAGGTCTTTCCGTTAATCCGAACAAAACAACCATAGTCTTGTTCACGAGAAAACGGAAATTGGATGGACTCAGTCTTCCAACACTCAAAGGTGTGACACTTGGTCTTTCCAACGAAGTTAAATATCTAGGAGTAATCTTGGATAAGAAGCTGACTTGGGAGACACACGTTTCACTGAAGGTGAATCGTGCATTGAAGATTTTTCAGCAATGCCGTAGAGCCTTTGGCAAAACTTGGGGTCTGAAACCTGCTGTGGTCCTATGGATTTACACAGCACTTATTAGACCAATCATCACTTACGCTTCTGTGGTCTGGTGGCGACGGAGCACGGTTAAGTCCACAATCCGGGAACTATATAGGCTGCAAAGAAGTGTATGTTTATGCATCACGGGTGCCATGAGTACAACCTCTGGTGATGCCCTAAATGCTATGCTTGATTTGTTCCCCCTGGATCTTAAGATACAACAGGAAGCAATAAAAGCAATGTGTAGACTCCATAAATATGGTTTCTGGCACGAAGATGGAACTTCGGGACACAGAGAAATCTTTAAGTTGCTATCTGAGCAGGATCCACTGTTTTTGGCACCGAAAGACGATCTGATACCCACAGTTTCATTTGGAAGGAAATTTGAAGTCAGTTTTCCATTGCGTGAGCAACGGAGCAATCCAGAATGCATGCGGGGAGGTTTGACGGATATTTTCTTTACCGATGGGTCCAAGACTGAAATAGGATCTGGAGCCGGATGGTACTTAAACGATAGTAATAAGTATAACTATGCTATGGGTGGAATGGCAACTATTTTTCAAACAGAAGTTTTTGCCATCCTAAAAGTAGCCGAATGGATAATCGAGAAGAGATGGAGCGGGAAACAGATTGGAGTCTTCAGTGGCAGTCAGGTTGCATTGAAGGCCCTGGAGAACGCGAAGCAAACCTCAAAGATTGTTCAAGAATGTAAGAAGAAGCTTAATTCTGTCGCAAGACAAAACAGGTTTGTACTTATATGGGTTCCGGGACACTCCGGTGTTCAAGGAAACGAAATTGCCAACGAATTGGCCAACCATGGATCAGCGGTGCCCCCACAGGGGCCAGAGCCAATAATCGGAATCAGTCCCGCAGGAATCAAGAATTGGATCAGCGATTATGTAGACAATCTACATAAAGAGCGATGGTCCGGTCTGGAACGCTGCAGAACTGCAAAGAAAACTGTCAAAATTTCTACTAAAGCTTAGAAGGAAAGATATTCGGTTGATGGTCGGCCAACCCATGGGGTCAGCATATGACCACCATTGGAATCATCGGTATGCCTGTTATGCTTGGAGGTATCGGATAGCACTGAGCACTTTCTCTGTGAGTGTCCTGCCTTTGCTAGAGCAAGGCTACGAGTATTGGGTTCCGATGTCATGGGAATGAGTAATATTCGTTCTCTAAAACTGGAAGACATTTACAGATTCGCCAAAGAATCTGGAAAATTCTCACAGGACTCATTATCTCTATTCTTTCCTATCTCTGTCTCTGATAATTTTCTCCCTCCCTCCTTGACTATCTACCCCCTTTCCAGAGCTTTAAATACAATGGGCTCTTTAGCCTGAGTGTTTTAGGAGACACCAAATCTCCTGGTGCTCCTTGGCTCGACCTTTTCAAATTTTAATTTCAAACAGTTACGTTCGGTATAAATTGCGCACTATATTAAGGAATTCGAACCCTTTTAAAGCTAGCCGATTAAGTTCAAAATACACACCCTATTGCATCGAATATTCTCCGAAAAGAAATGTACGTAGACGATGTCTTAACAGGAACCCACGACCTATCAACTGCTTAAAGAGCTAGAAATGAATTAATTTCTGCCCTAGAGTCCGCTAGATTTGCCTTACGTAAAAATGACCCAGAAATATTAATAGATCTTCCTCAGGAACACAAAATAGACAAGAAATCACTCAATTCACCCGAGTTTGACAACACCAAAACCCTAGGTATTCAATGGAACTCTAAAAAAGATTCATTTTTCTTTCTCGTCAACCCAATCGAGATTAAACCCAGCTACACCAAACGCGAAGTTTTATCAGCTATAGCAAAACTACAATATTTGACCACGCCGGATGGCTCAGTCCAGTAATAATAACGGCATAAACTATTATTCAGCAAATATGGCTTGATAAATCCGACTGGGACGAAAGTCTGAAGCCACTCACGCTTCATAGATGGCTCAATTTCGTAAAAGACCACGAAAAGGCAAATAACATTGAAATACCCAGATGGACTCATTTCACGTTATCAGCAACCATCGAATTTCATGGATTTTCCGATGTCTCCGAGAAAGCTTATGCCGCAACCCTTTACATTCGAGTCACAAACCGAAGTATGCACCACCCTGTTAGTTTCGAAAACAAGAGTTACCCCAATCAAAAGCATATCGCTGGCAAGGTTAGAACTCTGTGGAGCCGTTCTACTAGCTAATCTTGTCGACACTACCCTACCCCAATTAAGCTTAGAGAAATACAGAAGCTACTTTTGGACGGACTCAACAGTAGTTTTATCGTGGTTAAGCAAACCGCCATGTTCTTGGGGCACATTCGTGTCTCACCGAATCACCATCATTATGGAAAAAGTTGGACTCGATAATGATAATCCCGCAGATTTGGCAAGCCGAGGATGTACACCCATGGAACTTCTGAACTGCGAACTCTGGTGGCATGGACCCAAATGGTTAAGATTCCAACAAAAACACTGGCCAAAAACTCAAAACCCCTTTACCACAACAATGGAAATAAAACCCGTAAAGACATTCGCAATAACGAACTAAGAGGATATGCTTGAAAGATTATCTTTACTACCCAAAGCTATTCGAGTAATTGCGTATTTATTTAGATTCTTCTCAAATGCCAATATTAAAGCCCAGAAATAACTCCAAGTGAATTTAAAGCGACGCGAATAAAACGGATTATTATAACCCGAAAAAAATTATTTCCCAGAAGAATATGATGCTTTGACCCGAAAAAACCAGATACCCCAGAAAAATTCGTTATTGACACTTAACCCATCAATGGACTCAAACAAAACAATGCAAGTTGACGGACGATTAAGCAATTTCGCCGTACTATCTTAGAACGAGAGACATCCGATCTTATTACCCTATAGCAGCCAAATGGCAAAGTTATTGATCCGATTTACCCGAAATCAACTGGTTCTGCGACTCATGCGAACAGAGTTTTGGATACCAAAAATAAGCACCCCCATAAAATCGGTGATCCATAATTGCAAAACTTTAATATTACACAAGAGGGCACAACATACACAAATAATGGCGGCTCTTCCAGCTGACGGGACAACCCTAACCCCTCTATTTCCCGTCACAGGAATAGATTTTGCAGGACCTTATCATATCAAAAATTACACTGGAAGAGCATGCCTAATAACTAAAGGATACGTCTGTATATTCGTCTGCTTCGCAAGCCATACATCTCGAACCCGTCAGCAATCTTACGACACAAGCATTCATGGCTGCATTTGCACGTTTCTTTTCCAGGCGCGAATGTCCTTCCAACCTCAACTCGAACAACGGACCAAACTTCGTAGGAGCTGCCAAAGTATTAATCGCCGAGAATTTCTCAAAACGCTACAGACACAAGTTATAGCCGTTATGGACACCAAAACATCAATTGGTACTTTAATCCCCCAAGAGCTCCACATTTGGGTGAACTATAGAAGGCAGGTGTAAAAAGTTTCAAAACCCATTTAAAAAAGGTATCCCAAACCCAAAAATTTACCTTCGAGGAACTATTATCCTGCATAGAAGGTTGCTAGAACTCTCGTACATTAAGTCCCTCAAATGATGACCCAACAAATTTAGAACCCTTAACACCAGTACACGTTTCAATAAGTACGCCACTATTAACACCCACCGAACCCAACTTAGAAGATACTAAATTAAGTATCATAAACAGATGGAAAAAATTAAAGGCCCTTCATGAACATTTTTCTAACAGATGGAAAGAAGAATACCTCAAGGAACTCCACAAGCGATATACGTGGAAATACCCTCAACTCAACACCGAAGTTGATGACTTAGTCTGCCTCCAAACGAATAGAAATTAGGCCGAATAAAACAGGTGTACTTCAGTTCAGATAATAGGACCCGAGTGGTTGACATTCGTACCGCCCAAGGCACAATCACCCGTCCAATAAAAAATTAGTTATATTACCCAATAATTACAAAGCTTCTTTTTCATAGGATATGGCCCCCCAAACTCCCAAAAGGAAGAGCACTTCATCGGTCAACACCATTCGCCGAAGCAGCCCAAAGTTGAGCATCTGCTCCCTCAGCACGACCCATAGTATGTCACCACTATCGAACGAAAAGGCTCTAAGGGCTTTAGCAATTCGCTCCCGACGATTCCGTGCAACTCTTTCTCCAATCCAAGAAGAGAAAGATAGTCGCATCCACCGCACAGCACGTCCCATCATATCTAACATTACCCGACATAAGTACAATGCACACCGACACGTTGCATGGGGGATATGCAAGTAAGATCATCGAGTGGTGACATGCTCAAAATACATATGTAGCCATGAACATCAAGCAAAAGTTTGAGGCAGTAACAACACACAAATATTGCATTAATTGCTTGGCCAGATCGCACCGGACAAAGGATTGTACGAGTAAGAAGAGGTGTTCCACATGCAATGGATCATTCTACACTGCATGGGCACCCAAGATTATACACTCACGTCGCGGAAACGTAGGGAGATCGAAAGGTCGAAACCCGTCCAAGCAGACCCTTATACCAACGGAATTCATCCGCATAAAACAAGATGACAAATGGCATAAAGTAACCACCATCAGCTCAGAATTAGTCAGAAGATTGAGGTTGCCGATAACATATTTGAACGAATAACGTATCTGCAATCTCAAAATCAGATCGCTAACCGAAAAGCAGATGCGACTTAAAGCTCACGCCTTAATCTCGAAGGATTTACCCACACGACTCTAGGAGCAGGACATAAGTGACGAGGTTCGAAAACGTTTCGATCACTTAGTCCTCGCTGACCCTTCTTTCAACAGGAATCAGAGAACGTAAATCGATAGAGAAGACTAAGGAACGAATGAGCAGGTTAAATGTCAAATGCTAAAAAAACACGGGTAAGAAATTTTTACTATTTCACCACGGCCTTGGAAGAGTTAACAGAAGAGAATTAACATAGCGGAGCATAGTCAACAGAATTAAATATAGCGTTTGCATTGAAATGTAAAATGCTATGATTTGGTGTTAGGCGAAAGAAAATAACAGCAAACTTGTACATTTTTCTTTCATGCTTATTTGCCGTCGGTATTTTGCATGTACAAATGGATTATTTCTTGTGAGATGAATAAATTAATTCTAAGTATATGCATGCATGAATGTGAAATTTTAAGTATCTAATTAACTAAATTGTATTGATATTAAATGTATTATCAAAATTACCTCAAAATATTCACATAAGAAATTGACTTTGTAAACCATTAATTTGCATCAAGGGTTATTATTCAACAATATGTGTCCTTTTTAAATTATTATGTATACATGTATGTATATTCATATACTACAAAGTGTTGAATACAAATAACATCCATATTCATGTGGGGCAGAAAAAAATCTTGACCTGCCTCAAAACACAGCTCATATGCATATGTATCTACATATGTATGTAAAAAAATTCAAGAGCAAATAGACAAACTTATGCAAACATATTCCTAACATATGCAAAAAAAACTCATCTCAACGGTATGCGTTTACATGTTTAAATATATACATATATGTAAGTATGCATATATGATGTTTCTATTCTAAGCAAAACAATGCATATTCGTATATACATATAACCGCACATACTTACTTTATGCCTCTACATGCGTATGCTTTTAAAACTAAAATTCTAAGCCTAGCGACTACAAGAACAAAATGCATTCATAGGCGCAGCTGTAGCGGCCATGATTATTTACCCGCGACGGCGCACATTGGCAGCGAACATCGACGCTACAAACCGTTTGTGACGCACCGCATTGCAGAGTTTTTAAAAAGGAGTAAAGTTCGCAAATGTATCCATTGCACAAAGCAAAGACAATGCTGCCGATGATGCGACAAGAAGCCGAGGGAGCGTTGATTTCTCACTAAAATCTCGCTGACTACAGGGGCCGAATTTTCTGAGACGCGAGAAGGAGACACTCATTGCGCACTCATTCTTCTTCGTATTCCTTTTGATTGATATTTTCATTTTAATTTCTATTTTCATTTTGCACTTGTGAGAACGCTGCATAAAACGGTTTTATAAATTAAAACGTTCATTCAACGAAGAAAGGGTGCAAAACTGCGGTATGATTTCTAAATTAAAAAATACCTAAAGCAACATATAATATTGAATTCATTTTCAGAATAAACTTCTATAAAAGTCTTAACGCAGGTCCTTTCATTAGCCAAGTTGCAGCCGCGACACCTAACATAATCATTTAACTTATGCTGCAAACAGTCACCGACGTAAACGCAGTCCCCTGTCAGGTGTTACGATCAAACTATTGAGAACCCCATGTAAATAAAAAATTACTTCCCTTTCGTATCGTAGATTTTATAGCAGGATTTTTGAAAATTCCTCGCAGTACATTTCGAAATTATTTAATATACAAAATACTCTTCGAAAAATTTTATTTTTTGTTATATTAAAATAACTTAAAAACAATGCTGAAATGCTGAATAATGTTGATTATAGATAAATGAACTATGCGCATTTGTTAGTTTTTGGCTTTGGTTTATAAAACAATGAGAAATTGTAACTGATAACGTGGATGTATGAAAAAGGGTGTAAGCAAAAATATCAATGGCAACATTGTGTAGAGCCAGCCAAACACATACGCACACAAACCGATGTATTGTGTAAATATGTAACTAAAAGAACGCAGTTGTTCTCTTCGGGATGAGTTTTGCTTAATTTTGTGCTCTCTAGGGGCTGCGGTAAGGGACTACGATACGTCGGTGACTGCTTTCAGCATTAAGCCGAAAACATAATTCAAAAGATAATTTTTTTACTCTTTGAGCAGAGCCTTACGTTGGCGCATCTTACTCTTCCCGTTTAGTATTTTGATTGAGTTCCTGAATTCAGTTATCATCTTACTCTATCAGGAATTGGATGAACAGCGAGATTAAAGCAACAATAATGGTAGGAAAGTTTAAAGATGATGTTCTGAATCTAAAAACACCACTGATTCCAACCTACTGGCCTTTCCAATTCAATCTTGTCCGTATATACATATATAGTTCGGTTTGCATTCGTAGTGAATAATAAATCGCAAGGTCAATCGTTGGAGTTGTGTATGTAGATTAAACCTCGAATTCCCCTGGTTTTCCCAAAGGCAGTTGCATGAGGAACTTTTCATTTTCTTTTATTCTATTCTATTTCTTATTTGTTTATAATACCAGTAGAAGATAGCACTACTTGGGAACAAATCTTATTTATAAAAATGGAGACGTTTTTTTGTGTTCGTTAGTCGCCGATTCACGCCTAAACACATTCACCGATTTCAATCAAAGATCATTGGTATTGGTCCATAGATGGTTTATGTGAAGTTTTAAAGAAATCGGTAAAAGTATACGTGCGTTGTGTAAGTGTGAAAAATACAATATTTGCGTGTTTCCCTTATACGGACATTACGTATACGGAATGAGAATACACGCAAATGAATAGAATATACACAGATATGAATAACATTGTTTTGATGTCGAGTGACGTATGCGACTGTATTATTCGTAACGCAATAGTTGTCCTCTCTTTTCTTTCTTTTTTATGCATGCGTGACACTGCATCAAAGCACATTGCTTTTTTTTAAACTGGAAATATATTTTGAGCTTCATCTGAACGTTTTATGATTTAGATAAAATAAAAATTCGTTAAATATATTTGATTCCATTAATAACCATAAGCCTGTATTTTTCGAAGTTCAAAGTTTTTGGACAAATTTTGAAGCGTTTACTTAAATTAAATGTTAAATACATATATATAAATGCGCAAATGTAAAAGTTTAGATGGATTTAAAATATACGAAATTATTCAGCGGTTGAATCCATACATTTTTTGAAATCCATCAATATGGATCGACAGTTGCCATAAATGTTCTTTTAAAAAATAAAATGTGTTAATTTGATGGTAGCTCGAGTATTAAGATCAGGTTTCTATTAGTATAACTTTGTTCATGGGTTTGCGTAATTTTTTGTGGTGAATTTCTAAAACCAAGAAAAGAAAACGCGAAAGCCGACGAGCAAAATGTAAAAAATAAATCCTCTTGTATGTATAGGTATATACTCGAAAAAGTTATGCTAACACTTTTTTCATGCATTTAGGTAGACAATTTTATATGGGCAAACGTACGTTTACGAGATAAATGCCTAAAAGCAGGTATAACTAAAATAGCGCTCTCAGGGATTTCTGTTACAATACTTCTTAAATTTCATGCTCCAAGTGTTCGAGCATTGGTATAGCGCTGAAGACAAATGCTCAGGATATAATACAAAAATGCATATTTACTTGATTTCACATAGTAATATTATCATATTATCATTCAATTAAATAATGCAACCTTATGTGCTGCTTTGACGAGTGGAAAAACCAAAATAAATAATTATATTTGTATGTGTGTTTAAAAGAGTTGGATTATTTTGTGAGTGTAAGCAGTTTCAAAGCCAAAGAGTAGTTGCAACATTAAAAAGCACCTGAAACACATTTTCATTTAACAACTAAAATAGCAAATACATATGATCAAAATATGTACTTTCTTCAATTTTCTTCTGTTGCCAACTTACTTAAAAACCTGAATTCACCGCGGTGCGATACAGAAACAAAAAGACAGCGACAGCGCGCAGAGGGCTTTGAGCAATAATAATAGGACTATGAATAAGTTCGTGCGGTTTTTTTCGAAATTTGAAACTTTATTGACGTAAAATGGTTACAAATTTAATATTCAAAATATTGTCCATCGCTTACTACTACTTTTTCCCATCTTTCTGGCAATTCACGGATTCCCTTTGTGAAAAATTCGGTCGGTTTTGCCGCAATCCACGAATCGATCCATTTTTTGACTTCATCGTAATTACGGAAGTGCTGGTCAGCCAGGCCATGTTGCATCGATCGGAAGAGATAGTAATCGGATGGCGCAAGGTCTGGACTATACGGCGGGTGGGGTAGGACATCCCATTTGAGCGTTTCTAAGTATGTTTTGACCACTTGTGCAACATGTGGCCGAGCATTGTCATGTTGCAAAATAACTTTGTCGTGTCTATCGGCGTATTGCGGCCGTTTTTCTCGCAGTGCTCGGCTCAAACGCATCAATTGTCGTCGGTAGACATCCCCCGTAATCGTTTCATTCGGTTTCAGTAGCTCATAATACACAACACCCAGCTGGTCCCACCAGATACACAGCATAACCTTCAGGCCATGAATATTCTGCGCCGACGTCGATGTTGAAGCATGGCCAGGGTATTCATACGTTGCCCGACGTTTTGGATTGTCGTAATGGACCCACTTTTCATCGCCAGTCACAATTCGATGCAAAAAACCCTTTCTTTTGTGCCGTTGAAGCAGTTGTTCGCATGCCATAAAACGGCGTTCAACGTCTCTTGGCTTCAATTCATACGGCACCCAATGGCCTACCTTTCGGATCATTCCCATGGCTTTTAAACGTTTGGAAATGGTTGATTGATCAACTCCCAAAGTTTTTGCAACCTCTTCTTGCGTTTGAGCCGGATCTTGATCGAGCAATTCCTCCAATTCGGTATCCATGAACTTTGGCGGCGCACCCTCGCGTTCTTCGTCTTCCAAGCCAAAATCACCACTTTTAAAGCGTGCAAACCACTTCTGGCACGTTCGCTCAGATAGAGCATGCTCACCATAAACTTCCACCAAGATACGATGACTTTCGGCTGCTTTTTTCTTCATATTAAAATAATGAAGAAGAATTCCCCGCAAAAACACATTATTTGGCACGAAATTCGACATTTTCAAGTGTGGTAAAAATATTGTTGTTTACGCTTCAAATAAAAAACTTATACTGACGTTTGTGCCTTACGACAGTAGCTCTCCAATGAATGTTTGGAAATGTGGATCGATGGAATAATAATCAAGTTACGCCATCTGTTGTAAAACCGCACGAACTTATTCATAGTCCTATTATAAATTTGTATCAAACAGCGCATTAAATAGTCATTTTAGTATACTTTTGGTGTTTACTTATTCAAGTAAATGCATGTATAAGTTTTTCTTTAAGAAATTTCTCTAAAATTTGCAACTTTTTTTTATGATTTCTAAAGATTACCTTATTTTTGCCAAAGAGCAACCTTGCATACAGAAAATTGTGTTGTACTTAAAACTTCACCACTATTAACTTGGCCCTTATAAAGGACTTTCACCACCGTTTGTTTACTGGATAATTTTTGTAATTTCGCACACACAAAACAACAATTAGTTTCAAGTGTTTTTCCAAATATTGCGCAAAATTATCAAAATCACAATTGGTTAGCTGAAAGAGCAATACTGGCTGCGAAGAATAAGGATGTTGGTCAATTGAATGCGAATATTTTAAATGATGTGCCTTGTGAGATTGTAGCATTTAAATCAATTGATACAGTTATATGTAAATCAAGATGACGCTGTAAATTATCCAACAGAATTTTTAAATTCCTTGGATTTACCTGGGCTGCCGGCTCATCGCTTACAATTGAAAGTTGGTGCACCAATTATTTTACTTAGAAATTTAAATCAGCCTCGATTGTGTAACGGAACAAGATTAGCAGTCAAAAAGGTCATGAATAATCTTATTGAAGCAACAATTTTAAAAGGAAAATTCAAAGGTTAAGACCTATTGATTCCGCGTATTCCGCTGATTCCACCAGATTTAGCTTTTGACTTCAAAAGATTGCAATTTCCAATACGTCTTGCATTTGCAATGACAATAAACAAAGCACAAGGACAATCGCTGGAATTATGCGGAATTGACTTAGAAAATCCATGCTTCTCCCACGGACAATTATATGTATCATGTTCACGTGTAGGAAAGCCATCAGTTCTGTTTATTTATACCACAACTCAGGGCAAAACAAAAAATATAGTTTACGAAAAGGCTTTGCGTTAGTTTAAGTTTAAAATTAACATTAATTTAATATTGTAAAAAAAGAATAAATACACATAGAGTGAATTTAAATTGAGTGTTCATTATTCATTTCTAATTTTGATATGCCTAGCGAAGCAGGCAGAGGGTCCGCTAGTAGAAATATATATTTTAAAACTTTGACCACACAAAACAGCGGTAAAAGTCATGCGTAGGCCAAAGTGCGTGCCAGCCGACGGTTCGCTATCCCAACATAATTTACACGAATTGCAATGTGATTATATAAAACTACTAATTTTTACCACATTTGTATTTTTCATACCTTTCATGGGTCCTTTTTTTATATTGCGTGTGTCTTAAATTTTAATATTATTGAATTATAGCATGAAATGAAAGTTGCTATATGTGCATATATTAATAGTGGTAAGATTAGATCATCAAAACCTTTGCGAAAAATGGTAAAAACATAATTGTAAATATGAAGTTCAATTTGCCTTATCTAGTATTGGATCAGAATCGTTTCACAATGAATCGATCGTGACTGTTTATTTTATAATTGTATGCTAATAGCACTGAGACATGTTTATCTATTTGTAAATTTCATTTACTATTTATTAGCTAGATAAAGGTAATATAAGTAAAGGGTTCTCCCATAACATGTGTTACTGGTGAATGGATTGCGCTATCGAGAGATGATTAACGATCTTTTATGGCCGGAAATGGATGGTATTGATCTGGACCTTGGCATTGATCTTGTACGGGAAAAGTTTCCGGACCGTGTTATCTCTCGAAGAGGTGATCACAATTGGTCACCGAGATCTTGTGATTTAACACCTTGTGACTTTTTTCTTTGGGGCCACGTGAAAGAGAACGTCGACGCCAACAGCTCAGGGTCGGTTCAAGACCTCAAAGATGGGATTCGTGAGGCTATTGAGGACATAGGGCAGCCACTTTGCGATTCGGTTATGGAAAATTTCATGAAAAGAATATTGTCCTGTAAGCGTGGTCTTCGTGGTCATTTATGTGATGCTATATTATTTTCCGCTATTAACGGCATACCGTCCTCTTTATAATTAAATAAACATCCGAGGATTTATATTATTGTAAAAAATTGCATTTTTCTTTGAATATCTAAATTACATCTCTCAATGAGTTTTGTATCATTTCTAAGTATATACATTAGGGCGGTAAATTTGTTCTTAAAAAATACAATCATTTTTGTTTCGGTGACGGAAGCATTCTACTGCCAATCCTTGACAAAAAGAAAAAGCTCTAAAATAGATTTCGAGCCACCTTATATTCAATTTTAGTTATTAACTTCCATTAACTTTTTTTTGAAAATGTTTTTAGAAGGAAATGCTTATACGCAGTTTTTCAGTACTAGAAAGGGCACAGTGAATACAGTTTCGAGCCGACTCTGAACGGCAGTTATTTTTTATGAGGAGCGTTTTTATGGCAGAAATACCCGCGGAGGTTTGCCATTGCCTGCCGAAGTATTAAAAAAAAGTATTAAACAAATATATAAAAAACATAATAAAATGATCCAGGAAGAATTCTATTCATAATAATTCAATATATTATAATTTTCACTCTGATATTATGTGTGAGGAAAAAATGTTGAATATACTTTTTCTCAGGCTTATTCAAGTAGAAAAAACCGCACACTCCGAATTTCGAGCTGATGCTCCAAATCCGAGCTCAGGGTCGGAAAATTAATTTTGAAGCTTACTTCATCTTGTTTATTTCACTTATCCAGCCCAATCCTAAATATTCTCGTGGAATTTCTGCTTTCCGCATTTTTAATTCCCCTAAGAAAAATTCCTCCAATTTTAAACCGTTAGGGAAAGGAATTTTTGGCGAGTAGATTTAGTGACTCCACTTCTGGGCAGTTTTCATCACAGGACATATCCAAGTTCTCCTGAATTCCAAACTTCTTAACCGCCAGCCCCTCTACTGACTGCTTAATGCCAATCAATTTGAAAATTGCTTCTTCAAGGGGGGAAAGTATATACCTTCTCCATATTTGGGCCGCCCCCAGTACCTTTTTGCATTTTAATATTATTCGCCACTTTTTGGCGAACATATTTCTTCTGGTCTGCCCATACGAATCAGTGCCACTAAGAACTTATAAATCTTCAAGTTACCTTTTTCCATTCCACAATTGTTTTAATTGGGGGACCTGCCGCATTCAGCTCCACATTCACCTTTTCCCAAAATATGGCGGCCTCCTCTTTACTTCGCTTAAAAAATCCCCGCGCAATAGCAGGATTACCTTCCATCATATTTACCAGCATTCCCATTTGCGTTTTATTTGTTGATTTCGTCCTTAAACAAACAAATTTTGCATTTTTCTCTCATTTTATTAAAATACTCACATTTTTGCTGCGAATTCCCTTTCAAAATACAGATGAAAAATTTCTAACGGAATGTGAACAGTTTCCGCAATTACTTCATGTTTAAAATACCTACTTTTCGTGTTCGAAGATGTTTAGGATAGGAGGAAAGCGGAAAGTGGGATATTCCGCAAAAACATTTTATTTAGGATAGTAGGATTACGGAAAAATTCGTTCGGAAATTTTATTTAGGATTGGGCTGATCACATTTTATATCCGTTTTATAGCTGTTTACAATGCTAAACCTACAAGGTGTTAACATATTTTATAGCATGCTGGAGTTAGAAGGTAAAATAACAGACAAATTGTAAATTCTTGTACATTTTTTCATTTTAATAGCTATAACGGACTAAAATATACTACAAAAATTTTGGTCAAAAATTCCAATTATTAATAGATCGGAATTCATCTTTACTGCCAGAAGTAAGTCGAAACGGAAACTGTATTTTTAGGAATGAAGCTTTATGAGGCCATCTATTGACAGCCTATATAGGTATAATATATATAATTGGCGCGTACACCCTTTTTGGTTGTTTGGCCGAGCTCCTCCTCCTATTAGTGGTGTGCGCCTTGATATTGTTCCACAAATGGAGGGACCTACAGTTTCAAGCCGACTCCGAACGGCAGATATATTTTTTTTTTATGAGGAGCTTTTTCATGGCAGAAATACCCTCGGAGGTTTGCCATTGCCTGCCGAGGAGCGACCGCTATTAGAAAAATGGTTTTCTTAATTTTGGTGTTTTCACCGAGATTCGAACCGACGTTCTCTCTGTGAACTCCTAATGGTAGTCGCGCACCAACCCATTCGGATACGGCGGCCGCTGACAGCTTACTAAGACAAAATATTTCACAACAATGTTTCCCGTGGTTTTCTACATAGAGCTGATGAACATATCATATATTTGAAATGTAAAGTTTTTCATAGTTTCCTATGCAAACATTGACCATTATAGGCAAACATAAACTTTCAAATCGCCGATAAGCATATATTTTTTGTACCTTCTATCCATTGCCAGAACCTTATTTTTTTATTGTGTTGTACTGTGTACTAAGATGATTCGAAATAGAGTTAAACAAACATTAACTTGGTTGTTATGTCTTCTACATTTTAATGAACTGTTATTTCGTCGTTTACTTATATATGGTGCATTGGAAAAATCGAAAACAAGTAAGCCACCGACCTCAATTGGCACGTCGGCACCGGAGTTGGATTAATATAAAAACACCCTCTAGCGGAAAATTTTCAGCAAAACAAACATTAAAAATGAATTTTTCGTACCCAAAATCCATATGGATATATGTGTATGTAACACACAGGCCTAACAAAGAAAACACGTTTTTTTTTGTTCAAAGTTAGCTTTGTTCATGTACGTAATTTCCATCAAGAGCAACGCAATCATTCCAGTGCCGCTCTAACATTTCAATACCACTTCTGTAGAACGATTTATCTTTTGCCTCAATATAGGCGATAACCTCTTCAATCGAGCATTTTTTTAAATCTGCTAACAGTCAGTAGTTGCTGGGAGCCAAATCTGGCGAATAAGGTGGATGTGGGAGCAATTCTAATTTCAATTCATGTAGTTTCCCCATGTTTTTATTGACTTGTGACGCGGTACGTTGTCTTGAAAGTGAGCAAACGCGACACCCAACTTGAACAGAGCTTTATCATAACCAAACGTTCAATCAATCTAAGTCCAACACGTTCTCTTGATATCTTTACGATTTTGTGGATTTTTTTGGATGTTTTCTTTACAACCATCGTGAAGGTTTGCTGATCGTTTCATTGTTGTTTTTGATGGAGCGGAGCCCCATAACACTTTTTAAGCCATTGCTTCGCTTGAACGGTATTTTTTCTCATCAAAAAGCAGTGTAAAATAAAAACACGAAATTGCATTTGAGTCATTGTTTTAAAAATAACAAAAGTAGCATCATTCTTAACACAATAACTCACGAACTAATAAAAAGAATATCATGAAATTTTAACAGCTGCCTTTTTAAGGTTAGTCTAACTGAAAAAGGCGCCGTAGTCGAATGACTTCGCCTGACCATAAACTGCACCAAACAGTCACACGTTGAGGATAGAGAGGCTTTTCAACCATAACTCTTGGATTTTCTGAGCCCCAGATCCGACAATTTTGTTTGTTGACGAAACCACTGAGGTGAAAATGGGTCTCATCACTCCAGATGATTTTTCAATGGAATTCCGGATCATTTTCATGCATTTAAACGACCCTATCAGCAAAGACACGATGTTGTTGATGATCGGCCGGCTTTAGTTCTATTGTTAACTGGACTTTATAAGCCTTAAGACCCAAATCTTTATGCAAAATACGATGTAATGACGTTTGTGGAATGCCTAATTCCAAAAAACGTCAAGGAATGGACAAACCTGGCTTTTCTTTAACACTTTCGGCTACAACAGCTATATTTTCGGCTATTCTTGAGCGGCGTGCACAGGTTTTATTCTTCACATCACTCACTTGCCCCAAGAGCTCAAATTTTGTCACCAATTAGTCTATTACGGTCCGACAAGGTGCTTCACGATGACCCAAAAATGTTCGAGTCTTACGAAAAACCCTATATATTAAAAAAGGTGTGACAAAAAAAAAAGATATGCTCAAATCTTCTGACACATTGTGCAATAACGCTTAAGTGCACTAGGTAAAAAAAGCAGCCAACGAGTGCGTTGCAGGAAGGCGTTCGTTAACGCCATAAAATTGTCCGTCACTCAAAAATTGAGAGAGCAAAGTGACAGTGTTCGCGTTCCCAAAACTTTAGCAAAGTAGGAAATATTTAAAGAGCACAAAGACAATATACTTTAAGGGAAAGCAAATAGTTTTAGCTGGAAATTAATTATTTTTACAAATTTGCCAGCAGAAAAATTTGTTAAAATAAAAAAAAATGATTTAAAGTTGGACTCTTCAGAATGTACCATATATCCGCGTTTTCTGGTCAGTTGACCAGAAAACTTCCAGGTTTTAAAAAGTTTTCAGTTCGTTTTTAATTTTAATTATTTTTTTCCTTGACAGAGATCAGATGGTATATCCGTCAGAATTTCGCTGCTGAATATTACAATATTTACTGCAGCACCAGATTAAAGCATAAAAAGATACTCTAAACTTCTTGGCTGTCTTCTGAACGAAACACGCGAAACCAGTTCGATGATGTTGAGATAGATGGAAAACACGCTTCTAGAGTTTTAGATGAACATAGACTCTAATAACTAGCTTGTTGCAGCCAAATTACGCACACGCCTCTGTGCAGTAAAAAACGTACATCTAACATCACAAAGACTGTTCGACAGCGTCAAGCGGCAATCACAAAAGACAGACAGAAGATTCGCCACTTGACTCTTATTCTTGCTCTCTAACACCACTACCCAACATTCCGGCATACACGTGCAATGGAGCAACATTTATCGTTCTTTACGTACCGCCGCCGAAGAAGAAATCGCATTCCGGCGAGCCCGAAAAAACAGTTGGTACGTCGAGGAATGTCATGCTGCTGCAGGAAGAAAGGATGCTGCCTATAGAGCCACGCTGCGATCGGGCGAAGCGCGAGCCATGTGGGTTTGCTACCAAGAGCTAAGAAAGGAAGAAAGACGTATTATCAGAAAGAAAACACGAGAGGCCGAAATATGTGAGTGCGAGGAGCTTGAGATGCTGACCAATAGGAACAACGCCCAAAAATTCTACCAGAAAGTTCGGCGGCTTACAGAAGGTTTTAAGACCGAGGCGTTTTCCTGTAAGAACAAAGACGGCGATCTGGTGGCTGACATCCAGAGCGTATTTACTTTACGAAGGGAGCATTTCGCGAATTTGTTAAATAGTGACAGCTGCGCATGTCACAGAGAATGTGAAGGTCCCGATACCTCAATAGTTGACAACGAAACTGTCATTCCGCTACCATGGCGAGGTGAGATAGCGATAACGCGGCTAAAAAACAACAAAGCCGCAGGAGCCGGCGAAGTGCCGGCTAAGCTATTTAAACATGGTGGCTAGGAGCTGGTAAGGGGCATGTATCAGTTTCTATGCAAAATATAGTCGGTTGAAAGCATACTTGCCGATTGGAATTTAAGTGTGCTCTGCCCAATCCATAAGAAGGGCGATACTGAAATTTGTGCCAATTATTCCGGAATAAGTCTGCTAAGTAATGCAAATAAGGTTCTAGAGAGCGTATTGTGAGAAAGGCTGAAACCCACCTTCAACCAACTGATTGGACCTTATCAGTGTGGCTTTAGACCTGGAAAGTCTACCATCGACCAAATATTCACAATACGCCAAATCTTGGAAAAGACCCATGAAAGGAGAATCGACACGCACCATCTCTTCGTCAACTTCAAAGCTGCATTCGATAGTACGAAAAGAAGTTCCCTATATGCCGCGATGTCTAAATTTGGTATCCCCGCAAAATTAATATGCTACGTTATTCAAGACCAGCAGCGCTATCGGAATTGGAAAGGGCCTCTCCAAACAGTTTGATACCAAACGAGGATTCAAGCAGGGCTTATTAAACCTGTTGTTGGAAAAGATCGTGCGAGCCACGGAACTTAATGTCTCAGGCCCAATTTTTAATAATAGCGGACAATTGTCTGCGTATGCCGATGATATTGAATTGAAAACTTGAAACTGGATTAAGAAGCAAAGCGAATGGGTCTGATGGTGAACGAGAACAACACGCAGTACCTCCTGTCATCAAACAAACAGTCGGCGCACTCGCGTAATGGCACCCACGTCACTGTTGACAGTTATGATTTCCAGGGTGTAAGACACTTCGTTTATTTAGGAACCAGTATTAACACCATAACAATACCAGCTTTGAAATCCAACGTAGAGTCTCTCTTGCAAACCAGTGCTACTTTGAACTAAGTAGGCAAATTAATAGTAAAGCCTCTCTCGACAAAAAACACGAACACTCCACAAAGCTCTCATCATGCCCGCCCTAACCTATGGCGCAGAAGCGTGGACGACGACAACATCCGATGAAGAGACGCTTGGAGTGTTTGAGAGAAAGATTCTGCGCAAGATTTTTGGACCTTTGCACGTTGGCAACAGCGGTGCAAAGACGGCATACGAGTAGACAAAGCGCAGCGAATAAAGATCCAGCGGCTACGTTGGCGGGGTCAAGTCGTCTGAATGGATACAAACGCTCCGACTCGATGCGGTACCAGCTGGTGGTAGCAGAAGAAGAGGAAGGACTCCTCTACGTTGGAAAGATCAGGTGAAGAAGGACTTGGCTTCACTGGGTGTCTCCAACTGGCGCCGGTTAGCAAGAGAAAGGAACGACTGGCGCGCTTTGTTAAACTCTGTCAAAATCGCGGAAGCGTTTGTAGCGCCAATTAAGAAAAAGAAGAAAAGTAACTGAACAAAACTATATCACACGCTAAAGTTAACGGTCTAAGTCCACGCCTAAAGGATAAATACGTGTATTTTTTATACGGATTACTAAATATTAAAAGGCATTTATAATAAGTAAGAGTAAGTGAGTAAAAGTATACCGAAGCGCCTTCAGTATATTATAATAACATATGTCTGAATACCGGCATAAGTATAACAATTCCAATTTTAATAAAAAATCAGAATTTAATGTAAGTCTAAATTAAGATTCTCATTTTCATCAAATATTTTTTTATAATAAACTTAAATCAAAATAATGTCAACCAAACCATTGACTTAAATTTTCCGGACCTATACTAAAAGCTAAATCATGGAAAGAGAACTAACTGAAACAGGTAGAAAAAAATAACTAACTACTTGCAATGGATCCTAATTGAGATACCTCAAAAAATATTTCTTTACTAAAAGTGAATAAATTAAGTTGTGACCAATTGTGTGAATAAATTGGTCACATCCATGACTTTCCCGTACTACGTTCCGCTGATATCGTTTTTGTAGGAAATATTTTCCTAATTTAGATCTTGGCTACGATTTTTGCGCGGTTAGAATTTTGGCTCAACTAAAGTTTGACTTGTAACACCGAATCCTCCTCGCTTGTAAAGGGTCGCAGCATAACGAAACGGAACGGAGTGAACTTGAACTTAATTATATGTATATATAATATATATATAAAGGGTTTTCCAATAACAGGTGTTATTTTGAATAGCCCTCTTTCGGTAGATGTCACTTTTGAAGCAGTAATTCTTTTATATTTGACAAGCAGAAACTACGCCAGTGGTAAAAATGGAACGATACATGCTAAAACAACGCACTGAAATCATTAAAATTCTTTATAAAAATGGTGAAAATTTGGCGGAGACGGTTCGTAAAACTTGAACATTTTTGGATCATAGTGAAGCACCTTGTCGGACCGCAATACAGAATTGGTGGCTCAAGAACAGCCGAAAATATTGCTGTTGTAGCCGAAAGTGTTAAAGAAAAGCCAGGTTTGTCCATTCCTCGTCGTTCTTTGGAATTCGGCATTCCACAAACGTCATTACATCGTATTTTGCATATAGATTTGGGTTTTAAGGCTTATAAAGTCCAGTTAACACAAGAACTCAAGCCGGCCGATCATCAACAACATCGTGTCTTTGCTGATAGGGTCGTTTAAATGCATCAAAATGATCTGGAATTGCCACCTCGGTGGTTTCGTCAACAAACAAAATTGTCGGATCTGGGGCTCAGAAAATCCAAGAGTTATGGTTGAAAAGCCGCTCTATCCTCAACGTGTGACTGTTTGGTACAGTTTATGGTCGGGCGGAGTCATTGGACCTTACTTTTTCGAAAATGAAGCTGGAGCAACTGTTGCGGTGAATGGATTGTGCTACCAAGAGATGATTAACAATTTTTCATGGCCGGAATTGGCTGGACAACGTTTATTTTCAACAAGACGGCGCTACGTGCCACACAACCAACGAAACCATTGATCTTTTACGAGAATAACACCTCATATTGGAAAACCCTTTATATACCCTTTTGGGTGTTTGGCCCAGATCCTCCTCTAATTTGTGGTGTGCGTCTTGGTGTTGTTCCAGAAATGGAGGAACCTACACTTTTAAGCCGACAGATATTTTTTATGAGTAGCTTTTTCATGGCAGAAATACACTCGGAGGTATGACATTGCCTGTCGAAGGGCGACCGCTATAGAAAAAACTTTTTCTTCATTTTGGTGTTTCACGGGTATAGAACCTATGTTCTCCGAATTCCGAATTCACGGGACGGAACGTATTACATCAAACTAATTTTGGATGAGCTGAAAATGGACGCTTGCCTAAAATCTGCAATGAAACTAATTCTCTCCAATATTTTTATTGTTCAAGAAGTCAAGAAAACATAACTCCAGACCGACCACGAAAACTGAAGAATAATGGAAATATTAAGTAATATACATTGTGTAAAATAAGTACCCGGAATTTAAAAAAAAAACACATTTTTTCATATTATTCATCATTATTTGTTGGATCGCCTTCAAAATAGGCTCCTTTTGAGCCGATACAAATATTCCAACGAACAACCCAGTCATCCATGGCCCGCTGGTAGGCCGGCGCCGGGATGGCCTTCAGCTCCTTTAGCGAATTTTTTTTAATGTCTTCAATCGACTCAAAACGCCTTCCCCGAAGTGGCAATTTTAGTTTTGGGAAGAGAAAAAAGTCACAGGGTGCGAGATCTGGCGAATACGGTGGCTGTTCGATAGTATTTATTAAGTTTTTGGTCTTGTATTCGCGTACAATCAAGGCTCGGTGCGATTGCGCGTTGTCGTCGTGCAGAATCCACGAATTGTCCTTCCACAATTCGGGCCGTTTACGGCGAATGGCTTCACGTAGACGCCTTAAAACGGATAAATAATATTCCTTATTAACCGTTTGGCCCTCTGGAAGGAACTCAGAGTGCACCACGCCTTGGTAATCAAAGAAAACCGTGAGCATAACCTTCACTTTTGACCGGCTTTGGCGTGGTTTTTTTGGATACGGCTCGTTCTCGAAGCGCCATTCAGACGATTGCTGACTGGTTTGCATATCGTACTCGTAGACCCATGTCTCATCACCAGTTATTATGCGTTTCATGAACGTAGGGTCCGTATTAGCTCGGGAAACCATGTCTTCAGAGACCTCCTTCCGATGCTCTTTTTGCAAAAATCCATAGTAAAATTCGCCAAGTAAACAAAAGATCAACTCACTTTGACTGCAGAATAAAACACACTAAGTAATAGATCCCGTTCTAATAAGGCTTGTGCATTCAAGGACATGTGTACCAACATGAAAAAACCAAATTTGAAGTGTCAGGTATTCCCGGGAGAGTTTAAATTATAAATTCCGGGTACTTATTTTACACAATGTACATAATCAATTACAAACTTACATCTGACTAGAATATATAAGCGTACCTCTAACGAACTAAAAGGTAGAGTTCAATAGCACAGAAAATTTTTTCTTAGAAATTGAGAAATCTAGAAAGTTGAAATTGGAGATCTCATTAAAATCATGAAGAGCTCGTTCAATAGGAGCATTGCGAACATAATTTGTATTGATCTTATTTAAATAGAAAGACGTCGAAGAATTCTGGGAGGTGTAAGAAAATTGTTACATCGAAGCAGAAAGGGGCGATCAAAACTGCTTTTAACAACATTGAACACAAACAAGAGAGCAAGGAGCTAGTGAAAAACTCTTAATTTGTTTTTCGAAATAAAAACCAGTGCCTGCCGATGACGTTTCTTCACCACCGCAAGCCCGAAACCATGAATCTCTGCTTTGCTGTTGTAATACCTGTAGAAGTCCCAAGATCAAATAATTAAATTTCCTTATGATTTCATCTTTGATTTGACTAGGGTATAAAATTATCGAGCAGGTGCAGCTTTGCTAACTATTGCCCGGACGCACGAACGCTCAAACATCGAGTGGGTTCCGAGCTAGAAGTCTATAAAATCGTTTAAGATTTTGCTATTTCCAGTATACACGTTTTCAGCTTCGATGATTATAACGATCCCAATATCCAAGATTGGCTAATTCTAGTTGAACTATTCGCAAAAGAGGAAGACACTTCCGTTTTTCATACGCGGAATTCATTAAAAAAAAACAAAAAAACGCTTTCTAAAATTCTCAAAAAACTAACTAAAATCACTGTTTACGAACCGCTGTTATGTTTAGCTCGAACAATTTTACTTGCAGGGTGTGTATATCAGCATATCAGTGCCTCTAAGTTTTCGATCCTCAGTTAACTCCATAAACCAATATTATCAATACAACTTATTGAATGTGGCGTCTTCTAGAAAGCGGTTGAATTTCAAAAGTAAAACTAATTTGTATAAATCCATATGTATATATGTATGTATATATATATATGTATGTACATATGTAGTAGTGCATATTTCATGGTAAGATTATAGGGTTTTCCAATAACAGGTGTTACAGGTGAATGGATTGCGCTATCGAGAGATGATTAACGATTTTTTATGGCCGGAATTGGATGGTATTGATCTGGACAACGTTTACTTTCAACAAGACGGCGCTACGAGCCACACAAGCAAACTTCGCAATTCGGTTATGGAAAATTTCATGAAAAGGATATTGACCTGTAAGCGTGGTCGTGGTGGTCACTTGCCTGATATTGTTTTCCACTGTTAACGGCATACCTTCCTCTTTATAATTAAATAAACATCCGATGATTTATATCAAAAATTACATTTGTCTTTGAATATCAAAATAACACCTCTTATTAAAAACCCCTTTATTTCACTTGATAAAAGTGTTTACCTTCATTCAATAATTTTGTGAACGCCTTCGAGAAACTGTTAACTATAAGTACTGTACTATAATATGGTGTTTTTTACATTTGCTTCAATAAAATCCACATAAGTACATATGTATTTTTAAAATACTTTTTCTAATAAAGAAGGAAAGATAAGAAAATCTGATATAAATGCTACAGTTAACTCTACAGTATGTCTATTTTATTGAAACTTCGAACAGGTGAGTATTACTAGCGGACATAATTTTAATTTATCGTCGTTGTAGGTGTGATTTTGATTAAGCAATTTTCTTCCTATAATCAAAGTCATTTCCTTGTTCTTGCAGAAATACAAACTTAAGGTTTTCATGCGATGCCTGTGTATAACTTACGTGTAACAAATATTAATATTCAAAACGAAGTAATAAAATTCGGTGTATTATAGTTAGTGGACTAGGGAGCTCATCACAGTTTTAAAAAATGCTGTGAGATTCTGCTAATCTACTGCCAATAAGCACCAATATTTCGTCCAAGTGTAGCTTCTAATAGATGTGCAAAAATTTTACGTACTACTAGAATAAAAACTAAAAAACATTCTATGGCTCCAGTCAACTAAAATTATCTCTAGTGAAATTGTGATAAAATTCGTTATTGACGTAATTCATGTTTGCTAACTTTGGTTGTGTATTTTGTTTATGTAATTACTAAAAACGTGCAAAGTATAATTTAAATAATACAGTACAATCGTGATAGTCCGACATTTCTTAATCCGACACGTTCGGTAATCCGACAACCTCATAACGTCTATGGATGCAATTGGCATTATTTTATTTTGATCAATCGTAGCAGAGCAGCAGAGGGGAATTGTGTTTTGTTTCCCGGTCACAACGTATTTGTCATTAAATTTGAACGACGCCAGTTCTCTCGCGATTTCTGACGGTGTTGATGTGATTTTTTTCTGTCATTTCGTGTCATTAAATGGAACCTTCGGTAGTCCGGAATATTTGATAATCCGACAACGAGTCGGTCCCGTATGTGTCGGACTATCACGATTGGACTGTAAATATAATGTATAAATACCAAACTAAGTCAACATCGGGCCATATCAGAACTCTTTCAACACGAAAGCGTAAAATCAAATATCCTTAATAAAAATTTCCGTTTTTATGTATTACACACACATGAACACTGTACACCATTCTCTGTCACAAACTTTTACATTTCCGTGTAAATAACTGTTTCAGAAAGTTCTTTTCAATTCGAAAAGGGCAATTACATAAAATCAGAAGGCACCAGCAGATTTAACTTTTTTGAAAAATACTACCAAACCATTGTTGCTGTGGAATATTAATAAGACGTTGGGTAAAAAGTTAAAACATTTTAGTAATTAAATTATACACGCCTAGCTTTTGTTTTAAAATAAAACATGTAAAAATTTAGATTATCATTTAAAGGTTCACCACGTCTACAGACTTTCATACGAGAATCAAAATTTTAACATTGCAATCACATAATATGAAATTGAGTTCAGCAATCTCGATCCGAATGTTGTGTTTCAGCTCTGAAATCGTTGTTGGTGTATTCGCATAGACTTTATTTTCAAAAAGTGGTCTAGTGGGGTTAAATCGCATGATCTAGGTGGCCAGTTTATGTGAGCTTTACTTGAAATTTATTGACCGGATCGCAATAACGCAGTGTTGAAAATAAAGATCGTGTATGTTTATTTCTTCAAGCTCTGGCCACAAAAAATCTTCCATCAGTTGTCTATAGCGATGCCCATTAACAGTAACAGCTCTTTCATTTTCATCTTCGAAGAAAAACGGGCCAATTAGTCCACCAGCTTAAAAACCACACCAAACAGTACAATTTGGTGGATGTAATGATTTTTCTGAAATTCATCTATGGTTTTATTTTGCCTACCATCCAGTGTGTAATGAGCTTCCTTGATAAAGCTGACCAACGAATATTCAACGAACCAATTCTCGAAATTGCGTTTACATCGTTGAAATCTGCGCTGATAATGCTCCGTTGGCTTCTTTGGTCATATTTCAACATTTTGTTGGTGGGACTACTTACAAACAAATATAAAATACCCGCTTCCAAGCCACTCATAAACGGGGTAGACTTATACTTGCTATCGAGGTAAAGTACCTCATTATTATTCTAGTCTCTGGTGAGACCAATACTCACATATGGTTGCTCAATTCGGTACATCATTTCGCCCACATGTATATAAATAGAACGTGATACATATAAATAGTATGTGTATAGTATTTAAATTAGCCACAACACCGCATCCATCCTTATCATTAAGAATTGCTGGTGGTTAAAAAATGACTCGTAACACTAACTCACTCTATTTAGTTGTACTACTTCCTCTTACTCCGTTTAAACATTTATTAAAAATAATAATTTATTCATATTATGGAAATAAATAAACAAAAGGAATTAAAAATTAAACAAGGGAATTAAAAGGGAGACTTATGCCAAAGATGGTAGTAGCACTTGGCATAAGATGGAATGCTCATTGCGACCATTTTTATTATATAATAATATATGGCAAAGCCAATAAAAAACCACGATGTTCTTACGAAAAGAGCAATCCTCTCGGCAATCGCCAACTCATGTTATCATCGCAGGGCGACGCAGGTGCGAGGTTTAAAAATGTGGGTCCGCCACTATCGCTCCGATGATGTTTTTTATAGAAAAAAGAAGAAAAGCGAGTTATTATCTAGTTGTTGTCATAATTTATTAATATTTAGATGTCGTAGATATTAATGTTACAATATCACACAATATACAATATAATGACACGGAGTTAAGTATATATTAATATTATACAATGTAAGATGATATCATACAATATATAATGACACGGAATTATGTATATATTGAAATTGTGCAATATAAGATAATACTGAATTATGTATGTATTGTAATTATGTGTATATGTATATTGTACAATACATATATGATAACTAGCGAAAACCCGCCCGTTCCGCTGGTCGTCTTTAAAAAAATCTAGATTAATTAATTAAATTAAGCCGAAAAATACTGTGTGTTTTTTATAAAAATTCTCGCGCATGAATAGTAATGAAAGAAGTTTTTAATAGTAGTAGCAATTAAAAAACGTTTGATGTGATTTACTTTATTACTTTTTTTATTGTAATGCTCTTCGGTATACAATATTCTTCGTTTTTCCATGCGTTGTTGAATAAATTAGCAAAACCGATGGCTTACCAACTCTTGAGCATGAAACATAAAGTTGGCCATGAGAAAAATATGGGTATTCTAAATCAATACCACAAATTGATAAAGTTTGGCCTTGTGACTTATTTATAGTAATCGCGAATGCAAGGCGAACAGGAAATTGAAGACGTTTGAATTCAAACGGCATATCCGATGGTATCATTGGTATTCGCGGTATTAAAACGTCTTCACCAGAGTATTTTCCATTCAAAATTGTTGCTTCAATGACGTTATTAATCAATCTCTTAACTGTTAATCGAGTGCCATTACATAGTCGTGGTTGATTTATGTTTCTCAACATAATAATCGGTGCTCCTATTTTCAAGTTTAGCATGTGTGGCGGTAATCCAGGTAAATCAAGGGAATTCAAAAATTCAGTGGGATAATTTACAATATCATCTTGATTTGTAACAGTGTGAACGGATCGATATGTTTGTTCTGGACTTGGTATGTTAGCCAAAATAGCCGCATTCATTTCATTCACATCTTTATTTTTGCCAGCCATGATGGCTCGTTCACTAAACCAATCATGATTTTTGTAATTTTGAGGCAAATTTGGGAAAATACTTTGAATTAACTGTTCTTTCGTTTGACTTATTTGACAAAAGTTTGGTTGTAAAGTTATTAAGCCAGTTAAATTATCGACAGGAACTTTGCCATTTCCAATATCCAATAATTGCTTTGAAAATTCAGCAGCTGATGGATCATTTTGCATAAGAACACGTACATTTGTAGTTAGTTTGAGTGTTTGAACAAACATGCAGCCAATTCATCTGCTACAGTTGCTCGAGGAATAACAGGCAGTGTTTGTCTAAAATCTCCTTCCAGCAGCACTAAGGCACGACCAAACATTTCATTTTTACTACGCAAATCTCGTAATGTCCTATCAAGCGCTTCCAGTGACTTTTTATGTGCCATCGTGCACTCATCCCATACAATTACGTGTGCGAAAAAGCGGAGAAGGAGAAGAGAACTGTTCTATTCCCCCCGCTTTAACCCAGCTATATGTTCAGGTGCAAATGACTTTTTTGCGTGAAGTCTGATATAAAATAAGTTCTATTTACTCTTCTTAAATTTATATAAACTTTTCCAGGCGAAGTAAGAAAACTGGCATATATTTACTTCAACCGTATATTTGTGAGTACACAGGTAATACGTAAATATATAAATGATATAGGTAATATCTCATATTAGCATAACCTTTCTGCAAAAAATTAAGGAAGCGATCACCAATCACGCCGGCAATGATACAATGAATTTTTCACTATAACTGACTTCAGATTAACGTTTATATAATAAGCGTATATGTAACATTTTAAAATTTTTTTAGAATTTTTTTTTTTAATTTTTAATAATAAGTGGTCTTCCTCTTCCTGTAGCTATTCCTTTTCGTCTTCCATCTCCAGCTCCATTTCCTTTCTTTATCCCGGAAACGGGCAGTAAAAATTACTTCACTTAAAAGCTTTCATCAACAGCTTCCATGTGATACCCATATTGTACAAACACATCCAAGGGTTCCTTGGTCCACCTTTTCGGCTATATCTCGAGACCCTGGTCACTCAGAGATCTAAAAAATACTCTGTATTAAAGCACTCATCAGTAGCTTTGATTTGATACCCACAATGTAAAAACACATCCTAGGGTTACCCGGGTCCTCGTTTTGGCCTTCGGCAGCGCCACCTGGTGGCAAGTGGAATCAATAAGCATATTATACTAACCTTCACCGTGGAAAAATATATATATATACCAAATTTCCTAATAATCGGCCCAGACACACACGACCGAAATGTATTCAATTCTAATGAATGCTATGTGCGGTACAAAAAATACGTGCGGCAAATAGCAAAAACACACTCACTTAACCGACGCACCGCACACACACGCGTTATCGGATTTCAACCAAACTTCACAGAAACCTTTGCCAAAGCAACACCAACAATGTGTGGAACTTTCATTGTTTTCCTTAGACGCGTTGCTGAGATAAGGAAGTACCCTTACCTCTGTCGGCTGACACGTCCTTGATGTACTAAAATCGCAGGGAAATCAAATTTTAAAATTAAGACGAAAGCAACCTCGCCGAACAACGCCAAGGTCAACGGTCCCAACGCTCCAGCGACCGTTACCGGTGGCTTGCAACAGTCGGAAAGGCAGGCACAACCAAAACTAGGGTGACCAAACATTCATCAGAATTTAGGGTGTGGTCTAAATATGTAGGTCATCAGCGGGATCTCTGGTTTCCCTAAGAGCTGCTGATTCTGGTTGATCCTGCCAGTAGTTGTATGCTTGTCTCAAAGATTAAGCCATGCATGTCTAAGTACAAACAAATTAAAAGTGAAACCGCTAAAGGCTCATTATATCAATTATGGTTCCATAGATCGTTAACAGTTACTTGGATAACTGTGGTAATTCTAGACATAATACATGTAATATAAACACGGACCTTATGGAACGTGTGCTTTTATTAGACTAAAACCTCATTCGATCGTTAAATTGGTTGAACTCTAGATAACTTGCAGATCGTATGGTCCCGTACCGACAGATTTACCTTTTTAAAGTAATTATCTTATATTAACATTAAAAGGCACACGTCTAGTCGACAACACCAAAAATTGATCCCGACCCGTCCTCTACACGTGTCAAAAGGAAATGGCCTGAGGTCAGCCATTAAGGAAATTAGGTTTTAAAAACAAATAACATTCCAGTAATAGTTTGCGTAAAGTAACACAAACTACTAGTATTTCTAACATCATGCACTTATGTATGCAAATGCTAAACAAAAGTATATTTATATACTATATACATATAATTTTTTTATTTTTTTAGCCTATCATTTTTGTTTATAGATAATATATAATAAGAACAAGACAATAAATATATATATATCACTTACACCACGGCAGGACAACTTGTATATATAGGGTTATTCAATAGGTGCGCTTCAACTTTTTTCCGATAGGGAGGGCGAACGACGCAATATTTTTTTATTTTTCGCTTGTCATTTGTAAACTTCATTAGTATAAATTTCATCATGGAACGCTACACACTTGAGCAACGATTGCAAATCGTGCAAATTTTTTATGAAAATAATCGTTCTGTTGCTGCTACTTTAAGAGCATTACGGCCATTTTACGGTCCATTTAACAAGCCGTCCCGTTTTGGGGTTATGTGAAGTCATTGGTCTACAGTAACAAGCCGGCGACGATTTGTGAGCTCAGAGCCAATATTGAACGCGAAATTGCTGGAATTTCGGCCGATTTATGCAAAAGAGTGGTCGAAAATTGGGTTCAACGATTGGACTTCGTAAAACGTGCACGCGGTGGTCATGCAAAAGAAATCGAATTTCATACTTAAATGTATATGTTCAAACTCGATAATAAAAAAAAAATTAGTTAAAAAAGTCAAACCGTTTGTGTTTTATTCAAAAAAGTTCAAAAGTTGAAGCGCTCTTACTGAAAAACCCTATATTTGGTTATGTTCCACATATAGCCAAGACACGATCCTCCTAAGCGGCGAATATTAGAAAAACATTAGTATGTACCCACCCCTCGCGGTAAACACATTAAGATACGGTTGTTTCTAATCAGATATGAACATTTATTTTGGCCAAATAATAAAAAAAAAACTAAAATGCATAGTGCATACCTATTTAGTTAACATAACAAATATAATTTTTTTCTTTTCCTTCGCTGTGAAAAGCACGGACCAGCTAATGCACCATTACCAATACAATCCACAAAGCTAATTAAACAGCCATAGGATCGTGTACACACTACACATTTTTGGTTTTAACTAGCAGATTAATTAAAAATTTTTCTTTTTTTAACTAAACAAAAACAGCTAATTAAAAATATTTCGCCACCTTACAAGGTAATAATATCTTTACAGATAACATAAAAAAATAACGCGCTACAATGTTCTAAGAAAAATCGCTACCCCACAGAATGCCGTTTAAGCGAAGCAAGGCACCGCCTCTGCCCCGTTTTCCGAGGAAGAAGCCCAGTTCCTGAAGCGCTTCTGGGCCACTATTGCGCCAACTGCTAATCCATGGCCCACAAATCGCGCAACTGTACAAGCGAGGGAAGGTGCAGACGATGCGACGAGAGGCATCATACAATGCTACATATACCAGAGGAACGACGCTCGTGCAGCCAGCAAGTCGCTGAGGAAGATAGCAGGCTGTCTAACCCCGGGACAGGCGTTACGTCTAGTGTCAACAATAATACAAATCCACTTCAATCCGCCTAGAGAAGTAAGGACAATTCCGTGTCATCATTATCATATTAATACATACATAATTCCGTGTAATCATTGTCATATTAATACATACTTAATTCCGTGTCATCATTATCATATTAATACATACATATTCCGTGTCATTATATATTGTATGATATTAATGCATTCACATCTACATATATCTGACTATTAATAAAAGATGATAACAACTAGATAATAACACGCTTTTCTTCTTTTTCTATAAAAAATATCATCGGAGCGACCGTGGAGGACCCATATATTTTAAACCTCGTACCTGCGTCGCCCTCCGATGATAACGAAAGTACTACGAAAATGTTGAAGGTGCAAAATATCAAAATGCACGAAACAGAGAGGAGTATGAAGCATGGGTAACCCAAATACAAACAAATATGAACCCGTTAGAACGAAATAAGACCAAAATTCCTGAAGAAATCGAGTGGTTACTAGATAGTGGTTGATAGATCGATAGATAGTGGAGACCACACTATCAATAATGATAAACACTTTTGTAGTTGTATAAACTTAGAAAAGCCGATTGATGTAAAATTACCAGACAATAAAACTTTACCATAAAAGCGACAAAGATAAGAGCAATAAAAATTGCTGCTAAAATTTACAATCAAAAAGAAAAACTAATAGACGAAATAAATGGTTTATACTATATGAAAAGTTTTTGTAATATCAGTGTTTTAAAAAATAAGAACAATGTTTATATAAACTCAGTAAAATTAACAGAAAAAGAAAAATGGCATAGAGCACTTGATCATGTAAATTTTAAACATTTAAATAAATTAGTGAAAGATAAATCGGTAGGAGGCTTACCAGACTCATTAGAAAATGATGATATGAAATGCGCAAATTGTATACAAAGTAAAATGGCTAATGTACCGTTTGAAAATAAGAAAACACATGCAACAGAAATTTTAGAGTTGACTTGAATGGGTCACATAGAACTACGTGCTATCCGTTATTACGGATAAAAGTATTTTTTAACTTTCATTTGTGATTATAGTAAATGTGCCAAAATTTATTGTATTAAAAATAAGGCAGAGACAGCAAATTGCTTAATGGAATATGTAAATCTAGTAGAAAACAAATTCAATAAATGCATACAAAATGGCAATGTGATGGTAGAGAGTATTTAAATAAAGAAAAGGAATCTATAACTTTGCAAAGCACATAGGTATCGAAATTTCACCTTGCCCGCCTTATGTGTTCGAATTAAATAGCTACCCCAGAGCAACCGAGCGTTATAATAGGTCAACCATGGACGTCGGTAGATGTTTAGCAAGAGAGGCAAAAATACATAACAGATCTTGGCAAGAAATAATGACAACTGTTGCTTATTTTAAACATCGTACAATAGCCAATTCACAACAAAATAAAACTCCATATGAAATATTTTTCGACAAAAAGCCTAACGTAAATCACATAAAGATCTATGGAAGTACAGTTTTTGTAAGAGTACCAGAAGTTTTAAGAAAAAGCAAATGGGAGGATAAGTCCCAAGTGAAAATATTAATAGGGTACAGAAATAATTGTTATACTCCAGACATGTAAGAGTAGTGGGAAACGAAACTGAATTAATTTGTTTAGAAAAACGAAATGATAACGAAAATAATGAACTTGAAGAGCAAAGTTTCCTATAAAGGGTTTTTCAATAAGGGCTGGTAGATGTTGAAATAGAATAAAATGGCGTTTGCTGTGTGGCACGTAGCGCCGTCCTGCTGGAACCACATGTCGTCTAGGTCCATATGGTTCAATATGGGCCATAAGAAATTGGAAGGGCCACCACGTCTACCGAAAAATGGGCGCAATGCGCGCAACGTTTGCGTTAATCAACACTCATTTTGATAATAAAGTTTTATCATTTGAACGTGCTGTTCAATCGTGTAACTTGCCATGATGATTTGGCATAAACAACTGAATAATAAGCAAAAGATTTTACAGATGTCACAAAAACAAAATGGCTGCCACAGGGCGCCAAAATCCACCCGCGCCAATTGAAAAACCCTTTATATAACTTTGGAAAATGAAAATGAAAAAATTAAGATAATGAAACATCAGCGAATTTGGGAACTGAAAATAATAATGCTAAGAAATCTGATCAATTAACATCTTTATCTACTTTAGAGTCTTATAGAAATAGAGAAAATAATTTTGATGATGAAGAGCTAAATAAAAATTTACAAAGTGAAGAAAGGAATGAACAAATCCTCACATTAAAAAGCACCTCTCAATAAATATATAGATTTGGAAATCGTGTTACACACTTTATTTATGTTAATTATGCAAATGCAACTGTACCTAATACATTCAATGAGACATTAAGTTGTGATGAACATCGAGAATGGAAAGAAGCATAGACTGAGAAATTAATACTTTAAATAAGAATAAAACTTGGATTGTTGGATGGGGATATAAGAAGAAAAATGATAATACATATAAAGCTAGGTTAGTAGCTAGAGGGTTCCAACAGAAGGAAACTGTTGAAAATGTCTATTCACCAGTAGGAAAGGTTCAAACATTAAATATATTACTTTGTTTTTGTTTTATAAATCCATTTGATTTTACTGTTAATCCTTTTATGTAAACTATTCTTAAGGTCAATCATTGTAAAAATAACCTATGGTTGTATGTTTGACTTTAATAATAATAAATAAATAAATCATATACAAATTGAACAAATGGATTTTGATTCTGCATCCAACCATTAAGGTTATCATCACAAGTATACTGGACAAAATAAAGTATGTAAATTGCAAGAAGCACTTTATGGTTTAGGAGAAAGTCCACGAGCCTGGTACGAGCACCTTAACAAATTTATGGAAAATATTAGGCTTCATACGAAGTAATTATGATTATTGTTTGTATGTTTAAAATCAAAATAAAGACCCAATATACATTTTGATATTTGTTGATGATATGTAAAAAATGTAAAAGAAAATTTAAAGAAAAATTTTGCAATGAAAGATATGGGCAAAGTGAGTAATTATATTGGCATCGATATAAACTATAGCAATGATAAAAGCAAAATGACATTAAGTCAAACGAGGTATATTGAACCATTAGCGATAAAATCTAGAAAATACAAAGATGTATGATACTCCAATGCAAAGTAAATTGAAAGAATAAAATAAAGAAATTTGATCGGTGAGCTATTATACATATTAGTAACGACATAAGGCCGGCGGGCCAATTAGATGTCCTAAATTCAGTAGTTTTCGCGAAGCGTTGTAGGATGAGAAAAAAAACAATTAGCCAAATGAAGTTTTGGGGATAGTTTAATATATATTTGAACTAAAAAAAAAAAAATTTTTACAATCTCCAACAATATATTGTAGGCCGAGTTATCAATAGATTCCCAGAGCGCCTGTATCCAACTTCTGTACAAGATACAATTTGCAATTTTCATCTGAAAACAAAAAAAAAAGATTATTAATTTTGATGTAATTATCTTCGATGTGAATTAAGAAAATTGGGAGAAACACGTAAAATTCGAATTTTTGGGGAAGGTAGAAAAAAAAGTGGTTTTTCAAGGGAAAAAAAAACTCTTCAACTGGGTAAAAAAGTCGCTTAAAAAAAGTTTTGGGATGTTTTTTTCAGTTCACATAGAAGATAATTACATCAAAATTAATAATCTTTTTTTTTTTGTTTTCAGATGAAAATTGCAAGTTGTATCTTGTACAGAAGTTGGATACAGGCGCTCTGGGAATCTATTGATAACTCGGCTTACAATATATTGTTGGAGATTGTACAAATTTTTTTTTTTAGTTCAAATATATATTAAACTATCCCCAAAACTTCATTTGGCTAATTGTTTTTTTTCTCATCCTACAACGCTTCGCGAAAACTACTGAATTTAGGACATCTAATTGGCCCGCCGGCCATAAGGCCGGACATTGCTTTTAGTGTAAACTATTCAAGTAGTTTTCAAAGCTGTTATAATGAAACACGTTTTAAATATGCATTAGAGGTATTAAAATACTTATACAAAACTAAAGATCTATTATAAAATTAACGTATTTTAACAGTTTAAATGTTAAAATACTAAATTGTATGTTTTATTCAGATTTCGCCGGAGATAGTATTGACAGGAAATCAACAACAGGATTTATTATTAGAATGTATGGAAATTTAGTTTTTTGGAAAACACATAAATAAAGTTACAAAATGTTCAACATTCGCTGAGTATACTGCTTTGTCAGAAGCAGTAACCGAAATATTATTTTTCAGCAATTTTCTTAAATGACGCTTTTAATTTAAAAATAGAAAAGCCTATAAAAATATTTGAAGATAACTCAGGCGCAGTAGTAATTGGAAAGTTTTGGAATTTCACTAAAAACTCTAAGCACATTGAAGTAGAATATCATTATGTTAACGAGAATTATGAAAATGGTTTAGTTTATTTTGTTAAAATTGAGTCTGAGTATAATTTGGAAGATTTGTTAACCAAAAGTTTAGATACAAGCAAGTTTGTGAAAAATAGAAAATTCTTAAATTTAATTTAAAAAATTGTGAACATTAGTTAATTAATAAAGTAAAAGAAAGTAAGAAAAACAAACACGTTTTTGAATTGTAAAATGATAAGTCAAAGGCGTACAGTATTAATGTTAGGAGGCGTGTTGTAATACATGGTACACTATACATTCATATTGTACACATAATGTAACATAATAGGAGAGAGAGAGATCAGTTGCTCTACACCGAAGTATGTATGCAAAATAAGATATGCATTTCTTAACTGAACATAATAAATGAATCACTCTTGTCGCTCATTTGCGCCTACTCTGCGACGGAAGGGAAAGACGATGCGACCAAAGATTCCTGCTATGAGCGTCTGGAACGTTCCTGTAAGCGCTGCCCCCCGCAACGACAACGACGCTTGGCAACTTCAACGCCAGGGTCAGCAATGAGGGAAATTTTGGTCGGAAAATTCAGCCTGCGCAACGAAACATCCGGTAACGGAAAGAGTCTGATCGAGCTAGCTGGCACTCGAAACATGGTGATTAACAGCACCAGATTCCAACATAAAAAAACCCAGCTGATAGGTAGAAGACAGGCGTAAAGTGTTTTAGATGTACGTCCGATCCGAGGACCCAGTATCGGCTCGGATCATTACCTCGTTGCAGCCAAATTACGCACACACCTCACGTGCAAAAAACGTGCATCTACCAACGCAAAGATTGTTCAAGATCGAAAAGCTGCAATCACAACAGACAGCCTGAAGATTCGCCACTCGACTCTCACTCTTGCTCTCAGAGAGTACAGCTCCCACCAAGAAACCGACATGCACGAGTAATGGAGCAGCATTTCACGTACCGCCGCCGAAGAAGAAATCGGACTCCGGCGAGCCCGAAAAAACAGTTGGTACGACGAGAAATGTCATGCTCTAGCAGAAAGGATGATGGTGTCTATAGAGCTACGCTGCGATCGGACTCAAAGGGGGCCATGTGGGATAACTACTGAGACCTAAAACAGGAAGAGAGACGTATTATCCGAAAGAAGAAACGAGAGGCTGAAATACGCGAGTGCGAGGAACTTGAGATGCTAGCCAACAGGAACAACCGCGGCTTACAGAATGTTTAAGGCCGGGGCGTTTTCCTGTAAGAATAAGGACGGCAATCTGGTGACTCACATCCAAAGCATCCTTAAATTGTTGAGGGAACACTTCTCGCACCTGTTAAATAATGACAGCTGCGCATGTCACAGAGAATGGGAAGATCCCGATACCCCAATTGTTGACGACGGAATTGTCGTTCCGCTACCCGACCATGACGAGGTGAGAATAGCGATAACGCGGCTAAAGAACAATAAAGCCGCGGGCGCCGACGGACTGCCGGCTGAGCTATTCAAACATGGCGGCAAGGAGCTGGTAATGTGCATGTATCAGCTTCTATGCAAAATATGGTCGAATAAAAACATGCCCGCCGATTGGAATTTAAGTGTGCTCTGCCCAATCCACAAGAAGAGTGATAATGCAATCTAGGCCAATTACCGCGGAATAAGTCTTCTAAATGTCGCGCACGGGGTCATAGCGAGCGTATTACGTATCCAAGAATTGATTTGACCTTATCCGTGTGGCTTTGGACCTGAAAAGTCTACCATCGACCAAATATTCACAATACGTCAAACCTTGCAAAAGGCCCTTGAAAGGGGAATAGACACACACCATATTTTAGTCTATATCAAAGCTGCATTCGACAGCACGAAAAGGAGTTACCTATATGCCGCGATGTCTGAATTTGGTATCCCCGCAAAACTCATACGGCTATGCAAGATGACGTTGCTCCATACCAGCAGCACCGTTAGAATTGGGAAAAACTTTTTCCAGCCGTTTGATACCCAACGAGACAGACAGGCCGCTTTCGTGTGACTTCTTCAACTTGATGTTGGAAAATATCGTGCGACCAGCAGAACTTCATCGTTCAGGCACAATTCTTTATAATATTGCACAATTTTGGCGTATGCCGATGATATTGACATCACCTGCAATAACAACCACGCTGTCAGTTCTTTCAAACTGGAGAAAGAAGAAAAGCGAATGGGTCTGACGATGCACGAGGACAAAACGAAGTACCTCATATCACCAAACAAACAGTCGGCCCACTCGCGTATCGGCACGCATGTCATTGTTGATAGTTATGATTTCGAGGTTGTAAAAGACTTCGTTTATTTAGGAACCAGCATTAACACCGATAATAATGTCAGCCTGAAAATTCACTCTTCTACTGTTACCAACAAGTGCTACTTTGGACTAAGTATGCCAGTGAGTAGTAAAGTCCTCTCTCGATGAACAAAACTCACTCTTTATAAGGCTCTCATGATTCGCATCCTATTGTATGGTGCAGAAGCGTGATCGTCCAACCTCCGATGAAGCGACGCTTGAAGTGTTTGAGAGAAAGATTCTGCGAAAGATTTTGGGACCTTTTCACGTTAGTGACGGCGAGTATCGCAGGCGATGGAACGATGAGCTGTATGAGCTTTACGACGACATACGAGTAGACATAGCGCAACGAATAGAGATCCAGCGTCTACATTGACTGGGTCACGTCATCCAAATGGATGCAACGCTCCGGCTCTGAAAGTACTCGATGCGGTACCAACTGGTAGTAGCAGAGGAAGAGGAAGGCCTCCTCCACGTTGGAAAGATCAGGTGCAGAAGGAGTTGAATTCACTGGGTGTGTCCAACGAGAAAGAAATGACTGGTGCGCTTTGTTAAACTCGGCCAAAATCGCGTAAACGGTTATCGCGCTAATCAAGAAGAAGAGAAAAATTACTAAATAACAATAATAAGTAAAAATGATCTGGATGGCTAAATAAAACTAATGACAACACAGCTTGTTTTATTTAATTTTAATAATTAATCGTTTGCTTAACGTTCCCACGCGTAACTTTCAACTTTGTGCGCAGGCGCCCCTGCTTATATTCGAGTACATGTACTATCGTTATTCCTAGGTTTGGCACCTCGTATGTTTTCTGGAAACCTCAGTCTGTGCTTTTTCTGTATTGTCATGTGGTTAAGTATCGCATTCGCTCGGTATTTATTGCTAGTCGGTTCATAAACTTTCGTGTTCTGCCACAATACGAAAATTCACTATAGTATTCAAATGATGTTAAGAAAGCATTCACACGTTTTTAACGTCTTTAGAACTTGTAGTGTACATTTTGTCTGTTTGCTTATTAAAATCGTCTTCAACAGTGAAAAGAATATTTTCATGGTCGTTGACCGCGTACCACCGTACAAGTTGCTTGCATCTGTCAGGTCTAATTTTCTTCACGGGCGTTGTCAAAAGATGACCAATTGAGCGGCGGAAGGCTTTCATGTGGATGACATTTCTATCATTCGACTCATTCATTTCCCTGGACATGATTTTCTGCTTTGTAAGGAGATTTCTGCGAATTCTTTCTCGAACGGCTTTATGGCTGTACTGGTTCGAACCACGTGAGGACGACCATTTATTTTTCTATCTGACTTTTCAGACGTTTGGAAAAAACGATTGATCGTGCGTTAAGGAAACATTCTGGAAATACGATATTAAATTTTTCTAACTGTTCGAAATTGCACTGAGTATATGTATTGCTTTTGAAGTAGTAAAGGATGCTTTTTAAAGAGCTATAGGAAAGTTTTTCAAAAAAATGGTCCATCCGCTCAGGCCAATTTTGGCATACTCTTTCCAATGTTTCGGCCGGTATCTCACATATAAATGCCTTAATGTTGTCCTCCAATACGTTAATTGAAGCAATCTTGTCTGAATAGACATGAGCATTAACATAGCCCCACAAAAAATAATCTAAAGGCGATATATCGCACGATCTGGGTGGCCAATTGACAGATGCCGAACGTGAAATAAAATGTTCACCGAGCTTGCCTCTCAACAAGTCCATTGTTACGCGTGCTGTGTGGCATGTGGCACCGTCTTGCTGAAACCACATATCAAGCAAGTCAAGCTCTTGCATTTTGGGCAAAAAAAATTTTTATATCATTTCACGGTAGCGCTGACCATTCACAATTACGTTACGATTCGCAGCATCTTTGAAGAAGTACGGTCCAATGATGCCTCCAACCCATAAACTGCACCAAACTGTGACCTTTTCTGGATACATTGATAGGTCTTGCAATTCTTCAGGCTGATTTTTACTCCAAAATGGACAATTCTGCTTATTTACATACCCATTGGTCTAAAAATGAGATTCGCCGCTGAACACAATTGATCGATAAAAAAGTGGGTCTTAAACTTTCTTAACCTTCATGTGCCCGGCTTACTACATTTGTAGTAAATTGTGAAAAAAAGTTATCTCACAAAAAATTTTCCGAAACAACAATGCCAGAATTTTTTAGTAGCTTCCTGATTATCAAATCAAAGTCAATTAAGAGTATAATAACACTCGAACTATTATTTGCCTGACCTCTAGACCCTACTTGAAAAAAACATCATCTTGCGGCCGGCTTACTACATTTGTAGTAACCATACAAAATGTATGCAAAATAGTATTTTATAGTTGACTTCAGCCATCAATGCTTCAACAAATTCTAGTAGATACGAATGAAAAAGCGCGAAAAGGAGATAAAATAATCTGGGAGAAATTAACCTTAATTGAACTAAGAGCATATATAGGTCTTGTGTTACTAGCAGGTGTAAATAAATCAAATGACGAAGATGTGGATGTGCTATGGAGCCAAGCATGCATTTGCTTTTATCGAGCAGTAATGCCTAAGTCACGCTTCAAAGAAATTGTTCGATTCATTAGATTTGACAGCGAGCGTAAAAGAGCAGTTAGGCTAGAAGCCGATAAGGCTGCTCCAATATCTGAATTGTGGACACAAATGAACGCAAATATTACCAACCATGTGGAGAAATTACTGTGGATGAACAATTATTTGCTTATCGCGGTCGAACTAGGTTTACTCAGTACATATCCTCTAAGCCTGCCAAGTATGGGATAAAGCTTTGGTTTGCATGCGATGCTAAGTCGTTCTATCCACTCAAAAGTGAAATATATACTGGAAAAAGCTCAAATGCTGGTTCAGCAAATAACGTAGCTGAAGGTGTTGTGCAAAGGTTAGTATGCTATTGGGAGAACACCGGAAGGACTATTATTTGGGACAATTTTTTTACATCGCTAAACTTAGGCAAGTATTTAATGTCCAAAGGTCTTGCTATTCTTGGTACTGTTCGTCAAAATAAAACGTTTGTACCATATGAAACGAAGGCTGACCGCAATCGTGCTGAAGAATCTTCCATTTTTGGGTTTCTCGATGGAAAGTTTTCTTTGGTATCTTATGTTCCAAAAGGAGGCAGATCAGTTATAATACTTGCCAGCACACCTTTGACAAATTCAATTGTAGCTGAAAAGAAAAACAAGCCGCAATACATCCTTGACTACAATGCAAACAAAGGAGGCGTCGACGCAATGGATAAAATGCTTTCTGCATATTCAACGAAACGCAAAACATTGCGTTGGCCATGTTTTATAACATACTGCACATAAGTGCACTTGCATCATTAATCATTTACTCGGAAAACAATCTATATAACCGTCGCACAGACGCGCGACGAAAGTTCTTGCGGAGCTTGTCTAAGCAGCAATTGAACAGCGCTCTCAAGTTCCCCGGGTGCTGGGATTCCATCAAACACGTAAAGCTATCGAAATGGCACTGGATCGATCCCTTTCTGCTACATCTAATGTTGATTCATCTATTTTACCTGATATTTCCAACGATAAACAACCAAAATATCCTGTACCTTGTCAATACTGTAAAATAGGAAGTCGTAATAACACACGAAAAATCTGTAATTGATGCAAAAAGGCAGTGTGTAATGCACATGCCGAAACATATATTTTTGGAAAATGCTGTTCAACTCCGGAGAATTAAAACATTTTTGGTATTAAAATTATCACCTGAATTCAATATTTTCAAATAGAAAGGTTATTACACACGTACAAGTAAAAAAAAACACCATACAAGTCTTTTTTTCTTAACATTACATTGGTTTTGCATGCAATCACGTAGTTACTACAAATGTAGTAAGCCGACCGGGTACGTAAGTTTTATATCCAGGGCACATGAAGGTTAACAGAACACGCATTTATATAATAAAGTTCATTGATATGCAAGCGTTGTTCGTTTGTAAGACGATTCATGGTTAAATTATTGACCAAACTGAAGATGTTTGCCAGTGAAACAAAACACGAAACGTGCGTCAACTGTTTAAACCAACTGTTTAAAAAGATAATAGCTGAAAAATCACTCGTTATATAAGTGTATGTTGGATTTCTGGCAAACCAGCCTCCACAAGAACGAATTTAATAGGCAAGTTGGGAAATAAACGAATGCTTCTTCTGTCATCAGTGTGATAAAGTGGTTGTGGAACTTTGAGATGAGCCCTTCTAGCATAAAAACTGTGTTGCTTAAATGTACGTTTTTTATCGAAAGTTAAACCTAAAATTCTTAAATAGTCAGTTTGTAAGATAATGGTATTTGAAAAGGAAAGGGTTGGAGGTGTGCATTTGTGTTTTCGGTAAATTTGGGCCGAGTAACATATGCTAGCCGACAGTTTGGCTACTGATGAGATTGACCAATTATATAAATCTTTTAAAATATTTGAATAAGTATTTTCAATTAGTATGAGGTTGCTGTTGTTGTAGCAGCATAGACATTCCCATACTTACATACGGGGAATATTGCTGGAGTGACAGTCCGACAGTCCGTAGAACCGACTTTCGTGGAAACGATTAGTATGAGGTCTTTTATCTTAGTAAATATTAGCACAGCATAAGCATAGACAATATGATTAATGTGCGGATAGGCTGATATGATGGAACTTCTTTTCATGAAGGCTATCGCAAACAAAGTTACCGAAAGGGGTGACCCTTGTGTGATCCCAATGACAAGAGGAAATATATCGGAATGGAAGTTGTTAACCCGAACAAAATATTTACTATTGTAGAAATGACTTTATGAGATTAAACAGCTTTTCCCCGATTTTCCAAGACTTGAAATCGGTAAGCATAACATGGCTGCCTATTCTATCCTAAGCCTTCTCAAAGTCTAAGAAAACGTGATTTCTTGTTGAAAGTGCTGAAGAAGCAAAGTGTTAAATAATCCAAAGAGGGTCCATTATAGAGGGTGATTTTTTAAGAGCTATAGGAAAGTTTTTCAAAAAAACACACGTAAAACTCAGAAAAATGCATGAAATTTTTATTTAAATCGATAGTACAGTCCATATAATTTAATGTTTCAAGATTATTTCATGCAAATGTTGACCGCGACTGCTCTTCAAATGGTCCATCCGTTTAGTCCAATTTTCGCATACTCTTTCCAATGTTTCGGCCGCTATCTCACATATAAATGCTTTAATGTTGTCTTCCAATGCGTTAATTGAAGCAGGCTTGTCTGAATAGACATTAGCTTTAACGTAGCCCCACAAAAAATAATCTAAAGGCGTTATATCGCACGATCTGGGTGGCCAATTGACAGATGCCGAGCGTGAAATAAAATGTTCACCGAACTCGCCTCTCAACAAGTCCATTGTTACGCGTGCTGTGTGGCATGTGCCACCGTCTTGCTGAAACTACATGTCATGCAAGTCAAGCTCTTGCATTTTGGGCAAACAAAATTTTGATATCATTTCACGGTAGCGCTCACCATTCACAATTACGTTACGATTCGCAGCATCTTTGAAGAAGTACGGTCCAATGATACGTCCAACCCATAAACCGCACCAAACTGTGACCTTTTATGGATACATTGGTAGCTCTTGCAATTCTTCTGGCTGACCTTCACTCCAAAATCGACAATTCTGCTTATCTACGTACCCATTGATCCAAAAATGAGCATCGTCGCTGAACACAATTTTTCAATAAAAGAGTGGATCTTCGGCCAACTTTCCAAGAGCCCATTCACCAAAAATTCTGGGTTGCGGTAGGTCACACATAAATCCTTTCGCAAAATTTCCATTTGTTGAGTAACAGAGGCCCAATTGCTGCGAACGGCGACGAATCGATAATTGATGGTCATCATTAATACTGGCCGATCCAGCTGCGATATTTTCTTCAGTCCGCACTCTACGTAAGCGTGTTGGTGGTTTGATGTCCAATAATGTTCTGAATTTAGTTACAATAGCTCGAATAGCCGCTTCGTGGGCTCATTATACTGACCATAAAATGTAAGAATCGCGCGATAAACTTTCATAACACGCACTTTTATAATAAAATTCAATGATTTGCAAGAGTTGTTCGTTTGTAAGACGATTCATGGTTAAATTATAGACCAAAAGAGCAAAGGTACGTCAGCTGTTTAAACCAACTGTTCAAAAAGATAATAGCTAAAAAATCACCTTTTTGAAAAGCGAACGAATGGGAGTTTTTTAAGTTGGTTATTACAGCGAACCACAAAAGTCTACGGGAAATAATTTTTTCTATTATTATTATCTTTGTTAGGTTTCCTTATAAGGATAAAAGCCGCAGTTTCCAATCTTGTGAATGAATTCCACTGAATAAGATGCAGTTATAGAGGTCAATTAACTATAGTTTAATTGTGTTCTTTTAGATCGGGTAAGAAATTTTGTCTGCTCCGGGGGTTTCGCCATTCATCTAAGACAATGTTAAATTAACTTCTATGACCGATATTGTTTCTTCTGCTTTTAGAGCTTTGAACGATAGGAGACGGTTGTAGTACGACACTGAATTTGCTGTTAAGGGTGTTAAAAATTGGATTGAGCTTTGAGAGTCGTGAGACCAGCTAACCGCAAACGCTGTAGCTATGCTCGGAGTTTCGAAGACTTGGCCTTCTGATGGTTGCATGAAGGAGATATGCTTGCGTTGACCAGAGGAAGTAAGAGCTTTTATGTTTGACGAAATATTTTTTGTAATAGAAGAAGGTGTAATAGTGGATATAAGATCTTGAAATGCTTTTTTCTTTGAAGTCTTGAGCTCTCGCCTAAATAAAGAATTTGCTTTTTTAAACATAACCAGATTTTCATCTGTCATGTTTTTATTAAACTTTGCCAATGCACTCTGCCTGCTTCTTCAAAGAATATAAAGTTGATTGATCCAGTAAGGACGTTTGGTGCATCCTTGTGGAATAGACAAATGAGCAGCTGTTCTAATAATTCGTTTAATTGTGGCTGCTTCAACATTAATATTACTCAAGCGCGGCATTCGATTGCATAGATCTAGCGAAACAGAAAAAAATTGTTTCCAATCGGCTTGGTGTACAAGAAATTTTGATAACTATTTTACAAGGTAGGTGTTTATGTTGGAAAGAGAAGTAACAATAGGAAACTGGTCACTCTTGTGTAACTCGTCTAGGCTAGAGCAGGAGACTTTTGGAGCAGAGGAAACAGAGGAAATGGTGGTGAAAAATGGGTGGGGGAGCAATCGTTTAAAGCAGCAAGGTTATTGTTTTTTAATGGATTTTGATGCATGCTCCATGCATTGAAGTCTCCTAACAAAGTTATTGGAGTGGAAAAGTTTCTAAGTATATTATTTATATCTCTGCTGGTAAAATTTTTTTCAGGGGAATGTAGAAATATATAATAGTTATTTTAGATTCAGGCTAGAGCCCGAACATTTGAAATAACTGGCATAATTTTATGTTGCAGGTGATTCTTTACAAACAAGACAACGTATTGCTTGCCAGAGATATTAATATTTGTTTGGCGAATATAAACATTTGTTTACAGGGACGTATGTTTCTTGAAGAGCGATTATGCCCGGGTAAGAAGGGCTTAATGTTCCATTGTAATATTTTCATGGTTGATTTCTTGAAGTGCCAGTTGGGCTATTGGCTATTGGCAATTTGAACTGAGAAGATATGATGAAAGAAATGAAGAAATCTGTGGAACGTAGTCCAGTGAGATGAATTGAAGGTAGGAGACAAATTCTTCTACTGGGAGTTGTGGAGTATTAGTTGAATTAGATGAGTTTGTTAAAGTGGATGAGTTATCAGCTAGGTTCGTTTAGTTGGATGAATTATCGGTTAGAGTTAAATAAGGTGAGTTGGTTGAGTATGGGGGATAATTGACTAAGCCATTTGAGTGGGTTAAATAAAGTGAGTAAGATGAGTTATCGACTGAGATTGCATTTTTGTTATTACTATTGGGTTGGCGGCCGCCGTAGCCGAGTGAGTTGGTGCGTGATTACCATTCGGAATTCACAGAGAGAACGTTCGGAGTCGGCCTGAAACTGTTGGTCCCCCCATTTGTGGACGCACACCACAAAAAAGAGGAGGAGCTCGGCCAAATACCCAAAAAGGGTGTACGCGCCAATTAAGTAATTGTGGATTTCACTCATAGATGTCTTCAGTTGAATTTTTAGGCTTGCAGACGTAGTATAAATGTAAAACACTTTTTGTTATTTGATAGTTGGTAATTCAGCATTTCAATCAGTAAAAAAAGTTTTTGATCGGTTGCGTAGTTTTCGTTTGTCGTTCGTTAAAAAATTGAAAATCAAAAGGAGCATTTTCGCCATATTTTCCGTTTTTATTTCCGCGAAGGGAAAACGACATCACAAGCTCATAAAAAGTTATGTGCTGTTTATGGTGACGAAGCCTTAAAAGAAAGGCAGTGTCAAAATTGGTTTGCCAACTTTCGTTCTGGTGATTTTTCACTCAAAGATGAAAAACGCTCTGGTCGTCCATTTGAAGTCTATGACGCCCTATTCAAAGCAATAATCGATTCGGGTCGTCTTGTACTGTGAGATTGCGGAGAAGCTTCATGTATCACATATATGCATTGAAAATCATTAAAAAAACAACTTGACTATGTTCAAAAACTCGATACATGGGTTCCTAACGAACGGAAAGAAACGCATTTAAGGCAACGCATTAAAGCTGCGATTTGCTAAAGAAACGTAATGAAAATTATCCATTTTTCCAACGACTGATAACTGGCGATAAAAAGGGGTTGCTTACAAACATAAACAACATAAAAAGTTGATATTCATCAAAAGAAGATTTTGTTATCAGTTTAATGGGATTGCAAAGGAATTGTCTACATTGAACTCTTACCATCCAACCGAACGATCAATTCTGATGTCTATGTACATTACACAACTAATGAAATTAAGCAATGCAGTTGAAGAAAAGCGGCCCGAATTGACAAATCGAAAAAGTATTGTATTCCATCATGACAATGCAAGGACACATACATATTTGGCCACTCGGCAGATATTATTGGAGCTTGGTTGGGATGCTGTGCCACATTCACTATATAGTAATGACCTTGCACCATCGGATTACTTTTTGTTTAGTTTTTTACAAAGCTCCTTGAGTGGTAAAAATTTCAATAATGATTATGATTTCAAATCGTACCTGATTCAGTTTTTTGCTAATAAAAACCAGAAGTCTTATGAAGGTGGGATTATGATGGGGCCTGAAAGATGGCAAAAGGTCATTGATCAAAAAGGGCAATAAATTACAAAGTAAAGTTATTTATTTTCATGAAAAAATTGTCTTTGATTTTCTAAAAAAATCCGCAATTACTTAGTTTCCAACCCAATAGATGTACTACTGTTACACATAGTTAAGTTCCAGGTTCCAGTTTCCAAGGTTGCTGGTTTTCGTTTTCTTTTTATTGTGTAGGGAAGCATAGTCAATTTGTTGCGGTTTTGGTTGCTGTTTTGTTAGTTCTTTTGTGTTTTTCAGCAAATGAAGCTGAGTTTTCATTGTGGTTTGTTGGAATTTGCTGTTATAGGTATATTTATTTGAATAGCTTCACGAAGGGAGTTGATTACTATAACTTCCTTCATTTGCACAAATTGAGGGCAAACTCTACTAGAAAAAGGTAAGGAGTCAGAACAATTAGTACATAAAGCCCGAGTGCGATTAGATGGGAAGTGAGGTTGAAGTGAGAAAGTGTCGTATGGAGGAGTTATACGCATGAGTGGGGTAGTAAGGTTTTACTTTGGTGGTGTATCAAGAAACCTCAATTCTTTCCGGGGTAATGCCGATCGAAGGTAAGAAGTAGAACATCGCTTGCTACGTGCTTCATAAATTTATTCTCTGATTTCACACCCTGCTCTTTAAGGTTATCAATGCTTTCTTCTTCGTTTACGTTATTAAGGCAAGAAGCGTAAATTGTGCCCTTGATTGAGTTAAGATTATCGCGAAAGATAAATTTGGCATTGCAAACTACAAGAAGTTGCTTGATCGATATAAATTTGTTCGCTGTGTTGTTGTGATTTACGAAAATTAGTAGATTCCCATCTCTTAGCTCGGATATGTTGTCAATTTCCGTACTGATAATAATTAAAAACATGAATATGTTGTTAGTGGTTTGTTTTGATCTAGTGAACTTGCCACTATAAAGTTGCCACTATTTTTTTATTACGGGAGGTAAGTTTTGAGAAAGTCTATAACGTTTATTTTCTGAAGTTGCCATTAATAACCCAAATCTGTTGTCCCAAAGAGGTGTCACCGTAGGGGCATTTTCACTACTTTGCTTACGTTAAACCAATATTCAGAATTTCTACACGAAGTGCGAAAGTGAAAAATAAAAGACTTTAGCAAGTAACGAGAAAATATAATAGAGAAAAAAGTCTCTAATATTCAAAAAGAGAGACTGTAAGCACAAGCGAATGCAACGAGTTTCATTCGATGACTAGATTGATTTCCGACGAGCAAGGTCAACCGTGGATGCTATGCGAAGCGGGGGAAGCTCCTCCATGAAATATTGCGCAGTCATCACATTGGATGTAAAGAATGCTTTCTATTCGGCAAAATGGTCGAACATAATGCTAGTCCTAAAACTTTTGAAAGTGCCATGTTATCTCTTGCGCATCATCAGAATCTATTTCAGCAACGTGTTCTACAGAACGATAGTGATAATGGGCCAAAAAGTACGAAGTTACTGGTGGGGTCCCTCAGGGATAGGTCCTGGGGCCAAAACTCTGGAACGTTGTGTACGACGGGGTCTTAAAACTGAAGCTTCCCGATAAGGTGGAGATCGTAGGATATGCTGATGATATTGCGCTGGTAGCTGTAGACAAGCGGTTAGATCAGCTGGAAGCAAAATATAATGATGCAGCATCGAGAGTACAGCGTTGGCTCGGTAATGCGGAATTGGAGCTGGCAGCCCAGAAAACAGAGGCCGTGCTTATAAGCGCGCGGAAGCAAAAAAGAATTATGAGGATCACGATTGGCGGACACGAAATATTTTCACAGGAGGCAATTAAGTATCTCGGAGTCATGCTCGACACGAGGCTAAGCTTCAAGCAACATCTGGCAGCAGTTAATTGTAAAGCAGCGGCAGTCAATGGTAGCAATGCTAGCGAGAATTCTGTCTAACATAGGTGGCCCGCAAGGAGAAATGAGACGACACGTATCGACTGTAATGGACTCTATCGTATTATATGAGGCGCCGATAAGGGCTGAGGCTAAACATAGCCATATGCGCGATGTAGTTCGCACCCACAGACGCAGCGCACTACGTACTGCATGCGCTTATAGAACGGTATCAGACGACGCAATAAAGATATCAATGAATATTCATGCTATGGAGCTGTATCGCCTCTATGGAGTAAAAGGAGTGAAACCGACGATAGCAGAAAAGGCAGTAGAAAGAACGCGATCGATGGTCGAATGGCAAATAAGATGGGATGAGTCAACCAAAGGCAGGCGGACTTACAAACTCATACCGAACATTGAAGGATGGATGAATAGGAAGCATGGCGATATTGACTACTACCTAACTCAGATACTCAAAGGACACGGCTGCTTCCTTGAATATTTACACCGTTTCCACCTGGCCGACAGCCCTTTTTGCCCGAGTTGCTCGAATAGCGCAGAACATGTGGCCTTTCACTGAAGACGTTTCAGTAAAGAACGAGCAATGCTGGCGAAGGCATTCGAACACCCGCCATCCCACGCAAGATTTGTCCAGGATATGTGCTCGACCATCACTAAATGAGGCGCCGCAAAAACATTCGCGGCTACAGTCGTGACGAGGCTCAACCGCATTGACTGGGAAAGGAAAGCCTAGAAACGACAGCAGCAGTTGCTACTGCAGCAACAACAGCGGCAGCAGCAGTAGAAGCAGAAATATAGACTAAGTATTCAATACTATTAAGATATTAAATTAATTAGGTAGCAAGACCAGCTAGATTATTTCTTATGCAATATGCACTTTATAAATATAAAGCCTATTCGTTGATTACAAAGTTTTCTGTACCTATGCTAGCAGTTTTACGGTGGAGATGAACTGTTTTAGACAAACCGACGACAGACACTGATGCTTGAGCCAAACACTCACAACAGTACGAGTACCGAACTGAACGCAAGACAATAGTTTGTGAGCATCGGACTATTGCATTTTCTCCGATGCTTCATTCCCCCCACAAACGCTTTCGAAGACAGTGGGAGGAGTGAATACTATCGATGGCGTAAAATCTCCATACGCCCACAGGAGCGGAACCAGGACGCAGGAACCTGTTGTGTCATTAGACATAAACGCGGCTTCACCTTGAAGCGCAATTTATGGTCTTATCAAATGTACGAATCTATTCTCTACGCAAGCAAATGTAAGCTAATGTAAACTACATTTTTTCACACTTGCGTGTAACTCTCTCCCTCTCATTTCTCTCCGGCAGGCATATTAATTAATTTGCTACTCTTAACTTGTTGAGACGATGGTAGGAAGGGAGTGTTTCGAGTGTAATGTGTCTTGAAAAAGTCAAATCGATGATGGTGGCCCTTAGTTATGTTGACTTATTAACGTCTGATGCACAATCGAAATTGAACATATCTTAAATGAATTTGATAAATGTTTCGTAACTTTTCACGTTTGTGTAAATGCAACTTGATCAATTCAGTATATATCCATACAAAATATCTATCAAACAAATAAAACTAAAGTTTTCTTTTGAAAAAATGCAACCATTCCATCAGTATTTTCTTATGACGTTGTCACGTTAAACTATCTTCAGTAAACCGACTTTACAGACAACCTTTTTTTTTCATAGGCATTGTGGTAGCGCGCTACCCTGAAGAGGAAAGTCAGCCTTCCAAGTTGAACCTGTTTCTTTTTATCACCTCTCGCCGTGGGACTACCGTGAAGTATTATTTCAAGTATTATTTCGCGGATAGGGAAGGCGATCAGCCGCCGCTGCTGTGTGGCAGTCTTTCCAGTTCTATGATGTTTTTCTTTTGCAGAACGAAAGACCGAGCATGTGAAGAATATAATAGGACTATGAATAAGTTCGTTTCGGTTTTACAACAGATGGCGTAACTTGATTATTATTCCATCGATCCACATTTCCAAACATTCATTGGAGAGCTACTGTCGTAAGGCACAAACGTCAGTATAAGTTTTTTATTTGAAGCGTAAACAACAATATTTTTACCACACTTGAAAATGTCGAATTTCGTGCCAAATAATGTGTTTTTGCGGGGAATTCTTCTTCATTATTTTAATATGAAGAAAAAAGCAGCCGAAAGTCATCGTATCTTGGTGGAAGTTTATGGTGAGCATGCTCTATCTGAGCGAACGTGCCAGAAGTGGTTTGCACGCTTTAAAAGTGGTGATTTTGGCTTGGAAGACGAAGAACGCGAGGGTGCGCCGCCAAAGTTCATGGATACCGAATTGGAGGAATTGCTCGATCAAGATCCGGCTCAAACGCAAGAAGAGGTTGCAAAAACTTTGGGAGTTGATCAATCAACCATTTCCAAACGTTTAAAAGCCATGGGAATGATCCGAAAGGTAGGCCATTGGGTGCCGTATGAATTGAAGCCAAGAGACGTTGAACGCCGTTTTATGGCATGCGAACAACTGCTTCAACGGCACAAAAGAAAGGGTTTTTTGCATCGAATTGTGACTGGCGATGAAAAGTGGGTCCATTACGACAATCCAAAACGTCGGGCAACGTATGGATACCCTGGCCATGCTTCAACATCGACGTCGGCGCAGAATATTCATGGCCTGAAGGTTATGCTGTGTATCTGGTGGGACCAGCTGGGTGTTGTGTATTATGAGCTACTGAAACCGAATGAAACGATTACGGGGGATGTCTACCGACGACAATTGATGCGTTTGAGCCGAGCACTGCGAGAAAAACGGCCGCAATACGCCGATAGACACGACAAAGTTATTTTGCAACACGACAATGCTCGGCCACATGTTGCACAAGTGGTCAAAACATACTTAGAAACGCCCAAATGGGATGTCCTACCCCACCCGCTGTATAGTCCAGACCTTGCGCCATCCGATTACTATCTCTTCCGATCGATGCAACATGGCCTGGCTGACCAGCACTTCCGTAATTACGATGTAGTCAAAAAATGGATCGATTCGTGGATTGCGGCAAAACCGACCGAATTTTTCACAAAGGGAATCCGTGAATTGCCAGAAAGATGGGAAAAAGTAGTAGTAAGCGATGGACAATATTTTGAATATTAAATTTGTAACCATTTTACGTCAATAAAGTTTCAAATTTCGAAAAAAAACCGCACGAACTTATTCATAGTCCTATTATAGTGAACATTCTCTATAACGTTTTCGTAGCAGTAGCCGCAATAGGGATCGTCGTCGTGGTTAAACCTGTATAAATATGCTTTGAAGCATCCACGTCCAATCAAAAACTCAGTCAGGTAAAAGTCCACTTTTGCATGTGGCTTCGTTAGCCAAAGCTTTAGGTTTTTTTCTTTTTGGTATGCGGACCAGAGAAGGCAGAATCTTCTAAAGATATGTATGAGCCGGCTCATACGCATGCCCGATTCACTTGCAATATACCCATCTCTTTTTTTTGAACCAAGTTACGCTAGTGGCTATGGACTAAACCACATATAGCCTTGCTGTTCTGCTCTTTCTCCACAGTACTACCAGTTAAGATATTCTCTCGAGGGGGCAGAATGTGATTATTCACTCATTATGTCTGCGCTCACTAGCGTCACGTCTTAACCTTCGCATAATTTTTGAGGCTACGTTACAGCCATAGTTCCAGGTTTCTTCAGATTCTAGCATGTATTGTACTAAGCTAGCAGCTGCTCTCGCCGATATATGAGCGCCACATGCTTCGTTCCCCGTCAAATCTACAACATCCTAGTAGGGTATGCTCTAGGGTTCCATATTTTCCTTGGCAGTATAGGCAAAACGGAGAGTCTATGTGCTTATATTTGAACAAATACTGCCTGAAACAACCATGATCAGTTAAGAACCAAGTCAGCATAAAATTCACATTTCCAAGTGTTCTCCGGATCCGGGGATCATAGTGAAAGTGGTTCTTCCCTTTCCACTATCGTTCCATTTGGTCTGCCAGTGTTGCAAAGCGGTATCATCGATCCTCTGGAGGACGTCCCTCAGTAAAACTTTGTTATCAGATACCCACGCGTTTTTTGTATGCAGGTATTTTTGTTTCATTTTGCCCATATGTCGAGATGAACTCTGTCTGCAATTATCCTAGTTGCTTCATCCGATATGGTCCTGTACCAGCCTGCCTCAGGTAGCTGGGATATTTGACTACATCGCCCCATACTTTCACAGCGTAAAACATGATCGAGTTGCAGACGCTTATCAACAATGCTCTAATTTGTTGGCTTGGTCAATCCACATTGGGAATCATTCGCAATAAAGCCGCGCATTTCACAGCTTTCGAGCTTGCGTACCCCAGAACTTTAGTCTCTTGTCGCCGCTAGATGTTTTATAAATACCAACCGCCTATGTTTTATTGTGCCTACCAACCTTTATTTGAAGATTTTGAACTTTTCGTCGTGAGCTTATGAGAACCAATTCGGTTTTAAGGTCAGCTAGTCTTAGTTCTCTGACGGTGTCGTCCACCCCTTTTGAGAACAACGGCCCTTTTTTCTACGACTACCACAGCTAGTTCATCTACATATCCGATAATATTAGCTTGTTCGTGCTTTTGAACGCCTGGAACTACATTGTACATGATGCTCCATAGAACCGGGCCTAATACTGAGCCATGAACTGCTCCACTTACTCTATAGCATTTGGGGCTTTCGTCTGTATCATACCATAGGGTTCTGTTTTCAAAGTATGATACCATTAGCTTTAGCAGATAGTTTGGCATATTTATATTCTGTAGTACTATCAGTATTTGATCCCATTTATCTGTATTGAAAACATTTCTGACGTCCAAAGCCACATACTTCCAGGATTGCATCTATTGTAATTCGATGCTTTCTAAAGCCGTATTGGCGAGTTGACAGACCAGTATGGCTTTCTGAGTACTGCTCTAGACGGTTGCAAATTATTGCTTCTAGCACTTTGCCAGCGGTGCCCAGCATACAGAGCAGCCTGTATAAATTTAGGATCTTCTGGAAGTTTTCCATGCATCGACAGTATGACTAGTCGCTACTGCTTCTATTTCACAGGAAAAAACTCCCCTTCTAATGCACGTTGGGCACATATTCCGAAAAACATATGATTTCACTTGCAATGTTTTCTTCATCACGGCGTTAGGTATTTCATCAATACCCGGTGCTAAGTGCAATTTAATCCCTTTGCAGGCCAGTTCTGTTTCGTGTTGGTTCACTTCGGGCACTTCGTCCTCGTTATCAGTGAGATCCCTTCTGATAGAGAGTACACCTTGATCCGGGAAGAGATTTGTTACTATGTGTAGCATTTTAGCATATGGTAACAGCATGCTAGTACTCGCATTCTGGAATTTTTTTGTAACAATTTTATAAGCATTACCCCTTTTCCAGTGCTAGGCGTTTGGCTTTGTATTCTGCCCTCAGTTGTGCCCCTCTGGCCTATTTTTTCTACGCTGATGTCTTCTCCGAAGTTGTGTCATTCCCTCTCAAATACGCGATGTCGTCATTCCAGCAATAATTGGGTGCACTCCCGTTTCCTCAGCATTTACGAGGCATTGCAGTATCGCACGCAACTGATAGTTGGCGAATTATGCAGTTAGCTGGTTTGCTGTGCGTCTAGCTTCCTCTATTTTCTCTAGAAAGTACAAGTGCAATCTAAGTTGCTGGTTTTCCAACCTCGTTTTTGTACTCTTTCGACGTGTTTTCGCATTTGAAAGCGTTGTGTAGGACTAGCAAAGGTCAGGTCTATGGTAGATCTGCCTCTGCCATTGTCGAAGGTACTCGTATTGCTCCAATTTAGTAGTACTAAGTTGTTGCCGAACAGCCCCATTGAGTGGCCCATGCATTAAAATTGTCTGCAACTACTATCAGTGCTTTCTCTTTGATGGCTTTGGTCAATACATCAACCGCTAAATGCTAAAAGTCATTCATGGTGCAGTTTGGGGATATATAGCAGCTACAAAGAAAATTCCCTTTATTTTGGCGATTACGAATCCGTTATATTTCTGGGGCTGGATCTCAAAGGAGTAGTTGTCGCAGTTCATTATGGCTGCGTAGCCGTGTTCGTCAGATCCCCACCAGTTGCTATCTGTTTTGATGAGGTACGGTTCGCTCAAAAGAGCGATATCAATTTCTTCCTCATTTAGCGTTTGGTTGAAGAGATCTTGTGCAGCTTCACAGTGATTAAGGCTTAATTCCCGTGTGGAGTTGCCTGATCTCTCATCGGGCGTGTTCCAGGGGGTGGATAGGAAAGCTCTGACATCATAATAGTGACCTTCCCAGCTGGGTTAGGTTCCAACACTCAGAATCAAACTGGCTAGGTAGGAGTCCCGAACAAAAACCACAAAGGTAATGGAAAACGATGGATTAAATACTCCAGGTGGAATCCACACAAGGAGCAATCCACCCGCTTCGGCGGCAGGGAGAAAAACGTTTCCTAGTTTCGGAGGGCCTGAGTTGTGAGTCTGCTTCAGTGGCGGCACGACCTCCCAAAGAAGCCGGGAAATCAAAAAGCGTGATAAGAAAGGAAAGAAGAAAACGGCGGGCAGAAATCCCCATGCGGCTCTGTCGTCCCTTCTGCGTCTGTGTCCTCTACAAGGCCTCGATTGGCGGAAGTGACACCCACAGAAGCCACCGGTTCTCGGTGGTCACTGGCGCTCCAAAATTGTCTCGCTCTCGACGTAAGCGGGGGAAGACGGTGGCTGAAAGCAGCACACCTCCCTGCCCTGAGACTGATTCTGATATCCGTGTCACGGCCCCCAAGGTACGAGCAAGTCAATGTGACGAGCGATGGTTCTACTGACCCTCGGTCTAACCGCCGCCCCGACAACAAATCCAACTCAGCTGTCTGTTCCGCGAAAATTTCGTCAGTGGAGGATGGTGAGCTGGCTCTTCGCCCGAGCACATCCAAGGGTGTGGCCAAGCCATCCTATAGCGAGAAGGCTGCTGGCTCACGACAAGTGGCTGGGATTGAAAAACAGGGGCATGACCATCAGCTGACTGATGCCGAAATTAAATACTGCAAAAGGCGGCTGATGCGTTGGGTTGTTGTCTCCGGTCCTGAAGCCAACGCGAAGGGCTACAAGACAAAGAATTAAATACTCCAGGTGGAATCCACACAAGAAGCAATCCACCCGCTTCGGCGGCAGGGAGAAAAACGTTTCCCAGTTTCGGAGGGCCTGAGTTGTGAGTCTGCTTCAGTGGCGGCACGACCTCCCAAAGAAGCCGGGAAATCAAAAAGCGTGATAAGAAGAGAAAGAAGAAAACGGCGGGCAAGGTTCACGCGGCAGAAATCCTCATGCGGCTCTGTCGTCCCTTCTGCGTCTGTGTCCTCTACAAGGCCTCGATCGGCGGAAGTGACACCCACAGAAGCCACCGGTTCTCGGTGGTCACTGGCGCTCCAAAATTGTCTCGCTCTCGACGTAAGCGGGGGAAGACGGTGGCTGAAAGCAGCACACCTCCCTGCCCTGAGGCTTATTCTGATATCCGTGTCACGGCCCCCAAGGTACGAGCAAGTCAATGTGACGAGAGATGATTCTACTGACCCGCGGTCTAACCGCCGCCCCGACAACAAATCCAACTCAGCTGTCTGTTCGGCGAAAATTTCGTCAGTGGAGGATGGTGAGCTGGCTCTTTGCCCGAGCACATCCAAGGGTGTGGCCAGCCCTCCTATAGCGAGAAGGCTGCTGGCTCACGACAAGTGGCTGGGATTGAAAAACAGGGGCATGACCATCAGCTGACTGATGCAGAAATTAAATACTGCAAAAGGCGGCTGATGCGTTGGGTTGTTGCCTCCGGTCCTGAAGCCAACGCGAAGGGCTACGAGACAAAGGACGGCACCATAAGGGTCCTGTCCTGCCAGCGTGCCCATTGTTGATATCATGGGCTCTTGGAACAGGAACCGTCTGAGTATCTTCTTTGGGACAGTCACCTTCCATGTTTATCCCAAATGAGTGGCTGAGACTGTGGTTCCTGTAGTTACCGTCCCCTGACGTGACAGAGATTAACTTGCAGCATTCCAAAGCCGCTGCTGCACTCTTAAGTACACGGCTTACCCAGCATTACCCCATATAATAACAGTGCAAGAGCCCTGGATCTTTAGTGGCCACCTCTGTTGCTTTAGCGCGTTGAAAGGGGCCACGGATTTAACAGGAGTTCCAGTAGACCTAGGACTGGTCTTATAGTATAATCTCATCTCACTGTGACGGATCTTGAGCAATTCTGTTGTCAGGACCTGGTAGCTGCTGAGGTGTGTTTTGAGGGTAGAAGCGGATGGCTGAATTTTGTAGTTGTTGATGTAGCAGCATAAACATTCGCTGAGATTTGTGATTGCATCTGCTTATTTTCCTTACGATGCCCTGGAAGGGCCACCACCTGGGAAGACCATCAGTCTCGTAAGGTTCTGTGAGCGGCGCAGTCTGGGCCTCGTTCTCTGCTGCGATGCTAATGCTCAGCATACAATCTGGGGCAGCAGCAAATGCAATGAGCGGGGCTCTCGGCTGTTCGAGTATATCGCTTCCTCTTGCCTAAACATACACAACAGGGGCAGATAGCCTACATTCGTTACTGCTAGAAGGCGGGAGGTGATTGATCTTACCTTATCAAATTCAAAATTTGGGTTTGGGTGGTCAATCAAGAACTCGAGAGTCCTTGCCGAAGATTCATGCTCGGACCACAGGTATATTGAGTTTCACTGTGGCGAGGAGGCACAAATGCCACTGCCCTCCAGAAACCCCAGCAAAACAGACTGCCAGAAATTTGAGGGGGCGTTACGGAATTTTGACGTGACGCCACCAAGACTTCGGAAAGAACAGGGGATTGAGGTGGCAGCGCTGCCTTAGTTGAATGTTTTGAGTCAGCCTGTCAAATTCGACCTCTCCTTGAACGGACTCCCGTTCCGTGGTGGAACCGAGAGTTCCAAACATTGAGGCACGAGTCGAGAAAACTTCTAAACCCGGCCCTCAAAACTAATCTTGCTGAGGACTGGAAACGATACCATCATGTTCAGAGGAACAACAAGAAGCTAATTCGTGAGCCGAAAAGAGCCTCAGAGAGAATTCTGCAGCGTTATTGAATCTCTGAGTGACACGGCAAAATTGGTTAGGATCCTGAAAGGGATCCAACCGCAAAGCTGGGGTCACTAAGGAAATCTGATGACTCCTTCACGGAAAAGCAAAGTTAGACATTCAGCTTGCTGATGGACTCTCACTTTCCAGCAAATCAGACAAGCATTGGCCGGCAACAGCCATTAACGAAAGAGGCTGCTGTCAGAGCTGCTACACTTTCTCGGCGTGAATGGTACGTTGCCAGATCTTGGGTAAATGAAACCGCCATTCGATTTGCCATCGAAGGTTTTGGCGGCTACAAGTTCTCCGGACCAGATGGCATTTATCCCGCCATGCTGAAAGAAGGCAGAGTCAGTGACTGCAGCGCTGAAGAAAATCTGCACTGCATGCCTGGCACTGGCTTATATACCACTCTCTTTTAGGATGGTGAGGGTCGCCTTCATCGCTAAGCGGGGAAGAGGTGACTACACCAGCTCCAAGAGCTTTGGATCTATCAGCATATCAGAGATCGCTGAAGGTTCCCCCACTGTCTCCATTTCAGCAAGCCTATCAAAGCGGAAAATCCTGCGAGTCGGCACTACAAAATCTTGTTGCCAGGACAGAGCTACGCTATAGGCATCTTTTTGGATATAGGGGCTTTAGATAAAGCCACTTTCGGCAGTATGTGTAGCTCTGCCAGTAGACATGGTGTAGACCGGGTGATGGTGACTTGGATTCGTTAAATGCTAACCCCAATTGTCTCGGTGTGGGTGGAGGAGGATCTGCTGGTAACGGCCGGGGTTAAATGGAGGCTGCCCCCAAGATGGTGTGCTGTCTCTAATACTCTGGTGCATGGTGATCGATCTACTGACCACCTTAAATGATACTGAAGTCTACACGCAAGCATGCGGATGACGTTGCCTGCTTGTTAACGGACCCTTCGCTTATAACCATACATATGTAGAAAAGTACAGAAAACTCTGGATATGATTGACACTTGGTGCTGTGCGAACGGGCTATCGGCAAACCCCACCAAACTGGTATTGTCCTCTTGCTGCACTTGCTAGTTGTCCCGACAAAACAAAAAGTTAAATTGCAGACACTTAATCATTCCTGGTTCTATTGTTAATCGCTTTCTTATATATGCAACATTTGGTGCTGCCCAGAATGTGCTCTGTTTCGCTAAACCCCTTGATTTTACACACAGAGCAGCTTGGATTTGCAGTGCATGTTCGATAACATCGCGTTAGCGTTGCCTTTTCCTTACTTGCTTACTTGTAGCAATTTCCTCGCATGCTTTATGGGCAGCACTAGAGTCGCTATTTGCGTGTTATCTCGAGGTACCCGCATGGACTTAACTGTGCTATCTGCTAACCCATGAATTTCTGGGAACTATTCCTTCACTGCTTGTACGATGTCATTTTTGGTAGCCGTGCTTTCCAGATCTCTACATTCGACAGCGGTTTGTTCACGTAGGCTTTTTTCACTCGCCGAATCAGTTAGTATATTTCCTACCTGTTCTTTAAATTTTTTGGTTTGGTTACTAGGCCAATTATCAGCTGAATCAGAAGTTCCCTTTCGCCGTTCTTCTGATTTTGTTGGCGCTTTCCCAAGCTCTTTCAGCTCAGCTCTATTCACTGTGTTTTTGCGTTCCACAAGTCGCCAGTTATTTACTACTGCTATAATAAGAGAAGCAAAAATTTGGTACAGTTAAATTAAATATCTTCCGTCAAGAAAACTGTGACGCAATATAAAAAAAATTTTAAATTCATGGCATAGAAAATCCCGATTGTGAATTGTATTCCCATTTTAAAAAACTCCTCGTCGTGCCCGGGTCTAAGAGAACAGTTTCAATTAATGACAGTTAGTAAAGTTGATGTCCAAAATTAAGGATGATGGAATCTCGCTAAAATTCATCCGAATAGTTAATCACTACGTAAGTATAATAGGGCATCTTACCGTTGTTTTATGAGGTCATGTTCACAGTACGGCGAAACTTGGGGGCCGATCGCAAAAACTCAAGACAAGCAATTAATATATCAGCCTAGATTTGTGCCCACAATGGTATATCATTGGTCCATTTCTATCTTCTTCTTCTCAGTCTCTTTGCCAATATTGTTTTTAACGTTTGTTAGTATGTGAATGTCCACACGTATTCTGATAATATATGTACAAATGTACTAGTCCAGTCGTATTGGTTTTGTTGAAGATTTATGTTTCAAAATGAAGACTGATTTGTATCCTATTTCTGTTTAGGCTATTGATATATCTGTACATATGTTTGAATGTGTCAACGTCATATATCTAAACTATATGTAATAGTGTGGCGTATGTCGATAGTATCTTGGGTAGGTACCAGTTCCCTTAGCTTTACGGATAAGGTAAAGAATTTGGTTCTTATTCTTAAATCAAAGCTTACCTGTACTGACCATTTAAGTGAGAAGTGTACAGGGTCCGGCACTCGAAATGTAGCCAACTTCAGACTGCTTGCGCAGCTAATGCATGAGCTCGAGCACTTTAAAGTAAATAAAGTTTTTGTGTATCGCACCATTACTCGTTACAATGATAATGGTAGCATCGCGAAACATCATGGAGGTGGTCATCAAAGGACTGCAACGTCATGTGAAATGGTTCTAAAAGTAAAGAAGCGAATTGAGCGAAGTTCCCGACGAAGTGCCAATAAAATGGCGAAAGAACTGAAAATATTTGACCGTAGCATCCGCCATACACTGAAAAATTATCTCAAGGTCAAGCGTTACAAGATCCAAAAGACGCATGACCTCACACCAAAACAGCAAAAAGTCAGACTTGAGAGAGCGAAGGAATTGCTTCACTTGGCCTCAAGCGGTCAACTTCCGAACATTATGTTTTCTGACTAGAAAATTTTTCAAATTGAGCAATTCGTAAACTTCCAAAACGATTGGGTTTATTTCACCGACCGTTCGTACGAGAGGAGGCAGCACTCCCCACAGGCAATGGCTGGGCCGCTGTAACCGCAGATGGGCGCTCTCCAATCGCTTTCATCGACCTTGGCCTGAAGATAAATGCGAAATATTAACGGAAAAGATGTTATGGAGGTTGCTTTGAAGCCGTTGGCAAAAAACATTTCGGTGGCAGATCATGGACGTTTTAACAAGACTCGGCACCGTCTCACAAAACTCGAGTGAACCTAGAATGGCTAAAAACACCGTTCCCAACTTCATAATGTACACACAATGGATCTGAAATTCACCAGGCGCGAATCCGATGGATTATTCTCTTTGGGCCTTTTTGGAGAGCAAAGGGTGGACTAGAAGATTCATCAGTCTCGAGGCTCTGAAAAGAGCCATTGTCCACGAGCGGGCTAAAATACCTCCAACTCACAGTCGGACAGCTTGCGACTCGTTTCTGGACCATCTCAAGGCCATAGTCAAGGCAAAAGGTAGTCATATCGGGCAACAGTAAATTGATTCTTAATTTTGTACTATTTTCACACATTTCTTACTTTGAATTGAATAAAAGTAATTTTTCAAATCCACGACAGACACAGCGGCTGATGGCGGTTGACATTCCAGAAGTCACCTCACAAGAAGTGCTTTCCTTACTACGGCGTATTGCTGATAACAAACCTCCGGGCTTAGATGGCTTCCCAAATGTAAATAGCTGTGAAAGCAGCAATTAAATCAACACCAGAGGCTAAATTGTACAACACATGTCTCAACGAAGGCGTTTTTCCAAAAGTGTGGAAGAAGCAGAGATTGGTACTTCTACTCAATCCAGGAAAGCCGCCGGACCATCCATCGTCATGTGGGCTAAATACACTCGACAAAATATATTGTGAGGTGTTGCTCTGAACGGACGTGTTTTAATATGCTCGTGTCCTGCTTTGATTTTTTAGTTGACTCTTGCATTACGCAAAATTAACAAAAAAAAGAAAAAAAATATATATATATAACTTAAATTAATTAGTTAGAAACTATATAGGCATAATAATGCCTTGTTCGTGTGGCTAAAAGGTTGAAAGGGCTCAGCCTTAAGAGCAGTGCGCGAAGTGCAATGAACTTTTTCATACGCAATGTGTTGGTATCCTACCGGCTGATTTGGAACTTCTAATGAGCTCGGATAGGAGTTTCTTCTGCATTGTCTGTGCTGCTGCTCGGCGTAAATCAATCGGTTCACCCCCTCCACCTCCCATGAACGCCCTATTAACTAACGGAACTAACTCAAATGTTTAATCCAATTCATCGAGCTCATCAAATATAAATTATATTGGTTCGCTTAATCAAAGTGATAGTGACAGTGAAACCACCAATAAGCGATAAGTAACATTAGAATCACTATACAGCATATTGGATCCTCTTCGATCTGAGAATGCTGATGTGCATAAAGTAATCAGTGATATTCGTGAGGACAATGATAAACTTTTGAAGAAAGCTGAGAATTTGCACTCAGATGTGATTTCCTTACTCACAACTGAGGTTAATAACCTACGCTTATGCATTTTTTTTTATTTTTTATTATTTGTATTTTCATTGCATCTAGTATAACATTACATATATATACCTACTAACGAGCAATTTTTGTGGAGTTTTGTTACAACAAATAATTTAAGTTAATCCTCAGCAAAATACAATTCATACTTTTAACTGATTTTTATTTATTTACTAGCTGACCCGGCGAAATTTGTTCCGCCCTAGAGGCAATAAAAAGGCAGATTTTTGATTTTATCTAGTTAATTTTTTTTATTAATCAAGTATTTCAATGAAGCTGTAATAGATTGAACTCTTCAGTTAAGCACCTTGTGATACACGATATTTTTTTGTTTTATTATCAGGTGCAAGAACAAACAACGCAGATGGTTTTCTGACCCGTGAACATGGCACATATAATTGACCATGTAAGAAACATTGGTTTTCTAGATTCAGACCACAAACTTTTAAGGATTGGCCTTGTGATTTGTTAATGGTCCTGGTGAATGCAACACGGATCGGAAATTGAAGTCTTTTAAACTCAAACGGAAGATCGGTTGGGATCATCGGGATTCTCGGAATGAGCACTTTTTCACCTTCGAATTTTTCTTTGAGTATCGTCGCGTAAATCACATTGTTCATCAATTTATTTACTACCAAACGCTTACCGTTGCAAGGTTTTGGTGGGCTTATGTTTCGAAGCATGATTACTACGGGGCCAACCTTTAGGCGTAAATTGTGCGGTGGTAAGCCTGGCACATCCAAGGAGTTTAAAAATTCAATTGGATAGTTGGTGGCTGCATCTTCGTTTGTTACACAGTCAATGGATTTTAATGAATGCATTGTTTCAATGATATCATTTTGAATTATCTAGTTTAGGTCATCTACATCTTTATTCTTAGCCGCTAAAATTGCTCGCTCATTCAACCATTCATTATTTTTTTAATTATTATTGATGTTTGGGAATACTTTATTGATAAGTTTGTCTTTCGATGAGACAAATTTACAGAAATTCCGAGGAAATGAAATCAATCCGCTGTATTCGTCGACAGGTACTCGACCATTACCGATAGTCAGTAATTGCTCAGAGAAATCTTCAGTAGATGTATCATTAAGTAATGCAACTCTCATATTTGTTGTCAGCTGAAGTTTCTTCATATACCGCCATAGATTCGATGATTTGAGGCAAGCGTTTATTTCGTCAATCCGTACAATCCGGGCGTTTCTCCGGAAAACTTCAATGCGCCACAATACTCGCAAACAACGTTCATTGGCCCAATGCAAACGCTAGGATGCAAGCAGTAATCAGTGTTGCAATCATATCGAAACGCTGCTCCATTCAAATCAGCACTTGATAATTCTCTTCTTGTGCGTCGAAAATGATCTACTTGTTTATCTCTGTTATTCGCTCTACGATTTCGCATTGCTAACCGAGCCGTTTCACGGGCTGCCTCGCTTTGCTATTGTGATTGAGAAGCACGAAGTCGAGCCATACTAACGCGGCGCTCTTCATGGGCAATTTCTTGTGCTTCTTCAGTCGTTTCATTCGCAATGTTCGCTTCTTGCATCACGGCTTTGTCGGGAAAGATTCGATCGTCTTGGTTGCGGCATTGATAATGATGACTCAAAGAGAATACAAATTACTGTGATTATACATATATTTCTGACAAAATTTATATTATCAAATTTTCTACTTAACCATAGTCAAAATTACGTTTAGCTGTCATTTACGTTTTGTTATTCCATATCAGATGAGTTTTTTTTATACCACATTTTATAGTGACTTCACGGAAACGCGTTCGAATGGGATAAAAAGTATCTTGCGTCCTAATATACTATGAAGCACAAACTGCATGCTTGAGTGCCTTAGTCTGAAATCTTTGTATATGCGCTGTGTTACTATAGCTGGTGCATCCCCATAGCTGAATCCCATAGGTCTGGATAGGTTTGAGAATCTGTTTGTAAAGCAGTATCTTATTGTGTGCGGATAAAGCTGATTGCTTACCCATTAGCCAACGCATATTTTGGAATTTTAGGTCCAGTTCTTCTCTTTTCTTTTTCACGTGCGCACTCCCCCTAAATTTCGTGTTGAGCGTCATACCTAGATACTTTGCTGTATTAGAGTATGGTGCTTTAATGCTGTTTATGTATATTGGCAGGTAGTTAGTCTTTTTGTTTGTTAAGTTGATGTATACAGACTTTGTTTCGTTCAATTTAATGTGCCATTTATCTGTCCAATTGTATATTTTATTGATAGCAAGCTGCAGTTGTGTAGTAGACTCTATTTCTGTCTTTCCGACGGTTGGTATTGCAGTGTCATCAGCAAATGTTGCTGTAAAGCAATTTCTGCTGTTTGGCAGGTCGTGAGTAAAAAGTAGATAGAGAAGGGGACCAAGCACACTTCCTTGCGGCACACCAGCTTTTATCTCTTTCAGTTCAGAGAACTCATCTTCGTATCTGACGCGAAAATAGCGCTCAGACAGGTAGGTTTTTAAGATATTAAAACATTTTGTTGGCTGTACATTCTTTATTTTCCACAGCAGGCCAGCATGACATACTTTATCGAAAGCTTTAGAGACATCGAGAAATACAGCAGAACAGACATTTTTTTCTTCAAATGGAAGCGCTCAGACAGGTAGGTTTTTAAGATATTAAAACATTTTGTTGGCAGTACATTCTTTATTTTCCGCAGCAGGCCAGCATGACATACTTTATCGAAAGCTTTAGAGACATCGAGAAATACAGCAGAACAGACATTTTTTTCTTCAAATGTGTTCTCGATGATAGGAGTAATTCTGTGAATTTTCTTCAATAGTTGAGTGCCGCGCGCGAAATCGAAATTGGTGTATTGGTATTATTTGTTTATTTTCTATGATATTGCTCAGGCGCTTTATCAAAATTTTTTCCTACAGTTTTGATAAGATGGGCAACAGTGATATTGGTCGATATGATGCTACATCGTTTGGAGGCTTTCCTGGTTTTTGAATAATGATGACATCAGCTATTTTCAAATAGATTGGAAAGTTTTCAGCTTAAAGCAAGCATTCATTATGTTTGTTAGCTTTGTAATGATGTTGCGTGGAACTTGTTTGAGGACCTCGGCAGTTATTAAATCAAACCCTGGAGATTTCTTCGTTTTCAACTTTTGTATCTCGGCGCACAACCCATCTTCAATTATGGGTACTATATCGCCATAATTATCACTGGCTATGCCATCATTATTTAGTATTGGTGATATGTCGCTATTAGGTGTAAAGATTTTTGCTAGATAATCTGAAAATACGTTTGCTTTTTCTGTGTTTGTTTTCGCCCATCCATTATTGTCTACTTTGATTGGTGGATTATGGTTAGCTGGCTGTTTAAACTTTTTGGTGCATTTCCATAGTGAGTAGTTTGTGTCTCTTTTATTATTTAATTGCTGTGCGTAGTTTGTAAATGATTGATTTTTGTATTCTTTAATTTTATGGCTGATATCTTTCGCTGCTTTGTTCAAAGCTGCTTTATCAACAGGTGGTCTTGTTTGATGCCACTTATGCCGCATTATTTTATATCTTCTGTGTATTTGTGTGAAGTTTTCATTAAAGGAGGTGTGCTCGACCAAGCAGAGTGTTGTATTTATCTCGTCAGTTTTAAAACTTCGTCATCTATCTTTGATGCTGATTCCATTGGAAACATATTGTATTCAGATTCTTCTAACATTTTGCGGAAATAATCCCAGTCGGTAAATTGACTAGTTAGTTTGAGAACTGGATCACGTAACACTACGTTTCGCTGAGAGTTAGATAGATTGGCGAGTGATCTGAATTCATGTCTAGCCCATTTTCAATATTAAGATATGCACTGGACACTTTTCTGGTGATGAAGAAATCGATAAGGTCCGGATTTTTTGGTGGATCAGATGGCCAATACGTTGGCATCCATGAAGATGCAGTGTTACAGTTTGTTTGTTGAAGCGCTTTGAAGAGCTCCCTTCCTTTGGTAGTTGTTAGCAGAGATCCCCAATGGATATGTTTAGCATTAAAATCGCCGCCCATAATGAATTTTGATTTTATGGAGGACTATAAACAGCTGTCAATGCTAGATCACCTCCAGCATTAATTGTGATGGTGGTGGCTTGGAATTCATTGGTGCTGACTTTTTCTTGTTCGTAGTGTTTAATATTGCTTCTAATAATTACGGAACTTCCGCCTCGTGCACTGTTGCTTGGGTGAATAGTTTGGTAAGTTTTAAAGTTTTTGATTTTGAAACAAGTTGGGTAGTGATAATGCTGCAGCTGAAGAAGTAACTGCTGCTAAATGTACCCGCCCACCGTTATCACTAATTTCTCATGCTGCTCTTTCTTCGTCCGTCGCTACTAATGATTTACCATCCTTATCTAATGCTTGATTAAAAAGGATGTTTCATTAATCAGCATTAAAAGGGTCAACTTTAAGTTGGGAGTTCCGGAGCCCTCATATGAAAATTTGTTAAGCTCAGAAATCTGGCCAACAAATGTAACATTGAGGCAGTGTCAGTTTTTTTCAAAAGGATTCGTAGCAGCCGACACCGGCATAACAACATCTTCGAATCTTCCTAGTGGTCGTCTGAAGGTCTATTTTCAGAACTTATACGGCATGCGTACAAAGGCTGAGTATGTACATTCCCTTAGTGCGCAGTTAGATTACGACATCATCGTTCTTGTTGAGACTTGGCTAAATACAAGTTTCTACGACAGTGAATTCTTCGACCCGAACTTATTTAACGTTTTTCGCAAAGACAGGGTGCTTGCGTGGAGGTGGCGTTCTTATTGCTATCAAGTGTCACTTAAACGCATTTTTGTGCCCTCTCGTGAACGCTGACTCTCTGTTGGATCAGATCTGCGTCTGCATAAGTTGTCCCAATTCACAAGGCTCTTTATATCTACTTGCCTCGTATTTGCCGCCTGAAAGTTCATACGAGCTGTAGAAAGCGCATGTTGACAACATTGTATATCAAGTCTTAAATAATCTAAATGACAATCATTTATGTGTCATCAAAAGTTGTTTCTCATATGCTAAATTTTTGCTTTATGCTGATGATCTTAAGATCTTCTCAGCGATCAAGACTCAAGAAGATGCCACTAAACTTCAAGCCGACTTGAATAGGCTTTACTTGTGGTGCCAGAATTCACGACTTTCGCTGAACTTATGTAAGTGCTTCCAAATATCTTATTCGAAAACATCTAACATTTTGTGCACTAAGTGCAGTATCTCGACATGTGTCCTGCAGTGTGTTAGCGAGTTTTAGGACCTTGGCATTATCTTTGACAACAAATTCTCTTTTAATAACCATATAAATTATATTACTTCAAAATCTTTTTCAATGTTGGGCTTCGTCAGACGGAACGCCACTAAGTTCTCTATATATCTTTTGTTATATCACATTTAGAATATGCTCTGTTTATTTGGATACCGTGTAGTCAGAAGGCTATCAATAGAATTGAACGTGTGCAAAACATATTTCTCAAATATGCCCTTCGGTCTCTGTATTTTATTGATCCCATGCCGTCATATTCTGCTCGTCTCATGCTTTTAAGTCTCAAGTCCTTAGAAATTCGTAGGTCTATACTGTGTCTGTCTTTTACTCATAATATTATTACTGGAGTAATTGATTGACCCTACTTGTTGGAAAGGATTGGATTTAATGTTCCCCCACGATCTCTTAGGAACTTCTACCCTTTTTATGGGGAAACTTTAAAACTAAGTATGCCAGTAATGCTACTATCACTTACGGGAATTGAATTCCGTTCATAATGATGTTGTTCTCGATTTTTCGCTTTCAAGAGTAGCATTTTTAAATCTCCTGAATTCTATATTATAGTTGTTTTTAATTACATGTATATCTGTAGTCTAGTCTAAGCAACTTTTATATCATAGTCTGTAAGGATTGTAATAGACTTAAATAAATAAATAAATAAATAAAATAAAAATACTAGAACGCATCATATGTAACAGAATGCAAGAGTTTCTAGAGAAACCAACATGGCTTTCCCCAAACCAAAACCGCCTTAGGAAAGGTCGTTCAACCGTGGACGCAATACAAGCTGTAATGGTATTGCTCGTCAAGCCACTAGCGGCAGGAAAGGTCGCACGAAAAAAGACTGCGCTGTTGTTACCTTAGACATCAAAAATGCGTTCAACTCCGCAAGTTAGCCCCAGATTATGAGTGCACTGAGAGGTTTCAAGAGGCCGATATACCTGTAAAAAATTATATCAAGCTACTTTAAAATCAGGCTTTATGATACTGATAACGGAATAAGCACATACGAGGGGTGCCTTTTATATTTCGGGATTAGGGAACAAAAAAAAATTTTAATCATCGTAAATCGCTTTATTGTTTTTCCAAATATTCTCCATGAAGATCTATACACTTTTGCAAGCGTTTGAACCAATTTTCGAATCACTTTTGCCACTCTAAATGAGGTACCGCCAAAACATGCATTCTGAATGCCGCAACCGCTTCTTCAGGTGTCAAAAAACGTTGACCTCTCAGTTTGTTTTTACGTACGGGAATAAAAAGAAGTCATTCGGTGCCAAGTCAGGAGTATACGGCGGATGACCCATTAATTTGATGTTTTGGGTGCTCAAAAATGCAGTTGTTTGAGCCGATGTGTGAGAGCTCGCATTGTCCTGGTGAAGAGTGATCCGTCTTTGGCGATTGGTTTTCCTAATTTCTTGGAAGACAACTGGCAAACAAATGGTTGTGTACCACTCAGAATTTACTGTTCTCCGTTGTTCTAGTGGTACGGTTGCGACATGTCCAGTTTTTCCGAAAAAGCAGGCGACCATTTGCTTGGAAGTGCTTCGTGCGCGAACAACTTTTGACATCCATACAGTCTACTGCTGTTTACTTTCGGGCTCATACGCGTAAATCCATGATTCATCACCTGTCACGATGTCATAGACGTGTTTCGAAGCCCCGCGATCGTATTTTTTGAGCATTTCCTTCGACCAATCGACACGAGCCTTTTTTTGAGCGTTTGAAAAATTGTGTGGGACCCAACGCGAACAAATTTTTTTAACAGTCAAATGTTTATGCAATATTGAATGTATGCTGGTCCCACTAATGCCTAAGATTGTCTCAATCTCACGATAGGCCACATGCCGATCTTGCAATATCAATTCGCGCACAGCATATATGGTGTTCGGAACAACAACTGATTTTGGACGACCTTCACGAAATTCGTCTTGTGAACTACGACCACGATTATTCGCACGAAAATGTTCACGATTTAATTCCATTTTTGGACCGAGATGAATCTTTTAAGTCACTGTAAACAATACAAATAGCGTTGGTATTTCAAAACGTTCTGAGTACGTAAAAGCCAAAAAATGTCAAACTTTGCGATACAGCTGTCAGTTGCCAGATTGCAACACCAGGACATAAAGTAACTGGCGGTGTTTCACAAGTATCGGTGTTTCGCCCAACACTTTCAAATGTTTTGTATGACGGTATCCTCAAGCTTGAGCTTCCTGAAGATGCTACCTTCATTGGATACGCGGACAACTGTTGGGTTAAAGCCCCTCACCACGGCTTCGGCCATTGTCTTTTGATGCTTCCCCTCCTGCACAAAAAAAAGGTGTCTCATTTCCTTATATTACTTTGTATCCTGGTATTCAGTAAATAGTGACCTACCTAGCCGTTTCTGCAGTGCTCATCTACTTTGGATCTGCATTGTTGAACACTTCGAGTTAGTGCAAGGAGCCATAGCCACTTGACTATCAATGAAAATGTTTGTCCGAGTATTAAGAGGAGTAAATTTCAGATCTAGTATTTTGGGAGTCTGAAAGATTTTTGGAGATTAAATTGCGGACAATAGACATCCGCTCCTACTCTTTCCGTCATTTTGGAATCGTCTCTAAAAGATTGTATGAATGGTATTTGGATTTCAGACTTTTCTGCCATCCATTTTGCTCTGACGTAAGACTTTTTGCCATATTCAACTCATGGAATCACGTGGTTTGACCTTCCGTTTGAATCAAGAATATTGCTTTGACCAAAAAGACTCTGCGAGAATTTTCCTGACATCTTCAGTCTTAGAGCAAATCTTTTGGCTGACTTCCGGCATTTGAGAATCCTTTCTATTGTCGCTGTCGGAGTTGTACTAATATCACCGGTTACACATATTCCTGCAATCCTTTGCACGTTTGCGAATATTTTAACGCAGGTCACTTTATCGCCTGTTTGCCTTTTTCGGGATTGTACTGTTTTCCATCCCAATGTACTGTGACTACTTCGGGTATACTGTTTTGAAAGTCAGATTTTATTGCTTCCGCCCTTGATTATCTATTTTCAGTACGAATACGCTGAATCGAGGATTTCTTAATAGGGAAATCATTGCTACTCCGGACAACCGTTTTTACCACCACATTAAGAATGTAAACGGAAGCTGTAATGCTTACCTGGCATCGATGTAAAGTTGCAGCTAGTTTAGCTGTTATGAGATTCTTTTCACCTCTTTTTAAACTTTGTTCATGGCAGAGAATGTCCTGCAAGCTGAGTTTAGAATTTAAAATCTGTTCTTCGTCTGAATATGCTACACTTTCTAAGTTATTTGTGTTCTGTTGTCGTCGTCTAGATCTTTCTTCTATTTCGCCAATTTTTTGTCTACACCACCTATTCATTACGGACGACCTGGCTCTCTCTGTTTCGTTAAAAATAACTTATCTTCCTCTATTTTCATTCTCTCGAAAGCATCAGCATGTGCAATATCTCACGGCTCTTGAACATAACCTGAGCTTTCTTAAAATTGTTTTGTGACTCTCTCCAAACATGATATAAATTAACAAATTTCTTTACGCAGTTGGGAACGTCCTTGTTGGAATTCTTCCCTTTTCCCATTGTATGATCCACTCCCTAATAACAAGATTTGCACATTCTTGACACTCTGTAATTCCACCGACCTATTTTCGCACCTTATCGTTTATAAATCGAGGTAATATTTTTTTCAGAAAATATAGGATTATTACGAAACTTTTTATGCGTAAAAAAATATTCAACTTGAAATTTAAGGGACACCCTAATGTACATTGTTACCGTAACAGAGAGTAATATCTAATACTTCTTCTGATGTTGGACCTATGTATGTCGGGATAAGTTCTCTATTTGCTATATTCACGTTGTTCTGTCGATCATTTACGACCTTGTACTACGATGGAGGTTGATCTGCAGAATCTTCCCTTTCATCGAGGTCGCGGGTACGGCTGCCATAGTGTCCATTTCGGTTCCTTCGTCGCCAGTGTCGCTTCAGTCACACATTTTAAACAGAGATCACGCTTCACTTCGCCCTCCTCCACTATGTTGCCGATTTCGTCCATCGGATGACGTTTTTTGCCTTGTTCTCTGCCTCCCTGTTTATTTGTACGATAAGATCTCATTCTTTGTTGGCATCTGGTTTCCCTGTCCTGAGAAGTTTCCAATCTGCCGTCGGAATGTCTGGGTTTTGTCGTTGGCAATAGAGTTATATTACTTCTGGCTTACCCATACTATTCACAATCTCCAGTTTTGCGCTGCTCCAAAAACCTCCCAGTGTCGGAACAGTCGCAGTGCACCATTTAAGCGTCGCCCCTTCGTTGAACTTCAGGATTTTCACGCCCATTCACCATCCAGCTTCTTCGAATGAGGGCGAGAATTTGTCCGGCTCGTTTACGATACGCCCAACAATGGGTTGCAGCAGTTTTTCATTTACCTGCTGACATTGATCTATTGTCACATATCCATTCGGATGGCTTCGATCAATCAGTGCAACGGTCAGGTGTCCTTTGGCTACATCGGTGACCTTAGTTATCTCTTTGAAGCTGCTCGGCTCGTCAGTAGGTTTTACAGATGCTGCATTTGTACGAGAACGCTTAGCCACAGGGCTTTCTTCTTCCTCGGATGTCGAAAGTGCTCTCGTTTATTATGGCGCTTTCGTCCCATTTCAGGTCCTCCTGCTCCGTAGGTGTGAGAGGACTCTTGGTTCTGAGCCGCATTTGGATTTTGACCGCCGCTTTGTATTGGTCAAGGGCTTTCTGTCCCTCCTTACTCAGCTTCTTCTTTGGCCCTTTCCTGCTCTCGGAAATGACACCTGAAGTAGAAGCTTTTAGTGAGGTCAGGAGCTCTTCTTCCGCTTCTAGGTTTACGGCCACCACGCTGCTAACGCTGATTCGACTGCGGTACCTCTTGAGGCCATTTAATTTGTTTTGCATTTCGACTGCTGAGCCTGCATCCACCGCATAAGAGATGGAACCGCTAGCGACACGCAGAGAAAGAATCGATTTCTCTAACGTGCACACCGGAGGGAGTAGTGATTGGAACAATATTGTTGGGAATGGTGAAGCTTGGCGAACCGACTGGAAACAATAGCGAGTGAGTGAGATGCAAAACACGAATTCGCCCTAATGGCGACAGCAGATAGCGAGACAGCACGTTTTCTAGGTCTACCGTTAGATGAGTCAGATAAGGACGACAGGTGACTACATCGCACATGGCTTATTAAGCTGTTACAAAAACAGAACTCGCAAGAAGATACGAGCTGCCAGATCTAGCGATAGGTATTAAGCACATATATATAAGCAAAGGAGCTTGCGAATAGAGTATTCAGTCATAAGTTAAACGTGTAAACGAATAAACGAAAAATAATAAATTGATTCACTAATGGAAGCAATTGAGTTGCCATTCATTTGTGACTTTTTAACGTAAGAAAATTCGAAACAATTGGTGTCAGAAGGGGGACGCAGAACGTATAAGAAGATTATATTATATGTAAATGCTATTGTTCCAACACGACTGAGGAAAAGCCAGCATAGCTAAACGTAGCCAACAGAACTAAATATAGCATTGAAATGTAAAATCCCTTGGTTATGGGAAAATACAATAACAAGTTTTGCGAACATTTTTCTTTCTTGCTAATTGGCCGTCGATATTTTGTGTGCGGAAATTAATTAGTTCTTGTGAGATTAATGTATTACTTCTAAATATATTATATAAATTTGCATAAGTGAATGTGAAATTTTGAGTATCCAATTAGCTAAATTGTACTGATATTAAGAGCATTATTAAAACTAGTTCAAAATATTTTTTTTTTTTGATTTGCGGATGAGGAGGCCTAATGCATCATCAAAGCTTTTCACTTTCGCACTACTTCAAAGTGGCATTCGACATTGCCCATTACAAAGATCTATGGCTTTGTGCCTGCGTCGAGGTCCCGCTTTTTATACGGAGAGTTTTTTCTGCGAAACTACGGTCGCTATTAGAAGAAGCATTTTCTTCATTTTTGTTATTTCACCGAGATTCGAAGCTACTTTCTCTTTGAATTCCGAATGGTAGTCACGCACCAACCCATTCGGCTACGGTGGCCACTGTACCATGTAGCGACGTCTTTTATTAGCCCAGCCGTCCGTCTGCCGCGTGTTCTAGCGGTCTTGCCATAACCTTAGCGTTTTCGGTCGCTGCAGATTTGCTTACTCTTTCTTCGATTCCCTCTTTTTTTAATGCTCATAACTGTTTACTCTCAAAAGTTAGTAAGTCTATGGGTGTTGAACCATTTAATAATAGGACTATGAATAAGTTCGTGCGGTTTTTTTTCGAAATTTGAAACTTTATTGACGTAAAATGGTTACAAATTTAATATTCAAAATATTGTCCATCGCTTACTACTACTTTTTCCCATCTTTCTGGCAATTCACGGATTCCCTTTGTGAAAAATTCGGTCGGTTTTGCCGCAATCCACGAATCGATCCATTTTTTGACTTCATCGTAATTACGGAAGTGCTGGTCAGCCAGGCCATGTTGCATCGATCGGAAGAGATAGTAATCGGATGGCGCAAGGTCTGGACTATACGGCGGGTGGGGTAGGACATCCCATTTGAGCGTTTCTAAGTATGTTTTGACCACTTGTGCAACATGTGGCCGAGCATTGTCATGTTGCAAAATAACTTTGTCGTGTCTATCGGCGTATTGCGGCCGTTTTTCTCGCAGTGCTCGGCTCAAACGCATCAATTGTCGTCGGTAGACATCCCCCGTAATCGTTTCATTCGGTTTCAGTAGCTCATAATACACAACACCCAGCTGGTCCCACCAGATACACAGCATAACCTTCGGGCCATGAATATTCTGCGCCGACGTCGATGTTGAAGCATGGCCAGGGTATCCATACGTTGCCCGACGTTTTGGATTGTCGTAATGGACCCACTTTTCATCGCCAGTCACAATTCGATGCAAAAAACCCTTTCTTTTGTGCCGTTGAAGCAGTTGTTCGCATGCCATAAAACGGCGTTCAACGTCTCTTGGCTTCAATTCATACGGCACCCAATGGCCTACCTTTCGGATCATTCCCATGGCTTTTAAACGTTTGGAAATGGTTGATTGATCAACTCCCAAAGTTTTTGCAACCTCTTCTTGCGTTTGAGCCGGATCTTGATCGAGCAATTCCTCCAATTCGGTATCCATGAACTTTGGCGGCGCACCCTCGCGTTCTTCGTCTTCCAAGCCAAAATCACCACTTTTAAAGCGTGCAAACCACTTCTGGCACGTTCGCTCAGATAGAGCATGCTCACCATAAACTTCCACCAAGATACGATGACTTTCGGCTGCTTTTTTCTTCATATTAAAATAATGAAGAAGAATTCCCCGCAAAAACACATTATTTGGCACGAAATTCGACATTTTCAAGTGTGGTAAAAATATTGTTGTTTACGCTTCAAATAAAAAACTTATACTGACGTTTGTGCCTTACGACAGTAGCTCTCCAATGAATGTTTGGAAATGTGGATCGATGGAATAATAATCAAGTTACGCCATCTGTTGTAAAACCGCACGAACTTATTCATAGTCCTAAAACAGCTGATACTGTGCGGTAGAAGGACACCACTCTCAGGGCTGTCGTTCGTTTTACCGATGCTAAGAGCTTGCATCGCTGATTTGCCTTTAGCGCGTTTGCCTACAGTTAAGCTTTATATAAGAGAACGGGGAGCGTGGTAGCCATCTTTATTTCCCGTTTAATTTGGGTTGGACACCCCATGTTTGCCATCAGCCTACTGACTAGGGTGCTATCTTAGCGGCTTTCTCCGTTGCGTGTTTTATTTGGGCCCAGAAGTCCAGTCGTATGCCCAGTTACTTAAGAACCTTTTTTGTGGTTAGCGTGTTTGAGCAAGTTTGCATGCTAACTTCTAACAGCGTGTGCTTCTTGGTTAGAAGTATTAGCTTCGTTTTCTCTGTGGCTACTATGAGTCCACTTGAATGTAGTCACGTTTGTGCCCGTATCATAACTTGACTAAGTTTCCTACGAGCTTCTTCAAGGTTTCGTGCTCTGGTGACTGCGATATCGCCTGCGTATCCGATTAGAAATTACCTTTATACAACGAGAATGTCGGCTGTGTGATATACTCCCTTTTGCTTACGGGAGCTCATTATGCGCTATAGGTATGCCGGAATTTTGAACCTTATCCCTAAGGCGGCTAATATGTCCGCCCGTCTTACGCTATTGAAAGCGTGCTTTACATCTAAGGTGGCAAGGCGGACTATGTTTCTGGATTGTATACATTGACAGTTTTAATTGCCCCCATTATAGACTTTCCACGTCTAAAGCGCGCTGTCTTGCCGATAGTCCTCCGGCGTTATCTATGGCTGCGGCCAGTCGAGGCTATGCATAATGGCCGATATGCTAATGGGAGGTTCGGGATGAATTTCCCCTTGCTTATTGGCACGGGCTGCTGCTTTTTACAGATTTCTGGGAAAATTCTCTCTCTTAGACAGACTTTGTGCATGTCTTGTAAGACCTGTGATCGCATTCTTGGGATCTTCTTAAGGACTTCTGCGGGTACTCCATCTGGTCCTGGTCCCTAGTTGTTATTGAGCTTGCCGCAGCTGACTGGAGTTCCACACAGGTGATTATTCGAGGCTTTTCTGCCACGTTTACTTGACACTGAATGCCTTCTCTGAATTCGTAACTTGGAAAGAGTTCTCTTACGATGTAGTCCATCGCGCTCGAGCCTAGCTCAGAGATATGTATCTTGGCTCCCAGTTTTTCACCGATGGAGCTCAATTTATGTTGAGTTTCAGTGAGTCCTGTGGTCAAAGCAGCGATTTGTGCCCTTAGATTAGCGATTTCCTGTGTAGTAATTTCGGAGTCTGTGTCCAACGATAAACGTGATAAATTGATTGATAAGATTGCTTGTCGCTTTCTTCGCGATTCCAGTGTGATGTCTGTATTTTTTTCAGGATGTGCTGTTCGTATTGCTTGTCACGTTGCTCTAATTCCTGCTCTTATTTCGATTTTTCAGGAATCCAATTTATTCCTTCTTTAGGGAAGGGGAATTTTTTACTTTTGTAATCCTGTAATGCAGGATGTGGCTTGTTCAAGAAAGAACGTACGAGCCCCCAGTTAATATCGTTTTCACGATATGAGAAAAAAGAAATATCTTTTTTATATTTTAACGCCGAAGTGCGTGTTTATTTTCGATATTCTTAAGACTAACTTGTTACATAAATCTTACTGGTATTAATACCATTTAAATGAGGCGGTTGTTATCGCAATGGGATAATTCGTTGCTAATTGTGTATTGTTTACTTCTACTTGTAGTAACTATAGATTATTTGAATGTTTATGGTTTGTTTTGGTAATACCGAATTTCTATTGTTGTTTACTTGATAATGCATGTGAAAACAAGTCCTACCGGCTTGATATTGTTTACTTGATAATGCATGTCTATTGACCATGGACTGAAGAGATTATAAATGAATAAAGTGGGACCATATCGTTAACTCGTAGGCGAACGCGCATTCCGCAAGGTGCTCACAGCTACTGCGGCTTGCTTCAATCCAGCTGGAAGGTTTAAGGACATTCGCCCTCATTTCCCAGCTTGGCAAACGAACGTGACCACCTACGCCAGGTCGATCTCGGGGATCCCCGAATAAGGGAGCTCAATTTGGAGATCCGGCAACTGGTAGATCAACACAAGCGGACTAAATGGGTTGAGCACTTGAAGAACTGTAACCTAATCTCTGGAGTGAGTAAGCCCCGGTCCACCGTTAGGTCCCTGTCGAACCCGACGAAGCACAATGACAAGGTGGCTATCACCTTCAACGGTTGCACTTCGTCGGACCCGAAGAGATGCGTGAGCTACTTTAGCCGACTTTTTACACTGTATCCTCCGGCCGACAGATCCAAGCGTCGTGCTACCAGAAGGCTGCTCAAACTAACGAACGACAGTGCGCCACTTGCTTTCTCCGGTGATGAGGTTCAGGAGGCCATCAATAAATCTAAAACATCAAACGCCATTGGCCCTGACGAACTAAATTACATTGAGATCAGGTGATTGTGCTGAATTATTTTTTAATAAATTCAAATAAACTGTTTTATCCATAATTTCGTCGATAAAAACCAAGACCCGAAGAGATGCGTGAGATACTTTAGCCGACTTTTTACACTGTATCCTCCGGCCGACAGATCCAAGCGTCGTGCTACCAGAAGGCTGCTCAAACTAACGAACGACAGTGCGCCACTTGCTTTCTCCGGTGATGAGGTTCAGGAGGCCATCAATAAATCTAAAACATCAAACGCCATTGGCCCTGACGAACTAAATTACATTGAGATCAGGTGATTGTGCTGAATTATTTTTTAATAAATTCAAATAAACTGTTTTATCCATAATTTCGTCGATAAAAACCAAGTTTCCGACACCAGCTGTTGACATGCAGCCCCAAACCATTACATGGCCCCCACCGTGTTTTACTGTACCCCGCAGGTTCTTCGGGTCCAGCTCCGCGTTGGGCTTACGCCAAACGAAAGACTTTCCATCGGAACTAAAGAGGTTGAATTTGCTTTCGTCGGCGAAAATAACGTCATTCCAAAATGTTTGGTCTTTATTAACATGGTTTTCGGCAAACTCCACCCTTAATCTTCTGTTACGCTCATTAACAAACGGTTTGTTTCGAGCTGTACGACCATGGAAATCAGCTTTGCGCAGAATTCTTCTTATTGTTTCAGGATTACATGACTTACCAAGTACTTTTTCAACCTCTTTTGTCAAAGCTGGTGCACTAATTCGTGGGTCTTTTTTAATTTTTCTTAATATCCACCTTTCATCAGCTTCTGTAAAAATTTTGTCTGGAGCTTGGCGGCCTTTGTCAACCAATCTTTTTTTCACGAGAAAAGCGTTGAATACTGTACTGTACTGTGGAAGTACTTAAATTTACAATTTCAGCAATTTATGCGTAATCACTAATTCGCGCCTTTCAATCGACGTACGACGACCCATCACGGTATTTTTGAATTAAGCTGGACAATCGACTATTATTATTATTATTTTTTATTATAATTTATTGTTCGACTTTCTTAAAATAAACATTACATTTCATTTTTAATCATTAACATTAGAACGTACGACAGTGACACTAGGTCGTTTGTCGGAAGAAAAAAGAAAAAAAAATCTTACATTTTACATATGTTACTATGGTACTATATATTGAATTCGGTTAAAATTAATTTTCTATATTCTATAGCACCAGTGATGAACTTAAATAAGTTATTATATCCAGAAGGGCCAACACCATTTAAAATGTCTATGATTTCATCTCGGTTTAAACTATATTTTCCAAAAAATCTTTTACGAATTCTTTTAAGTATCGGGCATCTTCCTAAGAAATGTGTGATGTCTTCTAATTCATTTAAGTTACATAAAGTGCAATTTAAATCCCTTTGGCTTCCCAAGTATATTAAATCACATCTGGCTTTCATAATCCACATAATTTTATAGATTCCAGTATTATCGTTTAAATAGCTTCTGGCGTTGTTATGGTCTAATTCCTTATATAATCGGGTGCTTTGGTGTGCCCTTTCCCATAAAGTTCGAGTATTCGAATCATGAAGATTTTCTATTATTGAAATTATATTTCTATTCCACTCTTTTATTTGAAGTGCCCCAGTTACATGTTATATTTAACTTTTGTGCTAGATTACTAATTTCTTCAACCCAAAATATCTGTTTTTCTAAAATCTTTTTTGATAGTATATGAGGCAATCTATTATCATCATATTCAAATAACGTTTTGAATATATATTTTAAGTGAAGCTGCAGTGTATACAAATGAAAACTTGGAACATTTGCCTCTAAGAGAATGCAATAAGATGGCGTATTACTCGGGAGATGAAGTACCCTTTTTAAAAAATAAAGTTGAATTTTGTCTACTTCTTCGAACAACGAGTTTCCCCATACCTGAGCAGCATAACTCTGGATTGCTCTAGTCACCGCTAAAAACAGTTTCCATTTTGCCGACAACTTAATTTTATTTTTACTAAGAAATGTGCACCAAGTTGCATTTATGCTGTTTTTCGCTAGAACATTTCTATTTTCTATATGTTGCTTGAAACTGAGTTTTGATGTTAGCTGTACACCCAAGTAATTATATTCTTTCGTTATTGGTATAACTTCGCCGTGAAAAAACCACTTTTCTTTTTCTGCTATTCTACCGCCTCTCCGAAAAATCATTATAGCTGACTTAGATAAGTTTACTTGCATATTCCACTTATCGCAGAATTTTTCTAAGTTGCTTTTCATTTTTTGAAGAGCACTAACCTCATCTGCCAATATGACGATATCGCCAGCATATAATAGCAAACGGATATTTAACTCATCTATAAAGAGTCCACCCTCCAAGCCGTCGTGCAGGTCATTCAAGTAAAGAGCAAAGAGCAAAGGTGAAAGCAGGCACCCTTGCTTTACTCCTGCCGATATTTTGAATTTTTCACTCATTTCATCTCCTACTTTTACTATCGAACATGTATTTCTGTAATAACTTTCAATAAAGTTTGCCATTTTGGTGGAGATTCCTATTTCATGAAGCTTGTATAGCAATAGTTGTCTAGGGACAGTACCAAAAGCGGCTTTAAAGTCCACAAAAAACGCGTACACTTTTTTCTTCTCCCTAAACTTAATATGGACTATTGCTGCTAGGTTATATATGTTATCTACAGTTGAATGTCGCTTTCTAAAACCTGCTTGAAATTCTGTTATAATATTTTTATTTTCTACCCAGCTTGTGAGTCGCTCATTTAAAATGCCCATCATTATCTTTGCAACACAATTCATGAATGAGATACCTCTATAATTGGAGGGAGATTTCCTATCGATTCTGTAACTAAACACCGAAGGACGTTGACCATCTTCCACCAATCCTTACTGTTATTAACCTCATTTATTCTGAGTTCAAGATTGTCATAGTAATTCTTCTTGCTCTCTTCACACAGTTTCTTGTATTTTCTATTTGCCTGAATATATTTCTTTTTATCACTTCCACTCAAAGTTTTCTTATAAATTCTCAGTTGTTTTAATGACATCTTTCTAGCTGACTGACATTTCCAGGTAAACCATTCCGATTTTTTTCTTAATCTTTCTTTATTGCGCCTCTGTGAAGTTGATATTCTAATTATTTCAGTTAAATCTTCAAGATCTAGCTCTTTTTTTACATATTTCTTTTTCTGTAGGTTGCTAATAAGTTTCTTGTTATACAATTCTGCTCGTAATTCATCCCAAACAATTTTTGGTAACAAGTTCGTCTTGCATATTGAAGCTGATTTTCTTGCAGGCAATTGCATTTTTTAAATAAAAAGCATGTGATCAGACCATGTTTTATTGTCCACTATAAAATCAGACGCATGTTTCAATATGTCCCGAGATATTGCACATATATCATTTACAGATTCACCTATATTACTAACATAAGTAAATTTTCCCTCAACATCACTACTTAACATGCCATTCAACACTATTAGACCATTATTTATACAGAACTCTATGAACTGCCTCCCACCTCTATTGATTTTTTTGTCTCTTAAATTCCTATCTGCTTTTCCTCCTACAATATCATTTAGTAAGATTTCGTCCATATTTACTTGTAAGTCTCCAATTCGTACATTAAGGTCACCGATTACAACACCATTTACAAAATCATTTTGAACAAAACTTTCTTTTACTATTTCAAAATCATGTATCCAGTTATTACCCTTCAAATATAATGGAATCAAGTTTATAGTATAGTAAACATTTAATTGGTCTAATGTCGAGGTGAGAGATGTGTTGTGTGTTGAGGTGAAAGATGTGTGGTGTTTTCAATTTTTGTGAGGGCAAAACTCGGTGTGATGTGTATAAAGTCGGTGTTCTAAAATCCCTTACTACAAACCTTTCAAATCTCAATTGTACTAAAAATAGTTAACAGTCACATTTGCACCTTCTCATCTCATTAAAATTCTGTAGTTCCGCACAGTTTTTGGCTTCTGTGTGAAATCAAATTGCCGACGACATTTGACAAGGCATTTGAATATGCATTTATTTGTTCCTTTGACCAACGAAATTTTTTGCAAGGAATAATGTTACAATGTTTATTACAAGGAATAATGTATGTATGCATTTTCTAGATAGTATAAAACTTTGCTCCTTAGGGTCACCTACTATTTCTCTTACTGAGAAGACGTGCTTTTTCTAGTGAGTTTAGAACGTAATTTACGGTGTCTTTCATGTTCTTATTTTTCTTAATTGTTGTTGCGAATGACATATCGCACTTGTTACGTTAAAGCGTAACAACTCAAAATTTCCAAATTTTAGTTTTTTGCAAGAAAACAATGTACAGTGGTCATCTCTACCTACTGTAAAAATCGTTCAGTGGTTTGTCTAGTCTTTCGTTAAAAAAACCGTTATGACTCTCTCTTTGTTTTCAGAATGACCTCTTTTGTCTCAACTTTTAGTTGTCTCCAAGTGTTTGAACAAATTTGTGTCACATAAAGTGTAACATTTTGAATTGTGCCTGTTTGTAACCAAACGGTTTGTTTAAGTTTGTTTAAGTTACGTGTTATTTCGGCTTATCTCTCTTTAGTGTCATTAGGTAAGTTTATTCTACTGTGTTATATCGTATTGTTTCCATTATGATGGTAAATTCGTTACTGTGGTCATTTTGATAAAAAAAATAAAGTTTTCTTGGTGTGTGCTTACATTGGGTAGTTATAAGTGTCACAATGTAAAAGATGAGCTAGCAAACAAACATGATTGTTTGTTTGATTCATTGCACAAAATTACTATCATGAAATTAAAACTATATAAATATTACCCTCGCAGGTTATTTTATGAAATACCAAATTTTTGTTGTTGCTGTTTCAATGACATGACGTGCCCAAACTTAGAACACTATGCCACTGCAAAGGCTTTAATGGGAACAACCAATATAAGCGATGATAGTACTTTAGATCCATTTAGTGGCAGATCAGAGTACGATTTTTATCCGTCTGAAGTTACTGCGAGTTTCAGTGACAAGACGTGCACAAACTTAGAACACGATGCTTAATGGAAACAACCAATATAAGCGATGATAGTACTTTAGATCCATTTAGCTGCAGTTCAGAGGACGATTTTTATCCGTCTGAAGTTACTGCGAGTAGTTCTTCCGAAATTTAGTCACAGGCACGGTTGCCGAACCTGGTAATTAGTTACCAAACGCGGTAACTTTTTTCGCCTTTGGTAACTTGGCAACTTTAATTTGCGTTTGGTAACTTTTTCTGCTACATAGTTTTGGTATAAAACAAAAATTGATTATCAGACATTGATAATGCAAATAATTTTGATGATCTGACTGTTCATTGTGAATATGCACAAGCAAATGAAGAAGAGCTTACCTCCGATTAAAATATTATAAATCGATACACAGATGCATTGTTGAACTATGCAAGGTTTAGTTACCATTAACATGTTGACTGTTATCGGTATATGCGCCACGTCCCTTGCACCGTTTTTTTACCTGAAATGTAGTTGCCATTCGTTGCACCTGTGCTCTAGCTATTCATGCAAGGAACTCCGTAAAGGAATTGAAACACTATGTCGAAATATTTATACATTTTTTTCATATAGTCCTAAAAGGACATGCGAACTAAAAGAATTTCAGGAATACTGTAATGTACCGCCACACAAAATTTTAGGACTTTCTCTAACTAGATGGCTAGCCCTTGAAAATGTTATAAATAGAATTCTGGAGTAATGGGCACCATTACAATTATACTTTTTGTCGTCTGTGCAAGAAGTAAATGGAATAAAGGCCAAAGACTTGGCTATTTTAATGGCAGATGAAGAGGTAAAAGTATACTTTTATTTCTTGTCCTATATTTTGAAAATTATAAATGACTTGAACAAAGAATTTCAGTCAGAAAAAGTTAGACTACCCTTTTTGTATTCGCAAATCGAAATCAATTTTAAACTCATTGCGTGTAATTATATGGATAACTAGCAAACCCGGCTCGCTTCGCTGGGCACACTAAAATAGAATAGATATGGTTTAGAACAGAAAATATGTGGTTTTCATATTATTTATTTCTTTATTCTTTATTCAAGCGCTTTGGCATAAACAATATTTTTTGTTTTTCTATTTGTTTTTGAGTAAATATAAAATATAAATTGAAAATCAGGAAAAAAAAAGATTGTTTTTAAATTTCAAATCAACGCAAATGAATAACTAAGAAACAATCGTCTTTTTTCCTGATCATCCATGAATTTTTCGTTGCAATTTATATGCTTTATTAAGCATTGGAGCTTTTTTAACCATTATCCATTTATATTTTTCAAACAAAAAATCGAAAAAAAAAATTTTTTCCACGAACACATAATTTCATTTGAACATTCGGATCTCACATTAAATTCTCAAATTTCGTAAGAAATTATTCACTGTTCCAAAATTCACTCCAAAAAAATTCACAAAAAATTTCTACTTTTTGCCCTTACGTCTTCTCCTTATGGCATCCAAATCAGAAAGAAATATTGACACATTGTAACTCACACTGTCAATTTGACAGTTCAGTTCCGCCCCAAGCGTTAAAAAAGTAAACGACATTATGGCTGGTTCAAAAGAACGCTGTACCCGTTACCAGTGTTCCGAATTACAACCAAACTTTACGAAACCCATTTTCAATACTTACTTAACAATGTGTGTAAGTTTGGTTTAATTCGGTACAAAGACACGGCGGGTCCACGTTTTGGCATATATTTCGAGACCCTAGTCATCAATAGGTATGAAAATTACCCCGTATTAAAGCACTTATCAACAGCTTTCATTTGATACCCATATTGTACATACACAACCAAAGGTTACTCGGGTCCACGTTTTGGCCTATATTTCGAGACCCCAGTCACGGAGCGGCATGAAAAATACTCTGTACTAAAGCAACTTCAATTTGATATCCATATTGTACAAACACATTCTAGGTTTCACGTTTTGGTCTCCATATCGAGACCCTAGTCACGAAGCGGCATGAAAAATACTCTGAACTAAAGCATTCACCAACAGCTTCCATTTGATACCCATATTGTACATACACATCCAAAGGTTACCCGGGTCCACGTTTTGACTTATATCTCGAACCCTATCCACCAATAGGTATCCAAACTATACGGAAACCATCTTCAATACCTTCTTAACAACGTGTGTAAGTTTGGTTTAATTCGGTGCAAAGACTCGGCCGGTTAGCGAACACACACAAAAAGTTGACTTTATTTAATATTATATAACATATAAGATGAATATGTAGAAAGTATTCGAAACTTAGCAGATCTAGACTTGTATGAGACAAACAAATATTTACCATCGAAAAATGTATATATTGGCGTTAAAGCTGAAAGTTACTTGCAAAGCAAAAACTTTTCGGAGATGGAAATTCTTAAAATAAAGGTAGCCATCCGAGAGTTTTATATTGAAATGCTAAAACAGTTAAAAATGCGGTTCAATTTTAATAGGCAAGATCTTAAAGACTTGCCAGCTATTATTCCAAAAAATGCCTTAAACGTTAAGCTCTGATGTACAAACAGTCGTAACAGAATGGAATCTTTTCAGACTGTCTAAAAATGATTTCAAGGGTGAATTAGATTTAGATACATTCTGGTGTAATGTCAGTATGTCAAAAAACGCTCTGAATGAAACCGCCTTTTATAATTTATCTAATTTTATATTTAATTTAATGAGCCTTCCACACAGCTCAGCTGCTGCGGAACGGAAATTTTTTGAATTAAGCTTAATTAAAACTAAGTTGAGAAATAAACTTGAATATCATACTGTTAATAATATAATGAGAGCAAAAGAATTGTGCCATGCTCTAGACGCTAAGCATGTATGGTCACCATAAGACTGAAATAAGTATGTACCTACAAATGTATACAAATTTAAGAAATTTATGTTTTTTTTTTTTCAATGTAAAAAAACTTGTATTTATAGTATATTGATTTATTAGTTAAACGTAATAAGAACCGGCAATGCCAAAAGTACAAATGTATCGAACTTTATTATTATTATTTATGTATGTATACTAACTGATATGCAAAGCATACGAATTGAATTTTTTTTTTCATATTTGTTACTTTTTTTGTTAGCACAATAAAACTGTGCTAAGAACCGCTTGGTAACTTTTTGGTAACTTTTTTCCAACACCTTGGTAACTTTTTCGCTTGTGCTTGTGGCAACCGTGGTCACAGGAAACAGCTGCTAAAAAAGATGTTCCAGATACAAATCCCAAAACAAAAAGCAGAACCGTCAAAAACTTTTAAGAAACTCTGGACTCTCGTACACATCACAATCTTCTTCCCAAAAAATAATAAAAGAAAAAAAATTACAACCGCCGTGTAAAGAAAAGTGTCGTTTCCATTGCAGGGAGAAAATATCAGAATCATCACGCACTGAAATCTTCAATAAATTTTGGTTCACTGGTGACTTACAGAGGCAAAGGGAGTTTATAGCTAGCCACACACAACCATTTAAACCCAAGTACAGGTACTCCTGCACTGAAAGTTTTCGCAAATTAAATAACGCCTTTTTCTAGGAAATAGACTCAACGCAAATTAGAGTATGCAAGACCTTTTTCAAAGCAACTCTTGATATTAATAACAGAGTTATAGATAGTCATAAAAAAAAAGGCGAACAAGGATTTGTAGAGATTGACCTTCGTGGGAAGCATAAGAACCATCCGACTATAGACACTGAAATTAAGAACAGTATAAGGGAATTTATAAAAAATATACCAAAAGTCGAATCCCATTACTTACGCGCTCAAACAACACGCCAGTTCATAGAAAGCGGCAAAAGTATTGGAGATCTATACATGGACTATAAAAAATTGAGAGAAGCTGATAATTTAACTCCTGGAAGTAGAACTATGTTCTACAGGATATTCAAAGAAGATTTTAATATTTCATTTTTTAGGCCAAAAAAAGATCAATGTGATCTCTGCCAATCGTTTTTAAATTCAGATGAAAATGAAAGAAATGATCTGAACGAAATTTACACTTTACATCAAGAAGAAAAGGAATTATGCAGAAAAGAAAAAGATCTGGACAAACAAAAATGCAATGTAGCTGTATACGATCTACAGGCAGTTCTTTCATTGCCAAAAGGATTTTCCTCAAGCTTCTATTATAAAAGTAAAATAAATTGTTATAATTTTACAATCAGTGACCTTAAAGCGAAAGTGGTAGATTGCTTTTTTTGGACCGAAACCGAAGGAAAGCGTGGTTCAAATGAAATATTGAAAATCTGGTACAAAAGTCAGTTAATGTTCAAGATTTAGACTTAACATTCTATTCCGACAACTGCTGTGGACAGCAAAAAAATAAATATATACTATCAATGTATTAATATGCGGTTCAGAAATACAATTTACGAAGCATTACACATAAATATTTAATTCAAGGCCACTCTCAAAATGAAGGAAATAACGTACATAGTGTAATAGAAAGACAAATAAAAAGACATTTAGGTAGCAAACCGATATATATACCAGATCAATATATCACGTTAATAGCAACCGCCAAAACGACTGGTCCACCATACACAGTTCACGAATTATCGCATAATGAGTTTTATTACCTGAAGTTACTACAAGAAGAATGGGGTGAACATTTTTTTCTAAATGAGGCCAACCACAAAGTTAATTGGCGTAACATTAAAGTTCTACGCGTGGATAAGGACAACATTGACACTTTTTTTTATAAAACGTCGTATAAGGACACAGGGTTTATAAAAGTCAATGTACAAAAAAACAACTTAAAGTCTACTGAATATTGGAATAGCTACAAGTAAGTTGTTTTTATATTACAAATAATAGAAAAATATTATTGTTTAGCTTTATGAATGTCTTTTCTTGTATACACTGGTAATTGCTATAATTTTTCAGAATCAATTTTTGTATGTGCATATTTATACTATTGATGATTAACCCTTTTTCGTTCTGAAAACATAACTGATTTTTTGTAAATTTTTAATTATTTCAGCCTACGCCCTCTTTATTTGGAAAATTTGCCTTTATCAGAAGTTAAGAAACGAGATATAGGAGACCTGGTCCAAAAGAACATTATTCCAAAGAGTTTTTATGAGACATACTATAAAAAATTAATAGACACTTAATTTAAGTTTAATTCATTGATATTTTTTTTTAATAAGCAATAACTTTTGTTTCGAGTTACTGGAAATGAATAAATGTTAATAACACTGGTTTACAGCCAGTTGAAAAGTTGAAATTTGTGATCCAGTGTAATTTTTATTAAACATCAATAAATTGGCATTCCTGTATGTTATAGATAATATTTATCAATTCTAGTGAGAATTTTCAGTTAAACAGAGACAACTCAAAATAACACCACTATGTGTATAAAAAAATTTCAGGAAAAGAGTAACAACTCAAAAATTTGTTATTTTAGAGCAACTACTAAACAAATAAGAATGAAACAACCGTTATATTGTTTTTAATGATATTTTCGTGCAATTACATATTTTTTTCCTTGTAATATATTATTAATATTTACGGAAACAGTTTTTCGTCTCTACTGAAAATGTTCAGATTTTGAGTTGTTACGCTTTAACCTAATAAGTGCGATATGTTAAAATTGTAATCATTTTTGAACAGTTTTGCCTTTGAAATCAATAAAAACTAACTTCACAAAAAAAGTTATGGTGTTTTCAATAGGTAACACTTCATATCGTTCACCCTGTACTTGCAGAAACTGGCATGCCACATATCCAAGAAGGACTCGAATTGAGCACATTACGACTGATACCTAAACTTTTTTATCCTCATTGTTGAAGGATACACAACAAAGTAACACAAGCGCTTATGCGAAAACGGCATATAAAACAGCAATCAGCTATCCATCGTGTTGTTCAAACGACAGCGCATCTCGATCTTGATATAAAACCAAGGTGCTTAAAAATTAGCAAACACTCCCATAGGCTCTACATTCCTCTTTTTTGGAAGACGAATTAATGTGCTCAGCCTTCTGCTCTATTTTCTCAGCTGAAGCCTATGCTGTAGAAGAAGCAACAAAATGGGCGGTAACGACAAAATGAAAATATACCATATGCACCGATAGCCTCTCAACAATAATGGCGATACAGAACCCAATTAACGTAAGCCCGCTGATTGCATGTATTCGAGATACCCTGATTGCATATAAGACGAAGTAACCGATAAGGAAGCTAAAAATGGATCGCATATGCTACTTCGTAGAGACAAACGAGAAAAATTATATATTACGCTATATTTACAAAATGAAAGAAAATCTACAGAAAGAGTTTTATTACTACATTAATTTATTTAAAAATAGCTTTTTACGGAGCAAGCTCCGTCTTTATTTCACAACTCTCAAATTTGAACTGAACTTTACAAAATTTCTTAAAGCTAACTTAGCCGCGTGATCATATTCGCGGAATTTCGCTTGTTGCCGTTCACATGGTTTATTGCAGACACAATGTCAGCGAGAAGGTCGAGCAACGGAAACGCGTGTAGTGGATGAACTTTCAGCATTCAGTAGCTTAACTCCTCCTTTCTTAAAAACGATTGTCCTCGATCGTCTTATTAGAAATAGGGTAGGTCATGTAGTCGAAGATATGAATAACTAACGACGTTTCCTAGTTGGTTATTATTTGTGTTAATTGATGCATCTGGGCGATTCGGTAAGGTGCTGGACGTTATGTAGACTTATTTGAATGTTTCCGTTGGTACTTCTTGGATGATTATTTTTGATGTGGGTTTTATCCAAAATTTGAAGGTTATTTTATTGCTGTGTAGATTATTGCTAGTCCTGGCATTGCACTCTTGTTTATTGTCGAATCTGTTCTTAACAGATTTATCTTTTTCGTGTTGTTAATATGTAGTTCGTTGAGGGCTTTAATGATAAAATGTTGATGCGTTCCCTTTCTTGCGGTGTTGGCTGTATGATCGTAGACATTTCGATATTGGTGAATGTTTCGTTATTGATGCTCAATGATGTGTTGTGAAACTTGATTAGATAAGTACCAGTAATTGTTCACTGCTCTTTTTCCGTTTTTAGTGTTCCATTGAAGTCGTTTAGTAAGACTATTCCGGGCTGTATTTCCTCGATTGTTGGTATGTATTGATTATTACTTATTGTGCAAAATGATTTTCTACTACTTAGTATTTTGAGGATGCAGGTGCTGTTACTAATATCAATTATGTTATTTCTCTCACAAATTTTTATTACTTTTTATTTCATACATTTATTCTTTATTCTATATATATCATTTTTGTCTTTTAGTATTTTTTCAAAATCAAGTTTAGTAATTTCTTTATTTCTCTTAACTGGTCTTATTATAATATTCTTATAAGTAATATTGTTTGTTAGTGATATTTTTACCAAATATAAAATTCACGATTACGTTAATTATTACGTTAACTTTTGCATATCCTAATGCTTCTTCTACTGATGCAAATGGAATTCTTTCTTATTTTAATTCCATGATTGCTGTCTCAATTTCTTTTTTATTCAACAACATTGTATTCATAATTCCAATAATAGCCCATTTAATTACGTACTTAATGTTTATTAATTCCTATTTCACTTTCCAGACTCAGAGGTATTTCACTTATTACATAATTGTCTTTTCTTATCGAATTTAGTAATTGATTTCCTAATGTTGTAATGTTGTTAATTCTTTCATTGAAAACTTCATAAATCATTACTTGATCATTATTATTTTCCTTTAGTTTTTTTAGATTAGTGACGGGCAAACTCAGCACGTTTGCACTGTGCAGCAGTGTGTGCTTCTGCGTGCTAAAAGTTCTAGGTGAAGGGGATAACAAAGCACAGGGAAGAAACAGAAAAATTGAGCAAGTTGTGCCTATGTTTGTATCCTGAATGAGAGAGCAATTATTCATGAATTCTTACCAGGGATGCCAACTTTAAACTTCATATCAACAAATTTCTAAAAAATTAGGTTTTTTGGTAGATTTTTCTTCAATAACTAAATTAAATACATATTACACTTCCTATTATAATAATGATTTAAGATAAAAAACAACAATAAACATGCAATAAAACATTTTAAAAGTTCGCGTAATACTGTTTTTTAATTGCTAGATGTAAAGAAGATTAAGGCCTCTGAAAATATTTAATATGAGATTAAATTAAAATCTTACATATTGGAAAGTAATGACAGTTAAATCTTCAATAATATTGATCACTGCATATACTGACGAATCTGTAAATTACGCACACTTATCTTATGATTTCTTAAATGGTTTTTGAGTTCGGATATATTTTTTTTAAATTAATGTTTTTTAAATTGAGCTAAGAAATCCAGATTTTCAAATTTTTTAGCAAATTACTTTATAAAACTGCAAACTCTCCTCAGCTACCGAAGTTTGTTAAATGTTTCAGAATTTTTAGCTACTGAATGAAAAGTGGACGTGATTGACAACTAATTTCGTCCATCTAAATCCAATACACTCTGATATGCACAACTGCATATAAAAATAAACAACCAAGAGTATATACATATGTATATAAATCATCAATAATAAAATCAACAATGTCCAAAATAAGTTTTGACATTTCATAAATAAAATCAGTTTTTTCGTGTTTTCTTCACTTTTCGACGATATTTTTTGAGACCGTAAGTTACATATTATTGTCGCATAAAAAACCACTAATATTAAGTGTATTTGTATGGTGTGGATGCAGAGTTGAAAATTCCATTTAAAAATTTGAAACGGCGAACGTCGAAACAAAGTGCACAGTGTTCAACTGCCGACAAAAACATACATTTATCTCTAATGTGTAATATATTACTCTGTTTTAATTTTTAATTTACATAAACAAAGTTAAATAAAATATTTCATCGATTAAACAATTGGTTCAGCATGACCTCAAATAAAAGAACATTGTTAAATTTTAATCCGAAGTGGAATGTAACTTTTTTATGCAAATATGTAAACGGAGAATCACAATGCCCTATGATAAATATGTAGGAGAAGAAAGGAAAAGTATATACAAATCCTTAAGCCTAAATTATTAAAATTTTTTTAAATTTCTTAGGAAAGCGAAGATTACGTTGTAGATGCAAAGCGTGCAACTTATGAAATCGCGTTAAACCTTGTTCGTGAGAATGGTGCATTTTCGGATGACGAATTGGTGAAGTCTTGTATATTAAAAGCAGTAGGAATTTTGTCCCCTTCAGAATAACCGAAATATGAGGGTATGTGCTTATCTCGTAGAACTATAAGCAGACGAGTAGATGAAATGGCGGATATTACAGAATCGCAATTAAAAGGGCGGCCTCCGCAGCCGAATGGGTTGGTGTGAACTACCATTCGGAATTCACAAAGAGAACGTTGGCTCGAATCTCGGTGAAAACAACAAAATTAGGATTTTTTTTTCTAATAGCGGTCGCCCCTCGGCAGGCAATGGCAAACCTCCGAGTGGATTTCTGCCATGAAAAAGCTCCTCTTAAAAATATCTGCCGTTCGGAATCGGCTTGAAACTGTAGGTCCCTCCATTTGTGTAACAACATCAAGATGCACACCACAAATAGGAGGAGGAGCTCGGCCAAACACCCGAAAAGGGTGTACGCGCCAATTATATATATATATATATAAAATCATTCACAGCGATTTCATTGGCAATTGACGAAAGCACAGATATATCCGACATAGCCCAACTAGCGATTTTTATCCGAGGAGTTGATGCCCACCTTAAAAAACTTAATAAGGTTAGGTTAAGAAATCGACTATCCGATACCAATTTAAGAAATATATTGCGTTTAGCTGCAGCGCAAGAGGTGTCTCCCAATATAGAGTTACTAACAAAAAAACAATAATAAATTTTAACATATATTTATCCTTTATTCTTTTGAGCAAACATTATTTTACTAGTTATGAAAAGCTTTCATTCGAAAATAGTTTATTTTAAATGTTGAAAAAGATATTTCGAAATAAGAACTATTTATTGAAAATTAAAAAATGTGTATGTACTTTGTCATACAATACACAATGTAATCTGCATGTAGCCGAACATGAGACCTTGTAGCCACCAGGTAGGCCCACTTTTAACACGTTTCCTCCAATTTTTTTTAGAAAAAAATCCGCTGTTTTCCATGGTATCAAACAAATTTCTCTAATCATTTTTGTGTACTTTGTCATACTGTGCGCATTGCCATATGCGTGTGATTTGAATATGAGAGCAAGTAAGTAGTCACCAAGAATATCCACTCTACTAAGATAATTTCCCCAATGATTTTTGAAAACATCCCGTATTTTTTTAATGGAAACATGTTTTCCCACCAATGTCAGGTAACTAAATTGTCCTTTTTAACAACATTAAATGTATAACATGCATTGTTTAAATAAAACATGGCTGGTTGAGATTACTGTTTGCTGTTGTGACCAGCATTTCTTTATAAAAATGCATTAACATAAAAACATACGATATACATACATACTTATATATAAACGAAGACAATTTTTTCATTCAGAAAAATATACACCGATTTGTCAGTACAAATTTTTCTCCACATAGTTTAGCAACTATGAAACTTTGACATGCGAATGTTCAAACTTCTTGATTATAAAGTCGCCTATGCTTCTTGATTACAAAAATTATAAATGTAAATAAAATAGAAATTTGCAAAGATGATGTTAATATTCAAAGAAGCGTTTCCAATAAAAAAAACCAAAAGCATTTTATTATTTAATATGAACGATCTAGCAAATCCCAACACTTCAAAATCCCCTAACATGGAATGAAGTCCCCTTATCTGGTAACTTTGTTATTGGCAAAGCTTCACTCCCTTTTTTAGAAACACATATGCGTTGCTCAGAAGAGATTAATAAACGTACACGCCTATTGCTTACCGTTCTGATGTAAGTTTGTCGCCCCCTCATCTGGTACTTTGCTAGCACGCTCTGCTGCGAGCGTGCCACTCTGCTGCCCGTCCCTAGTTTAGATCTTTATTCATTTCAAAATCTTCGCGATCAGGAGTACCAGCATTGTACTTCCATGCCGTACCTAATGCATTTATTGCTCTCTTATTTCTAAATTCCGGTTTTGGTTTTATGTTTGAAAGTATTACTAATGTTCTTGTTGAGGTAGGTTAGTACGTCTTTTAAAAAATTGTCGTATTGGTCCAGGTCAATATGGTGTATTATCTTGAATGTTCCCTGTATTTTAGATTGTCCGTCATTGATCGTTATAACATGATTTTTCGAGAAGTTTAGTATTTCCATGTCTGTTAAGCTAGTGGTCGTCATGATGAATATGGTTAGTATTAGTAGGATGTTATTGCTGTTTGTCATATTGTTTCTAAAGCGTGGTTAAATTTTAAGGGCCGATGTTGAATGTGAACCATACCTAAACGTCAAGCTGTTTCCTGCATTTCATTTAAAATTTTTCAATTTCAGACTAACTCAATTTGAGCCATGGAAAGATACACAATGAAGCAACGCGTTAAAGTTATTCAGGCCTATTATGAAAACGGACGTTCAAATCAAAATGCATATCGAAGAAAATCATCTTCAGAGATGCGGCACATTTTCACCTCAGTGGATTCGTCAATAAGCAGAATTGCCGCATTTGGGCGAATGATAATCCAAGAGTGATTGCCGAAAAACCAATGCACCCACAAAGAGTGACTGTTTGGTGCGGTTTATGGGCCGGCGGCATCATTGGACCGTATTTTTTCCAAAATGAGGCCGGTTAGGCAGTTACTGTGAATAGTGTTCGTTATCGTGAGATGATAACGAACTTTTTATGACCCGAATTGGAAGATATGGATGTGGACGATATGTGGTTTCAACAGGACGGTGCCACTTGTCACACAGCTAACGAAACAATAGCTCGTTTGGGCGAAAAATTTGATGGCCGAATAATCTCACGACGCAGCGATGTCAATTGGCCGTCAAGATGATCTGACTTGACTTCTTTCTTTGGAGTTATTTGAAAGAAAAGGTGTACGTCGATAAGCCAGCAAAAATTCAAGAGCTAAAGGATGAGATAATTCGGCACATTAACGGCATAGAACCTCAATTATGCCTCAGCGTCATCGAAAATTTGGACCATCGGATTTAGGTGTGCCGCCGAAGCCGCGGCGGTCATTTGGCCGAAATTTTGTTTTATGCGTAATTCAGCCATACCAATATTTTCATAATAAAGAGAAATGACAATAATTTCCTAAAAAAATTATATTTATTTGGAAAATTTGCCTTTACCAGAAGTTAAAAAACGAGATATAGGAGACCTGGTCCAAAAGAACATTATTTCAAAGAGTTTTTATGAGACTTACTATAAAAACTTAATAGACACTTAATTTAAGTTTAATTCATTGATATTTTTTTTAATAAGCAATAACTTTTGTTTCGAATTACTGGAAATGAATAAATGTTAATAACACTGGTTTACAGCCAGTTGAAAAGTTGAAATTTGTGATCCAGTGTAATTTTTATTAAACATCAATAAATTGGCATTCCTGTATGTTATAAATAATATTTATCAATTCTAGTGAGAATTTTCAGTTAAACAGAGACAACTCAAAATAACACCACTAAGTGTATAAAAAAATTTCAGGAAAAGAGTAACAACTCAAAAATTTGTTATTTTAGAGCAACTACTAAACAAATAAGAATGAAACAACCGTTATATTGTTTTTAATGATATTTTCGCGCAATTACATATTTTTTTCCTTGTAATATATTATTAATATTTACGGAAACAGTTTTTCGTCTCTACTGAAAAAGTTCAGATTTTGAGTTGTTACGCTTTAACGTAACAAGTGCGATATGTTAAAACTGTAATCATTTTTGAACAATTTTGCCTTTGAAATCAATAAAAACTAACTTCACAAAAAAAAGTTATGGTGTTTTCAATAGGTAACACTTCATATCGTTCACCCTGTACTTGCAGAAACTGGCATGCCACATATCCAAGAAAGACTCGAATTGAGCACATTACGACTGATACCTAAACTTTTTTATACTCATTGTTGTAGGATACACAACAAAGTAACACAAGCGATTATGCGAAAACGGCATATAAAAAAGCAATCAGCTATCCATCGTGTTGTTCAAAAGACAGCGCATCTCGATCTTGATATAAAACCAAGGTGCTTAAAAATTAGCAAACACCTCCCAGAGGCTCTACATTCCTCTTTTTTGGAAGACGAATTAATGTGCTCAGCCTTCTGCTCTATTTTCTCAGCTGAAGCCTATGCTGTAAAAGAAGCAACAAAATGGGCGGTAACGACAAAATGAAAATATACCATATGCACCGATAGCCTCTCAACAATAATGGCGACACAGAACCCAATTAACGTAAGCCCGCTGATTGCATGTATTCGAGATACCCTGATTGCATATAAGACGAAGTAACCGATAAGGAAGCTAAAAATGGATCGCATATGCTACTTCGTAGAGACAAACGAGAAAAATTATATATTACGCTATATTTACAAAATGAAAGAAAATCTACAGAAAGAGTTTTATTACTACATTAATTTATTTAAAAATAGCTTTTTACGGAGCAAGCTCCGTCTTTATTTCACAACTCTCAAATTTGAACTGAACTTTACAAAATTTCTTAAAGCTAACTTAGCCGCGTGATCATATTCGCGGAATTTCGCTTGTTGCCGTTCACATGGTTTATTGCCGACACAATGTCAGCGAGAAGGTCGAGCAAGGGAAACGCGTGTAGTGGATGAACTTTCAGCATTCAGTAGCGTTAACTCCTCCTTTCTTAAAAACGATTGTCCTCGATCATCTTATTAGAAATAGGGTAGGTCATGTAGTCGAAGATATGAATAACTAACGACGTTTCCTAGTTGGTTATTATTTGTGTTAATTGATGCATCTGGGCGATTCGGTAAGGTGCTGGACGTTATGTAGACTTATTTGAATGTTTCCGTTGGTACTTCTTGGATGATTATTTTTGATGTGGGTTTTATCCAAAATTTGAAGGTTATTTTATTGCTGTGTAGATTAGTGCTAGTCCTAGCATTGCACTCTTGTTTATTGTCGAATCTGTTCTTAACAGATTTATCTTTTTCGTGTTGTTAATATGTAGTTCGTTGAGGGCTTTAATGATAAAATGTTGATGCGTTCCCTTTCTTGCGGTGTTGGCTGTATGATCGTAGACATTTCGATATTGGTGAATGTTTCGTTATTGATGCTCAATGATGTGTTGTGAAACTTGATTAGATAAGTACCAGTAATTTTTCACTGCTCTTTTTCCGTTTTTAGTGTTCCATTGAAGTCGTTTAGTAAGACTATTCCGCGCTGTGTTTCCTCGATTGTTGGTATGTATTGATTATTACTTATTGTGCAAAATGATTTTCTACTACTTAGTATTTGAGGATGCAGGTGCTGTTACTAATATCAATTATGTTATTGTATTTCTCTCACAAATTTTTATTACATTTATTCTTTATTCTATATATATCATTTTTGTCTTTTAGTATTTTTTCAAAATCAAGTTTAGTAATTTCTTTATTTCTCTTAACTGGTCTTATTATAATATTCTTATAAGTAATATTGTTTGTTAGTGATATTTTTACCAAATATAAAATTCACGATTACGTTAATTATTACGTTAACTTTTGCATATCCTAATGCTTCTTCTACTGATGCAAATGGAATTCTTTCTTATTTTAATTCCATGATTGCTGTCTCAATTTCTTTTTTATTCAACAACATTGTATTCATAATTCCAATAATAGCCCATTTAATTACGTACTTAATGTTTATTAATTCCTATTTCACTTTCCAGACTCAGAGGTATTTCACTTATTACATAATTGTCTTTTCTTATCGAATTTAGTAATTGATTTCCTAATGTTGTAATGTTGTTAATTCTTTCATTGAAAACTTCATAAATCATTACTTGATCATTATTATTTTCCTTTAGTTTTTTTAGATTAGTGACGGGCAAACTCAGCACGTTTGCACTGTGCAGCAGTGTGTGCTTCTGCGTGCTAAAAGTTCTAGGTGAAGGGGATAACAAAGCACAGGGAAGAAACAGAAAAATTGAGCAAGTTGTGCCTATGTTTGTATCCTGAATGAGAGAGCAATTATTCATGAATTCTTACCAGGGATGCCAACTTTAAACTTCATATCAACAAATTTCTAAAAAATTAGGTTTTTTGGTAGATTTTTCTTCAATAACTAAATTAAATACATATTACACTTCCTATTATAATAATGATTTAAGATAAAAAACAACAATAAACATGCAATAAAACATTTTAAAAGTTCGCGTAATACTGTTTTTTAATTGCTAGATGTAAAGAAGATTAAGGCCTCTGAAAATATTTAATATGAGATTAAATTAAAATCTTACATATTGGAAAGTAATGACAGTTAAATCTTCAATAATATTGATCACTGCATATACTGACGAATCTGTAAATTACGCACACTTATCTTATGATTTCTTAAATGGTTTTTGAGTTCGGATATATTTTTTTTTTAAATTAATGTTTTTTAAATTGAGCTAAGAAATCCAGATTTTCAAATTTTTTAGCAAATTACTTTATAAAACTGCAAACTCTCTTCAGCTACCGAAGTTTGTTAAATGTTTCAGAATTTTTAGCTACTGAATGATACCATATTTTCTTTTATTTTTCATGAAAAGTGGACGTGATTGACAACTAATTTCGTCCATCTAAATCCAATACACTCTGATATGCACAACTGCATATAAAAATAAACAACCAAGAGTATATACATATGTATATAAATCATCAATAATAAAATCAACAATGTCCAAAATAAGTTTTGACATTTCATAAATAAAATCAGTTTTTTCGTGTTTTCTTCACTTTTCGACGATATTTTTTGAGACCGTAAGTTACATATTATTGTCGCATAAAAAACCACTAATATTAAGTGTATTTGTATGGTGTGGATGCAGAGTTGAAAATTCCATTTAAAAATTTGAAACGGCGAACGTCGAAACAAAGTGCACAGTGTTCAACTGCCGACAAAAACATACATTTATCTCTAATGTGTAATATATTACTCTGTTTTAATTTTTAATTTACATAAACAAAGTTAAATAAAATATTACATCGATTAAACAATTGGTTCAGCATGACCTCAAATAAAAGAACATTGTTAAATTTTAATCCGAAGTGGAATGTAACTTTTTTATGCAAATATGTAAACGGAGAATCACAATGCCCTATGATAAATATGTAGGAGAAGAAAGGAAAAGTATATACAAATCCTTAAGCCTAAATTATTAAAATTTTTTTAAATTTCTTAGGAAAGCGAAGATTACGTTGTAGATGCAAAGCGTGCAACTTATGAAATCGCGTTAAACCTTGTTCGTGAGAATGGTGCATTTTCGGATGACGAATTGGTGAAGTCTTGTATATTAAAAGCAGTAGGAATTTTGTCCCCTTCAGAATAACCGAAATATGAGGGTATGTGCTTATCTCGTAGAACTATAAGCAGACGAGTAGATGAAATGGCGGATATTACAGAATCGCAATTAAAAGGGCGGCCGCCGCAGCCAAATGGGTTGGTGTGAACTACCATTCGGAATTCACAAAGAGAACGTTGGCTCGAATCTCGGTGAAAACAACAAAATTAGGATTTTTTTTTCTAATAGCGGTCGCCCCTCGGCAGGCAATGGCAAACCTCCGAATGGATTTCTGCCATGAAAAAGCTCCTCTTAAAAATATCTGCCGTTCGGAATCGGCTTGAAACTGTAGGTCCCTCCATTTGTGTAACAACATCAAGATGCACACCACAAATAGGAGGAGGAGCTCGGCCAAACACCCGAAAAGGGTGTACGCGCCAATTATATATATATATATAAACTCATTCACAGCGATTTCATTGGCAATTGACGAAAGCACAGATATATCCGACATAGCCCAACTAGCGATTTTTATCCGAGGAGTTGATGCCCACCTTAAAAAACTTAATAAGGTTAGGTTAAGAAATCGACTATCCGATACCAATTTAAGAAATATATTGCGTTTAGCTGCAGCGCAAGAGGTGTCTCCCAATATAGAGTTACTAACAAAAAAACAATAATAAATTTTAACATATATTTATCCTTTATTCTTTTGAGCAAACATTATTTTACTAGTTATGAAAAGCTTTCATTCGAAAATAATTTATTTTAAATGTTGAAAAAGATATTTCGAAATAAGAACTATTTATTTAAAATTAAAAAATGTGTATGTACTTTGTCATACAATACACAATGTAATCTGCATGTAGCCGAACATGAGACCTTGTAGCCACCAGGTAGGCCCACTTTTAACACGTTTCTTCCAATTTTTTTTAGAAAAAAATCCGCTGTTTTCCATGGTATCAAACAAATTTCTCTAATCATTTTTGTGTACTTTGTCATACTGTGCGCATTGCCATATGCGTGTGATTTGAATATGAGAGCAAGTAAGTAGTCACCAAGAATATCCACTCTACTAAGATAATTTCCCCAATGATTTTTGAAAACATCCCGTATTTTTTTAATGGAAACATGTTTTCCCACCAATGTCAGGTAACTAAATTGTCCTTTTTAACAACATTAAATGTATAACATGCATTGTTTAAATAAAACATGGCTGGTTGAGATTACTGTTTGCTGTTGTGACCAGCATTTCTTTATAAAAATGCATTAACATAAAAACATACGATATACATACATACTTATATGTAAACGAAGACAATTTTTTCATTCAGAAAAATATACACCGATTTGTCAGTACAAATTTTTCTCCACATAGTTTAGCAACTATGAAACTTTGACATGCGAATGTTCAAACTTCTTGATTATAAAGTCGCCTATGCTTCTTGATTACAAAAATTATAAATGTAAATAAAATAGAAATTTGCAAAGATGATGTTAATATTCAAAGAAGCGTTTCCAATAAAAAAAACCAAAAGCATTTTATTATTTAATATGAACGATCTAGCAAATCCCAACACTTCAAAATCCCCTAACATGGAATGAAGTCCCCTTATCTGGTAACTTTGCTATTGGCAAAGCTTCACTCCCTTTTTTAGAAACACATATGCGTTGCTCAGAAGAGATTAATAAACGTACACGCCTATTGCTTACCGTTCTGATGTAAGTTTGTCGCCCCCTCATCTGGTACTTTGCTAGCACGCTCTGCTGCGAGCGTGCCACTCTGCTGCCCGTCCCTAGTTTAGATCTTTATTCATTTCAAAATCTTCGCGATCAGGAGTACCAGCATTGTACTTCCATGCCGTACCTAATGCATTTATTGCTCTCTTATTTCTAAATTCCGGTTTTGGTTTTATGTTTGAAAATATTACTAATGTTCTTGTTGAGGTAGGTTAGTACGTCTTTTAAAAAATTGTCGTATTGGTCCAGGTCAATATGGTGTATTATCTTGAATGTCCCCTGTATTTTAGATTGTCCGTCATTGATCGTTATAACATGATTTTTCGAGAAGTTTAGTATTTCCATGTCTGTTAAGCTAGTGGTCGTCATGATGAATATGGTTAGTATTAGTAAGATGTCCTTGCTGTTTGTCATATTGTTTCTAAAGGGTGGTTAAATTTTAAGGGCCGATGTTGAATGTGAACCATACCTAAACGTCAAGCTGTTTCCTGCATTTCATTTAAAATTTTTCAATTTCAGACTAATTCAATTTGAGCCATGGAAAGATACACAATGAAGCAACGCGTTAAAGTTATTCAGGCCTATTATGAAAACGGACGTTCAAATCAAAATGCATATCGAAGAAAATCATCTTCAGAGATGCGGCATATTTTCACCTCAGTGGATTCGTCAATAAGCAGAATTGCCGCATTTGGGCGAATGATAGTCCAAGAGTGATTGCCGAAAAACCAATGCACCCACAAAGAGTGACTGTTTGGTGCGGTTTATGGGCCAGCGGCATCATTGGACCGTATTTTTTCCAAAATGAGGCCGGTTAGGCAGTTACTGTGAATAGTGTTCGTTATCGTGAGATGATAACGAACTTTTTATGACCCGAATTGGAAGATATGGATGTGGACGATATGTGGTTTCAACAGGACGGTGCCACTTGTCACACAGCTAACGAAACAATGGCTCGTTTTGGGCGAAAAATTTGATGGCCGAATAATCTCACGACGCAGCGATGTCAATTGGCCGCCAAGATCATCTGACTTGACTTCTTTCTTTGGAGTTATTTGAAAGAAAAGGTGTACGTCGATAAGCCAGCAAAAATTCAAGAGCTAAAGGATGAGATAATTCGGCACATTAACGGCATAGAACCTCAATTATGCCTCAGCGTCATCGAAAATTTGGACCATCGGATGGAGGTGTGCCGCCGAAGCCGCGGCGGTCATTTGGCCGAAATTTTGTTTTATGCGTAATTCAGCCATACCAATATTTTCATAATAAAGAGAAATGACAATAATTTCCTAAAAAAATTATATTTATTTGGAAAATTTGCCTTTATCAGAAGTTAAAAAACGAGATATAGGAGACCTGGTCCAAAAGAACATTATTCCAAAGAGTTTTTATGGGACTTACTACAAAAACTTAATAGACACTTAATTTAAGTTTAATTCATTGATATTTTTTTTAATAAGCAATAACTTTTGTTTCGAATTACTGGAAATGAATAAATGTTAATAACACTGGTTTACAGCCAGTTGAAAAGTTGAAATTTGTGATCCAGTGTAATTTTTATTAAACATCAATAAATTGGCATTCCTGTATGTTATAAATAATATTTATCAATTCTAGTGAGAATTTTCAGTTAAACAGAGACAACTCAAAATAACACCACTAAGTGTATAAAAAAATTTCAGGAAAAGAGTAACAACTCAAAAATTTGTTATTTTAGAGCAACTACTAAACAAATAAGAATGAAACAACCGTTATATTGTTTTTAATGATATTTTCGCGCAATTACATATTTTTTTCCTTGAAATATATTATTAATATTTACGGAAACAGTTTTTCGTCTCTACTGAAAAAGTTCAGATTTTGAGTTGTTACGCTTTAACGTAACAAGTGCGATATGTTAAAACTGTAATCATTTTTGAACAATTTTGCCTTTGAAATCAATAAAAACTAACTTCACAAAAAAAAGTTATGGTGTTTTCAATAGGTAACACTTCATATCGTTCACCCTGTACTTGCAGAAACTGGCATGCCACATATCCAAGAAAGACTCGAATTGAGCACATTACGACTGATACCTAAACTTTTTTATACTCATTGTTGTAGGATACACAACAAAGTAACACAAGCGATTATGCGAAAACGGCATATAAAAAAGCAATCAGCTATCCATCGTGTTGTTCAAAAGACAGCGCATCTCGATCTTGATATAAAACCAAGGTGCTTAAAAATTAGCAAACACTCCCATAGGCTCTACATTCCTCTTTTTTGGAAGACGAATTAATGTGCTCAGCCTTCTGCTCTATTTTCTCAGCTGAAGCCTATGCTGTAGAAGAAGCAACAAAATGGGCGGTAACGACAAAATGAAAATATACCATATGCACCGATAGCCTCTCAACAATAATGGCGATACAGAACCCAATTAACGTAAGCCCGCTGATTGCATGTATTCGAGATACCCTGATTGCATATAAGACGAAGTAACCGATAAGGAAGCTAAAAATGGATCGCATATGCTACTTCGTAGAGACAAACGAGAAAAATTATATATTACGCTATATTTACAAAATGAAAGAAAATCTACAGAAAGAGTTTTATTACTACATTAATTTATTTAAAAATAGCTTTTTACGGAGCAAGCTCCGTCTTTATTTCACAACTCTCAAATTTGAACTGAACTTTACAAAATTTCTTAAAGCTAACTTAGCCGCGTGATCATATTCGCGGAATTTCGCTTGTTGCCGTTCACATGGTTTATTGCAGACACAATGTCAGCGAGAAGGTCGAGCAACGGAAACGCGTGTAGTGGATGAACTTTCAGCATTCAGTAGCTTAACTCCTCCTTTCTTAAAAACGATTGTCCTCGATCGTCTTATTAGAAATAGGGTAGGTCATGTAGTCGAAGATATGAATAACTAACGACGTTTCCTAGTTGGTTATTATTTGTGTTAATTGATGCATCTGGGCGATTCGGTAAGGTGCTGGACGTTATGTAGACTTATTTGAATGTTTCCGTTGGTACTTCTTGGATGATTATTTTTGATGTGGGTTTTATCCAAAATTTGAAGGTTATTTTATTGCTGTGTAGATTATTGCTAGTCCTGGCATTGCACTCTTGTTTATTGTCGAATCTGTTCTTAACAGATTTATCTTTTTCGTGTTGTTAATATGTAGTTCGTTGAGGGCTTTAATGATAAAATGTTGATGCGTTCCCTTTCTTGCGGTGTTGGCTGTATGATCGTAGACATTTCGATATTGGTGAATGTTTCGTTATTGATGCTCAATGATGTGTTGTGAAACTTGATTAGATAAGTACCAGTAATTGTTCACTGCTCTTTTTCCGTTTTTAGTGTTCCATTGAAGTCGTTTAGTAAGACTATTCCGGGCTGTATTTCCTCGATTGTTGGTATGTATTGATTATTACTTATTGTGCAAAATGATTTTCTACTACTTAGTATTTTGAGGATGCAGGTGCTGTTACTAATATCAATTATGTTATTTCTCTCACAAATTTTTATTAATATACTTTTTATTTCATACATTTATTCTTTATTCTATATATATCATTTTTGTCTTTTAGTATTTTTTCAAAATCAAGTTTAGTAATTTCTTTATTTCTCTTAACTGGTCTTATTATAATATTCTTATAAGTAATATTGTTTGTTAGTGATATTTTTACCAAATATAAAATTCACGATTACGTTAATTATTACGTTAACTTTTGCATATCCTAATGCTTCTTCTACTGATGCAAATGGAATTCTTTCTTATTTTAATTCCATGATTGCTGTCTCAATTTCTTTTTTATTCAACAACATTGTATTCATAATTCCAATAATAGCCCATTTAATTACGTACTTAATGTTTATTAATTCCTATTTCACTTTCCAGACTCAGAGGTATTTCACTTATTACATAATTGTCTTTTCTTATCGAATTTAGTAATTGATTTCCTAATGTTGTAATGTTGTTAATTCTTTCATTGAAAACTTCATAAATCATTACTTGATCATTATTATTTTCCTTTAGTTTTTTTAGATTAGTGACGGGCAAACTCAGCACGTTTGCACTGTGCAGCAGTGTGTGCTTCTGCGTGCTAAAAGTTCTAGGTGAAGGGGATAACAAAGCACAGGGAAGAAACAGAAAAATTGAGCAAGTTGTGCCTATGTTTGTATCCTGAATGAGAGAGCAATTATTCATGAATTCTTACCAGGGATGCCAACTTTAAACTTCATATCAACAAATTTCTAAAAAATTAGGTTTTTTGGTAGATTTTTCTTCAATAACTAAATTAAATACATATTACACTTCCTATTATAATAATGATTTAAGATAAAAAACAACAATAAACATGCAATAAAACATTTTAAAAGTTCGCGTAATACTGTTTTTTAATTGCTAGATGTAAAGAAGATTAAGGCCTCTGAAAATATTTAATATGAGATTAAATTAAAATCTTACATATTGGAAAGTAATGACAGTTAAATCTTCAATAATATTGATCACTGCATATACTGACGAATCTGTAAATTACGCACACTTATCTTATGATTTCTTAAATGGTTTTTGAGTTCGGATATATTTTTTTTTTAAATTAATGTTTTTTAAATTGAGCTAAGAAATCCAGATTTTCAAATTTTTTAGCAAATTACTTTATAAAACTGCAAACTCTCTTCAGCTACCGAAGTTTGTTAAATGTTTCAGAATTTTTAGCTACTGAATGATACCATATTTTCTTTTATTTTTCATGAAAAGTGGACGTGATTGACAACTAATTTCGTCCATCTAAATCCAATACACTCTGATATGCACAACTGCATATAAAAATAAACAACCAAGAGTATATACATATGTATATAAATCATCAATAATAAAATCAACAATGTCCAAAATAAGTTTTGACATTTCATAAATAAAATCAGTTTTTTCGTGTTTTCTTCACTTTTCGACGATATTTTTTGAGACCGTAAGTTACATATTATTGTCGCATAAAAAACCACTAATATTAAGTGTATTTGTATGGTGTGGATGCAGAGTTGAAAATTCCATTTAAAAATTTGAAACGGCGAACGTCGAAACAAAGTGCACAGTGTTCAACTGCCGACAAAAACATACATTTATCTCTAATGTGTAATATATTACTCTGTTTTAATTTTTAATTTACATAAACAAAGTTAAATAAAATATTACATCGATTAAACAATTGGTTCAGCATGACCTCAAATAAAAGAACATTGTTAAATTTTAATCCGAAGTGGAATGTAACTTTTTTATGCAAATATGTAAACGGAGAATCACAATGCCCTATGATAAATATGTAGGAGAAGAAAGGAAAAGTATATACAAATCCTTAAGCCTAAATTATTAAAATTTTTTTAAATTTCTTAGGAAAGCGAAGATTACGTTGTAGATGCAAAGCGTGCAACTTATGAAATCGCGTTAAACCTTGTTCGTGAGAATGGTGCATTTTCGGATGACGAATTGGTGAAGTCTTGTATATTAAAAGCAGTAGGAATTTTGTCCCCTTCAGAATAACCGAAATATGAGGGTATGTGCTTATCTCGTAGAACTATAAGCAGACGAGTAGATGAAATGGCGGATATTACAGAATCGCAATTAAAAGGGCGGCCGCCGCAGCCAAATGGGTTGGTGTGAACTACCATTCGGAATTCACAAAGAGAACGTTGGCTCGAATCTCGGTGAAAACAACAAAATTAGGATTTTTTTTTCTAATAGCGGTCGCCCCTCGGCAGGCAATGGCAAACCTCCGAATGGATTTCTGCCATGAAAAAGCTCCTCTTAAAAATATCTGCCGTTCGGAATCGGCTTGAAACTGTAGGTCCCTCCATTTGTGTAACAACATCAAGATGCACACCACAAATAGGAGGAGGAGCTCGGCCAAACACCCGAAAAGGGAGTTGATGCCCACCTTAAAAAACTTAATAAGGTTAGGTTAAGAAATCGACTATCCGATACCAATTTAAGAAATATATTGCGTTTAGCTGCAGCGCAAGAGGTGTCTCCCAATATAGAGTTACTAACAAAAAAACAATAATAAATTTTAACTATACTATATACTATGAATAAGTTCGTGCGGTTTTTTTTCGAAATTTGAAACTTTATTGACGTAAAATGGTTACAAATTTAATATTCAAAATATTGTCCATCGCTTACTACTACTTTTTCCCATCTTTCTGGCAATTCACGGATTCCCTTTGTGAAAAATTCGGTCGGTTTTGCCGCAATCCACGAATCGATCCATTTTTTGACTTCATCGTAATTACGGAAGTGCTGGTCAGCCAGGCCATGTTGCATCGATCGGAAGAGATAGTAATCGGATGGCGCAAGGTCTGGACTATACGGCGGGTGGGGTAGGACATCCCATTTGAGCGTTTCTAAGTATGTTTTGACCACTTGTGCAACATGTGGCCGAGCATTGTCATGTTGCAAAATAACTTTGTCGTGTCTATCGGCGTATTGCGGCCGTTTTTCTCGCAGTGCTCGGCTCAAACGCATCAATTGTCGTCGGTAGACATCCCCCGTAATCGTTTCATTCGGTTTCAGTAGCTCATAATACACAACACCCAGCTGGTCCCACCAGATACACAGCATAACCTTCAGGCCATGAATATTCTGCGCCGACGTCGATGTTGAAGCATGGCCAGGGTATCCATACGTTGCCCGACGTTTTGGATTGTCGTAATGGACCCACTTTTCATCGCCAGTCACAATTCGATGCAAAAAACCCTTTCTTTTGTGCCGTTGAAGCAGTTGTTCGCATGCCATAAAACGGCGTTCAACGTCTCTTGGCTTCAATTCATACGGCACCCAATGGCCTACCTTTCGGATCATTCCCATGGCTTTTAAACGTTTGGAAATGGTTGATTGATCAACTCCCAAAGTTTTTGCAACCTCTTCTTGCGTTTGAGCCGGATCTTGATCGAGCAATTCCTCCAATTCGGTATCCATGAACTTTGGCGGCGCACCCTCGCTTTCTTCGTCTTCCAAGCCAAAATCACCACTTTTAAAGCGTGCAAACCACTTCTGGCACGTTCGCTCAGATAGAGCATGCTCACCATAAACTTCCACCAAGATACGATGACTTTCGGCTGCTTTTTTCTTCATATTAAAATAATGAAGAAGAATTCCCCGCAAAAACACATTATTTGGCACGAAATTCGACATTTTCAAGTGTGGTAAAAATATTGTTGTTTACGCTTCAAATAAAAAACTTATACTGACGTTTGTGCCTTACGACAGTAGCTCTCCAATGAATGTTTGGAAATGTGGATCGATGGAATAATAATCAAGTTACGCCATCTGTTGTAAAACCGCACGAACTTATTCATAGTCCTATTATATAAACTCATTCACAGCGATTTCATTGGCAATTGACGAAAGCACAGATATATCCGACATAGCCCAACTAGCGATTTTTATCCGAGGAGTTGATGCCCACCTTAAAAAACTTAATAAGGTTAGGTTAAGAAATCGACTATCCGATACCAATTTAAGAAATATATTGCGTTTAGCTGCAGCGCAAGAGGTGTCTCCCAATATAGAGTTACTAACAAAAAAACAATAATAAATTTTAACATATATTTATCCTTTATTCTTTTGAGCAAACATTATTTTACTAGTTATGAAAAGCTTTCATTCGAAAATAATTTATTTTAAATGTTGAAAAAGATATTTCGAAATAAGAACTATTTATTTAAAATTAAAAAATGTGTATGTACTTTGTCATACAATACACAATGTAATCTGCATGTAGCCGAACATGAGACCTTGTAGCCACCAGGTAGGCCCACTTTTAACACGTTTCTTCCAATTTTTTTTAGAAAAAAATCCGCTGTTTTCCATGGTATCAAACAAATTTCTCTAATCATTTTTGTGTACTTTGTCATACTGTGCGCATTGCCATATGCGTGTGATTTGAATATGAGAGCAAGTAAGTAGTCACCAAGAATATCCACTCTACTAAGATAATTTCCCCAATGATTTTTGAAAACATCCCGTATTTTTTTAATGGAAACATGTTTTCCCACCAATGTCAGGTAACTAAATTGTCCTTTTTAACAACATTAAATGTATAACATGCATTGTTTAAATAAAACATGGCTGGTTGAGATTACTGTTTGCTGTTGTGACCAGCATTTCTTTATAAAAATGCATTAACATAAAAACATACGATATACATACATACTTATATGTAAACGAAGACAATTTTTTCATTCAGAAAAATATACACCGATTTGTCAGTACAAATTTTTCTCCACATAGTTTAGCAACTATGAAACTTTGACATGCGAATGTTCAAACTTCTTGATTATAAAGTCGCCTATGCTTCTTGATTACAAAAATTATAAATGTAAATAAAATAGAAATTTGCAAAGATGATGTTAATATTCAAAGAAGCGTTTCCAATAAAAAAAACCAAAAGCATTTTATTATTTAATATGAACGATCTAGCAAATCCCAACACTTCAAAATCCCCTAACATGGAATGAAGTCCCCTTATCTGGTAACTTTGCTATTGGCAAAGCTTCACTCCCTTTTTTAGAAACACATATGCGTTGCTCAGAAGAGATTAATAAACGTACACGCCTATTGCTTACCGTTCTGATGTAAGTTTGTCGCCCCCTCATCTGGTACTTTGCTAGCACGCTCTGCTGCGAGCGTGCCACTCTGCTGCCCGTCCCTAGTTTAGATCTTTATTCATTTCAAAATCTTCGCGATCAGGAGTACCAGCATTGTACTTCCATGCCGTACCTAATGCATTTATTGCTCTCTTATTTCTAAATTCCGGTTTTGGTTTTATGTTTGAAAATATTACTAATGTTCTTGTTGAGGTAGGTTAGTACGTCTTTTAAAAAATTGTCGTATTGGTCCAGGTCAATATGGTGTATTATCTTGAATGTCCCCTGTATTTTAGATTGTCCGTCATTGATCGTTATAACATGATTTTTCGAGAAGTTTAGTATTTCCATGTCTGTTAAGCTAGTGGTCGTCATGATGAATATGGTTAGTATTAGTAGGATGTCCTTGCTGTTTGTCATATTGTTTCTAAAGGGTGGTTAAATTTTAAGGGCCGATGTTGAATGTGAACCATACCTAAACGTCAAGCTGTTTCCTGCATTTCATTTAAAATTTTTCAATTTCAGACTAATTCAATTTGAGCCATGGAAAGATACACAATGAAGCAACGCGTTAAAGTTATTCAGGCCTATTATGAAAACGGACGTTCAAATCAAAATGCATATCGAAGAAAATCATCTTCAGAGATGCGGCATATTTTCACCTCAGTGGATTCGTCAATAAGCAGAATTGCCGCATTTGGGCGAATGATAGTCCAAGAGTGATTGCCGAAAAACCAATGCACCCACAAAGAGTGACTGTTTGGTGCGGTTTATGGGCCAGCGGCATCATTGGACCGTATTTTTTCCAAAATGAGGCCGGTTAGGCAGTTACTGTGAATAGTGTTCGTTATCGTGAGATGATAACGAACTTTTTATGACCCGAATTGGAAGATATGGATGTGGACGATATGTGGTTTCAACAGGACGGTGCCACTTGTCACACAGCTAACGAAACAATGGCTCGTTTTGGGCGAAAAATTTGATGGCCGAATAATCTCACGACGCAGCGATGTCAATTGGCCGCCAAGATCATCTGACTTGACTTCTTTCTTTGGAGTTATTTGAAAGAAAAGGTGTACGTCGATAAGCCAGCAAAAATTCAAGAGCTAAAGGATGAGATAATTCGGCACATTAACGGCATAGAACCTCAATTATGCCTCAGCGTCATCGAAAATTTGGACCATCGGATGGAGGTGTGCCGCCGAAGCCGCGGCGGTCATTTGGCCGAAATTTTGTTTTATGCGTAATTCAGCCATACCAATATTTTCATAATAAAGAGAAATGACAATAATTTCCTAAAAAAATTATATTTATTTGGAAAATTTGCCTTTATCAGAAGTTAAAAAACGAGATATAGGAGACCTGGTCCAAAAGAACATTATTCCAAAGAGTTTTTATGGGACTTACTACAAAAACTTAATAGACACTTAATTTAAGTTTAATTCATTGATATTTTTTTTAATAAGCAATAACTTTTGTTTCGAATTACTGGAAATGAATAAATGTTAATAACACTGGTTTACAGCCAGTTGAAAAGTTGAAATTTGTGATCCAGTGTAATTTTTATCAAACATCAATAAATTGGCATTCCTGTATGTTATAAATAATATTTATCAATTCTAGTGAGAATTTTCAGTTAAACAGAGACAACTCAAAATAACACCACTAAGTGTATAAAAAAATTTCAGGAAAAGAGTAACAACTCAAAAATTTGTTATTTTAGAGCAACTACTAAACAAATAAGAATGAAACAACCGTTATATTGTTTTTAATGATATTTTCGCGCAATTACATATTTTTTTCCTTGAAATATATTATTAATATTTACGGAAACAGTTTTTCGTCTCTACTGAAAAAGTTCAGATTTTGAGTTGTTACGCTTTAACGTAACAAGTGCGATATGTTAAAACTGTAATCATTTTTGAACAATTTTGCCTTTGAAATCAATAAAAACTAACTTCACAAAAAAAAGTTATGGTGTTTTCAATAGGTAACACTTCATATCGTTCACCCTGTACTTGCAGAAACTGGCATGCCACATATCCAAGAAAGACTCGAATTGAGCACATTACGACTGATACCTAAACTTTTTTATACTCATTGTTGTAGGATACACAACAAAGTAACACAAGCGATTATGCGAAAACGGCATATAAAAAAGCAATCAGCTATCCATCGTGTTGTTCAAAAGACAGCGCATCTCGATCTTGATATAAAACCAAGGTGCTTAAAAATTAGCAAACACCTCCCAGAGGCTCTACATTCCTCTTTTTTGGAAGACGAATTAATGTGCTTAGCCTTCTGCTCTATTTTCTCAGCTGAAGCCTATGCTGTAAAAGAAGCAACAAAATGGGCGGTAACGACAAAATGAAAATATACCATATGCACCGATAGCCTCTCAACAATAATGGCGACACAGAACCCAATTAACGTAAGCCCGCTGATTGCATGTATTCGAGATACCCTGATTGCATATAAGACGAAGTAACCGATAAGGAAGCTAAAAATGGATCGCATATGCTACTTCGTAGAGACAAACGAGAAAAATTATATATTACGCTATATTTACAAAATGAAAGAAAATCTACAGAAAGAGTTTTATTACTACATTAATTTATTTAAAAATAGCTTTTTACGGAGCAAGCTCCGTCTTTATTTCACAACTCTCAAATTTGAACTGAACTTTACAAAATTTCTTAAAGCTAACTTAGCCGCGTGATCATATTCGCGGAATTTCACTTGTTGCCGTTCACATGGTTTATTGCCGACACAATGTCAGCGAGAAGGTCGAGCAAGGGAAACGCGTGTAGTGGATGAACTTTCAGCATTCAGTAGCGTTAACTCCTCCTTTCTTAAAAACGATTGTCCTCGATCATCTTATTAGAAATAGGGTAGGTCATGTAGTCGAAGATATGAATAACTAACGACGTTTCCTAGTTGGTTATTATTTGTGTTAATTGATGCATCTGGGCGATTCGGTAAGGTGCTGGACGTTATGTAGACTTATTTGAATGTTTCCGTTGGTACTTCTTGGATGATTATTTTTGATGTGGGTTTTATCCAAAATTTGAAGGTTATTTTATTGCTGTGTAGATTATTGCTAGTCCTAGCATTGCACTCTTGTTTATTGTCGAATCTGTTCTTAACAGATTTATCTTTTTCGTGTTGTTAATATGTAGTTCGTTGAGGGCTTTAATGATAAAATGTTGATGCGTTCCCTTTCTTGCGGTGTTGGCTGTATGATCGTAGACATTTCGATATTGGTGAATGTTTCGTTATTGATGCTCAATGATGTGTTGTGAAACTTGATTAGATAAGTACCAGTAATTGTTCACTGCTCTTTTTCCGTTTTTAGTGTTCCATTGAAGTCGTTTAGTAAGACTATTCCGGGCTGTATTTCCTCGATTGTTGGTATGTATTGATTATTACTTATTGTGCAAAATGATTTTCTACTACTTAGTATTTGAGGATGCAGGTGCTGTTACTAATATCAATTATGTTATTGTATTTCTCTCACAAATTTTTATTACATTTATTCTTTATTCTATATATATCATTTTTGTCTTTTAGTATTTTTTCAAAATCAAGTTTAGTAATTTCTTTATTTCTCTTAACTGGTCTTATTATAATATTCTTATAAGTAATATTGTTTGTTAGTGATATTTTTACCAAATATAAAATTCACGATTACGTTAATTATTACGTTAACTTTTGCATATCCTAATGCTTCTTCTACTGATGCAAATGGAATTCTTTCTTATTTTAATTCCATGATTGCTGTCTCAATTTCTTTTTTATTCAACAACATTGTATTCATAATTCCAATTATAGCCCATTTAATTACGTACTTAATGTTTATTAATTCCTATTTCACTTTCCAGACTCAGAGGTATTTCACTTATTACATAATTGTCTTTTCTTATCGAATTTAGTAATTGATTTCCTAATGTTGTAATGTTGTTAATTCTTTCATTGAAAACTTCATAAATCATTACTTGATCATTATTATTTTCCTTTAGTTTTTTTAGATTAGTGACGGGCAAACTCAGCACGTTTGCACTGTGCAGCAGTGTGTGCTTCTGCGTGCTAAAAGTTCTAGGTGAAGGGGATAACAAAGCACAGGGAAGAAACAGAAAAATTGAGCAAGTTGTGCCTATGTTTGTATCCTGAATGAGAGAGCAATTATTCATGAATTCTTACCAGGGATGCCAACTTTAAACTTCATATCAACAAATTTCTAAAAAATTAGGTTTTTTGGTAGATTTTTCTTCAATAACTAAATTAAATACATATTACACTTCCTATTATAATAATGATTTAAGATAAAAAACAACAATAAACATGCAATAAAACATTTTAAAAGTTCGCGTAATACTGTTTTTTAATTGCTAGATGTAAAGAAGATTAAGGCCTCTGAAAATATTTAATATGAGATTAAATTAAAATCTTACATATTGGAAAGTAATGACAGTTAAATCTTCAATAATATTGATCACTGCATATACTGACGAATCTGTAAATTACGCACACTTATCTTATGATTTCTTAAATGGTTTTTGAGTTCGGATATATTTTTTTTTAATTAATGTTTTTTAAATTGAGCTAAGAAATCCAGATTTTCAAATTTTTTAGCAAATTACTTTATAAAACTGCAAACTCTCTTCAGCTACCGAAGTTTGTTAAATGTTTCAGAATTTTTAGCTACTGAATGAAAAGTGGACGTGATTGACAACTAATTTCGTCCATCTAAATCCAATACACTCTGATATGCACAACTGCATATAAAAATAAACAACCAAGAGTATATACATATGTATATAAATCATCAATAATAAAATCAACAATGTCCAAAATAAGTTTTGACATTTCATAAATAAAATCAGTTTTTTCGTGTTTTCTTCACTTTTCGACGATATTTTTTGAGACCGTAAGTTACATATTATTGTCGCATAAAAAACCACTAATATTAAGTGTATTTGTATGGTGTGGATGCAGAGTTGAAAATTCCATTTAAAAATTTGAAACGGCGAACGTCGAAACAAAGTGCACAGTGTTCAACTGCCGACAAAAACATACATTTATCTCTAATGTGTAATATATTACTCTGTTTTAATTTTTAATTTACATAAACAAAGTTAAATAAAATATTTCATCGATTAAACAATTGGTTCAGCATGACCTCAAATAAAAGAACATTGTTAAATTTTAATCCGAAGTGGAATGTAACTTTTTTATGCAAATATGTAAACGGAGAATCACAATGCCCTATGATAAATATGTAGGAGAAGAAAGGAAAAGTATATACAAATCCTTAAGCCTAAATTATTAAAATTTTTTTAAATTTCTTAGGAAAGCGAAGATTACGTTGTAGATGCAAAGCGTGCAACTTATGAAATCGCGTTAAACCTTGTTCGTGAGAATGGTGCATTTTCGAATGGCGAATTGGTGAAGTCTTGTATATTAAAAGCAGTAGGAATTTTGTCCCCTTCAGAATAACCGAAATATGAGGGTATGTGCTTATCTCGTAGAACTATAAGCAGACGAGTAGATGAAATGGCGGATATTACAGAATCGCAATTAAAAGGGCGGCCTCCGCAGCCGAATGGGTTGGTGTGAACTACCATTCGGAATTCACAAAGAGAACGTTGGCTCGAATCTCGGTGAAAACAACAAAATTAGGATTTTTTTTTCTAATAGCGGTCGCCCCTCGGCAGGCAATGGCAAACCTCCGAGTGGATTTCTGCCATGAAAAAGCTCCTCTTAAAAATATCTGCCGTTCGGAATCGGCTTGAAACTGTAGGTCCCTCCATTTGTGTAACAACATCAAGATGCACACCACAAATAGGAGGAGGAGCTCGGCCAAACACCCGAAAAGGGTGTACGCGCCAATTATATATATATATATATAAAATCATTCACAGCGATTTCATTGGCAATTGACGAAAGCACAGATATATCCGACATAGCCCAACTAGCGATTTTTATCCGAGGAGTTGATGCCCACCTTAAAAAACTTAATAAGGTTAGGTTAAGAAATCGACTATCCGATACCAATTTAAGAAATATATTGCGTTTAGCTGCAGCGCAAGAGGTGTCTCCCAATATAGAGTTACTAACAAAAAAACAATAATAAATTTTAACATATATTTATCCTTTATTCTTTTGAGCAAACATTATTTTACTAGTTATGAAAAGCTTTCATTCGAAAATAGTTTATTTTAAATGTTGAAAAAGATATTTCGAAATAAGAACTATTTATTGAAAATTAAAAAATGTGTATGTACTTTGTCATACAATACACAATGTAATCTGCATGTAGCCGAACATGAGACCTTGTAGCCACCAGGTAGGCCCACTTTTAACACGTTTCCTCCAATTTTTTTTAGAAAAAAATCCGCTGTTTTCCATGGTATCAAACAAATTTCTCTAATCATTTTTGTGTACTTTGTCATACTGTGCGCATTGCCATATGCGTGTGATTTGAATATGAGAGCAAGTAAGTAGTCACCAAGAATATCCACTCTACTAAGATAATTTCCCCAATGATTTTTGAAAACATCCCGTATTTTTTTAATGGAAACATGTTTTCCCACCAATGTCAGGTAACTAAATTGTCCTTTTTAACAACATTAAATGTATAACATGCATTGTTTAAATAAAACATGGCTGGTTGAGATTACTGTTTGCTGTTGTGACCAGCATTTCTTTATAAAAATGCATTAACATAAAAACATACGATATACATACATACTTATATATAAACGAAGACAATTTTTTCATTCAGAAAAATATACACCGATTTGTCAGTACAAATTTTTCTCCACATAGTTTAGCAACTATGAAACTTTGACATGCGAATGTTCAAACTTCTTGATTATAAAGTCGCCTATGCTTCTTGATTACAAAAATTATAAATGTAAATAAAATAGAAATTTGCAAAGATGATGTTAATATTCAAAGAAGCGTTTCCAATAAAAAAAACCAAAAGCATTTTATTATTTAATATGAACGATCTAGCAAATCCCAACACTTCAAAATCCCCTAACATGGAATGAAGTCCCCTTATCTGGTAACTTTGCTATTGGCAAAGCTTCACTCCCTTTTTTAGAAACACATATGCGTTGCTCAGAAGAGATTAATAAACGTACACGCCTATTGCTTACCGTTCTGATGTAAGTTTGTCGCCCCTCATCTGGTACTTTGCTAGCACGCTCTGCTGCGAGCGTGCCACTCTGCTGCCCGTCCCTAGTTTAGATCTTTATTCATTTCAAAATCTTCGCGATCAGGAGTACCAGCATTGTACTTCCATGCCGTACCTAATGCATTTATTGCTCTCTTATTTCTAAATTCCGGTTTTGGTTTTATGTTTGAAAGTATTACTAATGTTCTTGTTGAGGTAGGTTAGTACGTCTTTTAAAAAATTGTCGTATTGGTCCAGGTCAATATGGTGTATTATCTTGAATGTCCCCTGTATTTTAGATTGTCCGTCATTGATCGTTATAACATGATTTTTTGAGAAGTTTAGTATTTCCATGTCTGTTAAGCTAGTGGTCGTCATGATGAATATGGTTAGTATTAGTAGGATGTCCTTGCTGTTTGTCATATTGTTTCTAAAGGGTGGTTAAATTTTAAGGGCCGATGTTGAATGTGAACCATACCTAAACGTCAAGCTGTTTCCTGCATTTCATTTAAAATTTTTCAATTTCAGACTAATTCAATTTGAGCCATGGAAAGATACACAATGAAGCAACGCGTTAAAGTTATTCAGGCCTATTATGAAAACGGACGTTCAAATCAAAATGCATATCGAAGAAAATCATCTTCAGAGATGCGGCATATTTTCACCTCAGTGGATTCGTCAATAAGCAGAATTGCCGCATTTGGGCGAATGATAGTCCAAGAGTGATTGCCGAAAAACCAATGCACCCACAAAGAGTGACTGTTTGGTGCGGTTTATGGGCCAGCGGCATCATTGGACCGTATTTTTTCCAAAATGAGGCCGGTTAGGCAGTTACTGTGAATAGTGTTCGTTATCGTGAGATGATAACGAACTTTTTATGACCCGAATTGGAAGATATGGATGTGGACGATATGTGGTTTCAACAGGACGGTGCCACTTGTCACACAGCTAACGAAACAATGGCTCGTTTTGGGCGAAAAATTTGATGGCCGAATAATCTCACGACGCAGCGATGTCAATTGGCCGCCAAGATCATCTGACTTGACTTCTTTCTTTGGAGTTATTTGAAAGAAAAGGTGTACGTCGATAAGCCAGCAAAAATTCAAGAGCTAAAGGATGAGATAATTCGGCACATTAACGGCATAGAACCTCAATTATGCCTCAGCGTCATCGAAAATTTGGACCATCGGATGGAGGTGTGCCGCCGAAGCCGCGGCGGTCATTTGGCCGAAATTTTGTTTTATGCGTAATTCAGCCATACCAATATTTTCATAATAAAGAGAAATGACAATAATTTCCTAAAAAAATTATATTTATTTGGAAAATTTGCCTTTATCAGAAGTTAAAAAACGAGATATAGGAGACCTGGTCCAAAAGAACATTATTCCAAAGAGTTTTTATGGGACTTACTACAAAAACTTAATAGACACTTAATTTAAGTTTAATTCATTGATATTTTTTTTAATAAGCAATAACTTTTGTTTCGAATTACTGGAAATGAATAAATGTTAATAACACTGGTTTACAGCCAGTTGAAAAGTTGAAATTTGTGATCCAGTGTAATTTTTATCAAACATCAATAAATTGGCATTCCTGTATGTTATAAATAATATTTATCAATTCTAGTGAGAATTTTCAGTTAAACAGAGACAACTCAAAATAACACCACTAAGTGTATAAAAAAATTTCAGGAAAAGAGTAACAACTCAAAAATTTGTTATTTTAGAGCAACTACTAAACAAATAAGAATGAAACAACCGTTATATTGTTTTTAATGATATTTTCGCGCAATTACATATTTTTTTCCTTGAAATATATTATTAATATTTACGGAAACAGTTTTTCGTCTCTACTGAAAAAGTTCAGATTTTGAGTTGTTACGCTTTAACGTAACAAGTGCGATATGTTAAAACTGTAATCATTTTTGAACAATTTTGCCTTTGAAATCAATAAAAACTAACTTCACAAAAAAAAGTTATGGTGTTTTCAATAGGTAACACTTCATATCGTTCACCCTGTACTTGCAGAAACTGGCATGCCACATATCCAAGAAAGACTCGAATTGAGCACATTACGACTGATACCTAAACTTTTTTATACTCATTGTTGTAGGATACACAACAAAGTAACACAAGCGATTATGCGAAAACGGCATATAAAAAAGCAATCAGCTATCCATCGTGTTGTTCAAAAGACAGCGCATCTCGATCTTGATATAAAACCAAGGTGCTTAAAAATTAGCAAACACCTCCCAGAGGCTCTACATTCCTCTTTTTTGGAAGACGAATTAATGTGCTTAGCCTTCTGCTCTATTTTCTCAGCTGAAGCCTATGCTGTAAAAGAAGCAACAAAATGGGCGGTAACGACAAAATGAAAATATACCATATGCACCGATAGCCTCTCAACAATAATGGCGACACAGAACCCAATTAACGTAAGCCCGCTGATTGCATGTATTCGAGATACCCTGATTGCATATAAGACGAAGTAACCGATAAGGAAGCTAAAAATGGATCGCATATGCTACTTCGTAGAGACAAACGAGAAAAATTATATATTACGCTATATTTACAAAATGAAAGAAAATCTACAGAAAGAGTTTTATTACTACATTAATTTATTTAAAAATAGCTTTTTACGGAGCAAGCTCCGTCTTTATTTCACAACTCTCAAATTTGAACTGAACTTTACAAAATTTCTTAAAGCTAACTTAGCCGCGTGATCATATTCGCGGAATTTCGCTTGTTGCCGTTCACATGGTTTATTGCCGACACAATGTCAGCGAGAAGGTCGAGCAAGGGAAACGCGTGTAGTGGATGAACTTTCAGCATTCAGTAGCGTTAACTCCTCCTTTCTTAAAAACGATTGTCCTCGATCATCTTATTAGAAATAGGGTAGGTCATGTAGTCGAAGATATGAATAACTAACGACGTTTCCTAGTTGGTTATTATTTGTGTTAATTGATGCATCTGGGCGATTCGGTAAGGTGCTGGACGTTATGTAGACTTATTTGAATGTTTCCGTTGGTACTTCTTGGATGATTATTTTTGATGTGGGTTTTATCCAAAATTTGAAGGTTATTTTATTGCTGTGTAGATTATTGCTAGTCCTAGCATTGCACTCTTGTTTATTGTCGAATCTGTTCTTAACAGATTTATCTTTTTCGTGTTGTTAATAGGACTATGAATAAGTTCGTGCGGTTTTTTTTCGAAATTTGAAACTTTATTGACGTAAAATGGTTACAAATTTAATATTCAAAATATTGTCCATCGCTTACTACTACTTTTTCCCATCTTTCTGGCAATTCACGGATTCCCTTTGTGAAAAATTCGGTCGGTTTTGCCGCAATCCACGAATCGATCCATTTTTTGACTTCATCGTAATTACGGAAGTGCTGGTCAGCCAGGCCATGTTGCATCGATCGGAAGAGATAGTAATCGGATGGCGCAAGGTCTGGACTATACAGCGGGTGGGGTAGGACATCCCATTTGAGCGTTTCTAAGTATGTTTTGACCACTTGTGCAACATGTGGCCGAGCATTGTCATGTTGCAAAATAACTTTGTCGTGTCTATCGGCGTATTGCGGCCGTTTTTCTCGCAGTGCTCGGCTCAAACGCATCAATTGTCGTCGGTAGACATCCCCCGTAATCGTTTCATTCGGTTTCAGTAGCTCATAATACACAACACCCAGCTGGTCCCACCAGATACACAGCATAACCTTCAGGCCATGAATATTCTGCGCCGACGTCGATGTTGAAGCATGGCCAGGGTGTCCATACGTTGCCCGACGTTTTGGATTGTCGTAATGGACCCACTTTTCATCGCCAGTCACAATTCGATGCAAAAAACCCTTTCTTTTGTGCCGTTGAAGCAGTTGTTCGCATGCCATAAAACGGCGTTCAACGTCTCTTGGCTTCAATTCATACGGCACCCAATGGCCTACCTTTCGGATCATTCCCATGGCTTTTAAACGTTTGGAAATGGTTGATTGATCAACTCCCAAAGTTTTTGCAACCTCTTCTTGCGTTTGAGCCGGATCTTGATCGAGCAATTCCTCCAATTCGGTATCCATGAACTTTGGCGGCGCACCCTCGCGTTCTTCGTCTTCGAAGCCAAAATCACCACTTTTAAAGCGTGCAAACCACTTCTGGCACGTTCGCTCAGATAGAGCATGCTCACCATAAACTTCCACCAAGATACGATGACTTTCGGCTGCTTTTTTCTTCATATTAAAATAATGAAGAAGAATTCCCCGCAAAAACACATTATTTGGCACGAAATTCGACATTTTCAAGTGTGTTAAAAATATTGTTGTTTACGCTTCAAATAAAAAACTTATACTGACGCTTGTGCCTTACGACAGTAGCTCTCCAATGAATGTTTGGAAATGTGGATCGATGGAATAATAATCAAGTTACGCCATCTGTTGTAAAACCGCACGAACTTATAAATAGACCTATTAATATGTAGTTCGTTGAGGGCTTTAATGATAAAATGTTGATGCGTTCCCTTTCTTGCGGTGTTGGCTGTATGATCGTAGACATTTCGATATTGGTGAATGTTTCGTTATTGATGCTCAATGATGTGTTGTGAAACTTGATTAGATAAGTACCAGTAATTGTTCACTGCTCTTTTTCCGTTTTTAGTGTTCCATTGAAGTCGTTTAGTAAGACTATTCCGGGCTGTATTTCCTCGATTGTTGGTATGTATTGATTATTACTTATTGTGCAAAATGATTTTCTACTACTTAGTATTTGAGGATGCAGGTGCTGTTACTAATATCAATTATGTTATTGTATTTCTCTCACAAATTTTTATTACATTTATTCTTTATTCTATATATATCATTTTTGTCTTTTAGTATTTTTTCAAAATCAAGTTTAGTAATTTCTTTATTTCTCTTAACTGGTCTTATTATAATATTCTTATAAGTAATATTGTTTGTTAGTGATATTTTTACCAAATATAAAATTCACGATTACGTTAATTATTACGTTAACTTTTGCATATCCTAATGCTTCTTCTACTGATGCAAATGGAATTCTTTCTTATTTTAATTCCATGATTGCTGTCTCAATTTCTTTTTTATTCAACAACATTGTATTCATAATTCCAATTATAGCCCATTTAATTACGTACTTAATGTTTATTAATTCCTATTTCACTTTCCAGACTCAGAGGTATTTCACTTATTACATAATTGTCTTTTCTTATCGAATTTAGTAATTGATTTCCTAATGTTGTAATGTTGTTAATTCTTTCATTGAAAACTTCATAAATCATTACTTGATCATTATTATTTTCCTTTAGTTTTTTTAGATTAGTGACGGGCAAACTCAGCACGTTTGCACTGTGCAGCAGTGTGTGCTTCTGCGTGCTAAAAGTTCTAGGTGAAGGGGATAACAAAGCACAGGGAAGAAACAGAAAAATTGAGCAAGTTGTGCCTATGTTTGTATCCTGAATGAGAGAGCAATTATTCATGAATTCTTACCAGGGATGCCAACTTTAAACTTCATATCAACAAATTTCTAAAAAATTAGGTTTTTTGGTAGATTTTTCTTCAATAACTAAATTAAATACATATTACACTTCCTATTATAATAATGATTTAAGATAAAAAACAACAATAAACATGCAATAAAACATTTTAAAAGTTCGCGTAATACTGTTTTTTAATTGCTAGATGTAAAGAAGATTAAGGCCTCTGAAAATATTTAATATGAGATTAAATTAAAATCTTACATATTGGAAAGTAATGACAGTTAAATCTTCAATAATATTGATCACTGCATATACTGACGAATCTGTAAATTACGCACACTTATCTTATGATTTCTTAAATGGTTTTTGAGTTCGGATATATTTTTTTTTAATTAATGTTTTTTAAATTGAGCTAAGAAATCCAGATTTTCAAATTTTTTAGCAAATTACTTTATAAAACTGCAAACTCTCTTCAGCTACCGAAGTTTGTTAAATGTTTCAGAATTTTTAGCTACTGAATGAAAAGTGGACGTGATTGACAACTAATTTCGTCCATCTAAATCCAATACACTCTGATATGCACAACTGCATATAAAAATAAACAACCAAGAGTATATACATATGTATATAAATCATCAATAATAAAATCAACAATGTCCAAAATAAGTTTTGACATTTCATAAATAAAATCAGTTTTTTCGTGTTTTCTTCACTTTTCGACGATATTTTTTGAGACCGTAAGTTACATATTATTGTCGCATAAAAAACCACTAATATTAAGTGTATTTGTATGGTGTGGATGCAGAGTTGAAAATTCCATTTAAAAATTTGAAACGGCGAACGTCGAAACAAAGTGCACAGTGTTCAACTGCCGACAAAAACATACATTTATCTCTAATGTGTAATATATTACTCTGTTTTAATTTTTAATTTACATAAACAAAGTTAAATAAAATATTTCATCGATTAAACAATTGGTTCAGCATGACCTCAAATAAAAGAACATTGTTAAATTTTAATCCGAAGTGGAATGTAACTTTTTTATGCAAATATGTAAACGGAGAATCACAATGCCCTATGATAAATATGTAGGAGAAGAAAGGAAAAGTATATACAAATCCTTAAGCCTAAATTATTAAAATTTTTTTAAATTTCTTAGGAAAGCGAAGATTACGTTGTAGATGCAAAGCGTGCAACTTATGAAATCGCGTTAAACCTTGTTCGTGAGAATGGTGCATTTTCGAATGGCGAATTGGTGAAGTCTTGTATATTAAAAGCAGTAGGAATTTTGTCCCCTTCAGAATAACCGAAATATGAGGGTATGTGCTTATCTCGTAGAACTATAAGCAGACGAGTAGATGAAATGGCGGATATTACAGAATCGCAATTAAAAGGGCGGCCTCCGCAGCCGAATGGGTTGGTGTGAACTACCATTCGGAATTCACAAAGAGAACGTTGGCTCGAATCTCGGTGAAAACAACAAAATTAGGATTTTTTTTTCTAATAGCGGTCGCCCCTCGGCAGGCAATGGCAAACCTCCGAGTGGATTTCTGCCATGAAAAAGCTCCTCTTAAAAATATCTGCCGTTCGGAATCGGCTTGAAACTGTAGGTCCCTCCATTTGTGTAACAACATCAAGATGCACACCACAAATAGGAGGAGGAGCTCGGCCAAACACCCGAAAAGGGTGTACGCGCCAATTATATATATATATATATAAAATCATTCACAGCGATTTCATTGGCAATTGACGAAAGCACAGATATATCCGACATAGCCCAACTAGCGATTTTTATCCGAGGAGTTGATGCCCACCTTAAAAAACTTAATAAGGTTAGGTTAAGAAATCGACTATCCGATACCAATTTAAGAAATATATTGCGTTTAGCTGCAGCGCAAGAGGTGTCTCCCAATATAGAGTTACTAACAAAAAAACAATAATAAATTTTAACATATATTTATCCTTTATTCTTTTGAGCAAACATTATTTTACTAGTTATGAAAAGCTTTCATTCGAAAATAGTTTATTTTAAATGTTGAAAAAGATATTTCGAAATAAGAACTATTTATTGAAAATTAAAAAATGTGTATGTACTTTGTCATACAATACACAATGTAATCTGCATGTAGCCGAACATGAGACCTTGTAGCCACCAGGTAGGCCCACTTTTAACACGTTTCCTCCAATTTTTTTTAGAAAAAAATCCGCTGTTTTCCATGGTATCAAACAAATTTCTCTAATCATTTTTGTGTACTTTGTCATACTGTGCGCATTGCCATATGCGTGTGATTTGAATATGAGAGCAAGTAAGTAGTCACCAAGAATATCCACTCTACTAAGATAATTTCCCCAATGATTTTTGAAAACATCCCGTATTTTTTTAATGGAAACATGTTTTCCCACCAATGTCAGGTAACTAAATTGTCCTTTTTAACAACATTAAATGTATAACATGCATTGTTTAAATAAAACATGGCTGGTTGAGATTACTGTTTGCTGTTGTGACCAGCATTTCTTTATAAAAATGCATTAACATAAAAACATACGATATACATACATACTTATATATAAACGAAGACAATTTTTTCATTCAGAAAAATATACACCGATTTGTCAGTACAAATTTTTCTCCACATAGTTTAGCAACTATGAAACTTTGACATGCGAATGTTCAAACTTCTTGATTATAAAGTCGCCTATGCTTCTTGATTACAAAAATTATAAATGTAAATAAAATAGAAATTTGCAAAGATGATGTTAATATTCAAAGAAGCGTTTCCAATAAAAAAAACCAAAAGCATTTTATTATTTAATATGAACGATCTAGCAAATCCCAACACTTCAAAATCCCCTAACATGGAATGAAGTCCCCTTATCTGGTAACTTTGCTATTGGCAAAGCTTCACTCCCTTTTTTAGAAACACATATGCGTTGCTCAGAAGAGATTAATAAACGTACACGCCTATTGCTTACCGTTCTGATGTAAGTTTGTCGCCCCCTCATCTGGTACTTTGCTAGCACGCTCTGCTGCGAGCGTGCCACTCTGCTGCCCGTCCCTAGTTTAGATCTTTATTCATTTCAAAATCTTCGCGATCAGGAGTACCAGCATTGTACTTCCATGCCGTACCTAATGCATTTATTGCTCTCTTATTTCTAAATTCCGGTTTTGGTTTTATGTTTGAAAGTATTACTAATGTTCTTGTTGAGGTAGGTTAGTACGTCTTTTAAAAAATTGTCGTATTGGTCCAGGTCAATATGGTGTATTATCTTGAATGTCCCCTGTATTTTAGATTGTCCGTCATTGATCGTTATAACATGATTTTTTGAGAAGTTTAGTATTTCCATGTCTGTTAAGCTAGTGGTCGTCATGATGAATATGGTTAGTATTAGTAGGATGTCCTTGCTGTTTGTCATATTGTTTCTAAAGGGTGGTTAAATTTTAAGGGCCGATGTTGAATGTGAACCACACCTAAACGTCAAGCTGTTTCCTGCATTTCATTTAAAATTTTTCAATTTCAGACTAACTCAATTTGAGCCATGGAAAGATACACAATGAAGCAACGCGTTAAAGTTATTCAGGCCTATTATGAAAACGGACGTTCAAATCAAAATGCATATCGAAGAAAATCATCTTCAGAGATGCGGCACATTTTCACCTCAGTGGATTCGTCAATAAGCAGAATTGCCGCATTTGGGCGAATGATAGTCCAAGAGTGATTGCCGAAAAACCAATGCACCCACAAAGAGTGACTGTTTGGTGCGGTTTATGGGCCAGCGGCATCATTGGACCGTATTTTTTCCAAAATGAGGCCGGTTAGGCAGTTACTGTGAATAGTGTTCGTTATCGTGAGATGATAACGAACTTTTTATGACCCGAATTGGAAGATATGGATGTGGACGATATGTGGTTTCAACAGGACGGTGCCACTTGTCACACAGCTAACGAAACAATGGCTCGTTTTGGGCGAAAAATTTGATGGCCGAATAATCTCACGACGCAGCGATGTCAATTGGCCGCCAAGATCATCTGACTTGACTTCTTTCTTTGGAGTTATTTGAAAGAAAAGGTGTACGTCGATAAGCCAGCAAAAATTCAAGAGCTAAAGGATGAGATAATTCGGCACATTAACGGCATAGAACCTCAATTATGCCTCAGCGTCATCGAAAATTTGGACCATCGGATGGAGGGGTGCCGCCGAAGCCGCGGCGGTCATTTGGCCGAAATTTTGTTTTATGCGTAATTCAGCCATACCAATATTTTCATAATAAAGAGAAATGACAATAATTTCCTAAAAAAATTATATTTATTTGGAAAATTTGCCTTTATCAGAAGTTAAAAAACGAGATATAGGAGACCTGGTCCAAAAGAACATTATTCCAAAGAGTTTTTATGAGACTTACTATAAAAACTTAATAGACACTTAATTTAAGTTTAATTCATTGATATTTTTTTTAATAAGCAATAACTTTTGTTTCGAATTACTGGAAATGAATAAATGTTAATAACACTGGTTTACAGCCAGTTGAAAAGTTGAAATTTGTGATCCAGTGTAATTTTTATTAAACATCAATAAATTGGCATTCCTGTATGTTATAAATAATATTTATCAATTCTAGTGAGAATTTTCAGTTAAACAGAGACAACTCAAAATAAGACCACTAAGTGTATAAAAAAATTTCAGGAAAAGAGTAACAACTCAAAAATTTGTTATTTTAGAGCAACTACTAAACAAATAAGAATGAAACAACCGTTTTATTGTTTTTAATGATATTTTCGCGCAATTACATATTTTTTTCCTTGAAATATATTATTAATATTTACGGAAACAGTTTTTCGTCTCTACTGAAAAAGTTCAGATTTTGAGTTGTTACGCTTTAACGTAACAAGTGCGATATGTTAAAACTGTAATCATTTTTGAACAATTTTGCCTTTGAAATCAATAAAAACTAACTTCACAAAAAAAAGTTATGGTGTTTTCAATAGGTAACACTTCATATCGTTCACCCTGTACTTGCAGAAACTGGCATGCCACATATCCAAGAAAGACTCGAATTGAGCACATTACGACTGATACCTAAACTTTTTTATACTCATTGTTGTAGGATACACAACAAAGTAACACAAGCGATTATGCGAAAACGGCATATAAAAAAGCAATCAGCTATCCATCGTGTTGTTCAAAAGACAGCGCATCTCGATCTTGATATAAAACCAAGGTGCTTAAAAATTAGCAAACACCTCCCAGAGGCTCTACATTCCTCTTTTTTGGAAGACGAATTAATGTGCTCAGCCTTCTGCTCTATTTTCTCAGCTGAAGCCTATGCTGTAAAAGAAGCAACAAAATGGGCGGTAACGACAAAATGAAAATATACCATATGCACCGATAGCCTCTCAACAATAATGGCGACACAGAACCCAATTAACGTAAGCCCGCTGATTGCATGTATTCGAGATACCCTGATTGCATATAAGACGAAGTAACCGATAAGGAAGCTAAAAATGGATCGCATATGCTACTTCGTAGAGACAAACGAGAAAAATTATATATTACGCTATATTTACAAAATGAAAGAAAATCTACAGAAAGAGTTTTATTACTACATTAATTTATTTAAAAATAGCTTTTTACGGAGCAAGCTCCGTCTTTATTTCACAACTCTCAAATTTGAACTGAACTTTACAAAATTTCTTAAAGCTAACTTAGCCGCGTGATCATATTCGCTGAATTTCGCTTGTTGCCGTTCACATGGTTTATTGCCGACACAATGTCAGCGAGAAGGTCGAGCAAGGGAAACGCGTGTAGTGGATGAACTTTCAGCATTCAGTAGCGTTAACTCCTCCTTTCTTAAAAACGATTGTCCTCGATCATCTTATTAGAAATAGGGTAGGTCATGTAGTCGAAGATATGAATAACTAACGACGTTTCCTAGTTGGTTATTATTTGTGTTAATTGATGCATCTGGGCGATTCGGTAAGGTGCTGGACGTTATGTAGACTTATTTGAATGTTTCCGTTGGTACTTCTTGGATGATTATTTTTGATGTGGGTTTTATCCAAAATTTGAAAGTTATTTTATTGCTGTGTAGATTAGTGCTAGTCCTAGCATTGCACTCTTGTTTATTGTCGAATCTGTTCTTAACAGATTTATCTTTTTCGTGTTGTTAATATGTAGTTCGTTGAGGGCTTTAATGATAAAATGTTGATGCGTTCCCTTTCTTGCGGTGTTGGCTGTATGATCGTAGACATTTCGATATTGGTGAATGTTTCGTTATTGATGCTCAATGATGTGTTGTGAAACTTGATTAGATAAGTACCAGTAATTGTTCACTGCTCTTTTTCCGTTTTTAGTGTTCCATTGAAGTCGTTTAGTAAGACTATTCCGGGCTGTATTTCCTCGATTGTTGGTATGTATTGATTATTACTTATTGTGCAAAATGATTTTCTACTACTTAGTATTTGAGGATGCAGGTGCTGTTACTAATATCAATTATGTTATTGTATTTCTCTCACAAATTTTTATTACATTTATTCTTTATTCTATATATATCATTTTTGTCTTTTAGTATTTTTTCAAAATCAAGTTTAGTAATTTCTTTATTTCTCTTAACTGGTCTTATTATAATATTCTTATAAGTAATATTGTTTGTTAGTGATATTTTTACCAAATATAAAATTCACGATTACGTTAATTATTACGTTAACTTTTGCATATCCTAATGCTTCTTCTACTGATGCAAATGGAATTCTTTCTTATTTTAATTCCATGATTGCTGTCTCAATTTCTTTTTTATTCAACAACATTGTATTCATAATTCCAATTATAGCCCATTTAATTACGTACTTAATGTTTATTAATTCCTATTTCACTTTCCAGACTCAGAGGTATTTCACTTATTACATAATTGTCTTTTCTTATCGAATTTAGTAATTGATTTCCTAATGTTGTAATGTTGTTAATTCTTTCATTGAAAACTTCATAAATCATTACTTGATCATTATTATTTTCCTTTAGTTTTTTTAGATTAGTGACGGGCAAACTCAGCACGTTTGCACTGTGCAGCAGTGTGTGCTTCTGCGTGCTAAAAGTTCTAGGTGAAGGGGATAACAAAGCACAGGGAAGAAACAGAAAAATTGAGCAAGTTGTGCCTATGTTTGTATCCTGAATGAGAGAGCAATTATTCATGAATTCTTACCAGGGATGCCAACTTTAAACTTCATATCAACAAATTTCTAAAAAATTTGGTTTTTTGGTAGATTTTTCTTCAATAACTAAATTAAATACATATTACACTTCCTATTATAATAATGATTTAAGATAAAAAACAACAATAAACATGCAATAAAACATTTTAAAAGTTCGCGTAATACTGTTTTTTAATTGCTAGATGTAAAGAAGATTAAGGCCTCTGAAAATATTTAATATGAGATTAAATTAAAATCTTACATATTGGAAAGTAATGACAGTTAAATCTTCAATAATATTGATCACTGCATATACTGACGAATCTGTAAATTACGCACACTTATCTTATGATTTCTTAAATGGTTTTTGAGTTCGGATATATTTTTTTTTAAATTAATGTTTTTTTAAATTGAGCTAAGAAATCCAGATTTTCAAATTTTTTAGCAAATTACTTTATAAAACTGCAAACTCTCTTCAGCTACCGAAGTTTGTTAAATGTTTCAGAATTTTTAGCTACTGAATGAAAAGTGGACGTGATTGACAACTAATTTCGTCCATCTAAATCCAATACACTCTGATATGCACAACTGCATATAAAAATAAACAACCAAGAGTATATACATATGTATATAAATCATCAATAATAAAATCAACAATGTCCAAAATAAGTTTTGACATTTCATAAATAAAATCAGTTTTTTCGTGTTTTCTTCACTTTTCGACGATATTTTTTGAGACCGTAAGTTACATATTATTGTCGCATAAAAAACCACTAATATTAAGTGTATTTGTATGGTGTGGATGCAAAGTTGAAAATTCCATTTAAAAATTTGAAACGGCGAACGTCGAAACAAAGTGCACAGTGTTCAACTGCCGACAAAAACATACATTTATCTCTAATGTGTAATATATTACTCTGTTTTAATTTTTAATTTACATAAACAAAGTTAAATAAAATATTTCATCGATTAAACAATTGGTTCAGCATGACCTCAAATAAAAGAACATTGTTAAATTTTAATCCGAAGTGGAATGTAACTTTTTTATGCAAATATGTAAACGGAGAATCACAATGCCCTATGATAAATATGTAGGAGAAGAAAGGAAAAGTATATACAAATCCTTAAGCCTAAATTATTAAAATTTTTTTAAATTTCTTAGGAAAGCGAAGATTACGTTGTAGATGCAAAGCGTGCAACTTATGAAATCGCGTTAAACCTTGTTCGTGAGAATGGTGCATTTTCGAATGGCGAATTGGTGAAGTCTTGTATATTAAAAGCAGTAGGAATTTTGTCCCCTTCAGAATAACCGAAATATGAGGGTATGTGCTTATCTCGTAGAACTATAAGCAGACGAGTAGATGAAATGGCGGATATTACAGAATCGCAATTAAAAGGGCGGCCTCCGCAGCCGAATGGGTTGGTGTGAACTACCATTCGGAATTCACAAAGAGAACGTTGGCTCGAATCTCGGTGAAAACAACAAAATTAGGATTTTTTTTTCTAATAGCGGTCGCCCCTCGGCAGGCAATGGCAAACCTCCGAGTGGATTTCTGCCATGAAAAAGCTCCTCTTAAAAATATCTGCCGTTCGGAATCGGCTTGAAACTGTAGGTCCCTCCATTTGTGTAACAACATCAAGATGCACACCACAAATAGGAGGAGGAGCTCGGCCAAACACCCGAAAAGGGTGTACGCGCCAATTATATATATATATATATAAAATCATTCACAGCGATTTCATTGGCAATTGACGAAAGCACAGATATATCTGACATAGCCCAACTAGCGATTTTTATCCGAGGAGTTGATGCCCACCTTAAAAAACTTAATAAGGTTAGGTTAAGAAATCGACTATCCGATACCAATTTAAGAAATATATTGCGTTTAGCTGCAGCGCAAGAGGTGTCTCCCAATATAGAGTTACTAACAAAAAAACAATAATAAATTTTAACATATATTTATCCTTTATTCTTTTGAGCAAACATTATTTTACTAGTTATGAAAAGCTTTCATTCGAAAATAGTTTATTTTAAATGTTGAAAAAGATATTTCGAAATAAGAACTATTTATTTAAAATTAAAAAATGTGTATGTACTTTGTCATACAATACACAATGTAATCTGCATGTAGCCGAACATGAGACCTTGTAGCCACCAGGTAGGCCCACTTTTAACACGTTTCCTCCAATTTTTTTTAGAAAAAAATCCGCTGTTTTCCATGGTATCAAACAAATTTCTCTAATCATTTTTGTGTACTTTGTCATACTGTGCGCATTGCCATATGCGTGTGATTTGAATATGAGAGCAAGTAAGTAGTCACCAAGAATATCCACTCTACTAAGATAATTTCCCCAATGATTTTTGAAAACATCCCGTATTTTTTTAATGGAAACATGTTTTCCCACCAATGTCAGGTAACTAAATTGTCCTTTTTAACAACATTAAATGTATAACATGCATTGTTTAAATAAAACATGGCTGGTTGAGATTACTGTTTGCTGTTGTGACCAGCATTTCTTTATAAAAACATACGATATACATACATACTTATATGTAAACGAAGACAATTTTTTCATTCAGAAAAATATACACCGATTTGTCAGTACAAATTTTTCTCCACATAGTTTAGCAACTATGAAACTTTGACATGCGAATGTTCAAACTTCTTGATTATAAAGTCGCCTATGCTTCTTGATTACAAAAATTATAAATGTAAATAAAATAGAAATTTGCAAAGATGATGTTAATATTCAAAGAAGCGTTTCCAATAAAAAAAACCAAAAGCATTTTATTATTTAATATGAACGATCTAGCAAATCCCAACACTTCAAAATCCCCTAACATGGAATGAAGTCCCCTTATCTGGTAACTTTGCTATTGGCAAAGCTTCACTCCCTTTTTTAGAAACACATATGCGTTGCTCAGAAGAGATTAATAAACGTACACGCCTATTGCTTACCGTTCTGATGTAAGTTTGTCGCCCCCTCATCTGGTACTTTGCTAGCACGCTCTGCTGCGAGCGTGCCACTCTGCTGCCCGTCCCTAGTTTAGATCTTTATTCATTTCAAAATCTTCGCGATCAGGAGTACCAGCATTGTACTTCCATGCCGTACCTAATGCATTTATTGCTCTCTTATTTCTAAATTCCAGTTTTGGTTTTATGTTTGAAAATATTACTAATGTTCTTGTTGAGGTAGGTTAGTACGTCTTTTAAAAAATTGTCGTATTGGTCCAGGTCAATATGGTGTATTATCTTGAATGTCCCCTGTATTTTAGATTGTCCGTCATTGATCGTTATAACATGATTTTTCGAGAAGTTTAGTATTTCCATGTCTGTTAAGCTAGTGGACGTCATGATGAATATGGTTAGTATTAGTAGGATGTCCTTGCTGTTTGTCATATTGTTTCTAAAGGGTGGTTAAATTTTAAGGGCCGATGTTGAATGTGAACCACACCTAAACGTCAAGCTGTTTCCTGCATTTCATTTAAAATTTTTCAATTTCAGACTAACTCAATTTGAGCCATGGAAAGATACACAATGAAGCAACGCGTTAAAGTTATTCAGGCCTATTATGAAAACGGACGTTCAAATCAAAATGCATATCGAAGAAAATCATCTTCAGAGATGCGGCACATTTTCACCTCAGTGGATTCGTCAATAAGCAGAATTGCCGCATTTGGGCGAATGATAGTCCAAGAGTGATTGCCGAAAAACCAATGCACCCACAAAGAGTGACTGTTTGGTGCGGTTTATGGGCCAGCGGCATCATTGGACCGTATTTTTTCCAAAATGAGGCCGGTTAGGCAGTTACTGTGAATAGTGTTCGTTATCGTGAGATGATAACGAACTTTTTATGACCCGAATTGGAAGATATGGTTGTGGACGATATGTGGTTTCAACAGGACGGTGCCACTTGTCACACAGCTAACGAAACAATGGCTCGTTTTGGGCGAAAAATTTGATGGCCGAATAATCTCACGACGCAGCGATGTCAATTGGCCGCCAAGATCATCTGACTTGACTTCTTTCTTTGGAGTTATTTGAAAGAAAAGGTGTACGTCGATAAGCCAGCAAAAATTCAAGAGCTAAAGGATGAGATAATTCGGCACATTAACGGCATAGAACCTCAATTATGCCTCAGCGTCATCGAAAATTTGGACCATCGGATGGAGGTGTGCCGCCGAAGCCGCGGCGGTCATTTGGCCGAAATTTTGTTTTATGCGTAAATCAGCCCTACCAATATTTTCATAATAAAGAGAAATGACAATAATTTCCTAAAAAAATTATATTTATTTGGAAAATTTGCCTTTATCAGAAGTTAAAAAACGAGATATAGGAGACCTGGTCCAAAAGAACATTATTCCAAAGAGTTTTTATGAGACTTACTATAAAAACTTAATAGACACTTAATTTAAGTTTAATTCATTGATATTTTTTTTAATAAGCAATAACTTTTGTTTCGAATTACTGGAAATGAATAAATGTTAATAACACTGGTTTACAGCCAGTTGAAAAGTTGAAATTTGTGATCCAGTGTAATTTTTATTAAACATTAATAAATTGGCATTCCTGTATGTTATAAATAATATTTATCAATTCTAGTGAGAATTTTCAGTTAAACAGAGACAACTCAAAATAACACCACTAACTGTATAAAAAAATTTCAGGAAAAGAGTAACAACTCAAAAATTTGTTATTTTAGAGCAACTACTAAACAAATAAGAATGAAACAACCGTTATATTGCTTTTAATGATATTTTCGCGCAATTACATATTTTTTTCCTTGTAATATATTATTAATATTTACGGAAACAGTTTTTCGTCTCTACTGAAAAAGTTCAGATTTTGAGTTGTTACGCTTTAACGTAACAAGTGCGATATGTTAAAACTGTAATCATTTTTGAACAATTTTGCCTTTGAAATCAATAAAAACTAACTTCACAAAAAAAAGTTATGGTGTTTTCAATAGGTAACACTTCATATCGTTCACCCTGTACTTGCAGAAACTGGCATGCCACATATCCAAGAAAGACTCGAATTGAGCACATTACGACTGATACCTAAACTTTTTTATACTCATTGTTGTAGGATACACAACAAAGTAACACAAGCGATTATGCGAAAACGGCATATAAAAAAGCAATCAGCTATCCATCGTGTTGTTCAAAAGACAGCGCATCTCGATCTTGATATAAAACCAAGGTGCTTAAAAATTAGCAAACACCTCCCAGAGGCTCTACATTCCTCTTTTTTGGAAGACGAATTAATGTGCTCAGCCTTCTGCTCTATTTTCTCAGCTGAAGCCTATGCTGTAAAAGAAGCAACAAAATGGGCGGTAACGACAAAATGAAAATATACCATATGCACCGATAGCCTCTCAACAATAATGGCGACACAGAACCCAATTAACGTAAGCCCGCTGATTGCATGTATTCGAGATACCCTGATTGCATATAAGACGAAGTAACCGATAAGGAAGCTAAAAATGGATCGCATATGCTACTTCGTAGAGACAAACGAGAAAAATTATATATTACGCTATATTTACAAAATGAAAGAAAATCTACAGAAAGAGTTTTATTACTACATTAATTTATTTAAAAATAGCTTTTTACGGAGCAAGCTCCGTCTTTATTTCACAACTCTCAAATTTGAACTGAACTTTACAAAATTTCTTAAAGCTAACTTAGCCGCGTGATCATATTCGCGGAATTTCGCTTGTTGCCGTTCACATGGTTTATTGCCGACACAATGTCAGCGAGAAGGTCGAGCAAGGGAAACGCGTGTAGTGGATGAACTTTCAGCATTCAGTAGCGTTAACTCCTCCTTTCTTAAAAACGATTGTCCTCGATCATCTTATTAGAAATAGGGTAGGTCATGTAGTCGAAGATATGAATAACTAACGACGTTTCCTAGTTGGTTATTATTTGTGTTAATTGATGCATCTGGGCGATTCGGTAAGGTGCTGGACGTTATGTAGACTTATTTGAATGTTTCCGTTGGTACTTCTTGGATGATTATTTTTGATGTGGGTTTTATCCAAAATTTGAAGGTTATTTTATTGCTGTGTAGATTAGTGCTAGTCCTAGCATTGCACTCTTGTTTATTGTCGAATCTGTTCTTAACAGATTTATCTTTTTCGTGTTGTTAATATGTAGATCGTTCTTTTGCGTTCCCTTTCTTGCGGTGTTGGCTGTATGATCGTAGACATTTCGATATTGGTGAATGTTTCGTTATTGATGCTCAATGATGTGTTGTGAAACTTGATTAGATAAGTACCAGTAATTGTTCACTGCTCTTTTTCCGTTTTTAGTGTTCCATTGAAGTCGTTTAGTAAGACTATTCCGGGCTGTATTTCCTCGATTGTTGGTATGTATTGATTATTACTTATTGTGCAAAATGATTTTCTACTACTTAGTATTTGAGGATGCAGGTGCTGTTACTAATATCAATTATGTTATTGTATTTCTCTCACAAATTTTTATTACATTTATTCTTTATTCTATATATATCATTTTTGTCTTTTAGTATTTTTTCAAAATCAAGTTTAGTAATTTCTTTATTTCTCTTAACTGGTCTTACTATAATATTCTTATAAGTAATATTGTTTGTTAGTGATATTTTTACCAAATATAAAATTCACGATTACGTTAATTATTACGTTAACTTTTGCATATCCTAATGCTTCTTCTACTGATGCAAATGGAATTCTTTCTTATTTTAATTCCATGATTGCTGTCTCAATTTCTTTTTTATTCAACAACATTGTATTCATAATTCCAATTATAGCCCATTTAATTACGTACTTAATGTTTATTAATTCCTATTTCACTTTCCAGACTCAGAGGTATTTCACTTATTACATAATTGTCTTTTCTTATCGAATTTAGTAATTGATTTCCTAATGTTGTAATGTTGTTAATTCTTTCATTGAAAACTTCATAAATCATTACTTGATCATTATTATTTTCCTTTAGTTTTTTTAGATTAGTGACGGGCAAACTCAGCACGTTTGCACTGTGCAGCAGTGTGTGCTTCTGCGTGCTAAAAGTTCTAGGTGAAGGGGATAACAAAGCACAGGGAAGAAACAGAAAAATTGAGCAAGTTGTGCCTATGTTTGTATCCTGAATGAGAGAGCAATTATTCATGAATTCTTACCAGGGATGCCAACTTTAAACTTCATATCAACAAATTTCTAAAAAATTAGGTTTTTTGGTAGATTTTTCTTCAATAACTAAATTAAATACATATTACACTTCCTATTATAATAATGATTTAAGATAAAAAACAACAATAAACATGCAATAAAACATTTTAAAAGTTCGCGTAATACTGTTTTTTAATTGCTAGATGTAAAGAAGATTAAGGCCTCTGAAAATATTTAATATGAGATTAAATTAAAATCTTACATATTGGAAAGTAATGACAGTTAAATCTTCAATAATATTGATCACTGCATATACTGACGAATCTGTAAATTACGCACACTTATCTTATGATTTCTTAAATGGTTTTTGAGTTCGGATATATTTTTTTTAAATTAATGTTTTTTAAATTGAGCTAAGAAATCCAGATTTTCAAATTTTTTAGCAAATTACTTTATAAAACTGCAAACTCTCTTCAGCTACCGAAGTTTGTTAAATGTTTCAGAATTTTTATCTACTGAATGAAAAGTGGACGTGATTGACAACTAATTTCGTCCATCTAAATCCAATACACTCTGATATGCACAACTGCATATAAAAATAAACAACCAAGAGTATATACATATGTATATAAATCATCAATAATAAAATCAACAATGTCCAAAATAAGTTTTGACATTTCATAAATAAAATCAGTTTTTTCGTGTTTTCTTCACTTTTCGACGATATTTTTTGAGACCGTAAGTTACATATTATTGTCGCATAAAAAACCACTAATATTAAGTGTATTTGTATGGTGTGGATGCAGAGTTGAAAATTCCATTTAAAAATTTGAAACGGCGAACGTCGAAACAAAGTGCACAGTGTTCAACTGCCGACAAAAACATACATTTATCTCTAATGTGTAATATATTACTCTGTTTTAATTTTTAATTTACATAAACAAAGTTAAATAAAATATTTCATCGATTAAACAATTGGTTCAGCATGACCTCGAATAAAAGAACATTGTTAAATTTTAATCCGAAGTGGAATGTAACTTTTTTATGCAAATATGTAAACGGAGAATCACAATGCCCTATGATAAATATGTAGGAGAAGAAAGGAAAAGTATATACAAATCCTTAAGCCTAAATTATTAAAATTTTTTTAAATTTCTTAGGAAAGCGAAGATTACGTTGTAGATGCAAAGCGTGCAACTTATGAAATCGCGTTAAACCTTGTTCGTGAGAATGGTGCATTTTCGAATGGCGAATTGGTGAAGTCTTGTATATTAAAAGCAGTAGGAATTTTGTCCCCTTCAGAATAACCGAAATATGAGGGTATGTGCTTATCTCGTAGAACTATAAGCAGACGAGTAGATGAAATGGCGGATATTACAGAATCGCAATTAAAAGGGCGGCCTCCGCAGCCGAATGGGTTGGTGTGAACTACCATTCGGAATTCACAAAGAGAACGTTGGCTCGAATCTCGGTGAAAACAACAAAGTTAGGATTTTTTTTTCTAATAGCGGTCGCCCCTCGGCAGGCAATGGCAAACCTCCGAGTGGATTTCTGCCATGAAAAAGCTCCTCTTAAAAATATCTGCCGTTCGGAATCGGCTTGAAACTGTAGGTCCCTCCATTTGTGTAACAACATCAAGATGCACACCACAAATAGGAGGAGGAGCTCGGCCAAACACCCGAAAAGGGTGTACGCGCCAATTATATATATATATATAAAATCATTCACAGCGATTTCATTGGCAATTGACGAAAGCACAGATATATCCGACATAGCCCAACTAGCGATTTTTATCCGAGGAGTTGATGCCCACCTTAAAAAACTTAATAAGGTTAGGTTAAGAAATCGACTATCCGATACCAATTTAAGAAATATATTGCGTTTAGCTGCAGCGCAAGAGGTGTCTCCCAATATAAAGTTACTAACAAAAAAACAATAATAAATTTTAACATATATTTATCCTTTATTCTTTTGAGCAAACATTATTTTACTAGTTATGAAAAGCTTTCATTCGAAAATAGTTTATTTTAAATGTTGAAAAAGATATTTCGAAATAAGAACTATTTATTTAAAATTAAAAAATGTGTATGTACTTTGTCATACAATACACAATGTAATCTGCATGTAGCCGAACATGAGACCTTGTAGCCACCAGGTAGGCCCACTTTTAACACGTTTCCTCCAATTTTTTTTAGAAAAAAATCCGCTGTTTTCCATGGTATCAAACAAATTTCTCTAATCATTTTTGTGTACCTTGTCATACTGTGCGCATTGCCATATGCGTGTGATTTGAATATGAGAGCAAGTAAGTAGTCACCAAGAATATCCACTCTACTAAGATAATTTCCCCAATGATTTTTGAAAACATCCCGTATTTTTTTAATGGAAACATGTTTTCCCACCAATGTCAGGTAACTAAATTGTCCTTTTTAACAACATTAAATGTATAACATGCATTGTTTAAATAAAACATGGCTGGTTGAGATTACTGTTTGCTGTTGTGACCAGCATTTCTTTATAAAAATGCATTAACATAAAAACATACGATATACATACATACTTATATATAAACGAAGACAATTTTTTCATTCAGAAAAATATACACCGATTTGTCAGTACAAATTTTTCTCCACATAGTTTAGCAACTATGAAACTTTGACATGCGAATGTTCAAACTTCTTGATTATAAAGTCGCCTATGCTTCTTGATTACAAAAATTATAAATGTAAATAAAATAGAAATTTGCAAAGATGATGTTAATATTCAAAGAAGCGTTTCCAATAAAAAAAACCAAAAGCATTTTATTATTTAATATGAACGATCTAGCAAATCCCAACACTTCAAAATCCCCTAACATGGAATGAAGTCCCCTTATCTGGTAACTTTGCTATTGGCAAAGCTTCACTCCCTTTTTTAGAAACACATATGCGTTGCTCAGAAGAGATTAATAAACGTACACGCCTATTGCTTACCGTTCTGATGTAAGTTTGTCGCCCCCTCATCTGGTACTTTGCTAGCACGCTCTGCTGCGAGCGTGCCACTCTGCTGCCCGTCCCTAGTTTAGATCTTTATTCATTTCAAAATCTTCGCGATCAGGAGTACCAGCATTGTACTTCCATGCCGTACTTAATGCATTTATTGCTCTCTTATTTCTAAATTCCGGTTTTGGTTTTATGTTTGAAAGTATTACTAATGTTCTTGTTGAGGTAGGTTAGTACGTCTTTTAAAAAATTGTCGTATTGGTCCAGGTCAATATGGTGTATTATCTTGAATGTCCCCTGTATTTTAGATTGTCCGTCATTGATCGTTATAACATGATTTTTCGAGAAGTTTAGTATTTCCATGTCTGTTAAGCTAGTGGACGTCATGATGAATATGGTTAGTATTAGTAGGATGTCCTTGCTGTTTGTCATATTGTTTCTAAAGGGTGGTTAAATTTTAAGGGCCGATGTTGAATGTGAACCACACCTAAACGTCAAGCTGTTTCCTGCATTTCATTTAAAATTTTTCAATTTCAGACTAACTCAATTTGAGCCATGGAAAGATACACAATGAAGCAACGCGTTAAAGTTATTCAGGCCTATTATGAAAACGGACGTTCAAATCAAAATGCATATCGAAGAAAATCATCTTCAGAGATGCGGCACATTTTCACCTCAGTGGATTCGTCAATAAGCAGAATTGCCGCATTTGGGCAAATGATAATCCAAGAGTGATTGCCGAAAAACCAATGCACCCACAAAGAGTGACTGTTTGGTGCGGTTTATGGGCCAGCGGCATCATTGGACCGTATTTTTTCCAAAATGAGGCCGGTTAGGCAGTTACTGTGAATAGTGTTCGTTATCGTGAGATGATAACGAACTTTTTATGACCCGAATTGGAAGATATGGTTGTGGACGATATGTGGTTTCAACAGGACGGTGCCACTTGTCACACAGCTAACGAAACAATGGCTCGTTTTGGGCGAAAAATTTGATGGCCGAATAATCTCACGACGCAGCGATGTCAATTGGCCGCCAAGATCATCTGACTTGACTTCTTTCTTTGGAGTTATTTGAAAGAAAAGGTGTACGTCGATAAGCCAGCAAAAATTCAAGAGCTAAAGGATGAGATAATTCGGCACATTAACGGCATAGAACCTCAATTATGCCTCAGCGTCATCGAAAATTTGGACCATCGGATGGAGGTGTGCCGCCGAAGCCGCGGCGGTCATTTGGCCGAAATTTTGTTTTATGCGTAAATCAGCCATACCAATATTTTCATAATAAAGAGAAATGACAATAATTTCCTAAAAAAATTATATTTATTTGGAAAATTTGCCTTTATCAGAAGTTAAAAAACGAGATATAGGAGACCTGGTCCAAAAGAACATTATTCCAAAGAGTTTTTATGAGACTTACTATAAAAACTTAATAGACACTTAATTTAAGTTTAATTCATTGATATTTTTTTTAATAAGCAATAACTTTTGTTTCGAATTACTGGAAATGAATAAATGTTAATAACACTGGTTTACAGCCAGTTGAAAAGTTGAAATTTGTGATCCAGTGTAATTTTTATTAAACATCAATAAATTGGCATTCCTGTATGTTATAAATAATATTTATCAATTCTAGTGAGAATTTTCAGTTAAACAGAGACAACTCAAAATAACACCACTAAGTGTATAAAAAAATTTCAGGAAAAGAGTAACAACTCAAAAATTTGTTATTTTAGAGCAACTACTAAACAAATAAGAATGAAACAACCGTTTTATTGTTTTTAATGATATTTTCGCGCAATTACATATTTTTTTCCTTGAAATATATTATTAATATTTACGGAAACAGTTTTTCGTCTCTACTGAAAAAGTTCAGATTTTGAGTTGTTACGCTTTAACGTAACAATTGCGATATGTTAAAACTGTAATCATTTTTGAACAATTTTGCCTTTGAAATCAATAAAAACTAACTTCACAAAAAAAAGTTATGGTGTTTTCAATAGGTAACACTTCATATCGTTCACCCTGTACTTGCAGAAACTGGCATGCCACATATCCAAGAAAGACTCGAATTGAGCACATTACGACTGATACCTAAACTTTTTTATACTCATTGTTGTAGGATACACAACAAAGTAACACAAGCGATTATGCGAAAACGGCATATAAAAAAGCAATCAGCTATCCATCGTGTTGTTCAAAAGACAGCGCATCTCGATCTTGATATAAAACCAAGGTGCTTAAAAATTAGCAAACACCTCCCAGAGGCTCTACATTCCTCTTTTTTGGAAGACGAATTAATGTGCTCAGCCTTCTGCTCTATTTTCTCAGCTGAAGCCTATGCTGTAAAAGAAGCAACAAAATGGGCGGTAACGACAAAATGAAAATATACCATATGCACCGATAGCCTCTCAACAATAATGGCGATACAGAACCCAATTAACGTAAGCCCGCTGATTGCATGTATTCGAGATACCCTGATTGCATATAAGACGAAGTAACCGATAAGGAAGCTAAAAATGGATCGCATATGCTACTTCGTAGAGACAAACGAGAAAAATTATATATTACGCTATATTTACAAAATGAAAGAAAATCTACAGAAAGAGTTTTATTACTACATTAATTTATTTAAAAATAGCTTTTTACGGAGCAAGCTCCGTCTTTATTTCACAACTCTCAAATTTGAACTGAACTTTACAAAATTTCTTAAAGCTAACTTAGCCGCGTGATCATATTCGCGGAATTTCGCTTGTTGCCGTTCACATGGTTTATTGCCGACACAATGTCAGCGAGAAGGTCGAGCAAGGGAAACGCGTGTAGTGGATGAACTTTCAGCATTCAGTAGCGTTAACTCCTCCTTTCTTAAAAACGATTGTCCTCGATCATCTTATTAGAAATAGGGTAGGTCATGTAGTCGAAGATATGAATAACTAACGACGTTTCCTAGTTGGTTATTATTTGCGTTAATTGATGCATCTGGGCGATTCGGTAAGGTGCTGGACGTTATGTAGACTTATTTGAATGTTTCCGTTGGTACTTCTTGGATGATTATTTTTGATGTGGGTTTTATCCAAAATTTGAAGGTTATTTTATTGCTGTGTAGATTAGTGCTAGTCCTAGCATTGCACTTTTGTTTATTGTCGAATCTGTTCTTAACAGATTTATATTTTTCGTGTTGTTAATATGTAGTTCGTTGAGGGCTTTAATGATAAAATGTTGATGCGTTCCCTTTCTTGCGGTGTTGGCTGTATGATCGTAGACATTTCGATATTGGTGAATGTTTCGTTATTGATGCTCAATGATGTGTTGTGAAACTTGATTAGATAAGTACCAGTAATTGTTCACTGCTCTTTTTCCGTTTTTAGTGTTCCATTGAAGTCGTTTAGTAAGACTATTCCGGGCTGTGTTTCCTCGATTGTTGGTATGTATTGATTATTACTTATTGTGCAAAATGATTTTCTACTACTTAGTATTTTGAGGATGCAGGTGCTGTTACTAATATCAATTATGTTATTTCTCTCACAAATTTTTATTAATATACTTTTTATTTCATACATTTATTCTTTATTCTATATATATCATTTTTGTCTTTTAGTATTTTTTCAAAATCAAGTTTAGTAATTTCTTTATTTCTCTTAACTGGTCTTATTATAATATTCTTATAAGTAATATTGTTTGTTAGTGATATTTTTACCAAATATAAAATTCACGATTACGTTAATTATTACGTTAACTTTTGCATATCCTAATGCTTCTTCTACTGATGCAAATGGAATTCTTTCTTATTTTAATTCCATGATTGCTGTCTCAATTTCTTTTTTATTCAACAACATTGTATTCATAATTCCAATTATAGCCCATTTAATTACGTACTTAATGTTTATTAATTCCTATTTCACTTTCCAGACTCAGAGGTATTTCACTTATTACATAATTGTCTTTTCTTATCGAATTTAGTAATTGATTTCCTAATGTTGTAATGTTGTTAATTCTTTCATTGAAAACTTCATAAATCATTACTTGATCATTATTATTTTCCTTTAGTTTTTTTAGATTAGTGACGGGCAAACTCAGCACGTTTGCACTGTGCAGCAGTGTGTGCTTCTGCGTGCTAAAAGTTCTAGGTGAAGGGGATAACAAAGCACAGGGAAGAAACAGAAAAATTGAGCAAGTTGTGCCTATGTTTGTATCCTGAATGAGAGAGCAATTATTCATGAATTCTTACCAGGGATGCCAACTTTAAACTTCATATCAACAAATTTCTAAAAAATTAGGTTTTTTGGTAGATTTTTCTTCAATAACTAAATTAAATACATATTACACTTCCTATTATAATAATGATTTAAGATAAAAAACAACAATAAACATGCAATAAAACATTTTAAAAGTTCGCGTAATACTGTTTTTTAATTGCTAGATGTAAAGAAGATTAAGGCCTCTGAAAATATTTAATATGAGATTAAATTAAAATCTTACATATTGGAAAGTAATGACAGTTAAATCTTCAATAATATTGATCACTGCATATACTGACGAATCTGTAAATTACGCACACTTATCTTATGATTTCTTAAATGGTTTTTGAGTTCGGATATATTTTTTTTTAAATTAATGTTTTTTAAATTGAGCTAAGAAATCCAGATTTTCAAATTTTTTAGCAAATTAATTTATAAAACTGCAAACTCTCTTCAGCTACCGAAGTTTGTTAAATGTTTCAGAATTTTTAGCTACTGAATGAAAAGTGGACGTGATTGACAACTAATTTCGTCCATCTAAATCCAATACACTCTGATATGCACAACTGCATATAAAAATAAACAACCAAGAGTATATACATATGTATATAAATCATCAATAATAAAATCAACAATGTCCAAAATAAGTTTTGACATTTCATAAATAAAATCAGTTTTTTCGTGTTTTCTTCACTTTTCGACGATATTTTTTGAGACCGTAAGTTACATATTATTGTCGCATAAAAAACCACTAATATTAAGTGTATTTGTATGGTGTGGATGCAGAGTTGAAAATTCCATTTAAAAATTTGAAACGGCGAACGTCGAAACAAAGTGCACAGTGTTCAACTGCCGACAAAAACATACATTTATCTCTAATGTGTAATATATTACTCTGTTTTAATTTTTAATTTACATAAACAAAGTTAAATAAAATATTTCATCGATTAAACAATTGGTTCAGCATGACCTCAAATAAAAGAACATTGTTAAATTTTAATCCGAAGTGGAATGTAACTTTTTTATGCAAATATGTAAACGGAGAATCACAATGCCCTATGATAAATATGTAGGAGAAGAAAGGAAAAGTATATACAAATCCTTAAGCCTAAATTATTAACATTTTTTTAAATTTCTTAGGAAAGCGAAGATTACGTTGTAGATGCAAAGCGTGCAACTTATGAAATCGCGTTAAACCTTGTTCGTGAGAATGGTGCATTTTCGAATGGCGAATTGGTGAAGTCTTGTATATTAAAAGCAGTAGGAATTTTGTCCCCTTCAGAATAACCGAAATATGAGGGTATGTGCTTATCTCGTAGAACTATAAGCAGACGAGTAGATGAAATGGCGGATATTACAGAATCGCAATTAAAAGGGCGGCCTCCGCAGCCGAATGGGTTGGTGTGAACTACCATTCGGAATTCACAAAGAGAACGTTGGCTCGAATCTCGGTGAAAACAACAAAATTAGGATTTTTTTTTCTAATAGCGGTCGCCCCTCGGCAGGCAATGGCAAACCTCCGAGTGGATTTCTGCCATGAAAAAGCTCCTCTTAAAAATATCTGCCGTTCGGAATCGGCTTGAAACTGTAGGTCCCTCCATTTGTGTAACGACATCAAGATGCACACCACAAATAGGAGGAGGAGCTCGGCCAAACACCCGAAAAGGGTGTACGCGCCAATTATATATATATATAAAATCATTCACAGCGATTTCATTGGCAATTGACGAAAGCACAGATATATCCGACATAGCCCAACTAGCGATTTTTATCCGAGGAGTTGATGCCCACCTTAAAAAACTTAATAAGGTTAGGTTAAGAAATCGACTATCCGATACCAATTTAAGAAATATATTGCGTTTAGCTGCAGCGCAAGAGGTGTCTCCCAATATAGAGTTACTAACAAAAAAACAATAATAAATTTTAACATATATTTATCCTTTATTCTTTTGAGCAAACATTATTTTACTAGTTATGAAAAGCTTTCATTCGAAAATAGTTTATTTTAAATGTTGAAAAAGATATTTCGAAATAAGAACTATTTATTTAAAATTAAAAAATGTGTATGTACTTTGTCATACAATACACAATGTAATCTGCATGTAGCCGAACATGAGACCTTGTAGCCACCAGGTAGGCCCACTTTTAACACGTTTCCTCCAATTTTTTTTTAGAAAAAAATCCGCTGTTTTCCATGGTATCAAACAAATTTCTCTAATCATTTTTGTGTACTTTGTCATACTGTGCGCATTGCCATATGCGTGTGATTTGAATATGAGAGCAAGTAAGTAGTCACCAAGAATATCCACTCTACTAAGATAATTTCCCCAATGATTTTTGAAAACATCCCGTATTTTTTTAATGGAAACATGTTTTCCCACCAATGTCAGGTAACTAAATTGTCCTTTTTAACAACATTAAATGTATAACATGCATTGTTTAAATAAAACATGGCTGGTTGAGATTACTGTTTGCTGTTGTGACCAGCATTTCTTTATAAAAATGCATTAACATAAAAACATACGATATACATACATACTTATATGTAAACGAAGACAATTTTTTCATTCAGAAAAATATACACCGATTTGTCAGTACAAATTTTTCTCCACATAGTTTAGCAACTATGAAACTTTGACATGCGAATGTTCAAACTTCTTGATTATAAAGTCGCCTATGCTTCTTGATTACAAAAATTATAAATGTAAATAAAATAGAAATTTGCAAAGATGATGTTAATATTCAAAGAAGCGTTTCCAATAAAAAAAAACCAAAAGCATTTTATTATTTAATATGAACGATCTAGCAAATCCCAACACTTCAAAATCCCCTAACATGGAATGAAGTCCCCTTATCTGGTAACTTTGCTATTGGCAAAGCTTCACTCCCTTTTTTAGAAACACATATGCGTTGCTCAGAAGAGATTAATAAACGTACACGCCTATTGCTTACCGTTCTGATGTAAGTTTGTCGCCCCCTCATCTGGTACTTTGCTAGCACGCTCTGCTGCGAGCGTGCCACTCTGCTGCCCGTCCCTAGTTTAGATCTTTATTCATTTCAAAATCTTCGCGATCAGGAGTACCAGCATTGTACTTCCATGCCGTACCTAATGCATTTATTGCTCTCTTATTTCTAAATTCCGGTTTTGGTTTTATGTTTGAAAGTATTACTAATGTTCTTGTTGTACGTCTTTTAAAAAATTGTCGTATTGGTCCAGGTCAATATGGTGTATTATCTTGAATATCCCCTGTATTTTAGATTGTCCGTCATTGATCGTTATAACATGATTTTTTGAGAAGTTTAGTATTTCCATGCCTGTTAAGCTAGTGGTCGTCATGATGAATATGGTTAGTATTAGTAGGATGTCCTTGCTGTTTGTCATATTGTTTCTAAAGGGTGGTTAAATTTTAAAGGCCGATGTTGAATGTGAACCACACCTAAACGTCAAGCTGTTTCCTGCATTTCATTTAAAATTTTTCAATTTCAGACTAACTCAATTTGAGCCATGGAAAGATACACAATGAAGCAACGCGTTAAAGTTATTCAGGCCTATTATGAAAACGGACGTTCAAATCAAAATGCATATCGAAGAAAATCATCTTCAGAGATGCGGCACATTTTCACCTCAGTGGATTCGTCAATAAGCAGAATTGCCGCATTTGGGCGAATGATAATCCAAGAGTGATTGCCGAAAAACCAATGCACCCACAAAGAGTGACTGTTTGGTGCGGTTTATGGGCCAGCGGCATCATTGGACCGTATTTTTTCCAAAATGAGGCCGGTTAGGCAGTTACTGTGAATAGTGTTCGTTATCGTGAGATGATAACGAACTTTTTATGACCCGAATTGGAAGATATGGATGTGGACGATATGTGGTTTCAACAGGACGGTGCCACTTGTCACACAGCTAACGAAACAATGGCTCGTTTTGGGCGAAAAATTTGATGGCCGAATAATCTCACGACGCAGCGATGTCAATTGGCCGCCAAGATCATCTGACTTGACTTCTTTCTTTGGAGTTATTTGAAAGAAAAGGTGTACGTCGATAAGCCAGCAAAAATTCAAGAGCTAAAGGATGAGATAATTCGGCACATTAACGGCATAGAACCTCAATTATGCCTCAGCGTCATCGAAAATTTGGACCATCGGATGGAGGTGTGCCGCCGAAGCCGCGGCGGTCATTTGGCCGAAATTTTGTTTTATGCGTAATTCAGCCATACCAATATTTTCATAATAAAGAGAAATGACAATAATTTCCTAAAAAAATTATATTTATTTGGAAAATTTGCCTTTATCAGAAGTTAAAAAACGAGATATAGGAGACCTGGTCCAAAAGAACATTATTCCAAAGAGTTTTTATGAGACTTACTATAAAAACTTAATAGACACTTAATTTAAGTTTAATTCATTGATATTTTTTTTAATAAGCAATAACTTTTGTTTCGAATTACTGGAAATGAATAAATGTTAATAACACTGGTTTACAGCCAGTTGAAAAGTTGAAATTTGTGATCCAGTGTAATTTTCATTAAACATCAATAAATTGGCATTCCTGTATGTTATAAATAATATTTATCAATTCTAGTGAGAATTTTCAGTTAAACAGAGACAACTCAAAATAACACCACTAAGTGTATAAAAAAATTTCAGGAAAAGAGTAACAACTCAAAAATTTGTTATTTTAGAGCAACTACTAAACAAATAAGAATGAAACAACCGTTATATTGCTTTTAATGATATTTTCGCGCAATTACATATTTTTTTCCTTGTAATATATTATTAATATTTACGGAAACAGTTTTTCGTCTCTACTGAAAAAGTTCAGATTTTGAGTTGTTACGCTTTAACGTAACAAGTGCGATATGTTAAAACTGTAATCATTTTTGAACAATTTTGTCTTTGAAATCAATAAAAACTAACTTCACAAAAAAAAGTTATGGTGTTTTCAATAGGTAACACTTCATATCGTTCACCCTGTACTTGCAGAAACTGGCATGCCACATATCCAAGAAAGACTCGAATTGAGCACATTACGACTGATACCTAAACTTTTTTATACTCATTGTTGTAGGATACACAACAAAGTAACACAAGCGATTATGCGAAAACGGCATATAAAAAAGCAATCAGCTATCCATCGTGTTGTTCAAAAGACAGCGCATCTCGATCTTGATATAAAACCAAGGTGCTTAAAAATTAGCAAACACCTCCCAGAGGCTCTACATTCCTCTTTTTTGGAAGACGAATTAATGTGCTCAGCCTTCTGCTCTATTTTCTCAGCTGAAGCCTATGCTGTAAAAGAAGCAACAAAATGGGCGGTAACGACAAAATGAAAATATACCATATGCACCGATAGCCTCTCAACAATAATGGCGATACAGAACCCAATTAACGTAAGCCCGCTGATTGCATGTATTCGAGATACCCTGATTGCATATAAGACGAAGTAACCGATAAGGAAGCTAAAAATGGATCGCATATGCTACTTCGTAGAGACAAACGAGAAAAATTATATATTACGCTATATTTACAAAATGAAAGAAAATCTACAGAAAGAGTTTTATTACTACATTAATTTATTTAAAAATAGCTTTTTACGGAGCAAGCTCCGTCTTTATTTCACAACTCTCAAATTTGAACTGAACTTTACAAAATTTCTTAAAGCTAACTTAGCCGCGTGATCATATTCGCGGAATTTCGCTTGTTGCCGTTCACATGGTTTATTGCCGACACAATGTCAGCGAGAAGGTCGAGCAAGGGAAACGCGTGTAGTGGATGAACTTTCAGCATTCAGTAGCGTTAACTCCTCCTTTCTTAAAAACGATTGTCCTCGATCATCTTATTAGAAATAGGGTAGGTCATGTAGTCGAAGATATGAATAACTAACGACGTTTCCTAGTTGGTTATTATTTGTGTTAATTGATGCATCTGGGCGATTCGGTAAGGTGCTGGACGTTATGTAGACTTATTTGAATGTTTCCGTTGGTACTTCTTGGATGATTATTTTTGATGTGGGTTTTATCCAAAATTTGAAGGTTATTTTATTGCTGTGTAGATTAGTGCTAGTCCTAGCATTGCACTTTTGTTTATTGTCGAATCTGTTCTTAACAGATTTATATTTTTCGTGTTGTTAATATGTAGTTCGTTGAGGGCTTTAATGATAAAATGTTGATGCGTTCCCTTTCTTGCGGTGTTGGCTGTATGATCGTAGACATTTCGATATTGGTGAATGTTTCGTTATTGATGCTCAATGATGTGTTGTGAAACTTGATTAGATAAGTACCAGTAATTGTTCACTGCTCTTTTTCCGTTTTTAGTGTTCCATTGAAGTCGTTTAGTAAGACTATTCCGGGCTGTATTTCCTCGATTGTTGGTATGTATTGATTATTACTTATTGTGCAAAATGATTTTCTACTACTTAGTATTTGAGGATGCAGGTGCTGTTACTAATATCAATTATGTTATTGTATTTCTCTCACAAATTTTTATTACATTTATTCTTTATTCTATATATATCATTTTTGTCTTTTAGTATTTTTTCAAAATCAAGTTTAGTAATTTCTTTATTTCTCTTAACTGGTCTTATTATAATATTCTTATAAGTAATATTGTTTGTTAGTGATATTTTTACCAAATATAAAATTCACGATTACGTTAATTATTACGTTAACTTTTGCATATCCTAATGCTTCTTCTACTGATGCAAATGGAATTCTTTCTTATTTTAATTCCATGATTGCTGTCTCAATTTCTTTTTTATTCAACAACATTGTATTCATAATTCCAATTATAGCCCATTTAATTACGTACTTAATGTTTATTAATTCCTATTTCACTTTCCAGACTCAGAGGTATTTCACTTATTACATAATTGTCTTTTCTTATCGAATTTAGTAATTGATTTCCTAATGTTGTAATGTTGTTAATTCTTTCATTGAAAACTTCATAAATCATTACTTGATCATTATTATTTTCCTTTAGTTTTTTTAGATTAGTGACGGGCAAACTCAGCACGTTTGCACTGTGCAGCAGTGTGTGCTTCTGCGTGCTAAAAGTTCTAGGTGAAGGGGATAACAAAGCACAGGGAAGAAACAGAAAAATTGAGCAAGTTGTGCCTATGTTTGTATCCTGAATGAGAGAGCAATTATTCATGAATTCTTACCAGGGATGCCAACTTTAAACTTCATATCAACAAATTTCTAAAAAATTAGGTTTTTTGGTAGATTTTTCTTCAATAACTAAATTAAATACATATTACACTTCCTATTATAATAATGATTTAAGATAAAAAACAACAATAAACATGCAATAAAACATTTTAAAAGTTCGCGTAATACTGTTTTTTAATTGCTAGATGTAAAGAAGATTAAGGCCTCTGAAAATATTTAATATGAGATTAAATTAAAATCTTACATATTGGAAAGTAATGAGTTAAATCTTCAATAATATTGATCACTGCATATACTGACGAATCTGTAAATTACGCACACTTATCTTATGATTTCTTAAATGGTTTTTGAGTTCGGATATATTTTTTTTAAATTAATGTTTTTTAAATTGAGCTAAGAAATCCAGATTTTCAAATTTTTTAGCAAATTACTTTATAAAACTGCAAACTCTCTTCAGCTACCGAAGTTTGTTAAATGTTTCAGAATTTTTAGCTACTGAATGAAAAGTGGACGTGATTGACAACTAATTTCGTCCATCTAAATCCAATACACTCTGATATGCACAACTGCATATAAAAATAAACAACCAAGAGTATATACATATGTATATAAATCATCAATAATAAAATCAACAATGTCCAAAATAAGTTTTGACATTTCATAAATAAAATCAGTTTTTTCGTGTTTTCTTCACTTTTCGACGATATTTTTTGAGACCGTAAGTTACATATTATTGTCGCATAAAAAACCACTAATATTAAGTGTATTTGTATGGTGTGGATGCAGAGTTGAAAATTCCATTTAAAAATTTGAAACGGCGAACGTCGAAACAAAGTGCACAGTGTTCAACTGCCGACAAAAACATACATTTATCTCTAATGTGTAATATATTACTCTGTTTTAATTTTTAATTTACATAAACAAAGTTAAATAAAATATTTCATCGATTAAACAATTGGTTCAGCATGACCTCAAATAAAAGAACATTGTTAAATTTTAATCCGAAGTGGAATGTAACTTTTTTATGCAAATATGTAAACGGAGAATCACAATGCCCTATGATAAATATGTAGGAGAAGAAAGGAAAAGTATATACAAATCCTTAAGCCTAAATTATTAACATTTTTTTAAATTTCTTAGGAAAGCGAAGATTACGTTGTAGATGCAAAGCGTGCAACTTATGAAATCGCGTTAAACCTTGTTCGTGAGAATGGTGCATTTTCGAATGGCGAATTGGTGAAGTCTTGTATATTAAAAGCAGTAGGAATTTTGTCCCCTTCAGAATAACCGAAATATGAGGGTATGTGCTTATCTCGTAGAACTATAAGCAGACGAGTAGATGAAATGGCGGATATTACAGAATCGCAATTAAAAGGGCGGCCTCCGCAGCCGAATGGGTTGGTGTGAACTACCATTCGGAATTCACAAAGAGAACGTTGGCTCGAATCTCGGTGAAAACAACAAAATTAGGATTTTTTTTTCTAATAGCGGTCGCCCCTCGGCAGGCAATGGCAAACCTCCGAGTGGATTTCTGCCATGAAAAAGCTCCTCTTAAAAATATCTGCCGTTCGGAATCGGCTTGAAACTGTAGGTCCCTCCATTTGTGTAACGACATCAAGATGCACACCACAAATAGGAGGAGGAGCTCGGCCAAACACCCGAAAAGGGTGTACGCGCCAATTATATATATATATATAAAATCATTCACAGCGATTTCATTGGCAATTGACGAAAGCACAGATATATCCGACATAGCCCAACTAGCGATTTTTATCCGAGGAGTTGATGCCCACCTTAAAAAACTTAATAAGGTTAGGTTAAGAAATCGACTATCCGATACCAATTTAAGAAATATATTGCGTTTAGCTGCAGCGCAAGAGGTGTCTCCCAATATAGAGTTACTAACAAAAAAACAATAATAAATTTTAACATATATTTATCCTTTATTCTTTTGAGCAAACATTATTTTACTAGTTATGAAAAGCTTTCATTCGAAAATAGTTTATTTTAAATGTTGAAAAAGATATTTCGAAATAAGAACTATTTATTTAAAATTAAAAAATGTGTATGTACTTTGTCATACAATACACAATGTAATCTGCATGTAGCCGAACATGAGACCTTGTAGCCACCAGGTAGGCCCACTTTTAACACGTTTCCTCCAATTTTTTTTAGAAAAAAATCCGCTGTTTTCCATGGTATCAAACAAATTTCTCTAATCATTTTTGTGTACTTTGTCATACTGTGCGCATTGCCATATGCGTGTGATTTGAATATGAGAGCAAGTAAGTAGTCACCAAGAATATCCACTCTACTAAGATAATTTCCCCAATGATTTTTGAAAACATCCCGTATTTTTTTAATGGAAACATGTTTTCCCACCAATGTCAGGTAACTAAATTGTCCTTTTTAACAACATTAAATGTATAACATGCATTGTTTAAATAAAACATGGCTGGTTGAGATTACTGTTTGCTGTTGTGACCAGCATTTCTTTATAAAAATGCATTAACATAAAAACATACGATATACATACATACTTATATATAAACGAAGACAATTTTTTCATTCAGAAAAATATACACCGATTTGTCAGTACAAATTTTTCTCCACATAGTTTAGCAACTATGAAACTTTGACATGCGAATGTTCAAACTTCTTGATTATAAAGTCGCCTATGCTTCTTGATTACAAAAATTATAAATGTAAATAAAATAGAAATTTGCAAAGATGATGTTAATATTCAAAGAAGCGTTTCCAATAAAAAAAACCAAAAGCATTTTATTATTTAATATGAACGATCTAGCAAATCCCAACACTTCAAAATCCCCTAACATGGAATGAAGTCCCCTTATCTGGTAACTTTGCTATTGGCAAAGCTTCACTCCCTTTTTTAGAAACACATATGCGTTGCTCAGAAGAGATTAATAAACGTACACGCCTATTGCTTACCGTTCTGATGTAAGTTTGTCGCCCCCTCATCTGGTACTTTGCTAGCACGCTCTGCTGCGAGCGTGCCACTCTGCTGCCCGTCCCTAGTTTAGATCTTTATTCATTTCAAAATCTTCGCGATCAGGAGTACCAGCATTGTACTTCCATGCCGTACCTAATGCATTTATTGCTCTCTTATTTCTAAATTCCGGTTTTGGTTTTATGTTTGAAAGTATTACTAATGTTCTTGTTGAGGTAGGTTAGTACGTCTTTTAAAAAATTGTCGTATTGGTCCAGGTCAATATGGTGTATTATCTTGAATGTCCCCTGTATTTTAGATTGTCCGTCATTGATCGTTATAACATGATTTTTTGAGAAGTTTAGTATTTCCATGTCTGTTAAGCTAGTGGTCGTCATGATGAATATGGTTAGTATTAGTAGGATGTCCTTGCTGTTTGTCATATTGTTTCTAAAGGGTGGTTAAATTTTAAGGGCCGATGTTGAATGTGAACCACACCTAAACGTCAAGCTGTTTCCTGCATTTCATTTAAAATTTTTCAATTTCAGACTAACTCAATTTGAGCCATGGAAAGATACACAATGAAGCAACGCGTTAAAGTTATTCAGGCCTATTATGAAAACGGACGTTCAAATCAAAATGCATATCGAAGAAAATCATCTTCAGAGATCCGGCACATTTTCACCTCAGTGGATTCAGCAATAAGCAGAATTGCCGCATTTGGGCAAATGATAATCCAAGAGTGATTGCCGAAAAACCAATGCACCCACAAAGAGTGACTGTTTGGTGCGGTTTATGGGCCAGCGGCATCATTGGACCGTATTTTTTCCAAAATGAGGCCGGCTAGGCAGTTACTGTGAATAGTGTTCGTTATCGTGAGATGATAACGAACTTTTTATGACCCGAATTGGAAGATATGGATGTGGACGATATGTGGTTTCAACAGGACGGTGCCACTTGTCACACAGCTAACGAAACAATGGCTCGTTTTGGGCGAAAAATTTGATGGCCGAATAATCTCACGACGCAGCGATGTCAATTGGCCGCCAAGATCATCTGACTTGACTTCTTTCTTTGGAGTTATTTGAAAGAAAAGGTGTACGTCGATAAGCCAGCAAAAATTCAAGAGCTAAAGGATGAGATAATTCGGCACATTAACGGCATAGAACCTCAATTATGCCTCAGCGTCATCGAAAATTTGGACCATCGGATGGAGGTGTGCCGCCGAAGCCGCGGCGGTCATTTGACCGAAATTTTGTTTTATGCGTAATTCAGCCATACCAATATTTTCATAATAAAGAGAAATGACAATAATTTCCAAAAAAAATTATATTTATTTGGAAAATTTGCCTTTATCAGAAGTTAAAAAACGAGATATAGGAGACCTGGTCCAAAAGAACATTATTCCAAAGAGTTTTTATGAGACTTACTATAAAAACTTAATAGACACTTAATTTAAGTTTAATTCATTGATATTTTTTTAATAAGCAATAACTTTTGTTTCGAATTACTGGAAATGAATAAATGTTAATAACACTGGTTTACAGCCAGTTGAAAAGTTGAAATTTGTGATCCAGTGTAATTTTTATTAAACATCAATAAATTGGCATTCCTGTATGTTATAAATAATATTTATCAATTCTAGTGAGAATTTTCAAGAGACAACTCAAAATAACACCACTAAGTGTATAAAAAAATTTCAGGAAAAGAGTAACAACTCAAAAATTTGTTATTTTAGAGCAACTACTAAACAAATAAGAATGAAACAACCGTTATATTGCTTTTAATGATATTTTCGCGCAATTACATATTTTTTTCCTTGAAATATATTATTAATATTTACGGAAACAGTTTTTCGTCTCTACTGAAAAAGTTCAGATTTTGAGTTGTTACGCTTTAACGTAACAAGTGCGATATGTTAAAACTGTAATCATTTTTGAACAATTTTGCCTTTGAAATCAATAAAAACTAACTTCACAAAAAAAAGTTATGGTGTTTTCAATAGGTAACACTTCATATCGTTCACCCTGTACTTGCAGAAACTGGCATGCCACATATCCAAGAAAGACTCGAATTGAGCACATTACGACTGATACCTAAACTTTTTTATACTCATTGTTGTAGGATACACAACAAAGTAACACAAGCGATTATGCGAAAACGGCATATAAAAAAGCAATCAGCTATCCATCGTGTTGTTCAAAAGACAGCGCATCTCGATCTTGATATAAAACCAAGGTGCTTAAAAATTAGCAAACACCTCCCAGAGGCTCTACGTTCCTCTTTTTTGGAAGACGAATTAATGTGCTCAGCCTTCTGCTCTATTTTCTCAGCTGAAGCCTATGCTGTAAAAGAAGCAACAAAATGGGCGGTAACGACAAAATGAAAATATACCATATGCACCGATAGCCTCTCAACAATAATGGCGATACAGAACCCAATTAACGTAAGCCCGCTGATTGCATGTATTCGAGATACCCTGATTGCATATAAGACGAAGTAACCGATAAGGAAGCTAAAAATGGATCGCATATGCTACTTCGTAGAGACAAACGAGAAAAATTATATATTACGCTATATTTACAAAATGAAAGAAAATCTACAGAAAGAGTTTTATTACTACATTAATTTATTTAAAAATAGCTTTTTACGGAGCAAGCTCCGTCTTTATTTCACAACTCTCAAATTTGAACTGAACTTTACAAAATTTTTTAAAGCTAACTTAGCCGCGTGATCATATTCGCGGAATTTCGCTTGTTGCCGTTCACATGGTTTATTGCCGACACAATGTCAGCGAGAAGGTCGAGCAAGGGAAACGCGTGTAGTGGATGAACTTTCAGCATTCAGTAGCGTTAACTCCTCCTTTCTTAAAAACGATTGTCCTCGATCATCTTATTAGAAATAGGGTAGGTCATGTAGTCGAAGATATGAATAACTAACGACGTTTCCTAGTTGGTTATTATTTGTGTTAATTGATGCATCTGGGCGATTCGGTAAGGTGCTGGATGTTATGTAGACTTATTTGAATGTTTCCGTTGGTACTTCTTGGATGATTATTTTTGATGTGGGTTTTATCCAAAATTTGAAGGTTATTTTATTGCTGTGTAGATTAGTGCTAGTCCTAGCATTGCACTCTTGTTTATTGTCGAATCTGTTCTTAACAGATTTATCTTTTTCGTGTTGTTAATATGTAGTTCGTTGAGGGCTTTAATGATAAAATGTTGATGCGTTCCCTTTCTTGCGGTGTTGGCTGTATGATCGTAGACATTTCGATATTGGTGAATGTTTCGTTATTGATGCTCAATGATGTGTTGTGAAACTTGATTAGATAAGTACCAGTAATTGTTCACTGCCCTTTTTCCGTTTTTAGTGTTCCATTGAAGTCGTTTAGTAAGACTATTCCGGGCTGTATTTCCTCGATTGTTGGTATGTATTGATTATTACTTATTGTGCAAAATGATTTTCTACTACTTAGTATTTGAGGATGCAGGTGCTGTTACTAATATCAATTATGTTATTGTATTTCTCTCACAAATTTTTATTACATTTATTCTTTATTCTATATATATCATTTTTGTCTTTTAGTATTTTTTCAAAATCAAGTTTAGTAATTTCTTTATCTCTTAACTGGTCTTATTATAATATTCTTATAAGTAATATTGTTTGTTAGTGATATTTTTACCAAATATAAAATTCACGATTACGTTAATTATTACGTTAACTTTTGCATATCCTAATGCTTCTTCTACTGATGCAAATGGAATTCTTTCTTATTTTAATTCCATGATTGCTGTCTCAATTTCTTTTTTATTCAACAACATTGTATTCATAATTCCAATTATAGCCCATTTAATTACGTACTTAATGTTTATTAATTCCTATTTCACTTTCCAGACTCAGAGGTATTTCACTTATTACATAATTGTCTTTTCTTATCGAATTTAGTAATTGATTTCCTAATGTTGTAATGTTGTTAATTCTTTCATTGAAAACTTCATAAATCATTACTTGATCATTATTATTTTCCTTTAGTTTTTTTAGATTAGTGACGGGCAAACTCAGCACGTTTGCACTGTGCAGCAGTGTGTGCTTCTGCGTGCTAAAAGTTCTAGGTGAAGGGGATAACAAAGCACAGGGAAGAAACAGAAAAATTGAGCAAGTTGTGCCTATGTTTGTATCCTGAATGAGAGAGCAATTATTCATGAATTCTTACCAGGGATGCCAACTTTAAACTTCATATCAACAAATTTCTAAAAAATTAGGTTTTTTGGTAGATTTTTCTTCAATAACTAAATTAAATGCATATTACACTTCCTATTATAATAATGATTTAAGATAAAAAACAACAATAAACATGCAATAAAACATTTTAAAAGTTCGCGTAATACTGTTTTTTAATTGCTAGATGTAAAGAAGATTAAGGCCTCTGAAAATATTTAATATGAGATTAAATTAAAATCTTACATATTGGAAAGTAATGACAGTTAAATCTTCAATAATATTGATCACTGCATATACTGACGAATCTGTAAATTACGCACACTTATCTTATGATTTCTTAAATGGTTTTTGAGTTCGGATATATTTTTTTTAAATTAATGTTTTTTAAATTGAGCTAAGAAATCCAGATTTTCAAATTTTTTAGCAAATTACTTTATAAAACTGCAAACTCTCTTCAGCTACCGAAGTTTGTTAAATGTATCAGAATTTTTAGCTACTGAATGATACCATATTTTCTTTTATTTTTCATGAAAAGTGGACGTGATTGACAACTAATTTCGTCCATCTAAATCCAATACACTCTGATATGCACAACTGCATATAAAAATAAACAACCAAGAGTATATACATATGTATATAAATCATCAATAATAAAATCAACAATGTCCAAAATTGATTCCCACATTTAACAACTACGGCAACTCTTACTCATAAGTTTTGACATTTCATAAATAAAATCAGTTTTTTCGTGTTTTCTTCACTTTTCGACGATATTTTTTGAGACCGTAAGTTACATATTATTGTCGCATAAAAAACCACTAATATTAAGTGTATTTGTATGGTGTGGATGCAGAGTTGAAAATTCCATTTAAAAATTTGAAACGGCGAACGTCGAAACAAAGTGCACAGTGTTCAACTGCCGACAAAAACATACATTTATCTCTAATGTGTAATATATTACTCTGTTTTAATTTTTAATTTACATAAACAAAGTTAAATAAAATATTTCATCGATTAAACAATTGGTTCAGCATGACCTCAAATAAAAGAACATTGTTAAATTTTAATCCGAAGTGGAATGTAACTTTTTTATGCAAATATGTAAACGGAGAATCACAATGCCCTATGATAAATACGTAGGAGAAGAAAGGAAAAGTATATACAAATTCTTAAGCCTAAATTATTAAAATTTTTTTAAATTTCTTAGGAAAGCGAAGATTACGTTGTAGATGCAAAGCGTGCAACTTATGAAATCGCGTTAAACCTAGTTCGTGAGAATGGTGCATTTTCGGATGACGAATTGGTGAAGTCTTGTATATTAAAAGCAGTAGGAATTTTGTACCCTTCAGAATAACCGAAATATGAGGGTATGTGCTTATCTCGTAGAACTATAAGCAGACGAGTAGATGAAATGGCGGATATTACAGAATCGCAATTAAATGGGCGGCCTCCGCAGCCGAATGGGTTGGTGTGAACTACCATTCGGAATTCACAAAGAGAACGTTGGCTTGAATCCCGGTGAAAACAACAAATTTAGGATTTTTTTTCTAATAGCGGTCGCCCCTCGGCAGGCAATGGCAAACCTCCGAGTGGATTTCTGCCATGAAAAAGCTCCTCTTAAAAATATCTGCCGTTCGGAATCGGCTTGAAACTGTAGGTCCCTCCATTTGTGTAACAACATCAAGATGCACACCACAAATAGGAGGAGGAGCTCGGCCAAACACCCGAAAAGGGTGTACGCGCCAATTATATATATATATATAAAATCATTCACAGCGATTTCATTGGCAATTGACGAAAGCACAGATATATCCGACATAGCCCAACTAGCGATTTTTATCCGAGGAGTTGATGCCCACCTTAAAAAACTTAATAAGGTTAGGTTAAGAAATCGACTATCCGATACTAATTTAAGAAATATATTGCGTTTAGCTGCAGCGCAAGAGGTGTCTCCCAATATAGAGTTACTAACAAAAAAACAATAATAAATTTTAACATATATTTATCCTTTATTCTTTTGAGCAAACATTATTTTACTAGTTATGAAAAGCTTTCATTCGAAAATAGTTTATTTTAAATGTTGAAAAAGATATTTCGAAATAAGAACTATTTATTTAAAATTAAAAAATGTGTATGTACTTTGTCATACAATACACAATGTAATCTGCATGTAGCCGAACATGAGACCTTGTAGCCACCAGGTAGGCCCACTTTTAACACGTTTCCTCCAATTTTTTTTAGAAAAAAATCCGCTGTTTTCCATGGTATCAAACAAATTTCTCTAATCATTTTTGTGTACTTTGTCATACTGTGCGCATTGCCATATGCGTGTGATTTGAATATGAGAGCAAGTAAGTAGTCACCAAGAATATCCACTCTACTAAGATAATTTCCCCAATGATTTTTGAAAACATCCCGTATTTTTTTAATGGAAACATGTTTTCCCACCAATGTCAGGTAACTAAATTGTCCTTTTTAACAACATTAAATGTATAACATGCATTGTTTAAATAAAACATGGCTGGTTGAGATTACTGTTTGCTGTTGTGACCAGCATTTCTTTATAAAAACATACGATATACATACATACTTATATGTAAACGAAGACAATTTTTTCATTCAGAAAAATATACACCGATTTGTCAGTACAAATTTTTCTCCACATAGTTTAGCAACTATGAAACTTTGACATGCGAATGTTCAAACTTCTTGATTATAAAGTCGCCTATGCTTCTTGATTACAAAAATTATAAATGTAAATAAAATAGAAATTTGCAAAGATGATGTTAATATTCAAAGAAGCGTTTCCAATAAAAAAAAACCAAAAGCATTTTATTATTTAATATGAACGATCTAGCAAATCCCAACACTTCAAAATCCCCTAACATGGAATGAAGTCCCCTTATCTGGTAACTTTGCTATTGGCAAAGCTTCACTCCCTTTTTTAGAAACACATATGCGTTGCTCAGAAGAGATTAATAAACGTACACGCCTATTGCTTACCCTTCTGATCGTCCCTAGTTTAGATCTTTATTCATTTCAAAATCTTCGCGATCAGGAGTACCAGCATTGTACTTCCATGCCGTACCTAATGCATTTATTGCTCTCTTATTTCTAAATTCCGGTTTTGGTTTTATGTTTGAAAGTATTACTAATGTTCTTGTTGAGGTAGGTTAGTACGTCTTTTAAAAAATTGTCGTATTGATCCAGGTCAATATGGTGTATTATCTTGAATGTCCCCTGTATTTTAGATTGTCCGTCATTGATCGTTATAACATGATTTTTCGAGAAGTTTAGTATTTCCATGTCTGTTAAGCTAGTGGTCGTCATGATGAATATGGTTAGTATTAGTAGGATGTCCTTGCTGTTTGTCATATTGTTTCTAAAGGGTGGTTAAATTTTAAGGGCCGATGTTGAATGTGAACCATACCTAAACGTCAAGCTGTTTCCTGCATTTCATTTAAAATTTTTCAATTTCAGACTAACTCAATTTGAGCCATGGAAAGATACACAATGAAGCAACGCGTTAAAGTTATTCAGGCCTATTATGAAAACGGACGTTCAAATCAAAATGCATATCGAAGAAAATCATCTTCAGAGATGCGGCACATTTTCACCTCAGTGGATTCGTCAATAAGCAGAATTGCCGCATTTGGGCGAATGATAATCCAAGAGTGATTGCCGAAAAACCAATGCACCCACAAAGAGTGACTGTTTGGTGCGGTTTATGGGCCGGCGGCATCATTGGACCGTATTTTTTCCAAAATGAGGCCGGTTAGGCAGTTACTGTGAATAGTGTTCGTTATCGTGAGATGATAACGAACTTTTTATGACCCGAATTGGAAGATATGGATGTGGACGATATGTGGTTTCAACAGGACGGTGCCACTTGTCACACAGCTAACGAAACAATGGCTCGTTTTGGGCGAAAAATTTGATAGCCGAATAATCTCACGACGCAGCGATGTCAATTGGCCGCCAAGATCATCTGACTTGACTTCTTTCTTTGGAGTTATTTGAAAGAAAAGGTGTACGTCGATAAGCCAGCAAAAATTCAAGAGCTAAAGGATGAGATAATTCGGCACATTAACGGCATAGAACCTCAATTATGCCTCAGCGTCATCGAAAATTTGGACCATCGGATGGAGGTGTGCTGCCGAAGCCGCGGCGGTCATTTGGCCGAAATTTTGTTTTATGCGTAATTCAGCCATACCAATATTTTCATAATAAAGAGAAATGACAATAATTTCCTAAAAAAATTATATTTATTTGGAAAATTTGCTTTATCAGAAGTTAAAAAACGAGATATAGGAGACCTGGTCCAAAAGAACATTATTCCAAAGAGTTTTTATGAGACTTACTATAAAAACTTAATAGACACTTAATTTAAGTTTAATTCATTGATATTTTTTTTTAATAAGCAATAACTTTTGTTTCGAATTACTGCAAATGAATAAATGTTAATAACACTGGTTTACAGCCAGTTGAAAAGTTGAAATTTGTGATCCAGTGTAATTTTTATTAAACATCAATAAATTGGCATTCCTGTATGTTATAAATAATATTTATCAATTCTAGTGAGAATTTTCAGTTAAAAAGAGACAACTCAAAATAACACCACTAAGTGTATAAAAAAATTTCAGGAAAAGAGTAACAACTCAAAAATTTGTTATTTTAGAGCAACTACTAAACAAATAAGAGTGAAACAACCGTTATATTGTTTTTAATGATATTTTCGGGCAATTACATATTTTTTTCCTTGTAATATATTATTAATATTTACGGAAACAGTTTTTCGTCTCTCCTGAAAATGTTCAGATTTTGAGTTGTTACGCTTTAACGTAACAAGTGCGATATGTTAGAACTGTAATCATTTTTGAACAATTTTGCCTTTGAAATCAATAAAAACTAACTTCACAAAAAAAGTTATGGTGTTTTCAATAGGTAACACTTCATATCGTTCACCCTGTACTTGCAGAAACTGGCATGCCACATATCCAAGAAAGACTCGAATTGAGCACATTACGACTGATACCTAAACTTTTTTATACTCATTGTTGTAGGATACACAACAAAGTAACACAAGCGCTTATGCGAAAACGGCATATAAAAAAGCAATCAGCTATCCATCGTGTTGTTCAAAAGACAGCGCATCTCGATCTTGATATAAAACCAAGGTGCTTAAAAATTAGACAACACCTCCCAGAGGCTCTACATTCCTCTTTTTTGGAAGACGAATTAATGTGCTCAGCCTTCTGCTCTATTTTCTCAGCTGAAGCCTATGCTGTAGAAGAAGCAACAAAATGGGCGGTAACGACAAAATGAAAATATACCATATGCACCGATAGCCTCTCAACAATAATGGCGATACAGAACCCAATTAACGTAAGCCCGCTGATTGCATATATTCGAGATACCCTGATTGCATATAAGACGAAGTAACCGATAAGGAAGCTAAAAATGGATCGCATATGCTACTTCGTAGAGACAAACGAGAAAAATTATATATTACGCTATATTTACAAAATGAAAGAAAATCTACAGAAAGAGTTTTATTACTACATTAATTTATTTAAAAATAGCTTTTTATGTTATTATTTGTGTTAATTGATGCATCTGGGCGATTCGGTAAGGTGCTGGACGTTATGTAGACTTATTTGAATGTTTCCGTTGGTACTTCTTGGATGATTATTTTTGATGTGGGTTTTATCCAAAATTTGAAGGTTATTTTATTGCTGTGTAGATTAGTGCTAGTCCTAGCATTGCACTCTTGTTTATTGTCGAATCTGTTCTAACAGATTTATCTTTTTCGTGTTGTTAATATGTAGTTCGTTGAGGGCTTTAATGATAAAATGTTGATGCGTTCCCTTTCTTGCGGTGTTGGCTGTATGATCGTAGACATTTCGATATTGGTGAATGTTTCGTTATTGATGCTCAATGATGTGTTGTGAAACTTGATTAGATAAGTACCAGTAATTGTTCACTGCTCTTTTTCCGGTTTTAGTGTTCCATTGAAGTCGTTTAGTAAGACTATTCCGCGCTGTATTTCCTCGATTGTTGGTATGTATTGATTATTACTTATTGTGCAAAATGATTTTCTACTACTTAGTATTTGAGGATGCAGGTGCTGTTACTAATATCAATTATGTTATTGTATTTCTCTCACAAATTTTTATTACATTTATTCTTTATTCTATATATATCATTTTTGTCTTTTAGTATTTTTTCAAAATCAAGTTTAGTAATTTCTTTATTTCTCTTAACTGGCCTTATTATAATATTCTTATAAGTAATATTGTTTGTTAGTGATATTTTTACCAAATATAAAATTCACGATTACGTTAACTTTTGCATATCCTAATGCTTCTTCTACTGATGCAAATGGAATTCTTTCTTATTTTAATTCCATGATTGCTGTCTCAATTTCTTTTTTATTCAACAACATTGTATTCATAATTCCAATTATAGCCCATTTAATTACGTACTTAATGTTTATTAATTCCTATTTCACTTTCCAGACTCAGAGGTATTTCACTTATTACATAATTGTCTTTTCTTATCGAATTTAGTAATTGATTTCCTAATGTTGTTATGTTGTTAATTCTTTCATTGAAAACTTCAAAAATCATTACTTGATCATTATTATTTTCCTTTAGTTTTTTTAGATTAGTGACGGGCAAACTCAGCACGTTTGCACTGTGCAGCAGCGTGTGCTTCTGCGTTCTAAAAGTTCTAGGTGAAGGGGGATAACAAAGCACAGGGAAGAAACAGAAAAATTGAGCAAGTTGTGCCTATGTTTGTATCCTGAATGAGAGAGCAATTATTCAGGAATTCTTACCAGGGATGCCAACTTTAAACTTCATATCAACAAATTTCTAAAAAATTAGGTTTTTCGGTAGATTTTTCTTCAATAACTGAATTAAATACATATTACACTTCCTATTATAATAATGATTTAAGATAAAAAACAACAATAAACATGCAATAAAACATTTTAAAAGTTCGCGTAATACTGTTTTTTAATTGCTAGATGTAAAGAAGATTAAAGCCTCTGAAAATATTTAATATGAGATTAAATTAAAATCTTACATATTGGAAAGTAATGACAGTTAAATCTTCAATAATATTGATCACTGCATATACTGACGAATCTGTAAATTACGCACACTTATCTTATGATTTCTTAAATGGTTTTTGAGTTCGGATATATTTTTTTTAAATTAATGTTTTTTAAATTGAGCTAAGAAATCCAGATTTTCAAATTTTTTAGCAAATTACTTTATAAAACTGCAAACTCTCTTCAGCTACCGAAGTTTGTTAAATGTTTCAGAATTTTTAGCTACTGAATGATACCATATTTTCTTTTATTTTTCATGAAAAGTGGACGTGATTGACAACTAATTTCGTCCATCTAAATCCAATACACTCTGATATGCACAACTGCATATAAAAATAAACAACCAAGAGTATATACATATGTATATAAATCATCAATAATAAAATCAACAATGTCCAAAATTGATTCCCACATTTAACAACTACGGCAACTCTTACTCATAAGTTTTGACATTTCATAAATAAAATCAGTTTTTTCGTGTTTTCTTCACTTTTCGACGATATTTTTTGAGACCGTAAGTTACATATTATTGTCGCATAAAAAACCACTAATATTAAGTGTATTTGTATGGTGTGGATGCAGAGTTGAAAATTCCATTTAAAAATTTGAAACGGCGAACGTCGAAACAAAGTGCACAGTGTTCAACTGCCGACAAAAACATACATTTATCTCTAATGTGTAATATATTACTCTGTTTTAATTTTTAATTTACATAAACAAAGTTAAATAAAATATTTCATCGATTAAACAATTGGTTCAGCATGACCTCAAATAAAAGAACATTGTTAAATTTTAATCCGAAGTGGAATGTAACTTTTTTATGCAAATATGTAAACGGAGAATCACAATGCCCAATGATAAATATGTAGGAGAAGAAAGGAAAAGTATATACAAATTCTTAAGCCTAAATTATTAAAATTTTTTTAAATTTCTTAGGAAAGCGAAGATTACGTTGTAGATGCAAAGCGTGCAACTTATGAAATCGCGTTAAACCTTGATCGTGAGAATGGTGCATTTTCGGATGGCGAATTGGTGAAGTCTTGTATATTAAAAGCAGTAGGAATTTTGTCCCCTTCAGAATAACCGAAATATGAGGGTATGTGCTTATCTCGTAGAACTATAAGCAGACGAGTAGATGAAATGGCGGATATTACAGAATCGCAATTAAAAGGGCGGCCGCCGCAGCCGAATGGGTTGGTGTGAACTACCATTCGGAATTCACAAAGAGAACGTTGGCTCGAATCTCGGTGAAAACAACAAAATTAGGAAAAACATTTCTCTAATAGCGGTCGCCCCTCGGCAGGCAATGGCAAACCTCCGAGTGGATTTCTGCCATGAAAAAGCTCCTCTTAAAAATATCTGCCGTTCGGAATCGGCTTGAAACTGTAGGTCCCTCCATTTGTGTAACAACATCAAGATGCACACCACAAATAGGAGGAGGAGCTCGGCCAAACACCTGAAAAGGGTGTACGCGCCAATTATATATATATATATAAAATCATTCACAGCGATTTCATTGGCAATTGACGAAAGCACAGATATATCCGACATAGCCCAACTAGCGATTTTTATCCGAGGAGTTGATGCCCACCTTAAAAAACTTAATAAGGTTAGGTTAAGAAATCGACTATCCGATACTAATTTAAGAAATATATTGCATTTAGCTGCAGCGCAAGAGGTGTCTCCCAATATAGAGTTACTAACAAAAAAACAACAATAAATGTTAACATATATTTATCCTTTATTCTTTTGAGCAAACATTATTTTACTAGTTATGAAAAGCTTTCATTCGAAAATAGTTTATTTTAAATGTTGAAAAAGATATTTCGAAATAAGAACTATTTATTGAAAATTAAAAAATGTGTATGTACTTTGTCATACAATACACAATGTAATCTGCATGTAGCCGAACATGAGACCTTGTAGCCACCAGGTAGGCCCACTTTTAACACGTTTCCTCCAATTTTTTTTAGAAAAAAATCCGCTGTTTTCCATGGTATCAAACAAATTTCTCTAATCATTTTTGTGTACTTTGTCATACTGTGCGCATTGCCATATGCGTGTGATTTGAATATGAGAGCAAGTAAGTAGTCACCAAGAATATCCACTCTACTAAGATAATTTCCCCAATGATTTTTGAAAACATCCCGTATTTTTTTAATGGAAACATGTTTTCCCACCAATGTCAGGTAACTAAATTGTCCTTTTTAACAACATTAAATGTATAACATGCATTGTTTAAATAAAACATGGCTGGTTGAGATTACTGTTTGCTGTTGTGACCAGCATTTCTTTATAAAAACATACGATATACATACATACTTATATGTAAACGAAGACAATTTTTTCATTCAGAAAAATATACACCGATTTGTCAGTACAAATTTTTCTCCACATAGTTTAGCAACTATGAAACTTTGACATGCGAATGTTCAAACTTCTTGATTATAAAGTCGCCTATGCTTCTTGATTACAAAAATTATAAATGTAAATAAAATAGAAATTTGCAAAGATGATGTTAATATTCAAAGAAGCGTTTCCAATAAAAAAAAACCAAAAGCATTTTATTATTTAATATGAACGATCTAGCAAATCCCAACACTTCAAAATCCCCTAACATGGAATGAAGTCCCCTTATCTGGTAACTTTGCTATTGGCAAAGCTTCACTCCCTTTTTTAGAAACACATATGCGTTGCTCAGAAGAGATTAATAAACGTACACGCCTATTGCTTACCCTTCTGATGTAAGTTTGTCGCCCCCTCATCTGGTACTTTGCTAGCACGCTCTGCTGCGAGCGTGCCACTCTGCTGCCCGTCCCTAGTTTAGATCTTTATTCATTTCAAAATCTTCGCGATCAGGAGTACCAGCATTGTACTTCCATGCCGTACCTAATGCATTTATTGCTCTCTTATTTCTAAATTCCGGTTTTGGTTTTATGTTTGAAAGTATTACTAATGTTCTTGTTGAGGTAGGTTAGTACGTCTTTTAAAAAATTGTCGTATTGATCCAGGTCAATATGGTGTATTATCTTGAATGTCCCCTGTATTTTAGATTGTCCGTCATTGATCGTTATAACATGATTTTTCGAGAAGTTTAGTATTTCCATGTCTGTTAAGCTAGTGGTCGTCATGATGAATATGGTTAGTATTAGTAGGATGTCCTTGCTGTTTGTCATATTGTTTCTAAAGGGTGGTTAAATTTTAAGGGCCGATGTTGAATGTGAACCATACCTAAACGTCAAGCTGTTTCCTGCATTTCATTTAAAATTTTTCAATTTCAGACTAACTCAATTTGAGCCATGGAAAGATACACAATGAAGCAACGCGTTAAAGTTATTCAGGCCTATTATGAAAACGGACGTTCAAATCAAAATGCATATCGAAGAAAATCATCTTCAGAGATGCGGCACATTTTCACCTCAGTGGATTCGTCAATAAGCAGAATTGCCGCATTTGGGCGAATGATAATCCAAGAGTGATTGCCGAAAAACCAATGCACCCACAAAGAGTGACTGTTTGGTGCGGTTTATGGGCCGGCGGCATCATTGGACCGTATTTTTTCCAAAATGAGGCCGGTTAGGCAGTTACTGTGAATAGTGTTCGTTATCGTGAGATGATAACGAACTTTTTATGACCCGAATTGGAAGATATGGATGTGGACGATATGTGGTTTCAACAGGACGGTGCCACTTGTCACACAGCTAACGAAACAATGGCTCGTTTTGGGCGAAAAATTTGATAGCCGAATAATCTCACGACGCAGCGATGTCAATTGGCCGCCAAGATCATCTGACTTGACTTCTTTCTTTGGAGTTATTTGAAAGAAAAGGTGTACGTCGATAAGCCAGCAAAAATTCAAGAGCTAAAGGATGAGATAATTCGGCACATTAACGGCATAGAACCTCAATTATGCCTCAGCGTCATCGAAAATTTGGACCATCGGATGGAGGTGTGCTGCCGAAGCCGCGGCGGTCATTTGGCCGAAATTTTGTTTTATGCGTAATTCAGCCATACCAATATTTTCATAATAAAGAGAAATGACAATAATTTCCTAAAAAAATTATATTTATTTGGAAAATTTGCTTTATCAGAAGTTAAAAAACGAGATATAGGAGACCTGGTCCAAAAGAACATTATTCCAAAGAGTTTTTATGAGACTTACTATAAAAACTTAATAGACACTTAATTTAAGTTTAATTCATTGATATTTTTTTTTAATAAGCAATAACTTTTGTTTCGAATTACTGCAAATGAATAAATGTTAATAACACTGGTTTACAGCCAGTTGAAAAGTTGAAATTTGTGATCCAGTGTAATTTTTATTAAACATCAATAAATTGGCATTCCTGTATGTTATAAATAATATTTATCAATTCTAGTGAGAATTTTCAGTTAAAAAGAGACAACTCAAAATAACACCACTAAGTGTATAAAAAAATTTCAGGAAAAGAGTAACAACTCAAAAATTTGTTATTTTAGAGCAACTACTAAACAAATAAGAGTGAAACAACCGTTATATTGTTTTTAATGATATTTTCGGGCAATTACATATTTTTTTCCTTGTAATATATTATTAATATTTACGGAAACAGTTTTTCGTCTCTCCTGAAAATGTTCAGATTTTGAGTTGTTACGCTTTAACGTAACAAGTGCGATATGTTAGAACTGTAATCATTTTTGAACAATTTTGCCTTTGAAATCAATAAAAACTAACTTCACAAAAAAAGTTATGGTGTTTTCAATAGGTAACACTTCATATCGTTCACCCTGTACTTGCAGAAACTGGCATGCCACATATCCAAGAAAGACTCGAATTGAGCACATTACGACTGATACCTAAACTTTTTTATACTCATTGTTGTAGGATACACAACAAAGTAACACAAGCGCTTATGCGAAAACGGCATATAAAAAAGCAATCAGCTATCCATCGTGTTGTTCAAAAGACAGCGCATCTCGATCTTGATATAAAACCAAGGTGCTTAAAAATTAGACAACACCTCCCAGAGGCTCTACATTCCTCTTTTTTGGAAGACGAATTAATGTGCTCAGCCTTCTGCTCTATTTTCTCAGCTGAAGCCTATGCTGTAGAAGAAGCAACAAAATGGGCGGTAACGACAAAATGAAAATATACCATATGCACCGATAGCCTCTCAACAATAATGGCGATACAGAACCCAATTAACGTAAGCCCGCTGATTGCATATATTCGAGATACCCTGATTGCATATAAGACGAAGTAACCGATAAGGAAGCTAAAAATGGATCGCATATGCTACTTCGTAGAGACAAACGAGAAAAATTATATATTACGCTATATTTACAAAATGAAAGAAAATCTACAGAAAGAGTTTTATTACTACATTAATTTATTTAAAAATAGCTTTTTATGTTATTATTTGTGTTAATTGATGCATCTGGGCGATTCGGTAAGGTGCTGGACGTTATGTAGACTTATTTGAATGTTTCCGTTGGTACTTCTTGGATGATTATTTTTGATGTGGGTTTTATCCAAAATTTGAAGGTTATTTTATTGCTGTGTAGATTAGTGCTAGTCCTAGCATTGCACTCTTGTTTATTGTCGAATCTGTTCTAACAGATTTATCTTTTTCGTGTTGTTAATATGTAGTTCGTTGAGGGCTTTAATGATAAAATGTTGATGCGTTCCCTTTCTTGCGGTGTTGGCTGTATGATCGTAGACATTTCGATATTGGTGAATGTTTCGTTATTGATGCTCAATGATGTGTTGTGAAACTTGATTAGATAAGTACCAGTAATTGTTCACTGCTCTTTTTCCGGTTTTAGTGTTCCATTGAAGTCGTTTAGTAAGACTATTCCGCGCTGTATTTCCTCGATTGTTGGTATGTATTGATTATTACTTATTGTGCAAAATGATTTTCTACTACTTAGTATTTGAGGATGCAGGTGCTGTTACTAATATCAATTATGTTATTGTATTTCTCTCACAAATTTTTATTACATTTATTCTTTATTCTATATATATCATTTTTGTCTTTTAGTATTTTTTCAAAATCAAGTTTAGTAATTTCTTTATTTCTCTTAACTGGCCTTATTATAATATTCTTATAAGTAATATTGTTTGTTAGTGATATTTTTACCAAATATAAAATTCACGATTACGTTAACTTTTGCATATCCTAATGCTTCTTCTACTGATGCAAATGGAATTCTTTCTTATTTTAATTCCATGATTGCTGTCTCAATTTCTTTTTTATTCAACAACATTGTATTCATAATTCCAATTATAGCCCATTTAATTACGTACTTAATGTTTATTAATTCCTATTTCACTTTCCAGACTCAGAGGTATTTCACTTATTACATAATTGTCTTTTCTTATCGAATTTAGTAATTGATTTCCTAATGTTGTTATGTTGTTAATTCTTTCATTGAAAACTTCAAAAATCATTACTTGATCATTATTATTTTCCTTTAGTTTTTTTAGATTAGTGACGGGCAAACTCAGCACGTTTGCACTGTGCAGCAGCGTGTGCTTCTGCGTTCTAAAAGTTCTAGGTGAAGGGGGATAACAAAGCACAGGGAAGAAACAGAAAAATTGAGCAAGTTGTGCCTATGTTTGTATCCTGAATGAGAGAGCAATTATTCAGGAATTCTTACCAGGGATGCCAACTTTAAACTTCATATCAACAAATTTCTAAAAAATTAGGTTTTTCGGTAGATTTTTCTTCAATAACTGAATTAAATACATATTACACTTCCTATTATAATAATGATTTAAGATAAAAAACAACAATAAACATGCAATAAAACATTTTAAAAGTTCGCGTAATACTGTTTTTTAATTGCTAGATGTAAAGAAGATTAAAGCCTCTGAAAATATTTAATATGAGATTAAATTAAAATCTTACATATTGGAAAGTAATGACAGTTAAATCTTCAATAATATTGATCACTGCATATACTGACGAATCTGTAAATTACGCACACTTATCTTATGATTTCTTAAATGGTTTTTGAGTTCGGATATATTTTTTTTAAATTAATGTTTTTTAAATTGAGCTAAGAAATCCAGATTTTCAAATTTTTTAGCAAATTACTTTATAAAACTGCAAACTCTCTTCAGCTACCGAAGTTTGTTAAATGTTTCAGAATTTTTAGCTACTGAATGATACCATATTTTCTTTTATTTTTCATGAAAAGTGGACGTGATTGACAACTAATTTCGTCCATCTAAATCCAATACACTCTGATATGCACAACTGCATATAAAAATAAACAACCAAGAGTATATACATATGTATATAAATCATCAATAATAAAATCAACAATGTCCAAAATTGATTCCCACATTTAACAACTACGGCAACTCTTACTCATAAGTTTTGACATTTCATAAATAAAATCAGTTTTTTCGTGTTTTCTTCACTTTTCGACGATATTTTTTGAGACCGTAAGTTACATATTATTGTCGCATAAAAAACCACTAATATTAAGTGTATTTGTATGGTGTGGATGCAGAGTTGAAAATTCCATTTAAAAATTTGAAACGGCGAACGTCGAAACAAAGTGCACAGTGTTCAACTGCTGACAAAAACATACATTTATCTCTAATGTGTAATATATTACTCTGTTTTAATTTTTAATTTACATAAACAAAGTTAAATAAAATATTTCATCGATTAAACAATTGGTTCAGCATGACCTCAAATAAAAGAACATTGTTAAATTTTAATCCGAAGTGGAATGTAACTTTTTTATGCAAATATGTAAACGGAGAATCACAATGCCCAATGATAAATATGTAGGAGAAGAAAGGAAAAGTATATACAAATTCTTAAGCCTAAATTATTAAAATTTTTTTAAATTTCTTAGGAAAGCGAAGATTACGTTGTAGATGCAAAGCGTGCAACTTATGAAATCGCGTTAAACCTTGATCGTGAGAATGGTGCATTTTCGGATGGCGAATTGGTGAAGTCTTGTATATTAAAAGCAGTAGGAATTTTGTCCCCTTCAGAATAACCGAAATATGAGGGTATGTGCTTATCTCGTAGAACTATAAGCAGACGAGTAGATGAAATGGCGGATATTACAGAATCGCAATTAAAAGGGCGGCCGCCGCAGCCGAATGGGTTGGTGTGAACTACCATTCGGAATTCACAAAGAGAACGTTGGCTCGAATCTCGGTGAAAACAACAAAATTAGGAAAAACATTTCTCTAATAGCGGTCGCCCCTCGGCAGGCAATGGCAAACCTCCGAGTGGATTTCTGCCATGAAAAAGCTCCTCTTAAAAATATCTGCCGTTCGGAATCGGCTTGAAACTGTAGGTCCCTCCATTTGTGTAACAACATCAAGATGCACACCACAAATAGGAGGAGGAGCTCGGCCAAACACCCGAAAAGGGTGTACGCGCCAATTATATATATATATATAAAATCATTCACAGCGATTTCATTGGCAATTGACGAAAGCACAGATATATCCGACATAGCCCAACTAGCGATTTTTATCCGAGGAGTTGATGCCCACCTTAAAAAACTTAATAAGGTTAGGTTAAGAAATCGACTATCCGATACTAATTTAAGAAATATATTGCATTTAGCTGCAGCGCAAGAGGTGTCTCCCAATATAGAGTTACTAACAAAAAAACAATAATAAATTTTAACATATATTTATCCTTTATTCTTTTGAGCAAACATTATTTTACTAGTTATGAAAAGCTTTCATTCGAAAATAGTTTATTTTAAATGTTGAAAAAGATATTTCGAAATAAGAACTATTTATTTAAAATTAAAAAATGTGTATGTACTTTGTCATACAATACACAATGTAATCTGCATGTAGCCGAACATGAGACCTTGTAGCCACCAGGTAGGCCCACTTTTAACACGTTTCCTCCAATTTTTTTTAGAAAAAAATCCGCTGTTTTCCATGGTATCAAACTAATTTCTCTAATCATTTTTGTGTACTTTGTCATACTGTGCGCATTGCCATATGCGTGTGATTTGAATATGAGAGCAAGTAAGTAGTCACCAAGAATATCCACTCTACTAAGATAATTTCCCCAATGATTTTTGAAAACATCCCGTATTTTTTTAATGGAAACATGTTTTCCCACCAATGTCAGGTAACTAAATTGTCCTTTTTAACAACATTAAATGTATAACATGCATTGTTTAAATAAAACATGGCTGGTTGAGATTACTGTTTGCTGTTGTGACCAGCATTTCTTTATAAAAACATACGATATACATACATACTTATATGTAAACGAAGACAATTTTTTCATTCAGAAAAATATACACCGATTTGTCAGTACAAATTTTTCTCCACATAGTTTAGCAACTATGAAACTTTGACATGCGAATGTTCAAACTTCTTGATTATAAAGTCGCCTATGCTTCTTGATTACAAAAATTATAAATGTAAATAAAATAGAAATTTGCAAAGATGATGTTAATATTCAAAGAAGCGTTTCCAATAAAAAAAAACCAAAAGCATTTTATTATTTAATATGAACGATCTAGCAAATCCCAACACTTCAAAATCCCCTAACATGGAATGAAGTCCCCTTATCTGGTAACTTTGCTATTGGCAAAGCTTCACTCCCTTTTTTAGAAACACATATGCGTTGCTCAGAAGAGATTAATAAACGTACACGCCTATTGCTTACCCTTCTGATGTAAGTTTGTCGCCCCCTCATCTGGTACTTTGCTAGCACGCTCTGCTGCGAGCGTGCCACTCTGCTGCCCGTCCCTAGTTTAGATCTTTATTCATTTCAAAATCTTCGCGATCAGGAGTACCAGCATTGTACTTCCATGCCGTACCTAATGCATTTATTGCTCTCTTATTTCTAAATTCCGGTTTTGGTTTTATGTTTGAAAGTATTACTAATGTTCTTGTTGAGGTAGGTTAGTACGTCTTTTAAAAAATTGTCGTATTGATCCAGGTCAATATGGTGTATTATCTTGAATGTCCCCTGTATTTTAGATTGTCCGTCATTGATCGTTATAACATGATTTTTCGAGAAGTTTAGTATTTCCATGTCTGTTAAGCTAGTGGTCGTCATGATGAATATGGTTAGTATTAGTAGGATGTCCTTGCTGTTTGTCATATTGTTTCTAAAGGGTGGTTAAATTTTAAGGGCCGATGTTGAATGTGAACCATACCTAAACGTCAAGCTGTTTCCTGCATTTCATTTAAAATTTTTCAATTTCAGACTAACTCAATTTGAGCCATGGAAAGATACACAATGAAGCAACGCGTTAAAGTTATTCAGGCCTATTATGAAAACGGACGTTCAAATCAAAATGCATATCGAAGAAAATCATCTTCAGAGATGCGGCACATTTTCACCTCAGTGGATTCGTCAATAAGCAGAATTGCCGCATTTGGGCGAATGATAATCCAAGAGTGATTGCCGAAAAACCAATGCACCCACAAAGAGTGACTGTTTGGTGCGGTTTATGGGCCGGCGGCATCATTGGACCGTATTTTTTCCAAAATGAGGCCGGTTAGGCAGTTACTGTGAATAGTGTTCGTTATCGTGAGATGATAACGAACTTTTTATGACCCGAATTGGAAGATATGGATGTGGACGATATGTGGTTTCAACAGGACGGTGCCACTTGTCACACAGCTAACGAAACAATGGCTCGTTTTGGGCGAAAAATTTGATAGCCGAATAATCTCACGACGCAGCGATGTCAATTGGCCGCCAAGATCATCTGACTTGACTTCTTTCTTTGGAGTTATTTGAAAGAAAAGGTGTACGTCGATAAGCCAGCAAAAATTCAAGAGCTAAAGGATGAGATAATTCGGCACATTAACGGCATAGAACCTCAATTATGCCTCAGCGTCATCGAAAATTTGGACCATCGGATGGAGGTGTGCTGCCGAAGCCGCGGCGGTCATTTGGCCGAAATTTTGTTTTATGCGTAATTCAGCCATACCAATATTTTCATAATAAAGAGAAATGACAATAATTTCCTAAAAAAATTATATTTATTTGGAAAATTTGCTTTATCAGAAGTTAAAAAACGAGATATAGGAGACCTGGTCCAAAAGAACATTATTCCAAAGAGTTTTTATGAGACTTACTATAAAAACTTAATAGACACTTAATTTAAGTTTAATTCATTGATATTTTTTTTTAATAAGCAATAACTTTTGTTTCGAATTACTGCAAATGAATAAATGTTAATAACACTGGTTTACAGCCAGTTGAAAAGTTGAAATTTGTGATCCAGTGTAATTTTTATTAAACATCAATAAATTGGCATTCCTGTATGTTATAAATAATATTTATCAATTCTAGTGAGAATTTTCAGTTAAAAAGAGACAACTCAAAATAACACCACTAAGTGTATAAAAAAATTTCAGGAAAAGAGTAACAACTCAAAAATTTGTTATTTTAGAGCAACTACTAAACAAATAAGAGTGAAACAACCGTTATATTGTTTTTAATGATATTTTCGGGCAATTACATATTTTTTTCCTTGTAATATATTATTAATATTTACGGAAACAGTTTTTCGTCTCTCCTGAAAATGTTCAGATTTTGAGTTGTTACGCTTTAACGTAACAAGTGCGATATGTTAGAACTGTAATCATTTTTGAACAATTTTGCCTTTGAAATCAATAAAAACTAACTTCACAAAAAAAGTTATGGTGTTTTCAATAGGTAACACTTCATATCGTTCACCCTGTACTTGCAGAAACTGGCATGCCACATATCCAAGAAAGACTCGAATTGAGCACATTACGACTGATACCTAAACTTTTTTATACTCATTGTTGTAGGATACACAACAAAGTAACACAAGCGCTTATGCGAAAACGGCATATAAAAAAGCAATCAGCTATCCATCGTGTTGTTCAAAAGACAGCGCATCTCGATCTTGATATAAAACCAAGGTGCTTAAAAATTAGACAACACCTCCCAGAGGCTCTACATTCCTCTTTTTTGGAAGACGAATTAATGTGCTCAGCCTTCTGCTCTATTTTCTCAGCTGAAGCCTATGCTGTAGAAGAAGCAACAAAATGGGCGGTAACGACAAAATGAAAATATACCATATGCACCGATAGCCTCTCAACAATAATGGCGATACAGAACCCAATTAACGTAAGCCCGCTGATTGCATATATTCGAGATACCCTGATTGCATATAAGACGAAGTAACCGATAAGGAAGCTAAAAATGGATCGCATATGCTACTTCGTAGAGACAAACGAGAAAAATTATATATTACGCTATATTTACAAAATGAAAGAAAATCTACAGAAAGAGTTTTATTACTACATTAATTTATTTAAAAATAGCTTTTTATGTTATTATTTGTGTTAATTGATGCATCTGGGCGATTCGGTAAGGTGCTGGACGTTATGTAGACTTATTTGAATGTTTCCGTTGGTACTTCTTGGATGATTATTTTTGATGTGGGTTTTATCCAAAATTTGAAGGTTATTTTATTGCTGTGTAGATTAGTGCTAGTCCTAGCATTGCACTCTTGTTTATTGTCGAATCTGTTCTAACAGATTTATCTTTTTCGTGTTGTTAATATGTAGTTCGTTGAGGGCTTTAATGATAAAATGTTGATGCGTTCCCTTTCTTGCGGTGTTGGCTGTATGATCGTAGACATTTCGATATTGGTGAATGTTTCGTTATTGATGCTCAATGATGTGTTGTGAAACTTGATTAGATAAGTACCAGTAATTGTTCACTGCTCTTTTTCCGGTTTTAGTGTTCCATTGAAGTCGTTTAGTAAGACTATTCCGCGCTGTATTTCCTCGATTGTTGGTATGTATTGATTATTACTTATTGTGCAAAATGATTTTCTACTACTTAGTATTTGAGGATGCAGGTGCTGTTACTAATATCAATTATGTTATTGTATTTCTCTCACAAATTTTTATTACATTTATTCTTTATTCTATATATATCATTTTTGTCTTTTAGTATTTTTTCAAAATCAAGTTTAGTAATTTCTTTATTTCTCTTAACTGGCCTTATTATAATATTCTTATAAGTAATATTGTTTGTTAGTGATATTTTTACCAAATATAAAATTCACGATTACGTTAACTTTTGCATATCCTAATGCTTCTTCTACTGATGCAAATGGAATTCTTTCTTATTTTAATTCCATGATTGCTGTTTCAATTTCTTTTTTATTCAACAACATTGTATTCATAATTCCAATTATAGCCCATTTAATTACGTACTTAATGTTTATTAATTCCTATTTCACTTTCCAGACTCAGAGGTATTTCACTTATTACATAATTGTCTTTTCTTATCGAATTTAGTAATTGATTTCCTAATGTTGTAATGTTGTTAATTCTTTCATTGAAAACTTCATAAATCATTACTTGATCATTATTATTTTCCTTTAGTTTTTTTAGATTAGTGACGGGCAAACTCAGCACGTTTGCACTGTGCAGCAGCGTGTGCTTCTGCGTTCTAAAAGTTCTAGGTGAAGGGGGATAACAAAGCACAGGGAAGAAACAGAAAAAATGAGCAAGTTGTGCCTATGTTTGTATCCTGAATGAGAGAGCAATTATTCATGAATTCTTACCAGGGATGCCAACTTTAAACTTCATATCAACAAATTTCTAAAAAATTAGGTTTTTTGGTAGATTTTTCTTCAATAACTAAATTAAATGCATATTACACTTCCTATTATAATAATGATTTAAGATAAAAAACAACAATAAACATGCAATAAAACATTTTAAAAGTTCGCGTAATACTGTTTTTTAATTGCTAGATGTAAAGAAGATTAAAGCCTCTGAAAATATTTAATATGAGATTAAATTAAAATCTTACATATTGGAAAGTAATGACAGTTAAATCTTCAATAATATTGATCACTGCATATACTGACGAATCTGTAAATTACGCACACTTATCTTATGATTTCTTAAATGGTTTTTGAGTTCGGATATATTTTTTTTAAATTAATGTTTTTTAAATTGAGCTAAGAAATCCAGATTTTCAAATTTTTTAGCAAATTACTTTATAAAACTGCAAACTCTCTTCAGCTACCGAAGTTTGTTAAATGTTTCAGAATTTTTAGCTACTGAATGATACCATATTTTCTTTTATTTTTCATGAAAAGTGGACGTGATTGACAACTAATTTCGTCCATCTAAATCCAATACACTCTGATATGCACAACTGCATATAAAAATAAACAACCAAGAGTATATACATATGTATATAAATCATCAATAATAAAATCAACAATGTCCAAAATTGATTCCCACATTTAACAACTACGGCAACTCTTACTCATAAGTTTTGACATTTCATAAATAAAATCAGTTTTTTCGTGTTTTCTTCACTTTTCGACGATATTTTTTGAGACCGTAAGTTACATATTATTGTCGCATAAAAAACCACTAATATTAAGTGTATTTGTATGGTGTGGATGCAGTGTTGAAAATTCTATTTAAAAATTTGAAACGGCGAACGTCAAAACAAAGTGCACAGTGTTCAACTGCCGACAAAAACATACATCTAAATTATTAAAATTTTTTTAAATTTCTTAGGAAAGCGAAGATTACGTTGTAGATGCAAAGCGTGCAACTTATGAAATCGCGTTAAACCTTGTTCGTGAGAATGGTGCATTTTCGGATGGCGAATTGGTGAAGTCTTGTATATTAAAAGCAGTAGGAATTTTGTCCCCTTCAGAATAACCGAAATATGAGGGTATGTGCTTATCTCGTAGAACTATAAGCAGACGAGTAGATGAAATGGCGGATATTACAGAATCGCAATTAAATGGGCGGCCTCCGCAGCCGAATGGGTTGGTGTGAACTACCATTCGGAATTCACAAAGAGAACGTTGGCTCGAATCCCGGTGAAAACAACAAAATTAGGATTTTTTTTCTAATAGCGGTCGCCCCTCGGCAGGCAATGGCAAACCTCCGAGTGGATTTCTGCCATGAAAAAGCTCCTCTTAAAAATATCTGCCGTTCGGAATCGGCTTGAAACTGTAGGTCCCTCCATTTGTGTAACAACATCAAGATGCACACCACAAATAGGAGGAGGAGCTCGGCCAAACACCCGAAAAGGGTGTACGCGCCAATTATATATATATATATAAAATCATTCACAGCGATTTCATTGGCAATTGACGAAAGCACAGATATATCCGACATAGCCCAACTAGCGATTTTTATCCGAGGAGTTGATGCCCACCTTAAAAAACTTAATAAGGTTAGGTTAAGAAATCGACTATCCGATACCAATTTAAGAAATATATTGCGTTTAGCTGCAGCGCAAGAGGTGTCTCCCAATATAGAGTTACTAACAAAAAAACAATAATAAATTTTAACATATATTTATCCTTTATTCTTTTGAGCAAACATTATTTTACTAGTTATGAAAAGCTTTCATTCGAAAATAGTTTATTTTAAATGTTGAAAAAGATATTTCGAAATAAGAACTATTTATTGAAAATTAAAAAATGTGTATGTACTTTGTCATACAATACACAATGTAATCTGCATGTAGCCGAACATGAGACCTTGTAGCCACCAGGTAGGCCCACTTTTAACACGTTTCCTCCAATTTTTTTTAGAAAAAAATCCGCTGTTTTCCATGGTATCAAACAAATTTCTCTAATCATTTTTGTGTACTTTGTCATACTGTGCGCATTGCCATATGCGTGTGATTTGAATATGAGAGCAAGTAAGTAGTCACCAAGAATATCCACTCTACTAAGATAATTTCCCCAATGATTTTTGAAAACATCCCGTATTTTTTTAATGGAAACATGTTTTCCCACCAATGTCAGGTAACTAAATTGTCCTTTTTAACAACATTAAATGTATAACATGCATTGTTTAAATAAAACATGGCTGGTTGAGATTACTGTTTGCTGTTGTGACCAGCATTTCTTTATAAAAATGCATTAACATAAAAACATACGATATACATACATACTTATATGTAAACGAAGACAATTTTTTCATTCAGAAAAATATACACCGATTTGTCAGTACAAATTTTTCTCCACATAGTTTAGCAACTATGAAACTTTGACATGCCTATTGCTTACCCTTCTGATGTAAGTTTGTCGCCCCCTCATCTGGTACTTTGCTAGCACGCTCTGCTGCGAGCGTGCCACTCTGCTGCCCGTCCCTAGTTTAGATCTTTATTCATTTCAAAATCTTCGCGATCAGGAGTACCAGCATTGTACTTCCATGCCGTACCTAATGCATTTATTGCTCTCTTATTTCTAAATTCCGGTTTTGGTTTTATGTTTGAAAGTATTACTAATGTTCTTGTTGAGGTAGGTTAGTACGTCTTTTAAAAAATTGTCGTATTGATCCAGGTCAATATGGTGTATTATCTTGAATGTCCCCTGTATTTTAGATTGTCCGTCATTGATCGTTATAACATGATTTTTCGAGAAGTTTAGTATTTCCATGTCTGTTAAGCTAGTGGTCGTCATGATGAATATGGTTAGTATTAGTAGGATGTCCTTGCTGTTTGTCATATTGTTTCTAAAGGGTGGTTAAATTTTAAGGGCCGATGTTGAATGTGAACCATACCTAAACGTCAAGCTGTTTCCTGCATTTCATTTAAAATTTTTCAATTCCAGACTAACTCAATTTGAGCCATGGAAAGATACACAATGAAGCAACGCGTTAAAGTTATTCAGGCCTATTATGAAAACGGACGTTCAAATCAAAATGCATATCGAAGAAAATCATCTTCAGAGATGCGGCACATTTTCACCTCAGTGGATTCGTCAATAAGCAGAATTGCCGCATTTGGGCGAATGATAATCTAAGAGTGATTGCCGAAAAACCAATGCACCCACAAAGAGTGACTGTTTGATGCGGTTTATGGGCCGGCGGCATCATTGGACCGTATTTTTTCCAAAATGAGGCCGGTTAGGCAGTTACTGTGAATAGTGTTCGTTATCGTGAGATGATAACGAACTTTTTATGACCCGAATTGGAAGATATGGATGTGGACGATATGTGGTTTCAACAGGACGGTGCCACTTGTCACACAGCTAACGAAACAATGGCTCGTTTTGGGCGAAAAATTTGATAGCCGAATAATCTCACGACGCAGCGATGTGAATTGGCCGCCAAGATCATCTGACTTGACTTCTTTCTTTGGAGTTATTTGAAAGAAAAGGTGTACGTCGATAAGCCAGCAAAAATTCAAGAGCTAAAGGATGAGATAATTCGGCACATTAACGGCATAGAACCTCAATTATGCCTCAGCGTCATCGAAAATTTGGACCATCGGATGGAGGTGTGCTGCCGAAGCCGCGGCGGTCATTTGGCCGAAATTTTGTTTTATGCGTAATTCAGCCATACCAATATTTTCATAATAAAGAGAAATGACAATAATTTCCTAAAAAAATTATATTTATTTGGAAAATTTGCTTTATCAGAAGTTAAAAAACGAGATATAGGAGACCTGGTCCAAAAGAACATTATTCCAAAGAGTTTTTATGAGACTTACTATAAAAACTTAATAGACACTTAATTTAAGTTTAATTCATTGATATTTTTTTTTAATAAGCAATAACTTTTGTTTCGAATTACTGCAAATGAATAAATGTTAATAACACTGGTTTACAGCCAGTTGAAAAGTTGAAATTTGTGATCCAGTGTAATTTTTATTAAACATCAATAAATTGGCATTCCTGTATGTTATAAATAATATTTATCAATTCTAGTGAGAATTTTCAGTTAAAAAGAGACAACTCAAAATAACACCACTAAGTGTATAAAAAAATTTCAGGAAAAGAGTAACAACTCAAAAATTTGTTATTTTAGAGCAACTACTAAACAAATAAGAGTGAAACAACCGTTATATTGTTTTTAATGATATTTTCGGGCAATTACATATTTTTTTCCTTGTAATATATTATTAATATTTACGGAAACAGTTTTTCGTCTCTCCTGAAAATGTTCAGATTTTGAGTTGTTTCGCTTTAACGTAACAAGTGCGATATGTTAGAACTGTAATCATTTTTGAACAATTTTGCCTTTGAAATCAATAAAAACTAACTTCACAAAAAAAGTTATGGTGTTTTCAATAGGTAACACTTCATATCGTTCACCCTGTACTTGCAGAAACTGGCATGCCACATATCCAAGAAAGACTCGAATTGAGCACATTACGACTGATACCTAAACTTTTTTATACTCATTGTTGTAGGATACACAACAAAGTAACACAAGCGCTTATGCGAAAACGGCATATAAAAAAGCAATCAGCTATCCATCGTGTTGTGCAAAAGTCAGCGCATCTCGATCTTGATATAAAACCAAGGTGCTTAAAAATTAGACAACACCTCCCAGAGGCTCTACATTCCTCTTTTTTGGAAGACGAATTAATGTGCTCAGCCTTCTGCTCTATTTTCTCAGCTGAAGCCTATGCTGTAGAAGAAGCAACAAAATGGGCGGTAACGACAAAATGAAAATATACCATAGCCTCTCAACAATAATGGCGATACAGAACCCAATTAACGTAAGCCCGCTGATTGCATATATTCGAGATACCCTGATTGCATATAAGACGAAGTAACCGATAAGGAAGCTAAAAATGGATCGCATATGCTACTTCGTAGAGACAAACGAGAAAAATTATATATTACGCTATATTTACAAAATGAAAGAAAATCTACAGAAAGAGTTTTATTACTACATTAATTTATTTAAAAATAGCTTTTTATGTTATTATTTGTGTTAATTGATGCATCTGGGCGATTCGGTAAGGTGCTGGACGTTATGTAGACTTATTTGAATGTTTCCGTTGGTACTTCTTGGATGATTATTTTTGATGTGGGTTTTATCCAAAATTTGAAGGTTATTTTATTGCTGTGTAGATTATTGCTAGTCCTAGCATTGCACTCTTGTTTATTGTCGAATCTGTTCTAACAGATTTATCTTTTTCGTGTTGTTAATATGTAGTTCGTTGAGGGCTTTAATGATAAAATGTTGATGCGTTCCCTTTCTTGCGGTGTTGGCTGTATGATCGTAGACATTTCGATATTGGTGAATGTTTCGTTATTGATGCTCAATGATGTGTTGTGAAACTTGATTAGATAAGTACCAGTAATTGTTCACTGCTCTTTTTCCGGTTTTAGTGTTCCATTGAAGTCGTTTAGTAAGACTATTCCGCGCTGTATTTCCTCGATTGTTGGTATGTATTGATTATTACTTATTGTGCAAAATGATTTTCTACTACTTAGTATTTGAGGATGCAGGTGCTGTTACTAATATCAATTATGTTATTGTATTTCTCTCACAAATTTTTATTACATTTATTCTTTATTCTATATATATCATTTTTGTCTTTTAGTATTTTTTCAAAATCAAGTTTAGTAATTTCTTTATTTCTCTTAACTGGCCTTATTATAATATTCTTATAAGTAATATTGTTTGTTAGTGATATTTTTACCAAATATAAAATTCACGATTACGTTAACTTTTGCATATCCTAATGCTTCTTCTACTGATGCAAATGGAATTCTTTCTTATTTTAATTCCATGATTGCTGTCTCAATTTCTTTTTTATTCAACAACATTGTATTCATAATTCCAATTATAGCCCATTTAATTACGTACTTAATGTTTATTAATTCCTATTTCACTTTCCAGACTCAGAGGTATTTCACTTATTACATAATTGTCTTTTCTTATCGAATTTAGTAATTGATTTCCTAATGTTGTAATGTTGTTAATTCTTTCATTGAAAACTTCATAAATCATTACTTGATCATTATTATTTTCCTTTAGTTTTTTTAGATTAGTGACGGGCAAACTCAGCACGTTTGCACTGTGCAGCAGCGTGTGCTTCTGCGTTCTAAAAGTTCTAGGTGAAGGGGGATAACAAAGCACAGGGAAGAAACAGAAAAATTGAGCAAGTTGTGCCTATGTTTGTATCCTGAATGAGAGAGCAATTATTCATGAATTCTTACCAGGGATGCCAACTTTAAAATTCATATCAACAAATTTCTAAAAAATTAGGTTTTTTTGGTAGATTTTTCTTCAATAACTAAATTAAATGCATATTACACTTCCTATTATAATAATGATTTAAGATAAAAAACAACAATAAACATGCAATAAAACATTTTAAAAGTTCGCGTAATACTGTTTTTTAATTGCTAGATGTAAAGAAGATTAAAGCCTCTGAAAATATTTAATATGAGATTAAATTAAAATCTTACATATTGGAAAGTAATGACAGTTAAATCTTCAATAATATTGATCACTGCATATACTGACGAATCTGTAAATTACGCACACTTATCTTATGATTTCTTAAATGGTTTTTGAGTTCGGATATATTTTTTTTAAATTAATGTTTTTTAAATTGAGCTAAGAAATCCAGATTTTCAAATTTTTTAGCAAATTACTTTATAAAACTGCAAACTCTCTTCAGCTACCGAAGTTTGTTAAATGTTTCAGAATTTTTAGCTACTGAATGATACCATATTTTCTTTTATTTTTCATGAAAAGTGGACGTGATTGACAACTAATTTCGTCCATCTAAATCCAATACACTCTGATATGCACAACTGCATATAAAAATAAACAACCAAGAGTATATACATATGTATATAAATCATCAATAATAAAATCAACAATGTCCAAAATTGATTCCCACATTTAACAACTACGGCAACTCTTACTCATAAGTTTTGACATTTCATAAATAAAATCAGTTTTTTCGTGTTTTCTTCACTTTTCGACGATATTTTTTGAGACCGTAAGTTACATATTATTGTCGCATAAAAAACCACTAATATTAAGTGTATTTGTATGGTGTGGATGCAGAGTTGAAAATTCCATTTAAAAATTTGAAACGGCGAACGTCGAAACAAAGTGCACAGTGTTCAACTGCCGACAAAAACATACATTTATCTCTAATGTGTAATATATTACTCTGTTTTAATTTTTAATTTACATAAACAAAGTTAAATAAAATATTTCATCGATTAAACAATTGGTTCAGCATGACCTCAAATAAAAGAACATTGTTAAATTTTAATCCGAAGTGGAATGTAACTTTTTTATGCAAATATGTAAACGGAGAATCACAATGCCCTATGATAAATATGTAGGAGAAGAAAGGAAAAGTATATACAAATTCTTAAGCCTAAATTATTAAAATTTTTTTAAATTTCTTAGGAAAGCGAAGATTACGTTGTAGATGCAAAGCGTGCAACTTATGAAATCGCGTTAAACCTTGTTCGTGAGAATGGTGCATTTTCGGATGGCGAATTGGTGAAGTCTTGTATATTAAAAGCAGTAGGAATTTTGTCCCCTTCAGAATAACCGAAATATGAGGGTATGTGCTTATCTCGTAGAACTATAAGCAGACGAGTAGATGAAATGGCGGATATTACAGAATCGCAATTAAATGGGCGGCCTCCGCAGCCGAATGGGTTGGTGTGAACTACCATTCGGAATTCACAAAGAGAACGTTGGCTCGAATCCCGGTGAAAACAACAAAATTAGGATTTTTTTTCTAATAGCGGTCGCCCCTCGGCAGGCAATGGCAAACCTCCGAGTGGATTTCTGCCATGAAAAAGCTCCTCTTAAAAATATCTGCCGTTCGGAATCGGCTTGAAACTGTAGGTCCCTCCATTTGTGTAACAACATCAAGATGCACACCACAAATAGGAGGAGGAGCTCGGCCAAACACCTGAAAAGGGTGTACGCGCCAATTATATATATATATATAAAATCATTCACAGCGATTTCATTGGCAATTGACGAAAGCACAGATATATCCGACATAGCCCAACTAGCGATTTTTATCCGAGGAGTTGATGCCCACCTTAAAAAACTGAATAAGGTTAGGTTAAGAAATCGACTATCCGATACTAATTTAAGAAATATATTGCGATTAGCTGCAGCGCAAGAGGTGTCTCCCAATATAGAGTTACTAACAAAAAAACAACAATAAATGTTAACATATATTTATCCTTTATTCTTTTGAGCAAACATTATTTTACTAGTTATGAAAAGCTTTCATTCGAAAATAGTTTATTTTAAATGTTGAAAAAGATATTTCGAAATAAGAACTATTTATTGAAAATTAAAAAATGTGTATGTACTTTGTCATACAATACACACTGTAATCTGCATGTAGCCGAACATGAGACCTTGTAGCCACCAGGTAGGCCCACTTTTAACACGTTTCCTCCAATTTTTTTTAGAAAAAAATCCGCTGTTTTCCATGGTATCAAACAAATTTCTCTAATCATTTTTGTGTACTTTGTCATACTGTGCGCATTGCCATATGCGTGTGATTTGAATATGAGAGCAAGTAAGTAGTCACCAAGAATATCCACTCTACTAAGATAATTTCCCCAATGATTTTTGAAAACATCCCGTATTTTTTTAATGGAAACATGTTTTCCCACCAATGTCAGGTAACTAAATTGTCCTTTTTAACAACATTAAATGTATAACATGCATTGTTTAAATAAAACATGGCTGGTTGAGATTACTGTTTGCTGTTGTGACCAGCATTTCTTTATAAAAATGCATTAACATAAAAACATACGATATACATACATACTTATATGTAAACGAAGACAATTTTTTCATTCAGAAAAATATACACCGATTTGTCAGTACAAATTTTTCTCCACATAGTTTAGCAACTATGAAACTTTGACATGCGAATGTTCAAACTTCTTGATTATAAAGTCGCCTATGCTTCTTGATTACAAAAATTATAAATGTAAATAAAATAGAAATTTGCAAAGATGATGTTAATATTCAAAGAAGCGTTTCCAATAAAAAAAAACCAAAAGCATTTTATTATTTAATATGAACGATCTAGCAAATCCCAACACTTCAAAATCCCCTAACATGGAATGAAGTCCCCTTATCTGGTAACTTTGCTATTGGCAAAGCTTCACTCCCTTTTTTAGAAACACATATGCGTTGCTCAGAAGAGATTAATAAAGTACACGCCTATTGCTTACCCTTCTGATGTAAGTTTGTCGCCCCCTCATCTGGTACTTTGCTAGCACGCTCTGCTGCGAGCGTGCCACTCTGCTGCCCGTCCCTAGTTTAGATCTTTATTCATTTCAAAATCTTCGCGATCAGGAGTACCAGCATTGTACTTCCATGCCGTACCTAATGCATTTATTGCTCTCTTATTTCTAAATTCCGGTTTTGGTTTTATGTTTGAAAGTATTACTAATGTTCTTGTTGAGGTAGGTTAGTACGTCTTTTAAAAAATTGTCGTATTGGTCCAGGTCAATATGGTGTATTATCTTGAATGTCCCCTGTATTTTAGATTGTCCGTCATTGATCGTTATAACATGATTTTTCGAGAAGTTTAGTATTTCCATGTCTGTTAAGCTAGTGGTCGTCATGATGAATATGGTTAGTATTAGTAGGATGTCCTTGCTGTTTGTCATATTGTTTCTAAAGGGTGGTTAAATTTTAAGGGCCGATGTTGAATGTGAACCATACCTAAACGTCAAGCTGTTTCCTGCATTTCATTTAAAATTTTTCAATTTCAGACTAATTCAATTTGAGCCATGGAAAGATACACAATGGAGCAACGCGTTAAAGTTATTCAGGCCTATTATGAAAACGGACGTTCAAATCAAAATGCATATCGAAGAAAATCATCTTCAGAGATGCGGCACATTTTCACCTCAGTGGATTCGTCAATAAGCAGAATTGCCGCATTTGGGCGAATGATAATCCAAGAGTGATTGCCGAAAAACCAATGCACCCACAAAGAGTGACTGTTTGGTGCGGTTTATGGGCCGGCGGCATCATTGGACCGTATTTTTTCCAAAATGAGGCCGGTTAGGCAGTTACTGTGAATAGTGTTCGTTATCGTGAGATGATAACGAACTTTTTATGACCCGAATTGGAAGATATGGATGTGGACGATATGTGGTTTCAACAGGACGGTGCCACTTGTCACACAGCTAACGAAACAATGGCTCGTTTTGGGCGAAAAATTTGATAGCCGAATAATCTCACGACGCAGCGATGTCAATTGGCCGCCAAGATCATCTGACTTGACTTCTTTCTTTGGAGTTATTTGAAAGAAAAGGTGTACGTCGATAAGCCAGCAAAAATTCAAGAGCTAAAGGATGAGATAATTCGGCACATTAACGGCATAGAACCTCAATTATGCCTCAGCGTCATCGAAAATTTGGACCATCGGATGGAGGTGTGCCGCCGAAGCCGCGGCGGTCATTTGGCCGAAATTTTGTTTTATGCGTAATTCAGCCATACCAATATTTTCATAATAAAGAGAAATGACAATAATTTCCTAAAAAAATTATATTTATTTGGAAAATTTGCCTTTATCAGAAGTTAAAAAACGAGATATAGGAGACCTGGTCCAAAAAAACATTATTCCAAAGAGTTTTTATGAGACTTACTATAAAAACTTAATAGACACTTAATTTAAGTTTAATTCATTGATATTTTTTTTTAATAAGCAATAAGTTTTGTTTCGAATCACTGCAAATGAATAAATGTTAATAACATTGGTTTACAGCCAGTTGAAAAGTTGAAATTTATGATCCAGTGTAATTTTTATTAAACATCAATAAATTGGCATTCCTGTATGTTATAAATAATATTTATCAATTCTAGTGAGAATTTTCAGTTAAACAGAGACAACTCAAAATAACACCACTAAGTGTATAAAAAAATTTCAGGAAAAGAGTAACAACTCAAAAATTTGTTATTTTAGAGCAACTACTAAACAAATAAGAATGAAACAACCGTTATATTGTTTTTAATGATATTTTCGGGCAATTACATATTTTTTTCCTTGTAATATATTATTAATATTTACGGAAACAGTTTTTCGTCTCTACTGAAAATGTTCAGATTTTGAGTTGTTACGCTTTAACGTAACAAGTGCGATATGTTAAAACTGTAATCATTTTTGAACAATTTTGCCTTTGAAATCAATAAAAACTAACTTCACAAAAAAAAGTTATGGTGTTTTCAATAGGTAACACTTCATATCGTTCACCCTGTACTTGCAGAAACTGGCATGCCACATATCCAAGAAAGACTCGAATTGAGCACATTACGACTGATACCTAAACTTTTTTATACTCATTGTTGTAGGATACACAACAAAGTAACACAAGCGCTTATGCGAAAACGGCATATAAAAAAGCAATCAGCTATCCATCGTGTTGTTCAAAAGACAGCGCATCTCGATCTTGATATAAAACCAAGGTGCTTAAAAATTAGACAACACCTCCCAGAGGCTCTACATTCCTCTTTTTTGGAAGACGAATTAATGTGCTCAGCCTTCTGCTCTATTTTCTCAGCTGAAGCCTATGCTGTAGAAGAAGCAACAAAATGGGCGGTAACGACAAAATGAAAATATACCATATGCACCGATAGCCTCTCAACAATAATGGCGATACAGAACCCAATTAACGTAAGCCCGCTGATTGCATGTATTCGAGATACCCTGATTGCATATAAGACGAAGTAACCGATAGGGAAGCTAAAAATGGATCGCATATGCTACTTCGTAGAGACAAACGAGAAAAATTATATATTACGCTATATTTACAAAATGAAAGAAAATCTACAGAAAGAGTTTTATTACTACATTAATTTATTTAAAAATAGCTTTTTATGTTATTATTTGTGTTAATTGATGCATCTGGGCGATTCGGTAAGGTGCTGGACGTTATGTAGACTTATTTGAATGTTTCCGTTGGTACTTCTTGGATGATTATTTTTGATGTGGGTTTTATCCAAAATTTGAAGGTTATTTTATTGCTGTGTAGATTAGTGCTAGTCCTAGCATTGCACTCTTGTTTATTGTCGAATCTGTTCTAACAGATTTATCTTTTTCGTGTTGTTAATATGTAGTTTGTTGAGGGCTTTAATGATAAAATGTTGATGCGTTCCCTTTCTTGCGGTGTTGGCTGTATGATCGTAGACATTTCGATATTGGTGAATGTTTCGTTATTGATGCTCAATGATGTGTTGTGAAACTTGATTAGATAAGTACCAGTAATTGTTCACTGCTCTTTTTCCGTTTTTAGTGTTCCATTGAAGTCGTTTAGTAAGACTATTCCGCGCTGTATTTCCTCGATTGTTGGTATGTATTGATTATTACTTATTGTGCAAAATGATTTTCTACTACTTAGTATTTGAGGATGCAGGTGCTGTTACTAATATCAATTATGTTATTGTATTTCTCTCACAAATTTTTATTACATTTATTCTTTATTCTATATATATCATTTTTGTCTTTTAGTATTTTTTCAAAATCAAGTTTAGTAATTTCTTTATTTCTCTTAACTGGCCTTATTATAATATTCTTATAAGTAATATTGTTTGTTAGTGATATTTTTACCAAATATAAAATTCACGATTACGTTAACTTTTGCATATCCTAATGCTTCTTCTACTGATGCAAATGGAATTCTTTCTTATTTTAATTCCATGATTGCTGTCTCAATTTCTTTTTTATTCAACAACATTGTATTCATAATTCCAATTATAGCCCATTTAATTACGTACTTAATGTTTATTAATTCCTATTTCACTTTCCAGACTCAGAGGTATTTCACTTATTACATAATTGTCTTTTCTTATCGAATTTAGTAATTGATTTCCTAATGTTGTAATGTTGTTAATTCTTTCATTGAAAACTTCATAAATCATTACTTGATCATTATTATTTTCCTTTAGTTTTTTTAGATTAGTGACGGGCAAACTCAGCACGTTTGCACTGTGCAGCAGCGTGTGCTTCTGCGTTCTAAAAGTTCTAGGTGAAGGGGGATAACAAAGCACAGGGAAGAAACAGAAAAATTGAGCAAGTTGTGCCTATGTTTGTATCCTGAATGAGAGAGCAATTATTCATGAATTCTTACCAGGGATGCCAACTTTAAAATTCATATCAACAAATTTCTAAAAAATTAGGTTTTTTGGTAGATTTTTCTTCAATAACTAAATTAAATACATATTACACTTCCTATTATAATAATGATTTAAGATAAAAAACAACAATAAACATGCAATAAAACATTTTAAAAGTTCGCGTAATACTGTTTTTTAATTGCTAGATGTAAAGAAGATTAAAGGCTCTGAAAATATTTAATACGAGATTAAATTAAAATCTTACATATTGGAAAGTAATGACAGTTAAATCTTCAATAATATTGATCACTGCATATACTGACGAATCTGTAAATTACGCACACTTATCTTATGATTTCTTAAATGGTTTTTGAGTTCGGATATATTTTTTTTAAATTAATGTTTTTTAAATTGAGCTAAGAAATCCAGATTTTCAAATTTTTTAGCAAATTACTTTATAAAACTGCAAACTCTCTTCAGCTACCGAAGTATGTTAAATGTTTCAGAATTTTTAGCTACTGAATGATACCATATTTTCTTTTATTTTTCATGAAAAGTGGACGTGATTGACAACTAATTTCGTCCATCTAAATCCAATACACTCTGATATGCACAACTGCATATAAAAATAAACAACCAAGAGTATATACATATGTATATAAATCATCAATAATAAAATCAACAATGTCCAAAATTGATTCCCACATTTAACAACTACGGCAACTCTTACTCATAAGTTTTGACATTTCATAAATAAAATCAGTTTTTTCGTGTTTTCTTCACTTTTCGACGATATTTTTTGAGACCGTAAGTTACATATTATTGTCGCATAAAAAACCACTAATATTAAGTGTATTTGTATGGTGTGGATGCAGAGTTGAAAATTCCATTTAAAAATTTGAAACGGCGAACGTCGAAACAAAGTGCACAGTGTTCAACTGCCGACAAAAACATACATTTATCTCTAATGTGTAATATATTACTCTGTTTTAATTTTTAATTTACATAAACAAAGTTAAATAAAATATTTCATCGATTAAACAATTGGTTCAGCATGACCTCAAATAAAAGAACATTGTTAAATTTTAATCCGAAGTGGAATGTAACTTTTTTATGCAAATATGTAAACGGAGAATCACAATGCCCACTGATAAATATGTAGGAGAAGAAAGGAAAAGTATATACAAATTCTTAAGCCTAAATTATTAAAATTTTTTTAAATTTCTTAGGAAAGCGAAGATTACGTTGTAGATGCAAAGCGTGCAACTTATGAAATCGCGTTAAACCTTGATCGTGAGAATGGTGCATTTTCGGATGGCGAATTGGTGAAGTCTTGTATATTAAAAGCAGTAGGAATTTTGTCCCCTTCAGAATAACCGAAATATGAGGGTATGTGCTTATCTCGTAGAACTATAAGCAGACGAGTAGATGAAATGGCGGATATTACAGAATCGCAATTAAATGGGCGGCCTCCGCAGCCGAATGGGTTGGTGTGAACTACCATTCGGAATTCACAAAGAGAACGTTGGCTCGAATCTCGGTGAAAACAACAAAATTAAGAAAAACATTTTTCTAATAGCGGTCGCCCCTCGGCAGGCAATGGCAAACCTCCGAGTGGATTTCAGCCATGAAAAAGCTCCTCTTAAAAATATCTGCCGTTCGGAATCGGCTTGAAACTGTAGGTCCCTCCATTTGTGTAACAACATCAAGATGCACACCACAAATAGGAGGAGGAGCTCGGCCAAACACCCGAAAAGGGTGTACGCGCCAATTATATATATATATAATAGGACTATGAATAAGTTCGTGCGGTTTTACAACAGATGGCGTAACTTGATTATTATTCCATCGATCCACATTTCCAAACATTCATTGGAGAGCTACTGTCGTAAGGCACAAACGTCAGTATAAGTTTTTTATTTGAAGCGTAAACAACAATATTTTTACCACACTTGAAAATGTCGAATTTCGTGCCAAATAATGTGTTTTTGCGGGGAATTCTTCTTCATTATTTTAATATGAAGAAAAAAGCAGCCGAAAGTCATCGTATCTTGGTGGAAGTTTATGGTGAGCATGCTCTATCTGAGCGAACGTGCCAGAAGTGGTTTGCACGCTTTAAAAGTGGTGATTTTGGCTTGGAAGACGAAGAACGCGAGGGTGCGCCGCCAAAGTTCATGGATACCGAATTGGAGGAATTGCTCGATCAAGATCCGGCTCAAACGCAAGAAGAGGTTGCAAAAACTTTGGGAGTTGATCAATCAACCATTTCCAAACGTTTAAAAGCCATGGGAATGATCCGAAAGGTAGGCCATTGGGTGCCGTATGAATTGAAGCCAAGAGACGTTGAACGCCGTTTTATGGCATGCGAACAACTGCTTCAACGGCACAAAAGAAAGGGTTTTTTGCATCGAATTGTGACTGGCGATGAAAAGTGGGTCCATTACGACAATCCAAAACGTCGGGCAACGTATGGATACCCTGGCCATGCTTCAACATCGACGTCGGCGCAGAATATTCATGGCCTGAAGGTTATGCTGTGTATCTGGTGGGACCAGCTGGGTGTTGTGTATTATGAGCTACTGAAACCGAATGAAACGATTACGGGGGATGTCTACCGACGACAATTGATGCGTTTGAGCCGAGCACTGCGAGAAAAACGGCCGCAATACGCCGATAGACACGACAAAGTTATTTTGCAACATGACAATGCTCGGCCACATGTTGCACAAGTGGTCAAAACATACTTAGAAACGCTCAAATGGGATGTCCTACCCCACCCGCCGTATAGTCCAGACCTTGCGCCATCCGATTACTATCTCTTCCGATCGATGCAACATGGCCTGGCTGACCAGCACTTCCGTAATTACGATGAAGTCAAAAAATGGATCGATTCATGGATTGCGGCAAAACCGACCGAATTTTTCACAAAGGGAATCCGTGAATTGCCAGAAAGATGGGAAAAAGTAGTAGTAAGCGATGGACAATATTTTGAATATTAAATTTGTAACCATTTTACGTCAATAAAGTTTCAAATTTCGAAAAAAACCGCACGAACTTATTCATAGTCCTATTATATAATCATTCACAGCGATTTCATTGGCAATTGACGAAAGCACAGATATATCCGACATAGCCCAACTAGCGATTTTTATCCGAGGAGTTGATGCCCACCTTAAAAAACTTAATAAGGTTAGGTTAAGAAATCGACTATCCGATACTAATTTAAGAAATATATTGCGTTTAGCTGCAGCGCAAGAGGTGTCTCCCAATATAGAGTTACTAACAAAAAAACAATAATAAATTTTAACATATATTTATCCTTTATTCTTTTGAGCAAACATTATTTTACTAGTTATGAAAAGCTTTCATTCGAAAATAGTTTATTTTAAATGTTGAAAAAGATATTTCGAAATAAGAACTATTTATTGAAAATTAAAAAATGTGTATGTACTTTGTCATACAATACACAATGTAATCTGCATGTAGCCGAACATGAGACCTTGTAGCCACCAGGTAGGCCCACTTTTAACACGTTTCCTCCAATTTTTTTTAGAAAAAAATCCGCTGTTTTCCATGGTATCAAACAAATTTCTCTAATCATTTTTGTGTACTTTGTCATACTGTGCGCATTGCCATATGCGTGTGATTTGAATATGAGAGCAAGTAAGTAGTCACCAAGAATATCCACTCTACTAAGATAATTTCCCCAATGATTTTTGAAAACATCCCGTATTTTTTTAATGGAAACATGTTTTCCCACCAATGTCAGGTAACTAAATTGTCCTTTTTAACAACATTAAATGTATAACATGCATTGTTTAAATAAAACATGGCTGGTTGAGATTACTGTTTGCTGTTGTGACCAGCATTTCTTTATAAAAATGCATTAACATAAAAACATACGATATACATACATACTTATATGTAAACGAAGACAATTTTTTCATTCAGAAAAATATACACCGATTTGTCAGTACAAATTTTTCTCCACATAGTTTAGCAACTATGAAACTTTGACATGCGAATGTTCAAACTTCTTGATTATAAAGTCGCCTATGCTTCTTGATTACAAAAATTATAAATGTAAATAAAATAGAAATTTGCAAAGATGATGTTAATATTCAAAGAAGCGTTTCCAATAAAAAAAAAACCAAAAGCATTTTATTATTTAATATGAACGATCTAGCAAATCCCAACACTTCAAAATCCCCTAACATGGAATGAAGTCCCCTTATCTGGTAACTTTGCTATTGGCAAAGCTTCACTCCCTTTTTTAGAAACACATATGCGTTGCTCAGAAGAGATTAATAAAGTACACGCCTATTGCTTACCCTTCTGATGTAAGTTTGTCGCCCCCTCATCTGGTACTTTGCTAGCACGCTCTGCTGCGAGCGTGCCACTCTGCTGCCCGTCCCTAGTTTAGATCTTTATTCATTTCAAAATCTTCGCGATCAGGAGTACCAGCATTGTACTTCCATGCCGTACCTAATGCATTTATTGCTCTCTTATTTCTAAATTCCGGTTTTGGTTTTATGTTTGAAAGTATTACTAATGTTCTTGTTGAGGTAGGTTAGTACGTCTTTTAAAAAATTGTCGTATTGATCCAGGTCAATATGGTGTATTATCTTGAATGTCCCCTGTATTTTAGATTGTCCGTCATTGATCGTTATAACATGATTTTTCGAGAAGTTTAGTATTTCCATGTCTGTTAAGCTAGTGGTCGTCATGATGAATATGGTTAGTATTAGTAGGATGTCCTTGCTGTTTGTCATATTGTTTCTAAAGGGTGGTTAAATTTTAAGGGCCGATGTTGAATGTGAACCATACCTAAACGTCAAGCTGTTTCCTGCATTTCATTTAAAATTTTTCAATTCCAGACTAACTCAATTTGAGCCATGGAAAGATACACAATGAAGCAACGCGTTAAAGTTATTCAGGCCTATTATGAAAACGGACGTTCAAATCAAAATGCATATCGAAGAAAATCATCTTCAGAGATGCGGCACATTTTCACCTCAGTGGATTCGTCAATAAGCAGAATTGCCGCATTTGGGCGAATGATAATCCAAGAGTGATTGCCGAAAAACCAATGCACCCACAAAGAGTGACTGTTTGATGCGGTTTATGGGCCGGCGGCATCATTGGACCGTATTTTTTCCAAAATGAGGCCGGTTAGGCAGTTACTGTGAATAGTGTTCGTTATCGTGAGATGATAACGAACTTTTTATGACCCGAATTGGAAGATATGGATGTGGACGATATGTGGTTTCAACAGGACGGTGCCACTTGTCACACAGCTAACGAAACAATGGCTCGTTTTGGGCGAAAAATTTGATAGCCGAATAATCTCACGACGCAGCGATGTGAATTGGCCGCCAAGATCATCTGACTTGACTTCTTTCTTTGGAGTTATTTGAAAGAAAAGGTGTACGTCGATAAGCCAGCAAAAATTCAAGAGCTAAAGGATGAGATAATTCGGCACATTAACGGCATAGAACCTCAATTATGCCTCAGCGTCATCGAAAATTTGGACCATCGGATGGAGGTGTGCTGCCGAAGCCGCGGCGGTCATTTGGCCGAAATTTTGTTTTATGCGTAATTCAGCCATACCAATATTTTCATAATAAAGAGAAATGACAATAATTTCCTAAAAAAATTATATTTATTTGGAAAATTTGCTTTATCAGAAGTTAAAAAACGAGATATAGGAGACCTGGTCCAAAAGAACATTATTCCAAAGAGTTTTTATGAGACTTACTATAAAAACTTAATAGACACTTAATTTAAGTTTAATTCATTGATATTTTTTTTTAATAAGCAATAACTTTTGTTTCGAATTACTGCAAATGAATAAATGTTAATAACACTGGTTTACAGCCAGTTGAAAAGTTGAAATTTGTGATCCAGTGTAATTTTTATTAAACATCAATAAATTGGCATTCCTGTATGTTATAAATAATATTTATCAATTCTAGTGAGAATTTTCAGTTAAAAAGAGACAACTCAAAATAACACCATAAGTGTATAAAAAAATTTCAGGAAAAGAGTAACAACTCAAAAATTTGTTATTTTAGAGCAACTACTAAACAAATAAGAGTGAAACAACCGTTATATTGTTTTTAATGATATTTTCGGGCAATTACATATTTTTTTCCTTGTAATATATTATTAATATTTACGGAAACAGTTTTTCGTCTCTCCTGAAAATGTTCAGATTTTGAGTTGTTTCGCTTTAACGTAACAAGTGCGATATGTTAGAACTGTAATCATTTTTGAACAATTTTGCCTTTGAAATCAATAAAAACTAACTTCACAAAAAAAGTTATGGTGTTTTCAATAGGTAACACTTCATATCGTTCACCCTGTACTTGCAGAAACTGGCATGCCACATATCCAAGAAAGACTCGAATTGAGCACATTACGACTGATACCTAAACTTTTTTATACTCATTGTTGTAGGATACACAACAAAGTAACACAAGCGCTTATGCGAAAACGGCATATAAAAAAGCAATCAGCTATCCATCGTGTTGTTCAAAAGTCAGCGCATCTCGATCTTGATATAAAACCAAGGTGCTTAAAAATTAGACAACACCTCCCAGAGGCTCTACATTCCTCTTTTTTGGAAGACGAATTAATGTGCTCAGCCTTCTGCTCTATTTTCTCAGCTGAAGCCTATGCTGTAGAAGAAGCAACAAAATGGGCGGTAACGACAAAATGAAAATATACCATAGCCTCTCAACAATAATGGCGATACAGAACCCAATTAACGTAAGCCCGCTGATTGCATATATTCGAGATACCCTGATTGCATATAAGACGAAGTAACCGATAAGGAAGCTAAAAATGGATCGCATATGCTACTTCGTAGAGACAAACGAGAAAAATTATATATTACGCTATATTTACAAAATGAAAGAAAATCTACAGAAAGAGTTTTATTACTACATTAATTTATTTAAAAATAGCTTTTTATGTTATTATTTGTGTTAATTGATGCATCTGGGCGATTCGGTAAGGTGCTGGACGTTATGTAGACTTATTTGAATGTTTCCGTTGGTACTTCTTGGATGATTATTTTTGATGTGGGTTTTATCCAAAATTTGAAGGTTATTTTATTGCTGTGTAGATTATTGCTAGTCCTAGCATTGCACTCTTGTTTATTGTCGAATCTGTTCTAACAGATTTATCTTTTTCGTGTTGTTAATATGTAGTTCGTTGAGGGCTTTAATGATAAAATGTTGATGCGTTCCCTTTCTTGCGGTGTTGGCTGTATGATCGTAGACATTTCGATATTGGTGAATGTTTCGTTATTGATGCTCAATGATGTGTTGTGAAACTTGATTAGATAAGTACCAGTAATTGTTCACTGCTCTTTTTCCGGTTTTAGTGTTCCATTGAAGTCGTTTAGTAAGACTATTCCGCGCTGTATTTCCTCGATTGTTGGTATGTATTGATTATTACTTATTGTGCAAAATGATTTTCTACTACTTAGTATTTGAGGATGCAGGTGCTGTTACTAATATCAATTATGTTATTGTATTTCTCTCACAAATTTTTATTACATTTATTCTTTATTCTATATATATCATTTTTGTCTTTTAGTATTTTTTCAAAATCAAGTTTAGTAATTTCTTTATTTCTCTTAACTGGCCTTATTATAATATTCTTATAAGTAATATTGTTTGTTAGTGATATTTTTACCAAATATAAAATTCACGATTACGTTAACTTTTGCATATCCTAATGCTTCTTCTACTGATGCAAATGGAATTCTTTCTTATTTTAATTCCATGATTGCTGTCTCAATTTCTTTTTTATTCAACAACATTGTATTCATAATTCCAATTATAGCCCATTTAATTACGTACTTAATGTTTATTAATTCCTATTTCACTTTCCAGACTCAGAGGTATTTCACTTATTACATAATTGTCTTTTCTTATCGAATTTAGTAATTGATTTCCTAATGTTGTAATGTTGTTAATTCTTTCATTGAAAACTTCATAAATCATTACTTGATCATTATTATTTTCCTTTAGTTTTTTTAGATTAGTGACGGGCAAACTCAGCACGTTTGCACTGTGCAGCAGCGTGTGCTTCTGCGTTCTAAAAGTTCTAGGTGAAGGGGGATAACAAAGCACAGGGAAGAAACAGAAAAATTGAGCAAGTTGTGCCTATGTTTGTATCCTGAATGAGAGAGCAATTATTCATGAATTCTTACCAGGGATGCCAACTTTAAAATTCATATCAACAAATTTCTAAAAAATTAGGTTTTTTTGGTAGATTTTTCTTCAATAACTAAATTAAATGCATATTACACTTCCTATTATAATAATGATTTAAGATAAAAAACAACAATAAACATGCAATAAAACATTTTAAAAGTTCGCGTAATACTGTTTTTTAATTGCTAGATGTAAAGAAGATTAAAGCCTCTGAAAATATTTAATATGAGATTAAATTAAAATCTTACATATTGGAAAGTAATGACAGTTAAATCTTCAATAATATTGATCACTGCATATACTGACGAATCTGTAAATTACGCACACTTATCTTATGATTTCTTAAATGGTTTTTGAGTTCGGATATATTTTTTTTAAATTAATGTTTTTTAAATTGAGCTAAGAAATCCAGATTTTCAAATTTTTTAGCAAATTACTTTATAAAACTGCAAACTCTCTTCAGCTACCGAAGTTTGTTAAATGTTTCAGAATTTTTAGCTACTGAATGATACCATATTTTCTTTTATTTTTCATGAAAAGTGGACGTGATTGACAACTAATTTCGTCCATCTAAATCCAATACACTCTGATATGCACAACTGCATATAAAAATAAACAACCAAGAGTATATACATATGTATATAAATCATCAATAATAAAATCAACAATGTCCAAAATTGATTCCCACATTTAACAACTACGGCAACTCTTACTCATAAGTTTTGACATTTCATAAATAAAATCAGTTTTTTCGTGTTTTCTTCACTTTTCGACGATATTTTTTGAGACCGTAAGTTACATATTATTGTCGCATAAAAAACCACTAATATTAAGTGTATTTGTATGGTGTGGATGCAGAGTTGAAAATTCCATTTAAAAATTTGAAACGGCGAACGTCGAAACAAAGTGCACAGTGTTCAACTGCCGACAAAAACATACATTTATCTCTAATGTGTAATATATTACTCTGTTTTAATTTTTAATTTACATAAACAAAGTTAAATAAAATATTTCATCGATTAAACAATTGGTTCAGCATGACCTCAAATAAAAGAACATTGTTAAATTTTAATCCGAAGTGGAATGTAACTTTTTTATGCAAATATGTAAACGGAGAATCACAATGCCCTATGATAAATATGTAGGAGAAGAAAGGAAAAGTATATACAAATTCTTAAGCCTAAATTATTAAAATTTTTTTAAATTTCTTAGGAAAGCGAAGATTACGTTGTAGATGCAAAGCGTGCAACTTATGAAATCGCGTTAAACCTTGTTCGTGAGAATGGTGCATTTTCGGATGGCGAATTGGTGAAGTCTTGTATATTAAAAGCAGTAGGAATTTTGTCCCCTTCAGAATAACCGAAATATGAGGGTATGTGCTTATCTCGTAGAACTATAAGCAGACGAGTAGATGAAATGGCGGATATTACAGAATCGCAATTAAATGGGCGGCCTCCGCAGCCGAATGGGTTGGTGTGAACTACCATTCGGAATTCACAAAGAGAACGTTGGCTCGAATCCCGGTGAAAACAACAAAATTAGGATTTTTTTTCTAATAGCGGTCGCCCCTCGGCAGGCAATGGCAAACCTCCGAGTGGATTTCTGCCATGAAAAAGCTCCTCTTAAAAATATCTGCCGTTCGGAATCGGCTTGAAACTGTAGGTCCCTCCATTTGTGTAACAACATCAAGATGCACACCACAAATAGGAGGAGGAGCTCGGCCAAACACCTGAAAAGGGTGTACGCGCCAATTATATATATATATATAAAATCATTCACAGCGATTTCATTGGCAATTGACGAAAGCACAGATATATCCGACATAGCCCAACTAGCGATTTTTATCCGAGGAGTTGATGCCCACCTTAAAAAACTGAATAAGGTTAGGTTAAGAAATCGACTATCCGATACTAATTTAAGAAATATATTGCGATTAGCTGCAGCGCAAGAGGTGTCTCCCAATATAGAGTTACTAACAAAAAAACAACAATAAATGTTAACATATATTTATCCTTTATTCTTTTGAGCAAACATTATTTTACTAGTTATGAAAAGCTTTCATTCGAAAATAGTTTATTTTAAATGTTGAAAAAGATATTTCGAAATAAGAACTATTTATTGAAAATTAAAAAATGTGTATGTACTTTGTCATACAATACACACTGTAATCTGCATGTAGCCGAACATGAGACCTTGTAGCCACCAGGTAGGCCCACTTTTAACACGTTTCCTCCAATTTTTTTTAGAAAAAAATCCGCTGTTTTCCATGGTATCAAACAAATTTCTCTAATCATTTTTGTGTACTTTGTCATACTGTGCGCATTGCCATATGCGTGTGATTTGAATATGAGAGCAAGTAAGTAGTCACCAAGAATATCCACTCTACTAAGATAATTTCCCCAATGATTTTTGAAAACATCCCGTATTTTTTTAATGGAAACATGTTTTCCCACCAATGTCAGGTAACTAAATTGTCCTTTTTAACAACATTAAATGTATAACATGCATTGTTTAAATAAAACATGGCTGGTTGAGATTACTGTTTGCTGTTGTGACCAGCATTTCTTTATAAAAATGCATTAACATAAAAACATACGATATACATACATACTTATATGTAAACGAAGACAATTTTTTCATTCAGAAAAATATACACCGATTTGTCAGTACAAATTTTTCTCCACATAGTTTAGCAACTATGAAACTTTGACATGCGAATGTTCAAACTTCTTGATTATAAAGTCGCCTATGCTTCTTGATTACAAAAATTATAAATGTAAATAAAATAGAAATTTGCAAAGATGATGTTAATATTCAAAGAAGCGTTTCCAATAAAAAAAAACCAAAAGCATTTTATTATTTAATATGAACGATCTAGCAAATCCCAACACTTCAAAATCCCCTAACATGGAATGAAGTCCCCTTATCTGGTAACTTTGCTATTGGCAAAGCTTCACTCCCTTTTTTAGAAACACATATGCGTTGCTCAGAAGAGATTAATAAAGTACACGCCTATTGCTTACCCTTCTGATGTAAGTTTGTCGCCCCCTCATCTGGTACTTTGCTAGCACGCTCTGCTGCGAGCGTGCCACTCTGCTGCCCGTCCCTAGTTTAGATCTTTATTCATTTCAAAATCTTCGCGATCAGGAGTACCAGCATTGTACTTCCATGCCGTACCTAATGCATTTATTGCTCTCTTATTTCTAAATTCCGGTTTTGGTTTTATGTTTGAAAGTATTACTAATGTTCTTGTTGAGGTAGGTTAGTACGTCTTTTAAAAAATTGTCGTATTGGTCCAGGTCAATATGGTGTATTATCTTGAATGTCCCCTGTATTTTAGATTGTCCGTCATTGATCGTTATAACATGATTTTTCGAGAAGTTTAGTATTTCCATGTCTGTTAAGCTAGTGGTCGTCATGATGAATATGGTTAGTATTAGTAGGATGTCCTTGCTGTTTGTCATATTGTTTCTAAAGGGTGGTTAAATTTTAAGGGCCGATGTTGAATGTGAACCATACCTAAACGTCAAGCTGTTTCCTGCATTTCATTTAAAATTTTTCAATTTCAGACTAACTCAATTTGAGCCATGGAAAGATACACAATGAAGCAACGCGTTAAAGTTATTCAGGCCTATTATGAAAACGGACGTTCAAATCAAAATGCATATCGAAGAAAATCATCTTCAGAGATGCGGCACATTTTCACCTCAGTGGATTCGTCAATAAGCAGAATTGCCGCATTTGGGCGAATGATAATCCAAGAGTGATTGCCGAAAAACCAATGCACCCACAAAGAGTGACTGTTTGGTGCGGTTTATGGGCCGGCGGCATCATTGGACCGTATTTTTTCCAAAATGAGGCCGGTTAGGCAGTTACTGTGAATAGTGTTCGTTATCGTGAGATGATAACGAACTTTTTATGACCCGAATTGGAAGATATGGATGTGGACGATATGTGGTTTCAACAGGACGGTGCCACTTGTCACACAGCTAACGAAACAATGGCTCGTTTTGGGCGAAAAATTTGATAGCCGAATAATCTCACGACGCAGCGATGTCAATTGGCCGCCAAGATCATCTGACTTGACTTCTTTCTTTGGAGTTATTTGAAAGAAAAGGTGTACGTCGATAAGCCAGCAAAAATTCAAGAGCTAAAGGATGAGATAATTCGGCACATTAACGGCATAGAACCTCAATTATGCCTCAGCGTCATCGAAAATTTGGACCATCGGATGGAGGTGTGCCGCCGAAGCCGCGGCGGTCATTTGGCCGAAATTTTGTTTTATGCGTAATTCAGCCATACCAATATTTTCATAATAAAGAGAAATGACAATAATTTCCTAAAAAAATTATATTTATTTGGAAAATTTGCCTTTATCAGAAGTTAAAAAACGAGATATAGGAGACCTGGTCCAAAAAAACATTATTCCAAAGAGTTTTTATGAGACTTACTATAAAAACTTAATAGACACTTAATTTAAGTTTAATTCATTGATATTTTTTTTTAATAAGCAATAAGTTTTGTTTCGAATCACTGCAAATGAATAAATGTTAATAACATTGGTTTACAGCCAGTTGAAAAGTTGAAATTTATGATCCAGTGTAATTTTTATTAAACATCAATAAATTGGCATTCCTGTATGTTATAAATAATATTTATCAATTCTAGTGAGAATTTTCAGTTAAACAGAGACAACTCAAAATAACACCACTAAGTGTATAAAAAAATTTCAGGAAAAGAGTAACAACTCAAAAATTTGTTATTTTAGAGCAACTACTAAACAAATAAGAATGAAACAACCGTTATATTGTTTTTAATGATATTTTCGGGCAATTACATATTTTTTTCCTTGTAATATATTATTAATATTTACGGAAACAGTTTTTCGTCTCTACTGAAAATGTTCAGATTTTGAGTTGTTACGCTTTAACGTAACAAGTGCGATATGTTAAAACTGTAATCATTTTTGAACAATTTTGCCTTTGAAATCAATAAAAACTAACTTCACAAAAAAAAGTTATGGTGTTTTCAATAGGTAACACTTCATATCGTTCACCCTGTACTTGCAGAAACTGGCATGCCACATATCCAAGAAAGACTCGAATTGAGCACATTACGACTGATACCTAAACTTTTTTATACTCATTGTTGTAGGATACACAACAAAGTAACACAAGCGCTTATGCGAAAACGGCATATAAAAAAGCAATCAGCTATCCATCGTGTTGTTCAAAAGACAGCGCATCTCGATCTTGATATAAAACCAAGGTGCTTAAAAATTAGACAACACCTCCCAGAGGCTCTACATTCCTCTTTTTTGGAAGACGAATTAATGTGCTCAGCCTTCTGCTCTATTTTCTCAGCTGAAGCCTATGCTGTAGAAGAAGCAACAAAATGGGCGGTAACGACAAAATGAAAATATACCATATGCACCGATAGCCTCTCAACAATAATGGCGATACAGAACCCAATTAACGTAAGCCCGCTGATTGCATGTATTCGAGATACCCTGATTGCATATAAGACGAAGTAACCGATAGGGAAGCTAAAAATGGATCGCATATGCTACTTCGTAGAGACAAACGAGAAAAATTATATATTACGCTATATTTACAAAATGAAAGAAAATCTACAGAAAGAGTTTTATTACTACATTAATTTATTTAAAAATAGCTTTTTATGTTATTATTTGTGTTAATTGATGCATCTGGGCGATTCGGTAAGGTGCTGGACGTTATGTAGACTTATTTGAATGTTTCCGTTGGTACTTCTTGGATGATTATTTTTGATGTGGGTTTTATCCAAAATTTGAAGGTTATTTTATTGCTGTGTAGATTAGTGCTAGTCCTAGCATTGCACTCTTGTTTATTGTCGAATCTGTTCTAACAGATTTATCTTTTTCGTGTTGTTAATATGTAGTTTGTTGAGGGCTTTAATGATAAAATGTTGATGCGTTCCCTTTCTTGCGGTGTTGGCTGTATGATCGTAGACATTTCGATATTGGTGAATGTTTCGTTATTGATGCTCAATGATGTGTTGTGAAACTTGATTAGATAAGTACCAGTAATTGTTCACTGCTCTTTTTCCGTTTTTAGTGTTCCATTGAAGTCGTTTAGTAAGACTATTCCGCGCTGTATTTCCTCGATTGTTGGTATGTATTGATTATTACTTATTGTGCAAAATGATTTTCTACTACTTAGTATTTGAGGATGCAGGTGCTGTTACTAATATCAATTATGTTATTGTATTTCTCTCACAAATTTTTATTACATTTATTCTTTATTCTATATATATCATTTTTGTCTTTTAGTATTTTTTCAAAATCAAGTTTAGTAATTTCTTTATTTCTCTTAACTGGCCTTATTATAATATTCTTATAAGTAATATTGTTTGTTAGTGATATTTTTACCAAATATAAAATTCACGATTACGTTAACTTTTGCATATCCTAATGCTTCTTCTACTGATGCAAATGGAATTCTTTCTTATTTTAATTCCATGATTGCTGTCTCAATTTCTTTTTTATTCAACAACATTGTATTCATAATTCCAATTATAGCCCATTTAATTACGTACTTAATGTTTATTAATTCCTATTTCACTTTCCAGACTCAGAGGTATTTCACTTATTACATAATTGTCTTTTCTTATCGAATTTAGTAATTGATTTCCTAATGTTGTAATGTTGTTAATTCTTTCATTGAAAACTTCATAAATCATTACTTGATCATTATTATTTTCCTTTAGTTTTTTTAGATTAGTGACGGGCAAACTCAGCACGTTTGCACTGTGCAGCAGCGTGTGCTTCTGCGTTCTAAAAGTTCTAGGTGAAGGGGGATAACAAAGCACAGGGAAGAAACAGAAAAATTGAGCAAGTTGTGCCTATGTTTGTATCCTGAATGAGAGAGCAATTATTCATGAATTCTTACCAGGGATGCCAACTTTAAAATTCATATCAACAAATTTCTAAAAAATTAGGTTTTTTGGTAGATTTTTCTTCAATAACTAAATTAAATACATATTACACTTCCTATTATAATAATGATTTAAGATAAAAAACAACAATAAACATGCAATAAAACATTTTAAAAGTTCGCGTAATACTGTTTTTTAATTGCTAGATGTAAAGAAGATTAAAGGCTCTGAAAATATTTAATACGAGATTAAATTAAAATCTTACATATTGGAAAGTAATGACAGTTAAATCTTCAATAATATTGATCACTGCATATACTGACGAATCTGTAAATTACGCACACTTATCTTATGATTTCTTAAATGGTTTTTGAGTTCGGATATATTTTTTTTAAATTAATGTTTTTTAAATTGAGCTAAGAAATCCAGATTTTCAAATTTTTTAGCAAATTACTTTATAAAACTGCAAACTCTCTTCAGCTACCGAAGTTTGTTAAATGTTTCAGAATTTTTAGCTACTGAATGATACCATATTTTCTTTTATTTTTCATGAGAAGTGGACGTGATTGACAACTAATTTCGTCCATCTAAATCCAATACACTCTGATATGCACAACTGCATATAAAAATAAACAACCAAGAGTATATACATATGTATATAAATCATCAATAATAAAATCAACAATGTCCAAAATTGATTCCCACATTTAACAACTACGGCAACTCTTACTCATAAGTTTTGACATTTCATAAATAAAATCAGTTTTTTCGTGTTTTCTTCACTTTTCGACGATATTTTTTGAGACCGTAAGTTACATATTATTGTCGCATAAAAAACCACTAATATTAAGTGTATTTGTATGGTGTGGATGCAGAGTTGAAAATTCCATTTAAAAATTTGAAACGGCGAACGTCGAAACAAAGTGCACAGTGTTCAACTGCCGACAAAAACATACATTTATCTCTAATGTGTAATATATTACTCTGTTTTAATTTTTAATTTACATAAACAAAGTTAAATAAAATATTTCATCGATTAAACAATTGGTTCAGCATGACCTCAAATAAAAGAACATTGTTAAATTTTAATCCGAAGTGGAATGTAACTTTTTTATGCAAATATGTAAACGGAGAATCACAATGCCCACTGATAAATATGTAGGAGAAGAAAGGAAAAGTATATACAAATTCTTAAGCCTAAATTATTAAAATTTTTTTAAATTTCTTAGGAAAGCGAAGATTACGTTGTAGATGCAAAGCGTGCAACTTATGAAATCGCGTTAAACCTTGATCGTGAGAATGGTGCATTTTCGGATGGCGAATTGGTGAAGTCTTGTATATTAAAAGCAGTAGGAATTTTGTCCCCTTCAGAATAACCGAAATATGAGGGTATGTGCTTATCTCGTAGAACTATAAGCAGACGAGTAGATGAAATGGCGGATATTACAGAATCGCAATTAAATGGGCGGCCTCCGCAGCCGAATGGGTTGGTGTGAACTACCATTCGGAATTCACAAAGAGAACGTTGGCTCGAATCTCGGTGAAAACAACAAAATTAAGAAAAACATTTTTCTAATAGCGGTCGCCCCTCGGCAGGCAATGGCAAACCTCCGAGTGGATTTCAGCCATGAAAAAGCTCCTCTTAAAAATATCTGCCGTTCGGAATCGGCTTGAAACTGTAGGTCCCTCCATTTGTGTAACAACATCAAGATGCACACCACAAATAGGAGGAGGAGCTCGGCCAAACACCCGAAAAGGGTGTACGCGCCAATTATATATATATATAATAGGACTATGAATAAGTTCGTGCGGTTTTACAACAGATGGCGTAACTTGATTATTATTCCATCGATCCACATTTCCAAACATTCATTGGAGAGCTACTGTCGTAAGGCACAAACGTCAGTATAAGTTTTTTATTTGAAGCGTAAACAACAATATTTTTACCACACTTGAAAATGTCGAATTTCGTGCCAAATAATGTGTTTTTGCGGGGAATTCTTCTTCATTATTTTAATATGAAGAAAAAAGCAGCCGAAAGTCATCGTATCTTGGTGGAAGTTTATGGTGAGCATGCTCTATCTGAGCGAACGTGCCAGAAGTGGTTTGCACGCTTTAAAAGTGGTGATTTTGGCTTGGAAGACGAAGAACGCGAGGGTGCGCCGCCAAAGTTCATGGATACCGAATTGGAGGAATTGCTCGATCAAGATCCGGCTCAAACGCAAGAAGAGGTTGCAAAAACTTTGGGAGTTGATCAATCAACCATTTCCAAACGTTTAAAAGCCATGGGAATGATCCGAAAGGTAGGCCATTGGGTGCCGTATGAATTGAAGCCAAGAGACGTTGAACGCCGTTTTATGGCATGCGAACAACTGCTTCAACGGCACAAAAGAAAGGGTTTTTTGCATCGAATTGTGACTGGCGATGAAAAGTGGGTCCATTACGACAATCCAAAACGTCGGGCAACGTATGGATACCCTGGCCATGCTTCAACATCGACGTCGGCGCAGAATATTCATGGCCTGAAGGTTATGCTGTGTATCTGGTGGGACCAGCTGGGTGTTGTGTATTATGAGCTACTGAAACCGAATGAAACGATTACGGGGGATGTCTACCGACGACAATTGATGCGTTTGAGCCGAGCACTGCGAGAAAAACGGCCGCAATACGCCGATAGACACGACAAAGTTATTTTGCAACATGACAATGCTCGGCCACATGTTGCACAAGTGGTCAAAACATACTTAGAAACGCTCAAATGGGATGTCCTACCCCACCCGCCGTATAGTCCAGACCTTGCGCCATCCGATTACTATCTCTTCCGATCGATGCAACATGGCCTGGCTGACCAGCACTTCCGTAATTACGATGAAGTCAAAAAATGGATCGATTCATGGATTGCGGCAAAACCGACCGAATTTTTCACAAAGGGAATCCGTGAATTGCCAGAAAGATGGGAAAAAGTAGTAGTAAGCGATGGACAATATTTTGAATATTAAATTTGTAACCATTTTACGTCAATAAAGTTTCAAATTTCGAAAAAAACCGCACGAACTTATTCATAGTCCTATTATATAATCATTCACAGCGATTTCATTGGCAATTGACGAAAGCACAGATATATCCGACATAGCCCAACTAGCGATTTTTATCCGAGGAGTTGATGCCCACCTTAAAAAACTTAATAAGGTTAGGTTAAGAAATCGACTATCCGATACTAATTTAAGAAATATATTGCGTTTAGCTGCAGCGCAAGAGGTGTCTCCCAATATAGAGTTACTAACAAAAAAACAATAATAAATTTTAACATATATTTATCCTTTATTCTTTTGAGCAAACATTATTTTACTAGTTATGAAAAGCTTTCATTCGAAAATAGTTTATTTTAAATGTTGAAAAAGATATTTCGAAATAAGAACTATTTATTGAAAATTAAAAAATGTGTATGTACTTTGTCATACAATACACAATGTAATCTGCATGTAGCCGAACATGAGACCTTGTAGCCACCAGGTAGGCCCACTTTTAACACGTTTCCTCCAATTTTTTTTAGAAAAAAATCCGCTGTTTTCCATGGTATCAAACAAATTTCTCTAATCATTTTTGTGTACTTTGTCATACTGTGCGCATTGCCATATGCGTGTGATTTGAATATGAGAGCAAGTAAGTAGTCACCAAGAATATCCACTCTACTAAGATAATTTCCCCAATGATTTTTGAAAACATCCCGTATTTTTTTAATGGAAACATGTTTTCCCACCAATGTCAGGTAACTAAATTGTCCTTTTTAACAACATTAAATGTATAACATGCATTGTTTAAATAAAACATGGCTGGTTGAGATTACTGTTTGCTGTTGTGACCAGCATTTCTTTATAAAAATGCATTAACATAAAAACATACGATATACATACATACTTATATGTAAACGAAGACAATTTTTTCATTCAGAAAAATATACACCGATTTGTCAGTACAAATTTTTCTCCACATAGTTTAGCAACTATGAAACTTTGACATGCGAATGTTCAAACTTCTTGATTATAAAGTCGCCTATGCTTCTTGATTACAAAAATTATAAATGTAAATAAAATAGAAATTTGCAAAGATGATGTTAATATTCAAAGAAGCGTTTCCAATAAAAAAAAAACCAAAAGCATTTTATTATTTAATATGAACGATCTAGCAAATCCCAACACTTCAAAATCCCCTAACATGGAATGAAGTCCCCTTATCTGGTAACTTTGCTATTGGCAAAGCTTCACTCCCTTTTTTAGAAACACATATGCGTTGCTCAGAAGAGATTAATAAAGTACACGCCTATTGCTTACCCTTCTGATGTAAGTTTGTCGCCCCCTCATCTGGTACTTTGCTAGCACGCTCTGCTGCGAGCGTGCCACTCTGCTGCCCGTCCCTAGTTTAGATCTTTATTCATTTCAAAATCTTCGCGATCAGGAGTACCAGCATTGTACTTCCATGCCGTACCTAATGCATTTATTGCTCTCTTATTTCTAAATTCCGGTTTTGGTTTTATGTTTGAAAGTATTACTAATGTTCTTGTTGAGGTAGGTTAGTACGTCTTTTAAAAAATTGTCGTATTGGTCCAGGTCAATATGGTGTATTATCTTGAATGTCCCCTGTATTTTAGATTGTCCGTCATTGATCGTTATAACATGATTTTTCGAGAAGTTTAGTATTTCCATGTCTGTTAAGCTAGTGGTCGTCATGATGAATATGGTTAGTATTAGTAGGATGTCCTTGCTGTTTGTCATATTGTTTCTAAAGGGTGGTTAAATTTTAAGGGCCGATGTTGAATGTGAACCATACCTAAACGTCAAGCTGTTTCCTGCATTTCATTTAAAATTTTTCAATTTCAGACTAACTCAATTTGAGCCATGGAAAGATACACAATGAAGCAACGCGTTAAAGTTATTCAGGCCTATTATGAAAACGGACGTTCAAATCAAAATGCATATCGAAGAAAATCATCTTCAGAGATGCGGCACATTTTCACCTCAGTGGATTCGTCAATAAGCAGAATTGCCGCATTTGGGCGAATGATAATCCAAGAGTGATTGCCGAAAAACCAATGCACCCACAAAGAGTGACTGTTTGGTGCGGTTTATGGGCCGGCGGCATCATTGGACCGTATTTTTTCCAAAATGAGGCCGGTTAGGCAGTTACTGTGAATAGTGTTCGTTATCGTGAGATGATAACGAACTTTTTATGACCCGAATTGGAAGATATGGATGTGGACGATATGTGGTTTCAACAGGACGGTGCCACTTGTCACACAGCTAACGAAACAATGGCTCGTTTTGGGCGAAAAATTTGATAGCCGAATAATCTCACGACGCAGCGATGTCAATTGGCCGCCAAGATCATCTGACTTGACTTCTTTCTTTGGAGTTATTTGAAAGAAAAGGTGTACGTCGATAAGCCAGCAAAAATTCAAGAGCTAAAGGATGAGATAATTCGGCACATTAACGGCATAGAACCTCAATTATGCCTCAGCGTCATCGAAAATTTGGACCATCGGATGGAGGTGTGCCGCCGAAGCCGCGGCGGTCATTTGGCCGAAATTTTGTTTTATGCGTAATTCAGCCATACCAATATTTTCATAATAAAGAGCAATGACAATAATTTCCTAAAAAAATTATATTTATTTGGAAAATTTGCCTTTATCAGAAGTTAAAAAACGAGATATAGGAGACCTGGTCCAAAAAAACATTATTCCAAAGAGTTTTTATGAGACTTACTATAAAAACTTAATAGACACTTAATTTAAGTTTAATTCATTGATATTTTTTTTTAATAAGCAATAAGTTTTGTTTCGAATCACTGCAAATGAATAAATGTTAATAACATTGGTTTACAGCCAGTTGAAAAGTTGAAATTTATGATCCAGTGTAATTTTTATTAAACATCAATAAATTGGCATTCCTGTATGTTATAAATAATATTTATCAATTCTAGTGAGAATTTTCAGTTAAACAGAGACAACTCAAAATAACACCACTAAGTGTATAAAAAAATTTCAGGAAAAGAGTAACAACTCAAAAATTTGTTATTTTAGAGCAACTACTAAACAAATAAGAATGAAACAACCGTTATATTGTTTTTAATGATATTTTCGGGCAATTACATATTTTTTTCCTTGTAATATATTATTAATATTTACGGAAACAGTTTTTCGTCTCTACTGAAAATGTTCAGATTTTGAGTTGTTACGCTTTAACGTAACAAGTGCGATATGTTAAAACTGTAATCATTTTTGAACAATTTTGCCTTTGAAATCAATAAAAACTAACTTCACAAAAAAAAGTTATGGTGTTTTCAATAGGTAACACTTCATATCGTTCACCCTGTACTTGCAGAAACTGGCATGCCACATATCCAAGAAAGACTCGAATTGAGCACATTACGACTGATACCTAAACTTTTTTATACTCATTGTTGTAGGATACACAACAAAGTAACACAAGCGCTTATGCGAAAACGGCATATAAAAAAGCAATCAGCTATCCATCGTGTTGTTCAAAAGACAGCGCATCTCGATCTTGATATAAAACCAAGGTGCTTAAAAATTAGACAACACCTCCCAGAGGCTCTACATTCCTCTTTTTTGGAAGACGAATTAATGTGCTCAGCCTTCTGCTCTATTTTCTCAGCTGAAGCCTATGCTGTAGAAGAAGCAACAAAATGGGCGGTAACGACAAAATGAAAATATACCATATGCACCGATAGCCTCTCAACAATAATGGCGATACAGAACCCAATTAACGTAAGCCCGCTGATTGCATGTATTCGAGATACCCTGATTGCATATAAGACGAAGTAACCGATAGGGAAGCTAAAAATGGATCGCATATGCTACTTCGTAGAGACAAACGAGAAAAATTATATATTACGCTATATTTACAAAATGAAAGAAAATCTACAGAAAGAGTTTTATTACTACATTAATTTATTTAAAAATAGCTTTTTATGTTATTATTTGTGTTAATTGATGCATCTGGGCGATTCGGTAAGGTGCTGGACGTTATGTAGACTTATTTGAATGTTTCCGTTGGTACTTCTTGGATGATTATTTTTGATGTGGGTTTTATCCAAAATTTGAAGGTTATTTTATTGCTGTGTAGATTAGTGCTAGTCCTAGCATTGCACTCTTGTTTATTGTCGAATCTGTTCTAACAGATTTATCTTTTTCGTGTTGTTAATATGTAGTTTGTTGAGGGCTTTAATGATAAAATGTTGATGCGTTCCCTTTCTTGCGGTGTTGGCTGTATGATCGTAGACATTTCGATATTGGTGAATGTTTCGTTATTGATGCTCAATGATGTGTTGTGAAACTTGATTAGATAAGTACCAGTAATTGTTCACTGCTCTTTTTCCGTTTTTAGTGTTCCATTGAAGTCGTTTAGTAAGACTATTCCGCGCTGTATTTCCTCGATTGTTGGTATGTATTGATTATTACTTATTGTGCAAAATGATTTTCTACTACTTAGTATTTGAGGATGCAGGTGCTGTTACTAATATCAATTATGTTATTGTATTTCTCTCACAAATTTTTATTACATTTATTCTTTATTCTATATATATCATTTTTGTCTTTTAGTATTTTTTCAAAATCAAGTTTAGTAATTTCTTTATTTCTCTTAACTGGCCTTATTATAATATTCTTATAAGTAATATTGTTTGTTAGTGATATTTTTACCAAATATAAAATTCACGATTACGTTAACTTTTGCATATCCTAATGCTTCTTCTACTGATGCAAATGGAATTCTTTCTTATTTTAATTCCATGATTGCTGTCTCAATTTCTTTTTTATTCAACAACATTGTATTCATAATTCCAATTATAGCCCATTTAATTACGTACTTAATGTTTATTAATTCCTATTTCACTTTCCAGACTCAGAGGTATTTCACTTATTACATAATTGTCTTTTCTTATCGAATTTAGTAATTGATTTCCTAATGTTGTAATGTTGTTAATTCTTTCATTGAAAACTTCATAAATCATTACTTGATCATTATTATTTTCCTTTAGTTTTTTTAGATTAGTGACGGGCAAACTCAGCACGTTTGCACTGTGCAGCAGCGTGTGCTTCTGCGTTCTAAAAGTTCTAGGTGAAGGGGGATAACAAAGCACAGGGAAGAAACAGAAAAATTGAGCAAGTTGTGCCTATGTTTGTATCCTGAATGAGAGAGCAATTATTCATGAATTCTTACCAGGGATGCCAACTTTAAAATTCATATCAACAAATTTCTAAAAAATTAGGTTTTTTGGTAGATTTTTCTTCAATAACTAAATTAAATACATATTACACTTCCTATTATAATAATGATTTAAGATAAAAAACAACAATAAACATGCAATAAAACATTTTAAAAGTTCGCGTAATACTGTTTTTTAATTGCTAGATGTAAAGAAGATTAAAGGCTCTGAAAATATTTAATACGAGATTAAATTAAAATCTTACATATTGGAAAGTAATGACAGTTAAATCTTCAATAATATTGATCACTGCATATACTGACGAATCTGTAAATTACGCACACTTATCTTATGATTTCTTAAATGGTTTTTGAGTTCGGATATATTTTTTTTAAATTAATGTTTTTTAAATTGAGCTAAGAAATCCAGATTTTCAAATTTTTTAGCAAATTACTTTATAAAACTGCAAACTCTCTTCAGCTACCGAAGTTTGTTAAATGTTTCAGAATTTTTAGCTACTGAATGATACCATATTTTCTTTTATTTTTCATGAAAAGTGGACGTGATTGACAACTAATTTCGTCCATCTAAATCCAATACACTCTGATATGCACAACTGCATATAAAAATAAACAACCAAGAGTATATACATATGTATATAAATCATCAATAATAAAATCAACAATGTCCAAAATTGATTCCCACATTTAACAACTACGGCAACTCTTACTCATAAGTTTTGACATTTCATAAATAAAATCAGTTTTTTCGTGTTTTCTTCACTTTTCGACGATATTTTTTGAGACCGTAAGTTACATATTATTGTCGCATAAAAAACCACTAATATTAAGTGTATTTGTATGGTGTGGATGCAGAGTTGAAAATTCCATTTAAAAATTTGAAACGGCGAACGTCGAAACAAAGTGCACAGTGTTCAACTGCCGACAAAAACATACATTTATCTCTAATGTGTAATATATTACTCTGTTTTAATTTTTAATTTACATAAACAAAGTTAAATAAAATATTTCATCGATTAAACAATTGGTTCAGCATGACCTCAAATAAAAGAACATTGTTAAATTTTAATCCGAAGTGGAATGTAACTTTTTTATGCAAATATGTAAACGGAGAATCACAATGCCCACTGATAAATATGTAGGAGAAGAAAGGAAAAGTATATACAAATTCTTAAGCCTAAATTATTAAAATTTTTTTAAATTTCTTAGGAAAGCGAAGATTACGTTGTAGATGCAAAGCGTGCAACTTATGAAATCGCGTTAAACCTTGATCGTGAGAATGGTGCATTTTCGGATGGCGAATTGGTGAAGTCTTGTATATTAAAAGCAGTAGGAATTTTGTCCCCTTCAGAATAACCGAAATATGAGGGTATGTGCTTATCTCGTAGAACTATAAGCAGACGAGTAGATGAAATGGCGGATATTACAGAATCGCAATTAAATGGGCGGCCTCCGCAGCCGAATGGGTTGGTGTGAACTACCATTCGGAATTCACAAAGAGAACGTTGGCTCGAATCTCGGTGAAAACAACAAAATTAAGAAAAACATTTTTCTAATAGCGGTCGCCCCTCGGCAGGCAATGGCAAACCTCCGAGTGGATTTCAGCCATGAAAAAGCTCCTCTTAAAAATATCTGCCGTTCGGAATCGGCTTGAAACTGTAGGTCCCTCCATTTGTGTAACAACATCAAGATGCACACCACAAATAGGAGGAGGAGCTCGGCCAAACACCCGAAAAGGGTGTACGCGCCAATTATATATATATATATATTATATAATCATTCACAGCGATTTCATTGGCAATTGACGAAAGCACAGATATATCCGACATAGCCCAACTAGCGATTTTTATCCGAGGAGTTGATGCCCACCTTAAAAAACTTAATAAGGTTAGGTTAAGAAATCGACTATCCGATACTAATTTAAGAAATATATTGCGTTTAGCTGCAGCGCAAGAGGTGTCTCCCAATATAGAGTTACTAACAAAAAAACAATAATAAATTTTAACATATATTTATCCTTTATTCTTTTGAGCAAACATTATTTTACTAGTTATGAAAAGCTTTCATTCGAAAATAGTTTATTTTAAATGTTGAAAAAGATATTTCGAAATAAGAACTATTTATTGAAAATTAAAAAATGTGTATGTACTTTGTCATACAATACACAATGTAATCTGCATGTAGCCGAACATGAGACCTTGTAGCCACCAGGTAGGCCCACTTTTAACACGTTTCCTCCAATTTTTTTTAGAAAAAAATCCGCTGTTTTCCATGGTATCAAACAAATTTCTCTAATCATTTTTGTGTACTTTGTCATACTGTGCGCATTGCCATATGCGTGTGATTTGAATATGAGAGCAAGTAAGTAGTCACCAAGAATATCCACTCTACTAAGATAATTTCCCCAATGATTTTTGAAAACATCCCGTATTTTTTTAATGGAAACATGTTTTCCCACCAATGTCAGGTAACTAAATTGTCCTTTTTAACAACATTAAATGTATAACATGCATTGTTTAAATAAAACATGGCTGGTTGAGATTACTGTTTGCTGTTGTGACCAGCATTTCTTTATAAAAATGCATTAACATAAAAACATACGATATACATACATACTTATATGTAAACGAAGACAATTTTTTCATTCAGAAAAATATACACCGATTTGTCAGTACAAATTTTTCTCCACATAGTTTAGCAACTATGAAACTTTGACATGCGAATGTTCAAACTTCTTGATTATAAAGTCGCCTATGCTTCTTGATTACAAAAATTATAAATGTAAATAAAATAGAAATTTGCAAAGATGATGTTAATATTCAAAGAAGCGTTTCCAATAAAAAAAAACCAAAAGCATTTTATTATTTAATATGAACGATCTAGCAAATCCCAACACTTCAAAATCCCCTAACATGGAATGAAGTCCCCTTATCTGGTAACTTTGCTATTGGCAAAGCTTCACTCCCTTTTTTAGAAACACATATGCGTTGCTCAGAAGAGATTAATAAACGTACACGCCTATTGCTTACCCTTCTGATGTAAGTTTGTCGCCCCCTCATCTGGTACTTTGCTAGCACGCTCTGCTGCGAGCGTGCCACTCTGCTGCCCGTCCCTAGTTTAGATCTTTATTCATTTCAAAATCTTCGCGATCAGGAGTACCAGCATTGTACTTCCATGCCGTACCTAATGCATTTATTGCTCTCTTATTTCTAAATTCCGGTTTTGGTTTTATGTTTGAAAGTATTACTAATGTTCTTGTTGAGGTAGGTTAGTACGTCTTTTAAAAAATTGTCGTATTGGTCCAGGTCAATATGGTGTATTATCTTGAATGCCCCCTGTATTTTAGATTGTCCGTCATTGATCGTTATAACATGATTTTTTGAGAAGTTTAGTATTTCCATGTCTGTTAAGCTAGTGGTCGTCATGATGAATATGGTTAGTATTAGTAGGATGTCCTTGCTGTTTGTCATATTGTTTCTAAAGGGTGGTTAAATTTTAAGGGCCGATGTTGAATGTGAACCACACCTAAACGTCAAGCTGTTTCCTGCATTTCATTTAAAATTTTTCAATTTCAGACTAACTCAATTTGAGCCATGGAAAGATACACAATGAAGCAACGCGTTAAAGTTATTCAGGCCTATTATGAAAACGGACGTTCAAATCAAAATGCATATCGAAGAAAATCATCTTCAGAGATGCGGCACAATTTCACCTCAGTGGATTCGTCAATAAGCAGAATTGCCGCATTTGGGCGAATGATAATCCAAGAGTGATTGCCGAAAAACCAATGCACCCACAAAGAGTGACTGTTTGGTGCGGTTTATGGGCCGGCGGCATCATTGGACCGTATTTTTTCCAAAATGAGGCCGGTTAGGCAGTTACTGTTAATAGTGTTCGTTATCGTGAGATGATAACGAACTTTTTATGACCCGAATTGGAAGATATGGATGTGGACGATATGTGGTTTCAACAGGACGGTGCCACTTGTCACACAGCTAACGAAACAATGGCTCGTTTTGGGCGAAAAATTTGATAGCCGAATAATCTCACGACGCAGCGATGTCAATTGGCCGCCAAGATCATCTGACTTGACTTCTTTCTTTGGAGTTATTTGAAAGAAAAGGTGTACGTCGATAAGCCAGCAAAAATTCAAGAGCTAAAGGATGAGATAATTCGGCACATTAACGGCATAGAACCTCAATTATGCCTCAGCGTCATCGAAAATTTGGACCATCGGATGGAGGTGTGCCGCCGAAGCCGCGGCGGTCATTTTGCCGAAATTTTGTTTTATGCGTAATTCAGTCATACCAATATTTTCATAATAAAGAGAAATGACAATAATTTCCTAAAAAAATTATATTTATTTGGAAAATTTGCCTTTATCAGAAGTTAAAAAACGAGATATAGGAGACCTGGTCCAAAAGAACATTATTCCAAAGAGTTTTTATGAGACTTACTATAAAAACTTAATATACACTTAATTTAAGTTTAATTCATTGATATTTTTTTTTAATAAGCAATAACTTTTGTTTCAAATTACTGCAAATGAATAAATGTTAATAACACTGGTTTACAGCCAGTTGAAAAGTTGAAATTTGTGATCCAGTGTAATTTTTATTAAACATCAATAAATTGGCATTCCTGTATGTTATAAATAATATTTATCAATTCTAGTGAGAATTTTCAGTTAAACAGAGACAACTCAAAATAACACCACTAAGTGTATAAAAAAATTTCAGGAAAAGAGTAACAACTCAAAAATTTGTTATTTTAGAGCAACTACTAAACAAATAAGAATGAAACAACCGTTATATTGTTTTTAATGATATTTTCGGGCAATTACATATTTTTTTCCTTGTAATATATTATTAATATTTACGGAAACAGTTTTTCGTCTCTCCTGAAAATGTTCAGATTTTGAGTTGTTACGCTTTAACGTAACAAGTGCGATATGTTAGAACTGTAATCATTTTTGAACAATTTTGCCTTTGAAATCAATAAAAACTAACTTCACAAAAAAAGTTATGGTGTTTTCAATAGGTAACACTTCATATCGTTCACCCTGTACTTGCAGAAACTGGCATGCCACATATCCAAGAAAGACTCGAATTGAGCACATTACGACTGATACCTAAACTTTTTTATACTCATTGTTGTAGGATACACAACAAAGTAACACAAGCGCTTATGCGAAAACGGCATATAAAAAAGCAATCAGCTATCCATCGTGTTGTTCAAAAGACAGCGCATCTCGATCTTGATATAAAACCAAGGTGCTTAAAAATTAGACAACACCTCCCAGAGGCTCTACATTCCTCTTTTTTGGAAGACGAATTAATGTGCTCAGCCTTCTGCTCTATTTTCTCAGCTGAAGCCTATGCTGTAGAAGAAGCAACAAAATGGGCGGTAACGACAAAATGAAAATATACCATATGCACCGATAGCCTCTCAACAATAATGGCGATACAGAACCCAATTAACGTAAGCCCGCTGATTGCATGTATTCGAGATATCCTGATTGCATATAAGACGAAGTAACCGATAAGGAAGCTAAAAATGGATCGCATATGCTACTTCGTAGAGACAAACGAGAAAAATTATATATTACGCTATATTTACAAAATGAAAGAAAATCTACAGAAAGAGTTTTATTACTACATTAATTTAATTAAAAATAGCTTTTTATGTTATTATTTGTTTAATTGATGCATCTGGGCGATTCGGTAAGGTGCTGGACGTTATGTAGACTTATTTGAATGTTTCCGTTGGTACTTCTTGGATGATTATTTTTGATGTGGGTTTTATCCAAAATTTGAAGGTTATTTTATTGCTGTGTAGATTAGTGCTAGTCCTAGCATTGCACTCTTGTTTATTGTCGAATCTGTTCTAACAGATTTATCTTTTTCGTGTTGTTAATATGTAGTTCGTTGAGGGCTTTAATGATAAAATGTTGATGCGTTCCCTTTCTTGCGGTGTTGGCTGTATGATCGTAGACATTTCGATATTGGTGAATGTTTCGTTATTGATGCTCAATGATGTGTTGTGAAACTTGATTAGATAAGTACCAGTAATTGTTCACTGCTCTTTTTCCGGTTTTAGTGTTCCATTGAAGTCGTTTAGTAAGACTATTCCGCGCTGTATTTCCTCGATTGTTGGTATGTATTGATTATTACTTATTGTGCAAAATGATTTTCTACTACTTAGTATTTGAGGATGCAGGTGCTGTTACTAATATCAATTATGTTATTGTATTTCTCTCACAAATTTTTATTACATTTATTCTTTATTCTATATATATCATTTTTGTCTTTTAGTATTTTTTCAAAATCAAGTTTAGTAATTTCTTTATTTCTCTTAACTGGCCTTATTATAATATTCTTATAAGTAATATTGTTTGTTAGTGATATTTTTACCAAATATAAAATTCACGATTACGTTAACTTTTGCATATCCTAATGCTTCTTCTACTGATGCAAATGGAATTCTTTCTTATTTTAATTCCATGATTGCTGTCTCAATTTCTTTTTTATTCAACAACATTGTATTCATAATTCCAATTATAGCCCATTTAATTACGTACTTAATGTTTATTAATTCCTATTTCACTTTCCAGACTCAGAGGTATTTCACTTATTACATAATTGTCTTTTCTTATCGAATTTAGTAATTGATTTCCTAATGCTGTAATGTTGTTAATTCTTTCATTGAAAACTTCATAAATCATTACTTGATCATTATTATTTTCCTTTAGTTTTTTTAGATTAGTGACGGGCAAACTCAGCACGTTTGCACTGTGCAGCAGCGTGTGCTTCTGCGTTCTAAAAGTTCTAGGTGAAGGGGGATAACAAAGCACAGGGAAGAAACAGAAAAAATGAGCAAGTTGTGCCTATGTTTGTATCCTGAATGAGAGAGCAATTATTCATGAATTCTTACCAGGGATGCCAACTTTAAACTTCATATCAACAAATTTCTAAAAAATTAGGTTTTTTGGTAGATTTTTCTTCAATAACTAAATTAAATACATATTACACTTCCTATTATAATAATGATTTAAGATAAAAAACAACAATAAACATGCAATAAAACATTTTAAAAGTTCGCGTAATACTGTTTTTTAATTGCTAGATGTAAAGAAGATTAAAGCCTCTGAAAATATTTAATATGAGATTAAATTAAAATCTTACATATTGGAAAGTAATGACAGTTAAATCTTCAATAATATTGATCACTGCATATACTGACGAATCTGTAAATTACGCACACTTATCTTATGATTTCTTAGATGGTTTTTGAGTTCGGATATATTTTTTTAAATTAAGGTTTTTTAAATTGAGCTAAGAAATCCAGATTTTCAAATTTTTTAGCAAATTACTTTATAAAACTGCAAACTCTCTTCAGCTACCGAAGTTTGTTAAATGTTTCAGAATTTTTAGCTACTGAATGATACCATATTTTCTTTTATTTTTCATGAAAAGTGGACGTGATTGACAACTAATTTCGTCCATCTAAATCCAATACAATCTGATATGCACAACTGCATATAAAAATAAACAACCAAGAGTATATACATATGTATATAAATCATCAATAATAAAATCAACAATGTCCAAAATTGATTCCCACATTTAACAACTACGGCAACTCTTACTCATAAGTTTTGACATTTCATAAATAAAATCAGTTTTTTCGTGTTTTCTTCACTTTTCGACGATATTTTTTGAGACCGTAAGTTACATATTATTGTCGCATAAAAAACCACTAATATTAAGTGTATTTGTATGGTGTGGATGCAGAGTTGAAAATTCCATTTAAAAATTTGAAACGGCGAACGTCGAAACAAAGTGCACAGTGTTCAACTGCCGACAAAAACATACATTTATCTCTAATGTGTAATATATTACTCTGTTTTAATTTTTAATTTACATAAACAAAGTTAAATAAAATATTTCATCGATTAAACAATTGGTTCAGCATGACCTCAAATAAAAGAACATTGTTAAATTTTAATCCGAAGTGGAATGTAACTTTTTTATGCAAATATGTAAACGGAGAATCACAATGCCCTATGATAAATATGTAGGAGAAGAAAGGAAAAGTATATACAAATTCTTAAGCCTAATTTATTAAAATTTTTTTAAATTTCTTAGGAAAGCGAAGATTACGTTGTAGATGCAAAGCGTGCAACTTATGAAATCGCGTTAAACCTTGTTCGTGAGAATGGTGCATTTTCGGATGGCGAATTGGTGAAGTCTTGTATATTAAAAGCAGTAGGAATTTTGTCCCCTTCAGAATAACCGAAATATGAGGGTATGTGCTTATCTCGTAGAACTATAAGCAGACGAGTAGATGAAATGGCGGATATTACAGAATCGCAATTAAATGGGCGGCCTCCGCAGCCGAATGGGTTGGTGTGAACTACCATTCGGAATTCACAAAGAGAACGTTGGCTCGAATCCCGGTGAAAACAACAAAATTAGGATTTTTTTTTCTAATAGCGGTCGCCCCTCGGCAGGCAATGGCAAACCTCCGAGTGGATTTCTGCCATGAAAAAGCTCCTCTTAAAAATATCTGCCGTTCGGAATCGGCTTGAAACTGTAGGTCCCTCCATTTGTGTAACAACATCAAGATGCACACCACAAATAGGAGGAGGAGCTCGGCCAAACACCTGAAAAGGGTGTACGCGCCAATTATATATATATATATAAAATCATTCACAGCGATTTCATTGGCAATTGACGAAAGCACAGATATATCCGACATAGCCCAACTAGCGATTTTTATCCGAGGAGTTGATGCCCACCTTAAAAAACTGAATAAGGTTAGGTTAAGAAATCGACTATCCGATACTAATTTAAGAAATATATTGCGTTTAGCTGCAGCGCAAGAGGTGTCTCCCAATATAGAGTTACTAACAAAAAAACAACAATAAATTTTAACATATATTTATCCTTTATTCTTTTGAGCAAACATTATTTTACTAGTTATGAAAAGCTTTCATTCGAAAATAGTTTATTTTAAATGTTGAAAAAGATATTTCGAAATAAGAACTATTTATTGAAAATTAAAAAATGTGTATGTACTTTGTCATACAATACACACTGTAATCTGCATGTAGCCGAACATGAGACCTTGTAGCCACCAGGTAGGCCCACTTTTAACACGTTTCCTCCAATTTTTTTTAGAAAAAAATCCGCTGTTTTCCATGGTATCAAACAAATTTCTCTAATCATTTTTGTGTACTTTGTCATACTGTGCGCATTGCCATATGCGTGTGATTTGAATATGAGAGCAAGTAAGTAGTCACCAAGAATATCCACTCTACTAAGATAATTTCCCCAATGATTTTTGAAAACATCCCGTATTTTTTTAATGGAAACATGTTTTCCCACCAATGTCAGGTAACTAAATTGTCCTTTTTAACAACATTAAATGTATAACATGCATTGTTTAAATAAAACATGGCTGGTTGAGATTACTGTTTGCTGTTGTGACCAGCATTTCTTTATAAAAATGCATTAACATAAAAACATACGATATACATACATACTTATATGTAAACGAAGACAATTTTTTCATTCAGAAAAATATACACCGATTTGTCAGTACAAATTTTTCTCCACATAGTTTAGCAACTATGAAACTTTGACATGCGAATGTTCAAACTTCTTGATTATAAAGTCGCCTATGCTTCTTGATTACAAAAATTATAAATGTAAATAAAATAGAAATTTGCAAAGATGATGTTAATATTCAAAGAAGCGTTTCCAATAAAAAAAAACCAAAAGCATTTTATTATTTAATATGAACGATCTAGCAAATCCCAACACTTCAAAATCCCCTAACATGGAATGAAGTCCCCTTATCTGGTAACTTTGCTATTGGCAAAGCTTCACTCCCTTTTTTAGAAACACATATGCGTTGCTCAGAAGAGATTAATAAACGTACACGCCTATTGCTTACCCTTCTGATGTAAGTTTGTCGCCCCCTCATCTGGTACTTTGCTAGCACGCTCTGCTGCGAGCGTGCCACTCTGCTGCCCGTCCCTAGTTTAGATCTTTATTCATTTCAAAATCTTCGCGATCAGGAGTACCAGCATTGTACTTCCATGCCGTACCTAATGCATTTATTGCTCTCTTATTTCTAAATTCCGGTTTTGGTTTTATGTTTGAAAGTATTACTAATGTTCTTGTTGAGGTAGGTTAGTACGTCTTTTAAAAAATTGTCGTATTGGTCCAGGTCAATTTGGTGTATTATCTTGAATGTCCCCTGTATTTTAGATTGTCCGTCATTGATCGTTATAACATGATTTTTCGAGAAGTTTAGTATTTCCATGTCTGTTAAGCTAGTGGTCGTCATGATGAATATGGTTAGTATTAGTAGGATGTCCTTGCTGTTTGTCATATTGTTTCTAAAGGGTGGTTAAATTTTAAGGGCCGATGTTGAATGTGAACCATACCTAAACGTCAAGCTGTTTCCTGCATTTCATTTAAAATTTTTCAATTTCAGACTAACTCAATTTGAGCCATGGAAAGATACACAATGAAGCAACGCGTTAAAGTTATTCAGGCCTATTATGAAAACGGACGTTCAAATCAAAATGCATATTGAAGAAAATCATCTTCAGAGATGCGGCACATTTTCACCTCAGTGGATTCGTCAATAAGCAGAATTGCCGCATTTGGGCGAATGATAATCCAAGAGTGATTGCCGAAAAACCAATGCACCCACAAAGAGTGACTGTTTGGTGCGGTTTATGGGCCGGCGGCATCATTGGACCGTATTTTTTCCAAAATGAGGCCGGTTAGGCAGTTACTGTGAATAGTGTTCGTTATCGTGAGATGATAACGAACTTTTTATGACCCGAATTGGAAGATATGGATGTGGACGATATGTGGTTTCAACAGGACGGTGCCACTTGTCACACAGCTAACGAAACAATGGCTCGTTTTGGGCGAAAAATTTGATAGCCGAATAATCTCACGACGCAGCGATGTCAATTGGCCGCCAAGATCATCTGACTTGACTTCTTTCTTTGGAGTTATTTGAAAGAAAAGGTGTACGTCGATAAGCCAGCAAAAATTCAAGAGCTAAAGGATGAGATAATTCGGCACATTAACGGCATAGAACCTCAATTATGCCTCAGCGTCATCGAAAATTTGGACCATCGGATGGAGGTGTGCTGCCGAAGCCGCGGCGGTCATTTGGCCGAAATTTTGTTTTATGCGTAATTCAGCCATACCAATATTTTCATAATAAAGAGAAATGACAATAATTTCCTAAAAAAATTATATTGGAAAATTTGCTTTATCAGAAGTTAAAAAACGAGATATAGGAGACCTGGTCCAAAAGAACATTATTCCAAAGAGTTTTTATGAGACTTACTATAAAAACTTAATAGACACTTAATTTAAGTTTAATTCATTGATATTTTTTTTTAATAAGCAATAACTTTTGTTTCGAATTACTGCAAATGAATAAATGTTAATAACACTGGTTTACAGCCAGTTGAAAAGTTGAAATTTGTGATCCAGTGTAATTTTTATTAAACATCAATAAATTGGCATTCCTGTATGTTATAAATAATATTTATCAATTCTAGTGAGAATTTTCAGTTAAAAAGAGACAACTCAAAATAACACCACTAAGTGTATAAAAAAATTTCAGGAAAAGAGTAACAACTCAAAAATTTGTTATTTTAGAGCAACTACTAAACAAATAAGAGTGAAACAACCGTTATATTGTTTTTAATGATATTTTCGGGCAATTACATATTTTTTTCCTTGTAATATATTATTAATATTTACGGAAACAGTTTTTCGTCTCTCCTGAAAATGTTCAGATTTTGAGTTGTTACGCTTTAACGTAACAAGTGCGATATGTTAGAACTGTAATAATTTTTGAACAATTTTGCCTTTGAAATCAATAAAAACTAACTTCACAAAAAAAGTTATGGTGTTTTCAATAGGTAACACTTCATATCGTTCACCCTGTACTTGCAGAAACTGGCATGCCACATATCCAAGAAAGACTCGAATTGAGCACATTACGACTGATACCTAAACTTTTTTATACTCATTGTTGTAGGATACACAACAAAGTAACACAAGCGCTTATGCGAAAACGGCATATAAAAAAGCAATCAGCTATCCATCGTGTTGTTCAAAAGACAGCGCATCTCGATCTTGATATAAAACCAAGGTGCTTAAAAATTAGACAACACCTCCCAGAGGCTCTACATTCCTCTTTTTTGGAAGACGAATTAATGTGCTCAGCCTTCTGCTCTATTTTCTCAGCTGAAGCCTATGCTGTAGAAGAAGCAACAAAATGGGCGGTAACGACAAAATGAAAATATACCATATGCACCGATAGCCTCTCAACAATAATGGCGATACAGAACCCAATTAACGTAAGCCCGCTGATTGCATATATTCGAGATACCCTGATTGCATATAAGACGAAGTAACCGATAAGGAAGCTAAAAATGGATCGCATATGCTACTTCGTAGAGACAAACGAGAAAAATTATATATTACGCTATATTTACAAAATGAAAGAAAATCTACAGAAAGAGTTTTATTACTACATTAATTTATTTAAAAATAGCTTTTTATGTTATTATTTGTGTTAATTGATGCATCTGGGCGATTCGGTAAGGTGCTGGACGTTATGTAGACTTATTTGAATGTTTCCGTTGGTACTTCTTGGATGATTATTTTTGATGTGGGTTTTATCCAAAATTTGAAGGTTATTTTATTGCTGTGTAGATTAGTGCTAGTCCTAGCATTGCACTCTTGTTTATTGTCGAATCTGTTCTAACAGATTTATCTTTTTCGTGTTGTTAATATGTAGTTCGTTGAGGGCTTTAATGATAAAATGTTGATGCGTTCCCTTTCTTGCGGTGTTGGCTGTATGATCGTAGACATTTCGATATTGGTGAATGTTTCGTTATTGATGCTCAATGATGTGTTGTGAAACTTGATTAGATAAGTACCAGTAATTGTTCACTGCTCTTTTTCCGGTTTTAGTGTTCCATTGAAGTCGTTTAGTAAGACTATTCCGCGCTGTATTTCCTCGATTGTTGGTATGTATTGATTATTACTTATTGTGCAAAATGATTTTCTACTGCTTAGTATTTGAGGATGCAGGTGCTGTTACTAATATCAATTATGTTATTGTATTTCTCTCACAAATTTTTATTACATTTATTCTTTATTCTATATATATCATTTTTGTCTTTTAGTATTTTTTCAAAATCAAGTTTAGTAATTTCTTTATTTCTCTTAACTGGCCTTATTATAATATTCTTATAAGTAATATTGTTTGTTAGTGATATTTTTACCAAATATAAAATTCACGATTACGTTAACTTTTGCATATCCTAATGCTTCTTCTACTGATGCAAATGGAATTCTTTCTTATTTTAATTCCATGATTGCTGTCTCAATTTCTTTTTTATTCAACAACATTGTATTCATAATTCCAATTATAGCCCATTTAATTACGTACTTAATGTTTATTAATTCCTATTTCACTTTCCAGACTCAGAGGTATTTCACTTATTACATAATTGTCTTTTCTTATCGAATTTAGTAATTGATTTCCTAATGTTGTAATGTTGTTAATTCTTTCATTGAAAACTTCATAAATCATTACTTGATCATTATTATTTTCCTTTAGTTTTTTTAGATTAGTGACGGGCAAACTCAGCACGTTTGCACTGTGCAGCAGCGTGTGCTTCTGCGTTCTAAAAGTTCTAGGTGAAGGGGGATAACAAAGCACAGGGAAGAAACAGAAAAATTGAGCAAGTTGTGCCTATGTTTGTATCCTGAATTAGAGAGCAATTATTCATGAATTCTTACCAGGGATGCCAACTTTAAACTTCATATCAACAAATTTCTAAAAAATTAGGTTTTTTGGTAGATTTTTCTTCAATAACTAAATTAAATACATATTACACTTCCTATTATAATAATGATTTAAGATAAAAAACAACAATAAACATGCAATAAAACATTTTAAAAGTTCGCGTAATACTGTTTTTTAATTGCTAGATGTAAAGAAGATTAAAGCCTCTGAAAATATTTAATATGAGATTAAATTAAAATCTTACATATTGGAAAGTAATGACAGTTAAATCTTCAATAATATTGATCACTGCATATACTGACGAATCTGTAAATTACGCACACTTATCTTATGATTTCTTAAATGGTTTTTGAGTTCGGATATATTTTTTTTAAATTAATGTTTTTTAAATTGAGCTAAGAAATCCAGATTTTCAAATTTTTTAGCAAATTACTTTATAAAACTGCAAACTGTCTTCAGCTACCGAAGTTTGTTAAATGTTTCAGAATTTTTAGCTACTGAATGATACCATATTTTCTTTTATTTTTCATGAAAAGTGGACGTGATTGACAACTAATTTCGTCCATCTAAATCCAATACACTCTGATATGCACAACTGCATATAAAAATAAACAACCAAGAGTATATACATATGTATATAAATCATCAATAATAAAATCAACAATGTCCAAAATTGATTCCCACATTTAACAACTACGGCAACTCTTACTCATAAGTTTTGACATTTCATAAATAAAATCAGTTTTTTCGTGTTTTCTTCACTTTTCGACGATATTTTTTGAGACCGTAAGTTACATATTATTGTCGCATAAAAAACCACTAATATTAAGTGTATTTGTATGGTGTGGATGCAGAGTTGAAAATTCCATTTAAAAATTTGAAACGGCGAACGTCGAAACAAAGTGCACAGTGTTCAACTGCCGACAAAAACATACATTTATCTCTAATGTGTAATATATTACTCTGTTTTAATTTTTAATTTACATAAACAAAGTTAAATAAAATATTTCATCGATTAAACAATTGGTTCAGCATGACCTCAAATAAAAGAACATTGTTAAATTTTAATCCGAAGTGAAATGTAACTTTTTTATGCAAATATGTAAACGGAGAATCACAATGCCCTATGATAAATATGTAGGAGAAGAAAGGAAAAGTATATACAAATTCTTAAGCCTAAATTATTAAAATTTTTTTAAATTTCTTAGGAAAGCGAAGATTACGTTGTAGATGCAAAGCGTGCAACTTATGAAATCGCGTTAAACCTTGATCGTGAGAATGGTGCATTTTCGGATGGCGAATTGGTGAAGTCTTGTATATTAAAAGCAGTAGGAATTTTGTCCCCTTCAGAATAACCGAAATATGAGGGTATGTGCTTATCTCGTAGAACTATAAGCAGACGAGTAGATGAAATGGCGGATATTACAGAATCGCAATTAAATGGGCGGCCTCCGCAGCCGAATGGGTTGGTGTGAACTACCATTCGGAATTCACAAAGAGAACGTTGGCTCGAATCTCGGTGAAAACAACAAAATTAGGATTTTTTTTCTAATAGCGGTCGCCCCTCGGCAGGCAATGGCAAACCTCCGAGTGGATTTCTGCCATGAAAAAGCTCCTCTTAAAAATATCTGCCGTTCGGAATCGGCTTGAAACTGTAGGTCCCTCCATTTGTGTAACAACATCAAGATGCACACCACAAATAGGAGGAGGAGCTCGGCCAAACACCCGAAAAGGGTGTACGCGCCAATTATATATATATATATAAAATCATTCACAGCGATTTCATTGGCAATTGACGAAAGCACAGATATATCCGACATAGCCCAACTAGCGATTTTTATCCGAGGAGTTGATGCCCACCTTAAAAAACTTAATAAGGTTAGGTTAAGAAATCGACTATCCGATACTAATTTAAGAAATATATTGCGTTTAGCTGCAGCGCAAGAGGTGTCTCCCAATATAGAGTTACTAACAAAAAAACAATAATAAATTTTAACATATATTTATCCTTTATTCTTTTGAGCAAACATTATTTTACTAGTTATGAAAAGCTTTCATTCGAAAATAGTTTATTTTAAATGTTGAAAAAGATATTTCGAAATAAGAACTATTTATTGAAAATTAAAAAATGTGTACGTACTTTGTCATACAATACACAATGTAATCTGCATGTAGCCGAACATGAGACCTTGTAGCCACCAGGTAGGCCCACTTTTAACACGTTTCCTCCAATTTTTTTTAGAAAAAAATCCGCTGTTTTCCATGGTATCAAACAAATTTCTCTAATCATTTTTGTGTACTTTGTCATACTGTGCGCATTGCCATATGCGTGTGATTTGAATATGAGAGCAAGTAAGTAGTCACCAAGAATATCCACTCTACTAAGATAATTTCCCCAATGATTTTTGAAAACATCCCGTATTTTTTTAATGGAAACATGTTTTCCCACCAATGTCAGGTAACTAAATTGTCCTTTTTAACAACATTAAATGTATAACATGCATTGTTTAAATAAAACATGGCTGGTTGAGATTACTGTTTGCTGTTGTGACCAGCATTTCTTTATAAAAATGCATTAACATAAAAACATACGATATACATACATACTTATATGTAAACGAAGACAATTTTTTCATTCAGAAAAATATACACCGATTTGTCAGTACAAATTTTTCTCCACATAGTTTAGCAACTATGAAACTTTGACATGCGAATGTTCAAACTTCTTGATTATAAAGTCGCCTATGCTTCTTGATTACAAAAATTATAAATGTAAATAAAATAGAAATTTGCAAAGATGATGTTAATATTCAAAGAAGCGTTTCCAATAAAAAAAAACCAAAAGCATTTTATTATTTAATATGAACGATCTAGCAAATCCCAACACTTCAAAATCCCCTAACATGGAATGAAGTCCCCTTATCTGGTAACTTTGCTATTGGCAAAGCTTCACTCCCTTTTTTAGAAACACATATGCGTTGCTCAGAAGAGATTAATAAACGTACACGCCTATTGCTTACCCTTCTGATGTAAGTTTGTCGCCCCCTCATCTGGTACTTTGCTAGCACGCTCTGCTGCGAGCGTGCCACTCTGCTGCCCGTCCCTAGTTTAGATCTTTATTCATTTCAAAATCTTCGCGATCAGGAGTACCAGCATTGTACTTCCATGCCGTACCTAATGCATTTATTGCTCTCTTATTTCTAAATTCCGGTTTTGGTTTTATGTTTGAAAGTATTACTAATGTTCTTGTTGAGGTAGGTTAGTACGTCTTTTAAAAAATTGTCGTATTGGTCCAGGTCAATTTGGTGTATTATCTTGAATGTCCCCTGTATTTTAGATTGTCCGTCATTGATCGTTATAACATGATTTTTCGAGAAGTTTAGTATTTCCATGTCTGTTAAGCTAGTGGTCGTCATGATGAATATGGTTAGTATTAGTAGGATGTCCTTGCTGTTTGTCATATTGTTTCTAAAGGGTGGTTAAATTTTAAGGGCCGATGTTGAATGTGAACCACACCTAAACGTCAAGCTGTTTCCTGCATTTCATTTAAAATTTTTCAATTTCAGACTAACTCAATTTGAGCCATGGAAAGATACACAATGAAGCAACGCGTTAAAGTTATTCAGGCCTATTATGAAAACGGACGTTCAAATCAAAATGCATATCGAAGAAAATCATCTTCAGAGATGCGGCACAATTTCACCTCAGTGGATTCGTCAATAAGCAGAATTGCCGCATTTGGGCGAATGATAATCCAAGAGTGATTGCCGAAAAACCAATGCACCCACAAAGAGTGACTGTTTGGTGCGGTTTATGGGCCGGCGGCATCATTGGACCGTATTTTTTCCAAAATGAGGCCGGTTAGGCAGTTACTGTGAATAGTGTTCGTTATCGTGAGATGATAACGAACTTTTTATGACCCGAATTGGAAGATATGGATGTGGACGATATGTGGTTTCAACAGGACGGTGCCACTTGTCACACAGCTAACGAAACAATGGCTCGTTTTGGGCGAAAAATTTGATAGCCGAATAATCTCACGACGCAGCGATGTCAATTGGCCGCCAAGATCATCTGACTTGACTTCTTTCTTTGGAGTTATTTGAAAGAAAAGGTGTACGTCGATAAGCCAGCAAAAATTCAAGAGCTAAAGGATGAGATAATTCGGCACATTAACGGCATAGAACCTCAATTATGCCTCAGCGTCATCGAAAATTTGGACCATCGGATGGAGGTGTGCTGCCGAAGCCGCGGCGGTCATTTGGCCGAAATTTTGTTTTATGCGTAATTCAGCCATACCAATATTTTCATAATAAAGAGAAATGACAATAATTTCCTAAAAAAATTATATTTATTTGGAAAATTTGCTTTATCAGAAGTTAAAAAACGAGATATAGGAGACCTGGTCCAAAAGAACATTATTCCAAAGAGTTTTTATGAGACTTACTATAAAAACTTAATAGACACTTAATTTAAGTTTAATTCATTGATATTTTTTTTTAATAAGCAATAACTTTTGTTTCGAATTACTGCAAATGAATAAATGTTAATAACACTGGTTTACAGCCAGTTGAAAAGTTGAAATTTGTGATCCAGTGTAATTTTTATTAAACATCAATAAATTGGCATTCCTGTATGTTATAAATAATATTTATCAATTCTAGTGAGAATTTTCAGTTAAAAAGAGACAACTCAAAATAACACCACTAAGTGTATAAAAAAATTTCAGGAAAAGAGTAACAACTCAAAAATTTGTTATTTTAGAGCAACTACTAAACAAATAAGAGTGAAACAACCGTTATATTGTTTTTAATGATATTTTCGGGCAATTACATATTTTTTTCCTTGTAATATATTATTAATATTTACGGAAACAGTTTTTCGTCTCTCCTGAAAATGTTCAGATTTTGAGTTGTTACGCTTTAACGTAACAAGTGCGATATGTTAGAACTGTAATCATTTTTGAACAATTTTGCCTTTGAAATCAATAAAAACTAACTTCACAAAAAAAGTTATGGTGTTTTCAATAGGTAACACTTCATATCGTTCACCCTGTACTTGCAGAAACTGGCATGCCACATATCCAAGAAAGACTCGAATTGAGCACATTACGACTGATACCTAAACTTTTTTATACTCATTGTTGTAGGATACACAACAAAGTAACACAAGCGCTTATGCGAAAACGGCATATAAAAAAGCAATCAGCTATCCATCGTGTTGTTCAAAAGACAGCGCATCTCGATCTTGATATAAAACCAAGGTGCTTAAAAATTAGACAACACCTCCCAGAGGCTCTACATTCCTCTTTTTTGGAAGACGAATTAATGTGCTCAGCCTTCTGCTCTATTTTCTCAGCTGAAGCCTATGCTGTAGAAGAAGCAACAAAATGGGCGGTAACGACAAAATGAAAATATACCATATGCACCGATAGCCTCTCAACAATAATGGCGATACAGAACCCAATTAACGTAAGCCCGCTGATTGCATATATTCGAGATACCCTGATTGCATATAAGACGAAGTAACCGATAAGGAAGCTAAAAATGGATCGCATATGCTACTTCGTAGAGACAAACGAGAAAAATTATATATTACGCTATATTTACAAAATGAAAGAAAATCTACAGAAAGAGTTTTATTACTACATTAATTTATTTAAAAATAGCTTTTTATGTTATTATTTGTGTTAATTGATGCATCTGGGCGATTCGGTAAGGTGCTGGACGTTATGTAGACTTATTTGAATGTTTCCGTTGGTACTTCTTGGATGATTATTTTTGATGTGGGTTTTATCCAAAATTTGAAGGTTATTTTATTGCTGTGTAGATTAGTGCTAGTCCTAGCATTGCACTCTTGTTTATTGTCGAATCTGTTCTAACAGATTTATCTTTTTCGTGTTGTTAATATGTAGTTCGTTGAGGGCTTTAATGATAAAATGTTGATGCGTTCCCTTTCTTGCGGTGTTGGCTGTATGATCGTAGACATTTCGATATTGGTGAATGTTTCGTTATTGATGCTCAATGATGTGTTGTGAAACTTGATTAGATAAGTACCAGTAATTGTTCACTGCTCTTTTTCCGGTTTTAGTGTTCCATTGAAGTCGTTTAGTAAGACTATTCCGCGCTGTATTTCCTCGATTGTTGGTATGTATTGATTATTACTTATTGTGCAAAATGATTTTCTACTGCTTAGTATTTGAGGATGCAGGTGCTGTTACTAATATCAATTATGTTATTGTATTTCTCTCACAAATTTTTATTACATTTATTCTTTATTCTATATATATCATTTTTGTCTTTTAGTATTTTTTCAAAATCAAGTTTAGTAATTTCTTTATTTCTCTTAACTGGCCTTATTATAATATTCTTATAAGTAATATTGTTTGTTAGTGATATTTTTACCAAATATAAAATTCACGATTACGTTAACTTTTGCATATCCTAATGCTTCTTCTACTGATGCAAATGGAATTCTTTCTTATTTTAATTCCATGATTGCTGTCTCAATTTCTTTTTTATTCAACAACATTGTATTCATAATTCCAATTATAGCCCATTTAATTACGTACTTAATGTCTCAGACTCAGAGGTATTTCACTTATTACATAATTGTCTTTTCTTATCGAATTTAGTAATTGATTTCCTAATGTTGTAATGTTGTTAATTCTTTCATTGAAAACTTCATAAATCATTACTTGATCATTATTATTTTCCTTTAGTTTTTTTAGATTAGTGACGGGCAAACTCAGCACGTTTGCACTGTGCAGCAGCGTGTGCTTCTGCGTTCTAAAAGTTCTAGGTGAAGGGGGATAACAAAGCACAGGGAAGAAACAGAAAAATTGAGCAAGTTGTGCCTATGTTTGTATCCTGAATTAGAGAGCAATTATTCATGAATTCTTACCAGGGATGCCAACTTTAAACTTCATATCAACAAATTTCTAAAAAATTAGGTTTTTTGGTAGATTTTTCTTCAATAACTAAATTAAATACATATTACACTTCCTATTATAATAATGATTTAAGATAAAAAACAACAATAAACATGCAATAAAACATTTTAAAAGTTCGCGTAATACTGTTTTTTAATTGCTAGATGTAAAGAAGATTAAAGCCTCTGAAAATATTTAATATGAGATTAAATTAAAATCTTACATATTGGAAAGTAATGACAGTTAAATCTTCAATAATATTGATCACTGCATATACTGACGAATCTGTAAATTACGCACACTTATCTTATGATTTCTTAAATGGTTTTTGAGTTCGGATATATTTTTTTTAAATTAATGTTTTTTAAATTGAGCTAAGAAATCCAGATTTTCAAATTTTTTAGCAAATTACTTTATAAAACTGCAAACTCTCTTCAGCTACCGAAGTTTGTTAAATGTTTCAGAATTTTTAGCTACTGAATGATACCATATTTTCTTTTATTTTTCATGAAAAGTGGACGTGATTGACAACTAATTTCGTCCATCTAAATCCAATACACTCTGATATGCACAACTGCATATAAAAATAAACAACCAAGAGTATATACATATGTATATAAATCATCAATAATAAAATCAACAATGTCCAAAATTGATTCCCACATTTAACAACTACGGCAACTCTTACTCATAAGTTTTGACATTTCATAAATAAAATCAGTTTTTTCGTGTTTTCTTCACTTTTCGACGATATTTTTTGAGACCGTAAGTTACATATTATTGTCGCATAAAAAACCACTAATATTAAGTGTATTTGTATGGTGTGGATGCAGAGTTGAAAATTCCATTTAAAAATTTGAAACGGCGAACGTCGAAACAAAGTGCACAGTGTTCAACTGCCGACAAAAACATACATTTATCTCTAATGTGTAATATATTACTCTGTTTTAATTTTTAATTTACATAAACAAAGTTAAATAAAATATTTCATCGATTAAACAATTGGTTCAGCATGACCTCAAATAAAAGAACATTGTTAAATTTTAATCCGAAGTGGAATGTAACTTTTTTATGCAAATATGTAAACGGAGAATCACAATGCCCAATGATAAATATGTAGGAGAAGAAAGGAAAAGTATATACAAATTCTTAAGCCTAAATTATTAAAATTTTTTTAAATTTCTTAGGAAAGCGAAGATTACGTTGTAGATGCAAAGCGTGCAACTTATGAAATCGCGTTAAACCTTGATCGTGAGAATGGTGCATTTTCGGATGGCGAATTGGTGAAGTCTTGTATATTAAAAGCAGTAGGAATTTTGTCCCCTTCAGAATAACCGAAATATGAGGGTATGTGCTTATCTCGTAGAACTATAAGCAGACGAGTAGATGAAATGGCGGATATTACAGAATCGCAATTAAATGGGCGGCCTCCGCAGCCGAATGGGTTGGTGTGAACTACCATTCGGAATTCACAAAGAGAACGTTGGCTCGAATCTCGGTGAAAACAACAAAATTAGGATTTTTTTTCTAATAGCGGTCGCCCCTCGGCAGGCAATGGCAAACCTCCGAGTGGATTTCTGCCATGAAAAAGCTCCTCTTAAAAATATCTGCCGTTCGGAATCGGCTTGAAACTGTAGGTCCCTCCATTTGTGTAACAACATCAAGATGCACACCACAAATAGGAGGAGGAGCTCGGCCAAACACCCGAAAAGGGTGTACGCGCCAATTATATATATATATATATAATCATTCACAGCGATTTCATTGGCAATTGACGAAAGCACAGATATATCCGACATAGCCCAACTAGCGATTTTTATCCGAGGAGTTGATGCCCACCTTAAAAAACTTAATAAGGTTAGGTTAAGAAATCGACTATCCGATACTAATTTAAGAAATATATTGCGTTTAGCTGCAGCGCAAGAGGTGTCTCCCAATATAGAGTTACTAACAAAAAAACAATAATAAATTTTAACATATATTTATCCTTTATTCTTTTGAGCAAACATTATTTTACTAGTTATGAAAAGCTTTCATTCGAAAATAGTTTATTTTAAATGTTGAAAAAGATATTTCGAAATAAGAACTATTTATTGAAAATTAAAAAATGTGTACGTACTTTGTCATACAATACACAATGTAATCTGCATGTAGCCGAACATGAGACCTTGTAGCCACCAGGTAGGCCCACTTTTAACACGTTTCCTCCAATTTTTTTTAGAAAAAAATCCGCTGTTTTCCATGGTATCAAACAAATTTCTCTAATCATTTTTGTGTACTTTGTCATACTGTGCGCATTGCCATATGCGTGTGATTTGAATATGAGAGCAAGTAAGTAGTCACCAAGAATATCCACTCTACTAAGATAATTTCCCCAATGATTTTTGAAAACATCCCGTATTTTTTTAATGGAAACATGTTTTCCCACCAATGTCAGGTAACTAAATTGTCCTTTTTAACAACATTAAATGTATAACATGCATTGTTTAAATAAAACATGGCTGGTTGAGATTACTGTTTGCTGTTGTGACCAGCATTTCTTTATAAAAATGCATTAACATAAAAACATACGATATACATACATACTTATATGTAAACGAAGACAATTTTTTCATTCAGAAAAATATACACCGATTTGTCAGTACAAATTTTTCTCCACATAGTTTAGCAACTATGAAACTTTGACATGCGAATGTTCAAACTTCTTGATTATAAAGTCGCCTATGCTTCTTGATTACAAAAATTATAAATGTAAATAAAATAGAAATTTGCAAAGATGATGTTAATATTCAAAGAAGCGTTTCCAATAAAAAAAAACCAAAAGCATTTTATTATTTAATATGAACGATCTAGCAAATCCCAACACTTCAAAATCCCCTAACATGGAATGAAGTCCCCTTATCTGGTAACTTTGCTATTGGCAAAGCTTCACTCCCTTTTTTAGAAACACATATGCGTTGCTCAGAAGAGATTAATAAACGTACACGCCTATTGCTTACCCTTCTGATGTAAGTTTGTCGCCCCCTCATCTGGTACTTTGCTAGCACGCTCTGCTGCGAGCGTGCCACTCTGCTGCCCGTCCCTAGTTTAGATCTTTATTCATTTCAAAATCTTCGCGATCAGGAGTACCAGCATTGTACTTCCATGCCGTACCTAATGCATTTATTGCTCTCTTATTTCTAAATTCCGGTTTTGGTTTTATGTTTGAAAGTATTACTAATGTTCTTGTTGAGGTAGGTTAGTACGTCTTTTAAAAAATTGTCGTATTGGTCCAGGTCAATTTGGTGTATTATCTTGAATGTCCCCTGTATTTTAGATTGTCCGTCATTGATCGTTATAACATGATTTTTCGAGAAGTTTAGTATTTCCATGTCTGTTAAGCTAGTGGTCGTCATGATGAATATGGTTAGTATTAGTAGGATGTCCTTGCTGTTTGTCATATTGTTTCTAAAGGGTGGTTAAATTTTAAGGGCCGATGTTGAATGTGAACCATACCTAAACGTCAAGCTGTTTCCTGCATTTCATTTAAAATTTTTCAATTTCAGACTAACTCAATTTGAGCCATGGAAAGATACACAATGAAGCAACGCGTTAAAGTTATTCAGGCCTATTATGAAAACGGACGTTCAAATCAAAATGCATATCGAAGAAAATCATCTTCAGAAATGCGGCACAATTTCACCTCAGTGGATTCGTCAATAAGCAGAATTGCCGCATTTGGGCGAATGATAATCCAAGAGTGATTGCCGAAAAACCAATGCACCCACAAAGAGTGACTGTTTGGTGCGGTTTATGGGCCGGCGGCATCATTGGACCGTATTTTTTCCAAAATGAGGCCGGTTAGGCAGTTACTGTGAATAGTGTTCGTTATCGTGAGATGATAACGAACTTTTTATGACCCGAATTGGAAGATATGGATGTGGACGATATGTGGTTTCAACAGGACGGTGCCACTTGTCACACAGCTAACGAAACAATGGCTCGTTTTGGGCGAAAAATTTGATAGCCGAATAATCTCACGACGCAGCGATGTCAATTGGCCGCCAAGATCATCTGACTTGACTTCTTTCTTTGGAGTTATTTGAAAGAAAAGGTGTACGTCGATAAGCCAGCAAAAATTCAAGAGCTAAAGGATGAGATAATTCGGCACATTAACGGCATAGAACCTCAATTATGCCTCAGCGTCATCGAAAATTTGGACCATCGGATGGAGGTGTGCTGCCGAAGCCGCGGCGGTCATTTGGCCGAAATTTTGTTTTATGCGTAATTCAGCCATACCAATATTTTCATAATAAAGAGAAATGACAATAATTTCCTAAAAAAATTATATTTATTTGGAAAATTTGCTTTATCAGAAGTTAAAAAACGAGATATAGGAGACCTGGTCCAAAAGAACATTATTCCAAAGAGTTTTTATGAGACTTACTATAAAAACTTAATAGACACTTAATTTAAGTTTAATTCATTGATATTTTTTTTTAATAAGCAATAACTTTTGTTTCGAATTACTGCAAATGAATAAATGTTAATAACACTGGTTTACAGCCAGTTGAAAAGTTGAAATTTGTGATCCAGTGTAATTTTTATTAAACATCAATAAATTGGCATTCCTGTATGTTATAAATAATATTTATCAATTCTAGTGAGAATTTTCAGTTAAAAAGAGACAACTCAAAATAACACCACTAAGTGTATAAAAAAATTTCAGGAAAAGAGTAACAACTCAAAAATTTGTTATTTTAGAGCAACTACTAAACAAATAAGAGTGAAACAACCGTTATATTGTTTTTAATGATATTTTCGGGCAATTACATATTTTTTTCCTTGTAATATATTATTAATATTTACGGAAACAGTTTTTCGTCTCTCCTGAAAATGTTCAGATTTTGAGTTGTTACGCTTTAACGTAACAAGTGCGATATGTTAGAACTGTAATCATTTTTGAACAATTTTGCCTTTGAAATCAATAAAAACTAACTTCACAAAAAAAGTTATGGTGTTTTCAATAGGTAACACTTCATATCGTTCACCCTGTACTTGCAGAAACTGGCATGCCACATATCCAAGAAAGACTCGAATTGAGCACATTACGACTGATACCTAAACTTTTTTATACTCATTGTTGTAGGATACACAACAAAGTAACACAAGCGCTTATGCGAAAACGGCATATAAAAAAGCAATCAGCTATCCATCGTGTTGTTCAAAAGACAGCGCATCTCGATCTTGATATAAAACCAAGGTGCTTAAAAATTAGACAACACCTCCCAGAGGCTCTACATTCCTCTTTTTTGGAAGACGAATTAATGTGCTCAGCCTTCTGCTCTATTTTCTCAGCTGAAGCCTATGCTGTAGAAGAAGCAACAAAATGGGCGGTAACGACAAAATGAAAATATACCATATGCACCGATAGCCTCTCAACAATAATGGCGATACAGAACCCAATTAACGTAAGCCCGCTGATTGCATATATTCGAGATACCCTGATTGCATATAAGACGAAGTAACCGATAAGGAAGCTAAAAATGGATCGCATATGCTACTTCGTAGAGACAAGCGAGAAAAATTATATATTACGCTATATTTACAAAATGAAAGAAAATCTACAGAAAGAGTTTTATTACTACATTAATTTATTTAAAAATAGCTTTTTATGTTATTATTTGTGTTAATTGATGCATCTGGGCGATTCGGTAAGGTGCTGGACGTTATGTAGACTTATTTGAATGTTTCCGTTGGTACTTCTTGGATGATTATTTTTGATGTGGGTTTTATCCAAAATTTGAAGGTTATTTTATTGCTGTGTAGATTAGTGCTAGTCCTAGCATTGCACTCTTGTTTATTGTCGAATCTGTTCTAACAGATTTATCTTTTTCGTGTTGTTAATATGTAGTTCGTTGAGGGCTTTAATGATAAAATGTTGATGCGTTCCCTTTCTTGCGGTGTTGGCTGTATGATCGTAGACATTTCGATATTGGTGAATGTTTCGTTATTGATGCTCAATGATGTGTTGTGAAACTTGATTAGATAAGTACCAGTAATTGTTCACTGCTCTTTTTCCGGTTTTAGTGTTCCATTGAAGTCGTTTAGTAAGACTATTCCGCGCTGTATTTCCTCGATTGTTGGTATGTATTGATTATTACTTATTGTGCAAAATGATTTTCTACTACTTAGTATTTGAGGATGCAGGTGCTGTTACTAATATCAATTATGTTATTGTATTTCTCTCACAAATTTTTATTACATTTATTCTTTATTCTATATATATCATTTTTGTCTTTTAGTATTTTTTCAAAATCAAGTTTAGTAATTTCTTTATTTCTCTTAACTGGCCTTATTATAATATTCTTATAAGTAATATTGTTTGTTAGTGATATTTTTACCAAATATAAAATTCACGATTACGTTAACTTTTGCATATCCTAATGCTTCTTCTACTGATGCAAATGGAATTCTTTCTTATTTTAATTCCATGATTGCTGTCTCAATTTCTTTTTTATTCAACAACATTGTATTCATAATTCCAATTATAGCCCATTTAATTACGTACTTAATGTTTATTAATTCCTATTTCACTTTCCAGACTCAGAGGTATTTCACTTATTACATAATTGTCTTTTCTTATCGAATTTAGTAATTGATTTCCTAATGTTGTAATGTTGTTAATTCTTTCATTGAAAACTTCATAAATCATTACTTGATCATTATTATTTTCCTTTAGTTTTTTTAGATTAGTGACGGGCAAACTCAGCACGTTTGCACTGTGCAGCAGCGTGTGCTTCTGCGTTCTAAAAGTTCTAGGTGAAGGGGGATAACAAAGCACAGGGAAGAAACAGAAAAAATGAGCAAGTTGTGCCTATGTTTGTATCCTGAATGAGAGAGCAATTATTCATGAATTCTTACCAGGGATGCCAACTTTAAACTTCATATCAACAAATTTCTAAAAAATTAGGTTTTTTGGTAGATTTTTCTTCAATAACTAAATTAAATGCATATTACACTTCCTATTATAATAATGATTTAAGATAAAAAACAACAATAAACATGCAATAAAACATTTTAAAAGTTCGCGTAATACTGTTTTTTAATTGCTAGATGTAAAGAAGATTAAGGCCTCTGAAAATATTTAATATGAGATTAAATTAAAATCTTACATATTGGAAAGTAATGACAGTTAAATCTTCAATAATATTGATCACTGCATATACTGACGAATCTGTAAATTACGCACACTTATCTTATGATTTCTTAAATGGTTTTTGAGTTCGGATATATTTTTTTTAAATTAATGTTTTTTAAATTGAGCTAAGAAATCCAGATTTTCAAACTTTTTAGCAAATTACTTTATAAAACTGCAAACTCTCTTCAGCTACCGAAGTTTGTTAAATGTTTCAGAATTTTTAGCTACTGAATGATACCATATTTTCTTTTATTTTTCATGAAAAGTGGACGTGATTGACAACTAATTTCGTCCATCTAAATCCAATACACTCTGATATGCACAACTGCATATAAAAATAAACAACCAAGAGTATATACATATGTATATAAATCATCAATAATAAAATCAACAATGTCCAAAATTGATTCCCACATTTAACAACTACGGCAACTCTTACTCATAAGTTTTGACATTTCATAAATAAAATCAGTTTTTTCGTGTTTTCTTCACTTTTCGACGATATTTTTTGAGACCGTAAGTTACATATTATTGTCGCATAAAAAACCACTAATATTAAGTGTATTTGTATGGTGTGGATGCAGAGTTGAAAATTCCATTTAAAAATTTGAAACGGCGAACGTCGAAACAAAGTGCACAGTGTTCAACTGCCGACAAAAACATACATTTATCTCTAATGTGTAATATATTACTCTGTTTTAATTTTTAATTTACATAAACAAAGTTAAATAAAATATTTCATCGATTAAACAATTGGTTCAGCATGACCTCAAATAAAAGAACATTGTTAAATTTTAATCCGAAGTGGAATGTAACTTTTTTATGCAAATATGTAAACGGAGAATCACAATGCCCAATGATAAATATGTAGGAGAAGAAAGGAAAAGTATATACAAATTCTTAAGCCTAAATTATTAAAATTTTTTTAAATTTCTTAGGAAAGCGAAGATTACGTTGTAGATGCAAAGCGTGCAACTTATGAAATCGCGTTAAACCTTGTTCGTGAGAATGGTGCATTTTCGGATGGCGAATTGGTGAAGTCTTGTATATTAAAAGCAGTAGGAATTTTGTCCCCTTCAGAATAACCGAAATATGAGGGTATGTGCTTATCTCGTAGAACTATAAGCAGACGAGTAGATGAAATGGCGGATATTACAGAATCGCAATTAAATGGGCGGCCTCCGCAGCCGAATGGGTTGGTGTGAACTACCATTCGGAATTCACAAAGAGAACGTTGGCTCGAATCTCGGTGAAAACAACAAAATTAGGATTTTTTTTCTAATAGCGGTCGCCCCTCGGCAGGCAATGGCAAACCTCCGAGTGGATTTCTGCCATGAAAAAGCTCCTCTTAAAAATATCTGCCGTTCGGAATCGGCTTGAAACTGTAGGTCCCTCCATTTGTGTAACAACATCAAGATGCACACCACAAATAGGAGGAGGAGCTCGGCCAAACACCCGAAAAGGGTGTACGCGCTAATTATATATATATATATAAAATCATTCACAGCGATTTCATTGGCAATTGACGAAAGCACAGATATATCCGACATAGCCCAACTAGCGATTTTTATCCGAGAAGTTGATGCCCACCTTAAAAAACTGAATAAGGTTAGGTTAAGAAATCGACTATCCGATACTAATTTAAGAAATATATTGCGATTAGCTGCAGCGCAAGAGGTGTCTCCCAATATAGAGTTACTAACAAAAAAACAACAATAAATGTTAACATATATTTATCCTTTATTCTTTTGAGCAAACATTATTTTACTAGTTATGAAAAGCTTTCATTCGAAAATAGTTTATTTTAAATGTTGAAAAAGATATTTCGAAATAAGAACTATTTATTGAAAATTAAAAAATGTGTATGTACTTTGTCATACAATACACAATGTAATCTGCATGTAGCCGAACATGAGACCTTGTAGCCACCAGGTAGGCCCACTTTTAACACGTTTCCTCCAATTTTTTTTAGAAAAAAATCCGCTGTTTTCCATGGTATCAAACAAATTTCTCTAATCATTTTTGTGTACTTTGTCATACTGTGCGCATTGCCATATGCGTGTGATTTGAATATGAGAGCAAGTAAGTAGTCACCAAGAATATCCACTCTACTAAGATAATTTCCCCAATGATTTTTGAAAACATCCCGTATTTTTTTAATGGAAACATGTTTTCCCACCAATGTCAGGTAACTAAATTGTCCTTTTTAACAACATTAAATGTATAACATGCATTGTTTAAATAAAACATGGCTGGTTGAGATTACTGTTTGCTGTTGTGACCAGCATTTCTTTATAAAAATGCATTAACATAAAAACATACGATATACATACATACATTTCATACATTTCATTCAGAAAAATATACACCGATTTGTCAATACAAATTTTTCTCCACATAGTTTAGCAACTATGAAACTTTGACATGCGAATGTTCAAACTTCTTGATTATAAAGTCGCCTATGCTTCTTGATTACAAAAATTATAAATGTAAATAAAATAGAAATTTGCAAAGATGATGTTAATATTCAAAGAAGCGTTTCCAATAAAAAAAAACCAAAAGCATTTTATTATTTAATATGAACGATCTAGCAAATCCCAACACTTCAAAATCCCCTAACATGGAATGAAGTCCCCTTATCTGGTAACTTTGCTATTGGCAAAGCTTCACTCCCTTTTTTAGAAACACATATGCGTTGCTCAGAAGAGATTAATAAACGTACACGCCTATTGCTTACCCTTCTGATGTAAGTTTGTCGCCCCCCACTCTGCTGCCCGTCCCTAGTTTAGATCTTTATTCATTTCAAAATCTTCGCGATCAGGAGTACCAGCATTGTACTTCCATGCCGTACCTAATGCATTTATTGCTCTCTTATTTCTAAATTCCGGTTTTGGTTTTATGTTTGAAAGTATTACTAATGTTCTTGTTGAGGTAGGTTAGTACGTCTTTTAAAAAATTGTCGTATTGGTCCAGGTCAATATGGTGTATTATCTTGAATGTCCCCTGTATTTTAGATTGTCCGTCATTGATCGTTATAACATGATTTTTCGAGAAGTTTAGTATTTCCATGTCTGTTAAGCTAGTGGTCGTCATGATGAATATGGTTAGTATTAGTAGGATGTCCTTGCTGTTTGTCATATTGTTTCTAAAGGGTGGTTAAATTTTAAGGGCCGATGTTGAATGTGAACCACACCTAAACGTCAAGCTGTTTCCTGCATTTCATTTAAAATTTCTCAATTTCAGACTAACTCAATTTGAGCCATGGAAAGATACACAATGAAGCAACGCGTTAAAGTTATTCAGGCCTATTATGAAAACGGACGTTCAAATCAAAATGCATATCGAAGAAAATCATCTTCAGAGATGCGGCACAATTTCACCTCAGTGGATTCGTCAATAAGCAGAATTGCCGCATTTGGGCGAATGATAATCCAAGAGTGATTGCCGAAAAACCAATGCACCCACAAAGAGTGACTGTTTGGTGCGGTTTATGGGCCGGCGGCATCATTGGACCGTATTTTTTCCAAAATGAGGCCGGTTAGGCAGTTACTGTGAATAGTGTTCGTTATCGTGAGATGATAACGAACTTTTTATGACCCGAATTGGAAGATCTGGATGTGGACGATATGTGGTTTCAACAGGACGGTGCCACTTGTCACACAGCTAACGAAACAATGGCTCGTTTTGGGCGAAAAATTTGATAGCCGAATAATCTCACGACGCAGCGATGTCAATTGGCCGCCAAGATCATCTGACTTGACTTCTTTCTTTGGAGTTATTTGAAAGAAAAGGTGTACGTCGATAAGCCAGCAAAAATTCAAGAGCTAAAGGATGAGATAATTCGGCACATTAACGGCATAGAACCTCAATTATGCCTCAGCGTCATCGAAAATTTGGACCATCGGATGGAGGTGTGCCGCCGAAGCCGCGGCGGTCATTTGGCCGAAATTTTGTTTTATGCGTAATTCAGCCATACCAATATTTTCATAATAAAGAGAAATGACAATAATTTCCTAAAAAAATTATATTTATTTGGAAAATTTGCCTTTATCAGAAGTTAAAAAACGAGATATAGGAGACCTGGTCCAAAAGAACATTATTCCAAAGAGTTTTTATGAGACTTACTATAAAAACTTAATAGACACTTAATTTAAGTTTAATTCATTGATATTTTTTTTTAATAAGCAATAAGTTTTGTTTCGAATTACTGCAAATGAATAAATGTTAATAACACTGGTTTACAGCCAGTTGAAAAGTTGAAATTTATGATCCAGTGTAATTTTTATTAAACATCAATAAATTGGCATTCCTGTATGTTATAAATAATATTTATCAATTCTAGTGAGAATTTTCAGTTAAACAGAGACAACTCAAAATAACACCACTAAGTGTATAAAAAAATTTCAGGAAAAGAGTAACAACTCAAAAATTTGTTATTTTAGAGCAACTACTAAACAAATAAGAATGAAACAACCGTTATATTGTTTTTAATGATATTTTCGGGCAATTACATATTTTTTTCCTTGTAATATATTATTAATATTTACGGAAACAGTTTTTCGTCTCTACTGAAAATGTTCAGATTTTGAGTTGTTACGCTTTAACGTAACAAGTGCGATATGTTAAAACTGTAATCATTTTTGAACAATTTTGCCTTTGAAATCAATAAAAACTAACTTCACAAAAAAAAGTTATGGTGTTTTCAATAGGTAACACTTCATATCGTTCACCCTGTACTTGCAGAAACTGGCATGCCACATATCCAAGAAAGACTCGAATTGAGCACATTACGACTGATACCTAAACTTTTTTATACTCATTGTTGTAGGATACACAACAAAGTAACACAAGCGCTTATGCGAAAACGGCATATAAAAAAGCAATCAGCTATCCATCGTGTTGTTCAAAAGACAGCGCATCTCGATCTTGATATAAAACCAAGGTGCTTAAAAATTAGCAAACACCTCCCAGAGGCTCTACATTCCTCTTTTTTGGAAGACGAATTAATGTGCTCAGCCTTCTGCTCTATTTTCTCAGCTGAAGCCTATGCTGTAGAAGAAGCAACAAAATGGGCGGTAACGACAAAATGAAAATATACCATATGCACCGATAGCCTCTCAACAATAATGGCGATACAGAACCCAATTAACGTAAGCCCGCTGATTGCATGTATTCGAGATACCCTGATTGCATATAAGACGAAGTAACCGATAAGGAAGCTAAAAATGGATCGCATATGCTACTTCGTAGAGACAAACCAGAAAAATTATATATTACGCTATATTTACAAAATGAAAGAAAATCTACAGAAAGAGTTTTATTACTACATTAATTTATTTAAAAATAGCTTTTTATGTTATTATTTGTGTTAATTGATGCATCTGGGCGATTCGGTAAGGTGCTGGACGTTATGTAGACTTATTTGAATGTTTCCGTTGGTACTTCTTGGATGATTATTTTTGATGTGGGTTTTATCCAAAATTTGAAGGTTATTTTATTGCTGTGTAGATTAGTGCTAGTCCTAGCATTGCACTCTTGTTTATTGTCGAATCTGTTCTAACAGATTTATCTTTTTCGTGTTGTTAATATGTAGTTCGTTGAGGGCTTTAATGATAAAATGTTGATGCGTTCCCTTTCTTGCGGTGTTGGCTGTATGATCGTAGACATTTCGATATTGGTGAATGTTTCGTTATTGATGCTCAATGATGTGTTGTGAAACTTGATTAGATAAGTACCAGTAATTGTTCACTGCTCTTTTTCCGTTTTTAGTGTTCCATTGAAGTCGTTTAGTAAGACTATTCCGCGCTGTATTTCCTCGATTGTTGGTATGTATTGATTATTACTTATTGTGCAAAATGATTTTCTACTACTTAGTATTTGAGGATGCAGGTGCTGTTACTAATATCAATTATGTTATTGTATTTCTCTCACAAATTTTTATTACATTTATTCTTTATTCTATATATATCATTTTTGTCTTTTAGTATTTTTTCAAAATCAAGTTTAGTAATTTCTTTATTTCTCTTAACTGGTCTTATTATAATATTCTTATAAGTAATATTGTTTGTTAGTGATATTTTTACCAAATATAAAATTCACGATTACGTTAATTATTACGTTAACTTTTGCATATCCTAATGCTTCTTCTACTGATGCAAATGGAATTCTTTCTTATTTTAATTCCATGATTGCTGTCTCAATTTCTTTTTTATTCAACAACATTGTATTCATAATTCCAATTATAGCCCATTTAATTACGTACTTAATGTTTATTAATTCTTATTTCACTTTCCAGACTCAGAGGTATTTCTCTTATTACATAATTGTCTTTTCTTATCGAATTTAGTAATTGATTTCCTAATGTTGTAATGTTGTTAATTCTTTCATTGAAAACTTCATAAATCATTACTTGATCATTATTATTTTCCTTTAGTTTTTTTAGATTAGTGACGGGCAAACTCAGCACGTTTGCACTGTGCAGCAGCGTGTGCTTCTGCGTTCTAAAAGTTCTAGGTGAAGGGGGATAACAAAGCACAGGGAAGAAACAGAAAAATCGAGCAAGTTGTGCCTATGTTTGTATCCTGAATGAGAGAGCAATTATTCATGAATTCTTACCAGGGATGCCAACTTTAAACTTCATATCAACAAATTTCTAAAAAATTAGGTTTTTTGGTAGATTTTTCTTCAATAACTAAATTAAATACATATTACACTTCCTATTATAATAATGATTTAAGATAAAAAACAACAATAAACATGCAATAAAACATTTTAAAAGTTCGCGTAATACTGTTTTTTAATTGCTAGATGTAAAGAAGATTAAAGCCTCTGAAAATATTTAATATGAGATTAAATTAAAATCTTACATATTGGAAAGTAATGACAGTTAAATCTTCAATAATATTGATCACTGCATATACTGACGAATCTGTAAATTACGCACACTTATCTTATGATTTCTTAAATGGTTTTTGAGTTCGGATATATTTTTTTTAAATTAATGTTTTTTAAATTGAGCTAAGAAATCCAGATTTTCAAATTTTTTAGCAAATTACTTTATAAAACTGCAAACTCTCTTCAGCTACCGAAGTTTGTTAAATGTTTCAGAATTTTTAGCTACTGAATGATACCATATTTTCTTTTATTTTTCATGAAAAGTGGACGTGATTGACAACTAATTTCGTCCATCTAAATCCAATACACTCTGATATGCACAACTGCATATAAAAATAAACAACCAAGAGTATATACATATGTATATAAATCATCAATAATAAAATCAACAATGTCTAAAATTGATTCCCACATTTAACAACTACGGCAACTCTTACTCATAAGTTTTGACATTTCATAAATAAAATCAGTTTTTTCGTGTTTTCTTCACTTTTCGACGATATTTTTTGAGACCGTAAGTTACATATTATTGTCGCATAAAAAACCACTAATATTAAGTGTATTTGTATGGTGTGGATGCAGAGTTGAAAATTCCATTTAAAAATTTGAAACGGCGAACGTCGAAACAAAGTGCACAGTGTTCAACTGCCGACAAAAACATACATTTATCTCTAATGTGTAATATATTACTCTGTTTTAATTTTTAATTTACATAAACAAAGTTAAATAAAATATTTCATCGATTAAACAATTGGTTCAGCATGACCTCAAATAAAAGAACATTGTTAAATTTTAATCCGAAGTGGAATGTAACTTTTTTATGCAAATATGTAAACGGAGAATCACAATGCCCAATGATAAATATGTAGGAGAAGAAAGGAAAAGTATATACAAATTCTTAAGCCTAAATTATTAAAATTTTTTTAAATTTCTTAGGAAAGCGAAGATTACGTTGTAGATGCAAAGCGTGCAACTTATGAAATCGCGTTAAACCTTGATCGTGAGAATGGTGCATTTTCGGATGGCGAATTGGTGAAGTCTTGTATATTAAAAGCAGTAGGAATTTTGTCCCCTTCAGAATAACCGAAATATGAGGGTATGTGCTTATCTCGTAGAACTATAAGCAGACGAGTAGATGAAATGGCGGATATTACAGAATCGCAATTAAATGGGCGGCCTCCGCAGCCGAATGGGTTGGTGTGAACTACCATTCGGAATTCACAAAGAGAACGTTGGCTCGAATCTCGGTGAAAACAACAAAATTAGGATTTTTTTTCTAATAGCGGTCGCCCCTCGGCAGGCAATGGCAAACCTCCGAGTGGATTTCTGCCATGAAAAAGCTCCTCTTAAAAATATCTGCCGTTCGGAATCGGCTTGAAACTGTAGGTCCCTCCATTTGTGTAACAACATCAAGATGCACACCACAAATAGGAGGAGGAGCTCGGCCAAACACCCGAAAAGGGTGTACGCGCCAATTATATATATATATATAAAATCATTCACAGCGATTTCATTGGCAATTGACGAAAGCACAGATATATCCGACATAGCCCAACTAGCGATTTTTATCCGAGGAGTTGATGCCCACCTTAAAAAACTTAATAAGGTTAGGTTAAGAAATCGACTATCCGATACTAATTTAAGAAATATATTGCGTTTAGCTGCAGCGCAAGAGGTGTCTCCCAATATAGAGTTACTAACAAAAAAACAATAATAAATTTTAACATATATTTATCCTTTATTCTTTTGAGCAAACATTATTTTACTAGTTATGAAAAGCTTTCATTCGAAAATAGTTTATTTTAAATGTTGAAAAAGATATTTCGAAATAAGAACTATTTATTGAAAATTAAAAAATGTGTATGTACTTTGTCATACAATACACAATGTAATCTGCATGTAGCCGAACATGAGACCTTGTAGCCACCAGGTAGGCCCACTTTTAACACGTTTCCTCCAATTTTTTTTAGAAAAAAATCCGCTGTTTTCCATGGTATCAAATAAATTTCTCTAATCATTTTTGTGTACTTTGTCATACTGTGCGCATTGCCATATGCGTGTGATTTGAATATGAGAGCAAGTAAGTAGTCACCAAGAATATCCACTCTACTAAGATAATTTCCCCAATGATTTTTGAAAACATCCCGTATTTTTTTAATGGAAACATGTTTTCCCACCAATGTCAGGTAACTAAATTGTCCTTTTTAACAACATTAAATGTATAACATGCATTGTTTAAATAAAACATGGCTGGTTGAGATTACTGTTTGCTGTTGTGACCAGCATTTCTTTATAAAAATGCATTAACATAAAAACATACGATATACATACATACTTATATGTAAACGAAGACAATTTTTTCATTCAGAAAAATATACACCGATTTGTCAGTACAAATTTTTCTCCACATAGTTTAGCAACTATGAAACTTTGACATGCGAATGTTCAAACTTCTTGATTATAAAGTCGCCTATGCTTCTTGATTACAAAAATTATAAATGTAAATAAAATAGAAATTTGCAAAGATGATGTTAATATTCAAAGAAGCGTTTCCAATAAAAAAAAACCAAAAGCATTTTATTATTTAATATGAACGATCTAGCAAATCCCAACACTTCAAAATCCCCTAACATGGAATGAAGTCCCCTTATCTGGTAACTTTGCTATTGGCAAAGCTTCACTCCCTTTTTTAGAAACACATATGCGTTGCTCAGAAGAGATTAATAAACGTACACGCCTATTGCTTACCCTTCTGATGTAAGTTTGTCGCCCCCTCATCTGGTACTTTGCTAGCACGCTCTGCTGCGAGCGTGCCACTCTGCTGCCCGTCCCTAGTTTAGATCTTTATTCATTTCAAAATCTTCGCGATCAGGAGTACCAGCATTGTACTTCCATGCCGTACCTAATGCATTTATTGCTCTCTTATTTCTAAATTCCGGTTTTGGTTTTATGTTTGAAAGTATTACTAATGTTCTTGTTGAGGTAGGTTAGTACGTCTTTTAAAAAATTGTCGTATTGGTCCAGGTCAATATGGTGTATTATCTTGAATGTCCCCTGTATTTTAGATTGTCCGTCATTGATCGTTATAACATGATTTTTTGAGAAGTTTAGTATTTCCATGTCTGTTAAGCTAGTGGTCGTCATGATGAATATGGTTAGTATTAGTAGGATGTCCTTGCTGTTTGTCATATTGTTTCTAAAGGGTGGTTAAATTTTAAGGGCCGATGTTGAATGTGAACCATACCTAAACGTCAAGCTGTTTCCTGCATTTCATTTAAAATTTTTCAATTTCAGACTAACTCAATTTGAGCCATGGAAAGATACACAATGAAGCAACGCGTTAAAGTTATTCAGGCCTATTATGAAAACGGACGTTCAAATCAAAATGCATATCGAAGAAAATCATCTTCAGAGATGCGGCACATTTTCACCTCAGTGGATTCGTCAATAAGCAGAATTGCCGCATTTGGGCGAATGATAATCCAAGAGTGATTGCCGAAAAACCAATGCACCTACAAAGAGTGACTGTTTGGTGCGGTTTATGGGCCGGCGGCATCATTGGACCGTATTTTTTCCAAAATGAGGCCGGTTAGGCAGTTACTGTGAATAGTGTTCGTTATCGTGAGATGATAACGAACTTTTTATGACCCGAATTGGAAGATATGGATGTGGACGATATGTGGTTTGAACAGGACGGTGCCACTTGTCACACAGCTAACGAAACAATGGCTCGTTTTGGGCGAAAAATTTGATAGCCGAATAATCTCACGACGCAGCGATGTCAATTGGCCGCCAAGATCATCTGACTTGACTTCTTTCTTTGGAGTTATTTGAAAGAAAAGGTGTACGTCGATAAGCCAGCAAAAATTCAAGAGCTAAAGGATGAGATAATTCGGCACATTAACGGCATAGAACCTCAATTATGCCTCAGCGTCATCGAAAATTTGGACCATCGGATGGAGGTGTGCTGCCGAAGCCGCGGCGGTCATTTGGCCGAAATTTTGTTTTATGCGTAATTCAGCCATACCAATATTTTCATAATAAAGAGAAATGACAATAATTTCCTAAAAAAATTATATTTATTTGGAAAATTTGCTTTATCAGAAGTTAAAAAACGAGATATAGGAGACCTGGTCCAAAAGAACATTATTCCAAAGAGTTTTTATGAGACTTACTATAAAAACTTAATAGACACTTAATTTAAGTTTAATTCATTGATATTTTTTTTTAATAAGCAATAACTTTTGTTTCGAATTACTGCAAATGAATAAATGTTAATAACACTGGTTTACAGCCAGTTGAAAAGTTGAAATTTGTGATCCAGTGTAATTTTTATTAAACATCAATAAATTGGCATTCCTGTATGTTATAAATAATATTTATCAATTCTAGTGAGAATTTTCAGTTAAAAAGAGACAACTCAAAATAACACCACTAAGTGTATAAAAAAATTTCAGGAAAAGAGTAACAACTCAAAAATTTGTTATTTTAGAGCAACTACTAAACAAATAAGAATGAAACAACCGTTATATTGTTTTTAATGATATTTTCGGGCAATTACATATTTTTTTCCTTGTAATATATTATTAATATTTACGGAAACAGTTTTTCGTCTCTCCTGAAAATGTTCAGATTTTGAGTTGTTACGCTTTAACGTAACAAGTGCGATATGTTAGAACTGTAATAATTTTTGAACAATTTTGCCTTTGAAATCAATAAAAACTAACTTCACAAAAAAAGTTATGGTGTTTTCAATAGGTAACACTTCATATCGTTCACCCTGTACTTGCAGAAACTGGCATGCCACATATCCAAGAAAGACTCGAATTGAGCACATTACGACTGATACCTAAACTTTTTTATACTCATTGTTGTAGGATACACAACAAAGTAACACAAGCGCTTATGCGAAAACGGCATATAAAAAAGCAATCAGCTATCCATCGTGTTGTTCAAAAGACAGCGCATCTCGATCTTGATATAAAACCAAGGTGCTTAAAAATTAGCAAACACCTCCCAGAGGCTCTACATTCCTCTTTTTTGGAAGACGAATTAATGTGCTCAGCCTTCTGCTCTATTTTCTCAGCTGAAGCCTATGCTGTAGAAGAAGCAACAAAATGGGCGGTAACGACAAAATGAAAATATACCATATGCACCGATAGCCTCTCAACAATAATGGCGATACAGAACCCAATTAACGTAAGCCCGCTGATTGCATGTATTCGAGATACCCTGATTGCATATAAGACGAAGTAACCGATAAGGAAGCTAAAAATGGATCGCATATGCTACTTCGTAGAGACAAACGAGAAAAATTATATATTACGCTATATTTACAAAATGAAAGAAAATCTACAGAAAGAGTTTTATTACTACATTAATTTATTTAAAAATAGCTTTTTATGTTATTATTTGTTTAATTGATGCATCTGGGCGATTCGGTAAGGTGCTGGACGTTATGTAGACTTATTTGAATGTTTCCGTTGGTACTTCTTGGATGATTATTTTTGATGTGGGTTTTATCCAAAATTTGAAGGTTATTTTATTGCTGTGTAGATTAGTGCTAGTCCTAGCATTGCACTCTTGTTTATTGTCGAATCTGTTCTAACAGATTTATCTTTTTCGTGTTGTTAATATGTAGTTCGTTGAGGGCTTTAATGATAAAATGTTGATGCGTTCCCTTTCTTGCGGTGTTGGCTGTATGATCGTAGACATTTCGATATTGGTGAATGTTTCGTTATTGATGCTCAATGATGTGTTGTGAAACTTGATTAGATAAGTACCAGTAATTGTTCACTGCTCTTTTTCCGTTTTTAGTGTTCCATTGAAGTCGTTTAGTAAGACTATTCCGCGCTGTATTTCCTCGATTGTTGGTATGTATTGATTATTACTTATTGTGCAAAATGATTTTCTACTACTTAGTATTTGAGGATGCAGGTGCTGTTACTAATATCAATTATGTTATTGTATTTCTCTCACAAATTTTTATTACATTTATTCTTTATTCTATATATATCATTTTTGTCTTTTAGTATTTTTTCAAAATCAAGTTTAGTAATTTCTTTATTTCTCTTAACTGGTCTTATTATAATATTCTTATAAGTAATATTGTTTGTTAGTGATATTTTTACCAAATATAAAATTCACGATTACGTTAACTTTTGCATATCCTAATGCTTCTTCTACTGATGCAAATGGAATTCTTTCTTATTTTAATTCCATGATTGCTGTCTCAATTTCTTTTTTATTCAACAACATTGTATTCATAATTCCAATTATAGCCCATTTAATTACGTACTTAATGTTTATTAATTCCTATTTCACTTTCCAGACTCAGAGGTATTTCACTTATTACATAATTGTCTTTTCTTATCGAATTTAGTAATTGATTTCCTAATGTTGTAATGTTGTTAATTCTTTCATTGAAAACTTCATAAATCATTACTTGATCATTATTATTTTCCTTTAGTTTTTTTAGATTAGTGACGGGCAAACTCAGCACGTTTGCACTGTGCAGCAGCGTGTGCTTCTGCGTTCTAAAAGTTCTAGGTGAAGGGGGATAACAAAGCACAGGGAAGAAACAGAAAAATTGAGCAAGTTGTGCCTATGTTTGTATCCTGAATGAGAGAGCAATTATTCATGAATTCTTACCAGGGATGCCAACTTTAAACTTCATATCAACAAATTTCTAAAAAATTAGGTTTTTTGGTAGATTTTTCTTCAATAACTAAATTAAATACATATTACACTTCCTATTATAATAATGATTTAAGATAAAAAACAACAATAAACATGCAATAAAACATTTTAAAAGTTCGCGTAATACTGTTTTTTAATTGCTAGATGTAAAGAAGATTAAAGCCTCTGAAAATATTTAATATGAGATTAAATTAAAATCTTACATATTGGACAGTAATGACAGTTAAATCTTCAATAATATTGATCACTGCATATACTGACGAATCTGTAAATTACGCACACTTATCTTATGATTTCTTAAATGGTTTTTGAGTTCGGATATATTTTTTTTAAATTAATGTTTTTTAAATTGAGCTAAGAAATCCAGATTTTCAAATTTTTTAGCAAATTACTTTATAAAACTGCAAACTCTCTTCAGCTACCGAAGTTTGTTAAATGTTTCAGAATTTTTAGCTACTGAATGATACCATATTTTCTTTTATTTTTCATGAAAAGTGGACGTGATTGACAACTAATTTCGTCCATCTAAATCCAATACACTCTGATATGCACAACTGCATATAAAAATAAACAACCAAGAGTATATACATATGTATATAAATCATCAATAATAAAATCAACAATGTCCAAAATTGATTCCCACATTTAACAACTACGGCAACTCTTACTCATAAGTTTTGACATTTCATAAATAAAATCAGTTTTTTCGTGTTTTCTTCACTTTTCGACGATATTTTTTGAGACCGTAAGTTACATATTATTGTCGCATAAAAAACCACTAATATTAAGTGTATTTGTATGGTGTGGATGCAGAGTTGAAAATTCCATTTAAAAATTTGAAACGGCGAACGTCGAAACAAAGTGCACAGTGTTCAACTGCCGACAAAAACATACATTTATCTCTAATGTGTAATATATTACTCTGTTTTAATTTTTAATTTACATAAACAAAGTTAAATAAAATATTTCATCGATTAAACAATTGGTTCAGCATGACCTCAAATAAAAGAACATTGTTAAATTTTAATCCGAAGTGGAATGTAACTTTTTTATGCAAATATGTAAACGGAGAATCACAATGCCCAATGATAAATATGTAGGAGAAGAAAGGAAAAGTATATACAAATTCTTAAGCCTAAATTATTAAAATTTTTTTAAATTTCTTAGGAAAGCGAAGATTACGTTGTAGATGCAAAGCGTGCAACTTATGAAATCGCGTTAAACCTTGATCGTGAGAATGGTGCATTTTCAGATGGCGAATTGGTGAAGTCTTGTATATTAAAAGCAGTAGGAATTTTGTCCCCTTCAGAATAACCGAAATATGAGGGTATGTGCTTATCTCGTAGAACTATAAGCAGACGAGTAGATGAAATGGCGGATATTACAGAATCGCAATTAAATGGGCGGCCTCCGCAGCCGAATGGGTTGGTGTGAACTACCATTCGGAATTCACAAAGAGAACGTTGGCTCGAATCCCGGTGAAAACAACAAAATTAGGATTTTTTTTTCTAATAGCGGTCGCCCCTCGGCAGGCAATGGCAAACCTCCGAGTGGATTTCTGCCATGAAAAAGCTCCTCTTAAAAATATCTGCCGTTCGGAATCGGCTTGAAACTGTAGGTCCCTCCATTTGTGTAACAACATCAAGATGCACACCACAAATAGGAGGAGGAGCTCGGCCAAACACCTGAAAAGGGTGTACGCGCCAATTATATATATATATATAAAATCATTCACAGCGATTTCATTGGCAATTGACGAAAGCACAGATATATCCGACATAGCCCAACTAGCGATTTTTATCCGAGGAGTTGATGCCCACCTTAAAAAACTGAATAAGGTTAGGTTAAGAAATTGACTATCCGATACTAATTTAAGAAATATATTGCGTTTAGCTGCAGCGCAAGAGGTGTCTCCCAATATAGAGTTACTAACAAAAAAACAACAATAAATTTTAACATATATTTATCCTTTATTCTTTTGAGCAAACATTATTTTACTAGTTATGAAAAGCTTTCATTCGAAAATAGTTTATTTTAAATGTTGAAAAAGATATTTCGAAATAAGAACTATTTATTGAAAATTAAAAAATGTGTATGTACTTTGTCATACAATACACACTGTAATCTGCATGTAGCCGAACATGAGACCTTGTAGCCACCAGGTAGGCCTACTTTTAACACGTTTCCTCCAATTTTTTTTAGAAAAAAATCCGCTGTTTTCCATGGTATCAAACAAATTTCTCTAATCATTTTTGTGTACTTTGTCATACTGTGCGCATTGCCATATGCGTGTGATTTGAATATGAGAGCAAGTAAGTAGTCACCAAGAATATCCACTCTACTAAGATAATTTCCCCAATGATTTTTGAAAACATCCCGTATTTTTTTAATGGAAACATGTTTTCCCACCAATGTCAGGTAACTAAATTGTCCTTTTTAACAACATTAAATGTATAACATGCATTGTTTAAATAAAACATGGCTGGTTGAGATTACTGTTTGCTGTTGTGACCAGCATTTCTTTATAAAAATGCATTAACATAAAAACATACGATATACATACATACTTATATGTAAACGAAGACAATTTTTTCATTCAGAAAAATATACACCGATTTGTCAGTACAAATTTTTCTCCACATAGTTTAGCAACTATGAAACTTTGACATGCGAATGTTCAAACTTCTTGATTATAAAGTCGCCTATGCTTCTTGATTACAAAAATTAATATTATATAATTAATATAATATTAATATTCAAAGAAGCGTTTCCAATAAAAAAAAACCAAAAGCATTTTATTATTTAATATGAACGATCTAGCAAATCCCAACACTTCAAAATCCCCTAACATGGAATGAAGTCCCCTTATCTGGTAACTTTGCTATTGGTAAAGCTTCACTCCCTTTTTTAGAAACACATATGCATTGCTCAGAAGAGATTAATAAACGTACACGCCTATTGCTTACCCTTCTGATGTAAGTTTGTCGCCCCCTCATCTGGTACTTTGCTAGCACGCTCTGCTGCGAGCGTGCCACTCTGCTGCCCGTCCCTAGTTTAGATCTTTATTCATTTCAAAATCTTCGCGATCAGGAGTACCAGCATTGTACTTCCATGCCGTACCTAATGCATTTATTGCTCTCTTATTTCTAAATTCCGGTTTTGGTTTTATGTTTGAAAGTATTACTAATGTTCTTGTTGAGGTAGGTTAGTACGTCTTTTAAAAAATTGTCGTATTGGTCCAGGTCAATATGGTGTATTATCTTGAATGTCCCCTGTATTTTAGATTGTCCGTCATTGATCGTTATAACATGATTTTTTGAGAAGTTTAGTATTTCCATGTCTGTTAAGCTAGTGGTCGTCATGATGAATATGGTTAGTATTAGTAGGATGTCCTTGCTGTTTGTCATATTGTTTCTAAAGGGTGGTTAAATTTTAAGGGCCGATGTTGAATGTGAACCACACCTAAACGTCAAGCTGTTTCCTGCATTTCATTTAAAATTTTTCAATTTCAGACTAACTCAATTTGAGCCATGGAAAGATACACAATGAAGCAACGCGTTAAAGTTATTCAGGCCTATTATGAAAACGGACGTTCAAATCAAAATGCATATCGAAGAAAATCATCTTCAGAGATGCGGCACAATTTCACCTCAGTGGATTCGTCAATAAGCAGAATTGCCGCATTTGGGCGAATGATAATCCAAGAGTGATTGCCGAAAAACCAATGCACCCACAAAGAGTGACTGTTTGGTGCGGTTTATGGGCCGGCGGCATCATTGGACCGTATTTTTTCCAAAATGAGGCCGGTTAGGCAGTTACTGTGAATAGTGTTCGTTATCGTGAGATGATAACGAACTTTTTATGACCCGAATTGGAAGATATGGATGTGGACGATATGTGGTTTCAACAGGACGGTGCCACTTGTCACACAGCTAACGAAACAATGGCTCGTTTTGGGCGAAAAATTTGATAGCCGAATAATCTCACGACGCAGCGATGTCACTTGGCCGCAAAGATCATCTGACTTGACTTCTTTCTTTGGAGTTATTTGAAAGAAAAGGTGTACGTCGATAAGCCAGCAAAAATTCAAGAGCTAAAGGATGAGATAATTCGGCACATTAACGGCATAGAACCTCAATTATGCCTCAGCGTCATCGAAAATTTGGACCATCGGATGGAGGTGTGCCGCCGAAGCCGCGGCGGTCATTTGGCCGAAATTTTGTTTTATGCGTAATTCAGCCATACCAATATTTTCATAATAAAGAGAAATGACAATAATTTCCTAAAAAAATTATATTTATTTGGAAAATTTGCCTTTATCAGAAGTTAAAAAACGATATATAGGAGACCTGGTCCAAAAGAACATTATTCCAAAGAGTTTTTATGAGACTTACTATAAAAACTTAATAGACACTTAATTTAAGTTTAATTCATTGATATTTTTTTTTAATAAGCAATAAGTTTTGTTTCGAATTACTGCAAATGAATAAATGTTAATAACACTGGTTTACAGCCAGTTGAAAAGTTGAAATTTGTGATCCAGTGTAATTTTTATTAAACATCAATAAATTGGCATTCCTGTATGTTATAAATAATATTTATCAATTCTAGTGAGAATTTTCAGTTAAACAGAGACAACTCAAAATAACACCACTAAGTGTATAAAAAAATTTCAGGAAAAGAGTAACAACTCAAAAATTTGTTATTTTAGAGCAACTACTAAACAAATAAGAATGAAACAACCGTTATATTGTTTTTAATGATATTTTCGGGCAATTACATATTTTTTTCCTTGTAATATATTATTAATATTTACGGAAACAGTTTTTCGTCTCTACTGAAAATGTTCAGATTTTGAGTTGTTACGCTTTAACGTAACAAGTGCGATATGTTAAAACTGTAATCATTTTTGAACAATTTTGCCTTTGAAATCAATAAAAACTAACTTCACAAAAAAAAGTTATGGTGTTTTCAATAGGTAACACTTCATATCGTTCACCCTGTACTTGCAGAAACTGGCATGCCACATATCCAAGAAAGACTCGAATTGAGCACATTACGACTGATACCTAAACTTTTTTATACTCATTGTTGTAGGATACACAACAAAGTAACACAAGCGCTTATGCGAAAACGGCATATAAAAAAGCAATCAGCTATCCATCGTGTTGTTCAAAAGACAGCGCATCTCGATCTTGATATAAAACCAAGGTGCTTAAAAATTAGCAAACACCTCCCAGAGGCTCTACATTCCTCTTTTTTGGAAGACGAATTAATGTGCTCAGCCTTCTGCTCTATTTTCTCAGCTGAAGCCTATGCTGTAGAAGAAGCAACAAAATGGGCGGTAACGACAAAATGAAAATATACCATATGCACCGATAGCCTCTCAACAATAATGGCGATACAGAACCCAATTAACGTAAGCCCGCTGATTGCATGTATTCGAGATACCCTGATTGCATATAAGACGAAGTAACCGATAAGGAAGCTAAAAATGGATCGCATATGCTACTTCGTAGAGACAAACGAGAAAAATTATAATATATATTACGCTATATTTACAAAATGAAAGAAAATCTACAGAAAGAGTTTTATTACTACATTATTTTTTTAAAAATAGCTTTTTATGTTATTATTTGTGTTAATTGATGCATCTGGGCGATTCGGTAAGGTGCTGGACGTTATGTAGACTTATTTGAATGTTTCCGTTGGTACTTCTTGGATGATTATTTTTGATGTGGGTTTTATCCAAAATTTGAAGGTTATTTTATTGCTGTGTAGATTAGTGCTAGTCCTAGCATTGCACTCTTGTTTATTGTCGAATCTGTTCTAACAGATTTATCTTTTTCGTGTTGTTAATATGTAGTTCGTTGAGGGCTTTAATGATAAAATGTTAATGCGTTCCCTTTCTTGCGGTGTTGGCTGTATGATCGTAGACATTTCGATATTGGTGAATGTTTCGTTATTGATGCTCAATGATGTGTTGTGAAACTTGATTAGATAAGTACCAGTAATTGTTCACTGCTCTTTTTCCGTTTTTAGTGTTCCATTGAAGTCGTTTAGTAAGACTATTCCGCGCTGTATTTCCTCGATTGTTGGTATGTATTGATTATTACTTATTGTGCAAAATGATTTTCTACTACTTAGTATTTGAGGATGCAGGTGCTGTTACTAATATCAATTATGTTATTGTATTTCTCTCACAAATTTTTATTACATTTATTCTTTATTCTATATATATCATTTTTGTCTTTTAGTATTTTTTCAAAATCAAGTTTAGTAATTTCTTTATTTCTCTTAACTGGTCTTATTATAATATTCTTATAAGTAATATTGTTTGTTAGTGATATTTTTACCAAATATAAAATTCACGATTACGTTAACTTTTGCATATCCTAATGCTTCTTCTACTGATGCAAATGGAATTCTTTCTTATTTTAATTCCATGATTGCTGTCTCAATTTCTTTTTTATTCAACAACATTGTATTCATAATTCCAATTATAGCCCATTTAATTACGTACTTAATGTTTATTAATTCCTATTTCACTTTCCAGACTCAGAGGTATTTCACTTATTACATAATTGTCTTTTCTTATCGAATTTAGTAATTGATTTCCTAATGTTGTAATGTTGTTAATTCTTTCATTGAAAACTTCATAAATCATTACTTGATCATTATTATTTTCCTTTAGTTCTTTTAGATTAGTGACGGGCAAACTCAGCACGTTTGCACTGTGCAGCAGCGTGTGCTTCTGCGTTCTAAAAGTTCTGGGTGAAGGGGGATAACAAAGCACAGGGAAGAAACAGAAAAAATGAGCAAGTTGTGCCTATGTTTGTATCCTGAATGAGAGAGCAATTATTCATGAATTCTTACCAGGGATGCCAACTTTAAACTTCATATCAACAAATTTCTAAAAAATTAGGTTTTTTGGTAGATTTTTCTTCAATAACTAAATTAAATGCATATTACACTTCCTATTATAATAATGATTTAAGATAAAAAACAACAATAAACATGCAATAAAACATTTTAAAAGTTCGCGTAATACTGTTTTTTAATTGCTAGATGTAAAGAAGATTAAAGCCTCTGAAAATATTTAATATGAGATTAAATTAAAATCTTACATATTGGAAAGTAATGACAGTTAAATCTTCAATAATATTGATCACTGCATATACTGACGAATCTGTAAATTACGCACACTTATCTTATGATTTCTTAAATGGTTTTTGAGTTCGGATATATTTTTTTTAAATTAATGTTTTTTAAATTGAGCTAAGAAATCCAGATTTTCAAATTTTTTAGCAAATTACTTTATAAAACTGCAAACTCTCTTCAGCTACCGAAGTTTGTTAAATGTTTCAGAATTTTTAGCTACTGAATGATACCATATTTTCTTTTATTTTTCATGAAAAGTGGACGTGATTGACAACTAATTTCGTCCATCTAAATCCAATACACTCTGATATGCACAACTGCATATAAAAATAAACAACCAAGAGTATATACATATGTATATAAATCATCAATAATAAAATCAACAATGTCCAAAATTGATTCCCACATTTAACAACTACGGCAACTCTTACTCATAAGTTTTGACATTTCATAAATAAAATCAGTTTTTTCGTGTTTTCTTCACTTTTCGACGATATTTTTTGAGACCGTAAGTTACATATTATTGTCGCATAAAAAACCACTAATATTAAGTGTATTTGTATGGTGTGGATGCAGAGTTGAAAATTCCATTTAAAAATTTGAAACGGCGAACGTCGAAACAAAGTGCACAGTGTTCAACTGCCGACAAAAACATACATTTATCTCTAATGTGTAATATATTACTCTGTTTTAATTTTTAATTTACATAAACAAAGTTAAATAAAATATTTCATCGATTAAACAATTGGTTCAGCATGACCTCAAATAAAAGAACATTGTTAAATTTTAATCCGAAGTGGAATGTAACTTTTTTATGCAAATATGTAAACGGAGAATCACAATGCCCTATGATAAATATGTAGGAGAAGAAAGGAAAAGTATATACAAATTCTTAAGCCTAAATTATTAAAATTTTTTTAAATTTCTTAGGAAAGCGAAGATTACGTTGTAGATGCAAAGCGTGCAACTTATGAAATCGCGTTAAACCTTGATCGTGAGAATGGTGCATTTTCGGATGGCGAATTGGTGAAGTCTTGTATATTAAAAGCAGTAGGAATTTTGTCCCCTTCAGAATAACCGAAATATGAGGGTATGTGCTTATCTCGTAGAACTATAAGCAGACGAGTAGATGAAATGGCGGATATTACAGAATCGCAATTAAATGGGCGGCCTCCGCAGCCGAATGGGTTGGTGTGAACTACCATTCGGAATTCACAAAGAGAACGTTGGCTCGAATCCCGGTGAAAACAACAAAATTAGGATTTTTTTTCTAATAGCGGTCGCCCCTCGGCAGGCAATGGCAAACCTCCGAGTGGATTTCTGCCATGAAAAAGCTCCTCTTAAAAATATCTGCCGTTCGGAATCGGCTTGAAACTGTAGGTCCCTCCATTTGTGTAACAACATCAAGATGCACACCACAAATAGGAGGAGGAGCTCGGCCAAACACCTGAAAAGGGTGTACGCGCCAATTATATATATATATATAAAATCATTCACAGCGATTTCATTGGCAATTGACGAAAGCACAGATATATCCGACATAGCCCAACTAACGATTTTTATCCGAGGAGTTGATGCCCACCTTAAAAAACTGAATAAGGTTAGGTTAAGAAATCGACTATCCGATACTAATTTAAGAAATATATTGCGATTAGCTGCAGCGCAAGAGGTGTCTCCCAATATAGAGTTACTAACAAAAAAACAACAATAAATTTTAACATATATTTATCCTTTATTCTTTTGAGCAAACATTATTTTACTAGTTATGAAAAGCTTTCATTCGAAAATAGTTTATTTTAAATGTTGAAAAAGATATTTCGAAATAAGAACTATTTATTGAAAATTAAAAAATGTGTATGTACTTTGTCATACAATACACACTGTAATCTGCATGTAGCCGAACATGAGACCTTGTAGCCACCAGGTAGGCCCACTTTTAACACGTTTCCTCCAATTTTTTTAGAAAAAAATCCGCTGTTTTCCATGGTATCAAACAAATTTCTCTAATCATTTTTGTGTACTTTGTCATACTGTGCGCATTGCCATATGCGTGTGATTTGAATATGAGAGCAAGTAAGTAGTCACCAAGAATATCCACTCTACTAAGATAATTTCCCCAATGATTTTTGAAAACATCCCGTATTTTTTTAATGGAAACATGTTTTCCCACCAATGTCAGGTAACTAAATTGTCCTTTTTAACAACATTAAATGTATAACATGCATTGTTTAAATAAAACATGGCTGGTTGAGATTACTGTTTGCTGTTGTGACCAGCATTTCTTTATAAAAATGCATTAACATAAAAACATACGATATACATACATACTTATATGTAAACGAAGACAATTTTTTCATTCAGAAAAATATACACCGATTTGTCAGTACAAATTTTTCTCCACATAGTTTAGCAACTATGAAACTTTGACATGCGAATGTTCAAACTTCTTGATTATAAAGTCGCCTATGCTTCTTGATTACAAAAAATAAATTAGTAAATAAAATAGAAATTTGCAAAGATGATGTTAATATTCAAAGAAGCGTTTCCAATAAAAAAAAACCAAAAGCATTTTATTATTTAATATGAACGATCTAGCAAATCCCAACACTTCAAAATCCCCTAACATGGAATGAAGTCCCCTTATCTGGTAACTTTGCTATTGGCAAAGCTTCACTCCCTTTTTTAGAAACACATATGCGTTGCTCAGAAGAGATTAATAAACGTACACGCCTATTGCTTACCCTTCTGATGTAAGTTTGTCGCCCCCTCATCTGGTACTTTGCTAGCACGCTCTGCTGCGAGCGTGCCACTCTGCTGCCCGTCCCTAGTTTAGATCTTTATTCATTTCAAAATCTTCGCGATCAGGAGTACCAGCATTGTACTTCCATGCCGTACCTAATGCATTTATTGCTCTCTTATTTCTAAATTCCGGTTTTGGTTTTATGTTTGAAAGTATTACTAATGTTCTTGTTGAGGTAGGTTAGTACGTCTTTTAAAAAATTGTCGTATTGGTCCAGGTCAATATGGTGTATTATCTTGAATGTCCCCTGTATTTTAGATTGTCCGTCATTGATCGTTATAACATGATTTTTCGAGAAGTTTAGTATTTCCATGTCTGTTAAGCTAGTGGTCGTCATGATGAATATGGTTAGTATTAGTAGGATGTCCTTGCTGTTTGTCATATTGTTTCTAAAGGGTGGTTAAATTTTAAGGGCCGATGTTGAATGTGAACCACACCTAAACGTCAAGCTGTTTCCTGCATTTCATTTAAAATTTTTCAATTTCAGACTAACTCAATTTGAGCCATGGAAAGATACACAATGAAGCAACGCGTTAAAGTTATTCAGGCCTATTATGAAAACGGACGTTCAAATCAAAATGCATATCGAAGAAAATCATCTTCAGAGATGCGGCACAATTTCACCTCAGTGGATTCGTCAATAAGCAGAATTGCCGCATTTGGGCGAATGATAATCCAAGAGTGATTGCCGAAAAACCAATGCACCCACAAAGAGTGACTGTTTGGTGCGGTTTATGGGCCGGCGGCATCATTGGACCGTATTTTTTCCAAAATGAGGCCGGTTAGGCAGTTACTGTGAATAGTGTTCGTTATCGTGAGATGATAACGAACTTTTTATGACCCGAATTGGAAGATATGGATGTGGACGATATGTGGTTTCAACAGGACGGTGCCACTTGTCACACAGCTAACGAAACAATGGCTCGTTTTGGGCGAAAAATTTGATAGCCGAATAATCTCACGACGTAGCGATGCTAATTGGCCGCCAAGATCATCTGACTTGACTTCTTTCTTTGGAGTTATTTGAAAGAAAAGGTGTACGTCGATAAGCCAGCAAAAATTCAAGAGCTAAAGGATGAGATAATTCGGCACATTAACGGCATAGAACCTCAATTATGCCTCAGCGTCATCGAAAATTTGGACCATCGGATGGAGGTGTGCCGCCGAAGCCGCGGCGGTCATTTGGCCGAAATTTTGTTTTATGCGTAATTCAGCCATACCAATATTTTCATAATAAAGAGAAATGACAATAATTTCCTAAAAAAATTATATTTATTTGGAAAATTTGCCTTTATCAGAAGTTAAAAAACGAGATATAGGAGACCTGGTCCAAAAGAACATTATTCCAAAGAGTTTTTATGAGACTTACTATAAAAACTTAATAGACACTTAATTTAAGTTTAATTCATTGATATTTTTTTTTAATAAGCAATAACTTTTGTTTCGAATTACTGCAAATGAATAAATGTTAATAACACTGGTTTACAGCCAGTTGAAAAGTTGAAATTTGTGATCCAGTGTAATTTTTATTAAACATCAATAAATTGGCATTCCTGTATGTTATAAATAATATTTATCAATTCTAGTGAGAATTTTCAGTTAAACAGAGACAACTCAAAATAACACCACTAAGTGTATAAAAAAATGTCCGGAAAAGAGTAACAACTCAAAAATTTGTTATTTTAGAGCAACTACTAAACAAATAAGAATGAAACAACCGTTATATTGTTTTTAATGATATTTTCGGGCAATTACATATTTTTTTCCTTGTAATATATTATTAATATTTACGGAAACAGTTTTTCGTCTCTACTGAAAATGTTCAGATTTTGAGTTGTTACGCTTTAACGTAACAAGTGCGATATGTTAGAACTGTAATCATTTTTGAACAATTTTGCCTTTGAAATCAATAAAAACTAACTTCACAAAAAAAGTTATGGTGTTTTCAATAGGAAACACTTCATATCGTTCACCCTGTACTTGCAGAAACTGGCATGCCACATATCCAAGAAAGACTCGAATTGAGCACAATTCGACTGACACCTAAACTTTTTTATACTCATTGTTGTAGGATACACAACAAAGTAACACAAGCGCTTATGCGAAAACGGCATATAAAAAAGCAATCAGCTATCCATCGTGTTGTTCAAAAGACAGCGCATCTCGATCTTGATATAAAACCAAGGTGCTTAAAAATTAGACAACACCTCCCAGAGGCTCTACATTCCTCTTTTTTGGAAGACGAATTAATGTGCTCAGCCTTCTGCTCTATTTTCTCAGCTGAAGCCTATGCTGTAGAAGAAGCAACAAAATGGGCGGTAACGACAAAATGAAAATATACCATATGCACCGATAGCCTCTCAACAATAATGGCGATACAGAACCCAATTAACGTAAGCCCGCTGATTGCATGTATTCGAGATACCCTGATTGCATATAAGACGAAGTAACCGATAAGGAAGCTAAAAATGGATCGCATATGCTACTTCGTAGAGACAAACGAGAAAAATTAATAGGACTATGAATAAGTTCGTGCGGTTTTACAACAGATGGCGTAACTTGATTATTATTCCATCGATCCACATTTCCAAACATTCATTGGAGAGCTACTGTCGTAAGGCACAAACGTCAGTATAAGTTTTTTATTTGAAGCGTAAACAACAATATTTTTACCACACTTGAAAATGTCGAATTTCGTGCCAAATAATGTGTTTTTGCGGGGAATTCTTCTTCATTATTTTAATATGAAGAAAAAAGTAGCCGAAAGTCATCGTATCTTGGTGGAAGTTTATGGTGAGCATGCTCTATCTGAGCGAACGTGCCAGAAGTGGTTTGCACGCTTTAAAAGTGGTGATTTTGGCTTGGAAGACGAAGAACGCGAGGGTGCGCCGCCAAAGTTCATGGATACCGAATTGGAGGAATTGCTCGATCAAGATCCGGCTCAAACGCAAGAAAAGGTTGCAAAAACTTTGGGAGTTGATCAATCAACCATTTCCAAACGTTTAAAAGCCATGGGAATGATCCGAAAGGTAGGCCATTGGGTGCCGTATGAATTGAAGCCAAGAGACGTTGAACGCCGTTTTATGGCATGCGAACAACTGCTTCAACGGCACAAAAGAAAGGGTTTTTTGCATCGAATTGTGACTGGCGATGAAAAGTGGGTCCATTACGACAATCCAAAACGTCGGGCAACGTATGGATACCCTGGCCATGCTTCAACATCGACGTCGGCGCAGAATATTCATGGCCTGAAGGTTATGCTGTGTATCTGGTGGGACCAGCTGGGTGTTGTGTATTATGAGCTACTGAAACCGAATGAAACGATTACGGGGGATGTCTACCGACGACAATTGATGCGTTTGAGCCGAGCACTGCGAGAAAAACGGCCGCAATACGCCGATAGACACGACAAAGTTATTTTGCAACATGACAATGCTCGGCCACATGTTGCACAAGTGGTCAAAACATACTTAGAAACGCTCAAATGGGATGTCCTACCCCACCCGCCGTATAGTCCAGACCTTGCGCCATCCGATTACTATCTCTTCCGATCGATGCAACATGGCCTGGCTGACCAGCACTTCCGTAATTACGATGAAGTCAAAAAATGGATCGATTCGTGGATTGCGGCAAAACCGACCGAATTTTTCACAAAGGGAATCCGTGAATTGCCAGAAAGATGGGAAAAAGTAGTAGTAAGCGATGGACAATATTTTGAATATTAAATTTGTAACCATTTTACGTCAATAAAGTTTCAAATTTCGAAAAAAACCGCACGAACTTATTCATAGTCCTATTATATATTACGCTATATTTACAAAATGAAAGAAAATCTACAGAAAGAGTTTTATTACTACATTAATTTATTTAAAAATAGCTTTTTATGTTATTATTTGTTTAATTGATGCATCTGGGCGATTCGGTAAGGTGCTGGACGTTATGTAGACTTATTTGAATGTTTCCGTTGGTACTTCTTGGATGATTATTTTTGATGTGGGTTTTATCCAAAATTTGAAGGTTATTTTATTGCTGTGTAGATTAGTGCTAGTCCTAGCATTGCACTCTTGTTTATTGTCGAATCTGTTCTAACAGATTTATCTTTTTCGTGTTGTTAATATGTAGTTCGTTGAGGGCTTTAATGATAAAATGTTGATGCGTTCCCTTTCTTGCGGTGTTGGCTGTATGATCGTAGACATTTCGATATTGGTGAATGTTTCGTTATTGATGCTCAATGATGTGTTGTGAAACTTGATTAGATAAGTACCAGTAATTGTTCACTGCTCTTTTTCCGGTTTTAGTGTTCCATTGAAGTCGTTTAGTAAGACTATTCCGCGCTGTATTTCCTCGATTGTTGGTATGTATTGATTATTACTTATTGTGCAAAATGATTTTCTACTGCTTAGTATTTGAGGATGCAGGTGCTGTTACTAATATCAATTATGTTATTGTATTTCTCTCACAAATTTTTATTACATTTATTCTTTATTCTATATATATCATTTTTGTCTTTTAGTATTTTTTCAAAATCAAGTTTAGTAATTTCTTTATTTCTCTTAACTGGCCTTATTATAATATTCTTATAAGTAATATTGTTTGTTAGTGATATTTTTACCAAATATAAAATTCACGATTACGTTAACTTTTGCATATCCTAATGCTTCTTCTACTGACGCAAATGGAATTCTTTCTTATTTTAATTCCATGATTGCTGTCTCAATTTCTTTTTTATTCAACAACATTGTATTCATAATTCCAATTATAGCCCATTTAATTACGTACTTAATGTTTATTAATTCCTATTTCACTTTCCAGACTCAGAGGTATTTCTCTTATTACATAATTGTCTTTTCTTATCGAATTTAGTAATTGATTTCCTAATGTTGTAATGATGTTAATTCTTTCATTGAAAACTTCATAAATCATTACTTGATCATTATTATTTTCCTTTAGTTTTTTTAGATTAGTGACGGGCAAACTCAGCACGTTTGCACTGTGCAGCAGCGTGTGCTTCTGCGTTCTAAAAGTTCTAGGTGAAGGGGGATAACAAAGCACAGGGAAGAAACAGAAAAATCGAGCAAGTTGTGCCTATGTTTGTATCCTGAATGAGAGAGCAATTATTCATGAATTCTTACCAGGGATGCCAACTTTAAACTTCATATCAACAAATTTCTAAAAAATTAGGTTTTTTGGTAGATTTTTCTTCAATAACTAAATTAAATGCATATTACACTTCCTATTATAATAACGATTTAAGATAAAAAACAACAATAAACATGCAATAAAACATTTTAAAAGTTCGCGTAATACTGTTTTTTAATTGCTAGATGTAAAGAAGATTAAAGCCTCTGAAAATATTTAATATGAGATTAAATTAAAATCTTACATATTGGAAAGTAATGACAGTTAAATCTTCAATAATATTGATCACTGCATATACTGACGAATCTGTAAATTACGCACACTTATCTTATGATTTCTTAGATGGTTTTTGAGTTCGGATATATTTTTTTTAAATTAATGTTTTTTAAATTGAGCTAAGAAATCCAGATTTTCAAATTTTTTAGCAAATTACTTTATAAAACTGCAAACTCTCTTCAGCTACCGAAGTTTGTTAAATGTTTCAGAATTTTTAGCTACTGAATGATACCATATTTTCTTTTATTTTTCATGAAAAGTGGACGTGATTGACAACTAATTTCGTCCATCTAAATCCAATACACTCTGATATGCACAACTGCATATAAAAATAAACAACCAAGAGTATATACATATGTATATAAATCATCAATAATAAAATCAACAATGTCCAAAATTGATTCCCACATTTAACAACTACGGCAACTCTTACTCATAAGTTTTGACATTTCATAAATAAAATCAGTTTTTTCGTGTTTTCTTCACTTTTCGACGATATTTTTTGAGACCGTAAGTTACATATTATTGTCGCATAAAAAACCACTAATATTAAATGTATTTGTATGGTGTGGATGCAGAGTTGAAAATTCCATTTAAAAATTTGAAACGGCGAACGTCGAAACAAAGTGCACAGTGTTCAACTGCCGACAAAAACATACATTTATCTCTAATGTGTAATATATTACTCTGTTTTAATTTTTAATTTACATAAACAAAGTTAAATAAAATATTTCATCGATTAAACAATTGGTTCAGCATGACCTCAAATAAAAGAACATTGTTAAATTTTAATCCGAAGTGGAATGTAACTTTTTTATGCAAATATGTAAACGGAGAATCACAATGCCCTATGATAAATATGTAGGAGAAGAAAGGAAAAGTATATACAAATTCTTAAGCCTAAATTATTAAAATTTTTTTAAATTTCTTAGGAAAGCGAAGATTACGTTGTAGATGCAAAGCGTGCAACTTATGAAATCGCGTTAAACCTTGATCGTGAGAATGGTGCATTTTCGGATGGCGAATTGGTGAAGTCTTGTATATTAAAAGCAGTAGGAATTTTGTCCCCTTCAGAATAACCGAAATATGAGGGTATGTGCTTATCTCGTAGAACTATAAGCAGACGAGTAGATGAAATGGCGGATATTACAGAATCGCAATTAAATGGGCGGCCTCCGCAGCCGAATGGGTTGGTGTGAACTACCATTCGGAATTCACAAAGAGAACGTTGGCTCGAATCCCGGTGAAAACAACAAAATTAGGATTTTTTTTCTAATAGCGGTCGCCCCTCGGCAGGCAATGGCAAACCTCCGAGTGGATTTCTGCCATGAAAAAGCTCCTCTTAAAAATATCTGCCGTTCGGAATCGGCTTGAAACTGTAGGTCCCTCCATTTGTGTAACAACATCAAGACGCACACCACAAATAGGAGGAGGAGCTCGGCCAAACACCCGAAAAGGGTGTACGCGCCAATTATATATATATATAAAATCATTCACAGCGATTTCATTGGCAATTGACGAAAGCACAGATATATCCGACATAGCCCAACTAGCGATTTTTATCCGAGGAGTTGATGCCCACCTTAAAAAACTGAATAAGGTTAGGTTAAGAAATCGACTATCCGATACTAATTTAAGAAATATATTGCGATTAGCTGCAGCGCAAGAGGTGTCTCCCAATATAGAGTTACTAACAAAAAAACAACAATAAATTTTAACATATATTTATCCTTTATTCTTTTGAGCAAACATTATTTTACTAGTTATGAAAAGCTTTCATTCGAAAATAGTTTATTTTAAATGTTGAAAAAGATATTTCGAAATAAGAACTATTTATTGAAAATTAAAAAATGTGTATGTACTTTGTCATATAATACACACTGTAATCTGCATGTAGCCGAACATGAGACCTTGTAGCCACCAGGTAGGCCCACTTTTAACACGTTTCCTCCAATTTTTTTTAGAAAAAAATCCGCTGTTTTCCATGGTATCAAACAAATTTCTCTAATCATTTTTGTGTACTTTGTCATACTGTGCGCATTGCCATATGCGTGTGATTTGAATATGAGAGCAAGTAAGTAGTCACCAAGAATATCCACTCTACTAAGATAATTTCCCCAATGATTTTTGAAAACATCCCGTATTTTTTTAATGGAAACATGTTTTCCCACCAATGTCAGGTAACTAAATTGTCCTTTTTAACAACATTAAATGTATAACATGCATTGTTTAAATAAAACATGGCTGGTTGAGATTACTGTTTGCTGTTGTGACCAGCATTTCTTTATAAAAATGCATTAACATAAAAACATACGATATACATACATACTTATACGTAAACGAAGACAATTTTTTCATTCAGAAAAATATACACCGATTTGTCAGTACAAATTTTTCTCCACATAGTTTAGCAACTATGAAACTTTGACATGCGAATGTTCAAACTTCTTGATTATAAAGTCGCCTATGCTTCTTGATTACAAAAATTATAAATGTAAATAAAATAGAAATTTGCAAAGATGATGTTAATATTCAAAGAAGCGTTTCCAATAAAAAAAAACCAAAAGCATTTTATTATTTAATATGAACGATCTAGCAAATCCCAACACTTCAAAATCCCCTGACATGGAATGAAGTCCCCTTATCTGGTAACTTTGCTATTGGCAAAGCTTCACTCCCTTTTTTAGAAACACATATGCGTTGCTCAGAAGAGATTAATAAACGTACACGCCTATTGCTTACCCTTCTGATGTAAGTTTGTCGCCCCCTCATCTGGTACTTTGCTAGCACGCTCTGCTGCGAGCGTGCCACTCTGCTGCCCGTCCCTAGTTTAGATCTTTATTCATTTCAAAATCTTCGCGATCAGGAGTACCAGCATTGTACTTCCATGCCGTACCTAATGCATTTATTGCTCTCTTATTTCTAAATTCCGGTTTTGGTTTTATGTTTGAAAGTATTACTAATGTTCTTGTTGAGGTAGGTTAGTACGTCTTTTAAAAAATTGTCGTATTGGTCCAGGTCAATATGGTGTATTATCTTGAATGTCCCCTGTATTTTAGATTGTCCGTCATTGATCGTTATAACATGATTTTTCGAGAAGTTTAGTATTTCCATGTCTGTTAAGCTAGTGGTCGTCATGATGAATATGGTTAGTATTAGTAGGATGTCCTTGCTGTTTGTCATATTGTTTCTAAAGGGTGGTTAAATTTTAAGGGCCGATGTTGAATGTGAACCACACCTAAACGTCAAGCTGTTTCCTGCATTTCATTTAAAATTTTTCAATTTCAGACTAACTAAATTTGAGCCATGGAAAGATACACAATGAAGCAACGCGTTAAAGTTATTCAGGCCTATTATGAAAACGGACGTTCAAATCAAAATGCATATCGAAGAAAATCATCTTCAGAGATGCGGCACAATTTCACCTCAGTGGATTCGTCAATAAGCAGAATTGCCGCATTTGGGCGAATGATAATCCAAGAGTGATTGCCGAAAAACCAATGCACCCACAAAGAGTGACTGTTTGGTGCGGTTTATGGGCCGGCGGCATCATTGGACCGTATTTTTTCCAAAATGAGGCCGGTTAGGCAGTTACTGTGAATAGTGTTCGTTATCGTGAGATGATAACGAACTTTTTATGACCCGAATTGGAAGATATGGATGTGGACGATATGTGGTTTCAACAGGACGGTGCCACTTGTCACACAGCTAACGAAACAATGGCTCGTTTTGGGCGAAAAATTTGATAGCCGAATAATCTCACGACGTAGCGATGCTAATTGGCCGCCAAGATCATCTGACTTGACTTCTTTCTTTGGAGTTATTTGAAAGAAAAGGTGTACGTCGATAAGCCAGCAAAAATTCAAGAGCTAAAGGATGAGATAATTCGGCACATTAACGGCATAGAACCTCAATTATGCCTCAGCGTCATCGAAAATTTGGACCATCGGATGGAGGTGTGCCGCCGAAGCCGCGGCGGTCATTTGGCCGAAATTTTGTTTTATGCGTAATTCAGCCATACCAATATTTTCATAATAAAGAGAAATGACAATAATTTCCTAAAAAAATTATATTTATTTGGAAAATTTGCCTTTATCAGAAGTTAAAAAACGAGATATAGGAGACCTGGTCCAAAAGAACATTATTCCAAAGAGTTTTTATGAGACTTACTATAAAAACTTAATAGACACTTAATTTAAGTTTAATTCATTGATATTTTTTTTTAATAAGCAATAACTTTTGTTTCGAATTACTGCAAATGAATAAATGTTAATAACACTGGTTTACAGCCAGTTGAAAAGTTGAAATTTGTGATCCAGTGTAATTTTTATTAAACATCAATAAATTGGCAGTCCTGTATGTTATAAATAATATTTATCAATTCTAGTGAGAATTTTCAGTTAAACAGAGACAACTCAAAATAACACCACTAAGTGTATAAAAAAATGTCAGGAAAAGAGTAACAACTCAAAAATTTGTTATTTTAGAGCAACTACTAAACAAATAAGAATGAAACAACCGTTATATTGTTTTTAATGATATTTTCGGGCAATTACATATTTTTTTCCTTGTAATATATTATTAATATTTACGGAAACAGTTTTTCGTCTCTACTGAAAATGTTCAGATTTTGAGTTGTTACGCTTTAACGTAACAAGTGCGAGATGTTAGAACTGTAATCATTTTTGAACAATTTTGCCTTTGAAATCAATAAAAACTAACTTCACAAAAAAAGTTATGGTGTTTTCAATAGGTAACACTTCATATCGTTCACCCTGTACTTGCAGAAACTGGCATGCCACATATCCAAGAAAGACTCGAATTGAGCATAATTCGACTGATACCTAAACTTTTTTATACTCATTGTTGTAGGATACACAACAAAGTAACACAAGCGCTTATGCGAAAACGGCATATAAAAAAGCAATCAGCTATCCATCGTGTTGTTCAAAAGACAGCGCATCTCGATCTTGATATAAAACCAAGGTGCTTAAAAATTAGACAACACCTCCCAGAGGCTCTACATTCCTCTTTTTTGGAAGACGAATTAATGTGCTCAGCCTTCTGCTCTATTTTCTCAGCTGAAGCCTATGCTGTAGAAGAAGCAACAAAATGGGCGGTAACGACAAAATGAAAATATACCATATGCACCGATAGCCTCTCAACAATAATGGCGATACAGAACCCAATTAACGTAAGCCCGCTGATTGCATGTATTCGAGATACCCTGATTGCATATAAGACGAAGTAACCGATAAGGAAGCTAAAAATGGATCGCATATGCTACTTCGTAGAGACAAACGAGAAAAATTATATATTACGCTATATTTACAAAATGAAAGAAAATCTACAGAAAGAGTTTTATTACTACATTAATTTATTTAAAAATAGCTTTTTATGTTATTATTTGTTTAATTGATGCATCTGGGCGATTCGGTAAGGTGCTGGACGTTATGTAGACTTATTTGAATGTTTCCGTTGGTACTTCTTGGATGATTATTTTTGATGTGGGTTTTATCCAAAATTTGAAGGTTATTTTATTGCTGTGTAGATTAGTGCTAGTCCTAGCATTGCACTCTTGTTTATTGTCGAATCTGTTCTAACAGATTTATCTTTTTCGTGTTGTTAATATGTAGTTCGTTGAGGGCTTTAATGATAAAATGTTGATGCGTTCCCTTTCTTGCGGTGTTGGCTGTATGATCGTAGACATTTCGATATTGGTGAATGTTTCGTTATTGATGCTCAATGATGTGTTGTGAAACTTGATTAGATAAGTACCAGTAATTGTTCACTGCTCTTTTTCCGGTTTTAGTGTTCCATTGAAGTCGTTTAGTAAGACTATTCCGCGCTGTATTTCCTCGATTGTTGGTATGTATTGATTATTACTTATTGTGCAAAATGATTTTCTACTGCTTAGTATTTGAGGATGCAGGTGCTGTTACTAATATCAATTATGTTATTGTATTTCTCTCACAAATTTTTATTACATTTATTCTTTATTCTATATATATCATTTTTGTCTTTTAGTATTTTTTCAAAATCAAGTTTAGTAATTTCTTTATTTCTCTTAACTGGCCTTATTATAATATTCTTATAAGTAATATTGTTTGTTAGTGATATTTTTACCAAATATAAAATTCACGATTACGTTAACTTTTGCATATCCTAATGCTTCTTCTACTGACGCAAATGGAATTCTTTCTTATTTTAATTCCATGATTGCTGTCTCAATTTCTTTTTTATTCAACAACATTGTATTCATAATTCCAATTATAGCCCATTTAATTACGTACTTAATGTTTATTAATTCCTATTTCACTTTCCAGACTCAGAGGTATTTCTCTTATTACATAATTGTCTTTTCTTATCGAATTTAGTAATTGATTTCCTAATGTTGTAATGTTGTTAATTCTTTCATTGAAAACTTCATAAATCATTACTTGATCATTATTATTTTCCTTTAGTTTTTTTAGATTAGTGACGGGCAAACTCAGCACGTTTGCACTGTGCAGCAGCGTGTGCTTCTGCGTTCTAAAAGTTCTAGGTGAAGGGGGATAACAAAGCACAGGGAAGAAACAGAAAAATCGAGCAAGTTGTGCCTATGTTTGTATCCTGAATGAGAGAGCAATTATTCATGAATTCTTACCAGGGATGCCAACTTTAAACTTCATATCAACAAATTTCTAAAAAATTAGGTTTTTTGGTAGATTTTTCTTCAATAACTAAATTAAATGCATATTACACTTCCTATTATAATAACGATTTAAGATAAAAAACAACAATAAACATGCAATAAAACATTTTAAAAGTTCGCGTAATACTGTTTTTTAATTGCTAGATGTAAAGAAGATTAAAGCCTCTGAAAATATTTAATATGAGATTAAATTAAAATCTTACATATTGGAAAGTAATGACAGTTAAATCTTCAATAATATTGATCACTGCATATACTGACGAATCTGTAAATTACGCACACTTATCTTATGATTTCTTAGATGGTTTTTGAGTTCGGATATATTTTTTTTAAATTAATGTTTTTTAAATTGAGCTAAGAAATCCAGATTTTCAAATTTTTTAGCAAATTACTTTATAAAACTGCAAACTCTCTTCAGCTACCGAAGTTTGTTAAATGTTTCAGAATTTTTAGCTACTGAATGATACCATATTATCTTTTATTTTTCATGAAAAGTGGACGTGATTGACAACTAATTTCGTCCATCTAAATCCAATACACTCTGATATGCACAACTGCATATAAAAATAAACAACCAAGAGTATATACATATGTATATAAATCATCAATAATAAAATCAACAATGTCCAAAATTGATTCCCACATTTAACAACTACGGCAACTCTTACTCATAAGTTTTGACATTTCATAAATAAAATCAGTTTTTTCGTGTTTTCTTCACTTTTCGACGATATTTTTTGAGACCGTAAGTTACATATTATTGTCGCATAAAAAACCACTAATATTAAGTGTATTTGTATGGTGTGGATGCAGAGTTGAAAATTCCATTTAAAAATTTGAAACGGCGAACGTCGAAACAAAGTGCACAGTGTTCAACTGCCGACAAAAACATACATTTATCTCTAATGTGTAATATATTACTCTGTTTTAATTTTTAATTTACATAAACAAAGTTAAATAAAATATTTCATCGATTAAACAATTGGTTCAGCATGACCTCAAATAAAAGAACATTGTTAAATTTTAATCCGAAGTGGAATGTAACTTTTTTATGCAAATATGTAAACGGAGAATCACAATGCCCTATGATAAATACGTAGGAGAAGAAAGGAAAAGTATATACAAATTCTTAAGCCTAAATTATTAAAATTTTTTTAAATTTCTTAGGAAAGCGAAGATTACGTTGTAGATGCAAAGCGTGCAACTTATGAAATCGCGTTAAACCTTGATCGTGAGAATGGTGCATTTTCGGATGGCGAATTGGTGAAGTCTTGTATATTAAAAGCAGTAGGAATTTTGTCCCCTTCAGAATAACCGAAATATGAGGGTATGTGCTTATCTCGTAGAACTATAAGCAGACGAGTAGATGAAATGGCGGATATTACAGAATCGCAATTAAATGGGCGGCCTCCGCAGCCGAATGGGTTGGTGTGAACTACCATTCGGAATTCACAAAGAGAACGTTGGCTCGAATCCCGGTGAAAACAACAAAATTAGGATTTTTTTTCTAATAGCGGTCGCCCCTCGGCAGGCAATGGCAAACCTCCGAGTGGATTTCTGCCATGAAAAAGCTCCTCTTAAAAATATCTGCCGTTCGGAATCGGCTTGAAACTGTAGGTCCCTCCATTTGTGTAACAACATCAAGACGCACACCACAAATAGGAGGAGGAGCTCGGCCAAACACCCGAAAAGGGTGTACGCGCCAATTATATATATATATATAAAATCATTCACAGCGATTTCATTGGCAATTGACGAAAGCACAGATATATCCGACATAGCCCAACTAGCGATTTTTATCCGAGGAGTTGATGCCCACCTTAAAAAACTGAATAAGGTTAGGTTAAGAAATCGACTATCCGATACTAATTTAAGAAATATATTGCGATTAGCTGCAGCGCAAGAGGTGTCTCCCAATATAGAGTTACTAACAAAAAAACAACAATAAATTTTAACATATATTTATCCTTTATTCTTTTGAGCAAACATTATTTTACTAGTTATGAAAAGCTTTCATTCGAAAATAGTTTATTTTAAATGTTGAAAAAGATATTTCGAAATAAGAACTATTTATTGAAAATTAAAAAATGTGTATGTACTTTGTCATATAATACACACTGTAATCTGCATGTAGCCGAACATGAGACCTTGTAGCCACCAGGTAGGCCCACTTTTAACACGTTTCCTCCAATTTTTTTTAGAAAAAAATCCGCTGTTTTCCATGGTATCAAACAAATTTCTCTAATCATTTTTGTGTACTTTGTCATACTGTGCGCATTGCCATATGCGTGTGATTTGAATATGAGAGCAAGTAAGTAGTCACCAAGAATATCCACTCTACTAAGATAATTTCCCCAATGATTTTTGAAAACATCCCGTATTTTTTTAATGGAAACATGTTTTCCCACCAATGTCAGGTAACTAAATTGTCCTTTTTAACAACATTAAATGTATAACATGCATTGTTTAAATAAAACATGGCTGGTTGAGATTACTGTTTGCTGTTGTGACCAGCATTTCTTTATAAAAATGCATTAACATAAAAACATACGATATACATACATACTTATATGTAAACGAAGACAATTTTTTCATTCAGAAAAATATACACCGATTTGTCAGTACAAATTTTTCTCCACATAGTTTAGCAACTATGAAACTTTGACATGCGAATGTTCAAACTTCTTGATTATAAAGTCGCCTATGCTTCTTGATTACAAAAATTATAAATGTAAATAAAATAGAAATTTGCAAAGATGATGTTAATATTCAAAGAAGCGTTTCCAATAAAAAAAAACCAAAAGCATTTTATTATTTAATATGAACGATCTAGCAAATCCCAACACTTCAAAATCCCCTGACATGGAATGAAGTCCCCTTATCTGGTAACTTTGCTATTGGCAAAGCTTCACTCCCTTTTTTAGAAACACATATGCGTTGCTCAGAAGAGATTAATAAACGTACACGCCTATTGCTTACCCTTCTGATGTAAGTTTGTCGCCCCCTCATCTGGTACTTTGCTAGCACGCTCTGCTGCGAGCGTGCCACTCTGCTGCCCGTCCCTAGTTTAGATCTTTATTCATTTCAAAATCTTCGCGATCAGGAGTACCAGCATTGTACTTCCATGCCGTACCTAATGCATTTATTGCTCTCTTATTTCTAAATTCCGGTTTTGGTTTTATGTTTGAAAGTATTACTAATGTTCTTGTTGAGGTAGGTTAGTACGTCTTTTAAAAAATTGTCGTATTGGTCCAGGTCAATATGGTGTATTATCTTGAATGTCCCCTGTATTTTAGATTGTCCGTCATTGATCGTTATAACATGATTTTTCGAGAAGTTTAGTATTTCCATGTCTGTTAAGCTAGTGGTCGTCATGATGAATATGGTTAGTATTAGTAGGATGTCCTTGCTGTTTGTCATATTGTTTCTAAAGGGTGGTTAAATTTTAAGGGCCGATGTTGAATGTGAACCACACCTAAACGTCAAGCTGTTTCCTGCATTTCATTTAAAATTTTTCAATTTCAGACTAACTCAATTTGAGCCATGGAAAGATACACAATGAAGCAACGCGTTAAAGTTATTCAGGCCTATTATGAAAACGGACGTTCAAATCAAAATGCATATCGAAGAAAATCATCTTCAGAGATGCGGCACAATTTCACCTCAGTGGATTCGTCAATAAGCAGAATTGCCGCATTTGGGCGAATGATAATCCAAGAGTGATTGCCGAAAAACCAATGCACCCACAAAGAGTGACTGTTTGGTGCGGTTTATGGGCCGGCGGCATCATTGGACCGTATTTTTTCCAAAATGAGGCCGGTTAGGCAGTTACTGTGAATAGTGTTCGTTATCGTGAGATGATAACGAACTTTTTATGACCCGAATTGGAAGATATGGATGTGGACGATATGTGGTTTCAACAGGACGGTGCCACTTGTCACACAGCTAACGAAACAATGGCTCGTTTTGGGCGAAAAATTTGATAGCCGAATAATCTCACGACGTAGCGATGTCAATTGGCCGCCAAGATCATCTGACTTGACTTCTTTCTTTGGAGTTATTTGAAAGAAAAGGTGTACGTCGATAAGCCAGCAAAAATTCAAGAGCTAAAGGATGAGATAATTCGGCACATTAACGGCATAGAACCTCAATTATGCCTCAGCGTCATCGAAAATTTGGACCATCGGATGGAGGTGTGCCGCCGAAGCCGCGGCGGTCATTTGGCCGAAATTTTGTTTTATGCGTAATTCAGCCATACCAATATTTTCATAATAAAGAGAAATGACAATAATTTCCTAAAAAAATTATATTTATTTGGAAAATTTGCTTTATCAGAAGTTAAAAACCGAGATATAGGAGACCTGGTCCAAAAGAACATTATTCCAAAGAGTTTTTATGAGACTTACTATAAAAACTTAATAGACACTTAATTTAAGTTTAATTCATTGATATTTTTTTTTAATAAGCAATAACTTTTGTTTCGAATTACTGCAAATGAATAAATGTTAATAACACTGGTTTACAGCCAGTTGAAAAGTTGAAATTTGTGATCCAGTGTAATTTTTATTAAACATCAATAAATTGGCATTCCTGTATGTTATAAATAATATTTATCAATTCTAGTGAGAATTTTCAGTTAAACAGAGACAACTCAAAATAACACCACTAAGTGTATAAAAAAATTTCAGGAAAAGAGTAACAACTCAAAAATTTGTTATTTTAGAGCAACTACTAAACAAATAAGAATGAAACAACCGTTATATTGTTTTTAATGATATTTTCGGGCAATTACATATTTTTTTCCTTGTAATATATTATTAATATTTACGGAAACAGTTTTTCGTCTCTACTGAAAATGTTCAGATTTTGAGTTGTTACGCTTTAACGTAACAAGTGCGAGATGTTAGAACTGTAATCATTTTTGAACAATTTTGCCTTTGAAATCAATAAAAACTAACTTCACAAAAAAAGTTATGGTGTTTTCAATAGGTAACACTTCATATCGTTCACCCTGTACTTGCAGAAACTGGCATGCCACATATCCAAGAAAGACTCGAATTGAGCACATTACGACTGATACCTAAACTTTTTTATACTCATTGTTGTAGGATACACAACAAAGTAACACAAGCGCTTATGCGAAAACGGCATATAAAAAAGCAATCAGCTATCCATCGTGTTGTTCAAAAGACAGCGCATCTCGATCTTGATATAAAACCAAGGTGCTTAAAAATTAGACAACACCTCCCAGAGGCTCTACATTCCTCTTTTTTGGAAGACGAATTAATGTGCTCAGCCTTCTGCTCTATTTTCTCAGCTGAAGCCTATGCTGTAGAAGAAGCAACAAAATGGGCGGTAACGACAAAATGAAAATATACCATAGCCTCTCAACAATAATGGCGATACAGAACCCAATTAACGTAAGCCCGCTGATTGCATATATTCGAGATACCCTGATTGCATATAAGACGAAGTAACCGATAAGGAAGCTAAAAATGGATCGCATATGCTACTTCGTAGAGACAAACGAGAAAAATTATATTATATATTACGCTATATTTACAAAATGAAAGAAAATCTACAGAAAGAGTTTTATTACTACATTAATTTATTTAAAAATAGCTTTTTATGTTATTATTTCTTTAATTGATGCATCTGGGCGATTCGGTAAGGTGCTGGACGTTATGTAGACTTATTTGAATGTTTCCGTTGGTACTTCTTGGATGATTATTTTTGATGTGGGTTTTATCCAAAATTTGAAGGTTATTTTATTGCTGTGTAGATTAGTGCTAGTCCTAGCATTGCACTCTTGTTTATTGTCGAATCTGTTCTAACAGATTTATCTTTTTCGTGTTGTTAATATGTAGTTCGTTGAGGGCTTTAATGATAAAATGTTGATGCGTTCCCTTTCTTGCGGTGTTGGCTGTATGATCGTAGACATTTCGATATTGGTGAATGTTTCGTTATTGATGCTCAATGATGTGTTGTGAAACTTGATTAGATAAGTACCAGTAATTGTTCACTGCTCTTTTTCCGGTTTTAGTGTTCCATTGAAGTCGTTTAGTAAGACTATTCCGCGCTGTATTTCCTCGATTGTTGGTATGTATTGATTATTACTTATTGTGCAAAATGATTTTCTACTACTTAGTATTTGAGGATGCAGGTGCTGTTACTAATATCAATTATGTTATTGTATTTCTCTCACAAATTTTTATTACATTTATTCTTTATTCTATATATATCATTTTTGTCTTTTAGTATTTTTTCAAAATCAAGTTTAGTAATTTCTTTATTTCTCTTAACTGGCCTTATTATAATATTCTTATAAGTAATATTGTTTGTTAGTGATATTTTTACCAAATATAAAATTCACGATTACGTTAACTTTTGCATATCCTAATGCTTCTTCTACTGATGCAAATGGAATTCTTTCTTATTTTAATTCCATGATTGCTGTCTCAATTTCTTTTTTATTCAACAACATTGTATTCATAATTCCAATTATAGCCCATTTAATTACGTACTTAATGTTTATTAATTCCTATTTCACTTTCCAGACTCAGAGGTATTTCACTTATTACATAATTGTCTTTTCTTATCGAATTTAGTAATTGATTTCCTAATGTTGTAATGTTGTTAATTCTTTCATTGAAAACTTCATAAATCATTACTTGATCATTATTATTTTCCTTTAGTTTTTTTAGATTAGTGACGGGCAAACTCAGCACGTTTGCACTGTGCAGCAGCGTGTGCTTCTGCGTTCTAAAAGTTCTAGGTGAAGGGGGATAACAAAGCACAGGGAAGAAACAGAAAAAATGAGCAAGTTGTGCCTATGTTTGTATCCTGAATGAGAGAGCAATTATTCATGAATTCTTACCAGGGATGCCAACTTTAAACTTCATATCAACAAATTTCTAAAAAATTAGGTTTTTTGGTAGATTTTTCTTCAATAACTAAATTAAATGCATATTACACTTCCTATTATAATAATGATTTAAGATAAAAAACAACAATAAACATGCAATAAAACATTTTAAAAGTTCGCGTAATACTGTTTTTTAATTGCTAGATGTAAAGAAGATTAAAGCCTCTGAAAATATTTAATATGAGATTAAATTAAAATCTTACATATTGGAAAGTAATGACAGTTAAATCTTCAATAATATTGATCACTGCATATACTGACGAATCTGTAAATTACGCACACTTATCTTATGATTTCTTAGATGGTTTTTGAGTTCGGATATATTTTTTTTTAATTAATGTTTTTTAAATTGAGCTAAGAAATCCAGATTTTCAAATTTTTTAGCAAATTACTTTATAAAACTGCAAACTCTCTTCAGCTACCGAAGTTTGTTAAATGTTTCAGAATTTTTAGCTACTGAATGATACCATATTATCTTTTATTTTTCATGAAAAGTGGACGTGATTGACAACTAATTTCGTCCATCTAAATCCAATACAATCTGATATGCACAACTGCATATAAAAATAAACAACCAAGAGTATATACATATGTATATAAATCATCAATAATAAAATCAACAATGTCCAAAATTGATTCCCACATTTAACAACTACGGCAACTCTTACTCATAAGTTTTGACATTTCATAAATAAAATCAGTTTTTTCGTGTTTTCTTCACTTTTCGACGATATTTTTTGAGACCGTAAGTTACATATTATTGTCGCATAAAAAACCACTAATATTAAGTGTATTTGTATGGTGTGAATGCAGAGTTGAAAATTCCATTTAAAAATTTGAAACGGCGAACGTCGAAACAAAGTGCACAGTGTTCAACTGCCGACAAAAACATACATTTATCTCTAATGTGTAATATATTACTCTGTTTTAATTTTTAATTTACATAAACAAAGTTAAATAAAATATTTCATCGATTAAACAATTGGTTCAGCATGACCTCAAATAAAAGAACATTGTTAAATTTTAATCCGAAGTGGAATGTAACTTTTTTATGCAAATATGTAAACGGAGAATCACAATGCCCTATGATAAATATGTAGGAGAAGAAAGGAAAAGTATATACAAATTCTTAAGCCTAAATTATTAAAATTTTTTTAAATTTCTTAGGAAAGCGAAGATTACGTTGTAGATGCAAAGCGTGCAACTTATGAAATCGCGTTAAACCTTGATCGTGAGAATGGTGCATTTTCGGATGGCGAATTGGTGAAGTCTTGTATATTAAAAGCAGTAGGAATTTTGTCCCCTTCAGAATAACCGAAATATGAGGGTATGTGCTTATCTCGTAGAACTATAAGCAGACGAGTAGATGAAATGGCGGATATTACAGAATCGCAATTAAATGGGCGGCCTCCGCAGCCGAATGGGTTGGTGTGAACTACCATTCGGAATTCACAAAGAGAACGTTGGCTCGAATCCCGGTGAAAACAACAAAATTAGGATTTTTTTTCTAATAGCGGTCGCCCCTCGGCAGGCAATGGCAAACCTCCGAGTGGATTTCTGCCATGAAAAAGCTCCTCTTAAAAATATCTGCCGTTCGGAATCGGCTTGAAACTGTAGGTCCCTCCATTTGTGTAACAACATCAAGACGCACACCACAAATAGGAGGAGGAGCTCGGCCAAACACCTGAAAAGGGTGTACGCGCCAATTATATATATATAATAGGACTATGAATAAGTTCGTTTCGGTTTTACAACAGATGGCGTAACTTGATTATTATTTCATCGATCCACATTTCCAAACATTCATTGGAGAGCTACTGTCGTAAGGCACAAACGTCAGTATAAGTTTTTTATTTGAAGCGTAAACAACAATATTTTTACCACACTTGAAAATGTCGAATTTCGTGCCAAATAATGTGTTTTTGCGGGGAATTCTTCTTCATTATTTTAATATGAAGAAAAAAGCAGCCGAAAGTCATCGTATCTTGGTGGAAGTTTATGGTGAGCATGCTCTATCTGAGCGAACGTGCCAGAAGTGGTTTGCACGCTTTAAAAGTGGTGATTTTGGCTTGGAAGACGAAGAACGCGAGGGTGCGCCGCCAAAGTTCATGGATACCGAATTGGAGGAATTGCTCGATCAAGATCCGGCTCAAACGCAAGAAGAGGTTGCAAAAACTTTGGGAGTTGATCAATCAACCATTTCCAAACGTTTAAAAGCCATGGGAATGATCCGAAAGGTAGGCCATTGGGTGCCGTATGAATTGAAGCCAAGAGACGTTGAACGCCGTTTTATGGCATGCGAACAACTGCTTCAACGGCACAAAAGAAAGGGTTTTTTGCATCGAATTGTGACTGGCGATGAAAAGTGGGTCCATTACGACAATCCAAAACGTCGGGCAACGTATGGATACCCTGGCCATGCTTCAACATCGACGTCGGCGCAGAATATTCATGGCCTGAAGGTTATGCTGTGTATCTGGTGGGACCAGCTGGGTGTTGTGTATTATGAGCTACTGAAACCGAATGAAACGATTACGGGGGATGTCTACCGACGACAATTGATGCGTTTGAGCCGAGCACTGCGAGAAAAACGGCCGCAATACGCCGATAGACACGACAAAGTTATTTTGCAACATGACAATGCTCGGCCACATGTTGCACAAGTGGTCAAAACATACTTAGAAACGCTCAAATGGGATGTCCTACCCCACCCGCTGTATAGTCCAGACCTTGCGCCATCCGATTACTATCTCTTCCGATCGATGCAACATGGCCTGGCTGACCAGCACTTCCGTAATTACGATGAAGTCAAAAAATGGATCGATTCGTGGATTGCGGCAAAACCGACCGAATTTTTCACAAAGGGAATCCGTGAATTGCCAGAAAGATGGGAAAAAGTAGTAGTAAGCGATGGACAATATTTTGAATATTAAATTTGTAACCATTTTACGTCAATAAAGTTTCAAATTTCGAAAAAAAACCGCACGAACTTATTTTATATAATAAAATCATTCACAGCGATTTCATTGGCAATTGACGAAAGCACAGATATATCCGACATAGCCCAACTAGCGATTTTTATCCGAGGAGTTGATGCCCACCTTAAAAAACTGAATAAGGTTAGGTTAAGAAATCGACTATCCGATACTAATTTAAGAAATATATTGCGATTAGCTGCAGCGCAAGAGGTGTCTCCCAATATAGAGTTACTAACAAAAAAACAACAATAAATTTTAACATATATTTATCCTTTATTCTTTTGAGCAAACATTATTTTACTAGTTATGAAAAGCTTTCATTCGAAAATAGTTTATTTTAAATGTTGAAAAAGATATTTCGAAATAAGAACTATTTATTGAAAATTAAAAAATGTGTATGTACTTTGTCATACAATACACACTGTAATCTGCATGTAGCCGAATATGAGACCTTGTAGCCACCAGGTAGGCCCACTTTTAACACGTTTCCTCCAATTTTTTTTAGAAAAAAATCCGCTGTTTTCCATGGTATCAAACAAATTTCTCTAATCATTTTTGTGTACTTTGTCATACTGTGCGCATTGCCATATGCGTGTGATTTGAATATGAGAGCAAGTAAGTAGTCACCAAGAATATCCACTCTACTAAGATAATTTCCCCAATGATTTTTGAAAACATCCCGTATTTTTTTAATGGAAACATGTTTTCCCACCAATGTCAGGTAACTAAATTGTCCTTTTTAACAACATTAAATGTATAACATGCATTGTTTAAATAAAACATGGCTGGTTGAGATTACTGTTTGCTGTTGTGACCAGCATTTCTTTATAAAAATGCATTAACATAAGAACATACGATATACATACATACTTATATGTAAACGAAGACAATTTTTTGAGCACATTACGACTGATACCTAAACTTTTTTATACTCATTGTTGTAGGATACACAACAAAGTAACACAAGCGCTTATGCGAAAACGGCATATAAAAAAGCAATCAGCTATCCATCGTGTTGTTCAAAAGACAGCGCATCTCGATCTTGATATAAAACCAAGGTGCTTAAAAATTAGACAACACCTCCCAGAGGCTCTACATTCCTCTTTTTTGGAAGACGAATTAATGTGCTCAGCCTTCTGCTCTATTTTCTCAGCTGAAGCCTATGCTGTAGAAGAAGCAACAAAATGGGCGGTAACGACAAAATGAAAATATACCATAGCCTCTCAACAATAATGGCGATACAGAACCCAATTAACGTAAGCCCGCTGATTGCATATATTCGAGATACCCTGATTGCATATAAGACGAAGTAACCGATAAGGAAGCTAAAAATGGATCGCATATGCTACTTCGTAGAGACAAACGAGAAAAATTATATTATATATTACGCTATATTTACAAAATGAAAGAAAATCTACAGAAAGAGTTTTATTACTACATTAATTTATTTAAAAATAGCTTTTTATGTTATTATTTGTTTAATTGATGCATCTGGGCGATTCGGTAAGGTGCTGGACGTTATGTAGACTTATTTGAATGTTTCCGTTGGTACTTCTTGGATGATTATTTTTGATGTGGGTTTTATCCAAAATTTGAAGGTTATTTTATTGCTGTGTAGATTAGTGCTAGTCCTAGCATTGCACTCTTGTTTATTGTCGAATCTGTTCTAACAGATTTATCTTTTTCGTGTTGTTAATATGTAGTTCGTTGAGGGCTTTAATGATAAAATGTTGATGCGTTCCCTTTCTTGCGGTGTTGGCTGTATGATCGTAGACATTTCGATATTGGTGAATGTTTCGTTATTGATGCTCAATGATGTGTTGTGAAACTTGATTAGATAAGTACCAGTAATTGTTCACTGCTCTTTTTCCGGTTTTAGTGTTCCATTGAAGTCGTTTAGTAAGACTATTCCGCGCTGTATTTCCTCGATTGTTGGTATGTATTGATTATTACTTATTGTGCAAAATGATTTTCTACTACTTAGTATTTGAGGATGCAGGTGCTGTTACTAATATCAATTATGTTATTGTATTTCTCTCACAAATTTTTATTACATTTATTCTTTATTCTATATATATCATTTTTGTCTTTTAGTATTTTTTCAAAATCAAGTTTAGTAATTTCTTTATTTCTCTTAACTGGCCTTATTATAATATTCTTATAAGTAATATTGTTTGTTAGTGATATTTTTACCAAATATAAAATTCACGATTACGTTAACTTTTGCATATCCTAATGCTTCTTCTACTGATGCAAATGGAATTCTTTCTTATTTTAATTCCATGATTGCTGTCTCAATTTCTTTTTTATTCAACAACATTGTATTCATAATTCCAATTATAGCCCATTTAATTACGTACTTAATGTTTATTAATTCCTATTTCACTTTCCAGACTCAGAGGTATTTCACTTATTACATAATTGTCTTTTCTTATCGAATTTAGTAATTGATTTCCTAATGTTGTAATGTTGTTAATTCTTTCATTGAAAACTTCATAAATCATTACTTGATCATTATTATTTTCCTTTAGTTTTTTTAGATTAGTGACGGGCAAACTCAGCACGTTTGCACTGTGCAGCAGCGTGTGCTTCTGCGTTCTAAAAGTTCTAGGTGAAGGGGGATAACAAAGCACAGGGAAGAAACAGAAAAAATGAGCAAGTTGTGCCTATGTTTGTATCCTGAATGAGAGAGCAATTATTCATGAATTCTTACCAGGGATGCCAACTTTAAACTTCATATCAACAAATTTCTAAAAAATTAGGTTTTTTGGTAGATTTTTCTTCAATAACTAAATTAAATGCATATTACACTTCCTATTATAATAATGATTTAAGATAAAAAACAACAATAAACATGCAATAAAACATTTTAAAAGTTCGCGTAATACTGTTTTTTAATTGCTAGATGTAAAGAAGATTAAAGCCTCTGAAAATATTTAATATGAGATTAAATTAAAATCTTACATATTGGAAAGTAATGACAGTTAAATCTTCAATAATATTGATCACTGCATATACTGACGAATCTGTAAATTACGCACACTTATCTTATGATTTCTTAGATGGTTTTTGAGTTCGGATATATTTTTTTTTAATTAATGTTTTTTAAATTGAGCTAAGAAATCCAGATTTTCAAATTTTTTAGCAAATTACTTTATAAAACTTCAAACTCTCTTCAGCTACCGAAGTTTGTTAAATGTTTCAGAATTTTTAGCTACTGAATGATACCATATTATCTTTTATTTTTCATGAAAAGTGGACGTGATTGACAACTAATTTCGTCCATCTAAATCCAATACAATCTGATATGCACAACTGCATATAAAAATAAACAACCAAGAGTATATACATATGTATATAAATCATCAATAATAAAATCAACAATGTCCAAAATTGATTCCCACATTTAACAACTACGGCAACTCTTACTCATAAGTTTTGACATTTCATAAATAAAATCAGTTTTTTCGTGTTTTCTTCACTTTTCGACGATATTTTTTGAGACCGTAAGTTACATATTATTGTCGCATAAAAAACCACTAATATTAAGTGTATTTGTATGGTGTGAATGCAGAGTTGAAAATTCCATTTAAAAATTTGAAACGGCGAACGTCGAAACAAAGTGCACAGTGTTCAACTGCCGACAAAAACATACATTTATCTCTAATGTGTAATATATTACTCTGTTTTAATTTTTAATTTACATAAACAAAGTTAAATAAAATATTTCATCGATTAAACAATTGGTTCAGCATGACCTCAAATAAAAGAACATTGTTAAATTTTAATCCGAAGTGGAATGTAACTTTTTTATGCAAATATGTAAACGGAGAATCACAATGCCCTATGATAAATATGTAGGAGAAGAAAGGAAAAGTATATACAAATTCTTAAGCCTAAATTATTAAAATTTTTTTAAATTTCTTAGGAAAGCGAAGATTACGTTGTAGATGCAAAGCGTGCAACTTATGAAATCGCGTTAAACCTTGATCGTGAGAATGGTGCATTTTCGGATGGCGAATTGGTGAAGTCTTGTATATTAAAAGCAGTAGGAATTTTGTCCCCTTCAGAATAACCGAAATATGAGGGTATGTGCTTATCTCGTAGAACTATAAGCAGACGAGTAGATGAAATGGCGGATATTACAGAATCGCAATTAAATGGGCGGCCTCCGCAGCCGAATGGGTTGGTGTGAACTACCATTCGGAATTCACAAAGAGAACGTTGGCTCGAATCCCGGTGAAAACAACAAAATTAGGATTTTTTTTCTAATAGCGGTCGCCCCTCGGCAGGCAATGGCAAACCTCCGAGTGGATTTCTGCCATGAAAAAGCTCCTCTTAAAAATATCTGCCGTTCGGAATCGGCTTGAAACTGTAGGTCCCTCCATTTGTGTAACAACATCAAGACGCACACCACAAATAGGAGGAGGAGCTCGGCCAAACACCTGAAAAGGGTGTACGCGCCAATTATATATATATATATAAAATCATTCACAGCGATTTCATTGGCAATTGACGAAAGCACAGATATATCCGACATAGCCCAACTAGCGATTTTTATCCGAGGAGTTGATGCCCACCTTAAAAAACTGAATAAGGTTAGGTTAAGAAATCGACTATCCGATACTAATTTAAGAAATATATTGCGATTAGCTGCAGCGCAAGAGGTGTCTCCCAATATAGAGTTACTAACAAAAAAACAACAATAAATTTTAACATATATTTATCCTTTATTCTTTTGAGCAAACATTATTTTACTAGTTATGAAAAGCTTTCATTCGAAAATAGTTTATTTTAAATGTTGAAAAAGATATTTCGAAATAAGAACTATTTATTGAAAATTAAAAAATGTGTATGTACTTTGTCATACAATACACACTGTAATCTGCATGTAGCCGAATATGAGACCTTGTAGCCACCAGGTAGGCCCACTTTTAACACGTTTCCTCCAATTTTTTTTAGAAAAAAATCCGCTGTTTTCCATGGTATCAAACAAATTTCTCTAATCATTTTTGTGTACTTTGTCATACTGTGCGCATTGCCATATGCGTGTGATTTGAATATGAGAGCAAGTAAGTAGTCACCAAGAATATCCACTCTACTAAGATAATTTCCCCAATGATTTTTGAAAACATCCCGTATTTTTTTAATGGAAACATGTTTTCCCACCAATGTCAGGTAACTAAATTGTCCTTTTTAACAACATTAAATGTATAACATGCATTGTTTAAATAAAACATGGCTGGTTGAGATTACTGTTTGCTGTTGTGACCAGCATTTCTTTATAAAAATGCATTAACATAAGAACATACGATATACATACATACTTATATGTAAACGAAGACAATTTTTTCATTCAGAAAAATATACACCGATTTGTCAGTACAAATTTTTCTCCACATAGTTTAGCAACTATGAAACTTTGACATGCGAATGTTCAAACTTCTTGATTATAAAGTCGCCTATGCTTCTTGATTACAAAAATTATAAATGTAAATAAAATAGAAATTTGCAAAGATGATGTTAATATTCAAAGAAGCGTTTCCAATAAAAAAAAACCAAAAGCATTTTATTATTTAATATGAACAATCTAGCAAATCCCAACACTTCAAAATCCCCTAACATGGAATGAAGTCCCCTTATCTGGTAACTTTGCTATTGGCAAAGCTTCACTCCCTTTTTTAGAAACACATATGCGTTGCTCAGAAGAGATTAATAAACGTACACGCCTATTGCTTACCCTTCTGATGTAAGTTTGTCGCCCCCTCATCTGGTACTTTGCTAGCACGCTCTGCTGCGAGCGTGCCACTCTGCTGCCCGTCCCTAGTTTAGATCTTTATTCATTTCAAAATCTTCGCGATCAGGAGTACCAGCATTGTACTTCCATGCCGTACCTAATGCATTTATTGCTCTCTTATTTCTAAATTCCGGTTTTGGTTTTATGTTTGAAAGTATTACTAATGTTCTTGTTGAGGTAGGTTAGTACGTCTTTTAAAAAATTGTCGTATTGGTCCAGGTCAATATGGTGTATTATCTTGAATGTCCCCTGTATTTTAGATTGTCCGTCATTGATCGTTATAACATGATTTTTCGAGAAGTTTAGTATTTCCATGTCTGTTAAGCTAGTGGTCGTCATGATGAATATGGTTAGTATTAGTAAGATGTCCTTGCTGTTTGTCATATTGTTTCTAAAGGGTGGTTAAATTTTAAGGGCCGATGTTGAATGTGAACCATACCTAAACGTCAAGCTGTTTCCTGCATTTCATTTAAAATTTTTCAATTTCAGACTAACTCAATTTGAGCCATGGAAAGATACACAATGAAGCAACGCGTTAAAGTTATTCAGGCCTATTATGAAAACGGACGTTCAAATCAAAATGCATATCGAAGAAAATCATCTTCAGAGATGCGGCACATTTTCACCTCAGTGGATTCGTCAATAAGCAGAATTGCCGCATTTGGGCGAATGATAATCCAAGAGTGATTGCCGAAAAACCAATGCACCCACAAAGAGTGACTGTTTGGTGCGGTTTATGGGCCGGCGGCATCATTGGACCGTATTTTTTCCAAAATGAGGCCGGTTAGGCAGTTACTGTGAATAGTGTTCGTTATCGTGAGATGATAACGAACTTTTTATTACCCGAATTGGAAGATATGGATGTGGACGATATGTGGTTTCAACAGGACGGTGCCACTTGTCACACAGCTAACGAAACAATGGCTCGTTTTGGGCGAAAAATTTGATAGCCGAATAATCTCACGACGTAGCGATGTCAATTGGCCGCCAAGATCATCTGACTTGACTTCTTTCTTTGGAGTTATTTGAAAGAAAAGGTGTACGTCGATAAGCCAGCAAAAATTCAAGAGCTAAAGGATGAGATAATTCGGCACATTAACGGCATAGAACCTCAATTATGCCTCAGCGTCATCGAAAATTTGGACCATCGGATGGAGGTGTGCCGCCGAAGCCGCGGCGGTCATTTGGCCGAAATTTTGTTTTATGCGTAATTCAGCCATACCAATATTTTCATAATAAAGAGAAATGACAATAATTTCCTAAAAAAATTATATTTATTTGGAAAATTTGCCTTTATCAGAAGTTAAAAAACGAGATATAGGAGACCTGGTCCAAAAGAACATTATTCCAAAGAGTTTTTATGAGACTTACTATAAAAACTTAATAGACACTTAATTTAAGTTTAATTCATTGATATTTTTTTTTAATAAGCAATAACTTTTGTTTCGAATTACTGGAAATGAATAAATGTTAATAACACTGGTTTACACCCAGTTGAAAAGTTGAAATTTGTGATCCAGTGTAATTTTTATTAAACATCAATAAATTGGCATTCCTGTATGTTATAAATAATATTTATCAATTCTAGTGAGAATTTTCAGTTAAACAGAGACAACTCAAAATAACACCACTAAGTGTATAAAAAAATTTCAGGAAAAGAGTAACAACTCAAAAATTTGTTATTTTAGAGCAACTACTAAACAAATAAGAATGAAACAACCGTTATATTGTTTTTAATGATATTTTCGGGCAATTACATATTTTTTTCCTTGTAATATATTATTAATATTTACGGAAACAGTTTTTCGTCTCTACTGAAAATGTTCAGATTTTGAGTTGTTACGCTTTAACGTAACAAGTGCGATATGTTAGAACTGTAATCATTTTTGAACAATTTTGCCTTTGAAATCAATAAAAACTAACTTCACAAAAAAAGTTATGGTGTTTTCAATAGGTAACACTTCATATCGTTCACCCTGTACTTGCAGAAACTGGCATGCCACATATCCAAGAAAGACTCGAATTGAGCACATTACGACTGATATCTAAACTTTTTTATACTCATTGTTGTAGGATACACAACAAAGTAACACAAGCGCTTATGCGAAAACGGCATATAAAAAAGCAATCAGCTATCCATCGTGTTGTTCAAAAGACAGCGCATCTCGATCTTGATATAAAACCAAGGTGCTTAAAAATTAGACAACACCTCCCAGAGGCTCTACATTCCTCTTTTTTGGAAGACGAATTAATGTGCTCAGCCTTCTGCTCTATTTTCTCAGCTGAAGCCTATGCTGTAGAAGAAGCAACAAAATGGGCGGTAACGACAAAATGAAAATATACCATATGCACAGATAGCCTCTCAACAATAATGGCGATACAGAACCCAATTAACGTAAGCCCGCTGATTGCATGTATTCGAGATACCCTGATTGCATATAAGACGAAGTAACCGATAAGGAAGCTAAAAATGGATCGCATATGCTACTTCGTAGAGACAAACGAGAAAAATTAATATATTACGCTATATTTACAAAATGAAAGAAAATCTACAGAAAGAGTTTTATTACTACATTAATTTATTTAAAAATAGCTTTTTATGTTATTATTTGTTTAATTGATGCATCTGGGCGATTCGGTAAGGTGCTGGACGTTATGTAGACTTATTTGAATGTTTCCGTTGGTACTTCTTGGATGATTATTTTTGATGTGGGTTTTATCCAAAATTTGAAGGTTATTTTATTGCTGTGTAGATTAGTGCTAGTCCTAGCATTGCACTCTTGTTTATTGTCGAATCTGTTCTAACAGATTTATCTTTTTCGTGTTGTTAATATGTAGTTCGTTGAGGGCTTTAATGATAAAATGTTGATGCGTTCCCTTTCTTGCGGTGTTGGCTGTATGATCGTAGACATTTCGATATTGGTGAATGTTTCGTTATTGATGCTCAATGATGTGTTGTGAAACTTGATTAGATAAGTACCAGTAATTGTTCACTGCTCTTTTTCCGGTTTTAGTGTTCCATTGAAGTCGTTTAGTAAGACTATTCCGCGCTGTATTTCCTCGATTGTTGGTATGTATTGATTATTACTTATTGTGCAAAATGATTTTCTACTACTTAGTATTTGAGGATGCAGGTGCTGTTACTAATATCAATTATGTTATTGTATTTCTCTCACAAATTTTTATTACATTTATTCTTTATTCTATATATATCATTTTTGTCTTTTAGTATTTTTTCAAAATCAAGTTTAGTAATTTCTTTATTTCTCTTAACTGGCCTTATTATAATATTCTTATAAGTAATATTGTTTGTTAGTGATATTTTTACCAAATATAAAATTCACGATTACGTTAACTTTTGCATATCCTAATGCTTCTTCTACTGATGCAAATGGAATTCTTTCTTATTTTAATTCCATGATTGCTGTCTCAATTTCTTTTTTATTCAACAACATTGTATTCATAATTCCAATTATAGCCCATTTAATTACGTACTTAATGTTTATTAATTCCTATTTCACTTTCCAGACTCAGAGGTATTTCACTTATTACATAATTGTCTTTTCTTATCGAATTTAGTAATTGATTTCCTAATGTTGTAATGTTGTTAATTCTTTCATTGAAAACTTCATAAATCATTACTTGATCATTATTATTTTCCTTTAGTTTTTTTAGATTAGTGACGGGCAAACTCAGCACGTTTGCACTGTGCAGCAGCGTGTGCTTCTGCGTTCTAAAAGTTCTAGGTGAAGGGGGATAACAAAGCACAGGGAAGAAACAGAAAAATCGAGCAAGTTGTGCCTATGTTTGTATCCTGAATGAGAGAGCAATTATTCATGAATTCTTACCAGGGATGCCAACTTTAAACTTCATATCAACAAATTTCTAAAAAATTAGGTTTTTTGGTAGATTTTTCTTCAATAACTAAATTAAATGCATATTACACTTCCTATTATAATAACGATTTAAGATAAAAAACAACAATAAACATGCAATAAAACATTTTAAAAGTTCGCGTAATACTGTTTTTTAATTGCTAGATGTAAAGAAGATTAAAGCCTCTGAAAATATTTAATATGAGATTAAATTAAAATCTTACATATTGGAAAGTAATGACAGTTAAATCTTCAATAATATTGATCACTGCATATACTGACGAATCTGTAAATTACGCACACTTATCTTATGATTTCTTAGATGGTTTTTGAGTTCGGATATATTTTTTTTAAATTAATGTTTTTTAAATTGAGCTAAGAAATCCAGATTTTCAAATTTTTTAGCAAATTACTTTATAAAACTTCAAACTCTCTTCAGCTACCGAAGTTTGTTAAATGTTTCAGAATTTTTAGCTACTGAATGATACCATATTTTCTTTTATTTTTCATGAAAAGTGGACGTGATTGACAACTAATTTCGTCCATCTAAATCCAATACACTCTGATATGCACAACTGCATATAAAAATAAACAACCAAGAGTATATACATATGTATATAAATCATCAATAATAAAATCAACAATGTCCAAAATTGATTCCCACATTTGACAACTACGGCAACTCTTACTCATAAGTTTTGACATTTCATAAATAAAATCAGTTTTTTCGTGTTTTCTTCACTTTTCGACGATATTTTTTGAGACCGTAAGTTACATATTATTGTCGCATAAAAAACCACTAATATTAAGTGTATTTGTATGGTGTGGATGCAGAGTTGAAAATTCCATTTAAAAATTTGAAACGGCGAACGTCGAAACAAAGTGCACAGTGTTCAACTGCCGACAAAAACATACATTTATCTCTAATGTGTAATATATTACTCTGTTTTAATTTTTAATTTACATAAACAAAGTTAAATAAAATATTTCATCGATTAAACAATTGGTTCAGCATGACCTCAAATAAAAGAACATTGTTAAATTTTAATCCGAAGTGGAATGTAACTTTTTTATGCAAATATGTAAACGGAGAATCACAATGCCCTATGATAAATATGTAGGAGAAGAAAGGAAAAGTATATACAAATTCTTAAGCCTAAATTATTAAAATTTTTTTAAATTTCTTAGGAAAGCGAAGATTACGTTGTAGATGCAAAGCGTGCAACTTATGAAATCGCGTTAAACCTTGTTCGTGAGAATGGTGCATTTTCGGATGGCGAATTGGTGAAGTCTTGTATATTAAAAGCAGTAGGAATTTTGTCCCCTTCAGAATAACCGAAATATGAGGGTATGTGCTTATCTCGTAGAACTATAAGCAGACGAGTAGATGAAATGGCGGATATTACAGAATCGCAATTAAATGGGCGGCCTCCGCAGCCGAATGGGTTGGTGTGAACTACCATTCGGAATTCACAAAGAGAACGTTGGCTCGAATCTCGGTGAAAACAACAAAATTAGGAAAAACATTTTTCTAATAGCGGTCGCCCCTCGGCAGGCAATGGCAAACCTCCGAGTGGATTTCTGCCATGAAAAAGCTCCTCTTAAAAATATCTGCCGTTCGGAATCGGCTTGAAACTGTAGGTCCCTCCATTTGTGTAACAACATCAAGACGCACACCATAAATAGGAGGAGGAGCTCGGCCAAACACCCGAAAAGGGTGTACGCGCCAATTATATATATATATATATAAAATCAATCACAGCGATTTCATATAGAGTTACTAACAAAAAAACAATAATAAATTTTAACATATATTTATCCTTTATTCTTTTGAGCAAACATTATTTTACTAGTTATGAAAAGCTTTCATTCGAAAATATTTTATTTTAAATGTTTAAAAAGATATTTCGAAATAAGAACTATTTATTTAAAATTAAAAAATGTGTATGTACTTTGTCATACAATACACAATGTAATCTGCATGTAGCCGAACATGAGACCTTGTAGCCACCAGGTAGGCCCACTTTTAACACGTTTCCTCCAATTTTTTTTAGAAAAAAATCCGCTGTTTTCCATGGTATCAAACAAATTTCTCTAATCATTTTTGTGTACTTTGTCATACTGTGCGCATTGCCATATGCGTGTGATTTGAATATGAGAGCAAGTAAGTAGTCACCATGATTTTTGAAAACATCCCGTATTTTTTTAATGGAAACATGTTTTCCCACCAATGTCAGGTAACTAAATTGTCCTTTTTAACAACATTAAATGTATAACATGCATTGTTTAAATAAAACATGGCTGGTTGAGATTACTGTTTGCTGTTGTGACCAGCATTTCTTTATAAAAATGCATTAAGGGGTTATACGCAGTTATGAAGCAAATAAAAGACGGGTTGTCAAGGATTTCTGCTGAAGAAAGTTCAGAATATTTAAATTTGAAAATTTTTGACGGTTATAAAAGCATCCTTCAAGAACGTAACAAAATTTTTTACTTATGAAAATGTTGATTATAGAGCGCGCTGCAGGCGATTTCTGGAACCTCCTTTAAAAAAAGACGATTTACGGTGTACATCGTAACTCAGGATTGGATTATCTGAAATCAAAAAACCAAACAAATTTTGTTAATATTGTATATTAGATTATCTAGTAATTAATCGTTCGGCTAATCAAAATAGTGAATTTTCACAAAATGGCAGCTTTTAAAAGAAATGATCTCGATTTTTACGTTAAAATTTGGCCGTAAATTGATTATAAACTGGAAAATAAGTATCAGGTTTACAAAAGGGACGATTAATTGCTAGAAAATGTATCTTTAAAGATTGAGTTAAAACGGTTGACCGATCAAACAAGCCGTTTTCGAGATATCGTGTACACCGACTTGAAAAATGCCGTTTTGAAAAAAACACGTTTAAAGTTTCAATACCTACCTTAAAACGTGTCGAGGCATCTCTACATATTTAGGTATAACTCCGAAAGTATTGCTTAGATCTACTTCAAATTTCGTGCGTATACTTTTCAATACATGTACATTACAAAAATGCAATAAAAAAATCGATTTTTTTGAAAGTCATAACTGCGTATAACCCCTTAACATAAAAACATACGATATACATACACACTTATACGTAAACGAAGACAATTTTTTCATTCAGAAAAATATACACCGATTTGTCAGTACAAATTTTTCTCCACATAGTTTAGCAACTATGAAACTTTGACATGCGAATGTTCAAACTTCTTGATTATAAAGTCGCCTATGCTTCTTGATTACAAAAATTATAAATGTAAATAAAATAGAAATTTGCAAAGATGATGTTAATATTCAAAGAAGCGTTTCCAATAAAAAAAAACCAAAAGCATTTTATTATTTAATATGAACGATCTAGCAAATCCCAACACTTCAAAATCCCCTAACATGGAATGAAGTCCCCTTATCTGGTAACTTTGCTATTGGCAAAGCTTCACTCCCTTTTTTAGAAACACATATGCGTTGCTCAGAAGAGATTAATAAACGTACACGCCTATTGCTTACCCTTCTGATGTAAGTTTGTCGCCCCCTCATCTGGTACTTTGCTAGCACGCTCTGCTGCGAGCGTGCCACTCTGCTGCCCGTCCCTAGTTTAGATCTTTATTCATTTCAAAATCTTCGCGATCAGGAGTACCAGCATTGTACTTCCATGCCGTACCTAATGCATTTATTGCTCTCTTATTTCTAAATTCCGGTTTTGGTTTTATGTTTGAAAGTATTACTAATGTTCTTGTTGAGGTAGGTTAGCACGTCTTTTAAAAAATTGTCGTATTGGTCCAGGTCAATATGGTGTATTATCTTGAATGTCCCCTGTATTTTAGATTGTCCGTCATTGATCGTTATAACATGATTTTTCGAGAAGTTTAGTATTTCCATGTCTGTTAAGCTAGTGGTCGTCATGATGAATATGGTTAGTGTTAGTAGGATGTCCTTGCTGTTTGTCATATTGTTTCTAAAGGGTGGTTAAATTTTAAGGGCCGATGTTGAATGTGAACCATACCTAAACGTCAAGCTGTTTCCTACATTTCATTTAAAATTTTTCAATTTCAGACTAACTCAATTTGAGCCATGGAAAGATACACAATGAAGCAACGCGTTAAAGTTATTCAGGCCTATTATGAAAACGGACGTTCAAATCAAAATGCATATCGAAGAAAATCATCTTCAGAGATGCGGCACATTTTCACCTCAGTGGATTCGTCAATAAGCAGAATTGCCGCATTTGGGCGAATGATAATCCAAGAGTGATTGCCGAAAAACCAATGCACCCACAAAGAGTGACTGTTTGGTGCGGTTTATGGGCCGGCGGCATCATTGGACCGTATTTTTTCCAAAATGAGGCCGGTTAGGCAGTTACTGTGAATAGTGTTCGTTATCGCGAGATGATAACGAACTTTTTATGACCCGAATTGGAAGATATGGATGTGGACGATATGTGGTTTCAACAGGACGGTGCCACTTGTCACACAGCTAACGAAACAATGGCTCGTTTTGGGCGAAAAATTTGATAGCCGAATAATCTCACGACGCAGCGATGTCAATTGGCCGCCAAGATCATCTGACTTGACTTCTTTCTTTGGAGTTATTTGAAAGAAAAGGTGTACGTCGATAAGCCAGCAAAAATTCAAGAGCTAAAGGATGAGATAATTCGGCACATTAACGGCATAGAACCTCAATTATGCCTCAGCGTCATCGAAAATTTGGACCATCGGATGGAGGTGTGCCGCCGAAGCCGCGGCGGTCATTTGGCCGAAATTTTGTTTTATGCGTAATTCAGCCATACCAATATTTTCATAATAAAGAGAAATGACAATAATTTCCTAAAAAAATTATATTTATTTGGAAAATTTGCCTTTATCAGAAGTTAAAAAACGAGATATAGGAGACCTGGTCCAAAAGAACATTATTCCAAAGAGTTTTTATGAGACTTACTATAAAAACTTAATAGACACTTAATTTAAGTTTAATTCATTGATATTTTTTTTAATAAGCAATAACTTTTGTTTCGAATTACTGCAAATGAATAAATGTTAATAACACTGGTTTACACCCAGTTGAAAAGTTGAAATTTGTGATCCAGTGTAATTTTTATTAAACATCAATAAATTGGCATTCCTGTATGTTATAAATAATATTTATCAATTCTAGTGAGAATTTTCAGTTAAACAGAGACAACTCAAAATAACACCACTAAGTGTATAAAAAAATTTCAGGAAAAGAGTAACAACTCAAAAATTTGTTATTTTAGAGCAACTACTAAACAAATAAGAATGAAACAACCGTTATATTGTTTTTAATGATATTTTCGGGCAATTACATATTTTTTTCCTTGTAATATATTATTAATATTTACGGAAACAGTTTTTCGTCTCTCCTGAAAATGTTCAGATTTTGAGTTGTTACGCTTTAACGTAACAAGTGCGATATGTTAGAACTGTAATCATTTTTGAACAATTTTGCCTTTGAAATCAATAAAAACTAACTTCACAAAAAAAGTTATGGTGTTTTCAATAGGTAACACTTCATATCGTTCACCCTGTACTTGCAGAAACTGGCATGCCACATATCCAAGAAAGACTCGAATTGAGCACATTACGACTGATATCTAAACTTTTTTATACTCATTGTTGTAGGATACACAACAAAGTAACACAAGCGCTTATGCGAAAACGGCATATAAAAAAGCAATCAGCTATCCATCGTGTTGTTCAAAAGACAGCGCATCTCGATCTTGATATAAAACCAAGGTGCTTAAAAATTAGACAACACCTCCCAGAGGCTCTACATTCCTCTTTTTTGGAAGACGAATTAATGTGCTCAGCCTTCTGCTCTATTTTCTCAGCTGAAGCCTATGCTGTAGAAGAAGCAACAAAATGGGCGGTAACGACAAAATGAAAATATACCATATGCACCGATAGCCTCTCAACAATAATGGCGATACAGAACCCAATTAACGTAAGCCCGCTGATTGCATGTATTCGAGATACCCTGATTGCATATAAGACGAAGTAACCGATAAGGAAGCTAAACATGGATCGCATATGCTACTTCGTAGAGACAAACGAGAAAAATTATATATTACGCTATATTTACAAAATGAAAGAAAATCTACAGAAAGAGTTTTATTACTACATTAATTTATTTAAAAATAGCTTTTTATGTTATTATTTGTGTTAATTGATGCATCTGGGCGATTCGGTAAGGTGCTGGACGTTATGTAGACTTATTTGAATGTTTCCGTTGGTACTTCTTGGATGATTATTTTTGATGTGGGTTTTATCCAAAATTTGAAGGTTATTTTATTGCTGTGTAGATTAGTGCTAGTCCTAGCATTGCACTCTTGTTTATTGTCGAATCTGTTCTAACAGATTTATCTTTTTCGTGTTGTTAATATGTAGTTCGTTGAGGGCTTTAATGATAAAATGTTGATGCGTTCCCTTTCTTGCGGTGTTGGCTGTATGATCGTAGACATTTCGATATTGGTGAATGTTTCGTTATTGATGTTCAATGATGTGTTGTGAAACTTGATTAGATAAGTACCAGTAATTGTTCACTGCTCTTTTTCCGTTTTTAGTGTTCCATTGAAGTCGTTTAGTAAGACTATTCCGCGCTGTATTTCCTCGATTGTTGGTATGTATTGATTATTACTTATTGTGCAAAATGATTTTCTACTACTTAGTATTTGAGGATGCAGGTGCTGTTACTAATATCAATTATGTTATTGTATTTCTCTCACAAATTTTTATTACATTTATTCTTTATTCTATATATATCATTTTTGTCTTTTAGTATTTTTTCAAAATCAAGTTTAGTAATTTCTTTATTTCTCTTAACTGGTCTTATTATAATATTCTTATAAGTAATATTGTTTGTTAGTGATATTTTTACCAAATATAAAATTCACGATTACGTTAACTTTTGCATATCCTAATGCTTCTTCTACTGATGCAAATGGAATTCTTTCTTATTTTAATTCCATGATTGCTGTCTCAATTTCTTTTTTATTCAACAACATTGTATTCATAATTCCAATTATAGCCCATTTAATTACGTACTTAATGTTTATTAATTCCTATTTCACTTTCCAGACTCAGAGGTATTTCACTTATTACATAATTGTCTTTTCTTATCGAATTTAGTAATTGATTTCCTAATGTTGTAATGTTGTTAATTCTTTCATTGAAAACTTCATAAATCATTACTTGATCATTATTATTTTCCTTTAGTTTTTTTAGATTAGTGACGGGCAAACTCAGCACGTTTGCACTGTGCAGCAGCGTGTGCTTCTGCGTTCTAAAAGTTCTAGGTGAAGGGGGATAACAAAGCACAGGGAAGAAACAGAAAAAATGAGCAAGTTGTGCCTATGTTTGTATCCTGAATGAGAGAGCAATTATTCATGAATTCTTACCAGGGATGCCAACTTTAAACTTCATATCAACAAATTTCTAAAAAATTAGGTTTTTTGGTAGATTTTTCTTCAATAACTAAATTAAATACATATTACACTTCCTATTATAATAATGATTTAAGATAAAAAACAACAATAAACATGCAATAAAACATTTTAAAAGTTCGCGTAATACTGTTTTTTAATTGCTAGATGTAAAGAAGATTAAAGCCTCTGAAAATATTTAATATGAGATTAAATTAAAATCTTACATATTGGAAAGTAATGACAGTTAAATCTTCAATAATATTGATCACTGCATATACTGACGAATCTGTAAATTACGCACACTTATCTTATGATTTCTTAAATGGTTTTTGAGTTCGGATATATTTTTTTTAAATTAATGTTTTTTAAATTGAGCTAAGAAATCCAGATTTTCAAATTTTTTAGCAAATTACTTTATAAAACTGCAAACTCTCTTCAGCTACCGAAGTTTGTTAAATGTTTCAGAATTTTTAGCTACTGAATGATACCATATTTTCTTTTATTTTTCATGAAAAGTGGACGTGATTGACAACTAATTTCGTCCATCTAAATCCAATACACTCTGATATGCACAACTGCATATAAAAATAAACAACCAAGAGTATATACATATGTATATAAATCATCAATAATAAAATCAACAATGTCCAAAATTGATTCCCACATTTAACAACTACGGCAACTCTTACTCATAAGTTTTGACATTTCATAAATAAAATCAGTTTTTTCGTGTTTCTTCACTTTTCGACGATATTTTTTGAGACCGTAAGTTACATATTATTGTCGCATAAAAAACCACTAATATTAAGTGTATTTGTATGGTGTGGATGCAGAGTTGAAAATTCCATTTAAAAATTTGAAACGGCGAACGTCGAAACAAAGTGCACAGTGTTCAACTGCCGACAAAAACATACATTTATCTCTAATGTGTAATATATTACTCTGTTTTAATTTTTAATTTACATAAACAAAGTTAAATAAAATATTTCATCGATTAAACAATTGGTTCAGCATGACCTCAAATAAAAGAACATTGTTAAATTTTAATCCGAAGTGGAATGTAACTTTTTTATGCAAATATGTAAACGGAGAATCACAATGCCCAATGATAAATATGTAGGAGAAGAAAGGAAAAGTATATACAAATTCTTAAGCCTAAATTATTAAAATTTTTTTAAATTTCTTAGGAAAGCGAAGATTACGTTGTAGATGCAAAGCGTGCAACTTATGAAATCGCGTTAAACCTTGATCGTGAGAATGGTGCATTTTCGGATGGCGAATTGGTGAAGTCTTGTATATTAAAAGCAGTAGGAATTTTGTCCCCTTCAGAATAACCGAAATATGAGGGTATGTGCTTATCTCGTAGAACTATAAGCAGACGAGTAGATGAAATGGCGGATATTACAGAATCGCAATTAAATGGGCGGCCTCCGCAGCCGAATGGGTTGGTGTGAACTACCATTCGGAATTCACAAAGAGAACGTTGGCTCGAATCTCGGTGAAAACAACAAAATTAGGATTTTTTTTCTAATAGCGGTCGCCCCTCGGCAGGCAATGGCAAACCTCCGAGTGGATTTCTGCCATGAAAAAGCTCCTCTTAAAAATATCTGCCGTTCGGAATCGGCTTGAAACTGTAGGTCCCTCCATTTGTGTAACAACATCAAGATGCACACCACAAATAGGAGGAGGAGCTCGGCCAAACACCCGAAAAGGGTGTACGCGCCAATTATATATATATATATAAAATCATTCACAGCGATTTCATTGGCAATTGACGAAAGCACAGATATATCCGACATAGCCCAACTAGCGATTTTTATCCGAGGAGTTGATGCCCACCTTAAAAAACTTAATAAGGTTAGGTTAAGAAATCGACTATCCGATACTAATTTAAGAAATATATTGCGTTTAGCTGCAGCGCAAGAGGTGTCTCCCAATATAGAGTTACTAACAAAAAAACAATAATAAATTTTAACATATATTTATCCTTTATTCTTTTGAGCAAACATTATTTTACTAATAGGACTATGAATAAGTTCGTGCGGTTTTTTTTCGAAATTTGAAACTTTATTGACGTAAAATGGTTACAAATTTAATATTCAAAATATTGTCCATCGCTTACTACTACTTTTTCCCATCTTTCTGGCAATTCACGGATTCCCTTTGTGAAAAATTCGGCCGGTTTTGCCGCAATCCACGAATCGATCCATTTTTTGACTTCATCGTAATTACGGAAGTGCTGGTCAGCCAGGCCATGTTGCATCGATCGGAAGAGATAGTAATCGGATGGCGCAAGGTCTGGACTATACAGCGGGTGGGGTAGGACATCCCATTTGAGCGTTTCTAAGTATGTTTTGACCACTTGTGCAACATGTGGCCGAGCATTGTCATGTTGCAAAATAACTTTGTCGTGTCTATCGGCGTATTGCGGCCGTTTTTCTCGCAGTGCTCGGCTCAAACGCATCAATTGTCGTCGGTAGACATCCCCCGTAATCGTTTCATTCGGTTTCAGTAGCTCATAATACACAACACCCAGCTGGTCCCACCAGATACACAGCATAACCTTCAGGCCATGAATATTCTGCGCCGACGTCGATGTTGAAGCATGGCCAGGGTATCCATACGTTGCCCGACGTTTTGGATTGTCGTAATGGACCCACTTTTCATCGCCAGTCACAATTCGATGCAAAAAACCCTTTCTTTTGTGCCGTTGAAGCAGTTGTTCGCATGCCATAAAACGGCGTTCAACGTCTCTTGGCTTCAATTCATACGGCACCCAATGGCCTACCTTTCGGATCATTCCCATGGCTTTTAAACGTTTGGAAATGGTTGATTGATCAACTCCCAAAGTTTTTGCAACCTCTTCTTGCGTTTGAGCCGGATCTTGATCGAGCAATTCCTCCAATTCGGTATCCATGAACTTTGGCGGCGCACCCTCGCGTTCTTCGTCTTCCAAGCCAAAATCACCACTTTTAAAGCGTGCAAACCACTTCTGGCACGTTCGCTCAGATAGAGCATGCTCACCATAAACTTCCTCCAAGATACGATGACTTTCGGCTGCTTTTTTCTTCATATTAAAATAATGAAGAAGAATTCCCCGCAAAAACACATTATTTGGCACGAAATTCGACATTTTCAAGTGTGGTAAAAATATTGTTGTTTACGCTTCAAATAAAAAACTTATACTGACGTTTGTGCCTTACGACAGTAGCTCTCCAATGAATGTTTGGAAATGTGGATCGATGGAATAATAATCAAGTTACGCCATCTGTTGTAAAACCGCACGAACTTATAAATAGACCTATTAGTTATGAAAAGCTTTCATTCGAAAATAGTTTATTTTAAATGTTGAAAAAGATATTTCGAAATAAGAACTATTTATTGAAAATTAAAAAATGTGTATGTACTTTGTCATACAATACACAATGTAATCTGCATGTAGCCAAACATGAGACCTTGTAGCCACCAGGTAGGCCCACTTTTAACACGTTTCCTCCAATTTTTTTTAGAAAAAAATCCGCTGTTTTCCATGGTATCAAACAAATTTCTCTAATCATTTTTGTGTACTTTGTCATACTGTGCGCATTGCCATATGCGTGTGATTTGAATATGAGAGCAAGTAAGTAGTCACCAAGAATATCCACTCTACTAAGATAATTTCCCCAATGATTTTTGAAAACATCCCGTATTTTTTTAATGGAAACATGTTTTCCCACCAATGTCAGGTAACTAAATTGTCCTTTTTAACAACATTAAATGTATAACATGCATTGTTTAAATAAAACATGGCTGGTTGAGATTACTGTTTGCTGTTGTGACCAGCATTTCTTTATAAAAATGCATTAACATAAGAACATACGATATACATACATACTTATATGTAAACGAAGACAATTTTTTCATTCAGAAAAATATACACCGATTTGTCAGTACAAATTTTTCTCCACATAGTTTAGCAACTACGAAACTTTGACATGCGAATGTTCAAACTTCTTGATTATAAAGTCGCCTATGCTTCTTGATTACAAAAATTATAAATGTAAATAAAATAGAAATTTGCAAAGATGATGTTAATATTCAAAGAAGCGTTTCCAATAAAAAAAAAAAACCAAAAGCATTTTATTATTTAATATGAACGATCTAGCAAATCCCAACACTTCAAAATCCCCTAACATGGAATGAAGTCCCCTTATCTGGTAACTTTGCTATTGGCAAAGCTTCACTCCCTTTTTTAGAAACACATATGCGTTGCTCAGAAGAGATTAATAAACGTACACGCCTATTGCTTACCCTTCTGATGTAAGTTTGTCGCCCCCTCATCTGGTACTTTGCTAGCACGCTCTGCTGCGAGCGTGCCACTCTGCTGCCCGTCCCTAGTTTAGATCTTTATTCATTTCAAAATCTTCGCGATCAGGAGTACCAGCATTGTACTTCCATGCCGTACCTAATGCATTTATTGCTCTCTTATTTCTAAATTCCGGTTTTGGTTTTATGTTTGAAAGTATTACTAATGTTCTTGTTGAGGTAGGTTAGTACGTCTTTTAAAAAATTGTCGTATTGGTCCAGGTCAATATGGTGTATTATCTTGAATGTCCCCTGTATTTTAGATTGTCCGTCATTGATCGTTATAACATGATTTTTCGAGAAGTTTAGTATTTCCATGTCTGTTAAGCTAGTGGTCGTCATGATGAATATGGTTAGTATTAGTAGGATGTCCTTGCTGTTTGTCATATTGTTTCTAAAGGGTGGTTAAATTTTAAGGGCCGATGTTGAATGTGAACCATACCTAAACGTCAAGCTGTTTCCTGCATTTCATTTAAAATTTTTCAATTTCAGACTAACTCAATTTGAGCCATGGAAAGATACACAATGAAGCAACGCGTTAAAGTTATTCAGGCCTATTATGAAAACGGACGTTCAAATCAAAATGCATATCGAAGAAAATCATCTTCAGAAATGCGGCACAATTTCACCTCAGTGGATTCGTCAATAAGCAGAATTGCCGCATTTGGGCGAATGATAATCCAAGAGTGATTGCCGAAAAACCAATGCACCCACAAAGAGTGACTGTTTGGTGCGGTTTATGGGCCGGCGGCATCATTGGACCGTATTTTTTCCAAAATGAGGCCGGTTAGGCAGTTACTGTGAATAGTGTTCGTTATCGTGAGATGATAACGAACTTTTTATGACCCGAATTGGAAGATATGGATGTGGACGATATGTGGTTTCAACAGGACGGTGCCACTTGTCACACAGCTAACGAAACAATGGCTCGTTTTGGGCGAAAAATTTGATAGCCGAATAATCTCACGACGCAGCGATGTCAATTGGCCGCCAAGATCATCTGACTTGACTTCTTTCTTTGGAGTTATTTGAAAGAAAAGGTGTACGTCGATAAGCCAGCAAAAATTCAAGAGCTAAAGGATGAGATAATTCGGCACATTAACGGCATAGAACCTCAATTATGCCTCAGCGTCATCGAAAATTTGGACCATCGGATGGAGGTGTGCCGCCGAAGCCGCGGCGGTCATTTGGCCGAAATTTTGTTTTATGCGTAATTCAGCCATACCAATATTTTCATAATAAAGAGAAATGACAATAATTTCCTAAAAAAATTATATTTATTTGGAAAATTTGCCTTTATCAGAAGTTAAAAAACGAGATATAGGAGACCTGGTCCAAAAGAACATTATTCCAAAGAGTTTTTATGAGACTTACTATAAAAACTTAATAGACACTTAATTTAAGTTTAATTCATTGATATTTTTTTTAATAAGCAATAACTTTTGTTTCGAATTACTGCAAATGAATAAATGTTAATAACACTGGTTTACACCCAGTTGAAAAGTTGAAATTTGTGATCCAGTGTAATTTTTATTAAACATCAATAAATTGGCATTCCTGTATGTTATAAATAATATTTATCAATTCTAGTGAGAATTTTCAGTTAAACAGAGACAACTCAAAATAACACCACTAAGTGTATAAAAAAATTTCAGGAAAAGAGTAACAACTCAAAAATTTGTTATTTTAGAGCAACTACTAAACAAATAAGAATGAAACAACCGTTATATTGTTTTTAATGATATTTTCGGGCAATTACATATTTTTTTCCTTGTAATATATTATTAATATTTACGGAAACAGTTTTTCGTCTCTCCTGAAAATGTTCAGATTTTGAGTTGTTACGCTTTAACGTAACAAGTGCGATATGTTAGAACTGTAATCATTTTTGAACAATTTTGCCTTTGAAATCAATAAAAACTAACTTCACAAAAAAAGTTATGGTGTTTTCAATAGGTAACACTTCATATCGTTCACCCTGTACTTGCAGAAACTGGCATGCCACATATCCAAGAAAGACTCGAATTGAGCACATTACGACTGATACCTAAACTTTTTTATACTCATTGTTGTAGGATACACAACAAAGTAACACAAGCGCTTATGCGAAAACGGCATATAAAAAAGCAATCAGCTATCCATCGTGTTGTTCAAAAGACAGCGCATCTCGATCTTGATATAAAACCAAGGTGCTTAAAAATTAGACAACACCTCCCAGAGGCTCTACATTCCTCTTTTTTGGAAGACGAATTAATGTGCTCAGCCTTCTGCTCTATTTTCTCAGCTGAAGCCTATGCTGTAGAAGAAGCAACAAAATGGGCGGTAACGACAAAATGAAAATATACCATATGCACCGATAGCCTCTCAACAATAATGGCGATACAGAACCCAATTAACGTAAGCCCGCTGATTGCATGTATTCGAGATACCCTGATTGCATATAAGACGAAGTAACCGATAAGGAAGCTAAACATGGATCGCATATGCTACTTCGTAGAGACAAACGAGAAAAATTATATATTACGCTATATTTACAAAATGAAAGAAAATCTACAGAAAGAGTTTTATTACTACATTAATTTATTTAAAAATAGCTTTTTATGTTATTATTTGTGTTAATTGATGCATCTGGGCGATTCGGTAAGGTGCTGGACGTTATGTAGACTTATTTGAATGTTTCCGTTGGTACTTCTTGGATGATTATTTTTGATGTGGGTTTTATCCAAAATTTGAAGGTTATTTTATTGCTGTGTAGATTAGTGCTAGTCCTAGCATTGCACTCTTGTTTATTGTCGAATCTGTTCTAACAGATTTATCTTTTTCGTGTTGTTAATATGTAGTTCGTTGAGGGCTTTAATGATAAAATGTTGATGCGTTCCCTTTCTTGCGGTGTTGGCTGTATGATCGTAGACATTTCGATATTGGTGAATGTTTCGTTATTGATGCTCAATGATGTGTTGTGAAACTTGATTAGATAAGTACCAGTAATTGTTCACTGCTCTTTTTCCGTTTTTAGTGTTCCATTGAAGTCGTTTAGTAAGACTATTCCGCGCTGTATTTCCTCGATTGTTGGTATGTATTGATTATTACTTATTGTGCAAAATGATTTTCTACTACTTAGTATTTGAGGATGCAGGTGCTGTTACTAATATCAATTATGTTATTGTATTTCTCTCACAAATTTTTATTACATTTATTCTTTATTCTATATATATCATTTTTGTCTTTTAGTATTTTTTCAAAATCAAGTTTAGTAATTTCTTTATTTCTCTTAACTGGTCTTATTATAATATTCTTATAAGTAATATTGTTTGTTAGTGATATTTTTACCAAATATAAAATTCACGATTACGTTAACTTTTGCATATCCTAATGCTTCTTCTACTGATGCAAATGGAATTCTTTCTTATTTTAATTCCATGATTGCTGTCTCAATTTCTTTTTTATTCAACAACATTGTATTCATAATTCCAATTATAGCCCATTTAATTACGTACTTAATGTTTATTAATTCCTATTTCACTTTCCAGACTCAGAGGTATTTCACTTATTACATAATTGTCTTTTCTTATCGAATTTAGTAATTGATTTCCTAATGTTGTAATGTTGTTAATTCTTTCATTGAAAACTTCATAAATCATTACTTGATCATTATTATTTTCCTTTAGTTTTTTTAGATTAGTGACGGGCAAACTCAGCACGTTTGCACTGTGCAGCAGCGTGTGCTTCTGCGTTCTAAAAGTTCTAGGTGAAGGGGGATAACAAAGCACAGGGAAGAAACAGAAAAAATGAGCAAGTTGTGCCTATGTTTGTATCCTGAATGAGAGAGCAATTATTCATGAATTCTTACCAGGGATGCCAACTTTAAACTTCATATCAACAAATTTCTAAAAAATTAGGTTTTTTGGTAGATTTTTCTTCAATAACTAAATTAAATACATATTACACTTCCTATTATAATAATGATTTAAGATAAAAAACAACAATAAACATGCAATAAAACATTTTAAAAGTTCGCGTAATACTGTTTTTTAATTGCTAGATGTAAAGAAGATTAAAGCCTCTGAAAATATTTAATATGAGATTAAATTAAAATCTTACATATTGGAAAGTAATGACAGTTAAATCTTCAATAATATTGATCACTGCATATACTGACGAATCTGTAAATTACGCACACTTATCTTATGATTTCTTAAATGGTTTTTGAGTTCGGATATATTTTTTTTAAATTAATGTTTTTTAAATTGAGCTAAGAAATCCAGATTTTCAAATTTTTTAGCAAATTACTTTATAAAACTGCAAACTCTCTTCAGCTACCGAAGTTTGTTAAATGTTTCAGAATTTTTAGCTACTGAATGATACCATATTTTCTTTTATTTTTCATGAAAAGTGGACGTGATTGACAACTAATTTCGTCCATCTAAATCCAATACACTCTGATATGCACAACTGCATATAAAAATAAACAACCAAGAGTATATACATATGTATATAAATCATCAATAATAAAATCAACAATGTCCAAAATTGATTCCCACATTTAACAACTACGGCAACTCTTACTCATAAGTTTTGACATTTCATAAATAAAATCAGTTTTTTCGTGTTTCTTCACTTTTCGACGATATTTTTTGAGACCGTAAGTTACATATTATTGTCGCATAAAAAACCACTAATATTAAGTGTATTTGTATGGTGTGGATGCAGAGTTGAAAATTCCATTTAAAAATTTGAAACGGCGAACGTCGAAACAAAGTGCACAGTGTTCAACTGCCGACAAAAACATACATTTATCTCTAATGTGTAATATATTACTCTGTTTTAATTTTTAATTTACATAAACAAAGTTAAATAAAATATTTCATCGATTAAACAATTGGTTCAGCATGACCTCAAATAAAAGAACATTGTTAAATTTTAATCCGAAGTGGAATGTAACTTTTTTATGCAAATATGTAAACGGAGAATCACAATGCCCAATGATAAATATGTAGGAGAAGAAAGGAAAAGTATATACAAATTCTTAAGCCTAAATTATTAAAATTTTTTTAAATTTCTTAGGAAAGCGAAGATTACGTTGTAGATGCAAAGCGTGCAACTTATGAAATCGCGTTAAACCTTGATCGTGAGAATGGTGCATTTTCGGATGGCGAATTGGTGAAGTCTTGTATATTAAAAGCAGTAGGAATTTTGTCCCCTTCAGAATAACCGAAATATGAGGGTATGTGCTTATCTCGTAGAACTATAAGCAGACGAGTAGATGAAATGGCGGATATTACAGAATCGCAATTAAATGGGCGGCCTCCGCAGCCGAATGGGTTGGTGTGAACTACCATTCGGAATTCACAAAGAGAACGTTGGCTCGAATCTCGGTGAAAACAACAAAATTAGGATTTTTTTTCTAATAGCGGTCGCCCCTCGGCAGGCAATGGCAAACCTCCGAGTGGATTTCTGCCATGAAAAAGCTCCTCTTAATAATATCTGCCGTTCGGAATCGGCTTGAAACTGTAGGTCCCTCCATTTGTGTAACAACATCAAGATGCACACCACAAATAGGAGGAGGAGCTCGGCCAAACACCCGAAAAGGGTGTACGCGCCAATTATATATATATATATAAAATCATTCACAGCGATTTCATTGGCAATTGACGAAAGCACAGATATATCCGACATAGCCCAACTAGCGATTTTTATCCGAGGAGTTGATGCCCACCTTAAAAAACTTAATAAGGTTAGGTTAAGAAATCGACTATCCGATACTAATTTAAGAAATATATTGCGTTTAGCTGCAGCGCAAGAGGTGTCTCCCAATATAGAGTTACTAACAAAAAAACAATAATAAATTTTAACATATATTTATCCTTTATTCTTTTGAGCAAACATTATTTTACTAGTTATGAAAAGCTTTCATTCGAAAATAGTTTATTTTAAATGTTGAAAAAGATATTTCGAAATAAGAACTATTTATTGAAAATTAAAAAATGTGTATGTACTTTGTCATACAATACACAATGTAATCTGCATGTAGCCAAACATGAGACCTTGTAGCCACCAGGTAGGCCCACTTTTAACACGTTTCCTCCAATTTTTTTTAGAAAAAAATCCGCTGTTTTCCATGGTATCAAACAAATTTCTCTAATCATTTTTGTGTACTTTGTCATACTGTGCGCATTGCCATATGCGTGTGATTTGAATATGAGAGCAAGTAAGTAGTCACCAAGAATATCCACTCTACTAAGATAATTTCCCCAATGATTTTTGAAAACATCCCGTATTTTTTTAATGGAAACATGTTTTCCCACCAATGTCAGGTAACTAAATTGTCCTTTTTAACAACATTAAATGTATAACATGCATTGTTTAAATAAAACATGGCTGGTTGAGATTACTGTTTGCTGTTGTGACCAGCATTTCTTTATAAAAATGCATTAACATAAGAACATACGATATACATACATACTTATATGTAAACGAAGACAATTTTTTCATTCAGAAAAATATACACCGATTTGTCAGTACAAATTTTTCTCCACATAGTTTAGCAACTACGAAACTTTGACATGCGAATGTTCAAACTTCTTGATTATAAAGTCGCCTATGCTTCTTGATTACAAAAATTATAAATGTAAATAAAATAGAAATTTGCAAAGATGATGTTAATATTCAAAGAAGCGTTTCCAATAAAAAAAAAAAACCAAAAGCATTTTATTATTTAATATGAACAATCTAGCAAATCCCAACACTTCAAAATCCCCTAACATGGAATGAAGTCCCCTTATCTGGTAACTTTGCTATTGGCAAAGCTTCACTCCCTTTTTTAGAAACACATATGCGTTGCTCAGAAGAGATTAATAAACGTACACGCCTATTGCTTACCCTTCTGATGTAAGTTTGTCGCCCCCTCATCTGGTACTTTGCTAGCACGCTCTGCTGCGAGCGTGCCACTCTGCTGCCCGTCCCTAGTTTAGATCTTTATTCATTTCAAAATCTTCGCGATCAGGAGTACCAGCATTGTACTTCCATGCCGTACCTAATGCATTTATTGCTCTCTTATTTCTAAATTCCGGTTTTGGTTTTATGTTTGAAAGTATTACTAATGTTCTTGTTGAGGTAGGTTAGTACGTCTTTTAAAAAATTGTCGTATTGGTCCAGGTCAATATGGTGTATTATCTTGAATGTCCCCTGTATTTTAGATTGTCCGTCATTGATCGTTATAACATGATTTTTCGAGAAGTTTAGTATTTCCATGTCTGTTAAGCTAGTGGTCGTCATGATGAATATGGTTAGTATTAGTAGGATGTCCTTGCTGTTTGTCATATTGTTTCTAAAGGGTGGTTAAATTTTAAGGGCCGATGTTGAATGTGAACCACACCTAAACGTCAAGCTGTTTCCTGCATTTCATTTAAAATTTTTCAATTTCAGACTAACTCAATTTGAGCCATGGAAAGATACACAATGAAGCAACGCGTTAAAGTTATTCAGGCCTATTATGAAAACGGACGTTCAAATCAAAATGCATATCGAAGAAAATCATCTTCAGAGATGCGGCACAATTTCACCTCAGTGGATTCGTCAATAAGCAGAATTGCCGCATTTGGGCGAATGATAATCCAAGAGTGATTGCCGAAAAACCAATGCACCCACAAAGAGTGACTGTTTGGTGCGGTTTATGGGCCGGCGGCATCATTGGACCGTATTTTTTCCAAAATGAGGCCGGTTAGGCAGTTACTGTGAATAGTGTTCGTTATCGTGAGATGATAACGAACTTTTTATGACCCGAATTGGAAGATATGGATGTGGACGATATGTGGTTTCAACAGGACGGTGCCACTTGTCACACAGCTAACGAAACAATGGCTCGTTTTGGGCGAAAAATTTGATAGCCGAATAATCTCACGACGCAGCGATGCTAATTGGCCGCCAAGATCATCTGACTTGACTTCTTTCTTTGGAGTTATTTGAAAGAAAAGGTGTACGTCGATAAGCCAGCAAAAATTCAAGAGCTAAAGGATGAGATAATTCGGCACATTAACGGCATAGAACCTCAATTATGCCTCAGCGTCATCGAAAATTTGGACCATCGGATGGAGGTGTGCTGCCGAAGCCGCGGCGGTCATTTGGCCGAAATTTTGTTTTATGCGTAATTCAGCCATACCAATATTTTCATAATAAAGAGAAATGACAATAATTTCCTAAAAAAATTATATTTATTTGGAAAATTTGCTTTATCAGAAGTTAAAAAACGAGATATAGGAGACCTGGTCCAAAAGAACATTATTCCAAAGAGTTTTTATGAGACTTACTATAAAAACTTAATAGACACTTAATTTAAGTTTAATTCATTGATATTTTTTTTTAATAAGCAATAACTTTTGTTTCGAATTACTGCAAATGAATAAATGTTAATAACACTGGTTTACAGCCAGTTGAAAAGTTGAAATTTGTGATCCAGTGTAATTTTTATTAAACATCAATAAATTGGCATTCCTGTATGTTATAAATAATATTTATCAATTCTAGTGAGAATTTTCAGTTAAACAGAGACAACTCAAAATAACACCACTAAGTGTATAAAAAAATTTCAGGAAAAGAGTAACAACTCAAAAATTTGTTATTTTAGAGCAACTACTAAACAAATAAGAGTGAAACAACCGTTATATTGTTTTTAATGATATTTTCGGGCAATTACATATTTTTTTCCTTGTAATATATTATTAATATTTACGGAAACAGTTTTTCGTCTCTCCTGAAAATGTTCAGATTTTGAGTTGTTACGCTTTAACGTAACAAGTGCGATATGTTAGAACTGTAATCATTTTTGAACAATTTTGCCTTTGAAATCAATAAAAACTAACTTCACAAAAAAAGTTATGGTGTTTTCAATAGGTAACACTTCATATCGTTCACCCTGTACTTGCAGAAACTGGCATGCCACATATCCAAGAAAGACTCGAATTGAGCACATTACGACTGATACCTAAACTTTTTTATACTCATTGTTGTAGGATACACAACAAAGTAACACAAGCGCTTATGCGAAAACGGCATATAAAAAAGCAATCAGCTATCCATCGTGTTGTTCAAAAGACAGCGCATCTCGATCTTGATATAAAACCAAGGTGCTTAAAAATTAGACAACACCTCCCAGAGGCTCTACATTCCTCTTTTTTGGAAGACGAATTAATGTGCTCAGCCTTCTGCTCTATTTTCTCAGCTGAAGCCTATGCTGTAGAAGAAGCAACAAAATGGGCGGTAACGACAAAATGAAAATATACCATATGCACCGATAGCCTCTCAACAATAATGGCGATACAGAACCCAATTAACGTAAGCCCGCTGATTGCATGTATTCGAGATACCCTGATTGCATATAAGACGAAGTAACCGATAAGGAAGCTAAACATGGATCGCATATGCTACTTCGTAGAGACAAACGAGAAAAATTATATATTACGCTATATTTACAAAATGAAAGAAAATCTACAGAAAGAGTTTTATTACTACATTAATTTATTTAAAAATAGCTTTTTATGTTATTATTTGTGTTAATTGATGCATCTGGGCGATTCGGTAAGGTGCTGGACGTTATGTAGACTTATTTGAATGTTTCCGTTGGTACTTCTTGGATGATTATTTTTGATGTGGGTTTTATCCAAAATTTGAAGGTTATTTTATTGCTGTGTAGATTAGTGCTAGTCCTAGCATTGCACTCTTGTTTATTGTCGAATCTGTTCTAACAGATTTATCTTTTTCGTGTTGTTAATATGTAGTTCGTTGAGGGCTTTAATGATAAAATGTTGATGCGTTCCCTTTCTTGCGGTGTTGGCTGTATGATCGTAGACATTTCGATATTGGTGAATGTTTCGTTATTGATGCTCAATGATGTGTTGTGAAACTTGATTAGATAAGTACCAGTAATTGTTCACTGCTCTTTTTCCGTTTTTAGTGTTCCATTGAAGTCGTTTAGTAAGACTATTCCGCGCTGTATTTCCTCGATTGTTGGTATGTATTGATTATTACTTATTGTGCAAAATGATTTTCTACTACTTAGTATTTGAGGATGCAGGTGCTGTTACTAATATCAATTATGTTATTGTATTTCTCTCACAAATTTTTATTACATTTATTCTTTATTCTATATATATCATTTTTGTCTTTTAGTATTTTTTCAAAATCAAGTTTAGTAATTTCTTTATTTCTCTTAACTGGTCTTATTATAATATTCTTATAAGTAATATTGTTTGTTAGTGATATTTTTACCAAATATAAAATTCACGATTACGTTAACTTTTGCATATCCTAATGCTTCTTCTACTGATGCAAATGGAATTCTTTCTTATTTTAATTCCATGATTGCTGTCTCAATTTCTTTTTTATTCAACAACATTGTATTCATAATTCCAATTATAGCCCATTTAATTACGTACTTAATGTTTATTAATTCCTATTTCACTTTCCAGACTCAGAGGTATTTCACTTATTACATAATTGTCTTTTCTTATCGAATTTAGTAATTGATTTCCTAATGTTGTAATGTTGTTAATTCTTTCATTGAAAACTTCATAAATCATTACTTGATCATTATTATTTTCCTTTAGTTTTTTTAGATTAGTGACGGGCAAACTCAGCACGTTTGCACTGTGCAGCAGCGTGTGCTTCTGCGTTCTAAAAGTTCTAGGTGAAGGGGGATAACAAAGCACAGGGAAGAAACAGAAAAAATGAGCAAGTTGTGCCTATGTTTGTATCCTGAATGAGAGAGCAATTATTCATGAATTCTTACCAGGGATGCCAACTTTAAACTTCATATCAACAAATTTCTAAAAAATTAGGTTTTTTGGTAGATTTTTCTTCAATAACTAAATTAAATACATATTACACTTCCTATTATAATAATGATTTAAGATAAAAAACAACAATAAACATGCAATAAAACATTTTAAAAGTTCGCGTAATACTGTTTTTTAATTGCTAGATGTAAAGAAGATTAAAGCCTCTGAAAATATTTAATATGAGATTAAATTAAAATCTTACATATTGGAAAGTAATGACAGTTAAATCTTCAATAATATTGATCACTGCATATACTGACGAATCTGTAAATTACGCACACTTATCTTATGATTTCTTAAATGGTTTTTGAGTTCGGATATATTTTTTTTAAATTAATGTTTTTTAAATTGAGCTAAGAAATCCAGATTTTCAAATTTTTTAGCAAATTACTTTATAAAACTGCAAACTCTCTTCAGCTACCGAAGTTTGTTAAATGTTTCAGAATTTTTAGCTACTGAATGATACCATATTTTCTTTTATTTTTCATGAAAAGTGGACGTGATTGACAACTAATTTCGTCCATCTAAATCCAATACACTCTGATATGCACAACTGCATATAAAAATAAACAACCAAGAGTATATACATATGTATATAAATCATCAATAATAAAATCAACAATGTCCAAAATTGATTCCCACATTTAACAACTACGGCAACTCTTACTCATAAGTTTTGACATTTCATAAATAAAATCAGTTTTTTCGTGTTTCTTCACTTTTCGACGATATTTTTTGAGACCGTAAGTTACATATTATTGTCGCATAAAAAACCACTAATATTAAGTGTATTTGTATGGTGTGGATGCAGAGTTGAAAATTCCATTTAAAAATTTGAAACGGCGAACGTCGAAACAAAGTGCACAGTGTTCAACTGCCGACAAAAACATACATTTATCTCTAATGTGTAATATATTACTCTGTTTTAATTTTTAATTTACATAAACAAAGTTAAATAAAATATTTCATCGATTAAACAATTGGTTCAGCATGACCTCAAATAAAAGAACATTGTTAAATTTTAATCCGAAGTGGAATGTAACTTTTTTATGCAAATATGTAAACGGAGAATCACAATGCCCAATGATAAATATGTAGGAGAAGAAAGGAAAAGTATATACAAATTCTTAAGCCTAAATTATTAAAATTTTTTTTAAATTTCTTAGGAAAGCGAAGATTACGTTGTAGATGCAAAGCGTGCAACTTATGAAATCGCGTTAAACCTTGATCGTGAGAATGGTGCATTTTCGGATGGCGAATTGGTGAAGTCTTGTATATTAAAAGCAGTAGGAATTTTGTCCCCTTCAGAATAACCGAAATATGAGGGTATGTGCTTATCTCGTAGAACTATAAGCAGACGAGTAGATGAAATGGCGGATATTACAGAATCGCAATTAAATGGGCGGCCTCCGCAGCCGAATGGGTTGGTGTGAACTACCATTCGGAATTCACAAAGAGAACGTTGGCTCGAATCTCGGTGAAAACAACAAAATTAGGAAAAACATTTTTCTAATAGCGGTCGCCCCTCGGCAGGCAATGGCAAACCTCCGAGTGGATTTCTGCCATGAAAAAGCTCCTCTTAAAAATATCTGCCGTTCGGAATCGGCTTGAAACTGTAGGTCCCTCCATTTGTGTAACAACATCAAGATGCACACCACAAATAGGAGGAGGAGCTCGGCCAAACACCCGAAAAGGGTGTACGCGCCAATTATATATATATATATAAAATCATTCACAGCGATTTCATTGGCAATTGACGAAAGCACAGATATATCCGACATAGCCCAACTAGCGATTTTTATCCGAGGAGTTGATGCCCACCTTAAAAAACTTAATAAGGTTAGGTTAAGAAATCGACTATCCGATACTAATTTAAGAAATATATTGCGTTTAGCTGCAGCGCAAGAGGTGTCTCCCAATATAGAGTTACTAACAAAAAAACAATAATAAATTTTAACATATATTTATCCTTTATTCTTTTGAGCAAACATTATTTTACTAGTTATGAAAAGCTTTCATTCGAAAATAGTTTATTTTAAATGTTGAAAAAGATATTTCGAAATAAGAACTATTTATTGAAAATTAAAAAATGTGTATGTACTTTGTCATACAATACACAATGTAATCTGCATGTAGCCAAACATGAGACCTTGTAGCCACCAGGTAGGCCCACTTTTAACACGTTTCCTCCAATTTTTTTTAGAAAAAAATCCGCTGTTTTCCATGGTATCAAACAAATTTCTCTAATCATTTTTGTGTACTTTGTCATACTGTGCGCATTGCCATATGCGTGTGATTTGAATATGAGAGCAAGTAAGTAGTCACCAAGAATATCCACTCTACTAAGATAATTTCCCCAATGATTTTTGAAAACATCCCGTATTTTTTTAATGGAAACATGTTTTCCCACCAATGTCAGGTAACTAAATTGTCCTTTTTAACAACATTAAATGTATAACATGCATTGTTTAAATAAAACATGGCTGGTTGAGATTACTGTTTGCTGTTGTGACCAGCATTTCTTTATAAAAATGCATTAACATAAGAACATACGATATACATACATACTTATATGTAAACGAAGACAATTTTTTCATTCAGAAAAATATACACCGATTTGTCAGTACAAATTTTTCTCCACATAGTTTAGCAACTACGAAACTTTGACATGCGAATGTTCAAACTTCTTGATTATAAAGTCGCCTATGCTTCTTGATTACAAAAATTATAAATGTAAATAAAATAGAAATTTGCAAAGATGATGTTAATATTCAAAGAAGCGTTTCCAATAAAAAAAAAAACCAAAAGCATTTTATTATTTAATATGAACGATCTAGCAAATCCCAACACTTCAAAATCCCCTAACATGGAATGAAGTCCCCTTATCTGGTAACTTTGCTATTGGCAAAGCTTCACTCCCTTTTTTAGAAACACATATGCGTTGCTCAGAAGAGATTAATAAACGTACACGCCTATTGCTTACCCTTCTGATGTAAGTTTGTCGCCCCCTCATCTGGTACTTTGCTAGCACGCTCTGCTGCGAGCGTGCCACTCTGCTGCCCGTCCCTAGTTTAGATCTTTATTCATTTCAAAATCTTCGCGATCAGGAGTACCAGCATTGTACTTCCATGCCGTACCTAATGCATTTATTGCTCTCTTATTTCTAAATTCCGGTTTTGGTTTTATGTTTGAAAGTATTACTAATGTTCTTGTTGAGGTAGGTTAGTACGTCTTTTAAAAAATTGTCGTATTGGTCCAGGTCAATATGGTGTATTATCTTGAATGTCCCCTGTATTTTAGATTGTCCGTCATTGATCGTTATAACATGATTTTTCGAGAAGTTTAGTATTTCCATGTCTGTTAAGCTAGTGGTCGTCATGATGAATATGGTTAGTATTAGTAGGATGTCCTTGCTGTTTGTCATATTGTTTCTAAAGGGTGGTTAAATTTTAAGGGCCGATGTTGAATGTGAACCATACCTAAACGTCAAGCTGTTTCCTGCATTTCATTTAAAATTTTTCAATTTCAGACTAACTCAATTTGAGCCATGGAAAGATACACAATGAAGCAACGCGTTAAAGTTATTCAGGCCTATTATGAAAACGGACGTTCAAATCAAAATGCATATCGAAGAAAATCATCTTCAGAGATGCGGCACAATTTCACCTCAGTGGATTCGTCAATAAGCAGAATTGCCGCATTTGGGCGAATGATAATCCAAGAGTGATTGCCGAAAAACCAATGCACCCACAAAGAGTGACTGTTTGGTGCGGTTTATGGGCCGGCGGCATCATTGGACCGTATTTTTTCCAAAATGAGGCCGGTTAGGCAGTTACTGTGAATAGTGTTCGTTATCGTGAGATGATAACGAACTTTTTATGACCCGAATTGGAAGATATGGATGTGGACGATATGTGGTTTCAACAGGACGGTGCCACTTGTCACACAGCTAACGAAACAATGGCTCGTTTTGGGCGAAAAATTTGATAGCCGAATAATCTCACGACGCAGCGATGTCAATTGGCCGCCAAGATCATCTGACTTGACTTCTTTCTTTGGAGTTATTTGAAAGAAAAGGTGTACGTCGATAAGCCAGCAAAAATTCAAGAGCTAAAGGATGAGATAATTCGGCACATTAACGGCATAGAACCTCAATTATGCCTCAGCGTCATCGAAAATTTGGACCATCGGATGGAGGTGTGCTGCCGAAGCCGCGGCGGTCATTTGGCCGAAATTTTGTTTTATGCGTAATTCAGCCATACCAATATTTTCATAATAAAGAGAAATGACAATAATTTCCTAAAAAAATTATATTTATTTGGAAAATTTGCTTTATCAGAAGTTAAAAAACGAGATATAGGAGACCTGGTCCAAAAGAACATTATTCCAAAGAGTTTTTATGAGACTTACTATAAAAACTTAATAGACACTTAATTTAAGTTTAATTCATTGATATTTTTTTTTAATAAGCAATAACTTTTGTTTCGAATTACTGCAAATGAATAAATGTTAATAACACTGGTTTACAGCCAGTTGAAAAGTTGAAATTTGTGATCCAGTGTAATTTTTATTAAACATCAATAAATTGGCATGCCTGTATGTTATAAATAATATTTATCAATTCTAGTGAGAATTTTCAGTTAAACAGAGACAACTCAAAATAACACCACTAAGTGTATAAAAAAATTTCAGGAAAAGAGTAACAACTCAAAAATTTGTTATTTTAGAGCAACTACTAAACAAATAAGAGTGAAACAACCGTTATATTGTTTTTAATGATATTTTCGGGCAATTACATATTTTTTTCCTTGTAATATATTATTAATATTTACGGAAACAGTTTTTCGTCTCTCCTGAAAATGTTCAGATTTTGAGTTGTTACGCTTTAACGTAACAAGTGCGATATGTTAGAACTGTAATCATTTTTGAACAATTTTGCCTTTGAAATCAATAAAAACTAACTTCACAAAAAAAGTTATGGTGTTTTCAATAGGTAACACTTCATATCGTTCACCCTGTACTTGCAGAAACTGGCATGCCACATATCCAAGAAAGACTCGAATTGAGCACATTACGACTGATACCTAAACTTTTTTATACTCATTGTTGTAGGATACACAACAAAGTAACACAAGCGCTTATGCGAAAACGGCATATAAAAAAGCAATCAGCTATCCATCGTGTTGTTCAAAAGACAGCGCATCTCGATCTTGATATAAAACCAAGGTGCTTAAAAATTAGACAACACCTCCCAGAGGCTCTACATTCCTCTTTTTTGGAAGGCGAATTAATGTGCTCAGCCTTCTGCTCTATTTTCTCAGCTGAAGCCTATGCTGTAGAAGAAGCAACAAAATGGGCGGTAACGACAAAATGAAAATATACCATATGCACCGATAGCCTCTCAACAATAATGGCGATACAGAACCCAATTAACGTAAGCCCGCTGATTGCATGTATTCGAGATACCCTGATTGCATATAAGACGAAGTAACCGATAAGGAAGCTAAAAATGGATCGCATATGCTACTTCGTAGAGACAAACGAGAAAAATTATATATTACGCTATATTTACAAAATGAAAGAAAATCTACAGAAAGAGTTTTATTACTACATTAATTTATTTAAAAATAGCTTTTTATGTTATTATTTGTGTTAATTGATGCATCTGGGCGATTCGGTAAGGTGCTGGACGTTATGTAGACTTATTTGAATGTTTCCGTTGGTACTTCTTGGATGATTATTTTTGATGTGGGTTTTATCCAAAATTTGAAGGTTATTTTATTGCTGTGTAGATTAGTGCTAGTCCTAGCATTGCACTCTTGTTTATTGTCGAATCTGTTCTAACAGATTTATCTTTTTCGTGTTGTTAATATGTAGTTCGTTGAGGGCTTTAATGATAAAATGTTGATGCGTTCCCTTTCTTGCGGTGTTGGCTGTATGATCGTAGACATTTCGATATTGGTGAATGTTTCGTTATTGACGCTCAATGATGTGTTGTGAAACTTGATTAGATAAGTACCAGTAATTGTTCACTGCTCTTTTTCCGTTTTTAGTGTTCCATTGAAGTCGTTTAGTAAGACTATTCCGCGCTGTATTTCCTCGATTGTTGGTATGTATTGATTATTACTTATTGTGCAAAATGATTTTCTACTACTTAGTATTTGAGGATGCAGGTGCTGTTTGAATTTGAATTTGAAGAGGTCGAGCCAAGGAGCACCATGAGATTTGGTGGCTCCTAAAACACTCAGGCTAAAAAGCCCATTGTATTTAAAGCTCTGGAAAGGGGGTAGATAGTTAAGGAGGGAGGGAGAAAAGTATCAGAGAAAGAGATAGGAAAGAATAGAGACAGAGATAGAGATAGTTAGTCCTGTGAGAATTTTCCAGATTCTTTGGCGAATCTGTAAATATCCTCCAGTTTTAGAGAACGAATATTACTCATTCCCATGACATCGGAACCCAATACCCGTAGTCGCGCTCTAGCAAAGGCAGGACACTCACAGAGAAAGTGCTCAGTGCTATCCGCCTCCTCCAAGCAGGACAGGCATACCGGGTCCTCGATGATTCCAATGGTGGTCATATGCTGACCCCATGGGTTGTGTCCTGTAATGATGCCGACCATCAACCGAATGTCTTTCCTTCTAAGTTTTAGTAGAAAGTTTGACAGTTTTCTGTTCGGACTTGTCACAAAACACTTTGCAGTTCTGCAGCGTTCTAGACCGGACCATCGCTCTTTATGTAGATTGCCTACATAATCGTTGATCCAATTCTTGATTCCTGCGGGACTGATTCCGATTATTGGCTCTGGCCCCTGTGGGGGCACCGCTGATCCACGGTTGGCCAATTCGTCGGCAATTTCGTTTCCTTGAACACCGGAGTGTCCCGGAACCCATATAAGTACAAGCCTGTTTTGTCTTGCGACAGAATTAAGCTTCTTCTTACATTCTTGAACAATCTTCGAGGTTTGCTTCGCGTTCTCCAGGGCCTTCAATGCAGCCTGACTGTCACTGAAGACTCCAATCTGTTTCCCGCTCCATCTCCTCTCGATTATCCATTCGGCTACTTTTAGGATGGCAAAAACTTCTGTTTGAAAAACAGTTGCCATTCCCCCCATAGCATAGTGATACTTATTACTATCGTTTAAGTACCATCCGGCTCCAGACCCTATTTCAGTCTTGGACCCATCGGTAAAGAAAATATCCGTCAGACCTCCCTGCATGCATTCTGGATTGCTCCATTGCTCACGCAATGGAAATCTGACATCAAATTTCCTTCCGAACGAAACTGTGGGTATCAGGTCATCTTTAGGTGCCAAAAACAGTGGATACTGCTCCGACAGCAACTTAAAGATTTCTCTGTGTCCCGAAGTTCCATCTTCGTGCCAGAACCCATATTTATGGAGTCTACACATAGCTTTTATTGCTTCCTGTTGTATCTTAAGATCCAGGGGGAGCAAATCAAGCATAGCATTTAGGGCATCTCCAGAGGTTGTACTCATGGCACCCGTGATGCATAAACATACACTTCTTTGCAGCCTGTATAGTTCCCGGATTGTGGACTTAACCATGCTCCGTCGCCACCAGACCACAGAAGCGTAAGTGATGATTGGTCTGATAAGTGCCGTGTATATCCATAGGACCACAGCAGGTTTCAGACCCCAAGTTTTGCCAAAGGCTCTACGGCATTGCTGAAAAATCTTCAATGCACGATTCACCTTCAGTGAAACGTGTGTCTCCCAGGTCAGCTTCTTATCCAAGATTACTCCTAGATATTTAACTTCGTTGGAAAGACCAAGTGTCACACCTTTCAGTGTTGGAAGACTGAGTCCATCCAATTTCCGTTTTCTCGTAAACAAGACTATGGTTGTTTTGTTCGGATTAACGGAAAGACCTTGTCTCATGCACCAATCATCGATTTTGTCAAGGATACTCTGCACTTTCGTGCAAAGCCTCCTTAAGGATTTATCCGATGTTAGCGCACAGACGTCGTCCGCATATGCTTGGACGTGAAAGCCGAGTTCCTGCATCTCCGCTAATAGGGAGTCTACGACGAAGCACCACAGCAGCGGAGAAAGAACACCCCCTTGGGGACATCCTTGCTTGGCCCTGACTGTGATTTGCTCGTCGTCGCTCCCACCAGCGGTTAACAGCCTCTCAGAGAGCATGGAGTATATCCATTTTATAATGGCTTGATTAACTCCGTGTCGTTCGGCAGAAGAACATATCGAGCCGAAAGTGGCATTATCAAAAGCCCCCTCAATGTCCACGAACACGCCCATTGTGTATTCGTCAGCTTCCAGCCCAGCTTCAATCTTGCTAACAAGATCGTGTAAGGCTGATTCACATGATTTTCCACTCTGGTAAGCGTGTTGATTTCTACTAAGTGGACTTCTCGGCAATACCCCCACTCGAATATTTTTCTCCACCACTCGTTTCAGACTTTTCAACATAAACGATGTCAAGCTGATTGGTCTAAAACTTTTTTCTAGGGAATAGTCATCTTTTCCTGGTTTCGGAATAAATACTACTCTTACGCGTCGCCATTGGGATGGTATATAACCAAATGCAAGACAGGCTGTGAAGATCCGTTTCAGGGCCTCAATCAGCCTATCTCCTCCTTTATTTAAGCATTGCTGGATATATTCCGTCAGGTCCAGGGGACTTAAAGTTCTCAAAGGAAGATAAGAAAACCTTATCGATTCCCTTGTCACTATCCGACTAGCAATATACCAGCTGTACCTAGAGGTTCCACCGTTGCCACCGTTATTGTTCATGCCACTCTCAACTTCAGAGAGAGTTCTACTAACCGGAAAATGGGTTTCGAGTAGAGCATTAAACGTTTCCGATTTGGAAATGGTGTACGAACCATCAGGTTTTCGAATGGAATCCAGCCTTACTGAGCGGTCTAAATGAAGGACCTTACAAAGTCTCGCTGTTTCCCTCATTTCTTCGACGTTACTGCAGAAATTTCTATAGGATTCAAGTTTGGCTTGCCGTACTTTTTTCTTATATTCTCTCTGTGTAAGTCGATGATTGGCCCAGTCCTCTTCTGTTTTGGTCTTCAAGGCCTTATTAAGAAGTTTCCTGGACCATACACGAAGCTTCGACAGTTCAGGGTTCCACCAAGGAACCGCTTTCCCCTGTCTGCCTTGCCTGAGTGGACACAGTTCCTCAAAGCAATTGATTAAAGTACCTTCTAATTTCTTAGTAGCATCTTCAATCATTTCTGCTGATTTGAGTTTTTTCAGGTTTGGTAATCGCTCTGTTATAAGCTCACCATACCTGTCCCAGTCCACATTTCGAGGATTCCTACCGGAAGGTATTGATAGCGTGTCAGTTCCCAGTCGGAATTCGATAAGACGATGATCAGAAAGAGAGTCCTCTTCCAAAACTCGCCATCGGTTTATTTGATTTCCAACTGACCTATTGGTAAGTGTTAAATCAATCACCTCTTGTCTCCTTCTGGTCACAGAAGTTGGTTTGTTACCAGTGTTTTGAATGACCAAATCGGATGACAGGATAAAATCCAGTAACTTGAGTCCTCTGGGGTTGCATTTGCTGCTTCCCCACACAATGTTCTGTGAATTTGCGTCACAGCCCACTATTAGCCCCAGATTATTGGATTCTGCGGACTTGACCACTTCTCTTAGCTCCCTCGAAGGAGGTGGCTGTAAAGAGTCGTAGGGTAGGTAGGCCGAAACTATAATAGCTTCGACACTGTTCCCACTTTTCAAGTACTTTATTTTTGCAGCAACGATATCTCCGGAGCATAGCTCTTTTAACATCGTGTGTTCGATCAACCTCGGCATGATAATACATGCTCGCGGTCTCACATTCCCTTCACAATGAAGTATTTGTCCCCACGACATAGCACTTAGACCACAGATACGCTTGTGACATACCCATGGTTCTTGTATAAGTATTATGTGTGGGTTTGTTTGCAGTTTTGCATGCCTACGGCACAAGAGAGCCGTAGACGCTTTGCTATGCTGCAGATTAATCTGTGTAAATATTACTTCAGTCATGAGACTGAGTATATTTACGCTTTGTCCTCCACCTTATCCTGGACGCGGAACTGGATCCGCCCCAGATGTAGGTGAGGACGGCAACCGTACTTCGACTTAAGCACCTTGAGGGACCCAAGATCGATACCCAGTACCAGGTGGGAACCCGCCTCCGAAGTGGTAGCGGATTTCTGCCTGGTGCACGAGTATACTCTCCAGAGAGTCGTGTCAAGATCCTTATTCTGAACACGGATGCGTTTGAGGAGTTCTGCTGAATTACAGGAAGGACCCGGAATCCAGACACTCGCTCGTACCAGCCTTTCTTTGCTACTCTCAACAAGAATAAACTTGCTGTTTTCGCAGGCTGGAATCTTTGCTATAACTTTTTCTAGCCATTCTCGGGAAAAAGCATTGGAACAGTGCACCTTTACGATGCCGTCTACCACGCTTTTCCCCTCGAACGTCGGCGCGTCTTTCGACTCACCGATAGCTTTCCAAAGATAGCTGTCAAGATAGTCTTGTTGCCCTTTGGACAGTAGACCATCTTGTTTGTCGGTATGTATCTCCACCGTCATTGCCTTTGCTGCCATTCTCGCGAATGATTCGCCAGACGTTGACGGAAGAGTGTCATTCGACATTTGAGGTCCCTTAGCCTCTGCCTTGTCAGGCAAAGGTTTGTCTGCCTTGGATTGGGTCGAGGATGCAGGCATTTCCGAATTCCGTCTCTCGACTTTCCTCTTCTTTGCCTTTCTCCTCTTCCCGGTCGTTGGCACAGACCCCGTTTCGTTTCCGGAAGAGCGCAGCGCTACAGAGGAATCCTCTGTTCTGCCACGCTTTCCCGTTTCCGTTACAGGTGTCGAAGTTGACGGAGCTTGAGTCCTTGCCTTAGCTAGTGCTTCGGCTTGCCTCGCCTTCTGTCTCCTTCGTTTGATCTGCCTTGCGGTTAGACCAACACCTGCGTTCGAATCTCCAATAACTTCGGTCTTTTTACCGGTACTTACCTGATTCGCACCAGGTTTAACCGTTGTCAAAGACTTACTCGGTACCAGAGATCCGTCTGAGTCTACTGAGAGATTGTCCGCCATCTCCACATCCTCCACAACTTGTTCAGTTGCTTCAGATCGTTTCGACGGCGGTGTATCACTCACACTCACTCGGCTCTCCATTGGCATAGCCAATGTGCCATGTTTCACCACTAGTAGTTCGCTTCCTCCGGAACCCTGGGTGTCAGTTCCGGTCATAGGGGAGTGTGAGGTTCGGGCCTGCACATCCGATGCCCGAGCCGTCGATTGCTCGACGGGAGGATTTCCCAGAAGTGGGTTACCTCGCGCAGAAAGATCCTTGTTGAGCCTCCACATTGTAAGGAAATGCATTTTATACCTCCTGCCAGGTTGTCGGTACGGTACTCTCCACATAGTACTTGGGTGGCCACCAATTCCGCCGTTCCGTGGTTGAGTGGATACCCAATTCCTATATGGAGCTGCCCTCTTAGTTCGTGGTAAGTTAATCTCCATAGAATGGGGTTAACTCGCCACTTAAGCCTCATCCCCGCGGCAAGGAGACCGACCATGACGAGGGCAGGTGCTGTTACTAATATCAATTATGTTATTTCTCTCACAAATTTTTATTACTTTTTATTTCATACATTTATTCTTTATTCTATATACATATATCATTTTTGTCTTTTAGAATTTTTTCAAAATCAAGTTTAGTAATTTCTTTATTTCTCTTAACTGGTCTTATTATAATATTCTTATAAGTAATATTGTTTGTTAGTGGTATTTTTACCAAATATAAAATTCACGATTACGTTAATTATTACGTTAACTTTTGCATATCCTAATGCTTTTTCTACTGATGCAAATGGCATTCTTTCTTCTTTTAATTTGATGATTGCTGTCTCAATTTCTTTTTTATTCAACAACATTGTATTCATAATTCCAATTATAGCTCATTTAATTACGTACTTAATGTTTATTAATTCCTATTTTACTTTCCAGATTCAGAGGTACTTATTACATAATTGTCTTTTCTTATCGAATTTAGTAATTGATTTCCTAATGTTGTAATGTTGTTAATTCTTTCATTGAAAACTTCATAAATCATTACTTGATCATTATTATTTTCCTTTAGTTTTTTTAGATTAGTGACGGGCAGACTCAGCACGTTTGCACTGTGCAGCAGCGTGTGCTTCTGCGTTCTAAAAGTTCTAGGTGAAGTTGGATAACAAAGCACAGGGAAGAAACAGAAAAATTGAGCAAGTTGTGCCTATGTTTGTATCCTGAATGAGAGAGCAATTATTCATGAATTCTTACCAGGGATGCCAACTTTAAACTTCATATCAACAAATTTCTAAAAAATTAGGTTTTTTGGTAGATTTTTCTTCAATAACTAAATTAAATACATATTACACTTCCTATTATAATAATGATTTAAGATAAAAAACAACAATAAACATGCAATAAAACATTTCAAAAGTTCGCGTAATACTGTTCTTTAATTGCTAGATGTAAAGAAGATTAAGGCCTCTGAAAATATTTAACATGAGATTAAATTAAAATCTTACATATTGGAAAGTAATGACAGTTAAATCTTCAATAATATTGATCACTGCATATACTGACGAATCTGTAAATTACGCACACTTATCTTATGATTTCTTAAATGGTTTTTAGTTCGGATATATTTTTTTTAAATTAATGTTTTTTAAATTGAGCTAAGAAATCCAGATTTTCAAATTTTTTAGCAAATTACTTTATAAAACTGCAAACTCTCCTCAGCTACCGAAGTTTGTTAAATGTTTCAGAATTTTTAGCTACTGAATGATACCATATTTTCTTTTATTTTTCATGAAAAGTGGACGTGATTGACAACTAATTTCGTCCATCTAAATCCAATACAATCTGATATGCACAACTGCATATAAAAATAAACAACCAAGAGTATATACATATGTATATAAATCATCAATAATAAAATCAACAATGTCCAAAATTGATTCCCACATTTAACAACTACGGCAACTCTTACTCATAAGTTTTGACATTTCATAAATAAAATCAGTTTTTTCGTGTTTTCTTCACATTTCGACGATATTTTTTGAGACCGTAAGTTACATATTATTGTCGCATAAAAAACCACTAATATTAAGTGTATTTGTATGGTGTGGATGCAGTGTTGAAAATTCTATTTAAAAATTTGAAACGGCGAACGTCAAAACAAAGTGCACAGTGTTCAACTGCCGACAAAAACATACATCTAAATTATTAAAATTTTTTTAAATTTCTTAGGAAAGCGAAGATTACGTTGTAGATGCAAAGCGTGCAACTTATGAAATCGCGTTAAACCTTGTTCGTGAGAATGGTGCATTTTCGGATGGCGAATTGGTGAAGTCTTGTATATTAAAAGCAGTAGGAATTTTGTCCCCTTCAGAATAACCGAAATATGAGGGTATGTGCTTATCTCGTAGAACTATAAGCAGACGAGTAGATGAAATGGCGGATATTACAGAATCGCAATTAAAAGGGCGGCCGCCGCAGCCGAATGGGTTGGTGTGAACTACCATTCGGAATTCACAAAGAGAACGTTGGCTCGAATCTCGGTGAAAACAACAAAATTAGGAAAAACATTTTTCTAATAGCGGTCGCCCCTCGGCAGGCAATGGCAAACCTCCGAGTGGATTTCTGCCATGAAAAAGCTCCTCTTAAAAATATCTGCCGTTCGGAATCGGCTTGAAACTGTAGGTCCCTCCATTTGTGTAACAACATCAAGACGCACACCACAAATAGGAGGAGGAGCTCGGCCAAACACCCGAAAAGGGTGTACGCGCCAATTATATATATATATAAAATCATTCACAGCGATTTCATTGGCAATTGACGAATGCACAGATATATCCGACATAGCCCAATTAGCGGTTTTTATCCGAGGAGTTGATGCCCACCTTAAAAAACTGAATAAGGTTAGGTTAAGAAATCGACTATCCGATACTAATTTAAGAAATATATTGCGTTTAGCTGCAGCGCAAGAGGTGTCTCCCAATATAGAGTTACTAACAAAAAAACAATAATAAATTTTAACATATATTTATCCTTTAATCTTTTGAGCAAACATTATTATACTAGTTATGAAAAGCTTTCATTCGAAAATAGTTTATTTTAAATGTTGAAAAAGATATTTCGAAATAAGAACTATTTATTTAAAATTAAAAAATGTGTATGTACTTTGTCATACAATACACAATGTAATCTGCATGTAGCCGAACATGAGACCTTGTAGCCACCAGGTAGGCCCACTTTTAACACGTTTCCTCCAATTTTTTTTAGAAAAAAATCCGCTGTTTTCCATGGTATCAAACAAATTTCTCTAATCATTTTTGTGTACTTTGTCATACTGTGCGCATTGCCATATGCGTGTGATTTGAATATGAGAGCAAGTAAGTAGTCACCAAGAATATCCACTCTACTAAGATAATTTCCCCAATGATTTTTGAAAACATCCCGTATTTTTTTAATGGAAACATGTTTTCCCACCAATGTCAGGTAACTAAATTGTCCTTTTTAACAACATTAAATGTATAACATGCATTGTTTAAATAAAACATGGCTGGTTGAGATTACTGTTTGCTGTTGTGACCAGCATTTCTTTATAAAAATGCATTAAGGGGTTATACGCAGTTATGAAGCAAATGAAAGACGGGTTGTCAAGGATTTCTGCTGAAGAAAGTTCAGAATATTTAAATTTGAAAATTGTTGACGGTTATAAAAGCATCCTTCAAGAACGTAACAAAATTTTTTACTTATGAAAATGTTGATTATAGAGCGCGCTGCAGGCGATTTCTGGAACCTCCTTTAAAAAAAGACGATTTACGGTGTACATCGTAACTCATCGTCCGGGGTATTTTAGAAGGGTGTTTTTATTAAAAATCAATTTCGTGAATAAAATATGGCATTATTCGCGCTGCATGTCGTGACTAGCCGATGAAAAAACGAATAGCTCTAGATATCTTGTAAAAAAAATTCTAAAAATAGTAAAGGACTTTGATTCAAAATTACAAGAATAATTGGCGGTTTTTATACATCGTGGGACACCTTCATAAATAATTACGCCTATTTAAGATACAATATATTATAACATGTGTTGGAGCCAACTTGCAATTCAACCATGTATAGTTTAAGTACGAAAAAAATATCAACCCTGTTTGTAACTTCTTTACTTCTTCTTCTTGTATTAATGCTTACTTTGACTCAATTCACTCCAATAAAGTTCTTCAAACGAAACGGTCGTGTTTATATATAATATTATATATTTAATTGCGCTTTTCTCTAACAACATGTGTTGCTATATAATGGCAAAAAAGTTACCATGAAAGAGCCGTTGCAGCTTTTCCTTATCGTAACGGCGACACCCTGTGTACTGTTAACTCGAAATTTTAAATAGCGCGCCAACGAAATCGCGATGACGGCGCCGAGTGATTTTTCCCTAAGTTTTTTTGGTGAATAACTAGGCTATCTTTAAACATGCATGAACATGCTTCTATTCTTTTGTTTCTTTCAACGAGCAGAATACATTGTGTCGAGCATTTGTTGACAAGTATATTAGTTAATGTGATTGTTAATACGCCTCCTAACATGAAGAGAACATTATTTTCTTATTTCGAGCGCCTTGATCCAGAATCAGAACCAAAAATAAAAAAGAAGGAAAAACAGGTAAAGTTAAAAATTTGTATCCAAGAACAGTCAGTGTACAGTTGGTGCTCAAATTAATAGAATCTCTATGAAAAATTCAAGTTTCAGCCATTTAACTGATAATAATCAAAGAATAGTATATTTTTAATATGTTGTTTATTAAATTTCTATAATACGACAAAAACAATATTCAAACAAGTCTTTTATTAAAAAAATATCAAAAAAAAATCAAAAAATCAATATTTTGCGTGAAAACCTCGTGCAGCAATTAAAACCGGAATCCTTTTGGGTATGCTTTCAACGCATTTTAAGCAGTTTGTTTTTATTTGGTCGTCATTTTTCCAAATATTTTGCAGTCTTTCGCTCAGTTGTTCTTTATTTGTAATATTATCTTTCGATATTTCTGTCTTTGTTGACTCTTAAAGGTTCTCAATTGGATTGGCTATGTATGTTCGACATTGGTGTCGATGATTACAAATCTGATGTTAGTTTTTTAAAATTCAAAATGGCAGATCCAATAACAAGTTTCAAGCGAATTACATTAAATTTTCGAAAGATCGTCCGCCATATTGGATCAGCCATTTTTAATTTTAAAAAACTAACATCAGATTCGTAATCAGCGACACCAATGTCGAACATACATAGTTTTTTAAGCATCTGTTGCGCCATTAAAGAGGGCGTTAAGAAAATGAATTTGCATGTCTAAAAGTCTTAAATTCAAAATAGTATAACTTTTTTTTCATTCATCCTAGAAGTCTTTTAAAAAATGGATTTTAAAGCTACAGAGTATTACCTTGCGATTCCGTTGTGGAAAAAAAAAAAAAAAATTTACCTTACTCAAAAAAAATTCATAAAGATGTCCAAAATCGGCATTTCTTGACTATTTAACCACAAATTGCCAAAAGTCCTGACGTGCTGGAGCATTTTCAAGATCAAATTCGTTTTCAGCACAAAAAAAACTTCAAGAGACACTCGTAGCCGTTTTAGAAATTGGACAAAAATGAAATTACGCAGGCCTGTGTAATTATTCAAAATTTTGAATTGCGTCCGTCGTATTACAATTGTTTTTATTATAAAATAAATTAAAACTGGAAAAAAATCTAATAAACTGCTAATGCATATACAAAAATATTGTTTTTTTTAACTTGACTCATACAGAATTGAAACATAAAATTTTAGAGCATGATTCCAATGGGGGGGGGTCCGGACCCGAAAACCCCCCCCGTGGATCCGCCACTGATACATACACACTTATACGTAAACGAAGACAATTTTTTCATTCAGAAAAATATACACCGATTTGTCAGTACAAATTGTTCTCCACATAGTTTAGCAACTATGAAACTTTGACATGCGAATGTTCAAACTTCTTGATTATAAAGTCGCCTATGCTTCTTGATTACAAAAATTATAAATGTAAATAAAATAGAAATTTGCAAAGATGATGTTAATATTCAAAGAATCGTTTCCAATAAAAAAAAACCAAAAGCATTTTATTATTTAATATGAACGATCTAGCAAATCCCAACACTTCAAAATCCCCTAACATGGAATGAAGTCCCCTTACCTGGTAACTTTGCCATTGGCAAAGCTTCACTCCCTTTTTTAGAAACACATATGCGTTGCTCAGAAGAGATTAATAAACGTACACGCCTATTGCTTACCCTTCTGATGTAAGTTTGTCGCCCCCTCATCTGGTACTTTGCTAGCACGCTCTGCTGCGAGCGTGCCACTCTGCTGCCCGTCCCTAGTTTAGATCTTTATTCATTTCAAAATCTTCGCGATCAGGAGTACCAGCAATGTACTTCCATGCCGTACCTAATGCATTTATTGCTCTCTTATTTCTAAATTCCGGTTTTGGTTTTATGTTTGAAAGTATTACTAATATTCTTGTTGAGGTAGGTTAGTACGTCTTTTAAAAAATTGTCGTATTGGTCCAGGTCAATATGGTGTATTATCTGGAAAGTCCCCTGTATTTTAGATTGTCCGTCATTGATCGTTATAACATGATTTTTCGAGAAGTTTAGTATTTCCATGTCTGTTAAGCTAGTGGTCGTCATGATGAATATGGTTAGTATTAGTAGGATGTCCTTGCTGTTTGTCATATTGTTTCTAAAGGGTGGTTAAATTTTAAGGGCCGATGTTGAATGTGAACCACACCTAAACGTCAAGCTGTTTCCTGCATTTCATTTAAAATTTTTCAATTTCAGACTAACTCAATTTGAGCCATGGAAAGATACACAATGGAGCAATGCGTTAAAGTTATTCAGGCCTATTATGAAAACGGACGTTCAAATCAAAATGCATATCGAAGAAAATCATCTTCAGAGATGCGGCACATTTTCACCTCAGTGGATTCGTCAATAAGCAGAATTGCCGCATTTGGGCAAATGATAACACAGGCCGATAAAATTTAACCAACATTCAGACCCAGAAACCAGACTATATATTTCCGAAGGTTTATGATGCGCTGAATCCAAATCTGGCCTCAGAATTGCTCTATTAGTTTGAGTTTTCGAGATATCCTAACCTAAAAGTGCGAAAAACCCCATTTTTGCCCATATTTGAGGTTATGTAGCCTTGCAGATGTTTTCTTTCACCAAAATTAAAGGATGGCATCTTTAAATACAATCCTTCTTTTTTCAAATGGCGTTTTGTTTGCTCAAATATCATTTTTTTTCGCAGAGATATCGCATTTTGAAATTTTCATGTTTCGAAATTTTCCTACACCTGAAAATCAATTAAGATAACATAGACATGATATAGTCGATTACTAATTTTCTTGAATTGAGTCTTATTTTTCTTAAAATTTTGTCTCACACCATAAGTGTGCTGACTCACCACACCCCTACACTATCTAACCTTTGGGTACCGAGTCACACACAGCCCTAACCCCTAGTAACCACCCCTATCATGCCGCAAGCAGGCTTACCCACAAACTCCAAATTTACATACTATTAATCCATATATTTCAGGCCCTCAAACCCAAGAAAATTAGTAATCGACTATATCATGTCTATGTTATCTTAATCGATTTTCAGGTGTAGGAAAATTTCGAAACATGAAAATTTCAAAATGCGATATCTCTACGAAAAAAAATGATATTTGAGCAAACAAAACGCCATTTGAAAAAAGAAGGATTGTATTTAAAGATGCCATCCTTTAATTTTGGTGAAAGAAAACATCTGCAAGGCTACATAACCTCAAATATGGGCAAAAATGGGGTTTTTTGCACTTTTAGGTTAGGATATCTCGAAAACTCAAACTAATAAATTAATTTTAGTTATCAATCCGAATTTTGCATGGACAGAGAAGCAGATATTAGTTTAAATTATTTCGGATACTTTTCCTTGTAGACTAGTGTAATCCAAGAGTGATTGCCGAAAAACCAATGCACCCTCAAAGAGTGACTGTTTGGTGCGGTTTATGGGCCGGCGGCATCATTGAACCGTATTTTTTCCAAAATGAGGCCGGTTAGGCAGTTACTGTGAATAGTGTTCGTTATCGTGAGATGATAACGAACTTTTTATGACCCGAATTGGAAGATATGGATGTGGACGATATGTGGTTTCAACAGGACGGTGCCACTTGTCACACAGCTAACGAAACAATAGCTCGTTTGGGCGAAAAATTTGATGGCCGAATAATCTCACGACGCAGCGATGTCAATTGGCCATCAAGATGATCTGACTTGACTTCTTTCTTTGGAGTTATTTGAAAGAAAAGGTGTACGTCGATAAGCCAGCAAAAATTCAAGAGCTAAAGGATGAGATAATTCGGCACATTAACGGCATAGAACCTCAATTATGCCTCAGCGTCATCGAAAATTTGGACCATCGGATGGAGGTGTGCCGCCGAAGCCGCGGCGGTCATTTGGCCGAAATTTTGTTTATGCGTAATTCAGCCAATATTTTCATAATAAAGAGAAATGACAATAATTTCCTAAAAAAATTATATTTATTTGGAAAATTTGCCTTTATCAGAAGTTAAAAAACGAGATATAGGAGACCTGGTTCAAAAGAACATTATTCCAAAGAGTTTTTATGAGACGTACTATAAAAACTTAATAGACACTTAATTTAAGTTTAATTCATTGATATTTTTTTTAATAAGCAATAACTTTTGTTTCGAATTACTGAAAATGAATAAATGTTAATAACACTGGTTTACAGCCAGTTGAAAAGTTGAAATTTGTGATCCAGTGTAATTTTTATTAAATATCAATAAATTGGCATTCCTGTATGTTATAAATAATATTTATCAATTCTAGTGTGAATTTTCAGTTAAACAGAGACAACTCAAAATAACACCACTAAGTGTATAAAAAAATTTCAGGAAAAGAGTAACAACTCAAAAATTTGTTATTTTAGAGCAACTACTAAACAAATAAGAATGAAACAACCGTTTTATTGTTTTTAATGATATTTTCGCGCAATTATATTACATATTTTTTTCCTTGTAATATATTATTAATATTTACGGAAACAGTTTTTCGTCTCTACTGAAAATGTTCAGATTTTGAGTTGTTACGCTTTAACGTAACAAGTGCGATATGTTAAAACTGTAATCATTTTTGAACAATTTTGCCTTTGAAATCAATAAAAACTAACTTCACAAAAAAAAGTTATGGTGTTTTCAATAGGTAACACTTCATATCGTTCACCCTGTACTTGCAGAAACTGGCATACCACATATCCAAGAAAGACTCGAATTGAGCACATTACGACTGATACCTAAACTTTTTTATACTCATTGTTGTAGGATACACAACAAAGTAACACAAGCGCTTATGCGAAAACGGCATATAAAAAAGCAATCAGCTATCCATCGTGTTGTTCAAAAGACAGCGCATCTCGATCTTGATATAAAACCAAAGTGCTTAAAAACTAGCAAACACCTCCCATAGGCTCTACATTCCTCTTTTTTGGAAGACGAACTAATGTGCTCAGCCTTCTGCTCTATTTTCTCAGCTGAAGCCTATGCTGTAGAAGAAGCAACAAAATGGGCGGTAACGACAAAATGAAAATATACCATATGCACCGATAGCCTCTCAACAATAATGGCGATACAGAACCCAATTAACGTAAGCCCGCTGATTGCATGTATTCGAGATACCCTGATTGCATATAAGACGAAGTAACCGATAAGGAAGCTAAAAATGGATCGCATATGCTACTTCGTAGAGACAAACGAGAAAAATTATATATTACGCTATATTTACAAAATGAAAGAAAATCTACGGAGAGTTTTATTACTACATTAATTTATTTAACCCTCTCATGCCCGATGTTGCATATACGCAACATTGTGTTTCCGAGCCTCTAACTCCCGTTATTTTCTAGTTATTGTTTTGAATTTTCTTTTAAATTATAGCTTACTGTTGTTGTTTGGCAGTCAGCTGTACACGCTTTCACTCTGTAGCTATATTTGTGAGCGAGAAGTTGAAAAATTGATTTTGCGAAAAAACAGTGTTTTAAAAAAGTGGAAAAAAATAATTAAAATAATTATTTCATCCTGAAACCAACATTACTACATAAATATAGAAAGGTAAGAGAGTATTTAGAAAAAAACCCTACATCAAAATATTATTTAGTTTGTCTGTAATAATTTTGTTATTTTCGTGTTGCGTATATGCAACATTAGTGTATTGTGGTAACTTTCGAAAAATATAATTTATTTCAGTATAGACTTTCTAATATGCGCCCAAAAGGTCTGACTCAAGCTGAGATTGAAAGATTTGCCAACTTTGATTGGGATGATTCGGCTGACGATGAAATTGATGAAGAAGAAGATCAAAATATGGAGGAAATTATAGAGAAAACATTGAAATATTTAGATAACAGAGCTGAAAATGTGGAAGTTGGTTTGATTGACCAAATTATTGGAAGCAAAGATGTTGAAGATTTGAATGAAAATGAAATCGTTGCACAGGAGGTACTGGCAAAAATAGTTTTCAATAGTTTGAAGTGGAATTTGAAGCAGTATCTGCCATTGAAGCCCCACAAGTGGGGTTCCAAAATGTTTACGAGAGCTGGTGTGTCCGGGATTCTATATGATTTTAATCTGTACATTGGAGAAGGAACGTGCAAGACTTATGGCCTGGGAATATCACCAGATATTGTGCTTTTTTTATCATCCAATATGCCAGTAAACCAAAATTTCAAACTGTTTTTTGACAATTGGTTTTCTGCAATAAGCTTGATGTGTGCTCTAAAATAAAAAGGCATACTGGCCGTTGGTACAATTCGAAGCAACCGATTGAAAAATTGTGATCTAAGCAGTGAGAAAATCCTTCAAAAGCGAGGACGTGGATCAAGCGATTTCAGATTTGAAGCAACGCACAACTTGATTGCTTGCCGTTGGTATGATAATAAGAGCGTACAACTGGTTTCAAATTATGTAATGGTACAACAAACACATGGGAGGGGTTGATCTTGAAGACATGCTGCTTGAATTGTACAAAATCAACCACCGCTCAAATAAATGGTACATGCGTATAGTATACTGGTGCATAAATTCGAGTTTAGTAAACAGTTGGTTGTTGTACCGCAGAGACATTGCACATACAAACGGCGAATCAAAGTATATGCCGCTTATAAATTTTCAATTGGATGTTGCTGCCGAACTTTTGAACGCAAGTCAAACTACAGCTGTCGCCAAAAAGAGAGGTCGTCCATCATCACTCCTTTTGATAATGAATTCAGGAACTGCACCATCTTCTCCAGCATCACCAGCTCCATCATCACCAGCTGCTTCCACAGGATCTGAATCAAATCCCTATAAAAGAGCTTATATTGAAGACCCACCAACATCACTACGACTTGGCGGTTATAATCATTGGCCGGAATGAGGAACAAGAGGCAGATGTAGAGTATGCACGGGTTTCCAAGCTGTAAATGCCGCAAATGTAATGTGCACTTGTGTTCCAATCCCCAAAAAAACTGTTTCGTGTCTTATCATACATAAAATATAAATTAACGGCATTTGTAAAAGAAATAAACTTGTTTTTAAATATATACCACCATTGCCCAATGTTGCATATACGCAACATCCTGTAGCTCTTGAACCAGGGCACCTAGGACCTTGAAATTTGGAACAGTTAATATTGATGTTAATCCTATCTTATATATCTACTCAAAAAAATTTTAGCCGAGCCCATTTTAATTCGGGCATGAGAGGGTTAAAAATAGTTTTTTACGGAGCAAGCTCCGTCTTTATTTCACAACTCTCAAATTTGAACTGAACTTTACAAAATTTCTTAAAGCTAACTTAGCCGCGTGATCATATTCGCGGAATTTCGCTTGTTGCCGTTCACATGGTTTATTGCAGACACAATGTCAGCGAGAAGGTCGAGCAACGGAAACGCGTGTAGTGGATGAACTTTCAGCATTCAGTAGCGTTAACTCCTCCTTTCTTAAAAACGATTGTCCTCGATCGTCTTACTAGAAATAGGGTAGGTCATGTAGTCGAAGATATGAATAACTAACGACGTTTCCTAGTTGGTTATTATTTGTGTTAATTGATGCATCTGGGCGATTCGGTAAGGTGCTGGACGTTATGTAGACTTATTTGAATGTTTCCGTTGGTACTTCTTGGATGATTATTTTTGATGTGGGTTTTATCCAAAATTTGAAGGTTATTTTATTGCTGTGTAGATTATTGCTAGTCCTAGCATTGCACTCTTGTTTATTGTCGAATCTGTTCTAACAGATTTATCTTTTTCGTGTTGTTAATATGTAGTTCGTTGAGGGCTTTAATGATAAAATGTTGATGCGTTCCCTTTCTTGCGGTGTTGGCTGTATGATCGTAGACATTTCGATATTGGTGAATGTTTCGTTATTGATGCTCAATGATGTGTTGTGAAACTTGATTAGATAAGTACCAGTAATTGTTCACTGCTCTTTTTCCGTTTTTAGTGTTCCATTGAAGTCGTTTAGTAAGACTATTCCGGGCTGTATTTCCTCGATTGTTGGTATGTATTGATTATTACTTATTGTGCAAAATGATTTTCTACTACTTAGTATTTGAGGATGCAGGTGCTGTTACTAATATCAATTATGTTATTTCTCTCACAAATTTTTATTACTTTTTATTTCACCCATTTATTCTTTATTCTATATACATATATCATTTTTGTCTTTTAGAATTTTTTCAAAATCAAGTTTAGTAATTTCTTTATTTCTCTTAACTGGTCTTATTATAATATTCTTATAAGTAATATTGTTTGTTAGTGGTATTTTTACCAAATATAAAATTCACGATTACGTTAATTATTACGTTAACTTTTGCATATCCTAATGCTTTTTCTACTGATGCAAATGGCATTCTTTCTTCTTTTAATTTGATGATTGCTGTCTCAATTTCTTTTTTATTCAACAACATTGTATTCATAATTCCAATTATAGCTCATTTAATTACGTACTTAATGTTTATTAATTCCTATTTTACTTTCCAGATTCAGAGGTACTTATTACATAATTGTCTTTTCTTATCGAATTTAGTAATTGATTTCCTAATGTTGTAATGTTGTTAATTCTTTCATTGAAAACTTCATAAATCATTACTTGATCATTATTATTTTCCTTTAGTTTTTTTAGATTAGTGACGGGCAGACTCAGCACGTTTGCACTGTGCAGCAGCGTGTGCTTCTGCGTTCTAAAAGTTCTAGGTGAAGGGGGATAACAAAGCACAGGGAAGAAACAGAAAAATTGAGCAAGTTGTGCCTATGTTTGTATCCTGAATGAGAGAGCAATTATTCATGAATTCTTACCAGGGATGGCAACTTTAAACTTCATATCAACAAATTTCTAAAAAATTAGGTTTTTTGGTAGATTTTTCTTCAATAACTAAATTAAATAATTACATATTACACTTCCTATTATAATAATGATTTAAGATAAAAAACAACAATAAACATGCAATAAAACATTTCAAAAGTTCGCGTAATACTGTTCTTTAATTGCTAGATGTAAAGAAGATTAAGGCCTCTGAAAATATTTAACATGAGATTAAATTAAAATCTTACATATTGGAAAGTAATGACAGTTAAATCTTCAATAATATTGATCACTGCATATACTGACGAATCTGTAAATTACGCACACTTATCTTATGATTTCTTAAATGGTTTTTGAGTTCGGATATATTTTTTTTAAATTAATGTTTTTTAAATTGAGCTAAGAAATCCAGATTTTCAAATTTTTTAGCAAATTACTTTATAAAACTGCAAACTCTCCTCAGCTACCGAAGTTTGTTAAATGTTTCAGAATTTTTAGCTACTGAATGATACCATATTTTCTTTTATTTTTCATGAAAAGTGGACGTGATTGACAACTAATTTTGTCCATCTAAATCCAATACAATCTGATATGCACAACTGCATATAAAAATAAACAACCAAGAGTATATACATATGTATATAAATCATCAATAATAAAATCAACAATGTCCAAAATTGATTCCCACATTTAACAACTACGGCAACTCTTACTCATAAGTTTTGACATTTCATAAATAAAATCAGTTTTTTCGTGTTTTCTTCACATTTCGACGATATTTTTTGAGACCGTAAGTTACATATTATTGTCGCATAAAAAACCACTAATATTAAGTGTATTTGTATGGTGTGGATGCAGTGTTGAAAATTCTATTTAAAAATTTGAAACGGCGAACGTCAAAACAAAGTGCACAGTGTTCAACTGCCGACAAAAACATACATCTAAATTATTAAAATTTTTTTAAATTTCTTAGGAAAGCGAAGATTACGTTGTAGATGCAAAGCGTGCAACTTATGAAATCGCGTTAAACCTTGTTCGTGAGAATGGTGCATTTTCGGATGGCGAATTGGTGAAGTCTTGTATATTAAAAGCAGTAGGAATTTTGTCCCCTTCAGAATAACCGAAATATGAGGGTATGTGCTTATCTCGTAGAACTATAAGCAGACGAGTAGATGAAATGGCGGATATTACAGAATCGCAATTAAAAGGGCGGCCGCCGCAGCCGAATGGGTTGGTGTGAACTACCATTCGGAATTCACAAAGAGAACGTTGGCTCGAATCTCGGTGAAAACAACAAAATTAGGAAAAACATTTTTCTAATAGCGGTCGCCCCTCGGCAGGCAATGGCAAACCTCCGAGTGGATTTCTGCCATGAAAAAGCTCCTCTTAAAAATATCTGCCGTTCGGAATCGGCTTGAAACTGTAGGTCCCTCCATTTGTGTAACAACATCAAGACGCACACCACAAATAGGAGGAGGAGCTCGGCCAAACACCCGAAAAGGGTGTACGCGCCAATTATATATATATATAAAATCATTCACAGCGATTTCATTGGCAATTGACGAAAGCACAGATATATCCGACATAGCCCAATTAGCGGTTTTTATCCGAGGAGTTGATGCCCACCTTAAAAAACTTAATAAGGTTAGGTTAAGAAATCGACTATCCGATACTAATTTAAGAAATATATTGCGTTTAGCTGCAGCGCAAGAGGTGTCTCCCAATATAGAGTTACTAACAAAAAAACAATAATAAATTTTAACATATATTTATCCTTTAATCTTTTGAGCAAACATTATTATACTAGTTATGAAAAGCTTTCATTCGAAAATAGTTTATTTTAAATGTTGAAAAAGATATTTCGAAATAAGAACTATTTATTTAAAATTAAAAAATGTGTATGTACTTTGTCATACAATACACAATGTAATCTGCATGTAGCCGAACATGAGACCTTGTAGCCACCAGGTAGGCCCACTTTTAACACGTTTCCTCCAATTTTTTTTAGAAAAAAATCCGCTGTTTTCCATGGTATCAAACAAATTTCTCTAATCATTTTTGTGTACTTTGTCATACTGTGCGCATTGCCATATGCGTGTGATTTGAATATGAGAGCAAGTAAGTAGTCACCAAGAATATCCACTCTACTAAGATAATTTCCCCAATGATTTTTGAAAACATCCCGTATTTTTTTAATGGAAACATGTTTTCCCACCAATGTCAGGTAACTAAATTGTCCTTTTTAACAACATTAAATGTATAACATGCATTGTTTAAATAAAACATGGCTGGTTGAGATTACTGTTTGCTGTTGTGACCAGCATTTCTTTATAAAAATGCATTAAGGGGTTATACGCAGTTATGAAGCAAATAAAAGACGGGTTGTCAAGGATTTCTGCTGAAGAAAGTTCAGAATATTTAAATTTGAAAATTTTTGACGGTTATAAAAGCATCCTTCAAGAACGTAACAAAATTTTTTACTTATGAAAATGTTGATTATAGAGCGCGCTGCAGGCGATTTCTGGAACCTCCTTTAAAAAAAGACGATTTACGGTGTACATCGTAACTCAGGATTGGATTATCTGAAATCAAAAAACCAAACAAATTTTGTTAATATTGTATATTAGATTATCTAGTAATTAATCGTTCGGCTAATCAAAATAGAGAATTTTCACAAAATGGCAGCTTTTTAAAGAAATGATCTCGATTTTTACGTTAAAATTTGGCCGTAAATTGATTATAAACTGGAAAATAAGTATCAGATTTACAAAAGGGACGATTAATTGCTAGAAAATGTATCTTTAAAGATTGAGTTAAAACGGTTGACCGATCAAACAAGCCGTTTTCGAGATATCGTGTACACCGACTTGAAAAATGCCGTTTTGAAAAAAACACGTTTAAAGTTTCAATACCTACCTTAAAACGTGTCGAGGCATCTCTACATATTTAGGTATAACTCCGAAAGTATTGCTTAGATCTACTTCAAATTTCGTGCGTATACTTTTCAATACATGTACATTACAAAAGTGCAATAAAAAAAATCGATTTTTTTGAAAGTCATAACTGCGTATAACCCCTTAACATAAAAACATACGATATACATACCAGTGGCGGATCCAGGATTTCATAAAGGGGGGGGAGGGGGGGGGGGGGTCCGGGGTATTTTAGAAGGGTGCTTTTATTAAAAATCAATTTCGTGAATAAAATATGGCATTATTCGCGCTGCATGTCGTGACTAGCCGATGAAAAAACGAATAGCTCTAGATATCTTGTAAAAAAAATTCTAAAAATAGTAAAGGACTTTGATTCAAAATTACAAGAATAATTGGCGGTTTTTATACATCGTGGGACACCTTCATAAATAATTACGCCTATTTAAGATACAATATATTATAACATGTGTTGGAGCCAACTTGCAATTCAACCATGTATAGTTTAAGTACGAAAAAAAATATCAACCCTGTTTGTAACTTCTTTACTTCTTCTTCTTGTATTAATGCTTACTTTGACTCAATTCACTCCAATAAAGTTCTTCAAACGAAACGGTCGTGTTTATATATAATATTATATATTTAATTGCGCTTTTCTCTAACAACATGTGTTGCTATATAATGGCAAAAAAGTTACCATGAAAGAGCCGTTGCAGCTTTTCCTTATCGTAACGGCGACACCCTGTGTACTGTTAACTCGAAATTTTAAATAGCGCGCCAACGAAATCGCGATGACGGCGCCGAGTGATTTTTCCCTAAGTTTTTTTGGTGAATAACTAGGCTATCTTTAAACATGCATGAACATGCTTCTATTCTTTTGTTTCTTTCAACGAGCAGAATACATTGTGTCGAGCATTTGTTGACAAGTATATTAGTTAATGTGATTGTTAATACGCCTCCTAACATGAAGAGAACATTATTTTCTTATTTCGAGCGCCTTGATCCAGAATCAGAACCAAAAATAAAAAAGAAGGAAAAACAGGTAAAGTTAAAAATTTGTATCCAAGAACAGTCAGTGTACAGTTGGTGCTCAAATTAATAGAATCTCTATGAAAAATTCAAGTTTCAGCCATTTAACTGATAATAATCAAAGAATAGTATATTTTTAATATGTTGTTTATTAAATTTCTATAATACGACAAAAACAATATTCAAACAAGTCTTTTATTAAAAAAATATCAAAAAAAAATCAAAAAATCAATATTTTGCGTGAAAACCTCGTGCAGCAATTAAAACCGGAATCCTTTTGGGTATGCTTTCAACGCATTTTAAGCAGTTTGTTTTTATTTGGTCGTCATTTTTCCAAATATTTTGCAGTCTTTCGCTCAGTTGTTCTTTATTTGTAATATTATCTTTCGATATTTCTGTCTTTGTTGACTCTTAAAGGTTCTCAATTGGATTGGCTATGTATGTTCGACATTGGTGTCGATGATTACAAATCTGATGTTAGTTTTTTAAAATTCAAAATGGCAGATCCAATAACAAGTTTCAAGCGAATTACATTAAATTTTCGAAAGATCGTCCGCCATATTGGATCAGCCATTTTTAATTTTAAAAAACTAACATCAGATTCGTAATCAGCGACACCAATGTCGAACATACATAGTTTTTTAAGCATCTGTTGCGCCATTAAAGAGGGCGTTAAGAAAATGAATTTGCATGTCTAAAAGTCTTAAATTCAAAATAGTATAACTCTTTTTTCATTCATCCTAGAAGTCTTTTAAAAAATGGATTTTAAAGCTACAGAGTATTACCTTGCGATTCCGTTGTGGAAAAAAAAAAAAAAATTTACCTTACTCAAAAAAAATTCATAAAGATGTCCAAAATCGGCATTTCTTGACTATTTAACCACAAATTGCCAAAAGTCCTGACGTGCTGGAGCATTTTCAAGATCAAATTCGTTTTCAGCACAAAAAAAACTTCAAGAGACACTCGTAGCCGTTTTAGAAATTGGACAAAAATGAAATTACGCAGGCCTGTGTAATTATTCAAAATTTTGAATTGCGTCCGTCGTATTACAATTGTTTTTATTATAAAATAAATTAAAACTGGAAAAAAATCTAATAAACTGCTAATGCATATACAAAAATATTGTTTTTTTTAACTTGACTCATACAGAATTGAAACATAAAATTTTAGAGCATGATTCCAATGGGGGGGGTCCGGACCCGAAAACCCCCCCCGTGGATCCGCCACTGATACATACACACTTATACGTAAACGAAGACAATTTTTTCATTCAGAAAAATATACACCGATTTGTCAGTACAAATTGTTCTCCACATAGTTTAGCAACTATGAAACTTTGACATGCGAATGTTCAAACTTCTTGATTATAAAGTCGCCTATGCTTCTTGATTACAAAAATTATAAATGTAAATAAAATAGAAATTTGCAAAGATGATGTTAATATTCAAAGAAGCGTTTCCAATAAAAAAAAACCAAAAGCATTTTATTATTTAATATGAACGATCTAGCAAATCCCAACACTTCAAAATCCCCTAACATGGAATGAAGTCCCCTTACCTGGTAACTTTGCCATTGGCAAAGCTTCACTCCCTTTTTTAGAAACACATATGCGTTGCTCAGAAGAGATTAATAAACGTACACGCCTATTGCTTACCCTTCTGATGTAAGTTTGTCGCCCCCTCATCTGGTACTTTGCTAGCACGCTCTGCTGCGAGCGTGCCACTCTGCTGCCCGTCCCTAGTTTAGATCTTTATTCATTTCAAAATCTTCGCGATCAGGAGTACCAGCAATGTACTTCCATGCCGTACCTAATGCATTTATTGCTCTCTTATTTCTAAATTCCGGTTTTGGTTTTATGTTTGAAAGTATTACTAATATTCTTGTTGAGGTAGGTTAGTACGTCTTTTAAAAAATTGTCGTATTGGTCCAGGTCAATATGGTGTATTATCTGGAAAGTCCCCTGTATTTTAGATTGTCCGTCATTGATCGTTATAACATGATTTTTCGAGAAGTTTAGTATTTCCATGTCTGTTAAGCTAGTGGTCGTCATGATGAATATGGTTAGTATTAGTAGGATGTCCTTGCTGTTTGTCATATTGTTTCTAAAGGGTGGTTAAATTTTAAGGGCCGATGTTGAATGTGAACCACACCTAAACGTCAAGCTGTTTCCTGCATTTCATTTAAAATTTTTCAATTTCAGACTAACTCAATTTGAGCCATGGAAAGATACACAATGGAGCAATGCGTTAAAGTTATTCAGGCCTATTATGAAAACGGACGTTCAAATCAAAATGCATATCGAAGAAAATCATCTTCAGAGATGCGGCACATTTTCACCTCAGTGGATTCGTCAATAAGCAGAATTGCCGCATTTGGGCAAATGATAACACAGGCCGACAAAATTTAACCAACATTCAGACCCAGAAACCAGACTATATATTTCCGAAGGTTTATGATGCGCTGAATCCAAATCTGGCCTCAGAATTGCTCTATTAGTTTGAGTTTTCGAGATATCCTAACCTAAAAGTGCAAAAAACCCCATTTTTGCCCATATTTGAGGTTATGTAGCCTTGCAGATGTTTTCTTTCACCAAAATTAAAGGATGGCATCTTTAAATACAATCCTTCTTTTTTCAAATGGCGTTTTGTTTGCTCAAATATCATTTTTTTTCGCAGAGATATCGCATTTTGAAATTTTCATGTTTCGAAATTTTCCTACACCTGAAAATCAATTAAGATAACATAGACATGATATAGTCGATTACTAATTTTCTTGAATTGAGTCTTATTTTTCTTAAAATTTTGTCTCACACCATAAGTGTGCTGACTCACCACACCCCTACACTATCTAACCTTTGGGTACCGAGTCACACACAGCCCTAACCCCTAGTAACCACCCCTATCATGCCGCAAGCAGGCTTACCCACAAACTCCAAATTTACATACTATTAATCCATATATTTCAGGCCCTCAAACCCAAGAAAATTAGTAATCGACTATATCATGTCTATGTTATCTTAATCGATTTTCAGGTGTAGGAAAATTTCGAAACATGAAAATTTCAAAATGCGATATCTCTACGAAAAAAAATGATATTTGAGCAAACAAAACGCCATTTGAAAAAAGAAGGATTGTATTTAAAGATGCCATCCTTTAATTTTGGTGAAAGAAAACATCTGCAAGGCTACATAACCTCAAATATGGGCAAAAATGGGGTTTTTTGCACTTTTAGGTTAGGATATCTCGAAAACTCAAACTAATAAATTAATTTTAGTTATCAATCCGAATTTTGCATGGACAGAGAAGCAGATATTAGTTTAAATTATTTCGGATACTTTTCCTTGTAGACTAGTGTAATCCAAGAGTGATTGCCGAAAAACCAATGCACCCTCAAAGAGTGACTGTTTGGTGCGGTTTATGGGCCGGCGGCATCATTGAACCGTATTTTTTCCAAAATGAGGCCGGTTAGGCAGTTACTGTGAATAGTGTTCGTTATCGTGAGATGATAACGAACTTTTTATGACCCGAATTGGAAGATATGGATGTGGACGATATGTGGTTTCAACAGGACGGTGCCACTTGTCACACAGCTAACGAAACAATAGCTCGTTTGGGCGAAAAATTTGATGGCCGAATAATCTCACGACGCAGCGATGTCAATTGGCCGTCAAGATGATCTGACTTGACTTCTTTCTTTGGAGTTATTTGAAAGAAAAGGTGTACGTCGATAAGCCAGCAAAAATTCAAGAGCTAAAGGATGAGATAATTCGGCACATTAACGGCATAGAACCTCAATTATGCCTCAGCGTCATCGAAAATTTGGACCATCGGATGGAGGTGTGCCGCCGAAGCCGCGGCGGTCATTTGGCCGAAATTTTGTTTATGCGTAATTCAGCCAATATTTTCATAATAAAGAGAAATGACAATAATTTCCTAAAAAAATTATATTTATTTGGAAAATTTGCCTTTATCAGAAGTTAAAAAACGAGATATAGGAGACCTGGTTCAAAAGAACATTATTCCAAAGAGTTTTTATGAGACGTACTATAAAAACTTAATAGACACTTAATTTAAGTTTAATTCATTGATATTTTTTTTAATAAGCAATAACTTTTGTTTCGAATTACTGGAAATGAATAAATGTTAATAACACTGGTTTACAGCCAGTTGAAAAGTTGAAATTTGTGATCCAGTGTAATTTTTATTAAACATCAATAAATTGGCATTCCTGTATGTTATAAATAATATTTATCAATTCTAGTGAGAATTTTCAGTTAAACAGAGACAACTCAAAATAACACCACTAAGTGTATAAAAAAATTTCAGGAAAAGAGTAACAACTCAAAAATTTGTTATTTTAGAGCAACTACTAAACAAATAAGAATGAAACAACCGTTTTATTGTTTTTAATGATATTTTCGCGCAATTACATATTTTTTTCCTTGTAATATATTATTAATATTTACGGAAACAGTTTTTCGTCTCTACTGAAAATGTTCAGATTTTGAGTTGTTACGCTTTAACGTAACAAGTGCGATATGTTAAAACTGTAATCATTTTTGAACAATTTTGCCTTTGAAATCAATAAAAACTAACTTCACAAAAAAAAGTTATGGTGTTTTCAATAGGTAACACTTCATATCGTTCACCCTGTACTTGCAGAAACTGGCATACCACATATCCAAGAAAGACTCGAATTGAGCACATTACGACTGATACCTAAACTTTTTTATACTCATTGTTGTAGGATACACAACAAAGTAACACAAGCGCTTATGCGAAAACGGCATATAAAAAAGCAATCAGCTATCCATCGTGTTGTTCAAAAGACAGCGCATCTCGATCTTGATATAAAACCAAAGTGCTTAAAAACTAGCAAACACCTCCCATAGGCTCTACATTCCTCTTTTTTGGAAGACGAACTAATGTGCTCAGCCTTCTGCTCTATTTTCTCAGCTGAAGCCTATGCTGTAGAAGAAGCAACAAAATGGGCGGTAACGACAAAATGAAAATATACCATATGCACCGATAGCCTCTCAACAATAATGGCGATACAGAACCCAATTAACGTAAGCCCGCTGATTGCATGTATTCGAGATACCCTGATTGCATATAAGACGAAGTAACCGATAAGGAAGCTAAAAATGGATCGCATATGCTACTTCGTAGAGACAAACGAGAAAAATTATATATTACGCTATATTTACAAAATGAAAGAAAATCTACGGAGAGTTTTATTACTACATTAATTTATTTAACCCTCTCATGCCCGATGTTGCATATACGCAACATTGTGTTTCCGAGCCTCTAACTCCCGTTATTTTCTAGTTATTGTTTTGAATTTTCTTTTAAATTATAGCTTACTGTTGTTGTTTGGCAGTCAGCTGTACACGCTTTCACTCTGTAGCTATATTTGTGAGCGAGAAGTTGAAAAATTGATTTTGCGAAAAAACAGTGTTTTAAAAAAGTGGAAAAAAATAATTAAAATAATTATTTCATCCTGAAACCAACATTACTACATAAATATAGAAAGGTAAGAGAGTATTTAGAAAAAAACCCTACATCAAAATATTATTTAGTTTGTCTGTAATAATTTTGTTATTTTCGTGTTGCGTATATGCAACATTAGTGTATTGTGGTAACTTTCGAAAAATATAATTTATTTCAGTATAGACTTTCTAATATGCGCCCAAAAGGTCTGACTCAAGCTGAGATTGAAAGATTTGCCAACTTTGATTGGGATGATTCGGCTGACGATGAAATTGATGAAGAAGAAGATCAAAATATGGAGGAAATTATAGAGAAAACATTGAAATATTTAGATAACAGAGCTGAAAATGTGGAAGTTGGTTTGATTGACCAAATTATTGGAAGCAAAGATGTTGAAGATTTGAATGAAAATGAAATCGTTGCACAGGAGGTACTGGCAAAAATAGTTTTCAATAGTTTGAAGTGGAATTTGAAGCAGTATCTGCCATTGAAGCCCCACAAGTGGGGTTCCAAAATGTTTACGAGAGTTGGTGTGTCCGGGATTCTATATGATTTTAATCTGTACATTGGAGAAGGAACGTGCAAGACTTATGGCCTGGGAATATCACCAGATATTGTGCTTTTTTTATCATCCAATATGCCAGTAAACCAAAATTTCAAACTGTTTTTTGACAATTGGTTTTCTGCAATAAGCTTGATGTGTGCTCTAAAATAAAAAGGCATACTGGCCGTTGGTACAATTCGAAGCAACCGATTGAAAAATTGTGATCTAAGCAGTGAGAAAATCCTTCAAAAGCGAGGACGTGGATCAAGCGATTTCAGATTTGAAGCAACGCACAACTTGATTGCTTGCCGTTGGTATGATAATAAGAGCGTACAACTGGTTTCAAATTATGTAATGGTACAACAAACACATGGGAGGGGTTGATCTTGCAGACATGCTGCTTGAATTGTACAAAATCAACCACCGCTCAAATAAATGGTACATGCGTATAGTATACTGGTGCATAAATTCGAGTTTAGTAAACAGTTGGTTGTTGTACCGCAGAGACATTGCACATACAAACGGCGAATCAAAGTATATGCCGCTTATAAATTCTCAATTGGATGTTGCTGCCGAACTTTTGAACGCAAGTCAAACTACAGCTGTCGCCAAAAAGAGAGGTCGTCCATCATCACTCCTTTTGATAATGAATTCAGGAACTGCACCATCTTCTCCAGCATCACCAGCTCCATCATCACCAGCTGCTTCTACAGGATGTGAATCAAATCCCTATAAAAGAGCTTATATTGAAGACCCACCAAAATCACTACGACTTGGCGGTTATAATCATTGGCCGGAATGAGGAACAAGAGGCAGATGTAGAGTATGCACGGGTTTCCAAGCTGTAAATGCCGCAAATGTAATGTGCACTTGTGTTCCAATCCCCAAAAAAACTGTTTCGTGTCTTATCATACATAAAATATAAATTAACGGCATTTGTAAAAGAAATAAACTTGTTTTTAAATATATACCACCATTGCCCAATGTTGCATATACGCAACATCCTGTAGCTCTTGAACCAGGGCACCTAGGACCTTGAAATTTGGAACAGTTAATATTGATGTTAATCCTATCTTATATATCTACTCAAAAAAATTTTAGCCGAGCCCATTTTAATTCGGGCATGAGAGGGTTAAAAATAGTTTTTTACGGAGCAAGCTCCGTCTTTATTTCACAACTCTCAAATTTGAACTGAACTTTACAAAATTTCTTAAAGCTAACTTAGCCGCGTGATCATATTCGCGGAATTTCGCTTGTTGCCGTTCACATGGTTTATTGCAGACACAATGTCAGCGAGAAGGTCGAGCAACGGAAACGCGTGTAGTGGATGAACTTTCAGCATTCAGTAGCGTTAACTCCTCCTTTCTTAAAAACGATTGTCCTCGATCGTCTTACTAGAAATAGGGTAGGTCATGTAGTCGAAGATATGAATAACTAACGACGTTTCCTAGTTGGTTATTATTTGTGTTAATTGATGCATCTGGGCGATTCGGTAAGGTGCTGGACGTTATGTAGACTTATTTGAATGTTTCCGTTGGTACTTCTTGGATGATTATTTTTGATGTGGGTTTTATCCAAAATTTGAAGGTTATTTTATTGCTGTGTAGATTATTGCTAGTCCTAGCATTGCACTCTTGTTTATTGTCGAATCTGTTCTTAACAGATTTATCTTTTTCGTGTTGTTAATATGTAGTTCGTTGAGGGCTTTAATGATAAAATGTTGATGCGTTCCCTTTCTTGCGGTGTTGGCTGTATGATCGTAGACATTTCGATATTGGTGAATGTTTCGTTATTGATGCTCAATGATGTGTTGTGAAACTTGATTAGATAAGTACCAGTAATTGTTCACTGCTCTTTTTCCGTTTTTAGTGTTCCATTGAAGTCGTTTAGTAAGACTATTTCGGGCTGTATTTCCTCGATTGTTGGTATGTATTGATTATTACTTATTGTGCAAAATGATTTTCTACTACTTAGTATTTGAGGATGCAGGTGCTGTTACTAATATCAATTATGTTATTTCTCTCACAAATTTTTATTACTTTTTATTTCATACATTTATTCTTTATTCTATATACATATATCATTTTTGTCTTTTAGAATTTTTTCAAAATCAAGTTTAGTAATTTCTTTATTTCTCTTAACTGGTCTTATTATAATATTCTTATAAGTAATATTGTTTGTTAGTGGTATTTTTACCAAATATAAAATTCACGATTACGTTAATTATTGCGTTAACTTTTGCATATCCTAATGCTTTTTCTACTGATGCAAATGGCATTCTTTCTTCTTTTAATTTGATGATTGCTGTCTCAATTTCTTTTTTATTCAACAACATTGTATTCATAATTCCAATTATAGCTCATTTAATTACGTACTTAATGTTTATTAATTCCTATTTTACTTTCCAGATTCAGAGGTACTTATTACATAATTGTCTTTTCTTATCGAATTTAGTAATTGATTTCCTAATGTTGTAATGTTGTTAATTCTTTCATTGAAAACTTCATAAATCATTACTTGATCATTATTATTTTCCTTTAGTTTTTTTAGATTAGTGACGGGCAGACTCAGCACGTTTGCACTGTGCAGCAGCGTGTGCTTCTGCGTTCTAAAAGTTCTAGGTGAAGGGGGATAACAAAGCACAGGGAAGAAACAGAAAAATTGAGCAAGTTGTGCCTATGTTTGTATCCTGAATGAGAGAGCAATTATTCATGAATTCTTACCAGGGATGCCAACTTTAAACTTCATATCAACAAATTTCTAAAAAATTAGGTTTTTTGGTAGATTTTTCTTCAATAACTAAATTAAATACATATTACACTTCCTATTATAATAATGATTTAAGATAAAAAACAACAATAAACATGCAATAAAACATTTCAAAAGTTCGCGTAATACTGTTCTTTAATTGCTAGATGTAAAGAAGATTAAGGCCTCTGAAAATATTTAACATGAGATTAAATTAAAATCTTACATATTGGAAAGTAATGACAGTTAAATCTTCAATAATATTGATCACTGCATATACTGACGAATCTGTAAATTACGCACACTTATCTTATGATTTCTTAAATGGTTTTTGAGTTCGGATATATTTTTTTTAAATTAATGTTTTTTAAATTGAGCTAAGAAATCCAGATTTTCAAATTTTTTAGCAAATTACTTTATAAAACTGCAAACTCTCCTCAGCTACCGAAGTTTGTTAAATGTTTCAGAATTTTTAGCTACTGAATGATACCATATTTTCTTTTATTTTTCATGAAAAGTGGACGTGATTGACAACTAATTTCGTCCATCTAAATCCAATACAATCTGATATGCACAACTGCATATAAAAATAAACAACCAAGAGTATATACATATGTATATAAATCATCAATAATAAAATCAACAATGTCCAAAATTGATTCCCACATTTAACAACTACGGCAACTCTTACTCATAAGTTTTGACATTTCATAAATAAAATCAGTTTTTTCGTGTTTTCTTCACATTTCGACGATATTTTTTGAGACCGTAAGTTACATATTATTGTCGCATAAAAAACCACTAATATTAAGTGTATTTGTATGGTGTGGATGCAGTGTTGAAAATTCTATTTAAAAATTTGAAACGGCGAACGTCAAAACAAAGTGCACAGTGTTCAACTGCCGACAAAAACATACATCTAAATTATTAAAATTTTTTTAAATTTCTTAGGAAAGCGAAGATTACGTTGTAGATGCAAAGCGTGCAACTTATGAAATCGCGTTAAACCTTGTTCGTGAGAATGGTGCATTTTCGGATGGCGAATTGGTGAAGTCTTGTATATTAAAAGCAGTAGGAATTTTGTCCCCTTCAGAATAACCGAAATATGAGGGTATGTGCTTATCTCGTAGAACTATAAGCAGACGAGTAGATGAAATGGCGGATATTACAGAATCGCAATTAAAAGGGCGGCCGCCGCAGCCGAATGGGTTGGTGTGAACTACCATTCGGAATTCACAAAGAGAACGTTGGCTCGAATCTCGGTGAAAACAACAAAATTAGGAAAAACATTTTTCTAATAGCGGTCGCCCCTCGGCAGGCAATGGCAAACCTCCGAGTGGATTTCTGCCATGAAAAAGCTCCTCTTAAAAATATCTGCCGTTCGGAATCGGCTTGAAACTGTAGGTCCCTCCATTTGTGTAACAACATCAAGACGCACACCACAAATAGGAGGAGGAGCTCGGCCAAACACCCGAAAAGGGTGTACGCGCCAATTATATATATATATATATAAAATCAATCACAGCGATTTCATATAGAGTAACTAACAAAAAAACAATAATAAATTTTAACATATATTTATCCTTTATTCTTTTGAGCAAACATTATTTTACTAGTTATGAAAAGCTTTCATTCGAAAATAGTTTATTTTAAATGTTGAAAAAGATATTTCGAAATAAGAACTATTTATTTAAAATTAAAAAATGTGTATGTACTTTGTCATACAATACACAATGTAATCTGCATGTAGCCGAACATGAGACCTTGTAGCCACCAGGTAGGCCCACTTTTAACACGTTTCCTCCAATTTTTTTTAGAAAAAAATCCGCTGTTTTCCATGGTATCAAACAAATTTCTCTAATCATTTTTGTGTACTTTGTCATACTGTGCGCATTGCCATATGCGTGTGATTTGAATATGAGAGCAAGTAAGTAGTCACCAAGAATATCCACTCTACTAAGATAATTTCCCCAATGATTTTTGAAAACATCCCGTATTTTTTTAATGGAAACATGTTTTCCCACCAATGTCAGGTAACTAAATTGTCCTTTTTAACAACATTAAATGTATAACATGCATTGTTTAAATAAAACATGGCTGGTTGAGATTACTGTTTGCTGTTGTGACCAGCATTTCTTTATAAAAATGCATTAAGGGGTTATACGCAGTTATGAAGCAAATAAAAGACGGGTTGTCAAGGATTTCTGCTGAAGAAAGTTCAGAATATTTAAATTTGAAAATTTTTGACGGTTATAAAAGCATCCTTCAAGAACGTAACAAAATTTTTTACTTATGAAAATGTTGATTATAGAGCGCGCTGCAGGCGATTTCTGGAACCTCCTTTAAAAAAAGACGATTTACGGTGTACATCGTAACTCAGGATTGGATTATCTGAAATCAAAAAACCAAACAAATTTTGTTAATATTGTATATTAGATTATCTAGTAATTAATCGTTCGGCCAATCAAAATAGTGAATTTTCACAAAATGGCAGCTTTTAAAAGAAATGATCTCGATTTTTACGTTAAAATTTGGCCGTAAATTGATTATAAACTGGAAAATAAGTATCAGATTTACAAAAGGGACGATTAATTGCTAGAAAATGTATCTTTAAAGATTGAGTTAAAACGGTTGACCGATCAAACAAGCCGTTTTCGAGATATCGTGTACACCGACTTGAAAAATGCCGTTTTGAAAAAAACACGTTTAAAGTTTCAATACCTACCTTAAAACGTGTCGAGGCATCTCTACATATTTAGGTATAACTCCGAAAGTATTGCTTAGATCTACTTCAAATTTCGTGCGTATACTTTTCAATACATGTACATTACAAAAATGCAATAAAAAAAATCGATTGTTTTGAAAGTCATAACTGCGTATGACCCCTTAACATAAAAACATACGATATACATACACACTTATACGTAAACGAAGACAATTTTTTCATTCAGAAAAATATACACCGATTTGTCAGTACAAATTGTTCTCCACATAGTTTAGCAACTATGAAACTTTGACATGCGAATGTTCAAACTTCTTGATTATAAAGTCGCCTATGCTTCTTGATTACAAAAATTATAAATGTAAATAAAATAGAAATTTGCAAAGATGATGTTAATATTCAAAGAATCGTTTCCAATAAAAAAAAACCAAAAGCATTTTATTATTTAATATGAACGATCTAGCAAATCCCAACACTTCAAAATCCCCTAACATGGAATGAAGTCCCCTTACCTGGTAACTTTGCCATTGGCAAAGCTTCACTCCCTTTTTTAGAAACACATATGCGTTGCTCAGAAGAGATTAATAAACGTACACGCCTATTGCTTACCCTTCTGATGTAAGTTTGTCGCCCCCTCATCTGGTACTTTGCTAGCACGCTCTGCTGCGAGCGTGCCACTCTGCTGCCCGTCCCTAGTTTAGATCTTTATTCATTTCAAAATCTTCGCGATCAGGAGTACCAGCAATGTACTTCCATGCCGTACCTAATGCATTTATTGCTCTCTTATTTCTAAATTCCGGTTTTGGTTTTATGTTTGAAAGTATTACTAATATTCTTGTTGAGGTAGGTTAGTACGTCTTTTAAAAAATTGTCGTATTGGTCCAGGTCAATATGGTGTATTATCTGGAATGTCCCCTGTATTTTAGATTGTCCGTCATTGATCGTTATAACATGATTTTTCGAGAAGTTTAGTATTTCCATGTCTGTTAAGCTAGTGGTCGTCATGATGAATATGGTTAGTATTAGTAGGATGTCCTTGCTGTTTGTCATATTGTTTCTAAAGGGTGGTTAAATTTTAAGGGCCGATGTTGAATGTGAACCACACCTAAACGTCAAGCTTTTTCCTGTATTTCATTGAAGATTTTTCAATTTCAGACTAATTCAATTTGAGCCATGGAAAGATGCACAATGGAGCGATGCGTTAAAGTTATTCAGGCCTATTATGAAAACGGACGTTCAAATCAAAATGCATATCGAAGAAAATCATCTTCAGAGATGCGGCACATTTTCACCTCAGTGGATTCGTCAATAAGCAGAATTGCCGCATTTGGGCGAATGATAATCCAAGAGTGATTGCCGAAAAACCAATGCACCCACAAAGAGTGACTGTTTGGTGCGGTTTATGGGCCGGCGGCATCATTGGACCGTATTTTTTCCAAAATGAGGCCGGTTAGGCAGTTACTGTGAATAGTGTTCGTTATCGTGAGATGATAACGAACTTTTTATGACCCGAATTGGAAGATATGGATGTGGACGATATGTGGTTTCAACAGGACGGTGCCACTTGTCACACAGCTAACGAAACAATGGCTCGTTTGGGCGAAAAATTTGATGGCCGAATAATCTCACGACGCAGCGATGTCAATTGGCCGCCAAGATCATCTGACTTGACTTCTTTCTTTGGAGTTATTTGAAAGAAAAGGTGTACGTCGATAAGCCAGCAAAAATTCAAGAGCTAAAGGATGAGATAATTCGGCACATTAACGGCATAGAACCTCAATTATGCCTCAGCGTCATCGAAAATTTGGACCATCGGATGGAGGTGTGCCGCCGAAGCCGCGGCGGTCATTTGGCCGAAATTTTGTTTTATGCGTAATTCAGCCATACCAATATTTTCATAATAAAGAGAAATGACAATCATTTCCTAAAAAAATTATATTTATTTGGAAAACTTGCCTTTATCAGAAGTTAAAAAACGAGATATAGGAGACATGGTTCAAAAGAACATTATTCCAAAGAGTTTTTATGAGACGTACTATAAAAACTTAATAGACACTTAATTTAAATTTAATTCATTGATATTTTTTTTTAATAAGCAATAACTTTTGTTTCGAATTACTGGAAATGAATAAATGTTAATAACACTGGTTTACAGCCAGTTGAAAAGTTGAAATTTGTGATCCAGTGTAATTTTTATTAAACATCAATAAATTGGCATTCCTGTAAGTTATAAATAATATTTATCAATTCTAGTGAGAAAATCAATTCTAAGTGTATAAAAAAATTTCAGGAAAAGAGTAACAACTCAAAAATTTGTTATTTTAGAGCAACTACTAAACAAATAAGAATGAAACAACCGTTATATTGTTTTTAATGATATTTTCGCGCAATTACATATTTTTTTCCTTGTAATATATTATTAATATTTACGGAAACAGTTTTTCGTCTCTACTGAAAATGTTCAGATTTTGAGTTGTTACGCTTTAACGTAACAAGTGCGATATGTTAAAACTGTAATCATTTTTGAACAATTTTGCCTTTGAAATCAATAAAAACTAACTTCACCAAAAAAGTTATGGTGTTTTCAATAGGTAATACTTCATATCGTTCACCCTGTACTTGCAGAAACTGGCATGCCACATATCCAAGAAAGACTCGAATTGAGCACATTACGACTGATACCTAAACTTTTTTATACTCATTGTTGTAGGATACACAACAAAGTAACACAAGCGCTTATGCGAAAACGGCATATAAAAAAGCAATCAGCTATCCATCGTGTTGTTCAAAAGACAGCGCATCTCGATCTTGATATAAAACCAAAGTGCTTAAAAACTAGCAAACACCTCCCATAGGCTCTACATTCCTCTTTTTTGGAAGACGAACTAATGTGCTCAGCCTTCTGCTCTATTTTCTCAGCTGAAGCCTATGCTGTAAAAGAAGCAACAAAATGGGCGGTAACGACAAAATGAAAATATACCATATGCACCGATAGCCTCTCAACAATAATGGCGATACAGAACCCAATTAACGTAAGCCCGCTGATTGCATGTATTCGAGATACCCTGATTGCATATAAGACGAAGTAACCGATAAGGAAGCTAAAAATGGATCGCATATGCTACTTCGTAGAGACAAACGAGAAAAATTACAATATATATTACGCTATATTTACAAAATGAAAGAAAATCTACAGAAAGAGTTTTATTACTACATTAATTTATTTAAAAATAGTTTTTTACGGAGCAAGCTCCGTCTTTATTTCACAACTCTCAAATTTGAACTGAACTTTACAAAATTTCTTAAAGCTAACTTATCCGCGTGATCATATTCGCGGAATTTCGCTTGTTGCCGTTCACATGGTTTATTGCAGACACAATGTCAGCGAGAAGGTCGAGCAACGGAAACGCGTGTAATGGATGAACTTTCAGCATTCAGTAGCGTTAACTCCTCCTTTCTTAAAAACGATTGTCCTCGATCGTCTTATTAGAAATAGGGTAGGTCACGTAGTCGAAGATATGAATAACTAACGACGTTTCCTAGTTGGTTATTATTTGTGTTAATTGATGCATCTGGGCGATTCGGTAAGGTGCTGGACGTTATGTAGACTTATTTGAATGTTTCCGTTGGTACTTCTTGGATGATTATTTTTGATGGGGCTGTATTTCCTCGATTGTTGGTATGTATTGATTATTACTTATTGTGCAAAATGATTTTCTACTACTTAGTATTTGAGGATGCAGGTGCTGTTACTAATATCAATTATGTTATTTCTCTCACAAATTTTTATTACAATACTTTTAATTTCATACATTTATTCTTTATTCTATATACATATATCATTTTTGTCTTTTAGAATTTTTTCAAAATCAAGTTTAGTAATTTCTTTATTTCTCTTAACTGGTCTTATTATAATATTCTTATAAGTAATATTGTTTGTTAGTGGTATTTTTACCAAATATAAAATTCACGATTACGTTAATTATTACGTTAACTTTTGCATATCCTAATGCTTCTTCTACTGATGCAAATGGCATTCTTTCTTCTTTTAAATTGATGATTGCTGTCTCAATTTCTTTTTTATTCAACAACATTGTATTCATAATTCCAATTATAGCCCATTTAATTACGTACTTAATGTTTATTAATTCCTATTTTACTTTCCAGATTCAGAGGTATTTCACTTATTACATAATTGTCTTTTCTTATCGAATTTGTCCTAATGTTGTACTGTTGTTAATTCTTTCATTGAAAACTTCATAAATCATTACTTGATCATTATTATTTTCCTTTAGTTTTTTTAGATTAGTGACGGGCAAACTCAGCACGTTTGCACTGTGCAGCAGCGTGTGCTTCTGCGTTCTAAAAGTTCTAGGTGAAGGGGGATAACAAAGCACAGGGAAGAAACAGAAAAAATGAGCAAGTTGTGCCTATGTTTGTATCCTGAATGAGAGAGCAATTATTCATGAATTCTTACCAGGGATGGCAACTTTAAACTTCATATCAACAAATTTCTAAAAAATTAGGTTTTTTGGTAGATTTTTCTTCAATAACTAAATTAAATACATATTACACTTCCTATTATAATAATGATTTAAGATAAAAAACAACAATAAACATGCAATAAAACATTTCAAAAGTTCGCGTAATACTGTTTTTTAATTGCTAGATGTAAAGAAGATTAAGGCCTCTGAAAATATTTAATATGAGATTAAATTAAAATCTTACATATTGGAAAGTAATGACAGTTAAATCTTCAATAATATTGATCACTGCATATACTGACGAATCTGTAAATTACGCACACTTATCTTATGATTTCTTAAATGGTTTTTGAGTTCGGATATATTTTTTTTAAATTAATGTTTTTTAAATTGAGCTAAGAAATCCAGATTTTCAAATTTTTTAGCAAATTACTTTATAAAACTGCAAACTCTCCTCAGCTACCGAAGTTTGTTAAATGTTTCAGAATTTTTAGCTACTGAATGATACCATATTTTCTTTTATTTTTCATGAAAAGTGGACGTGATTGACAACTAATTTCGTCCATCTAAATCCAATACAATCTGATATGCACAACTGCATATAAAAATAAACAACCAAGAGTATCTACATATGTATATAAATCATCAATAATAAAATCAACAATGTCCAAAATTGATTCCCACATTTAACAACTACGGCAACTCTTACTCATAAGTTTTGACATTTCATAAATAAAATCAGTTTTTTCGTGTTTTCTTCACATTTCGACGATATTTTTTGAGACCGTAAGTTACATATTATTGTCGCATAAAAAACCACTAATATTAAGTGTATTTGTATGGTGTGGATGCAGTGTTGAAAATTCTATTTAAAAATTTGAAACGGCGAACGTCAAAACAAAGTGCACAGTGTTCAACTGCCGACAAAAACATACATCTAAATTATTAAAATTTTTTTAAATTTCTTAGGAAAGCGAAGATTACGTTGTAGATGCAAAGCGTGCAACTTATGAAATCGCGTTAAACCTTGTTCGTGAGAATGGTGCATTTTCGGATGGCGAATTGGTGAAGTCTTGTATATTAAAAGCAGTAGGAATTTTGTCCCCTTCAGAATAACCGAAATATGAGGGTATGTGCTTATCTCGTAGAACTATAAGCAGACGAGTAGATGAAATGGCGGATATTACAGAATCGCAATTAAAAGGGCGGCCGCCGCAGCCGAATGGGTTGGTGTGAACTACCATTCGGAATTCACAAAGAGAACGTTGGCTCGAATCTCGGTGAAAACAACAAAATTAGGATTTTTTTTTCTAATAGCGGTCGCCCCTCGGCAGGCAATGGCAAACCTCCGAGTGGATTTCTGCCATGAAAAAGCTCCTCTTAAAAATATCTGCCGTTCGGAATCGGCTTGAAACTGTAGGTCCCTCCATTTGTGTAACAACATCAAGACGCACACCACAAATAGGAGGAGGAGCTCGGCCAAACACCCGAAAAGGGTGTACGCGCCAATTATATATATATATATATAAAATCAATCACAGCGATTTCATATAGAGTTACTAACAAAAAAACAATAATAAATTTTAACATATATTTATCCTTTATTCTTTTGAGCAAACATTATTTTACTAGTTATGAAAAGCTTTCATTCGAAAATATTTTATTTTAAATGTTGAAAAAGATATTTCGAAATAAGAACTATTTATTTAAAATTAAAAAATGTGTATGTACTTTGTCATACAATACACAATGTAATCTGCATGTAGCCGAACATGAGACCTTGTAGCCACCAGGTAGGCCCACTTTTAACACGTTTCCTCCAATTTTTTTTAGAAAAAAATCCGCTGTTTTCCATGGTATCAAACAAATTTCTCTAATCATTTTTGTGTACTTTGTCATACTGTGCGCATTGCCATATGCGTGTGATTTGAATATGAGAGCAAGTAAGTAGTCACCAAGAATATCCACTCTACTAAGATAATTTCCCCAATGATTTTTGAAAACATCCCGTATTTTTTTAATGGAAACATGTTTTCCCACCAATGTCAGGTAACTAAATTGTCCTTTTTAACAACATTAAATGTATAACATGCATTGTTTAAATAAAACATGGCTGGTTGAGATTACTGTTTGCTGTTGTGACCAGCATTTCTTTATAAAAATGCATTAACATAAAAACATACGATATACATACATACTTATATGTAAACGAAGACAATTTTTTCATTCAGAAAAATATACACCGATTTGTCAATACAAATTTTTCTCCACATAGTTTAGCAACTATGAAACTTTGACATGCGAACGTTCAAACTTCTTGATTATAAAGTCGCCTATGCTTCTTGATTACAAAAATTATAAATGTAAATAAAATAGAAATTTGCAAAGATGATGTTAATATTCAAAGAAGCGTTTCCAATAAAAAAAAACCAAAAGCATTTTATTATTTAATATGAACGATCTAGCAAATCCCAACACTTCAAAATCCCCTAACATGGAATGAAGTCCCCTTATCTGGTAACTTTGCTATTGGCAAAGCTTCACTCCCTTTTTTAGAAACACATATGCGTTACTCAGAAGAGATTAATAAACGTACACGCCTATTGCTTACCCTTCTGATGTAAGTTTGTCGCCCCCCACTCTGCTGCCCGTCCCTAGTTTAGATCTTTATTCATTTCAAAATCTTCGCGATCAGGAGTACCAGCATTGTACTTCCATGCCGTACCTAATGCATTTATTGCTCTCTTATTTCTAAATTCCGGTTTTGGTTTTATGTTTGAAAGTATTACTAATGTTCTTGTTGAGGTAGGTTAGTACGTCTTTTAAAAAATTGTCGTATTGGTCCAGGTCAATATGGTGTATTATCTTGAATGTCCCCTGTATTTTAGATTGTTCGTCATTGATCGTTATAACATGATTTTTCGAGAAGTTTAGTATTTCCATGTCTGTTAAGCTAGTGGTCGTCATGATGAATATGGTTAGTATTAGTAGGATGTCCTTGCTGTTTGTCATATTGTTTCTAAAGGGTGGTTAAATTTTAAGGGCCGATGTTGAATGTGAACCACACCTAAACGTCAAGCTGTTTCCTGCATTTCATTTAAAATTTTTCAATTTCAGACTAACTCAATTTGAGCCATGGAAAGATACACAATGAAGCAATGCGTTAAAGTTATTCAGGCCTATTATGAAAACGGACGTTCAAATCAAAATGCATATCGAAGAAAATCATCTTCAGAGATGCGGCACAATTTCACCTCAGTGGATTCGTCAATAAGCAGAATTGCCGCATTTGGGCGAATGATAATCCAAGAGTGATTGCCGAAAAACCAATGCACCCACAAAGAGTGACTGTTTGGTGCGGTTTATGGGCCGGCGGCATCATTGGACCGTATTTTTTCCAAAATGAGGCCGGTTAGGCAGTTACTGTGAATAGTGTTCGTTATCGTGAGATGATAACGAACTTTTTATGACCCGAATTGGAAGATATGGATGTGGACGATATGTGGTTTCAACAGGACGGTGCCACTTGTCACACAGCTAACGAAACAATGGCTCGTTTTGGGCGAAAAATTTGATAGCCGAATAATCTCACGACGCAGCGATGTCAATTGGCCGCCAAGATCATCTGACTTGACTTCTTTCTTTGGAGTTATTTGAAAGAAAAGGTGTACGTCGATAAGCCAGCAAAAATTCAAGAGCTAAAGGATGAGATAATTCGGCACATTAACGGCATAGAACCTCAATTATGCCTCAGCGTCATCGAAAATTTGGACCATCGGATGGAGGTGTGCCGCCGAAGCCGCGGCGGTCATTTGGCCGAAATTTTGTTTTATGCGTAATTCAGCCATACCAATATTTTCATAATAAAGAGAAATGACAATAATTTCCTAAAAAAATTATATTTATTTGGAAAATTTGCCTTTATCAGAAGTTAAAAAACGAGATATAGGAGACCTGGTCCAAAAGAACATTATTCCAAAGAGTTTTTATGAGACTTACTATAAAAACTTAATAGACACTTAATTTAAGTTTAATTCATTGATATTTTTTTTTAATAAGCAATAAGTTTTGTTTCGAATTACTGCAAATGAATAAATGTTAATAACACTGGTTTACAGCCAGTTGAAAAGTTGAAATTTATGATCCAGTGTAATTTTTATTAAACATCAATAAATTGGCATTCCTGTATGTTATAAATAATATTTATCAATTCTAGTGAGAAAATCAATTCTAAGTGTATAAAAAAATTTCAGGAAAAGAGTAACAACTCAAAAATTTGTTATTTTAGAGCAACTACTAAACAAATAAGAATGAAACAACCGTTATATTGTTTTTAATGATATTTTCGCGCAATTACATCTTTTTTTCCTTGTAATATATTATTAATATTTACGGAAACAGTTTTTCGTCTCTACTGAAAATGTTCAGATTTTGAGTTGTTACGCTTTAACGTAACAAGTGCGATATGTTAAAACTGTAATCATTTTTGAACAATTTTGCCTTTGAAATCAATAAAAACTAACTTCACAAAAAAAAGTTATGGTGTTTTCAATAGGTAACACTTCATATCGTTCACCCTGTACTTGCAGAAACTGGCATGCCACATATCCAAGAAAGACTCGAATTGAGCACATTACGACTGATACCTAAACTTTTTTATACTCATTGTTGTAGGATACACAACAAAGTAACACAAGCGCTTATGCGAAAACGGCATATAAAAAAGCAATCAGCTATCCATCGTGTTGTTCAAAAGACAGCGCATCTCGATCTTGATATAAAACCAAAGTGCTTAAAAACTAGCAAACACCTCCCATAGGCTCTACATTCCTCTTTTTTGGAAGACGAACTAATGTGCTCAGCCTTCTGCTCTATTTTCTCAGCTGAAGCCTATGCTGTAAAAGAAGCAACAAAATGGGCGGTAACGACAAAATGAAAATATACCATATGCACCGATAGCCTCTCAACAATAATGGCGATACAGAACCCAATTAACGTAAGCCCGCTGATTGCATGTATTCGAGATACCCTGATTGCATATAAGACGAAGTAACCGATAAGGAAGCTAAAAATGGATCGCATATGCTACTTCGTAGAGACAAACGAGAAAAATTATATATTACGCTATATTTACAAAATGAAAGAAAATCTACAGAGAGTTTTATTACTACATTAATTTATTTAACCCTCTCATGCCCGATGTTGCATATACGCAACATTGTGTTTCCGGGCCTCTAACTCCCGTTATTTTCTAGTTATTGTTTTGAATTTTCTTTTAAATTATAGCTTACTGTGTTGAGAGAGCAAACAGCAAGTTGTTTGGCAGTCAGCTGTACACGCTTTCACTCTGTAGCTATATTTGTGAGCGAGAAGTTGAAAAATTGATTTTGCGAAAAAACAGTGTTTTAAAAAAGTGGAAAAAAATAATTAAAATAATTATTTCATCCTGAAACCAACATTACTACATAAATATAGAAAGGTAAGAGAGAATTTAGAAAAAAACCCTACATCAAAATATTATTTAGTTTGTCTGTAATAATTTTGTTATTTTCGTGTTGCGTATATGCAACATTAGTGTATTGTGGTAACTTTCGAAAAATATAATTTATTTCAGTATAGACTTTCTAAGATGCGCCCAAAAGGTCTGACTCAAGCTGAGATTGAAAGATTTGCCAACTTTGATTGGGATGATTCGGCTGACGATGAAATTGATGAAGAAGAAGATCAAAATATGGAGGAAATTATAGAGAAAACATTGAAATATTTAGATAACAGAGCTGAAAATGTGGAAGTTGGTTTGATTGACCAAATTATTGGAAGCAAAGATGTTGAAGATTTGAATGAAAATGAAATCGTTGCACAGGAGGTACTGGCAAAAATAGTTTTCAATAGTTTGAAGTGGAATTTGAAGCAGTATCTGCCATTGAAGTTCCACAAGTGGGGTTCCAAAATGTTTACGAGAGCTGGTGTGTCCGGGATTCTATATGATTTTAATCTGTACATTGGAGAAGGAACGTGCAAGACTTATGGCCTGGGAATATCACCAGATATTGTGCTTTTTTTATCATCCAATATGCCAGTAAACCAAAATTTCAAACTGTTTTTTGACAATTGGTTTTCTGCAATAAGCTTGATGTGTGCTCTAAAATAAAAAGGCATACTGGCCGTTGGTACAATTCGAAGCAACCGATTGAAAAATTGTGATCTAAGCAGTGAGAAAATCCTTCAAAAGCGAGGACGTGGATCAAGCGATTTCAGATTTGAAGCAACGCACAACTTGATTGCTTGCCGTTGGTATGATAATAAGAGCGTACAACTGGTTTCAAATTATGTAATGGTACAACAAACACATGGGAGGGGTTGATCTTGCAGACATGCTGCTTGAATTGTACAAAATCAACCACCGCTCAAATAAATGGTACATGCGTATAGTATACTGGTGCATAAATTCGAGTTTAGTAAACAGTTGGTTGTTGTACCGCAGAGACATTGCACATACAAATGGCGAATCAAAGTATATGCCGCTTATAAATTTTCAATTGGATGTTGCTGCCGAACTTTTGAACGCAAGTCAAACTACAGCTGTCGCCAAAAGGAGAGGTCGTCCATCATCACTCCTTTTGATAATGAATTCAGGAACTGCACCATCTTCTCCAGCATCACCAGCTCCATCATCACCAGCTGCTTCTACAGGATCTGAATCAAATCCCTATAAAAGAGCTTATATTGAAGACCCACCAAAATCACTACGACTTGGCGGTTATAATCATTGGCCGGAATGAGGAACAAGAGGCAGATGTAGAGTATGCACGGGTTTCCAAGCTGTAAATGCCGCAAATGTAATGTGCACTTGTGTTCCAATCCCCAAAAAAACTGTTTCGTGTCTTATCATACATAAAATATAAATTAACGGCATTTGTAAAAGAAATAAACTTGTTTTTAAATATATACCACCATTGCCCAATGTTGCATATACGCAACATCCTGTAGCTCTTGAACCAGGGCACCTAGGACCTTGAAATTTGGAACAGTTAATATTGATGTTAATCCTATCTTATATATCTACTCAAAAAAATTTTAGCCGAGCCCATTTTAATTCGGGCATGAGAGGGTTAAAAATAGTTTTTTACGGAGCAAGCTCCGTCTTTATTTCACAACTCTCAAATTTGAACTGAACTTTACAAAATTTCTTAAAGCTAACTTAGCCGCGTGATCATATTCGCGGAATTTCGCTTGTTGCCGTTCACATGGTTTATTGCAGACACAATGTCAGCGAGAAGGTCGAGCAACGGAAACGCGTGTAGTGGATGAACTTTCAGCATTCAGTAGCGTTAACTCCTCCTTTCTTAAAAACGATTGTCCTCGATCGTCTTATTAGAAATAGGGTAGGTCATGTAGTCGAAGATATGAATAACTAACGACGTTTCCTAGTTGGTTATTATTTGTGTTAATTGATGCATCTGGGCGATTCGGTAAGGTGCTGGACGTTATGTAGACTTATTTGAATGTTTCCGTTGGTACTTCTTGGATGATTATTTTTGATGTGGGTTTTATCCAAAATTTGAAGGTTATTTTATTGCTGTGTAGATTATTGCTAGTCCTGGCATTGCACTCTTGTTTATTGTCGAATCTGTTCTTAACAGATTTATCTTTTTCGTGTTGTTAATATGTAGTTCGTTGAGGGCTTTAATGATAAAATGTTGATGCGTTCCCTTTCTTGCGGTGTTGGCTGTATGATCGTAGACATTTCGATATTGGTGAATGTTTCGTTATTGATGCTCAATGATGTGTTGTGAAACTTGATTAGATAAGTACCAGTAATTGTTCACTGCTCTTTTTCCGTTTTTAGTGTTCCATTGAAGTCGTTTAGTAAGACTATTCCGGGCTGTATTTCCTCGATTGTTGGTATGTATTGATTATTACTTATTGTGCAAAATGATTTTCTACTACTTAGTATTTGAGGATGCAGGTGTTGTTACTAATATCAATTATGTTATTTCTCTCACAAATTTTTATTACTTTTTATTTCATACATTTATTCTTTATTCTATATACATATATCATTTTTGTCTTTTAGAATTTTTTCAAAATCAAGTTTAGTAATTTCTTTATTTCTCTTAACTGATCTTATTATAATATTCTTATAAGTAATATTGTTTGTTAGTGGTATTTTTACCAAATATAAAATTCACGATTACGTTAATTATTACGTTAACTTTTGCATATCCTAATGCTTCTTCTACTGATGCAAATGGCATTCTTTCTTCTTTTAATTTGATGATTGCTGTCTCAATTTCTTTTTTATTCAACAACATTGTATTCATAATTCCAATCATAGCTCATTTAATTACGTACTTAATGTTTATTAATTCCTATTTTACTTTCCAGATTCAGAGGTACTTATTACATAATTGTCTTTTCTTATCGAATTTAGTAATTGATTTCCTAATGTTGTAATGTTGTTAATTCTTTCATTGAAAACTTCATAAATCATTACTTGATCATTATTATTTTCCTTTAGTTTTTTTAGATTAGTGACGGGCAGACTCAGCACGTTTGCACTGTGCAGCAGCGTGTGCTTCTGCGTGCTAAAAGTTCTAGGTGAAGGGGGATAACAAAGCACAGGGAAGAAGCAGAAAAATTGAGCAAGTTGTGCGTATGTTTGTATCCTGAATGAGAGAGCAATTATTCATGAATTCTTACCAGGGATGGCAACTTTAAACTTCATATCAACAAATTTCTAAAAAATTAGGTTTTTTGGTAGATTTTTCTTCAATAACTAAATTAAATACATATTACACTTCCTATTATAATAATGATTTAAGATAAAAAACAACAATAAACATGCAATAAAACATTTCAAAAGTTCGCGTAATACTGTTTTTTAATTGCTAGATGTAAAGAAGATTAAGGCCTCTGAAAATATTTAATATGAGATTAAATTAAAATCTTACATATTGGAAAGTAATGACAGTTAAATCTTCAATAATATTGATCACTGCATATACTGACGAATCTGTAAATTACGCACACTTATCTTATGATTTCTTAAATGGTTTTTGAGTTCGGATATATTTTTTTTAAATTAATGTTTTTTAAATTGAGCTAAGAAATCCAGATTTTCAAATTTTTTAGCAAATTACTTTATAAAACTGCAAACTCTCCTCAGCTACCGAAGTTTGTTAAATGTTTCAGAATTTTTAGCTACTGAATGATACCATATTTTCTTTTATTTTTCATGAAAAGTGGACGTGATTGACAACTAATTTCGTCCATCTAAATCCAATACAATCTGATATGCACAACTGCATATAAAAATAAACAACCAAGAGTATCTACATATGTATATAAATCATCAATAATAAAATCAACAATGTCCAAAATTGATTCCCACATTTAACAACTACGGCAACTCTTACTCATAAGTTTTGACATTTCATAAATAAAATCAGTTTTTTCGTGTTTTCTTCACATTTCGACGATATTTTTTGAGACCGTAAGTTACATATTATATGTCGCATAAAAAACCACTAATATTAAGTGTATTTGTATGGTGTGGATGCAGTGTTGAAAATTCTATTTAAAAATTTGAAACGGCGAACGTCAAAACAAAGTGCACAGTGTTCAACTGCCGACAAAAACATACATCTAAATTATTAAAATTTTTTTAAATTTCTTAGGAAAGCGAAGATTACGTTGTAGATGCAAAGCGTGCAACTTATGAAATCGCGTTAAACCTTGTTCGTGAGAATGGTGCATTTTCGGATGGCGAATTGGTGAAGTCTTGTATATTAAAAGCAGTAGGAATTTTGTCCCCTTCAGAATAACCGAAATATGAGGGTATGTGCTTATCTCGTAGAACTATAAGCAGACGAGTAGATGAAATGGCGGATATTACAGAATCGCAATTAAAAGGGCGGCCGCCGCAGCCGAATGGGTTGGTGTGAACTACCATTCGGAATTCACAAAGAGAACGTTGGCTCGAATCTCGGTGAAAACAACAAAATTAGGAAAAACATTTTTCTAATAGCGGTCGCCCCTCGGCAGGCAATGGCAAACCTCCGAGTGGATTTCTGCCATGAAAAAGCTCCTCTTAAAAATATCTGCCGTTCGGAATCGGCTTGAAACTGTAGGTCCCTCCATTTGTGTAACAACATCAAGACGCACACCACAAATAGGAGGAGGAGCTCGGCCAAACACCCGAAAAGGGTGTACGCGCCAATTATATATATATATATATAAAATCAATCACAGCGATTTCATATAGAGTTACTAACAAAAAAACAATAATAAATTTTAACATATATTTATCCTTTATTCTTTTGAGCAAACATTATTTTACTAGTTATGAAAAGCTTTCATTCGAAAATATTTTATTTTAAATGTTGAAAAAGATATTTCGAAATAAGAACTATTTATTTAAAATTAAAAAATGTGTATGTACTTTGTCATAGAATACACAATGTAATCTGCATGTAGCCGAACATGAGACCTTGTAGCCACCAGGTAGGCCCACTTTTAACACGTTTCCTCCAATTTTTTTTAGAAAAAAATCCGCTGTTTTCCATGGTATCAAACAAATTTCTCTAATCATTTTTGTGTACTTTGTCATACTGTGCGCATTGCCATATGCGTGTGATTTGAATATGAGAGCAAGTAAGTAGTCACCATGATTTTTGAAAACATCCCGCATTTTTTTAATGGAAACATGTTTTCCCACCAATGTCAGGTAACTAAATTGTCCTTTTTAACAACATTAAATGTATAACATGCATTGTTTAAATAAAACATGGCTGGTTGAGATTACTGTTTGCTGTTGTGACCAGCATTTCTTTATAAAAATGCATTAAGGGGTTATACGCAGTTATGAAGCAAATAAAAGACGGGTTGTCAAGGATTTCTGCTGAAGAAAGTTCAGAATATTTAAATTTGAAAATTTTTGACGGTTATAAAAGCATCCTTCAAGAACGTAACAAAATTTTTTACTTATGAAAATGTTGATTATAGAGCGCGCTGCAGGCGATTTCTGGAACCTCCTTTAAAAAAAGACGATTTACGGTGTACATCGTAACTCAGGATTGGATTATCTGAAATCAAAAAACCAAACAAATTTTGTTAATATTGTATATTAGATTATCTAGTAATTAATCGTTCGGCTAATCAAAATAGTGAATTTTCACAAAATGGCAGCTTTTAAAAGAAATGATCTCGATTTTTACGTTAAAATTTGGCCGTAAATTGATTATAAACTGGAAAATAAGTATCAGATTTACAAAAGGGACGATTAATTGCTAGAAAATGTATCTTTAAAGATTGAGTTAAAACGGTTGACCGATCAAACAAGCCGTTTTCGAGATATCGTGTACACCGACTTGAAAAATGCCGTTTTGAAAAAAACACGTTTAAAGTTTCAATACCTACCTTAAAACGTGTCGAGGCATCTCTACATATTTAGGTATAACTCCGAAAGTATTGCTTAGATCTACTTCAAATTTCGTGCGTATACTTTTCAATACATGTACATTACAAAAATGCAATAAAAAAATCGATTTTTTTGAAAGTCATAACTGCGTATAACCCCTTAACATAAAAACATACGATATACATACACACTTATACGTAAACGAAGACAATTTTTTCATTCAGAAAAATATACACCGATTTGTCAGTACAAATTGTTCTCCACATAGTTTAGCAACTATGAAACTTTGACATGCGAATGTTCAAACTTCTTGATTATAAAGTCGCCTATGCTTCTTGATTACAAAAATTATAAATGTAAATAAAATAGAAATTTGCAAAGATGATGTTAATATTCAAAGAAGCGTTTCCAATAAAAAAAAACCAAAAGCATTTTATTATTTAATATGAACGATCTAGCAAATCCCAACACTTCAAAATCCCCTAACATGGAATGAAGTCCCCTTATCTGGTAACTTTGCCATTGGCAAAGCTTCACTCCCTTTTTTAGAAACACATATGCGTTGCTCAGAAGAGATTAATAAACGTACACGCCTATTGCTTACCCTTCTGATGTAAGTTTGTCGCCCCCTTATCTGGTACTTTGCTAGCACGCTCTGCTGCGAGCGTGCCACTCTGCTGCCCGTCCCTAGTTTAGATCTTTATTCATTTCAAAATCTTCGCGATCAGGAGTACCAGCATTGTACTTCCATGCCGTACCTAATGCATTTATTGCTCTCTTATTTCTAAATTCCGGTTTTGGTTTTATGTTTGAAAGTATTACTAATATTCTTGTTGAGGTAGGTTAGTACGTCTTTTAAAAAATTGTCGTATTGGTCCAGGTCAATATGGTGTATTATCTGGAATGTCCCCTGTATTTTAGATTGTTCGTCATTGATCGTTATAACATGATTTTTCGAGAAGTTTAGTATTTCCATGTCTGTTAAGCTAGTGGTCGTCATGATGAATATGGTTAGTATTAGTAGGATGTCCTTGCTGTTTGTCATATTGTTTCTAAAGGGTGGTTAAATTTTAAGGGCCGATGTTGAATGTGAACCACACCTAAACGTCAAGCTGTTTCCTGCATTTCATTTAAAATTTTTCAATTTCAGACTAACTCAATTTGAGCCATGGAAAGATACATAATGGAGCAACGCGTTAAAGTTATTCAGGCCTATTATGAAAACGGACGTTCAAATCAAAATGCATATCGAAAAAAATCATCTTCAGAGATGCGGCACATTTTCACCTCAGTGGATTCGTCAATAAGCAGAATTGCTGCATTTGGGCGAATGATAATCCAAGAGTGATTGCCGAAAAACCAATGCACGCACAAAGAGTGACTGTTTGGTGCGGTTTATGGGCCGGCGGCATCATTGGACCGTATTTTTTCCAAAATGAGGCCGGTTAGGCAGTTACTGTGAATAGTGTTCGTTATCGTGAGATGATAACGAACTTTTTATGACCCGAATTGGAAGATATGGATGTGGACGATATGTGGTTTCAACAGGACGGTGCCACTTGTCACACAGCTAACGAAACAATGGCTCGTTTTGGGCGAAAAATTTGATAGCCGAATAATCTCACGACGTAGCGATGTCAATTGGCCGCCAAGATCATCTGACTTGACTTCTTTCTTTGGAGTTATTTGAAAGAAAAGGTGTACGTCGATAAGCCAGCAAAAATTCAAGAGCTAAAGGATGAGATAATTCGGCACATTAACGGCATAGAACCTCAATTATGCCTCAGCGTCATCGAAAATTTGGACCATCGGATGGAGGTGTGCCGCCGAAGCCGCGGCGGTCATTTGGCCGAAATTTTGTTTATGCGTAATTCAGCCAATATTTTCATAATAAAGAGAAATGACAATAATTTCCTAAAAAAATTATATTTATTTGGAAAATTTGCCTTTATCAGAAGTTAAAAAACGAGATATAGGAGACCTGGTTCAAAAGAACATTATTCCAAAGAGTTTTTATGAGACGTACTATAAAAACTTAATAGACACTTAATTTAAGTTTAATTCATTGATATTTTTTTTAATAAGCAATAACTTTTGTTTCGAATTACTGAAAATGAATAAATGTTAATAACACTGGTTTACAGCCAGTTGAAAAGTTGAAATTTGGGATCCAGTGTAATTTTTATTAAATATCAATAAATTGGCATTCCTGTATGTTATAAATAATATTTATCAATTCTAGTGTGAATTTTCAGTTAAACAGAGACAACTCAAAATAACACCACTAAGTGTATAAAAAAATTTCAGGAAAAGAGTAACAACTCAAAAATTTGTTATTTTAGAGCAACTACTAAACAAATAAGAATGAAACAACCGTTATATTGTTTTTAATGATATTTTCGCGCAATTACATCTTTTTTTCCTTGTAATATATTATTAATATTTACGGAAACAGTTTTTCGTCTCTACTGAAAATGTTCAGATTTTGAGTTGTTACGCTTTAACGTAACAAGTGCGATATGTTAAAACTGTAATCATTTTTGAACAATTTTGCCTTTGAAATCAATAAAAACTAACTTCACAAAAAAAAGTTATGGTGTTTTCAATAGGTAACACTTCATATCGTTCACCCTGTACTTGCAGAAACTGGCATGCCACATATCCAAGAAAGACTCGAATTGAGCACATTACGACTGATACCTAAACTTTTTTATACTCATTGTTGTAGGATACACAACAAAGTAACACAAGCGCTTATGCGAAAACGGCATATAAAAAAGCAATCAGCTATCCATCGTGTTGTTCAAAAGACAGCGCATCTCGATCTTGATATAAAACCAAAGTGCTTAAAAACTAGCAAACACCTCCCATAGGCTCTACATTCCTCTTTTTTGGAAGACGAACTAATGTGCTCACCCTTCTGCTCTATTTTCTCAGCTGAAGCCTATGCTGTAAAAGAAGCAACAAAATGGGCGGTAACGACAAAATGAAAATATACCATATGCACCGATAGCCTCTCAACAATAATGGCGATACAGAACCCAATTAACGTAAGCCCGCTGATTGCATGTATTCGAGATACCCTGATTGCATATAAGACGAAGTAACCGATAAGGAAGCTAAAAATGGATCGCATATGCTACTTCGTAGAGACAAACGAGAAAAATTATATATTACGCTATATTTACAAAATGAAAGAAAATCTACGGAGAGTTTTATTACTACATTAATTTATTTAACCCTCTCATGCCCGATGTTGCATATACGCAACATTGTGTTTCCGAGCCTCTAACTCCCGTTATTTTCTAGTTATTGTTTTGAATTTTCTTTTAAATTATAGCTTACTGTGTTGAGAGAGCAAACAGCAAGTTGTTTGGCAGTCAGCTGTACACGCTTTCACTCTGTAGCTATATTTGTGAGCGAGAAGTTGAAAAATTGATTTTGCGAAAAAACAGTGTTTTAAAAAAGTGGAAAAAAATAATTAAAATAATTATTTCATCCTGAAACCAACATTACTACATAAATATAGAAAGGTAAGAGAGAATTTAGAAAAAAACCCTACATCAAAATATTATTTAGTTTGTCTGTAATAATTTTGTTATTTTCGTGTTGCGTATATGCAACATTAGTGTATTGTGGTAACTTTCGAAAAATATAATTTATTTCAGTATAGACTTTCTAAGATGCGCCCAAAAGGTCTGACTCAAGCTGAGATTGAAAGATTTGCCAACTTTGATTGGGATGATTCGGCTGACGATGAAATTGATGAAGAAGAAGATCAAAATATGGAGGAAATTATAGAGAAAACATTGAAATATTTAGATAACAGAGCTGAAAATGTGGAAGTTGGTTTGATTGACCAAATTATTGGAAGCAAAGATGTTGAAGATTTGAATGAAAATGAAATCGTTGCACAGGAGGTACTGGCAAAAATAGTTTTCAATAGTTGGAAGTGGAATTTGAAGCAGTATCTGCCATTGAAGCCCCACAAGTGGGGTTCCAAAATGTTTACGAGAGCTGGTGTGTCCGGGATTCTATATGATTTTAATCTGTACATTGGAGAAGGAACGTGCAAGACTTATGGCCTGGGAATATCACCAGATATTGTGCTTTTTTTATCATCCAATATGCCAGTAAACCAAAATTTCAAACTGTTTTGTGACAATTGGTTTTCTGCAATAAGCTTGATGTGTGCTCTAAAATAAAAAGGCATACTGGCCGTTGGTACAATTCGAAGCAACCGATTGAAAAATTGTGATCTAAGCAGTGAGAAAATCCTTCAAAAGCGAGGACGTGGATCAAGCGATTTCAGATTTGAAGCAAGGCACAACTTGATTGCTTGCCGTTGGTATGATAATAAGAGCGTACAACTGGTTTCAAATTATGTAATGGTACAACAAACACATGGGAGGGGTTGATCTTGCAGACATGCTGCTTGAATTGTACAAAATCAACCACCGCTCAAATAAATGGTACATGCGTATAGTATACTGGTGCATAAATTCGAGTTTAGTAAACAGTTGGTTGTTGTACCGCAGAGACATTGCACATACAAATGGCGAATCAAAGTATATGCCGCTTATAAATTTTCAATTGGATGTTGCTGCCGAACTTTTGAACGCAAGTCAAACTACAGCTGTCGCCAAAAGGAGAGGTCGTCCATCATCACTCCTTTTGATAATGAATTCAGGAACTGCACCATCTTCTCCAGCATCACCAGCTCCATCATCACCAGCTGCTTCTACAGGATCTGAATCAAATCCCTATAAAAGAGCTTATATTGAAGACCCACCAAAATCACTACGACTTGGCGGTTATAATCATTGGCCGGAATGAGGAACAAGAGGCAGATGTAGAGTATGCACGGGTTTCCAAGCTGTAAATGCCGCAAATGTAATGTGCACTTGTGTTCCAATCCCCAAAAAAACTGTTTCGTGTCTTATCATACATAAAATATAAATTAACGGCATTTGTAAAAGAAATAAACTTGTTTTTAAATATATACCACCATTGCCCAATGTTGCATATACGCAACATCCTGTAGCTCTTGAACCAGGGCACCTAGGACCTTGAAATTTGGAACAGTTAATATTGATGTTAATCCTATCTTATATATCTACTCAAAAAAATTTTAGCCGAGCCCATTTTAATTCGGGCATGAGAGGGTTAAAAATAGTTTTTTACGGAGCAAGCTCCGTCTTTATTTCACAACTCTCAAATTTGAACTGAACTTTACAAAGTTTCTTAAAGCTAACTTAGCCGCGTGATCATATTCGCGGAATTTCGCTTGTTGCCGTTCACATGGTTTATTGCAGACACAATGTCAGCGAGAAGGTCGAGCAACGGAAACGCGTGTAGTGGATGAACTTTCAGCATTCAGTAGCGTTAACTCCTCCTTTCTTAAAAACGATTGTCCTCGATCGTCTTATTAGAAATAGGGTAGGTCATGTAGTCGAAGATATGAATAACTAACGACGTTTCCTAGTTGGTTATTATTTGTGTTAATTGATGCATCTGGGCGATTCGGTAAGGTGCTGGACGTTATGTAGACTTATTTGAATGTTTCCGTTGGTACTTCTTGGATGATTATTTTTGATGTGGGTTTTATCCAAAATTTGAAGGTTATTTTATTGCTGTGTAGATTATTGCTAGTCCTGGCATTGCACTCTTGTTTATTGTCGAATCTGTTCTTAACAGATTTATCTTTTTCGTGTTGTTAATATGTAGTTCGTTGAGGGCTTTAATGATAAAATGTTGATGCGTTCCCTTTCTTGCGGTGTTGGCTGTATGATCGTAGACATTTCGATATTGGTGAATGTTTCGTTATTGATGCTCAATGATGTGTTGTGAAACTTGATTAGATAAGTACCAGTAATTGTTCACTGCTCTTTTTCCGTTTTTAGTGTTCCATTGAAGTCGTTTAGTAAGACTATTCCGGGCTGTATTTCCTCGATTGTTGGTATGTATTGATTATTACTTATTGTGCAAAATGATTTTCTACTACTTAGTATTTGAGGATGCAGGTGTTGTTACTAATATCAATTATGTTATTTCTCTCACAAATTTTTATTACTTTTTATTTCATACATTTATTCTTTATTCTATATACATATATCATTTTTGTCTTTTAGAATTTTTTCAAAATCAAGTTTAGTAATTTCTTTATTTCTCTTAACTGATCTTATTATAATATTCTTATAAGTAATATTGTTTGTTAGTGGTATTTTTACCAAATATAAAATTCACGATTACGTTAATTATTACGTTAACTTTTGCATATCCTAATGCTTCTTCTACTGATGCAAATGGCATTCTTTCTTCTTTTAATTTGATGATTGCTGTCTCAATTTCTTTTTTATTCAACAACATTGTATTCATAATTCCAATTATAGCTCATTTAATTACGTACTTAATGTTTATTAATTCCTATTTTACTTTCCAGATTCAGAGGTACTTATTACATAATTGTCTTTTCTTATCGAATTTAGTAATTGATTTCCTAATGTTGTAATGTTGTTAATTCTTTCATTGAAAACTTCATAAATCATTACTTGATCATTATTATTTTCCTTTAGTTTTTTTAGATTAGTGACGGGCAGACTCAGCACGTTTGCACTGTGCAGCAGCGTGTGCTTCTGCGTGCTAAAAGTTCTAGGTGAAGGGGGATAACAAAGCACAGGGAAGAAACAGAAAAATTGAGCAAGTTGTGCCTATGTTTGTATCCTGAATGAGAGAGCAATTATTCATGAATTCTTACCAGGGATGGCAACTTTAAACTTCATATCAACAAATTTCTAAAAAATTAGGTTTTTTGGTAGATTTTTCTTCAATAACTAAATTAAATACATATTCCACTTCCTATTATAATAATGATTTAAGATAAAAAACAACAATAAACATGCAATAAAACATTTCAAAAGTTCGCGTAATACTGTTTTTTAATTGCTAGATGTAAAGAAGATTAAGGCCTCTGAAAATATTTAATATGAGATTAAATTAAAATCTTACATATTGGAAAGTAATGACAGTTAAATCTTCAATAATATTGATCACTGCATATACTGACGAATCTGTAAATTACGCACACTTATCTTATGATTTCTTAAATGGTTTTTGAGTTCGGATATATTTTTTTTAAATTAATGTTTTTTAAATTGAGCTAAGAAATCCAGATTTTCAAATTTTTTAGCAAATTACTTTATAAAACTGCAAACTCTCCTCAGCTACCGAAGTTTGTTAAATGTTTCAGAATTTTTAGCTACTGAATGATACCATATTTTCTTTTATTTTTCATGAAAAGTGGACGTGATTGACAACTAATTTCGTCCATCTAAATCCAATACAATCTGATATGCACAACTGCATATAAAAATAAACAACCAAGAGTATCTACATATGTATATAAATCATCAATAATAAAATCAACAATGTCCAAAATTGATTCCCACATTTAACAACTACGGCAACTCTTACTCATAAGTTTTGACATTTCATAAATAAAATCAGTTTTTTCGTGTTTTCTTCACATTTCGACGATATTTTTTGAGACCGTAAGTTACATATTATATGTCGCATAAAAAACCACTAATATTAAGTGTATTTGTATGGTGTGGATGCAGTGTTGAAAATTCTATTTAAAAATTTGAAACGGCGAACGTCAAAACAAAGTGCACAGTGTTCAACTGCCGACAAAAACATACATCTAAATTATTAAAATTTTTTTAAATTTCTTAGGAAAGCGAAGATTACGTTGTAGATGCAAAGCGTGCAACTTATGAAATCGCGTTAAACCTTGTTCGTGAGAATGGTGCATTTTCGGATGGCGAATTGGTGAAGTCTTGTATATTAAAAGCAGTAGGAATTTTGTCCCCTTCAGAATAACCGAAATATGAGGGTATGTGCTTATCTCGTAGAACTATAAGCAGACGAGTAGATGAAATGGCGGATATTACAGAATCGCAATTAAATGGGCGGCCGCCGCAGCCGAATGGGTTGGTGTGAACTACCATTCGGAATTCACAAAGAGAACGTTGGCTCGAATCTCGGTGAAAACAACAAAATTAGGAAAAACATTTTTCTAATAGCGGTCGCCCCTCGGCAGGCAATGGCAAACCTCCGAGTGGATTTCTGCCATGAAAAAGCTCCTCTTAAAAATATCTGCCGTTCGGAATCGGCTTGAAACTGTAGGTCCCTCCATTTGTGTAACAACATCAAGACGCACACCATAAATAGGAGGAGGAGCTCGGCCAAACACCCGAAAAGGGTGTACGCGCCAATTATATATATATATATATAAAATCAATCACAGCGATTTCATATAGAGTTACTAACAAAAAAACAATAATAAATTTTAACATATATTTATCCTTTATTCTTTTGAGCAAACATTATTTTACTAGTTATGAAAAGCTTTCATTCGAAAATATTTTATTTTAAATGTTTAAAAAGATATTTCGAAATAAGAACTATTTATTTAAAATTAAAAAATGTGTATGTACTTTGTCATACAATACACAATGTAATCTGCATGTAGCCGAACATGAGACCTTGTAGCCACCAGGTAGGCCCACTTTTAACACGTTTCCTCCAATTTTTTTTAGAAAAAAATCCGCTGTTTTCCATGGTATCAAACAAATTTCTCTAATCATTTTTGTGTACTTTGTCATACTGTGCGCATTGCCATATGCGTGTGATTTGAATATGAGAGCAAGTAAGTAGTCACCATGATTTTTGAAAACATCCCGTATTTTTTTAATGGAAACATGTTTTCCCACCAATGTCAGGTAACTAAATTGTCCTTTTTAACAACATTAAATGTATAACATGCATTGTTTAAATAAAACATGGCTGGTTGAGATTACTGTTTGCTGTTGTGACCAGCATTTCTTTATAAAAATGCATTAAGGGGTTATACGCAGTTATGAAGCAAATAAAAGACGGGTTGTCAAGGATTTCTGCTGAAGAAAGTTCAGAATATTTAAATTTGAAAATTTTTGACGGTTATAAAAGCATCCTTCAAGAACGTAACAAAATTTTTTACTTATGAAAATGTTGATTATAGAGCGCGCTGCAGGCGATTTCTGGAACCTCCTTTAAAAAAAGACGATTTACGGTGTACATCGTAACTCAGGATTGGATTATCTGAAATCAAAAAACCAAACAAATTTTGTTAATATTGTATATTAGATTATCTAGTAATTAATCGTTCGGCTAATCAAAATAGTGAATTTTCACAAAATGGCAGCTTTTAAAAGAAATGATCTCGATTTTTACGTTAAAATTTGGCCGTAAATTGATTATAAACTGGAAAATAAGTATCAGATTTACAAAAGGGACGATTAATTGCTAGAAAATGTATCTTTAAAGATTGAGTTAAAACGGTTGACCGATCAAACAAGCCGTTTTCGAGATATCGTGTACACCGACTTGAAAAATGCCGTTTTGAAAAAAACACGTTTAAAGTTTCAATACCTACCTTAAAACGTGTCGAGGCATCTCTACATATTTAGGTATAACTCCGAAAGTATTGCTTAGATCTACTTCAAATTTCGTGCGTATACTTTTCAATACATGTACATTACAAAAATGCAATAAAAAAATCGATTTTTTTGAAAGTCATAACTGCGTATAACCCCTTAACATAAAAACATACGATATACATACACACTTATACGTAAACGAAGACAATTTTTTCATTCAGAAAAATATACACCGATTTGTCAGTACAAATTTTTCTCCACATAGTTTAGCAACTATGAAACTTTGACATGCGAATGTTCAAACTTCTTGATTATAAAGTCGCCTATGCTTCTTGATTACAAAAATTATAAATGTAAATAAAATAGAAATTTGCAAAGATGATGTTAATATTCAAAGAAGCGTTTCCAATAAAAAAAAACCAAAAGCATTTTATTATTTAATATGAACGATCTAGCAAATCCCAACACTTCAAACCCCCTAACATGGAATGAAGTCCCCTTATCTGGTAACTTTGCCATTGGCAAAGCTTCACTCCCTTTTTTAGAAACACATATGCGTTGCTCAGAAGAGATTAATAAACGTACACGCCTATTGCTTACCCTTCTGATGTAAGTTTGTCGCCCCCTCATCTGGTACTTTGCTAGCAAGCTCAGCTGCGAGCGTGCCACTCTGCTGCCCGTCCCTAGTTTAGATCTTTATTCATTTGAAAATCTTCGCGATCAGGAGTACCAGCAATGTACTTCCATGCCGTACCTAATGCATTTATTGCTCTCTTATTTCTAAATTCCGGTTTTGGTTTTATGTTTGAAAGTATTACTAATATTCTTGTTGAGGTAGGTTAGTACGTCTTTTAAAAAATTGTCGTATTGGTCCAGGTCAATATGGTGTATTATCTGGAATGTCCCCTGTATTTTAGATTGTTCGTCATTGATCGTTATAACATGATTTTTCGAGAAGTTTAGTATTTCCATGTCTGTTAAGCTAGTGGTCGTCATGATGAATATGGTTAGTATTAGTAGGATGTCCTTGCTGTTTGTCATATTGTTTCTAAAGGGTGGTTAAATTTTAAGGGCCGATGTTGAATGTGAACCATACCTAAACGTCAAGCTGTTTCCTGCATTTCATTTAAAATTTTTCAATTTCAGACTAACTCAATTTGAGCCATGGAAAGATACACAATGAAGCAACGCGTTAAAGTTATTCAGGCCTATTATGAAAACGGACGTTCAAATCAAAATGCATATCGAAGAAAATCATCTTCAGAGATGCGGCACAATTTCACCTCAGTGGATTCGTCAATAAGCAGAATTGCCGCATTTGGGCGAATGATAATCCAAGAGTGATTGCCGAAAAACCAATGCACCCACAAAGAGTGACTGTTTGGTGCGGTTTATGGGCCGGCGGCATCATTGGACCGTATTTTTTCCAAAATGAGGCCGGTTAGGCAGTTACTGTGAATAGTGTTCGTTATCGTGAGATGATAACGAACTTTTTATGACCCGAATTGGAAGATATGGATGTGGACGATATGTGGTTTCAACAGGACGGTGCCACTTGTCACACAGCTAACGAAACAATGGCTCGTTTTGGGCGAAAAATTTGATAGCCGAATAATCTCACGACGCAGCGATGTCAATTGGCCGCCAAGATCATCTGACTTGACTTCTTTCTTTGGAGTTATTTGAAAGAAAAGGTGTACGTCGATAAGCCAGCAAAAATTCAAGAGCTAAAGGATGAGATAATTCGGCACATTAACGGCATAGAACCTCAATTATGCCTCAGCGTCATCGAAAATTTGGACCATCGGATGGAGGTGTGCCGCCGAAGCCGCGGCGGTCATTTGGCCGAAATTTTGTTTATGCGTAATTCAGCCAATATTTTCATAATAAAGAGAAATGACAATAATTTCCTAAAAAAATTATATTTATTTGGAAAATTTGCCTTTATCAGAAGTTAAAAAACGAGATATAGGAGACCTGGTTCAAAAGAACATTATTCCAAAGAGTTTTTATGAGACGTACTATAAAAACTTAATAGACACTTAATTTAAGTTTAATTCATTGATATTTTTTTTAATAAGCAATAACTTTTGTTTCGAATTACTGAAAATGAATAAATGTTAATAACACTGGTTTACAGCCAGTTGAAAAGTTGAAATTTGGGATCCAGTGTAATTTTTATTAAATATCAATAAATTGGCATTCCTGTATGTTATAAATAATATTTATCAATTCTAGTGTGAATTTTCAGTTAAACAGAGGCAACTCAAAATAACACCACTAAGTGTATAAAAAAATTTCAGGAAAAGAGTAACAACTCAAAAATTTGTTATTTTAGAGCAACTACTAAACAAATAAGAATGAAACAACCGTTATATTGTTTTTAATGATATTTTCGCGCAATTACATCTTTTTTTCCTTGTAATATATTATTAATATTTACGGAAACAGTTTTTCGTCTCTACTGAAAATGTTCAGATTTTGAGTTGTTACGCTTTAACGTAACAAGTGCGATATGTTAAAACTGTAATCATTTTTGAACAATTTTGCCTTTGAAATCAATAAAAACTAATTTCACAAAAAAAAGTTATGGTGTTTTCAATAGGTAACACTTCATATCGTTCACCCTGTACTTGCAGAAACTGGCATGCCACATATCCAAGAAAGACTCGAATTGAGCACATTACGACTGATACCTAAACTTTTTTATACTCATTGTTGTAGGATACACAACAAAGTAACACAAGCGCTTATGCGAAAACGGCATATAAAAAAGCAATCAGCTATCCATCGTGTTGTTCAAAAGACAGCGCATCTCGATCTTGATATAAAACCAAAGTGCTTAAAAATTGGCAAACACCTCCCATAGGCTCTACATTCCTCTTTTTTGGAAGACGAATTAATGTGCTCACCCTTCTGCTCTATTTTCTCAGCTGAAGCCTATGCTGTAAAAGAAACAACAAAATGGGCGGTAACGACAAAATGAAAATATACCATATGCACCGATAGCCTCTCAACAATAATGGCGATACAGAACCCAATTAACGTAAGCCCACTGATTGCATGTATTCGAGATACCCTGATTGCATATAAGACGAAGTAACCGATAAGGAAGCTAAAAATGGATCGCATATGCTACTTCGTAGAGACAAACGAGAAAAATTACAATATATATTACGCTATATTTACAAAATGAAAGAAAATCTACAGAAAGAGTTTTATTACTACATTAATTTATTTAAAAATAGTTTTTTACGGAGCAAGCTCCGTCTTTATTTCACAACTCTCAAATTTGAACTGAACTTTACAAAATTTCTTAAAGCTAACTTAGCCGCGTGATCATATTCGCGGAATTTCGCTTGTTGCCGTTCACATGGTTTATTGCAGACACAATGTCAGCGAGAAGGTCGAGCAACGGAAACGCGTGTAGTGGATGAACTTTCAGCATTCAGTAGCGTTAACTCCTCCTTTCTTAAAAACGATTGTCCTCGATCGTCTTATTAGAAATAGGGTAGGTCACGTAGTCGAAGATATGAATAACTAACGACGTTTCCTAGTTGGTTATTATTTGTGTTAATTGATGCATCTGGGCGATTCGGTAAGGTGCTGGACGTTATGTAGACTTATTTGAATGTTTCCGTTGGTACTTCTTGGATGATTATTTTTGATGTGGGTTTTATCCAAAATTTGAAGGTTATTTTATTGCTGTGTAGATTATTGCTAGTCCTAGCATTGCACTCTTGTTTATTGTCGAATCTGTTCTAACAGATTTATCTTTTTCGTGTTGTTAATATGTAGTTCGTTGAGGGCTTTAATGATAAAATGTTGATGCGTTCCCTTTCTTGCGGTGTTGGCTGTATGATCGTAGACATTTCGATATTGGTGAATGTTTCGTTATTGATGCTCAATGATGTGTTGTGAAACTTGATTAGATAAGTACCAGTAATTGTTCACTGCTCTTTTTCCGTTTTTAGTGTTCCATTGAAGTCGTTTAGTAAGACTATTCCGGGCTGTATTTCCTCGATTGTTGGTATGTATTGATTATTACTTATTGTGCAAAATGATTTTCTACTACTTAGTATTTGAGGATGCAGGTGCTGTTACTAATATCAATTATGTTATTTCTCTCACAAATTTTTATTACAATACTTTTAATTTCATACATTTATTCTTTATTCTATATACATATATCATTTTTGTCTTTTAGTATTTTTTCAAAATCAAGTTTAGTAATTTCTTTATTTCTCTTAACTGGTCTTATTATAATATTCTTATAAGTAATATTGTTTGTTAGTGGTATTTTTACCAAATATAAAATTCACGATTACGTTAATTATTACGTTAACTTTTGCATATCCTAATGCTTCTTCTACTGATGCAAATGGCATTCTTTCTTCTTTTAAATTGATGATTGCTGTCTCAATTTCTTTTTTATTCAACAACATTGTATTCATAATTCCAATTATAGCCCATTTAATTACGTACTTAATGTTTATTAATTCCTATTTTACTTTCCAGATTCAGAGGTATTTCACTTATTACATAATTGTCTTTTCTTATCGAATTTGTCCTAATGTTGTAATGTTGTTAATTCTTTCATTGAAAACTTCATAAATCATTACTTGATCATTATTATTTTCCTTTAGTGTTTTTAGATTAGTGACGGGCAAACTCAGCACGTTTGCACTGTGCAGCAGCGTGTGCTTCTGCGTGCTAAAAGTTCTAGGTGAAGGGGGATAACAAAGCACAGGGAAGAAACAGAAAAATTGAGCAAGTTGTGCCTATGTTTGTATCCTGAATGAGAGAGCAATTATTCATGAATTCTTACCAGGGATGGCAACTTTAAACTTCATATCAACAAATTTCTAAAAAATTAGGTTTTTTGGTAGATTTTTCTTCAATAACTAAATTAAATACATATTACACTTCCTATTATAATAATGATTTAAGATAAAAAACAACAATAAACATGCAATAAAACATTTCAAAAGTTCGCGTAATACTGTTTTTTAATTGCTAGATGTAAAGAAGATTAAGGCCTCTGAAAATATTTAATATGAGATTAAATTAAAATCTTACATATTGGAAAGTAATGACAGTTAAATCTTCAATAATATTGATCACTGCATATACTGACGAATCTGTAAATTACGCACACTTATCTTATGATTTCTTAAATGGTTTTTGAGTTCGGATATATTTTTTTTAAATTAATGTTTTTTAAATTAAGCTAAGAAATCCAGATTTTCAAATTTTTTAGCAAATTACTTTATAAAACTGCAAACTCTCCTCAGCTACCGAAGTTTGTTAAATGTTTCAGAATTTTTAGCTACTGAATGATACCATATTTTCTTTTATTTTTCATGAAAAGTGGACGTGATTGACAACTAATTTCGTCCATCTAAATCCAATACAATCTGATATGCACAACTGCATATAAAAATAAACAACCAAGAGTATATACATATGTATATAAATCATCAATAATAAAATCAACAATGTCCAAAATTGATTCCCACATTTAACAACTACGGCAACTCTTACTCATAAGTTTTGACATTTCATAAATAAAATCAGTTTTTTCGTGTTTTCTTCAGATTTCGACGATATTTTTTGAGACCGTAAGTTACATATTATTGTCGCATAAAAAACCGGATGCAGTGTTGAAAATTCTATTTAAAAATTTGAAACGGCGAACGTCAAAACAAAGTGCACAGTGTTCAACTGCCGACAAAAACTTACATTTATTTCTAATGTGTAATATATTACTCTGTTTTAATTTTTAATTTACATAAACAAAGTTAAATAAAATATTTCATCGATTAAACAATTGGTTCAGCATGACCTCAAATAAAAGAACATTGTTAAATTTTAATCCGAAGTGGAATGTAACTTTTTTATGCAAATATGTAAACGGAGAATCACAATGCCCTATGATAAATATGTAGGAGAAGAAAGGAAAAGTATATACAAATTCTTAAGCCTAAATTATTAAAATTTTTTTAAATTTCTTAGGAAAGCGAAGATTACGTTGTAGATGCAAAGCGTGCAACTTATGAAATCGCGTTAAACCTTGTTCGTGAGAATGGTGCATTTTCGGATGGCGAATTGGTGAAGTCTTGTATATTAAAAGCAGTAGGAATTTTGTGCCCTTCAGAATAACCGAAATATGAGGGTATGTGCTTATCTCGTAGAACTATAAGCAGACGAGTAGATGAAATGGCGGATATTACAGAATCGCAATTAAAAGGGCGGCCGCCGCAGCCAAATGGGTTGGTGTGAACTACCATTCGGAATTTACAAAGAGAACGTTGGCTCGAATCTCGGTGAAAACAACAAAATTAGGAAAAACATTTTTCTAATAGCGGTCGCCCCTCGGCAGGCAATGGCAAACCTCCGAGTGGATTTCTGCCATGAAAAAGCTCCTCTTAAAAATATCTGCCGTTCGGAATCGGCTTGAAACTGTAGGTCCCTCCATTTGTGTAACAACATCAAGACGCACACCACAAATAGGAGGAGGAGCTCGGCCAAACACCCGAAAAGGGTGTACGCGCCAATTATATATATATATAAAATCATTCACAGCGATTTCATTGGCAATTGACGAAAGCACAGATATATCCGACATAGCCCAATTAGCGGTTTTTATCCGAGGAGTTGATGCCCACCTTAAAAAACTTAATAAGGTTAGGTTAAGAAATCGACTATCCGATACTAATTTAAGAAATATATTGCGTTTAGCTGCAGCGCAAGAGGTGTCTCCCAATATAGAGTCACTAACAAAAAAAACAATAATAAATTTTAACATATATTTATCCTTTAATCTTTTGAGCAAACATTATTATACTAGTTATGAAAAGCTTTCATTCGAAAATAGTTTATTTTAAATGTTGAAAAAGATATTTCGAAATAAGAACTATTTATTTAAAATTAAAAAATGTGTATGTACTTTGTCATAGAATACACAATGTAATCTGCATGTAGCCGAACATGAGACCTTGTAGCCACCAGGTAGGCCCACTTTTAACACGTTTCCTCCAATTTTTTTTAGAAAAAAATCCGCTGTTTTCCATGGTATCAAACAAATTTCTCTAATCATTTTTGTGTACTTTGTCATACTGTGCGCATTGCCATATGCGTGTGATTTGAATATGAGAGCAAGTAAGTAGTCACCAAGAATATCCACTCTACTAAGATAATTTCCCCAATGATTTTTGAAAACATCCCGTATTTTTTTAATGGAAACATGTTTTCCCACCAATGTCAGGTAACTAAATTGTCCTTTTTAACAACATTAAATGTATAACATGCATTGTTTAAATAAAACATGGCTGGTTGAGATTACTGTTTGCTGTTGTGACCAGCATTTCTTTATAAAAATGCATTAAGGGGTTATACGCAGTTATGAAGCAAATAAAAGACGGGTTGTCAAGGATTTCTGCTGAAGAAAGTTCAGAATATTTAAATTTGAAAATTTTTGACGGTTATAAAAGCATCCTTCAAGAACGTAACAAAATTTTTTACTTATGAAAATGTTGATTATAGAGCGCGCTGCAGGCGATTTCTGGAACCTCCTTTAAAAAAAGACGATTTACGGTGTACATCGTAACTCAGGATTGGATTATCTGAAATCAAAAAACCAAACAAATTTTGTTAATATTGTATATTAGATTATCTAGTAATTAATCGTTCGGCTAATCAAAATAGTGAATTTTCACAAAATGGCAGCTTTTAAAAGAAATGATCTCGATTTTTACGTTAAAATTTGGCCGTAAATTGATTATAAACTGGAAAATAAGTATCAGATTTACAAAAGGGACGATTAATTGCTAGAAAATGTATCTTTAAAGATTGAGTTAAAACGGTTGACCGATCAAACAAGCCGTTTTCGAGATATCGTGTACACCGACTTGAAAAATGCCGTTTTGAAAAAAACACGTTTAAAGTTTCAATACCTACCTTAAAACGTGTCGAGGCATCTCTACATATTTAGGTATAACTCCGAAAGTATTGCTTAGATCTACTTCAAATTTCGTGCGTATACTTTTCAATACATGTACATTACAAAAATGCAATAAAAAAAATCGATTTTTTTGAAAGTCATAACTGCGTATAACCCCTTAACATAAAAACATACGATATACATACACACTTATACGTAAACGAAGACAATTTTTTCATTCAGAAAAATATGCACCGATTTGTCAGTACAAATTGTTCTCCACATAGTTTAGCAACTATGAAACTTTGACATGCGAATGTTCAAACTTCTTGATTATAAAGTCGCCTATGCTTCTTGATTACAAAAATTATAAATGTAAATAAAATAGAAATTTGCAAAGATGATGTTAATATTCAAAGAAGCGTTTGCAATAAAAAAAAACCAAAAGCATTTTATTATTTAATATGAACGATCTAGCAAATCCCAACACTTCAAAATCCCCTAACATGGAATGAAGTCCCCTTATCTGGTAACTTTGCCATTGGCAAAGCTTCACTCCCTTTTTTAGAAACACATATGCGTTGCTCAGAAGAGATTAATAAACGTACACGCCTATTGCTTACCCTTCTGATGTAAGTTTGTCGCCCCCTCATCTGGTACTTTGCTAGCACGCTCTGCTGCGAGCGTGCCACTCTGCTGCCCGTCCCTAGTTTAGATCTTTATTCATTTCAAAATCTTCGCGATCAGGAGTACCAGCAATGTACTTCCATGCCGTACCTAATGCATTTATTGCTCTCTTATTTCTAAATTCCGGTTTTGGTTTTATGTTTGAAAGTATTACTAATATTCTTGTTGAGGTAGGTTAGTACGTCTTTTAAAAAATTGTCGTATTGGTCCAGGTCAATATGGTGTATTATCTGGAATGTCCCCTGTATTTTAGATTGTCCGTCATTGATCGTTATAACATGATTTTTCGAGAAGTTTAGTATTTCCATGTCTGTTAAGCTAGTGGTCGTCATGATGAATATGGTTAGTATTAGTAGGATGTCCTTGCTGTTTGTCATATTGTTTCTAAAGGGTGGTTAAATTTTAAGGGCCGATGTTGAATGTGAACCACACCTAAACGTCAAGCTGTTTCCTGCATTTCATTTAAAATTTTTCAATTTCAGACTAACCTAATTTGAGCCATGGAAAGATACACAATGGAGCAATGCGATAAAGTTATTCAGGCCTATTATGAAAACGGACGTTCAAATCAAAATGCATATCGAAGAAAATCATCTTCAGAGATGCGGCACATTTTCACCTCAGTGGATTCGTCAATAAGCAGAATTGCCGCATTTGGGCGAATGATAATCCAAGAGTGATTGCCGAAAAACCAATGCACCCACAAAGAGTGACTGTTTGGTGCGGTTTATGGGCCGGCGGCATCATTGAACCGTATTTTTTCCAAAATGAGGCCGGTTAGGCAGTTACTGTGAATAGTGTTCGTTATCGTGAGATGATAACGAGCTTTTTATGACCCGAATTGGAAGATATGGATGTGGACGATATGTGGTTTCAACAGGACGGTGCCACTTGTCACACAGCTAACGAAACAATGGCTCGTTTGGGCGAAAAATTTGATGGCCGAATAATCTCACGACGCAGCGATGTCAATTGGCCGCCAAGATCATCTGACTTGACTTCTTTCTTTGGAGTTATTTGAAAGAAAAGGTGTACGTCGATAAGCCAGCAAAAATTCAAGAGCTAAAGGATGAGATAATTCGGCACATTAACGGCATAGAACCTCAATTATGCCTCAGCGTCATCGAAAATTTGGACCATCGGATGGAGGTGTGCTGCCGAAGCCGCGGCGGTCATTTGGCCGAAATTTTGTTTTATGCGTAATTCAGCCATACCAATATTTTCATAATAAAGAGAAATGACAATAATTTCCTAAAAAAATTATATTTATTTGGAAAATTTGCTTTATCAGAAGTTAAAAAACGAGATATAGGAGACCTGGTCCAAAAGAACATTATTCCAAAGAGTTTTTATGAGACGTACTATAAAAACTTAATAGACACTTAATTTAAGTTTAATTCATTGATATTTTTTTTAATAAGCAATAACTTTTGTTTCGAATTACTGGAAATGAATAAATGTTAATAACACTGGTTTACAGCCAGTTGAAAAGTTGAAATTTGTGATCCAGTGTAATTTTTATTAAACATCAATAAATTGGCATTCCTGTAAGTTATAAATAATATTTATCAATTCTAGTGAGAATTTTCAGTTAAACAGAGACAACTCAAAATAACACCACTAAGTGTATAAAAAAATTTCAGGAAAAGAGTAACAACTCAAAAATTTGTTATTTTAGAGCAACTACTAAACAAATAAGAATGAAACAACCGTTATATTGTTTTTAATGATATTTTCGGGCAATTACATATTTTTTTCCTTGTAATATATTATTAATATTTACGGAAACAGTTTTTCGTCTCTACTGAAAATGTTCAGATTTTGAGTTGTTACGCTTTAACGTAACAAGTGCGATATGTTAAAACTGTAATCATTTTTGAACAATTTTGCCTTTGAAATCAATAAAAGCTAATTTCACAAAAAAAAGTTATGGTGTTTTCAATAGGTAACACTTCATATCGTTCACCCTGTACTTGCAGAAACTGGCATGCCACATATCCAAGAAAGACTCGAATTGAGCACATTACGACTGATACCTAAACTTTTTTATACTCATTGTTGTAGGATACACAACAAAGTAACACAAGCGCTTATGCGAAAACGGCATATAAAAAAGCAATCAGCTATCCATCGTGTTGTTCAAAAGACAGCGCATCTCGATCTTGATATAAAACCAAAGTGCTTAAAAACTAGCAAACACCTCCCATAGGCTCTACATTCCTCTTTTTTGGAAGACGAACTAATGTGCTCAGCCTTCTGCTCTATTTTCTCAGCTGAAGCCTATGCTGTAAAAGAAGCAACAAAATGGGCGGTAACGACAAAATGAAAATATACCATATGCACCGATAGCCTCTCAACAATAATGGCGATACAGAACCCAATTAACGTAAACCCGCTGATTGCATGTATTCGAGATACCCTGATTGCATATAAGACGAAGTAACCGATAAGGAAGCTAAAAATGGATCGCATATGCTACTTCGTAGAGACAAACGAGAAAAATTATATATTACGCTATATTTACAAAATGAAAGAAAATCTACAGAGAGTTTTATTACTACATTAATTTATTTAACCCTCTCATGCCCGATGTTGCATATACGCAACATTGTGTTTCCGAGCCTCTAACTCCCGTTATTTTCTAGTTATTGTTTTGAATTTTCTTTTAAATTATAGCTTACTGTGTTGAGAGAGCAAACAGCAAGTTGTTTGGCAGTCAGCTGTACACGCTTTCACTCTGTAGCTATATTTGTGAGCGAGAAGTTGAAAAATTGATTTTGCGAAAAAACAGTGTTTTAAAAAAGTGGAAAAAAATAATTAAAATAATTATTTCATCCTGAAACCAACATTACTACCTGAATATAGAAAGGTAAGAGAGTATTTAGAAAAAAAACCCTACATCAAAATATTATTTAGTTTGTCTGTAATAATTTTGTTATTTTCGTGTTGCGTATATGCAACATTAGTGTATTGTGGTAACTTTCGAAAAATATAATTTATTTCAGTATAGACTTTCTAAGATGCGCCCAAAAGGTCTGACTCAAGCTGAGATTGAAAGATTTGCCAAATTTGATTGGGATGATTCGGCTGACGATGAAATTGATGAAGAAGAAGATCAAAATATGGAGGAAATTATAGAGAAAACATTGAAATATTTAGATAACAGAGCTGAAAATGTGGAAGTTGGTTTGATTGACCAAATTATTGGAAGCAAAGATGTTGAAGATTTGAATGAAAATGAAATCGTTGCACAGGAGGTACTGGCAAAAATAGTTTTCAATAGTTGGAAGTGGAATTTGAAGCAGTATCTGCCATTGAAGCCCCACAAGTGGGGTTCCAAAATGTTTACGAGAGCTGGTGTGTCCGGGATTCTATATGATTTTAATCTGTACATTGGAGAAGGAACGTGCAAGACTTATGGCCTGGGAATATCACCAGATATTGTGCTTTTTTTATCATCCAATATGCCAGTAAACCAAAATTTCAAACTGTTTTGTGACAATTGGTTTTCTGCAATAAGCTTGATGTGTGCTCTAAAATAAAAAGGCATACTGGCCGTTGGTACAATTCGAAGCAACCGATTGAAAAATTGTGATCTAAGCAGTGAGAAAATCCTTCAAAAGCGAGGACGTGGATCAAGCGATTTCAGATTTGAAGCAACGCACAACTTGATTGCTTGCCGTTGGTATGATAATAAGAGCGTACAACTGGTTTCAAATTATGTAATGGTACAACAAACACATGGGAGGGGTTGATCTTGCAGACATGCTGCTTGAATTGTACAAAATCAACCACCGCTCAAATAAATGGTACATGCGTATAGTATACTGGTGCATAAATTCGAGTTTAGTAAACAATTGGTTGTTGTACCGCAGAGACATTGCACATACAAACGGCGAATCAAAGTATATGCCGCTTATAAATTTTCAATTGGATGTTGCTGCCGAACTTTTGAACGCAAGTCAAACTACAGCTGTCGCCAAACGGAGAGGTCGTCCATCATCACTCCTTTTGATAATGAATTCAGGAACTGCACCATCTTCTCCAGCATCACCAGCTCCATCATCACCAGCTGCTTCTACAGGATGTGAATCAAATCCCTATAAAAGAGCTTATATTGAAGACCCACCAAAATCACTACGACTTGGCGGTTATAATCATTGGCCGGAATGAGGAACAAGAGGCAGATGTAGAGTATGCACGGGTTTCCAAGCTGTAAATGCCGCAAATGTAATGTGCACTTGTGTTCCAATCCCCAAAAAAACTGTTTCGTGTCTTATCATACATAAAATATAAATTAACGGCATTTGTAAAAGAAATAAACTTGTTTTTAAATATATACCACCATTGCCCAATGTTGCATATACGCAACATCCTGTAGCTCTTGAACCAGGGCACCTAGGACCTTGAAATTTTGAACAGTTAATATTGATGTTAATCCTATCTTATATATCTACTCAAAAAAATTTTAGCCGAGCCCATTTTAATTCGGGCATGAGAGGGTTAAAAATAGTTTTTTACGGAGCAAGCTCCGTCTTTATTTCACAACTCTCAAATTTGAACTGAACTTTACAAAATTTCTTAAAGCTAACTTAGCCGCGTGATCATATTCGCGGAATTTCGCTTGTTGCCGTTCACATGGTTTATTGCAGACACAATGTCAGCGAGAAGGTCGAGCAACGGAAACGCGTGTAGTGGATGAACTTTCAGCATTCAGTAGCGTTAACTCCTCCTTTCTTAAAAACGATTGTCCTCGATCGTCTTATTAGAAATAGGGTAGGTCATGTAGTCGAAGATATGAATAACTAACGACGTTTCCTAGTTGGTTATTATTTGTGTTAATTGATGCATCTGGGCGATTCGGTAAGGTGCTGGACGTTATGTAGACTTATTTGAATGTTTCCGTTGGTACTTCTTGGATGATTATTTTTGATGTGGGTTTTATCCAAAATTTGAAGGTTATTTTATTGCTGTGTAGATTATTGCTAGTCCTAGCATTGCACTCTTGTTTATTGTCGAATCTGTTCTTAACAGATTTATCTTTTTCGTGTTGTTAATATGTAGTTCGTTGAGGGCTTTAATGATAAAATGTTGATGCGTTCCCTTTCTTGCGGTGTTGGCTGTATGATCGTAGACATTTCGATATTGGTGAATGTTTCGTTATTGATGCTCAATGATGTGTTGTGAAACTTGATTAGATAAGTACCAGTAATTGTTCACTGCTCTTTTTCCGTTTTTAGTGTTCCATTGAAGTCGTTTAGTAAGACTATTCCGGGCTGTATTTCCTCGATTGTTGGTATGTATTGATTATTACTTATTGTGCAAAATGATTTTCTACTACTTAGTATTTGAGGATGCAGGTGTTGTTACTAATATCAATTATGTTATTTCTCTCACAAATTTTTATTACTTTTTATTTCATACATTTATTCTTTATTCTATATACATATATCATTTTTGTCTTTTAGTATTTTTTCAAAATCAAGTTTAGTAATTTCTTTATTTCTCTTAACTGATCTTATTATAATATTCTTATAAGTAATATTGTTTGTTAGTGGTATTTTTACCAAATATAAAATTCACGATTACGTTAATTATTACGTTAACTTTTGCATATCCTAATGCTTCTTCTACTGATGCAAATGGCATTCTTTCTTCTTTTAATTTGATGATTGCTGTCTCAATTTCTTTTTTATTCAACAACATTGTATTCATAATTCCAATTATAGCTCATTTAATTACGTACTTAATGTTTATTAATTCCTATTTTACTTTCCAGATTCAGAGGTACTTATTACATAATTGTCTTTTCTTATCGAATTTAGTAATTGATTTCCTAATGTTGTAATGTTGTTAATTCTTTCATTGAAAACTTCATAAATCATTACTTGATCATTATTATTTTCCTTTAGTTTTTTTAGATTAGTGACGGGCAGACTCAGCACGTTTGCACTGTGCAGCAGCGTGTGCTTCTGCGTGCTAAAAGTTCTAGGTGAAGGGGGATAACAAAGCACAGGGAAGAAACAGAAAAATTGAGCAAGTTGTGCCTATGTTTGTATCCTGAATGAGAGAGCAATTATTCATGAATTCTTACCAGGGATGCCAACTTTAAACTTCATATCAACAAATTTCTAAAAAATTAGGTTTTTTGGTAGATTTTTCTTCAATAACTAAATTAAATACATATTACACTTCCTATTATAATAATGATTTAAGATAAAAAACAACAATAAACATGCAATAAAACATTTCAAAAGTTCGCGTAATACTGTTTTTTAATTGCTAGATGTAAAGAAGATTAAGGCCTCTGAAAATATTTAATATGAGATTAAATTAAAATCTTACATATTGGAAAGTAATGACAGTTAAATCTTCAATAATATTGATCACTGCATATACTGACGAATCTGTAAATTACGCACACTTATCTTATGATTTCTTAAATGGTTTTTGAGTTCGGATATATTTTTTTTTAATTAATGTTTTTTTAAATTGAGCTAAGAAGTCCAGATTTTCAAATTTTTTAGCAAATTACTTTATAAAACTGCAAACTCTCCTCAGCTACCGAAGTTTGTTAAATGTTTCAGAATTTTTAGCCACTGAATGATACCATATTTTCTTTTATTTTTCATGAAAAGTGGACGTGATTGACAACTAATTTCGTCCATCTAAATCCAATACAATCTGATATGCACAACTGCATATAAAAATAAACAACCAAGAGTATCTACATATGTATATAAATAGTCAATAATAAAATCAACAATCTCCAAAATTGATTCCCACATTTAACAACTACGGCAACTCTTACTCATAAGTTTTGACATTTCATAAATAAAATCAGTTTTTTCGTGTTTTCTTCACATTTCGACGATATTTTTTGAGACCGTAAGTTACATATTATTGTCGCATAAAAAACCACTAATATTAAGTGTATTTGTATGGTGTGGATGCAGTGTTGAAAATTCTATATTATTTAAAAATTTGAAACGGCGAACGTCAAAACAAAGTGCACAGTGTTCAACTGCCGACAAAAACATACATCTAAATTATTAAAATTTTTTTAAATTTCTTAGGAAAGCGAAGATTACGTTGTAGATGCAAAGCGTGCAACTTATGAAATCGCGTTAAACCTTGTTCGTGAGAATGGTGCATTTTCGGATGGCGAATTGGTGAAGTCTTGTATATTAAAAGCAATAGGAATTTTGTCCCCTTCAGAATAACCGAAATATGAGGGTATGTGCTTATCTCGTAGAACTATAAGCAGACGAGTAGATGAAATGGCGGATATTACAGAATCGCAATTAAAAGGGCGGCCGCCGCAGCCGAATGGGTTGGTGTGAACTACCATTCGGAATTCACAAAGAGAACGTTGGCTCGAATCTCGGTGAAAACAACAAAATTAGGAAAAACATTTTTCTAATAGCGGTCGCCCCTCGGCAGGCAATGGCAAACCTCCGAGTGGATTTCTGCCATGAAAAAGCTCCTCTTAAAAATATCTGCCGTTCGGAATCGGCTTGAAACTGTAGGTCCCTCCATTTGTGTAACAACATCAAGACGCACACCATAAATAGGAGGAGGAGCTCGGCCAAACACCCGAAAAGGGTGTACGCGCCAATTATATATATATATATATAAAATCAATCACAGCGATTTCATATAGAGTTACTAACAAAAAAACAATAATAAATTTTAACATATATTTATCCTTTATTCTTTTGAGCAAACATTATTTTACTAGTTATGAAAAGCTTTCATTCGAAAATATTTTATTTTAAATGTTGAAAAAGATATTTCGAAATAAGAACTATTTATTTAAAATTAAAAAATGTGTATGTACTTTGTCATACAATACACAATGTAATCTGCATGTAGCCGAACATGAGACCTTGTAGCCACCAGGTAGGCCCACTTTTAACACGTTTCCTCCAATTTTTTTTAGAAAAAAATCCGCTGTTTTCCATGGTATCAAACAAATTTCTCTAATCATTTTTGTGTACTTTGTCATACTGTGCGCATTGCCATATGCGTGTGATTTGAATATGAGAGCAAGTAAGTAGTCACCAAGAATATCCACTCTACTAAGATAATTTCCCCAATGATTTTTGAAAACATCCCGTATTTTTTTAATGGAAACATGTTTTCCCACCAATGTCAGGTAACTAAATTGTCCTTTTTAACAACATTAAATGTATAACATGCATTGTTTAAATAAAACATGGCTGGTTGAGATTACTGTTTGCTGTTGTGACCAGCATTTCTTTATAAAAATGCATTAAGGGGTTATACGCAGTTATGAAGCAAATAAAAGACGGGTTGTCAAGGATTTCTGCTGAAGAAAGTTCAGAATATTTAAATTTGAAAATTTTTGACGGTTATAAAAGCATCCTTCAAGAACGTAACAAAATTTTTTACTTATGAAAATGTTGATTATAGAGCGCGCTGCAGGCGATTTCTGGAACCTCCTTTAAAAAAAGACGATTTACGGTGTACATCGTAACTCAGGATTGGATTATCTGAAATCAAAAAACCAAACAAATTTTGTTAATATTGTATATTAGATTATCTAGTAATTAATCGTTCGGCTAATCAAAATAGTGAATTTTCACAAAATGGCAGCTTTTAAAAGAAATGATCTCGATTTTTACGTTAAAATTTGGCCGTAAATTGATTATAAACTGGAAAATAAGTATCAGATTTACAAAAGGGACGATTAATTGCTAGAAAATGTATCTTTAAAGATTGAGTTAAAACGGTTGACCGATCAAACAAGCCGTTTTCGAGATATCGTGTACACCGACTTGAAAAATGCCGTTTTGAAAAAAACACGTTTAAAGTTTCAATACCTACCTTAAAACGTGTCGAGGCATCTCTACATATTTAGGTATAACTCCGAAAGTATTGCTTAGATCTACTTCAAATTTCGTGCGTATACTTTTCAATACATGTACATTACAAAAATGCAATAAAAAAAATCGATTTTTTTGAAAGTCATAACTGCGTATAACCCCTTAACATAAAAACATACGATATACATACACACTTATACGTAAACGAAGACAATTTTTTCATTCAGAAAAATATGCACCGATTTGTCAGTACAAATTGTTCTCCACATAGTTTAGCAACTATGAAACTTTGACATGCGAATGTTCAAACTTCTTGATTATAAAGTCGCCTATGCTTCTTGATTACAAAAATTATAAATGTAAATAAAATAGAAATTTGCAAAGATGATGTTAATATTCAAAGAAGCGTTTGCAATAAAAAAAAACCAAAAGCATTTTATTATTTAATATGAACGATCTAGCAAATCCCAACACTTCAAAATCCCCTAACATGGAATGAAGTCCCCTTATCTGGTAACTTTGCCATTGGCAAAGCTTCACTCCCTTTTTTAGAAACACATATGCGTTGCTCAGAAGAGATTAATAAACGTACACGCCTATTGCTTACCCTTCTGATGTAAGTTTGTCGCCCCCTCATCTGGTACTTTGCTAGCACGCTCTGCTGCGAGCGTGCCACTCTGCTGCCCGTCCCTAGTTTAGATCTTTATTCATTTCAAAATCTTCGCGATCAGGAGTACCAGCAATGTACTTCCATGCCGTACCTAATGCATTTATTGCTCTCTTATTTCTAAATTCCGGTTTTGGTTTTATGTTTGAAAGTATTACTAATATTCTTGTTGAGGTAGGTTAGTACGTCTTTTAAAAAATTGTCGTATTGGTCCAGGTCAATATGGTGTATTATCTGGAATGTCCCCTGTATTTTAGATTGTCCGTCATTGATCGTTATAACATGATTTTTCGAGAAGTTTAGTATTTCCATGTCTGTTAAGCTAGTGGTCGTCATGATGAATATGGTTAGTATTAGTAGGATGTCCTTGCTGTTTGTCATATTGTTTCTAAAGGGTGGTTAAATTTTAAGGGCCGATGTTGAATGTGAACCACACCTAAACGTCAAGCTGTTTCCTGCATTTCATTTAAAATTTTTCAATTTCAGACTAACCTAATTTGAGCCATGGAAAGATACACAATGGAGCAATGCGATAAAGTTATTCAGGCCTATTATGAAAACGGACGTTCAAATCAAAATGCATATCGAAGAAAATCATCTTCAGAGATGCGGCACATTTTCACCTCAGTGGATTCGTCAATAAGCAGAATTGCCGCATTTGGGCGAATGATAATCCAAGAGTGATTGCCGAAAAACCAATGCACCCACAAAGAGTGACTGTTTGGTGCGGTTTATGGGCCGGCGGCATCATTGAACCGTATTTTTTCCAAAATGAGGCCGGTTAGGCAGTTACTGTGAATAGTGTTCGTTATCGTGAGATGATAACGAGCTTTTTATGACCCGAATTGGAAGATATGGATGTGGACGATATGTGGTTTCAACAGGACGGTGCCACTTGTCACACAGCTAACGAAACAATGGCTCGTTTGGGCGAAAAATTTGATGGCCGAATAATCTCACGACGCAGCGATGTCAATTGGCCGCCAAGATCATCTGACTTGACTTCTTTCTTTGGAGTTATTTGAAAGAAAAGGTGTACGTCGATAAGCCAGCAAAAATTCAAGAGCTAAAGGATGAGATAATTCGGCACATTAACGGCATAGAACCTCAATTATGCCTCAGCGTCATCGAAAATTTGGACCATCGGATGGAGGTGTGCTGCCGAAGCCGCGGCGGTCATTTGGCCGAAATTTTGTTTTATGCGTAATTCAGCCATACCAATATTTTCATAATAAAGAGAAATGACAATAATTTCCTAAAAAAATTATATTTATTTGGAAAATTTGCTTTATCAGAAGTTAAAAAACGAGATATAGGAGACCTGGTCCAAAAGAACATTATTCCAAAGAGTTTTTATGAGACGTACTATAAAAACTTAATAGACACTTAATTTAAGTTTAATTCATTGATATTTTTTTTAATAAGCAATAACTTTTGTTTCGAATTACTGGAAATGAATAAATGTTAATAACACTGGTTTACAGCCAGTTGAAAAGTTGAAATTTGTGATCCAGTGTAATTTTTATTAAACATCAATAAATTGGCATTCCTGTAAGTTATAAATAATATTTATCAATTCTAGTGAGAATTTTCAGTTAAACAGAGACAACTCAAAATAACACCACTAAGTGTATAAAAAAATTTCAGGAAAAGAGTAACAACTCAAAAATTTGTTATTTTAGAGCAACTACTAAACAAATAAGAATGAAACAACCGTTATATTGTTTTTAATGATATTTTCGGGCAATTACATATTTTTTTCCTTGTAATATATTATTAATATTTACGGAAACAGTTTTTCGTCTCTACTGAAAATGTTCAGATTTTGAGTTGTTACGCTTTAACGTAACAAGTGCGATATGTTAAAACTGTAATCATTTTTGAACAATTTTGCCTTTGAAATCAATAAAAGCTAATTTCACAAAAAAAAGTTATGGTGTTTTCAATAGGTAACACTTCATATCGTTCACCCTGTACTTGCAGAAACTGGCATGCCACATATCCAAGAAAGACTCGAATTGAGCACATTACGACTGATACCTAAACTTTTTTATACTCATTGTTGTAGGATACACAACAAAGTAACACAAGCGCTTATGCGAAAACGGCATATAAAAAAGCAATCAGCTATCCATCGTGTTGTTCAAAAGACAGCGCATCTCGATCTTGATATAAAACCAAAGTGCTTAAAAACTAGCAAACACCTCCCATAGGCTCTACATTCCTCTTTTTTGGAAGACGAACTAATGTGCTCAGCCTTCTGCTCTATTTTCTCAGCTGAAGCCTATGCTGTAAAAGAAGCAACAAAATGGGCGGTAACGACAAAATGAAAATATACCATATGCACCGATAGCCTCTCAACAATAATGGCGATACAGAACCCAATTAACGTAAACCCGCTGATTGCATGTATTCGAGATACCCTGATTGCATATAAGACGAAGTAACCGATAAGGAAGCTAAAAATGGATCGCATATGCTACTTCGTAGAGACAAACGAGAAAAATTATATATTACGCTATATTTACAAAATGAAAGAAAATCTACAGAGAGTTTTATTACTACATTAATTTATTTAACCCTCTCATGCCCGATGTTGCATATACGCAACATTGTGTTTCCGAGCCTCTAACTCCCGTTATTTTCTAGTTATTGTTTTGAATTTTCTTTTAAATTATAGCTTACTGTGTTGAGAGAGCAAACAGCAAGTTGTTTGGCAGTCAGCTGTACACGCTTTCACTCTGTAGCTATATTTGTGAGCGAGAAGTTGAAAAATTGATTTTGCGAAAAAACAGTGTTTTAAAAAAGTGGAAAAAAATAATTAAAATAATTATTTCATCCTGAAACCAACATTACTACCTGAATATAGAAAGGTAAGAGAGTATTTAGAAAAAAAACCCTACATCAAAATATTATTTAGTTTGTCTGTAATAATTTTGTTATTTTCGTGTTGCGTATATGCAACATTAGTGTATTGTGGTAACTTTCGAAAAATATAATTTATTTCAGTATAGACTTTCTAAGATGCGCCCAAAAGGTCTGACTCAAGCTGAGATTGAAAGATTTGCCAAATTTGATTGGGATGATTCGGCTGACGATGAAATTGATGAAGAAGAAGATCAAAATATGGAGGAAATTATAGAGAAAACATTGAAATATTTAGATAACAGAGCTGAAAATGTGGAAGTTGGTTTGACTGACCAAATTATTGGAAGCAAAGATGTTGAAGATTTGAATGAAAATGAAATCGTTGCACAGGAGGTACTGGCAAAAATAGTTTTCAATAGTTGGAAGTGGAATTTGAAGCAGTATCTGCCATTGAAGCCCCACAAGTGGGGTTCCAAAATGTTTACGAGAGCTGGTGTGTCCGGGATTCTATATGATTTTAATCTGTACATTGGAGAAGGAACGTGCAAGACTTATGGCCTGGGAATATCACCAGATATTGTGCTTTTTTTATCATCCAATATGCCAGTAAACCAAAATTTCAAACTGTTTTGTGACAATTGGTTTTCTGCAATAAGCTTGATGTGTGCTCTAAAATAAAAAGGCATACTGGCCGTTGGTACAATTCGAAGCAACCGATTGAAAAATTGTGATCTAAGCAGTGAGAAAATCCTTCAAAAGCGAGGACGTGGATCAAGCGATTTCAGATTTGAAGCAACGCACAACTTGATTGCTTGCCGTTGGTATGATAATAAGAGCGTACAACTGGTTTCAAATTATGTAATGGTACAACAAACACATGGGAGGGGTTGATCTTGCAGACATGCTGCTTGAATTGTACAAAATCAACCACCGCTCAAATAAATGGTACATGCGTATAGTATACTGGTGCATAAATTCGAGTTTAGTAAACAATTGGTTGTTGTACCGCAGAGACATTGCACATACAAACGGCGAATCAAAGTATATGCCGCTTATAAATTTTCAATTGGATGTTGCTGCCGAACTTTTGAACGCAAGTCAAACTACAGCTGTCGCCAAACGGAGAGGTCGTCCATCATCACTCCTTTTGATAATGAATTCAGGAACTGCACCATCTTCTCCAGCATCACCAGCTCCATCATCACCAGCTGCTTCTACAGGATGTGAATCAAATCCCTATAAAAGAGCTTATATTGAAGACCCACCAAAATCACTACGACTTGGCGGTTATAATCATTGGCCGGAATGAGGAACAAGAGGCAGATGTAGAGTATGCACGGGTTTCCAAGCTGTAAATGCCGCAAATGTAATGTGCACTTGTGTTCCAATCCCCAAAAAAACTGTTTCGTGTCTTATCATACATAAAATATAAATTAACGGCATTTGTAAAAGAAATAAACTTGTTTTTAAATATATACCACCATTGCCCAATGTTGCATATACGCAACATCCTGTAGCTCTTGAACCAGGGCACCTAGGACCTTGAAATTTTGAACAGTTAATATTGATGTTAATCCTATCTTATATATCTACTCAAAAAAATTTTAGCCGAGCCCATTTTAATTCGGGCATGAGAGGGTTAAAAATAGTTTTTTACGGAGCAAGCTCCGTCTTTATTTCACAACTCTCAAATTTGAACTGAACTTTACAAAATTTCTTAAAGCTAACTTAGCCGCGTGATCATATTCGCGGAATTTCGCTTGTTGCCGTTCACATGGTTTATTGCAGACACAATGTCAGCGAGAAGGTCGAGCAACGGAAACGCGTGTAGTGGATGAACTTTCAGCATTCAGTAGCGTTAACTCCTCCTTTCTTAAAAACGATTGTCCTCGATCGTCTTATTAGAAATAGGGTAGGTCATGTAGTCGAAGATATGAATAACTAACGACGTTTCCTAGTTGGTTATTATTTGTGTTAATTGATGCATCTGGGCGATTCGGTAAGGTGCTGGACGTTATGTAGACTTATTTGAATGTTTCCGTTGGTACTTCTTGGATGATTATTTTTGATGTGGGTTTTATCCAAAATTTGAAGGTTATTTTATTGCTGTGTAGATTATTGCTAGTCCTAGCATTGCACTCTTGTTTATTGTCGAATCTGTTCTTAACAGATTTATCTTTTTCGTGTTGTTAATATGTAGTTCGTTGAGGGCTTTAATGATAAAATGTTGATGCGTTCCCTTTCTTGCGGTGTTGGCTGTATGATCGTAGACATTTCGATATTGGTGAATGTTTCGTTATTGATGCTCAATGATGTGTTGTGAAACTTGATTAGATAAGTACCAGTAATTGTTCACTGCTCTTTTTCCGTTTTTAGTGTTCCATTGAAGTCGTTTAGTAAGACTATTCCGGGCTGTATTTCCTCGATTGTTGGTATGTATTGATTATTACTTATTGTGCAAAATGATTTTCTACTACTTAGTATTTGAGGATGCAGGTGTTGTTACTAATATCAATTATGTTATTTCTCTCACAAATTTTTATTACTTTTTATTTCATACATTTATTCTTTATTCTATATACATATATCATTTTTGTCTTTTAGTATTTTTTCAAAATCAAGTTTAGTAATTTCTTTATTTCTCTTAACTGATCTTATTATAATATTCTTATAAGTAATATTGTTTGTTAGTGGTATTTTTACCAAATATAAAATTCACGATTACGTTAATTATTACGTTAACTTTTGCATATCCTAATGCTTCTTCTACTGATGCAAATGGCATTCTTTCTTCTTTTAATTTGATGATTGCTGTCTCAATTTCTTTTTTATTCAACAACATTGTATTCATAATTCCAATTATAGCTCATTTAATTACGTACTTAATGTTTATTAATTCCTATTTTACTTTCCAGATTCAGAGGTACTTATTACATAATTGTCTTTTCTTATCGAATTTAGTAATTGATTTCCTAATGTTGTAATGTTGTTAATTCTTTCATTGAAAACTTCATAAATCATTACTTGATCATTATTATTTTCCTTTAGTTTTTTTAGATTAGTGACGGGCAGACTCAGCACGTTTGCACTGTGCAGCAGCGTGTGCTTCTGCGTGCTAAAAGTTCTAGGTGAAGGGGGATAACAAAGCACAGGGAAGAAACAGAAAAATTGAGCAAGTTGTGCCTATGTTTGTATCCTGAATGAGAGAGCAATTATTCATGAATTCTTACCAGGGATGCCAACTTTAAACTTCATATCAACAAATTTCTAAAAAATTAGGTTTTTTGGTAGATTTTTCTTCAATAACTAAATTAAATACATATTACACTTCCTATTATAATAATGATTTAAGATAAAAAACAACAATAAACATGCAATAAAACATTTCAAAAGTTCGCGTAATACTGTTTTTTAATTGCTAGATGTAAAGAAGATTAAGGCCTCTGAAAATATTTAATATGAGATTAAATTAAAATCTTACATATTGGAAAGTAATGACAGTTAAATCTTCAATAATATTGATCACTGCATATACTGACGAATCTGTAAATTACGCACACTTATCTTATGATTTCTTAAATGGTTTTTGAGTTCGGATATATTTTTTTTTAATTAATGTTTTTTTAAATTGAGCTAAGAAGTCCAGATTTTCAAATTTTTTAGCAAATTACTTTATAAAACTGCAAACTCTCCTCAGCTACCGAAGTTTGTTAAATGTTTCAGAATTTTTAGCCACTGAATGATACCATATTTTCTTTTATTTTTCATGAAAAGTGGACGTGATTGACAACTAATTTCGTCCATCTAAATCCAATACAATCTGATATGCACAACTGCATATAAAAATAAACAACCAAGAGTATCTACATATGTATATAAATAGTCAATAATAAAATCAACAATCTCCAAAATTGATTCCCACATTTAACAACTACGGCAACTCTTACTCATAAGTTTTGACATTTCATAAATAAAATCAGTTTTTTCGTGTTTTCTTCACATTTCGACGATATTTTTTGAGACCGTAAGTTACATATTATTGTCGCATAAAAAACCACTAATATTAAGTGTATTTGTATGGTGTGGATGCAGTGTTGAAAATTCTATATTATTTAAAAATTTGAAACGGCGAACGTCAAAACAAAGTGCACAGTGTTCAACTGCCGACAAAAACATACATCTAAATTATTAAAATTTTTTTAAATTTCTTAGGAAAGCGAAGATTACGTTGTAGATGCAAAGCGTGCAACTTAATAGGACTATGAATAAGTTCGTGCGGTTTTACAACAGATGGCGTAACTTGATTATTATTCCATCGATCCACATTTCCAAACATTCATTGGAGAGCTACTGTCGTAAGGCACAAACGTCAGTATAAGTTTTTTATTTGAAGCGTAAACAACAATATTTTTACCACACTTGAAAATGTCGAATTTCGTTCCAAATAATGTGTTTTTGCGGGGAATTCTTCTTCATTATTTTAATATGAAGAAAAAAGCAGCCGAAAGTCATCGTATCTTGGTGGAAGTTTATGGTGAGCATGCTCTATCTGAGCGAACGTGCCAGAAGTGGTTTGCACGCTTTAAAAGTGGTGATTTTGGCTTGGAAGACGAAGAACGCGAGGGTGCGCCGCCAAAGTTCATGGATACCGAATTGGAGGAATTGCTCGATCAAGATCCGGCTCAAACGCAAGAAGAGGTTGCAAAAACTTTGGGAGTTGATCAATCAACCATTTCCAAACGTTTAAAAGCCATGGGAATGATCCGAAAGGTAGGCCATTGGGTGCCGTATGAATTGAAGCCAAGAGACGTTGAACGCCGTTTTATGGCATGCGAACAACTGCTTCAACGGCACAAAAGAAAGGGTTTTTTGCATCGAATTGTGACTGGCGATGAAAAGTGGGTCCATTACGACAATCCAAAACGTCGGGCAACGTATGGATACCCTGGCCATGCTTCAACATCGACGTCGGCGCAGAATATTCATGGCCTGAAGGTTATGCTGTGTATCTGGTGGGACCAGCTGGGTGTTGTGTATTATGAACTACTGAAACCGAATGAAACGATTACGGGGGATGTCTACCGACGACAATTGATGCGTTTGAGCCGAGCACTGCGAGAAAAACGGCCGCAATACGCCGATAGACACGACAAAGTTATTTTGCAACATGACAATGCTCGGCCACATGTTGCACAAGTGGTCAAAACATACTTAGAAACGCTCAAATGGGATGTCCTACCCCACCCGCCGTATAGTCCAGACCTTGCGCCATCCGATTACTATCTCTTCCGATCGATGCAACATGGCCTGGCTGACCAGCACTTCCGTAATTACGATGAAGTCAAAAAATGGATCGATTCGTGGATTGCGGCAAAACCGACCGAATTTTTCACAAAGGGAATCCGTGAATTGCCAGAAAGATGGGAAAAAGTAGTAGTAAGCGATGGACAATATTTTGAATATTAAATTTGTAACCATTTTACGTCAATAAAGTTTCAAATTTCGAAAAAACCGCACGAACTTATTCATAGTCCTATTATGAAATCGCGTTAAACCTTGTTCGTGAGAATGGTGCATTTTCGGATGGCGAATTTGTGAAGTCTTGTATATTAAAAGCAATAGGAATTTTGTCCCCTTCAGAATAACCGAAATATGAGGGTATGTGCTTATCTCGTAGAACTATAAGCAGACGAGTAGATGAAATGGCGGATATTACAGAATCGCAATTAAAAGGGCGGCCGCCGCAGCCGAATGGGTTGGTGTGAACTACCATTCGGAATTCACAAAGAGAACGTTGGCTCGAATCTCGGTGAAAACAACAAAATTAGGAAAAACATTTTTCTAATAGCGGTCGCCCCTCGGCAGGCAATGGCAAACCTCCGAGTGGATTTCTGCCATGAAAAAGCTCCTCTTAAAAATATCTGCCGTTCGGAATCGGCTTGAAACTGTAGGTCCCTCCATTTGTGTAACAACATCAAGACGCACACCATAAATAGGAGGAGGAGCTCGGCCAAACACCCGAAAAGGGTGTACGCGCCAATTATATATATATATATATAAAATCAATCACAGCGATTTCATATAGAGTTACTAACAAAAAAACAATAATAAATTTTAACATATATTTATCCTTTATTCTTTTGAGCAAACATTATTTTACTAGTTATGAAAAGCTTTCATTCGAAAATATTTTATTTTAAATGTTGAAAAAGATATTTCGAAATAAGAACTATTTATTTAAAATTAAAAAATGTGTATGTACTTTGTCATACAATACACAATGTAATCTGCATGTAGCCGAACATGAGACCTTGTAGCCACCAGGTAGGCCCACTTTTAACACGTTTCCTCCAATTTTTTTTAGAAAAAAATCCGCTGTTTTCCATGGTATCAAACAAATTTCTCTAATCATTTTTGTGTACTTTGTCATACTGTGCGCATTGCCATATGCGTGTGATTTGAATATGAGAGCAAGTAAGTAGTCACCAAGAATATCCACTCTACTAAGATAATTTCCCCAATGATTTTTGAAAACATCCCGTATTTTTTTAATGGAAACATGTTTTCCCACCAATGTCAGGTAACTAAATTGTCCTTTTTAACAACATTAAATGTATAACATGCATTGTTTAAATAAAACATGGCTGGTTGAGATTACTGTTTGCTGTTGTGACCAGCATTTCTTTATAAAAATGCATTAACATAAAAACATACGATATACATACATACTTATATGTAAACGAAGACAATTTTTTCATTCAGAAAAATATACACCGATTTGTCAGTACAAATTTTTCTCCACATAGTTTAGCAACTATGAAACTTTGACATGCGAATGTTCAAACTTCTTGATTATAAAGTCGCCTATGCTTCTTGATTACAAAAATTATAAATGTAAATAAAATAGAAATTTGCAAAGATGATGTTAATATTCAAAGAAGCGTTTCCAATAAAAAAAAACCAAAAGCATTTTATTATTTAATATGAACGATCTAGCAAATCCCAACACTTCAAAATCCCCTAACATGGAATGAAGTCCCCTTATCTGGTAACTTTGCCATTGGTAAAGCTTCACTCCCTTCTTTAGAAACACATATGCGTTGCTCAGAAGAGATTAATAAACGTACACGCCTATTGCTTACCCTTCTGATGTAAGTTTGTCGCCCCCTTATCTGGTACTTTGCTAGCACGCTCTGCTGCGAGCGTGCCACTCTGCTGCCCGTCCCTAGTTTAGATCTTTTTTCATTTCAAAATCTTCGCGATCAGGAGTACCAGCAATGTACTTCCATGCCGTACCTAATGCATTTATTGCTCTCTTATTTCTAAATTCCGGTTTTGGTTTTATGTTTGAAAGTATTACTAATATTCTTGTTGAGGTAGGTTAGTACGTCTTTTAAAAAATTGTCGTATTGGTCCAGGTCAATATGGTGTATTATCTGGAATGTCCCCTGTATTTTAGATTGTCCGTCATTGATCGTTATAACATGATTTTTCGAGAAGTTTAGTATTTCCATGTCTGTTAAGCTAGTGGTCGTCATGATGAATATGGTTAGTATTAGTAGGATGTCCTTGCTGTTTGTCATATTGTTTCTAAAGGGTGGTTAAATTTTAAGGGCCGATGTTGAATGTGAACCACACCTAAACGTCAAGCTGTTTCCTGCATTTCATTTAAAATTTTTCAATTTCAGACTAACTCAATTTGAGCCATGGAAAGATACACAATGGAGCAATGCGTTAAAGTTATTCAGGCCTATTATGAAAACGGACGTTCAAATCAAAATGCATATCGAAAAAAATCATCTTCAGAGATGCGGCACATTTTCACCTCAGTGGATTCGTCAATAAGCAGAATTGCCGCATTTGGGCGAATGATAATCCAAGAGTGATTGCCGAAAAACCAATGCACCCACAAAGAGTGACTGTTTGGTGCGGTTTATGGGCCGGCGGCATCATTGGACCGTATTTTTTCCAAAATGAGGCCGGTTAGGCAGTTACTGTGAATAGTGTTCGTTATCGTGAGATGATAACGAACTTTTTATGACCCGAATTGGAAGATATGGATGTGGACGATATGTGGTTTCAACAGGACGGTGCCACTTGTCACACAGCTAACGAAACAATGGCTCGTTTGGGCGAAAAATTTGATGGCCGAATAATCTCACGACGCAGCGATGTCAATTGGCCGCCAAGATCATCTGACTTGACTTCTTTCTTTGGAGTTATTTGAAAGAAAAGGTGTACGTCGATAAGCCAGCAAAAATTCAAGAGCTAAAGGATGAGATAATTCGGCACATTAACGGCATAGAACCTCAATTATGCCTCAGCGTCATCGAAAATTTGGACCATCGGATGGAGGTGTGCTGCTGAAGCCGCGGCGGTCATTTGGCCGAAATTTTGTTTTATGCGTAATTCAGCCATACCAATATTTTCATAATAAAGAGAAATGACAATAATTTCCTAAAAAAATTATATTTATTTGGAAAATTTGCCTTTATCAGAAGTTAAAAAACGAGATATAGGAGACCTGGTCCAAAAGAACATTATTCCAAAGAGTTTTTATGAGACGTACTATAAAAACTTAATAGACACTTAATTTAAATTTAATTCATTGATATTTTTTTTTAATAAGCAATAACTTTTGTTTCGAATTACTGGAAATGAATAAATGTTAATAACACTGGTTTACAGCCAGTTGAAAAGTTGAAATTTGTGATCCAGTGTAATTTTTATTAAACATCAATAAATTGGCATTCCTGTAAGTTATAAATAATATTTATCAATTCTAGTGAGAATTTTCAGTTAAACAGAGACAACTCAAAATAACACCACTAAGTGTATAAAAAAATTTCAGGAAAAGAGTAACAACTCAAAAATTTGTTATTTTAGAGCAACTACTAAACAAATAAGAATGAAACAACCGTTATATTGTTTTTAATGATATTTTCGGGCAATTACATATTTTTTTCCTTGTAATATATTATTAATATTTACGGAAACAGTTTTTCGTCTCTACTGAAAATGTTCAGATTTTGAGTTGTTACGCTTTAACGTAACAAGTGCGATATGTTAAAACTGTAATCATTTTTGAACAATTTTGCCTTTGAAATCAATAAAAACTAATTTCACAAAAAAAAGTTATGGTGTTTTCAATAGGTAACACTTCATATCGTTCACCCTGTACTTGCAGAAACTGGCATGCCACATATCCAAGAAAGACTCGAATTGAGCACATTACGACTGATACCTAAACTTTTTTATACTCATTGTTGTAGGATACACAACAAAGTAACACAAGCGCTTATGCGAAAACGGCATATAAAAAAGCAATCAGCTATCCATCGTGTTGTTCAAAAGACAGCGCATCTCGATCTTGATATAAAACCAAAGTGCTTAAAAATTAGCAAACACCTCCCATAGGCTCTACATTCCTCTTTTTTGGAAGACGAATTAATGTGCTCACCCTTCTGCTCTATTTTCTCAGCTGAAGCCTATGCTGTAAAAGAAACAACAAAATGGGCGGTAACGACAAAATGAAAATATACCATATGCACCGATAGCCTCTCAACAATAATGGCGATACAGAACCCAATTAACGTAAGCCCGCTGATTGCATGTATTCGAGATACCCTGATTGCATATAAGACGAAGTAACCGATAAGGAAGCTAAAAATGGATCGCATATGCTACTTCGTAGAGACAAACGAGAAAAATTACAATATATATTACGCTATATTTACAAAATGAAAGAAAATCTACAGAAAGAGTTTTATTACTACATTAATTTATTTAAAAATAGTTTTTTACGGAGCAAGCTCCGTCTTTATTTCACAACTCTCAAATTTGAACTGAACTTTACAAAATTTCTTAAAGCTAACTTAGCCGCGTGATCATATTCGCGGAATTTCGCTTGTTGCCGTTCACATGGTTTATTGCAGACACAATGTCAGCGAGAAGGTCGAGCAACGGAAACGCGTGTAGTGGATGAACTTTCAGCATTCAGTAGCGTTAACTCCTCCTTTCTTAAAAACGATTGTCCTCGATCGTCTTATTAGAAATAGGGTAGGTCACGTAGTCGAAGATATGAATAACTAACGACGTTTCCTAGTTGGTTATTATTTGTGTTAATTGATGCATCTGGGCGATTCGGTAAGGTGCTGGACGTTATGTAGACTTATTTGAATGTTTCCGTTGGTACTTCTTGGATGATTATTTTTGATGTGGGTTTTTTCCAAAATTTGAAGGTTATTTTATTGCTGTGTAGATTATTGCTAGTCCTAGCATTGCACTCTTGTTTATTGTCGAATCTGTTCTTAACAGATTTATCTTTTTCGTGTTGTTAATATGTAGTTCGTTGAGGGCTTTAATGATAAAATGTTGATGCGTTCCCTTTCTTGCGGTGTTGGCTGTATGATCGTAGACATTTCGATATTGGTGAATGTTTCGTTATTGATGCTCAATGATGTGTTGTGAAACTTGATTAGATAAGTACCAGTAATTGTTCACTGCTCTTTTTCCGTTTTTAGTGTTCCATTGAAGTCGTTTAGTAAGACTATTCCGGGCTGTATTTCCTCGATTGTTGGTATGTATTGATTATTACTTATTGTGCAAAATGATTTTCTACTACTTAGTATTTGAGGATGCAGGTGCTGTTACTAATATCAATTATGTTATTTCTCTCACAAATTTTTATTACAATACTTTTAATTTCATACATTTATTCTTTATTCTATATACATATATCATTTTTGTCTTTTAGTATTTTTTCAAAATCAAGTTTAGTAATTTCTTTATTTCTCTTAACTGGTCTTATTATAATATTCTTATAAGTAATATTGTTTGTTAGTGGTATTTTTACCAAATATAAAATTCACGATTACGTTAATTATTACGTTAACTTTTGCATATCCTAATGCTTCTTCTACTGATGCAAATGGCATTATTTCTTCTTTTAAATTGATGATTGCTGTCTCAATTTCTTTTTTATTCAACAACATTGTATTCATAATTCCAATTATAGCCCATTTAATTACGTACTTAATGTTTATTAATTCCTATTTTACTTTCCAGATTCAGAGGTATTTCACTTATTACATAATTGTCTTTTCTTATCGAATTTAGTAATTGATTTCCTAATGTTGTAATGTTGTTAATTCTTTCATTGAAAACTTCATAAATCATTACTTGATCATTATTATTTTCCTTTAGTGTTTTTAGATTAGTGACGGGCAAACTCAGCACGTTTGCACTGTGCAGCAGCGTGTGCTTCTGCGTGCTAAAAGTTCTAGCTGAAGGGGGATAACAAAGCACAGGGAAGAAACAGAAAAATTGAGCAAGTTGTGCCTATGTTTGTATCCTGAATGAGAGAGCAATTATTCATGAATTCTTACCAGGGATGCCAACTTTAAACTTCATATCAACAAATTTCTAAAAAATTAGGTTTTTTGGTAGATTTTTCTTCAATAACTAAATTAAATACATATTACACTTCCTATTATAATAATGATTTAAGATAAAAAACAACAATAAACATGCAATAAAACATTTCAAAAGTTCGCGTAATACTGTTTTTTAATTGCTAGATGTAAAGAAGATTAAGGCCTCTGAAAATATTTAATATGAGATTAAATTAAAATCTTACATATTGGAAAGTAATGACAGTTAAATCTTCAATAATATTGATCACTGCATATACTGACGAATCTGTAAATTACGCACACTTATCTTATGATTTCTTAAATGGTTTTTGAGTTCGGATATATTTTTTTTAAATTAATGTTTCTTAAATTGAGCTAAGAAATACAGACTTTCAAATTTTTTAGCAAATTACTTTATAAAACTGCAAACTCTCCTCAGCTACCGAAGTTTGTTAAATGTTTCAGAATTTTTAGCTACTGAATGATACCATATTTTCTTTTATTTTTCATGAAAAGTGGACGTGATTGACAACTAATTTCGTCCATCTAAATCCAATACACTCTGATATGCACAACTGCATATAAAAATAAACAACCAAGAGTATATACATATGTATATAAATCATCAATAATAAAATCAACAATGTCCAAAATTGATTCCCACATTTAACAACTACGGCAACTCTTACTCATAAGCTTTGACATTTCATAAATAAAATCAGTTTTTTCGTGTTTTCTTCAGATTTCGACGATATTTTTTGAGACCGTAAGTTACATATTATTGTCGCATAAAAAACCACTAATATTAAGTGTATTTGTATGGTGTGGATGCAGTGTTGAAAATTCTATTTAAAAATTTGAAACGGCGAACGTCAAAACAAAGTGCACAGTGTTCAACTGCCGACAAAAACTTACATTTATTTCTAATGTGTAATATATTACTCTGTTTTAATTTTTAATTTACATAAACAAAGTTAAATAAAATATTTCATCGATTAAACAATTGGTTCAGCATGACCTCAAATAAAAGAACATTGTTAAATTTTAATCCGAAGTGGAATGTAACTTTTTTATGCAAATATGTAAACGGAGAATCACAATGCCCTATGATAAATATGTAGGAGAAGAAAGGAAAAGTATATACAAATTCTTAAGCCTAAATTATTAAAATTTTTTTAAATTTCTTAGGAAAGCGAAGATTACGTTGTAAATGCAAAGCGTGCAACTTATGAAATCGCGTTAAACCTTGTTCGTGAGAATGGTGCATTTTCGGATAGCGAATTGGTGAAGTCTTGTATATTAAAAGCAGTAGGAATTTTGTCCCCTTCAGAATAACCGAAATATGAGGGTATGTGCTTATCTCGTAGAACTATAAGCAGACGAGTAGATGAAATGGCGGATATTACAGAATCGCAATTAAAAGGGCGGCCGCCGCAGCCAAATGGGTTGGTGTGAACTACCATTCGGAATTTACAAAGAGAACGTTGGCTCGAATCTCGGTGAAAACAACAAAATTAGGAAAAACATTTTTCTAATAGCGGTCGCCCCTCGGCAGGCAATGGCAAACCTCCGAGTGGATTTCTGCCATGAAAAAGCTCCTCTTAAAAATATCTGCCGTTCGGAATCGGCTTGAAACTGTAGGTCCCTCCATTTGTGTAACAACATCAAGACGCACACCACAAATAGGAGGAGGAGCTCGGCCAAACACCCGAAAAGGGTGTACGCGCCAATTATATATATATATAAAATCATTCACAGCGATTTCATTGGCAATTGACGAAAGCACAGATATATCCGACATAGCCCAATTAGCGGTTTTTATCCGAGGAGTTGATGCCCACCTTAAAAAACTTAATAAGGTTAGGTTAAGAAATCGACTATCCGATACTAATTTAAGAAATATATTGCGTTTAGCTGCAGCGCAAGAGGTGTCTCCCAATATAGAGTTACTAACAAAAAAACAATAATAAATTTTAACATATATTTATCCTTTAATCTTTTGAGCAAACATTATTATACTAGTTATGAAAAGCTTTCATTCGAAAATAGTTTATTTTAAATGTTGAAAAAGATATTTCGAAATAAGAACTATTTATTTAAAATTAAAAAATGTGTATGTACTTTGTCATACAATACACAATGTAATCTGCATGTAGCCGAACATGAGACCTTGTAGCCACCAGGTAGGCCCACTTTTAACACGTTTCCTCCAATTTTTTTTAGAAAAAAATCCGCTGTTTTCCATGGTATCAAACAAATTTCTCTAATCATTTTTGTGTACTTTGTCATACTGTGCGCATTGCCATATGCGTGTGATTTGAATATGAGAGCAAGTAAGTAGTCACCAAGAATATCCACTCTACTAAGATAATTTCCCCAATGATTTTTGAAAACATCCCGTATTTTTTTAATGGAAACATGTTTTCCCACCAATGTCAGGTAACTAAATTGTCCTTTTTAACAACATTAAATGTATAACATGCATTGTTTAAATAAAACATGGCTGGTTGAGATTACTGTTTGCTGTTGTGACCAGCATTTCTTTATAAAAATGCATTAACATAAAAACATACGATATACATACATACTTATATGTAAACGAAGACAATTTTTTCATTCAGAAAAATATACACCGATTTGTCAGTACAAATTTTTCTCCACATAGTTTAGCAACTATGAAACTTTGACATGCGAATGTTCAAACTTCTTGATTACAAAGTCGCCTATGCTTCTTGATTACAAAAATTATAAATGTAAATAAAATGGAAATTAATATTCAAAGAAGCGTTTCCAATAAAAAAAAAGCAAAAGCATTTTATTATTTAATATGAACGATCCAGCAAATCCCAACACTTCAAAATCCCTTAACATGGAATGAAGTCACCTTATCTGGTAACTTTGCTATTGGCAAAGCTTCACTCCCTGTTTTAGAAACACATATGCGTTGCTCAGAAGAGATTAATAAACGTACACGCCTATTGCTTACCCTTCTGATGTAAGTTTGTCGCCCCCTCATCTGGTACTTTGCTAGCACGCTCTGCTGCGAGCGTGCCACTCTGCTGCCCGTCCCTAGTTTAGATCTTTATTCATTTCAAAATCTTCGCGATCAGAAGTACCAGCATTGTACTTCCATGCCGTACCTAATGCATTTATTGCTCTCTTATTTCTAAATTCCGGTTTTGGTTTTATGTTTGAAAGTATTACTAATGTTCTTGTTGAGGTAGGTTAGTACGTCTTTTAAAAAATTGTCGTATTGGTCCAGGTCAATATGGTGTATTATCTGGAATGTCCCCTGTATTTTAGATTGTCCGTCATTGATCGTTATAACATGATTTTTCGAGAAGTTTAGTATTTCCATGTCTGTTAAGCTAGTGGTCGTCATGATGAATATGGTTAGTATTAGTAGGATGTCCTTGCTGTTTGTCATATTGTTTCTAAAGGGTAGTTAAATTTTAAGGGCCGATTCATTTAAGATTTTTCAATTTCAGACTAACTCAATTTGAGCCATGGAAAGATACACAATGGAGCAATGCGTTAAAGTTATTCAGGCCTATTATGAAAACGGACGTTCAAATCAAAATGCATATCGAAGAAAATCATCTTCAGAGATGCGGCACATTTTCACCTCAGTGGATTCGTCAATAAGCAGAATTGTCGCATTTGGGCGAATGATAATCCAAGAGTGATTGCCGAAAAACCAATGCACCCACAAAGAGTGACTGTTTGGTGCGGTTTATGGGCCGACGGCATCATTGGACCGTATTTTTTCCAAAATGAGGCCGGTTAGGCAGTTACTGTGAATAGTGTTCGTTATCGTGAGATGATAACGAGCTTTTTATGACCCGAATTGGAAGATATGGATGTGGACGATATGTGGTTTCAACAGGACGGTGCCACTTGTCACACAGCTAACGAAACAATGGCTCGTTTGGGCGAAAAATTTGATGGCCGAATAATCTCACGACGCAGCGATGTCAATTGGCCGCCAAGATCATCTGACTTGACTTCTTGCTTTGGAGTTATTTGAAAGAAAAGGTGTACGTCGATAAGCCAGCAAAAATTCAAGAGCTAAAGGATGAGATAATTCGGCACATTAACGGCATAGAACCTCAATTATGCCTCAGCGTCATCGAAAATTTGGACCATCGGATGGAGGTGTGCCGCCGAAGCCGCGGCGGTCATTTGGCCGAAATTTTGTTTATGCGTAATTCAGCCATACCAATATTTTCATAATAAAGAGAAATGACAATAATTTCCTAAAAAAATTATATTTATTTGGAAAATTTGCCTTTATCAGAAGTTAAAAAACGAGATATAGGAGACCTGGTCCAAAAGAACATTATTCCAAAGAGTTTTTATGAGACGTACTATAAAAACTTAATAGACACTTAATTTAAGTTTAATTCATTGATATTTTTTTTAATAAGCAATAACTTTTGTTTCGAATTACTGAAAATGAATAAATGTTAATAACACTGGTTTACAGCCAGTTGAAAAGTTGAAATTTGTGATCCAGTGTAATTTTTATTAAACATCAATAAATTGGCATTCCTGTATGTTATAAATAATATTTATCAATTCTAGTGTGAATTTTCAGTTAAACAGAGACAACTCAAAATAACACCACTAAGTGTATAAAAAAATTTCAGGAAAAGAGAAACAACTCAAAAATTTGTTATTTTAGAGCAACTACTAAACAAATAAGAATGAAACAACCGTTATATTGTTTTTAATGATATTTTCGCGCAATTACATATTTTTTTCCTTGTAATATATTATTAATATTTACGGAAACAGTTTTTCGTCTCTACTGAAAATGTTCAGATTTTGAGTTGTTACGCTTTAACGTAACAAGTGCGATATGTTAAAACTGTAATCATTTTTGAACAATTTTGCCTTTGAAATCAATAAAAACTAACTTCACAAAAAAAAGTTATGGTGTTTTCAATAGGTAACACTTCATATCGTTCACCCTGTACTTGCAGAACCTGGCATGCCACATATCCAAGAAAGACTCGAATTGAGCACATTACGACTGATACCTAAACTTTTTTATACTCATTGTTGTAGGATACACAACAAAGTAACACAAGCGCTTATGCGAAAACGGCATATAAAAAAGCAATCAGCTATCCATCGTGTTGTTCAAAAGACAGCGCATCTCGATCTTGATATAAAACCAAAGTGCTTAAAAACTAGCAAACACCTCCCATAGGCTCTACATTCCTCTTTTTTGGAAGACGAACTAATGTGCTCACCCTTCTGCTCTATTTTCTCAGCTGAAGCCTATGCTGTAAAAGAAGCAACAAAATGGGCGGTAACGACAAAATGAAAATATACCATATGCACCGATAGCCTCTCAACAATAATGGCGATACAGAACCCAATTAACGTAAGCCCGCTGATTGCATGTATTCGAGATACCCTGATTGCATATAAGACGAAGTAACCGATAAGGAAGCTAAAAATGGATCGCATATGCTACTTCGTAGAGACAAACGAGAAAAATTATATATTACGCTATATTTACAAAATGAAAGAAAATCTACAGAGAGTTTTATTACTACATTAATTTATTTAACCCTCTCATGCCCGATGTTGCATATACGCAACATTGTGTTTCCGAGCCTCTAACTCCCGTTATTTTCTAGTTATTGTTTTGAATTTTCTTTTAAATTATAGCTTACTGTGTTGAGAGAGCAAACAGCAAGTTGTTTGGCAGTCAGCTGTACACGCTTTCACTCTGTAGCTATATTTGTGAGCGAGAAGTTGAAAAATTGATTTTGCGAAAAAACAGTGTTTTAAAAAAGTGGAAAAAAATAATTAAAATAATTATTTCATCCTGAAACCAACATTACTACATAAATATAGAAAGGTAAGAGAGTATTTAGAAAAAAACCCTACATCAAAATATTATTTAGTTTGTCTGTAATAATTTTGTTATTTTCGTGTTGCGTATATGCAACATTAGTGTATTGTGGTAACTTTCGAAAAATATAATTTATTTCAGTATAGACTTTCTAAGATGCGCCCAAAAGGTCTGACTCAAGCTGAGATTGAAAGATTTGCCAAATTTGATTGGGATGATTCGGCTGACGATGAAATTGATGAAGAAGAAGATCAAAATATGGAGGAAATTATAGAGAAAACATTGAAATATTTAGATAACAGAGCTGAAAATGTGGAAGTTGGTTTGATTGACCAAATTATTGGAAGCAAAGATGTTGAAGATTTGAATGAAAATGAAATCGTTGCACAGGAGGTACTGGCAAAAATAGTTTTCAATAGTTTGAAGTGGAATTTGAAGCAGTATCTGCCATTGAAGCCCCACAAGTGGGGTTTCAAAATGTTTACGAGAGCTGGTGTGTCCGGGATTCTATATGATTTTAATCTGTACATTGGAGAAGGAACGTGCAAGACTTATGGCCTGGGAATATCACCAGATATTGTGCTTTTTTTATCATCCAATATGCCAGTAAACCAAAATTTCAAACTGTTTTTTGACAATTGGTTTTCTGCAATAAGCTTGATGTGTGCTCTAAAATAAAAAGGCATACTGGCCGTTGGTACAATTCGAAGCAACCGATTGAAAAATTGTGATCTAAGCAGTGAGAAAATCCTTCAAAAGCGAGGACGTGGATCAAGCGATTTCAGATTTGAAGCAACGCACAACTTGATTGCTTGCCGTTGGTATGATAATAAGAGCGTACAACTGGTTTCAAATTATGTAATGGTACAACAAACACATGGGAGGGGTTGATCTTGCAGACATGCTGCTTGAATTGTACAAAATCAACCACCGCTCAAATAAATGGTACATGCGTATAGTATACTGGTGCATAAATTCGAGTTTAGTAAACAGTTGGTTGTTGTACCGCAGAGACATTGCACATACAAACGGCGAATCAAAGTATATGCCGCTTATAAATTTTCAATTGGATGTTGCTGCCGAACTTTTGAACGCAAGTCAAACTACAGCTGTCGCCAAAAAGAGAGGTCGTCCATCATCACTCCTTTTGATAATGAATTCAGGAACTGCACCATCTTCTCCAGCATCACCAGCTCCATCATCACCAGCTGCTTCTACAGGATGTGAATCAAATCCCTATAAAAGAGCTTATATTGAAGACCCACCAAAATCACTACGACTTGGCGGTTATAATCATTGGCCGGAATGAGGAACAAGAGGCAGATGTAGAGTATGCACGGGTTTCCAAGCTGTAAATGCCGCAAATGTAATGTGCACTTGTGTTCCAATCCCCAAAAAAACTGTTTCGTGTCTTATCATACATAAAATATAAATTAACGGCATTTGTAAAAGAAATAAACTTGTTTTTAAATATATACCACCATTGCCCAATGTTGCATATACGCAACATCCTGTAGCTCTTGAACCAGGGCACCTAGGACCTTGAAATTTTGAACAGTTAATATTGATGTTAATCCTATCTTATATATCTACTCAAAAAAATTTTAGCCGAGCCCATTTTAATTCGGGCATGAGAGGGTTAAAAATAGTTTTTTACGGAGCAAGCTCCGTCTTTATTTCACAACTCTCAAATTTGAACTGAACTTTACGAAATTTCTTAAAGCTAACTTAACCGCGTGATCATATTCGCGGAATTTCGCTTGTTGCCGTTCACATGGTTTATTGCAGACACAATGTCAGCGAGAAGGTCGAGCAACGGAAACGCGTGTAGTGGATGAACTTTCAGCATTCAGTAGCGTTAACTCCTCCTTTCTTAAAAACGATTGTCCTCGATCGACTTATTAGAAATAGTTGGTTATTATTTGTGTTAATTGACGCATCTGGGCGATTCCGTAAGGTGCTGGACGTTATGTAGACTTATTTGAATGTTTCCGTTGGTACTTCTTGGATGATTATTTTTGATGTGGGTTTTATCCAAAATTTGAAGGTTATTTTATTGCTGTGTAGATTATTGCTAGTCCTAGCATTGCACTCTTGTTTATTGTCGAATCTGTTCTTAACAGATTTATCTTTTTCGTGTTGTTAATATGTAGTTCGTTGAGGGCTTTAATGATAAAATGTTGATGCGTTCCCTTTCTTGCGGTGTTGGCTGTATGATCGTAGACATTTCGATATTGGTGAATGTTTCGTTATTGATGCTCAATGATGTGTTGTGAAACTTGATTAGATAAGTACCAGTAATTGTTCACTGCTCTTTTTCCGTTTTTAGTGTTCCATTGAAGTCGTTTAGTAAGACTATTCCGGGCTGTATTTCCTCGATTGTTGGTATGTATTGATTATTACTTATTGTGCAAAATGATTTTCTACTACTTAGTATTTGAGGATGCAGGTGCTGTTACTAATATCAATTATGTTATTTCTCTCACAAATTTTTATTACTTTTTATTTCATACATTTATTCTTTATTCTATATACATATATCATTTTTGTCTTTTAGAATTTTTTCAAAATCAAGTTTAGTAATTTCTTTATTTCTCTTAACTGGTCTTATTATAATATTCTTATAAGTAATATTGTTTGTTAGTGGTATTTTTACCAAATATAAAATTCACGATTACGTTAATTACTACGTTAACTTTTGCATATCCTAATGCTTCTTCTACTGATGCAAATGGCATTCTTTCTTCTTTTAATTTGATGATTGCTGTCTCAATTTCTTTTTTATTCAACAACATTGTATTCATAATTCCAATTATAGCCCATTTAATTACGTACTTAATGTTTATTAATTCCTATTTTACTTTCCAGATTCAGAGGTATTTCACTTATTACATAATTGTCTTTTCTTATCGAATTTAGTAATTGATTTCCTAATGTTGTAATGTTGTTAATTCTTTCATTGAAAACTTCATAAATCATTACTTGATCATTATTATTTTCCTTTAGTTTTTTTAGATTAGTGACGGGCAGACTCAGCACGTTTGCACTGTGCAGCAGCGTGTGCTTCTGCGTGCTAAAAGTTCTAGGTGAAGGGGGATAACAAAGCACAGGGAAGAAACAGAAAAATTGAGCAAGTTGTGCCTATGTTTGTATCCTGAATGAGAGAGCAATTATTCATGAATTCTTACCTGGGATGCCAACTTTAAACTTCATATCAACAAATTTCTAAAAAATTAGGTTTTTTGGTAGATTTTTCTTCAATAACTAAATTAAATACATATTACACTTCCTATTATAATAATGATTTAAGATAAAAAACAACAATAAACATGCAATAAAACATTTCAAAAGTTCGCGTAATACTGTTTTTTAATTGCTAGATGTAAAGAAGATTAAGGCCTCTGAAAATATTTAATATGAGATTAAATTAAAATCTTACATATTGGAAAGTAATGACAGTTAAATCTTCAATAATATTGATCACTGCATATACTGACGAATCTGTAAATTACGCACACTTATCTTATGATTTCTTAAATGGTTTTTGAGTTCGGATATATTTTTTTTAAATTAATGTTTTTTAAATTGAGCTAAGAAATCCAGATTTTCAAATTTTTTTAGTAAATTACTTTATAAAACTGCAAACTCTCCTCAGCTACCGAAGTTTGTTAAATGTTTCAGAATTTTTAGCTACTGAATGATACCATATTTTCTTTTATTTTTCATGAAAAGTGGACGTGATTGACAACTAATTTCGTCCATCTAAATCCAATACAATCTGATATGCACAACTGCATATAAAAATAAACAACCAAGAGTATATACATATGTATATAAATCATCAATAATAAAATCAACAATGTCCAAAATTGATTCCCACATTTAACAACTACGGCAACTCTTACTCATAAGTTTTGACATTTCATAAATAAAATCAGTTTTTTCGTGTTTTCTTCACATTTCGACGATATTTTTTGAGACCGTAAGTTACATATTATTGTCGCATAAAAAACCACTAATATTAAGTGTATTTGTATGGTGTGGATGCAGTGTTGAAAATTCTATTTAAAAATTTGAAACGGCGAACGTCAAAACAAAGTGCACAGTGTTCAACTGCCGACAAAAACTTACATTTATTTCTAATGTGTAATATATTACTCTGTTTTAATTTTTAATTTACATAAACAAAGTTAAATAAAATATTTCATCGATTAAACAATTGGTTCAGCATGACCTCAAATAAAAGAACATTGTTAAATTTTAATCCGAAGTGGAATGTAACTTTTTTATGCAAATATGTAAACGGAGAATCACAATGCCCTATGATAAATATGTAGGAGAAGAAAGGAAAAGTATATACAAATTCTTAAGCCTAACTTATTAAAATTTTTTTAAATTTCTTAGGAAAGCGAAGATTACGTTGTAGATGCAAAGCGTGCAACTTATGAAATCGCGTTAAACCTTGTTCGTGAGAATGGTGCATTTTCGGATGGCGAATTGGTGAAGTCTTGTATATTAAAAGCAGTAGGAATTTTGTCCCCTTCAGAATAACCGAAATATGAGGGTATGTGCTTATCTCGTAGAACTATAAGCAGACGAGTAGATGAAATGGCGGATATTACAGAATCGCAATTAAAAGGGCGGCCGCCGCAGCCAAATGGGTTGGTGTGAACTACCATTCGGAATTTACAAAGAGAACGTTGGCTCGAATCTCGGTGAAAACAACAAAATTAGGAAAAACATTTTTCTAATAGCGGTCGCCCCTCGGCAGGCAATGGCAAACCTCCGAGTGGATTTCTGCCATGAAAAAGCTCCTCTTAAAAATATCTGCCGTTCGGAATCGGCTTGAAACTGTAGGTCCCTCCATTTGTGTAACAACATCAAGACGCACACCACAAATAGGAGGAGGAGCTCGGCCAAACACCCGAAAAGGGTGTACGCGCCAATTATATATATATATAAAATCATTCACAGCGATTTCATTGGCAATTGACGAAAGCACAGATATATCCGACATAGCCCAATTAGCGGTTTTTATCCGAGGAGTTGATGCCCACCTTAAAAAACTTAATAAGGTTAGGTTAAGAAATCGACTATCCGATACTAATTTAAGAAATATATTGCGTTTAGCTGCAGCGCAAGAGGTGTCTCCCAATATAGAGTTACTAACAAAAAAACAATAATAAATTTTAACATATATTTATCCTTTAATCTTTTGAGCAAACATTATTATACTAGTTATGAAAAGCTTTCATTCGAAAATAGTTTATTTTAAATGTTGAAAAAGATATTTCGAAATAAGAACTATTTATTTAAAATTAAAAAATGTGTATGTACTTTGTCATACAATACACAATGTAATCTGCATGTAGCCGAACATGAGACCTTGTAGCCACCAGGTAGGCCCACTTTTAACACGTTTCCTCCAATTTTTTTTAGAAAAAAATCCGCTGTTTTCCATGGTATCAAACAAATTTCTCTAATCATTTTTGTGTACTTTGTCATACTGTGCGCATTGCCATATGCGTGTGATTTGAATATGAGAGCAAGTAAGTAGTCACCAAGAATATCCACTCTACTAAGATAATTTCCCCAATGATTTTTGAAAACATCCCGTATTTTTTTAATGGAAACATGTTTTCCCACCAATGTCAGGTAACTAAATTGTCCTTTTTAACAACATTAAATGTATAACATGCATTGTTTAAATAAAACATGGCTGGTTGAGATTACTGTTTGCTGTTGTGACCAGCATTTCTTTATAAAAATGCATTAACATAAAAACATACGATATACATACATACTTATATGTAAACGAAGACAATTTTTTCATTCAGAAAAATATACACCGATTTGTCAGTACAAATTTTTCTCCACATAGTTTAGCAACTATGAAACTTTGACATGCGAATGTTCAAACTTCTTGATTATAAAGTCGCCTATGCTTCTTGATTACAAAAATTATAAATGTAAATAAAATGGAAATTAATATTCAAAGAAGCGTTTCCAATAAAAACAAAAGCAAAATCATTTTATTATTTAATATGAACACTTCAAAATCCCTTAACATGGAATGAAGTCACCTTATCTGGTAACTTTGCTATTGGCAAAGCTTCACTCCCTTTTTTAGAAACACATATGCGTTGCTCAGAAGAGATTAATAAACGTACACGCCTATTGCTTACCCTTCTGATGTAAGTTTGTCGCCCCCTCATCTGGTACTTTGCTAGCACGCTCTGCTGCGAGCGTGCCACTCTGCTGCCCGTCCCTAGTTTAGATCTTTATTCATTTCAAAACCTTCGCGATCAGAAGTACCAGCATTGTACTTCCATGCCGTACCTAATGCATTTATTGCTCTCTTATTTCTAAATTCCGGTTTTGGTTTTATGTTTGAAAGTATTACTAATGTTCTTGTTGAGGTAGGTTAGTACGTCTTTTAAAAAATTGTCGTATTGGTCCAGGTCAATATGGTGTATTATCTGGAATGTCCCCTGTATTTTAGATTGTCCGTCATTGATCGTTATAACATGATTTTTCGAGAAGTTTAGTATTTCCATGTCTGTTAAGCTAGTGGTCGTCATGATGAATATGGTTAGTATTAGTAGGATGTCCTTGCTGTTTGTCATATTGTTTCTAAAGGGTGGTTAAATTTTAAGGGCCGATGTTGAATGTGAACCACACCTAAACGTCAAGCTGTTTCCTGCATTTCATTTAAAATTTTTCAATTTCAGACTAACTCAATTTGAGCCATGGAAAGATACACAATGGAGCAATGCGTTAAAGTTATTCAGGCCTATTATGAAAACGGACGTTCAAATCAAAATGCATATCGAAGAAAATCATCTTCAGAGATGCGGCACATTTTCACCTCAGTGGATTCGTCAATAAGCAGAATTGCCGCATTTGGGCAAATGATAATCCAAGAGTGATTGCCGAAAAACCAATGCACCCTCAAAGAGTGACTGTTTGGTGCGGTTTATGGGCCGGCGGCATCATTGAACCGTATTTTTTCCAAAATGAGGCCGGTTAGGCAGTTACTGTGAATAGTGTTCGTTATCGTGAGATGATAACGAGCTTTTTATGACCCGAATTGTAAGATATGGATGTGGACGATATGTGGTTTCAACAGGACGGTGCCACTTGTCACACAGCTAACGAAACAATGGCTCGTTTGGGCGAAAAATTTGATGGCCGAATAATCTCACGACGCAGCGATGTCAATTGGCCGCCAAGATCATCTGACTTGACTTCTTTCTTTGGAGTTATTTGAAAGAAAAGGTGTACGTCGATAAGCTAGCAAAAATTCAAGAGCTAAAGGATGAGATAATTCGGCACATTAACGGCATAGAACCTCAATTATGCCTCAGCGTCATCGAAAATTTGGACCATCGGATGGAGGTGTGCCGCCGAAGCCGCGGCGGTCATTTGGCCGAAATTTTGTTTATGCGTAATTCAGCCATACCAATATTTTCATAATAAAGAGAAATGACAATAATTTCCTAAAAAAATTATATTTATTTGGAAAATTTGCCTTTATCAGAAGTTAAAAAACGAGATATAGGAGACCTGGTTCAAAAGAACATTATTCCAAAGAGTTTTTATGAGACGTACTATAAAAACTTAATAGACACTTAATTTAAGTTTAATTCATTGATATTTTTTTTAATAAGCAATAACTTTTGTTTCGAATTACTGAAAATGAATAAATGTTAATAACACTGGTTTACAGCCAGTTGAAAAGTTGAAATTTGTGATCCAGTGTAATTTTTATTAAACATCAATAAATTGGCATTCCTGTATGTTATAAATAATATTTATCAATTCTAGTGTGAATTTTCAGTTAAACAGAGACAACTCAAAATAACACCACTAAGTGTATAAAAAAATTTCAGGAAAAGAGTAACAACTCAAAAATTTGTTATTTTAGAGCAACTACTAAACAAATAAGAATGAAACAACCGTTATATTGTTTTTAATGATATTTTCGCGCAATTACATATTTTTTTCCTTGTAATATATTATTAATATTTACGGAAACAGTTTTTCGTCTCTACTGAAAATGTTCAGATTTTGAGTTGTTACGCTTTAACGTAACAAGTGCGATATGTTAAAACTGTAATCATTTTTGAACAATTTTGCCTTTGAAATCAATAAAAACTAACTTCACCAAAAAAGTTATGGTGTTTTCAATAGGTAACACTTCATATCGTTCACCCTGTACTTGCAGAAACTGGCATGCCACATATCCAAGAAAGACTCGAATTGAGCACATTACGACTGATACCTAAACTTTTTTATACTCATTGTTGCAGGATACACAACAAAGTAACACAAGCGCTTATGCGAAAACGGCATATAAAAAAGCAATCAGCTATCCATCGTGTTGTTCAAAAGACAGCGCATCTCGATCTTGATATAAAACCAAAGTGCTTAAAAACTAGCAAACACCTCCCATAGGCTCTACATTCCTCTTTTTTGGAAGACGAACTAATGTGCTCACCCTTCTGCTCTATTTTCTCAGCTGAAGCCTATGCTGTAAAAGAAGCAACAAAATGGGCGGTAACGACAAAATGAAAATATACCATATGCACCGATAGCCTCTCAACAATAATGGCGATACAGAACCCAATTAACGTAAGCCCGCTGATTGCATGTATTCGAGATACCCTGATTGCATATAAGACGAAGTAACCGATAAGGAAGCTAAAAATGGATCGCATATGCTACTTCGTAGAGACAAACGAGAAAAATTATATATTACGCTATATTTACAAAATGAAAGAAAATCTACAGAGAGTTTTATTACTACATTAATTTATTTAACCCTCTCATGCCCGATGTTGCATATACGCAACATTGTGTTTCCGAGCCTCTAACTCCCGTTATTTTCTAGTTATTGTTTTGAATTTTCTTTTAAATTATAGCTTACTGTGTTGAGAGAGCAAACAGCAAGTTGTTTGGCAGTCAGCTGTACACGCTTTCACTCTGTAGCTATATTTGTGAGCGAGAAGTTGAAAAATTGATTTTGCGAAAAAACAGTGTTTTAAAAAAGTGGAAAAAAATAATTAAAATAATTATTTCATCCTGAAACCAACATTACTACATAAATATAGAAAGGTAAGAGAGTATTTAGAAAAAAACCCTACATCAAAATATTATTTAGTTTGTCTGTAATAATTTTGTTATTTTCGTGTTGCGTATATGCAACATTAGTGTATTGTGGTAACTTTCGAAAAATATAATTTATTTCAGTATAGACTTTCTAAGATGCGCCCAAAAGGTCTGACTCAAGCTGAGATTGAAAGATTTGCCAAATTTGATTGGGATGATTCGGCTGACGATGAAATTGATGAAGAAGAAGATCAAAATATGGAGGAAATTATAGAGAAAACATTGAAATATTTAGATAACAGAGCTGAAAATGTGGAAGTTGGTTTGATTGACCAAATTATTGGAAGCAAAGATGTTGAAGATTTGAATGAAAATGAAATCGTTGCACAGGAGGTACTGGCAAAAATAGTTTTCAATAGTTTGAAGTGGAATTTGAAGCAGTATCTGCCATTGAAGCCCCACAAGTGGGGTTTCAAAATGTTTACGAGAGCTGGTGTGTCCGGGATTCTATATGATTTTAATCTGTACATTGGAGAAGGAACGTGCAAGACTTATGGCCTGGGAATATCACCAGATATTGTGCTTTTTTTATCATCCAATATGCCAGTAAACCAAAATTTCAAACTGTTTTTTGACAATTGGTTTTCTGCAATAAGCTTGATGTGTGCTCTAAAATAAAAAGGCATACTGGCCGTTGGTACAATTCGAAGCAACCGATTGAAAAATTGTGATCTAAGCAGTGAGAAAATCCTTCAAAAGCGAGGACGTGGATCAAGCGATTTCAGATTTGAAGCAACGCACAACTTGATTGCTTGCCGTTGGTATGATAATAAGAGCGTACAACTGGTTTCAAATTATGTAATGGTACAACAAACACATGGGAGGGGTTGATCTTGCAGACATGCTGCTTGAATTGTACAAAATCAACCACCGCTCAAATAAATGGTACATGCGTATAGTATACTGGTGCATAAATTCGAGTTTAGTAAACAGTTGGTTGTTGTACCGCAGAGACATTGCACATACAAACGGCGAATCAAAGTATATGCCGCTTATAAATTTTCAATTGGATGTTGCTGCCGAACTTTTGAACGCAAGTCAAACTACAGCTGTCGCCAAAAAGAGAGGTCGTCCATCATCACTCCTTTTGATAATGAATTCAGGAACTGCACCATCTTCTCCAGCATCACCAGCTCCATCATCACCAGCTGCTTCTACAGGATGTGAATCAAATCCCTATAAAAGAGCTTATATTGAAGACCCACCAAAATCACTACGACTTGGCGGTTATAATCATTGGCCGGAATGAGGAACAAGAGGCAGATGTAGAGTATGCACGGGTTTCCAAGCTGTAAATGCCGCAAATGTAATGTGCACTTGTGTTCCAATCCCCAAAAAAACTGTTTCGTGTCTTATCATACATAAAGTATAAATTAACGGCATTTGTAAAAGAAATAAACTTGTTTTTAAATATATACCACCATTGCCCAATGTTGCATATACGCAACATCCTGTAGCTCTTGAACCAGGACACCTAGGACCTTGAAATTTTGAACAGTTAATATTGATGTTAATCCTATCTTATATATATACTCAAAAAAATTTTAGCCGAGCCCATTTTAATTCGGGCATGAGAGGGTTAAAAATAGTTTTTTACGGAGCAAGCTCCGTCTTTATTTCACAACTCTCAAATTTGAACTGAACTTTACGAAATTTCTTAAAGCTAACTTAGCCGCGTGATCATATTCGCGGAATTTCGCTTGTTGCCGTTCACATGGTTTATTGCAGACACAATGTCAGCGAGAAGGTCGAGCAACGGAAACGCGTGTAGTGGATGAACTTTCAGCATTCAGTAGCGTTAACTCCTCCTTTCTTAAAAACGATTGTCCTCGATCGTCTTATTAGAAATAGTTGGTTATTATTTGTGTTAATTGATGCATCTGGGCGATTCCGTAAGGTGCTGGACGTTATGTAGACTTATTTGAATGTTTCCGTTGGTACTTCTTGGATGATTATTTTTGATGTGGGTTTTATCCAAAATTTGAAGGTTATTTTATTGCTGTGTAGATTATTGCTAGTCCTAGCATTGCACTCTTGTTTATTGTCGAATCTGTTCTTAACAGATTTATCTTTTTCGTGTTGTTAATATGTAGTTCGTTGAGGGCTTTAATGATAAAATGTTGATGCGTTCCCTTTCTTGCGGTGTTGGCTGTATGATCGTAGACATTTCGATATTGGTGAATGTTTCGTTATTGATGCTCAATGATGTGTTGTGAAACTTGATTAGATAAGTACCAGTAATTGTTCACTGCTCTTTTTCCGTTTTTAGTGTTCCATTGAAGTCGTTTAGTAAGACTATTCCGGGCTGTATTTCCTCGATTGTTGGTATGTATTGATTATTACTTATTGTGCAAAATGATTTTCTACTACTTAGTATTTGAGGATGCAGGTGCTGTTACTAATATCAATTATGTTATTTCTCTCACAAATTTTTATTACTTTTTATTTCATACATTTATTCTTTATTATATATACATATATAATTTTTGTCTTTTAGAATTTTTTCAAAATCAAGTTTAGTAATTTCTTTATTTCTCTTAACTGGTCTTATTATAATATTCTTATAAGTAATATTGTTTGTTAGTGGTATTTTTACCAAATATAAAATTCACGATTACGTTAATTATTACGTTAACTTTTGCATATCCTAATGCTTCTTCTACTGATGCAAATGGCATTCTTTCTTCTTTTAATTTGATGATTGCTGTCTCAATTTCTTTTTTATTCAACAACATTGTATTCATAATTCCAATTATAGCTCATTTAATTACGTACTTAATGTTTATTAATTCCTATTTTACTTTCCAGATTCAGAGGTACTTATTACATAATTGTCGTTTCTTATCGAATTTAGTAATTGATTTCCTAATGTTGTAATGTTGTTAATTCTTTCATTGAAAACTTCATAAATCATTACTTGATCATTATTATTTTCCTTTAGTTTTTTTAGATTAGTGACGGGCAGACTCAGCACGTTTGCACTGTGCAGCAGCGTGTGCTTCTGCGTGCTAAAAGTTCTAGGTGAAGGGGGATAACAAAGCACAGGGAAGAAACAGAAAAATTGAGCAAGTTGTGCCTATGTTTGTATCCTGAATGAGAGAGCAATTATTCATGAATTCTTACCAGGGATGCCAACTTTAAACTTCATATCAACAAATTTCTAAAAAATTAGGTTTTTTGGTAGATTTTTCTTCAATAACTAAATTAAATACATATTACACTTCCTATTATAATAATGATTTAAGATAAAAAACAACAATAAACATGCAATAAAACATTTCAAAAGTTCTCGTAATACTGTTTTTTAATTGCTAGATGTAAAGAAGATTAAGGCCTCTGAAAATATTTAATATGAGATTAAATTAAAATCTTACATATTGGAAAGTAATGACAGTTAAATCTTCAATAATATTGATCACTGCATATACTGACGAATCTGTAAATTACGCACACTTATCTTATGATTTCTTAAATGGTTTTTGAGTTCGGATATATTTTTTTTAAATTAATGTTTTTTAAATTGAGCTAAGAAATCCAGATTTTCAAATTTTTTAGCAAATTACTTTATAAAACTGCAAACTCTCCTCAGCTACCGAAGTTTGTTAAATGTTTCAGAATTTTTAGCTACTGAATGATACCATATTTTCTTTTATTTTTCATGAAAAGTGGACGTGATTGACAACTAATTTCGTCCATCTAAATCCAATACAATCTGATATGCACAACTACATATAAAAATAAACAACCAAGAGTATATACATATGTATATAAATCATCAATAATAAAATCAACAATGTCCAAAATTGATTCCCACATTTAACAACTACGGCAACTCTTGCTCATAAATTTTGACATTTCATAAATAAAATCAGTTTTTTCGTGTTTTCTTCAGATTTCGACGATATTTTTTGAGACCGTAAGTTACATATTATTGTCGCATAAAAAACCACTAATATTAAGTGTATTTGTATGGTGTGGATGCAGTGTTGAAAATTCTATTTAAAAATTTGAAACGGCGAACGTCAAAACAAAGTGCACAGTGTTCAACTGCCGACAAAAACTTACATTTATTTCTAATGTGTAATATGTTACTCTGTTTTAATTTTTAATTTACATAAACAAAGTTAAATAAAATATTTCATCGATTAAACAATTGGTTCAGCATGACCTCAAATAAAAGAACATTGTTAAATTTTAATCCGAAGTGGAATGTAACTTTTTTATGCAAATATGTAAACGGAGAATCACAATGCCCTATGATAAATATGTAGGAGAAGAAAGGAAAAGTATATACAACTTCTTAAGCCTAACTTATTAAAATTTTTTTAAATTTCTTAGGAAAGCGAAGATTACGTTGTAGATGCAAAGCGTGCAACTTATGAAATCGCGTTAAACCTTGTTCGTGAGAATGGTGCATTTTCGGATGGCGAATTGGTGAAGTCTTGTATATTAAAAGCAGTAGGAATTTTGTCCCCTTCAGAATAACCGAAATATGAGGGTATGTGCTTATCTCGTAGAACTATAAGCAGACGAGTAGATGAAATGGCGGATATTACAGAATCGCAATTAAAAGGGCGGCCGCCGCAGCCAAATGGGTTGGTGTGAACTACCATTCGGAATTTACAAAGAGAACGTTGGCTCGAATCTCGGTGAAAACAACAAAATTAGGAAAAACATTTTTCTAATAGCGGTCGCCCCTCGGCAGGCAATGGCAAACCTCCGAGTGGATTTCTGCCATGAAAAAGCTCCTCTTAAAAATATCTGCCGTTCGGAATCGGCTTGAAACTGTAGGTCCCTCCATTTGTGTAACAACATCAAGATGCACACCACAAATAGGAGGAGGAGCTCGGCCAAACACCCGAAAAGGGTGTACGCGCCAATTATATATATATATATAAAATCATTCACAGCGATTTCATTGGCAATTGACGAAAGCACAGATATATCCGACATAGCCCAATTAGCGGTTTTTATCCGAAGAGTTGATGCCCACCTTAAAAAACTTAATAAGGTTAGGTTAAGAAATCGACTATCCGATACTAATTTAAGAAATATATTGCGTTTAGCTGCAGCGCAAGAGGTGTCTCCCAATATAGAGTTACTAACAAAAAAACAATAATAAATTTTAACATATATTTATCCTTTAATCTTTTGAGCAAACATTATTATACTAGTTATGAAAAGCTTTCATTCGAAAATAGTTTATTTTAAATGTTGAAAAAGATATTTCGAAATAAGAACTATTTATTTAAAATTAAAAAATGTGTATGTACTTTGTCATACAATACACAATGTAATCTGCATGTAGCCGAACATGAGACCTTGTAGCCACCAGGTAGGCCCACTTTTAACACGTTTCCTCCAATTTTTTTTAGAAAAAAATCCGCTGTTTTCCATGGTATCAAACAAATTTCTCTAATCATTTTTGTGTACTTTGTCATACTGTGCGCATTGCCATATGCGTGTGATTTGAATATGAGAGCAAGTAAGTAGTCACCAAGAATATCCACTCTACTAAGATAATTTCCCCAATGATTTTTGAAAACATCCCGTATTTTTTTAATGGAAACATGTTTTCCCACCAATGTCAGGTAACTAAATTGTCCTTTTTAACAACATTAAATGTATAACATGCATTGTTTAAATAAAACATGGCTGGTTGAGATTACTGTTTGCTGTTGTGACCAGCATTTCTTTATAAAAATGCATTAACATAAAAACATACGATATACATACATACTTATATGTAAACGAAGACAATTTTTTCATTCAGAAAAATATACACCGATTTGTCAGTACAAATTTTTCTCCACATAGTTTAGCAACTATGAAACTTTGACATGCGAATGTTCAAACTTCTTGATTATAAAGTCGCCTATGCTTCTTGATTACAAAAATTATAAATGTAAATAAAATAGAAATTAATATAAGAAGCGTTTCCAATAAAAAAAAAACCAAAAGCATTTTATTATTTAATATGAACGATCCAGCAAATCCCAACACTTCAAAATCCCCTAACATGGAATGAAGTCCCCTTATCTGGTAACTTTGCCATTGGTAAAGCTTCACTCCCTTCTTTAGAAACACATATGCGTTGCTCAGAAGAGATTAATAAACGTACACGCCTATTGCTTACCCTTCTGATGTAAGTTTGTCGCCCCCTTATCTGGTACTTTGCTAGCACGCTCTGCTGCGAGCGTGCCACTCTGCTGCCCGTCCCTAGTTTAGATCTTTATTCATTTCAAAATCTTCGCGATCAGAAGTACCAGCATTGTACTTCCATGCCGTACCTAATGCATTTATTGCTCTCTTATTTCTAAATTCCGGTTTTGGTTTTATGTTTGAAAGTATTACTAATGTTCTTGTTGAGGTAGGTTAGTACGTCTTTTAAAAAATTGTCGTATTGGTCCAGGTCAATATGGTGTATTATCTGGAATGTCCCCTGTATTTTAGATTGTTCGTCATTGATCGTTATAACATGATTTTTCGAGAAGTTTAGTATTTCCATGTCTGTTAAGCTAGTGGTCGTCATGATGAATATGGTTAGTATTAGTAGGATGTCCTTGCTGTTTGTCATATTGTTTCTAAAGGGTGGTTAAATTTTAAGGGCCGATGTTGAATGTGAACCACACCTAAACGTCAAGCTGTTTCCTGCATTTCATTTAAAATTTTTCAATTTCAGACTAACTCAATTTGAGCCATGGAAAGATACACAATGGAGCAATGCGTTAAAGTTATTCAGGCCTATTATGAAAACGGACGTTCAAATCAAAATGCATATCGAAGAAAATCATCTTCAGAGATGCGGCACATTTTCACCTCCGTGGATTCGTCAATAAGCAGAATTGCCGCATTTGGGCAAATGATAATCCAAGAGTGATTGCCGAAAAACCAATGCACCCTCAAAGAGTGACTGTTTGGTGCGGTTTATGGGCCGGCGGCATCATTGAACCGTATTTTTTCCAAAATGAGGCCGGTTAGGCAGTTACTGTGAATAGTGTTCGTTATCGTGAGATGATAACGAACTTTTTATGACCCGAATTGGAAGATATGGATGTGGACGATATGTGGTTTCAACAGGTCGGTGCCACTTGTCACACAGCTAACGAAACAATGGCTCGTTTGGGCGAAAAATTTGATGGCAGAATAATCTCACGACGCAGCGATGTCAATTGGCCGCCAAGATCATCTGACTTGACTTCTTTCTTTGGAGTTATTTGAAAGAAAAGGTGTACGTCGATAAGCCAGCAACAATTCAAGAGCTAAAGGATGAGATAATTCGGCACATTAACGGCATAGAACCTCAATTATGCCTCAGCGTCATCGAAAATTTGGACCATCGGATGGAGGTGTGCCGCCGAAGCCGCGGCGGTCATTTGGCCGAAATTTTGTTTTATGCGTAATTCAGCCATACCAATATTTTCATAATAAAGAGAAATGACAATAATTTCCTAAAAAAATTATATTTTATTCAAAATAAACACCGGCCCTTGAAACTTAACCACCCTTTATAAAAATCAGAAAACTGTTAGTTTTTGTTATAAGGATTATAATTATAACTATTTTGTTTTATGTAAATTTTTATGATTACGTAATTAGTCTTTTATGAATTGCTCTGCCTGATTGAGTGATAATTGTACTATTTTTGTTTTCTTTTACCGTTTCTTCTTTGTATCTACATGAAAGATTGTTTCCTATTCTTTTGTTGGTTTTTACAAATATAATATCTCCTGGGTTAAAGTCTTTAAAAACTTGTGTATTTTTATTGTGATAGTTAAGATCCTTTTCTTATTTTGCTTTTAATCTATTAATATTTTCATTTCTATCTTTTTTGAATTGCATAGGATTGTTGATACTCTTCTTCCGAAGAATAACTAGACTGGTTTTTGATTTGTGGTGGAATGAATTGTGTAGTAGTTGTGCATGGATTTTTCTAATAAGTCTTGAAATGAGGTATGGATTTTCTCGGCTTTTATGCATCTCATGATTTCCCCAATAGTTGTTCATTGACACTACTGGTAAATGGGCGTGCTTTAAAAACTTTTATATTAAATTGATCTTGTATCAAATGTGTTATTGGGTGTGATCCCAAAGATTTTTCGATATCAATGACTATCTTTTCGGGGATTCCGTAGTTTAAAGGGATTTCTCTGAAGGGTTGTATTATATCTTGGGTTGCTCTAGAGTTAGCTATTTTTGCTTGGGCATACTTGGAGAATTTATCTATGGGTGTTACTCGTAGTATTAATATACCTTTTTGTGAGTGTGGTAAATGTCGAGGTGAACTATTTGTCCTGGATATTGAGGAATAGGAGTTGATTGTAATAGTGGTTTCGTAGGATGTCGTTCGTATTTCTGTTCTTTGCATATTTTTCACTATTTAATGATTCTATCGATTTTCACTTGCATCTGTGGGAAGTAAAAAGTTCTTAGAATTTGTGCTTTGTGTTTGCGACCATTTCTATGAGCGCGTTTGTGTTCTTTAATTATTTCATTATTGTATTCTTTTTCGGTAGGTAAGCCTTTTACTATGTTTCGTGCGAATCTTACTATGCAGTTGCTAAAATAAATTGACTAAATTTCTTGGATGCTTGGAAGGTGTTCTCGTCAATATGAAGGCCATTAATAACCGATGGATTTAGATATCTTTTCAAAAGATTTATTAAATTTTGTTGCTTGAATTCAGTTTCAGTAATGATATGCCTACGATAAGTTGGAAATATAATTTGAAATTGATAAGAAGACGTTTCTTCTATAATATTTTAAGAAAAATTTGTTTCTTGAACACATTTATTGGTTCTTGGGCTATTGGTATCAAATGATGGGAAGAACTAATGTCGCTGTGGATAGTTTCGATTAGTGAATTATTGTCATTTTTTGAATTTGCTAGATGGTTGATTTGTGGTAGTCTGGATGGGGCGCCTGCTACGACGTTTGCCTTTCCTGGTTTGTAGTATAATTCATAATTATACTCTTCAAGGATGGTCTTCCATCACTTCATTTTATTGTTATTATTCTTAGTGCTGAGGGCGTAAGTTAAAGGCTAATGGTCCGTAAAGATTTGAACTTCTCTTGACAAATATAGATAATTACGTAAATAGTTTAATGACGATGGCTAACATCTCTTTTTCGTTTGTAGCGTAGTTTTCTTCTATTTCGCTTAATGTACGAGATATGAAAACGATGGGCCTGTCATTTTAAGATAGGAATGCTCCTATTGCATAGTTAGATGCGTCTGTGGTTATTTGAAATGGTTTTGTAAAATCGGAATAGTTTAGTATTATATATTCGGTAGTCAAAGAAAGTTTGACTTTGTCTAATGCAATTAGGGCTTCTTCATTTAATGTGATTTGAATATTTTTGGATCGATTCTTGGACACACGTCCATCCTCCCCTCTTAAAAGGGCTGTCAGGCGTTTCGCGAGTTTGGAATAATCCCTGATGAAGCGGGGATAAAAATCTGACAGACCTAAAAATGGTCTTAAGTCTTTCAAGGTTTTGGGGGCTGGAAAATTTATTATTGACTACTTTTTTAGGGTTTGTTTTGAAACCGTTTTCCGAAATAATAAAACCTAAAAATTCTACTTCTGTTTTTAAGAATTCACATTTGTCAAGCTGAATTTTTACTGAATATAACATCATCGATGTAAACATAACATCTTTTTCCTATGTGATACCTTAAAATGTCCTCAAGAGCTCTTTAGAAAATAGAAGGAGCATTTTTGAGACCGAAAGGTAATCGGGTGAATACATATTTCCCATTATTCACCGAAAAAGCTGTATTCTCTATATCTGATACTGAGAAGAATTTATTCTTTCCGAGTTCTGAGAGTACTCCATTCATTTCGGGGATTGGGTATTTATCGGCTATTGTTACTGAGTTTAGTTTCCTATAGTCTATCACCATTCGGTATTTTTTCTCTCCCGACGCATCTAATTTTTTTGGTACTACCCATACAGGCGAGTTGTATGGAGACCTAGATGGTCGAATAATACCGTCGCGGAGATATTCCTCAATTTGTTTTTCGACATGGTCTTTGAGGCACATGGGATAGGGGTAGTTTTTTGTTTAGACTGTGGTTCCTGATATTGTTTTAATTTCGCCTGTTACAGTGGTTTTTTATCTGGATCGTTAAATAAAGATTTGTATATTTCAGTTATTTTTCTCAACATTGAGTGTTGGGTTGGGGTCAAATGTTCCGATCGTGTATGGATTGAATTCACATCTTGTGAAATCTGTTTTTTTAGTTTTACTCTTAAACAGTTTTTAATAGTCATACAATTATCCTTGGTGTGTATTACTGCACCTAATTCTTTTAAAGAGTCGTTTCCCATTATGGCGTGAAATGATTTTAAACTGGGTAGAATAAAAAATTGTATATTAGATTCTTTTAAGTTAAAGAGGTTTGCAAATGTGTGGTGAGTAACATCGATATATCCTCCTATTGAATTGGCTTTAAGGGGGTTTCATTTCTAATTTTTTTTTATAAACGAGGTTGAACGTAGTTCTGGTTAGAACCAATATCTATCAAGGTTTTTATAATCTCTCATCGCTCGTTTTGCTCTCAATGTATGGCAACGAAGAGACATTCATTCTAAAAAATTTATTTATTTATTTATAAAATGAGAAACAACAATACAATTGTTATTGCACAGCAAAAAAAAGAAAAGCCAGGGCCTTCGGCTCACCGGTATGAAAAAAGTATGTGTGAATATGAAACATTATATAATAAGTATAGGAAATTACTGAGTTGAGATAGCAGTTAAATTGCTAACAATACGTTACTTAGAGCTATAGCTACAGGGAGTTAAATTACTTTACGAAGATCCGTTAGGGTTAGATATTTGGCAATTTTCTCAATGTTTTCGGGTGTAGTGGTTTTTAAGAGATCAATGGCGTTATTGCAGTTGAATATGTTGCTTCTGATTGACGTGAACTGTGGACATTCGTTGAGCAGGTGTGTGATGGAGAGTGTTGACGCAGGACAATACTGACATGATGGGGGGCTGATACCAGATAGCCTATACGAATGTGTGGCTATAGTATGCCCTAAGCGTAGTCGAACGAAAGCTTTGATATCGTTGCATCGGCATGATGATGGGTACTTGGGTGCATTTCTATCACCATTAATTTGCGTGTAGTGGTGTCGGAAGGATTTCCATTCAATCATTTGTTTTGTACGATGTTGTGAAGAAATTAAATTATGCAAGTACCCCTTGTCGAGGAACTGAAAAGAGATTAAAGGTTCTTTTCCGGCGAGCTTGGCACGCAGATCTGCTAGTTCATTTCCTGCGATTCCTTTATGCCCTGGTACCCACATTATTTTAATTTTGTTATGGGTTGCTATTAACTTGTCACGGATACACGATATGATGTGGTTATTATTGTTTATGTTTAGAATGGATGCTATAGTCGACATACTGTCAGTGCAAATTATGGTTTTTGATGAAGAGCTAAGTGCACAGTCAATTGCTTTCAATATCGCGATGGCTTCTGCTGTATAGACATACGAAAATGGCAGTAAGTGTCCCGTTGACATGGTTTCACCACTAGATTTTACAACCGCGAATGATATGTAATCTTCTGATTTTGATCCGTCAGTGAAAATAAGGCTCCATTCTGGAGGTAAAGGTGCCAAGCATTCACGGAATAGTTATTGGTAAATTCTAGGGCAGGTGTTTTCCTTCGGATATTTACTGAGATCTAGAATAAAGGACGACTGTCGTAAAAACCACGGTGGGTGATTATCATTATGCCTGAGTGACGGGCCATTAATTCCTAGTTCTTTAGCATATTCGATGCAATACGCGATTACAGATTTTCGTCGCAGTGGTCGTTTTAGATTGATTGTGTCAATCACCGTTTCGTGAAGTGTCCTATTATTAGACAGGAACAACTTTGGTATCAGCTTCTTGGTGTTTAGCTCAATTCTCTCCTCAATAGTAAGTAAGCCAGCTTCCGCAAGTATAAATTTAGTTGGAGATTTAGGAAACGCTCTGATGCTACGGCAGACAGCGGTGTGAAAGGGAGCGTAGAGAAGTTTTATATGGCTCTTAGAACAATTTCCATATACCGGAAGACCATACTCTATCTTTGACAATATAAACGATTTCGTTACATTAACTAAGGTTGAGATGTTAATTAAACAGTTTTTTGAGCTTAAGTATTTAACATTAAGCCTGGCAGCCAATTGATTTCTAACATACAAACAGTGTTCCTTAAAAGTTAATCTTTTATCAAAGATAATACCCAAAACCTTAAGACTATTTGTAACAGGTGGCGCTAAAGTAATCTTCCTATCAGAAATTGCTATACATTTTGCGATTGGCCCCTAATGTCAGTTCTGTTTTGACATTTTTATAGTAAACACATGCGAAATACACGTTAATAAACAACGTTACGCTACACTGTTCCAGAGCGCGGAATATTGCTGACTATTTATTTGACCAATAATCGGTCGGTGACTTTGGCACAACGTGAATTTCGTCGCAAATTTCCTCGCCGTCCAACGCCTACTGGTGAAACACTGCGACGTTTAGCCGCTCGCCTCGAAGAGACTGGCACAACACGAGATGCCGCCAGGCGTGTCAGACCCCGGAGTAGCCGTTCTGCAGAGAATATTGCTGCTGTCGCCGATGATGTCATGGAAGCGCCGTCGACATCGACCAGACGACGTGCCACGCAAATGGGTATCCGTCGACGGTCTTTACAGCGAATTTTGGTACAATATTTGAAGATGTTTCCGTACAAAGTCCTGACGGTGCATCAGCTGTTAGCTGCTGACCGCCAATCGCGTCTAACATACGCTCAAGCCATCCTTAATCACCACCAAGAGGAAGATGATTTTTCATCAAAAATAATCATGAGTGGTGAGGCCCATTTCCATCTTAGCGGGTACGTAACTAAGCAAAACTTACGCTTCTGGGGAACTGAAAATCCGCGTGTAACCCACGAAGAGTCATTACACTCGCTCAAAGTCACTGTATGGTGTGCTGTTTTCGCTGGAGGAGTCATCGGACCTTTTTTCTTCGAAGACGTCGCGGGCCAAACGGTTACTGTGAATGGTGAGCGCTACAGAGCAATGATCAACGAGTTCTTTTTGTCGCAACTTGATGAATTGGGATTGGAAAACATGTGGTTCTAACAGGACGGTGCAACGGCACACACTGCACGTGCCACAACCGATATGCTGAAGGATGCATTTCCCGGGCGCCTAATCTCCCGTTTTGGCGATTTGCACTGGCCAGCAAGATCGCCTGATTTGACAGCTCCAGACTTCTTTTTGTGGGGCTTTTTGAAGTCGCGGGTTTATGTCAACAAGCCTCAGATTCTTGCAGCTCTTAAAGACAATATCCGCCAAGAATGTGAAGACCTATCGCCGGAAGTTTTGGCCAAAGTGATGGAAAATGCCATAAAAAGGGATCAAATGGCAATCAACTGTGGCGGCGGCCATTTACATGACGTCATATTCTCGACTTGATGTAAAAAAAATTAAAAGACCAAATAAAAATAATTCACAAGAAGAATCAAAGTTTTTAATTTTTTTTTTAAATTACAGCCAAAAAACATCGCAAGGTTACTTTTGCGCCACCTTGTATTTACAATACCCACATTATTATATTCCAATTTTATGCCACCACATTTGTGTTTACGACAGATGTGAAACAATTTGCATTTTACTGTGTTTATGTTAGTACCAGAGCAATTAGACCAGCTCGAAATGGCAGAAAGTACATCAAGGAAGTCGTTTTTAACAACGTTTAAATCGTTTACTTTAGTGAAAATGAGAACATCGTCGGCGTAACAAATATGGGAGACATTTTTATAATTGGATATTATGTTGCTTATTTCGTTAAATGCTATAACAAACAAAATTACTGAGAGCGGAGAACCTTGTGGTATACCGTTGTACAGATCGTAAATGTTAGAAAAGGTTGAATTTATTGTACTTTAGTTTTAAATTTGCGGTTTGATAAAAAACTTTTTACAAAGTTGTATATGTTGCAACCTATATTCCATTTTTCAATTTGACGTAGAACCATGTGTATACCAACACGGTCAAAGGCTTTTTCGAAGTCCAGGCTTAAGGTTGAAACATGTTTTCTGTTTGACAGTGCGGAGGATACATAATTATCAAAGACGAGCAAAGCGTCCATGGTATCTTGTCCTTGTTTATATGCGACTTGCTGTGAATTTATTAAATTATGTTTCAGCGCATACCAAGATATACGTTTAGAAACAATTTTCTCGAGGAGTTTCCTTAGACAACAAAGCAGGGAAATCGGTCTGTAACCCAGTACTTCCGGTGATATACTATTTGATTTTGGTATAGGTAGAACAATAGCATTTTTCCAACAATGTGGATATACTCCCTGCATCAAGATATTATTGTATAACCTTATTATTCTGAGTTTTAAAATAGAAGGCAATTTTTGTAGCATGGGAAATGAGATTCTGTCTGCACCTGGGGTTTTACCTGACATCGACGCAAGGGCTGATTCAAACTCAATGAGGTCAATTTCATTTTCAAAGACGGCAGTGGAGGAGGTATGAATGCCGTTAGACTTCGCTAAATATTCTTTTTTTGTAGAAATGAAAGTTTAGTGGAAATTCGAGTCTTGCGAGATTTAGACCAAACCATGGAAAAATGATCAGCTATTTCTTTAAGGTTAAGTATAGGACCATTCGGACCGTTCACCAGGGTTATAGTTGTTTGTTTATAAGAGCCTGAGATCATTTTTATATCAGCCCAGGCTTTTTTTGTACTTGTTTTGTGATTAATTTTCTCGGAAAATTTATTTAAGCATTCTCTTTTCGCTTGCTTTGATTTCTTCCTAAACATAGCATTGGCTTTTTTGTACGTGACTCGTTTGACCTATTTTTTTTTTATTTCGGCCCAGAAAAATTGTTTTACATTCCTTAGCTTGGAGAGTTCATTGTTCCAATAAGGCACACAGTTTTTATGCATTTTCCTGCACGTTTGAGGAATAGAGTGATGAGCTGCGTTGCGTATAATTTTCGTGATTAATGATGCCTCACGGTTAATGTTATTGGAGGTATCTAATTCATTGGAAAGTTGGGTAGCCTTACATCTAAAATTTTCCCAGTCCGCTTTGTCTTTCAAGAATTTGGGGGCATGCGGTAATGTTATGAATAGTCCTTGCGTGCACAGTTGTTGCAATAGGGTAGTGATTGCTACCGTATAGCTCATCTAAGGTATTGGTGCAGAGCTTAGATGCTATGTTTGTAGAGCATATTGTTAGATCTTGTTGCTAAATGAGGAATGCGTAGAGAAGTGTGTAGGTTTATTATCATTTAGTACTGTAAAATTTTCGGACAAAATCCAGTCTTCTACGATTTCACCTCTCTTATTACAAATTTGGGTGCCCCAAAGAGGACTCCAAGCATTAAAGTCACCAACAATTATTACTGGAGTTCGTATAGATCGGGCTATATTGCTTAAATCTTTAAGAGTGAAGTTCTCTTGAGGTGGTAAATATAAATTTTCAATTGTGAACTTAAAACTGAGTGTTATTTCTATTGCAAGAACAGCGATATTAGACTGTATGTGGACGTATTTATGTGGGATATTTTTCTTAATCAACACGGCAATGCCTTGCTTGAATTTGAATTTGAAAAGGTCGAGCCAAGGAGCACCAGGAGATTTGGTGGCTCCTAAAACACTCAGGCTAAAGAGCCCATTGTATTTAAAGCTCTGGAAAGGTGGTAGATAGTCAAGAAGGGAGGGAGAAAAGTATCAGAGAAAGAGATAGAGAAGAATAGAGACAGAGATAGAGATAGTTAGTCCAATGCCTTGCTTACTTTGAGTGTTATGGGGGAGATTTAGGAAATAGCTTTGAAATTGCTTCGGAACGGATGCTGTTTTGTCGACAGCTAAATGAGTCTCTTGGAGCGCGATAACGCTTGGAGAGTGCTCTTTTATCAGAAGCTCTAGTTCAGTGTAGTTATTGTAAAAACCTTTCAGATTCCACTGTAAAACCTTAAACATTGAGAATGCTTTGTAGTTAAATTGATTGAAATGATTACATATATTGAGGATCGCTGTGTGACATTGTCTGACCATTGTCTGACATCGTCTGATCGTGGATGTTATTAGCATCGAATTGAGTTTGGCTTAGTATTTGATTGATTGCTGAAGAGTTGGATGGCTGTGATGTGTGTGAATGTGGAACGTATGCAGTTTGTATACTTTGAGCTTGTTTGAGAATATGGGAGAGAGTGGAGTCTAAGAGAAGTGGTGTATGTGGTGAAAATTGAGGGTGAGAGTTGAAATTGAGTTCATTTGGTACAAACGACGGCATTGTTTTGCTTACGAGGTCGTTATTGTTTTCTGAGACAAGACTGCTTTAATCTGAGTTTATTTGGAATGAAGTACCAGAAGGAATATTGAGTGAATCAATAGATGGTTGAGAGTTGCTTATTTGGGGGTTCTTGTTATTTTCTGTTGTGGTGTTGGATGAAGTTGAGTTCGGTTGTATTAAGGTGTCGGAGTGAGCATTAAGCGAAGCTGTGCTAGGTGATTTGCTTGATGGGCTAGGTGCTAAAGCGGCAGGGGGTTTAGTTTTGCTTTGTTCGGTCTTGCTCAGATTTTGGGACTCGCTTACAACAGCAGCAAATGAGCCTCTGAGTGTGGTCGGTGTCTGTTCCTTATAGAGTTTAAGTGCTTCGCGCATTGAGCATTTGTTTTGACATTTGATTTTCAATATTTCTTTAGATTGCATATATTTTGGGCATGATTTAGAAGAGGATGGATGATCGTCTGCACAATTTGCACAGTAGATACGTGAACATGGTGGTGGGTGAGGGGAAAATTGCATGATTGACAGGAGGGTGCATTGTTGCAGCGTTTAGCTGTGTGCTCTAAAAGCTGACAGGTTTTACACCTCATGGGATTTGGGTAATAAGGTTTGACTTTTGCAATACGCCACGATACTTCGACTTTTTCTGGGAGCTTGAAGAGGTTGAATGTGAGAAGTACGGTTCCTGTATATTGTGATACATTATTTTTCAGTTTTGAGAATTTATAAACGTCTGTGACACCTTGTGCGCTCATATTTTCAATAATCTCTTTTTCGTCCACATTGTTTAAGCATGGTGCGAAAATTGTGCCTTTTGAGCTCTTCAGGTTTTCATGGTAACTCACTACAATATCACATACACCAATTACAATAGTTTTTTAGTGGAAATGAATTTTTGTGCTATTTGGGAGTTTTTAACCAAAAGCAATAGGTTACCGTCACGTAGCTCAGATATTGAGATTATTTCCTTACTTATGGATTCTAGCGCTTTATGCACAGCAAAACACGAGTATTTGGAAATCGGTTTATTTGCATCAGCAGCACGAATTGTGAGAAATTTAGGGTTTTCTTTTTTCAACTGCGGCAAGTCAGGGAAGTTTATTGGGGTATATGTTGGTTTTTTCCTTTTTGACTGGGGACCCGAGGCAAGCAACGCAAACCTCGGGGGCCATTCTTAATATTACTACACAATAACACTTGTATTGATATACTTTGATAAAAGTTAAGTTAATACGTAAAGCGATTTGAAGAGGAACACGTGCGTGTTTGACAGACCGAAAGAATAGTCACAACAGAAAATCGTTTCTAAAAAATTAATGTCTGTAAAATCAACGTCCTGAAATTGGTTCTTGAAATCCGGTTGGTTGTCTTCTCCTATGTTATACTTTCTCATAGGGTCGACGTATTCGGGTAATGTTGGAGTGTCTTCGGGGTATGGTGTGTTGGCTCTGGTTTTTGCTGGGGTTTCGGTGCAAAATTTCGAGGTGGTGCGAATTGTGTACGATTATTATTGATTTGGTTAAAGAAGGGTCTTTGGAAATTATTATTATGGATAGTATTATTTTGCGGTTGCAGGATGTAGGCTAACTAGGGGTAAAATGTTTGTTGTCTTTGTGGAGTATGCTGGTTGAACCTTCTTGGTGGCACTGGTGGTGCTTGGTTCTGAAAACTTTTTCTATTTTGGTTATTACAAGCACAGTTCGTACGGTAATTTTGGTTTTCAAGTTTTAAACACAGGTGGAGTGCTTGTGGTAAGTCAACAGGTTCTCGCATTCCGAGTAGGCCTAGAAGGTCTCCTCTTAGTCCATGTATGAACGTGTCGAGGGCTTTATCCCTATAAGTTTGTGTAAGGAGGCAGGTTGCTTAATGGGATATGTCCATAAATCCTATTTTATTTAGTATTTGTGATAGATGTTCGTAAACTGTTTGGTAATATTCTTGTACAGATTGATTGCCTTGTACTAGGGGGGTCATTTGATATTCTAAAGTTGATATATCGCGATTATCCGCGTAATGAAGTGTGAGACATTTAAGTATGGATTTCCAATTCAATGGAGTATTGTATGACTCCAAAATAGCCTCAGCTTCGCCGATAATTTTGTTTCGAATGACACTTAAAATGATATAGAATTTGGGTGTTCCTTACAGATGGTTCGTAGATCTTAAGGATTCTTTCTACCGATTTCCTCCATAAATTAAATTCATCTCCTTTTCTTGAAAGTTCCCTTATAGACCTGACAATATTCGGTATTTTGTCTATATATATATGTATATATATAACTAGCTTTAACCCGCAGCCCCGCTCGCGTAGGAGTAGTTTTGAGGGATTTAGGATATGTATAAAAAAGGATTACAAACAATAATTTCATAGAAAATAAGTTTTTATTAATAACCATAATATTACAATACCCTGCATCTGTTGCTATGCCTCGTTGAATAAAATCAAAATAACCAATCAGAAAAATACCAAGCAAAATTATTTTTATTAATTTCCTATCTCAAACCGTTTTTGAACATTTCATTTGGGACATAGTTGAACAGGTTATGCGGATTATGAAGTGTAGAGTGTGCTATAAATAATGGGAAATAGGAAAAACTAAGAATTTTTTGATTAAATCTAAGCAAATATTCGATTATTAGTGACGAATGAGAGTGGTGGCGCGGCCAATGGGCTGTGGGAAGGGAGTTCCATCATAAAAACATGCCTATAACCTTCATTGGGTGAAAATATGAATGTATAAACATTTTTAAGTCATTTGGTGTTGTCGTTTCGTAGTGATGCGCGGACAACGTACAGACATTTATAGTATAGATTGGCGTGTACACCTTTTTTTGTGTGTTTAGCCGAGCTCCTCCTCCTATTTGTGGGGTGCGTCTTGATGTTGTTCCACAAATGGAGGCACCTATAGTTTCAAGCCGATTCCCAACGGCAGATATTTTTAAGAGGAGCTTTTTCATAGCAGAAATACAATCGGAGGTTGGCCTATGCCTGCCGAGGGGCGACCGCTATTAGAAAAAACTTTTCCTGCATTTTGGTGTTTCACCGAAATTCGAACCAACGTCCTCTCTCTGAAATCCGAATGGTAGTCACGCACCAACCCATTCGGCTACGGCGGCCGCGGTATTTTGTCTAGTTCGTTTAAATTATTAAGATGGTCAGGATTAATTATTTGGTCCGTCCCTATGGCTTCTCTTCCGGTGTTTCTAAGAACGTTTGTTACTATATTGGTAATAAATTCACTGAGGCCGGGTATAGTATTGGGATTTGGAGGGATTGATTTGTTTGGTGCGTTAAGGACTGCGGGCCTAATGAGATTGTTAGGGTTACTCATTATATATATATAAATTTAACAAAGGTTTTATAAAAATTTAATTTAACTGTTTACTTTTTTTCTTAACTTTGCTTTGAAATATTCCTTCAACTTTTTAATTATATTTGTTTTCACAATATTTGCACTTTTATTTCTTATTCGCTATCTTAATTTATATAAAATCCGCAATTATTACTATTCCTTGTTAATTTTTCTTTCTCAGGAAATTAATATTATTTTCCTCTAATTTACTTTACTTTGAAATACTCCTTTAATTTTTTAATTATAATTTTGTTTTTCACAATATTTTCACTTTTATTTCTTATTCACTTTTCTTATTCGCTATCTTAATGTATATAAGTACAGCAATAATCCAGCACAGGCTTTCGTAGGAGGTCCTTTTTGAAGGTTTAACAGCTACTAGGGGTCTATCGAAGTCCAAATTGTGTGGGCGTCTGCGAACGGATGCTACAGAATGACTGCAGTACAGGTGTCCTTATGCAGGAAGTTGTTTTGGTTTCTCAAAGGTTTCGGCACATTTGTGGTGCGGCGAGCTGCTTGAGTTCGTCTTAGGCACGCAAAAATTTTAGTCGTTGTAACTATTTGAGGTGCGGGGAGCTAGTTGAGGTCGTCTTAGGCACTCAAAAATTTTGACTTGTTTGTCTTTTTTACAAATACTCCTACCACGTTGGGCGCCAATTAATTATTACCACATTAATTTATTTAAAAAAATAATTTTTTTACGGAGCAAACTCCGTCTTCTTTTCACAGCTCTCAAATTTGAACTGAACTTTACAAAATTTCTTAAAGCTAACTTAGCCTATGCATTCCTTCATTTACCTGTTATGCAGCGTGATCATATTCGCGGAATTTCACTTGTTGCCGTTCCCACGGTTTATGATGCTGAAAACAGTGAGAACCGCACGGAATCCCTTACCGCATGCCCTTACCGTGCACAAAAACTCACCCCCGAGAACAACTGCGTTCTTTTAATTACATATAATATTCACACAATACATCGGTTTGTGTGTGTATGTGTTTGGTTGTATCTACACAATACATCGGTTTGTGTTTGTATGTGTTTGGTTGTATCTACACAATGTTGCCATTGATATTTTTTCTTACACACTTTTTCACACATCCGCGTTATCAGTTACAATTTTTCATTGTTTAATCAACCAAAGCCAAAAACCAACAAATGCAAATAGTTCATTTATCTATAATTAACATTATTCAACAGTATTTTTAAGCTATTTTAACAAAAATTATCATTTTTCTAAGTTTATTTTGTAAATGATTTCGAAATGTACTGCTTGGCAACACTGTGTGGTGAGAGAGCAATCAGCTGGGTCGGAATTACGGAATTTTTTTAATAATCGTGAAATAAAATCTACGGCACTACGATACGGAAGGAAGGAACTTTTCATTTACATGGAGTTCTCATTAGTTTGATCGAAATAGCTGGGTCGGAATTGCGTTTACGGGCTTCACTGTTTTCAGCATTACAGACATAGCGTATGCGAAAGGGTCGAGCAACGGGAACGCGTGTAGTGGATGAACTTTCAGCATAAGTAGCGTTAACTTATACAAATATGCATTGTTTTGCTGGAAGTTCAGAACACAAATACCTCACAGAAATAAGTATGTATATGTGCAAAGTTTTTTAAGCCGATATCTTTCTCTTACCGTTACTATGGTACATTTTTGTTTCGTATGCCAAAGTCTGTATTTGCAATTCAACTTAACTATTCACTGCCATAATTCATCTTTAGTTATTATTCTTAGTACAGTTATTATAAATTTGTGTTGCGAGATTTAGTTTTCATATGAAATAAGTAACTATTGATTTGGCAAGCCCAGAGAGCAAGTTATCTAAAAATTTTGTGTTATTTGCATTGATATCATAAAGAAAAATGTAAATAAAATAAAGTACTTCTTTCGAACAAAGAATAATTGAATTATTGATGGGTTAATCTGTAGAATGCCACGTGGAAGATATTTATCTAAAGAAGAGCGTGGTCTGAATAAAGAGCTAAGTGAAATTGTTACTAGAGTAAGTCGGCGTAGGAATACCATCAGCAACTTTCTTAAAAATCCAGAAACATATGGTCAACTCAAACGAAGCGGCAGGCCAACTAACATCGACAGCAGATGCAAACGAGAAATTCGTCGTATGGCTGCTCAAAAAGAAATGTCTGGCAAGGAAATCAAACACCATTTAAGTCGTAAGGTCAGCCATAGACGAATACATCAAATTTTGGTCGAGGGCGGAACACTTAAATATTGTTTGCGGGAACCGGCACCAAGACTATTAGCACGTCACATTACGGCTCGTTTAGCATTTGCCGGAAAATATAAATTTTGGACTAACGAATTCCGAAACATTTATTTTCGGACGGGCCAGATGGTTGCCAGAAATATTGGCGGGCCCTTAGGCAACCACGGCAAACGCGCCATAAGCGAAACCCCGGTGGCGGGTCTTTGATGGTTTGGGCCGCTTTCGGGCATGATGGAAATATGTAACAATATAAGAATTGAAGATGCAATTGAAATTTTGCACAAACATAACTAACTTAATATATATAGATTGAAAAAAGTCTTGCGGTATTTCCGCAAGCTTGTCTTTGCAAGCGCGTAGTTCTAGTTGTATTCGTCGCATCGGTTCACGCTAGAGCTTTTTGGAAAGCTCTTTTCACGTGCTAACACGTGTTTGATTAATTGTTGTTTGCTTTTAGTCGTTCGTGAGCTATAGCGTCGCCAACATGGAGCAAAATAAAGAGAAAATACGGCATATTTTACAGTACTACTACGATAAAGGCAAAAATGCATCTCATGCTGCCAATAAAATTTGTGCAGTTTATGGACCCGATACAGTTTCCATTTCCTCCGCACAACGATGGTTTCAACGTTTTCGTTCTGGTGCAGAGGTGATCGAAGATGCGCCACGGTCCGGAAGGCCTGTCGTCGAAAATTGCGATAAAATCGCTGAATTGATCGAAAGAGACCGGCATAGTAGCAGCCGTAGCGTCGGCCAAGAGCTGGGCATGAGTCATCAAACCGTTATAAACCAATTGAAGAAGCTTGGATTCAAAAAGAAGGTCGATGTATGGGTGCCACACGACTTGACGTAAAAAAACATTTTTGCCCGTATGGATGCATGCGAATCGCTTCTGAATCGCAACAAAATCGACCCGTTTTTGAAGCGGATGGTGACTGGCGATGAAAAGTGGGTCACTTACGACAACGTGAAGCGCAAACGGTCGTGGTCGAAAAGCGGTGAAGCTGCCCAGATGGTGGCCAAGCCTGGATTGACGGCCACGATGGTTCTTCTGTGTGTTTGGTGGGATTGGCAGGGAATCATCCACTATGAGCTGCTCCCCTATGGCCAAACGCTCAATTCGGACCTGTACTGCCAACAACTGGACCGCTTGAATGCAGAAGAGGCCATCTTTGATCAACAGAGGCCGAATTGTCTTCCATCAGGACAACGCCAGGCCACACACATCTTTGGTGACGCGCCAGAAGCTCCGGGAGCTCGGATGGGAGGTTCTTTTGCATCCACCGTATAGTCCGGATCTCGCACCAAGTGATTACCACCTATTTCTGTCCATGGCGAACGAGCTTGGTAGTCGGAAGTTGTCCACAAGAGAGTCCTGTGAAAATTGGCTCTCCGAGTTTTTTGACAATAGGGAAGCGAGCTTCTATAAGAGGGGCATTACGAAGTTGGCATCTCGTTGGGAACTCGTCATCGAACAAAACCGCGCATATTTGACTTAAATCGCATTATTATAACCAATTTTATGAACAATTGAAAATTCAATAAAAATACCGCAAGACTTTTTTGACAACCTTTATGTATATATTGATATACATATATTGTATACATACACATATATCAATATACCAAAACACTTGTATGCTCTATGAATTATCGTCTAAAATTAATTTCGACAAAAAAAATTTGTCAAAATTTTCATCAAATTTGTATAGTTTTAAATTTACTAAAACGCTCACATACCTAACTGTGAGATCGTTTTATTATGTATATTGATTAAATTCTTCTTTTTAAATTAAATCAACAAACATTAAAGTTACTTTGATTTTCAATGTTGGCGCATAAAATAAATATTCAAGTCATTATATTCTTCATTCATCAATCATTTAAGTTTGTTTGAAAATATAAATTGAATAAATATTCGCTTATCAAGGGAACATAGAAATGCACAAGCAAATTCTTTGCAAAATGCCGTCGGCTATTCGTCAATTTGATTTTCTACAGAAGCCAAAAACTGTGCAGAGCAAAGCGAGAAATCGCTGTAATCAGCTCTGTTAAAAGTTTCACCACACCCCGGCGGTGGTTAGAGTTCATTTTTGACAATTCACACTATTCGTAGCTCGTGAGGCTTCTTAACTTCATTATCTCTGTATATTATGTCTGTCTAAGGTGCTCTGTAAAACTTTGTTGAGCCAAATCAAAATCCTCTATAGAAAACGCTCCATTAGCAGGCACACAAGAAGATAGCATATGCAAATTTAAATTTGTGAATTTACACATATGTATATATGAGGCCGTGTGCACTTGCCACTGAAAATATATTACGGTTTGCAAAAATTTTCCAAGGTATCCAGCGCGCACTCATAGGCACAGCATTGTGCTGTTGGTATGAACAGCGCTGAGCAATTCGCATGCAAATATTAATATGTCTGTCTGTTTCCCTTCAACGAAATCAAAATCCTTCATAGAGAACTCATTCATTACCAGGCACACAGAAAGATGGCATATGTAAATTTAAATATGTGTATTTATATACATATGCGCATATATGTATATGTAATGATGTGTGTATATATGTGAACTTGCCACAGTAGAAAATATTACGGTAAAACTTCTTAAGAAATCCAGCGAACATTCATTGTAAGTACAGTAACCTTCAAAACTCCGATTTCAGAGTAAGTTTCTAACCTTGCAGATATATGCATATATTTTTGTGCAGTTTTTATGAATTAAAGAACTACATAAGTAAAGTAATATACTAATTAACTATTTACCTACTACCAGAGAGCATAAAATAATTGTTTCGAAACTTTCTCCTAGTATTGAAATGTCCGACACAGAACTTTTTTATAAGCTACTTATGGTACTTTCTGCAACTGTATGCTCATGCGAATTAAATATGTACCTTTAATCTATATATATAAAAATTAAGCCGAAAAAAAGTGTGCATTTGTCCGGGGTAATCTCAGCAACGCGTGTAAGGAAAACAATGAAAGTTTCACACATTGTTGGTGTTGCTTTGGCAAAGGTTTCTGTGAAGTTTGGTTGAAATCCGATAACGCGTGTGTGTGCGATGCGTCGATTAAGTGAGTGTGTTTTTACTATTTGCCGCACGTATTTTTTGTACCGCACATAGCCAGTGGGGGATTTACACTAAGTGCCAACAGTGCCTGCGCACAGGGCGGCAGATTCTAGAAGGGCGGCAAAATTTGGAGAAGAAAATTAAAAAAAAAAATTTATACTCCAGGAGCGGCGGGTATTAGGGGCCACTTTAGGGAAAACGTTTATGGAGAAAATAAGAAGCTGATCTCGAAAAAGTTTCTAACAGTGAGTGAAAGTTTAATCATACATCTATGCGAGAAATAATTGTAAGAATAGAAAAGTTAATTCCTGAACGTTAATTATACGTTCCAAAAAAAAGTGTTTTGGCCCACATTACCCGACAGTGTCGGAAATTGTGGGAAAGCAAACCTTTTATTGAAAAACGTCACGGTTTTAATGTATAAAATAACATTTTTACTTAAATTACGTAAAATCTCTTGAATGCATGCATTAGTGTGTATGAAAAATTAAGTATTTTTTTTTCATATAATATAATATAAACATATACAATATGATTCGAGTGACAAAAACTGTTATTACTGTTGAGAACTACTTATCAAACAATGTCGATTCATGATAATTGTTGTAATTAGAAGTTTGTGTGCAATTCTATCTTCAGAAACCTTCATGCACGCAGAAATAATCGTTATTTATTGTTATACATATAATATGTGGCCCACAATATCCGCCAGAGCGATTTTATTCATTGACTTCTCTAGGGCATAAAAATTGATTTAATTCGCAATAACAAAAATATTTCGAAGTGGCGCAGGAAAAAATACATCACTCATTCGACTTTGTATATTAAATTGTTAAAAACCGACAGTCCTTCTAAAACAAGGTTAGAAAGCAGGTGCATACAGTAAAAGCATTCAAATACTTTTTTTTAAACATATGTTCTTAATAATACATAGATAACCGTATTGATGTAACAAAATATTTTGTCAACGATTACCATTTTATAAAACATTAGTCGGTAAAAAAAGATTGGCCCACATTAGCCGCTATTACAATACCCGCGCCTTTTGTTTTCATAATTTAAAAAACACCTTGAATCTTTATGACAGAGTTTGACTACATTTCAAAAACTACAAGCTCATTATAACTCAGAATTACTTATAGCTAGCTGTCTAAACTTAGCAATCTATACCGTCAGAGTTGTTGTTGTTCCGAAAGCTTTAGCCTCACGTGGGTTTCCATTCCGGGAAAGTAATAAAAAATTCGGCTCACCAAATAATGGCAATTTTCTGATGCTTATCGAATTGCTGGCATTATTTGATCCATTTTCAGAAGAACATATAAGAAGATATGGCAACAAAGAATCGGGAAGTACAAGCTATCTATCAAAAACCATCTATGAAGGGCTTATACAATTGTTGGTAGATGAAGTATTATCTATTATAGTTGAAGAAGTCAAAATAGCCAAGTATTTTAGTGTAATTGTAGACTCAACACCGGATATATCACACGTTGATCAACTGACATTTGTCCTCAGATATGTACAAAAATATAGAACACCTGTAGAAAGGTGTTTAATGTTTATGGACACAAAGCTGAAGATTTGTTAATAGCCGTAACATCTGCTTTAGAATTTTTGGTCCTTGATATAGCAAACTGTCGAAGTCAGTCGTACGATAACGCAAGCAACGTTTCTGGCATTTATTCGGGCTTACAAGCAAAAGATAAAAAAATCAACGATCTTGCAAAACTCGCTCCTTGTGCAGCCCATTCGCTGAATTTAGTTGGAGTTCACGCAGTCGAAAGTTGTACAGAAGCCGCTTCTTTCTTTGATACAGTTCAAGCATTATACAATTTTTTCACAGCATCTACTAGTCGTTGGGCAATTCTACAAGCCCAATGTGTAAAAATAAATCGTATTGAAATCTTTGTCAGCAACAAGATGGTCGTCTCGTCAGGATGCGGTAAAAATACTCTATGAACACTATGGCAAAATCATTGAAACTCTGATCTTATTCGAGGAAGATGTAACTGAGAATGCTATAACGAGACAAGAAGCTAGAGGACTGAGGATTCAACTAGAGAGACTTGAGATAACAGTCATGCACATTCTTTGGCATTTTTTACTATCACGATTCCACGCTGTTAGTAAGAGATTACAGAAAGTTGAAATCAACATTATTGATGTAATTAATGACTATCGTGGACTGATAAAAGTAGTAGCAGATACACGAATACAATTTGAAGTTTATGAAAAAGAAGCGTTAAACATGTCAGAGAGTCAAGAATACCAGACGACTGTTTCGAGAAAAAGAAGAAGAAAGTAACAAGCTGACGAATCAATTGACCGGAAGCGATAATTTTCGAATAAATACCTTCAATATCATACTAGACAACGTTGATTCAGAATTAAGAAAGAGAAGCCAAGCATATGAAAAGATATATAGTACGAGAAATTTGCAGTGATTACTGATTTTGGAGGTTTAAATTTGAAAGAGCTTCGTGAAAGATCGCGTTATTTGAGAAAAGCTTATACTTCAGACCTTGAGATTTCATTCACTGACGAAATTATTCGCTTTCACGCGTACTGTTCTGAACGAAAAATAGAACGTAACTCGCTGAATCGTCTGCGGACGAACGAGTTATACACTGAGTTTCCATATGTGAAGATAGCATATCGAATATTTAACACATTAGCGTCAACAAACTGCAGTGCAGAACGTTCATTTAAATTTGTTTTGTTACACCTGTTTATTGTGTAGTCGACGATTTTCTGTACTACAATACAAACACGCACACACAAATTTAAAAAATTAGGGCGGCATTCTTCATGGTGCACAGGGCGGCATTTTGTGTAAGTCCGGCACTGTACATAGCATTCATTAGAATTGAATACATTTGGGTCGTGTGTGTCTGGGCCGATTATTATGAAATTTGGTATATATATATATATATACGGTGAAGGTTAGTATAATATGCCTGTTGATTCCACTTGCCACCAGGTGGCGCTGCCGAAGGCCAAAACGTTGTGTGTTTTTACATTGTGGGTATCAAATCAAAGCTACTGATGAGTGCTTTAATACAGAGTATTTTTTAGGTCTCTGAGTGACCAGGGTCTCGAGATATAGGCGAAAAGGTGGACCAAGGTACCCTTGGATGTGTTTGTACAATATGGGTATCAGATGGAAGCTGTTGATGAAAGCTTTTAAGTGAAGTAAGTTTTACTGCCCGTTTCCAAGATAAAGAAAGGAAATGGAGCTGGAGATGGAAGAGGAAAAGGAATAGCTATAGGAAGAGGAAGACCACTTATTATTAAAAATTAAAAAAAAAAATTCTAAAAAAATTTTAAAATGTTACATATACGCTTATTATATAAACGTTAATCTGAAGTCAGTTATAGTGAAAAATGTATTGTATCATTGCCGGCGTGATTGGTGATCGTTTCCTTAATTTTTTGCAGAAAGGTTATGCTAATATGAGATATTACCAATATCATTTATATATTTACGTATTACCTGTGCACTCACAAATATACGGTTGAAGCAAATATGTATATGTCAGTTTTTTTACTTCGCCTGGAAAAGTTTATATAAATTTAAGAAGACCAAATAGAGCTTATTTTATATCAGACTTCACGCAAAAAAGTCATTTGCACCTGAACACATAGCTGGGTTAAAGCGGGGGGAATAGAACAGTTATCTTCTCCTTCTCCGCACATAAAAAGTCACTGAAAGCGCTTGATAGGACATTACGAGATTTACGTAGTAAAAATGAAATGTTTGGTCGTGCCTTAGTGCTGCTGGCAGGTGATTTTAGACAAACACTGCCTGTTATTCCTCGAGTAACTGTAGCAGATGAATTGGCTGCATGTTTGAAATCATCATATTTGTGGAGACATGTTCAAACACTCAAACTAACTACAAATGTACGTGTTCTAATGCAAAAGGATCCATCAGGTGCTGAATTTTCACAGCAATTATTGGATATTGGAAATGGCAAAGTTCCTGTTGATAATTTAACTGGCTTAATAACTTTACAACCAAACTTTTGTCAAATAAGTCAAACGAAAGAACAGTTAATTCAAAGTATTTTCCCAAATTTGCCTCAAAATTACAAAAATCATGATTGGTTTAGTGAACGAGCCATCATGACTGGCAAAAATAAAGATGTGAATGAAATGAATGCGGCTGTTTTGGCTAACATACCAAGTCCAGAACAAAGATATCGATCCGTTGACACTGTTACAAATCAAGGTGATATTGTAAATTATCCCACTGAATTTTTGAGTTCCTTTGATTTACCTGGATTACCGCCACACATGCTAAACTTGAAAATAGGAGCACCGATTATTATGTTGAGAAACATAAATCAACCACAACTATGTAATGGCACTCGATTAACAGTTAAGAGATTGATTAATAACGTCATTGAAGCAACAATTTTGAACCTCATCATGTTGGTCTCCTTGCCGCGGGGATGAGGCTTAAGTGCTGGTTTAGCCCCCATATCATGAGGGTTAACCCACCACGAACTAAGAGGGAAGCTCCACATGGGTATTGGCTGGCCAACCATCCGGAAAACGGCGGAGGACAGTCAATCACCATGCGGAGAGTACCGCACCGACGATCTCCCCACTGCTATCCCTAACCTGGTATCCTATCATCTCCTCTCCTGTACCCCCTAATCCAGGGTGTTATGCGTCACCGTGCCCAATGGATGGTTTGCAGCCAGGGGTATCCGGCTGTATTTTAACGGCGCCCTTCTGAAACTGGGTCACCTCAGGAGGTAGAATGACCTTGCCATGGTAGAGGGGACTGCCATGGTCGACATTTCCCCTCTCCCCCCTAAAAAATCCTAGTCCGCCACGCTCGCCACGTCGAGCAGTGCGGACGATTATGAAATAAAATGAATTCTAAAAAAAACCTAGCCTCGGACAACCAAGGCACCCACAAATAAAGACCAAATCCCTCAGGAAGGTCAGGTCTTTCAATAAGGAAGACCACTAATGTAAGCGGAGTGAAGCCTGTGGCCAAGCCAGGGCCTAACTCCCGCTCCGTCCCTTCAGGGACTGCCTCTACGGCAGCGAAACCTTTCACTGGCAACAATCCCAACCCTGTCCTAAGACAAGTTGAGGATGACACTCCATCAACGTCTGGTGCCAGCAATAGACCCCCCCTCGCAACAAAATCGTTGGGAAGCAAGAGCTGCCCTGTCAAAAGACAAGCAGACCTTGCTGTCCCTGTCAGTCCAGGTGACACGGGAACTCCGAAAGGAGAAACACCCCCATCAACGTCGGCAACATCGGACCACATGGCTAAGCCAATGGCTTCCGATGTCTGCCCTTCTGGCACTATCACTGCCCCGGGTAGTACCCACCCCCGGAAGCAAATAAGTGCGTCAGAAAGGTACTATCGTACCAGGCGATCGGCCTTCAGAATCCTGGAGAGACTGAAGGACACTAGAGAAGAGGATCTGACGGAGGAACAGTCAGACTCCAAGGCGTGGGCTGAAGCCTTCATTACCGAACACCGGGAGAAGGCCAAAATGGACTCCGCACAAGGCAAGCGGAAGAGATCGAGTGAAGGGACATCGGCTGAAGCCAAAAGAACCAAGGTGTCCGCCACTCAAATGACCAAAGTCACACCGAAGAGGTCTTTCGCGGAAGTAGCGAAAGGAAGCCATGTACGGGCAGTGATTGATCGCAGTTCCCATGATGGTGCGATCTCTCAAGCAAACTGGGACTTAATCAATAGGAGCCTCTGGAAGGTGTATAGGGACATCCTGAAAGAAAATCCAGGACCTCCACCCAGCTGCTCGGATGCGGGATGGTTTCAATCCCGCGTCAAATTAATAAGGTGCGCTGAACAACGTTCCGTGGACCTATACACCCTAGCGATTAATCGCATAGGGGAACCTTGGCCGGGGGCCCGCCTTGATGTGGTCCGCCGAGAAGACATTCCCAACCGGCCAAGATCTAGAGCCTGGATACCAGACTTCCATTCTGATCCAGAGGAAGTCCTGGATCTAATAAAGCTAGGCAACCCCGAACTACCTACCAGCGACTGGAAGGTAGCAAAGATTGGCGAAGTGGACGGCAAGAGGAGACTGGCCGTGATAATCCTCAGTGAGGAATCTTTGGACCCACTTGCCAACAGGAAATGGAAGATCAATTACAGCTTCCAAACGCTGACTCTCCATGTCTACAGACAGGATGTAGCTAGCAAGAGCACCTCCGCAGAAAATATAACTTCATCTGCGGAAGCAAACGAGGTTGTCACAGACAACGATGAGGTGGTTTCCAACTCCGGCATGGTAGGCGAACTCTTCGAAAGGGTTACCTTAGAGGACATGGAGGGGGAATACTCCGATCTCTATGCTATGGAGGATGAGGAGTCTCTCCCCCCTACATCCGATGAAGAGAACGCAGACCAAACCGTAGTTGGCTGCCCTTCAATAACCTATAATAGCGATGGTGACGATTGTACAAATCAATCTTCACCACAGTAAGGCGGCCTCAGCCGCACTCATCCTCCGTCTCGCAGAAAGAGAAGAGGACATCGTGCTCATCCAAGAACCATGGGTCGTAAAAGATCGGGTTTGCGGTTTGAGCAGCAGAGAGAACAAATTGGTCTATGTCACTGACAAAGGTAAACCCAGGTCGTGCATACTAGTAAAGAAATGTATTAATGTATATTTACTAATACAATTTAGCGATGCGGATAACGTAGTCACGGCAGTGGAGTCCTGCGGAAGGACGATATGGCTTGCCTCATCTTATATGGCACACGACGCGGAGCAACCACCTCCATCACAACTCATAAGAGACGCAGTTCATGAAGCATCGAGATGTGGCACCCCATTCATACTGGGAGCAGATGCTAATGCACATCATCATGTCTGGGGCAGTTCAGACACAAACGCACGTGGTGAGTACATCTTTGAATTCATTATGTGTAACAATCTTTATATTAGTAACATAGGGGATACCCCTACTTTTGTAACAACTACGAGAAGTGAAGTTCTAGACATCACGTGTGTCAATGAACGAGGGTCCCAAATTTTAAAGGATTGGAGAGTGTCTACAGACAACGCCTTCTCAGATCATAGGTACTTAACGTACACCATTTCATTGCCAACTAAGCAGTTCAAGCTGGTTATAAACCGCAGACGCACAAACTGGGGGATGTTTGAATCCACGTTATCCAGCAATCTCCCAGCAGCGACATACACAATTAACTCCGAGCCACAGCTCGACTCAGTGGTTGGTGGGCTGACTTCAGCATTTCAGCTAGCTGCGAAAGCAGCATGTCCTCAGAGAACAAGAAGAGGAAAACCGAAACCTCCATGGTGGTCCACTGATATAGCAAACCTCAGAAGGGAATGCAGAACCATGTATAACGAAGCGAGGAGAACCAACTCGTGGGACAGATACAAAGAATGCCAGCGTAGATTTAAGTATGCTGTAAGGGCAGCAAAAACGGCGTCTTGGAGAGACTTCTGTCAAAAGATAGAAAGCGTTTCGGAGACCAGTAGACTCCGGAAAGTAGTATCAACAAGTCCCAGTAACCCTAGCTACCTCATAAGAGAGAATGGCAACTGGACAACCAGCAGTGAAGAAACACTAGAATTACTAATGCAGACCCACTTTCCAGGTTGTCTCTGCAACGAAGACAGTAGAACCCACCCTATAGTTCACTACGAGAACCCCCCAACAGATTTCATAACGGAGGACAACATAAAACTTGCCATTGGCAGCTTCAAACCTTACAAATCACCGGGACCTGATGGAATCATTTCCGCTGACTTGCAACACACAAAAGATATGATTGCACCTACACTCGCCTTAATTTTTGAGGCAGCGATACGTCTTAACTATATCCCCAAGAAATGAGCAGAAGTAAAAGTGGTATTCATTCCCAAAGGAGGGAAAACCACACATACGAAACCGAAGGACTTCAGGCCAATCAGCCTATCATCCTTTTTGTTAAAATCTTTAGAGCGGTTGCTAGATGTGCATATCAAAGGAAGGATTAGCGACAAACTATCACCTTCCCAGCATGCATACAGCAAAGGCAAATCAGAGGAAACAGCGCTCCATGAGCTAGTTCACACAGTCGAGAAATCACTTCACTACAAAGAATTTACCCTCGCTGCCTTTCTAGACATCGAGGGTGCCTTCAATAACATATATCCGGAAGCAATTACCACTTCGCTAACGGAAATGGGAGTAAGCAATGCAATAGTCTCATTTATAGAACGAATGCTAACTGGGCGAACGATAAACGCAAATTTGGGTGACACATTTGTTAAAAAATTTCCGATCAGGGGTATACCCCAAGGTGGGGTAATTTCTCCACTTCTGTGGAACCTAACTGTCAACAATCTTCTACAAGAACTGGAAAAAATTAGAGGTAAAATAATATCATATGCCGATGATATTGTAATAGCAATCTCGGGGAAACACCTTCCAACATTATGTGACCTCCAACAAAGATCTCTCAACAGACTATCACTTTGGTGTAAAAGTCGAGGACTAGAGGTAAATCCGGAAAAAACGGATCTGATACTTTTTAGTGGGAAACACAAAACACCTACTCTTCAACAAATATTCCTAGGAGGGAAACCACTTAGAGTAATAGAAAGGACAAAATATCTAGGACTTATACTAGATAGGAAGCTAAATTGGGGGCTTACAGTCGCAGATAGAGCACGAAAAGCTATGACCGCAATGTACTCCTGCGGAAGGCTTATTGGGAAGAAATGGGGATTGGAACCCAGAATGATACATTGGCTCTACACAGCAGTGGTTAGGCCAATTCTCTACTACGGTATAGTAATATGGTGGGATGCCCTTCAGAAGGGTGTGAACATCAAGAAGCTTGACAAGGTGCAAAGATTAGCATCTGTTCTGATAACCGGTGCCATGTCAACCACACCATCGAAAGCATTATATGCGACACTAAACTTCCTTCCGGTAGATCTGCAGGCAATATATAACGCACGCAGTGCGGCAATAAGGCTGAACACTCTAAACAAGTGGTCAAACACGGATTATGGCCACGGTAAAATCCTGGCTGGCACTTTGGGGATTCCCAGGCTGGAGGACTATGCACTCCCGCCTATACTTGCCATTACATCGTTTACATGTTTACACAGATGGCTCAAAGCTCGAGGGCAGGGTGGGCGGAGGTGTATATTCTGAACATCTGGGGATCTCCTTCAGTTTTCGGCTCCCCGACTACTGTAGTGTCTTTCAGGCTGAACTGATGGCAATAATAAAAGCCGCGACACTGATACAGTGTGATGCGATATCGGGAAATGATATCTACATTTTCACTGATAGCCAAGCGGCGATAAAATCCCTCACAAAACAGTCAACAACCTCCAAGGTAGCCATGAAATGTCGCACATCTCTTAACGAGATGGCTGAGTCATTTCACCTAAAGGTGACATGGGTTCCTGGCCATCGTGACATTGAGGGTAACTGTAGAGCCGATGAACTAGCAAGACTCGGCACTAAATTGTCTGACGAGCACATGATAAACATTGATCTCAGTCATAACGGGGCACTGCCTAATAGGCAGACACGCCCAAAGGATGGGTGTGCAAAGGTTAGGCCAATTCTCTACTACGGTATAGTAATATGGTGGGATGCCCTTCAGAAGGGTGTGAACATCAAGAAACTTGACAAGGTGCAAAGACTAGCATCTGTTCTGATAACCGGTGCCATGTCAACCACACCATCGAAAGTATTATATGCGACACTAAACCTCCTTCCGGTAGATCTGCAGGCAATATATAACGCACGCAGTGCGGCAATAAGGCTGAACACTCTAAACAAGTGGTCAAACATGGATTATGGCCACGGTAAAATCCTGGCTGGCACTCTGGGGCTTCCCGAACTGGTGGACTATGCACTCCCGCCTATACTTGCCATTACATCGTTTACGACCCTCCTACCCTCAAGGGAAGAGTGGGAACGGGACGACGTGAGACGGGGCGAGTCCATCCATGTTTACACAGATGGCTCAAAGCTCGAGGGCAGGGTAGGCGGAGGTGTATATTCTGAACATCTGGGGATCTCCTTCAGTTTTCGGCTCCCCGACTACTGTAGTGTCTTTCAGGCTGAACTGATGGCAATAATAAAAGCCGCGACACTGATACAGTGTGATGCGATATCCGGAAATGATATCTACATTTTCACTGATAGCCAAGCGGCGGTAAAATCCTTCACAAAACAGTCGACAACCTCCAAGGTAGCCATGAAATGCCGCACATCTCTTAACGAGATGGCTGAGTCATTTCACTTAAAGGTAACATGGGTTCCTGGCATCGCGACATTGAGGGTAACTGTAGAGCCGATGAACTAGCAAGACTCGGCACTAAACTGTCTGACGAGCACATAGATAATGGCATAGGGATACCCTTACAAACATGTAAGCTACACATACTTGAAGAAATTGTAAAGAAAGCAAACGAAAGATGGCGAAATGAAGCAACCTGCAAAATCGCCCGTCAACTTTGGCCAACTCTAAATGCTAAACGCACAGAATCTCTGCTAAGCCAAAATAAACACAGTCTTAGCACATTGATCTCAGTCATAACGGGGCACTGCCTAATAGGCAGACATGCCCAAAGGATGGGTGTGCAAGCACATGACTTCTGTAGAAGTTGTCAAGATGAGGACGAGGAAGAGACAATCGCGCACCTACTATGCCACTGCCCTGCTCTATCCAGGCGGATGTTTACTATTCTGGGTAGACAATTTTTTAATGAGCTAGAAGACCTCAGTACTATAGAAATCAGAGATATTTTAAAAATTTTGTAAAACACACACTGGTTTTAGGAGAGATAGGGACAAGCTCCCCACGCGGCATCACAATGGGCTATGAGCCTGAGTGTGTCCCACAGGACAACCGCTTCAACCTAACCTAACCTAACCTAACAATTTTGAATGGAAAATACTCTGGTGAAGACGTTTTAATACCGCGAATACCAATGATACCATCGGATATGCCGTTTGAATTCAAACGTCTTCAATTTCCTGTTCACCTTGCATTCGCAATTACTATTAATAAGTCACAAGGCCAAACTTTATCAATTTGTGGTATTGATTTAGAATACCCATGTTTTTCTCATGGCCAACTTCATGTTTCATGCTCAAGAGTTGGTAAGCCATCGATATTGTTCATTTATTCAACAACGCATGGAAAAACGAAGAATATTGTATACCAAAGTGCATTACAATAAAAAAAGTAATAAAGTAAATCACATCAAACGTTTTTTAATTGCTACTACTATTTAAAACTTCTTTCATTACTATTCATACGTGAGAATTTTTATAAAAAACACACAGTATTTTTCGGCTTAATTTAATTAATTAATCTAGATTTTTTTAAAGACGACCAGCGGAACGGGCGGGTCTTCGCTAGTGTATTAATAAAAATATATTTTTTATTCGTATAAAAAGTGTAGATTGAGTTATATTCTACACAGCGGTTGTATCCCGACTGTCGATTTCGTAAAGAATAGATCTATTAATAATGACTTCATAACAATGAATGTGATACGTTATCAAGGATTAACTTATCGCCTCATTGTTATTTCTGTTTAATTTCTATGGAATGTGATACGTTATCATGGATACAGTGAGTGTATACTATTAACTCCCCTCCTCTTTATAAATGTATCGCCTTCGATTCACAATCTTTGTAATTATAAAAGTTCTGCTTCATAGCTTCTTTGTATTCTTTCGGTTACTCTTGTTCTTGATTATTTTTAGTGTTAGAAATACTAATCCTATCCCAAGTGCAGTGCTCCTAAAGTATTTAGTGTCGCTGATTACAAATCTGAAGTCAAACATTCCATTTAAAAAGAAATAAAAAAAATCTTGGGTGTAGATAAGTTCCTATGTTCATTTTTTTCTCTACCCCCGTAGACATAAGTACACCCCCTACTCTAAGGGTGCATGCGAACAATTTGGGTTTGGGCTTATTTCAAAGAGCAAAGTTCAACCTTCAATTACTGACAATAACGAAGATCGTAGCACGTCAGGGTTTTGCTCCACAATTTTTGAAAAAATGGCCAAATACGCTATTTTTAGGGGTTTCAACCCCCTTTTTTTTGAAAACCTGACGTGATGGAAAATTTTTGAGCTCGGATTCGTGCTCAGCCCGAAAATTCCCTTCGGGAACACTAGGTCACATCTTATTCGCATCAGAAAAATTGAAATTTGCAGGGCAGTGTTATTAATGTATATTTTACAGGATGCTGTTCAATAGGTATAAATGTTGTAGATAATTCTCCTATATTATTAAATTTGTATATTGATTCTGATTCTAACTATTCTAATACAGTTAGTTTTTCTTCATGTCGTTCATGTATAATTCTAGATAGGATTTTGGCTTGATTTTTGTAAATTAATAGGACTATGAATAAGTTCGTGCGGTTTTTTTTCGAAATTTGAAACTTTATTGACGTAAAATGGTTACAAATTTAATATTCAAAATATTGTCCATCGCTTACTACTACTTTTTCCCATCTTTCTGGCAATTCACGGATTCCCTTTGTGAAAAATTCGGTCGGTTTTGCCGCAATCCACGAATCGATCCATTTTTTGACTTCATCGTAATTACGGAAGTGCTGGTCAGCCAGGCCATGTTGCATCGATCGGAAGAGATGGTAATCGGATGGCGCAAGGTCTGGACTATACGGCGGGTGGGGTAGGACATCCCATTTGAGCGTTTCTAAGTATGTTTTGACCACTTGTGCAACATGTGGCCGAGCATTGTCATGTTGCAAAATAACTTTGTCGTGTCTATCGGCGTATTGCGGCCGTTTTTCTCGCAGTGCTCGGCTCAAACGCATCAATTGTCGTCGGTAGACATCCCCCGTAATCGTTTCATTCGGTTTCAGTAGCTCATAATACACAACACTCAGCTGGTCCCACCAGATACACAGCATAACCTTCAGGCCATGAATATTCTGCGCCGACGTCGATGTTGAAGCATGGCCAGGGTATCCATACGTTGCCCGACGTTTTGGATTGTCGTAATGGACCCACTTTTCATCGCCAGTCACAATTCGATGCAAAAAACCCTTTCTTTTGTGCCGTTGAAGCAGTTGTTCGCATGCCATAAAACGGCGTTCAACGTCTCTTGGCTTCAATTCATACGGCACCCAATGGCCTACCTTTCGGATCATTCCCATGGCTTTTAAACGTTTGGAAATGGTTGATTGATCAACTCCCAAAGTTTTTGCAACCTCTTCTTGCGTTTGAGCCGGATCTTGATCGAGCAATTCCTCCAATTCGGTATCCATGAACTTTGGCGGCGCACCCTCGCGTTCTTCGTCTTCCAAGCCAAAATCACCACTTTTAAAGCGTGCAAACCACTTCTGGCACGTTCGCTCAGATAGAGCATGCTCACCATAAACTTCCACCAAGATACGATGACTTTCGGCTGCTTTTTTCTTCATATTAAAATAATGAAGAAGAATTCCCCGCAAAAACACATTATTTGGCACGAAATTCGACATTTTCAAGTGTGGTAAAAATATTGTTGTTTACGCTTCAAATAAAAAACTTATACTGACGTTTGTGCCTTACGACAGTAGCTCTCCAATGAATGTTTGGAAATGTGGATCGATGGAATAATAATCAAGTTACGCCATCTGTTGTAAAACCGAAACGAACTTATTCATAGTCCTATTATGTTATTTATTGTTATATTTTTGTTAAATTTAATAATTTTTATGCCTTCTATTACATTTCCTTCTACTATATGTTTCCCGTTACTAGAATACTTCCTTTTTCAAATATCTGTATCGGTACATTATTTTCCTTTATAAATTTACATTCAGCATTTCTTTTATCCAATATTTGAGTAGTGCAAGAATCTTCTGAATTTTGTTCATATATTATTTGAGAGATTAATTTTGTACAATTTTTTATTTTAACAAACTTATTTTTACATTTTGCGATTCTTTTGTCCATTAATATTTTCCTTTATATGAAGATAGAGTAGCTATTTCATATCCTGTGCATTTCTTATCTCCTATTGGGTACCCATTTATACATCAGAATTATGTTATATTCATATTGAATGACATGTATATCTGAATATTCTAAAATATTTATTGTAGTTAAATTTGTTTTTTCGTGCTGTATTATCGTTTAGGTTTAGTGAATAAGGTAAAAAAATATTATTTTTTGCTCAATTAATTGAGGTAACTATATTATTTAGTTCAATATAAACTTCTGTTATTACTGTAATTTCGGATAGTTCTTTTATATTAAGTTTCTCTAATGTTTTCTCAAATTGACTTTTTATTATTCTCTGTTTGTTATTGTTTTCCAATAGTTGATTAATTCAAGTTGGTACTTCTATCATATCGTCATGGTCTGGCGTTCCTATCATCCATTTAAATCCTGTGTCTAAAAAGTCGAATGATCTTTTATTAATTCTGTTAATTAATTATTAATTTGGCTTTTAAGGGTTTATTATGTTCCCATATGGTTCTACCTAGTATTCGAGTTATATAATTTGATATGTGGCGTAAATAATCGTATTAAGTAAATATATATGTTGGATCAAATGATTCAATTAATACATAATCCTTGTTTTCTAAATTAGTTACGTTATATGTAATTGATGCATGTAAATTTATTATTAATGATTTTTAAGTTATTCGTATATTATCTTTATGTACTATCCTAATTGTCGTAATAGTTCTGTTGTTGTTGTCAGTTTTAAAAATATTTTTACGAAATTTATTCTTTGATTTATCTTAGTGTATATGACGCCTCCTTCTTGATAAGTTATGTCTTTAAAGTTTCCTTGTTGTGAATTGAGAATTTTGTCCTGTTTAATTTTTAATTATTCTTCTATATCAGGATACCCCTGTTGATGAGAAAACACGTCCTGGGGTTTATATCCTGTGGTTGGATGTATAGTTTTATTATATTGTTTTACAGCTTCAAATATTATATCCTCTTGTTCTGATTTATGTCGTTTAGCTAATGAATTTGTTATTTCTGCGATGGTGCTATGCAACCGTTCTACTTGACCGTTAGTTGTCGAGTCATATGGTGGTGTAGTAGTGTTATGTGTTATTTGTAGTCTTTCTAATAGCATTTTCGTTTGAATACTAGTTTAGCAATCTTCGTTATGGCTGACTAAAGTTTTAGCGTTTGGGAATATTTGTAAGAGTATTTCGTCTAGTTGTCTATATATATCTTTTTTTGTTTGTATTTGTCTCAGGAAACAGTATTTTGAGTATTTATCAATTGTATATACATATATACATTAATTTATTCATGTAAAATGTATCTATGTGTATATGAGTTCCTACTTTATTTGGTATTGGAATTTTTCCAAAAGGTATTTTATTTGGGCGTCTGTCGTATTCACAGGTTTTACATATCTCGCATATTTTTGCTTGAGCTTTAGTCATTTCTACTAATATATATTAGGCCAATAATATTTCTCAATTATTCCTCTTGTATTATTTTTAAAGTTTCTATGCGCTCGGTTATGTATTTCTTCTACAATACTAGTACGTCTATCAGTGTCTGATATATCTTCGACTAGTGAGTTCGTTATAATGAATTTTACTGCGGGAAATTCTTCAAAGATCGGTTTTTCTATTAAGAATAATATTTCCGCTGTCGTGAAGATTGCATTTACTTTGTTTAGTTGTATGACCTCTTTTAGATTATGTTAGGGAGAACTGTTTTGTGAGTGTATCGAATCATTATCAGTGGATAATTGAATAATTTGTTCACGACTTAGACCCTCAGCTACCACATTTTGGGTACCAGGTTTGTAAATTATCATAGCTTCATATTCTTCTATTGCATTTTTCCATCTTTTGAGTTTATTATTTGGTTTTTCTCTGATATAGAAAATATTAGAGATTGGTTATTAGTATATATTGTTAAATCCGTTATTCCATTTAAATAATTTCTTAGCTTTTGTAGTGCCCATACTATGGCTAACAATTCTTTTTCATTCGTAGAGTATTTTTGCTCTGTTTCGCTTAATGTTCGTGATATAAAATATATTGGTTTTTCACTTTGGGACAGGACTGCTTCTATTGCAAAATTGCTCGCATCCGTAGTTAAGTCGAATGGTTTATTAAAATCTGGTTGAAATAGTTCTACCTGTTTTTGTAGAGTTTCTTTTACTACTTCAATCGTTTTAAGGGCGTTTTCTTTCACTTTTATTTTTATTAACAGTTCCGTTTTCTCCTCTGAGAAATATCGTTAAGGGCTTTGTAATTTAAGCGTAATTTCTAATAAATTTCCTATAAGAACCTGCTAATCCTAGAAAAGATCGAAGTTCTTTCAAATTCGTAGGCTTAGGGTAATTTTTTATAGTTTCAATATTTGAGGGGTCCACTGTTACTCTTTCATGTTTTATTATACTATATAGATATATAATTGGCTCGTACACCCTTTTTGGGTGATGGCCGAGCTCCTCCGCGTCTTGTGTGCGTCTTGATGTTGTTCCACAAATGGTGGGGCCTACAGTTTCAAGCCGACTCCGAACGGCAGATATTTTTATGAGGAGCTTTTTCATGACAAAAATAGTCTCGGAGGTTTGCCATTGCCTGCCGAGGGGCGACCGCTATTAGAAAAATGATTTTATTAACTTTGGTTTCACCGAGATTCGAACCAACGTTCTCTCTGTGAATTCCGAATGGTAATCACGCACCAACCAACCCATTCGGCTACGGCGGTTTTATTATGTGTCCTAAATATTCTATACTTTCCTTAAAGAAATGAGTCTTTTCATTTCATAGTTTCATATTAGAATTTCTGAGTGCAGTGATTATAATGCGGATATGCTCTATAACATATAGGGTGTGGGGGAAAATATGAGTACATTATCAATATAAACATATGCGAATTTTCCTATATAGGGACGAAGGTTATTGTCAACCCATTGTGGGAATATTAAAGGCGCATTTTTTAATTCGAATGACATTTTTAAAAATTCATATTTTGCTCCATTTATACTGAATGCTGTTTTTTCTCTATCACCTTCCTTTATTTTAATCTGGTGGAAACCCGATTCTAAATCTAACGTAGTGAATATAAGTGAATATACTTTAGCTTTTCCTAAATTTTGAATTGTCATATTTACATCCGGAATTGGATATTATCAGTTATCATTTCTTTATTTAATTTCTGATAATTTATTACCATTCTTCTTTTTGGTCTTCCTAATACATCTTGTCCTTTCTTGGGTACCGTCCATATGGGTGAATTATAAGGACTCTTACTTGGTTGTATAATTTTTTCTTTAACATTTTATCAATTTCTTTATTTATAAAATCATTATCAGAAGGATATTGTTTATTCCAAATAGGATCTTCTATTCTTATCCGAATTGTAGCTTCAATCATTGTAGTGAATGGAAGTACTGGATTAGTTTCTTCGTTAATTTTCATTATTTCTTCAATTTATTTTTTATATTTTAAGCTGCTGATTGTATAATTAATTTGGTTCATTGATTTCTTTGATTTATCAAAATATGTTAATTTATATTCAGAGAAATCTATTCTAGCTTTCATTGTTCTTAAAAACTCTTCTCCTAAAATCATATCAAACTGTTTTAATCCTTTTATTTCATAGAATAATAATTCATATCCTAGCAATAAAATCTTTTTTGCACTTTTATTTAATTCGAACCATTCAGAATTCTACTTTCAAACGGTTTAACAAAAAATCTTTTTCCTTCTCTAATTTTATATTTATATAATTTTGTGTTGCGCCAGTGTCTATTAAAACATTGTATTTATATTAATTTTATTCAAAATAACTTGAAGACACGGCAAGTTATTTATTCTTCTAAAAAAGTTTCCTGTAATTCATATTCTTTATCATCTAGGTTTACCTCTAATGAGTCCTGGTCATTATTGTCCGTCACCTGATTTATCCTTTGAATTTTATTAGGATTGAAGTTCCTCGATGAGGGTTGATGATCCCTCTTGGTTGGTTCTTCTCTCTGGAAGTTCATTGGTTGTAGTTCTGCTCTTTGGCGATCATAATTATTTATATAATTTTGTTGTTGATTATAGATATTTCTTTGGGGATTGTTGTACTTGCTGTGATTAGTATTTTCATATCTGTAATTCCTATGAGATCTATCCACATCCATAGGTTCTGGTGGACCGCCTACATTTCTTCTGGCATACTGGACTGCTGGTTTATATGTATTATATTCTCTTCTTTCTACACGTTGGTTATACATTGGTGTTTCTTCTTCATTATTTTGTTTTTGATATTCGATGTCTGCGGCAATAGCATATGCTGGGTGAATTTGTCTCGTAATCCGTTTTTGAAGACCTTCATAGCTATTTGGATAATCAATCTCACACTTAGTTAAAGCTTGATTCATTAGTTGACTAATTCTGCTGTGAAATTCGGATAAGGATGTTTTTCCTTGTCTGCATTTTTTCATTTCTTCCATTATGCTAATGTAACTCTTGGAATTTGCATAATTGTAGTCGAGTCGGTTTAATATTGCTTTGAGATTTAATGGAGTGTTATGATTTTTTTTAATAAACATAACGCAGATCCTTTATTTTTGTATATCGTATTAAACAAAGCACATCATAATATTCTTTGAAATTTACAAAAGGTTCCAAAGGTTTCACTAAATCGGTTATAACACTTCTCCATGGTTCATACTCATCTGAATTTAATCAAATGGAGATATTTCTTTAAATATCTTGATGTTTATTTGCGAAGCTTTTCTTATTCCAGGTTGTACTGGTTGATATTGTTCAATGTGTACTCCCCCAGGATTCCTTGACTGCCGGACTTCAGCGGCTAGTTGTCCTAGTTGCTGGGTAAGTGTATCAATTTGAAAGTACTTTGCTCGCAGAAATATGAGCTCGAACTTATAAATAAATTTGTTTTTGTTGGGCTTTTTAATATTTGAAACTGTTCAGCGCCGTCGCTGGTAAATAATCATGGCTGCTAAAACTGCGCCTATGAAAGCATTTTGTTCTTGTAGTCTTGCTTTTGTTTTTTTTTTGTTTTTTTGTTTTTTTTTTGCCATATTACATACAGCAGATTAATGTTCTTCTGACTCGAACATAATATCCACTAGGTTATCAGCCGAATTTGGCTTCCCCACCCTAGTGCTTAATTCTTCCCTTTTGAACACAAATCTCGGACGGACAAACAAAACATGTTCTGCTTCTTCTACAGCTGCTGCACCATGAGAACAGTACGGCTCGTCTTCGTGCTTAAACATATTTGGGTCAGATAATAGTCTAACTGTCCATATTTACGGCTAGCCCATTGGGCTATTAAGGGAATCAGACGGTACGTCCAGCGTCCGTTCAGGGACGAACTCCAATTTCAGTGCCATGAACGCAAGCTACGCTTTCTTGATTCCTTGCGTATTGTCTGCCGTTCTGAAGTAGCTTTGTTTTGGTAAACTTCAGCGTATCCTTTTGCCATTAAATTTATGGGGAGTAGTCCTGCAATAACCAAAATGGCGTCTTCTGATACCGTTCAAAACGCGCAGCACACTCTGAGGGCATTCAGTCAATACACTGATTTCATACAATTCACATATGAGCTCGTCTTTGTCTGTCAACTGCATATTTTAGTCCCCCTCGCAACACCTTTCCAAATCGTAGGCTCGGAGAGCACCTTGTAGGGGGAACAATGTTGCAACTACATTACGCAGTGTGACCGGGCAGACTGTTGGGAGTGGCTTGAAAACTTTCAGTTTTTTCATGACTAGCCTATACCCGAGTCCCCAAGGGTTACTATCAACTTCGTCACATAGTTGAAGGAAACATTGTTGTTTACTCCCTTTGATTGCCTTTTTCAGGGCCTTCCTTTTTTTTTTATACTGAAGCTGGTTCTCTTGGAAACTGTGCGTTCCCCTAGAACTCTGTTGCACTCGCTACGCAATTCCGCTATGTCCGCTGTCCACCAGTAAACGGGTTCAATGTTATGCCCGTTTGGCTTTGTGTTAGACATGGCTGCATCGCATGCTTTTGTTAGGTGCTTCATAGCTTGCGTAGCCTTCTCAGTTGCTTCACCAGGAGTGTTACATCTGCCAGCATGACTTCGATAACCTCAGCCTCCATTGAGTCGACCCTGTATCTCACGTCGTATGTACTTGGCAACTTTAGTTCGCCATGTTTCTTTATTTCGCAAATTATCGTGAGATGGTCACTCCGGGTATAATGCAGGCTAACGAACTATTTCGCGGAGCGAACAAGGTTGGGACTCTCTAAGGTAAGGTCTATTATCGATCCCCTTCCTGCTTTTTGGAATGTCTGCTGGTTCACTGTGTTCATAAGGACTATGTGTAATATGGCGAAAGTTTCCAAAAGGGCTTGACATCTTGAACTTGTTCGCGGACATCCCCAGTTCACAGCCCAAACGTTAAAATCACCAGCTAGGTGTTTAATATCTTGGGCGAGATTCTCTAGGATGCTGGTAGATAGAAACAGAGTTAAGCTGGGTTGTAGGTAGCAGCTATAAACGTATGTATCCCCAATACGCGCTCGTATAAATCCGCGAGCTGCCTTCACTCCCATAAGTCGGGAGCTATTTGTCCCACAGTTCCAGATTGACGACTTGCCAGTAATATCAGAGGTCCAGCCATTGCCTTATTGTGTTTATAGGGTTCACAGAGTATAGAAAATCCCTATTTTGTGTTCCCGTATAGAATGCATGAATGGTATTGAGCGCTTTCGCAATGGTTAAGGTTTAGTTACAAGATCTTCATTTCTGTCGTATTTTTTTCAGACCTCTCTGGTATTCTGGGCACTTGGTGCTGGTCATCGCATGTCCTGTGTGTGATTACCATTCGGAATTCACAGAGAGAACGTTGGTTCGAATCTCGGAGAAACACCAAAATTAAGAAAAACATTTTTCTAATAGCGATCGCCGTCAGCCGAAGCATTGAAAATTCCGCGCGCCGCCGGATGTATGAACGCAATGATACATTCTTGTTTCGGCTGACGGTCTTCCCACCGCTATAAACGCAGCTGACCATCATTATTATATTTACACATGTGTCCAAAATTATATAAAAAAATTTCAATCGGCATAAAGTAGTTCTACTTTTTAATTTATTTTACAAGTTCGTTTGTTCAGCTGACGTATTTCCTCCCCTCTACGGCGCAGCTGACTATTTTTTTTATTCTACTAAATGTCAACAAGCGAATATAGACAAATTGGTTATGTGGTATCAAAAATCTAGACTTTCTTTAAATATCAGAAAATGCTGTCAATGCACTTTTTCCAAAATCCCTATTTTATAGCATATCTAATATCGTACTTCAATCTGTCAACGAATATAAAGATTTGGGTGCAATTTTTGGCAGTCGTTTCTCAGTTAATAGCCACATTAATTTCGTTTTATCAAAATCATATTCTGTCTTAGGCGAGAGAATAGCTCAAATTTTACGGACCCTTATACCTTGAAATTATTGTTTACTGTATTCATTCGCTCCAGGTTGCAATACGCCGCCTTTATTTGGAGGCCATACCATAAATTTTTAATTGACAGGATCGAACGAGTACAAAAGGTTATCGGAAATTTATACAAAGCTCAGTAAAAGTTTCTGATCCTTTCCCATCTTACACCTCATGTTTGCTTTTGATGACCCTAAAGTCCTTACAAAGTGGAAGATCGATTCTGTCTCTCTCGTTTGTTCTCAATGTTATTAAGGCGACATTGACTGTCGCTTTCTGCTGTAATGTATTAATTTTCTTACACATCCCAGAAGTCTTCGTAACGCTCTTACTTTCTATTTAAATAAGTTCTATACCAATTATGCTGGCAATGCTCCTATTTAACGTGCCCTTCGTGATTGTAATGAGATCTCCAACTCTAACGTGCTAGATTTCTGATTTTCTAAGAAACAATTTTCTGTACTTATGAACTCTATCTTCTATTTAGTTAGAGGTAAGCTTGTATAAGTTATTAGTTTCTCTATTGAAAAACCAAAAAAAAAAATATTTTTCTAGAAGCAGCAGCTTCTTTATTACACAAAAGCAACTTAATAACTAAACTGCAATATGTTTCTTACTTCTACTTATTCTACGTAGTCACGTTGGTTGACAGGTGACTTCTGTTGGATAGTTGCGCATGTGGTGTCGTACGCCCGTGGGATAGCGACTTATTTGTTGGTCGCATGCTTACGCAACATACTGCTGTCGTATGAATATTTACATATTTACGTTGGTTGACAGGTGACTTCTGTTGGATAGTTGCGCATGTGGTGTCGTACGCCCGTGGGATAGCGACTTATTTGTTGGTCGCATGCTTACGCAACATACTGCTGTCGAATGAATATTTACATATTTATATGTGGGCAGTTTTGGAGCCCAATTTCAGAGTATATGCCATTAACTCCTCCCCTTTTAAAGTATGCAGCGTCCTCGTTGGATGGCATTTCATTTGTAGGTACAGTGGAGGCTTCCTTTGAACTGCTAGTATTGACTTGAATGTTAATTCTCATTTTCTTCCTAGAGTTTAATTTTTTTGCGATCATGGTGGCCAATTAGGTCCATTCTGAGAGTGGCGGGTGGCCGTTCTTCGAAGGCCGATTAAAAAAAAATTCGAACTAACATAAAAAAACGGCGCGATACGGGTCTTCTAATTTCGCCTCTATTTTCACCCGCCACTCTCAGAATGGACCTAATTTTTGCTAACCTGAATTTGTTGCACAGTGTAATCAGTGATAGCGTGATTATCGAAGAGCATGTGAAAATGCTTATTTTGTATTTCAAGTTGACATCGTCTATTTTTTGGATGTTCGCTATATTGAGCTCTTTCAAATATTGCAAAGAAAGAACTTCCTCGAGATTTGTTGTAGCATTTGTCGATTTAGCGTTTGCTTTTAAGGGCTTTGCAAACAGTTGATTCTTATTAACAAAATGTTTGCCTTCAATTGATAAGCTTGAATTATCGTATTTGATCAAAAATGTACCATTCAGATTTATTTCTTTGTTGTCTGTTCTTAATGGCCCATTGCAACTATTGATAAATAATAATCCGGGCATTATTTCTTCTATCGTGGGCATATTGTGACTGTTTATTAGGGTGCAGTTAGATGAATATCCTTTTAAAAGGTTTGGTATGCAGTTGGTCAACGTGACTTCTTTTATACTATTTTGCTTACATAAAATTAAGTTATTTATATTCTTACAACTATCTCTTACACCAAATATTTCTTTGTTACAAATTATTAAATTTTCATATTCAAACTTGATTGCTTTATGGCCTTGTTTTACAGCTTTGACCTTTATTAATTTACAAGATTCTTTGCTTGTTAAGGGAAATTTTATTATACAATATAAACAATGGAAGATAAATTTGATGCAATTTTAACATCACTAAATTCAATTGCTTTGATCCAGCAAGCCATTTCCAGGCTGTGCCGAGTGATTCAATTGCTCTTTTGACTTTCCTGGGTTTCAGCTGGTATAGGAGGGATCGGATAGATTTTTCCTCTTTGGAAAGGAATGGGTAACTTCGGCTTTTCCTAGTTATATTATGTTCTATTGTGGCGTGTATGTTTTTGAGAAGGGAGTCATACTGGTCGAGGTCAATAGTGTGTATCAGTCGATATGTTGCGGTTTGAACCTTCGCGGTTCCTGTCTCTATCGTTACTATGGGACTAGTCGTATAGTCCGAAATTTGGGTTTCCGCATTGCAGGAGGCAAATAGGATCCTGTAAAAGACGAGTGTGATTTTACTTTTTGATATGGCTTTTGTGAATGGTGCGGCCAGATTGTGCCAAAATTGTGTTACCTTGGTCTTCTAGTACTATTTCTTTTTTATATCGGGGTGTCAGTCTTTTATCTATTTTCACCTAAATAACGTCGTTATTGTTGTATGTCCTGAACTCTGTCCTATCTTTATTATGGAGTCGTAACTCTTTTTCTTGTTTATTTTTGAGATTTTGGACATTTTCTTCTCTGTCCAAGGCTATTGTTCTCCCGAAGAATACTTCTACAGGTTTACGTTTGGTAGTGGAATGAATGGAATAGTTATGCTTGAATATGGCTCTATGGAGGAGGTCCTTAAAGTCGCTGTGGGTGTTTTCTGCTTTAGTGCAACGCATCACTTCGGTAAGTGTGGAATGAAATCGTTCTATTTGTCCGTTTATAGAACTTTTGTATGGAGGAGTTTTAAATATTTCAATGCCGTATTCGTTTTCTAGCATAAAGATAATAGGGGCTGCGTTTAGGGATTTTTCGTTGTCCATAACTATATTTTCTGGAATTCCGAATGTTGTTAAGAGACTTCTTAAAGGGGCCTTTATGTTTTCCGTTGCTCTGGAGAGCACAATTTTTGTTTGTGCGTATTTAGAAAATTTATCTATTGCCGTTAGCACTACTTTGTTGTTAGTATGGTATAAGTGTAAATGAACGATATGACCTGGGTAATTAGGAATGGGAGTTGGTGTCAGGATAGGATTTACTGGATGTCTCTCATATTTATTTTCTAAGCAAATTTTGCACTGTTTTGTAATTCGTTTTATTTTGGCGTTCATTTGTGGGAAGTAACATCTCTCTAAGAGTTGGACTTTATTTTCTGTGGGATTGCGATGAGCTCTATTATGCTCGTTGATGATTTCTGTTTCCTGTTCTGATTCGTTTGTAACATCTCTAATGAATTTTCGGGTATAACGTACTTTGTACCGGCTAAAACGGATTTGTTACCGTAGGGTTGAGGTACCTTTTCAGCAATGTGGTAAGGCTTTCTTCTGTAAAGTCTCTTTCAACAATAATATGTCTATGGTAGGTGGGAAAGGGTAATTTAAATTGGTATGAAGAGGTTTCGCCAGTAGAAATAAAAATTTGGTTTTTAAATGCATTGATAGGTGCGTCTGTATACAGTAATTAATTTTGGGCTGAACTTTCGTCACTATGTTGGATTGCAGACAAGGAGTTTGTTTGTTGTGGTGGTCGAGAAAGTGCGTCTGCGACAATATTTTTACTGCCAGGTTTGTATTTGATTTCGTAATTATATTCCTCTAGTATTGATTTCCATCTTTTTAGTTTATTGTTAGTATTTTACTACTGAGTGAGTATGTCAAGGGTTGGCGGTCTGTGAAAATTTTTACTGTGGTTGAACCATACAAATAATTTCTAAAGGTTTTTAAAGCCCATATTATGACCAAAAGTTCCTTTTCATTAGTGGCGTAGTTTTCCTCGGTCCTAGTCAATGTCCTGGAAATGAACATTATGGGTTTACCACTTTCCTCTAGGACTGCTCCTATGGCGTGGTTTGATGCGTCGGTTGTCAAGTGAAATTCTTTTTCAAAGTCGGGGTATTGTAGCATGACGTCAGGGGATGCTAACGAATTTTTTAGTTTGTTAAACGCTTCCATTGCGTTATTGTCAAGAGAAATTTTTATTTTAGCTGAAAGATTTTTGGACATACGTCCCTCCTCGCCTCTCAAAAGTACCGTCAGGGGCTTGGCGAGTTTTGCATAGTCTTTAATGAAACGTCGGTAATAACCGGAAAGTCCTAGAAAGGATCGAAGCTCTTTTATAGTTTCAGGCGGTCTAAAATTGGTTTAACTTTTGCTGGATTTGTCTTTATTCCATTTTAGGAGACAACAAATCCCAAAAACTCGACCTCTTCTTTGAGAAATTCACATTTATCCAATTGAATTTTCATATTAGCATCTTGTAGGGTCCTGAAAATTATTTCCACGTTTTTTAAGTGCTCGTTGGAATATGGATGCAGTGATGGTAAGTGTAGGGAAAATTCCCTACATGTAGGGATATTTGTCGAAAAAGAAGGACAGATTTTTTTAAATTCTGTAAATGTTGGGAATTTTCAAAAAGGACGGAAAAAATTTTACAATAGCGGGAAATATTAAAAAAGTTCATTTAAAATAAAAAGCCGCAGTAAGATTTCATGCCAGTATTTTTTTCCTTATGGCAGCATACTTTTAAAGCGTTAATACGGCAACATTGCCAGTTTTTCTTCCTTAACGCTAACGCGATTTTTCTTTGCGGGAAAATTGTTAGTTGTCCCGCGTTTTTTTTTTAGTTTTAGCTTTTTTTATATTTAAAATTTATATATTTTACAGAAATGAGCTCCTCCTCTCCGACTGACTCTTCGGAGGAACACCAGGAGAAAAATTCAAGTATCGGAAACAAAAGTTCAATAACAAGTGGCTTGACGACGACAATTTTAGTGGCTGGTTGAAAGCTGTGGCAAACGATCCATTCAAAGGCTAATGCGCTGAGTGCGACAAAGTTTTGAACTGCGGCAATTCTGATTTGCAGAAGCACGCCGAAGCAAAAACGTACCAAAAAAATATGAAGACAATAAAAAAGACACCTAAAACAAACAGTTTTTTTAAGAAAAAGCCGAGTAATCTAAATGGTTCCAGAAATTTCGAAATAAGGTTTAGCATGTTCTTCGCTGAGCATAATGTCGCCCTGCAAGTGGTGGACCATTTTATCCCAATCTTGAAAGTAATCGTGCCGGATTCTGAAAAAATAGAAACTCTGTCTTGTTTTAAACAGAACTGAATGTAATGAAAAAGTGTAATTTTTAGTCTTTTTGCTGAATTTTTCTTCATATATGTGTTTATATATATATGTGTACTATAGAATAGATATGGTTTAGAACAGAAAAGATATGGTTTTCATATTATTTATTTCTTTATTCTTTACTAGCAACCCGCCCAGCTTCGCACGGGTATAAAATATATACCCTATGTCACTCACTGAAAAAATGATTAAAATCGATCCAGTAGTTTTGGCTTATTCATTATTGCCCGTGGCCCGCACGCGTTAAATTTGGAGTAAAACAATTCTCCTTTCTTTATAGCATGAAGATTTCCTGCTATCTTTGGGATATCTAAATTCATACCCTACATTTTTGCATATTAACTTTTTGCATTTTTACATATGTATTTATTTTATTTTTACAACAATTACTATATTACAGAATGTCTTTATATACAACGTTCATAGCCTTCTTGTCATTAGACAATACAAACATGTTTTCTCTAGAGGGTACTCTTGAAAGAGCGACATACAGTTGGCCATGTGAAAAACAGTCAACACTCAAATCTAAGCCTGCAACGTTGAAGGTTTGACCCTGAGATTTATTAATGGTCATTGCAAAAGATGTCTTTACCGGAAATTGTAAGCGTTTAAATTGGAATGGTAGATCCGATGGTATCAGAGGGATTCGGGGAATCAATACATCTTCTCCGGTACCACATCCTGTGAGTATTGTGCACTCTATTATGAAAGTTTTCAGTGATTTTATCATCAAACTCGTGCCATTGCAAAGTTTAGGTGGACTTAGGTTTCTTAATAAAATAACAGGACAACCTATTTTCAGCTCCATTTTGTGAGGAGGGAGTCCAGACGGTTTCAAAGAGTTTAGAAATTCTGTAGGAAATTGAACAGCTTCTTCCAAATCGAGAACAGTATCGACCGAGTAGTATATTTTCGTCGGCGCATCAATCTTTGAAATAATCAAGTTATTTACTTTATCTACTTGTTCGTTAGTTGGTGACAGAATAACTCTTTCTTTAAACCAAAATATTGTCTTATAACTTATGTTATCAATGTCTGGATAGACATTGTTGACTAACTCTTGGATGTTGTCTATCAAAACACAAAGGTTTTCTAGGTTAATCCTTCCCTCACTTTGTGTTAATTCTCCATTGCCAACTTTCAGCAGGATCTCTGGAAATAGCCTGTTCTCACGTGAAGATGACGAAACCCTCATATTAGTTTTAAGCTCTAATTTATTGACATACGACTAAAGGTGGGATCTTTTTAGCGAATCATTTATTTCGTCAGCACGTGTTCCTCGAGTCACAACTGGTAGGATTTGACGGAAATCTCCTGAGAACAGAATTGTACATCCACCCATAGGTGCATTTTTGTTGCGCAAATCGCGCATTGTCCTATCCAGTGCTTCCACAGACGTCTTGTTTGACATGGTAGCTTCGTCCCAGACTATTAATGAGCAGTCACGCATCAATTTTCCTGTATTGCTCTGTCTAGAAACACTACAGACGCTGTTATCATCATCGGTGGCGATTTTCAGCGGGTGCTTCATTGTAGAGTGTGTGGTTCGGCCTCTTTCCAAAAGACTCTTTCCAAAAGAGTAGCGGCAATGCCGGATGACGCAACAGCTAACGCAATTTTTCCGGTAGATCTCAATTACTAATTACTGTTGTAATATCTTGAAAAATATTGTTTTTAATTATATGCTGTAAAGAGCCATATACATAGATCTATATGAAAACAACAATGTATTTAAGGTATTTAATTGGATAAGGATTAATGTTGTACCCATTTGTTGAAATCGCTTCGAAAATAAGCTATTAGTTGTCGTAAAAAGTAAATGACAAAAAATGTTATTGTATGGAATCGATAGCAAACTAAACGCGCTCCGAATCAATAAAAACTATTCAAAAACTGTATTTTAATTATGTGCGATTTACTAATATAGAACCTGAAAATAGCGTTTTATTTCGCTGTAAAATTGTATGTACATATAATTACATGGAATTCAGTACATACATAGATACATATGTACATATGACCGAAATGAAATAATGCGAGCGATTCGTAAATACATACATACATACGTCACCATACGATGTAATTCAACATTAATGAGGTGTGGTGAGATTATCGCTTAACGCCTGTTGCTTCATTCGGTTGACAGCGAACACACACACAAACAGCTTTTTTTGGAAAAAGAGCTGCTTTTGTTTAAACAATTTTGGTTAAATAACAAATAAATCAATTTTTTTTTTTGATGCAGAACGAAAGTAAATATTTCAAAGTTAAACTTCAAGAAAGTTTCATTTTAATTGGTTCATTCGTTTATGATTTATGGCCGTGAAAACAAAAAAATTATGTTTTTTTGCCACATTTTGACCGATTGCCACGCCCCCTTTACATATTTCTTCACATTATATAGATATAAACCTTCCTCTTCAATCAATCTATCTTTAAAAAAAAACCGCATCAAAATCCGTTGCGTAGTTTTAAAGATTTAAGCGTATAAGGGGGCATAGGGACAGAAAAAGCGACTTTGTTTTATAATATGTAGTGATTCAAGCGCTTTGGCATAAACAATATTTTTTGTTTTTCTATTTGGTTTTGAGTAAATATATAATGTTGCTGGCTTCCCAACACGTGAACAGCCAACGTATAGTTGACCATGGGTGAATACTGGTTCTTCTAAATTCATCCCGCATATTTCTAAAGTTTGCCCTTGTGATTTATTGATAGTTATTGCAAATGCTAAACGAATGGGCAGTTGCAAACGCTTGAATTCAAATGGCAATTCAGGTGGAATCATTGGAATTCTTGGTATTAGAACGTCTTCATTCTTGAATTTGCCAATTAAAATAGTTGCTTGGATAACATTATTCATCAATCATTTGACTACTTCATTTTGTTCTTGACGTTCTTCTGATGTCGCGTTATTCCGGGCATTTCTCATGCGCCTATTGTTATTTGTCGAACGACCAATATGATTACGTGATTGTCTTGGCATTTGTACTGTAATAGACATGATTGTAATTATGGTATTCGGAGATTTTAAAACATGTTTTTTTTTTTTTAATTTAAAAGCCCAAGTCCACATGGTCAGGATTATTTTATTTTGTTGAGATTTTCTTAAACATCTCTTTTCTTCTGAAAATTGTTTTCAATTTGCATGATAAGACTATTATTTTTTTCATCAAATGTACGCATTTTTCGTGCTCTTCTTTTGCATCCTTTAACAATTTCTTTTTTTTCATTTTTTTACCATTTTTTTCACTCATGGTGTATCGTAGCTTATCGCATATGAACCCCAAAAATAAATCTACGAAACATAATTTCATTTGAACATTCGGATTTCACATTAAATTCTCAAATTTCGTAAGAAATTATTCACTGTTCCAAAATCCACTCCAAAAAAATTCACAAAAAATGTTTACACTTTGCACTTACGTCTTCTCCTTATGGCGTGCAAATCAGAAAGAAATATTGACACATTGTAACTCACACTGTCAATTTGACAGTTCCGCGACAAGCGTTAAAAAAGTAATCGACATTATGGCTGGTTCAAAAGAACGCTGTACGCGTTGCCGGTGTTACGAATTACAACCAAACTTTACGAAACCCATTTTCAATACTTACTTAACAATGTGTTTAAGTTTGGTTTAATTCGGTGCAAAGACACGTCGGGTCCACGTTTTGGCATATATTTCGAGACCCTAGTCACCAATAGGTATGAAAATTACCCCGTATTAAAGCACTTATCAACAGCTTTCATTTGATACCCATATTGTACATACACAACCAAAGGTTATCCGGGTCCACGTTTTGACCTATATCTCGAGACCCCAGTCACGGAGTGGCATGAAATATACTCTGTACTAAAGCATTCACCAACAGCTTCCATTTGATATCCATATTGTACAAACACATCCTAGGGCTACCCGGGTCCACGTTTTGGTCTATATCTCGAGACCCTAGTCACGGAACGGTATGAAAAATACTTTATACTATAGAAATCATCAACAGCTTCCATTTGCTACCCATATTGCACAAACACATCCTAGGGTTACCCGGGTCCACGTTTTGGCCTATATCTCGAGACCCTAGTCACGGAACGGTATGAAAAATACTCTATACTATAGCAATCATCAGCAGCTTCCATTTGCTGCCCATATTGTACAAACACATCCTAGGATTACCTGGGTCCACGTTTTGGCCTATTTCTCGAGACCCTGGTATCCGATTCTTAAAATTTGAAAACACAAACCTTCTCCACATGTGTCTCTTCAATGTGGCAAAATTTGGTTAAAATCGGTTGTGCCATTCTCTGTAAAGTTCATCACAACGCGAAAAACGGCTGAATTTTTATATATATAGATTTATGTATATTTTTGAAATAAAATTTCTTATTAAAGTGTCTTATAAAGTGTCAAAATAGCACCAAGCCCAAAACGTATGCAAATAATTCAATTTTGACGTTGCAAGTGCCTCATTATAGTGTAAACACAGGAGAAAAATATGTGGGATTTTTCAAAAAATCATTTACCACTGTATGGATGGCGCATTTTTAAGGCCGAAGGGTAGTCTGGTAAATTCGTATTTACCATTGTTGACTGAAAAAGCTGTCTTCAGAATTTTCTTTTTCTTTTAGAATTTTCCCGCTACCGTCCTTGCATTGGAAATATGGTAGCGTGGAATTTGTTAGCCTAAAAAATGAATGTCGGAGAATTCGTATGAGTTTTCTTCAGGGGGCTGTCAAGGGAGTTGTTATCGTGTGCAGTATATTGGTTGTAATAGTCCTGGAATGTCTGCTCATCTGGTTCGTCAGGTTGCTGTCCTATGCCTGTATCCGATGTTTCTATGTTATTTATCCTGTTTTGCTTGAAGGGTTGCCGTATTTGATTAGAAGGAGTTGTGGGCCGTTTTCCGACAAGGAAGTTATTGGTCGGTCGATTCATGTAATTCACGTTCTTTGTCCTGAGAGATTGGTCTATGTCCATTGGAACTGGGGGTTTTGGTTGGGTGGGTCTTGGTGGAGGATTCTTGAACTGGTTGGGTCTAAGGGGTTGTTGCAGAGCATAATTGGGATTTTGAAAGTTCAAATTCTTTGGGTATTGTTGGTGTTGAGGGAATTGTTGATATTAGGGTAGTTGGGAAGATCGGGTAAAGGTAGGGGTTACTTGAGGTAGATGGGTAAGATACGGGTAGAATGTCTGATTGGGGTTCTTTCTGGGTGGCAATGCGGGTCGTTGCTGATGTGGCATCTCAAAAATTGGTGGTGGTAATGTGGGCCGTTTAGGCAAGCCGTATTGTTGGCTGTTGGCATGTGCTGCCCTGAAATTTTGATTTTCCAGTTTGATGCATAAATGTAATGCTTCAGGCAGATCAGCCGGCTCTTTCACGCCGAGAAGTCTCGATAGATCGCCTGATAGTCCTCAGACAAAGGTGTCTAGTGCCTTGTCGCGGTATGTGTGTGTGCGGATACGCATGCACTCTTCGCTGATTTCCATGCAGGATATTTTATTTAATACTAGTGAGAGGTGTGAGTAAACCTCACCATAAAATTCTTGCACGGATTTCCGACCTTGTATTAAGCAAGTCATTTGGTATTCGAGTGTGCTCAGAGCTCTTTTATCAGCATAATGCATGGTAAGGCATCGGGAGATAGCCTTCCAGTTAAGCGGGGTATTGTAGGATTCTAGTGCCGCGTCAGTACTGCCAACAATTTTATTACGAATTACATTGAGGATGCCGAAATATTTCGGTGAGCCTGCGCATGGCTCATAAATCCTTAATATTCTTTCAACACTTTTCTTCCAGCTGCTGAACTCAGCTCAGTTTCCAAACTCTCGCAAGGATTTAACCACGGCCGGGGACCTTGTCCATGTCAGAGAGGTTATTCCTAAATCGATCCTCGATCATTTGATCGACCATAGGTTTTTGAGTTGGGTGCATAGCATCCCGAATCATTTTGTTTTCGTCCGTAGCTACAATTTCTTTCATGAAGTTCTTTATGATGTTCCTGATTTCAGGAGTTCGAATAGTTAATTGTTGGATAGGGTCGCTAGGGGGTTGTGGTGGCGGGGGTGTGTTAATGTTGCCTAGCATAGAGGGCCTTATTAAATTATTTTGAGCCATTTTAAATTATTTTATTTTATTCTTTTTCGCTAACTATTTTAATTTAACAATCTCTGGAGGGTCCCTTTTGTGGTGAATCGCAGAGTTGTTTTATTATTACCCTAAAGATTATTTTTATTTTATAGGCTGTACGAGCCTGTTGTTCATGTAATAATATAATAAACTAATCACAAAAGAAGTTAGATCTTCACTTTTGAAAAAAAGGGAAACAATTTTACTAGCTGTTAGAGTTTCTACTTAAAATAGTATATTTTCTTTTTATTTTCTAAATTTAAATTAATTACTTTAATTTCATTAGTTAAAGTTTCACTTCAAACTCAAATTTTTAATTATTAGATTTGCACTGTATTAAAATATTCTACTTGTTCTTAAAAATTATAAGGAAATTTTACTTGAGCACTTAAATTTAGTCTTTCATTAGTAGTCCCGCGGCTAACGAAGCTGGGTGTCGCTACTATTGGTACTCCTCGCTGGCTTATTTTGCGGGTTGGTGGTTGTGTTCCTCCGAGCTTTACCACCGTATTTAAGGTTCTTGTCCATCTTTTCGGGTCAAGTTTTTCTCTAATACGGCAGATAACTAGGCCAATCCGTATTTTGCCTGCCGCTGTAAGCTTAGTGACGATCTCTGGTGTAACTTTTAGGGTTGCCGTTTGCGTCCCACCATAAGCTTTTCACAAGTTAGCAACTGCAGACAAAGGCAGGTAGTTCCTTGAATTGGCTAGTTATGGCTTCATGAACTTCGTCTTTCGTCGTGATTTCGTCGAGATCACGAATTTTGATTTGGCGTAGTTCAGTTAGTGTCCATACTTCAACTACATCTCCTAAGGAAGCTTTAACTGCTTCGTTGATCTTCAGAGTGTTTGGATCAGATGATCGCTCAAGCACCAGTAGCAAGTCACCATTTGCAGTTTTCTTAACCCCATATACTTTCGAGTTAAGCTCCTGTAAACATGACTCTGTTTTCACACTTTTCAAAACGTTAGCGTATGAAACATTGCCAACGCTTTTAAAAACTCGTGTTTGCTTCGTCTCTTTGTTTCCAGTCTATTTTTGGAGTTTTATTGTTGCTTCCTTTACGATTTTTCTTATTTATTACCGTGTTCCATCCTTCGGAGCTGGTTTGCTCTTTTGTTGATACCGGCGTGGCCTTCAGTGTTCCATCGTGGTCACTTTTACTTTTTTTTGCCGGACTTTTCCGAGCAGCGAATGTGTCTATACATCTCTTTGGCGTACCATCCGTGACGCGCTTTAGAAGTCAGAATCGACCTTTCTAACTTCTTATGGAGCTCAGAAATGCTCGAAAGCAGATCACGCATGGGCTGGTTAATGTTACGCTTTGGGATTGCCATCATCTCCGTTAGTTCTTTAAATTTAGCACTGATGCTGCGGTTGAGCTCTTCTGTTGTAGCCTCCTTTGCGACACTGCTATACTGCAAGCATGGTGACGCAGATCGGGTTCTTCCAATCAACGGAGGCGAATGAGCCAATCTCGAGGTCCTTTGAAGGGGGTTTTTTACCAGCTCCCCGCTGCTGTTACTGCCGTCTGCAGTCTCTTTTGGCAGATCCAATGATGGATTAATTGCTGCTATTTTAGCTTATTCTAGGATATTTATATTCTGTTTGCTTGTATTCATAGTTGTTGGACCCCAAATCGTAAGCCGTTATCCCTATCCCGGTGCGTAGTCACTTGTTCATGACTCCATGGTTATCTTTGCAAGCAAGGAGTCCATGCGAGGGTTGACGAAGGCTCCTTATGAGAGCCTAAGTTCAGAGCCGAATCAGAGCTAACTAGGAATGTTACAGCTAGACCTACCCCGACACTTAATGGCGACGGGATATGGAGCGTTCTTAGAGATTTGCCATAGTTTTAACGGGGTGGGGGCGGCTGCACTATTAACCTGAATGCCATTTCAGCTAGATTTCACTCTGCTTACTAAAGAAACAGAATAGTGCAGCCGTCAGCTCGTGGCAGTATGTTCCAAACATTTTCCAGCATATCGTAATTAAGACCTTAGGTAGGTTGGTAGGTAAGATGGCAAGAGTACCCCAGGTACGCTACAAGTAGCACTTACGTTCCGTTTTGATACCATAAAGTGGACCACTACCTGCGAAAGGATTAAGGGAGGAGATAAGACCGTCTACAGCCATCCAGTGCTGTTGATGTAGCGGAGGAGAGAAAAGGGATCTAGGCTGGAGAATTTCATCAAGCCATCCCCAAAGGGGACGCTGAGGAATCTCAAGCGCCTAGCCGTCAAAGAAGGACATCTGCAGAGAAAGTGTTCCATAGTCTCTTTCTCTGTAGGATCCCCACAGCTTCTGCAATGGGGGTTGTACGGAATTCCAAGCTTCTCCGCGTGAGTGCCGATCACCCAGTGGCCAGAGATCACCGCAATGAGTTTGGAAATTGAATGGCGGGGGGTTCCCATCACCTTAAGCGTTCTGTTTATATCGTATTGAGGCCATAGTGCTTTTGAAATGGCACACGATGATACGGACCACCATCTGTCTTGCGCTTTTCTTAGAAAGAAGTTGTGTAGTTTCCCTTTAACGACGGTCAAGGGGATACCGATGTCTGAGAAGAGGGCAGCTGGATTCGGTTCTGCCGCCCCCTTCCTGGCAAGCTCATCGGCAATTTCATTTCCCTCTATATTCCTGTACCCGGGAACCCAGATGAGGGAAATGTTTCCTGCACGTTCGAGGCGTTTAAGTTCCTCCTTGCAGGAGTTCACGAGAGAGAGCTGCAATACGGCGACGACAGTGCCTTGATTGCAGCTTGGCTATCGGAAAAAATTTTAATGTCTCCCTCCCAACAGCGATGCCGAAGCATTTTGCATGCCTGCAGGATCGCGACGACCTCTGCTTGAAAGACGCTGCTTGTCTCCGGCAGTTTATAGGAGACCGAAATGCTGGCTGATTTGGAGTAGACCCCCGCTCCCACTCCAGACTCCATTTTGGATCCGTGAGTGAAAACAGAGGCATCTATATCCGCAACAACTCTCCCCTCTTTCCAATCTTGCCTGCTCGGAAAGATAGCCCTAGCACAACCCTCAAAACACAGTTTGCGGATGGAGAGGTCGGTGCGAATATCAGAGAAGGAAGGGGAGATCTGCTTCAAGATGCTGCTATGCCCTACAGGGAGTTGTCTCCAAAGGCCAAACTCCTTCAGTCTAATAGCACTCTGAGCAGCAATGGATTTAACCTGCAGATCCACAGGAATTAAGTGCAGAATAACGTTGAGCGCAGCAGTGGGACATGTTCTACAGGCACCAGTGATGCCCACACATGCAGTTCTCTGCACTCTCTCTAATTTAGTGAAGTTGTAGCCCTTCTGAAGAGCTAACCACCAAACTAGGCAGCCGTATGTCAAAATTGGCAGAACCACTAGGTTGTACATCCAAAGTACGACACGCGGTTTGAGGTCCCATTTTTTGCCGAACATAGATTTACAGGCGTAGAAGGCTATATTAGCCTTCTTAACTCGATTTTCTATGTGCGGCTTCCAGTGGAGCTTGGGGTCAAGTATTACACCAAGATACTTGACTTCCGATGAATGTGTAAGACACTGGTTGTTAAGTCTAGGAAGCTTAAAAGGTGGAGGCTTGTATTTTCTGGTGAATAGCATCAACTCCGTTTTGTCAGAGTTGACTCTGAGACCGCTACTGGCGGCCCATCTGCTGAGTGTAGCCAGTGCACCTTCCAAAATTTCAGCCATTACTGATGGGAAGGGACCTGAGACTATCAGGACCAGGTCATCGGCATATGCTACCACCTGGTTTCACAGTGCTCTCGGATGTGACAGTCGATCACTCTTTCAAACACCTTGAGAATAAAGGAGGTAAGATTTATAGGTCTGAAGTTCTTGGCCAGGACGTGGCCCCTCCTTCCTGCCTTAGGAATGAAGACCACTTTGGTTTTCTTCCAGCTAGCAGGAACGTGGTTCAGCGAGATACACGCCGAGAAGATCTTTTGAAGAACGGGAACCACCACGGTCTTAGTCTTCTGAAGCATTACTGGCATGATACCATCGATGCCTGGAGATTTGAAAGGGGAAAAACTCTCGATTGCCCAGTTTATTCTGTTGACGGACAGGACAGATGTCAGGGACATCACAGGTAACCCCTCCTGCCGGTTCGCGTCTTCGTTACAGACCGGATCAATAGAGTTTTCCGGGAAATGGGCATCAATAAGGACTTTTAAGGATTCGCCTGGAGATTCAGCCCACTCCCCGTTCTCTCTTTTGACAAGAGTTTTACAGTTGTTCCTTAGTGGTAGTCAAGAACTTGCTCCTATTCAGCTTCTTGCAGAAAACCCTGAGGAAAAGAGGCCAGTCTGTTCGTTTAGGGTTCCTGCGGGGTAGCAAGGTCTCCCGAACGAAATCGATTTCGTAGAGGATCATCCTGTGGTCCGAAAACGAGTTCCTCTGGGAGACCGTCCAATTTTCAACCCTAACAGCTGATGAGTTTGTAGAAAGAGAGATATCAAGAACTTCCTCCCAACCACTTGATGTTCCCGATGCCGGGAAGACAAAAGTTGGGGAGTTGCCCTTGTTCCAGATAAGTAAATTACGGCTTAGTATAAAATCAAACAGAGACTCACCCCGTTCATTGATCTCACTGCTGCCCCAAATGGTGTGCCTGGCATTCGCATCGCATGGACTGGAGAGTATCCACAAAATGCTACATCTCCTCTGGAGGCGTCGGTCTCTCTTGGGCCATGTAGGCAGACACCAAGCAGAAGCAACTGCCACTGGATGGTTCCACCCTGACCGCAGTCACATCCGGTGAACTGAAATTAGACAGCAAAAAGGCATTGATTGTGTTCCTTACTAGGATACAGGCCCTTGGCTTACCATCAGTTTGGACATAAAAAAGGTCATAGGATCTGTCCCTCAGTCCCATGATTTTTTGCTGGCAGATCCAAGGCTCCTGAATCAGGCAGACATCGATGTCCTCCTCCCGGAGGGTGACTCGTAGGTTATCTGTGGCTAGTTTGGAATGACGAAGGTTAATTTGCAATACTTTTAACAACCAGTTCAAAAGTGTTACTTACCTTTACGACTGCTCCCCCAGTTCAGAATCTGCGTCCGTCCCAGACAGCCGCAGATCGTCGAGCAGCTTCTTGGTGTCATCCCCCAATTTCTCCAAGTCATCGTCTAGGGCGACAGAGGCGGGGAAGACCTTCACTTTGGCCAACCTGAGGCCAAAGCGAAGTTTGAACTGCTATTTTTCGCGTGCCTCCAGTGACTCGTTGTTGATCAGCAGTAATATGGCTGAGCTATGCTGCTGAGGTTCTTCTACTTTGATGACAGACCAGTCATCCATAGGAACCTCAGGAATCTGTAGCTTGGGACACGGGACAATTTCCGAACTGTCCAGCTCCATTTACGGCAACCAGATTCTGGCTCCTGGTCGCCTGGGAATTTCTGAGGCAGGGATGAGCTTTAGCGAAAGCCCTTCCCAGGCGTTGCTAACCGTAGCAAGGCTCTTTTCCAGAAACTCTTTCGAGTACTGATTGGCACATTTTATCACCCTATAGCCTCGACAGATTTCACCCGAGTCGAAGAGCGGAGCTGGCCCTTTTTTATCCATGAGATGTCTGACGACCATACCCGATAGCCGTTCCTCAATGGCATCCCAAAGGGGTAACACCGCTCTTCCACTATTGGTTTTCGCGTCTACGAGGCCAACTTGGAGATGATCTCTGGCCACCTCACTGTAAGCCGCCCTTGAGGCCGCGCCTGCCGTACTGGTTAAAGGGCCATCAGCCCCCTGGGTTGAGGAGTATTTTCTCCTTTTGGCCACACGTCCACTCACATCCTGTGAGCGGTTACGTTTAGCCGAGCTCCGTGCCGGTTTTGGCTGTTGTTGTGGTTGTTGTTGTGGCTGGTTTAATTTTGCTGCGGACGCGGCCTCGTACTCTCTGATCGCGGCTTCGTACTTCACACGGTCCTCAGCGTCCCGCTCGTGCACTTTACCGGTTGTTCATTCTTGGCAATCTTTGCCAGAATGAATTTCGCCCTCAGGTAGCGCGCTTTGAGCAGGGTACCGGACGACTTCTTATTCTTTTTCTTTTTGGTGACCTTCGCAGTGGTCACCGGGGCATCATTGCCAGGGGTCACCTTGGCGGCCTTACCAGAGGCCCCCAAGGAAACCTTTCCAGAGGCCGCCTTGATTACCTCACCAGAGGTCGTCTTGGTAGCCGACTGGAGAAGGCTTGGTCTTAGAAGCGGGGTGCTGTGTTTTGCACCGCTCGAACATGGCTCGACGATCGTTTCCTGGCTGGAGGTCAGAAGATCGTCCTCGGAGAGAGTGCCCAGCACACTCTCCGTTAACTCCTAACTTCTTCTTTTGTTTTTGTATTTTTTTAGAATCCATTAGCTTTTTGGTCCCACGAGTAGGCACGGAAGGGGTGGTCCGCCACGGCAGAGCCGGCATGCCGTGGTAAGGCACTTAATACAACCGACCTAGCCTGGGCGTCGGAGGGGACCGTTAAAGACTGGTTATTTAGACACTACCAGCCATGCGGCTCTCGGCACGGGTACCTCGACACCTTAGCTTAAGGTGCTGACAAGGTTATACCGCCTTGTCACCGGTCGACAGAGCCTCGTTAGCGAAAACAGGGAGTACCAAGTCCAGGGCATCAGGTCCTGGACAGTGGGTAGAGGTTGCCAATTGGAGAGGAGTGGCTATATTGTTCGCATCACTTTCCCATCTAGCCCCCCAATTAAGACCTTACTGGGCTCGGTCTTAATGTCCACTATCAAACAGCAGCCCCTAACCTGGGGTACAGACGCTGACCAGGTAGCCGCTAACTGTCGTCGCTTCTGGATTTGTATTGCTCACCGTTCACGGTGCGCGAGACACTCGTTTAATAAGGCAGTGTCTATTCACCTTTGACACAGTAACGATATCGGAATTGCTAGCTTTTAGACTGCATCCTTCGCTACTGCCGCTCATTGTCGGGGATTGTTTATTTTTTAAGACTTATTCACAACTAACCTGTTACTACAGGCCTTCCGGCTATCCGTAACCTGCCGACCCCCACGGTAGCTTAGAGCCCAGCTTAGTCGCCCGATCCCGAGGGACGTGACTCCGTAAAGTGAGTGCCCTGTGTGTGCGGTTATATGTACACGCATATGCATGAATTGTTTTGCTGGAAGTTCAGAGCACAATTATGTACATAGATAGGCTAGGGCATCAAGTGTGCATACGCACATACAAATATGAGCATTTGTTTGGCAGGAATTCGATCATGTGGGTATTTACTCCCTAATTATTGCATGTAAATATGATAAGGCGATGGGTCGTGAGGTAGGTCACGGTTGATGTAGTGCGTATGCACATGAGTATTTGTGCACAAACATAACCAACATAATATGTATATAAATATAGTGATATACATATACAGGGTTTGATTGAAAAGTAATGAGCTTTCCCGCTCGGAACGTCTGCCCAGCGATCCACCGAATCGGCTGGTGGGGGAAAATGATCGTTGGACCTTCCCCTTCCTCTAGAAACCGGTCCCAGTTCACTGGCAAAAGCGGTGCAGTCAACATCGTTCCGCGCGTGAAAGCTGTTTTAAAAGTGTGTTAGGATTTTGCAGTGGCGAAAATGCAGCGATCGTCATCTTTTTCGACTTTCGAGGCATCGTACACAAGGAGTTTGTATCTCCAGGAAGCATTTTACAAAGAAGTGCTCCTTCGGCTGAAAAACCGCGTCGACCGGGTTCGGCCCGACCTCTTCAACAATTGAACCCTTCATCACGACAATGCGCCGGCGCACACCGCCTTCCTCTGCACCTCGGCATCGGCCAAGAGCCCCCCTTCCGGTGCTTCCATACCCTCCCTACAGCCCAGACCTATCCCCTCCGGACTTTTTCTTGTTCGCGCGAGTTAAGTGTCCGCGTGGAGAAAATAATAAAAATATATCTTTTTCTGAGCGGAACTCCTTTTTTGAATTCGTCTATTTCAGAATTAGTCTTATATTTTAATGCTTAGATCTATTTATACTATTTCTAAATACAATTTGGTTTGAGATATGTTTACATGTTTTGATATTTAGCTGTTATCATGGTATTGTTTAGTCTCTGCATATATTTGTATTTTAATGCTTAGATCTATTTATACTATTTCTAAATACAATTTGGTTTGAGATATGTTTACATGTTTTTATATTTAGCTGTTATCATGGTATTGTTTAGTCTCTGCATATATTTGTATTTTAATGCTTACATGTGTTTATTGTATGAAGGGACAAAGACCATGTTTATATTGTTTATCATTATTGTTTGGAAACAATGATAATGTATGTTTGCAGTGTATATATGTAGTGTAGTGTATGTGTCAACGTCGTTAACTCTCCCCGGTGTTTAGAATGAAATGTCCTCATTTCAAATCTGCTGTAGTCGGAGTAGTTCGGCTTCATATGCTCTTTGGAATATTAAGCGTCTCTTTTCCTCTCGTTGGTTTCGGTGATATTTACTTAATTTTATGTATAAGTAAATTGTTAGGATAAAGGTAATTATGAAAAAAATAACATATAATGTAAATTTTAATGGATGCTCTTCTATAGGTATAACATACTTATATAATTGTTGAATATTATTAAATTTATAATTTGAGTTTGATGCTAGTATTTTCAAGACATCTACTTGTTCGTTATTATGTGCGTGAATAACGTTTTTAATTTCATCTTGGTGGTTCACATATGTTTTATTATCTATACTTGTAGAGGTCTTAAATTGTATTAAATGTGGTCCGTTTATTTTTAAACCATTCCAAGTATGTTCATTAGTTATAACAATATTGCCGTGGTCTAAAGTTTGTATTGGAATATTATTTTCTTGTATTATGTTACATTGAGCTTGTTGATTTGATAACAGTGGAATTGTGCAGTTATCCTTTAATTCCTGTTTACAAATACTAATGCCTAAATAGTTTTTACATTTTGATATATTAATAAATTCGTTATTACATTTTGAAACCTTTTGATTTAATTCATATTTTCCGTGTTTAAATGCTAAAGGAATCACTTGATATAGTTGACATTTATTTGAAATTACAGGATATTTGTATATGGTTATTATTGCGGTTTTAAACATACATACATGGATGTCGGAATATTCTAGTATATTAATTACAGGAATATTATATATTTCATTGCTAATTACTTCATTTATTTCTTTTAAATTTAAGGTTCCTGAATAAAAGTTTCCTAACCTTGCAAAATTTATTGTATTGGTAATACTTTCTAATTCTTTCAGGACTTCTGTCATAATTAGTTCCTCTGTAATAGATTTAGGATCAAGAGTTTCAAGGATCTTTTCGAATTGTGAATTTATTTTACGTTGTTCGTTATTATTTTCTATCAATTGGCTTAATCCTGTTTTAATTTCGATTAAATCATCGTGATCGGGTGTCCCTGTTACAAATTTAAGCACCGAGCCCAAAAAATTAAGAGCTCGTTTAGCACGATATTCTGGTGGTACTAATTGTGTTTTTAAAGTTTCTATTCTGTTTATGAGTATTTCTTCTTGTTGTGATTCCTGTTTTCTATAGTGTGACCTCATTATGTTTTCGTATAGGGCTAATATATTAGATAAGTTCGCTATGTGATATAGGTAAGCTGTGTGGTCAAACCTATACATCGTGTCTGATTCTACAAGCACAAATTTTTTACCTTTTAAGTCCGTTATTTTGTCGGAAGAACAAGATGAAAGAATAAATAATAATATAAATCCAGTTGCCTTCATGTTGCTACTTTCCTGATACTGTCTTTATGTATAATTTTCCCTTTTACTGTCAGAATCTTGTCCCCTCGATCTTCTTTAACTAGGTGTTTGTTGTATTTTGCCGAGATTTTATTTCGTCGATCTGTCCTGCTGTAAATCGTATCGCCTTCTTTGTAGGTTATAATCTTTCGATTTTTGTTATGGTATCTTAAAAGCTGGTGCTGCTTCCGTTCAAGCGTTTCACGAATGTCAGGATATTTGTCGCGATTATAAAACACATCCTCAGGTTTATATCCTGTGCTTGAGTGAATAGTTTTGTTGTATTGGCAAACTGCGTCAGCGGGAGCTGTTTTATTCTCTGCAGCTAAAGTTTGACAGAGTTCGATGAGTGTGCTATGTAACCGTTCAACTTGAGCGTTTGATGTTGAATGATGTACAGGCGTCACGGAGTGGGTTATTTGTAGTCGACTGTATACTGATTTTGCCATATTTCCTATGAATATACTCTCGTTATCAGTCATAAGATATTTTGCGTTGGAGTAGATTTGTGTGAGAACTTCCTCAATATACTCGTGGCAATGTAATTTATTTTCTAATTTTCGAATAAAACAGTATTTCGAGTATCTGTCTATTGAACTGAGATACGTATTGTTGTTCATATGAAATATGTCCATTTGTATGTATTCCCCTACTCTTGTTGGTATTGGTGTTTTTCCTATAGGTTGCCTGTTCGGCTGACGTTCGTATTTATGTACAAGGCATATTTCGCATATGTTTGTCTCCGTACTGCACATTTTTTTTAGGTTTGGCCAGTAGTAGTTTAAAAGTATCTCTTGAGCGTTGTTTTTGTAATTTCTATGAGCTCTTCTGTGAGTTTGAATAATAATCTCTTTTTGTCTATCGATATTCGTAATATCAATAAGGAGTGTTTGTGCTTGTACAAACGTACAATTTGGAAATGTACGAATAATATCTTTTCCAAAGTGAAATATTTCTTCATTTTCTACCCTTAAAGCGTTTGTAACGTTTGGTCTGACTACCTCCTTCAACTTGTTGCATAAAATTTGTGAATCGTTGTAATATATTGTGTGTCTAAAATGGTCGGCAAATATTGTCTGAGATACGGTTTCTTTTTCTTCATTGGTTTTTATAATAATTATTTGGTTTTTGAAAGAGTTGAATGGTTGTTTCACTTTTTTCATTATTTCTGTTGGTGAGCTTTGTGCGGAATGGGCTGAGCAATCCGTTGAGGTGTTTATTTGTTGTCGAGAAAGTGCATCTGCTACAACATTTTGATGACCAGGTTTGTAAACTAATTTTGCTCCGTACTCCTCTATTAAGTTTTTCCATCTTTTTTAATTTGCTATTTGGATTTTTTTCTGATATAGAATAAATTAATGATTGGTGGTCCGTATAAATTGTCAAATCGGCTACTCCGTATAAGTAATTTCGTAGTTTTTGTAGTGCCCATACTATAGCTAAAAGTTCTTGTTCATTGGTACTATAACTTTGTTCGGTATCGCTAAGAGTTCTTGAAATAAAAGCGATGGGTTTTCGATTTTGGGCAAGTACAGCTCCTATAGCAAAATTACTTGCGTCAGTCGTGAGTTCGAAAGGTTTTGAAAAATCTGGTTGATACAATTCTACCTGTGCCTGTAATTCTATTTTAATTTTTTCAAAGGCATGTATTGCAGCTTCGTCTAACTTTATTTCTATTTTTGCGCTTTTATTCTTTTTTACCATACCTTGTTCTCCTCTGAGATGTATTGTCAAGGGTTTTGTTATTTTTGCAAAGTTTTTAATAAATTTTCTATAGTAACTGGCGAGTCCTAAAAATGACCTCAATTCTTTTAAAGTTTTTGGTTCAGGAAACTTCTTTATTGTTTCGATTTTATTTGGGTCTACAGTCGCTCTATTGTGTTTAATGATGTGGCCTAAGTATTCAACGGAATCTTTGAAGAAATGTGATTTTTCTTTCGAGATCTTCATGTTAGCATTATGGAGTGCATTGATTATAGTTCGGATGTGTTCAATATGTTCTTCGGTTGAAGAAGAATATATCAGTACGTCATCAATATACACATATGCAAATTTTCCAATATATTCACGCAAAATATCGTCAACACATCGTTGAAATATTGCCGGTGCGTTTTTTAAACCAAAAGGCATCCTAACAAATTCATATTTTGCACCATTTACTGAAAATGCTGTCTTTTCTCTATCTTTATCTTTAATGAGGATTTGGTGGAATCCTGATTCTAAGTCTATTGTTCAAAATATTTTTGCTTTCCCTAGACTTTGTATAGTCATGTTTACGTCGGGTATCGGGTACCTATCTGTAATTGGGGTGGAATTTACTTTTTGAAAATCAACAACCATCCGTCTCTTGGGTCTGTCTTGGTCATCGGTGCCCTTTTTAGGAACGGTCCATATAGGGGAATTATAACGGCTTTTGCTTGGTTGAATAATTCCTTCTTTAAGTAATTTATTTATTTCACTTTTCACAAACTCATGGTCTGCCATCGGATAAGGGTATTGCTTAGTCCAAATGGGGTCGTCCGATTGAGTTCTAATTGAAGCTTCAATTGTTGTTGTAAATGGTAAAGACTCACTTATATAATCATTTCTTTGCATAATTTGAGAAATTTCTTTTTTATAACTCTCATTATCTAAGGTGTAATTAATTTTTTGTTCTTCAATCCTCTTTTTATATTTCATGCTATAATCAAATAAATTTACTTCTGCTTTTAATACACGTAATCCCTGTTCACCTAAAATCATATCGTAGTCGTTTAGTTCATCAATTTCATAGAAAGATAAGTGGTGTCCGAATAGTGTAATGACTTTTTTTGATTTTATTACTGAGTTTGCATGCAATGTTTTTGTGTGTGTTGGCCTAATTTGGACGGATTTCCCTATATCACAATTGAAACTAATATAATTATTTGTAGCCCCTGTATCTACTAAAACTGTTACTGGTTTGCCAGTCATACCGCATTTTGTTACAATACATGGCAAACCTTTTACACGCCTAAAAAAGTGCTTCCTGTTTCAAATTTGTCTTCATATCGTAGTGCTGGACGATTTTCGGGATAATGATGACGTGCTGGATTTGATCGCTGCGGCTGTATATCGAACTGTTGATTCACATTATCGTGGTATATTGTTCACGCAATGCCATAGGCTGCCTCCAAGTCGTTTGGGCTATTGCTGTATAGTGTTCCGCTAGTGTATTTGCTGTTTAGCCCTAGTATAAAAGTACGCACAGCTTCTTCGTTAGCATATTCTAACATTGCTGCATTGTTTTGACTAGCAGACATCTAAATTTAATGCCTTGCTGACCTCACTATGAAATTCAGACAATGTACGTCTTCCCTGAACTATTCTTTTCATAACGTCTAGTAGCAGAGAATGTTAATGCAATGAGAAGGTGCAAATGTTACTGTGAGCTTTTTTTAGTACAATTGAGATTTGAAAGATTTGTAATAAGGTCATTTAGCACACCGAGTTTATAGACACCTCACTGACTTTTGCCCACACAAAAATTAGAAACACCACACATCTTTCACCTCAACACACAACACATTTCTCACCTCGACATTAAACCAATTAAATTTTTACTATTTTCGTATTTTTGAAATAATAAGCGAATACGTAAAATTTATTACATAATTTTTTTTTTCAATTACATTAAAAAAAAAAACGATTTAAAAAAAAAATGTATAAAAATAAGTTTGCGCCGGGAATTGAACTCGAGTCTAACATGTGGCGAGGAAAAATAGGCGGTGCGTTTATTTCTTCGAATGCTTATTTTTTGACCATTTTGTTACTTTTGAAATGATAAGCGGATTCATAAAATGTATTACAAATTTTTTTACGATTACATTAAAAAAAAAAACGATTTAAAAAACAAAAAATTTATAAAAAAAAGTTTGCGCCGGGAATTGAACTCGAGTCTAACATGTGGCGAGGAAAAATAGGCGGTGCGTTTATTTCTTCGACTGCTTATTTTTTGACCATTTTGTTACTTTTGAAATGATAAGCGGATACATAAAATGTATTACAAATTTTTTTACGATTACATTAAAAAAAAAAAAATTTAAAAACGAAAAAAAAAATTTGTGCCGAGAATTGATGGCGAGTCACGTGGGGAGGATAAATACGCAGAGCGTTTATTTCTGCGCCTGCGTTGTGAACAAAAGGTTTTGTGCATGCATAATAAAGTTCTGAAAGTAATTCATGAAGTTTTTCATTACACACATATGTACATAAATGAACGTATACTTTATATGTAAATAAATGATGGTATATGAAATATACATAAGTACATAATATGTATGTACATGTCAATAGGAGGTATTTGCATTCAGAAAAAAAGAACGGTTTAAGATAAATCAACACTTATTTTATATTGTATGTCAATTTATAGTTTATGTATTCGACAGCATTTACATACATATGTATGTATGTACATTTGTATATGAAAAACAATAATGCACAAGCGCAAGAACATCATATCACATATGCAAGTATGCCCAAATAACCTTGACTTATGTATGTACACATGTCATACCACATCACATTCTTACAAGAAATCAAATACACATGCGCACTAGTGAACGAGTTTCTTCCTAACAAGTGCAAAAACAATTCTGCTCTATGTATGCATATATACCGAGTTTATGTCCTAGCATATATACATACATACATATATACCTACTTGCCTTCTAAACTTCCTACAAAATAATTGCATTCATATGTTACTACATCCATGCACGTTCATACATTCATGCATATATGCGCGAGCACAGCGCTCCCTTCTTGCTTATGTATACTTTTGTCTTTCATCAGTCGATATTCCTAATATTGCAATTACAAAAACACAATACTTTGATCGACGCAAAAGCAACAGCAAGCGCAACGCGATGGCCGCTTTGCCACCACACATTCTAAAATATTCTAGAACACAACAAAAACACATACTTCACTTGCGCATGTCGCCCAAAGCTAAAATCTAATGGCCTCTGGTGACGGTCAAGCATTGTTTGACAAGAACTTCATATGTGTGCGTGTCGGCTGATTGACGCTAATATCTAAAATTTTTGATTTTCATCATTCAAAAGCCGACAACAAGTATGTGTGACACGACGACACCCGACTGCACTAACACACACAAAGCTCAGTCAAGCATGCTGTATCGTCTCCAGAGGCCATAAACCTAGCGACTACAAAAACAAAATACATTCGTAGACGCAGTCGCAGCGGCCATGATTCTATCAGCGACGGCGCTGAACAATTTAGATCAAAAACAAAAAGTTCATTCATAAGTTAGAGCTCATATTTCAATTTCATTCATAAACGAGCCGCCCATATGCCAATTTTCGCGACCATTCGAAAATAGTCAATATTGGAATATTTCGCGTCGAATTGAAATTATTTGCCAATATTTTGTAAGTCTTGAATTTTTGTGATGTCGAGTGGCCGCGGCTCCGTATATATGTATGCACGCTTCTATGTATGTAAATATGTGTTCCAACTGCTCGACAGCCGCAGCTGCTGTGAGTCAAGTGTTCGCAAAAGCTACAGTAATAGGCACAAAAAAACGACAAGTAGTATATGAAAAAGTTCTGGCCAGGTCATTTCGATACTAGGGAAAATTTCTAAACCATTATTTTTAGTTCTCGCGTGGTATATAAATACAAAGATAACATATTCCTTTACGTATGTGGTTCTCCGATTGATAAAAAGTGCACAAAAGCATATGCATATTAGCAGCAAAGAAATAAACTTACTGTAAAATAAGAGTGCGGTTTTTTTGTAGGCTACTGTGCAGACATTCAGCCTTCCCATGAAGCACAAAGTGCCAAACATTTAATATTGAAGAAATCACTGAAGCTTCTGCGAGTTGTGTTGATGTGCAGTATTGTTCATAACAAAAGAGACCGATGTCTCAAAATTTGTAACCAAAATTTTTTAATCAATATGTACTTTTTATTTCAAAGCTGTAACACTTAACACTCGACATTAATATAAGTATTCATATACCAAATAATAAGTTACACTTCATAAAAAAGGTTTAAAAAGGTATCTAAGTATATTATGGGGCAGTTTTGTTTTCGCTTCATAATTCATAATTTTCGGCACAATGCTGTGCCTTTGAATGCGCGCGGATTCCTTTTTAGCGAATCGTGTGTGAACAACCGAATATGTATTGTAGATATACCGTATTTTCCTGAAGGGTAAGGAGTAGGCGGCCACAGTGAATGGTTGTTGTTCTTTACATGCCCTGTGTCAAGTGTGCGCAGAAGCTTGTGTTCTGGGTTTGTTAGAATGGCGGTAGTTTGTACATATATTTATACACATATGTGAGTATGCGCGTTAGGCTCCCTGGATGGATATTAGAATATTTTCTCATCAATATGTGTATGTAAGTAGTTCAGATTTGACTGAAGAGATTAAATATAGGAATGCATATTCATATGATTGGCTTTATGGCTGTTTTACATATAAATTAATTCAAATGAAGTATGAATAATGTTATATAGAAAATAAATTTCTAAATAACAGGTATTAGAAAAACCTGAATACACTATTTTAAATCAATTCTAATTAAACCAAATATAAAAAATGAAATAAAAATATCGAACAAAAAACTGTGCACAGGATTTGAACCTGAGTCAAATATGAGACGATGTATTGCATACACGACTCGTCTTTCACGATTGCGCTAATCTACAATTATTAATGAAGTTTTCTAAATCACTCATTTATTCGATTCGCAGTTTTATATGCACATATTCTGCGTTAGTTGAAAGTTTGTATGCGTAATTATATGAATATGCATGTGTGTATGCGCGTTTGGCTTTCTGGACGGATATTAGAATGATATTTTCTCATCAATATAATTTGGATTTGATGAAATAGATTATAGATATATGTACATATTTTCTGTTTTGATTGATTTATATAAAAGTCAGGTCATATCCAGTATGAACTATTTTATACCGGAAAGAAATTTCCATTTATAAAATACAAAAAAAAACAGTATTTTAAAGAAATTTTAATTAAAATAAACTCAAAAATTTTACCAAACTTTCCTGGTTTGAATTGTAAAAAAAAAATGTGCAAGAAAAAAAATATGACTTCAGGACTTGAACCTGAATTATATACGTGCCAAAAAACAAAAGGAATAATTCCGCCGACTATAGCTTCTGCACCACAAACTTACTGTGGCGCGGCCTTCTTAATCGCAAATTTATTCGCTTCGATTTCCTTAGTAGTGTGCCGAAAAATCTTATGAACTTCCTCAGTAGTCTGGTAAACGCAGAAAATATCTGAATTCTTGTCCTAGCGTGGTAAGTAAATATAGAAACCCTCCACTCGCGTCACTCGCGTGGTAAATATCTGCAATTCGCCACTCGTGAGCAAAGTTGAATTTGAAATGACCTTATTATGAATCTACAAATTAGAACTCGAAAAAAGCTCTTTTAACATTTGCTCCTTCTCATTGCATTAACATTCTCTGCTAGTAGGACATATAACGGACGCTGATCTGCATAGGTGTAATCTAGTCGATTGATTATCGAGTAGAAATTTAATTTTGTGTTGTGGTTTTTTTTAACTAGCCGTAAATTTTTAAAGTGCTCCAGTTTTCTTCTGCTGGTATAGCTAGGCTTCACTTAATAATTTTTGTTTCAATTTTTCAGAAACTGTCTTTCTTAAAGACCGTGGATTTTTATAATTTCCTTTATTTCAAGGACTTAGCTTTTAGGTGGCAAACGTATTGCAATCCCGGTTGAGCCCCCAGTTAAGTGTCCGCGTGGAGAAAATAATAAAAATATATCTTTTTCTGAGCGGAACTCCTTTTTTGAATTCGTCTATTTCAGAATTAATCTTATATTTTAATGCTTAGATCTATTTATACTATTTCTAAATACAATTTGGTTTGAGATATGTTTAGATGTTTTTATATTTAGCTGTTATCATGGTGTTGTTTAGTCTCTGCATATATTTGTATTTTAATGCTTAGATCTATTTATACTATTTCTAAATACAATTTGGTTTGAGATATGTTTACATGTTTTTATATTTAGCTGTTATCATGGTATTGTTTAGTCTCTGCATATATTTGTATTTTAATGCTTACATGTGTTTATTGTATGAAGGGACAAAGACCATGTTTATATTGTTTATCATTATTGTTCGGAAACAATGATAATGTATGTTTGCAGTGTATGTATGTAGTGTAGTGTATGTGTCGACGTCGTTAACTCGCGCCTGAAAGGAAAGCTGAAGGGGAGGCGTTTCGACTCCATCGAAGCGATCCAAAAAACTGTGACAGCCGAACTGAACGCGATTCCGGCAGAGAGTTTAAAAAATGTTTCCTGCAGTGGAAGGACCGCTTCCAGCGGTGTATTGACGCTCAAGGGTCCTATTTCGAAGAAAATTAGTTGTATAAACCAAAAGGTTTAATAAAACTGCTTAAAAAATATAAGGCTCATTACTTTTCAATCAAACCCTGTACATATATCAATATACCAAAGCACTTGTATGCTCTATGAATTTTCGTTTAAAATTAATTTCGACTCAAAAAATTAGTAAAAATGTTCGTCAAATTTTTATGAAGTTTTAAATTTACCAAAACACATGCAACAAAATGTGATGTAGTTTTATAACGTACTTTGTTTAAATTCTTTTTAAATTAACTCAACAAACATTAAAGTTGCTTTGATTTTAAATGTTGGCGCATATAATTCAAATATATGTATGTATATGTGTATGTATATTTGATTGTACATTTAAGTTTGTTTGAAAATAGAACGTAATTTTACGTTTATCAAGGGAACAAGCGAATTCCTTCCAAAATGCCGTCGGCTATTCGTCAATTTCATTTCATACAGAAACCAAAAACTGAACAGAGCCAATGTACTTGTACCAGAGAATGTTAATGCAATGAGAAGGAGCAAATGTTAAATGAGCATTTTTCGAGTACTAATTTGTAGATTCATACTAAGGTAATTTCAAATTCAACTTTGCTCACGAGTGGCGAATTGCAGATATTTACCACGCGAGTGACGCGAGTGGAGGGTTTCTATATTTACTTACCACGCTAGGACAGGAATTCAGATTTTTTCTGCGTTTACCAAACTACTGAGGAATTTCATAAGATTTTTCGGCACACTACTAAGGAAATCGACTTATTTCATGCCCACAGCGAAGCGAATAAATTTGCGATTAAGAAGGCCGCGCGGCAGTTAATTTGTGGTGCAGAAGCTAAAGTCGGCGGAATTATTCGTTTTGTTTTTTGGCACGTATTTAATTCAGGTTCGAGTCCTGAAGTCATATTTTTTTTCTTGCACATATTTTTTTACAATTCAAACCAGGAAAGTTTAGTAAAATTTTTCAGTTTATTTTAATTAAAATTTCTTTAAAATACTGTTTTTTTGTATTTCATAAATTTAAATTTCCTTTCGGTATAAAATAGTTCATACTGGATATGACCTGATTTTTATATAAATCAATCAAAACAGAAAATATGTACATATGTCTTTAATCTCTTTCATCAAATCCAAATTATATTGATGAGAAAATATCATTCTAATATCCGTCCAGAAAGCCAAACGCGCATACACACATACATATGCATATAATTTCGCATACAAACTTTCAACTAACGCAGAATATGTGCATATAAAAACTGCGAATCGAAAAAATGAGTGATTTAGAAAACTTCATTATTAATTGTAGTTTAGCGCAATCGTGAAAGACGTGTCGTGTATGCAATACATCGTGCCATATTTGACTCAGGTTCAAGTCCCTTAGGTATTTTTCTTCGTTCGATATTTTTATTTAATTTTTTGTATTTTGTTTAATTAGAATTGATTTAAAATAGTGTATTCAAGTTTTTCTAATACCTGTTATTTAGAAATTTATTTTCTATATAACATTATTCATTCTTCTTTTGAATTGATTTATATGTAAAACAGCCATAAAAGCAATCATTTGAATATGCATTCCTATATTTAATCTCTTCAGTCAAATCTGAACTACTTACATACACATATTGATGAGAAAATATTCTAATATCCATTGATGCATCCAGAAAGCCAAACGCGCATGCACGCATATGTATGTATGTATATAAATATATAAGTTAGGTTTCCTTGCGCGGAAAACCTTAATTAAAATAAAAACACGGTAATTTACTGGGTGCGGTGCGTGCGCCTTTATTAGCTGTCCGAATTAAACTCAAATTCTTTACAAAATTTACTTAACTCTACACCTACGAGTAACTTAATTCTACCGGAAGACGTTGCTCAAGCCAGACGCTACGTAAGTATTATTTATTTTCCCAAGTTTGAATTAGTAAACAACGATATTGTGAAACAGTAAACGCTTCCGCTTGAGGGTTTGCGCTACTGCTGAGTGAGTTAATTGGAAAAAGGTGATTGTACGATTGTACGGTAAGCAAAATGTATTGTGTGTTAACTCTTCCCCCTTAAAAACGATTGTCCTCAATCGTTAAAAGTACGGAAGATCGTTAATTTTGACTTGTGAGTTTCGACTTAATGGAGGCTTTACCGGGGGTCGCGGTAGTTCAAGACTCGGAATAGTTGTTTGAAAAATAACTTCCCTCTTTTTTTTAAAGGAAAACCTCAGAAAAATTAGGCAAATTGTTATGATAGCAAATAAGGAAATATTTATGTATTTATTAAACGTAGAGTCCGACTTTAGTAATTTAATTTTCTCCGTGTTATTAACGTGTAATTGACTTAGCATCTCCAACGAAAGTATTTTCACGAATTCTTTTTCTATAGGCGTTGGTTGGACTATCGGTGGAGCAACCTCCATAGGGGGTGCTTCCCAATTTCTGTACAATTGGTTATTTATCTTTACAGTTGAATTCGAAAATTTTAGTAAGAATGTGCCATTAAGCATGTTATTATTGACCGTGCCGTTAAAGTCGTTTAAAAGTATTATGCCAGTTGAAATCTTGTCTATTGTTGAAATATGGTACCCATCAGAAATTGAACATGATGTGCTTAAACCATTAAGGAGCGCGGGGATGCAAAGTTCATTGGAAATGTCAGTCAATTGACTTTTCTTACATAATTTAATTCTATTAATTTGATTACAATTCTCAAGTAATCCAAATATTTTTTCCTCGTTTAAAATTTTAACATCGCATTTCAATTTAATTATTTTATTTCCCTTCTTTACGGGTTTCAAAATAATATTAACATAATTCTCCCTACTTGTGAGCGGGATTTTAACAACATACAGTAGAGTAGTGCCGTTATACAAAATATCAATATTGGCAAAGATAAGGGCTTCTTCTGTTGAAGTAAATAAAATATTTTCTTCTCTAAGCTTGCTAAGAGTTACATCGATTTCTTTTTTATCTAGTAGGCTTGAATTTATTACATTGTTTTTTGCCCATTGTATTGCGTTTTTAACGTCTTCCAGTTCATCTTTAACTAATCTAATTTTTGTTTCTAAAAGTAATCCAATTTCATCTATAAGTCTATTATCTTTTCTAATAGCGTTACTTAACATATTCGTTATTGTTGTCCAATTGTTTATTCTGTCGTTATATGCTTGATTTATCAAAACTTGCTTATTGTTATTTATGTTATTTGTATCTATAATGTCTTTGACCATTTCGAAATCATCATGGTCCGGTGTCCCAGCAATATACTTCCAGGCCGTACCAAGCATATTAATGGATCTTTTATTCGGAATTTATGGATTGGTTCTATTGCGTTGAGGATATTGGTAATTTGGGATAATTCAAGGTTTAATAGTGGGAAAAAGGAATTGCTTTCTGGGATGTTTTCCTCCATGAAAGTTCGTATGTTGTTCAGGAATGATGCGTATTGGTCAAGTCTTGTAACATGAATTATTTTAAATGTCCCGTCTTGTATTTTTGCTTGTCCATTGTTAATTGTGACCAGGTGCGATAGAGTATAGTTTGTTATTTGCAGTTCGTATGCCAATATGCTGGTGATGAAGAGTGATCTATAAAAGATTAATGGATATTTAGCTTCTGATATTGCTCTTGTGAACAATTTTTCCTGCTTCTGTGAGGACAGTTGTTGACTTGTCCTTCTTTTTTAAATTTCGGGGTAAGCTTCGTTCCTAAACGTTTATTTATTCTAACATATATGATATCTCCCTGGTTATATTTTCGAGATGGTTGGCGATTTTTATTGTGGTTATCTACGTCATTATTTTGTTTGTCTATGAGTCTCTGTACGTTACTCTGTCGTACTTTCTCGAGTGTTTTCGGATCAGTATTAATTTTTCGTCCGAAAAATAAGTCTAAAGGCTTCTTTCTTGTTGTGCTATGAATTGTAAAGTTGTATTCATATAACGCTCTTTCTAAGAGTTCAGAAAATATTTTGTAAGTGCCTTCAGCTTTGAGACAGCGCATGATCTCTGTAAGAGTGGAATGGAACCGTTCCACCTGGCCATTCACAGAGCTCGTATATGGCGGCGATGTGAATATTTTTATACCTAATTTTTAACATGAAATTGATTGCTGCGTAATTAAAGGATTTTTCTTTCTCGAATATTACCATTTCCGGTACTCCGAATAGGAAGAGGATTTCTCGAAGGGGTTCTTTAATGTCTTCTATGGCTCTAGAGTTTATAATTCGTCCTTGGGCGTATTTCGAGAACTTATCGATTGCCGTTAATACCAGTTTGTTTTCAGTTCTATAGATATCTATGTGAAGTATTTGACCCGGAAAGGTAGGTATGGGGGTTTTTCTCAGTTCTGGTCTTATTGGTTGCCGGTCGTACTTGTTAAGTTTGCAGATTGAGCATTGTTTTACAATTCTATTAATTTTATTATTCATGCTGGGAAAATAATACTTTTCCAGAATTTGTACTTTGTTTTCCTTAGCGTTGCGATGTGCTCTTGTGTGTGTTTCTATAATAATTCCCTCCTGCTGCTTTTCATTTTTAATATCTTCTACTAATAATTGTGTAAACCTAACTTTATACTTTGCGAAATTATCTGGGAAAATCTCTTGAATCTTTCCAATCAGGGACTCTGGAGCTTTGATGCCGTTTATCACCGACGGATTTAAATATTTTTTTAAAAGTGAAACGAGTTTCTTGGAGGTGAACTCATTTTCTGTAATAGTATGCCAGTGAATTGTAGGGAAAACGATTTGGAATTCATATGCCGATGTTGGATCTATGTTTAGAATTATTTGGTTTTTAGTCATTTCTGACATTGTATGGACTCCCGATTCTAATGGAATTCTTGACAGGGCGTCAGCCACAACACTACTTTTTCCTGGCTTGTAATGAAGCTCATAGTTATACTCCTCGAGTATAGCCTTCCAGCACTTCATTTTGCTGTTATTGTTCTTATGGCTGAGCGCATAAGTAAGCGGTTGATGGTCTGTATAGATCTTTACTTTGGCGGAGCCATACAAGTAATTTCGAAGAGAGTTTAGGGCCCAGATGATGGCGAGCATCTCCTTCTCATTTGCCGCGTAATGCTCCTCTGCTTTACTCAATGTCCGAGAAATAAAGGTTATGGGCTTATCCTTTAGGGAAAGGACAGCTCCAAGCGCGAAATCCGATGCGTCCGTGGTGAGTTCGAATTCTTTGTCGTAGTCAGGGTAGGCTTATCGCAATTTTAGAGGATTGATGTTTTTACACATGGTCTTCTTCGCCTCTTAGCATTGTTGTTAAAGGTTTGGCCAATTTAGCGTAGTCTCTTATGAGCCGACGATAGTAGCCGGAGAGGCCAAGGAACGATCTTAAGTTTTTCAAAGTTTTTGGTACAGGAAAATTAACTATCGCCTCGACTTTTTTTAGTTTTTATGCCGGTTTGTGATATTACAAACCCTAAAAATTCCACTTCTTTTTTGAAGAAATGGCACTTGTCGAGTTGTACCTTCATATTGGCGTTTTCCAAAGTTTTGAAAATACTTTCGATGTGACGTACATGCTCTTCTTCTGACTTACTGTAAATGATGATGTCGTCTATATAGACGTAACATATCTTTCCAATAAAATCATAAAGGATGTCGTCTAACGCACGCTGGAATACCGCGGTTGCGTTCTTCAAGCCAAATGGCAGACGGGTAAACTCGTATTTTCCATTGTTTATGGAAAATGCGGTTTTCTCTACGTCCGAGGCTCTAAGTGGAATTTGATGGAATCCACTTTTGAGATCGAGCACTGAGAATACCTTGCTATTGCCTAGCTGAGACAGACGTCTGCTATCTCTGGGATAGGATATCTGTCTGGTATTGTCAGTGAATTTAGCTTTCTATAGTCGATCACCATTCTATACTGCTTATTCCCCTGTGAATCTGGTTTCTTATTCACAATCCAAATTGGGGAATTATACGGCGATCGTGATGGTCATATTATTCCATCACTTAGAAGTTTACTGATTTGTTTTTCTACCTCACTTTTAAGCGAAGCTGGATATGGGTAAAATTTACTGTAAACAGGAGTGTCCGTAGTAGTTCGTATTTCTCCAGTGACTTTTGTCGCGTAAGTTAGTTTTTCGTCGGGTTCCGAAAAGAGATTCGGAAATTGCTTTACTAAAGTGTCTACAGTTTCCATTTGGTAATCAGTCAAGTGCTCGTCTTGTAGTCCGATAGAGTTTATACTTTGGCTACTAAGTTGCTTAAGTTGAATTTTGATTTTGTCGCGGATAACCATGAGGTTTTTGTCAGTAAAAATGACTACATTCAGGTCTCTCAAGCTGTCGTTTTCCAGTATTGCATGGAAAGATTTTAGGGTACGCATGACGTAAAATTTGAGCTTGTCGTCTGAATTGAATAAGTTAACATAAGTATGCGATTGAATTTTTATGTCTCCTGCAACTGATTTTGCGAAGAATGGGGTGTCGTTAGGTATTTCTTTTTTTACTAACCTCGGTTGGACATAGTTCTTACTGGAGCCTGTGTCCACCAAAAATTTTAACACTTCTCCGCTCTTCGTTCTACATTCGAAGTATGGTAGCGAAGAGCTGGTTATCCTAAAAAATGTACGTCGCTTAATACCAATTCTTCGTCCCTGTTTTCCGATTCTATGGAATCGACGTATTCTGTCAATATCTGGTCGTAATCGTCATTTCCTTCGTAAGTGTCTTCGCTGCCTGCGTCAATGTGAAATACGCGTTGGGTTTTGTTAGGCTAGATATTCCTTTCCTTTTTCCCAGGAATTGACTTTCCTGAGGTCTGTTCGCGTAATTTATTTGTTGGGAGCGGATGCTTCGGTCGATATCCGTCGGCTCTGGCGGTGGTAGTGGTTTGGGTGCTATGGGTCTAGGTGGGGGTTGTCTTGGCTGGTTGCTATTTGTTGGTACTTGCTCGTAATTAAAAAATCTTGGGTTATTTTGGAATCCAGGTACGTGAGCTAATTGGGGGTAAAAAGTCTGTCTTTGTCTTTGATTATTGGGGCCTCTCTGTGGCAAAGGTGGTGGTGAATAGTAAGACTGCTTCCTTAGTGGTAAGTCGTTTTGATTTTGAGCATAATGAGTTCGAAATTTCTGATTCTCTAGTTTGAGACACAAATGTAGAGCTTGCGGAAGGTTCGCAGGCTCTCTCATACCTAGCAGTCTCGGTAAATCTCCGTTGAGACCTCTGATAAACGTATCAAAGGTCTTTCCTCGATAAGTCTCGGTAAGTAAGCTTAAGGCTTCTTTTCCTGCGTCCAGACTACCTAATTTGTTGAGGATAAGGGATAAATGAGAGTACACTGCCTGATAGAATTGTTGTACTGTAGAGTTGCCTTGAACGAGTCCTGTCATCTGATATTCCAATGTTGACACATCTCTCTTATCTGCGTAATGCAGTGTAAGGCATTTGGCGATGGCTGTCCAGTCCAACGGCGTATTGTAGGACTCTAACGCGATATCAGCGTTTCCTACGATTTTGTTCCTAATTATGTTTAGGATTCCATAGTACTTTGCTGTTCCGCGTAAGGGCTCATAAATTCTGAGTATTCTTTCCACGCTCTTCCTCCAAGAGTTAAACTCCCCTTGTCTGCCTGAAAATTCCCTTAAGCATTTAACAACGTCGGGAATTCTGTCGAGGTCGCCTAAACTATCTAGATGTTGTGTTTCTATTGTTTGGTCTACTATGTTAACAAAATTCGCGTTGGGATTGAGTGCGGCCTGCACAATTGTTGGTGCTTGACTGCTAAGGACTTCTAAGGTTATCTGTGAAACTAGTTCTCTTAGATCTGAAAAATTTATTTGCCTTTGGGTTGGAGGATTGATGATGCACTCAGTTGGTTGTTTCTGGTAATGCCGCTACGTTGATTTTTATATTCCGTTGGTTACTTTTGATAATTTGATAATAATGCTGCATTAGATAATGCACTCAGTTGATTGTTTCTGGTAATGCCGCTACGTTGATTTCTATATTCCGTTGGTTGCTTTTGTTCAAAATATATTTTGTTTAGCTTTTTCAATGGCGTCGCGCCTTGACTTTGATTCGCCTAAATCTTTTTTTTCGGTTGGTTGTTAGAGTAATTCTAGCTTTTCCCTCGCACGCACTGGTCACACTAGTACCGTTTTCTTTATTATTATTATTCTTCTTTTTGTTTTTTACTTTCTTATCAAAAGAAAAGAAAAAAAACTACTCGGGGACCTCTTTCCTCGCACTCGCGGTTCTTCTAACTTCAAGTTAGCAAAATACTTCGCTCGGGCGCCAGTTAGGTTTCCTTGCGCGGAAAACCTTAATTAAAATAAAAACGCGGTAATTTACTAGGTGCGGTGCGTGCGCCTTTATTAGCTGTCCGAATTAAACTCAAATTCTTTACAAAATTTACTTAACTCTACACCTACGAATAACTTAATTCTACCGGAAGACGTTGCTCAAGCCAGACGCTACGTAAGTATTATTTATTTTCCCAAGTTTGAATTAGTAAGAATTTTATTGCAAAAAGAATTGACAACGATATTGTGAAACAGTAAACGCTTCCGCTTAAGGGTTTGCGCTACCGCTGAGTGAGTTTGCTACGTAAGCATTATTTATTTTCCCAAGTTTGAATTAGTAAGAATTTTATTGCAAAAAGAATTGACAACGATATTGCGAAACAGTAAACGCTTCCGCTTAAGGGTTTGCGCTACTGCTGAGTGAGTTAATTGTAAAAAGGTGATTGTACGATTGTACGGTAGGCAAAATATATTGTGTGTTAACTTATATAAATATATACAAACCTTCAACGAACGCAAAATGTATGCATATAAAAAACAACAACTGCGACCGTCTTCTTGTCCGTCAGTGAAAAGATGGGATATGTATACCCTATGAGCAAAAAGAACCGGGAAGGTGATGTTGACTGTTTTCTTCGATTGCCAAGGCATAGTCCACCATGAGTACATTCCATCGGGCCAGACAGTCAATAAAGAATATTATTTATCCGTTTTGAAGCCTTTGGGAGATGCTGTATGTTGCAAACCGCCGGAAATGTGAGCAAACAATTCTTGGATTTTGCATGATGGTAACGCGCCATCGCGCTGATCACGGAGAATACGACGAAAGAGCTGAAGGCCATGTCGGCCTGCCGGGGGTGTTTGGAGGACTGGGTTAAACGTTGTCATATGTGTGTTGCTTCAGACGGGTCATCTTTTGAAGGAGATAATATAAATTTGGTTTAAATTTAAGTCTGTTTTGTTTAATTTAAACATTCCCGGTACTTTTTGATCATAGGGTACATGTATGCGGCTTTGCGGATAGAAATGTGTGATTCGCTGGAATGGTTCAAGGAATCTAAGTCGCATTAACTCGCGACTGTCGAACAGTTAGAAGACCTATTTACATACATATAAGGGTGCATACATACTTACGGAGCCGCGGTCACTCGACATGACAAAAATTCAAGATTTATCAAATATTGGCAAATAAATCCACGCGAAATATTCCAATATTGACTATTTTCTAATGGTCGCGAAAATTGGCATATGAGCGGCTCGTTTTATGAATGAAATTGAAATATGAGCTCGAACTTATTAATGAACTTTTTGTTTTTGTTCTAAATTGTTCAGCGCCGTCGCTGATAGAATCATGGCCGCTGCGACTGCGTCTACGAATGTATTTTGTTTTTGTAGTCGCTAGACTTAGATTTTAGCTTCGGGCGACATGCGCATGTGAGGTATGTGTTTTTGTTGTGTTCTAGAACATTTTAGAATGTGTGGTGGCAAAGCGGCCATCGCGTTGCGCTTGCTGTTGCTTTTGCGTCTATCAAAGTATTGTGTTTTTGTAAGTACAATATTAGGAATATCGACTGGTGAAAGACAAATAAATAAATAATAAAATATCTTATTTCGGGCAAGACGGACGTGTTTTCGAATCGCTCTGCGAAAAAGATAATTAAAGAAGTGATTTCTAAATCAAAATATACATTCACATTGATACAAAGTGAGATAGAGACTCCGTATCGGTGGCGAATAAAATTGTGATCTTTTTTAATTGCTCACGTTAAACTGAGCTGAAATTAAATAGCACTTAAATAGCAAATAAACAGTGAAAATAAAAAGAACAGTGCGGTAAAACAAAACAACAACAAAATCGGCGCAAAAAGTAAACAAACGGACCAAAATGACAGAGAACGAAAAATGTGTAAAATGCAAACTGCCAATACGGGGTGAAACGGGATACCGGTGCGAAGGCGTATGTGGGAAAATATACCACTCAGCATCAAAATGCTCAGGACTGGACAATTATAAAGCGACCATAATCGGAACACATCCCATGGTGAAATTCATTTGCGAGGAGTGCGTTACATACATTCAAAACGTTGATCTAGTCATACGGTATATTCAGGAGAGCGTCAATAAAAATAATATATACCTAAAGGAGTATAAGAGTGACTTTGAAGAGGCACTAAGAACAAACAAGAGAGAGATGACACAACTGTTACAAGCGATGGATGAGAAATTCAACGAAAAAATGGCAAGTCTAAAAATCCAACAGGAGGTATACAAACAAAATGTTGAAGAAATAACAAAAGTAAGAAAGGTAGCGGAACAAATGAAAGAGCAAACTGAAACTGCGGGTAAAGAGAGTGAAAAACTATGTAAAGAAATCAAAACATTGGTAGTGGAAAAAAGCAAAAGCACATATGCAAACATGTTAAAACTCAACAGTAACCCAAACAAAACAAAGGATATACCAGAACTAAAAAAACGTGTGCCTATTATAATAAAACCAAAAACAAAACAAACAAGTGATAAAACAAAACAAGACTTGAATAATAAAATTAACCCTAAAGAGCTAAACTTTGCTGACATAAAAACGCGTCAAAATGGGACTATGATAATTAATAGTGTGAATAATGAGGAAAGAAATAAAATTAAAGCAATAATGGAAAAAAATATAAGTGACCAATACGAGATTAAGATCCCCCGACCACTTAAGCCAAAACTGATGATAACAGGTATGTCTTTCGAAAAGAATAATGAAGAGTTATTAGAATGCTTGAAGAAGCAAAACAAATGTATGGAGAAAGGTGAAATAAAGGTCTTGAAACAATACGCGGTCCAAAAAAATAACAAAACGTACTACAATGCTATACTGGAAGTGGATGAAGAACATTTCTCGAGCGCCCTAAAAATTGAAAAAGTCAGTATTGGATAGGAAAAATGCAAGGTGTATGACGGAGTTGACGTGACGAGGTGCTTTAAATGCAAAGGATACAACCACAAATCACTAGAATGTAAAAATGAAGAAACATGCAGCAGATGCTTTGGAAAACAAAAAACAAGCGAATGCAAAGACGACCTCAAAAATAAATGTATTAATTGTATAAGAGCAAACGAAAAATTCAATTTGGGTTTAGACGACAGCCATGTATATACAAGTAAACAATGCCCAGTGTATATAAGACATTTAACGGCAAAAAAACAAAAAATAGGATATTAGCAGTCAAAAACTATTGTAATGAATAATCCTTCAGAAGGCAACGGGAAACCACTGAAGGTACACTCTCCCATGACAATTACATACAAACAACACACAAATAATAGGAGTAAAAATATTAGAAAACACTTAAGGAACTTAAATATTGCGACATGGAACGTACGAAGTTTATACGAATCAGGTAAATTAGACAACACAATCAGTGAATTTAATAGACTGAAACTTGACTTTCTTGGTATAAGCGAAACATGGTGGCAATCAAACGGCTGTATAAAAAAAGACGTAAACTTTTACTACTCAGGAAATGATTCTTCAAGACATAGAAAAGGAGTAGGCATTATGATCGCGAAAAAGCATTGTGGGAAAGTTAGCGAATTTATTCCATACTCTGATAGGATGGCGATCCTAAAATTGAAAACAAATCCAGTTGATTTAAATATTATCCAAGTATATGCTCCCAATGCTGACTGTACTGATGACGAGATTGAAAGTTTTTATAATGACCTTAAAAAAATTCTAATGATGACTAAGAAACATGACATAAATATAATCATGGGCGACTTCAATGCAAAAGTAGGAAAAGAGGAAACAACAAATGTGACTGGAAAATTCGGTCTAGGAGACAGAAATGAAAGAGGAAATAGACTAGTGCAATTTTGTCAAGAAGAGGAATTCATAATTGGTAACACGTATTATAAATTACCAGAGAGACGACTGTAAACATGGAAATCACCACAAGACGGAATGAGAAATACAATACGTAATCAAATTGACTACATCTTGATTAACAAAAGATTTAAATCATCGATGATACGGGCAAAAACACTACCAGGCGCAGACTTTCCTTCTGGTCACAACTTATTGCTGGCAACGATACTTTTCTCGATTAACATCACGGAAAACAAAACAGAAAAAATCCCATATCGATATACAAAAACTGGAAAACGACGATATTAGAAATGACTTCCAAAACAAGCTAAATGAATTATTGACAAGCTGCAATACTGGTGAAAATCCGATTGAATGGTGGAATAATACTGCTGGCAAGATAAGAATACTGACAACTAATACACTAGGAACAAGAATTAATATAGCAAAAGAAAAATGGATGAACGATGAAATTCTGAACTTGATGAATGAGAGAAGGAAATATCGGAACATAAACATTGACGAATATAAACGTAGAAACAAGGAAATCAGAGACAAAATAAGAGACGCAAGAAACCAATGGATGAGAAAACAATGTGAGGATATAGAACGATTGGAAAAGTTACACGATAGCTTTAATTTACACAGAAAACTAAAGGAAATATGCAACCTGAGAAGATACAATGCAATTAATACATTATACGATACAAACGACAAAGTTATAACAGACGAAAACGAAAAACGCAATATTTGGGTACAATATGTCCATGAATTATTCAAAGACGATTCAAGAGATGTAAATATCAGCACAAACGACTCAACAGACGATCCACTACTTAAAATAACTATGTCGGAAATAAAATATGCGATAAAATTGTCAAAACCAAAAAAAGCAACAGGCTGTGACGAAATCTCAGCTGATATTCTCAAACTTATAATACTATGAATAAGTTCGTGCGGGTTTTTTTCGAAATTTGAAACTTTATTGACGTAAAATGGTTACAAATTTAATATTCAAAATATTGTCCATCGCTTACTACTACTTTTTCCCATCTTTCTGGCAATTCACGGATTCCCTTTGTGAAAAATTCGGTCGGTTTTGCCGCAATCCACGAATCGATCCATTTTTTGACTTCATCGTAATTACGGAAGTGCTGGTCAGCCAGGCCATGTTGCATCGATCGGAAGAGATAGTAATCGGATGGCGCAAGGTCTGGACTATACGGCGGGTGGGGTAGGACATCCCATTTGAGCGTTTCTAAGTATGTTTTGACCACTTGTGCAACATGTGGCCGAGCATTGTCATGTTGCAAAATAACTTTGTCGTGTCTATCGGCGTATTGCGGCCGTTTTTCTCGCAGTGCTCGGCTCAAACGCATCAATTGTCGTCGGTAGACATCCCCCGTAATCGTTTCATTCGGTTTCAGTAGCTCATAATACACAACACCCAGCTGGTCCCACCAGATACACAGCATAACCTTCAGGCCATGAATATTCTGCGCCGACGTCGATGTTGAAGCATGGCCAGGGTATCCATACGTTGCTCGACGTTTTGGATTGTCGTAATGGACCCACTTTTCATCGCCAGTCACAATTCGATGCAAAAAACCCTTTCTTTTGTGCCGTTGAAGCAGTTGTTCGCATGCCATAAAACGGCGTTCAACGTCTCTTGGCTTCAATTCATACGGCACCCAATGGCCTACCTTTCGGATCATTCCCATGGCTTTTAAACGTTTGGAAATGGTTGATTGATCAACTCCCAAAGTTTTTGCAACCTCTTCTTGCGTTTGAGCCGGATCTTGATCGAGCAATTCCTCCAATTCGGTATCCATGAACTTTGGCGGCGCACCCTCGCGTTCTTCGTCTTCCAAGCCAAAATCACCACTTTTAAAGCGTGCAAACCACTTCTGGCACGTTCGCTCAGATAGAGCATGCTCACCATAAACTTCCACCAAGATACGATGACTTTCGGCTGCTTTTTTCTTCATATTAAAATAATGAAGAAGAATTCCCCGCAAAAACACATTATTTGACACGAAATTCGACATTTTCAAGTGTGGTAAAAATATTGTTGTTTACGCTTCAAATAAAAAACTTATACTGACGTTTGTGCCTTACGACAGTAGCTCTCCAATGAATGTTTGGAAATGTGGATCGATGGAATAATAATCAAGTTACGCCATCTGTTGTAAAACCGCACGAACTTATTCATAGTCCTATTAAATGACAGTGGAATGCCAACCCTAATGAAAGTGTTTAACCACATATATGAAACTGCTAATTATCCAAGCTCATGGTTAAAATCCACGTTTATTGCGATACCAAAAAAGACCAATGCAAAACAATGCAAGCACTATCGGCTAATAAGTCTAATGAGCCATACGCTAAATATTTTTCTTAAAATCATTCACAACAGAATTTATCAGAAATGCGAGGCCGCTATAGGAACAACACAATTTGGCTTTAAGAAAGGGTTTCGGACCAGAGAAGCAATATTTAGTCTTCAAATGCTTACACAAAAATCACGGGACGCCAATCAAGATATATGCATGTGTTTTATAGACTACAAGAAAGCCTTTGACAAAATACAACATAACAAGCTATTTGAAATAATGAAAGATCTGGACATAAACAAATATGACGTCAAATGTATACAAAACTTATATTGGAATCAGACTGCAGAAATCAGATTCGGAGACAGCACCACAAGAGAGACAAAAATCTACAGAGGAGTGAGACAAGGTTGCATTCTATCGCCACTATTATTTAATGTGTACACAGAAAAAATATTTGAAGAAGCAATAAATGACGCAGAATTAGGTATTAAAGTTAATGGCATATATATAAATAACATTCGCTACGCAGACGATACAACGTTAGTAGCAAACAATTTCCAGGATCTCCAAACTATTGTAAACAAAGTTGAAAAACACAGCAAAGACTTCGGGCTAAACATAAATATTGACAAAACCAAATTTATTATTGTAAATAAAAGCAGCAGAGACTATTCCTATGCGAGACTAACCATAGGTGGCAAAACAATAGAAAGAGTAAAACGTTTCAAGTATTTGGGTGTATGGCTGAATGACCAATGGGACCATGATCAGGAGATAAGAGGGAGAATAGAAATGGCTAGAACAGCCTTCATGAAGATCAAGAAGATACTGACACGCCGGGACATACCAAACGGGTTAAAGACAAGATTTTTAAAATGTTATGTATGGTCAACACTCTTATATGGATGCGAGGCCTGGACACTGAAAACCGTAAGCATACACCGACTAGAATCTTTCGAAATGTGGTGTTACAGAAAAATGTTGAAAATAAGCTGGAATGACAAAATATCAAATGTCGTAGTGCTAAATAGAATGCAAACCGCTGGGAACATGCTTACGGACATAAAAAAGAGGAAAGTCGCGTATTTCGGACACATAACAAGAGGTGACAAGTATGATATTTTAAAACTGCTGATGCACGGAAAAATTTAAGGACAAAGAGGAATTGGTAGGAAGAAAATGACACGGCTAGACAACATCAAAGAGTGGACAGGCCTCTAAACAATCGGCGAATTAACAGCAGCAGCGAAAAACAGACAAAAATATAATGAAATCATTAATAATATGACCTGACAACCGTACGACTAAGATTACAATGACGTTTGTATGTAATCGCGAACATCCAGCATGGATACGCCGATTAAGAAGAAGAAAGACAAAAGTACACGGAAGCAAGAAGGGAGCGCTGTGCTCGCGCATATACATATGCATGAATGTATGAACGTGCATGGATGTAGTAACATATGAATGCAATTATTTTGTAGGAAGTTTAGAAGGCAAGTAGGTATATATGTATGTATGTATATAGCTAGGACATAAAGTCGGTATATATATATACATACATAGAGCAGAATTGTTTTTGCACTTGTTAGAAAGAAACTCGTTCACTAGTGCGTATGTGTATTTGATTTCTTGAAAGAATGTGATGTGCTGTGACATGTGTACATATGTACATAAGTCAAGGTTATTGGGCATACATGCATATGTACATACATATGTAGGTATGAAAGGAAGATGATGTTCTTACGCTTGTGCATTATTGTTTTTCATATATAAATGTACATACATACATACATATGTATGTAAATGCTGTCGAATACATTAACTATAAAGTGACATACAATATAAAATAAGTGTTGATTTATCTTAAACCGTTTTATTTTCTGAATGCAAATACCTCCTATTGACATGTACATACATACATATTATGTATATTGTCATATACCATCATTTATGTACATATAGAGTATGAATGTATCTAATGAAAAACTGAATGAATTACTTTCAGAATTTATTAAAACTTATTCGCGTCGCGCGCATACATATCTACGTAGACATCACAAACCTTTTGTTCACAACGCAGGCGCAGAAATATACGCTCTGCGTATTTAGCCTCCCCACGTGACTCGCCATCAATTCTCGGCGCAAATTTTTTTTTTTTCGTTTTTAAATTTTTTTTTTAATTTAATCGTAAAAAAATTTGTAATAAATTTTATGTATCCGCTTATCATTTCAAAAGTAACAAAATGGTAAAAAAATAATCAGTCGAAGAAATAAACGCACCGCCTTTGTTTCCTCGCCACATGTTAGACTCGATTTCAATTCCCGGCGCAAACTTTTTTTATTAATTTTTTTTTTTTAAATTCGTTTTTTTTTTAATGTAATTGAAAAAAAAAAATTATGTAATAAATTTTACGTATTCGCTTATTATTTCAAAAATACGAAAATAGTAAAAATTTAATTGGTTTAATGTCGAGGTGAGAAATGTGTTGTGTGTTGAGGTGAAAGATGTGTGGTGTTTCTAATTTTTGTGTGGGCAAAAGTCAGTGAGGTGTCTATAAACTCGGTGTGCTAGATTTCCTTATTACAAATCTTTCAATTCTTAATTGTACTAAAAAAAGCTCACAGTAACATTTGCACCTTCTCATTGCATTAACATTCTCTGCTTGTACATAGTTCACTGCAATCAGCTCTGTTAAGAAGTTCCCCGCTGTCGAGTTGAGCGTGGTGAAAAATTCTTCACGGTTTCACTTCATTTTTGACAATTCGTACTATTCGTAGCCCGTGAGACTTCTCTATACTTTAACGTTCTCTGGTGGAAGAGTAGGCGAAAGAAATAGAAACAACCAAACAAAAGAAATTATACGCACATGCACATACTTTCTTGCCACGGCGTCTTCCGCATAAAAAGGGAAACAAACTGCATTTGGATGATTTATATTAATTTGTGCTTTCACAATTTAACACACGGTACTTCGTTTTCATTAGTTTGATTAGTTTAAATCTCACAAATCACAAAACTACCAAGCCATTCATTGAATTTTCATAAACACGTAATTTTTCCTACTTTTATTTGTTTTGTTCGTTTGTTTTGTATTGCGAACTGAGTGACGTCAGACTTGTCAAAATCGCGAAAATAAAGTAACCGTTTTTTAATGGCGCCACCATTGATACTCAATTCGCCTTGATCACTACCATGAAGATCGTCAATGCATAACCATGATACTTTGGAAGAGAGGGATGCAGAACAAAGGGTAAGGTCAATATGTGTAAAGAAAGAATGACTGGAAAAGTGGGTAGGAGATCCGTCATTTAGGATAACGCCGTTAGAAACTAAGATGGAATCATCAATTGTTCAACTTTTTGAGTTGGAGAAAGTGGACCCCCAGAGAGGGCTCCATGTATTAAGATCACAGGCTACAATAAAGGGGTGTGTAAAGGAAGGTATTATGTTGTTGAAATCTGCAGCGCAAATCAATTGATTAGGAGGGGGATACCCGCACACTATTGTAATTTTGTTGGAAGTTTGTAGTTCACTGGCTGGAGAAGCAACATTAGATTGGGGGAAAGAGGTAGGTTTCTTTTGACAAGAATGGCAATGCCCCGTTTGTAAGACGTAATATGTGGAAGATTATAATAATGACCAGCGTAAGGTTTTGAGAAGTGAGGAGTGACGTTGTAGGCAAGGTGAGTTTTCAAAAGGAAAAATCCCAAAATGATTAGTAAATTAATGTAAAAGAATTAGGGAGGGAGGATCGGTACTTCAGGCTCTGGAAAAAGTGGAGAAAGGGTGCATATAAACATATCTAAAGACGAAAACACGTCGTAGCATATGCGGATGATGTTGCAATGGTAGTAAGAGGGAAATTTTCCAATACACTTAGAGAAGTCATGCAAGATTCACTAAACATGGTTGAAAACTGGTCAAAAGAAAATGGGCTAAGCGTCAACCCAAATAAAACTGAACTCAGCCTATTTACCGGAAACATAAAATTCCAAATATAGCTTCCCCGAATCTAGGTGGAACGGCACTGTCATTTAGTGATAAGGCCCGCTACTTAGGTCTAATAATAGACAGAAAACTAACTTGGAAGGCAAATGTCGAAGATAGAGTAAAAATGGTGACAATAGCACTATACTCTTGCCAACAGCTGATAGGACGAAGTTGGGGTCTCTCCCCATCTATCGCATATTGGCTTTACACAGCAATTGTCAGACCAATCCTAACATACGGCATATTAGTATGGTGGCCGGCTTTAGATAGTACATGTACAAAGAATGGCCATTCTTTGCATATGCACGGCCCTGAGCACCACACACACAGAGGCACGTAACATTATGCCTAACCCATTACCAATAGAGCATTTTAGCAAGCAAGAAGATTAAGAGAAATCGGTCTACTCAGAACAAACCAGAGAAGAGACTCTTCGATTTTAGAAAAATTCCCCTGCATTCCTGTTACAATGGATTTCTGTAAGACCATACATACCATAGACTGTCCGTCGCGTTTTTACATAAAGTAAAGTGTATAAAATCATTAGACCACGTTGAATCCCTCATATTCGGTATTTTTTGGGGTTTTTCATAGCTTTTATATTTTCGATAAATTAAGACTAAAATGAGTGTTAAAAATGTGCTTTTCTGAAGAATTTCAACAATCCGCATGCGTCTATATTTCGAACAATAAAATTTTTTACTCTGTGCGAAGAAGCCAAGTAATACCCGAGTTCTTTGATATAAGCAATAAGTACCAATCTTGTTTAAAAGTAAATTTCTAACTTCACGGATATATTACATATTTCGTACATTTGTTATTAATTGGACAATCCCATACGTGAAGATATATCTTAATTAATTTCATATCTTCTATGAAAGAACAAAAAGGAATGGCTTAGACATTTTTAAAAATACGAAATGTCAATTACGTAACCTTATTTAACGCTAACGACAGCTTTTTTTACACTATTAGTGTATGCTTCTGCGCACACTGGACACATAGCAACTAAAACAATCACCCTTCGGTACTACTGTCGCCATTCTGTCGCGCATTTAGAAGACATATTTACATACATGTGGTATGCATACACATGTACAATATGTACGAAGATGCCGGCACTTGCCGCGACAAAAATTGACTGTTCACCAAATATTTTTGACTTCCTCAAGAAAAATAGGCTTATGGACAGCTGGAAGATATGGTGAGCTCGTTTTATAATTGACCGAGCCTGGCTTTGAGAAATATGCTCTTGCGTTAATGAATGAAATAATTTTTTTTTGTATGAAAGAACATTTTAGAATGATACTTCTACGCCAATGAAAGTGTTTTGTTTTTGTAAGTACAATATTTGGAATATCGACTGAGTGACGGCAATTTCATTGAATAAATAATAAGTAAAGGCCGTAAAATTTATTAACCTTTATAGATAAATTGAAATATGTATGTACTTACATGTACATATATACGTACATAGGACACCAATAGTAATGTCTGGTAAGTGTAAAAATATGTACTTTTATGCGATATAAATATTTAAATAAAATAACTCTGAATTATTTTATATAAAAATCATCAAAAATATGCAAATTTAAATTTCCCATACCATCTTATCTGCTGCATTTGGGCGCAGATACATATGAATGCATGAGTATATGTATTTTTTTGTTGTTGTTTTTTTTATCCGAAGGGTTAATCTTTCATAGATACCGTCAGCATCGACGGCATGCACGATTCATACTGATCGCTAAAAGTGTACCTCATTCGGGACCTCGCACAGTCAGTATTACTACTAAACTGGTCTTGCGAAACAGTACAGCTACGTACTAAACCCTAACTCCGACCTTTATAGCTTTAGTTTGCCCTACGGTGCCTGTCCGGGTCCCACGTTCCAACGTTTAGGTTTTTATGCTGGTCGCTGACTAATACCAGATCCACCTTATTTTCGTATACCCTTTGTTTTAGGAGCTCTTGTGCCGCCTCGCAATGGTTTAAATTGATGTGCCTAATCCTCATTTTTTCGTTTTAATATACGCCGCTTCATAAAGGGGACATTTTTTGCTTCCAATCTGGTGGCTTGGATCCTCTCTTCCGTTTCTTTTACATGCTTCGCAGAAGGGCTTTTTCTCGCATAATTTCGCTTGGTGGCCCTTCTCACCACATTTGAGACAGTTCTGGCTTCTGTCGTCTTCGTTTGTACACGCCCTCGCCAGATGTCCATACTCCAGGCATCTGTAGCATCTCCTCAAATCAGGCTTTTCTCTTATTCGACATACAGCCCAGCCATTTTGAGCTTTCGCTTATCAAGCAGTCACCTTGCGTCCAGTGCTGGTAGGCTTATCTCCGCTGTTTGCGTGCCTGCATACGGCGATGTAACGCTTTTTATTGCGCTTTCGCTTAATAGGTAAAGCTCGTTAACTTGCGTTCGTATTGCCTCACATATGTCCTCTTTGGTTGTGATTTCATGTAAATCACGGATCTCCACCAACATTTCGTGAGCTAGGACCTTGATTTGCGCCTGGTCACCGAGCACCTTGCCAATCTTCTTCTGGTATACTCCTGTATTGGCCATCTGCTCTTTTTTCAATTGAAACAGGATTTAGCCTTTGGCCGTCTTTCTTATGCGTGTCACGTTTTCGACGAGTTCTTGCAGGGCATCATCTTTCTTAACCAGCCTGAGAATGTCGCTGTACGTCATTGTTCCAGCACGCGCAATGACAATCGCATCCGGCCTCGGGGGTGGTTTATTTGCCACTTTATTCTGGTCTGCGCTTGAAACTCATCCAGCCATTTTCCAAATGCCCGTTTGTCTTCTTGGCCTTAATCTCTCCTTTGTCTTTCTTGCCCGCACTTGTTGCTACTTTGTGCTCCTCCTCGTGAGTGGTATTGCTTTTCTTGGGTGGCGTTTTTCAGCTCGGCTGTTTGTCGTTGCGTGGTCTTTTCGGCGTTCCTCCCGTCATTACGCTTTCAAAGAACGTTTCTCTTGGCTTCTTTGATTTTCACTTCTTCCTGAGCTCTCGAGTGTAGTTTAGTGATTGTTTCGAACAGTTGACGCATTGCTTCTGACAACTTCCCAATCGTCTCACCAAAAAGCGTTAAGGTGTCACTACCCGATTGTTCTGCTTTCTCATTGTTTTGTTGCAATGCAGGTGGCGACGATTTTGCTCTCTCAGGCCTTTCTACAATGAGCGTCTTGATAGGACTCCGTCTCAGCTTTGAAGCGCGCTTGAAAGGGTCAGTCCCCGTGATTATCGGCCTTTGCGGTCTTGTTTTCCTCAGTTAGGTCCACTAGTAGACCATTCGATCCACTTGCACCTGGTGCCTTTTTGATAGCCTCTTCCAGGCTTTCATTATTACTGTCCGCAATGGCTCCATATATATTGCTGTTGTTGTTGACTGTTGTTCTCATTTTATTTTAAATACTTTGTTTTGTTTGCCAGCGCATCGTTGGAGGTGGGCGGACCGAAAAAAACAGGAACGGGCATACCCTTGGGGACAGTGCCCCTACCCCAGTTCCCCGAGGCCTGTTCTTCGCTTTACCGGTCCCGGAGATTACGGATGGACCAGAACTCAACGCAACGCATACTACTACCTCTGCGTCCAATACACACTCCCTGACTAAGGCCCGACGGGGCTGGTTACTGATACTCCCCGCGGCTAACACCTCGGCAGAGCAAGCTCACATCACTTCAACAACAGAGATGGTTCTTAAAGTGAAGGTAAGGTTCAATTAGCAGCCGCACCTACCATGGGGAACAGACGCTGACCAGGAAGCCGTCCGAATCCGAATTTGTATTTTGACATTCAGCTAGGAGCAAGCTTTTAAGTTGATTTTTGGAAGCTATGTGGTGTTTCCTTAATCGTTTTTGCAAATGATCCCATAAATGCCCTATAGGGTTCCTATCTGGGCTCTGTGGAGGTGTTGATAACAATTGAGGTACTTTATGTATTAGCCACCTCTTCACTATGTGCGCGGTGTGTTTGGGATCGTTGTCCTGCTCGAAGTAAAATTTACCAGACAATCGATTTTTTTCAGCGCTTTGTAACAAGGACTTTTAAATATACTTTCTTGTCATAGTCCATCAATAAAAACAAGATTGCCAACACCTGATGTGGACATGCAGCCCCAAACCATAACGTCTTCACCTCCGTGCTTGACCGCTTTTTGGATTTAGTTCTTCATTTCGCTTTCTCTACACTTTAAGTCGCCCATCATATCTGAATATCTATTTCGATTCGTCGGAGAAAATTACTTTTTCCCAGAAATCAAATTCTTTCCGTTGATAAGTTCTGGCAAATTCGAGCCTTTTATTTCTATTAGTATCACTGCCAAAGGGCTTTTCTTTTAGCCATACATGCCTTATATCAATTTCTTTTGATTGACCTTCGCACTGTATCCGATGAAACAACAGTGTTTAGAGACGTTTGTAATACTAGCAACTGTCTATATACGGAGCACTTCCGAAAGGATTGTTCTTATTGTTTTCTTGATAAGTCGTTTATCTCTTTCCGTTAATTTCCTAAGGTGGGCTGATCTCTACTTATTTTCGACCTTTTTGAATCTTTGTATTACCTTGTGCTCTGATGGTTTTCTCGATTTTTTAGTATGATTTTCCATCTTTATGCATGCGTGCAACATTTTTTCTCTCCTCTAATGTCAATTCTTTTCAAGACATGACATAAAAAAGTAAACACAAATGTGCATAAATGAACTTCATCAGTTATACTGAAAATAGTATGTCAACAAATATTATTTCGAAGCATCGCAAATCAAAACTACCGTTATTTCGCGCATTGGCAACTACAAAGTGCGAGTGTACCAACAGTTTTGCTGTACAAATTTCTTACTTACAGTTACATTTTTGCTTGTCGTTGTTAGTGCAGCAGACAAAGTTGGTTCTGATTGATTGGTTGGTCGGAATGATTACAAATTTTTTTCATATATTAATACAGTTTTTCAGAATCTTTAATAATGTGTGAAAAATTTTACAATTATCAGATTTGAATCATTCAAGCGATTCAACCGCAACCAGCGTCGTAGCTATGGAATTTACCTTCGCACTCATTCGTAGCTCGACTATAATAAGCTATCGGTTTTAAATAATCTTTCACGTGCTGCAAGAGTACACTGGCTATCCCCCACGAACTAGCATTGGTATGCAATCTGCAGCATCTGCATGGTGTGCTGTTAGTATACGTTTCGATGTTAACTTTTCTTTTAGCTCATTAAATGCTTGGCATTGGCGTGATGCTCACTCAAAGGCCACATCTTTACGAAACACTTTTCATAACGAGGCTGAACTTCTTCCATCAACTGTCAGTTCATGAGCTAAAAAACTTTCGTCTCTTTCAAAAATTCAATTAGGTAAGAGCTCATACACTGAATTACCACCCACTAGTACATAGCTCAAGTAGTGAACCAACTATCTGTTGAACTTTAGCCATTAGTTGTTGGAGTACAATTAGCGTGTTTCGTAAACAAAATTTAATTCTTTTGAATTCATAATGTCCACAGGCCGTTATAAAGTAGTATAATTGCGACTTTCCACCGCAATTTGAATCTGGTAATATCTATCACAATTAAGGTATAATTCACAAAAATATGTATACTGTTTACCTTCGTTCAAAAGATTTTCAACGTTTTGATACGAAAAACGGGTACTAATATCATTAATATACCTGGAAAAAAGTGTAAAGGCCATAAAATACTGCCTGTGGTATCCGTGAAGATGCAATGAAAGATAATGAACATTCACCCTACACATCGTCTGTCGGATAAATAAGTCTTGAACCATTGAAAGAAAACAAAATGAAAACCAAGCGAGGATAATTTTCGTAATAGAACTGTATGAGAAAATCTATCCATTGTTTTAGAGAAGTCCGTGTAAACACAGTCGACTTGAAAGCCTTCAGCAAAAGTTGAAAAACGATTTTCACCAAAAGCAGCAAGGCTGGAAACTGTCGACCTACCCGTGGCGAATCCATGCTGATTGAGCGAAATTAAACTCTTAGTCGCAAAGTACATCTTATCTTTCACAATTCCTTTGAAAAGTTTATATATAATATAATATCATAGAAAGTTTCGAGATCGGCCTGTAATTGCACACATCATTATTTTTGCCATTTCTGAAAATTGGGGCAATAGTTGTGATTTACCAATCGTTGATGAAAACTGCAGAAGATAAAGATTTATTAAAACATAGTTTCAGAGAAATAAAAATAGCCGGACAGTTTTTAAGAAAAATAACGCGTAGAAATGTTTAAGCTTTAGATAGCCAAATGTTTAAGGTTTAGATAGCCAAAATTCAAAGATGAAAGTAGATTAACATGATAAGAAGAAAATGAGTCGGCATCACCACGAGTGAAATGAGATTTGAAAATATCGACAAACAAGTTGGTCACATCCGCAGGGGTACTAGCAGATTTGTGTTTAAAACGAACCACAAAGGGGACTTTAGCGCTTGACTTTTTAGATTTAACAAACAGTTAAAAGCCCTTAGGATTGGACTTGATATTCTCTTCAATCCTAAAAATGTAGTTTCTATACAGAAAATTGTTTAAACAGTTGAATTTGTTCAAGCATTGCTGGTTATTTATAAAGATATTTTGATTCTTAGATTCTATGGTTTATGGAGTTTCACATGATGTTTATAAGCAGGTGAGAAGGTTGAAAAGCATTAATATTAGCGCTTACGAATATGAGATCAAAAATTCGAATTCGAAATCTAGGCTTAACAGATTATAATAACATATGATTCAAGTGATGATCGGACATTAGTTGGTACTAGACCATGTTTGCAGAAGTTAGTAGACCAAACAACATTCGGAAATTAAAATCCTCAAAAACATTAAAATGGTTATCATCAACTTTATTTAGAACAAGTGAAACAATATTATCTGTGGGTGATTTGTAAAGATCAAAAAATTACTATTAGGCGGGATGTATGAGACAAGTAGATATAAAGAGCCATGGATGTAAAAAGATGATCCCTTTACACAAACACAAATAATGACATCAAAATCCAAAGGAGCACTACGAGTGGGAATAGTCTTCGACTTAGTACGACGGGTGGCCACATTTGGAAAATAAATCTTTAACTGATTTCGTGATGCACTAGTACTACCAAATGTTGCCAATATTTCGTGTCTGGGAGGTCAATACTACTCTATCGCCTATTTAGTCCAAAATAGCACTTGTTGGCAAGAGAGATTCTACGTTGGATTTTAAGGCTGTCATTGTTATGGGTGTTAACGCCTAGATTTCATAACTTTAAACAGTGAGGTGGGTGCTGTTAAGCGAGTGCGGCGTCTATTTGTTTGATGCCAGAAGGTACTTCGTTTTGTCCTCGATCACCACTAGACCCATTCGCTTTACTCCTTTATCCAGTTTGGAGAGTCAGAACTAACAGTGTGGTTTTAAAGGTCGATGATATCAATATCATCAGTATACGCCAAGAATTGCAGTTCGACAGCTTTAAAATCGACAAAAAGATGGTGTGTATCGATCCTCTGTTCTTGGGTCTTTTCCAAGACCTGGCGTATTGTGAATATCTGGTCGATTGTAGTTTTCTCAGATCTAAAGCCACATTGATAAGGTCCAATCAGTTGGTTGATGGTCGGCTTCAGCCTTTCAACAATACGCTAGCCCGAATCGTGTACGCAATATTTAAAAGCTAATTCCGCGGTAATTGGCACAGATTGCAGAAACATCTCTCTGATGGAGTGGTCAGAATATACTTAAATTTCCATCGTCAGGCATGCTTTCATCCGACCATATTTTACGTAAGAGCTGATGCATGCACCTTGCCGTTCCTCGCCGCTATGTTTGAATAGCTCAGCCGGCAGGCCGTCGGCTCCCGCGGTTTTGCTGTTCCTTAGCCGCGTTATGGCTATTCTTATCTTGTCATGGTCGAGTAACGGAACGAAAGCAATGAAAATAAAACCACCAACAATTTTGGCAATCATTATTTACGAACAAACAGGCACAAAAAAAATATATCACATTCGTCACATAACTCCTTTTTGACTCGTTGAAAAAGATGAAATTCTTCATCTATCTTTATAACTCGGCATAATTTACTCGCTAACAGTCACAATTTCCTACGCGTTATGACACTAAATTTCGTTGTTTTTGTCAATATACTCAATTTTGTCATAGGTATCAGGTGGCTGCCGTAGTCGAATGGTTGGTGCGTGACTACCATTCGGATTTCAGAGAGAGAACGTTGGTTCGAATCTCGATGAAAGACCAAAATAAAAAAAAAGTTTTTTCTAATAGCGGTCGCCCCTCGGCAGGCAATGCCAACCTCCAAGTGTATTTCTGCCATGAAAAAGCTTAAAACTGTAGGACCCTCCATTTGTGGAACAATACGCCACAAATAGGAGGAGGAGCTCGGGAAGCTCGCGCCAATTATATATGTATATATATATATATATATATTATATCAGGTGGAAACTCCCACCATCATTTCAATTTATCAGACGCGTTAACTGATTAGTAATGTCTTGCTGATCGTTGAGATTTTGGTAGATCTTCGATCACGTATCGATCGTTGTTAAGTACTTTTGTTACAGTGAAAGTGCCCTTGTACCGTGGTTCTAGCTTTTCCAGGCTAATTTTCAATTAATACCAGATCGCCGTCATTGTACTCCTTTGTCTTGATACGTTTAGAATCATATCGAAGGATTGCGTTTGCTCATCCAACATCTAAACGTTTTGCTGCTTTAGTTCTTCATTCGTTGTCATCCGTTCATTATTTTGTAAGACTAGAGTTAATTGGTTTTTCAAAATACATATCTGGCGGTGGGAACTCTTCAGCTAGATGCAAAGCGGTATAGCCTGTTGTTTTATTTGCCATCATATTTATTGACCATTGTATGTATTGTTAGCAGGTAGTCATCCCAATACTTGTCGTCTTATGTCGCTGGCAGGAACAATGACAATATTGTACGATTTGCACGTTCACTGATGCAGGGTTGCAAATTATCGACTTACACAACTAAACCAAAATAACTTAGATAAATATGTCAGTCTGGTTACTAGGTTGTTCAATAAGTCTTGCGGTACGATAAGAAAAACATAAATTTATGGTTTGAAGTGCACTTTATTTTGCAGCATAAATACACTTGTTCCAACGAGATTCCAAAACATGAATTCCATCTTTGAAGTGGGGGTCTGTAATGGCTGCAAAATACGCTTCCACGCATGATTTTTTTAGGTCTGGAAACAGATGGAAGTCGCAAGGGGTCAAATCTGGTAAATAGCCATTGTCAAAATGCTCTTGTGAAGTTGTGCATTGTCTTGATGAAAAATAATTGTTTTCTTTTGCAAACTGGGTCTTTTTCGCGAATTTTTCGCTTCAATCGGTCTAGAAGATTACAATAATAGTCAAAATTTATTGTTTACCAGTTTGCAAGTAATCCACAAACGTCCACATACTTTCGCATCCACAAAACGTGGCACTTCGTTTCCCTTAGATTGTTTATTTACAATATTTATTTAAGTCTATGAATTACAATCCTTACAAGCTATGACGCAAATGTTGCTTAGATTAAACTACTGATATATTATATGTGTTTAAGTGCTACTATAACATGGAACTCAAGAGATTTAAAAAAGCTGCTCTTGAGTGCGAAAAATCGGGAACATCATTATGCTTGGTATTTAATTCACGTAAGTCACGAGAAATGAGAGCATTACTGGCATACTCAGTTTTAAAGTTTTCCCCATAAAAAGGGTAGAGATTCCTAAGAGATCGCTGGGAACAATAAATCGAATTCTTTCTAATAGATAGGGTCAATCAATAACTCCAGAAATAATATTGTGAGCAAAAGGCAGACACAGTATAGACCTACGAATTTCTAAATACTTAAGACTTATAAGTATGAGACGAGCAGAATATGATGGAATGAAATCAATAAAGTTCAAAGGTCGTTTGAGAACACATTTTTATAAATATAAGCTTGATTCTATTGACAGCAAACGATGTATAGAGCAGCTTAATGTTATAGGGATCAGAGAACTTAGTGGCGTTCCGTCTGATGAAACCCAACATCGGGAAACATTTTAAAGTAATATAGTTTATGTGGTTATTAAAAGGAAATTTGTTTACACGACACAAATCGAGATTCTGTACTTAGTCCAGAAAATGTTAAATGTTTTCGAGTAAGATATTTGAAAGCACTTGGATAAGTGCTACAAAAGACGTGAATTCTGGCAACACAAGTTAATTTTACTTCATATCGGTTTGAATTTTAATGGCACCCTCTTGAATCTTGATCGCTGAAAAGATGATAAGGTCATCAGCATAAATCAAAAATTTAGCAAATTAGAAACACATTTTGATATAATTAATAAGTAACACAAATAAGAGCGGTCTCAAGATACTTCCTTGCGGAACATCAGAGGTAGTAAAGGGAGTAGATGAAATAGCATCAATTGTTACAACACAACGTCTTTTGCTGAAATAAGAGTTTATCCATTGCAGAAAAACAGAATGAATGCAAAAACAATCTAATTTTTTAATTAAGATTGAATGGACTACTTGAGTGATTCGGTTGAACAGACGTGCTTTTATTAGCTCTTGCTTTGTGAAAGTTTCGTAGTGAATCTACCAATCGTACAATATTTAAAAACATACAGCGATATAGACGCTTTAATACTGCAACACAATACATCTTGTGCTATCTTAGCCCAACCTTTGTTTTGCAAATATAAATACAAACAAAATAAAAACATAAAAATAATAAAAACAACTAGTGAAAAATTTAGCACTTAAAATTCCTGTGGGGCGCTCTCCTCCCAAAGAGAGGCTCCGCTCACCAGCGCAAGAGCAACTAACAAGTGCCAAGTTCAGCTACAATGCTCCGTTCTCGGCAAGTGAAATAAAGAGTAAGTCATCAGCTGTACAACCTCACCTGGCAACCGCCGTTAACTCTATACCAACAACTCCTCACTCATGGCATGAGCAATGCCAAACTCCAATTCAACTAATCAGCATTTCTCATCCCACCACTTGTCTGGTAGCTCCCACAAGCGCAACAACAATCACAACAGTTACAACATCAGCATCAACAAGCAGAACCGCTACTACAAACTCTTCAATTTTCTCATACTCGCCAATCATGTCTACATGCCCAAACATAGTTATGCAGGCAAAAGCAGGTGAGAACAACAAAGAGCTTTCTCTTCCAAAGAGAACACGTAATTCTCCAGATAAGAATACAGAAACAACAAAAACCACCAAAAAACATAAAGCATTAGCAAACCAAAAAACAATTACAACCTACTGGTTAAGTAAACCAACAAATAACAAATCAATCCCGCATACTCTGACATCAAACAGATTTGATACACTCTCTCTTGATGATGAAAAAGAAAAAGTAACGCAAAACTGTGGGACAAACAACCCTAATGAGCAGCAAAAATCTAAAACTCCAAAACCACCACCTATATTTGTACAGAATGTTGAATACATCAAATATTTAACCGACGCGCTAAACAAACTTCCGAATTGCGTTTTTGAAATGAAAGTCCTGCAAAACAATGAAGTAAAAATTCAACCCAAAGAGTCATACCACTATACACAAATCTCTAAATTATTAAAAGAAAAAAATACTCAGTATTATACATATAAGCCCAAAGAGCAAAGGGGATTTAAAGTGATACTGAGGAACTTGCACAACTCCACAGATAAAGGAGAAATTGTAAAAGAATTAGGTGAACTTGGGCATGAGGTTACAAATATTCATAACATCTTACACGCTACTACCAAATCACCTTTGCCACTGTTTATACTAGAATTAAAAACCAAGCCCAACAACAAAGATATATACACTATTACACATCTACTACATTGCAAAATTAAATTTGAGCCTCCATATCAAAAGCGCACTTTGCCTCAATGCACAAACTGCCAAAAATACGGTCATACAAAAAATTTTTGTTTTAAAACACCTGTGTGTGTCAAATGTGCTGGAAGTCATAAAGCCATAGAATGTCCAGTCAAGGACATTAACGAAATAAAATGTGCTCTCTGTGGTAAAAACCACATAGCTAATTACAAGGGATGCATGATTTATAAATCGTTAAAAATACAGCAATTTCCAAGTCTCAGACACAAAAATCCCACCACAATTACAAACACACAAGAAAAAGTTGCATCACAAACTACACTAGACAATGTGACAACCCAACACAGTACTACAACACCAAATTTATCTTACGCTCAAGTAACAGCCATAAACACTAAAAATGATGCTCAATCTATTGCAGCAACTATAACGGAAAACAAAGAAATTTCAGAATTGAAAGATATGATGAAACAATTAATCTCACAAATGTCTGCAATGATAAACATGATCACGTTACTTTGCGCTAAATTTAATGAACGAACAAGATAAATTAAGAATTGTCCTTTGGAACGCTAACGGTCTAAGCCAACATGCACTGGAACTAAAAACATTCCTAAAAAACAATAACATAGACGCAGCTCTAATATCTGAAACACATTTCACAGATAGAAATTATTTAAACATTCCTAACTATACTATTTATCACACCAATCACCCTGATGACAAGGCACATGGTGGAACGGCAGTGACTATAAACAAAGACATTAAATGCATTGATGTGAACCACTATAGACAGGACTACTTGCAAGCGACATCTATACAAATTGAGGACTTTAGTGGTCATTTAACCCTTTCTGCCATATACTGCCCCCCTAAACATAAAAATTCTAAGACACTATACTTTGACTTTCTTAAAACTCTTGAAGGCCGTTTTATTGCAGGCGGAGATTTCAATGCAAAGAATACCTTATGGGGATCCAGAATAACAAACACGAAAGGAAAAAATCTTTACGATGCAATAATAGAAAATAAAAGTGACTTTTTAAGCTCTGGAGAACCAACTTACTGGCCAACTGATATGCGGAAGCGACCTGATTTAATTGACTTTTATATTACGAAAGATATTAAAAGCAACTGGAAATAAATCCAAGCTTTGACCTCTCATCTGACCATTCTCCAATATTCTTAAGCTATGAAACCAGTCCTATCCTAAACTACAAGACACATAAATTTTACAATAATTATACGAACTGGAACTATTTTCGTGAAATTATGGAGCAAAGCCTTAACATAAAAGTCCCCCTAAAGAGCGAAAAAGAAATAGACTCCGCAATCGCATACTTCAATGACAGTATAGTGTATGCAACAACCACTTCCACACCTATAATCAAGATGAGTAACAACAAACACAAGTTACCCCATAAAATCTTGGAAAAAATCAGAGAAAAACGAAAACTAAGGCAACAATGGCAATCTACACGCTCACCAGATATCAAAAAAAGGCTGAATATAGCAGCAAAAGAAATTAAAGATATATTAAAAGTGGACAAGGACGAAAAATTTGAAAAATATATCGCATCACTGGGAGCTACTAGAGCTACAAACTATACACTATGGAAGGCCTGCAAAAAAATCGAAAACGCAGTTATGCACCAACCCCCTCTAAGGACAAGTACAAATTCTTGGGCGAAAACACCAAAAGAAAAAGCAAAAATACTCGCTGATCATTTTAAAAAAACATTTACAAATCAACATAACAACCAAGACATTGACAATTCTGAATTTCATGTCCACCTCACAAATAACATAAATATACCAATCAAGAAAATAACTTCAAAAGAAATTCGTATAGCAATTGAGACAAAAATTGACGTAAATAAATCGCCAGGATATGACGGAATCACAAGAAGGATTCTAAAAGAGTTACCTGACAAAGCAACTCTGTACTTAAGAAATGTATTTAACTCAGCATTACGAATGAAGTATCTTCCACTGCCTTGGAAGGTTGCTGAAATCATCGCAATACCCAAACCTAATAAAGATGTCTCTGAAGCTTCTTCATACAGACCAATTAGTTTATTATCATCATTATCTAAACTTTTTGAGAAGCTTATACTTGACCGCCTTGACCCCATACTACAGGCGCGAAACTTATTTCCCTCACACCGATTTGGATTTCGTAGAAAACACTCAACAATAAAACAGGTACATAGAGTAACAAATAAAATATTATCAGAAATTGACAAAAGAAATACATGTGTTGCTGTGTATCTTGATGTAGCGAAAGCTTTCGACAGCGTGTGGCACAAGGGTTTAATATTTAAACTTAAACAGTATCTTCCACTCGACTACTATTTGTTAATGAAAAGCTATTTAGCAAACAGATTCTTTTATGTGCCTGCAAGTATCGACATGATAGCAACTTTTGCAGATGACACTGTCCTATTGGCAACTCATAAAACCTTAGAAGCAGCAACAAAAAAGTTACAACAAATTTTGAACAAAACACTAACATGGTTTAATGCTTGGGGTATACAAATCAATAGTGGCAAAACAATTCATGTAGTTTATTCCAACAAGAAAGTAAGACACAAGAAGCTGACAATAAACCACTCACAAATCCCAATAGACACCAAAGCAAGATACCTTGGAATGACTATTGACTCCAAACTTCTCTGGAAAGAACATATTACGATGAAAAGAAATGAGGTAAAAAACAGATTCCGACAACTATATTGGCTACTTGGCAGGCGCTCGAAACTGTCATTGCTGAATAAAATACTTATATACAAAACTGTGATTGTGCCAATCTGGGCATACGGCATAGAAATCTGGGGTACTGCAAGCAAAAGTAACATTAACATTATTCAACGACTACAATCAAAAATACTCAGAACTATAACCAATGCAGCTTGGTACATCCCAAACGAAGACATTCATCGCGATCTCAACATCGAAACAGTAGCAGAAATCATCCGCAAACGCAGCACAAAACATATTGTCCGTTTAATGAACCATTCCAATAATGACATGCGACAACTCCCACAGCAGAAAGGGCAAACTCTAGGCGGCTCAAACGACCAACCCCAACTCAGCTGATAACTAGAATAATTTAAAGCTATGCACATACCTACACTTGTAAACTCACACAAAAACTTAACCCAAATGTAATATTGATCATGATTAATGTTATAAAATCCAAGCTGCAGAAAGGATTACTTAGTGTCATACGACAGGTGTAATTAATAAAGGAGGCAAAAAAAAAAAAAAAAAAATTAAGATTCTAAGAGAAGCTTTGTCGAATGCTTTCGAAAAGTCTGTGTAAATACAGACGACCTGCAAAGCAGCAGAGAAAGAATACATGCAGTATTCACTAAAAACAGCCAGATTAGCTACTGTAGATCTGTTGGCAACAAACCCAATATTGCCAAGCCATTCACTGAATTTTCACAAAAATGTTATTTCTCCTCCTTTTATTTGATATGTATTCTTAAGGAGTCAGACTTGTTAAAATCGTCAAAAATAAAGTATCTTTTTTGGGAAGACACCACCTTCAATATTCAATTCGCCTTGAGTAATACCACGTATACTTTGTTTTTGCAATGGAATGCCAAAATTTCAATGAGAATGGAAGCAAAAAAACATGGCAATAACCACGCAGTCAATTAAACACGAATTCAGGAGGAAAAGGTCTGAAATCATGGATGAAGTAATTAATGGTGTGGATTTTATGCTGCTGGTCGAATTTACATTCGATTTGGGTAAAAAGTTCTAACGTGTTAGATCTTGGAGATACCTGTGAGTCGCCAGTTATTCAGGATCAATGAACTGTTATTGGAAAATGCCGGGTGGTAGAAAAATTCGTTTTGGATACAGATGCTAGTGCATACTGAATAGGATGAGTACTGACACAGATAACCAAGAAAAAGTAATAGCATACTATAGCAGACTCTGGAGATGAATTATTGTTTGACGAGACGGGTACTGTTAGTTGTGATTGAGAGCGTAAAATATTTCCACAAATACTTGTAGAGTCAACGATTCCAGTTAAGAACAGACTATGCAGCATTGAGATGGTTACTCCAGTTCAAGTATCCGGAAGGACAAATTGTGCAGTGGATCGAACGGCTTCAAAATTATGACTTTTAGATCGAACATCGAAAAGGGAAACAACATAGAAATGCTGATGCACTATATCGGCGATCTTGTGCCATAGAGTGTAAGCATTGTCTTAACGTCCAGAGATCAGACGGAAAAATTGATATCAGATTGATACTGTTGCAACCCGATGATGAGTGGGAACCAAGTGCGGTAAGAATAAATCAGTTGCATTATGCTGACCTGCAAAAGGCCATGGAAGCGAAAGATGGTTGAGAGAAACCACCTAAAAAATGAAATGGCGGTATTAGACCCTATGGCTTAGTTATATTGGGTACAGTGGATTAGCCTTAAAATTATTGAAAGGACGCACGGAAATCATTCACGTGATCTGATTATAATTCTTAAATCCAGAACTGCATTTGTGTTAGAGGAATTCCACAATTGGCCCAGTGAAGGTCATCTGAAAATATCTTAAACGCTGGAGAATGGATTCGAAGTTGGGTACAGGGTACAGCTGCAAAAGACTCAAAGGGAATAATAGTGCAAGATTACAGCAATACACCGCAGATTCACCATTTGAGCGAGTGGTAGTGGATGAGGCGGCTCCATTTCTAACAAGTGACTCTGACAACAAATATGTGCTCGTTGTTAATGACTATTTCAGTAAGTGGTCAATAGTGTACGCTCTACCAATAGGCCAAAAAAAGGTTTTTGTGTAGAATTGTATGACTAGGTTTGGACTACTTTCTGAGTTGCATTCACACCGAGGAAGGAAGTTCGAATCGCAGTATTAAAAGAGATCTGTTGATTGATGGTAATTAAGAAAAGACGTGTAACTCCTTTAAAACGCAGTCGAGTGGAATACTTGCGAAATGTAATTGGAAAGTTCCAACAAAAGTGGGACAAACACATCCAAATGTTTCTGTTGGCCTATCGCTCAGATGTACATGAAATTACTGGTCAATCACCCGCTAGAACTATCTTCGGTGTCGCCCCTGCAATGCACGAAGGAAGTCATGAAGAAAGAGTGCAGGGTGACATAGGTGAATTACACCATAATGTGAAGCAACATGCCCAGCTAATGAGTGAAAAGATGAAGGATCGATTTTACCGTACTGTGAACTCCGAAGGATTCAGCGAAGGTATTGGTACTTCTTTATAATCCGCAAAGGAAGAAAGGGGTTCTCCAAAACTGGGAGTATCCATGGAAGGTCCATACAAGTTGATTAAAAGATTGAATGATGTGGTGTATCGTATATGTACGACAATGCAAAACAATACAACAGACGAACAACAAATTACTTCATCAGGAAAGATTGGCTCCATTTGGATAGAAGAATTTGGTGTCTAGTCGGGACGATAAGACTTAAGCGGAGGGCAGTGTAGCAACACACGAAATTTCGCGAGGCAGCCAGCAATTGCAGCAACACCGAGAGAATGAAATACTAAAACAAAAACATGAACTCGCCTTGACAAAACAAAACAGAGCATACGAGTTGCCAAATATTGCAATTACGATAGTAATTAAGTACGTTTTTAAATAAAGAGCAGTCTTCTGTTTGCTTCAGCAATCACACTTATTCTGTCTTCAGTAAACTTCTTCACATTAAAACTAAGCCTAAGTAAACCAAATAAATGACACTTTCCAGAACTTTTTTCCACATATTGCTGTTACTTAGTGCGCCGGGTGCAAAACGCGCACTTTCCAGGACTAAATATATATTGCTGTTATTTGTAAGTGTATCATCCGTGCCAAATTCCCAAGTGACGTGGCAGCCAAAGTTTTCCTTCCAATTTTCCTTTTCGCTATAGTTAAAGAGCAAACCGTGTAAACCTATCATCATTGTTGTAGCAGTTAACTTTGCCCTGTCAGAGCAGTGTAAAGCACCAGTCGTCTTCGTCTAGCTCATCTAACGGTCGGCGCAGGAAACTTGCTGTTTTGACAGGTTGGGTTCAGAGCGAGATGGATGTTATATGTGTGGGTTTGATAGGGCATGCGGAGTGCCTTCACATGCTGGACATATGTTTAGTATGACGGGGTCAATTCTGGGTAGGTAGGTAGGTAGGGTGTCTGTCCCAAAGACACACTTAGACCTTTCGTAGGTCCATTGTGATACCACTGGAGCTTATCATTACCCTATGGGTTCCTTTCTAAACCATCCGGTAGCTTTAATAAACGAGCAGAGCTTCGTTAGTTTTAGATGCGCTATGTCCGATACATCAGTTAAAAACGCCGTATCAAGAGTGCAGCGCCTCCTCATAGCTGAGCTTTCACACTCACATAAAAGGTGTCTAACTGTTACCTCTTCTTCTGTATTAAAACAATTTCTACAGAAATCGAAGTACTGGAGTCCTAACCTTCTAGCGTGGCTGCCTATTAAACAATCACCAGTTAATACCCCTAATATTTTTCTTATAGCTTCTCTGTTAAACCTACAAGTTTTTGGATCGACCATTCTATTTCGACCATGTCTGTCTACTTACTTTGCATGTTGTGAGGTTTTGCCAATTTGTATTTACCTCATTTCCTTAGTTTACAAGTGGCTATATGCATGGATATCAGCGTCTCCTGCCTGCTATATTCCTATGGCCTGGTACCCAAACAAGGTGTACTTTGTAGTATTTAGATACGTCATTTAGAAGTTTAAAACATTCTATGACTGTTTTTGAGGAGTGTGTTCTAGACTCTCGCGCTTATATTGCTGCTTGACTGTCGGAGTATATAAATACTTCATTTATGGATAATACTCTCGTTTTTATTACCGTAAGTCCCTCTTTATGGCAGTAACTTCCGCCTGAAATACCCTGCAATGATCAGGTAGGCGAAATGTTTGGCTAATTACGAGTTTATCGGAGTAAACCCCTCCACTGTCTACTCTGTTGTCTAGCTTTGAGCCATCTGAATAGATGTTTATATCATTTTCTTTAACAATAAGTCGGTTATCCCATTCCTCTTTGGAAGGAAATACTGTGACGAAAGATTTATTTAGGTTGATATTCTTGGTCTTACAGAAATTCGTTGTACCAGGAATGTAGTGAAATTTTTCTAAATTTAAAGAGTGTCCTCTCTAGTTCGTTCTGAGTAGATCGATTTCTCTTAAAACCGGCCGGGCTATTGCCTTAAATGCCAATAGCAACAATTCCTTGTCTTTGCCCTAAGTGCTGCCGGAAAGCGATTTGCGGACCTTGTTCCGATTTTGGACTTTAGTGGCAATAGCGGTTGCATGCGCTTAGAAGGAGAGCAAACTGTCGAAGGTAACTCCTCAGATTTTGGGGTTGTTAACAGTCCGAATTGGTGTGTCGTCGACTTTTACCTTAAGTTGCAGCTTGACCTCCTTTGTCCAGGTGGTGGAGAGGGTCGCCGTGGACTTCGTGGAGGTATGTTGTAGGTTACTCGGTGAAAATTGAATGAAATTTGAAAGCCAAGGAGCACCAGGATTTGGTGGCTCCTGAAACACTCAGGCTAAAAGCAGATTGTACTTACAGCTCTGGAAAGGGGGTAGATAGTCAAGAAGGGAAGGAGAAAAGTATCAGAGAAAGATATAGAAAAGAATAGAGACGGAGATAGAGATAGTTAGTCCTGTGAGAAATTTCCAGATTTTTGGCAAATCTGTAAATATCCTCCAGTTTTAGAGAGCGAATATTACTCACTCTCATGACACCGGAACCCAAAACTCGTAGCCGTGCTCTAGCAAAGGCAGGACACTCACAAAGAAAGTGCTCAGTGCTATCCGCCTCCTCCAAACATGACAGGCATACTGGGTCCTCAATGATTCCAAAGGTGGTTATATACTAAACCATCAACCGAATGTCTTTCCTTCTAAGTTTTAGTAGAAAGTTTGCCAGTTTTCTGTTCGGACTTGTCACAAAACAGTTTGCAGTTCTGCAGCGTTCTAGACCGGACCATCGCTCTTGATGTAGATTGCCTACATAATCGCTCATCCAATTCATGATTCCTGCGAAACTGATTCCGATTATGGGCTTTGGCCCCTGTGGGGGTACCGCTGATCCACGGTTGGCCAATTCGTTGGCGATCTCGTTTCCTTGAACACCGGAGTGTCCCGGCACCCGTATAATTACGAACCTGTTTTGTCTTGCGACAGAACTGAGCTTCTTCTTACATTCTTGAACAATCTTTGAGGCTTGCTTCGCGTGTGGAAGTGTTGGAAGACTGAGTCCATCCAATTTCCGTTTTCTCGCAAGCAAGACTATGGTTGTTTTCTTCGGATTAACGGAAAGACCTTGTCTCATGCACCAGTCATCGATTTTGTCAAGAATGCTCTGCACTTTCGGTAAAAGCCTCCTTAAGGATTTATCCGATGTTAGCGCACAGACATCGTCCGCACATGCTTGGTCATGAAAACCGAGTTCCTGCATCCCCGCTAGTAGAGAGTCTACTATGAAGCACCACAGCAACGGAGGAAGAACACCCTCTTGCGGACTTGGTTGGCCCTGACTGAGATTTGTTCATCACCGCTCCCACCAGCGGTTAACAGCCTCTCAGAGTGCATGGAATATATCCATTTTATAATGGATTGATTAACTCCATGGCATTCGGCAGAAGAACATATCGAGCCGAAAGTGACATTATCAAAAGCCTCCCAATGTCCACGAACACGCCCACTGTGTATTCGTCAGCTTCCGGCCCAGCTTCAATCTTGCTAACAAGATCGTGTAAGGCTGATTCACATGATTTTTCACCTCGGTAAGCGTGTTGATTTCTACTAAGTGGACTTCTCGGCAATAACCCCACTCGAATATGTTTCTCCACCACTCGTTCCAGACTTTTCAACATGAACGATGTTAAACTGATTGGTCTAAAACTTTTTGCTCGGGATTAGCCATCTTTTCCTGGTTTCGGAATAAATACTACTCTTACGCGTCGCCATTGGGATGGTATATAACCAAATGCAAGACAGGCTGTGTAGATCCTTTTCAGAGCCTCAATCAGCCTGTCTCCTCTTTTTTTAAGCATTGCTGGATATATTCCGTCAGGTCCAGGGGACTTAAAGTTCTCAAAGGAAAACAAAGAATACCTTTTGTCACTATCCGACTAGCAATATACCAGCTGTACCCAGAGGTTCCACCGTTGCTACCGTTATTGTTCATGATACTCTCTTCTTCAGAGAGAGTTCTACTATCCGGAAAACGGGTTTCGAGTAAAGGATTAATCGTTTCCGATTTGGAAATGGTGTATGAACCATCAGGTTTTCGAATGGAACCCAGCCTTAATGAGCGGTCTAGATGAAGGACCTTACAAAGTCTCGCTGTTTCCCTCAATTCTTCGACGTTACTGCAGAAATTTCTATAGAACTCAAGTTTGGCTTTCCGTACTTTTTTCTTATATTCTCTCTGTATAAGTCGATGATTAGCCCAGTCCTCTTTTGTTCGGGTCTTTAAAGCCGTATTGGCAAGTTTTCTGAACCGTACATGAAGCTTCGACAGTTCAGGGTTCCACCAAGGATCCGGTTTGCCCTGTCTGCTTTGCTTGAGTGGGCATAGTTCATCAAATTGATTAAAGTACCTTCTAATTTCTTAGTAGCATCTTCAATCATTTCTGCTGATTTGAGTTTTTTCAGGTTTGGTAATCGCTCTGTTACAAGCTCACCATACCTGTCTCAGTCCACATTTCGAGGATTCCTACCGGAATGTATTGATATTGTTTCAATTCCCAGTCGGAATTCGATAAGACGATGATCAGAGAGAGAGTCCTCTTCCAAAACTCGCCAGCGGTTGATTTGATTTCCGACTGACTTATTGGTAAGTGTTAAATCAATCACCTCTTGTCTCCTTCTGGTCACAAAAGTTGGTTTGTTACCAGTTTTTTGAATGACCAAATCGGATGACAGGATAAAATCCAGTAACTTGAGACCTCTAGGGTTGCATTTGCTGCTTCCACACAATGTTCTGTGTATTTGCATCACAGCCCACTATTAGCCCCAGATTATTGGATTCTGCATACTTGACCACTTCTCTTAGCTCCCTCGAAGGAGGTGGCTGTAAAGAGTCGTAGGGTAGGTCGGCCGAAAGTGTGATAGCTTCGACACTGTTCCCACTTTTCACGTACTTTATTTTTGCAGCAACAACATCTCCGGAGCATAGCTCATTTAACATCGTGTGTTCGATCAACTTCAGCATGATAATACATGATCGCGGTCTCACATTCTCTTCACAATGAAGTATTTGTCGCCACGACATAGCACCTAGACCACAGATACGCTTGTGACATACCCATGGTTCTTATATTAGTATTATGTTTCGGTTTGTTGCCAATTTTGCATGCCTACGGAACAGGAGAGCCGTAGACGCTTTGATATGCTGCAGATTTCTCCTTCTAAATTAGCGCGATATTCGCTTACGCGATTTTGGCCGAGTTTAACAAAGCGCGCCAGTCGTTTCTTTCTCATGCTAACCGGCGCCAATTGGACACACCAAGTGAAGCCAAGTCCTTCTCCACCTGATCTTTCCAACGCAGAGGAGGCCGCCCTCTTCCTCTGCTACCACCAGCTGGTACCGCATCGAATACTTTCAAAGCCGGAGCGTTTGTACACATTCGGACGACATGACCCAGCCAACGAAGCCGCTGGATCTTTATTCGCTGCGCTATGTCTATGTCGTTGTAAAGCTCATACAGCTCATCGTTCCATCGTCTGCGATATTCGCCGTTGCCAACGTGCAAGTGTCCAAAAATCTTACGCAGAATCTTTCTCTCGAACACTCCAAGTGTCGCTTCATCGGATGTTGTCATCGTCCAAGCTTCTGCGCCATACGTTAGGACGGGCTGAGAGTCTTGTAGAGTGTTAGGTTTGTTCGTCGAGAGAGGACTTTACTGCAACATTGTTATCGGTGTTAATGCTGGTTCTTAACTAGACGAAGTCTTTTACAACCTCGAAATTATAACTGTCTACAGTGACGTGGGTGCCGATACGCGAGTGCGCCGACTGTTTGTTTGAAGACAGGAGGTACATCGTTTTGTCCTCGTTCACCACCAGACCCACTCGCTTTGCTTCCTTATCCAGTTTGGAGAAGGCAGAACTAACAGCACGGTTGTTAAGGCCAATGATGTCAATATCATCGGCATACGTCAACAATTGTACGCTCTTATAAAAAATTGTGCTTGAGCGATTAAGTTGTGCGGCTCGTACGATGCTCTCCAACATCAGGTTAAAGAAGTCACACGACAGTGAGTCACCCTGTCTGAAACCTCGTTTGGTATCAAACGGCTCGGAGAGGTCCTTCCCAATTCTGACGGCGATGCTTGTGTTGAGCAACGTCATCTTACATAGCCGTATTAGTTTTGCGGGGATACCAAATTCAGACAAAGCGGCATACAGGTACCTCCTTTCCGTACTGTCGAATGCAGCTTTGAAGTCGACGAAAAGATGGTGTGTGTCGATTCTCCTTTCGTGGGTCTTTTCCAAGATTTGGCGTATTGTGAATATTTGGTCGATAGTAGACTTTCCAGGTCTGAAGCCACACTGATAAGGTCCAATCAGTTGGTTGACGGTGGGCTTCATCCTTTCACACAATACGCTCGCTAGAACCTTATAGGCGATATTTAGAAGACTAATCCCGCGGTAATTGGCACAAATTGCAGGATCGCCCTTCTTATGGATTGGGCAGAGCACACTTAAATTCCAATCGGCAGGCATGCTTTCATCCGACCATATTTTGCATAGGAGCTGATGCATGCACCTTACCAGCTCCTCGCCGCCATGTTTGAATAGCTCAGCCGGCAGTCCGTCGGCGCCCGCGGCTTTGTTGTTCTTTAGCCTTGATATTGCTATTCTCACCTCGTCATGGTCGGGTAACGGAACTACAATTCCGTCGTCATCGATTGGGGTATCGGGATCTTCACATTCTCTATGACATGCGCAGCTGTCACTGTTTAACAGGTTCGAGAAGTGTTCCCTCCATAATTTAAGATTGTTCTGTACGTTAGTCACCAGATCGCCGTCTTTGTTCTTACAGGAAAACGCCCCGGTCTTAAAACCTTCTGTAAGCCGCCGAACTTTCTGGTAGAATTTTCGGGCGTTGTTTCTATTGGCCAGCATCTCAAGATCCTCGCACTCACGTATTTCGGCCTCTCGTTTCTTTTTTCGGATAATACGTCTCTCCTCCTTTTTCAGCTCTCTGTAGCGGTCCCACATGGCTCGCGTTGCGCCCGATCGCAGCGTGGCTCTATAGGCGGCATCTTTTCTTTCTGCGGCAGCATGACATTCCTCGTCGTACCAATTGTTTTTTCGGGCTCGCCGGAATCCGATTTCTTCTTCGGCGCGGTACGTAGGGAACGAGAAATGATGCTCCATTGCTCGCGCATGTCAATTTGTTGGGCAGTGCCTTCGGAGAGCAGGAGTGAGAGTCGAGTGGCGAATCTTCTGGCTGTCTGTTGTGATTGCAGCTTTTCGATGTCGAACATTCTTTGCATAGGTAGATGCACGTTTTTTGCTGCACAGAGGCGGGGGCGCAGTTTGGCTGCAACAAGGTAATGATCCGAGTCGATATTGGGTCCTCGGATCGTACGTACATCTAATACACTAGAAGCGTGTCTTCCATCTATCACAACATGATCGGTCTGGTTTCGCGTTTTTCGATCAGGAGACAGCCAGGTAGCTTGGTGTATTTTCTTATGCTGGAATCTGGTGCTGCAGACTACCATGTTTCGGGCCCCGGCGAAGTCGATCAGCCTCTGTCCGTTACCGGATGTTTCGTTGTGCAGGCTGAATTTTCCGACTGTGGGACCAAAAATTACCTTCTTGCCCATCCTGGCGTTGAAGTCGCCAAGCACGACTTTTATGTTCCAAGGAACGTTCCAAGCGCTCATAGAAGGAATCTTTGGTCGCATCGTCCTTCTCTTCCGTCGGGGCGTGGGCGCAAATTAGCGATATGTTAAAAAAACGGGCTTTGATGCGGATGATTGCGAGTCGCTCGTCCACCGGAGTGAACGACAGTACTTGGCGACGAAATCTCTCTCCCACAACAAATCCGACACCGAATTTGCGCTCCTTTACATGGCAGCTGTAGTAGACGTCGCAAGGTCCTATGTTTTTCTTACCTTGCCCCGTCCATCGCATCTCTTGGATGGCAGTGATGTCAGCCTTTACTCTCACGAGGACATCAACCAGCCGGGCAGAGGCACCTTCCCCATTAAGGGACCGGACAATCCAGGTGCATGCCCTCAAATCATATTCCTTATTTCGTTTGCAGGGGTCGTCATCAGTAAAGCCAGTTCTCATCCGAGGCTTTTTTAATCTTTTCATTGGGGGAGATTTTTAAGTGGCGGGTCCCAAACCCAGCGCACAACCAGCTATCCTGGAATGCTTCGCCTTCTCACGTTAGCTCCCTCCCGAACGGGTGTTTGGAAGCTAACCAGAGGATACGTGGGCTAATCCCGGACGTTGTGAGCTGCTTGAACCATATGTAGAAGAATCGTCCTGGCCACTCCCAAGTGAATGGCGATCAGTAACTTTCCCCACTTGGGTGGACTTCTACACATGGAACCATCCTCATGCTGCAGATTTATCTGTGTAAATATTACTTCAGTCATGAGACTGAGTATACTTACGCTTTGTCCTCCATCTTATCCTGGACGCGGAACTGGATCCGCCCCAGATGTAGGTGAGGACGACACCTTTACTTCGACTAAAGAACCTTGGGAGATGCAAGATCGATACCCAGCACCAGGTGGGAACCCGGCTCCGAAGTGGTGGCGGATTTCTGCCTGGTGCACGAGTATACTCTCCAGAGATTCGCGTCAAGATCGTCGTTCTGAACACGGATGCGTGTGAGGAGTTCTGCTGAACTACAAGAGGGTCCCGGAATCCAGACACTCGCTCGTACCAGCCTTTCTTTGCAACACCTGCTTTCGTACTTACCTGATTCGCACCAGGTTTGACAGTTGTTAAAGACTTACCCGGTACCAGAGATCCATCTGAGTTTACTGAGAAATTGTCCGCCATCTCCGCATCGTCCAAAACTTGTTCAGTTGCTTGGGATGGTTTTGCCGACGGTGTATCTCTCACACTCACTCGGCTCTCCATTGGCATAGCCAATGTGCCATGTTTCACCACTAGTAGTTCGCTTCCTCCGGAACCCTGGGTGTCAGTTCCGGTCATAGGGAGGTAGTCGTTTACCTTAGAGCACAGGCCCTCAATGTCGTTGCCCGATGCCATTTTCGTGCAGTCGTCGGCGTAGGAGAGCAGGGAGACTCTCTCTGGTGGTTGGGGGAGTTTCGAGATATAGGAGTTAAAAAGCAAGGGTGAAAGGACACTACCCTGCGGAACTCCTTGCTTTAATTCCTTTGTTTAGAGATTTAGTCTCGAAAAAGCATCGACGAATGACGATCACTCAGGTAGTTTGGGGACCACCACTTCAGTACTGGCGAGAGTGTGGACTGTAAAATATCATCTAGTAGCTTGGCGTGGCTGATAGTGTCGAAAGCCTTCTTTAGGTCCTACGGTACTAGGACAGTCCTCTCACAAGTGACGATGAGTGCTGTGGTGGTCCTGTGTACTCTTTGGAAGCCATACTCAAGAGTTTTCCCTTCTGGGGAAAGGAGCGTTATCGGCCGATAAGAATCCCCTTGATTGGCGGGTTTCCCAGGATTTAGTAGTGGGACCACTCTGCCGGATTTCCACTTGTCAGGAATTATGAGAGTGGCCATGGACATATTGAAAACCCTTGTGAGGTAATCTACTCCCAATTGACCCAGTTTTTTTAACTTCAGTATGTTTAGTCCGTCAGGGCCAATGGATTTATATGATTTCATTTTGTGTATGGCCTCCTGACTCTCATCACTGGGGAAAGCAAAAGGCGTACTATTGTTCGTAAGTTTGCGCAGCCGTACCCATTGTACCGCACTCGGGTTCCATTTTTAATTCTCTTTGAATCGATCCCGAATACACAGAAATTGGTCCGCCGTCTCATCCTCCTCCTAGCTAAAGAGTCAGAGATCTTGTTACCCGCGATACCCACGTGTTCCGGGACGCCTGTTAGCATCAGGATATTATGTCTACCGACTTAGTTCAACCTGGACGTACAATACTCAACTAGCCTTGAAGTGGTTGTGGGACTGTCGAAGGCCATAAGCGCAGCTTTGGTGTCGCCGCAGACACACACACATTTGCTTCTCCATCTGCTCTCGAAAACAAAGTTCATCGCTTCTTGAACAGCATACACCTCCGGTTGAAACACAGGTGTGTGCATTTCAAGAGCAAAATGTAGATTTGTCCCGCTGGATTCCATTCTTCACCAGAGCCGGAACCATGCTCGGTCCTGGAGCCATCCGTGAAAATATGAGAACAGTGTTTGCCGGGCTCGTTTTAGAGTTTGACCACAATTGGCATCTGGCCGCATCACACTATATCTCTTTTCAAGTACGACTCTGGAGCCTGAAGAAGATCGTTCGATCGAAGTCCAAGTCTTCTCTGTTGTCCAATATCAAGTCTTCTACTGTTGTACCAACTCTTATTGTGTTCCATCATGCAGAAGACCTTCAAGGCCTCTCCTTGGATGAAAACATCAAGTGGTGATGTACTAATCAGAGATGACTGGTGACTAATGACGGGCCCGAAGTAGTCGGGAAAAGCTCCGGTGCAACAGATGGCTACAGTACGTTGTTGTCTCGGCAAGGTACTCCTGACCAGAATGCTCTCAGTGATTTGTGACTCTTTTTAGCTAAGGCAGAACGCGCCCATCATACCAGTATTGGAAGGGTTTGCCGATAGCCCATTCGCGCAGCACCAATGTCAATCATTTTCTACAGACGTTCATAAGCCAAGGACCTGTTACTAAACAGGCAACTATATAACATATCCTTGTGTGTAGACTCCCGCATCATTTAAAGCGGGGAGTAGAGGATCGATTACCATGCACCAGAGCAATAGATACAACACACCGTTTTTGGGGCAGCCTCTATTAGCCTCACATGATATGCTGAAATGGAGAAAGAGTGGGAACCTTAAGGGACTTCTGACGTATGCCCAATTCCACTAGTCTTTCGAGACTTTTTAGCATGAAAGAAATCATGTTAACTCTTTCAACCTTAAGGATGAAGAATATGGTATATAGGCCAGCGCCAGGCATGTAGTAGAAATTTTCTGCAAGGCTTCAATCACGGATTCTATGCCATCTGGTCCGGGCGACTTGTAGCCACCAAAAGATTTGATGGCAAATCGAATGGCGGTCTCATCCACCACACATTTGGCAATGTACCATTCAGGCCGAGAAAGTGTAGCAGCTCTGACACCAGCCAAAACATTCAGATAAGGCAGAGTTGAGTTTCTCAACGCCTCAATGCCCTGTTCTTTCCGAAGTCTCGAAGGCGTCACGTCAAGGTCCTCCAGGCCCCCTTTACTTCTGAAAGTCTTTTTTTCTGGGGTTTCTAGAGAGCAATGGCCCCTTGTGTATACTTATATTCTGTCAAAGAAAAATATCGGGAATTGCTCATTTAAAAAGCTCGTGTTACACATATATATATCTAATTTTTTTTATGGAATGTTGGGACAACTGTCCTTTATAGTGTCGCAGAGGTAGAGCGTGATCTGTCAATTAGCTTGTTTTTGACTTTTAATTATATCAATCAACCGCAGGTGTGCTCTGCGAATTTTATTATGGATAAAAATATCAAACAAAGAATTTGTCTTAATTTTCGTGTTTTGAACGGAATGTCGTCTCCCGAATCACTGAAAATGGTGCAGAAAGTCTATGGCGAATGTGCTTTATCAAAGACACGAGTCTGAGAGATATAAGGCTTTTGCAGAGGGCCGAGAAGTCATGAAAGATTTACTCCTATCTAGCTGCTCATCAACGTCTTCAACGGAGTTTTCACGCCTAATGTTAAAATAGGCGCCAATAATGCGCTGTACGTACGCCGGAACTTTAAATGGTGGGAGCGCGCCCATTATCTGGCTCCAGATCGTAGAGTTGAATGCATTTTTTATGTCTGGTATTACCATCGCACAGTAGTTGTCAGATCTCCAACTTCTGCATATTGTTGCTGTTTGTGAAATGATTATGGCATCCTCTGTCGAGCGCGCTTTTCGAAAGCGAAGAAGTCCTTTATTCTGTTGCACACTATTCGCTCCAACGCTTTGCCGATTGTATCTAACATATAAAGTGGGCGATACGATGATGATTGCTCTGGTAGCTTTCCTGGTTTTAGTAACAGCACTAACCACTGCTTTTTCCAATCGTCGGAGAATACGCCTTTTAGGAGGCAATTGTGAAAGAAGGCAGCGAACATGCTTTTTTTTTTGTTTTTTTTTGTGTCGGGACAACTAGCAAGTGCAGCACTCAGACATTAATTGAGTCCATTTAATTTTCTTTAAATCTACCCAATCTCCGAAGAAACCTGATTCGAGCGAAGGCGGGGCAGACACACAGGAAGTGGTCCGCCGTCTCATCCTCCTCTTCACAAGCTGGGCAGAGTACACGGTCTGAGATGCCCAACCTTTCCATGTGCTTTGCCCACAGAAAGTGTCCCGTCATCAGTCCAACCAGCCGTCTGCACTCCCCTCTGCTTAATGACAGAAGGGTTTGCGACAGTCGATCGGACATGACAGGTAACATCAGTTTTGTCCGTCTGCAGCCTCTCTCAGCCTGCCAAGCTCGCTTGTGGGTGGTAGTTACCCATTTGCTAACCGTGGCCGTTATGGCTGCAGAAGGGAGTGGCAAAACGGGCTCTGGGCCAAAGAAGTTGGCCTCAGAGCCCATCTTAGCTAAGGAGTCAGAGGTCTCGTTACCCGCGATACCCACGTGTCCCGGGACCCATGTTAGCATCAGGCTATTACGTCTACCGACATAGTTCAGCCTGGATTTACAGGACTTCACTACTCCTGGTGTGGTTGGAGGGCTGTCTAAGGCCATAAGCGCAGCTTGGCTGTCGCTGCAGACACATATAGATCTGCCTCTCCATTGTTTTTCCACAACAAAGTTCATCGCTTCTTGAACTGCATACACCTCCGCTTGAAACACAGATGCATACATTCCAAGAGCAAAGTGCAGTTTTGTCCCGCTGGATTCCACGTAGACCCCAGAGCCAGAGCCATGCTCGGTCCTGGAGCCATCCGTAAAAATGCGAAAACAGTGTTTGCCGGGCTCATTTTCTGAGTCTCCCCACAACTGAGCCTCTGGTAGCACTACACTGTATCTCTTTTCAAGTACGACTATTGATGGCATGGAGTCAAGGGTCATGGAGAGAATCGTTGGATCGATGTCCATGCCTTCTCTGTGTTCCAATGCCGGACAAGGGCCGTACCAGTTCCCACTGTGTTTCAGTCTGCAGATGGCCTTCAAGGCCTCTCCTTGGATGAAAGCATTAAGTGGTGGTAAACCAATCAGAGCATCTAGTGCCGGGCCTGAAGTAGTCGGAAAAGTTTCGGTGCAACAGATAGCCACAGTGCATTGTAGTCTCGATAAGGTCCTCCTGACTCCCACTAGGGATAGTCTACTCATCCAGACCACTGATGCATAGGTGATAATGGGTCTTATCATAGCCGTGTAGATCCATAGGACCTTGCTAGGAGAGAGACCCCACGTTTTCCCTAAGACACCTTTGCACTGCCAGAAAGCTGTCAGTGCTTTGGATGTCTTTGTCTCAACGTGTGATTTCCATAGGAGCTTACTATCGAGGATTACTCCAAGATATTTAATTTCCTTGGATAGCTGGATTGTGACTCCTTTTAGCTTTGGCAGAACGAGTCCATCAAGCTTCCTCTTTCTGGTAAAGAGGACAATACCAGTCTTGGCGGGACTTGCCGATAGCCCGTTCGCACAGCACCAAGTGTCAATCCGATCCAGAGTTTTCTGCACTTTCCTGCAGATGTTCATAAGCCAAGGGCCTGTTACCAAACAAGCAACATCGTCCGCATCTGCTAGTGCGTAGACTCTATGTTTAAAAAGATGCCCATAGCGTAGTCCCTCCTGTCGATGGCCAGCTCTACCCTAGCAACAAGGTTTTGCAGTGCCGACTCGCAGGATTTTCCACTCTGATAGGCATGCTGAAATAGAGACAGAGGGTGAGCCTTCAGCGACTTCTGACGTATGCGCAGTTCCACCAGTCGTTCGAGACTTTTCAGCATGAAAGAGGTCATGCTGATTGGTCTAAAGCTTTTGGGGCTGGTGTAGTCGTCTTTTCCAACCTTTGGGAAGAACGCGACCCTCACCATCCTCCAAGAGCGTGGTATGTAAGCCAGTGCCAGGCATGCCGAGAAGATTTTCTTCAGGGCTGCTGTCACGAACTCTGCACCCTCCTTCAGCATGGCAGGATATATGCCATCTGGTCCGGGCGACTTGTAGCCGCCAAAAGATTTGATGGCAAATCGAGTGCCGGTCTCATTCACCACAGATCTGGCAACGAACCAGTCATGCCGATAAGGTGTAACAGCTCTGACATCTGCCTCTATCAATAAGGGCTGTTGCCGGCTGATGCTTATCTGATTACCAGGAAAGTGGGACTACATCAGCAAGCTGAGTGTCTCACTTTTCCGCTCCGTGAAGGAGCCATCAGATTTTCTAAGTGACCTCAGCTTTGCAATTGTGTACCTTTTCCGGATCCTAACCAATTTCGCCGTGTCACTCAGAGATTCAATACCGCTGCAGAACTCCCTAAATGAGGCTCTTTTCGATTCCCGAATAAGCCTCTTGTAGTTCTTCTGAACATCACGGTATCGCTCCCAGTCCTCTGCAGGGATAGTCTTGAGGACCCGGTTTAGAAGTTTTCTCGACTCACGCCTCAACATCTGGAGCTCTCGATTCCACCAAGGAACGGGAGTCCGGCTAGGGAGAGGTCGAATTGGACAGGCTTACTCAAAACATTCGGTTAGGGCAGCGTTGAGTTTCTCAACAGCCGCCTCAATGGCCTGTTCTTTGCGAAGTCTTGGTGGCACAACCTCAAGGACCCGCAACGCCTCCCTAAACTTCTGCCAGTCTGTTTTTCTTGGGTTTCTAGAGGGCAATGGCATTTGTGCCTCCTCGCCACACTCCGAGCACGAATCTTCGGCAAGGACTCTCCAGTTCTTGATTGACCACCCAAGTTTTGAGTTTGATAGGGTTAGATCAATCACCTCCTGCCTTCTAGCTGTTACAAACGTTGGCTGTGAGCCCTTGTTTTGTATGTCTAGGCAGGAACACGCGATAAATTCAAATAGTCGAGAGCCCCGTCCATTGCACTTGCTGCTGCCCCAGATTGTATGTTGGGCATTAGCATCACAACATAGGATGAGGTCCAGACTGCGCCGCTCACAGAACCTCACAAGACTAGTGGCCTTCCCGGGTGGTGGCCCTTCCAGAGCATCGTAAGGAAAATAAGCAGATGCAATCACAAACTTCGACCATCCGCGTCTACCTCTGTAACACACCTCAGCCGCTACCAGGTCTTGGCAACAGAATTGCTCAAGACCCGTCACAGTGAGATGGGATGATACTATAAGACCGGTCCTAGGTCTACTAGAACTCCTGTCATATAATAACGTGGCCCCTTTCAGCGCACTTAAGCCACAGAGACGGCCCCTAAAGACCCAGGGCTCTTGCACTGCTGTTATGTGGGGTAATGTGTGCAGCTGGGAAAGCCTTCTACTTAGTAGTGCAGTAGCGGCTTTGGAATGCTCCAAGTTAATTTGCGTCACCGTCAAGGGACGATAGCTACAGGAATCGTCCGAGCCAATCAATTGACATGGAAGCTGACCGTCCCAAAGAAGAGACTCAGGCGGTTCCCGTACCGTGAGCCCATGACATCAACACTGACCTCGTCCACTCGCACCACAAGAGCAGCCCCTTCCTTCCCTTCCCGGTTTTTGCTCTTGGTGTATGAGACGACTCGCCAAAGCCTCGAGTTGATGCCCGGATTCTGGGCACGTAGACAGGATAGGACATCCGCCGTAGACAGGTCTGGATCCGGAATCCAGCAGATGGCCTTCCTGAGGGGTACACTCTCCTCGCTGTAGACTGCGAAGCGAGTGGTCCCCATGGGGGGCACGTTATTGACCACTGTCCTGATCCACTCGAAGTTGGCCAGAGACGCGCACGTCACCTTTATGGTGCCGTCCTTTGTCTCATATCCCTTCGCGTTGGCTTTCGGACCGGAGGCAATAACCCGACGCATCAGCTGACTTTTGCAGTATTTGATTTCTGCATCCGTCAGCTGATGGTTAGGCCCCAGTTTTCCAATCACAGCCACAGGTCGTGGGCCAGCAGCCTTCTCGCTATAGGATGGCTTGGCCGCACCTTTGGATGTGCTTGGGCGAAGGTCCAGCTCCCGATCCTCCACTGACGAAGATTTCGCCGGGCAGACAACTGTGCTGGACATTTTGTCGAGGCGCCGATAGGGAAGTGGCTCAGCAGAACCTTTTCCCGCTACACTGACTGGCGCCAAGACCACGCTCGTACCTTGGGGGGTCGTGGCTCGTCCATTGGCGGCAACCGCAGGGCAGGGAGGTGTGCTGCTTTCAGCCACCGTCCTTCTCCGCTTACCTCGAGAGCGAGACAACTTGGGAGTGCCCGTGCCCACCGAGGATTCGGTAGCCTCCGTGGGTGTCACTTCCGCTGACCGTGGTCTTTTGGAAGACACAGACGCAGAAGGGCCGGCAGAGCCACATGAGGATTTCTCCCACATGAGCCTTGCCCGCCGCTTTCTTCTCTTCCTCCTTGCCACGCTCTTCGATTTCCCTGCTTCTTTGGGAGGTCGTGCAGCCACCGAAGAGGCCTCACAACTCAGGCCCTCCGAAGCAGGGAAACGTTTCTCAGACTCTGAAGGAGAGGAGATTGCGATAGCAACCCCCGTCTCCTCCAGGATGCGCTCTTGCTCGTAGAGCTAAGAGACTTGGGTAATGGTTGGGGCCTCCAGAATCCATGCCCCTGCCGCCGCATTGCCACTTGTGTGGATTCCACCTGGAGTAATAAAACCATTGTATTCCATTACCTTTTGGTTTTTTTCGGGACTCCTCCCTAGCCAGTTTGGTTCGCGGAGGGCACCCTGATTCTATGCCAACTTTGAGTCATCACACGAGTGTTGAACCCACCCCATCAAGGAAGGTCACTCTTGTGATGCCAGGGCTTCCCTATCCACCACCTGGGACGCGCCCGATGGGAGATCAGGAAACCCCACACGGGTAGCGAACATGCTTGGTCTCGCTTAGACAGCCGTTTTGAGGGCAATATTGGGTACTCCTTCCAGTGCCGGGGCTTTATTGTCCCTGATGCCGTCTAATGAGGCATCATTCGCTATCGCTACCGTTACCTGGGTAGCAATTATTTGGAAGACGTTTGCGGTATTACCTCCTCGTTCCATAGGATGTTGAAAACTGATTCATTAGCCTCCACTAAAGCCTTTAACGCATCGCTGGACCTAACGGTGCGTAAGATTTCTGCATACGAATTTCCTTTCTTGGTTGCGGTAATGACAATCGCATCTGACTTGGGATGAATGGTCGTCTCTCGCTTGTTTTTATTGCTTGTGACAAGCTTACATGCCCCTTGTCTTCATAGGGTTTGTGTCTCTTTCACTGATGTAGGACACATTTTTTTGGCTGCTTGTGCACTTAGAGCTGGGAAACGCCTCTCCTCGTCAGCACTCGCCCTTTTTCTTTTCGCTGACTGGGGTGCATTCCTTTTGCTGCTAACGGAAATCTAACATAGCTCTTCAATTTTTTCTTGCAGCGTCGGCTTGTATAGGTGGTACGTCGGAGTCTTGGCTATGTAAATAATGCTCAGAGAGCTTGCTAGTGCTGCTACTTTATTCGCTTGACGCTGAGATGCTGCGCTGCTCGTGGCATCATTAGCTCTTGATGTGTTTTCAGGTGATCGGGTAAGCCCGTTCCCTGCGAATAGGTTGCTCATAATCCTTTCCGCTTCATCTCCTGTTATTCTTGTTGTTGCTGCTGTTGGTATTGTTGTTTTTGCTGTATACATTTTTGCTGTTGGGGCTCCCCCTCAGGAACGCTATCTTCATCCATTTTCTGCAGTTACGTATGCAAAGCAGGGAGGCCACGCTAAGGTTGATGTCGAACTTTATTTTATTTTTTTTTTTTTTTTTTTTTATTTCCATTACAAATTACGATCTGTTAATATTAACAATAAGTAATTGGTGTTAGGGTTTGTAATTAAAATGCCCCTTCCCTTTGAAAGAGAACATTATTGTCTTTGGTGGTATTTAGTTACAATTTTACTAATACTTAGTTTACTATAATTTTATATTATTATATTTATTTTATATTACAGTACGAGCAAGATCTTTGGGTGTTTTGCGCTTTAGTCTTCTTGGTTTAAGTTCCATTTCCGGTATCAGTCTCATCTCATGTTTTTTGTGCTCTAATAGTCGCAAGTGGATATTTTGCGGATTCTTCATCAGTGCGGACGTGTTTTTTTCTTATGCTCCAATATCTACGAAATATCTGTGTTTAAAGAAATAATCAAAATACCAAAACCAGCGAAATAGACGCTTTAACCAAAATATTGCAGATCGCAATACAGTTTGTATCAACAAAAACAATCAAACTAAAAGAATAAGTAAAACAAAAAACAAATAATAATAAAAACAAAAAAATAAGTAAAGCCTTAAAGTATCCTGTTATGCCAGTAGAGCGAACACAAGGCGAATTTATTACAGGTGACAGCAAACACATATAAGTAAAATTCTACATGTATTTGTTGTTGCGTTTGGTCCAACCATCACGTCAAAATCAGCAAGCAAATGTAAACATACGAATGTAAACATACCAATACATACAAACAAAGCATATCATTTTGACGTAAGCCATACCTACGGTGAAAAATTCAGCTGGGTGAATGCTGTCACCTTAATAAATCCACCTTGAGCGAACACCACCTACACCGAGTTATGCTCGTGGTGACAACAAACTCCCACCGGATAAAAATAACCTCAGTGCGCTCTCTCAAGCGTGTTTACTCAGTGCGCGCAGTGAAAAAATATCAAATGAGAGGAAAAATGACTCCTCTCTTACCGGCTTAATAGGCAGTAAACAATCGAAAAACGCCGCATCACCTGTGAATCCGGCAGACGCGCTCCCTTGGACTGCTCAATGCACTACCCCAATCACTCCACTACCATCAACTGCTTCTCTCTCCAACAACAATAAGTATACTTATACTATTCCAACTTCACACTCTGATGAGACATCCACTAAAAAGTCTACAACAACAATAACGACACAAAGACAATACATAACTACCGCAGTATCAACAGCCACAACAACAACCGTGTATACTACCACAACAGCGATCGCCTCCACAATTGCATCACTAACAACAAACACGCAAGTACTATATGCAAATAATTTAAATTATACCAACTGTAAAGAGCAGCTTGGTCAAAAAAGAAATCGCGAAACTCAATCACCAAACAAACAAACAGAAGAGCTTAAGAGCAGCAAAAAACATAAACCCAAAGCACAAAATACAACACAGACAACACTAAAAGAGTACTGGCTGGGCAATCCAGCCTCTTCAAACAAGTTTGCTCTCCTAGCGGACGACGATATATTAGAAGAACAAAGCGACAGTGGGACAGTTCCGAATACCAGCCAACAAACTCCACGCATGCAAAAACCTCCACCTATATACGTTCAGAATGTCGAAAATATAAAAGCTCTAGCTGACGCGTTGAATTCGATCCCAAATATTGTATATTTTACGAAATAAAAGTACTTAGCAAAAACGAAATAAAATTACAAGCAAAAGAGTATTTACACTATAAAAAAATGATAGAACTACTTAAGCAAAAACAAACAAAATACTACACGTTTAGACCAAAAGATGAACGAGGATTTAAAGTAATACTACGTAATATGCACTATTCAACTGACACCGAAGAAATTAAACAAGAGCTAGCTGAATTAGGTCACGAAATAACAAACATTCATAACATACAAATAACCAACTCAGAACGCAAAAAACAACCACTTTCACTATTTTCACTTGAATTAAAAACAAAGGATAATAACAAAGAAATATATAGTATAACTAATCTTCTACATTGCAAAATTAGTTTTGAACCACCCCGCCAAAAAAAAATAGTACCACAGTGTACAAACTGCCAAAGATACGGCCATACGAAAAATTATTGTCAAGTAGACCCAGCGTGCGTAAAATGTGCAGGCAAACACAAAACAATTATGTGTCCAATTAAAGACAATAATAAAAATAGCATAAAATGCATACATTGCGGCGAAAATCACACAGCAAACTACCGCGGATTTGCGATATATAAAGCACTACAAGTCCAGAGATATCCGGCACTACGCAAAAAAAGTATTCAAAATGAAAAAGAACAAGTGAATAAAGAGACAATCGAAACAAACGCAAATACAACACGAGTGGTGCCAGGCATAACATACGCCCAGGCAACAACAATCAACACAATACCAAAAGAACAGAATCAAACAAAAAATAACATCGAACATGTTCCAAAAAATAACGACGATATGATCGAACTAAAAGAAATGATGAGACAATTAATAACCCAAATGACAAGTATGATGAACATATTAACACTGCTCGTTACCAAACTCGATGAACGAAAGGAATAAAATTAATTTAGCTATATGGAATGCTAATGGACTTGCTCGCCACGTTCTGGAACTTAAATCATTCTTAATAAATAAATCAATCGATATAATGATGATCTCTGAAACTCATGCCACTGACAAAACTTTTGTTAACATACCGAACTATAATATACATTACACAAATGAACCCGACAACAAAGCGCACTGTGGGACAGCAATTATTATCAAAAGAAGTATTAAATACAATGAACTGGAGGTATACAGAGAAAAAAAACATCCAAGCAACCACAATAGCCATAGAAGACACAAAAGGACAAATAGCAATATCTGCAGTCTACTGTCCCCCCAAATATAACAACACAAAAGAACAATACCTGCATTATCTAAAATCGCTTGGCAATCGATACTTAGCCGGAGGAGACTACAATGCTAAAAACATACTTTGGGGGTCAAGGTTAACAAATAAAAAACGGAGGCAATTAATTGAAGCCATTAGAAAAAATAATAGTCGGTTTATTAGCACAGGAGAGCCAACCTACTGGCCAACAGATACGAAAAAACAACCGGACTTAATTGACTTTTGCATAATTAAAAATATTCCATATAAAAATCTGACAATAAAATCATGTTTAGAGCTATCTTCAGACCATTCGCCGTTAATTATGACCTTACTTGGACCTATTGAAATAAAACAATCTCTGGGCCTATATAATTCTAGCACGAATTGGACTAATGCTTGCCAAATATTAGAGCAAAAACTCAAAATAAATATATCACTGAAAACTCAAGATGAAATTGACTCCGCTATTGTATATTTCAATGATAGCGAAATACAAGCAGTTGCTTCCTCTACACCCACACCGAAAATGACAAATCAAGAAAATATCCCAACTTACATTAAAGAGAAAATCGGCGAAAAAAGAAAACTCCGCAAAACATGGCAAACGACCAGACATCCAGCAGATAAAACCAAACTTAATAAAGCGACAAATGAGCTAAAAGCATTACTTACAAAACACAAGGAGAGTAAACTTCGAAATTATATGGCACACCTGGGAACAGCAGCATCTACAAATTACTCCTTATGGAAAGCCACAAAACACATTAATGGCGCTGTAATACATAAACCTCCCATCAAAACAGAAGCCGGCACATGGGCAAAAACAAGCAAAGAAAAAGCCGACACCCTAGCCAGACACTTCTTAGACACATTTACAAGCGAAATGGATAATCAAAACATTAACATTAAATCTGATAACATAATAAACGTTCCGCAAATCAAAACAAGAAAGACCACCATAAGCGAAATTAAAAATCAAATAAGACAGCTAAGCGATAAAAAAGCTCCAGGATATGATTTAATAAATGGAAAAATCTTAAAAAATTTACCTGAAACAGCATTGCAATTCATAAGAAATATATTCAATTGCATGTTAGAGACTAAATACTTCTCACGACTATGGAAAATTGCTCAAATTACCGCCATACCCAAACCAGGAAAAGATGCCACCAAAACTGCCTCATATCGACCCATCAGCCTATTGCCAATTCTTTCAAAAGTGTTTGAAAAAATATTGTTCGACCGACTAGATCCAATTTTGACAGGAAAAAAAGTGATACCAAGCCATCAATTCGGATTTAGACGGCAACACTCAACAGTCCAACAAATCCACAGGGTTACTAACAAAATACTTAACGATATGAATGACAAAAAATATTGTGTAGCTGTATACCTAGACATTGCAAAAGCCTTTGATAAAGTTTGGCATAAAGGACTTTTGCATAAGCTCAAACGAATCTTTCCACAAAACTACTTTGAACTTTTGAAGAGCTACATAACTGATCGAAAATTTTATATAAGATATGAAGACGAATATTCCGATATTCTACCAATGACAGCTGGAGTACCGCAATGCAGTGTATTAGGTCCTCTCTTATATCTAATATACACCGCAGATGTGCCAACTCCGACAACAGATAATACAATGATAGCAACGTTCGCGGATGATACTGTATTAATGGCATCAAACAATGACAAAAACTGGTGACCTTTACACTTCAAAAATTAATAAACAATACAGTAAAATGGTTTGACGAATGGGGTATAGAAGTTAATAAAGACAAAACTATACAAGTTATATATGCAAACAAAAAGACATCAAAATATAATCTAACCTTAAAAAACAACAAAATAAAAATCTGCCCAGCAGCAAAATATCTTGGAATAACTATTGACGAAAAACTAACATGGAAGCAGCATATCATTAACAAAAGAAATCAAATCAAGAATAAGTACCGGCAATTAAGTTGGCTAATAGGACGAACATCAAAACTATCACTGTATAATAAGGTGACTATATACAAAACAATTATTACTCCTATCTGGAAATACGGAATAGAAATATGGGGAACGGCTAAAAACACAAATATTCAGCTCATACAGCGAACACAATCCAAAATATTACGAAATATAACAAATGCTGGTTGGTTTATTCCCAATGAAGCCATACATCGTGACTTAAACGTAGATACTATCCAAAAAACAATCACAAAATGTAGCACTAAGCATATACAGCGACTGTCAGTCCACCAAAACGAAGATATGCGTAAAATAGCACCGGCAGAAAATATCAAACGAAGATTAAAGCGACTCACCCCGACTGATCTAACTATAAGATTTACAGTGTAATCACAAAAAACAATAATAATAATAATAGATTCTTCTTATATTAGTAAAAGAACATAATAGACCCTAATTGTACAAAAATTACATATTGTTAATATATAACAGACTGTAATAAATAAAGGGGAGATATAAAAAAAAAAAAAAAAAACAAAAAAAAAAAAAAAAAAAAAAATAGTCGCAAGATGTGCTTACTGCTGCTTCTTTTTACTGCTTCAGTGACAGTGTCTATGCCGAGGTCGCGGTGAATGTCGTCATTTTTTATGTACCAATTTGCGTTTGTGATTGTCCTTAGCATCTTAGATTGACTTCTCTGAATGATTTGTAGGTTTGATTTACTGGCAGTCCCCCAAATTTCTAGTCCGTAGGTCCATGTCGGTCTGATTATTGATTTGTATATCATTTGTTTATTAAGTAAGCTTAGGGTTGATTGTTTTCCTAGTAGCCAGTAGAGTTGTCGGAATTTGTTTTTCACCTCGTTTCTCTTGTTCAGTATGTGTTTTTTCCGTGTGAGTTTTGAGTCAATCGTTATGCCTAAGTATATATTTTGCACTTGAGTGTATTTTTATGTCTTCCCCGTTAATTTGGATTGGATATCTTGCAGATTTTCTCTTCGCGTATATTACATGTTGTGTTTTGCCTTTATTGACCTCATTGCCCCATTTTTCAAACCATTGTGTTGTAGCTGATAGCGTATCTTGCAGTGTTTTTGTTGCTGCTTCTTCTTTGTGGTTAGCTGACATTAAAACTGTGTCGTCTGCAAATGTAGCTATCATTGATCCTCGAGTAGTTGGCATTGGTATATCTGCTGTGTATATTAAGTATAGTATGGGGCCCAGTACGCTTCCTTGAGGTACTCCAGCAGACGCCGTCAAGATAACAGAGCACTAATCGTCATATTTTATGAAGAAGTATCTATCAGTCATGTAGCTTTTAAGGATATTAAATATGCTAAGTGGTAAAATGGTTTTTAGCTTGTATAGAAGTCCTTTGTGCCATACTCTGTCAAAAGCTTTCGCGATGTCCAAGTACACGGCAATGCAATATTTCTTCTTTACGAAGTCGTCTGTAATTACTACTTTGTGAATCTGTTGCACAGTTGAATGTTGTTTTCGGAAGCAGAACTGGTGTGAAGGGATAACGTCTTTTTGTTTTAGAATCGGGTCAATTCTGTCAAGCAGTATTTTCTCAAACAATTTAGAGAGGATGGGCAGCAAGCTAATTAGTCTGTACGAGCTAGCAACAGTGGCGTTCTTGTTTGGCTTGGGGATCGCTATAACTTGTGCAACTTTCCATGCTTTTGGGAAGTATTGTAGCCTAATTATTCCGTTGAAGAGGTCTCGTATTGTTATTTTATTATAGTATCGGGTAGCTCCTTTAGTATTTTTCCATTTATTTGGTCATATCCCGGTGTCTTTTGGTCTTTAAGTTTCTTTATATAATATTTGATTTTTTCTTTTGTCGTGTTTTGTATTGTATGGTCTGCATTCTCAATTGTGTTCGGCAGCTCAATGTCTTTATTATCCATGCTATTTGTAAATATTGCTTGTTCTAGCCCATGTGTTGGAATTTGTTTTTATTGGAGGCTTGTGTATGGTTGTTTTAGTAAGTTTTTTAGTTGCTTTCCATAGGGAATAGTTGGTAGCTATAGTTGTTTCGAGGCTGCTAAGGTACTTCTTCAGTTGATTGTCATTATGTTCTTGGAGAATTTTTTTGAGTTCATTTGATGATTTTTTGACGTGATAACGTCTTATAATTCGATCGAAAAAATGTGTCGTTACCTTGCTCATTAGTGTTACCTTGCTCATTGCCGTTACCTTGCTCATTTGTCGTTACCTTGCTTATTGTCGTTACCTTGAATGAACTGCAAGCGAAAGCGCGGAACGAACGACAAAGCGAACAAAGCAAACGAAAGGCAACGTTCGACATCTTGCTCTCTCCTATTTAAGTGAGCGTATATATGTATGTATATGCGCAAATGTACATATATAAATTCACGTATTTGTATTTGCATATGCCTTCTTATTGATTATTATTAATTTGATTTACTTGAAGAATTTAAAATAAAACCAAGTTTGTTAATAATACCTGTTGTTTTAATGTTATTATTATTAATTTTTTTATTATATATGAAGGAAAAAATGTATGGTAATATTTACCACATACCTTGTAAGATATGTTGTATAGTAATATATGTATATAAACATGCATATCCATATACAATTTCGCGCAATTTTCAAAAAGAATAAATCTACATATATGTAAAGATGCATACAAATCATATGGACATATCAAATTTACGAATCTATTCCGTACGCAAGCAAATGTAAGCTAATGTGCTTGAACTGCAAGCGAGAGCGCGGAACGAACGGCAAAGAGCACAATCGGTCCCCGCGTTCGGCAACGTTCGACATCTGGCTCTGTCCTACTTGAGTGAGCATATATATGTATGTAAATGTATGTATATGTGCATTTGTATATAAATTCACATACTTGTATTTGCATATGCCTTCTTCCTGTGTGCATGGTAACGAACCAATTCTCTGTTGAGAATAAACGATGATAGGAAAAATATTAAATGAAAGGGAGTGTTTCAAGTGTTATGTGTCTTGAGAAAGTCAAATCGATGATGATGCCTCTAAGTGTTGTTGACTTATTAACGTCTGATGCACAATCGAAATTGAAGATATCTTTCATGAATTTGATAAATGTTTCGTAATTTTTCACGTTTGTGTAAATGTAACTTGACCTATTCCATTGCAATTCCATTTACCTCCTCCTCTATATCCATACAAAATATCTATCAAACAAATAAAATTAAAATTTTGTTTTGAAAATTGCAACCATTCCATCAATATTTTCTTATGACGTTGTAACGTTAAACTATCGTCAGTAAACCGACTTTACAGACAACCTCTTTTTAGTTTAGTTTTATCGGCTGGGTGTTTGGAGCGTTGTCAGTCTTTCCTGAGTTTGCGTTTTTGTTTGATTTTGTCTAAAATAAAAGCAGGGATTTTCTTTGTTATTAAGGTGTCTAATATTGGTGTCGATTGTGTTACTGCTTTTATTTATGTTATCGTTTAAGTATACGATTGCATTGTCCAGTTCGGAGGAGGATTTCAAAGAGACTCGAGCTTCCATGTTTTCTTTTATGACATCGCGAAATATATTCCAGTTCGTCTTATGGTTATATAGCGAGGTGATGGTTTTTCTAACAGGTCTATCCTAGAGCGTTATTAATAATGGTGAGTGGTCTGATGATAAGTCAACGCATGATTTTATTGCAATGTTTTCATGAGTCAGGTTTTTCGTAATACAGAAGTCGATTAAGTCAGGAAGTTTTTTAGTGTCAGTTGGCCAATACGTCGGTTCTCCTGTGCTTAATATGCTGTTGTTATTTGCCTTAATGGCCTCATATAGGTGTATTCTTTTCGTGTTGGTTATCCTAGATCCCCATGTTACGTGCTTAGCATTGTAGTCTCCCCCTGCTAGGTATCGATTTCCAACTGATTTAAGATAATCAAGGTATTGGTGTTTTGTATTAATATACTTGGGTGGACAATAAACAGCTGATATATTTATTGGGCCAGTCACAGTGTTGATGCAGATGATGGCGACTACACCTGTATGTGTTCTGCTTTATAGCCATCCATTTCTACGCATTTTATTGCTCTTTTTATTATGATAGCTGTGCCTCCATGAGCTTTGTTAAACGTTATGAGTACACGCATTCAGAGCCAGGCCGGTGTTAATTGGGACGGAGTCAACCGAACCTGCATGGCCAGATTATTGGCGATGAGTGTCGAACGTTTCGGGAAGCTCTGTCATCGTTATCTGGGCGGAGACTATTGAGGCATTAGCCGATCAGCCGTTTCAACGAGCTATCACTCTCGCTTACTAAGGTAGGTATTTTTGTCGTCGTTATTTTCCATTATCATAGAATTCAGCCGTCCCTTATATGGGAAACAGTCACTGACCAGGAAGCCCCCAACATGTGTCCGCCTGGATCTTTATATACGTTTACCACGCTCTGCCCACTTTTGACACAGAAACCTAATAGGACATGCTAGCTTTTATACCGCGCCCTCCGTTTCTGACGTTCTTTGTCGGGGGTTGTTTTTTTAGTAAAAACTTATTGGCAACTAACCTGCTACTACAGGCCGACCGGCTATCCGAAATCTGCTGTCCCCGCGGTAGCTTGGATCCCAACTTAGTCGTCCGCCCCCGAAGGAGCGAAGACCTCCGTTGGAGGTTCTCCAGGCATGTAAAGCCTTTGGAACCGAATCTCCTTCCTCTTTAACCGGATTTTAGTCGCCTCTTATGACAGGTAGGTCTTACCGCGGAGGTATTCTTTTCCCCGACACGCAGGGTTGTGCAGAATTGACCCTTAGGAAGGGTTCAGGGCCTATTAGTGGGCGAGCAGAGCCTTCATTAGCCAGTTTATCAGCCAACTCGTTCCCTATAATACCACAGTGTCCAGGCACCCAAATAAGACATACTTCGTTGCGCTTTGCAACACTGTTCAGTTTTGTCTTACATTCACCATCCAATTTCGAAGAGCAGTGTGGGTTAGCAAGAGCTGTCAGTGCAGCTTGACTGTCACTACAAGTTCCAACACTGCTACTCCGCCACTTCTTCTCAATTAGCCAGGATACTATTGTACATTTAAGATGGCTTAGACTTCCTTTAAGAATACCGTAGCCATCTGTCTTGTAGCGTAGGAGTACTTAGTGAATTCGTCTATGTACCAACTAGATCCGCTACCAGATCGCTGGTTTTGGATCCGGTAGTGTAGAGAGTTTGCAGAAATCCCGTTAATAGGTTATCTGGACTTAACCATTGATACCTATCTGGGATCAAAACGTCATGCTTCCTACCAAAACCAACGAAGGCACTCGATTGTCCGCTGGCATCTAGAACAGTGTGCTCTGCCCCGACAATGGCAAATCTGACGGTGTCCAGTATTTTCTTCGTTTCCCCAGACTCCGGTTGATTTGAGTCTGTACGCCGCCTACATTGCTTCCTTCCGAACTTTAAGATGTAGATGTTGAAAGTTCAGGACGACATTAAGAGTATCGCCAGATGTCGTACTCATATTACCTGTGATACACACACAGCACACACTTCTCTGTGCTTTACTCTGAAATTAACCATAGTAGCCTTCCACCAGACTACGGAGGCGTATGTGGTAATGGGTCTAATCAGGGTGATGTACAACCAGTGTACTATCGCTGGTCTTAGACCCCATGTCTTGCCAAAGGTTCTCTTACACTGCCATACGACTTCTAATGTTCGAGAGACCTTCTGCTCGACGTGCGTCTTCCAGGTCAACCCACAATCTAGGATTATCCCTAAGTATTTGACCTTAGAAGACAGTTGCAGTGCTACTTCTTTCAAGGTGGGTATTAAGAAACCTTCCGTGCTGCGTTTCCTAGTGAAAAGTACAAGGTACTTTTTATAGGATTCACCGAAAGACCATGCAATTCGCACCAAAGATCAATCTTATTTAGGTCTACCTGTATTTTATTGCACATAGCTACTAGTGAGGGTCCTGAGATTAGTACGGACACATAATCCGCATAAGCTTGGACGTGTTCAATTTCTTACAGATTGTTAAGAGGTGAGTTCACAACAAAGCACCAATGTAGTGGTGAGACTACACCGCCTTGTGGGCAGCTCTTCTTAACCTCCACCTTGACTCCTTCATAGCATAAAGTGAATTCATCTGACAATGATTTCTTCTACTCCATGCCTTCTGATAGAAGAGCACATAGAATCAAAGGTGGCATTGTCAAAAGCTCCTTCAATGTCCCCAAACACACCAAGAGTGTACTCTCTTGTTTACAATCCTTTTTCGATGACGCTTACGCACTCTTAATTAAAAAAAAAGTAGGTACCCACTCAAAAATAAATCGACACAAGACTTTGTTTCAGGCAGCATTTTGTAAATGTAAGTTCCAAGGCGGCTTCTGTAAATGGTGCCCTGACACGGCTCCTCCCTAATGTAGGAGAGCCCCAGGGAAATTGCAGGCAACTACTGTCATTGGTTGCTGACTTCATAATTCTCTATGAAGCACCTATCTGGGCGGGGACCAAAACGCCTAATCTACGTGAATTCACCCAGACATACAAGCAAGGGGCGCTGCGTGTAGCTTGCGCGTATATGTAGAACGGTGTCTGATGATGCACTTTGCCTAATAGCTAGGAAGATACCTTTGGACATCTTGGCAGATGAAATGTATAGGCTCTATAACGTGCAAAGAGCACGACCCACACCAGTACAAAAAGCAGCTGAACGACTGCTGACAATAGAACGGTGGCTGCAGCGGTGGGATCAGTCACAAAGCGTTCGTTGGACCTACAAACTCATACCACGTGTTGATGAGTGGTTAATGAGCAAACATGGAGACACCGATTAACACTTCTCGCAGCTGCTCAGCGGACATGACTGCGCCGTTTTAAGTTGGCAGACATCCCTTTCTATCTGCCAGAATACTGGCGAAAACGCAGAAAACGCCATGTTTTATTGCGGCCCCTTCAGAGAGGAACGAGCTGTCTTCGCACAAGCCCTGGGTCATCAACTATCTTCTAGCACCCTCATACGAGATATGTGCGCAACCAGCGGTAAATGGGAGGCAGCACAAACGTTCGCAGGTAAGATCGTGATGCGAGTTCGCCATATTGATTGCAGCAACAGAGAAGGTGGACAGTTACTGACGAATCGACGACAAGCACAGACTTTTGAGAGAAACACTCAATTCAATATCGTACAGAAGACGGTAGTGAGTTATTGTGACACTACTGCAACTTTTCCGAAGATTCGTTTACCTTGGAACCATCTATAAACACAGTGGTAGTAATTGGGACTATCGACGGTGCATAGCCATATGCCTGCAAGAGAGGAACCTGGACGCAGGTACCTGTTGGGTCTTCGGACATAAACGCACCTTTGAGATGTTTCTGACATATTGATTAAATAAAATTATTTAACTCAAATAGATTACTAATACTAAAGCTTAAATATAATATATCGTAAACAATATTGTGAGATACATTAGTCACAATTCAAAAAGTGTATCTCCAGATTAAGTTTTGATTTGAAAGTCTCTCGTGAGTTAGAGAATATATCTAAATTTTTGCATAATTGGTTAGACCGCCTTATACAACGTGCAAGCGGTTAATTGGGCTTGTGATAAGGTAAATGGAACATATTGCTAAGCCTAAGATTATGAGTTCCATAAACATCTGTACACGGCGATCACTCCAAAGTAAAAAATCGAGTTTTCTTCGTGCGCTCTACTATGAACTGAACCCGTCAGGTGTAGGGCAAGTATACTTTTCTGGGTGCATAATAAAATAATTACTGCTAACAACGCAATAACGGTAAGTTGTGATCACCGTCTCCGGGAGGAGGCTCAGAAACCAGAAATTTACACCCTGTAGACCAAAGACAAGAAAAAGCAACTACTAGAAAAATTTAAAATAATCTAGCGAATGTGCAATGTGCGGAAAATGCACATTCAAATCGACAAAACTTGAAACTGCAAAATCAAAAACAGAAATATTATAAAACCAAAGACTCAACCACGCGACGACCAGATTTAATTTAAGAATTCAATAATGAAGAACAATTAACCCGGGAAACTGAATGGATTCTAAAGAAAAAACGTACAAGCATGAAGCGGACTCATCACCAGAAATCCAGAACTTTTCGCCTACAATTTTAACTCAACCCCCTTTATTAACGATAACAAAAAAAACCAAGTGAAAAATAACAAAAGATTCCCAAGCTTGATCTAGCTGATATCATGGATTATCAAAAAATAGCGTCCTTTTTAACATCTATAAATATATCTTGGAATTACAGTCATCGACTGGCATTCGTCGCATTCGGTTGTGTCTATCGCTTTCAGTTTGACTACAGTACGAGTTCGTTGTGTTTTTGCATCCCACCTTATTCTCTTTTGTGTTTTGTTTTTGCTTTTTCGCGTGTGAAAAAAAAAACAATAGTTAACTGCTGCGGTAAGAAAAACAATAATTATGTCTCCCGCACTCGAGGACAACAGGTTTGCTGCTCTAGCAGCAAGCCCCCACCGTAAACGAAAAAAAGCATAAACAATTACAAAGGACCTGTTTCCAACACTACCTTGTATAGAAAAAGAAAATCCGAAATATTTAATTGCAAGTACAATGGACTCTTCGAAGCCACTTAATGCCTTTTCTTGTTTTTTGGTTCATAAAGCGCTGAAGCATATCAGCGCTGATATTCTCAATATCTCTGAATTAAGAGACGGAAATTTATTATTATTTGTAAAAAATTCGAACATCGCTAACAAATTTATTCAAACAAAAAACCTTGCCGGTATCTGCCCCGTAAAATTTGAGTTACACAAGAACCTCAACTCGTCCAAAGGCACAATTTATGCTCCCTGAATTATGTTAATGAATACGAAATAGTGGAGAACTTGAAAGAACAGGGTGTTACATCAGCATACAAGTTCCCTAAATATGTTGAAGGTAAGCCAACTCCTTCAGGGGTAGTCTTACTCACTTCCGATAGCTATCACTTACCTGAGGAAATCCAAGTATCGTGGTATACAGCAAAGGTGAAACAATATTACCCCAACCCAATGCGGTGTAAGAGTTGTCAAAAACTCGGTCACACGCTCAAAAGATGTGATAAAACACCAGTATGTGTCACCTGCGCATACCCCCCTCACGCCGAAACCCCTTGTGCCCGCACCCTATGTGCAAACTGTTCAGGTGCCCACCCCTCCTCAAGCAAAACATGCCCAAAATTTATGCAAATGAAAGAAATCATTACAATAAAAACAGACAGAAAGTGCACTATTCGTGAAGCAATAAACATACATAAACAGCAAATACCAAAAAAAATAAACGAAAATTCTACCTCTTTCTCTGAAATGGTACAACAACCACAAAATATGCAAAAAGTCAATAACCCTATAAATAACACCACAGTTAACCCAAATTCAAATGCATATAGCAACAATAACAACCCCACTTCAAATATATCCACAAACAATACAATAAAAAAACCGATAATTCAATAACAAACAACAATGCAATCACTAACAGCACGCCTGAATCAAACGCCACCAACATAGCAGCACCGAACTCAACCTGTAGTCAAACGGCAACCAGAATGTTAGTTGAAGACTTCATCTCCCAAATATATTCCCCTTCTCATAACATATTTTCACTCCCTACTCTTCTTACAAACCCTTCCCACTCCAACCTCCCCACCAACTCTTCCCAATCTTCTCTTACTTCAAACCCTTCGCAGCCCGATATTCATACCAACTTCTCTCAATTCTCTCCCACTTCAAACTCTTCCCAACCCAACCTTTTCCCTTTTACTGCTACAACCTCTCTCCCAACAACTAACTCTTCCGATACACAGTAAAACATGAAGATATTACAATGGAATATCAACGGTCTCATTAATAATTTTCCTGATCTTAGCATACTAATAAACGATTTTTCTCCTGAAATTATTTGCCTACAAGAAACGCATATTCCACAGAATAAATCTGCTTACTCGCCACTAAAATATGTTAGTTACTATTACAATAGTCCAAACAACAACACTTGCAAACAAGGTGTTGCCCTATTGGTAAAAAAATCCCTCTTTCACAAATTCATCCCTATAGTATCCGATATTCAATCTCTAGCAATTGAAGTAGATGTAGGCTTCAAAATTACTGTGATTTCATGTTATATCCCACCTTACCAAGTTTTTAGCAGCCTAATTAAGACCTAATCCTCATTCTAAACTCTTTCTCCACGCCTTTGATCTTATTGAGTGATTTTAATGGATGGAGTCCCCTTTGGGGATCATCCTCCACCAACAACAGAGGAAAAATTATTGAAGACGTCGTTCTCGCAAAAAACCTCACCATCCTTAACGATTGTTCCCCGACCCACTTTTCCACCACCAAGACTTTCTCCCACCCTGACATTTCCCTCGCCTCCGCATCCATAGCACCAAGATTAACAACTAAAATATTAGATGACTTACACAATAGTGATCATTTCCCCATAATAACTTCCGTTTCTTTACTTCAAAGTTACCAAGTTAAGCCTAAGCCAAAATTCAATACGGAAAAGGCGAACTGGGATGCTTTCAGTGCTACGTTGGTACCCTTAGCACACAACATACCAGTCTCTGCCAACGTAAATAAAGAAGCTGCGGCGATCAAATCTCTCATTCGGTCAGCTGCCAATGTTTCAATTCCACAGACCAGTACTAAAAAATATACAGCCAGACTTCCGTACTGGTCTAACTTGCTCTCCATCCTAAGAAAAAATAAGCAGTCCTCATGGACTCTATTTAGAAGAAACAGGACGGACGAGAACTTCATTGCATATAAGAGACACAATGCCCTATTCCGGCGTGAGTTGAAGTCTTGCAAAAGACAAGCACTAGAAACTCTCACAGCTAAAATTACACCACAGTCCAACCCAAAAAAAATTTGGGCTGACATAAGAACTCTCACTGCCTCTTCCCAACCTAACCATATCCCATTTATTCATCTCCCAGTAGGGCCAGTTTTCCTATTCCATATTCCTCACAAGAGATAGCTGAAAAATTCGCAGGCACCTGGTCAAACTACTCCCACAGCTCAAACTTCCACCCCGACTTCAAGAGAAGAAAAGACAATATAAGCGCTTTTAAATACCACAACCCCTCCCCTTCCCCCGATAGTGTAGCAATAGATTCACCATTCACAATAGAAGAATACGATTTAACGCTTTCTTCTCTGAAGGGTAAGACTCCCGGTGGTGATAGAATTAACTACGCGATACTAAAAAATATTCCCTACTTCTTAAAATCCCGACCCGTTAACCTATACAACTCAATATTTAGTCATGGATCATTCCCTCAAGCATGGAAAACTGTCGCAATTATCCCCATCCCCAAACCTAATAAACCCAACTCTCTCATATCTATATTAGTTACAGACCTATATCCCTTCTCCCTTGCATGTCAAAAACATAACCTACTTAGCCCACACCAGTTTGCGTTTCAAAAAGGACTTAGTGTAATAGATCCACTTCTAATATTTGAACATTTCGCTAACTCAGCACTTGCCGATAGAAACCATGTATCTGTGCTTAGCTTAGATTTTGAAAAGGCATACGATCGAATAGGCTCTCACAATGTATTGGAAGAGCTAAATCGCTGGAGGATTGGGGAAAAAATGTATAACACTATCAAATCGTACTTATGCAATCGCAAATTTTATGTTCGTGCTAACAACCATAAATCCCAAATCCTTCCCCTCTTTAATGGTATTCCTCAAGGATCACCTCTATCTGTCATTTTGTTCATCATAACTTTTAATGAAGTTAACTCCATAATATCCAAACATCTGCATGTCGAACACTTCATTTACGCAGATGATGTGGTAATTTTTTCAAATACCAAAAATTTATCAGAAGTTAAAAGTACATTTAGCGGTATCCTTGCGGACCTCGAAGTTTGGTCACAAGCTTCGGGAGCCAGTATTTCTATGAACAAAAGTTCTACATTCCATATATGTCGCAAGCATAAATGCATATTCCCACCTATATCCTTCTCCAATACCATAGTCCCCCACACCAACACACTTAAAATATTAGGCATTATCTTTGATAAGCGACTAACTTATAAGCAACATTGTGAATACGTTAGGTTAAGCCTATTATCTAGACTAAACATAGTTAAATACTTATCCTCAAAGCACTGTTTGATACATACAAGTACATTATTAAGTATCACTAGATCTCTAATCGTATCTAAAATTGACTTCGGACTGGTTATATACGGACACTGCGCTAAAACTCATCTAAAGCGCCTAGAAGCACATTACCCCATAAACGTTACCTTAGCGGAAGCTGGACTTCCCACCATCTCGGAAAGGGTGGCCAACAATACAAGGACAAGTATTTTGAAGATAATTCAATGTAGAAACAGACTTTTGTTAAAACACATCAACTCGAGTACTCAAAAATTAAACAGAAAGAACCGGGAATCAACAATCTCCATCATTCTAAAAGAAGCCGAAAAACTGGATATCATTGCTCAGCCAGTACTTGTGGAACCTGCAATACATCCACCGTGGGTTGTTCCCAACTCGATGGTATTGAACAATCTATCCAAACATTTAAAAGATTCCACTAATACAAACGAATACAACCAGATTTTTCTCGAAACCATTTCCGCATTAAAGAAAGATTGGGAGATCATTTTTACCGACGGATCAAAAACCGACACCTGCACATCGTTTGCAGTGACAAACGCAGAAGGTGTTACCATCTATGCCGGAATTTTGCCAAGATTCACTTCAATATTTACAGCTGAAGCAGCTGCGATATTTCAAGCAGTAATCTTTGCCTCCCAGAAATGTAGCAAGCACTTAATTTGCACCGATAGCAAATCCTCAATCGAAGCTATCTTAAACCCCACAAATGACACCCCGATGATAACAAAAATCCGCAATATAATTTCAATACACACAGGTGCAATCAAAATTATGTGGATTCCTGGGCACTCTGGGATAAATGGTAACGAAAAAGCTGACAAGAGAGCGAAAGAGGCGAATAAGGAACCTCTACACACATTTGTCTATATCACTTGCAATGACATAAAGATACTAGCGAAAGAACTTGCCGCAGATAACGCAGCAACTAAATGGAACATTTATCAGCATCCTTATAAAAACTTTAACCCCTTTGGGGAAAAAAATATCTACCCTCCATCTGCACTATGTCACCAAGCAAAAATCTTTACTCGACTGAGAATCGGTCACACACTCATGACACATGCCCACCTGCTCAGCGGTTCACCGAAGCCTACATGCCCTTTTTGTGGCTCCAACGAATTTACTATACTTCATCTGATAGATACTTGTCCTTCCCTATTCAGATATTTTACAGTTCCAACTTTCCCAGCTGAATTGATGAAATTGATCTCAATAAACAGAATTTAAATTACGTTGGAACGGGTCGTGGCAAAAAGTTTAAAATATATTAATTACTGGATTGAGTACAACTTTAACTTTGATCTAAGTTTTTATGAAACTTATTTTTTATTAGACACTGCTATGTATACTAACAAGGCAATGCTCTTATTGGCGGAAGACCAAGTGTAAGTCCAAATGGGGAGCAACTGCAACACCAAACTCCACAGCATCACCAGCAGCAAAATAAAAGTTATAATGGTGCCCAAACGAAGCAACAGCAAGCGGACTTGCTACTAGCGACTCCCAATAAAAAAATCGCAAAAAAGGTATTTGTCAAAATTGTAGAGCAACCCGCAAGCAAAGCGTTGAGATTTCGTTACGAATGCGAAGGTCGTTCGGTTGGTTCGATACCCGGCGTGAATTCGACTCCGGAACTGAAAATCTTTCCCACCATCGAAATTGTCGGCTACAAGGGACGCACTGTGGTAATTGTTTCCTTCGTGACTAAGGCCATTGAAGGTGCTTTGAAAGCACGGGAAGACATTCGTGTCGACCCTTTCAAAACTGGCTTTTCACACCGATTCCAGCCGACCAGCATAGATATAAACGCGTTGTGACTATGTTTTCAAGTGTTTCTAAAGGGCGTTTTACAGTGCCTCTGCCGCCCGTCGTCTCGGAACCAATTTATGACAAAAAGGCTATGTCGGACCTCGTCATTCGTCGGATATGTAGTTTATCGGCTACAGTGTTAGGCAACACGAAAATAATTTTGCTCTGCGAGAAGATAGCTAAAGAGTACATTGATGTGCGATTATTTGAAGAGAAAGATGGCGTCACGATTTGGCAAGCTTTTGGCGAATTTGAACAGAATGATGTGCACAAGCAGACTGCCATTTCATTTAGGACACCAAAGTATCATAATACCAACACTACCAAACCAATCGAGGTATTTGTGCAACTGCAGCGGCCTTCAGATGGAGCAGTTAGTGATCCTGAGAAGTTTCAATACTTTCCGGCCGAATCGGGGCCAGAGGAATTAAGAAGAAAACGTCAACGGCAACAACAAAAGAAGAAGATCCAAAGTGATCATCCGGGTGGTCGCTTGACGAATTGGAATACTCCAAACACACCCCCGATTTAGACGGAGCCAAGAAAAGCATCGCCCCAACCTTTCAATTTGTATCGTGCACCCTCCGAGATGACTCCATCTCAACAGCCGATGTCGCTGTCGACTAGCTACAAACATAATGCATCCTCGCCGTACAACATTATCGGTGGCGGTCATCAACATTAACGAAGTACGGGGGAAGAAGGCGGAGGTGTAGGTCTACTCAATACAGATTCAACTCCCGCCCAACTGGATATTCACAATGAATACAACGTTTATGGAGGTGAATAGCAGCAATAACAGCAGCAGCAGCAGCAACACTTACAACAGTCCCACCTTTCACGGCACTATGTGCGTCAAAATCAATTACCCCACAGAATGAACCACATCAGCAGCCGCACCATCAACAGCAACAGCAGCAACAACAACAATTTCATGGCATTCTCTATGGCACTTTAAGCTAAGGTCTTGAGGTACCCGTGCCGAGAGCTGTACGACTGGTAGTGCTTAAATAACCAGTCGTTAACGGTCCCCTCCGAAGCCCAAGCAAGGTCGGTTGTAGGAAGTGCCTTACCGCGGTATGCCGGCTCTGCCGCGGTGGACATTTCCTTCCGTGCATATTCGTGGGAACAAAATTTGAATTATGGAACATAAAAAAAACCTCTACGAAAACAACAAAAATTGAGAGTGCGCTGGGCACACTCTCGGAAGACGAGCCAGGACACAATAGTCGGACCCCGCACGTCGAGTGCTCACCACAGCACTCCACTGCCGAAACCCAGCCGTCTACAGCCAATAAACCAACAAACGCAATTCTCTTCTGCCGCGACCTCTAGTAGGGATGCCAAAAAGAAAAATCAAAAATCGTCTGGGTCACTGCTCAAAGCGCGCTACCTGAGGGCCAAATTCATTCTGGCTAAGATAGTTAAGAATGAATTAGGCAGTAGACCACATGATCGGGACGAAGTTTCGGAGTACGAAACCATGGCCGCTAGGAAAACTTCCGACCTTCAATCACATAAAAATCCTCAGAAGCAACCAGCGGCAAAGCGTAATCGATCACAAGATGTGAACGGGTGAGCTGCCAAGAAAATTAAAAATTTCTCAACTCAGGGAGCTAAGGGCCCTTTAACAAGAGCGGTGGTTGCGCCTGCGAGGGTTGCTTATAACGAGGTGGTCAGGAAGGTGCTGGCCAATTGGGGACGGCTGTCAGAAACGATCGTCGAATACCTCATGGCAAACCGAGGACAATTACCTTTTTTTCGTCTCGGGAGACATCTGCCGTGGCTGTAGGGTGATAAAGTGTGCCAATGAGTTCTCAGGGGTTTTCTGGAGAAGTGCGTTGCTGACGTCGGCAATGCCTGGGAGGGGCCCTCTGTTAAGCTCATCCCAGCTTCGGAGATCCCAAAAAGACCCAGAACCCGCATTTGGCTACCGCAGGTCATTTGGCGTTTTGGCCTTAGGACGGCCAAACTTAGGATCTTCCCAGCGTCTGCTGCTCCCGATGGCGAACTGGACGGAATAGGGGAGGTAGCAAATCAACTCGACGAGCTTCGGCAGTCTGCGACGGAAATCCTTGGAGCTCCATGAAATCCTTGGAGCTCGGCTATAAAACAGGCTTAGGTGAGTATCCTTTAACAAAGAAATGTTAAGAGTAGCTCAAATTTACCTTCGCCACTCTAGTTTAGCCACCGATAATTTCTGTGTCATCCTCAGGGAGGAAAACATAGATATCTGCCTGATCCAAGAACCCTGGGTTCGTCAGTCTAAGATCATGGGCCTCCAGAGCAGACACTATGATCTTTTTTTCCAGTTGGAAGGTAACCCTAGGGGTTGTATCCTCATTAGGAATACTATTAATGCCTTTCTGACTTCCCATTTCAGCTCACCGGACGGGACAGTAGTCCGTGTAGAAGCGTCTAGTGGCCGCTGCTATTATTTGGTTTCTGCATACATGGCCCACGAAAATGCAGCACCTCCTGAGGAAGTAGGGTGTTTGGTGGACTCACCTTCGTGTAATAAAGAGGCCACCCTCATCGGCTGCAACGCCAATGCGAGACATACCGCTTGGGGAAGCAGCGAGATAAATCATCGAGGGTAGTCTCTTTTTGATTTCATTATAAGTAGAAATCTCCTTATTTGGAACAAAGGCAAGACCCCCACGTTTATATTTTCAGCATCGGAAAAACCAAACGGTTGGGAAGAGGTTCTTGATATAACTCTCTCGACTAATTCTCCTGACATTAGGGGTGATAATTGGAAGGTTTCTCAGAGAAATTCTTTTTCGGATCACAGGTTGACCCTTTTCGAAATCAATTTCGCACGGGAAACCTTATCTCTCCACAGAACCCTAAAAGACCTGACTGGTCTCTGTTCCATAGGGTTTCCACTGATCAACTGGACAAGCAAGTGGAAACTTGCAGCGATCCTATCAGATGGCCTTCAAAGTGGCTTGTCCAGTATCTTTTAGCAAGAAAGACTTTCCCTCCGGTGGAGCAAGACGCTGATAGACTTGAAAAAGAAGGTTGGGAGGGTTTTTAACGTAAAAACTTCTAAAATCACCGGTAATTACCGTGTAATTGTGAATGAATACAAAAAAGCCATTAAATATGCGAAAAGCAACTCCTAGAAGGAGTACTGCGAGTCCTTTGAATCCGTGAAGGACTCTGCCAGGCTAAGCAAGGTCCCTTCGAGAGATCATTCTTGCATGACTCTTGTAAAAAGAGAGGACGGGGAGTGGGCTGAATCTGCAGAAGAATCTTTGACTATCCTGGTGAATAATCATTTTCCGAAAAATTTTATTACCCCACGTGACATTGTCGACATGAGTCGACAGGTAGGGCTACTCGATGTTTCCCTGGAATATATTTTGTCAGTTGACAGAATCACGTGGGCAATAAATAGTTTTTCTTCTTTTAAATCTCCTGGTTCGGACGATATCTTGACTGTGATGCTTCAGAAAACAAGTACCTCGGTGGTTCCTGTCCTACAAGAAATGTACTTGGCGTGTATCGCTCACGTTCCCGCCAACTGGAAGCAACCGAGGGTTGTTTTCATACCCAAGGCAGGGAGGAGGGGTCACGACTCGGCCAAGCACTTAAGGCTTATAAGTCTTACCTCATTTATCCTAAAAGTGTTTGCAAGATTGATTGATTGTCATGTCTGAGAGCTCATCGAATCCAAATTATCTCCAGCGCAACATGTTTATTTGAAAGGGAAATATACGGAATATTACCCGAGGTCGTAGGGACTGTGGAAAAATCTCTGGAAAGCAAACAATTCACTTTGGCGGCCTTCATAGATATAGAAGGTGCTTTTAATAACAACAGGTCGGAGTCAATTATCACTGCATTAGATAGACTAGAGGTGGAAAGACCTATCTGTCTCTGGATCTCGTTCGTGCCTGACGGCACTCGCAAGGGGAAAACTTTAGTATAATGTATATCGCTTTGAAAAAAACAGTTAAAAGGGGGTGATAGAGGGGTGTATCCCCGTTTTAAAACTGAAAACAGAACCTGCCGGAGGGTTATAGTTTTTAAGTAATTTAATGTTAAAGTTCTCTAATTTAGCGAAAAGTTGGTGTTGCCATACACCTGAAATGAAAACGAAGTTCGCTCGCAGGGATGTTCAGTGAAAGGTTCATTGTAAAACTGCAGTATTTTTTGCTGTAATTTAAAGTTGAGAAATATTTTTGAAAATAAAAACATAGAACTCATTTAAACTTAAAAACAATGATATTAATAAAGTAATTAAAAGCCAAAAATACGGTTTATAACTGTATAACATTGGAAAATAACAGTTAAGCAAACGGTATACATACGCAGGTTCCTTTGCATTTTACAGGAGCGTCGACTAGAAGGGTTTTTGTAAATTTGTAGAATTTTTGCGTAGAACTTCTTTCGCGTGGGCGGCCTTCGGCCGCGCTTCAAAAAAATAACCCTCATCAGTCCAACTCCGGCTACGCAATCCACAGTATTTTTGCGTAGTACTCCTTTTCGCGTGGGTGGCCTTCGGCCGCGCTTCAAAAAAATAACCCTCATCAGTCCAACTCCGGCTACGCAATCCACAGTATTTTTGCGTAGTACTCCTTTTCGCGTGGGTGGCCTTCGGCCGCGCTTCAAAAAAATAACCCTCATCAGTCCAACTCCGGCTACGCAATCCATCGTATTTTAGCGTAAAACTCCTTTCCGTGTTAAAACCATTGAACCCAAAATTAAAACGTCATATGCGTGTATGTAGTAAGGAGGCACAATAACCCCAATCCCCATCATTAACACTAAACTCAAGTACTTAATTTTTGTTTTCATTTGCAGGCATCCGGCAACACCATACTGTTGTCATTCCAATCTTTTTCTTATTCGCGTTCAAAATTGGAAAGTGATAGCATGGGCAAATGAATTTGCATTTAGTTTTAATAGAAATAATTAGAATATTAGCATAAAAATCAGTAAAAACACGCGTGTGAGTATATATTTGGTGAATTTTAGTGAAATGTTAAAAAATATAGAGTGTAATGTGGCAAATTATAGTGAAGTTCCCGAGGGCATTTTGAATGCAAATAATTAAAAAATTATTATTTCCCGAATAATTTAAAGTTATAAAGAGTGTTCCTTAACACCTCACTAACATATCCACCAAGTTTCATTAAAAAAAACATTATACTTTGACAAAAATTCCCAAATATACATTGTTCTAAATTCCAGCCCTCGCAAGAGTGGCTAAGGTCACTAGATTCGATAAAAGGGGACAGCGCAGGGTTGTGTCCTTTCGCCCCTACTTTGGTTAGTTGCAATTGACGAAGTTCTGATAATGCTAAATAAGGGTGGGGTTAAGGTAGTAGCTTACGCCAATGACTTGGTCCTGATGGTATCTTTTCCCTCAGTCATGGTTGAGATTTTGGAAAGGTCACTGGCTGTACTCAGTCGCTGGGCTGCTGCTTGTGGCCTCCGAGTCAAATCTGACAAAAAGGAGCTGGTGCTATTTAACAGAAAATATAAACCTCCACCCTTTCGACTTAGGTACCTTGGAGTGATACTTGACTCCAAACGCCATGGGAAGCTACACATTGAAAATCGGGTAAAGAAGGCCAGTATAGGCTTCTACTCCTGCAAATCTATGTTCGCTAAAAATCGGGGACTCAAGCCAAAAGTCGTGCTGTGGATGTACAACACAGGGGTTTTGCCAATTTTAACGTATGGATGCCTGGTTTGGTGTGAAGCTCTTCGGAAGGGCGTATCACTAAACTGGGGAGGGTGCAAAGGACTGCATGCATTGGCATGACCGGAACATGTAAAACTTGCCCCAGTGCTGCCCTGAATGTCCTTTTGCACTTACTTCCCACCGACTTTTCCGTCCTTTCCATCGCAGCTGAAAGTGCAATCAGTGCAATCTGGAGACAATCTCTCAAGGGACATGGTAGAATTTTCGGGCAGTTAACACCGTATTTCTCCGAACTTCGAACAGATTTCTCTATCCGCAAACTAGAGTTTGAAGGTCGTGCTAGGGTAATCATTCCAAATAGGCAGGATTGGATCGAGGGGAAATCTGTACCGAAGCTTGCACCTCTGTCTTCACTGACGGTTCCAAGATGGAATCGGGAGTCGAAGCGGGGGTTTTCTCTAAATCAGCCAATTTATCTATATCCTTTAAACTGCCAAGCACTGCTAGTGATTTTCCAGCAGAAGTCTTTGCGATCTTGCAGGCATGCAAAATGCTTAGGGAACGCGGGAGCGAGGGTGATGTTAATATTTTCTCCGATAGCCAAGCCGCGTTTAAGGCTCTGACGACGCCATGGTGCAGAACGAAATAAGTAAACTTATGTGAAGAAGAGATGAAATCTCTTGGGTGTGCAGGTAACATTTCTCTGATCTGGGTTCCAGGGCACAGGAACATAGAGGGAAATGAAATTGCTGATGAGCTTGCCAGGAAGGGGATAGAATTGGCCTCTGAGACCTCGTACCCAGTCATCGGCATCCCCTTGACAGTTGTTAAAAGGAACAAATAATTTTTCAGGAGAGCGCAGAAAAGATGGAGCTCCATTTCTTTATGTGCTATTTCGAAAACCCTTTGGTCTCATTACGATATACGAAGGACTCAGAAAGTTCTTTGGACTCCTCGCCATTCAATTCCCAGTACTTGTGTTTACCGGTCACTGGACGATCGGCACACACGCGGAAAAGCTAGGGTTACCATTTAACGCCCATTGTAGAAGCTGTGTGGACCTTTCAGAGAATTAGACTGTAGAGCATTTTCTCTGTAAATGTCCGGGTTTGGCAGCTAGACGACTAAGGTCACTGGGCACTCCTTTCTTCGACAGCCTGGGGCCGTGCGCCAACCTTCTCCCAAACAATCTTCTCCATTATATCAACAGCTCTGGCTGGCTGTAGATATGTATCTACCTGTTGGAGGTCTCATAGTGGTATCAAAATGGCGTTTTAGTGCACTTCAACCATTTTACCTATCTACCTACCTACGTAGTACACATAACAGAAGTGAAACTTTTAAGGCAGACAAAAAAAGGGGGAGAGCCCGAGAGAGAATGAGAAACAGAGAGAGAGAGAAGGAATATACATCTAAATAAATTTACAACATTTGCAGATAATACAATTATACCAAATTTACAAAAATTAAATAATGGTTTAAGATAAATCAACACTTCTTTTATGTTGTATTTCAATTTATAGTTTATGTATTCGACGGCAAATTACATATGTATGTATGTACATTTGTATATGAAAAACAATAATGCACAAGCGCAAGAACATCATTTTCCTTTCTTATGTACATACAGTGGCTCACAGCTGATTTCGTGTGCCCGTTTATCAAAATAAAAACGTTTAATATTTTTGTATAAACTTTATTTAGAAAAAAAAACGTAAACGTACATTCAAAGATAAATTATTTCTTGTTACAAACATACATAAACAAACTTATTTTATTTCTTCTTAAGTAATATACTTACAGCAAAATCAAAATTATAAGTAAATCCACGTCACACCTTATTTCGTGTGCTTAACCAAACTAGAAAAAACATGATTTTTTTTTAAATTTATTAAGTTTTTACTAATCTAATATTTTGTAGGGTAGCCTTTTTATTTTAATACAGCTTTTAACCGGGATTGCATGGAACTAACAAGTTTTCCAGTGTATTCAGGAGATATTTTCTCCCACTCCACTTGCAATGCTGTTTTTAGATCTTGTTTGTTGCTTATGTTATGTTTTCTAATTTTTTGATCCAGAATATTCCATAAATTCTCAATTACATTGAGATCAGGTGATTGTGCTGGCGTTTTTACCACATGAGGGCAATTCCATATAAGCCACCGTTGCACTAATTCCGACTTATGCTTCGGATCATTATCCTGATAGAACCTGAACCTGTCCCGAATGCCTAATTTTTCAGCACTTTGTAGTAAATTATTTTTTAATAAATTCAAATAAACTGTTTTATCCATAATTTCGTCGATAAAAACCAAGTTTCCGACACCAGCTGTTGACATGCAGCCCCAAACCATTACATGGCCCCCACCGTGCTTTACTGTACCACGCAGATTCTTCGGGTCCAGCTCCGCGTTGGGCTTACGCCAAACGAAAGACTTTCCATCGGAACCAAAGAGGTTGAATTTGCTTTCGTCGGCGAAAATAACGTCATTCCAAAATGTTTGGTCTTTATTAACATGGTTTTCGGCAAACTCCACCCTTAATCTTCTGTTACGCTCATTAACAAACGGTTTGTTTCGAGCTGTACGACCATGGAAATCAGCTTTGCGCAGAATTCTTCTTATTGTTTCAGGATTACATGACTTACCAAGTACTTTTTCAACCTCTTTTGTCAAAGCTGGTGCACTAATTCGTGGGTCTTTTTTAATTTTTCTTGATATCCACCTTTCATCAGCTTCTGTAAAAATTTTGTCTGGAGCTTGGCGGCCTTTGTCAACCAATCTTTTTTCACGAGAAAAGCGTTGAATACTGTACTGTACTGTGGAAGTACTTAAATTTACAATTTCAGCAATTTTTTTCTGCGACTTTCCATTTTTGTAATGCGTAATCACTAATTCGCGGCTTTCAATCGACGACGTAAATTAAGCTGGACAATCGACTACTTTCAATGTGTAAACTAAATAAGGATATAATCTAATATACTATGCAAAACAAATTTCCTATAATTGCTAACCGGTTTACTGGCGCCGATAACGGTAAAAGTGAGCACACGAAATAAGCTGTGACGTCAATTTACCTAGTATTCTGTTTTTGTTGTAAATATTCTACTAAAGCAAAAAAATTTGAATGCATTTATACATGTTTGTAATTAGAAATAATTTATCTTTGATTGTGCATTTAAATTTTTTTTAAAGTAAATCAAATAAAAATAATTTTACAATTCTTTAGTTTAACATACAGCCACACGAAATAAGCTGTGAGCCACTGTATGCGTGTATGCCCAAATGACCTTGACTTATTTATTCACATGTCAGAGAACATCACATTCCTACAAGAAATCAGATATAGTACACATACGCACTAGTGAACGAGTTTCTTCCTAACAAGTGCGAAAACAATTCTGCTCAAAAGCCTATGTAGGTGTGTATGTATATGTATCCACTTTAAGTCCTAGCATGAGTACATACACACATACCTACTTGCCTTCTACCATAAACTTCCTACAAAATAATTGTATTCATATGTAACTACATCCATGCACGTTCAAACATACATGCATATATTCGCGAGTACAGCGCTTCCTTCTTTCTTCCATGTACTTTTGTCTTCCACCAGTCGATATTGCACTTATTGCACTTACAAAAACAAAATACCATGATTGATGCAAAAGCAGCGAAGGCCGCTTTGGCACCACGCATTCCAAAATGTTTTAGAACACAACAAAAACACAGCGCATTCACTTCATACCTCAATATGCGTATGTCGTCCAAGCCCAAAATCTAAGCCTAGCGACTACAAAAACAAAATACATTCGTAGAGGCAGTCGCAGCGGCCATGATTCTTTTAGTCGCGACGGCGCGGAACAATTTAGAATATTATATGGTACAAAAACAAAAAAAGGAGACGTGAATAGCCTAAAATGTATCTAAGATATACATAAGGTATAGATCTCTCTCTCCTTTTCCTCTACGTTATATCTTTTCTCTCTCTCGCGGAATGAAAATGCCCATAGCGTTGCATGGCCTTGAAATTTTATTCTCCATTCTCGCTCGTCCAGACATACAAAAAACTTCTTTTGTAAGCCACAATGAAAATGCGCAGACAACATACATACTACTATCAGTTGCATTAAACCAGATACACAAATGCATAAAGGTTGTACATAATTCTAGAGAGGAAGATCCAGCAAATTATAGGGGATGTTTTGTAGCCAAAGAGATATTAAGACTAAATCCCAAAGTATAGGTGCCGTAAACATAACGCCGTCAATTTGCTGATCGAACCAACATATGGGCAGCACTGTAATCGATTAGAGGTGACATGCCGTAATTCCGTAGTCATAACCTTAACCGTTTTTCGCCGTACCCATAACCAGTTGCATTGTGATTTGTTGCATTTTGGTATGCATGTCTTATCTTTTCTTTAGTTTCTGCACTTACAAATGCACAAATATGTGATAGTATAGGTAAATATCAGTTGCTTATGGCTATGGTGTCAATAATTGATGACATAAACATCTCTCTACTGTGAGCTTAAGAGTACCCAAGATCATAATACAGCTCAACACACAGTTGATTTTGTCAAAAATACTAGATACAAAATAAAACCTAGCGTTGAAATCCAACAAGCTCCAAGAAAGTCATGAGTAGAAATCGCTAAATCAAATGAAGTTCAACCCAGTGCCAACAACCAAAATAGTTACGACACACTTTATCAAATTCTCTTGCTCTTAAATCAACAAGAAACTTGCAAAGTTTGCATATTAAACTTAAAATGGAAAAATCGTTACTATCAAAATAAAACTACCGACTTAATTGACTACAGACTAATCCGAAAAATTTGCAAAAACACTTTACAAGTATATCAAGCTACGTTTATTTAAAGCTACGAGAAGATATTGAATTTAAATAGGCTACCTTAAGCAACAAGTTTACTGATTGGGAGTATTTCTAGTAAAAACTTAACCAAAATGTTGAACATCAAAATACACTAACGTAATACAATGAGTTATCAATCTCAATACTTGTGCTTACCAAATAAATTCCCAATGCCACAAGGATAGCACACCAGTTCAAAGAGCAAATCAAATTTGACTTTGTTATCCGAATGAAATCTTTTCACTTATAGGAAAAATGGCAACAAGAGCGGCAACCAGCGCCGAAAACTTTACTCAATAAAATGACTCAACATTTACGCGAAGAAATTAGAAATTTAAAAAACTCATTACTTCATTCAAAAATCATTGAATGGACTATGAAGTGGCATATAAAACTGAATGATATGATAGATTTTACCATCAAAAAAATCCAATATCGTTCCATTTATCAGGCACGCAAATTCGTCACTGCAACACTGCGAAGCTCGTAGGAATGACGTTTGATGCAAAACTCTGCTGGAAAGAGCACATTGAAATAATATGCTGCAGTTCATACTAAAAACTTCGAAAAACATCAACCCTGAGGCTTGGTGACTTGCCAATCGAAAAAACCACACAATCTTGTTCCACAAATTTGATCAGTGTTCCAGATGTAAATTTCTGTCTGCTGTCTTCCAGTATATTAATGTATTTCCTGTAAATATTGTCGCATTTTAATTAATAGAAAAATATTACTTGATTACTTGAATTACTTGACTTGTTGTAACCAGGTGTAATAGAATGAAATGTATTTAAGAATTTATAACATTTCATTAAAAGAAATCCGTTTCCGTGGAAACTTTGAAACAGCCATTGACGTTAATTACTCTTTACAGTTCACACAGACACCAGCTGAAACCTGAAGATTATGTGGCTCTCGCTTCCAAAGTCGCTTTACAATTGGTGGTGGCTTTAACCCGAAGCACAGAGCATAGGGGTCAATGCTCAGTAACACAAAAAGACGAGAATTATGTGAGGATATGCAGCGTTCTTGCTACAATTCAATTGGAATTTCGCCTACAAAACCATTCAGACAGCCCATTTGTCTGTTACTGAAGGTTTTGCTTTGACCTCGAATCATTCATTAGTAATCCTACTATTACCGCAAGATATAGCGCAACACTAAATACGGTTAGTCAATACTTTTACTTGACTGAATATATTTTCAACTTCAACTGGAGCAACTAGACAAATATAGCTATATTCTTAGCGAGTAGCTCGATGACGCAGAGTTTCATTTTACCCAACAACTACAGTTGTCAGAAGGATACACACAGCATGCAACACATTTAAAAATGATGCATTCAATAGATTTCTGTCTGGGCTGACAGCTGATAAAAGCTGTGGAAAACGAGAACATTTTTCAATAGACCACCGGCCTGAGTACGATGAGTGCTGTTGCACTAGAAGAAGTTGGCAATGAAATAATCAAAATGAAGTTTGAAAAGTCCCCTGGATTTGATTTAATGTCGGTTGTAATCTGCCAAAAAAATTTCATTGTCTATTTTACCAGTTTATTTAATAAATGCTTCAGCTTATCTATATGCTTCACATATCTATATTGGTAATTTGCCGAAGTTACCATGATATCTAAGCCACGTAAATCACCCAACGAAGTGTCCTTTGTTACTCGTATAAGTAACGTCGAAGTTTTCTGGAAAAATACTTTTAAAACATCTACAGCCATTCATTAAATATAAGCGTCTGATTTCAATTTGCCAATTTGGCTTCAGAAAACATTATTCAACGCTAGATCAAATACAAAGAGTCCTGAGCGCCATAGAAAACACTATACGAAAGATATGGAAAAGAAAACAGTGTGTTCAGCGGTTTTTCTTGATGCACGACTATCGCAAGATTTCGACAAAGTATTGCACGAAGTACTCCTCCTAAAGCTCAAGCCCATGCTGCTAACACAGTACTGCGAGGTGCTCTCGTCATATCTTAATGATATGCATATATATATAATTGGCGCGTATACTCTTTTTGGGTGTTTTGCCGAGCTCCTCCTCTTATTTGTGGTGTGCGTCTTGATGTTGCTCCCCAAATAAAGGGACCTACAGTTTCAAGCCGACTCCGAACGGCAGATATTTTTATGAGGAGCTTTTTCATAGCAGAAATACACTCGGAGGTTTGCCATTGCCTGCCGAGGGGCGACCGCTATTAGAAAAATGTTTTTCTTAATTTTGGTGTTTCACCGAGACTCGAACCAACGTTCTCTCTGTGAATTCCGAATGGTAATCACGCACCAACCCATTCGGCTACGGCAGCCGCCGTACTGATACAAGTATGTACTTATGAGTAAAACACGTAAAGACTATTCGCCTCTCAAAAATATAAACGCAGACGTTCTACATGCTACCAACACAATATGGCGAGGTTCTCTTAATGATATGTACTGCTGGGTAAAACACGAAAAGGCTATTCGTCGCATAGAACGTGTTCTGCTGTTTCTTGTGCCTCTTTGCAGAGTCTACAGGAATCGTTTTCTATCGCATCTATTTTTTCCATGTGCTAATTAAGTTTACAGTTTCCTTTAAGTAGTTCAGTATAAGGTTTTATGTCCTTTCTGCTTAGGGTAAGGATTGCTTCGGCTTTTATCTGTTCGGAATCTATGAGTCTTTTCGAATACCGCATGCCCGATTGGCTCTCCAGGAATCAATTAAGCCTCGTTGTTCCTACTCACGCAGAAAGGCACTTTTGAGGCTGTTGTTTACCCCGCAGAAGGGTTCAGAACCTATGAAGGAAGTGTTTTCCCCCTTTTTCGTTAAAGTGGACGCATTCGGCGGCAGCCGTAGGCGAATGGGTTGGTGCGTTATTACCATTCGGAATTTACAGAGAGAACGTTGGTTCGAATCTCTGTGAAACCAAAATTAATAAAAACATTTTTCTAATAGCGGTCGCCCCTCGGAAGGCAATGGCAAACCTCCGAGTGTATTTGTGCTATGAAAAAGCTCCTCATAAAAATATCTGCCGTTTGGAGTCGGCTTGAAACTGTAGGTCCCTCCATTTGTGGAACAACATTAAGACGCGCAAGGAGGAGGAGCTCGGCCAAACACCCAAAGAGGGTGTACGCGCCAATTATATATATATATGTCCGCAATTACATCCCTTTCGTGCCCCTCATGTCCCGGAACCCACATCAAGTTAACAAGGTTTCTTGATGCTAGAGTGTTGAGGATTTAAAAAAATTCCCATACCAACCTTAATTGGAATGAGAAGCTATCCAGCGATTTTAGAGCTGCTTGACTGTCAGAGAGAATGTTAATATTGGCGTGGGCCGCCGCCTAGAAAATGGAAGTGGCTTTTCCCATTGCAATTGCTTTTTTGAAATGTGATCCGATAATTCCAGCTCCGGCACTACCGTCTTTCATTGTGGACCTATCAGTAAACCACACCTGTGCGCCCTGTTTGAAGAATACTTCGTTGTTTCTCCACGCCGCTTTCAATTTCTTGGGAAATTCTAGTTTCCTTTCCCTCTTGTCGTGAACTGTCAGGCTCGGAGAGTTCAGTATTGAACCCAGAATCCTTACATGTCCTGTAAGATTGCCTCCTTTGAGAGGGAGTAGATTAGGAAGCCTTAGAGGTGCACTGACTGGCGACCCTTTGGCTACAAGATATAGTGGAATGAGTCCAGTGACCATTCCTAAAGCCGCTGTGGGCATGTTCGCATTGCTCCCGTTACGTTCAGACAGGCTATTCTGTATACCTCATCAAGTGTTATCTGAGTTTTAGTTTGGTCTACTTTTAGCCATCATACCAGAAAGGCATAGGTGATCATTGGCACATTTATTGTCTTATAAGACCATGCCATCATCTTTGGGCGCATACCATGTTTTTCCCTTAAAGCCTTTGGCATATGTATATTGCTCTCCAGGCTTTATTTGTGATGTACGATAAGTGATTTTTCCAGGTCAAGGTTTTATTAAGGATTACTCCCAGATATCTCATGTCTCCATATAGAGTTAAGTCGGTGTGCCCTAGTTTAAGGATACCTGGACTTAATTTACTTTTTCGGGTGAAGGGTACCCCACATGTTTTGTTCGGATTTAACGAAAGTTCTTTCTCCCGACACCAGTTTTGCGTAATGCCGAGAGTAGGTTGCATGCGATCAGTTATAGCAGAGTCAAATTTGCCCTAACCATGATGATTAGTTCGTCAGCAAAGCCCTGATCTTCATAGCCGAGATCGTCGAGAGTCTACAGGAGCTGTGGCAAAATGCCTCTTTGGGGGCATCCCTTGGTTGACTTGACAAATAATCTTTTTGGCCCACTTTCAAAGATTATCATTCTATCGTTTTAGTCTATATATTTCCTTCCTGAGGAAGGTATTGCCTCAATAGAACTGAAGGAAGCATTGTCGAATACCCCCGTAATGTCAACCGATGTACAGATGGAAATCTCCTTACCAGCCAACGCCTTTTCGATCGTGGTCGTAAGGCTATGTACGGCAGTTTCTGTCGAATTGCCTAACTGGTAAGCGTATTGCTCCACATGGAGAGTCGAACCCCTAAGATAAGCGTATCTAATATTATATATTGATGAACTATTTTATCCATAGCAGGAAAGAAGTTAAGCTTATGGGTCGAAAGGCTTATGGCGTGTGGTCCGCCTTTTTGCCTGCTTTCTGAATGAAAGCTACCCTGGTTTTACTCCAACATTTAGCCACTATGCCTAATTCAAGGCTTATCCTGAAAATATTTATCAAAACCGGTGCTAATACATTCATACCGTGCTGTAGTAGACGACACCTGGTGATATAAATGGACTGAAGGTGGAGATCACCCATTTAATTTTGTTCACTCTAAAATTTTTACGGCCAAGGGAGAGTTCGCTGCGTTTAGACATTAAGCACCGGATGTCCCCAGTGTCTTCACTGTCGTCACCCACACTGACACAGTCAGGAAAATGAGTGTCCAGCAAAAGATGTCCCGTTTCCTCCATACTCTCCGTAAAGCTTCCGTTAGCCTTCTTGAGAGTAGAAAGGCCTTTTGAGTGATCTTTGCTGAGTGACTTTTAAAGTCTAGTAGCCACTGGTAGGCATTCAATCTCCTCACAGTGCTTTCCCGATGAGTCTCTCTTTGATTTTCTCAGCTCCTTACGGTACGCCGTTAAGGCACTTCTATAAGAGTCCCAGTCTCCGGTTGCCTTGGCACTATTGAAATGCTGACGGGCTTTATTCTGAAGAACTTTCAACTCCTTACTCCAACAAGGAGTTCCTGGCCCGCTTCTTCATAACTAGTTCGCAAGGGTTTTCGAATGCTGCCGTTATTGCATTCTCCAGTCTGTTAACTTCAAGATTAAGTTCTTGAGAGTTAGTGATACTTCCTCTCAGAATCCCTATATTTTGCTCCAAGTGGAATTGATACCAATTGGTCTTTCCAACATTTCTGATCTGAATGATATCTTTAACTTCCCCTCCGACAAGGAGACTTCATTTAACACACCCAAATTGGAAATACTATTCGATATAAATGCGCTAGTGAGAGTGAGATGCAGGACCTCCCTTCTTATGACATTTATAAAAGTTGGCTTATTGCCTCTATTTGCTACCACTATATTATTAGTAGTAATAAAATCAAGAAGTGACTCACCTCTTACATTGACGTCAGAGCTACCCCAGATTGTGTGATGTGCGTTAGCATCGCAGCATATGACCCATTGTAAATTTCGTTTGCGGCAAAAGGCCATTAGCTGCTGGAGTTCGCAAGAAGCAGCATCCTCCGACTCACCAGGAAGGTAGAGCGAGGCCAGGATAATCACTCTTCTTAGTCGGGCACTGGACACTTCTGCCTGTACTACCACCAGATCACGTTGTATGAGCTCGGAAGAAAGTTAATGTTTTTACCGATCAATATTGCCGGCCTGGGACTGCCAACATTGGAATCGTAAACCAACTTAAATGTTTTTGTCTGCAAACCTTTGACGGCTACGTAGGAGGCTCTTAGTTATTGGATGGCCACAAAGTCCAGACACGTTTTTTCCACCATGGCAGCAAGTCTGATTGAGGCACCTTTTGCCCGGTGGAGGTTTATTTGAAAACAGCGAAACTGCCTCGAAGGGATACGTTGCCTTTGGGGTGAAGCCTGGGACATTATTTCCAGACTGGCCCTTCCGACCCTTACCACCCTTTGTGCTCCGTAGTGTTTCCTCAGCCTCCGGGCCTTTCCTTTCCCACTTCCTCAGCCGACTAGATAGAACGGAGGGTTTTTTGGCACTGGTGTTGCCACACCCCGCCTTTGGCTTAGGCTCTGGGAATTTGATGGTTGATCATCTAGCACTTTTCTGTTCTTTTTTGTTCTGACGCCCTTCAGCCTAGGTCTGAGCAGGGCACTGCCAAAGCTGTAAAAGATCTTGTTGCCCCGCTGTTCAACCTTTTCAACCGAAATAGGGTGCAGAGCAATTGCCAGCTCCACCAAATCCCCTTTCTGGAGCCGGTGGAGTACCTTCCATTCCCTGACCCTAAGTTCGCTGGGCCTGGAAGCTGAACTTGGGAAGTAGCGAACGAAGATTGTGGCTTTCGGTACTTCTGCCTCGTCCACAACCTTCGATTTGGCTCCTTCCCATGGCTTTAGTATAACCTCCTTAGTCCAGGCTCCCGTTTCATCGTCCAGACAGTTATGAATTAACCATCCAGGCTTGAAACTGTAACCTGCAAAGTGAGGCTTTACCGGATCCCTCCGACTTTCATACATCCTATTGAGGATGCGTTTCTGCACTTTCGTTATTTCCCCGGTGGACCAAATGCTCTCCGGGAAATCATGCGGGCTAGTCCCAATCTTTTTGGTTGCAACTACCTCTGCCAGAGTAGGCAATGACCAAAGAACTTCCGTGGAGGTGCGCTGTGTAGCCTGCTCTCCAGAGACCACCGATACCTCTTTGCCAGGACTGGGATTGCCCTTGGCTGAGGTCTGCACTCCTTCCGTCAAGTTGCAATCCGACGGAGAGGTTGCGGGCATTGTGGACGAGTCATCAACATTTTCGTTGCCAGATGGCGCAAACCGCTTCGTCGGCATGCAACTCGATGTGGGTGTGGAGTTACCAGAATGGGATATTTTTGTGGTGGCCCGTGCGGTGCCAGGCGCATTCGACGGATTCATCGCCATGGACCGGGCTGTTTCCAGTAATATGCCTTCAGCGACTAAGGTTTGTACTCTTGCGTACATCTCCGGAGAGCTTGACCCTGTTTTCAAGAGTTTTTTGATGTTAGCCTCATTTTTTAGGAATATATGTATATGCACGTACTTATGTAAATGTATGTGATCTATATATATTAATATAGATGTGTATATTTTAAAAAACAATTTAATAGCATATGTCGGGATATGTCGACGATATGTGGCCGATTCCGTAGAAATGAAAAATAGGGTTAATTTCAATTCGTTATAATTTATTCTTTTTACAATTGGGTAAATAATATATACATGTGTATAAGTGTGTGTTATTTATATTTATAATAATAGGTACAATAGATATAATAACCTGCGGTGTGATGTTCCTATTTAATTGGCGGTATAGCTGGATTTGGGTTCCCTTCGATCTTCCTTGCGCTCTGTGTGCTGTTAGTTATAAAACTAAACTTTTATGCAGATGTTGGTGCTGTTATTCATTCCTGCGTTGTCCTTCTTTCGCCTTTTGGAATTTAAGAGGACAATGCAGGGATGTGTTTGTTTGGAATAAACATGCCGGCCTCGTTGCAGTGTTTAGGGTCTAGTTTAAAATTCCGGTTAAGATCCATCCTAATGTGGTGTTTCGGGCGACCACTGTGCCATTGTCGGGATGAAATATGCCGGATTTTATAATTTTTGGGTATAGGTCGGCTCCAAGTTCGAGCATTACTTTACTTGCGTTCGTGAATATTAGGTCAGCTAGGACTAAGTGATCGAAACGTTTTCGAATTTCGTCGCTTATGTCCTGCTCATAGGGTCGTGTGGGTAAATCCTTTGATATCAAAGCGTGTGTTTCAAGCTGCAATTGATCATCAATTAGTGATCCGATTTCGAGATGGCAAATCCGATGTTCGTTTAGGTATGTTATCGGCAGTATCAGCTTTTTTATTAAGTCAGAGCCGATGGTGATTATTTTTTGGATCGGGTTGATGAGGGCCCTGACTTTATGCCATTTGTCTGCTTGTTTGATGCGGATGAGTGCCTTGGGTACAATGGTCTGCTTGGCTAGTAATGAGGGTGGTCCTCTAGGAGTGATGAAGGGATGTGCTTCGACTCCTCGTTCTCTTTTTGTTTTCGTGACATGAGTGTACAATCTTGGGTGTCCATGTAGGGTGGAGTGATGTTTTCCATTGCATGTGGAACATCTCTTCTCACTTGTACAGCTCTTTGTCCGGTGTGATCTGGCCAAGCAATTGATGCAGTATTTGTGGGTTGTGACTGCGTTGTATTTTTCTTTTACATTCATGTTGGTGTTTTTGGAGCATGTCACCAACCTATTATCCCTTTTGCATATTCCACATGCAACGTGCCGGTGTGTATTATGTTTGGGTCGCCTAGTTTTAGAAATTTTGGGGTGAGCCGTGCGGTGTATGTCGCTATCTCTCTCTTCTTGGATGGGTGAAAGAGTTGTACGAAACCGGCGTGATCGAATTGCTAAAGCTCTTAAAGCTTTTTCATCCGAGAGTGGTGACAAGCTGCCTGTCGTGCTGAGGGAGCGGATGCTTATTGTTGGGCTGCTTGGGCGAGTGGTCCTGACCGTTGAAATGGTCTTCCTTTTTGGAGTTAGGGGGTTCATGATTCTATAAAAAATTAACTTTTAATAAATATTGTAGGTAGTATTACGAGTTTTGTTATGGGACGGGTTTTTGTGCCTTGAGTGGTACGAATGTCTACTACTCGGGTTCTGTTATCTGAACCGCAGTATGCCTTTTTTATTCGGCCTAGTTTCCATTCGTTTGGGGGTAGCTTTTCGTTTCTAACGACAACTAAATCACCAACTTCGACGTTACATTGAGGGTATTTCCACTTATATCGCTTGTGGAGTTCCTTCAGATATTCTTCTTTCCATCTTTTGGAGAAATGTTGATGCAGTGCTTTTAGTTTTGTCCATCTGTTTATAATACTTCGGTTAGTATCTTCTAAATTGGGTTCGGCGGGTGTTAATATTGGGGTACCAATCAAAAAGTGTCGTGGGGTTAAGGGTTCTAAGCTTTTTGGGTCGTCATTTGAAGGGCTTAATGGGCGAGAATTCAAGCAACCTTCTATGCGGGTTAATAGGGTACTTAGTTCCTCGAAGGTAAATTTTTGGGCTTGTGATACCTTTTTTAAATGGGTTTTGAAACTTTTTACTCCTGCCTCCCATAGTCTGCCCATATGCGGAGCTCCTGGGGGGTTGAAGTGCCATATGATGTTTTGATGCCCACAGTTAGCTATTACTTGGATTCGATGAAATGTGAGTGGCTTAAGACTTTCATCCCAGTCGATTTTATCAAGCCATACTTCCTGCATAATAATTTTTGCCATTATTATTACTGGACTGAGCCAACCGGCGGGGTCAAATAATTTGGCAATAGCTGATAAAACCTCGCGTTTGGTGTAGGTGGGTTTATTCTCGATTGGGTTGACAAGAAAGAAATATGAATATTTTTTGGAGTTCCATCGTATACCTAGGGTTTTGGTATTGTCGAACTCGTTGTTAAGACATCGTCTACGTACACTTCGTTGCGAAAAATATTCGATGCTATAGGGACGTATCTTGGACGTCATCAGCTAGCTTTAATAGGGTTCGAATAGCTAAATATGGCGCGCAATTTATACTGAACGTAAGTGTTTGGATTTCAAAGTCTTCTATTGGGTCTTCGACAGATTTTCTGAAGAGAATTCTTTGAAAAGGGGTGTGCTGCGGGTCGACAAGTATCTGTCGATACATTTTTTGAATATCCGAGTTAAAAACTAATCGAAAGAGTCCCCATTTTAAAATTAGATGGGCTAAGTACATTTCAAGAGTGGGTCCAACATATAAAGTGTCATTGAAACTCTTTCGATTAGATGTTGGGATTGATGCATTAAATACCTTTCGTAATTTTGGTTTTATGCGGTCGGGTTTAATAACCGCGTGATGAGGTAAATAATATGAGGTGGTTTTATCCGCGGGCTTATATTCAACTTTCTTCATGTGGCCAAGTTCCAGGTATTCGGTATTGGAGGTATTGAGCTAGCGCTATGTGTCTTGACTCTCCAATTTCGACGTTTTCGGGGTTCTTAAAGGGTAGAGTTATTGAATAGCTTGGGGGTTTCGGCGTGTAGTTTTTTGATATCTTTCTTCGCAAAATACGTCTGATGGGGAGGCTAGGGGCTTTCTGGGAACTTCCTCTACCTCCCAAAAACGAGTAAGTAGGTTATCCGGGCTCATTTTATTGAAAAAGAGACCAAGTTTGGTGACTGAGACAATCTGGGTACAGGGCCAGTCAAAATCCACACAAACTCTGTCTCCTGGGCTAAGAGTGAACCTAAAATATTTCGTTTAACTCCTCCTAGAATAAGTTTCGGGTATAGATCACTACCAATCAATATGTCCACGGGTCTGGGTTTGTGGAATTGGCGATCTGCTAATGTGAAACCGAGCTTTTCAAGGCATAACTTAGGGTCAAGGGGGTATGAGAGTAAATTATCCGTGAGGCTGTTTAGAATAAATGCTTGTGTCGATATTCTAAAATGTGTATTCAACGGTGAGTATAGGGTAATTCCGCACATTTTTGTTGGTGTTGCTGAAACCGAGTTATTTAACCCAGTTACTTGGGCTGACATGGAGTGTGTGGGTATATCGAGATTCTGCTGTAGTTTTTTTGATATAAACGTAGCTTGGGATCCCGAATCGATGAGTGCTCTTGGAATGAATCTTTGGCCATTATGTTCTATCTGAACCATGGCAGTTCCTAATAAAATCTGCTTCCTATTTGGGTTGAATAGGTTTTGGGTTGTCGATAGAGTGGACTGTATTATGTTGGTATAGGTTTGCGGATTTATTTTTGGGGTTTGCGTGGGGGTTGAGGTATCTGTGTTGGTATCAGGAGTTGAAGTTAAGACTCTTGACCCCTCCGGGGGGGATTGGGTTCGACTTATTGAGTCTCTATGGAGTAGGGTTTTATGTTTTTTATTACATTTTCTGCAAGAGTATTTGCTTTTGCAGTCTCTGAACCTATGCGACATTGCCAAACAGTTGCAACAATATCCGTACCTTTTGATTAGAGATATACGGGTTTCGACACTCATGCCTAAGAATTTATGGTATTCACGAATGGAATGTTGTTTTTTGCATATTTGGCAACTGTCTATTTCGAATGGTTTTTTTGAGAAATTACGTTCGGAATATTTTTTTTGTTTTGACTGTTCCGGGATGGAGTTATTAGATACGTTGATGTGAAAAGTGTTGTATCGTTTTTCATAGCCTTTTTTTGTTATGGTGGGTTGGGCTGGGTGACTTTTTCAAACTGAAGCTTTAAAATTCCCTACTGATTCCAAAGTTTTATATTTATGGGTCAAAAAACTATCAAAAGTTTCCCATGAGGGTATTGTGGAGTTATCTTCGAGGGTGTATTCAAATGCTTCTAGGGTTTCCTTAGGTAGTTTTGAACTACAACGGTATATTAGAATCGAGTCCCAGCTTAATGTGTCTATCCCTAGGTTTGTCAAATTTGTTAAAGAACTGTTTATCGTTCTTTGTAGGGTTTTAATGGAGTTGCCTGTTTCTTGTGTTATTTGTGACAGATTAAAAAATTTTTCCATGCTTGTATCAAATCATCATTCGTTAACGGTGCGCCTCTAATTGCTTCTCGTGCTTCGCCCCGGGTCTTTTGGTTCAAGTGGAAGAGCCTTTCCTCATTACTTATCCTTGGATTATGGATATAAAGGGCTGTGAACATGTCTCTAAATGTAGGCCATGTCACATAATCTCCGTAAAAGATGTCCGTGTCGCATGGGGGTAGATGAACTGTGGGAGTGAAATCCATCATAGGGACCTCTGAAGGACTCTCTTTAATTGCTTGGGTATGTTTCGGGTTCTTTAGAATGTCTTATTTATTGAAGCTAAGCAGTTTAGATACATTTGATAGCATTTTTTATATGAATCTTTTATTTTGTTTAAATCGATGTCCTCGTCGGCACTATTAGGGGCTCTGCGAAAAACATCATATGCTTTCTTCAATTTATTATAAAGAGAATCGAGTTCAACTCTTTTGATTTCTAAAGTGTACACTGACTCGTCTTCAGATAGGGTCTGGAAATGATCATCCACGAATTCAATCAAATCAGAAGTTGTTATCTTAAAGTCTTCCATTTTATTTAAAAGAGTGAGATTTACAACCGAATGTAATGAAGGGAGTGAAAGATGCCTCTTTTATGCACTAAAGGCAACTGAGAATACGTTTCAAATTTTTCCTACAGGGGGTTTTTAATTTTTTCCTACTGGGTCGCTTTTTCGATTTCCTACTGGGTAATTTTAGTTTGTGAGTACTGGTTGGGTTAACCGTTGATATTGATACCAACAAATTGTTAGGTGGAATGGGTTGCTTTGTTTTTATATACGTGTGTGTGTGTATATTTGATTAAAATGATTTATTAAAAATATAAAGCATAAAGGATGGAGTTACCTGATCTCCCATCGGGCGCGTCCCAGGTGGTGGATAGGGAAGCCCTGGCATCACAAGAGTGGCCTTCCTTGATGGGGTGGGTTCAACACTCGTGTGATGACTCAAAGTTGGCATAGAATCAGGGTGCCCTCCGCGAACCAAACTGGCTAGGGAGGAGTCCCGAAAAAAACCAAAAGGTAATGGAATACAATGGTTTTATTACTCCAGGTGGAATCCACACAACTGGCAATGCGCCCGCTTCGGCGGCAGGGGCATGGATTCTGGAGGCCCCAACCATTACCCAAGTCTCTTAGCTCTATGAGCAAGAGCGCATCCTGGAGGAGACGGGGGTTGCTATCGCAATCTCCTCTCCTTCAGAGTCTAAAAAACGTTTTCCTGCTTCGGAGGGCCTGAGTTGTGAGGCCTCTTCGGTGGCTGCACGACCTCCCAAAGAAGCAGGGAAATCGAAGAGCGTGGCAAGGAGGAAGAGAAGAAAGCGGCGGGCAAGGCTCATGCGGGAAAAATCCTCATGTGGCTCTGCCGGCCCTTCTGCGTCTGTGTCTTCCAAAAGACCTCGGTCAGCGGAAGTGACACCCACGGAAGCTACCGAATCCTCGGTGGGCACGGGCACTCCCAAGTTGTCTCGCTCTCGAGGTAAGCGGAGAAGGACGGTGGCTGAAAGCAGCACACCTTCCTGCCCTGCGGTTGCCGCCAATGGACGAGCCACGACCCCCCAAGGTACGAGCGCGGTCTTGGCGCCAGTCAATGTAGCGGGAAAAGGTTCTGCTGAGCCATGTCCCTATCGGCGCCTCGACAAAATGTCCAGCACAGTTGTCTGCCTCGCGAAATCTTCGTCAGAGGTGGATCGGGAGCTGGACCTTCGCCCAAGCACATCCAAAGGTGCGGCCAAGCCATCCTATAGCGAGAAGGCTGCTGGCCCACGACCTGTGACTGTGATTGGAAAACTGGGGCCTGACCATCAGCTGACGGATGCAGAACTCAAATACTGCAAAAGTCAGCTGATGCGTCGGGTTATTGCCTCCGGTCCGAAAGCCAACGCGAATGGCTATGAGACAAAGGACGGCACCATAAAGGTGACGTGCGCGTCTCTGGCCAACTTCGAGTGGATCAGGACCGTGGTCAATAACGTGCCCCCCATGTGGACCACTCGCTTCGCAGTCTACAGCGAGGAGAGTGTACCCCTCAGGAAGGCCATCTGCTAGATTCCGGATCCAGACCTGTCTACGGCGGATGTCCTATCCTGTCTACGTTCCCAGAATCCGGGCATCAACACGAGGCTTTGGCGAGTCGTCTCATACACCAAGAGCAAAAACCGGGAAGGGAAGGAAGGGGCTGCTCTTGTGGTGCGAGTGGACGAGGTCAGTGTTGATGTCATGGGCTCACGGTACGGGAACCGCCTGAGTCTCTTCTTTGGGACGGTCAGCTTCCATGTCAATTGATTTGCTCGGACGATTCCTGTAGCTATCGTCCCTTGACGGTGACGCAAATTAACTTGCAGCATTCCAAAGCCGCTACTGCACTACTAAGTAGAAGGCTTTCCCAGCTGCATACATTACCCCACATAACAGCAGTGCAAGAGCCCTGGGTCTTTAGGGGCCGTCTCTGTGGCTTAAGTGCGCTGAAAGGGGCCACGTTATTATATGACAGGAGTTCTAGTAGACCTAGGACCGGTCTTATAGTATCATCCCATCTCACTGTGACGGGTCTTGAGCAATTCTGTTGCCAAGACCTGGTAGCGGCTGAGGTGTGTTACAGAGGTAGACGCGGATGGTCGAAGTTTGTGATTGCATCTGCTTATTTTCCTTACGATGCTCTGGAAGGGCCACCACCCGGGAAGGCCACTAGTCCTGTGAGGTTCTGTGAGCGGCGCAGTCTATACCTCATCCTATGTTGCGATGCTAATGCCCAACATGCAATCTGGGGCAGCAGCAAGTGCAATGGACGGGGCTCTCGACTATTTGAATTTATCGCGTGTTCCTGCCTAGACATACAAAACAAGGGCTCACAGCCAACGTTTGTAACAGCTAGAAGGCAGGAGGTGATTGATCTAACCCTATCAAACTCAAAACTTGGGTGGTCAATCAAGAACTGGAGAGTCCTTGCCGAAGATTCGTGCTCGGACCACAGGTACATTTAGTTTCAGTGTGGCGAGGAGGCACAAATGCCATTGCCCTATAGAAACCCAAGAAAAACAGACTGGCAGAAGTTTAGGGAGGCGTTGCGGGACCTTGAGGTTGTGCCACCAAGACTTCGAAAAGAACAGGCCATTGAGGCGGCTGTTGAGAAACTCAACGCTGCCCTAACCGAATGTTTTGAGTAAGCCTGTCCAATTCGACCTCTCCCTAGCCGGACTCCCGTTCCTTGGTGGAATCGAGAGCTCCAGATGTTGAGGCATGAGTCGAGAAAACTTCTAAACCGGGTCCTCAAGACTAACCTTGCAGAGGACTGGGAGCGATACCGTGATGTTCAGAAGAACTACAAGAGGCTTATTCGGGAATCGAAAAGAGCCTCATTTAGGGAGTTCTGCAGCGGTATTGAATCTCTGAGTGACACGGCTCCCTCACGGAGCGGAAAAGTGAGACACTCAGCTTGCTGATGTAGTCCCACTTTCCTGGTAATCAGATAAGCATCAGCCGGCAACAGCCCTTATTGATAGAGGCAGTTGTCAGAGCTGTTACACCTTCTCGGCATGACTGGTTCGTTGCCAGATCTGTGGTGAATGAGACCGGCATTCGATTTGCCATCAAATCTTTTGGCGGCTACAAGTCGCCCGGACCAGATGGCATATATCCTGCCATGCTGAAGGAGGGTGCAGAGTTCGTGACAGCAGCCCTGAAGAAAATCTTCTCGGCATGCCTGGCACTGGCTTACATACCACGCTCTTGGAGGATGGTGAGGGTCGCGTTCTTCCCAAAGGTTGGAAAAGACGACTACACCAGCCCCAAAAGCTTTAGACCAATCAGCATGACCTCTTTCATGCTGAAAAGTCTCGAACGACTGGTGGAACTGCGCATACGTCAGAAGTCGCTGAAGGCTCACCCTCTGTCTCTATTTCAGCATGCCTATCAGAGTGGAAAATCCTGCGAGTCGGCACTGCAAAACCTTGTTGCTAGGGTAGAGCTGGCTATCGACAGAAGGGACTACGCTATGGGCATCTTTTTAAACATAGAGGGGGCGTTTGATAATGCCACTTTTGATAGTATGTGTAACTCTGCTAGTAGGCACGGCGTAGACCGGGTGCTAGTAAATTGGATTCGTTCGATGCTGACCCAAAGAATCGTTTCGGTGCGAGCAGAGGAAGATCTGCTGGTATCATCTGGGGTTAATAGAAGCTGCCCCCAAGGCGGTGTGCTGTCTCCATTGCTCTGGTGCATGGTAATCGATCCTCTACTCACCACCTTAAACGATTCGGGAGTCTACGCACTAGCAGATGCGGACGATGTTGCTTGTTTGGTAACAGGCCCTTGGCTTATGAACATCTGCAGGAAAGTGCAGAAAACTCTGGATCGGATTGACACTTGGTGCTGTGCGAACGGGCTATCGGCAAGTCCCGCCAAGACTGGTATTGTCCTCTTTACCAGAAAGAGGAAGCTTGATGGACTCGTTCTGCCAAAGCTAAAAGGAGTCACAATCCAGCTATCCAAGGAAATTAAATATCTTGGAGTAATCCTCGATAGTAAGCTCCTATGGAAATCACACGTTGAAACAAAGACATCCAAAGCACTGACAGCTTTCTGGCAGTGCAAAGGTGTCTTAGGGAAAACGTGGGGTCTCTCTCCTAGCAAGGTCCTATGGATCTACACGGCTATGATAAGACCCATTATCACCTATGCATCAGTGGTCTGGATGAGTAGACTCTCCCTAGTGAGAGTCAGGAGGACCTTATCGAGACTACAATGCACTGTGGCTATCTGTTGCACCGAAACTTTTCCGACTACTTCAGGCCCGGCACTAGATGCTCTGATTGGTTTACCACCACTTGATGCTTTCATCCAAGGAGAGGCCTTGAAGGCCATCTGCAGACTGAAACACAGTGGGAACTGGTACGGCCCTTGTCCGGCATTGGAACACAGAGAAGGCATGGACATCGATCCAACGATTCTCTCCATGCCCCTTGACTCCATGCCATCAAGAGTCGTACTTGAAAAGAGATACAGTGTAGTGCTACCAGAGGCTCAGTTGTGGGGAGACTCAGAAAATGAGCCCGGCAAACACTGTTTTCGCATTTTTACGGATGGCTCCAGGACCGAGCATGGCTCTGGCTCTGGGGTCTACGTGGAATCCAGCGGGACAAAACTGCACTTTGCTCTTGGAATGTATGCATCTGTGTTTCAAGCGGAGGTGTATGCAGTTCAAGAAGCGATGAACTTTGTTGTGGAAAAACGATGGAGAGGCAGATCTATATGTGTCTGCAGCGACAGCCAAGCTGCGCTTATGGCCTTAGACAGCTCTCCAACCACACCAGGAGTAGTGAAGTCCTGTAAATCCAGGCTGAACTATGTCGGTAGACGTAATAGCCTGATGCTAACATGGGTCCCGGGACACGTGGGTATCGCGGGTAACGAGACCTCTGACTCCTTAGCTAAGATGGGCTCTGAGGCCAACTTCTTTGGCCCAGAGCCCGTTTTGCCACTCCCTTCTGCAGCCATAACGGCCACGGTTAGCAAATGGGTAACTACCACCCACAAGCGAGCTTGGCAGGCTGAGAGAGGCTGCAGACGGACAAAACTGATGTTACCTGTCATGTCCGATCGACTGTCGCAAACCCTTCTGTCATTAAGCAGAGGGGAGTGCAGACGGCTGGTTGGACTGATGACGGGACACTTTCTGTGGGCAAAGCACATGGAAAGGTTGGGCATCTCAGACAGTGTACTCTGCCCAGCTTGTGAAGAGGAGGATGAGACGGCGGACCACTTCCTGTGTGTCTGCCCCGCCTTCGCTCGAGTCAGGTTTGAGGTCTTTGGCACTGATGTGTTAAGAAGCGACCATCCTGGCTCCTTGGCACCACAAGATCTACTCAGATTTCTTCGGAGATCGGGTAGATTTAAAGAAAATTAAATGGACTCAATTAATGTCTGAGTGCTGCACTTGCCAATTGTCCCGACACAAAAAAAAAAAACCAAAAAAAAAAAAAAAACAAAGCCGTCGACAGAGCAACTGGTGTTATACTGCACTGTTTCGGATATGTATGTATATTATATATATATTGTATATATATAAAAGTGCAAACCAGAATATATAGCAAAATAACTAGCGATTCAAGCTAGCTTAAACACAATTTTTTTAATTGTACTTTGGAAAATTGTGATTTGCACTTATGATAAAATATTTGAAATTATTTGGGTCGTCCTTACAGTTTTTTTTTTGTTTTTCTTTTTTGTAGATTCATATAATATTTTGAGTTGAAGATCGAAATGGATTGAAGACTTCGGGTATATTTTTCACTGCTTTTCCGAAATCCGGCTCGAAGGACCAAAATGTCGGGATATGTCGACGATATGTGGCCGATTCCGTAGAAATGAAAAATAGAGTTAATTTCAATTCGTTATAATTTATTCTTTTTACAATTGGGTATATAATATATACATGTGTATAAGCGTGTATTAATTATATTTATAATAATAGGTCGATATAATAACCTGTGGTGTGATGTTCCTATTTAATTGGCGCTATAGCTGGATTTGGGTTCCCTTCGATCTTCCTTCCGCTCTGTATGCTGTTAGTTATAAAACTAAACCTTTATGCCGATGTTGGTGCTGTTATTCATTCCTGCATTGTCCTTATTTCGCCTTTCGGAATTTAAGAGGACAATGCAGGGATGTATTTGTTTGGAATAAACAACATATATAAAAATAGTGTTTATATTTTTCTGAAGATTTAAAAAAAAATATTTATTAAAGAAATAAAAAATAAAAGGATATGCCGGTCCCCCACACATCAAACATACATACCATAACATATTACTTACTCACAGATCAACTGACCTGTAAAACGTTTGCTATATATGCACCTCAGCATGCCATAGTTTTCAATTTCTTGCTCATTCTACATGATACCGAATTATTGCAAAAATGAGTCAGGCAACTTGTTTGACTAGAAAGTTTATATTCGCAGTTTCAGTACAAAATAATTTTTGTTCGAGATTGTGACTCAATGTTATTACTTACTCAATGCTGCATCATTTGAATAAAATACAAGAAGCTGTTGTGAAGAGTAAAGTAAATGAAAAATAAAGCTAAAGAAGAGCAATTCAGCACATATGGTGTTTCCCCCAAAAACCGCTACTTACAACCCAATCTTCGTTAATAATCGTTATGGTATATCCCATGCGTTAATAATCCCATAGGTGAACGAGGTAAATACCTGGGTGTAACAATTGATGCCAAACTGCCCTGGAAAGCTCACGCCAAGGAAAAGCGAGAAGAGCTTGATTTAAAACATTCTTCTTAATTGGCGCTATAACCGCTTACGCGATTTTGGCCGAGTTTAACAAAGCGCGCCAGTCGTTTCTTTCTCGTGCTAACCGGCGCCAGTTGGACACACCAAGTGAAGCCAAGTCCTTCTCCACCTGATCTTTCCAACGCAGAGGAGGCCGCCCTCATCCTCTGCTACCACCAGCTGGTACCGCATCGAATACTTTCAAAGCCGGAGCGTTTGTATCCATTCGGACGACATGACCCAGCCAACGTAGCCGCTGGATCTTTATTCGCTGCGCTATGTCTATGTCGTCGTAAAGCTCATACAGCTCATCGTTCCATCGTCTGCAATATTCGCTGTTGCCAACGTGCAAAGGTCCAAAAATCTTACGCAGAATCTTTCTCTCGAACACTCCAACCGTCGCTTCATCGGATGTTGTCATCGTCCAAGCTTCTGCGCCATACGTTAGGACGGGCATGATGAGAGTCTTGTAGAGTGTTAGTTTTGTTCGTCGAGAGAGGACTTTACTACTCAATTGCCTACTTAGTCCAAAGTAGCACTTGTTGGCAAGATAGATTCTACGTTGGATTTCAAGGCTGACATTGTTATCGGTGTTAATGCTGGTTCCCAAATAGACGAAGTCTTTTACAACCTCGAAATTATAACTGTCAACAGTGACGTGGGTGCCGATACGCGAGTGCGCCGACTGTTTGTTTGAAGACAGGAGGTACTTCGTTTTGTCCTCGTTCACCACCAGACCCATTCGCCTCTTTATCCAGTTTGGAGAAGGCAGAACTAACAGCGCGGTTGTTAAGGCCGATGATGTCAATATCATCAAACGGCTCGGAGAGGTCCTTTCCAATTCCGACGGCGCTGCTGGTGTTGAGCAACGTCATCTTGCGGCATACAGGTAACTCCTTTCCGTACTGTCGAATGCAGCTTGGAAGCCTAATTAAATAATAACATATAGTTACAATCTCGAACAAAAATTATTTTGCACGGGGGGTGCCAGTACGGGTATCCCCTGTCCACTAGAACATGTTGCGCGACTCATTTTAGCAAAGTATGAGATTAATTCAATATCTTGTGGACTGAGTAGGAAATTGAATAATATGACATGCTGTTGTACAAATACATCATATGTTTCAAAGGTCAGTTGATGTGTGAGTTCAATATCTGTGTTTGATGTGTGAGCTCGTTCTGATACCTGCAGCGCGCTGGTGACTACAATGCTTTATTATTTCATTGAATTTTTCAATGATTGCTTTTGCAGCAAGAGCCGTAGATGCTTAGCACCAGATTCAAATTTTGGAACCAGGATCTCCGTACATTCACTTTTTAGTTTTTATTTTAATTCAAAAATCTTCATAAAAACTATAAACTTTACTTTTAATTATGTTATTAAGTTATTTATTAAAATAAATGATTTTTGTAAATCACATACATATGTATATGTACATATGGACGTACAGGGTTTGATTGGAAAGTAATGAGCCTTCCCGCGCGGAGCGTCTGCCAAGCGATTAACCGAATCGACAGGTGGGGGAAAATGATCGTTGGACCTTCCCCTTCCTCTAAAACCGGTCCCAATTCGCTGGCAACAGCGGTGCAGTCAACATCGCTCCGCGCGTGAAAGCTGTTTTAAAAGTGTGTTAGGATTTTGCAGTGGCGAAAATGCAGCGATCGTCATCTTTTTCGACTCTTGAGGCATCGTACACAAGGAGTTTGTATCTCCAGGAAGCACTGTAAACGCGGCATTTTACAAAGAAGTGTTCCTTTGGCTGAAAAACCGCGTCGCCGGGTTCGGCCCGACGTCGTCAACAATTGAACCCTTCATCACGACAATGCGCCGGCGCACACCGCCTTCCTCTGCACCTCGGCATTGGCCAAGAGCCCCCCTTCCGGTGCTCCCCACCCTCCCTACAGCCCAGACCTATCCCCTCCGGACTTCTTCTTGTTCCCGCGCCTGAAAAGAAAGCTGAAGGGGAGGCGTTTCGACTTCATCGAGGCGATCCAAAAAACTGTGACAGCCGAATTGAACGCGATTCTGGCGGATGAGTTTAAAAAATGTTTCCTGCAGTGGAAGGACCGCTACCAGCAGTGTATTGACGCTCAAGGGTCCTATTTTGAAGAGTATTAGTTGTATAAGCCAAAAGGGTTAATAAAACTGCTTAAAAAACATAAGGCTCTTTACTTTTCAATCAAACCCTGTACACAAATTTTGTTAACTATAGAATTTTTCTCAATTTGGCAAATGGTGATACTTTTGCTGTGGCGAGTGCGTGCCGGAGCATATACATACGAGTACTTATACGTCTGCCGATTTATATGTGCGTACATATGTATGGATTAGGGTTAGGGAAATATTGTCGAAGGGAATAGTGTATGCTGTTTTGTATGTGCGTTTGCCCTTCTACGTTCCCATAAGAATGATGATATTTCGTATGCACGAACATTCATACATATATATCTAATTATAAAGATAAAGCTGCGAAATGGTGAAAATTATGAAATTTGTTTAAATCTGAACCAGAAAAACTTGGAATTAAGAGAATGATAGAATTCCTCCGCGAAGGCAGGCACCTTGGCATGGTGCGGAGGCTTTGTCGGATCACTAATCGGACCTTATCAGTGGGTGGTAGTGTGTTCGCTTAAATACATTCCAGTATTGAGTGAATGCACTCCACTGGTTCGGCCTGCTTTTTGAACTATGACCAGGCTTTGCTCTGTGTCGGTGTTATACGGTCCGTGCCGAGGTTCAGCCTGTCTGGGGACCCAGACCCAAAATAGCCCAGTCACGAGCGGAGTGCTCCGAATACCTGGCGACCTCCGTTCTATCTAGCCTTACCTTAGCACATGGACCCCTGCACAGACGGACAGGACGGACGGCGGTAGTGGTCAGACCGCCGTTATAAGGAGCTAGAGGGGGCTTAAGCGAGAGGACTGGTCCCAGCACGAGTACTGCAGGAGGCAGCGGGGGGCAGCGGGGGGCGAAGAGGCTTTAGTAAACCAGCCTCCAATAGGTCGATAGCAGGAGCTGCGGGGTTAACTCTGCTTAGGGCAAACAGACCCTGTTCGCCCCACAGGCGCAGAACAACAACGTCGTGGGGTTTGGGTTTGTTGACAAAACCATTCGAATCTATCGCAGCTACGACCCAGCACTCTAAACTTGCGCCCGCTTGGCAGCCGTTGGACTTGACGTAGCCCTCATCCAAGAGCCGTGGATATAAGGCAAGTCTGCGTTCTCGGAGTGAAGGGCTTTAAACTGATTGCCATACAACATACAGGTAAGATTCGGAGCTGCATCCTCGCAAAAAGTAATATCAAAATTTTCTTGCTTCCACAGCTTAGACCTCGGCAAAACTTATATGGCCTACGATGGATATGCCCCCCGGAAGAAGTTCGTACGCTGGTGCAAGAGGCAGCCCGGGAAATCAAAGATTTTGTTGTCTCCAGCGACGCAAATGTTCACAACATCCTGTGGGGGAGCAACGACACTAACACTCGAGGTGAGTCACTACTTGACTTTATTGTAGAAAACAAAATTAGTGTTTTGAATTAAGCTCTGAGCCGACTTTTGTTACTATGTATAAACAGGATCCCTTTGACTTCCGACCTGTTTTCTAACCTCATTAAAATATGGCGACTTTCAAATGTAAATTCGTTTTCAGACCATCGGTCACCAGAATGACCGGTAGCCCTAAATGATATTAGTGTCGTATTCGTACAGCTGACGATCCAGCTCTTCAACTGCCCAGTGATAAAAGTACCATTGGAATACCTTTGGCCATGAGTAAACTAATAACACAAAGCAACATTACCCAAGAGGCCAATAGGTCATGGAGAGATGAATATATATGTGTAACAGTTAGATTACTATGGCCGCAAAAAAACAAGAAAAGGTCAAAGAAATTGCGTAGTCTCTCAAAGAGATGATATCTCGAAGGTCGTGGCTTGTGTAACCGGTAATTGGCCATTTAGCAGATGAATATTGCAGAAGTTGCAAAAATGAGGAAGAGCAAAAAATAGTTGAGCCCTTCGTTTGCAATTGTCCAGCCCTACCTATAATCAAAGCAGATTGTCTAGGTATATACTTTTTCAATTCTCTTACAGAGCTGTCCGACGTGGGGTTGGGATCAATTCTATGTTTCATAAGAGCCACAAAATGGCGTTTTACATCTTTGAGTGAAAAGTCACCAGACGATATTTGGTAAACCAATTTTGACACTGCCGTTCTTTTAAGGCTTGGACACCATCAACAGCACATCATTTTTTATGAGCTTGCGATGTGGTTTTCCCTTTGCGGAAATAAAAAAGCAAAATATGACGAAAATGTTCTTTTTGATTTTCCATTTTCAACTTGGCGAAAACTACGCAACGGATCAAAAAACTTTTTTACTGATTGACAGCTGAATTGCCAACTATCAAATAACAAAATGTGTTTTACATACGATACATTTGTACTACGTCTGCAAATCTAAAAACTCAACTGAAGCCATCGATGAGTAAAATCCGCAATAACTTAGTTGCCAACCCAATACAATATTTAGAATTGGCCTGGGGACGGCGAATTTCATTAAGCAAATAATAAATAAAGGGCATACATATGTATATTTTATTAAACTTTATAGGTAAATTCAAATATGTGTGTACGTATAGTATAGGTATTATTGCGCAACTGAGTTCCCGCTGTTTGTCAATAGATGCCGCCAGCAGTGTGTGCCAGTCGATTCTTACATAACTTAAACGTCATAAACCAAGCTTAGACATATGGTAAATAAACTGCTTCGACACATTAGTGATTTTGTTTTGATATCATATACTTTCGGTTTTGTGAAAATGTCTGATTTTGTGCCGAATAATCGTAATTTTTCCTCTTTCATTCGAAAAAATGGCGGCTGAAGCACATCGAGAGCTACAAAAAGGTTATGGGGATGCTGCTTTAAATGAAACAACGTGCCGAGATTGGTGTCGTCGCTTCAAAGACGGTGATTTTTTTTTTAATGACCGTCCGTGTGAATGAATGCCAAACACCTTCGAAGACGCTGATTTGGAGGCATTGATCGGATCCGTGTCAAACGCAAGAAGAGTTTGCTTCAGTACTAGGAGTTACCCGCCAGTCCATTTCCAAGCGATTGATGCTTTGGGAATGATTCAGAAACAGGGGTCTTGGGTTCCTTATGAGTTAAAACCATGGGATCTTGAACGTCGTTTTTTCGCCTGTGAACAAGTGCTCCAGCGGAAAAAAGGGAAGGGCTTTCTTCATCGCATCGTGACGGGTGATGAAAAATGTTTTCATTACAGCAATCCAAAGAAAGGAAAGTCATGGGGACTGCCCGGTCATGCGTCTACGTCGTCGCCTCGGCCGAATATTCACGCTGCGTAGGTTATTTATTATTTGGTGGGACCAAGCTGGTGTGATTTATTATGAACTGTTAAAACCAAGAGAAACCTTCACTGGGGATCGATATCGACTTCAATTGATGCGATTGAGCCGAGCACTGCGCGAGAAGCGGCCGCAATAGGCGAAAATGCACGAAAAAGTGATTCTACAGCACGACAACGCTCGGCCTCACGTTGCCAAACCCAGATATTGCGCCGATTATCACCTGTTCCGAACGATGGTCTAGCTGACCAGCGGTTCCATTCATATGAAGACATCAAAAAATGGCTTGATCCGTGGATAGCCTCAAAAGATGAACAGTTTTACCGCGACGGTATACGAGATATACCAGAAAGATGGCAAAAAGCTGTAGCCAGCGATGGGCAATACTTTTAATGATTCACTTGTAACCATTATTTCAGAATAAAGTTGCGCAGCTAATATGTATGTATACGAGGTGTGTTCAAAAAATATAGCCAATTTTGGGTTTTTTCAAGAATAATTCATTTATTCATCAATATTTTATTTATTTATTTATTTGTTTATATAAATAGTACATAGTAAGACTAAGGTCTTTTAATAGTACTTCAACAATATTATAAAAAACTGGAATGTTTTTAACATACAAGTTTCTTAATCTAAATTTTACACCAGTTCATTTACAAATCAATCCAATATATTTAATTTAACTATAATAATAAGAAGAAAAGAAGCAGTAGGAAAAGAAAAGAAGGATTTAGAAAAGAAAAACACAAAAGTAGTACGAGTAATTAGAGAATGTAGAGAGAAATTTAATGCGCTACTTTAATCCAATCCAACACTTTTAAAATAATTATAGACTTGTGCCCTGAAGTTAAATCTGTTAAGTCCAGCCTTCACAGTGTCGGAGTTCCACACTTTAACAGCGTTAATGAAAAATAATCTAGATGATGGTAGGTAATTAAATTTTTGGAACAATGAATTTGGAACAATGAATACCTTACTGGTATCAACTTCTCTGTCAGATAGGGAGGAGACCTGAATAATATAAGTTTGCACAAAAATATGCAATTCCAAGCAGATAAATAACTATTAAGGCAACAGCCTAGTAACCTTGATCGCCACGCAGAGATATGGTCATATCTGCCAATCCCATATACATACCGCGTGGCGTTATTAAATGCCACATTAAGTTTATGGCAAGATGTGGAGTCGAGTTTGCTGTATACCACCTCAGAGTAGGTAATGAGAGGCATAATTAGCTGGAGAACTAATTTGCGCCTCGTTTTCTCTGGCGTGAATGTTGCAGAAACTCTCAGTTTTCGCAATGTAGCGTAAATATTCCCCACAACCCTATTTATATGGTCAGCACAGGTAAGTTTTGTGTTAAGAATAAGCCCCACATTTTTTACCTTATCCATAAAGGTAAGGGAACTTCTACCTATCCACAATTTAGGGATATTGTCAACATGCACAACACTATTACATATAGGTAAGACATATGACTTTGACGCGTTCAGACATAAAGAGTTTTCATTAGCCCATACAGAAATAGCAGACAAATCACTGTTTATTTTGAAACATAAATCTTCAACGAGACCAATACGACTGGACAAGTACAATTGTATATCATCTGCATACGCATGGACATTCACGTACTGACGAACGGTAAAAACATCATTGACAAAAAGACTGAATAAAAGTGGACCAAGAATAGACCCTTGCGGAACACCAGTTTGTACGTATATAGACTGAGATGTTAATTTAGTGGTCTTGACCTTCTGCGTTCTGTCACTAAGGTAGCTGGCCATGAGCTTCACCGCACTGTCCTTGAAGCCGAAATAGTGTTTAAGCTTCAAACATAATAATTTGTGATTCACTGAATCAAATGCGTTAGAAAAGTCAAGTAAACAAAGTAGAGTCAAGTCTCCGTTGTCAAAACTAATTCTAATGTCGTCCAGTATTTTAACCATTGCAGTCGAGCAACTGTGACTTTGTTTGAAGCCAGATTGTAGAGGAGAGAGTAGACGATTGTTCTGTACAAATGGGGAAATTTGCGTGGCCATCAAGTTTTCGCAAACTTTGGAAAATGCGGGCAGTATGCTGATAGGTCTATAGTCACCAGCATAAATAGGATTTGTCTTTTTTGCGACTGGGAAAACTATAGCCTTTTTCCATTCTGCTGGGAAACTTGAACTAGTCAAGCAATGGTTTATTATATGGGTAAGGGGTCCTATTATATATTGTATGACTATACGGACGAATTTTAGCGAGATGCCATCATCGCCTACAGCATTAGACTTTATTTTGGATAAAGCTTTCAGGACATCTACCTCACTAACTGTCAAAAATTGAAACTGTTCTTTTAGGGTAGCATAAGGTGAGGACTCTTTTAAAATAGGAGCACAATTTGTTTTCTTACCAACACTAATAAAGTAGTCATTAAGTTCATCAAGGTCAATCTCACATTTGGAACTTTCCTTGCCATGAATTTTAAATTTTTTTAGGTTGCGCCACAGTTCTCTTGTTGGAAGTGATGGATCAAGTTTTGAGTAACTGTACCAACGTTTCGCTTGTCGTATTATTGCAGTGGTTTCATTTCGGATTACCTTGTACCGGCGCCAAGAAGTATCCGTCAAGTATTTTCTCCACTTAGCATAACACTTGTTGCGCTTTCTAATGGCAGCTCGAACTTTCGAGTTGTACCAAGGACATGAACTATTTAAAACATTTACAGAACGAAGCGGAACATGCATGTTAAATATCGAGGATAGATTATGGTTGAGGAAGTCAAGTTTATTATCAACAGTACTAAGAAACCAACATTCATTCCAATTTATAGAACACATGTATGAATACAGGGAATTAACATTCAAGAATTTAAAATCACGATACTCGTAGGTGGCACCTAAATTTGGACGATTCATCACAACATCTAAAGTACAAAATATTAAGTCATGGTCAGAGATAAGGTCAACTTGGTCGAATTTAAGAATATGTGACAAGTCTTCTTCTCTTCTTAATTGGCGCTATAACCGCTTACGCGATTTTGACCGAGTTTAACAAAGCGCGCCAGTCGTTTCTTTCTCGTGCTAACCGGCGCCAGTTGGACACACCAAGTGAAGCCGAGTCCTTCTCCACCTGATCTTTCCAACGCAGAGGAGGCCGCCCTCTTCCTATGCTACCACCAGCTGGTACCGCATCGAATACTTTCAAAGCCGGAGCGTTTATATCCATTCGGACGACATGACCCAGCCAACGTAGCCGCTGGATCTTTATTCGCTGCGCTATGTCTATGTCGTCGTAAAGCTCATACAGCTCATCGTTCCATCGTCTGCAATATTCGCTGTTGCCAACGTGCAAAGGTCCAAAAATCTTACGCAGAATCTTTCTCTCGAACACTCCAAGCGTCGCTTCATCGGATGTTGTCATCGTCCAAGCTTCTGCGCCATACGTTAGGACGGGCATGATGAGAGTCTTGTAGAGTGTTAGTTTTGTTCGTCGAGAGAGGACTTTACTGCTCAGTTGCCTACTTAGTCCAAAGTAGCACTTGTTGGCAAGAGAGATTCTACGTTGGATTTCAAGGCTGACATTGTTATCGGTGTTAATGCTGGTTCCTAAATAGACGAAGTCTTTTACAACCTCGAAATTATAACTGTCTACAGTGACGTGGGTGCCGATACGCGAGTGCGCCGACTGTTTGTTTGAAGACAGGAGGTACTTCGTTTTGTCCTCGTTCACCACCAGACCCATTCGCTTTGCCTCTTTATCCAGTTTGGAGAAGGCAGAACTAACAGCGCGGTTGTTAAGGCCGTTGATATCGATATCATCGGCATACGCCAACAATTGTACGCTCTTATAAAATATTGTGCCTGAGCGATTAAGTTCTGCGGCTCGTACGATGCTCTCCAACATCAGGTTAAAGAAGTCACACGACAGCGAGTCACCCTGTCTGAAACCTCGTTTGGTATCAAACGGCTCGGAGAGGTCCTTCCCAATTCTGACGGCGCTGCTGGTGTTGAGCAACGTCATCTTACATAGCCGTATTAGTTTTGCGGGGATACCAAATTCAGACATCGCGGCGTACAGGTAACTCCTTTCCGTACTGTCGAATGCAGCTTTGAAGTCGACGAAAAGATGGTGTGTGTCGATTCTCCTTTCATGGGTCTTTTCCAAGATTTGGCGTATTGAGAATATTTGGTCGATGGTAGACTTTCCAGGTCTGAAGCCACACTGATAAGGTCCAATCAGTTGGTTGACGGTGGGCTTCAGCCTTTCACACAATACGCTCGCTAGAACCTTATAGGCGATATTTAGAAGACTAATCCCGCGGTAATTGGCACAAATTGCAGGATCCCCCTTCTTATGGATTGGGCAGAGCACACTTAAATTCCAATCGGCAGGCATGCTTTCATCCGACCATATTTTGCATAGGAGCTGATGCATGCATCTTACCAGCTCCTCGCCGCCATGTTTGAATAGCTCAGCCGGCAGTCCGTCGGCGCCCGCGGCTTTGTTGTTCTTTAGCCGCGTTATCGCTATTCTCACCTCGTCATGATCGGGTAGCGGAACGACAATTCCGTCGTCAACGATTGGGGTATCGGGATCTTCACTTTCTCGGTGACATGCGCAGCTGTCACTGTTTAATAGGTTCGAGAAGTGTTCCCTCCATAATTTAAGATTGCTCTGTACGTCAGTCACCAGTTCGCCGTCTTTGTTCTTACAGGAAAACGCCCCGGTCTTAAAACCTTCTGTAAGCCGCCGAACTTTCTGGTAGAATTTTCGGGCGTTGTTCCTATTGGCCAGCATCTCAAGCTCTTCGCACTCACGTATTTCGGCCTCTCGTTTCTTTTTTCGGATAATACGTCTCTCCTCCTTTTTCAGCTCTCTGTAGCGGTCCCACATGGCTCGCGTTGCGCCCGATCGCAGCGTGGCTCTATAGGCGGCATCCTTTCTTTCTGCGGCAGCATGACATTCCTCGTCGTACCAATTGTTTTTTCGGGCTCGCCGGAATCCGGTTTCTTCTTCGGCGGCGGTACGTAGGGAACGAGAAATGATGCTCCATTGCTCGCGCATGTCAATTTGTTGGGCAGTGCCTTCGGAGAGCAGGAGTGAGAGTCGAGTGGCGAATCTTCTGGCTGTCTGTTGTGATTGCAGCTTTTCGATGTCGAACATTCTTTGCATAGGTAGATGCACGTTTTTTGCTGCACAGAGGCGGGGGCGCAGTTTGGCTGCAACAAGGTAGTGATCCGAGTCGATGTTGGGTCCTCGGATCGTACGTACATCTAATACACTAGAAGCGTGTCTTCCATCTATCACAACATGATCGATCTGGTGACAAGTCACATGTTATAAAATAATCAAGAAGACTACGTTGTGAGTTATTTGAATATCTCGTTGGTGTAATTCCGTTAACAACACAAAGTCCTGCTGTTGCCAACTGGTCGAATAGTTTACTACTACTAGGCTCATTTTTTAAGAGGTTAACATTAAAATCGCCACACAACAGGAAATGTTCGTAATTTAAGACAGATTCAGACAGGTCTACAAATAGTTTATCAAGAGCAATACTTTTGTTAGGATTGTAAACACATGCAATTAAAATTTTATTCATGCCATCAGATATTTCAGTAAATAAGTATTCATTTTCACCGTTATTTGACTTTGCTATCAGTTTAAATTTCAGACTTTTTTTGCAGTACACTGCAACTCCCCCCCCCCCCTTTTCTATTAAGATTAAATTGTACCCATTTAAAGAGAGGTTGAAATCAGGGAGGTCATTATGAAACCAGGTCTCTGAAACGCAAATTACATCGACTGCAGAATCTTCAAAAGTAAACCTAGTAAAATCAAGTTTTTCTTGATTTAGGCTACGTGCATTAAAATGTAGTACATTAAAACCATCATTTTGTTTGCACATAATATCAATGAGAATTTTCTTATTTTCATTAACGTTCGAACTCAGTTTACCGAACAGACCTATAAATTTGAGTAGTACGAGTACCAGAGAACGTTAAATATAGAGAATTCTCACGAGCTACGAATAGTGTGAATCGTCAAAAATGAAGTCTAACCGCCGCCGGGGTGTGGTGAAACTTTTAACAGAGCTGTTTACAGCGATTTCTCCTTTAGCATATTGGCCCTGCACAGTTTTTGGCTTCTGTATGAAATCAAATAGACGAATAGCCGACGGCATTTTGCAAAGTATTTACTTGTGCATTTTTATGTTCCCTTGATAAACGAAAATTTATTCAATTTGTATTTTCAAACAAAGGTGATGAAGAAAAAATTATTGAATATTTATTATATGCGTCAACAATATTTTGATTAAATTTAAAAAAATACATGATAAAACGACCTCTCTCATTTTGGTATGTGCGTTTTAGTAAATTTAAAACTAAACAAATTTGATTAAAATTTTTTCTTACTAATTTTTTGAGTCGAAATTAATTCATAGCATACAAGTGTTTTGGTATATTGACAAATGTATTTACATTTGAATATGCATTTATTTGTTCCTTTGGCAAACCAAATTTTTTTCAATTTACATTTTATTACAGGAAATAATAATATACATACATTTGTATGTATGCATTTTCTAGATAGTATAAAACTTTAAAATGAATAAAGGACAACTTCAAAGAAACGTATTTGCATATACATATGGGACAACTACATAAGTTTAATTGCATCTTTCTACACTAATATTATAAAGAGGAAAACTTTGTTTGTTTGGTTGTAATGAATAGATGGACCGATTTTAAAAATTCTTTCACCATTCGAAAGCTACATCATCCACGAGTAACATGGATTATATTTTATTTTGGAAATAGGGCTCGAGATATAGTCAAAACGTGGACCCAGGTAACCTTCGGATGTGTATGTACAATATGGGTATCAAATGGAAGCTGTTGATGAATGCTTTAGTCCAGAGTCTTTTTCATGCCGCTCCGTGACTAGGGTCTCGAGATAGAGACCAAAACGGGGACCCTAGAATGTGTTTGTACAATATGGATATCAAATTGAAGCTGTTGGTGAATGCTTTAGTACAGAGTATTTTTCATGCCGCTCCGTGACTGGGGTCTCGAGATATAGGTCAAAACGTGGACCCGGGTAACCTTTGGTTGTGTATGTACAATATGGGTATCAAATGAAAGCTGTTGATAAGTGCTTTAATACGGTGTAATTTTCATACCTATTGATGACTAGGGTCTGGAAATATATGCCAAAACGTGGACCCGCCGTGTCTTTGCACCGAATTAAACCAAACTTACACACATTGTTAAGTAGGTATTGAAGATGATTTCCGTATAGTTTGAATACCTATTGGTAGATAGGGTCTCGAGATATAGGTCAAAACGTGGACCCGCCGTGTCTTTGAACCGAATTAAACCAAACTTACACACATTGTTAAGTAGGTATTGAAGATGATTTCCGTATAGTTTGAATACCTATTGGTAGATAGGGTCTCGAGATATAGGTCAAAACGTGGACCCGGGTAACCTTCGGACGTGTATGTACAATATGGGTATCAAATGAAAGCTGTTGGTAAATGCTTTAGTACAGAGTATTTTTCATGCCGCTCCGTGACTGGGGTCTCGAGATATAGGTCAAAACGTAGACCCGGGTAACCTTTGGTTGTGTATGTACAATATGGGTATCAAATGAAAGCTGTTGATAAGTACTTTAATACGGGGTCATTTTCATACCTATTGATGACTAGGGTCTCGAAATATATGCCAAAACGTGGACCCACCGTGTCTTTGCACCGAATTAAAGCCAAACTTACGCACATTGTTAAGTAAGTATTGAAAATGGGTTTCGTAAAGTTTGGTTGTAATTCGGAGCACTGGCAACGGGTACAGCGTTCTTTTGAACCAGCCATAATGTCGCTTACTTTTTTAACGCTTGGGGCGGAACTGAACTGTCAAATTGACAGTGTGAGTTACAATGTGTCAATATTTCTTTCTGATTTGGATGCCATAAGGAAAAAACGTAAGTGCAACATGTAAAAATTGTTTGTGAATATTTTTGGAGTGGATTTTGGAACAGTGAATAATTTCTTACGAAATTTGAGAATTTAATGTGAAATCCGAATGAAATTATGTGTTCGTGGAAAACAAATTTTTTTTCGTTTTTTTTTTTTAAATATAAATGGATAATGGTTAAAAAAGCTCCAATGCTTAATAAAACATATAAATTGAAACGAAAAATTCATGGATGATCAGAAAAAAAGGCGATTGTTTATTCATATGCGTTGATTTGAAATTTTTATATTTTTTTTAATTTTTAATATTTATTTTATTTATTGTAAAAAATAAAAAATGGGTTGAGTGCAAAACTGTAACATTTGTCTTTATTTGCATTATTGCTTGCTACTAGTGTTGTTGTTGTTGCATTGACACCAAACCGGTTTGAGAGAGAGAGTACATACATGCCAATAAAGTTATGCAAAAAAAATATTTGATTTGTTAAAACATGTCTAAAAAAAATGTGTTGAAATAGAAAGTATTACATTTTGTTACAGTTTTGCTCTTCAGTGTATGTCAATATACCAAAACACTTGTAGGTATGCTATGAATAAATTTCGACTCAAAAAATTAGTAAACATTTTCATTAAATATGTTTAGTTTTAAATTTACTAAAACGCACATACCAAAATGAGAGAGGTCGTTTTATCATGTATTTTTTCAAATTAAATCAAAGTATTGTTGACGCATATAATAAATATTCAATAATTTTTTCTTCATCACCTTTGTTTGAAAATACAAATTGAATAAATTTTCGTTTATCAAGGGAACATAAAAATGCACAAGTAAATACTTTGCAAAATGCCGTCGGCCATTCGTCAATTTGATTTCCTACAGAAGCCAAAAACTGTGCAGGGCCAATATGCTAAAGGAGAAATCGCTGTAAACAGCTCTGTTAAAAGTTTCACCACATCCCGGCGGCGGTTAGACTTCATTTTTGACGATTCACACTATTCGTAGCTCGTGAGAATTCTCTATATTCAACGTTCTCTGAAGATGTATTAAGGTAAGAGAAAAGCAATAAAATAAAGAAAGAGAATAAAATAACACAGAGTATGTAGAGCATAAACATAGATACATATTAGAAATTCTGAGCATTAAATGTCTATCAAGGAGCATTAGGTGGCTGCAGCAACTGCATTTTCAATGCTATCAATGCTATTAGTCAACCTAACTGCTTTGCATTTAGGGCGAACGCGTACATACACATAACCACGAATAGTGAAGGCGGCTGTGATTTTTTGTTCTCGCCTGAGCTGCATAGCAAAACGCATTAGTTCGCGATTGCTTTTCGTGAGACATTCGTGTATGTGTAATTTGCCTTCTGATTTGATTCCAGCATCGCAGAGTAATAGTGGCCGCTTTTTGGCTTTGCAGTAATTAGCCACTGATTTGAATAATCTTGAACGATTAGCAGAAGAATTTAATTTTACTATAACAGCAGACGCAGTAGAGTTGCTCTGCTTACGCAGTCGAAAGGCGGAGGAAACTCGTGGCGCTCTCATGTTGAGCGTGTGAAACAGGCTACCAAAAATATTGTCAATATTCTCACCTTCAATGTGCGGCAAGCCGTTGATGATGAGATCGGTGGAGACTGCTTGGTTTTGGCACTCATCCAGATGAGTCTTCAATAGCGCAATTTCGCCCTGTAGTTGACCATGCAGCTGGATTTGCGCTTCAGCTTTCCCCACGCGTTATTCCATTATTTTCATGGCTTTCCGCAGATTCGCCATCTCAGCCGCAATTTCGCCAAACCGCTGCATCACTCGCTCTTCGGAAGTCTTCACTCTTTCGGAAATCTCTTCGATGATACTCCTTCTCTGCAACTCGAGTTGTTCCTCTATCCGCTCAAGCCAGAAAGGAGGAGGCGAGCTCCCTTTTTTCTCCCCTTTAGATAGAATGCTCGCGCTGCTTTGTGGAGTGGAAACCGTTTGGCGTGTGACTTTTCCTCTTGATGCCATTTCTTGCTTGTTCTAATTAGCAAAGTTTTCTGCTTTACTTTGTATTATCGCACACAAAATTATTTTCGCGACCACAGAATTAGAGTGTTCTATAAGTGTTCAAAGAGACACGTATTCGCTAAAAACAATGCAAATTATCTGGGCACAAACGCAAGTAAATCAGAAATAACTGCAGCGCACAAAAAAAAAAACACGTTTACTCAGCATGCATGTATAGGGTTTTTCAGTAAGAGCGCTTCAACTTTTGAACTTTTTTGAATAAAACACAAACGGTTTGACTTTTTTAACAAATTTTTTTTTTATTATCGATGTTGAACATATACATTTAAGTATGAAATTCGATTTCTTTTGCATGACCACCGCGTGCACGTTTTACGAAGTCCAATCGTTGAACCCAATTTTCGGCCACTCTTTTGCATAAATCGGCCGAAATTCCAGCAATTTCGCGTTCAATACTGGCTCTGAGCTCACAAATCGTCGCCGGCTTGTTACTGTAGACCAATGACTTCACATAACCCCAAAACGGGACGGCTTGTTAAATGGACCGTAAAATGGCCGTAATGCTCTTAAAGTAGCAGCAACAGAACGATTATTTTCATAAAAAATTTGCACGATTTGCAATCGTTGCTCAAGTGTGTAGCGTTCCATGATGAAATGTATACTAATGGAGCTTACAAATGACAAGCGAAAAATAAAAAATATTGCGTCGTTCGCCCTCCCTATCGGAAAAAAGTTGAAGCGCACCTATTGAATAACCCGGTATATATACAATATCTTTCTTGTCTCCTTCAAAGTAATTCCCATGAGGTATTATGCACTTGTGCCAACGTTTTTTCCAATCTTCGAAGCACTTCAAAAAATCATTTTCTTTATCTTGTTCAGCTCCTCCTTCGATGCCGCCTTTATCTCGTCAATCGTAGCGTCAATGGGCCACTTCAGTTTCGGAAACAAGAAAAAGTCACAGGGGGGCGAGATCTGGGGAATACCGTGGCTGTGGCATCATTAGTGTGTAGTTTTTGGCCAAAAAGTCGCGCACAAGCAACGATGTGTGAGCAGGGGCGTTATCGTGAGACAATAGTAAGTTTCTGTTCTCCACAAATCCGAGCGTTTCTGGCGGACTGCTTCTAGCAAATTGCGCATAACTTGCAGGTTAAATTTCTTATTGACCGTTTTACCCTGGGGCAAGAACTATTTGGTGCACAACGCCCCTGCAGTCGAAGAAAACGGTAAGCAAAACTTTTACATTCGACCGAAGTTGGCGCGCTTTTTTCGGTCTTGGTTTCCACGTCATAACCATAAACCCACGATTCGTCACCAGTTATAACCCTCTGGAGCAAATTTGGCTCTTCGCGGACAGAGTCCAACATCTCATTAGCAATGTTCATGAGATGCTGCTTTTGGTCGAAATTGAGCAGTTTCGGTACGAATTTTGCTCCCACCCGTCTCATACCCAAATCATTAAAAAAAAATCGAATCGCACGAGCCAATCGATATGTCTAGGTCCTCAGCAACTTCTATAACGGTGATTCGACGATTCTTCACTTCATCAGTTTTTTCATCTGTTGCTGAAGTGCTGGGGCGTCCGGCAAACTTTTCGTCGTTCACATCTTCTCGGCCTTCTGAGAACATTTTGTACCACCGATAGACGTTGCTTTGGTCCAAAGTAGCTTCTCCGTATGACACAGCCAACATTCAGAATGCATCCGCGCACTTAATTTCGTTTTTCACACAAACTTTTATACAGTTCTTTAGACCATCATTTTGAATAGGTAAAATTCGAAGACGAGCCGCAAACATTCAAAATGGCCGAACTCGTCGGCATGAAAATATTTATTTAAATAAATATATTAAAATCCTACAGAAATCACAAATAGGCAAATAAAAATGTTGCCATATCATCATATGTGATACATTAGCGTATGTAACGTTACCCGTTCGCTTGCTCAGTGTTTATGGTGCCAGCACTCAGCGACGTTATCGTAGTCCGTTTCCGTTGCCCGTAAGATACTCAAAATTGAGCAACACTTGTGCTCTTAGAAAACACCTGCATTCCTCTGGTTACATGTTTACACAATACATCGGTTTGTGTGTGTTTGTGTTTTGTGGGATCAGCACAATGCTGCCATTGATATTTTTGCATACACACTTTTACACACACCCGCAACAAGTGCCCTTTATATCAAAGAGCACTCAAAGAAATGCGACATAAATGAAGTTTCTCCAACTGAATTTAAATCACTGCGAAGGCTCAAAGACTGCTCGAACAGTCTGTACGAGAGCACAAAATAGACATTGCAATACTCAGCGAACCCTATAAATACGGAAATGGGAACGATTGGGTATCCGACACAACAGGCAAATCAGCTATATGGAATTGTGGAATGATAAGGTCCGGAATGACGAATATAATCGCAACACGTGGCTATGTACGAGCCCGTGTTGGTAAGCTGTTTGTTTACAGCTGCTATCTTCCACCTACCTCAACCCCAGCGAAAGCCATACATGCACTGGAAGAACTTGCACATGACATTAAAGATCATTGTCCGGTCATTGTAGCTGGCGACTTTAACGCTTGGGCAGTGAACTGACGATGTGCCCGAACCACCCCTAAAGGAAAAACCCTTTTAGAAGCGTTCGCTATGCTTGAAATAGCGCTTATGAATTCTGGGAACCAGCAAACATTCCAAAGAGCAGGGAACGGGTCAATAATCGACCTAACATTTGTTAGCTCTAGCCTCGTGAGTAGTACGAGATGGTCCCTGAGCCAGTCTTACACTGGAAGTGATCACTTCGCAATACTTTGCGTTATAGGCAAACATGATAGGCCGAAGTCATCTAACTCGCACGAGGTCAGATACCGGGTTGGAACTTTGGACCCGGAAGTGTTCGAGATAATGATGGCAAATTTTACACCCACAGGAAATGCGGCTGAAAAAACTAACCAAGTCATGAGGCAGCTCACTAAAGCATGTGATGCAGCTATGAGTAAAACAAGGCCTAATAAAAACCACAGAGAGCCCGTTTACTGGTGGACGGAAGAAATCTCTGCAGCACGCGAAGAATGCAATGGAGCAAGGAGAACATATCAGCGGTCGAGAGGTACGACCAGCTTTGAAAGGAACAGACTCCTATTCAAATCAAAAAGGAAAACACTAAAAAATGCAATTAAGAGCAGCAAATCCATGGGGATTTGCATACCAGCTTGTGATGAAAAAAACAAACGCCTTCAAACCGCTGCTCACGACGTGCCCGGTTATTCTGCTCAACGTGGTCAAAACATTGTTCCCCCAACCGCAAGGCATCGCAGCCAACGCTGCCAGCTGTATGGAAGACGATGGAAATCGATGCTTGGCCAACAGTGACGAAATTTTGCACATTTGCAAACAGATCAAAGGCAATAACGCACCCGGGCCCGATGCGATCCCGAATGAAGCTCTTAAGTTGGCAATCCAAAAGCATTCAGAAATCTTTGTGGATGTTTGCAACTCCTGCTTAGAAGAATGTACATTCCCGAAAGAGTGGAAACTGCGAAAGCTAGTGCTAATACCAAAAGGGTCTAAGCCGGCGGAAGATCCCTGAGGCTACCGCCCACTATGCTTACTGGACACGGCAGGGAATATATTAGAGAGGCTTATTGTAAATCACCTGGAATCTTCCATCGATAGTGCCGGAGGGTTATCACCGCACCAATATGGCTTCCGCAAAACACGCTCTACCACAGATGCTGTTATAGCGGTTAAGCGCATTGCTCACAAAGCGATTGGAGGTTCTCGCTGGTTCTACGGAGATAAAGAGTATTGCTTAGTCACAACGTTAGATGTAAAAAATGCATTTAATACAGCAAACTGGGGCAAAATCATAAATGCGCTGGAGAATTTCCGAGTCCCAGCCTACATTCGGAAAATCGTTGCAAGCTTCTTCACTAACAGAGTGCTGCAATACAAAACCGACGGAGGAATGAAAAGGTACAGAGTAACCGGAGGAGTACCACAGGGGTCAGTGTTGGGCCCACTCCTCTGGAATATAATGTACGATGGAGTCTTGCGTCTCCAACTACCTCCAGGATCCCAAATCATAGGGTCTGCTGATGACGTTGCAATCGTAGTCGTTGCTAAATTCCTTAACTAGGCTGAAGTGATTTGCAACCAAGAGGTCGAAATCACAAAAGATTGGCTGCACAATGGTGGTTTAAGCCTTGCAAACCATAAAACAGAGACAGTTCTCATCAGTAGCAGGAAAATAGTTGAAACAGCAAATCTCGGAGTAAGTGACCACGCACTGGAATCTAAGCTGTACATCAAATATCTTGGAGTAATGATTGACCACAGGCTGAGCTTTAAACAGCACCTAACATACGCCAGCGATAAAGCAGCGAAGGCTGTAACCGCATTGACACGTATTATGATGAATACGAAGGACCTAAGCAGGCTTCTAGGAAGTTGCTTAGCTGTGTGGTATCGTCTATCTTGCTATATGCGGTACCAGCCTGGGTCGAAGCAACAAGCTGCAGCACATACATGAAAGGCATTAAATCGGTATACCGGTTATGTGCCCTCAGGGTGTGCTGTGCATTCCGCACAGTATCGGAGGATGCTGTATTAGTCCACTCGGGTATGCTACCAGTTAAGCTGACTGCACTCGAATTCTCCGAAATAAAAAAACATCGAGCGGATCCAGCACAGCTGACTAACCGATGGACTGAATGGGAGCGAAGCATCCGTACTTGGCAGGAGGAATGGAGGAACTCCATGAACGGGCGATGGACATATCGATTGATCCCGAATATCACAAGATGGATAAATCGAAAGCATGGTCAGATAGATTTCTACCTGACCCAAGTACTTAGTGGACATGGATGCTTTACGGCTTATTTGCATAGATTTAAGCACGAAAATGACCCGAACTGCACCTTTTGCGACAGTCTAGTTGAAGATGCAGAACATGTTTTCTCTGTCTGCAATAGTTTTGAGCTGGAAAGAGTAGATTTGAGTGATAGGGTGGGGAAGGCAATAATGGTTAGCAACCTAGTAGATATCATGTTTGACTCAGAAGAACATTGGTCCGCTGTCAGTAACATGGCAAGAATAGTAATTATTAAGCTGCGTCGCACTGAACAACAGCGCAGATTTTTACTTAGAGGCAATAGGTCACACCCCCTCCCGTGAAGTAGTACCTAGTAATACTTAACGGTATTAGGAATCACCAAATTGTGTCACGCTGAACAGCAGCGCAGATTTTCAGGTAGAGGCAATAGGCCGCTCTCCCTCCAGAATTAATAGTTAATGATAAGTAATTACCAAGCTGCGACGTGCTGATCATCAGCGCAGATTTTCATGAAGAGGCAATAGGCCGCTCCCCCTCCCGTGAAGTATTACCTAACGGTCGTCCCGCGGGAGAGAAACGGAGCTGGGGTGGGGTTTTTAGTGGGTGAGTCGAAAGACAAGTCTCACACTTCTCGGCTTTCAATGCTTTTTACCACCTCCATAAAAAAAGAAAAAAAAAAACATATTTAAATTTTCATATGCCATATTCCTGTGTGCCTGGTAATGAATGAGTTCTATATGAAGGATTTTTATTTGGTTGAAGGGAAACATACAGACATATTAATATTTTATTTGTATGTGAATTGTTCAGCCTATGAGTGCACGCGAATACCTTGGACATTTTTTGCGAACCGTAATATTTTTTCTGTGGCAAGTGCACGAGGCCGCATATGTATAAATTCACAAATTTATATTTGCATATACCATCTTCCTGTGTGCCTGGAAAGCACCCTTAGACTAGATTATGTATATAATTTTGGATAATTTGGAAAAAATCCAAATATATAGGTCATATTAAAAAGCTATCTAATATTCTTTGCTTCTAATCACCAACAAATTCTTATCGACTGCTGCTAAATTTACATAATTCAGTCCCTTACTGTTAACTTTTGGCGAAAATGGTGATTAGTCTTCGCGAGACGAGTACCGCTCAAAACTCCATACGTTCCTGTCATGGAGACTTCTCTATACCTTAACGTTCTCTGGAGGTGAGACCGCCCCGTAAAGACGCGATCGTTGTTAAAAGCATTGGCAATGTCTCATACGCTGACATTCTGAAACGTGTGAAAACAGAGCCATGTTTACAGGAGCTTAACTCGAAAGTATATGGTGTTAAGAAAACTGCAAATGGTGACTTGCTACTGGTGCTTGAGCGATCATCTGATCCAAACACTCTGAAAATCAAGGAAGTAGTTAAAGCTGCCTTAGGAGATGTAGTTGAAGTAAGCACACTAACTGAACTACGCCAAATCGAAATTCGTGATCTCGACGAAAGACGAAGTTCATGAAGCTATAACTTGCCAATTCAAGGAACTAAATGTGTGTTTGTCTGCAGTTGCTCACTTTCGAAAAGCTTATGGTGGGACGCAAACGGCGACCCTAAAAGTTACACCAGAGATCGCCACTAAGCTTACAACGGCAGGCAAAATATGGATTGGCCTAGTTATCTGCCGTATTAGAGAAAAACTTGACCCGAAAAGATGCTTTAAGTGCATGGAGTATGGGCATGTCGCAGCGAGATACAAAAGTACGGACGACTTCACCAAGGCCTGCTTTAAATGCGGCAGCAAAGATCACCAGGCGCAGAGTTGTACCCAAACAGCAAGTTGCTTAATTTGTAAAAAGAAAAAAATAAGCGACACCGCACACGCGATGACTAGCAACAAGTGCCCTTTATATTAAAGAGCACTCAAAGTAATGCGACGTAAATGAAGTTTCTCCAACTGAATTTAAATCACTGCGAGAAGGCTCAAAGACTGCTCGAACAGTATGTACGAGAGCACAAAATAGACATTGCAATACTCAGCGAACCCTATAAATACGGAAATGGGAACGATTGGGTATCCGACACAACAGGCAAATCAGCTATATGGAATTGTGGAATGATAAGGTCCGGAATGACGAATATAATCGCAACACGTGGCTATGTACGAGCCCGTGTTGGTAAGCTGTTTGTTTACAGCTGCTATCTTCCACCTAGCTTAACCCTAGCGGAAGCCATACACGTACTGGAAGAACTTGCAGAGGACATTAAAGAGCATAGTCCGGTCATTGTAGCTGACGACTTTAACGCTTGGGCAGTGAACTGGCGATGCCCCCGAACCACCCCTAGAGGAAAAACCCTTTTAGAAGCGTTCGCTATGCTTGATACAGTTCTTATGAATTCTGGGAACCAGCAAACATTCCAAAGAGCAGGGAACGGGTCAATAATCGACCTAACATTTGTTAGCTCTAGCCTCGTGAGTAGTACGAGATGGTCCCTGAGCCAGTCTTACACTGGAAGTGATCACTTCGCAATACTTTGCGTTATAGGCAAACATGATAGGCCGAAGTCATCTAACTCGCACGAGGTCAGATACCGGGTTGGAACTTTGGACCCGGAAGTGTTCGAGATAATGATGGCAAATTTTACACCCACAGGAAATGCGGCTGAAAAAACTAACCAAGTCATGAGGCAGCTCACTAAAGCATGTGATGCAGCTATGAGTAAAACAAGGCCTAATAAAAACCACAGGGAGCCCGTTTACTGGTGGACGGAAGAAATCTCTGCAGCACGCGAAGAATGCAATGGAGCAAGGAGAACATATCAGCGGTCGAGAGGTACGACCAGCTTTGAAAGGAACAGACTCCTATTCAAACAAAAAGGGAAAACATGCGAGGATGCTGTTATAGCGGTTAAGCGCATTGCTCACAAAGCGATTGGAAGTTCTCGCTGGTTCTACGGAGATAAAGAGTATTGCCTAGTTACAACGTTAGATGTAAAAAATGCATTTAATACAGCAAACTGGAGCAAAATCATAAATGCGCTCGAGAATTTCCGAGTCCAAGCCTACATTCGGAAAATCGTTGCAAGCTTCTTCACTAACAGAGTGCTGCAATAAAAAACCGACGGAGGAATGAAAAGGTACAGAGTAACCGGAGGAGTACCACAGGGGTCAGTGTTGGGCCCACTCCTCTGGAATATAATGTACGATGGAGTCTTGCGTCTCCAACTACCTCCAGGATCCCAAATCATAGGGTTTGCTGATGAAATTGCAATCATAGTCGTTGCTAAATTTCTTAACTAGGCTGAAGTGATTTGCAACCAAGCGGTCGAAATCACAAAAGATTGGCTGCACAATGGTGGTTTAAGCCTTGCAAACCATAAAACAGAGACAGTTCTCATCAGTAGCAGGAAAATAGTTGAAACAGCAAATCTCGGAGTAAGTGACCACGCACTGGAATCTAAGCTGTACATCAAATATCTTGGAGTAATGATTGACCACAGGCTGAGCTTTAAACAGCACCTAACATACGCCAGCGATAAAGCAGCGAAGGCTGTAACCGCATTGACACGTATTATGATGAATACGGAGGACCTAAGCAGGCTTCTAGGAAGTTGCTTAGCTGTGTGGTATCGTCTATCTTGCTATATGCGGTACCAGCCTGGGTCGAAGCAACAAGCTGCAGCACATACATGAAAGGCATTAAATCGGTATACCGGTTATGTGCCCTCAGGGTGTGCTGTGCATTCCGCACAGTATCGGAGGATGCTGTATTAGTCCTCTCGGGTCTGCTACCAGTTAAGCTGACTGCACTCGAATTCTCCGAAATAAAAAAACATCGAGCGGATGCAGCACAGCTGACTAACCGATGGACTGAACGGGAGCGAAGCATCCGTACTTGGCAGGAGGAATGGAGGAACTCCATGAACGGGCGATGGACATATCGATTGATCCCGAATATCACAAGATGGATAAATCGAAAGCATGGTCAGATAGATTTCTACCTGACCCAAGTACTTAGCGGGCATGGATGCTTTACGGCTTATTTGCATAGATTTAAGCACGAAAATGACCCGAACTGCACCTTTTGCGACAGTCTAGTTGAAGATGCAGAACATGTTTTCTCTGTCTGCAATAGTTTTGAGCTGGAAAGAGTAGATTTGAGTGATAGGGTGGGGAAGGCAATAATGGTTAGCAACCTAGTAGATATCATGTTTGACTCAGAAGAACATTGGTCCGCTGTCAGTAACATGGCAAGAATAGTAATTATTAAGCTGCGTCGCACTGAACAACAGCGCAGATTTTTACGTAGAGGCAATAGGTCACACCCCCTCCCGTGAAGTAGTACTTAGTAATACTTAACGGTATTAGGAATCACCAAATTGTGTCACGCTGAACAGCAGCGCAGATTTTCAGGTAGAGGCAATAGGCCGCTCTCCCTCCAGAATTAATAGTTAATAATAAGGGTGCGACCAGAGTGAGCGCTGAAAGCCGAGCCGAGATTGTCAGTGCGATAAAGATTGTCAGTGCGATAAAACTGATTACATACAAGTCAATACAAATAAGCTTGTGTATAACACAGTGAGCGCCGACAAGAGCAGAGAGAAAAGCCGATGAGTGCGAGAAAACAGTTTCAAAGCGTTTTGCGCGCTTTTTTGCATGGTTGATGTTTACTTTTTAGAGTGCAGTTGTGTTTTTAACACACTTTTATTAGGTCGGGTTGTATGTATGTATGTATGTATGTATGTAACGGAATCTTTGAGCTTAATTTTCACTGGCTTCTAAAAATCTGATCGACTTGAAATTTTGCACACCTATCAAGGACCGATGACAATGCAATAATTTGATAAAAGTTTTCCATTATCCTTATTAGGATTGCCAGGATTAATATTTTCTTTTTTTGCCTGTGGGCAAAAAGTAAGGTGAATTTGGTTGTAAAATGAAAAATCTTTATTTATTCTTGTAAATCATTTTCAGCCCCTTCAAAATAATCCCCTCTCGATAAAATACACCTATGCCAACGATTTTTCCAATCCCCGAAACATGCCAAATAGTCCATTTCCGGTATAGCCATCAGCACCTTCTTCGATTCAGCTTCTATCTCCTCAATCGACTCGAAACGCGTTCCCCGGAGTGGCCTCTTGAGTTTTGGGAATAGCCAGAAGTCACACGGAGCCAAATCAGGCGAATACGGTGGTTGCGGAACGATATGCGTGGAATTTTTGGCGAAATGGTCACGAAGAACGAGTGCAGTGTGAGACGGTGCACTATCATGATGCAAAAACCAAGAGTTGTTGGCCCATAATTCTGGTCTTTTTAGATGAATTGCTTCACGTAAACGACGTATAACGCTCAAACAATATTCCTTATTAACAGTTTGGCCAGGTGGAAGGAATCCATAGCGCACCACACCACGAAAATCGAAAAAAACTGGCCAATGGAGTGGGGTAGCCGTTTCTCAGGCTCCCTCCACGAAATAAGTTCTTCATCCCGATTACTTCTTTATCACGGCCGATAACTGCATAGCTTTAGACTCACAGTCGATAAGAAAGGAATTAAATATAACACGAATATATCGAATCATTAATTCACTGACTGCAAGGATAACAATAATTTTCATTCATAATAATAAATAGTTTAAAAAAAAAAAACTAAAAAACACGCTTTTTTGCTAATCGAACTAAAAAGTAGAAAATAAAAAATAGTTTAAAAAAACTAAAAAACACGCTTTTATTGCCAATCGAACTAAAAAGTATAAAATAAATTTTAATGACAAAGAGACCTATAATGAAGTAATAGCAAATCGAACGATCAGTCATAGTCAACTACCTCAGAACAGAATTATAACAAAAATTAAGATACAAATAGAATAATTCAAATTCGAGTTAAAAGCGTGGGATGCATTTTGCTTCACTTTCATAACCTTCTGTACATAGGTAGTTGCCAATAGAATGATTGTAATATTGACTATATCAAGCATCCCACGGTTTTAACTCGAATTTGAATTATTCTCTTTGTATCTTAATTTTTGTTATAATTCTGTTCTGAGGTAGTTGACTATGACTGATCCTTCAAGTGCTATTACTTCATTATAGGTCTCTTTGTCATTAAAATTTATTTTATACTTTTTAGTTCGATTGGCTATAAAAGCGTGTTTTTTAGTTTTTTTAAACTATTTTTTATTTCAGAGGAAGATTTAAAGAAAAAATGGAAATATTTGCGCGACCAATTCCGGAGTGAACTGAGGATGTTTCCAACACCAAAGTCTGGTGATGCTGGTGACACTGCATCACAAATCACTTCAACTTGGCCATACTTCCAGTCTCTCCTTTTTTAAAGGATCAGATGAAATATCGAAATTTAAGTGGAAATTTAAAGCCAGGGAAATTTAAGAATAGTCAGGTGGAGGAGTATGAAAATGAAGACGTCCACAACACATCACAAGTTGAGGAAAGTGAGGAAATGTATGAAAGCTTTGAAACAAACCCTGAGTCATGCCCAAAGAGGAAACGGACTGCGAACAGCAGCAGTGCCGAACTGTTAGAAATAGAAAAAAAAATTACTTTTGCTTGAAAAAAGAAATTCAGAAAAAAAAACAGTCTTGGACGAAGATGAGGCCTTTTTCTTAACATTACTGCCGCATATTCGGAAATTGGAGCCGGAAAAAAATGTTTATGCAGGATGGAAATGCAGAATACACTGTACAAATATGTGTATGGCAAAGCCAACAGTTTGCCAGAACTGCGCAACGAACGCTCACGCTATGAAACAATTTCCTCTCCAATTAGCATCTCCTCTGAGAATGTGTACTCAATTGATTTGAGCACATCAGGACATTTGCAGTCCAGCACATTTGTGCCAATTGAAATCACAAATGAACCAACCACTTCATCATTTGCCTCCATACAAATTGGAAGTGAGCCATTATTGGACCAATGACTCGATACATAAATAGTTTTTTATAAATACAAATTATTACATGAAATATAATTGAATGAAACAAAGTATTAAATAATTATTTTACCTCAGAGTCACTATCAATCTTTCGCAAGAAGTTACTGGCACCTTAATAAAATTTTTCCAGTTTTTGTTTAGTTTCACACCTATCTTGTCCAGAATGTAATCAAATGTTTCAATTTTCATTCGGGTATATTGTTGAAATTTAGCTGGATATTTTCTTAAATCATTATATAAATGATCAAATTCACCAAATTCATTCCTTTTTAGTGTAATTGGATGTTTTCCAAACTCTTTTGTGTTAATAATTGCATTAATCACACTAGGAGAAGCAAAATACTCTTCATCAGATGAATCCATTACCGTGTACAGTAATTTTATAAACACAAATGAACAACAAAATTAAATGACATAAGAGCAAAACACATGGAATAAACAGAATTTCTGCGCTGATTCTCGCAATCACTGTGTTATATACAAATTTTCTTCTCGCATGAAAATAAGCGTCAATAAGCTCGGCTCCGCTGCGCTCGGCATCAGCGCTCACTCTGCTCACACCCTAAGTAATTACCAAGCTGCGACGTGCTGAACATCAGCGCAGATTTTCATGAAAAGACAATAGGCCGCTCCCCCTCCCGTGAAGGGTTACCTAACAGTCGTCCCGCGGGAGGGAAACGGAGTTGGAGTGGGTTTTTAGTGGGTGAATCGAAAGACAAGTCTCACACTTTTCGGCTTTCAATCCGTTTTGCCACCTCCATAAAAAAAAAAGATTAAAAAAAAAACACACCCGCGTTATTATTTATAATTGTTCATTGTGTAATAGACCAAAGTCAAAAACCACCAAATCCAAATAATTCATTTATCTATAACTAACATTATTCAACTTTGTTTTTAAGTTATTTTAATAATCGTAAATATTAAAATTTTTCTAAGCAGACACGATTCTACGGAAACAATCCAAAATCCCATGCCAACCATATACGATACTACGGAACAGAACGGTGGTGAGAATTAATTTACATGGGACTCTCATTATTTTCTTCGAGTCTGCTGACACGGGCTTACGTTTAAGTGTGTGAGTGTGAGCACCATTAGGCAAAGACAAATCGACGCATTCGCATCGTGTCGATTTCTTTTTGTGTATACGAGCAGAAACATCGTTTTTCGCCTCTACAGCTCTCTCTGCTATGCCCTTCCTCTTCTGTTCACCGGACCGACCGCATAAATATGCCCATTTGCCAAAAATTGAGTGATTGTGATTTCATCTTATAACTTACTCAATGCTTGAAATTAGGTTAGGTTATGGTGGTAGTCGGTCTGCACGACCAACTCACTTAGACCTTACAGGTCCGTTGTGATACCACTGTGCTACACGGGAACCTCATTTATCTTCCTTCGTGGAACCATTTCGTGGCTCTTATGAAGCGTAGTATTGATGCCAACCCCACGCCAGACAGTTCTGTAAGAGAATTAAAAAAGTATTTACCTAGACAACCTGCTCTGATTTTAGCTAGGGCTGGACAATTGCAAAGGAAGTGCTCAACTGTTTCTTCCTCTTCCTCATCTCTGCAGCTTCTGCAATATTCATGGGAGAAAACTCCTAGTCTCGAGGAATGCCTGCCAAATAGCCAATGACCGGTTAAACAAGCCACGACCTTCGAGGTATTGTCTCTTGAGAGACTAAGCAGTTCCTTTGTTCTTTTCTTGTTTATTTGCGGCCATAGTAGCCTAGCTGTTAGACACGTATCTTCATTTCTCCATGACCTATTGGCCTCTTGGATAAAGTGGTTTTTTATTATTAGTTTACTCGTGGCCATGGGTATTCCAATGGCACCTTTATCACTCAGCAGTTGGAGAGCGGTACCCTTTCTGGCTAGCTCATCTGCTTTACAGTTTCCCTCAATATCTCTATGTCCCGGCACCCAAATAAGGCTGACCTTGAATACGTCACTAATATCATTTAGAGCTGCCCGGCATTCCTGTGCAACCTTCGATCTTAGTAAAGCCGCATTCATTGATTTGATGGCCGCCTGGGTATCCGAGAATATATTTATAGTCGTTTTTGTTACGGCGTGCGTATTTAGGTATGTAGCCACTTCTTTTACAGCTAGTACCTCTGCCTGATAGACGCTGCAGTAGTCTGGTAGTCGAACGGATAGTTCCAGTCCTAATTCCTTCGAGAAAACTCCGTAGCCAACCTTATCGTCTAGTTTGGAGCCATCTGTATAAAAGTTTAATTCTCCCCTTCTCCATGGCCTTGTTGTATGCCACTCCCTTCTTGACGGTATACTCGTCTTGAAGAGCCTTTCGAAGGTGAGTCTAGGGATAGAGTAGTCTATTTCTTGTTTATGACTATTCAGAGAGTGCAAAATGGAAGCGTGGCCAAAGCACCGGTCTTTCCATAGCGCCATACTTTTTAGTCTGAGCGCCGAGGCGGCGGCCACGTGTTTTCCTACCAGATTTAGGGCAGGTAAGTTGATTAGCACTTCCAGCGCTTTGTTTGGAGTAGTCCTTAGAGCGCCAGAGATGCATAAAAAAACTGTTCTTTGGACCTTACTCATGATTTTAGCGTAAGTCGCCTTTTGAGCAGATGGCCACCATATAAGTATTCCGTACATTAAGATTGGCCTAACTACCGAAGTATAGAGCCAGTGCGGGTGTTAGTCCCCATTTGATACCGACCGCTTTTTTGCAAGTGTATAATGCAACGTTGGCCTTCTTTACTCTTTCCTCAATATTAGATTTCCACGTGAGTTTCCTGTCTAATATGAGTCCTAGGTACTTGACATCCTCTTTCAAAGGAATCTCCACACCCTTAAAAATTAGCGGGGAGGTTATAGGGAGCCTATGTTTCTTTGTAAAGAGAATTATTTGAGTTTTTGAGGGGTTTATATCGAGTCCCCTGCTCTCAGTCCAGCTTCTAAGCGTGGCCATGTTAGAGCGCAGAATATCCATAAGGGTATTAGGATATTTGCCTTTAACGGCGATTGCTACGTCATCTGCGTAAGCTGTGACGTGGCAACCCCCTCTTTCCAGGGTCAGTAACAGGGAGTTTACTGCCAAAATCCAAAGAAGAGGGGAGAGGACTCCACCTTGCGGTGTGCCTCTGCAGACCTGTCTGCTTAGAGTAGTGCTTCCTAATTTAGCCGTTACCTTTCTTTTGATGAGTATATCTTCTATCAGGGCTACGACATGTGGTTCAACTCCAAAATCTTCCAATGAATCTACTATAGCGTTTGCATTTATATTGTTGAAGGCGCCTTCTATGTCTACGAAAGCAACCAATGCAAACTCTTTGTCTGATAAGCTTTTTTTCCACCAATCCGACGAGTGAGTGTAAGGCGGTTTCTGTGGACTTCCCTTTAGTATAGGCATGTTGCGCCGAAGAGAGCCTATTTAAAGGCACGACACCCCGTATGTATTCATCTACTATTCTCTCCAGGATCTTGAGAAGAAAAGACGTTAGACTAATGGGTCTGAAGTCTTTAGGGTTAGTGTGTGAGGACCTACCTGCCTTGGGTATGAAGGAGACTTTTGCCTCCCTCCATCCTAGCGGAATGTAGCCCATGTTAAGACAACTTCTAATGACAATTTTGATAAACGGTAGTACAATGCCCCGTGATTGCTGCAGCTCAGCGGGGTAGATACCGTCCATTCCTGGCGATTTATAAGGACCAAAAGTATTAATAGCCCATTCGATTTTTGAGTGTGTAACTAAGAGATTTCCTAGGTCGGATTGCCTTTCATTATTGGCGAAATGGTTTTGTTCCACCGGCGTGTTACCTGGAAAGTGTGTGTCTAGGAGAAGACCTAACGATTTCTCACTTGACGTAGTCCATGTATTCCCTTGACCTTGTAGGTAGCCTAGGTTGCATGGCGTCTTTGAGAGAATTTTTCTTAATCTGGCCGCTTCTGAAGTCTCCTCAATTTCTTTGCAATAATTTTGCCATGATTCACGCTGCGCAGTTCTAACTGCTTTTTTGTAGTTTTTCAATTCAGCCTTATAGGCTTGCCAGTCCTCTGACCTTCTCGTGGCCTTGGCCAGATTAAATAGTTTTCTGTGGGATTGTCGTAGTGAGGTTAGCTGCTTGGACCACCAGGGTGGTTTAGACTTCCCTCTGGGTCGGACAACCGGACAGCTGGCTGCTAACGAGCTATTCATTGCTTTAGTTACCTGATTAACCAGTTTATCCAACTCCCCACGAGTAGTGGGGTTTTTGGGGGCTTTCTTTGGCAGTAAAGCTCTTAATTTTTTATTGTAAACTCCCCAGTCAGTTTTCCGAATATTCCTGAACTGGCTAACTTGGGGAGACCTAGTGTCGATTTCGAATTCAATATACCGATGGTCTGAGAACGAATTTTCGTTTGAAACTCGCCATCTTTTAATGTGATTAGAGAACATGTCGGAAGCCAGGGTGATGTCCAAAACTTCCTCTCTGTTCATAGTGACAAAAGTCGGCTCTGAGCCTAAATTCAAAACACTAATTTTATTTTCTAAGATAAAGTCCAGTAGTGACTCACCTCTGGAGTTAGTGTCGCTGCTCCCCCACAGGATATTGTGAGCATTTGCGTCGCAGGAGACAACCAAATGTTTGTTCTTCCGGGCTGCCTCTTGCACCAGAGTACGGACTTCGTCCGGCGGAGCTTCTCTGTCATAGGCCATGTAGGCGGAGGCTAGCCAAAAACCGGTTTTCCCGAGCTCGATGCTTGCCGCCACCATGTCGCCGCTACTAAGCTGTGGGAGCAAGAAGATATTTATATTATTTTTAGCGAGGATGCAGCTACGAATCTTACCTCTGTGTTGTACGGCAATCATTTTAAATCCCTTCACTCCGAGGCCGCAGATTTTATTGCCGTATATCCACGGCTCTTGAATGAGGGCTATGTCAAGTCCACCGGCAGCCAAGCGGACGGAGAGATGCGCGGACGCAAGTTTGGAGTGGTGGAGATTAATTTGGATCAGCTTCATGAGAATCTGTCCGTTTCATCTCCACCATCGTGACATCGACGTCCTCCTCCGAGATCTCCCCACCCTCAATGTCATCGAGGAGATCATCTTCGTTAAAAAGCGGCCCCACACCGGTCAGCCTCTCCGAGTCGGTTGAGCATTGGCTGTTGGCCAACCCTTCTGCAGTATCGCTCCGCAAGCTGGCTTTGTCACTCTCCTCATCTGAGTTCAAAGCTGGCTCGTCGCTGCGATAGATTCGAATGGTTGCGTCAACGAACCCGAACCTCACGACATTGAAATTAAATAATCTATATTACCTCATTGGTGGGCTATCAAGCTTATCTTTCCGTAACAAATTGCTTATTTACAAACAAACATTAGGACCGGTTTGGACTTACGGTAAATCATTCTGAGGATGCGCTACTCAAAAGTACATCGCTTACTTTGAAGCATAGTAATCGCGCCATACTATCGGGTGATTTGATTACCAGGTACTTCGAAATAAATAAATGTGTTCACGAAGTTCATAGAGCGCTGACGGCATCATCAGTACTTATTTCTTTCAAAATGAGTAGAAATTACCGTTACGGAGTATGCCGAGCGCTATAGAGCCATGCCGACTGCATTTTTGTTTCCAAAAATTAATGAGTTAAATACCGGCGACATTTGGTTCCAACAGGGCGGCGCAACTTGGCATACAGTGTCATTCACGCCATTCGACCTGATTTATGGTAGTCGAAAAAGTAGTCAAAAATAGCCGCGGCGGACATATCTCAAATATCATATTCAGAAAGTAAATGCCATCAAATTATCTCCCAGATTATAATTGTTGCCAGATAGATTGTATATATAGGGCCCGCCATCTATCGTTACGGATTTGAACTAGGTATTATTTGAAAAATGGTAACACTTAGCTGTCATCGGATTTGACAGAAAATTAGTTTTATTCTTCCGCTGAACGAAAATGGTTGTGTATACGCTCAAAGAACGCTGGGAAATATTGCGACATTACTTTGAAAATCATGGTAATGTTGCAGAATGTGTACGAAAATTACGTACGGCAATGGGAAGAAGATAAGCACAGAATGAAGCGTATGTGCGTTACTTTGCGAAAAAAGTAAGAGAAACTGGGTTGCTTATTGACAACCCAACGCGTGACCGACCAAAAACCGTGCGTACACCCGAAAATATTGCTGCTGTGGCCGAGAGTGTTCGTGAATCACCAGGAACATCAGCTCACCGTCGTTCTCAACAATTGGACATTTCGGAGACATCATTGAAACGAATTTTGCGTAAAGACCTTGGTATGACGCCGTACAAAGTCCATATGAATGAAGTTGTGTTCCATCATTAACCGGAAGGATTGTACTTCAAAACAAAAAAAAACAGTGTGGAAAAATATTGAGTAGTTTCTTTTTTATAGCATTTTTGATTCCGTAAAGTTATATGGCGGACCCTGTACCTTAACCCCACCTTTACATATCTAACATTATCAGAACTTCGTCAATAGCAACTAGCCACACTAGCGACAAATTGCTTAATTTGTTTAGGAGTTTTAGGGATTGGGAGTTTTTTAACACATTATATTTTCTTTGGGTTTGCTTTTATACCATTGGGGGTCACTATGAGGCCAAGGACTCTAGTTTCCCTTTTCAAAAATTCTGATTTATTTAATTGCACCATAAGATTATATATATATATATAATTGGCGCGTACACCCTTTTTGGGTGTTTGGCCGAGCTCCTCTTCGTATTTGTGGTTTGCGTCTTGATGTTGTCACAAATGGCAACGGCGGCCGCCGTAGCTGAATGGGTTGGTGCGTGACTACCATTCGGAATTCACAGAGAGAACTTAGGTTCGAGTCTCGGTGAAACACCAAAATTAAGAAAAAGTTTTTTCTAATAGCGGTCGCCTCTCGGCAGGCAATGGCAAACCTCCGAGTGTATTTCTGCCATGAAAAAGCTCCGCCTTGGGACAGAAATAACGAAGCAATTTGCCATAGCTCACAAACAGGGACTAAAAAATCTTGTCAACGATGCAGCATCCAACTTACTTCGGCTAAATTCTTCTCTAAGGCGATTAAAACGCACAACGGTAGCAGACCTTGTGGAGATCGAATACCTACTTTATTGTGAAATGCTTTCTTTAAGCAAGTTAAATTATCGAAAGAAAATTTATTATTAGTATTATTTTCTATATACTAGTTGCAATGAAGAAACATCCCAGTGTAACTAGTTGTGCGCTGGACTTGGGACCCACCACGTAAAACGCGATCATGTTGTGATAGATGGAACACACGTTTCTGGTGTATTAGATGTACGTACGATCTGAGGACCCAACATCGACTCGGATCATTACCTTGTTGCAGCCAAACTGCGCACACGCCTCTGTGTGGCAAAAAACGTACACCTACGCAAAGAACGCTAACATCGCAAAGCTGCAATCACAACAGACAGCCAGAAGATTAGCCACTCGACTCTCACTACTACTCTAAGAGAGCACTGCCCAACAAACCGGCATGCATGAGCAATGGAGCAACATTTCTCGTTCTCTACGCCGTTGGCAACGGCGAATATGGCAAGCGATGGAAGCTGTAAGAGCTTTACGGCGATGGCTAGGCTGGCTGGGTCATGTCGTCCGAATTGATACAAACGCCCCGGCTCTGAGAGTACTCAGAGGAAGAGGAAGGCCTACTCTGCGTTGGAAAACTTAGGTGGAGAAGGACTTGGCTTCACTTGGTATGTCCAACTGGCGCCGCTTGGCAGAAGAAAAAAATGACTGGCGCGCTTTGTTAAACTCGGCCAAAATCGCGTAAGTGGTTATCGCGTCAATTAAGAAGAAAAAGAAGTTGCAATTAAACAACGCTTCTAAACAAAATTTAAGAATCTTTTATAAAAAAAATAAAAAACTTAAACTTTTACAAATTTCAATTCCAATTCAAAGCGCCTACAATACAATTGGACCTCATCTGTAGACACATGAATATCCCAGTGATTCAGTACGTCAGGAATGTCATTAATACATATATAATAGATTTAAAGAGAGCCACGGGCAGAACCTTGCAAGACACCTTTAAATACTGACATGAAAGTGAATAAAGAATTGTTAACACAAACTGTCTGAGAACTCTTACAGAGATAGTACTCGACTAGATTCAAGAGTACAATCATACTATGTGTGAGACAAGGGTTTAGGGAGGTCCACAATGTTTGCGTCAAGCACGTTCACATCAATAGAATCAGAAGCTGGATTATTACTGGTATCTATTTCGCGGATATGTTTCCAGGTTTGGTAACTTGAAACTATACTCATAGTTTCTTATATTAAGACTATAAGACTTTTGAAACATTTTCATTTAGGATACATGAGTAACGTATTTGTCATTTAATTAACAATTATACTGTTTATGAGAGCATTTATGGGTTAGTTAATATTATTTATACAACTCTCAATAAAATTCATTTAAGTTATTAGGTTAGTTATTCGTTGTTGCTGTGTGTTTCTATTGTTGCCTGGTACTTTCTGCTGACCTTTGTTATTTCTTCTTTGATTATGGGAATGCCCATTTATCTGTGTAAGTCGTGATTTAAGATATATCGGGCTGCACCAGTTATTATTCTTAAAATTTTAGGTTGCTGTCTTTGTGTAATATTAGTGTTCGATTTTTTGGCTGGACCTTATAATTGTATTCCGTAAGTACAGATAGGTTTTATAATTGTTTTGTAGATTAAAACTTTATTGTACAAGGACAAAGTTTAATTTTGTCAGCCAGTAGAGTTGTTTGAATCTATTTTTGATTTGGTCCTTCTTATTTTGTATGTGATGCTTCCATAGTAGTTTGCTGTCCAGATGTATATATAGGTATTTCGCAGCTAAGGATGTAGGAATAGGAGTTCCATTAATGGTGACGTTTTTTGGTATGAAGTTCCTTTTGGTTGTGTACATATATAACCTGCTGCATTTTCAGAGCATTTATTATAAAATTCCACGAGTCGAACCATTCTTTGGTTTTCTTAAATATTTGTTCCATCTTCTCTGTAGCTTTCGCTAAGCTTGTATGTCCCTAAAGTAAAACTATGTCATCTGCGAATGTAGCTAACATTGCATTTACGTCAGTGGGCACTGCTATGTCAGCAGTGTAAAGATTTGTGATCAAAAATTGTGTTGATGTTGTCATGGAGAAACTTAATTTGGCTTATACCATATCGTATACAGATTTCCAATTTATAGAATCAGCAGCTTGTTCAAGTTGATCCTACTTGATGTGCACACCGTCTTTTTAACACACTTTTATTAGCTCGGGTTGTATGTATGTATGTATGTAACGGAATCTTTGAGCTTAATTTTCACTGGCTTCTAAAAATCTGATCGAGTTGGAATTTTCCACACCTATCAAGGACCGATGACAATGCAATAATTTGATACAAGTTTTCCATTATCCTTATTGGGATTGCCAGGATTAATATTTTCTTTTTTTACCTGTGGGCAAAAAGTAAGGTGAATTTGGTTGTAAAATGAAAAATCTTTATTTATTCTTGTAAATCATTTTCATCCCCTTCAAAATAATCCCCTCTCGATGAAATACACTTATGCCAACGATTTTTCCAATCCCCGAAACATGCCAAATAGTCCAGTATAGACAATTGTGTGGTACCGTTGGCCTGCCTACCAAGCATGTCAACCATGTGTTGCTATGCAGAGGGTGGTTAGTTGGGCCAGACAACAATTGTTGTGTTTTGGTCTGCCTGCCTAACATGCTGTTGCCAAGCCAAGCGCAAGCAGTGATCACTGTTTGTTGTTATGCAGTGGGTTGTTTTGTGAGGCCAGGCGAGAGTCCTTCTATTTGCGCTGCCTGCCCAGCATGCTGTTGCTAAGGTAAGCGCAGGTAGTGATCATCATGTTTGTTGGTGTTGGGCTACATATCAAACTCGAGCATTGATGTTGCTATGTTGTGATAATTTGTTGTTATTATAAAAGGCAACAATATCACAATGAATTTTGTTAGGCAGGTGGCGAGCATATTGGGGCTGTTGGCAATGGGGTTTTTGTAGGCAAGTGATCACATCATACTAGTCTGTTGTCAGGCTGCATCGACTAAGCTTAGATGTCAGCACTGGGCTGACAGAAAAAGCGGTAGGGTATGTGAGGTATGTGCAACGAAATGCTGTTGCTATATTAGGTTTCGGTATCATGCCTTAACTTATACAAATTTACATAAACCAACACACAGTTTTCAGTACAATTACATTATGTACATAAGACTAATTAAAAGTGGAAGTCGGAGAGGATATAACGAGCTTTGGATTCTACAAACTCACTTCAATTCTAATTATTACATTTCAATTGAATTAATTTGCAGACAAATAATTACAAGCATTTCAACACGCCATTTCTCTCCATTAAGCATAAAAAATAGTTAAAAAAAAACTAAAAAACACGCTTTTATTGCTAATCGAACTAAAAAGTAGAAAATAAAAAATAGTTTAAAAAACTAAAAAACACGCTTTTATTGCTAATCGAACTAAAAAGAAGAAAATAAAGTTTAATGACAAAGGGACCTATAATGAAGTAATAGCAAATCGAACGATCAGTCATAGTCAACTACCTCAGAACAGAATTATAACAAAAATTAATATACAAATAGAGAAATTCAAATTAGAGTTAAAAGCGTGGGATGCATTTTGCTTCACTTTCATAACCTTCTGTACATAGGTAGTTGCCAATTTGAATTACTCTATTGTATCATAATTTTTGTTATAATTCTGATCTGAGGTAGTTGACTATGACTGATCGTTCGATTTGCTTTTACTTCATTATAGGTCCCTTTGTCATTAAAATTTATTTTCTTCTTTTTAGTTCGATTAGCAATAAAAGCGTGTTTTTTAGTTTTTTAAACTATTTTTGATTTCGAAAATAAGACATCCTCCGAAAATAATCCCTAGTTAGAATAATGTGACAAAAAAACGCGTTAAAAAATGCTGTTGATTTATTAAGTATAAGTAATAATATGTCTAGTTTTCCTCCTTGTACTTTAGATAAATGTTTGAAACAAAATATTCCGAGAAATTAACAGTTCTCTACACAGGTCTACAGTTCGTTTCAAATTAATTCTTGGAATTTATCTTAAAAGTACAACATAGGGCAGCAGTCTACATTGAGCGACCGCGCAGGTATACAACGTTCATTAATTTCAGTCTTGTAAGTCTGATTAATTCGTCATACGTAATTTTTTTTTAAAATAAAGTAAATAACTTTTAATCGCAGCTAACGCTAATCGCAAAACAAAAGAGCTATTCCGTCGAGTACAAAAGGTGATTCGTGGAAGACTCCAGGGGTGTAAATATTGTAGCATTCTGTTAAGAGAAGATGTTGGATCTCCGTATGGTTCGTAAATGGTGGGCAGACTACGATTACCTGTATCAACTGGTGGACCAATGAAATGAGAAAAGCGCAGATTTGGATCAGGTCGGCAGCTGTTATTTTGTGAGGTGGAAGATTGCATCTGGGAATGAATTTAAAGCATTGTCAAACTGGTTGGACAACTTCCTTAAACAATATGAACTGTCTCTAAGGAGATCAACATCGCTGTTTAAGCTGGAAGACAATGAATTTGTTAAGCGTGCACTAGCGTTTAAGCTTTCTGTTGATGGCATCGATTTTTTGAAAGACCAACTCTCCAACATGATTCCTATGGATGAAACCGCGATATTCCTAGGACAAGGAGCTCAAACGACAGTTCAGCACAAGGCTTCTTCATCAATTTACGTTCCTTCTACCGAGTTACCAGTATTTTGGCGACTCGTCTAGATGGCATAAAAGTATCGCCATTTTTAATCACTAAAAGTAAAAAAGACCAGATTCAACGTGTTTGAGGCATTTATGTCATTGAAAGTGAAAAGGCCTGGTGCACCCAAGCAGTTATAAGAAAGTGATTTACTAGTTTGGGATTCAGCCAGTACTCACCGCGCTAAAGACATGAACAACTTTCTTGCTGAGAGGAAGATTGATTAAATAATGATTCCAGATTCTGGTTACCTTCAGACACTTGACATTGCAATAAACAAGCCATTCAAGGATCATTTGCGGATAGAAATCAATGAATATATTTAAAACAAAATGGTGAGAAATCATCTAGGTAATTTTGTAAAACCTGGCTTACAAGAAGTTGTGAATTGGGAAAAAAATTCATGAGACAAAACTACTGAAAGTAATGTTTCCAGTGCACTACGAACAGGCTACTTGGCAAGAAGTATTCATGTAACGCTAGCTATGTATATCACAAGACATGAGAAATTCGCACCAATGAATCAACAGTAAATGAATTTTGAAGAAAATCAGAATATAATTCAGAATTTTATTTACGACGATGTTCCAAAAGAAGATGACATGACTGTAATTGAATAATTTTAAAATTCTGTATTCCGTTTAAAATAAATATTAAATAAATATATATAAATATACTTTTATTTTCTCTCTCCCCCGAAAATAAGTCCTAACGCGTATTTTGGACCAAAAAAAAAGTAAGTCAGTGTCTTATTTTCGGAAAAAGACCGTAAAACCGAGGTACGACTAGCAGCCTCTGACAATTTTCAAATCCAAATTAAAGAATTATCTACATATGTTAGTTAAATTGGGAAAAAGATAAGAGGAGTTGATCTTAAACCAGGACCGTGAACAACCTAAGATTTTGCATAGAAAACGAAAAATTATTATCACCAAGTAAACCACTATTGAAATCGCCTGAAACTATTATACTGCGATGAGATAACGTAAAATTTTAAAGAAATTCTCTAGAGAAAGTGAAGTCAAAATTTTATCAGTTTGGCCACGAATTTCCAAGCAAATATTATATATTCGATGGCTCTTATGTTACTAGATGAGCAGATTTCTTTCCAGGGTATACTATATTTAATACACACAACAACTTTCCCATCTATTACTTCAATTTGTGAACATGTTTCAGAAACACAGACAACATCAACATCGGAATATTTAAAAATGCATATGTATGTACCTACGTATATCTAAATTCATAAATTTTCTTTGCTAAGCTTTGCGCGTTAATATTCTTCACTTCTTCTTAATTGGCGCGATAACTCCTTACCTGAATTTGGCCGAGTTTAACAAAGCTCGCTAGTCATTTCTTTCTCGTGCCAATCGGCACCAGTTGGACATACCAAGTGAAGCAAAGTCCTTATATACCTGATCTTTCCAACGCAGAGGAGGCCTTCCTCTTCTTCTGCTACCACCAGCTGGTACCGCATCGAATACTTTTAGAGTCAGAGCGTTTGCATCCATTCGGACGACATGACCCTGCCAGCGTAGCCGCTGGATTTTTATTCGCTGCGCTATGTCTATGGCGTGGTAAAGCTCATACAGCTCATCGTTCCATCGCTTGCGATATTCGCCATTCCCACCGAAGACGGGTCCAAAAATCTTCCGCAGAATCTTTACTACTTTTACTACTCATTTGCTTACTTAGTCCAAAGTAGCACATGTTGCTAAGAGAGATTATACGTTGGATTTCTAGCGAGACAGTGTTATCGGTGTTAATGCTGGTTTCTAAATAAACGAAGTTTTCACAACCCCGAAATTACATCTTCGTTTTGTCCTCATTCACCACCAAACCCATTCGCTTTGCTGCGTTATGCAGTTTGGAGAAAGCAGAACTAATAGCGCGGTTGTTAAGGCCGATGGTGCCAATATCATCGGCATACGCCAACAGTTGTACGCTTTTCAGTCTTTCACAAAATACGCTTGCTAGAATCTTATAGGCGATATTTAGAAGACTAATCCCGCGGTAATTGGAACAGATTGTAGCATCATACTTCATATAGATTGGGCAGATCACACTTAAATTCCAATCGGCAGGCATGCTTTCATCCGACCATATTTTGCATAGAAGTTGATGCATCCACCTTACCAGCTTCTCGCCGCCATGTTTCAATAGCTCAGCCGGCAGTCCGTCGGCGCCCGCGGCTTTGTTGTTCCTTTGCCGTGTTATTGCTATTCTCACCTCGTCATGGTCGGGTAGCGAAACGTCCATACCGTCGTTAACAATTGGGGTATCGGGATCTTCACATTCTCTGTGACATGCTCAGCTGTCACTATTTAAGAGGTTCAAGAAGTGATGCTTCGCTTTCTTACCTTGGCTCGCTCTCGAACGGGTGTTCGGAAGCTACCCAGAGTATTCTTGGGCTAATCCCGGAAGTTGTGAGCTCATTAAACCATATGTAGACGAATCTTCCTGGCCACTTCCAAGTGAATGTCGATCAGTTACTTTCCCCACTTACATGAACTTCTACGAAAGGAACCATCCACCGCGCGTTAATATAACAAATTTAATACATTGGTTGCTCAGACTTCGTATCATGCTTAGAATAGTGTTTCTGGTATAGCCACATTTGATGACGAGAAGGGTGTATGGTTATACGGTTCAAGCAAGCTGTGAAACAACCGCAACCAGCGCAGTCAATGATTTAAATCGCCGCTCTCACCCGCATACTAATGTTTATATATATATATATACATATGTACATATATACATATCAAGGATGATAGATTACTAAGTTGGGGAATAACTATGGTGAATAACTAAATTGCGCGATCATTTCACATATATTCACACATTTGTCCAATCAGTCATTGTTCACATAGCAATGAGCAACACGAGAGAGACTGTGTTGATATTTTTTCGTATATCACTAGGACAATCTTATCGCCAGCACGATAATTTCGCACATATTCACACGTCAAATCTGTAGTTGTTCAGACGGCAACGAAGTGACATTGTGTTGATTTTTTCGTATATAACTAATCCATTTTTGTATTTTCGTAAACAAACAAATTCGTTATCCTGACTACGTTAGCCCATCCGCTGATTCTGTCAAATTCGCTGAGAGCAGGCTAACGGTATGCTATTGGATACACCATTAAAAATCTTTTCACCATGTATATGCACATACCAAGGATGATAGATTCACAAGGTTTGCTTGTTAGCTATGGTGAAAAAATAACTTGTGAGGAGAACTTTGGTTGCCACGTCACTTGGGAGAGGCGAATGAAAAGAAAACAAAATGCACAACAAAAAGTGTCAAGTGTGCTTAGTGAAATACAAACACACGTGAACATAAGCGTGATTAGCTAATTGTGCCTTTTTTAACTCAGTTTTGGAATTAAAAAAAAATAAACAGCATAATTCGAGCATCGTTTTAAGCAGTATTCGCGCATCGTTTTGAAGCTATATTTGTGTCACAGTGCAGTATTTTATGTTGAAGAAGTTTTAGACAAGTGGTGTGGAAGCACTGAGTAAGTAGAAACATAGACCTACAATCTCGAACAAAATTGCCAAACATGTTGCGTGACTCAGTTTTGCGAAGTATGACAATAATTCGGTATCATATCGACTGAGCAGGAAATTTAAAGATGCGGCATTCTGTGGTGCAAGTCCAGCATATGGTTTAGAGGTCAGAGAGTTCGGTATATGAGTTCAATCATTGAATAAGTAATAAGATAGAGTATCACTCAATTTTTGGCAAGCATGCGTATTAATGCGGTCGGTCGAGTGAAAAAAAGAGGAAGGGTGAACCGTTGTAACGCGAGAAACGATGTCTTTGCTCGTATACACAAAAAGAAATAGACACAAGGGGTCTTATGCATAATAAGAGAGCATTTGCTCGAGTAGAGTCTGGTGAGATCTATCTCAAGTAGGTGAGTTCGAGCAAACCGACCGAGCTCCTGCTCAATTTGGTATGCATAAAAATGAGATAGAGCAAATACCTTGAACTCGAGTTAGCTGAGATCAAACCGCTTGTTTGATTAGTTGCAAAAATGACTAGATGGAAACTCTTTTTCTCGTAAGAGCGCTGAAAATTGTGCATTTTTTATAACATTCGCCAATATTGCCACACCGGTAGAAACATGAATTGGGTATTTTTAAGCAAAGGTTTGGAATTTTTAGTTTCCGCACCACCATTGCCTTATATCACTCATATACACCTACATATACAAAAAATAAGCAGAATCCGTATGAAATATGTACATAAATAAGCCAAAAATTTAAAAATTGATACATAAATGAAATTATTTGAAACTGATATACAAAAGTAATTTAATAAAAATAAACTAATAAACACGGAAAACGTAACTTATAAATGTATAACATATCGCGATATTTTAATATAACAAAAAAACTGGGTAACAAAAAAAAAAACAAAAAATGCTTAAACAAAGAACAGAATAAGTTAAAGCAGATTACTTTTAATCTTTCTAAAATAACTCAAATTAAATTCCCTCACCTACGCTTTTCAATCATAGAATATTTACGTATATACAAATTTACAGACATAAACCAACATACAGATTTCAATAAAAGTACATGTATGTACGAGTAAAATTTATTCATATGCATATGTACATAAGACTAATTAAAGTAGAAGTTGATTAAATTGAAGTTGGATATAAAAGGCTTTGAAAATTTCTAAAACTCCCTTCAATTTAAATTATTACGTTTCAATTTAATTAATTTTAAGACAAATAATTGTAAACGTTTTAATCGCGTAATTTCTTTATTAAGCAAAAACGGACTGCTTTCGTTAGTTATTTTTGGCGCGTTTTCGCTGGCAGCCCGCCATTTCGCCTATCAGCTGTTCAAAATCTCATAATGTGTGAATGCTGCCAAGTTTTGAAACGTCCTCATGGGAGCGCTCTCTCTCAAAATGAAAAAGTTTCCCATCTTATTATCTATGAAAATGAGTTGAGATAGTGAAAGTGTAAGTGAAAATTTACATTTTGATGCTAATGAGAATTTATCAATTTTCATAGTTGGATAATTAAAATAATATAAGACTTTATTAGAAAGGCCAACTCCCCGGTGTAAAAAATAAAAAAAAAGAAATAATTAGACAACTTTGTGGCGAATATAAAGAAAAAACTGGTGTGGAAATAAGCAAAAAAAATGTAATGAAGAAAATTGCTAATATGAAGTGCCGAGTAAAATCAAAAAGTGACAAAAATAAAACGGGAAACACAAAAAAAATGTTTAAAAAAATGGGAACATGAATTATTTGAATTACTTTCTGCTGAATCGAATCCAGCTATCGGAAAAGTTACCAGTAAGCGTGCCGTTATAATGCGTGCCTTTTTTTGGTGATAATAAATTGTTTTTGTTTTTTTATTTTACTTTTTCCACCGGAGGCAATTTTTCGGTAGGTGTTAATGCTAATGAGAGTTCCAGCAGCAACTTAGAGAGTGCAGTGGGCATTAATAATGACAGCTCCACCAGCAGCGCGGCAGTACAGAACACACCCGTAGATATCCCATCTGTGCCACAACAACAAACATCAAAAAGAAAGCTAAATGATAACGAACATGATATTCGGTTGGTAACTCTTCGTTAGGCCAAGGAGCATAGAGCTACAATAGTCCCTTGGTTGAGCCGTTTTTGTTGTATTATTTCTTGATTAGCAAAAACAAAGTACAAGTACAAAAACTATTTGTTACATAAAGCTTTTAAATAAAACCCTAATTATAGGAATAAGAATAAGTTAGAATTGAGAGTACTCTTAAAATAAAAACCAACTTTATTATTATGGAACTGCATTAAGACGTAGGATTAACACCGCTAATATGATTGTGTCACATACATAAAAATGCAACCCTAACAATCTGGTGGCTAATTGCCATAGAGAGATATGAAGAGCAGATGAGGGAGAGTTAACGAAAACATCAGTCAGTCGAGTTGAACTATCGAAGCGTGCGGTATAACATAAAAAATGCAATTACTGAATTAAAGATATATTGACCTGTAATTTTATTTGAACATTTATCTGATTAATATTAATTAAAACTTTAAATATAATTCTTAACTGTTTCGATTGATAATCCAAGGCATCTCACTCGGTAAGTTCTTGACAATTGTTTAAATCTGATGACTTAATTTAATTACAGGCCAAACGAATCTTCGATAAGTATGAGACAGAGGAAACGAAAAGTTTAAACTTTCAACAATTGGAAAGACTTGTTTTGTTGAAGCAAACTAAAGTTCATTGAAATTAAAAGTTTTAGAAGATCGGGTTGTAGAAAAAGAGCTAAATTTTTTAACTAACACTAAAACTTAAAAGTAACATAACAACTACGATCCCGAAAATATTTTTAAAACTAAGTTATTTATTAAATTTTTTCTTGTTTTTCACAGAGTTTATATAGAGTTATTCAATAGGTGCGCTTCAACTTTTTTCCGATAGAGAGGGCGAACGACGCAATATTTTTTATTTTTCGCTTGTCATTTGTAAACTTCATTAGTATACATTTCATCATGGAACGCTACACACTTGAGCAACGATTGCAAATCCTGTAAATTTTTTATGAAAATAATCGTTCTGTTGCTGCTACTTTAAGAGCATTACGGCCATTTTACGGTCCATTTAACAAGCCGTCCCGTTTTGGGGTTATGTGAAGTCATTGGTCTACAGTAACAAGCCGGCGACGATTTGTGAGCTCAGAGCCAATATTGAACGCGAAATTGCTGGAATTTCGGCCGATTTATGCAAACGAGTGGTCGAAAATTGGGTTTAACGATTGGACTTCGTAAAACGTGCACGCGGTGGTCATGCAAAAGTAATCGAATTTCATACTTAAATGTATATGTTCAAACTCGATTATAAAAAAAAATTACAATAGTTAAAAAAGTCAAACCGTTTGTGTTTTATTCAAAAAAGTTCAAAAGTTGAAGCGCTCTTACTGAAAACCCCTATAGTTATGGCTTTTATATTTTATGGTGAATTAAAACAACTGTTTTGCAGAATTGCGATGCGCGGTTTTGCACTTTTGCCAAATGAGATATTTTTTCCAAAAAGTTAAATAAAATGTTATCAAATTCTTTAGTTTTAGATTAATAATAATAATATAATAATAATTTGGTGCTTACACTTTTTCTAAGTGCTTGGCCGAGCTCCTCCTCCAATTTGTGGTGTGGGTCTTGATGTTCTTCCACAAATGGAGGGACCTACAGTTTCAAGCCGACTCCGAACGGCTAATGTATTTTGACGAGGAGCTTTTTCATGACAGGAATACCCTCGGAGGTTTGCCATTGCCTGCCGAGGGGTAACCGCAGCTTAGAAATTACCTTTTTTCTATAATTTACTTTTAGATGTTGCTGGAGCCAGGGCTCGAACCCAGGCGCTGCTGAATGTAGTGCGTTCGTCTAACCACTCAGCCACAGCGGCCAGTTTTAGATTCTTCTTCTTCTTCTTAATTGGCGCTATAACCGCTTACGCGATTTTGGCCGAGTTTAGCAAAGCGCGCCAGTCGTTTCTTTCTCGTGCTAACCGGCGCCAGTTGGACACACCAAGTGAAGCCAAGTCCTTCTCCACCTGATCTTTCCAACGCAGAGGAGGCCGCCCTTTTCCTCTGCTACCACCAGCTGGTACCGCATCGAATACTTTCAAAGCCGGAGCGTTTGTATCCATTCGGACGACATGACCCAGCCAACGTAGCCGCTGGATCTTTATTCGCTGCGCTATGTCTATGTCGTCGTAAAGCTCATACAGCTCATCGTTCTATCGTCTGCGATATTCGCCGTTGCCAACGTGCAAAGGTCCAAAAATCTTACGCAGAATCTTTCTCTCGAACACTTCAACCGTCACTTCATCGGATGTTGTCATCGTCTAAGCTTCTGGCCATACGTTAGGACGGGCATGATGAGAGCCTTGTAGAGTGTTAGTTTGGTCGTCGAGAGAGGACTTTACTGCTCAGTTGCCTACTTAGTCTAAAGTAGCTCTTGTTGGCAAGAGAGATTCTGCGTTGGATTTCAAGGCTGACATTGTTATTGGTGTTAATGCTGGTTCCTAAATAGACGAAGTCTTTTACAACCTCGAAATTATAACTGTCTACAGTGACGTGGGTGCCGATACGCGAGTGCGCCGACTGTTTGTTTGAAGACAGGAGGTACTTCGTTTTATCCTCGTTCACCACCGGACCCATTCGCTTTGCCTCTTTATCCAGTTTGGAGGAAGCAGAACTAACACCGCGGTTGTTAAGGCCGTTTATGTCAATATCATCGGCATACGCCAGCAATTGTACGCTCTTATAAAAAATTGTGCCTGAGCGATTAAGTTCTGCGGCTCGTACGATGCTCTCCAACATCAGGTTAAAGAAGTCACACGACAGCGAGTCACCCTGTCTGAAACCTCGTTTGGTATCAAACGGCTCGGAGAGGTCCTTCCCAATTCTGACGGCGCTGCTGTTGTTGAGCAACGTCATCTTACATAGCCGTATTAGTTTTGCGGGGATACCAAATTCAGACATCGCGGCATACAGGTAACTCCTTTCCGTACTGTCGAATGCAGCTTTGAAGTCGACGAAAAGATGGTGTGTGTCGATTCTCCTTTCATGGGTCTTTTCCAAGATTTGGCGTATTGAGAGCATTTGGTCGATGGTAGACTTTCCAGGTCTGAAGCCACACTGATAAGGTCCAATCAGTTGGTTGACGGTGGGCTTCAGCCTTTCACACAATACGCTCGCTAGAACCTTATAGGCGATATTTAGAAGACTAATCCCGCGGTAATTGGCACAAATTGCAGGATCGCCCTTCTTATGGATTGGGCAGAGCACACTTAAATTCCAATCGGCAGGCATGCTTTCATCCGACCATATTTTGCATAGGAGCTGATGCATGCACCTTACCAGCTCCTCGCCGCCATGTTTGAATAGCTCACCCGGCAGTCCGTCGGCGCCCGCGGCTTTGTTGTTCTTTAGCCGCGTTATCGCTATTCTCACCTCGCCATGATCGGGTAGCGGAACGACAATTCCGTCGTCAACGATTGGGGTGTCGGGATCTTCACTTTCTCGGTGACATGCGCAGCTGTCACTGTTTAATAAGTTCGAGAAGTGTTCCCTCCATAATTTAAGATTGCTCTGTACGTCAGTCACCAGTTCGCCGTCTTTGTTCTTACAAACGCTCCGGTCTTAAAACCTTCTGTAAGCCGCCGAACTTTCTGGTAGAATTTTCGGGCGTTGTTCCTATTGGCCAGCACCTCAAGCTCTTCGCACTCACGTATTTCGGCCTCTCGTTTCTTCTTTCGGATAATACGTCTCTCTTCCTTTTTCAGCTCTCTGTAGCGGTCCCACATGGCTCGCGTTGCGCCCGATCGCAGCGTGGCTCTATAGGCGGCATCCTTTCTTTCTGCGGCAGCATGACATTCCTCGTCGTACCAATTGTTTTTTCGGGCTCGCCGGAATCCGATTTCTTCTTCGGCGGCGGTACGTACAGAACGAGAAATGTTGCTCCATTGTTCGTGGATGCCGGTTTGTTGGGCAGTACTCTTTGAGAGCAGGAGTGAGAGTCGAGTGGCGAATCTTCTGGCTGTCTGTTGTGATTGCAGCTTTTCGATGTCGAAAATTCTTTGCGTAGGTAGATGCACGTTTTTTGCTGCACAGAGGCGGGGGCGCAGTTTGGCTGCAACAAGGTAGTGATCCGAGTCGATGTTGGGTCCTCGGATCGTACGTACATCTAATACACTAGAAGCGTGTCTTCCATCTATCACAACATGATCGATCTGGTTTCGTGTTTTTCGATCAGGAGACAGCCAGGTGGCGTGGTGAATCTTCTTATGCTGGAATCTGGTGCTGCAGACTACCATGTTACGGGCCCCGGCGAAGTCGATCAGCCTCTGTCCGTTACCGGATGTTTCGTTGTGCAGGCTGAATTTTCCGACTGTGGGACCAAAAATTCCCTCCTTGCCCACCCTGGCGTTGAAGTCGCCAAGCACGATTTTTATGTCGTGGTGGGCCAGCGCTCATAGGAGCGTTCCAGGCGCTCATAGAAAGAATCTTTGGTCGCATCGTCCTTCTCTTCCGTCGGGGCGTGGGCGCAAATTAGCGATAAAATAAAAGGAATAACAAATACATGTATGTATGTATGTACATCTGTAAAAATTTAGTTTAATAATTTCGAAATTAACTGTCTTTTTCTTTTTCCCGCTTCCAAAACTCTAGAATTGATTCGCACAGATTCGTCCCTTTCCGAATGCGGAGAGTAATTTGGTGTATAACTTTCATCAAAAATAAAATCGTCTTTTAAAAACTTTGCAATATTATGCAAAACAAAACAGCTCGCTATGACCATTGGCATCAATTCTGTTGCTACTCGCACCTTGTACTGCAAAACTGCAAACCGCTGTTTTACCTGACCGAAACACCGCTTGATGATGCATCTTTCTTTCTTAAATATTCTATTATAGTTTAGTTCTTAGAGAGAGCATAACCCTCATCTCCAAGGAGTAACTCATTTCTTTGAGCATTCCCTATGATCGTGTATATGCTGCTATTCCTTAGCACCCGAGAGTCATGAATCGAACCTGGATAGGATACATCCAAGCTGGTGAACCATTCATTACCATCGCATGTTGCTTGCACATTTATCGAATGGAAGCCATTTCTACATATGTACTCATCACTTTGCGAGGACGGCTTTTTTATTCTAATGTGCGTGCAGTCAATGACGCCAATCGCAAACGGAAAACGATTTTTTGCTTCCCATTGGTTTTGCGCAGCTCTGATTTCTTCATCTGTGGATGGAAATTGAATCCATTCATGAGCCCTCCCTGATATAATCTGTGCCATTTCGCCAATCACTCTTGACACGGTGGTTTGGTGAACTCCTACATCTTCCCCAATTCCATTTTGGAAGCCCGGATCGGCACAAAACCTTAAAAATATACACATTTTTTCCCTGTTGGGAATCGCACCACCCTTTCTTTTACTACTTTCACCAAGGAAATACTTTGTTAGCCAGTCTTCGTGCTCAAAATCAAACCGGTATATTTTTTTATATTCACTTTGAATAGCGGGTTTTCTTGATTTATAAGTTTTTTTTTGTCTAAGAGGATCAAAATATTCGGCCATCTTTATACTTGAAACACGCGAGTCAACTAAAAGGCAGTCTCACCTTTTTGTGAGATCGATCTCAAAAAAGTGAGCAACTTCTTGCTGTTATGCATACCAAAGTGAGCTTTAACTCACGAACATTTCATGACTTGAGTTCAAAGCAAGCGAGTTTAACAATTTTTATGCATACCAAACCTACCTTTTACTCCAAAACTCGAGTCTGAGCAAATGCTCGCTTATTATGCATAAGGCCCAAGGTATATGCGATTTGTCATTGCATAAACACTGAGCAACTTACGATTAATGCATGTACATACATGTATTCATGCATACTTGAATACGCACTAATAGGCCTCTTCTATTCACCATTTCTCCACTCGCTATCTCTCTGCTCGATTAACTTGACGGAAAATTTGCATGCTAAAACAGTACCAAAGTTATCGAGTAAGATTCGCCGCTAGCGTGTATGGCTATAGGTCATTAGGTCGCACTGCCTTACCAGCACATGTAATTTAAGGTAGTTTTCCTCTCGCGTAGTCCTTCTCCTTGCCGCGGGGATGAGGCTTAAGTGCTGGCTTAGCCCCCATATCATGAGGGTTAACCCACCACGAACTAAGAGGGAAGTTCCCCATGGGTATTGGCTGACCAACTATCCGGAGAACGGCGGAGGCCAGTCAATCACCATGCGAAGATTACCATACCGACGACCGTCCCACTGTTAGTGCCTAACCTGGTATCCTATCATTTCCTCTCCTGTACCCCCCTAACCCAGGGTGTTACGCGTCACCGTGCCCAATGGATGGTTTGCAGCCAGGGGTATCCGGCTGTATTTTAACGGCGCCCTTCTAAACTGGGTCACCTCAGGAGGAAGAATGACCTTGCCATAGTAGAGGGGACTGCCAAGGTCGACGCCTCCCCTTTCCCCCCTAAAAAATCTTAGTCCGCCACGCTCGCCATGTCGAACAGTGCGGACGATTATGAAACAATGAATATGAATAAAAAAAACCTAGCCTCGGACAACCAAGGCAACCCGAAATCAAGACCAAATCCCTCAGGAAGGTCAGGCCTTTCAATAAGGAAGACCATTAACGTAAGCGGAGTGAAGCCTGTGGCCAAGCCAGGGCCTAACTCCGGCTCCGTCCCTTCAGGGACTGCCTCTACGGCAGCGAGACCTCTTACTGGCAACAATCCCAACCCTGTCATAAGACAAAAGAGAAAGTATCCGGAGCAATTATATATATAATTGGCGCGTATACCCTCTTTGGGTGTTTGGCCGAGCTCCTCCTCCTATTTGTGGTGTGCGTCTTGATGTTGTTCCACAAATGGAGGGACCTACAGTGTCAAGCCGACTCCGAACGGCCAAAATTTTGTATGAAGAGCTTTTTCATGGCAGAAATACACTTGGAGGTTTGCCATTGCCTGCCGAGGGGCGACCGCTTAAAAAAAATGTTTTCTTCATATTGGTGTTTCTGCGAAATTCGAACCTACGTTCTCCCTGTGAATTCCGAATGGTAGCCATTCGGTTACGGCGGCCGGCCAATTAGATAGGGCAAAATATGAAACTAAATAAATATTATATTTACGCAATAAGGTCAAAGCTTTAGAAATCAGAGAAGAGCATTTTGTCTGCCTGTTATTGTAATATACAGAGCATATAAATTTCAGAGCTAATTTGCGATTTGCATCCACATCTAGCGATATGTGTGAAAAATTGCCTTGAATATTCACCCCGAACTCCACATCGGTATAGATTTGACAGAGAACTATAAACACTAGCTTTGGCAGTAACATTTGTGCCACCCATTGCATTTAAGTACTTAAAGACCCTTTTTAAGTGGGTCTTCAAAAAGACCCTGGAGTTGTTTGATCAAGGTTGGCAGCGTAAGGGTATAGCAGCATAAAGGTCCCGAAGCTAAGAAGCCGTGGTTTTACTCACACATAGAGATATGTCTCGATCTGCTGTGACGAAATTTCTCCGAAAACTTATGTTCAATATGAAAGAACTAGGGGCATAATTATAGGCTTGGGGGACTATAGCGATGGAAAAGCGTATTTTTTGTGCATAAGTCGGGCAAACGAGAAATTATTAAGGGCTATATTTTCGAAGTCATAGATTAGCTTCTGGGTATTGGTGTGCGTTCGTGACAATTTGTAACTGATCAGCGCCCCAACTTTATCAGCTTTCCAAGAATAGTAAGAGTTAAAAGAGTAAAAGATAGACCCTTTTGCAAGTTAATGTCAAGAAAATCTTTTTTTTCTTCGATTCTCTCCATCTTTGGAAAAGTACACGGAATTGATTAGAAAATAAGAAAAATAGAGTTCGTTTGATGGCCGACCTGTAAACTAGATCTATATATTATCCATATATATGAAAAAGACGCTAACTAGGATATTTCTTGCACTCTTAAATTAATCTCAGCACATGTAAGACCTAAATATTTTAATAAAACGAGCGGACCCTCACCCGCTTCGCTGGGTGAAAGAAAAATATAAATGAAAAGTGTTCTTTGTTTTTTTCTTGTTTCATCATTTAATTCATGCTCGGCCATTATTTTGTGACTTATTCTAATAGGACTATGAATAAGTTCGTGCGGTTTTTTTTCGAATTTTAACTTTATTGACGTAAAATGGTTACAAATTTAATATTCAAAATATTGTCCATCGCTTACTACTACTTTTTCCCATCTTTCTGGCAATTCACGGATTCCCTTTGTGAAAAATTCGGTCGGTTTTGCCGCAATCCACGAATCGATCCATTTTTTGACTTCATCGTAATTACGGAAGTGCTGGTCAGCCAGGCCATGTTGCATCGATCGGAAGAGATAGTAATCGGATGGCGCAAGGTCTGGACTATACGGCGGGTGGGGTAGGACATCCCATTTGAGCGTTTCTAAGTATGTTTTGACCACTTGTGCAACATGTGGCCGAGCATTGTCATGTTGCAAAATAACTTTGTCGTGTCTATCGGCGTATTGCGGCCGTTTTTCTCGCAGTGCTCGGCTCAAACGCATCAATTGTCGTCGGTAGACATCCCCCGTAATCGTTTCATTCGGTTTCAGTAGCTCATAATACACAACACCCAGCTGGTCCCACCAGATACACAGCATAACCTTCAGGCCATGAATATTCTGCGCCGACGTCGATGTTGAAGCATGGCCAGGGTATCCATACGTTGCCCGACGTTTTGGATTGTCGTAATGGACCCACTTTTCATCGCCAGTCACAATTCGATGCAAAAAACCCTTTCTTTTGTGCCGTTGAAGCAGTTGTTCGCATGCCATAAAACGGCGTTCAACGTCTCTTGGCTTCAATTCATACGGCACCCAATGGCCTACCTTTCGGATCATTCCCATGGCTTTTAAACGTTTGGAAATGGTTGATTGATCAACTCCCAAAGTTTTTGCAACCTCTTCTTGCGTTTGAGCCGGATCTTGATCGAGCAATTCCTCCAATTCGGTATCCATGAACTTTGGCGGCGCACCCTCGCGTTCTTCGTCTTCCAAGCCAAAATCACCACTTTTAAAGCGTGCAAACCACTTCTGGCACGTTCGCTCAGATAGAGCATGCTCACCATAAACTTCCACCAAGATACGATGACTTTCGGCTGCTTTTTTCTTCATATTAAAATAATGAAGAAGAATTCCCCGCAAAAACACATTATTTGGCACGAAATTCGACATTTTCAAGTGTGGTAAAAATATTGTTGTTTACGCTTCAAATAAAAAACTTATACTGACGTTTGTGCCTTACGACAGTAGCTCTCCAATGAATGTTTGGAAATGTGGATCGATGGAATAATAATCAAGTTACGCCATCTGTTGTAAAACCGCACGAACTTATAAATAGACCTATTAATAACAATGTTTTATTTATTTTAGTGACTTACTCTAATGATTGTAAACTAACAACTTATTCTAAAGCCTTCTGATACACAAAATTTTTGGTTTTATTTTCATGCGGTGTATAAATATAAAGAACGATGGTTTCCCTACTCGAGAACCTCCTAAATACAGCTGCCCATGTCCAAAGAATGGATGAGTTAGGTCAATTCCACATAATTGAAGTGTTTGACCTTGAGACTTATTGATTGTAATAGCAAAAGCAAGGCGAATGGGAAATTGAAGTCGCTTAAAATCAAAAGGCAAATCTGTTGAAATCATTGGAATGCGCGGAATCAAAACATCTTCACCTTTAAATTTGCCTTTCAAAATTGTTGCTTCAATTACATTGTCCATTGTCCGTTTCTCTGCTAATCTTGTCCCATTGCATAGTTGCGGCTGATTGATATTTCGCAACATAATGATCACAAACGATGTGGTGGCAAGCCAGGCAAATTAAGTGAATTCAAAAATTCAATTGTATAATTCACTACATCGTCGGGATTAGTGATTGAATCAATTGATTTATATGTGACAACTTCACCTGGAATTTGAGTCTAAATACTGGCATTGATTTCATTGACATCGACATTTTTGGCAGCTAATATAGCTCTCTCGCTTAGCCAATCTTGATTTCGATAGTTTTGTGCAATATTTGGGAATACATTTTGCACTAATTGTACTCTTTATTCTGTTACGGTACAAAAATTAGTTGGAAGTGTGATCATGCCTGTATTCTTATCAATTGGCTTTCGTCCATTTCCAATTTGCAACAAATGTTCGGAAAATTCAGCAGCTGTTGGATCATTCTGTAACTGTACACGAACATTAGTAGTTAATGTGAGTTTTTGAACATATCTCCACAGATTAGAAGATTTAAGGCACGCTCTCAATTCATCAGCTGCTGTTTATTTGGGAATAACAGGCAAAGTTTGTCGAAAATCACCGGCCAATAGAATTAGTGCACTACCAAATATGTTTGTATTATTTCAAAAATCTTTCAGTGTTCTATTTAAGGCTTCCAGTGATTTTTTATGAGCCATCGTACATTCATCCCATACAATAATTTTACATGTTTGTAAAACCTTTCCCATTCCAGAATTTTTAGAAATGTTGCAAGTTGGTTTTTCATTTACTTGCATATTTAGTGGTAACTTTAATGCAGAATGTGCAGTGCGACCGCCGTCCAATAAAGTTGCCGCTATTCCAGATGATGCCAAAGCCAATGCAAAATTATTCTGTGATCGAATGGTGGCCAAAATTAACGACAACAAAAACGTTTTTCCAGTCCAACCTGGTGCATCTAAGAAGAATATTCCTCCTCTTTCATTTGCAACATTGTCTATAATTGTGTCATATGCCTGCCTTTGTTCTGTGTTTAATTTTGGTAGGTTTGTTGTTACAAATGTGTTCAGATCATTTCGATCATATTCTTTTTCACGTCTTAATTCTGCATTGTATGCATCATGCATCGGACGATTTGGTGCGACCATACCTAACTCACTCAGAGTTTTATTTGCAATCCTCAGGCAAAAGTCTTCGATTTTAATTAATGCCTCATTATATAATTCATCTGTATAATTCAAATTTGGATTTGCAGTAATGTGACGTACTTGATGTAGGATATCTTCTGTCATGTATTCTTGGTAAGTACTCCACAATTCTTTTGGGTTTGCTGGGAAACATGTAGCAATAATGATGGCAAATAGTGTTCTTATTTGGTGTTGAGAACTTGGTGCACATGCATCCATAAGAGTTGCATCCCACTGATTATCATTTTCAAGCAAATTCAATTCTTTGCATGCTTGCTGATAAGTACAACAAAGATGACCATTAACTCGTTTCAAACTTTCGAATGATCTTGGGCCGGGAATATCAACTAAGAGTAAACGTAAATAGAAACATTCCACTTTACTTGGATGCACAGTGTAAAGTCGTCCGATTGCATAACCCAAATGAACACCTGGATATCCATCTACAGGTATTCCTCGTTGCCTTCGTACCCAGGACCTTGATGATGCATTCCAAGTATAATATTTAGGAACATTTGAATAAACCAATGCTCTTGCAAATGAATCAGTTTCACATAAGTTGAAAAATGCAGTTAGTGTTGTTGCTGGTGGTCGTTCGGCCATTTGTTGAGCAGTATTTTCAGTGAAATAAACACTTTGTTCATTTTCTAAATGGACTGACAAATGAATAACAGCTGGATGGCGATCATGAATCGGAAATGATACAATAATATTGTCCAAACTGCTTAGTTGCTACTAATGTATCTTCCCATTTGGTAATTAATAATTTCATCATTTCGATTTACAACTCCAAATACTGCCATGTCACTTCCTTTATTGATATATTTGCATATGTATTTGATACAATATTCAACATTTAGATGTGCGTTAAATGTTTTCGATAATAATTTGGAATACGGAACTATCCAACGGTTATCGATCTCCATATCTTGATTATTTATTTTCACAGTGACTGTTTTTCCATTATCTTCTGGTGATCTTCTACGGTACAATGGATATCCATCATTTCCAGTCATTGTTTCAGCAATTAATTGCCTTGGGTAGTTTTTCGAACATTTACCATCAACCATACATGGAGAATTTCGATTTAACGTACCACACGGTCCATGAATCATGTTTTTGGTTACAGTAGTATGTAATTCTGGATCTTTATTTATATCTGGAATTTCAGCACATATAATATGATCAATTTTATCTGTGGTTAGTTTTTGTTTTAACCAAATCAAAATATGCGCATCAGGCAAGCCTCTTTTTTGTAATTCCACAGAATACATCAAACATTGTACATCTCCGTAAACTTTATGTTTTACAATGAAATCCATTAGAGACTATAGCTTTCGTCTAAACACTCTTGCAGTAATGTCATGCCTATCAGTAGCTGATTGCGCAGTATATAAATGATTCTTAATATCATCCCATTTCGGATTGCATGTGAAAGTTATGAATAAGTCGGGTCGACCATAATTTCTGACATAATATTACCATTTGACCAATGTTATTAACGTTGGTATCGATGTTAATTGCATCTCGTAAATGTATGTATTCGTCACAGCGTAATTTTCTTTGGTTGAATCTAATGTAATTCAATCGTTCTGTTTCTATTTTCGCATACATGTCAACAATATACTGTTGAAATAATTTACGACATTTTAAAATATGATTCTCTTGATTTTCTTTCATTGCGCTTACAGTTTTATTTGTTTCTTGACCATTTGCTGGATTTATTTGTTTTATATCAATCGAATAACCATCTTCACCGCGACAGAACATAAGAGGATATTGTAATGCATCATATTTTCGATGCGTTTCATTAACACGTTGCAGTGTATCATTTCTTCTTTGCAAAACAATATCTCTTGGTTGAAATTCATCTCCAGATATAACAATTGCAACCCCGTTGCTTGAAGTTGGTTGATTGTATCTTCCACGATGTTCGCCGGCAGGCGTTTTATTTGCATCAATTTTAATTTTATCATTATCAGATGACAATCTTTCGATTGTTGTTTTAAAACTTTGCACCAAAACATTGTGTGTGTGTAATAGATCCTGTAACTCTCTCATAATGACTCTGTTTATATTTCTGGAAAATGCACACCGTGCTTCAAGTTCATCATCGTTGTCATTAATGAAATAAATTTGCAAAAATTTTGACTCTTGATCGGGTAGTGGTCGTAATGAACCTATTAAGTGATATGCTTGCCCTTGAATCTGAAAAAAGCCATAATTTGTGTCCATAAAATCTAATGATTCATTAGATGTGTCAGCGAATGTTGTTGAACGTTGAAGTTTATGTATTACCTTGAACGTTGGCATGAAGTTATCGGTTATAATTTTTCCTGCACCAAAAGATGTCATTTGAAAACATGAATTATATGTGCTAATGGTTCGGGCGGATATTGTATGTCTGGTAAACGAACTTTTCCTGCAGCGCAACACATGCCTGGTGTTTCAGTTTTGAATTTCAATGCTTGACAAAATCCGCAAATTTTATCCATACTTCCAATGACAACGTATTTGTGAGATGAATAATCAAGTTGTGGATTATATTGAAATGCTGCACCATTCAAATTTACAGAATTGATATTTATTGGCCGATTTTGAGAACGTGACCTAGTACGATCTCTTTGTTGACTTAATCTATCAGCATTATTTTCCTCACTTTCATTTTGTCTGTGATTTTGCACATTTCTATTTTGACGTGTATTACGTCCGATGTTAGCATGTCTTCTACCTCTTGGCATTTCTTTTACCGAATCAAAGTGGTCTTCTTTATGTCACTCTGAGCTCTTGATTGCTACGTTTCTTGTTTTTAAATTGGAATTCAAATTAACATACTGTTAGCGCCATCTTTTAAAAATATAATTGAACTGTGAGCACGCGTTGAAATGAAAATTACACAGAACAGAAATGGGAAATGATCAGCAAAAATAATATATATTTGTGAAATTTTTCTTAAAAATATCTACGGAAAGTGTGAAAACAATCTCTTTTCTTAAATATCTTAAGCAAAAACTTCTAAAATATTAATTATTTTTGCCGATTTCTGTTGTGTGTATTTTTCACACCATTTATTCACTGTTTCACTTGTTATCAATCATTTGCAAAATTAATATATGTAGAGTATACGCCAAAAAGCCCACTACATTGGAAGCGCTCAGGACCAACATTAGATTTGAAATAGAGGCAATATCACCCGAAATGCTCGCAAAAATAATGGAAAATTCGAAAAAAGAGCACAATATTGTGTGGCTCGTAAAGGTGGTCATTTGTGGGATGTTGTGTTCTAAGTGCAGTTGAAACAGATTGTAAAGGACAAACTCAAATAAAAAAACACCAACAAACATTCAATTTTGCTAGTTGCTAAAGTTATTCAATATTTCCATACCAAAGCTCGAGAAGGCGCACCCTGTATATTTTGTAAATTTTTCGTGAAAATATCGTTGGAAAATGTGAAAACAATCTCTTCTCTTAAATATTTCTGACGCACTTTTTTTATCTCTTTGGTTGATGCCTGGAAACTGCTTCACTTGAACACTTTACCAAATAAAACACTTTCTTGTTAGTTTTAACACTTACTTTCACTATGCACTATTACTGATAACCTTTGGTAATCTTCTAAGAAAACGGCCTTGCTTAAGTACTTTTTTAGCGACGACCTGTTCAGGTTCGTTGAGCTAATGGTTTTGCTTTGGTTATCTCGAAGTGTGGGTGTAAAGAAGAAGTATTTAAGCAAAGTGTTAAGTTAGTCACAGCAGCATTGTGTTACGATTAATTATTGTAGGCCGTCAGCTACAGCTGTGCCTGCTAATTTGTATGTTTCTATTCTATGCGAATGCAGGCGTGCAACCAGTGCTGTATGAATATATGTATATGTATGTATGTTTGCATTCCATTGAAATGTATATAATGGAATGAAAATTTAGGCATAAATACTGCTGCGTTAACTTGTACATATGTGAGTAAAATGTTCGCTCTATGCAACAGTTTACAATAACTAACACACGCGTATAAAGAACGCTGCCTCGTGTATACTGTGTGTTGACGAAGAAGTAAAGGAGATTTTAGCCAAACATAGTCACAAACCTTCTCCACATGTGTCTCTTCAATGTGGCAAAGTTTGGTTAAAATGGGTTAGCCATTCTCCGTAAAGTTCATCACAACGCGGAAAACGGCTAAATTTTTATATATATAGATTAAAGTATTATTGATGTATGTATGTTAATATGAAAACGTATAATCCGCTGGCTAAGTGGGATGAATCTGATCAAACAAATGGGTTTTTGGTGTGTTTTTAAAAATAATTTCACCATACATTGAGCGCTTTTCACCTTTTCAAGTAGGTACGAGTTAAATAAAAAAAAATATGTAACATATGGGTGGTGAAATTTTTGGAACGTTTACCATGAAGGAAATAAGTAATGAGGTATTTTTGTCTACGTGCACATATCTCTTCACACAAAATGTAAGCACGAACAAAATGTGCCATTCTCAAATAAAAATACTTTGTGCTTATTCTTGCATCGAAATGAGTGGAAGTAAAAGGTAAGTACAATAAAAACGTTGTTTGATACATTCCAACGGCCGATTCTCTGTTTCTGATTTTGCAATTGGAAACTCGCCTTCAGGTAAAAAGATTATATTGTTATGTGATTGAATATACAATTTTAACCGGTTGTAGTACATAAGAATGCAATCTCTTAACCTGAAGGCGAGTTCAACAACTTACAATGGATAATCATGTGGTTCAAACACATCCTAGGGTTATCCAGGTCCACGTTTTGGTCTATATCTCGAGACCCTAGTTACGGAGGGGCATTAAAAATACTCTGTACTATAGCAATCATCAGCAGCTTCCATTTGCTGCCCATATTGTACAAACACATCCTAGGGTTACCCGGGTCCACGTTTTGGCTTATATCTCGAGACCCTAGTCACGGAACGGTATGAAAAACACTGTATACTATAGCAATCATCAGCAGCTTCCATTTGCTACCCATATTGTACAAATACATCCTAAGATTACCCGGGTCCACGTTTTGGCCTATTTCTCGAGACCCTGGTGTGCGATTCTTAAAATTTCAAAACACAAACCATCTACTGAATAGTCCAAACAAAGCCTAAAAATTTGGCTAAAATCGGTTGAGCCATTCTCCTTCAAGTTCATCACAACGCGAAAAACGGCTGAATTTTTATATATATAGAACAGATAGATAGATTAGTGTGAAATTAGCTCCCCAGGTTTTCAGCAATTCTCTGGCAAGTGCCAATATTTGCTATCTACAGCTGCTGCTTCTCCTTAATTGGCGCGATAACAGCTTATGCGGTTTTGGCCGAGTTTAAAAAAAAGCGCGCCAGTCGAGTAGACCAAGTGAAGCCAATCTTTCTCCACCTGATCTTTCCAACGTAGAGGAGGTCTTCCTCTTCCTCCACCAGCTGGTACCGCATCGAATACTTTCAGAGCCAGAGCGCTTGTATCCATTCGGAAGACATGACCCAGCCAACGTAGCCGCTGGATCTTTATGCGCTGCGCTATGTCTATGTCGTCGTAAAGCTCATACAGCTCATCGTTCTATCGCCTGCGATATTCGCCGTTACCAACGTGCAAGGGTCCAAAAATTTTGAACGGGATCTTTCACTCACACATTTCAAGCGTCGCTTCATCGGATGTTGTCATCGTCCACGCTACTGCATGATGAGAGCCTTGTAGAGTGTTAGTTTTGTTCGTCGGCAGAGGACTCAGTTGCCATAGTAGCACTTGTTGGCAAGAGCGATTCTACGTTGGACGTCCAGGCTGACATTATTATTGGTGTCCACGCTGGTTCCTTAATAAACGAAGCCTTTTACAACCTCGAAATCATAACTGCAAACAGTGACGTGGGTACCGATACGCGAGTGCGCGGACTGTTTTCTTGAAGGCAGGGGGTACCGATCGTAGCGGGGCTCTATAGGTAGCATTCTTTCTTTCTGCGGCAACATGATATTCCTCGTCGTACCAACTGTCTCTTGGGCTCGCCGGAATTCGATTTCTTCTTCGGCGGCGGTACGTAGAGAACGAGAAATGTTGCTCCATTGCTCGTGCGTGCCGGTTTGTTGGGCAGTATTTTCTGAGAGCAGTAGAAAGAGTCGAGTGGCGAAACTTCTGGCTGTCTGTTGTGATTGCCGCCTTTCGATGTCGAATATTCTTTGTGTAGTTAGATGTACGTTTGTTGCTGCACAGAGGCATGTACGTAATTTGGCTGCAACAAGGTAATGATCCGAGTCGACGTTGGGTCCTCGGATCGTACGTACATCTAATACACTAGAAGCGTGTCTTCTTTTATTTTCTTATGCTGGAGTCTGGTGCTGCAGACTACCACTCATCGGGCCTCGGCGAAATCGATAAACCTCTGTCCGTTACCGGATGTGTAGTTGTGCAGGCTCAGTTTTCCGCCTGTGCGACAAAAAATTCCCTCCTTGCCCACCCTGGCGTTGAAGTCTCCAATCACGAGTTTTATGTCGTGGCGGGGCCAGCAATCATAGGAACGTTCCAGGCGCTCATAGAAGGAATCTTTGGTCGCATCGTTCTTCTCTCCCATTGGGGTGTGGGTGTAAATGAGCGGGATAATAAAAAATCGCGCTTTGATGCGGATTATAGCGAGGCGCTCATCCACCGGAGTGAACGACAGTACTTGGCGACGAAGTCTCTCTCCCACAACAAATCCAGCACTGAATTCGTGCTCCTTTACATGGCAGCTGTAGTAGATATCGTAAGGTCCTATGGTTTTCTTGCCTTTTTCTCTTGAATGGCAGTGATGTCAGTCTTTACTCTCACGAGGACATCAACCATCCGGACAGAGGCACCTTCCCCATTAAGGGACCGGACGTTCTAGGTGCATGCCCTCAAATTATAATCCCTAGTTCGTTTGCTGCGGTCGTCATCAGTATAGGAAGTTCTCATCCGATGCTATGTACATCTTTTCATTGGGCGGGATTTTTAAATGGCGGGTCCGACACCCAGCGCACAGCCCGCTATCCTTGGATACTTCGCCTTCATAGGTTGGCTCGCTCGCGAACGGGTGTTCAGAAACTACGCAGAGGATACTTGGGCTAATCTCGGAATTTGTGAGCTGATTGAACCATATGCGGAAGAATCGCGGGGCCACTCCCAAATTAATGGGGATCTGTAACTTTCCCCACTAGCGTGGACTTCTACACATGGAACCATCCTCCATCCTATTCGCCGCTTGGGGTTTATATAATTCTGAGTTTCCATCTTGTTTTAATACTGTCTACTTTTCCGTGTAGAGTTCCCTGTCTGCCATCGGACGCGTCCCCAGGTGGGAGATGAGGGAAGTGGATTTCAACCAAAAAAATGTTAAGTGTATTATGTATTATGTCACTGGAAAACGATTTGAGTAACTGTAGTGACTGTCCCATTAGTATGTGGATTGAAACACAAAAACTGCAGAATAGATATTGCTACAAATTGAGTCCTTGAGGTACGTTCTCAGTTCGCCGCCATTAAGCTGGTGGTACAGGTTAGGTTGAGCTTGCTGCCTATTAACGCTGGCCGGGCTTTGAGCACATACACTAATAAAGTCATGTGCAAAGAAAACCACGGGGTCATAAAGGCGACTGTACGTACGAACTGGGATAATGGCCTCAAGGGGATACCCAAACAACGGAGCATCTAACTAAAGACATCGATGTACCGTTACCATTTCAAAAAGGCACAAAAACAGCGAAATCCCCAGTACATGTAACCGAAATTAATCCGGTGATGGAGGTTATCATCGTGGAGACACCGAAGGCGATTACTGTCTACACAAGAGAATGCCACCCAACGCCAAGGAGTATTCCCATTGACAGCTTTTTTGGGACTGTGTCGGCTATGGACGTCAGAGTTGAACTGGGCACACAACAAGATATGGAACGTATTGCATCTACCACCGCAGCACAACCAGTAGGGGGTGTAGGCCTTATCCAACCGCAAACGGTGACCGAACAGCTCCAATTTATGAAAGTACACTTAATGTATCTGGGAAGAGGAATTATTGAGTTGCAGAAGTTCTGCATATCGCAGAGAAATTTGCATACAGATGTAATCAGGCGGGGTAGCATCATCAAACGACTTCATACTGAAGTCATGCTGGAGATGGACAAAGAGGAAAGGCGGAGAGGGTTCGATCAAAAGAATACTCCGACCAAAGAGATGAAGGCTCACATTGCAGAAGGACTAGTGGAGATCACCCAATCCGCTAAGAGAGTCAGGATAAAATCTAACCTAAAAAAAGCTGCTAAGAAGCAAAAGCAATCCTCATTCCGACTAAATAAGAAAAGATGTCATATGTTAATATCCTACGGGCAGTCAAAGCCAATGATGCCACAAAGTCGTTGATTGAAGAGGTCCACACATTTGACGTACCCAAAAAGAAGAGCTTTTGCTTGAGCTCAGCAGAACAAAAATCACTATTACCCTAGTACTAGTACCCACTACAAGCAGCTATACAAGGCGTACTTCAGCAAGACGCATCGGTGCAGGTGAAAACCCACATGTTCACTAGTGCACATAATGAAGGGAGCTCAAAATGTCCTAGATTGCAAAAGGCAGTTAATAAAAAGCGCACATGAGGATCGTACAAATTAACTTCAACCATTGCAGGACTACTCAAGATATATTGTGGAGGAATATAAGCGAGCTTATAGCTGACATCTCTCTAATCTCCGAACCATGCTCTGTTTTCGACACCTATAACTGGGTAGCTGATGCAATATTCGGGGCTTCATTCCGGATACCGGGAAATAAAGCGCTGCAACGCAAGCCAGATGGTCCGCAGAAGGGGTAAACATGGTCGAAAGTAGACGGCCTATTCATTGAAAGCTTCACAGTGATCACCAGGGATACAGACCCATGGGGTAAATCATATAGAACAGTTATGAAGATAGTGAGAGGACCGAAAATCCCCCAACCCATATGGTCTGTCTTGCTGGTAGCGGTCGTTCCTCAACTATTTCCACCTCAGAGCCCTGTAAAGGTAACGGATTTAGATCCACTAGCAACGCCATTCGACTAGCAACACCATTCGACGAAATAGCCAGCGCGGCTTTTAACAGGACAGGAGGGGCATCCGGCTCTATGAAATATTGCGCTGTCATAACGCTGGACATAAAGAACGCTTTCAACTCAGCAAATTGGACACTAATTCTTTCAGCCCTGAGTGGTCTTGGAGTGCATTCGTACCTGCTTCGGATTATCCGAAGCTAGCAAACAGTAGCTAACAGCGCAAGAAACTGAAGCATTATTGTTGAGCAAACAGAAGAAGAAGGAGAATTTGACAGTAAATGTCGGAGGTCTCAACATCCAGTCTAAACCAGCTATACAGTACTTATGGGTTATGATTGATTAGCGCATGATCTTCAGATATGATGATTATGATACAAATTATCTAACACGATTGCTGCCGAGCATTGGGGGAGCACAAGGTGCAAGAAGGAGACTTCTATCTACTGTGATAGACTCCATCCTGTTATATGCCACTCCCATTTGGTCCCAAGCCCGAGAAACCCCCAGAAGGGGCCAGGCAAGTTTATGGGGCGAGTTCTTTGCGAGTAGCCTCTGCATACCGGAGAGTATCGGATGATGCAATTTGCGAAATTGCGGGAACAATTTCACTGATATCCGAATACGTGAACTAAACCGGCTCCATCCAAGGCAAAGTGCAAAACCTACAAGGAACCAAAAGTTGGTACAACGAATTTCGTCACTTGATGAAAGGCAGTGAAGATGGGATCATTCTTCTAAAGACCGCTGGACGCACAAACTTATCCCTAACCTTGACACGTGGTTACGACGCAGACATGGAGAAGTGGAGTACTTCCACGCCCAACTGCTGAGCGGACACGGCTGCTTTCAATATTATCTGCATAGATTTGGTCTCTCCGCCTCACCATTCTGTCCTACCTGCCCAGAGAAGGTTGAATACGCGCCACACGTACTATTCTACTGTCAAAGATTCGCAAGAGAGCGTGAGGAGTTGGCCACCATTCTTAGAAGACAGCCAAGTCTTACAATTTAACTGGCAGTATGTGCATTTCAGAACATTGCTGGGAAGCTGCATGCAGTTTTCCACGTCTTGCGCATGCTACACATGCAGGACGAAAAAAGGCTGTTTCAGTACCGGAAGCTAGAGCAAAATAATACTAAGACCCTGTGCCGCGTCTGATCACAACGAACTTTACGACAAGTACTAAAGTGAACATGAAACATTGTTCCAGAGGAGGTCGACTCAGACATACCGACAACAGTTACGGACGCTGGAGTTAACGATTCACGACCATATCATACGCAAACTAGACGGTAATGCACATGACATTACCGCACACTTTCGAAGTTCCATTTACTTCTTAATAGAGTAATGGAGACTATCAGCGACGTATAACCTCCATACGTCATAGGTAGAGAGCCTGGACGGTAGAGAGCCTCCCCTCCCCAAAACAAAAAAATACTGTCTAGTAAATATGTTCTTTTTTCTAATAAATTATTTAATATTTTCAACAGTCTCGTGTTGGAGACCACGGGTAATTTCAAACAACCATTTTCAGCAACTAAGTTTTCTTGAGGAACAGATTCTCAACTCAATTAAAGTCCGTGATATTACGAATATCTTATATTTTATTAATGGTTAGCTTCTTGGTGTGATGATAACTCCTTACCTCTTAAATGCCTCGAATATTGCAGCATCATTTGGGATCCATTCTATAACGGTTCATCCTTAAGAATTGAGAAGGTTCAAAAACGTTTCACTCGATTTGCTATTCATTCACTTCGTTGGCCTTGCAGTTTGCCTGCATATAAAAGTAGATGTCTTTTGTTAGCATTGCCAACTTTAGAAATGCGGAGAAAAACTTCACCGCTTGCACGTTGTATAAGACAGTCTAACCAATTATGCAAACATTTGGATATATTCTCTAACTCACGAGAGACTTTCAAATCAAGACTTAATCTGGAGATACACTTTTTGAATTGTGACTAATGTATCTCACAGTATTGTTATTATATATTATATTTAAGCTTTAATATTAGTAATCTATTTAAGTTATACTTTAATTGATAAATAAATAAATAAATATTACCAGTTTACGACATTTGGGGCACTTTTGGTCACACCAAGGCTTCACTAAATTAATGACTAGGAGGTTATACCAGGATAAAATAGAAAACTTTTTCGGGCATATACGAAGAGATGGGGGGTTTGATGTGAGAATAACTCGGCAGTGAGAATCAATTTTTTGTAGCACCCTCCAAACTGTTATAATGATACTTTGGTTAGAGATCCAACTTGCCAAGTTTTTCAAGTTTTTTTAAGTATCATATTTCAAAACTCATACTTGTTTAATGTCTCTCCAAGAACAGGTTTACTTTACCAGATAAAAACAGTTTAGTAGTAACCATCTTGTCAAGCTTTCTAAGGAGTTTATACTTATAGATTTCATTTGATAGCTTGAAAAAATATGTAACGAAAAATTTTATTCAAATTGCGCCATGATCAGGTTTTCTCAAATTTTGTTTGAAAAGGTGGTTGCGTTAGAGCTGTATTTTTGCTGCAAAAATTGTTATACAGAATTTATAGGAATTAGAACTAATTTTTTTATAAACTACTTTAATAAAGAGATATGCTTCTATCTACTTTAAAAATATAAAATTTTTGAGCGTAACACACCGTTAAAGCATAAATGTAATATATATAATATATTAAACATCTTTCTGATTGCTTTGAAGTTTTGAGACGAGTGTTGGTTTAGTGTAAGCATATATGTACATAATATTTTAAATATCTTTCGCATTGCTTTAAAGTTTTGAGGCGAGGGTTGTTTTAGTATAAGCTTGCACGTTCACTCTCAGTGTTTTTTGCAGATTTCGTATATTTTTTTTCGTTGTAGGCCCTATATCCCACCATATCTATATTGCCTTTTTAATTTTTTAATAAAGTTAGAGGCTATTATTTAGGGTGACTTTTTCTTTATTTTGGTGTTTAACTGAAATTCGAACCTACGTTCTCTTTGAATTCCGAATGGTAACTAGTCACGCACCAACCCATACCCGGTTTGGTATATACCATGGTGCATTTGTTATTGCCCTAAATATCTTCGACTGGGCACGTTTCACATCAATATTCGCGTCAGAGTTTCCAATCTCTAATGAGTCTATGGTTAACTTTCTGTTCCTACAATTGACTTGAATCGTTTGTCGCCATTAATTTCTACAATACATTTTTTATCAAAGGCTCCAGCTATGTCAAGATATACATCCAAGCATACTTGTTTATTGTTGAAGTCTTTATTAATTTAGTTAGTGAGTCTGTATACTTGTTGGATTGTTGAATGTTTTCGTCTAAATCCTAACTGATGTTGGGGAATTAAATTTATTTTTGTTATAATGGGCTCTGTCCAAGGGTTAACGCATACGTTCACCTAAAGGTTGAAGGTGACCGCTATGTCTGCACATTGGAATTTGCCTTTGCATAACGTTCTTGCAAATTTACTCATTTCGCTCAATTTTTCCCATTACTTTTCTCGCTCACTCATGTATTGAAATTAGTTTTACCTACTTACTAAGCAAACCGATATGCGACAAATATGTAACAACAACTAACTAACATGTAAAGTTCTAAGAACTAAAGAGAGTTTATTGGAATTGTATGTATACATATTGTATAAATTCAGTTATGCTTGAATAAATACGGCACTTGAAATATTAGAGTAAAGGCGAGCAGTCGCGGCTTCATTTTTATTATACATCGAGATTAACAGGTGGCAAAAAGGCTTGCCATCTTCAAACATTTGGTGACCCCGACGTGATCAATTTCACGTTTTAGTACATCATCGCATAAAGCATCATTTACCTGTTATTCGAACAGTAAATTAGCATCAGTTATATCGAACCATTTAATTTGTCGTTATTGGAATCGCATTTATTTATCGCTATCAAATCAACATTTTTCGTCATTTGAAGGCGCAACTGGCACAGCTATATTATTGGGCGTTCATTGGAAGTCTCGCTTGACCTTCAAATCGTGAGCCAAGCTGTGAAGATCTTGCTGGTGCGTTGTACATGGAAGGCGCAAGCGTCAGTAGCAACAATATATTTTTCTTCGGATATCGTACCGGGCTGCGCATTTGCACACTTGGCAGCAGCACAATCATTATAGCTAACATTTCATCGTATTTTCGGAAGCGCAGGAAAGTTTCTACATCGGCACAATTAACAGGAGTACTTTGATTGTTGTCATCGCTATATCGCTTTTAGGCACCAGGCAGTCGAAGCATATCGCAGGGAACAATTTTTTTGTTGGTGGATCTATTCGTAAAATTTTCTTTACGCTGCGGCGCACAAACATACGAACGGTGGACAGCGGAACTTGAAGCCTGCATACAGTAAAATGCCAAAAACACACGAACAGCGTGATACAAGCGTCCCAGTAGGAAACTCGAGCGATATGTTCTTAAGACGAAAGAGCTTATGGTTCCTCAAACAAATCCGCACATTGAAGGTCGAAGCAGACGAGAATAACTTTCAAGGCCTTGATGATTCAACACTGGCAGTGAAGTTGGAGCAACTTGACAGACTACAGACTCAATTCGAAGAAGCGCAGTCTCAACTTGAGAGGGAAGACATCGCGGAAATTGAAGGCGAAGCAAGGGTGATATTTTCGGAGGCATATGTGTCCATCAAAGCGAACATTACCAAGGTACTTAGCTCGCGTTCAATATCATGTGCTACATCATCTACGCGCAACTATTCTATGGTGGACGAACTAGGTGGGCACACATCATCGAGACCAAATAAATCGAGTTTGCCGGCTTTACAGCTGCCCCGATTTAACGGAATGGTTACAGAATGGCCGGATTTTTGGGCCATGTTTCATGTTATCGTAGGTCAAGAATCGACACTGACCAACATCGAAAAGTTCCAGCACTTGAGGTCATGCCTAAGCGGCATCGCATTGGATGTAGTCCGTTTCTTGGAAATAAATGATGCGAATTACGAAAAGGCGGTAAAATTATTAAAGGCAAGATTTGACATTAAGAGAGTTCAATTTCAGGCACACATCAAAGATATTTTCGGGCTGGATAAAGTGCCCGATGGTTCAGCAGTTTGCTTACGGGAGCTCAGCGACAAGGTCACTAGTCATCTGCGTGCATTACAAACCATCGCCACAAATGAGGAGTTGCTGGATGGTTTACTCACGCATTTAGTCATCAGCAAAGCAGACATTGGTACTCAAGCGAAATGGGAAATCAAAATTTGCCTTCGTGGGATCTTGTTGCCAATTTTTTGGAAAGGAGAGTTCGCATATTGGAAGGCGTCAATACAATTACTGCAGCCCCCACAAAACAGGTGACAAGTAGAAAAAATAATCGTAGTCAATCGTTTGTTACCACTAGCGCCATCAAAAATTGTGTATTTTGCAATGCAACTCAACATACAATCTTCACTTGTTCTCTATTTTTAAACCTTTCACCTTCGTTACGCTTTCAAGAAGTTAAAAAGTATCAACTTTGCATTAATTGTCTAAAAAAGGGACATGTCGTCAAAAATTGTAAGTCAAGCAGCTGCAAGCATTGCTCAGCTAAGCATAATACACTTCTTCATTTTTCGCAATCTCCGCAAACAATTTCGCAAGACACAGGTGCACCTCCTAGTGCCAAGACATCCCTTGTCGTAGGGCATCCCGAGCAGACCTTTCACCCATCTCCTAAAGGTGTAGTAATGCTAGCCACTGCCATTGTGATGCTAAAAAGACGTCAAGGTACTTTCATACCGTGCAGAGCCCTACTTGATTCCGCTTCTCAACTTCATTGCATAACAGCAAATATGGCTAATCAGTTGCAAATTAAGAAGTCAAAGGCTACTACACATATTTCGGGAATCGGTCAATCAGACATAACCTCGAGCGAGTATGCAACTACGCTATTACAATCGGTAGATCGTACATATTCAACACCTATTTCGGCCGTCGTTGTGCCAACAATAACCACATATCAACCTGAAGCAAACATCTCGAACGTCGAATGGAAGATTCCATCCAATATCTCGTTAGCGGATCCATCTTTTTTCAAATCCCAGAAAATTGATCTTTTGATCGGAGCTAGTCTGTTTTTTGAGCTGCTATGCGTAGGACAAATTCGCATAAGCAAAGGCCTACCGGTACTGCAAAAAACAAGGTTAGGTTGGGTCGTGTCAGGAAATTTCGATTGCTCCTCAACTAAATTTGTACACTCCGTTGCTATTAGGGAATGCACATCTGATCGAATGGATTGCGACCTTAATGAGTTAGTAAAAAAATTTTGGGAGGTAGAGGGACACACTATGGAAAATGTGAAGCGTTCTAAGGAAGATTTGGCCTGTGAAGAACACTTTACCAACAATTATTGTCGATTAACTTCAGGAGAATACTTAGTTAGTTTGCCTTTTAAATCAAGTATTTCGCAATTAGGCGATTCTTATTCGCAAGCAGTACGTCGTTTTCAAAATCTCGAGAAAAGATTCACACACAACTCCGAGTTAAAGGAACAATATTCTAAGTTCATAACTGAATATGCTCAACTTAAGCATATGTCACCGGTAGGAGTCATTCCCAGGGGTGTTCACACAAACTTCCTACCTCATCACTGCGTGATAAAGGCAGACAGCACCACCACTAAATTGCGCGTAGTATTTGATGCGTCCGCTCCCACCAGTTCTGGATTTTCGTTGAACGACCTGTTGATGTCAGGTCCAACAATACAATCCAGATTAATTGACACGTTGTTAAGATTTCGATCGCACAAATTCGCTTTGACGGCCGACATTTGCAAAATGTATCGGGCCGTCAAGATATCCAAATCTGATAGTTTTTTGCAGTACATATTATGGCGCGATAAACCCAACCAGGAGTTCAAGATATATAAGCTAGATACAGTCACTTATGGTACCAAGCCCGCTGCATTTCTGGCCATTCGGGCAATGCAGCAGCTCGCAATTGAGGAAGCAAGGAACTATCCCCTTGGTTCAGAAATCGTCTTGCGCGACTTCTATGTCGGTGATTTAATATCAGGCGGAGCGTCTGAGAAACAAGTGTTGCAAATAATGACACAGACGGAGCAGCTTTTAAAAAAGGGTAACTTCATACTAAGAAAATGGTGCTCAAACAGTGTAAACATTTTGCGAAAAATTGACCCAGCACATCGTGAGAAATTTTTAAAGTTCGGGGATGGCATTGATATCACTAAAGCCTTAGGGCTGGCATGGGACCCTAAACGCGATCATTTTCTTTTCCTCTGGGATCCACTTCCTGAACCGGCACGAGCAACGAAACGAAACGTCTTATCAGTAATTGCTAGATTTTACGATCCACTTGGCCTCATTGGTCCCGTTGTGCTAAAGGCTAAGGTATTTTTACAAAGTTTGTGGAAAGAGAAGCTAGATTGGGACGAAAGCATTCCTCAGTCATTACACTTTGCTTGGATTCAACTCTGTGCGAATTTGAATTTTGTGGAAAAAATGAGCTTCCCTCGTTTCGTTGGGCTGGATGCAGACAACATTCAAATACACGGATTTTGCGACGCCAGTATGGCAGCCTATGGAGCCTGCGCTTACGTTCGATCACAAATTGGCGGCGAAGTTCGCACATCTTTGCTCTGCTCCAAATCTCGCGTTGCACCATTGAAGACACTCTCAATTCCAAAATTAGAGCTGTGCGCTGCAATGTTGTTAGCCGAGTTGCTAAATTCTATCCAAACTTTAGGTCCTTTTAAGGGTGAATTCTTCTGCTGGTCAGACTCCACTATTACCCTATCGTGGGTAAGTAGTGTTGCCGCTAATTTTAATGTATTTGTCGCCAATCGGATAAGCAACATTCAAGAACTAACTCAAGGTATGTCGTGGAGGCATGTGCCAACCGAACTCAATCCAGCAGATATCTTATCAAAAGGGGCCTCTCCCAAGGAACTTGATGCAGCTACATTATGGAAGGAAGGACCATCATATTTGAAAGAGGATGAAGCCAAATGGCCTAAAATAAGGCAAGTAGACAACGCATTACTTGAAAGGAGGAAAACAATTTTGATCTTGACACCTAAAATCATCGACTATACAATTGACTGCAAACATATACATAAATTTCGTTCTATGAGAAGGATCTACGCGTATGTGAATCGTTTTCTAAAAATTAAATCGAATATTCGCTGGGAATCGCCTCAACTAAGCCTCGAAGAAATTGAAGCAGGAACGCATTTGCTCCTTCGTATGGTGTAGAAAACTGCCATGAGCCTCGACTACAACGAGCTGAGGGCTGGACGCGCAGTCAGCTCTTCAAGCAATCTTCGTTCGCTAAACCCATTTCTGGACGCGACCGGACTAATACGAGTTGGTGGACGTCTTCAGAATGCAGATCTTAGTTTCAATGCAAGGCACCCCATCGTGCTACCAAAGCATCATCCACTAACAAATGGTATCATTAAATACTTTCATCAGAAGCTGCTTCATGCTGGTCCTCAAGCGCTGCTTGCAACAATTCGCTTGCAGTATTGGCCTATTGGAGGAAGAAAAAGCGTGACCGCTGTACTCAACAAACGCTTGCGATGTTTTCGCGCAAAACCAATACTCATGAGGCACATAATGGGTAATCTACCAGCCGAGCGAGTCCGGAGTCAACGCCCTTTCTACACCACTGGTGTAGATTTTTGCGGCCCGTTCAGCTACAAATCCGAAGTGCGAAACAGACCACCAACGAAATGCTACATCTGCGTCTTCATATGTTTCGCAACAAAGGCTACTCATTTGGAGCTAGTCAGAGATCTATCGACAAATTCATTCTTGGCCTCATTAAAGCGATTTACTTGCTTGCGTGGGCAACCTAGGGTTATCTGGTCAGATAATGCTACCAATTTCGTTGGCGCAAAAAATGAATTGAAAGAGATTCGCGCGCTGTTTCTTAGTGAACAACATATTAGCGAAGTTCACAAACAATGTCTTGACGATGGAATTGATTGGCGTTTTATACCACCCCGATCCCCGCATTTTGGCGGTCTGTGGGAAGCTGCGGTCAAGACCGCAAAATATCACCTTCGCAGAGCCATTGGCTCTACGGTTCTCGGCTTTGAAGAGCTTCGGACACTGGTGTGTCAAATTACTGCTATTATAAATTCAAGACCTCTCTGTCCAATTTCAGAAAGCCCAGACGACCTGGAAGTTTTGACTCCTGCTCACTTTCTTTCTGGTGGAGCACTCACAGCCATGGCAGAGCCCAACTTGCTTAGTATCGACTGCAATCGTTTAAGTCAGTGGCAGAAGACTTGTCGCATACAACAATCCTTTTGGAAATCTTGGAGCACTGCTTACTTAACGCAATTACAAGAGCGCGGAAAATGGCGTACGAAGACACCAAACATTCCACCTAATGCACTGGTTCTAATTCAGGATGATAATCTTCCACCCATGAAGTGGCAAATGGGACGAGTTATCGAATTAATCAAGGGTAAAGATGATGTGGTTCGTGTTGCTGTCATCAAAACTAGCACAGGTGTCACCCGGCGGGCAATCACAAAGCTATGCCTACTACCAGTAGAGGAAGTTGAAAACCCTCAAGGCTCTCAACGGGGGGAGCATGTCCAAGGGTTAACGCATACGTTCACCTAAAGGTTGAAGGTGACCGCTATGTCTGCACATTGGAATTTGCCTTTGCATAACGTTCTTACAAATTTACTCATTTCGCTCAATTTTTCCCATTACTTTTCTCGCTCACTCATGTATTGAAATTAGTTTTACCTACTTACTAAGCAAACCGATATGCGACAAATATGTAACAACAACTAACTAACATGTAAAGTTCTAAGAACTAAAGAGAGTTTATTGGAATTGTATGTATACATATTGTATAAATTCAGTTATGCTTGAATAATTACGGCACTTGAAATATTAGAGTAAAGGCGAGCAGTCGCGGCTTCGTTTTTATTATACATCGAGATTAACAGGTGGCAAAAAAGCTTGCCATCTTCAAACAGGCTCTATGCGATATTGTTGGCAGCAGATTTATTGGTCGGTACGACAATGCAAGCGTCGCGTCTTTATTGGGTTTTGGGATCGCAATGATTTCGGCAATTTTCCATGTCCTTGGGAAGTATTTGAGCTTTATAGAAGCGTTGACATATGCCGGACATATGCTTTACAACTTTTCTCGACATGATGTTATACCCAGGGGATTTGTTGTTTTTTAATGTCGAACTTAATTGTTTTATCTCTGTTAATGAAGTTTTTACGATTTGTTCGGCTTTATTCCTCGTTGTATGAGTCAAATCGAAGTGGGATTTATTTTCCTTTTCTGATAATGTTCGGGCCCATTGTTCGTTTGTGGTTCTTTTTGGTGGAAGGTGTATTGTCGCCTTCCACAATGAATAGTTTGTATATCGATTTTGTTGCACTAATATTTTTAAGGTAATTGTTTAGTTTTTTGTCTTTTTCATGTTTCAATAGTCTTTGTTTTCTTTAGTTAATTTGTTACGTTTTTTTTTGTCATCTAGAAATCTTGTAGTCAGCCATTTTTTTCTCAGTTTTCCCTTTTGTTTTAGTTTCTTCTTTATTTCGTCAGGAATGTCATTTTTTATAGTTCGTTGTAGAGTTGGTATAGATCGGCTTAATAACATATGAAATAGGCTATTGCAGTTTCACTATCATTGGTAGTTTTTAATGGGTTTTTCTGCAAAGGCTTTGTTTGATTATTTCCATAATTTCCTCCCAGTCTGATCGATGGCTATAGGGTGTCCGACTAAGTGTTAGTTGCAGGCGTTTTTGATTGCAGGATTATTGGCGAATGGTCAGACGAAATTTCAAAGGAGCAATTAGATGTCAGCATTTGTTAATTTATTGATTTCATTATGAAAAAATCTAGCAAGTCAGGTACTTTATTAACACACGTTGGCCTCTAAGTGGGTTCCCCTGTGCTTATATACATATAATATTTTGTCTTTATATAAAGCTGTGCCTCCGTGTGCTTTATTGTCATGATGATTGACACAAAAAATTGTATAACCTGGAATTCTTACAAAAGATTGATCACTAAAATGTTTTTCCGATACCATTAGTATGGCAATGCTGTTTTGTCTGATGTAGTTTGCATTCCATAAGGTTATTGTCAAGTTATTTTCTTTGATCATCCATTTTGGTGACGAGAAGAGTTATGATATTCATTATGTTCGATATTTGATTGATTAGCTGACTTATCATTGTTTTCAATTCTTGTATATCATCATTTTTAAAGCCATGGTATTTTTTTTTTATTTGTTACTTTGTTATTAGATGCCTCTGGTACAACTTGGCATAAGTCCCTGAGATTTTTCTGATGGGTCCGCTTGTTCGTGGATCAGGCGTTACATTTAACGCAGACTGAACTTCTTGTGCAATAATTTTTTGTATGCCCATATTTCTGGCAATTGATGCACTGAGACAAAGCCCTCTTCTGATGCGTAGGTTCAAATTTCATTTTACCGGGAAGTAAACTCTTCAAGTTGTATATATATATCTTTGTTATTTCATTAAGTTTAAGCTCCATAGAAAAGATAGAAAGAGGCTGTTTTGTCCCGTGTTTTTAAATGTTGTGATTTTAGTAAATATGTGTGCGTATTCAGCGAGCTCAGATATAATGTTATCCTTATCTGTAGAGTGATGCATATTTCATAGTAGTATATCCTTAATACTTTTTCTTCCTTTGGACGAAATGTGTAATATTGTGTGTATCGTTCTTTTAGTATTTAGTTTTATGATGGATGTGTAGTGTGTTGATTCTTTTAAATGTACTTTTATTTGGTTTTTTTTGTTTTGATGGTGAGGCTGGGTTAAAAATGCCTTCGCACCATATAGTAACCGTCGTTACTACGTGTGTGGTGACTCCACTAAAAATATCCCTCCTCTTCTCTTGAATTTCTTCCTCAACCCCGGGACTGAGGCAGTGAAAGACGGCGTCCAGGTTCGCCTGTCTTGAAAAATATATGCTTAATGATTTTCAGCATAAGTTTCCGTTTCACGCTAGTTTTTCGGATAATATGCTCCACGAAATTGGCGATGACATTCCATTTTTCTTCGCAATTCTTTCTTCAGGTATAAAAACACCAAGAGCTCCTTGCAGAGCTTTTATTTTTGTATTCCACCTATCGCATTTGAAGAAGGTGTGCTCCGCAGCATCACACTCAGTATCTCCATAAATGCAATTTGGTAGGTTCAACTTCCACAAATGATTGCGAAAGAACCCATGTCCAGACAAAAACTGTGTGAGGTAATAGTTAACCTCACCATGCTTTCTTTCTACCCTTTTTTTTTAATTGGGTACGAGTGTCGCTGTCCACCTACCGTACTATTCAGAGTTCCATCTTGTTTGCCAAAGTTTGAGCGTTTGAATTTTAATGTCGGAGAAGCATGGTCCTGGAATTCCTGAGATTTTTTCCTGCTATCTTCGTTTACGCTTAAGAGATCTATAGGGATAGTTCCGCAGATAACTAAAACCGATGCTTCTGATACAGTTCTGTTTGAAGAAGCCACTCTGAGAGCGCAGGTGCGTTGCACCTTTTCGCCAGAATTAAACCCTTAGCGAATCTGTCCATATTTCGCATCCATATAGAAGAATAAAGTTCGTCGTGTCCATTAAAAGTTTTCGCTTGCTCTGAGTTGGACCTCCAAGGTTTGCCATGAGCTTACTTAACATGCCGCTTACTTTGGCAGCATGATTTATGTGCGCCCAGTAAGTTAGTCGTGCAACTAATTGCACTCCTAGGTATTTTACCACTCTTTTTGTCAATAAAGTGGTCCCGAGTACTTGCATATCTACTTCTAATGGGATACGTCTGTGTCCAGTTTTAGTCCGTGGTCCTCTAGCAATGTCTGTACTCGGATCATCTCTTGATTTAACTTCCTTTTGACTTCGTCAGTGTCCTGAGCAGTTATTTCAGCTGCAATGCCGTCTGCGTATTCAACTAGATGCACAGTTTAAGGCATCTCTATTCGAGGAATTTCATTGTAGCTTATATTCCAAAATTCAGGTTCGTGTATCGATCCTTTGGCCGCGCCTGCGGTTATTTGTTCTGTATTGCATCTTTCGCGGTTTTCGTACAAGAGTATGCGATTGCTTAGATAGCTGCGAATAATTTTCAATAGATTATTCGGGCTCTTGAATTTTATCTTTAAGGCTTCAATTACGTCGCCCCATCTTAAACTGTTGAAAACATTTCTAATGTCAGTGTGGCTAGTAATACTAATCACTGGGAGTATCGGTTACCTGCTTGAGCCTGTTCTACGCTAGCTATTACGTCTTGGATGGCTCCTATGGTAGATCTGACAGTTCTAAGTATGTCGGATCTATTCTCATTTGTCGGTCGGCTCAACCAGTTTGTAAGTTATTGCTGTTTGATGGGATGTTGCTTTGGTCTTTCATTTGCATTATTGGAGGCTTTTTCAGCTGTGCTGCGAGTACCCTTGGGTGTAGTTTGCAATTATTTTTGCGTGTTTCTGCCTATTGCATTAGTGCCTGTGTTTAGTATCGTTGATATTATGCAAGTTAAGTTGGATACTGATGATGCTGTTGTTGTCGTTTTTGAAGTTGCTACTGTCGTTTTTGTGCTGGTTTTTGTTGTGACTGTTGAGAGAGAAACTGTTGTTAGCGCATAAGAATTCGTACTGTTTGTTACGAATTAATACTCTTCGGAAAAGTAAAAAAAAAATATGTTTTTAGCTCTGTCCGTATGTGGGATCAGAACGTTCTTTTATTTGTTAATATCTTCAACCACTAATATATATATATATTTATATATATAAAATGTATATATATATATATATATAATTGGCGCGTACACCCGTTTTGTGTGTTTGGCTTAGCTCTTCCTCCTAATTGTGGCGTGCGTCTTTATGTTGTTCCACAAATGGGCCTACAGCTTTAAGCCGACTCCGAACGGCAGATATTTTTTATGAAAAGCTTTTTCATGGCAGAAATACACTCGGAGGTTTGCCATTGCCTGCCGAGGGGCAACCGCAATTAGAAAAAGCTTTTCTTTTTCTACAGAGAAAGTGAACTTTGTACTAATGCTAAGTTAAAAATAAAGTGAAGCTACAATAGTTGCGGCATGATGTCATGCTACAAAAGTATGTTGTACTGTTGTTGAGCCAGAGATAGTGATGGTGTTATCTTGTTTGCGGTTAGGGTATAAACTACTCCCTCATTTCGAAAAATTAACCGTCCTCTATAAACTATACTTTTGCCATCGTTTCTGGTAAGGAGTTCCATGCCTAGTTGTTTAAGTATTAGTTCATATTGTAGCTGTGCTTTTTCTTGATATACATATTATGTATTTTGTTTAATCTTGGAAGCTTGATGGACTCGTTCTGCCTAAGCTAAAAGGGGTCACAATCCAGCTATCCAAGGAAATTAAATATCTTGGAATAATGCTCGATAGTAAACTCCTCGGGAAATAACACGTTGAAACAAAGGCATCCAAAGCACTGACAGCCTTCCTTGGATCTACATGGCTATGATAAGACCTATTATCACCTAAGCATCGGTGGTCTTGATGAGTAGCAGGGTGGTGTTCTTTCACCCCTACTTTGGAAGGTTGCTATTGACGAAGTTCTGATAATGCTGCATAAAGGTGGGGTTAAGGTAGAAGCATACGCGGATGACTTGGTCTTGATCGTATTGGGGCCGTTTCCCTCAGGCATGGCTGAGATTTTGGAAAGGTCACTGGCTGTACTCAGTCGCTGAGCTGTCTCTTGTGGCCTCCGAGTCAACTCTGACAAAACGGAGCTGATGCTATTTACCAGAAAATATAAACCTCCATTCTTTTGACTTCCCAAATTAAACAATATCGTTCTCCCGCTCTCATCGGAAGTTAGGTATCTTGGAGTGATACTTCACTCCAAACTCCATTGGAGGCTACACATTAAAAATCGGATGAAGAAGGCCAGTATAGGCTTCAACTCCTGCAAATCTATGTTCGGTAAAAAATGGGGACTCAAGGCACAGGTCGTGCTGTGGATGTACAACGCAGTGGTGTTGCCAATTTTAACGTATGGAGGCCTGGTTTGGTAAGAAGCTCTTCGGAAGGGCTATAATATCATTAAACTGGGAAGGGTGCAAAGGACTGCATGCATTGGCATCCCCAGAGCATGTCACTTGACCCCAGTGCTGCCCTGAATGTCCTTTTGCACTTACTTCCCATCGACTTTTCCGTAATTTACATCGCAGCTCAAAGTACAATCAGGTTAAAGCGATTGGCCTCTGGAGGCAATCTCTCAGACGTGGTAGAATTTTCCGGCATGGAATCGGGAGTCGGAGCAGAAGTTTTCTCTAAATCAGCCAATTTATCTATCTCTTTTAAACTGCCGAACACTGCTAGTGTTTTTCAAGCTAAAGTCTTTGCGATTCTGCAGGCCTGCAAAATGCTTAGGGAACGCGGGAGCGAGGGAGATATTAACATTTTCACCGATAGTCAAGCCGCAATTAAGGCTCTGACGACGCCATGGTGTAGAACGAAATTAGTAAACTTCTGTAAAGAAGATATCAAATCTCTTGGGTGTGCAGGTGACGTTTCTCTGATCTGGGTTCCAGGACATAGGAACATAGAGGGAAATGAAATTGCTGATGAGCTTGCCAGGAAGGGGACTGAATTGGCCAGAGGGACCAGTTGTTAAAGGGGAACTACACAAATAATTTCTGAGGAAAGCGCATTTCTTTATGTGCTATTTCGAAAACCCGTTGGTTCGAATACGATATACGTACGACTCAGAAAGTCCTTTGGACTCATCGCCATTCAATTGCCAAACTCGTAGCTGTGTGTACTGGTCACTGGACGACCGGCACACACGTGGAAAAGCTAGGGTTACCATTTAACCCCCATTGCAGAAGCTGTGGGGACCTTTCTGAGAGGGAGACTATTGAGCACTTTGTCTGTAAATGTCCGCGTTTGGCAGCTAGACGACTAAGGTCCCTGGGCGCTCCTTTCCTCGACAGCCTGGGGCGGTACGCCAACCTAAATCCAATCAATCTTCTCCATTATATCAACAGCTCTGCTGGCTGTAAGTATCTGCCAGTTGGAGATCCCATAATGGTACGAAAACAGCGCTTTAGAGCTACATGAGGAGCGCCAGGTGCACTTCAACCATTTCCCCTACTTACCTACCTACCTGGGTTGTAAAGGAGTTTAGCGGTGCTGTTACTTGTCTAATATTCCTGACTTCTGATGTTTCTGCTGAGTGTATTGAGGCGTTGGAGCTGTTGAATATTTGTCTTGATAATGCGTCTGCTACAACACTCTCGTGTCCAGGTTGATATTTGAGTGTTGCTCTGTATTCTTCTATTTGGTTTTTCCATCGTTTTAGTTTTGCGTTTGGATTTTTTCAGAGATGGAGAAATTTAATGACTGGTGGTCTGTGTAAATAGTTAAGCGTGCTATGCCGTACAGATGGTTACGTAATTTTTGTAGTGGACATACTATAGCTAGCATTTCTTTTTCATTTGTTTAATATTTTTGTTCAGTTTGACTAAGTGTCCATGATATGAAGGCGATTGAGTTTTTTCCTTGACTCAAGACTGCTCCTATTGCGTAGTTGCTTGGGTCAGTTGTAAGGTCGAATCCTAAATTGAAGTCTGGCTGATAAAGCTCTTTTAGTTTATTTTTTAATGTTTCTACCGCTTTAAGTGCTACTTCATCTAATTCTATCTTTACTGGTGCACTTTTGTTCTTTAAAATGTTGCCATTTTCACCGCGTAAATAAATGGTTAAAGGTTTGCATATTTGGGAAAATTTTTTTACAAATTTTCTATAGTATGAGGCTATAGTTTGAGTTCTTTCAAGTTCGTTGGCTCTTTGTATCTGTCGATTACCTCTATTTTCTTGGGGTCTACTGTTATTCTTCCATTTTTTATTATTTGTCCTAGGAATTCAGTTTGCTTTCGAAAAAAATTAGATTTTTCTTCACATTTTCATGTCGGCTCTGTGTAGTGTTTGTACTATTTTGGTGATGTCTTTCACGTGTTGCTCAGGTGTGGCTGAGTATATCAGAACATCATCTACAGGGTGCGCCATCTATTATGTCGGTATGTAAACGCTGAATAACTTTTTCATTTACCAACCGATCGACTTCAACATACTTGTTTTCAATCCGTCAATTCAGTACAATCTCAACCATTGATCGCTTTACACCGAAACAACCGAAATCGACGCTATAAAACCCGAAATGCTTGACAAGGTGATGACAAACGCAGAAAAAAGATCGCAGTTTTTGATTGCTGATAAAGGTGGCCCCTTGATTGATAATGTATTCAAAAAATAGTTTTAATAAGTTGTAAATAACCAAAGTTATTCAATGGTTTCATACCGACATAAAATATGGCGCACCCTGTATATATACATATGCACATATACCAATGAAGGGTCTCAAGATGTCGTTTACGCATCTTTGGAATGTTGAGGGTGCATTTTTTAGTCCGAATGGTAGTCGTAAAAATTCATATTTAGCACCGTTTACCGAAAATGCTTTTTTTCTCTGTCTTCTGGTTTTATCATAATTTGGTAAAATCCCGACTCTAAGTCTAAAGTGTCTAAATAACATAGTTTAGCTTTTCACTTTTCAAGTGGTTTGACACTTTCGTGAAACTAATGGAATAGTTGAGTAGACTCACTTTAGCCTTCATTTTCTTTAAATTATTTTCTACTACTATTATATCGAAATCTTTAAGTTTATCTAATTCGAATAATACAATTTTATGTGCTATTGGCTAATTTTTCTTTTGTGTGCTATTATTGAGCTATCATGCAAGGAATTTGTTTTTGTAGGTTTGCTTAGTAAAATACTTTTAGCATATAAAGGGTTTTTCAATAACAGGTGTTATTTTGAATAGCCCGCTATTTCGGTAGATGTCACTTTTTGAAGCTGCCATTTTTTGATATTTGACAAGTAGAAACTACGCCATTAATAAAAATGGAACGATACAGGCTTAAACAACGCATTGAAATTATTAAAATTCAAAAGATGGTGAAAATTTGGCAGAGACGGTTCGTAAAACTCCAACATTGTGTCATCGTGAAGCACCTTGTCGGACCGCAATACAGAAATTGTTGAAAAAATTCGAGCTTAACGATTTTTTATAGCCGGAATTGGATGGTATTGATCTGAACAACGTTTATTTTCAACAAGACGGCGCTACGTGCCACACAAGCAACGAAACCATTGATCTTTTACGGGAATAACACCTTTTATTGGAAAACCCTTTATATAACTACATACTTCTGGCACTTGTATCTATTAATACCATATATGTACGGGCGTACCATCTGGTGCTGTCCTTTGGAGTGTTGGTAATCCGTGATGCTTTATAAAAAATTATGTTGCTCTTCTGCAGCATCGCTGGCTGGTTCATTGTATAGCGACTGTACCTCCTCTCGTTCTTCTGAAAGTTGATTGACTCGTTCTCGTTTGGTTAGTTGCTGAATTCCTCCCGATTTGTTTTTTGAGGAATGTATTGATTGAGTCTATTCCCTATGTTTTTGAACGTATTCATGAAGGGATTATGGAATACTGAACGTAGTGGTTGCTTTTGGTTGGGTAGGTCTTCTTCCAGGGCTTCTTTTGCACTTGGTTGGTATTGGTTTCTCTGGAGGTTTCCAATGTGGTTTTGTCGCGCTCACATCATTCTTGGTATGTACTCAAGTTGATAATACTCTGAGTCATGTTGCATTATTCGTGCTATTCCATATGCTTCTTTTACGCTAGTACAACTGCGAGAGTAAAGAGCGTTTTTTGTGGTTATGCTCCTCAATCTAGTTATAAATGTTCGAACTACCTTTAACTGTACTTCTTTACTTAGGGCGTTGGCTACGTACTCAATTTTGGCGTCATTTCGATTTTTGAGAGAACTAAATTTAATGACTGGTTCAGCTTGTCGTAGTGTGCATGGAGTGGTAGGTTCTCTTGTCTCACTTTCATCATTTCTTCTTCAAGTACGTACAGTGGTCGTTGATCGTCGACCACTAGCCTATTGATGGGTGCTTCGAAGTTATGATTAGTGTTCTTGTTGATTAGGATTTCGGGTGCTCGTCCTGTAATTTTTCCTCGTACCATTATGAGGGCTTGGGCGAAGATGTTGTCTGTTTGGAACTGTTTTATGCTGTCCATTAAGGGGGTATTCTAGTGTAAAAATTGAAAAATATATTAGAAAAAATCGTTTTTTTATATTCTCAAAGCTTAACCCTTCAAGAATATGTCCTTAAAAGGATTTGTTAAAATTTTGATAACTTCCAGATATATAGCTATTTTAGTGTCACGACTTCTAAAGTGGCTCGACTGGAACGCCAAAGGGCGCAATTGCACCCGAAACTTTCAACGCGTTTTTCTCGAAACCATATATTTCAAAATGCTTACCTTGATTTTTCAGGTTATATAAAAATTCCAAAAAGTAACAAAAAGCAGTAAATAAATTTATCATTTTTTCGGGCAGCCGTAATTTGGCCAAAAAAACATTTTTGACTTTTTTGTAGTAAGTACGATAGCAGCATTCGTCAAGATTAATAATCTTTTTTATTTTTTTGTTTCAGATTATTAGAACGCTTGCAATCGAGGTAGGTGTGGTGCGCCATTTTTTGTTAACCCCCCACTTCAACAGCTTATAACTTTTTGAGTTTTTCGTTTTTTGAGATTTTTAATTTTTTTATGTATTTTTAAAACATTAGTAAATATCTTATTAAAAATGGACCATCCATATTATTTATTTATAGCATCCGAAAAAACACCTCAAATTCATGCCTTTACACTAGAATATCCCCTTAAGGCGCATATCAATTTTCTCCATTTTCGGTACTCATGGAAGTCTCCAGTGAATGTATTTAATGTTTTGAATATATTAGGGTCTACCTCCTGCGGTGAATTATAATAGCATTTCTGTTCCTGGATTTCTGGGATAGCATGCCCTTGTTCCAATTCTAGCGTTACTAATCTTTTTTGTAGGTTGGTGACCAATTCCTGTAGGGCTGTGATTTCTGCTTGCGATATCATTTTAATTATTATTTATTAATTTTTATATTTTTGTATAGAATTTATATCCTTTTATTTTATGAAACTATGTTTCTATCTCAATGCCCATCTGGTTAATCGGACAATCAGTATGGTTTTCGAAGGGCGAGGTCAACGGTAGATGCAATCAAGACTGTGACAGACATTGCGCACGAAATAATCGGCGGTAGGCACTTGCATATGAAGTACTGCGCTGTAATTATACTGGACATCAAAAATGCATTCAACTCTGCAAAGTCGGGCGACATTTTAATGTCTCTCAAAGAACTAAGTGTACCGGGCTATCTACTGCGCATAATTCGTAATTACTTCACCAACAGAATCCGGAAATACGATACAGACCGTGGCAAAAAAACATACCAAAACACTGGCGTGGTTCCCTAAGGATCCGTCCTTGGTCGAATACCTTGGAATGTCATACACGACAGGGTACTCAAACTAAAACTACCAGACGGTGCTACTATCGTAGGCTATGCAGTTGATATTGCGCTTGTAAATAATTTAATGTTTGAAGAATATTTCGTGCAAATGTTGACCGCGACTGCGATTCAAATGGTCCATCCGCTTAGTCCAATTTTGTCATACTCTTTCAAATTTTTCGGTCGGTATCTCACATATAAATGCTTTAATGTTGTCTTTTAATGCGTTAATTGAAGCAGGCTTGTCTGAATACCGAACTCGCCTCTCAACAAGTCCATTTTTACGCGTGCTGTGTGGCATGTGACACCGTCTTGTTGAAACCACATCTCATGCAAGTCCAGCTCTTCCATTTTGGGCAAAAAAAAGTGTGATATCATTTCACGGTAGCGCTCACCATTCACAGTTACGTTGTGATTCGCAGCATCTTTGAAGAAGTACGGTCCAATGATACCTCCAGCCCATAAACCGCACCAAACTGTCACCTCTTCTCGATACATTGGTAGCTCTTGCAATTCTTCTGCCTGATCTTATCATAAAATTCAATGATTTGCCAGCGTTATTCGTTTGTAAGACGATTCATGGTTTAACTATAGACTAAACTGAAGATGTTTGACAGTGAAACAAAACTCGAAACGTGCGTCAGCTGTTTATAACAACTGTTTAAAAAGATAGTAGATAAAAAATCAATTATATGGACTGTACTATCGATTTAAATAAAATTTCATGCATTTTTCTGAATTTTACGTGTGTTTTTTTGAGAAATTTTCCTGTAGCTCTTCAAATATCACCCTTTAGTTACGGAAAGATCCATAGACCAGCTGGAAGCAAAAAGCAATGACGCAGCAGCAAGGGTGAGGCTATGTTTGGCAAAATTCGGATTGGAATTTGTAGCCCAAAAAACCGAGGCGGTACTCATCAGTGGGTGGAGAGAAAAGGAGAAAATAAAACTACGTATCGGCACCCATGAAATACTCTCTAGGGAGTCGATTAAGTATCTTGACGTGATAATAGACAAGCGACTTAATTGCAAGGAGCACGTATCTGCAGTAAGCGCAAGAGCTTATGCTATCAATGGAGCGCTAACACGAACGTTGCCTAATATTGGCGGCCCGTAGACTCCGTAGTATTTTACGCTGCCCCGATATGGGCCGGAGCTAGAACGTCCAGCATACAATATGCAGCACAGGTACTTCGCCGAAGTGCTATAAGGGTGGCTTGTGGCTGACATTCAGGCAAAGGAGTTGAGTCATCTCTACGGCAGGCGACGGGCTAAGCCGTCATTAGAAGAAAAAGGTGAAGAGCATTCGATAAAATAATGGAAAAGCAGATGGGATTCGTCAACTAACGTTCGTTGAACTCATAGGCTTATCTCAAATATTAGCCAATGGGTGACCAAGAAACACGGAGACGTTGACTACTATCTCACTCAAATACTAGGTGGCCACGGTTGATTTTTGGAGCACCTCCATCGGTTTAATCTGGAGGACACTCCTTTCTGCCCAAACTGCAACAATGCGATAGATAGTGCGGAACACGTATTTTTCTTCTGCGATCGTTTTAGAGAGGAGCACCTAACGGTTGAAGCACTTCTGGGTGGACAGCTGTGCTCGGAAAATCGAATCACCAAAGCGCATCAAATACTTGCTGGAATGCAGCAACAATGATAGGACTATATCTCCAACGCGCAGAGTGGCAACGCAACACGCAGCAAAGCAGCAGAAGCTTTTGACTGGAGGTAGACTGCCTACGAACTGACGACAAATCACATACGCCGGAGCTTAGTGCTCAAGACTGTATCAGACTACGTCGGTAATACTTACGACACCTTTGCAGAACAACTTATGAAGCAATGGATACTATCGATAGCGTAAACCTCCATACGTCCATGTAAGAGGGACCTGGACGCAGGTACCTTTTGTGTCAATAGACATAAACGCGGCTCCACCTTGACGAAACCTTACCACGGTCCCAGGGTCGAATTCAGCCGATTAGGAGGGTTGTTATAGTGTTAGTGGAAGCATGCTCCACATACCACTGGTACGGCGGCACCTTTGCGGATGTTTCTGACATTTTGATTTTAACCTCCTTAACAAAAAAGTGCGTGTAGCGTAGTACACATAACAGAAGTGAAACTTTCAGGGTAGACAAAGAAAAAGGGAGAGACCCGGGAGAGAATGAGAGAGATAGAGAGAGAAAGAATATATATTTTTAAATAAATTCAAAACATTTGCAGAGAATGCAAATAGACAAAATTTACAAAAATAAAATAATGGTTTAATATAAATCAACACCTATTTTATGTTGTATTTCAATTTATAGTTTATGTATTCGTCGGCAAATTATATATGTATGTATGTAACGGCTGATTTTTTAGCTTTTATCTTATTAAACAGTTGGTTTAAATAGCTGACGCACGTTAACCATGAATCGTCTTACATACGAACAACGCTTGCAAATGATTGAATTTTATTATAAAAATGCGTGTTCTGTTAAGAAAGTTTATCGCGCGCTTCTTCCATTTTATGGTCAGTTTAATTGGCTCACTGAAGCAGCTATTCGAGCTATTGTGACTAAATTTAGAACCAAATTTACATTATTGGACATCAAACCACCAACACGCGTACGTAGAGTGCGAACTGAAGAAAATACCGCAGCTGTGTCGGCCAGTGTTAATGATGACCATCAATTATCGATTCGTCGCCGTTCGCAGCAATTGGGCCTGTGTTACTCAACAACGTGGAAAATTTTGCGCAAGGATTTAGATGTGAAGCCTTTTAAAATACAGCTGGTGCAAGAATTGAACCCGAACGACCTGCCGCAACGCAGAATTTTTGGTGAATGGGCTCTTGGAAAGTTGGCCGAAGATCCACTTTTTTATCGAAAAATTATGTTCAGCGACGAAGCTCTTTTTTGGTTCAATGGGTACGAAAATAAGCAGAATTGTCGATTTTGGAGTGAAGATCAGCCACAAGAATTACAAGAGCTACCAATGTATCTAGAAAAGGTTACAGTTTGGTGCGGTTTATGGGCTGGAGGTATCATTGGACCGTACTTCTTCAAAGATGCTGCGAATCATAACGTAACTGTGAATGGTGAGCGCTACCGTGAAATGATATCCAACTTGTTTTTGCCCAAAATGGAAGAGCTTGACTTGCATGACATGTGCTTTCACCAAGACGGTGCCACATGCCACACAGCACGCGTAACAATGGACTTGTTGAGAGGCGAGTTCGGTGAACATTTTATTTCACGTTCGGGACCTGTCAATTGGCCACCCATATCATGCGATATAACGCCTTTAGATTATTTTTTGTGGGGCTATGTTAAAGCTCATGTCTATTCGGACAAGCCTGCTTCAATTAACGCATTGGAATGCAACATTAAAGCATTTATATGTGAGATACCGACTGAAATATTGAAAAGAATATGACAAAATTGGACTAAGCGGATGGACCATTTGAAGCGCAGTCGCGGTCAGCATTTGCGTGAAATAATCTTCAAATTAAATTATATGGACTGTACTATCGATTTAAATAAACATTTCATGCAGTTTTCTGAATTTTACGTGTGTTTGTTTGAAAAACTTGCCTATAGCTCTTAAAAAATCACCCTATACATTTGCATATGAAAAACAACAATGCACATGCACAAGAATATCATTTTCCTTTCATATGCACATATGTACATATGTATGCCCAAAGAACCTTGAGTTTTGTATTCACATGTCACAGCACATCACATTCCTACAAGAAATCAGATACACATACGCACTAGTGAACGAATTTCTTCCTAACAAGTGAAAAAAAAATTCTGCTCAAAAGCTTATGTAGGTGTGTATGTATATATACCCACTTTAAGTACGCGCACAGTCAAATTGAGCAAAATTCATCCCGTAGGGAACAACTGCGTTCTTTTAGTTACATATTTACACAATACATCGGTTTGTGTGTGTATGTGTTTGGTTGTATCAACACAATGTTGCCATTGATATTTTTGCTTACACACTTTTTCACACTTCTGCGTTATCAGTTACCATTTTTCATTGTTTAATAAACTAAAGCCAAAAACCAACAAATGCAATTAGTTAATTTATCTGTAATTAACATTATTCAACATTGTTTTTAAGTTATAAAATCTACGACACTACGATACGAAAGGGAGGTAATTTTTCATTTACATTGGGCTCTCATTAGTATGATCGTATCAGCTGACAGGGGACTGCGTTTACGTCGGTGACTGTTTTCAGCATAAGTCCTACCATTCATACATACACACAGACTTGCCTTCTAAACCTCCTACAAAATAATTGTATTCATATGTAACTACATCTATGCACGTTGACTCATACATGCATATATGCGAGTTATATATTATATGCAACTTTCCCCTTTCGCTCTCGCTCTCTTCATTATAAATCTAACTGTAAGAATTAACTATGTAAGTTATATATTTATTTGCTGTTTCCCCATTTGCTCTTTCTCTCTTCATTTTAAAACAGTATAAGTCTAACTGTTAAAATAAACTATGAATATCTATATGTAGCTTTTTATGTTAAAAGTAGTCTTTGAAGTAACCTTGAAGAAAGAAGATCGAATTGAAGTGTAACCAAATTTGCTTAATTTTAATAAAAACAAATTAACTTCAATAAATTTATTTTATTTTCAAAAATAAATTTAACTTGCGCGAGTACAACGCTCCCTTCGTGCTTCCATGTACTTTTGTCTTCCATCAGTCGATATTCCGAATATTGCACTTACAAAAACAAAATACCTTGATTGACGCAAAAGCAGCAGCAAGTGAAACGCGAAGGCCGCTTTGGCACCACGGATTCCCAAATGTTCTAGAACACAACAAAAACACAGCGCATTCACTTCATGCCTCAATATGCGTATATCGTCCAGACCCAAAATCTAATGCTGAAAACAGTGAACGCCGCACGGAATCCCTTACCGCAACCTCCTTACCAGAGAATGTTAATGCAATGAGAAGGAGCAAATGTTAAATGAGCTTTTTTCGAGTACTAATTTGTAGATTCATACTAAGGTAATTTCAAATTCAACTTTCCTCACGAATGGCGAATTGCAGATATTTACCACGCGAGTGACGCGAGTGGAGGGTTTCTATATTTACTTACCACGCTAGGACAGGAATTCAGATTTTTTCTGCGTTTACCAAACTACTGAGGAAGTTTATAAGATTTTTCGGCACACTCCTAAGGAAATCGTGCCCACAGCGAAGCGAATAAATTTGCGATTAAGAAGGCCGCACAGCAGTTAGTTTGTGGTGCAGAAGCTAAAGTCGGCGGAATTATTCGTTTTGTTTTTTGGCACGTATTTAATTCAGGTTCAAGTCCTGAAGTCATATTTTTTTTCTTGCACATTTTTTTTTTTACAATTCAAACCAGGAAAGTTTGGTAAAATTTTTCAGTTTATTTTAATTAAAATTTCTTTAAAATACTGTTTTTTTTGTATTTCATAAATGGAAATTTCTTTTCGGTATAAAATAGTTCGTACTGGATATGACCTGATTTTTATATAAATCAATCAAAACAGAAAATATGTACATACATATGTCTTTAATCTCTTTCATCAAATCCAAATTATATTGATGAGAAAATATCATTCTAATATCCGTCCAGAAAGCCAACGCGCATACACAGATACATATGCATATAATTACGCATACAAACTTTCAACTAACGCAAATATGTGCATATCAAACTGCGAATCGAATAAATGAGTGATTTAGAAAACTTCACTAGTAATTATAGTTTAGCGCAATCGTGAAAGACGTGCTGTGTATGCAGTACATCACCCCATATTTGACTCAGGTTCAAGTCCTGTACACAGTTTTCTGTTCGATATTTTTATTTCATTTTTTATATTTGGTTTAATTAGAATTGATTTTTTCTAATACCTGTTATTTAGAAATTTATTTTCTATATAACATTATTCATACTTCTTTTGAATTAATGTATATGTAAAACTGCCATTAAGGCAATCATATGAATATGCATTCCTATATTAATTCTCTTCAGTCAAATCTGAACTACTTACATACACATATTGATGAGAAAATATTCTAATATCCATGGACGCATCCAGAAAGCCAAACGCGCATACACGCATACGTATACAAATATATACAAACCTTCAACGAACGCAAAATGTATGCATATAAAAAACAACAACTGCGACCGTCTTCTTGTCCGTCAGTGAAAAGATGGGATATGTATACCCTATGAGCAAAAAGAACCGGGAAGGTGATGTTGACTGTTTCCTTCGATTGCCAAGGCATAGTCCACCATGAGTACCTTCCATCGGGCCAGACAGTCAATAGGGAATATTATTTATCCGTTTTGAAACCTTAGAGAGATGCTGTGTGTTGCAAACCGCCGGAAAAGTGAGCAAACAATTCTCAGATTTTGCATGATGATAACGCGCCATCGCACTGATCAAAGAGAATACAAATCGGCCTGCCGGGGGTGTTTGGAGGACTGGGTTAAACATTGGCACATGTGTATTGCTTCAGACGGGTCATATTTTGAAGGAGATAATATAAATTTGCCTTAAATTTAACTCTGTTTTGTTTAATTTAAACATTCCCGGTACTTTCTGATCATAAGGTACATATAAGTTAAATTTTCATTTATTTATTTGAGTTTTTAAAAATTATTGCGTGGACAGGAGTCCACGTCTTTTCTGTATATTGTTCACTTAAAAACTAAATTTACAAAATATTCTTACTTCTATATTACAACTAGATTTTGGCCAGGTCACGTTGCATCTGCATGTGCTGGGAAAATTCCTAAGTTTAGGAAATGCACGATCAGCGCTTTATTCCTGCGCGTGTGGTGTCGTTTACCCGTGAGACGCAACTTTGTGATATGTTCACAATATGATACATGATATGATATGATACAAACATTTTCAACGCTGAATGTGTTAACTATCCCCCTCTTAAGAATGATCGTCCTCGATCATTAAAAATAGGGTAGGTCATTAAATTTAATAAAAGTTGGGGGTATATTGCCATTACGAGGTAAGGTTGTTATACCAATATCTGATGGAATTTCCTGCTTCTTTTCAACGTATTCGATCTTAATGGATTTACGTTTAAGAAGAATGATTGATATGGCTATTAGTGCATTGAGTATTGGTATTGCAAATGTTCCAATGGACAATGTGGCATGTTTCAAAAATTCAATCCTCTGAGTGTTGTTAATCTGTAGTTCTTGCAGTACTTCTAACGATAATAAATTTATGTGTTTATTTTCGGCTGGAGTTAGCTGTAGGACAGAAGGAATAGCTTCAAATGGTTGCGATGCAAAGTTTCTGTAAAGTCGATTGTTAATTTTTATTGATGAATTATAGAATTTGATGACATGCATCCCATTCATTTGTTGAGTAGCATCATTAATTTGTATTAGTCCGTTAAAGTTATTTAAAAGTATTATGCCCGTTTGGATTTCTTCCACAGCAGTTAAGTTGTGACCTGACATCATTGAACAGCTGGAGTTCAAACTACTTAATAATCTATATTAGTTATACATTTATCTTCGCTTAAATCTATTAAATTATTCATATTACATATCGAAATTTCATTATATTTCCCACATGGCTTACGAATGCCATATATTAAATTTCTTATTTTTAAAATTTCATTAAATTTAATGTTTATTACAATATTTTTCGTTTTTATAACAGGTCTTAAAATTATTTTTCTAAAGGTTTCGCTTTTAGTAAGTGGGATTTTAACCATATAAACAATTATCATATCTTTACTTAATACATTTATTTTTGAAAATTCTAACGCTTCCTCTGCGTTGTTAAAAGGCATTTCATCTTTTTTAAGTTCATTTAAAGCAATTTTAACTTGATTTTTATTTAATATTACAGTGTTTAAAATGTTTCCTTTTGCCCATTGTATGGCGTATTTGATATTTATTAACTCATCCTTAATTAGTCTTATTTTGCTTTGTAAATCTATTACTACCTCATCTATTATATTATTACTTTTTTTTATAGCATTTGAAATTAAATTCGTTATAGAAGTTATATTATTTAATCTTTTACTAAACAGTTCATTTATTACTGTCTGTTTATTATTATTTTCATTTAAGTTCAGAAGGTTATTATTAATAATTTCTAGGTCATCGTGGTCTGGTGATCCTGCAAGATACTTCCACGCGGTGCCTAGTAAATTGATAGATCTAACTTTTTAAATTTATATCGTTGGCCTATGGCATTTTTAACGATTTTTTTCTTATTATCTAAAGATCGAAAGCCTATGGCATTTTTAACGATTTTTTCCTATCATCTAAAGATCGAAAGCCTATGGCATTTTTAACGATTTTTTTCCTATTATCCATTATACTAATTACTTTTATATTTAATGGAATTTAATTTTGTTGAAATTAATTAAATTCGATAGATGTTAATTTAAATTAGTATGAGTTAAAACTTTGGTATAAATTCATTTTTTTTTTATAATTAAAAATAATTTTTTGTTTTTTGTTTTATGTGAACCAAGTACGACTAACTTCTGATGTTACTTTTGTGTACTATTCTTCCAGATTCGGTCAGTATTGTTGTGCTTCTGTCTTCCTTGACTGTTTCCTTTTTGTATTTTGGAGATATCTTTGATCCTAATCTTTTGTCAATTTTAATAAATACAATGTCTCCTTGCATATAAGTTTTTATTGATTTCCTTTTTTTATTGTGTTGGATTAAGTCCTTAGTCTGTTTTTCTTTAAGTTTATCAATGTTTTCCTGTCTTGCGCGCTCAAACTGTGTTGGGTCTGTGGTAACATTTCGTCCGAAAAATACTTCTATGGGTCTTTTTCCTGTCGTTGAATGTACCGTGTAATTGTATTCGTAAACTGCTCTATCTAAAAGTTCGGGGAATGATGAGAAATGTCGTTCAACCTTCAGGCATCTAATTATTTCTGTAAGTGTGGAATGGAAACGTTCGATTTGTCCATTGACAGAACTTTTATATGGCGGAGTTTTATAGACTTGAATATTGAGAGTGTCCTCTATCATGAAACTTATTGATGCGGAATTAAGGGATTGCTCGTTGTCAATTACTATTGCTTTTGGGACACCAAATAGAAATAGTAATTCTCGAAGGGGCTCTTTTATGTCTTCAACAGCTTTTGAATTTATTATTCCAGTTTGAACGTACTTGGAGAATTTATCTATTGCGGTAAGAACTAAATTTCTTTCGGTTATGTAAATGTCGATATGAAGAATATGTCCTGGATATTCAGGTATCGGGGCTTTCTTTAACTCGGGATTATTGGGATGTCGGTCATATTTACTTTCATTGCATATTGAGCATTCTCGTATTATATTTTTTATTTTTTTCGACATAGACAGGAAAAAGTAGTTATCTAAAATTTGAATTTTATTTTCACAGCTATTTCTGTGTGCTCTTCGATGAGTTTTTATTATGATTTCCTGTTGCTCTTGATCATTAATGATGTCCTGTACTTGGATTTGGGTGAATCTGATTTTGTAGTTTCTAAAGTGAATTGGATAAATATTTTGAATTTTGCCCATGATTGATTCATCTGTTTTTATGCAGTTTATCACGGTAGGATTTAAATATCTTTTCAGGAGGTTTATAAGTTTTGTGGTATCATAATTCGTTTCTTCTATTATGTGCCTGTGGTACGTCGGGAAAACTATTTTAAACTGGTATGTAGACGTTGGACCTATATTTAAAATAATTTGATTTTTAAATACGTTAACGGGTACTTCGACACTAGGAATTCGGTCATGGGATGAACTGTCGCTACTATGGCACGTAACTGTTGAGAGGGCATTACATCCTGTTTTTGGAGGCCTGGAGAGTGCGTCGGCAACTACGTTGGTTTTTCCTGGTTTATACTTTAATTCATAGTTATATTCCTTAAGGATACATTTCCACCTTTTCATTTTTGCGTTGTTGTTTTTATTACTCAACGCGAACGTCAATGGTTGATGATCCGTAAAGATTACCACTTTTGGTGAACCGTATAAGTAATTCCTAAACGTATTAAGTGCCCATATTATTGCCAGCATTTCTTTTTCGTTTGCGGCATAATTCTCTTCGGCTTTATTTAGTGATCGTGAAATGTATGAAATGGGTTTTCCTGACTGTTCGAGAAGAGCTCCTAATGCGTAGTTAGATGCGTCAGTCGTGAGGTGAAAGTCCTGTTTAAAATCTGGATATGCCAATACCACTTCTTGAGAAACAAGAGAAGATTTTATTTTGTTGAAGGCTTGTAATGCTGCGCTATCAAATTTAATTTCCTTTTTTTTAGATGCGTTTTTGGAAACGCGTCCATCCTCCCCTCTTAAGAGCGAAGTCAGGGGTTTCGCTAGTTTAGCGTAATCCTTGATGAAGCGGCGGTAGTAGCCGGAAAGTCCAAGGAAAGATCTTAAATCTTTCAAATTTTTCGGACATGGGAAATTTCGGATTGCTTCCACTTTAGAAGGATTTGTTTTTATACCGTTTGGTGAAATGACGAAGCCTAGAAATTCGACTTCTTTTCGAAAAAATTCGCATTTGTCCAACTGCACTTTCATATTAGCGTTTTCGAGAGTGTGAATGACTTTTTCGATATTTTGGACGTGCGTTTCTTCATTTTCGCCGAACACTATTATATCATCAATATAGACATAACAAATTTTTCCAATGTGTTCCCTTAGAATATCATCTAAGGCTCGCTGGAAAATGAAGGGCGCATTTTTCAGCCCGAACGGGAGTCGTGTAAACTCATATTTGCCATTATTGACAGAAAAGGCTGTTTTCTCAATATCGGATTTCTTTAAAGGAATTTGATGGAATCCGCTTTTGAGATCTAATACGGAGAAATATTTATTATTTCCCAATTGCGCAATAATGTCGTTTATTTCTGGTATTGGGTATCTGTCAGTAATAGTTACGTGGTTTAATTTTCTATAGTCAATTACGAGTCTAAATTTTTTTTGTCCGGATGCGTCTAATTTCTTTGGAACTACCCATACAGGAGAATTGTACGGGGAACGCGATGGCCTTATTATACCATCTTCTAATAGTGTTTGAATTTCATTGTTGACAAAATCTCTTATTCCTACGGGATACGGATAGTATTTTGTATATACAGGGGTGTCTGAAGAAGTTCGTATCTCACCTATTACTGTTGTAGTGTAAGTTAACTTTTCATTTGGGTCGGTAAATAGCTGTTTGTACTTGTGTGTAAATTGCTGCATTTTGAGCTTCTGGGAAGGTGTCATGTGTTCGGTTCTAACGTCGATTTTGTTTACTGTAGGGGAAAGCATTTGCTTAATTTTGACTTCTTTGCCATTGCCGAATTTAATGATATCATCATGAACATTAATGGTCGCGTGAAGTTTTTTGAGGCTATCGTTGCCGATAATACCATCAAATGACTTCAAACCGGGTAAAATAAAAAATTTCAGGTGTGTGTTTCCGAACATGTTAATAATTGTATTGTGAGTTATTTCAATTTGGCCTGCTATCGAATTTGCGAAAAAGGGTTTTTCGTTGGGGATGGGTTTTGCTACGAGCTGCGGTTGGATATAATTTTTACTTGATCCCGTGTCTATTAAAATTTTTAAAAAATCGCCGTTCTTCGTTTTAAATTCGATGTAAGGTAACGAAGAACTCTTCATCCTAAAAAATTTACGTCAATATAGTCTTCACGGTCTTCAAAATATTCCTGAGGTTGTTGGTCGTATGATGTGTCCGTCATATGGTATTCGTCAAAGTCCAAAGTATATTCTGTCCTGTATTTCTGGTCGTCTAAGGTGCATTTCGGTTCTTCTACTCCTGCTCTGATATGGAAGTTCCTCTGTTGTTTGAGGGGTACTTGGTGAGAAAAGTTTGATGGCCTTTTCTCAGTTGGTCTGTTAAAAGTAGGTTTATTTATATAGTTCACGTTCCTACTATGGATAGAACGGTCGATGTCCATTGGCTCTGGACGGGGTTGTGGCTTCGGAGCAACTGGTCTGAATGACTGCGCTTGACGGTTGTTTTGCCAAGGTTGTTGAAAAATTTGGTTTTGTTGGGGAGTCTGTTGATAGTTTCTGGGTGGTTGTTGGTAATATTGAGGGGGTTGTTGGTATTGTGGCTGTGCACGTGGTCCTGGAATGTATGCGAGTTGTGGGAACAATGGCTGGGGTTTGCCAAGGTGTCTCCTTGGTGGAAGTGGTGGTGGGTTTACATTAAACCTTCGCATGGCGCTTGGTTGGGTGAATACGTAGCTGCTGCGAGCAACTTGGTTTTCCAATTTAAGACACAAGTGTAGTGCCTGAGGAAGATCCTCTGGTTCTTTCATTCCCAGGAGTCTAGGGAGGTCTCCTTTGAGTCCTCGTATAAAAGTATCTAAGGCTTTATGCCTGTAAGTCTGCGTCAGCAGTGTCAAGGATTCTTGGCTCATTTCGAGGCTACTCAACTTATTGAGAATGAGGGATAAGTGAATGTAAACGTTTTGGTAGAATTCTTGTATGGTCCCGTTTCCTTGAATTAGGGACGTCAGTTGACATTCAAGAGTTGTGATATCTCTTTTGTCAGCATAGTGTAGAGTAAGGCATCTGGATATAGCCTTCCAGTCTAGGGGAGTGCTGTACGACTCCAATGCAATGTCGGCATTACCAACAATTTTGTTCCGCACAACGGACAGGATTCCGTAGTATTTTGGGGTACCTCTAAGGGATTCGTAGATTTTCAAAACCCTGTCGACACTTTTCTTCCAGGAGCTGAATTCTCCTGGATTCCCATTGAATTCTCGCAGGCTACGAACTATGTCCGGTATTTTATCTAAGTCGGAAAGTTGTCCGCGATGTTCTGGTCTTATCGTCTCGTCCGTGGCATTTGTTAATTCAGAATTTGGGTTTAGTCGTCCTTCTTCCCTAATTACCCTAGTCACAATGGAGGTGATTAATTGCTCTAACTCAGGATTGCCGCTCGAAGCTGGTCTGTCCGGATTAGAAGCAGATGGAGGGGGTGTTTGGGAAGATGGGTTTCCAAGGATGCTTGGTCTAATCATTTTTAAATTTTTATTTTTTATTATTTTTTCCTATATAAAATTTTCCTTGATTGTTTAAAAATTTGTTTAGCTTGTTTTAAATCCTAGAAATTATTCAATAGGTTTTGTTATTATTTGATATTTATGTAACCTCTTCTGGGAAGAGGGCCCTTTGTACTCCGGAGGGTCCGTATAAGGATTCGCGGAATTAGGGTTATGTTATAAGTTTGAGGATCTCTTAAGTGCCTCAACTTTGTTATATTTTGTTATGGTCTTACAATCTGTTATCGCTTTATTATTCTTATCCTTATTTTATTTAAAAATTTTCCAAATACTAGGATTTCCCTTAATCAAAGGCTATTCTTATTTATCTCGTTAGATTTGATCACTATCAATTCGATTAATTTCTTTATTTTTTTTTTAAACTAAATTTCAAAGGTTAAGTTAATCCATTTAATAAAATTTTATTTTCCTCACTTAACCACTATAACTCTTTTTTCAAAAAATCAATTTAAGTACAATAGTTTTTATCTCATCTTTTTTTTTATAAAAAAAAAATTTCTTAATCGCTTAACACTTTTTCTTTCTTTTATTTTATTTTTAAAGATACTTAGTATATAATCCTAACTTTATTGCTTACGATATTAGTATAATCGGGGTCAGCGACATCTCCTTTTTGTTTGGGGGTCCTGTGGTGCGGGCAGAGCGGCTTGGCATTCGCTGCCGTCCTTTTCCTCTGCAGTTCGTCCTGCAGCTACTTGGGGGCCTCGTTCTCTACTCCTGACCGGTTCCGCTTTTTGTTTATGATGGCGGCACTGCAGCTAATTTTTCTTTAGGTGGCTGGCCGTAATCAAACGTGTGTGTATTTCACCTAATTAAACGTCGTGGTACACTATTAGTTTTCATGCGTATTAATTTTCGATTTAACACTGATTAAACGTCGCGGTACACTACGCGTATTAATTTTCGGTTTAATACTTTTCACTTTTCGCGGAATTTAAACCGGTCCCTGCTCGGGCGCCAGTTAAATTTTCATTTATTTATTTGAGTTTTTAAAAATTATTGCGTGGACAGGAGTCCACGTCTTTTCTGTATATTGTTCACTTAAAAACTAAATTTACAAAATATTCTTACTTCTATATTACAACTAGATTTTGGCCAGGTCACGTTGCATCTGCATGTGCTGGGAAAATTCCTAAGTTTAGGAAATGCACGGTCAGCGCTTTATTCCTGCGCGTGTGGTTTACCCGTGAGACGCAACTTTGTGATATGTTCACAATATGATACATGATATGATATGATACAAACATTTTCAACGCTGAATGTGTTAACTTATATGCGGCTTTGCGGACAGCAATGTGTGATTCGCTGGAAGTCGCATTAACTCGCGACTGTCGCACAGTTAGAAGACATATTTACATACATATAAGGGTGCATACATACATACGGAGCCGCGGCCACTCGACATGACAAAAATTTAAGATTTATCAAATATTGGCAAATAATTCCACGCGAAATATTCCAATATTGACTATTTTCGAATGGTCGCGAAAATTGGCATATGGGCGGCTCGTTTTATGAATGAAATTGAAATATGAGCTCTAACTTATGAATGAACTTTTTGTTTTTGTTCTAAATTGTTCAGCGCCGTCGCTGATAGAATCATGGCCGCTGCGACTGCGTCTACGAATGTATTTTGTTTTTGTAGTCGCTAGGCTTAGATTTTAGCTTTGGGCGACATGCGCATGTGAGGTATGTGTTTTTGTTGTGTTCTAGAACATTTTAGAATGTGTGGTGGCAAAGCGGCCATCGCGTTGCGCTTGCTGTTGCTTTTGCGTCTATCAAAGTATTGTGTTTTTGTAAGTATAATATTAGGAATATCGACTGGTGAAAGACAAAAGTACACGGAAGCAAGAAGGGAGCGCTGTACTCGCGCATATATGCATGAATGTATGAACGTGCATGGATGTAGTAACATATGAATACAATTATTTTGTAGGAAGTTTAGAAGGCAAGTAGGTATACTCGTATATGTATGTATATATGCTAGGACATAAAGTGGATATATATACATACATAGAGCAGAATTGTTTTTGCACTTGTTAGGAAGAAACTCGTTCGCTAGTGAGTATGTGTATTTGATTTCTTGTAAGAATGTGATGTGCTGTGTACATATGTACAGTATGCAAAGTTCGTATTAGTACACCCTCTTACAAATAAAAATACCACGTATATTTTCAAATTTACTTTAACCCTTTCAATACTAACGGGACACATACGTCCCAATGAGTGGTTTCGTTTTACTAAATGCCAAATATTTCTTTGCATCGCTGTGTATTTTCTTCCCATCAGTTTTTTACGAGATATACCATCAATTATGCTCCGTATGACCCGTTATACTTTGTATTTTTCTCTACACATGTTTTACAGTCGTAGTTAAATCCTCGCACGTGCTAGGTCAGTAAGTGGAAAAACGACAATTATAGATCTACTGAGTGTGATTTTTTTGTGAAATTGGTGGAAACATGGACAGATAATATCGTGCGAATAAAAATAAACATTTGTGAAATTGATAGTGTTAAAACTGTATATGATATAAATCATAATCTAAATCTGGGACATATGTGTCCCAGCAGAGCTTGCCATTGGGATGCATGTGTCCCAACAGTATCATATTAAACAAATACAATTTCAAACTTTTTTCACCCAGCGACACAACCCGGGATAGAAAGCGTTTACGAATAAATTATTAAAAGAGAGTGATTCTTAGAGCTGCAGTGACTTCGACGATGATAGGGTTATTGACCCAAATTATTCAGATGAAAGTTCGTACGAAAGTGATTCGGATTTAGATTATGATCTTTCTTTGCCAGTGCAACGTGTTGAAGAAATGCAAGTGCCAGTCCCAGAACACTTAGTATGGGACAACAATAATTCCAATTTCATTCCCAGAAAAACTATTCCGGCTTTGTAATTGCCGACCATTCTTGCTAAAATTGATAGAAGTTTAAGAGAACTCAATATCTTTTTCAAGATTTTCCCAAGAAGCTTGTTTATACAAATTGCCGACTGCACTGAATCGAAATACTTAACAATAAAATAAACAATAGTAACCGAAATGCTTCTACATCTAAGAAGGGAAAAGCCTTAGTACAACCAACTGATCAAAACGAAATGATGATCGTTGTCGCTGTATACATGGTCATGTCATGTAACCAACTACCCCACATGCATTGGTCACAAAATCAATCTTTTGGCAACATGGCTATGAAGAACTGCATCAGCCGAGATCGGTTTTTCCTTCTGTCATCAAAACTTTATATCACTGATCTAATAAAGCCATCAGATGCTTCTAAAACTTATTATATTGATGAAATGGTGTCTTGCCTAAAATATACTTTTAAAAAATCTCGCACTGACTGCGTTTATCAATCGATTGACGAAGCTATGGCAAAATTCAAAGGAAGGTCTACTTTGAAACAATACAACCCAATGAAGCCTATCAAAAGAGGAATTAAAATTTGGAAAGATGTGATTCAATAACTGGGTACAGCTACGATATTGATATTTATTCTGGGAAGGAACAGGTTCAAGCAGAGGGTACTCTTGGAGAACGAGTTGTAAAAAAACTGTGTGCAACAATATCGAATCCAATGGCAGTAATTTGCTGTGATCGGTTTTTTACTACCGTACATTTAGCACCATTTAGTAGGCACCATTATGAAGAATAGGAAGCTATTACCAAGTACTGATGGACCAAAAATGGAAAGGGGTGCCTACGTCTTCAAATTTAACAATAAAGGGTGTTTGGTCTGTAAATGGCAAGACACCAAAGAAGTTTTACTGATCAGCAATTGCCATACTGATAAGATGACAACCGTACAAAGAACCAATAGACAAGGAGAGAAGTTAGATGGTCCATGCCCAGAAGCTATTGCATTTTATAATAAATATATTTGCGGAGTAGACCTTTCATATCCATTTTCATCTCTCTACGATCCAAATAGAAAATCTGGGAAATGGTGGAAAAGAGTTTTTCAAAAGCTTCTTATGGCTTGCGTTTCTAATTCTTGGATAATTTTTCAAGAAACTCGGCATACAAAGGTTCCATTGATTTCCTTTCTCGTAGAATTATCAGAACAGCTTTTGGCATATGGAAAAGATGGCGCAAAAGTTAAACGTCGTAGTACAAGTGTCCGGCCCTCTCACCGATCTACATTTTTATCCGGAGTTGGAGAGCATCTTCCAATAGAGGAGACAACTCGACGTCGTTGCAGAAGTTGCGCCGATAAGAAAAAAGAACAACGTACGAAAACTGTATGTTCTTCTTGCAATATTCCTTTATGCAAGGCCTGTTTTGCCAAATATCACACAAGCTAATTTCATATACATAAACTTTGATTCAAAATACTGTTTGTTACCTTATAAAAGGAACTAAATGAATTCAATAAATGAAAATAAAGAAGGATATCACCGAGTCCTTAATTTAATAGTTTACGTTTATAGGTACTATTGGGACACGTGTGTCCCACTGTTCATTACGGGTGGGACAATGTTTTCCCAGGACATTTTCTCAATTCCTAGAAATAATTTCTTTATTTATACAAGAGGACATACTATTTAGATCACTAGTAATAACTTTTCATGGTTAAATATTTTTTCGCCTTAAAAAAAAAATCCGTATTGAAAGGGTTAAAGCAATTGGTTTCAATCGTAGTGCGGTATTGTAAAATTCATAAAAAAATAGAATAATAACAAAAACTCCGAAACATTTGCATAGAATTGAAAAAAATAGCTTTAGTAGCAGGGTAAGACTCCGTCAGAAAATATGAGATTTGCAAGTGGTCTTTCGATTTCTTTGAAACTTTGGGAAATATTAGTTCTAGGTAAGATACATTCGAGCCTAAAAGGATTTTGAAAAATTTTCAAAATTGAGTCATCTACGCCATGTTGAAAATCGGGACCGTGTTTTTTTCAAAAATCAATATTTCTTGAACCGTTGGATGGATTTCAATGCAATTTACAGACAATATAATAGAAACAAATAAGTAGTTTAAATTAGTATTATGTTAAAAAAAAAATTTCGAAATTTTGACCAAAAAAAAGTCAAAAAAATTTTTTGAATCAATTTTTAGTTGATTTGGCCAGTTTTTTAGATTTTCTGTTATACACGTAACGATTCCTTATTATTTAACCTTTATTTTGAAAAAAAAAATTTTACGGTGTCTATAATAGTTCTCGAGATATTGCGATTTTAGTGGAAGCGCGCACGCACGGTTTAGGTAACAGGTGTGCAATGCGCGCTGCGTTATGTGTTCCTGTATGAAGTGACTGGAGCAGACTGCTGCAGGTCTGTGCGCGTTTTTCTACTCCCGCGCTGCGTAACCGCGAACTTCACGGTGCGCGCTTCCACTAAAATCGCAATATCTCGAGAACTATTATAGACACCATAAAATTTTTTTTTTTCAAAATAAAGGTTAAATCATAAGGAATCGTTACGTGTATAACAGAAAATCTAAAAAACTGGCCAAATCAACTAAAAATTGATTCAAAAAATTTGTTTGACTTTTTTTTGGTCAAAATTTCGAAATTTTTTTTTTAACATAATACTAATTTGAACTACCTATTTGTTTCTATATTGTCTGTAAATTGCATTGAAATCCATCCAACGGTTCAAGAAATATTGATTTTTGAAAAAAACACGGTCCCGATTTTCAACATGGCGTAGATGACTCAATTTTGAAAATTTTTCAAAATCCTTTTAGGCTCGAATGTATCTTACCTAGAACTAATATTTCCCAAAGTTTCAAAGAAATCGAAAGACCACTTGCAAATCTCATATTTTCTGACGGAGTCTTACCCAGCAGTGTAGCTATTTCTACTGCAGGCAAAATTCGTATTAGTACACTTAGTATGCGTTGAATTTGTAAACAATTTGTTGGTATTTACCGTTATTTTCGAAACGATTGTGTTAAACATTCAATGTTTAACATTGGGCAGTTGCGTTTTAGTAGCCATTTGTTGAAGTTCGCGGAGTTAGTTTGCAATGTCGCCAATGTCAAACGAAACTATTAGATTAATAATAAATATGAACAAAAACGGAAAGTCTTTACGCGAAATTGCGAGAACATTGCAGAAAAGTGTGTCTACAATACAAAACGTAGTCAAAATTTATAGAGCAGTGGAAGGATTGACAAAAAGCTTCGAAATGTGAACAGGGCAAAGCTTGGACAGAGGCTCAAGACTTATTTGAAACGCCTTATCAGGAAAGATCCCATCGTCAGTGGAGTTTCACTAGCTGCAGAACTAGAAAAATACTTTTCTATCAAAGTTAGACCTCAAACAGTGCGCAATTATGTAAAAAAATTGATATTTAGAAGCAAAACTGCGGTTAGAAAACCGTATGTAAGCTCAGTCAATAGAAGAAAGCGTGCTATATTCGGCAGGCAATATTTAAACAAAAATATGCGGTTTTGGAAAAGGGTAATTTTTTCAGACGAGTGTAAATTTAATATAAAAATGTCCGATGGACGCATACCAATTTGAGGAAGTGTAATACTAGCCTTCAAAAACGAAATCTGCAGCCTTCTTTCAAGCACGGTGGTGGTTCTCTGATGGTATGGGGATGTTTCAGGACAAACGGAGTAGGAAAGTTGCATTTTATTGATGGAATTATGACTGCGAGGCAATATATTGATATTTTAAAAAAGAATCTACGCAAAAGTGCCAAAAAATTGGGTTGCAAAAAAAAATGTATATCCCAACAAGATAACGACCCCAAGCACACGGCGTTGGATACAAGGTTATTGATCGTTTATAACTGTCCAAATTATCTCAAAACACCACCACAAAACCCGGATATTAATCCCATAGAAAATTTATGGTCGATTTTCAAAAAGCAACTGAAACATCATCAAATAAGGAACCGAGAACATTTAAAAAAAGTCCTCAAATCAGAGTGGAAGAAGATTTCTCCAAATCTCACAAAAAAATTGGTGGAATCTATGCCGAAGAGATTGTCTGCTGTTCTAAGGCAACGAGGGTATCCTACAAAATATTAATTTTCCGAACTATCTTTTATTTACTCTTTAAATCATTAAAAATACATGTGTACTAATACGAATTTTGCTTCTGTGAAAAGTGTTAATTTTTTTCTTTCTTATTTTTTTTGCAATTCAATACACTATGTGAGCGGTTTTGTTATTTGGCCTTATTTTAGTTAATTATCTATAAAATAAAACGGTTTCAAGCATTTGTTTTAAAATTAATTTGAAAATATACGTGGTTTTTTTATTTATAAGGGGGTGTACTAATACGAATTTTGCATACTGTACATAAGTCAAGGTTATTTGGGCATACTTGCATATGTGATATGATGTTCTTGCGCTTGTGCATTATTGTTTTTCATATACAAGTGTACATACATACATATGTATGTAAATGCTGTCGAATACATAAACTATAAATTGACATACAATATAAAGTAAGTGTTGATTTATCTTAAACCGTTCTTTTTTTCTGAATGCAAATACCTCCTATTGACATGTACATACATATTATGTACTTATGTATATTATCATATACCATCATTTATTTACATATAAAGTACACGTTCATTTAAGTACATATGTGTGTAATGAAAAACTTCATGAATTACTTTCAGAACTTTATTAAAATTTATTCGCGTCGCGCGCATGCACAAAACCTTTTGTTCACAACGCAGACGCAGAAATAAACGCTCTGCGTATTTATCCTCCCCACGTGACTCGCCATCAATTCTCGGTGCAAATTTTTTTTTTTTTTCGTTTTTAAATTTTTTTTTTAATGTAATCGTAAAAAAATTTGTAATAAATTTTATGTATCCGCTTATCATTTCAAAAGTGACAAAATGGTAAAAAAATAATCAGTCGAAGAAATAAACGCACCGGCTATTTTTCCTCGCCACATGTTAGACTCGAGTTCAATTCCCGGCGCAAACTTTTTTTTATAAATTTTTTTTTTTTAAATCGTTTTTTTTTAATGTTATTATGTAATAAATTTTACGTATTCGCTTATTATTTCAAAAATACGAAAATAGTAAAAATTTAATTGGTTTCATGTCGAGGTGAGAAATGTGTTGTGTGTTGAGGTGAAAGATGTGTGGTGTTTCTAATTTTTGTGTGGGCAAAAGTCAGTGAGGTGTCTATAAACTCGGTGTGCTAAATTCCCTTACTTCAAATCTTTCAAATCTCAATTGTACTAAAAAAAGCTCACAGTAACATTTGCACCTTCTCATTGCATTAACATTCTCTGTCCTTACCGTGCACAAAAACTCTCCCCCGGAAACAACTGCGTTCTTTTAATTACATATTTACACAATACATCGGCTTGTGTGTGTATGTGTTTGGTTGTATCTACACAATGTTGCCATTGATATTTTTGCTTAAACACTTTTTCACACATCCGCGTTATCAGTTACAATTTTTCATTGTTTAATAAACCAAAGCCAAAAACCAACAAATACAAATAGTTAATTTATCTATAATTAACATTATTCAACAGTATTTTTAAGCTATTTTAACAAAAACTATCATTTTTCTAAGCTTATTTTGTAAATGATTTCGAAATGTACTGCTTGGCAACACTGTGTGGTGAGAGAGCAATCAGCTGAGTCGGTATTAAAGGATTTTTTTAACAATCGTGAAATAAAATCTACGGTACTACGATACGGAAGGAAGGAACTTTTCATTTACATGGGGTTCTCATTAGTTTGATCGGAACAGCTGAGTCGGGATTGCGTGGTGTTCACTGTTTTCAGCATAAGCCTAGCGACTACATAAAAGAAAAACATTCGTAGATGCAGTCGCAGGGGATTAACGCGCGAGTTACATATACAAACAGTTACATTGATTTCAAAGCCAATGTACCTGATAAATTCGAAGAATTTTTAAATAAAATTGACAATAGCAGTACATGTCGCAATTCATAAACTTTCCAGAGAATAAACAATTTTTTATTAAAACATAATCCGCAATTTTTAGCAAGTAAGCAAATATGTACACATATGAACCTTAAGTGAAATAATAAAATCTGTATATGTAAGAACTAAATACCGTAAATGCAGAACTAAATAATATTAATTTATTATTTTTCGGTCGCAATTCTGAGAATTGCAACCGTTTCAAAAAGTAACTTGAAGTGTATTAAGAAAATAATAAATTTTAACAAATATTGTCAAATTCGCATTTATTGCATTTCCGTTCCCATTACGAAAATGCAATGTTGAATTACCCTATAAAAACACAAATGTAAATAGTTTTAAGTCAGTCTTGTTCCTCCCATTCATCGGAGTAGTCGTTGAATTAAATAAATAAATGAAATAATCGAAAACAAATTTAGTTTCTTTTAACGCGAGTTAACGGCTGAAAACGTAAATGGCGCAGTCGGTAGGATCCTTTAAGAAGTAAAAAGGATCCAGTGATACGAAATACGGGCAGTGAAAAAAATAAAAAGTTTTATAAACACCCAAACTTAATCCTGCGAAACCGTAGCCAACTCAGGAGTTGACCGGACCCTCCAGGGTATAACTTAACATACGTTAACTAAAATAGAAAAAATAGTGCAGTGAACATTTATGCAACTTGAACCCCACTAAAATAGTGCAGTGAACATTTATGCTACTTGAACACCACTAAAATAGAAAAAATAGTGCAGTGAACATTTATGCAACTTGAACACCACTAAAAAGAAAAAATAGTGCAGTGAACATTTATGCAACTTGAACACCACTAAAATAAAAAAAAAAAATTTTATAGTGCAGTGAATATTTACAATAGACACCACTATAATTTTTTCTAAAACTGTATTCCAAGAGGCAACAATCCTTTGACAAACGGAGAAGAATGGAAGAACAATCTCTCATTGCATCCGTCAGCGTGGCCGAAGAACTGGCCAGAAAGGATCAACAATTAGAACGCTTACGCCAAGCATACTTAGACCTACAACAACAAACACACCAGTTACAGCAACAACAGCAAAACCTGGAACAACCCCATATACAGGATAACAGCAGAAGAGACAACATCTTGAAAACAATAAATCACTTGCCAACTTTTACCGGTACAGGGGAAGTAACGGTAAACAGTTTCTTCAGCAGTATTGAGTACCTGCTATCAACTATACAAGATGAAAATATTAAGAAGGAAGCCACAAGAACAATATTTTACAAAATAATCCAGGGGCAGGCGAAAGATACCATCATAAACATCCCCAACCCGGACAACTGGCAACAGATCAAGGAGACGTTAATGGAGACGAATTGAAGTACAAAACATTAAATATAAGTCAGATGAACTAACGGTATATTATCAGAATGATCACTATATTGACTTGTCGAATATAGATAGTTTACTTGTAAACACAATTAAAGAAATGGCACAAGAGACTCTATTAGATAAAATCTACGAAGAACGAAATATTAATGACATATTAAAAATATTGACCAAAAGGAGATTTGAAAATACATGTATTAGGCCAGAATACAGGAAATTTAAGACTAATGACGACAGGATATTTAGGCAAAATCGACCTCAAAACAAGAATAACAATAACAACCAGGGACACTATCAACGAAATTATGTAGGACAAAGTTATTATAGACAGGATACTGAACAGGCACGAAATAATAATAATAATAATAATGATAATTATAATAATTCAGGACGATTTAGAATTCAAAATAGTAGGGATAGTAACCCATCAGGCCACTTCCAGCGTTTCGGGCAGGTAGGACACCCTAGGCCAAATTTCAACCAAAATAGATGGAATCAACCTAGGCAAAACCTAAACGAACCCATGGAGGTTGATAATATAGAACGTTATGGTATACACAATATCCAGAGGGTCGGACAGGTAGGACGCCCTAGACCATGTTTCAGCCAAAATCGCTTGGAACAACCTAGGCAAAACCTAAACGCACCCATGGAATCCAGAAATGATGTACAAAACTATAAGTTAAATGAAGTAATAGAAAATTCTGAGCTAAAAGAATGTAAATGCGACGGAGGTCAATTTAAACAAACCCCAAATAATCAAAACCATTTTTTTTGGGAACAACCTCAGACTACTTACCCCACGTAAAGTTAAAAATTAATAATAAAGAATATAATGCACTAATAGATACCGGTGCAAACATAAGTTTAATAGACAATGATATGAAAGAATTTAAGAAAATATTACTTACAAAACCAATTGAAATCAGTACAATAAATGGAAAGGATATAATAAGATATGAAGTGTTAACAGACGCACCTAAAGAATTTAACGTAAATGAAAATGCGAAAATCAGGTGGAAAGCGACAAAATTGAAAGGACGAAAATACAAATTTATCATAAGCATTGATTTAATGAACTGCTTTAAAACAGTAATAAATCTAGAGGATGGTCACATATCCTTCAATAATAGAATAACAAATTTTACAGTAAGCCCATATAAAAACATCCAAGTTTACACACTGGAAGGGTCAGACTTTGACTGGGACAGAATTCAATTGAACCATTACAGAATACAGAAGAATATAGAGAAGTTAAGGACATATTGAATAGATTCAAGAAATTTTTATGCACAAAATACAAAGGAAAGGATATATCGCCAAGACACCAACGATGGATACTCAAACTAGAAGAGTACGATTTCGAAGTAGACTATATAAAAGGGAGAGAGAACAAAGTAGCGGATTTTCTCAGTAGAATAGAAAAAAGTGAAGAAAATATTTTGAAATATGAAGATGGTGACAGTTCCAATAGCATAAACCTAATTTCGATCGATGGGGAGGAAGACAACGTAAGCATGGCAACAGTACATTCAGCAGAGGAGAATTTGGGTGATCATTTTGCGATTAAGGAAGAGATAGTGAACAAGTATAGAACTCAGATTATAATTACAAGTAATAAAACAGAAGAGTTTAGAGAGATACACGGAAAAAGGATAATTTTTATTGCAGAGTGCGATTTTGAACAAATGGGAGACATTTTCAGAAGATATATTTTGAAAGGAAAAATTGGAATATTTTCGGAACTAACCGACCACAGCTATAGCATAGTACAAGAAAAACTGATTAGTATGTATTCGAATGACAACAAACTTCAATTCACTAAGTGTACAAAAAGAGCACAAGACATTGAAACAGAGGTTGAAGCCATAAAACAAATCTCATTTTACCATGTTAGAGAAAGTTTACATTCCGGTATTTTAGAAACATATTGGTTCACTTGGTTCTAAATCAATGTGAAATTTGCCAAGAAGTCAAGTACGATAGGAAACCCATAAAACAAAAATTAAGTTTCTCAGAAACACCACTAAAGAAAAATGAAATTATACACATAGATACGTATGTCATGAAGGGAAACCATTTTTTACCAGTTATAGATAAATTCTCAAAGTTCGGAGCAGCGTACCACTTGAATGATAGAAATCATATTACCATTGTTGAACAGTTAGAAGAACATTTTGCTAAATTAGGGAAACCAAGGGAAATAATTGCAGATAACGAATTTAGGGCCGCGAGAATAAGAGAATTTTTGGACACTGAAAATGTAGAGCTTCATTTAACGAAACCTAATAGCCATACTGGCAATGCCGATATTGAAAGGTTTCACAACACTATCGCGGAAAAGTTTAGAATTTTATATAAATTAGAAAAAGGTTTATCAATTAAACACTTAATACAGAAAGCCATACGAAATTACAATGATAGATTCCATTCAACAATAAAATGTACACCAAACGAAGTACATGACAATAAAATAGATCCAGAAATAATAAAAAGCAATTTAGAAGCAAAGAAGCATAAAATTATAAGCAATCTAAATAAAACCAGGGAAGACTATAAAGAAGAAAGAACAGAAGGATTCATAAAGAACTATAAAGCGGTTAGGCATAAAGAACAACCGAAGTATAGGAAGGAAACATTAGAAAACATTCATCCTAACAACATTAAAAGACCATTAAAACTGAGATACTAACTATGATATTAGTACTGACATGGATAGGACATAGTGACACCACGATAATTTTAACGGAACTAAAGGACCAAACAGGATTTGTTGACATACAAATAAGAGACCAAGACATAGTTAAGGACAGTGATGTAGTACTCCATATAATTGACGTTAAACAAATAGAAGATATTATTAATGAAATGACAGAAAATATTATACAAGTAAAGACAATTAACAAAAATGTATTACAAACAGAATTATTAGAAGCGAGAAATAAGTTAATGACATTAATACCAATAGAAAAAAGACATAAGAGAGGACTTGTAAACGCAATAGGTACTGTAGCAAAATGGACATTTGGCACAATGGACGATGACGACAGACAGACAATTCAAAAACATTTAACACAAACGGACGAAATGTTGAATCAAAAAATACACATAAATGAACATTTTAATTTGGCAATGAAACAAATAAGAAATATTGTACAAGATGATAGGAAAGAAATTGAAAAAGGACTTAATAGTATAAATAAATTCATAGACGAAGAAAATCAACAACATATGTACTTACAACAGATGACAAAAATTCAGTTAATAAAAAGTAAAATAGAACAAATCCAAGACAATGTAGTCGCAGCCAAATATGGTCTAGTTCACCCAAATATTCTAACAAATCAGGAAATTACCAATTATAACATTGATTTCAATAAATGAAAATATTTACAGCTAGGAATAGCAACTTTTAATAATACCTATTTAATATTAAGCATTAAAATTCCAAAATCATTCATACAAATAAAAATAAAAAAAATTGTACCACTACCAAATAAGAATCAAAAAGAAATAGAAGCAGAAATAGAGGAAATTTTTACTTATAAAGATAAAATTATGAAATTTGAAGAAAATAAACATTTCAGACAACTAAAACCCAGCACTCATTGTATAATAACGAAAAATTGTAAATTAATATCAAGTAAAGAATTAGAAATTATAGCACTAGACGAAAAAACAGTCCTAGTTAAAAATGCATTCAATTTATTTGTAAATAACACATGTAACATAAATGACACTGTTTTGAACGGAAATTACGCAATCCAATTTAACAATTGTTCAATAAAAATGAATGATTATTATTACTCTAATTGGATTGAAAGATTCGAAGGAAACATTATGAGATTGCAATATGACAATATAAAGAATTTTACAGAAAAACTCACACTCGAACAAATAAATGAAGAAAATAAAATAAATTTCAAAAATATATCTAATTTGAAAATTCATAACAAAATCATATACGGGTGTAATTTCTTTCTAATTTTAACAATAATATTAATAATTGTCATTTGGAGAACAAAACTAAAGTATATTAAAATAAATCTAAATAAAAGAATTCAGGAGAATTCTAATCTAAAGGGGGGAGAAGTTACATATACAAACAGTTACATTGATTTCAAAGCCAATGTACCTGATAAATTCGAAGAATTTTTAAATAAAATTGACAATAGCAGTAACCAAATATCAATTTCCGGCACATGTCGCAATTCATAAACTTTCCAGAGAATAAACAATTTTTTATTAAAACATAATCCGCAATTTTTAGCAAGTAAGCAAATATGTACACATATGAACCTTAAGTGAAATAATAAAATCTGTATATGTTGCAATTCCGCTCCCATACCGTATATGCAGAACTAAATAATATTAATTTATTATTTTTCGGTCGCAATTCTGAGAATTGCAACCGTTTCAAAAAGTAACTTGAAGTGTATTAAGAAAATAATAAATTTTAACAAATAATGTCAAATTCGCATTTATTGCATTTCCGCTCCCATTACGAAAATGCAATGTTGAATTACCCTATAAAAACACAAATGTAAATAGTTTTAATTCAGTCTTGTTCCTCCCGTTCATCGGAGTAGTTGTTGAATTAAATAAATAAATGAAATAATCGGAAACAAATTTAGTTTTTTTTAACGCGAGTTAACGGCTAAACACGTAAATCGCGCGAGGGCATAATGCCGCTTGATCGGACCGCAAGCGGTTGGTTTGAGAGAGAACTATTTCACCTTTTTTGCCATTCCCATGGCAGCCGGTTCTAGGTTACCGGAATGACTCGGGTTTTTCTTCCCGACCAAGGGCTGCCGCCCCAGTACACTAGTCCTGTCTAGTGTATCGTATATCACCCCACCCCTTACGTCACAGGAGCAAACTCTCGCAGCAATCCTGCTCCAAATACTTCTCCTCAGGGCTGGAGTCGAATCCAACCCTGCGCCAGAAGTATTCTACTGCTGCGTCTGCCATAAACGGCTTCACCCGAACTCCACTTCGGTTAGGTGCAATAAGTGCAACGGGTGGAGCCACCTTAAGACCTGTTCAGGCCTTAAGTCGCACAGGGAGTGGTCCACACGGTATGTGGCCACGTGTTGCTCCCGCCAACAGGCGTCTGATGCCTCCACGGCTACTACACCCCCTGATAGGCCGGCACTACCAACCGCCACCACAACCCATACCTCCACGGTAAGGAGCCTATCGGAGCAACACAACTCCCCTTCAACCCCTCCCATCCCTTCCTGCTCCAACCCCAGTGCGGGGACAAACCAGCAGCTCCTGGTCCCCCGTACCGTCTGTTCCATGTGTCAGACCGTAATACCTCGGAATCTGGTATCAGTCCAATGCAATTCCTGCAGTGGCTGGTGCCATTTTCGGAGATGTTCCGGCCTGCGCACCACCCGTGAGTGGACAACTGCCTACGTTGCCCCCTGCTGCAGAGCTCTGCACCCACTACCGCCCCCGGAGGCGCGGCCGCCCACCACCATCAGGCCGCAACAACCACAGTGGATTGCGCAGCAGGTCCAACATAGACAACCCCACGCGTCCCTCACCCCCCGGATTACACAGACCTCACCGAGAAGCTTCAAGCTTCTCCAGTTTAACTGTAACGGACTTACGAGTAAGGTCGACGAGATAGTTGACTTTATGAGCCGGCACAGTATTAAAATAGCTGCGGTAAGAGAAACAAAGTTGCACGCCAGGTCATCTCTGATCACCAGGGATGGCTACAATGCGCACAGACGCGATCGCGAGCGAGACAATGGTGGTTGCCTAGCGTTTATAGTCCACCACACAGTGCAGTATCGTCTCGTCGATGAAGGAATCGACCGCAGGGACAGCACCTTAGAATGTCAAGGCATAGCTGTCCGGTCAGGCGATTCCGAGCTCGAAATATTTAACGTGTATATACCCCCTGTCACCTGCTGCCCGGCAGGATATCACCCTGATATAGGTGCGCTCATCAGAGGTGAAAACCGATTGGTTGTAGGTGACTTTAATGCGCATCACGATCTTTGGCTTTCAAGCCTGCCAAATGATCGCAGGGGACAGCAATTGGCAGAGCAGATAGACGACTTGACATTCAGCACTGTGAACGACGACGCCCCCACCAGGGTAGTGGGCAATTGTAGCAGCTCGCCTGACCTAACAATAGCTAGCGCGGGTCTGATAAATAGCATAACGTGGCGACCTATGCTATCGCTTGCATCAGACCACTTGCCCATTATCGTCTCGATTGAGAGACCTGCCGACTTCGTTTCCGCGAATCACCGGTCCTATTTTAACTTTAAAAAAGCTAATTGGGCCGGCTTCACGGAATTCACCGAGGACACCTTCGCCGCTCATCCCATCCCCACTAATGTGCGCGTGGGCGAACGCGCATTCCGCAAGGTGCTCACAGCTGCTGGGGCTCGCTTCATCCCAGCTGGAAGTTATAAGGACATCCGTCCTCATTTCCAGCAGAAGCAGCCAGTTTAGCGAACGAGCGTGACCACCTACGCCAGGCCGATCCCGGGGATCCCCGCATAAGGGATCTCAATTTGGAGATCCGGCAACTGGTAAATCAACATAAGCGGACTAAATGGGTTGAGCACCTGAAGACTTGTAACCTCACCTCCGGTGAGAGTAAGCTCTGGTCCACCGTTAGGTCCTTGTCGAACCCGACGAAACACAACGACAAGGTGGCTATCACCTTCAACGGTTGTACTTCGTCGGACCCGAAGAGATGCGCGAGCTATTTTAGCCGGCTGTTCATACTGCATCCTTCGGGCGACAGAACCAAACGTCCTGTTACCAGAAGGCTGCACAAACTGACGAACGACAGTGCGCCACTTACTTTCACCGGTGATGAGGTTCAGGGGGCCATCAACAAGTCGAAATCATCGAAAGCCATTGGCCCTGACGGATTAAACGCGCTGATGCTGAAGCATCTGGGACCCCTGGGAGTAGGATACCTCACAAGGGTCTTCAATTTGTCCCTGGCCACTCTCATCATCCCTGACAAGTGGAAAGCAGGGAGAGTGGTTCCACTACTGAAACTTGGGAAACCCGCCAATCAAGGGGGGGTTATCGGCCGATAACTCTCCTTTCCCCAGTAGTGAAGACACTTGAAGCCCTCCTACTCCCACTCTACACGACACACCTGGCCCCAGCCCCACATCAGCACGGATTCCGACGAGTGCACAGCACCACCACTGCACTCACCGCCATAAACGCCCAGATAAATCGTGGGCTTAACCAAAACCGCCCCTGCGAGAGGACTGTCCTAGTAGCGTTGGACCGAAAGAAGGCTTTCGATACAGTCAGCCATTCCACGCTACTAGATGATATTTATCAGTCGACACTCCCGCCAGGGCTGAAGAGGTGGTCCGCGAACTACCTGAGCGGTCGGCACTCGTCAGTGATTTTTCGAGATCAAATATCAAAGCAGAGGAAGATTAAGCAAGGCGTACCGCAGGGTGAAGTCCTTTCGCCCTTGCTTTTCAACTTCTACATCTCGAAACTCCCCCAAACACCAGCGGGAGTTTCCCTGATCTCATACGCTGACGATTGCACGATAATGGCGTCGGGCAATGACATCGATGGTCTGTGTTCCAAAGTGAACAACTACCTCACCGACCTTTCTCGCTTTTTCACTGCGAGGAATCTCCAACTTTCCCCCTCCAAGTCCACGGCGACCCTTTTCACCACCTGGACAAAGGAGGTCAAGGACAGCTTGCTCTCCTTCTCTGCGCATACAACCGCAATTGCCACTAAAGTCCAAAATCGCAACAAGGTTCTCAAATCGCTGGCCGGCAGCACTTGGGGCAAAGACAAAGAACTGTGGCTTTCGACATTTAAGGCAATTGGCCGGCCGGTTCTAAGCTATGCTGCGCCTGTCTGGTCGCCTGGAACTAGTGATTCGCAGTGGACAAAGCTTCAGACATGTCAAAATACCGCCATTCGGACAGCGACCGGGTGCCTCCTGATGTCACCCATCCAACATCTACACAACGAGGCACAAATGCTCCCAGTTGCGGAGCACCACAAATTGCTCAGCAGGCAGTTCCTGCTGGGATGTTACCGCAGGTTTCACCCCTGCAGACGCCTGCTTGAGCCTGAACCACCTCCCAGGCACATCAGGAGACACCTCTTAGACTACGCTGACGAAATCCAGGACAAAACTGACCGCAACCTACTGGACCGGACAGTATTTAGACAGTCAATAAACGACATTCACCGGGAGACCGTTACCACTTTCATGAACTCCCGTCCTGTGAATGCCGTAATCGGAGTCCAACCCCCACCTATTGCAGATGAAGAGCTCCAGCTTCCCCGTGAGACTCGTGTAACATTGGCACAATTACGTTCTGGATACTGTAGCAGGTTAAACTCTTACATATCCAGAATCGACCCCGACATACCAAATACATGTCCGGCATGTGAAGGTACCCCACACGACACTAACCACCTCTTCACATGCCCCCTCAAACCGACTCATCTAACCCCCCTCTCCCTCTGGACCCAACCTGTCGAAACAGCATGTTTCCTGGGCCTACCCTTAGATGAGCTAGACGAAGACGACCGATGATATACTTACACTGACAGGGCTAACTATGCTGTTAAAACAACAACAACAACAACAAGAGAGAACTATTGTTTGTTGGCATTGTTGATATTATATCAGATTTACTCAGCTTCTACGCTGGTGCGGGGGTGAGTGAAGGACACTCATATGCTGAGTTCAAGCAATAATGCTTTTTTATGTTTATTTTTGTTTTGATTTTCATATATTTAAAATACACGATCGTAAGGCAAAGATTAGCGAGTCAGTTGACACTTTTGATGTTTAGAATCACTATCTCAGTACAAGTATGCGCAACAGTTATTACGTTTAGATATTATTTCGAGAGCGTCCGTTCACACTTAGAGTGAAAAGGCGAAAAAAGATTTAGGAGTTTTAAGTTATGGTGGTGCCTCTTTATTTATTGTACACCCAAAATAGTCGGTAACGCGCCTTTATTGCAACCTCAACAGTGGTATGGAAAAAAAATAAATTTTGGAATATGGAAATGCTATTAATCAACTACAGTTTAGAGCTTTATGTAGAACCAGTTAAATTACATAAAACCATTGTAAGAATACTAACGCTTTTTACTTTCCATTAAATATGTACACATATCCCAATACAAATTTTTATGTTTTAAATTTTGTATGTATTTATTTATTTAATAAAATTAAAAACAAAAATAAATAAATAAATAAAGCAATCAACTACAAATGCTCCTACTTTTTTATTATTGTAGTTAGAATGAGTCGCAATGAGCCGCGCTTTGATATGTTTTAACTTATTAACTTATTTTTGAATTTATCTAAATTGAGGAGTGGCATAGATGTAGACAATATATGTCTTACAACAGCTTAAAAATTATCACAAAACTTGAAATAAATTAACATATTAAAAATAAAGTTTACTTTAAAAGGCAAATAGAGGTTTGATAGATATGTGTTTGATGCAACAAATTAGCTTATCCACTTTGCATTCTGCAGCAACTGACCATAAGTTCTATCTTAAATAACTGTGGAAAATTATGCTTAGCGCCTTCAGCAAGCAATAGTTTATGAGCCCCTTTTACAAATCGTCACATGCCACGTAACATGTAATGCAATTCGAAGAATACAATACAATACAAAGAAAAAACAAATTTAAATTGTATTAATTGTAAATGTTAAGTAAATTTTAATTACAAAACTTACTATTCTTAAACACTTCACTGGCTCTTGTGGCGCTTCTTTCCGCTTAATTAATTCACACTTAATTCATTTTCAGCTTTTGTAATGCTCCTGTCAGGAGGTGTTGGTGTATGAGTTTAGTATGTCCAATTCTAAGTCGGGCGAACTGGCTGGATAAATATCAAAGTGTATTGCGTAGGTATAGATATGGTTTGCGCATGCAGTTGAATTCAGTATACCGATACCTAAACGTATACCATTCTGTCAGTTTAATCGAGCCAATATGTTTTTTAATATGCCTATGTAAATCATTCTCTGAATAAACTAGAAACAATGGGCTTGTTGCTGGCATAAGTCGAGCTGTTTTGTCGGTTCACTCGTTGCCTCGGATGCCTTTATGGTCTGGTACCCACATACATAATGTTGATATTTTTTAGATTTCGAAAACAAAGGTCTCTTATTTTTTCAACCCATTTGCTACTACTAAAAAGGTTTTTTATGGTTTCAATGGACGACATACTATCCGTACAAATGAGGAATTTACCTTTATTACGCTGCGCGAAATCCGTTGCTTTGTATATGGCCATTGCTTCCGCTGCGAACACTGAGCAGTGTTCAGGTAACAGAAAGGAGCTATCCTTGTGGATTAACTACAGCGAACGAGGTGTTAGTGCTGGTTTTTGATCCGTCCCCATATAAAAAATACCAATTGTTGTTCCGGTATTTTCTTTCCTGTTCTGCTAAGAGTTGTTGATAGGTCGAACTACTTGTCGTAGATTTATTAAATGCGTGGAAAACGGTGTTGGAATTTGATTTACTACTCGTATATATAAAGTGTGGTTAAGTTTCAAGGGCCGGTGTTGATTTTGAATAAAATACAATTTTTTTAGGAAATTATTGTCATTTCTCTTTATTATGATAATATTGGTATGGCTCAATTACGTATGGAACAAAATATTGGCCAAACGGCCGCCGCCTCCTCGGCGGCACACCTCCATCCGATGGTCAAAATTTTCGATGACGCTGAGGCATAATTGAGGTTCTATGCCGTTAATGTGCCGACTAATGTCATCCTTTAGCTCTTGAATTGTTGCTAGCATATCGACGTACACCTTTTCTTTCAAATAAGTCCAAAGAAAGAAGTCCAACGTTGTCAAATCACATGGTCTTGGCGGCCAATTGACATCGCCGCCACGTGAGATTATTCGGCCATCAAATTTTTCGCCCAAACGAGCCATTGTTTCGTTAGCTGTGTGACAAGTGGCACCGCCCGGTTGAAACCACATATCATCCACATCCATATCTTCAAATTCGGGCCATAAAAAGTTCGTTATCATCTCACGATAGCGAACTCTATTCACAGTAATTGCCTGACCGGCCTCATTTTGGAAAAAATACGGTCCAATAATGCCGCCGGCCCATAAACCGCACCAAACAGTCACTTTTTGTGGGGGCATTGGTTTTTCGGCAATCACTCTTGGATTATCATTCGCCCAAATGCGGCAATTCTGCTTATTGACGAATCCACTGAGGTGAGAATGTGCCTCATCACTGAAGATGATTTTCTTCACGAAGTGCGCGATATGCATTTTGATTTGAACGCCCGTTTTCATAATAAGCCTGAATAACTTTAACGCGTTGCTCGATTGTGCATCTTTCCATGGTTCAAATTGAGTTAGTCTGAAATTGAAAAATGTTAAATGAAATGCAGTATCTACGTTTGTGTCGAAACGCCGATATGTAATCATTGTGCAAAATATGATTAGTAGTAGAAAAGAATTTCGGAATTAGCACCCATGTCGCTTCGATTACACCTTCCTTTATAGTAGGGAGACCAGCTTCTACCAAAACGCATTTTACGGGGGATGTTGGGAACGCGTTATACTACGACGAGCATCAGTATAGTATGGAGCATCAAGTAGCTTAATATTAGTATTGGCGGTCCAACCGTACACAGGTATACCGTAGTCTATCTTAGAAAGTATCATTGCTCTAGTGATATTGACTAAGGTTTTTGTATGGATTAAAGAGTGTTTGGAGGATGGTTTCATGTGTAGAAGTCCACGCAAGTGGGGAAAGTTACTGATCGCCATTCACTTGGGAATGGCCAGGACGATTCTTCTGCATATGGTTCAAGCAGCTCACAACGTCCGGGATTATCCCACGTATCCTCTGCGTAGCTTCCGAACACCCGTTCCGGAGTGAGCTATCGTGAGAAGGCGAAGCATTCCAGGATAGCTGGTTGTGCCCCCCCACTCCCACTGAAAACAGCAACAAAGCCTCGGATGAGAACTACCTTTACTGATGACGACCCCTGCAAACGAAATAAGGAATACGATTTGAGGGCATGCACCTGGAATATCCAGTCCCTTAATGGGGAAGGTGCCTCCGCCCGGCTGGTTGATGTCCTCGTGAGAGTAAAGGCTGACATCACTGCCATCCAAGAGATGCGATGGACGGGGAGGGCAAGAAAACCATAGGACTTTGCGACGTCTACTACAGCTGCCATGTAAAGGAGTGCAAATTCGGTGTCGGATATGTTGTGGGAGAGAGACCATGTCGTTCACTCCGGTGGTCGAGCGCCTCGCAATAATCCACATCAAAGCGCGATTCTTTAACATCTCGCTAATTTTCGCCCACGCCCCGACGGAAGAGAAGGACGATACGACCACAAATTCCTTTTATGAGCGCCTGGAACGTTCCTATGAGCGCTGCCCCCGCCACGACATAAAAATCGTGCTTGGCGACTTCAACGCCAGGGTGGGCAAGGAGGGAATTTTTGGTCGCACAGTCGGAAAATTCTGCCTGCACTATGAAACATCCGGAAACGGACAGAGGTTGATCGACTTCGCCGGGGCCCGAAACATGGTAATCTGCGCAACATGGTAGAATCCAGCATACATAAGCAGATACACCCAGCTGCCTGGATGTCCCCTGATCGAAAAACGCGAAATCAGATCGATCATGTTATCATAGATAGAAGACACGCTTCTAGTGTATTAGATGTACGTACGATCCGAGGACCCAACATCGACTCGGATCATTACCTTGTTGCAGCCAAACTACGTACATGCCTCTGTGCAGCAAAAAACGTAGATGTACGCTACGCAAAGAATGTTCGACATCGAAAGGCTGCAATCACAACAGACAGCCAGAAGATTCGCCACTCGACTGTCACTACTGCTCTCAGAGAGCACTGCCCAACAAACCGGCATGCACGAGCAATGGAGCAACATTTCTCGTTCTTAACGTACCACCGCCGAAGAAGAATCGGAGCCCGAAAAACAGTTGGTACGACGAGGAATGTAATGCCGCCGCAGAAAGAAAGGATGCCGCTTATAGAGCAGAGCTGCGACTGGGTGCAACGCGAGCCATGTGGGATCTCTACCGAAAGGTAAGAAAGGAAGAGAGACGTATTCTCCGAAAGAAGAAACGAGAGGCCGAAATACGTGAGTGCGAGGAGCTTGAGATGCTGGCCAACAGGAACAACGCCCGAAAATTCTACCAGAAAGTTCGGCGGCTTACAGAAGGTTTTAAGACCGGGGCGTTTTCGTGTAAGGACAAAGACGGCGATCTGGTGACTGACATCCAGGGCATTCTTAAATTATGGAGGGAACACTTCTCGAACCTGTTAAACAGTGATAGCTCCGCATGTCACAGAGAATGTGAAGATCCCGATACCCCAATCGTCGACGACGGAATTGACGTTCCGGTACCCGACCATGACGAGGTGAGAATAGCGATAACTGACTAAAGAACAACAAAGAAGCGGGCACCGACGGACTGCCGGCTGAGCTATTCAAACATGGCGGCGAGGAGCTGGTAAGGTACATGCATCAGCTCCTATGCAAAATATGGTCGGATAAATGCCTGCCTGCCGATTCGAATTTAAGTGTGCTCTGCCCAATCCATAAGAAGGGCGATTCTGCAATCTGTGCCAATTACCGCGGGATTAGTCTTCTAAATATCCCCTATAAGGTTCGAGCAAGCATATTGTGTGAAAGGCTGAAGCCCACCGTCAACCAACTGATTGGACCTTATCAGTGTGGCTTTAGACCTGGAAAGTGTACCATCGACCAAATATTCACAATGCGCCAAATCTTGGAAAAGACCCATGAAAGGAGAATCGACACACACCATCTTTTCGTCGACTTCAAAGCTGCATTCGACAGTACGGAAAGGAGTTACTTGTATGCCGCGATGTCTGAATTTGGTATCCCCACAAAACTAATACGGCTTTGCAAGATGACGTTGCTCAATACCAGCAGCGCCGTCAGAATTGGGAAGAACCTTTCCGAGCCGTTTGATACCAAACGAGGTTTCAAACAGGGTGACTCGCTGTCGTGTGACTTCTTTAACCTGATGTTGGAGAGCATCGTACGAGCCGCAGAACTTAATCGCTCAGGCACAATTTTTTATAAGAGCTTACAATTGCTGGCGTAAGCCGATGATATTGATATCATCGGCCTTAACAACCGCGGTGTTAGTTCTGCTTCCTCCAAACTGGATAAAGAGGCAAAGCGAATGGGTCCGGTGGTGAACGAGGATAAAACGAAGTACCTCCTGTCTTCAAACAAACAGTCGGCGCACTCGCGTATCGGCACCCACGTCACTGTAGACAGTTATAATTTCGAGGTTGTAAAAGACTTCGTCTATTTAGGAACCAGCATTAACACCAATAACAATGTCAGCCTTGAAATCCAACGCAGAATCTCTCTTGCCAACAAGAGCTACTTTAGACTAAGTAGGCAACTGAGCAGTAAAGTCCTCTCTCGACGACCAAACTAACACTCTACAAGGCTCTCATCATGCCCGTCCTAACGTATGGCCAGAAGCTTAGACGATGACAACATCCGATGAAGTGACGGTTGAAGTGTTCAAGAGAAAGATTCTGCGTAAGATTTTTGGAGCTTTGCACGTTGGAAACGGCGAATATCGCAGACGACGGAACGATGAGCTGTATGAGCTTAACGACGACATAGACACAGGGCAGCGAATAAAGATCCAGGGGCTCGTTGGCTGGGTCATGTCGTCCGAATGGATACAAACGCTCCCGCTTTAAAGGTATTCGATGCAGTACCAGCTGGTGGTAGCAGAGGAAGAGGGCGGCCTCCTTTGCGTTGGAGAGATCAGATAGAGAAGGACTTGGCTGCACTTGGTGTGTCCAATTAGTGCCGGTTAGCAAGAGAAAGATTCGACTGGCGCGCTTTGTTAAACTCGGCCAAAATCGCGTAAGCGGTTATCGCGCCAATTAAGAAGAAGAAGAAAGAGTGTTTGGATGACAAGTACTTAAGTATATTGTGTCTGGCAGCTAGATTTTTTCTTAAAAGTAAAACTAAATAATGTTGCTCCTTGTCATGTCGGTCCTCTTGCTGCGGGGATGAGGCTTAAGTGGTGAGTTAACCCAATGTTATGGAGATTAACTTACCACGAACTAAGAGGGCAGCTCCATATAGGAATTGGGTATCCACTCATCGGCGGAACGGCGGAATTGGTGGCCATCCAAGTTCTATGTGGAGAGTACCGCACCAACAACCTGGCAGGGGGTATAAAATGCATTTTCTACAATGTGGAGGCTAACAATGGTTCTCTCTGCACGAGGTAACCTACTTTAGGGAAATCCTCCCGTCGAGCAATCGACGGCTCGGGCATCGGATGGGCAGGCCCGAACCCCACACCCCCTTATGACCGGAACTGGCACCCAAAGTTTCGGAGGAAGCGCACTCCTAGTGGTGAAATTTGGTACATTGGCCATGTCAATGGAGAGGTGAGTGAGTGTCACACCGTCGACGAAACGATCCGAAGCAACTGAACAAGTTGTGGAGGAGGTGGAGATGGCGGACAATCTCTCAGTAGACTCAGATGGATCTCTGGTGCCGAGTAAGTTTTTGACAACCGGTAAAATGAAGTTATCTGAGATTCGAACGCAGGCGCTGGTCTATCCACAAGGCAGATCAAACGAAGAAGACAAAAGGCGAAGAGAGCCGAAGCGTTAGCTAAGGAATTGAAACGGGAAAGCGTGGCAGAACAGAGGATTCCTCTGTAACGTTGCCCTCTTCCGGAAATGAAACGGGGTCTGTGCCAACAACCGGGAAGAGGAGAAAGGCAAAGAACAGGAAAGTCGAGAAACGGAAGTCGGAAATGCCTGCATCTTCGACCCAATGCAAGGCAGACAAACCTTTAACGGACAAAGCAAAGACTAATGGATCTCAAATTTCGAATGACACTCTTACATCAACGTCTGGCGAATTATTCGCGAGAATGGCAGCAAAGGCAATGACGGTGGAGATTCATACCGACAAAGAAGACGGCCTACTGTCCAAATGGCAACAAGACTATCTTGACAGCTATCTTTAGAAAGCTAACGGTGAGTCGAAAGACGCGCCGACTTTCAAGGGTAAAAGCGTGGTGGACGGCACCGTAAAGGTGTTCCAATGCTTTTTCCCGAGAATGGCTGGAAAAAGTGATAACAAAAATTCCAGTTTACGAAAACGGCAAGTTCATCCTTGTTGAGAGTAGCAAAGAAAGGCTGGTACGAGCAAGTGTCTGGATTCCGGGTCCTTCCTGTAGTTCAGCAGAACTCCTCACACGCACCCGTGTTCAGAACGAAGATCTTGACACGAATCTCTGGAGAGTATACTCGTGCATCAGGCAGAAATCCACCACCACTTCGGAGGCGGGTTCCCACCTGGTGCTGGGTATCGATCTTGCGTCTCCCAAGGTTCTTAAGTCGAAGTAAAGGTGTTGTCCTCACCTACATCTGGGGCGAATCCACTTCCGTGTCCAGGATAAGGTGGAGGACAAAGCGTAAATATACTCAGTCTCATGACTGAAGTAATATTTACACAGATAAATCTGCAGCATAGCAAAGCGTCTACGGCTCTCTTGTGCCATAGGCATGCAAAACTGCAAACATCCCCACACATAGTACTTATACAAGAACCATGGGTATGTCACAAGCGTATCTGTGGTCTAAGTGCTATGTCGTGGGCACAATTACTTCATTGTGAAGGGAATGTGAGACCGCGATCATGTATTATCATGCCGATGTTAAAAGAGCTATGCTCCGGAGATATCGTTGCTGTAAAAATAAAGTACTTGAAAAGTGGGAACAGTGTCGAAGTTATCATAGTTTCGGCTTACCTACCCTACGACTCTTTACAGCCACCTCCTTCGAGGGAACTAAGAGGAGTGGTCAAGTATGCAGAATCCAATAATCTGGGGCTAATAGTGGGCTGTGATGCAAATTCACAGAACATTGTGTGGCGAAGCAGTAAATGCAACCCCAGAGGTCTCAAGTTACTGGCTTTTATCCTGTCATCCGATTTGATCATTCAAAAAACTGAAGGAGGCAATAGGTGATAGATTTTACACTTACCAATAGGACTGGGAATTGATACAATATCAATACATTTCGGTAGGAATCCTCGAAATGTGGACTGGGACAGGTATGGTGAGCTTGTAACAGAGCGATTACCAAACCTGAAAAAACTCAAATCAGCAGAAATGATTGAAGATGCTACTAAGAAATTCGAAGTTACTTTAATCAATTTGATGAACTATGCCCACTCAATCAAAGCAGACAGGGCAAACCGGCTCCTTGGTGGAACCCTGAACTGTCGAAGCATCGTGTACGGTCCAGAAAACTTTCCAATACGGCTTTAAAGCCCCAAACAAAAGAGGACTGGGCTAATCATCGACTTATACAGAGAGAATATAAGAAAAAAAGTACGGAAAGCCAAACTTGAGTTCTATAGAAATTTCTGCAGTAACGTCGAAGAAATAAAGGAAACAGCGAGACTTTGTAAGGTCCTTCATCTAGACCGCTCATTAAGGCTGGATTCCATTCGAAAACCTGATGGTTCATACACCATTTCCAAATCGGAAACGTTTAATCCTCTACTCGAAACCCATTGTCCGGATAGTAGAACTCTCTCTGAAGAAGAGAGTATCATGAACAATAACGGTAGTAACGATGGAACCTCTAGGTACAGCTGGTATATTGCTAGTCGGATAGTGACAAAAGGTTTTCCTTGTCTTCTTTTGCGAACGTTAAGCCCCCTGGACCTGACGGAATATATCCAGCAATGCTTACAAAAGGAGGAGACAGGCTGATTGAAGCCCTGAAAAGGACCTTCACAGCCTCTCTTGCATTTGATTATATACCATCCCAATGGCGACGCGTAAGAGTAGTATTTATTCCGAAACCAGGAAAAGGTGGCTATTCCCTAGCAAAAAGTTTTAGACCACTCAGTTAGACATCGTTCATGTTGAAAAGTCTGGAACGAGTGGTGGAGAAACATATTCGAGTGGGGGTATTGCCGAGAAGTCCACTTAGTAGAAATCAACACGCTTGAAGCCGGGCTGGAAGCTGACGAATACACAATGGGCGTGTTCGTGGACATTGACTGGTTTTTGATAATGCCACTTTCGGCTCCATATGTTCTTCTGCCGAACGACACGGAGGTAATCAAACCATTGTAAAATGGATATATTCCATGCTCTCTGAGAGGCTGTTAACCGCTGGTGGGAGCAGTGACAAACAAATCACAGTCAAGGCCAAGCAAGGATGTCCCCAAGGGGGTGTTCTTTCTCCGCTGCTGTGGTGCTTCGTCGTAGACTCTCTGCTAACGGAGATGCAGGAACTCGGTTTTTATGTCCAAGCATGTGTGGACGATGTCTATGCGCCAACATCGGATAAATCCTTAAGTAGCTTTTTCACGAAAGTGCAGAGGATTCTTGACTAAATCGATGACTGGTGAATGAGACAAGGTCTTTCCGTTAATCCGAACAAAACAACCATAGTCTTGCTTACGAGAAAACGGAAATTGGATAACTCAGTCTTCCAACACTCAAAGGTGTGACACTTGGTCTTTCCAACGAAGTTAAATATCTAGGAGTAATCTTGGATAAGAAGCTGACTTGGGAGACACACGTTTCACTGAAGGTGAATCGTGCATTGAAGATTTTTCAGCAATGCCGTAGAGCCTTTGGCAAAACTTGGGGTCTGAAACCTGCTGTGGTCCTATGGATTTACACGGCACTTATTAGACCAATCATCACTTACGCTTCTGTGGTCTGGTGGCGACGGAGCACGGTTAAGTCCACAATCCGGGAACTATATAGGCTGCAAAGAAGTGTATGTTTATGCATCACGGGTGCCATGAGTACAACCTCTGGAGATGCCCTACATGCTATGCTTGATTTGCTCCCCCTGGATCTTAAAACACAACAGGAAGCAATAAAAGCAATGTGTAGACTCCATAAATATGGTTTCTGGCACGAAGAGGGAACTTCGGGACACAGAGAAATCTTTAAGATGCTATCTGAGCAGTATCCATTGTTTTGGGCACCTAAAGACGACCTGATACCCACAGTCTCATTTGGAAGGAGATTTGATGTCACGCAATGGAGCAATCCAGAATGCAACTGGATAGTTTTGGTTGGAGACTCAACCATTCCAACAACAACAACAACAACTACGTACTCGATGTAACACATGGCAAAAACCCCTCCACTCAACCTTCACGGTGCAGACTGGTAATAGGTACCACAGTTCTCACTCTGCACGCAGTGGAGAGGTAGCTAGCTAAGGTAAGACTTCACAGGCAAGTTTTCTTTACTCTTAAGTACAGCATTTGAAAATGGATTTTTTTTCTGGTGTGTGGTAAAGGGCCGGGTCAACGTGTCATGCGACCCGCGCCGAGGATCAGCCTGGCTGGTGGCCCTTTTTCAAATTTAGCCCAGTCGTTAACGTGAGCTTACGGATACCTGGCGGCCTCCGTAATAACTAGCCTTGCCTGTGTAGTTTGGAGCTATGCACAGGTGGACGTCTGTTAGGTAGTTCCTCCTTCGCCCACTCTATCGACTCATTTACTTCTTTTGTCAGCTCCTCCGCTGTTGGTGGTGGTTCGTGTAGCGTTTTAAGCATCATGACGGCATTACGCCTCTCCAAGTACCCTGCTTTAGTTTGATCAGTGATCCTTTCTGTCGACCATCTTCGGGCGAGAGCACTGGCATCGGTGCTTCTTGTGGCACTATCTTCCCCAGTTCTCCGCCTAGCCACAAGATGTCGGCTAATTGGGTTAGTTCCGACTATTACAAGAGGCGCCAATGTACTGGGGCTGAGGCTAAGCCTAGGGTGGTCAAAGTTTTTAACAATACTACAGCACTAGACGGTGTCATGAGAAAACGTGCCACAACGCAGGTGATGCTGTTATTAACAACCAATCACTAGAACCTTTGGCGAAAAGCGCAGGTATTATAAATAACGGTTTTGGCAGGGTGAGAGTCCGAACCTACAAGACAGACGCTGATACTATTGAACAACTAGCCTCAGAGATTGAAGCTAATGATCGTATGGAGTCCTCAAGCAACGTCGAGAGCATCGACTTAGAATGATACAGTTCGTCAGGGTCTAAGCTCAAAGCTAGACTAGAGAAAATGAGTACGAGTAAAACTAAGTATGTAGCCGGTTCGAGTACAACATACTCAGAAAGAGAGCTCTTGAGCGAATCGGAAGAAGATGTGTATTCCAACTTAACCAATGCTTCTTCTTCAAATAAATCTTCACCACAGTAAACTAGCGTTACAAGCCCCAATCGATCGCATGGCAGAAGACAACCCTAATTTTTATGGAGGGCCTACCTGTGGGTTGAGGACACCGAGCTATAAGCTAGAAGGTGAAACAAGGTCTTGTATAATGCCAAAAAGAAAACTAACTACATTTATGATCCATAAATATTGCAATACAGACACCACAAAGATAAGCTGGGAGACAGATTGTAACAGGTACCGGCTATCGTCCTTTTACATGGCATGCGAAGATCCAGTACCGTCGAAGCTGATAAAAGAGCTGATACTGGACAGCGAAGTATGCGGCAGCATATTATTAATGGGAGGCGACACGAACGCCCATCACACTACCTGGGGTAGTTTAGACATTAGCGAGCGAGGTGAGTCACTCTTTAATTTTATTATGGGAAAAAGACTATTGCTCTGCAATCGCGGTAATGAGCCTACCTTTATTGTACGTAAACGTCAGGAAGTTCTTGACATTACGTTAGTCTCAGTCTCAGCGAATTGGAGGGTACTCAAAGCACATTCATTCTCTGATCAGAGCTATATCTATAATGCACTCTCCAGGAAGAGGTCATTCAGCCTAAAGCACTCAAGTTCAGAAACCATAGAAAAACAAACTGGCTAAGATATTCTCAAGAACTAGCAAAACGTTTGCCCATGGATCCCCCTTTGAACCCTTCTAGCATAGAGACATTAGAGAACATGGCCATTAGACTGACTAATTGCTGCAACCAAGCCCTGCATAAGGCTTGTCCACCAGCTAAGCAGAGAGAGAAGAATAAGCCACCCTGGTGGTCACCCGAACTGAAAAAGCTACAAAAGAATTGCAGGAAACAATTCAACAGGGCAAGGCGAAAGCGAATGGGACTTGTATTATGACAAACTAAAAATATATAAGAAAGCAATAAGAAAAGAAAAATGGTCTTCATGGAGAACTTTTTGTGAGGAAATCGAGACTACGGTAGAGGAATCTCGAGTGAGGGTATCTTCAGAAGCCAGACTCCAGCTGGCCAGAATCCTGCGAATGATCATTATAACCATTATTAAATACTTACTTCCCAGGTAATTTAGAGGAAGCGATAACCACCAATAGTCCAACTTTGGATGCGGTACTAAGTTCCGATATCCTCAACATTGTCACAGAAGCCAAGATAACTTAGGCTTGGGAAAACTTCCAACCATACAAAACACCGACACCAGATGGGATAGTCCCTGCGCAACTGCAACGGACAATGGCAACATTAGGAAATGGCTGAAAACCATATTCATGGCAACACTACTACTGAATCCCCTGCTGTGGATACTGGCAATGAATAGATTGCTAAAGAATCTGGAGGAAAGGAGGATACCGTAGGGCCCTACGAAGATGGTGTTGCAATATTAATAAGAGGAAAATTCCCAGATGACAATGTAAAGTGAGGGGAGGGGAAAGCCCTGGTGGTATCAAAATAGGCCTACAGTAGGTCTAGATGTGTCAATAGACAACCACTATACCTACCTACCTAGCCACCTTAAAAAGACAGCTGTTAAAATTTCATGATATTCTATTGATTAGTTCGTGAGTTATTCAGCTAAGGGTGATGTAACTTTTGTTATTTTCAAAACCATGTTTCAAAAAAGAATTTGGGATTTTTAATTTTACAGTGCTTCTTGATGGGAAAAATACCGTTCAAGCGAAGCAATGGCTTGAAAAGTGTTATGGGGACTCCGCTCCATCAGAAACAACAATTAAACCATGGTTTGCTGACTTCAATCATGGTTGCAGTGGATGCCCAAATGAGGGGTGGTACCAGAAAACATAAAAAAATCCACAAAACCGTTTTGAATGATCGGAAAGTGAAGTTGAGTGAATTAGATATCGAAAGAACGTGTTGGGTTTATATTGCATGAGCATTTGACTATGAGAAAGCTCTGTTTAAAGTGGGTGCCGCGTTTGCTCATTGCACCGATATTGCATAAGCATTTGACCATGAGAAAGCTCTGTTTAAAGTGGGTGCCGCGTTTGCTCATTGCACCGATATCGCACCATCTCACAAGTCAATCAAAACAATGATAAAACTACATGAATTGAACTTCGATTTGCAGCGAAATATCTTATTTCAGCGACCACTTGTTCGCAGACCTAAGAAATTTCACTCGAATGAAGAGGTTTTCGCTGAAATTGAGGCCTATTTTGAGGCTAAATGTAAATCGCTCTACAAAAGTGGTATTGAAATGATCGAGCGGAGTACCATTTTTACATGGAAATTTACATACACATAGCTACGGAGTGCATAAACTATAACAATTTTATTCCGCTAAGCTGGTAAATGCTTACATTCGGTGTAGAGACATTTGTGAACCGTTGCAAAATCGTGCGTTATTAGAACCGCTACTTTCTAACATATACGTACCAGTGCAAGGGTTATGCGATAGGTGTCCGTTAAGTTGATTGCAATAAATTTTACCGGTTTTTGAAAAGTTTTTTTTTACATCGATCCTATGGCAACGGAAAACACTCCGCGGTTTTCACCTGACAACTTATTGATATTTTACAAGCGCAAACCGCAATCAATTTACTTACCGGTGCAGGCAATTAATCAATCTCTTGAAGGTGACCGCATAAATTGACCCACTGAAGCTAATCTGAATGTACGCCTCGAAGGTATTGAGCAAATTTGTATGATGTTCTTTTCAGCTCATGACCACCGGCAGGACACCGCACATGTAGAGCAGAGTAGCGAGGCTACGATGCTTAATATGGCACAGCCGCCTCAACACACTTAGGTCAGCATTTCAATTTCGCCGGCGAGTTCTATGCCTGCCACAATCTTTGACCTCATTCTCAGCTCTTGGCCACTGTAATCGTAAATGTCAACAACAGCGCTGATACATGGGTACCATGTCGTACGCTGCTCGACTCTGGGCCGCAGTTGCACATCATCACAACCCATCTCGCTCATCAATTACAGCTACGCAGAACCAAGTCATTGGAGGAGTCCACGCAAGTTGGGAAAGTTACTGATCGCCATTCACTTCAGAGTGGCCAGGACGATTCTTCTACATATGGTTCAAGCAGCTCACAACTTCCGAGATTAACCCAATTATCCTCCTTGGTACGACGAGGAATGTAATGCCGCCGCAGAAAGAAAGGATGCCGCCTATAGAGCAGAGCTGTGATTGGGCGCAACGCGAGCCATGTGGGATCTCTACCGAGAGGTAAGAAAGGAAGAGAGACGTATTCTCCGAAAGAAGAAACGAGAGGCCGAAATACGTGAGTGCGAGGAGCTTGAGATGCTGGCCAACAGGAACAACGCCCGAAAATTCTACCAGAAAGTTCGGCGGCTTACAGAAGGTTTTAAGACCGGGGCGTTTTCGTGTAAGGACAAAGACGGCGATCTGGTGACTGACATCCAGGGCATTCTTAAATTATGGAGGGAACACTTCTCGAACCTGTTAAACAGTGATAGCTCCGCATGTCACAGAGAATGTGAAGATCCCGATACCCCAATCGTCGACGACGGAATTGACGTTCCGGTACCCGACCATGACGAGGTGAGAATAGCGATAACGCGGCTAAAGAACATCAAAGAAGCGGGCGCCGATGGACTGCCGACTGAGCACAAGTTTTTATAAGAGCGTAAAACAACCGCGCTGCTAGTGCCGCCTTTTCCAAACTAAATAAAGAAGCAAAGGGAATGGGTCTGGTGGTGAACGAGGACAAAACGAAGTACCTACTGTCATTAAACAAGCAATCGGCGCACTCGTGTAAAGGCACCCGCGTCACGGTTGACTATTATGATTTAGAGGTTGGGAGAGACTTATTTAGGAACCAGCATTAACAACGATAATAATGTCAGCCAGGAAATCCAAAGTAGAACCTTTCTTGGCAACATGTGCTACTTTGGAATAAGTAGGCGACTGAGCAGTAAAGTCCTTTCTCGAAGAACAAAACTAACACTCTACAAGGCTCTCATCATGCCCGTCCTAACGTATGGCGTAGAAGCGTGGACGATGACAACATCCGATGAAGCGACGCTTGGAGTGTTTGAGAGAAAGATTCTGCGTAAGATTTTTGGAGCTTTGCACGTTGGCAACGGCGAATATCGCAGGCGATGGAACGATGAGCTGTATGAGCTTTACGACGACATAGCGCAGCGAATAAAGATCCAGCTGCTACGTTGGCTGGGTCATGTCGCCCGAATTGGTACGAATGCTACGGCTCTGAAAGTATTCAATGCAGTACCAGCTGGTGGTAGCAGAGGAAGAGGAAGGCCTCCTCTACGTCAGAAAGCTTTGGTGGAGAAGGATTGGCTTCACTTGTTGTGTCCAACAGGCGCCGGTTGGCACGAGAAAGAAACGACTGACGCGCTTTGTTAAACTCGGCCAAAATCGCGCCAAATAAAAAGAAGAAGAACCAAGTCATTAGCTAAAGTATATGGTTTGGGTGATGCCAGTTTTGTATCTGATAGTCTCGCAGTTAACATTAGCCTTCGATCTGCAACACACCATTGTTTGCTCGTATCATAACGGACAATAACCCCAACCTTACTTTCAACATCTATCTTATCCATCTCCTCCAACATCCGCTTAGCTGATCCGAACATATACAAGTCTCAACGGATCGGCATGCTTATAGATGGTGGTCAGTTTTCTGAAGTTTTGTGTGAAAACACAAGCAGATCAAGCTAGCTCCCGGTCTTCCGCTACTTTGGAAAACCAGGTTAAGGTGGGGCTCTTCATTTATCATCGAAGAGGAATCCTACGTTCAACTTGATTAAATGGCTTATGGCTCTTGTAAGGTTGAGAGCTGCTGCTCCTCCGTCGAGAAATATACCAAAGAGGAGATGGACTGCGCATTTCAAGGTCACCTTCACTGGGGTCTATTCTATGCATTTACCTGCCAAATCCAAGATGGACGAGTTGGGTGAATCCTATCAAAAAATCTTTTGCCGGGTTTTAAATCTGCAGCGCAAATTGGAGCACCACCCACAACTAATACGGGGCGTATGCTATATTTATGCACGATTACTTGAGGCTGGATCACATATCCCTGGTCAGTGCGGACAATCAGCACTTTTGTAAATATTTTTTGCTCCATCGCTGCGTCTTGAAGGAAGACAGTACCACCAAAAACTGAGTTCGTGTTCAATGGCTCTGCAGTTTATTCTTCCGGATACTCTCTAAACGATGCGCTTATGACCAGGGCTACCTTAAAATCTAAGTTATTCAATGCATTGCTAAGTTTTCGAACGTTTCAAGTCGCCGTGAGGGAGACATTTGCACGATGTATCATTCTATTCGCGTGATATAGCCGGACAGCTATTTGCAGTGGATACTGTGCCGGGACAAATACAAGTTTTAGACTCGACACAGTCACTTATGTTACGCGTCCTTCATTTTTGGAAGGTGCCGTCAATGCAACAATTAGCTTTCGATGAACAACTTTCGCTTCCTATCGGTTCTGCAATATTGCGGCGTGTGTTCTATGAAGGCGATCTCATTACACTCGGCAGTCATAGATATTATCAAACAAATGATCAATCTGTTGGCCAAAGAGCAGGTCGAATTAAGAAAATTTTGGTCTAATAACTCTGATCTTGTTCAAGGTATACTAACTGAAGAAAAACCTACTCAAGTTTGGTAATGGAGACAACATCAATAAGACCCTTGGTCTTACCCGGCATTCTCCATCTGATCGCATGCTCTCCGCTTTTCACCAATGATCACCGGTACAAAGCATTGCAAACGCTCGGTTTTGTCTACGATTGCTCGTTTCTATGAACGTTGTGGTCTTATTGGTCCCATTATTTCCAAAGCGGAGATATTCTTTCAGCAGCTGTAGAAAAAAGGCTTGATTGGGTTGAAAGCCTGTCATCGTCATTAGATTCGTGGTGAAACAGTATGAGTGCAAAATTGCGCGAGTACCAGTGCTCAGTTTTCCTCGACTGTTAATCCTGCCAAAGGTTGTTGTCGAAGTTCATGGACTCAGCGATACCAGCATGTGTCTACTTTGCTGGAAGTCGGGCGTGGAGCCTCTCAAAACTATGACTGTGCCTAAGCTAGAGCTGTGCGATGCTGCTTTGCTGGTGTAACTAGCCACAATGGAACTGACAATGGATCCGAGACGAGTCATCAAGGTTTCAGGACTTCGCGTCTATGCGATTAGATTTGCAGCAATCCAAGAATTGACACCAGGAACGGAATGGTTCTATGGGCTCAGAACTCTTGCACGAAGGTCGACGGAAATGGTCTATGCCTGTCAATACTGTAACACCGATACCAGAACTGCGAAATAAGGTACTACTTGGGGTACCTCAAAGTGCTGATATCACGCTCGAATGTCAATACGCTAATTCGTTCATAAGGTTGCAACACGCCTTTGACTGTATTTACAAGTTTCGTCATCGCATATGAGTGTCTCAAACTCAGTGAGTAAATGCACAATATGTTTTCGAGCAAAGCCGCACATAGAAAAGCACATTATGGGTAAACTTCCTGATGACAGAATAAATACATCGCAAGCGTTCCATTGCAGACGATGACAGTTTTTGCTACTTGGGAAGTATGATCTCCATTGACGGTGGATAAGGCACGTAACGCATTCGCTTGCCTTCGAAATATATGGCCTCCAACAACATGACAACTTGCACAAAAACGCTTGCGTTAAGTCCGTGTTGCTGTACGGATCTGAAACTTGGTTGGTAACTTCGACAACGAACGCAAAGCTGGAAGCGTTTATAAATGATACTTAAGACATGGTGGCCAAGAGTTATAACAAACGAGGATCTCTGGAGAATTACACACCGAAATAGCATCAACAGTGAAATAAAGAAAACAAAATATGGATGGATAGGGCATACTCTGCGAAAGCCTTATGAGGAAATACCGCATGTCGCCTTAATTTGGAACCAACAAGGAACAAAAAGAAGAGGCAGACCATTGATGACTTGGCAAAGGACTATCCGCAATGAAACTGGAAATCGTTTAATGAGCTAAGATTTATGTCTAGAAATAGAAATGTTTGGAAAACTTTTGTTGAATCCTTAAGGTCCTACAGGAGTATGGAACAATAATAATAGGTTCATGGTTATATGGTTCTTGAGGGGCGACCATGTTCATGAGTTTTGCTTGGGCAATACCATCGACTGGCGATTCATCCCACCTCACTCACCACATTTCGGCGGATTGTTGGATACAGCCGTAAAAACTGCGAACCACCACTTATATGATGAACTTCGCAGACTTTTTTGCAACATAACGGTAACAATTAATTCTAGACCTTTGCTTCCACTCTAAGAGCATCCTCATGATATAAACGTTTTGACAGCAGCATCGTTCGTTAGACGGCTGAATTAAAGACGGTGATTTCGACATTCTCATGGCAGCCGGTTCTACGTTACCGGAATGACTGGGGCTTTTCCCGACCAAGGGCTGCCGTCCCAGTAAACTATTCCTTCCTAGTGAACAGTTTATCACCCCACCCCTTACCTCACAGGAGCAACTCCTCGCAACAACCTTACTCCAAATACTTCTCCTCGGGGCTGGTATTGAATCCAACTCTAGGCCAGAGGTATTCTATTGCTGCGTATGCCATAAACGGCTCCACCCGGACTCCACCTCGGTTAGGTGCAATAAGTGCAACGAACCTGGCATCAGTCAAATGCAATTCTTGCAATGGCGGGTGCCATTTTCGGAGATGTTTCGGCCCGCCCACAACCCGTGAGTGGACAACTGACTACGTTGCCCCCTGCTGCCCACCACCATCAGGCCGCAACATCTACAGCGGAATGTACAGCAGGCCCAACGTAGGCAACCCCACGCGTCCCTCACCTCCCGTGCTACTACTACCTTACCAAGAAGCTTTAAGCTTCTTCAATATAACTGCAACGGACTCACGAGTAAGGATCCCAATAGCTGTAGTCCAGGAAACCAAGTTGCGCGCTAGGTCCTCTCTGGTCACCAGGGATGGCGAGCGAGACAATTTTGGTGGCCTAGCGTTTTTAGTCCAACACATAGCGCAGTATCGTCTTATTGATGAAGGCACCGACCGCAGAGACAGCACCTTAGAATGTCAAGGCATAGCTGTCCGAACAGGCGATGCCGAGCTCGAAATTTATAATGTTTACATACCCCCTGTTACCTGCTGCCCGGCACCCTGATATAGGTGCGCTCATCAAAAGTGAAACCCGACTAGTTGTAGGTGACTTCAATGCGCATCACGATCTTTGGCACTTCAGCACTGTGAACGACGACGCCCCCACCAGAGTAGTGGACAATTGCAGCAGCTCGCCTGACTAACAATAGCTAGCGCGGGTCTAGTAAATAGCATAACGTAGCGACCTATGCTTCGCTTGCATCAGACTACTTGCCCATTATCGTCTCGATTGAGAAACCTGCCGACTTCGTTTCCGCGATTCAACGGTCCTATTTTAACTTTAGAAAAGCTAATTGGGCCGGCTTCGCGGAATTCACTGAAGACACCTTCGCCGTTATTACCATCCCCACCGATGTGCGCACAGGTGAACGCGCATTTCGCAAGGTACTCACAGCTGCTGCGCCTCGATTCATCCCTGGTGGAAGGCTCAGACATTTGTCCTAATTTTCCAGCCGAAGCAGCCAGCTTAGCAAACGAACGTGACCACCTACACCAGGTCGACCCCGGGGAAGGAATCTCAATTCAGAGAGCCGGCAACTGGTAGCTCAACATAAGCGGACCAAATGGGTTGAGTATCTGAAGATCTGCAGCCTCACCACCGGGCTCACAAGGGCTTTCAGTTTGTCCTTGGCCAGTCTCATCATCCCTGACAAGTGGAAAGCAGGGAAAGTGGTCCCACTACTGAAACCTGGGAAACCCGCCAACCAAGGGGAATCTTATCGGCCGATAACTTTCCTTTCCCCAGTAGTGAAGACACTTCAAGCTCTCCTAATCTCACTCTTCACGAAACACCTGGCCCAGTCACACATCAGTACGGTTTCCGAGGAGTGCATAGCACCACCGCTGCACTCACTGCCATAAACGCCCAGATAATCCGCGGGCTTAACTAAAACTGCACCTGCGAGACGACTGTCCTCGTAGCGTTGGACCTGAAGCAGGCTTTCGACACAGTCAGCTAGCTACTAGATGATATTTATCAGTCGATACTCCCGCCAGGGCTGAAGAGGTGGTCCGCCAACTATTTAAGCGATCGGCACTCGTCAGTGATTTTTCGAGACCAATCATCAAAGCAGAGGAAGATCCAGCAAGGTGTACCGCAGGGTGGTGTCCTTTCACACTGTTCAACTTCTACATCTCGAAGCTTGCCGAACCACCAGAGGGAGTCTCCCTGGTCTCATACGCTGACGACTGTACGATAATGACGTCGGGCAATGACATTGATGGCCTGTGCTCCAAAGTGAACAGCTATCTCACCGACCTTTCTCGCTTTTTCACTGCGAGGAATCTTCAACTTTCCCCCACCAAGTCCACGGCGACCCTCTTTACCACCTGGACAAAGGAGATCAAACTGCCCCTCAAGGTAAAAGTCGATGACACACCAATTCCGACGGTAAACAATCCCAAAAGCACATAATTGTGGGTGTAACCATCAACAGTTTGCTCTCCTTCTCTGCGCACACAACTGCAATTGCCACTAAAGTCCAAAATCGCAACAAGGTCCTCAAATCACTTGCCGGCAGCACTTGGGGCAAAGAAAAAGAACTGTTGCTATCGACATTTAAGGCAATTGGTCGGCCGGTTCTAACCTATGCTGCGCCTGTCTGTTCGAATGGAACTAGTGACACGCAGTGGATAAAGCTACAGACATGCCGAAATACTGGCATTCGGACAGCGATCGGTTGCCTCCTGATGTCCCCTATTCAACATCTTCACAATGGGGCACAAATGCTCCCTGTAATGGAGTACAACAAACTGCTCAGTAAGCAGTTCCTTCTAGGGTGCTGCCGCAGGTTTCACCCTCGCAGACACCTGTTTGAGCCAGAGCCGCCTCCTAGGCACGTCAGGAGACCCCTTTTAAACCACGCCGACGAGATCCAGGACAAAACTGACAGAAATCTACTGGACCAGGCAGTGTTTAGACAGTCAATAAACGACATTCACCGGGAGACCGTCACCACCTTCTTTAGCTCTAGTCCTGTGAATGCCGTAATCGGAGTCCAACCACCACCTATAGCAGATGAAGAGCTGCAGCTTCCCCCTGAGACACGCGTAAGACTGGCACAATTACGTTCTGGATACTGAAGCAGGTTAAACTCCTACTTATCCAGAATTGACCCGACATACCAAACATGTCCCCAGCATGTAAAGGTACCCTGCACGACACTAACCATTTCCACATGCCCTTTAAAACCTACTCATCTAACACCCCTCTCCCTCTGGACCCAACCCGTCGAAACAGCATGTCTCCTGGGCCTACCTTTAGATGAGCCAGCCGAAGATGACCGGTGAAGTACCACATATTGACGGGGCTTCTATTACTCTTAAAACAACAACAACAACGGCGACTAGCGTCGTCTGAAGTGCTATCAGAAAGCTGTGCCGACTTCCGAAGCAGGATGAAGTTAAACACCAGAGACTTCCAACGGGGCGAGAATGTTTGGTCATGCAGCTCAAGCTAACAGTGAGAGAAGCGCAAGCAGCGCAGTCAACGTTTTAACTCAGCGACACCGCTCTCAGCTGCATACTAACGCGTACATATGTATACATACTTACATATTTACATTCACATTGTAATTTTATCTGCGAAGCAAGGAGAAACAAAGCGGTATTTGATGTACATAAGTAATATTGCTATTCCACTCTGCTCGGCTTTCGCCCTATACGTGGGCGTCAGCAGGTCTTTTTAGTTTTGGATTTCTCTATTTTGATCATTTGTAGTTTTATCGTTATTAAGACTTCTTCTTAATTGGCGCGATAACTGCTTACGCGATTTTGGCCGAGTTGCAGGCGATTTTAATGCATGGGCTACTGAATGGGGCTGCTCGGTAACAACACAAAGGGGAGCAGCACTACTGGAGGCCTTGGTAGTCTAGACCTAGTGATACTAAATCGGAGCAATAAGAGTACCTTCGACAATGGCAGAGCCAGATCTACCATAGACTTGACCTTTGCTAGCCCAACAATAGCTAGAACAGCACGATGGCATGTGTCTCAGAAGTATATACACGGTGAGAATAAGATGATGCTGTTCGAATGGAATCCTACACAATGCTTTCAAATGCGAAAACACGTCGAAAGAGTACAAAAACGAGGTTGGAAAACCAGCAACTTAGACGAAAAAATGCTCTTCTACTTTCTAGAGAAAATGGAGGAAGCTAGAGGCACAGAAAACCAGCAAGCCAACTGCGTATTATGCCAACTTTCAGTTGCGTGCGATGCTGCAATGCCACGTAAATACCGAGGCCATAGAAAAAAGGAAGGCGGAGGCATTTTATAGCCTCCTAAGTGAGGTAGATCCTCCGCGAAGGCAGACCCCTTACTAATGGATGATCGTGTGGTCACTGGAATACATTCCAGTATTGAGCGAATGCACTCCATTCCCTTGGTTCGGGCTGCTTTTTGAACGATGAACAAGCTCTGCCCTGGGTCGGAACAAGATGTTATACGACCCGTGCCGAGGTTCAGCCTGGCTGGGGACCCAGACCAAAAATAGCCCAGTCTCGAACGGAGTGCTTCTACCTAGCCTTACCTGTGCACACGGACTTCTGCACAGGCGGACCTCCTTTGTCCGACACTCGTGGGACCAAAATGTATGCGAACAAGAAAAACACTATTTACAAGGAGGTCGGTCCTCCCAAAACACCAAAAAAGTTGGCTTCGACTACTGCTACAGCTGAGAGCAAGGCAGTGGTTAGACCGCCGCTACTAAGACTTAAGCGAAAGAGCTTTTCACAGTACGACTACTGCAGGAGGTATCGGGGGGCGAGGAGGCTTGGGTAAACCGGCCGCAAATCTGTCGATAGCAGGAGCTGCGGGGGCAATTCTGCTTAGGAAAATAACCCTCATCCCACCTCTATTTCTTATAGAGGGCGGGGGTTGGCACCTGCTTCTAGGTTTAACCGGCAGGTTGCCATAGAAGGGCCTAGTACCTCCAGGCAGTTTATAAGCGCAGAACGGGGGAGACCGGCTAAACATGTCCGTCCCTCCAAGCTCCTCCAAGGTCTTATTTAGACTAGGAGAGGTAGCAATAGACCAGCTAACCGAAGACCAAGCTAAATCGCTAGAGTGGACAGAGGGAGTAATATCCGACTTGGGAAAACCGGCGGGCGCTACTCCTAAAAGACAACGGTCTGCAGAGCAGACTATAAAAAGGGTCGCCAAAAGACAGAAGGTAGGTCGCCACAAATATCATACCTTAAGTGAGGTGGTAAAAGGCAGCGGTGAGATACTGGCCGTCATCGACAAGGGAGAGGAGGAAGGAGTCATTCCTAAGGAAAAATGGAGGTAGACTGAGGAGACTATCGCCGAATTGTACCTCCAAGTCTTAGAGGAACACCCTGGACCTCCTTCCCTTTGTTATGACGCAGGCTGGTATCAAGGTAGAGCTAAACTCATCGCCTGCGAAGACACTAAATCAGCCACGCTCTACTGGTTGGCCGTATGTAAGGAAGGAGAGGTTTGGCCGGGAGCCAAACTCGAAGCGGTCAGTAAGGATGAAATGCCATACAGGCCTCGAGGTCGAGTTTGGATTCCGGCCAAGCCGGCAGAGCCAAATAAAAGTGAGGAAATTCTCAAATCCTGCAATAGAGACCTATCAACAGATAATTGGAGGGTAGGTAGAATAGAGGAGCCAGTAGAAGGTAGGCGACAGGTGATGCTCATCCTCAATGGAGAATCGCTCGGCCCACTGGCGCAGAAAAAACAATGTCGTGAGGTTCGGGTTCGTTGACGCAACCATTCGAATCTATCGCAGCGACAAGCTAGCTTGGGACTCAGATGAAGAGAGTGACAAGGCCAGCTTGCGGAGCGATACTGCAGAAGGGTTGGCCAACAGCCAATGCTCAACCGACTCGGAGAGACTGACCGGTGTGTGACCGCTTTTAAACGAAAAGGATCTCCTCGCTGACATTGAGGGTGGGGAGATCTCGGAGGAGGACGTCGAGGTCACGATGGTGAAGATGAAACGGACAGATTCTCATGAAGCTGATCCAAATTAATCTCAACCACTCCAAACTTGCTTCCAAGAATCTTTCCGTCCGCTTGGCTGCCGGTGGACTTGACATAACCCTCATCCAAGAGACAAGGATATACGGAAATAAAATCTGCGGCCTCGGAGTGAAGGGCTTTAAACTGATTGCCGTACAACACATAGGTAAGATTCGTAGCCGCATCCTCGCAAAAAATTATATAAATATCTTCTTGCTCCCACAGCTTAGTAGCGGCGACATGGTGGCGGCAAGCATCGAACTCGGGAAAACCGGTTTTTGGCTAGACTCCGCCTATATGGCCTATGAGAGAGATGCTTCGCCGGACGAAGTCCGCACTCTGGTGCAAGAGGCAATGATTTGGTTGTCTCCTGCGACGCAGATGCTCACAACATCCTGTGGGGGAGTAGCGACACTATCGCTAGAGGTGAGTCACTATGGGACTTTATTCTAGAAAATAAAATTAGTGTTTTGAATTTAGGCTCAGAGCCGACTTTTGTTACTATAAACAGAGAGGAAGTTTTGGACATCACCCTGGCTTCCGACATGATCTCTAATCACATTAAAAGCTGGCGAGTTTCAAACGAAAATTTGTTCTCAGACCATCGGTGTATCGAATTCGAAATCGACACTAGGTCTTCCCAAGTTAGTCTGTTCAGAAATATACGGAAAACTGACTGGGGAGTTTACAAGATTAAGAAAATTTCTCTCAAAGACGCCATTCAACCTAGGCTACCTACAAGGTCAGGGGAATACATGGACTACGTCAAGTGAGAAATCGTTAGGTCTTCTCCTAGACACACACTTCCCAGGAAAAAACCGGTGTAACAAAACCATTTCGCCAATAATGAACGGCAATCCCACCTAGGAAATCTCTTAGTTACAAACGCAAAAATCGATAGGCTATTAGCACTTTTGGTCCTTATAAATCGCCAGGAATAGACGGCATCTACCCTGCTGAACTGCAGCAATCACGAGACATTATATTACCGTTTATCAAAATTGTCGTTAGAAGTTGTCTTAACATGGGCTACATTCCGCTAGGATGGAGGGAGGCAAAAGTCTCCTTCATACCCAAGGCAGGTAGGTCGTCACACACTCACCCCAAAGTCTTCAGACCCATGAGTCTAACGTCTTTTCTTCTCAAGATCCTGGAGAGAATAATGGATGAATACATACGTGGTGTCGTGCCTTTAAATAGGCTGTCCTCGGCGCAACATGCCTATACTAAAGGGAAGTCTACAGAAACCGCCTTACACTCACTCGTCGGGTTGGTGGAAAAAAAGTTTATCACACAAAGAGTTTGCATTGGTTGCTTTCGTAGACATAGAAGGCGCCTTCAACAGTATAAATGCAAACGCTATAGTAGATTCAATAGAAGATTTTGGAGTTGAACCACATGTCGTAGCCCTGATAGAAGATATACTCGTCAAAAGAAAGGTAACGGCTAAATTAGGCAGGACTACTTTAAGCAGACAGGTCTGCAGAGGCACACCGTAAGGTGGAGTCCTCTAACCTCTTCTTTAGATTTTGGCAGTAAGCTCCCTATTGCTGACCCTGGAAAGAGGGGGATGCCACGTCACACCTTACGCATAGCCACACTTAGAAGCTTAACTGAGATCAGGGGACTCGATATAAACCCCTCAAAACCTGAAATAATTCTCTTCATAAAGAAGCATGGAATCCCTATAATCTCCCCGCTAATTTTTAAGGGTGTAGAAATTCCTTTGAAAGAGAATGACAAGTACTTTGGACTCATATTAGACAGGAAACTCACGTGGAAATCTAATATTGAGGAAAGAGTAAAGAAGACCTAAGTTGCATTATATACTTGCAAAAACGCGATCGGTATCACATGGGGACTAGCACCTCGTATTACGCAGTGGCTCTATACTTCTGTAGTTAGGCCAATCTTAATGTATTGAATACTTGTTTGGTGGCCATCTGCTCAAAAGGGGACTTACGCTAAAATCATGTGTAAGGTCCAAAGAACAGCTTTTTTATGCATATCTGACGTAGACGCCGCCTCGGCGCTTAGACTCAAAAGTATGGTGCTATGGAAAGACGGGTTGTTTGGCCACGCTTCTATTTTGCACTCTCTGAATAGTCACAAACAAGAAATATACTACTCTATCCCTAGACTCACCTTTGAAAGGCTCTTTAAGACGAGTATACCGTCAAGAAGGGAGTGGCAGACACCAAGGCCGTGGAGAAGGCGGCAATTAAACTTTTATACAGATGGTTCCAAGATAGACGATAAGGTTAGCTATGGAGTTTTCTCAAAATAATTAGGACTGGAACTATCCATTCGACTACCAGACTACTGCAGCGTTTATCAGGCAGAGGTACTAGCTATAAAAGAAGTGGCTACATATTTAAATACGCACGCCGTAACAAAAACGACTATAAATATATTCTCGGATAGCCAGGCGGCCATCAAATCAATGAAAACGGCTTTACTAAGACCTAAGGATGCACAGGAATATCGGGCAGCTCTAAATGATATTAGTGACGTATTCAAGGTCAGCCTTGGTTCCACGAAGGAAGATAAATGAGGCTCCCGTGTAGCACAGTGGTATCACAACGGTCCGGTAAGGTCTAAGTGAGTTGGTCGTGCAGACCGACTACCACCATAACCTAGCCTAACCTAAGTGAGGTAGATGCGAATCCATGGGGTAACGCTTATAAAATTGTTACAAAAAATTCCAGAATGGGAGTACTAGCATGATGCTATCACAAGCTAAAATGATACACATAGTAACAAACCTCTTTCCGGATCGAGGTGTACTCTCTATCAGAAGGGATTTCACTGACAACGAGGACGAAGTGCCCGAAGTGGACCTCGGCGAACTAGAACTGGCCTGCAAAAGAATTAAATTGCAAAAAGCACCGGAAGAGAAGATCCTCATACAGACCGCTCTGTATGCTGGATATCGCTGGCAAAGTGATAGAAGCAATAATTTGTAACCGACTAGAGCGTACTCAGAAGGCCATACAGGTCTGTCAGCTCCCCAATACGGTTTCAGAAAGCATCGCAGTGCAGCAGATGCAATACTAAAAGTATGCGAAATAGAAATAAACTGCTATCTCTGGTAGAATATGGCTAGGATGAACAAAAAAATATTGCGCAGTCGTTACTCTGGGCGTTAAAAATACGTTCAATACGGCCAAATGGGGCCAACTACTGATGGCACTTCGGAATATGAATGTGAACTATCTGATAAAGCTAATTGCTTCATAGTTTGATAACAGAACCCTATGGTATGATACAGACGTTGGCCCCAAAGCTACAACGTAAGTGAAGGAGTTCCTCAAGCCTCTGTACTAGACCCGGCTCTGTGGAATATAATGTATGATGGAGTGGTACGCGTTGAACAGCACGAACAAGCCAGTATTGTTGGGTACGCAGATGACCTAGCTGTGGTAGTCGTAGGGCAAACGCTAAAAGAGGTCTCACGAAGGGTAAAGGACACTATCAATAAAATTAGGCAATGGTTACAATCGTCTGAGCTAAGATTAGCAGCCCATACGACCGAACTGGTTCTCATATGTTCTGGACGAAAAGTTGAAAACCTTTAAATAAAGGCTTGTGGTCACAATATAACATCAACAGATACCAATATGAAAAGCATCTGGAATACGCAAGCTCCAAAGCTGCAAAATCCTGCCCGGCTTTATCGCGACTGATGCCCAATAAGGGTGGGCCAAGGCAAAAAATGAGAGCATGGTTAGCAAGCGGATCGCTGATACCGCTGTGCAAAACTGAGCGACCAAATTGAACAATAGTAGAAAGGGAAGCACCACTTTCACTATGATCCCCGACATACAGAAATGGATCCGGAGAACCCGTGGAAACGTTACCTTCATGCTGACATAGTTTTAAGCTGGGCATGGCTGTTTCAGGCAGTATTTGTACAAATACAAGCACACAGACCCCCCATTTTGCCTATACTGCAAAGAAAAACATGAAACGCCCAAGCATGCCCTGATAGATTACTCTAGATTTGATGGGGAACGACGCACGAAATATCGGCGAGAGCATGACTGCTGCTAGCCTATTACAATATACGGTAGAATCTGAAGAAACGTGGAACTATGGTTACGACGTAGCCTCAACAATTATGCGAAGGCTGAGACATGATGACAACGAACGCAGACAAATGAGTGAATAAACACATCCAGCCCCCTCGAAGGAATATCTTAACTGGTAATACCGAGGGGAACAAAGCAGAACTGCGAGGCGATGGGGTGGTTTAGTCCGCAGGCACTACAAGACTCAGTTCAAAAGAGCCGGGGAATATCGCATGTAAATCCGGCATGCTGAAAAGTCTTTATTATCGGGGAAGAGCTTTAGAGCAAACCTGTCGACTAAAGGTTCCTTTTAAATAAAAGATTTTTTTTTTGATTTAGTTAGGGCAAATGACTGCCTTCCAACTACCAGGCTAAGACTGAATTGCCCGCCTTCTGATGGAATGGCTTTATTTTATACTTTCTTTTTGTCTTCTCATCAATAAAATATATAATTACAACTAAACATTGTTACAAGTAAAAATCAATAACAAAATTATAAATTCCTATACAATAAAAATTTGCTTAGGCTGACTTATATTCAAATGGGTCTCTGAACTTGACAGTAAGCTATGGTTTTGCTATGGAGTGAGGTATCATATGACAGAAAAAATGTTTTTGGCGTGTGCCCCTATGTTTTGGGTTTCAAAAAAAAAGAAAAATTATTCTGTCATTGAAATTAAAGTGTTTATTTGACAACAATGGCATTGACATTGAAATGGTTTAAATAATTTAAGTTTGAGTTCATTTACTTATTAAAAATATATTTAAAGAATTCGAAAGAAGTTTGAACGTGAAGTGAAGGTACTCTACACCCCAATGGTTAAGATTGAAAATTACTGTGCTAAAAAATTTGGTTAAATTTTTCAAGTTCAGTAGTTTTCAATAAAAATAATTTTATGACTTTAAAAGTTTCTTAGTATATTTAAATTTTTAATTGTATATTTTATAATAAATTTTTCTTTAATTTATTTAATATGATAGTATTTTAGGTGATTTTGTATTTATTAAGGGTATTATTATGATATTCCTTAAGCTTACTGTTAATTTGTAATACAGAATTGTCTCCTTTACGCTCCACCATGAGATAAGGGCCATGATATGGACTTTGCTGTTTTCTTCTAGTTTCTAGTTTATGATGTGTTACTGCTCTTGTCATATAGTTCTTTTCTCTTTTGTTTTGTTAGTTTTATCAGCTCTTGTGCCCTAAGAAGTGACTCTTTTAGTCTAAGTTTCATTTCATTTGCGTAATTGTTTAAGTTATATACTGGTTGATTGTCCTCGATTATGTCAGATGGTAAGCGTGGAAGTTTTCCGTCTCTATGTTCGGTGTGGTATTAAAAGCAAATGCAAATGCAAGTGCTGAAAAGGTCTGCTTTATATTTAGTATTTCGCATATATTTTTCATTAATTCATTTGCAAACTCTGTACCTCGATCAGATTTTAATGTATTAAAAAGTTCGTATTTTAGTATTACCTGTTCTACTAGTGTCTTTGCGATAGAAATTGCTTCTTTATTTTTCATTGGGAATAAGATTACGTATTTTGTCAGTTCGCATTGTACCGTTAAAATATATCGGAAACCATTTGATATAATCAATGGACCTCTGTATCTATGCTTAAATTTTTAAAGCTTGTACTAGGTGTGTCCGTTATTGTCATTTTTTCTTTTATGTACTTTGTCTGCTTGTTTCGAGTACATTCTTTACAACTGTTTATATATTGTTTTATTATTTTTCTCATGTTCTTCCATATGTATTTTTGTTTTAATTTTAAGATAGTTTTTCTTATATCCAGGTGTCCTCCTAGTGCTGAATTGTGATTGGTTGGTTGGTTAGAGTGGTGATTCATCCTGAATCCAACTAGCGCTTCCGCACCATTTTGTTGCCACATCCTCGTTACCAAATTGTTTAATAGTTATTTGCAGCAGGACTATATCCAGTCTGTGCGGTTTAGGAACCTTATTAGGTTGTTGACGTCTAAGCCAGACAGTTGCTCGAGACTCTCGAACAGCGGTTTGCCCAGGGTTAACATTCTGTCCTTCCATAGGGCAGGGCATTCACAGAGGAAATGGAAGATTGTTTCCTTTTTCTCCGGTTGTTTACAACTATGACAGTATGTGTTGTGAGGGATGCCCATTTTGGCGGCTTGTTCTCCGATAGACCAGAAGCCAGTTATGACTGCCGTAAGTCTACAGGTGTCCCGTCGTTTCATGTTTATTAATGTCAACGATTGCTTGAGGTTGTAGGTGGGCCATAACGTTCAGCTAATTTTGCATTTCGTCTGGTCTCTCCATCTACAATCTTCAATTCGAAGGTATTTTCGGGAAATTGCATTCTTGACCGCACCTAGTGGAGTGAATACTGGTACTGCAAGAGCGCTATTCATGGCAGATCCCCCTCTTGCCAGTTCATCAGCTTTTTCGTTACCTTCTATATTCCGGCGTCCCGGGACCCAAATTAAGGTTACTCTATGGTTTTCACTCAAGTTGGTGAGGCTGTTCCTACTTTGCTCCACCACTTTAGAGGTTGTTATAGTCGCGTCCAGCGCCTGGATTGCGGCTTGGCTATCCGAAAGAATAGCGATATTGCCCTTAAAAGAGAAATCTGCGATTAGTAACCTACAGGCTTCCCCAATTGCTAGTACTTCCGCTTGGAAGACGCTGCTGGTATTAGGGAGACGCACAGATTTTTCAATTCCAAGTCTATGAGAATATATACCAGCTCCAACACCACAATCCATTTTACTGCCATCTGTATAGACTGTGGTATCGAAGTTGTTTAGAGAGAATCCCTTATTCCATTCTTTTTTAGATGGAAAGAGTGTGGCAAAATTCCTATTGAACGTTACCATCGGGACGATGTAGTCAGTCCTCACCGAGGTTAACTGAGTTTGTCGCAATAATAGACTAGCGTGGCCATAAGTTTTTCCTTTCCAGCGACCCGCTTCATTTAACCTAAATGCACTAATGGTTGCCGTCTTCTTTATATGTAGGTCTATTGGAATAACGTGTGTCAGTGCATTGAGAGCCTCTCTAGGACATGATCTGATTGCACCGACCGTTATTGCACAGGCTGATCTTTGTATTCTGCCGAGTAATTTGGTATTGTACTCTCTCCCTAGAGCTTTCCACCAAACTACCGAGCCATACGATATAATGGGTCGTATAACCGCCTTATACAGCCATAATGTATGCTTAGGTTGAAGACCCCATCTTCTTCCTAGCATACGTTTGCAGGAATTTAAAGCAATTTCTGCTTTCCTTACCCGTTCTTCGACGTTTAACTTCCAGCTAAGTTTGGAGTCCAAAATTGTGATACTCAAATATTAAATTTTTTATAATTTCTTCGTCATTAATTTGTTTTGGGGCTTTATATAAAATTATTCTTAAGGGTCTTAAATTTTGTTCTAATCTTTCAGTTTGCAACCTGTTGAATGCTTTCTTAAAATTTTCAATATTCATTTCTCTTAATAAATTATCTTTTTCTAGCGCTAGCTTTTCTATATTTCTTTTAGTCGCTATTGATGATAGTTCCACCATGATTGAAACGTATTTCAGAGGCTCCTCACTATATCGGACTATTATATCCTCATTGTTATTTATATGTATTTTGGATCCTTTCATTTTTTCTTCGTATACGAATTTTAATCTTTTTACATTTCTTATATCGGATGTGGACGTACAATCCCAAATGTGAAGTTGGTCTGACTTTGAATGAGAGTTGTAGTTCTCCTTGTCTACCCTGGTGTTATTTTTGGCAGACATTCCCCTTGTTATTACAAACATTTTATTATTGTCATCACAATCCGTTGGTATCATTTTTTTTAATATAGTATGTCTGAGTCTATCTTTATTCGTGATAATGTATCGGCATTTGTGTTCATTTTGCCTTGCTTGTAGACTATTTCGAAATCATAGTCTGACAAATCAAGTCTAATCCTTGTCATCTTGGACGAAGGATTTTTGTGTGAAAATAAGGAGATAAGAGGCCTGTGGTCCGTTACCACGGTGAGTTTTCTACCCATTAGGTATGGACAGAAGAAATTTATTCCCCAGTGAATCGCGAGTAGTTCTTTTTCTATGACCGATTTATTTATATCATGTTTTACTTAAATTTTGCTTGCTATGATATAGGCAAATCTTTTCCTATTTCTCCTTGACTAAGTACTGCACCGAGTGCGAAATTAGATGCGTATGTTGTGAGCACAATTGGTTGCTCGAAATTTGGATATTGTAAGATAGGTGGATTGATTAGTTTTCCTTTTAGTGATTCGAATGCTTTCTGACATTCGTCAGTCCAATCAAATACTTGTCCCTTCTGCACAAGATTATTTAGGCACTTGGTTATTTGAGGAAAATTGTGCACAAAACGTCTATAATAATTGCAAAAAGCTACAAATCCCCTAACCTCGTCACTACTCTTGGGTACGGGGTATTTTTTTATCACTTCAAATTTTGATGGGTCTGTTTTTATGTCATCTTGCGTGATCAGATGCCCTAGGTACACGACTTCGGATTTTAAAAATACGCACTTTCTCGCATTTAGTTTTAAGTTATATTTTCGTAGTCTTTCAAAACCTGCAATTAAATTACTGTTGTGGTGTTTTAGACTACAGCCAAACACTATAATATCGTCTACGTATAAAAGTGCATTGCTATCTAAACCACTCAAAGCTATTGTGAGCATTCTTTGAAAGCTATTGCTAGATATTTTGAGTCCAAATGGTAAACGTTTAAACTGGTAATGACCTTGTCTTGTGGAGAATGCAGTCAAGTGAGTGTTTGTCTAGCGTTATCTAGTGAAAAGAGCTTGTCATGTCGAGCGTTGAAAAATATTTTGCGCGACCCAGTTTGTCTAGTACGTCTTCTATTCTTGTCAACGGAAATTTATCATTAATTATCTTTTTGTTTAGTTGTCTATAGTCTACTACAAGCCTCCATTTTTTTTATCTCCGCTACTTTTCTTTGGTACAATCAAAAGTGGTGAATTATAGGCGCTCACTGATGGTTCCACTATGTCGGTTTGCAATAAATTTTCTACTTGTTCTTCTATTTCTTGAAGCTGAGTCTGAGGTAATCTGTAATTTTTTATGTATACAGGTGTTTTATCGTTCATACTCAAATATTGGGTATACAAATTATTAGTGCTCAAAGTTTCCCCTTCTATATGAAAAATGTCTAGGAATTGCTCGAAAATTTTATATAATGAATCCCTTGCAATTTTGTCGTCGGAATCTAAATTTAAAATTTTTATTACAATAGTTTTTAAAAACGTGTTTTGTCAAAATTATCTTTATTTTTCTGGTTAAATATGTAATAGTTATTTAAGGGTTCTGTTTCAAGATTTCGATTTTTTATACGAATTTCACTGTCGTTAACGTTAAGTGGTCTTATGTGAGCAAATCCTTCCTTGGGTACTATGGAGTTTCCTCGAAATACGCCTTTTTGAATTTCTTTATTGAACACGACGCTGTCTTAATTTAGATCTAATTTTACTCGGTGAATTATTTCCGATCTTGCAGGAATAATTATATCCGAAACTTCAGATAAATCTGAATGAATGGGTAAAATGATATCTTCATCATCAACAACGAGTGTTACAGTATATGTGTCTAAATCGATTTTGCAAAGGCAATCTTTCAGAAAATCCTGTCCCAATATTCCGTCAGTTTGTATAGGAAATTTGTCGTCTACTATATTGAATTTTTGGATATGCGATTTCTCTCCAAAATCTAATTTTATGTCTGTTAATGCTTTTGGCTTTATGACAGATACGTCTGCTCCCGTGTCTATTATGAAAGCTAGATTTGTATTTGAGTCTGCACATCTTAAAGAATTTTGGGTACCCGGGGATTGACTCTCGTTCGTTTGTCCTTCCTCCGGGGCAAACTCGTTTCTCTGTTGCATTACTCTAATTCTGTTATTATTATTATTAAAGTTTCCGCCGGTTGTAAGTGTTCCCACGGTTATTGTTTTGTCCCCTTTTGTGCCCACGATTGTACTGATTTCCAAAATTATTATTGTATTGTATCTAAAGTTATTGTTATAATTATTTCAATTATAATTGTTATTATTAGCTCCAAAATAGTTATTTGCATTATGATTTTGTCCACGGAGTCCATGATTTCCTTTGTAATTATTTCCAGGGTGTGAATTTTGTCCAACATAGTTTTGGTTAAAGGTATTACGTTCTTGTTTATTTGTGTTGTTATGTCCTCTGTAATTGTTTCGTCCTCTGACATTGTTTTGACTAAAAAGCATAATTTGTCCAGATGTACTGGTAGTCCTTTCTAGGTCTTTTGCTAAGTTAATGGCTCCTTGTAGTCTTTTCGTTTGGGTTAAGCATATCGCTTGTCTTAGGTTGTCGTTTAGATTACTATTAAAAATGGGTTTCTTTCGTTCCTTACTGTTCCTTCCAGCTCTGCGATGTGTAATGTATTCAATTCAGAAATAAGTTGCAGAATATGATCACTGAATGTAGCCACATTTTTATTTCTCTGCGTACAGCAATAAAGTTTTGAGTACATTTCTGGGATGGTCAATGGATTCTTATAGAGCTTTGTTAGTTCAATTTGTAATTTATCAAAATTGTCAATTGGGTCTAGAATTCCAATTGCTGTCTTACTTTGTTGTTGAATTTTACTTCCCTAATAAATTCTACCTATAAATGTTTTTTTACTCTGTTCATTTAATGTCTTATAGATCAACTCTGTGATTCTTAAAAATGATGGTAAGTCCCTGTAGTTTCCAGTAAATTCTGGGACTACTTTTAACGATGTATTTATATCGAATTCTGGCATGTTTTGTGTTGAAATATTATTTGAACCGCTCTGTTCTGATTTGTCTTGATCGTTGTTTTGTTCTGTTAATCGTCCTTTTGTCTCAGTGTATAATTTCTGAAATTTTGTTTTTAAGATCGTGAGTTCTTTGTAATCTATGTCAGGGCTAGCTTCATGTTTTTCAAATTCAATTTTTAAGTTCTCTATGTCTTTTAATTTTTGTAATAAAGTTTCTACTTAATATTTTTTTGTTACCTGTTTTTTTATGTTTTCTAATATCCCCGACAGAGTCTTTACAATTTCTTCAATATTTTCCATTTAAAATGTAATTATAGAATTTCATTTTATTGTATGATATATATATTTTTTGTTTTATTAATACATTAAAAATTTGAAAAAAATTTTATAATTTTATTGTTTTTTTCTTTATTTAATTTTTGCTTAGCATTTTTTTTTTTTTTGTCTTAAACTATTTCCCTACTTCTATTCAAGTGCGTATTTATTAATTCTGTGTACAATGTATAAAATTATGATAAAGATAGTGAATAAAATGATTACATCAAGTGTTATTATTTTGTTTTCTAAAAAGCTGCTGTTGTTGGCTGCTGTTTGGTTTAGGATGATTTCCTCCTTCTTTTCTGTTGACCACCAGTTCCCCATAAGCGTAACTTTTTGAATTTTCTATGATTTCAAAACTTTTATTTTTCCTCTGGTGTATTTTTACCTTAAATTCTTTGTTTACTTGTTCTAGAGCGAGGTCAGCTGCTAACGCTTTTGAGAAATTATTGCTTGCTTGTTGGTTCACTGTTCTTCTTTTTATGTCATGAAGTTTAGCTTTTTCCACTCTAAGGCGTTTTTTATATCCTCCTCGGGTTTTTAGTTTCAGATTTTCCTTGGGGATAGCCACACGATGGGTATCTTTGTTATGCTCAAGTCTATTTTGGTACTGATGTATAAAAAGCTTCTTTGGACCTTCCATATAGTTGTTAAAAATGTAAAGTTTTGGTTGAAAATTAACTTTTTCAAATAAGTTCAAAAAGGGATTTCAGAATTTAAGGATCGCCATGAAAAGTCTATATTATCGGGGAAGAGCTTTAGAGCAAACCTGTCGACTAAAGGTTCCTTTTAAATAAAAGATTTGCCCGCTTTCTGATAGAATGGCTTTATTTTATACTTTCTTTTTGTCTTCTCATCAATAAAATATATAATATAATTACGACTAAACATTGTTACAAGTAAAAATCAATAACAAAATTATAAATTCAAAAAAATACTATACAATAAAATTTAGCTTAGGCTGACTTATATTCAAATGGGTCTCTGAACTTGACAGTAAGCTATGGTTTTGCTTTGGAGTGAGGTATCATATGACAGAAAAAATGTATTGTATTTGGCGTGTGCCCTAATGTTTTGGGTGTCAAAAAAAAAGAAAAATAGTTTTGTTATTGAAATTAAAGTGTTTATTTGACAACAATGGCGTTGACATTGAAATGGTTTAAATAATTTAAGTTTGAGTTCATTTACCTATTAAAAATATATTTAAAGAATTGGAAAGAAGTTTGTACGTGAAGTGAAGGTACTCTACAATGCGTATGAGTCGGCTCATACGTATCTTTAGAAGATTCCACCTCCAAGGTCCACATACCAAAAAAAAAACAAAAAAAAAACAGGGCACTTTATTCATCTAAATGCGTATGTTAGCGGCTACAAGAACAAAATGCATTCGGAGGCAGCCGTAGGCAGCCGTAGCGACCATCATTCTAGTTGCCATGGTGCTGAAAAATCTAAAATAGTCGCGGTGGCGCTGAACACTTTCAACTATTGTACAGTACAACAAAAACTCATCATCAAAAAATTCATTGATGAATTCAAGCTCATAGTTCTAAGAGCAAACTACTTTCATTCATTAAACGAGCCACCTATGTGCCAATTTTCTCGACCATTCGAAAATAGTCAATACTGGAATATTTTTTACAAAAATATTTGCCAATATTTTGTAAATCTTGAATTTTTGTCATGTCGAATGGTCGCGGCTCGTATACTACTGTGGGCAAAAAGTAAGGTGAATTTGGTTGTAAAATGAAAAATCTTTATTTATTCTTGTAAATCAATTTCACCCCCTTCAAAATAATCCCCTCTCGATGAAATACACTTATACCAACGATTTTTCGAATCCCCGAAACATAGCATATAGTCCATTTCCGGTATAGCCATCAGCACCTTCTTCGATTCAGCTTTTGTCTCCTCAATCGACTCGAAACGCGTTCCCCGAAGTGGTCTCTTGAGTTTTGGGAATAGCCAGAAGTCACACGGAGCCAAATCAGGCGAATACGGTGGTTGCGGAACGATATGCGTGGAATTTTTGGCGAAATGGTCACGAAGAACGAGTGCAGTGTGAGACGGTGCATTATCGTGATGCAAAAACCAAGAGTTGTTGGCCCATAATTCTGGTCTTTTTAGACGAATTGCTTCACGTAAGAAGTCTTGAAGTCTTTGTACCACTTATAAACATTTTTCTGCGACATGGTCGAATCACCAAATGCCTTCTACAACATGCTAAACGTTTCCGCAGCCGAAATTTCATTCCGCAAACAAAATTTGATGGCACTTCTCTGCTCAATCAAATCAGACATTGTAAAAATCGAAAAATGTACTCTTGGTCGTTTGGTAAACACAAGCGTAAATATACTACTGATAATGACATTCACATGAAAGTTGGCCCAGATGTTATTAACAGTGCTGCCAACTCATGAAAAAAATTACTAGAGCGAAATTTCAATCCCGCGAACTTTGACAAATAAATTCACCTTACTTTTTGCCCACAGTAGTATATGATATGTTTGCACCCATACATGTATGTAAATATGTATTTTAAATGCTCAACAACCGCAGCTGCTGTGTGTGAAGTGCGCGCATAAGCATACAGTAAGTTGCAGAAAACAACATAAGTAGCTTATAAAAAAGTTCTGTGTCGGACATTTCAATACTAGGAGAAATTTTCGAAACAATTATTTTATGTTCTCTGATAGTAGGTAAATAGTTAATTAGTATATTACTTTACGTATGTAGTTCTTCAGTTGACAAAAAGTGCACAAAAACATGTGCATATATCTGCAAGGTTAAAAACTTATTCTGAAATCAGAGTATTTGAAGATAACTGTACATACAATGCTGTGTCTATGAGTTCGCGCTGGAGTTCTTCAGAAGTTTTACCATAACATTCTTTGCTGTGGCAAGTCCACATACATACACACAGCATATATGTATATTTGCGCATATGCATATAAATTCACATATTTAAATTCACGGAGTCACGTTCTTTGGGATCGGGCGACTAAGCTGGGCTCTAAGCTACCGTGGGGGTCGGCAGGTTGCGGATAGTCGGAAGGTCTGTAGTAACAGGTTAGTTGTGAATAAGTCTTAAACAAATGAACAATCCCCGACAAGGAGCGGCAGTAGCGAAGGATGCAGTCTAAAAGCCTTATTAAACGAGTGTCTCGCGCACCACGCACGGTGAGCAATACAAATCCAGGAGCGACGACAGTTAGCGGCTACCTGGTCAGCGACTGTACCCCAGGTTAGGGGCGGCTATTTGATAGTGGACATTAAGACCGAGCCCAGTAAGGTCTTAATAATGATATACGGGAAAATGTTTGGAACATACTGCCACGAGCTGACGGCTGCACTATTCTATTTCTTTAGTAAGCAGAGTGAAATCTAGCTGAAATGGCATTCAGGTTAACGGTGCAGCCGCCCCCACCCCGTTAAAACTATGGCAAATCTCTAAGAACGCTCCATATCCCGTCGCCATTAAGTGTCGGCGTAGGTCTAGATGTAACATTCCTAGTTAGCACTGATTCGGCTCTGAACTTAGGCTCTCATAAGGAGCGTTCGTCAACCCTCGCTTGGCCTCCCTGCTTGCAAAGATAACCATGGAATCATGAACAAGTGACTACGCACCGGGATTGGGATAACGGCTTACGATTTGGGGTCCAACAACTATGAATACAAGCAAACAGAATATAAATATCCTAGAATAAGCTAAAATAGCAGCAATTAATCCATCATTGGATCTGCCAAAAGAGACTGCAGACGGCAGTAACAGCAGCGGGGAGCTGGTAAAAAACCCCCTTCAAAGGACCTCGAGATTGGCTCATTCGCCTCCGTTGATTGAAAGAACCCGATCTGCGTCACCATGCATGCAGTATAGCAGTGTCGCAAAGGAGGCTACAACAGAAGAGCTCAACCACAGCATCAGTGCTAACATTAAAGAGCTAACGGAGATGATGGCAATCCCAAAGCGTAATATTAACCAGCCCATGCGTGATCTGCTTTCGAGATTTCTGAGCTCCATAAGAAGTTAGAAAGGTCGATTCTGACTTCTAGAATAAGGATGTTAAAAGGGTCAACAAGTGTGGTACTCGAAGCAAAAAATGAATTCACGCTAACATCGCCTCTTATAAAGCGCGTCACAGATGGTACGCCAAAGAGTTGTATAGACACAGTCGCTGCACGGAAAAGCACGGGAGGAAGCAACAATAAAAGTCCAAAAATAGACGGGAAAAAAAGAGACGAAGCAAACACGAGGGGAAATCGCAGGCGACAGAGACCGCCCCGTAAAGACGCGATCGTTGTTAAAAGCGTTGGCAATGTCTCATACGCTGACATTCTGAAACGTGTGAAAACAGAGCCATGTTTACAGGAGCTTAACTCGAAAGTATATGGTGTTAAGAAAACTGCAAATGGTGACTTGCTACTGGTGCTTGAGCGATCATCTGATCTAAACACTCTGAAGATCAACGAAGTAGTTAAAGCTGCCTTAGGAGATGTAGTTGAAGTAAGCACACTAACTGAACTACGCCAAATCGAAATTCGTGATCTCGACGAAAGACGAAGTTCATGAAGCTATAACTTGCCAATTCAAGGAACTAAATGTGTGTTTGTCTGCAGTTGCTCACTTGCGAAAAGCTTATGGTGGGACGCAAACGGCGACCCTAAAAGTTACACCAGAGATCGCCACTAAGCTTACAGCGACAGGCAAAATATGGATTGGCCTAGTTAACTGCCGTATTAGAGAAAAACTTGACCCGAAAAGATGCTTTAAGTGCATAAAGTACGGCATTGTCGCAGCGAGATACAAAAGTACGGACGACTTCACCAAGTCCTGCTTTAAATGCGGCAGCAAAGATCACCAGGCGCAGAGTTGTACCCAAACAGCAAGTTGCTTAATTTGTAAAAAGAAAAAAATAAGCGACACCGCACACGCGATGACTAGCAACAAGTGCCCTTTATATTAAAGAGCACTCAAAGTAATGCGACATAAATGAAGTTTCTCCAACTGAATTTAAATCACTGCGAGAAGGCTCAAAGCCTGCTCGAACAGTATGTACGAGAGCACAAAATAGACATTGCAATACTCAGCGAACCCTATAAATACGGAATTGGGAACGATTGGGTATCCGACACAACAGGCAAATCAGCTATATGGAATTGTGGAATGATTAGGTCACGAATGACGAATATAATCGCAACACGTGGCTATGTACGAGACCGTGTTGGTAAGCTGTTTGTTTACAGCTGCTATCTTCCACCTAGCTTAACCCTAGCGGAAGCCATACACGTACTGGAAGAACTTGCAGAGGACATTAAAGAGCATAGTTCGGTCATTGTAGCTGGCGACTTTAACGCTTGGGCAGTGAACTGGCGATGCCCCCGAACCACCCCTAGAGGAAAAACCCTTTTAGAAGCGTTCGCTATGCTTGACATAGCGCTTATGAATTCTGGGAACCAGCAAACCTTCCAAAGAGCAGGGAAAGGGTCAATAATAGACCTAACATTTGTTAGCTCTAGCCTCGTGAGTAGTACGAGATGGTCCCTTAGCCAGTATTACACTGGAAGTGATCACTTCGCAATACTTTGCGTTATAGGCCAACATGATAGGCCGAAGTCATCTAACTCGCACGAGGTCAGATACCGGGTTGGAATTTTGGACCCGGAAGTGTTAGAGATAATGATGGCAAATTTTGCACCCACAGGAAATGCGGCTGAAAAAACTAACCAAGTCATGAGGCAACTCACTAAAGCATGTGATGCAGCTAGGAGTAAAACAAGGCCTAATAAAAACCACAGAGAGCCCGTTTACTGGTGGACGGAAGAAATCTCTGCAGCAAGCGAAGAATGCAATGGAGCAAGGAGAATATATCAGCGGTCGAGAGGTACGACCAGCTTTGAAAGGAACAGACTCCTATTCAAACAAAAAAGGAAAACACTAAAAAATGCAATTAAGAGCAGCAAACGCCGGTGCTTTCAAAAACTATGCGAGGATGCTGACAGCAATCCATGGGGATTTGCATACCATCTTCAAACGCTGCCAGCTGTATGGAAGACGATAGAAATCGATGCTTCGCCAACAATGACGAAAATTTGCACATTTGCAAACAGATCAAAGGCAATAACGCACCCGGGCCCGATGCGATCCCGAATGAAGCTCTTAAGTTGGCAATCCAAAAGCATTCAGAAATCTTTGTGGATGTTTACAACTCCTGCTTAGAAGAATGCACATTCCCGAAAGAGTGGAAACTGCAAAAGCTAGTGCTAATACCAAAAGGGTCTAAGCCGGCGGAAGATCCCTCAGGCTACCGCCCACTATGCTTACTGGACACGGCAGGGAATATATTAGAGAGGCTTATTGTAAATCACCTGGAATCTTCCATCGATAGTGCCGGAGGGTTATCGCCGCACCAATATGGCTTCCGCAAAACACGCTCTACCACAGATGCTGTTATAGCGGTTAAGCGCATTGCTCACAAAGCGATTGGAGGTTCTCGCTGGTTCTACGGAGATAAAGAGTATTGCCTAGTCACAACGTTAGATGTAAAAAATGCATTTAATACAGCAAACTGGGGCAAAATCATAAATGCGTTGGAGAATTTCCGAGTCCCAGCCTACATTCGGAAAATCGTTGCAAGCTACTTCACTAACAGAGTGCTGCAATACAAAACCGACGAAGGAATGAAAAGGTACAGAGTAACAGGAGGAGTACCACAGGGGTCAGTGTTGGGCCCACTCCTCTGGAATATAATGTACGATGGAGTCTTGCGTTTCCAACTACCTCCAGGATCCCAAATCATAGGGTTTGCTGATGACATTGCAATCGTAGTCGTTGCTAAATTCCTTAAGCAGGCTGAAGTGATTTGCAACCAAGCGGTCGAAATCACAAAAGATTGGCTGCGCAATGGTGGTTTAAGCCTTGCAAACCATAAAACAGAGGCAGTTCTCATCAGTAGCAGGAAAATAGTTGAAACAGCAAATCTCGGAGTAAGTGACCACGCACTGGAATCTAAGCTGTACATCAAATATCTTGGGGTAATGATTGACCACAGGCTGAGCTTTAAACAGCACCTAACATACGCCAGCGATAAAGCAGCGAAGGCTGTAACCGCATTGAGCTACCTTGTCATGTCGGTCTCCTTGCCGCGGGGATGAGGCTTAAGTGGTGAGTTAACCCCATTCTATGGAGATTAACTTACCACGAACTAAGAGGGCAGCTTCATATAGGAATTGGGTATCCACTCATCCGCGGAACGGCGGAATTGGTGGCCACCCAAGTACTATGTGGAGAGTACCGTACCGACAACCTGGCAGGAGGGATAAAATGCATTTCTTTTCTTATGTGGAGGCTAAATAAAGATATTTCTGCACGAGGTAACCCACTTTTGGGAAATCCTCCCGTCGAGCAATCGACGGCTCGGGCATCGGATGTGCAGGCCCGAACCCCACATTCCCCTATGACCGGAACTGACACCCAGGGTTCCGGAGGAAGCGCATTACTAGTGGTGAAACATGGCACATTGGCTATGCCAATGGAGAGCCGAGTGAGTGTGAGCGATACACCGCCATCGAAACGATCTGAAGCAACTGAACAAGTTGTGGAGGATGTGGAGATGGCGGACAATCTCTCAGTAGACTCAGACGGATCTCTGGTACCGAGTAAGTCTTTGACAACGGTTAAACCTGGTGTGAATCAGGTAAGTACCGGTAAAAAGACCGAAGTTATTGGAGAGTCGAACGCAGGTGTTGGTCTAACCGCAAGGCAGATCAAACGAAGAAGACAGAAGGCGAGGCAAGCCGAAGCACTAGCTAAGGCAAGGACTCAAGCTCCGTCAACTTCGACACCTGTAACGGAAACGGGAAAGCGTGGCAGATCAGAGGATTCCTCTGTAGCGCTGCGCTCTTCCGGAAACGAAACGGGGTCTGTGCCAACGACCGGGAAGAGGAGGAAGGCAAAGAAGAGGAAAGTTGAAAAACGCAATTCGGAAATGCCTGCATCCTCGACCCCATCCAAGGCAGACAAACCTTTGCCTGACAAGGCAGAGGCTAAGGGACCTCAAATGTCGAATGACACTCTTCCGTCAACGTCTGGCGAATCATTCGCGAGAATGGCAGCAAAGGCAATGACGGTGGAGATACATACCGACAAACAAGATGGTCTACTGTCCAAAGGGCAACAAGACTATCTTGACAGCTATCTGTGGAAAGCTATCGGTGAGTCGAAAGACGCGCCGACTTTCGAGGGGAAAAGCGTGGTGGACGGCATCGTAAAGGTGCACTGTTCCAATGCTTTTTCCCGAGAATGGCTAGAAAAAGCGATAGCAAAAATCCCAGCCTGCGAAAACAGCAAGTTTATTCTTGTTGAGAGTAGCAAAGAAAGGCTGGTACGAGCGAGTGTCTGGATTCCGGGTCCTTCCTGTAATTCAGCAGAACTCCTCAAACGCATCCGTGTTCAGAATAAGGATCTTGACACGACTCTCTGGAGAGTATACTCGTGCACCAGGCAGAAATCCGCTACCACTTCGGAGGCAGGTTCCCATCTGGTACTGGGTATCGATCTTGGGTCCCTCAAGGTTCTTAAGTCGAAGTACGGGTGCCGTCCCCACCTACATCTGGGGCGGATCCAGTTCCGCGTCCAGGATAAGGTGGAGGACAAAGCGTAAATATACTCAGTCTCATGACTGAAGTAATATTTACACAGATAAATCTGCAGCATAGCAAAGCGTCTACGGCTCTCTTGTGCCGTAGGCATGCAAAACTGCAAACAAACCCACACATAATACTTATACAAGAACCATGGGTATGTCACAAGCGTATCTGTGGTCTAAGTGCTATGTCGTGGGGACAAATACTTCATTGTGAAGGGAATGTGAGACCGCGAGCATGTATTATCATGCCGAGGTTGATCGAACACACGATGTTAAAAGAGCTATGCTCCGGAGATATCGTTGCTGCAAAAATAAAGTACTTGAAAAGTGGGAACAGTGTCGAAGCTATTATAGTTTCGGCCTACCTACCCTACGACTCTTTACAGCCACCTCCTTCGAGGGAGCTAAGAGAAGTGGTCAAGTACGCAGAATCCAATAATCTGGGGCTAATAGTGGGCTGTGACGCAAATTCACAGAACATTGTGTGGGGAAGCAGCAAATGCAACCCCAGAGGTCTCAAGCTACTGGATTTTATCCTGTCATCCGATTTGGTCATTCAAAACACTGGTAACAAACCAACTTTTGTGACCAGAAGGAGACAAGAGGTGATTGATTTAACACTTACCAATAGGTCAGTTGGAAATCAAATCAACCGATGGCGAGTTTTGGAGGAGGACTCTCTTTCTGATCATCGTCTTATCGAATTCCGACTGGGAATTGACACAATATCAATACCTTCCGGTAGGAATCCTCGAAATGTGGACTGGGACAGGTATGGTGAGCTTGTAACAGAGCGATTACCAAACCTGAAAAAACTCAAATCAGCAGAAATGATTGAAGATGCGACTAAGAAATTAGAAGGTACTTTAATCAATTGCTTTGAGGAACTGTGTCCACTCAGGCAAAGCAGACAGGAGAAAGCGGTTCCTTGGTGGAACCCTGAACTGTCGAAGCTTCGTGTACGGTCCAGGAAACTTCTTAATAAGGCCTTGAAGACCAAAACAGAAGAGGACTGGGCCAATCATCGACTTACACAGAGAGAATATAAGAAAAAAGTACGGCAAGCCAAACTTGAATCCTATAGAAATTTCTGCAGTAACGTCGAAGAAATGAGGGAAACAGCGAGACTTTGTAAGGTCCTTCATTTAGACCGCTCAGTAAGGCTGGATTCCATTCGAAAACCTGATGGTTCATACACCATTTCCAAATCGGAAACGTTTAATGCTCTACTCGAAACTCACTTTCCGGGTAGTAGAACTATCTCTGAAGTTGAGAGTGGCATGAACAACAACGGTGGCAACGGTGGAACCTCTAGGTACAGCTGGTATATTGCTAGTCGGATAGTGACAAGGGAATCGATAAGGTTTTCCTTATCTTCCTTTGAGAACTTTAAGTCCCCTGGACCTGACGGAATATATCCAGCAATGCTTAAAAAAGGAGGAGACAGGCTGATTGAGGCCCTGAAAAGGATCTTCACAGCCTGTCTTGCATTTGGTTATATACCATCCCAATGGCGACGCGTAAGAGTAGTATTTATTCCGAAACCAGGAAAAGATGACTATTCCCTAGCAAAAAGTTTCAGACCAATCAGTTTGACATCGTTCATGTTGAAAAGTCTGGAACGAGTGATGGAGAAACATATTCGAGTGGGGGTATTGCCGAGAAGTCCACTTAGTAGAAATCAACACGCTTACCAGAGTGGAAAATCATGTGAATCAGCCTTACACGATCTTGTTAGCAAGATTGAAGCTGGGCTGGAAGCTGACGAATACACAATGGGCGTGTTCGTGGACATTGAGGGGGCTTTTGATAATGCCACTTTCGACTCGATATGTTCTTCTGCCGAACGACACGGAGTTAATCAAGCCATTATAAAATGGATATACTCCATGCTCTCTGAGAGGCTGTTAACCGCTGGTGGGAGCGATGACGAGCAAATCACAGTCAGGGCCAAGCAAGGATGTCCCCAAGGGGGTGTTCTTTCTCCGCTGCTGTGGTGCTTCGTCGTAGACTCCCTATTAGTGGAGATGCAGGAACTCGGCTTTCACGTCCAAGCATATGCGGACGACGTCTGTGCGCTAACATCGGATAAATCCTTAAGGAGGCTTTGCACGAAAGTGCAGAGGATTCTTGACAAAATCGATGATTGGTGCATGAGACAAGGTCTTTCCGTTAATCCGAACAAAACAACTATAGTCTTGTTTACGAGAAAACGGAAATTGGATAACTCAGTCTTCCAACACTCAAAGGTGTGACACTTGGTCTTTCCAACGAAGTTAAATATCTAGGAGTAATCTTGGATAAGAAGCTGACTTGGGAGACACACGTTTCACTGAAGGTGAATCGTGCATTGAAGATTTTTCAGCAATGCCGTAGAGCCTTTGGCAAAACTTGGGGTCTGAAACCTGCTGTGGTCCTATGGATATACACGGCACTTATCAGACCAATCATCACTTACGCTTCTGTGGTCTGGTGGCGACGGAGCATGGTTAAGTCCACAATCCGGGAACTATACACGCTGCAAAGAAGTGTATGTTTATGCATCACGGGTGCCATGAGTACAACCTCTGGAGATGCCCTAAATGCTATGCTTGATTTGCTCCCCCTGGATCTTAAGATACAACAGGAAGCAATAAAAGCTATGTGTAGACTCCATAAATATGGTTTCTGGCACGAAGATGGAGCTTCGGGACACAGAGAAATCTTCAAGTTGCTGTCGGAGCAGTATCCACTGTTTTTGGCACCTAAAGATGACCTGATACCCACAGTTTCATTCGGAAGGAAATTTGATGTCAGATTTCCATTGCGTGAGCAATGGAGCAATCCAGGAGGCATGCAGGGAGGTTTGACGGATATTTTCTTTACCGATGGGTCCAAGACTGAAATAGGGTCTGGAGCCGGATGGTACTTAAACGATAGTAATAAGTATCACTACGCTATGGGGGGAATGGCAACTGTCTTCCAAACAGAAGTTTTTGCCATCCTAAAAGTAGCCGAATGGATAATCGAGAGGAGATGGAGCGGGAAACAGATTGGAGTCTTCAGTGACAGTCAGGCTGCATTGAAGGCCCTGGAGAACGCGAAGCAAACCTCAAAGATTGTTCAAGAATGTAAGAAGAAGCTTAATTCTGTCGCAAAACAGAACAGGCTTGTACTTATATGGGTTCCAGGACACTCCGGTGTTCAAGGAAACGAAAGTCAGCATATGGCCACCATTGGAATCATCGAGGACCCGGTATGCCTGTCGTGCTTGGAGGAGGCGGATAGCACTGAGCACTTTCTCTGTGAGTGTCCTGCCTTTGCTAGAGCGCGACTACGAGTATTGGGTTCCGATGTCATGAGAATGAGTATTATTCGTTCTCTAAAACTGGAGGATATTTACAAATTTGTCAAAGAATCTGGAAAATTCTCACAGGACTAACTATCTCTATCTCTGTCTCTATTCTTTCCTATCTCTTTCTATGATACTTTTCTCCCTCCCTCCTTGACTATCTACCCCCTTTCCAGAGCTTTAAATACAATGGGCTTTTTTAGCCTGAGTGTTTTAGGAGCCACCAAATCTCCTGGTGCTCCTTGGCTCGACCTTTTCAAATTCAAATTCAAACCGCATTGACACGTATTATGATGAATACGAGAGGACCTAAGCAGGCTTCTAGGAAGTTGCTTAGCAGTGTGGTATCGTCTATCTTGCTATATGCGGTACCAGCCTTTACCTTTAAGCACAAAAATGACCCGAACTGCACCTTTTGCGACAGTCTAGTTGAAGATGCAGAACATGTTTTCTCTGTCTGCAATAGTTTTGAGCTGGAAAGAGTAGATTTGAGTGATAGGGTGGGGAAGGCAATAATGGTTAGCAACCTAGTAGGTATCATGTTTGACTCAGAAGAACATTGGTCCGCTGTCAGTAACATGGCAAGAATAGTAATTACCAAGCTGCGTCGCACTGAACAACAGCGCAGATTTTTACGTAGAGGCAATAGGTCACACCCCCTCCCGTGAAGTAGTACCTAGTAATACTTAACGGTATTAGGAATCACCAAATTGCGTCACGCTGAACAGCAGCGCAGATTTTCAAGTAGAGGCAATAGGCCGCTCCCCCTCCCAGAATTAATACTTAATGATAAGTAATTACCAAGCTGCGACGTGCTGAACATCAGCGCAGATTTTCATGAAGAGGCAATAGGCCGCTCCCCCTCCCGTGAAGTATTACCTAACGGTCGTCCCGCGGGAGGGAAACGGAGCTGGGGTGGGGTTTTTAGTGGGTGAGTCGAAAGACAAGTCTCACACTTTTCGGCTTTCAATGCTTTTTACCACCTCCATAAAAAAAGAAAAAAAAAAACATATTTAAATTTTCATATGCCATATTCCTGTGTGCCTGGTAATGAATGAGTTCTATATGAAGGATTTTTATTTGGTTGAAGGGAAACATACAGACATATTAATATTTTATTTGTATGTGAATTGTTCAGCCTATGAGTGCACGCGAATACCTTGGACATTTTTTGCGAACCGTAATATTTTTTCTGTGGCAAGTGCACGAGGCCGCATATGTATAAATTCACAAATTTATATTTGCATATACCATCTTCCTGTGTGCCTGGAAAGCACCCTTAGACTAGATTATGTATATAATTTTGGATAATTTGGAAAAAATCCAAATATATAGGTCATACTAAAAAGCTATCTAATATTTTTTACTTCTAATCACCAACAAATTCCTATCGACTGCTGCTAAATTTACATATTTCATTCCCTTACTGTTAGCTTTTGGCGAAAAATGTGTCTGTGGTGATTAGTCTTCGCGAGACGAGTACCCCTCAAAACTCCATACGTTCCTGTCATGGAGACTTCTCTATACTTTAACGTTCTCTGGGGGTGGTTCGAAACAACAAAAACCAACAACTGGGACAGCAGCTCCAACAGCTAGCCCAACAAAAGTAAGAAAAAATCTCGCAACAGAAAATTATAACAGAGAATTATATGATACCTAATTCTGTTTTTACACGGTAGATTAGTTCCAGAAAAATCCATGTAAAAAAAGACATTGATCGTAAGCAAAAACAGGTGATTGGTTCCTAATCTCTAAAACCTATTAAAATTAGAGAAAAACAGGGATTTTTTAAGAACAAGTATTCATGTTTATTTAATTAATTCACATATACAATGTTTATTTTTACAAGCATAGTTATTAAAGATATAAACGATATGCACTCTAATCTTAAAAGTAATATGAATTAAATGTATGGCAAGTTCAGGAACTAAAAATAATTACGTGAAACACCTATTTTGTTAACGAAAAGAATAGGTTATTGAATTTTTAAGGTAAAAACATAAAAAAAATAAGTGATAATCATAAATACAGGAACATAAATTTCATTGCTGTCATCATCAGTTACTCGCTTTCGCTTGCTTCGAATGCGTATACAATCACTATCATCGCTGGAATAATTTTGAACTTTCTCTTGCTCGTTCAGCATTCCTGCTTGTGATGGAATGGTGTCCTAATTTATTTGCAAGTTGAAGTTCTTCTTGAATAAAATTTTCAGCTAATTTTACAGGTTTTTCTCTATCACTGCTTTCTATAGAATCAGCATTCTGTGAGGCAAAATGTAAAACATATTTTCTCTTCGCTAAGAACTTTATCAATCATCAGTTCATCCACACCAACTGTGTGTGCCAAATCAAATATATTGGGATATTCTTTTGTATTTGGATCCACAGAACTTTTACTTTTTACACATTCTGGCCAAATTGCTCTCCAACATCCGTTTAAGGTTGATGGTCGTAAATCCGATAATGCTAAAGCAGCATGTTTAACGCAATCTTTAATAGAAAACTTTTTCCAAGCATCAATTACTTTAAGAGTTTTATCCTTATCCAAAGTGTCCAAAATGTACTGGAATGTTCTTTTGATGTAGTAAGTTTTAAATGTTGCGATAATTCCTTGGTCCAGTGGTTGGATTGGGGATGTGGTATTCGGTGGCAGGAACAAAACTTGTACGTTTTCGTGTTCCAACTGAGGATGACCTGGTACATTGCCTACCAACAGAAGAACTTTAGATTCTAAGCCTTTTTTATTCATATAATATAATTTCTAGTTTCTGGTACAAAATATTTAATGAACCGTTCTGTGAAAATTGTAGTTGTCACCCATGCTTGTTTATTGGCCATCCAATTAACCGGCAATGTACCAAAATCGACACCTTTCATTTCTCGAAGCTTAAGTGCACGATTGATAAGCAGAGGCTTTAAAATCCCATCTCCAGAAGCGTTACTGCAAAATAAAAATGTGACTCGATCTTTTTCAACTTTAAAACCACCAGCGCTTTTTTGCGATTTGGCCACATATGTTCTTCTCGGCATTTTTTTTCCAAAAAATACCAGTTTCGTCGTATGCACCTTCGGCTATTATTTTTTTTAAGTTTTAGTGTCAAGAAATGTTCAGCCTTCTCCATTTCGAAGGCGATCTAAAGCTTCAATCTTGGTTTCCAAAGAAATTACTTTACGTTTTAGTTTTGTATTTGGCATTTTCCTTTAGGGATACATCAAATATTTAATATATATTAATAAAATTAGAAAATATAAATAACTGAATAAATATAAAATATTTTTGAGCTTACCTCTTCTCTTAATGCGTTAAATTTAATGTAACGTTGGAAAAACAAATTTGCCAATAAAAAATTTCTTTACCAAACACGTCTGATTGCATTGATAATTCACAAAAGATTAACACATTTCAATAACTCTGACCAGTAAATTTTCTTGTATGCACAAAAAATGAGTTCCCCTAAATTTGTGATATGAACATATTTCGCAAATATAAAATTTGACAAAAAAAATTTAAGCACAAAAAATTTTAAATCGTGCTAAATGGAATAAAATCGTGTAAAAAAATTAAAAATATTTTATTTTCAAACCGTGTTATATCAAAACCGTATAAAAAAGACCGTGCAAAAACAGAATTAGGTGTAATTTTAAATCTTAAAATTATAGTCTGGGAAATAATTTCATGACATATACTAAATATGATGTCCGACATTTGTCCACCGTGGCTACTAGACAATTTACATTCGATCAGTCTAATTTTTGACTACTTTTTCCACTAAATCAGGCCGTCAATGAGGGCTTGAATATTGCAATAAATCGATTGTTAAGCAACCTGTACGACAAGTTGTGTCGTCTTGTTCAACCCGCATATCGTCGATGTCTAACGGATTAGTTTTTGGAAACACAAATTCAGTCAGCATGGCTCGATAGCGCTCGTCATTCACTATATCGGCAGATTCTTCCTTATTACAAGAGAAATAAGTACCGATGATGCCGCCAGTGCTCTATGAACTTCGCGAATATACTTTTTTTTTTTTCAAAGTGTATTTCCACAATTTGTAAGCATTGTTCTGCCATTAAACAATTCAGGATGACTTGCCAAACCTAATTGACCAGAAATCTCAATACTGTTTGTCATTGTCAGCTGTTAAGCCAAAGCCATCGATACCGAAAGTTCTCAAGCATCTAAAAAATACACTATTAAGAAAAATCAGAACGCTCTAATACCTTTCTTACAAATTTCTTATAAATAATAATGTTTACTAATTTTATAAGCATTTTTTATATATTAGGTATAATCTCATAAAAACAATGGATACCTTTTATACAGAGTTTATAAGAATATTCTATATAATATATTGCATGTGACTATAACTTCAAAGCCTGACAAAAAGATAATTTGAGGTGATCCTCATAAATATGTATGTATGTGCTGGAAGCACACCAAATATTCTATTCAACTCTCTTGAATTTTTTTTCTTGCTGTGTCGTGTGAACCGATTACTACGGAAATGTCGGAGTTACTAACAGCATTTTTCTGAAATTCGTGAAGGAATCGCGGAACGAAGCATATGAAAATTCTGTTTGTTAAGCTAAGAACGTATGTGTTACTAATATATCTCAAAAAACTACTACTTGATCCCGGGTAAAATTTCTCTCCTTGAGTGACAAGTTGTTTATATATTAGCCATATTAAACATCCTTCAGAAATGTATGTATGTCAATATAAATAGCTGTCAAACATCTGTCGCCTTTAGCTGCGCGAATAAATTTGATTTATTTTGGTCAGATATACAAACCTTAGTGACCACCGAATGGACAATTCTTATATATTTCAGCTCAGGATATTCTGATCCGCTATTTTCTAAATAAACAATCAGCAATAGCAAACTTTTACCTGAAACATATCGTAAGTTCGTGCGTATTTTACCCATCATTTCACTTTTGTACGATTTTTTCATGCAAAAAATTACTCGCGGAATATAACAGAACTATTTATATTTTCTTTGATATATTGCGCATTCAACAAGTGATTTTAGTCGCGGATAGAAGCACGTGTTGTTGAAAAATAAAGTGGAATCTTCGAAAGCGTATAAGAGGCATATTTTGTATTTTTTTATAAAAGTGGCAAAAAAGGAAACAACTGCTGCTGCAAAAATACGCACTGTTTACGGAGAGGATACCGTGAGTGTAAGGACTGCGCAAAAGTGGTTTTCAAAATTCCGAAGTGGTAACTGCGACGTGGAGGATGCCCCGCGCGCTGGTCGTCCTGAAGTCATTAACTCCGACGCCTTGCTTGATTTCGTGGAAGTTGAACCAAATTTGATGGTCGATATGATAGCTCAGAGGTTAAATTCATCCCATGGAACAGTTCACAGGCACTTGGTTCAATTGGGAAAGGTTTCAAAGCATAGACTTTCCGTCGCCAACTTTCAGCAGAGAGTGAATGTGTGTTCTCAGCTGCTGCAACGGCTTGAAAATGAGAGGTTTTTGAACCGTATCGTTACTGGTGATAAAAAATGGGTCCTTTACAATAATCCTGTTCGCAAACGCCAATGGTTAGATAAAGATGAAACACCAGAACCGACCCTTAGAGATGGCCTTCACCCCAAGAAGATTCTCCTGTCTATTTGGTGAGATATGGCCGGTATTGTTTATTATGAACATCTGGAACCAAACCAGACGATAACTGCTGATTATTATTCCCATCAGCTATCAAACCTGAATGAGGCACTTAAAAAAAATCGACCGTATTTAGTGAATAGACGCAAAGTTTTGCTTCACCACGACAACGCAAGACCTCATACCGCAAGGCAAACATTAGGCAAGCTGAACGAGCTCGGATGGAAGCTAATGCCGCATCCTCCATACTCTCCAGATATTGCACCTTGTGATTATCCCCTTTTCCGAGGACTTAAATCTCATATGAGCAACAAGAACTACTCCTCAAAAGAAGCTATAAAAAGGGATATCGAAGCGTATTTTGGCTCCAAGGAAAAAAAAATTTTTGAGCAGGGAATTAAAAATTTGCCCAAACGTTGGGAAGACATTGTAAATAATGAAAGAAAATATATTATTGTTTAATAAATACTTTAAACATCTGTTTTATAAATTTTAATACCACCTTTAAAAAGCGCACGAACTTATGGACTGACCTGTACTTCAATATTGATCCGGGATATTTTGATGGAATCATAAACTTTCTCTGGCATTTACTTTGTTTAAATCAGTGTTGATAAGGTCTCAAGAGGTTTATGATCTGATTGTAAGAATAATAGTTTACAAGACTCTAACAATCGTGAGAGTTATTCTGGCTGTAATGTTTGAATATATTTACAAGAAGAGAATGGGACAATTCGCTCGTGAATAAAAATGAAAAACACGACAACAATAAAATTAATAGAAATAATATATATACATCTGCCCGCTCTCTGCCCGGCTGGTTGATGTCCTCGAGAGAGTAAAGGCTGACATCACTACCATCCAAGAGATGCGATAGACGGGGCAAAGTAAAAAAAACCATAGGACCTTGCGACGTTTACTACAGCTGCCACGTAAAGGAGCGCAAATTTGGTGTCGGATTTGTTGTGGGAGAGAGACTTCGTCGCCAAGTACTGTCGTTCGCTCCGGTGGCTGAATTCGACAGTACGAATAAGAGTTTCCTGGATGCCGCGATGTTTGAATTTGGTATCCCCGCGAAACTAATACGGCTATGCAAGATGACGTTGCTCAATACCAGCAGCGCCATCAGAATTGGGAAGGACCTCTCCGAGCCGTTTGATACCAAACGAGGTTTCAGACAGGGTGACTCGCTGTCGTGTGACTTCTTTAACCTGATGTTGGAGAGGATCGTACGAGCCGTAGAACTTAATCGCTCAAGCACAATTTTTTATAAGAGCGTACAATTGTCAGCGTAGGCCGATGATATCGACATCATCGGCTTTAACAACCGCGCTGTTGGTTCTGCCTTCTCCAAACTGGATAAAGAGGCAAAGCGAATGAGTCTGGTGGTGAACGAGGACAAAACGAAGTACCTTCTGTCATTAAATAAACAGTCGGCGCACTCGCCTATCGACATCCACGTAACTGTTACCAGTTATAATTTCGAGGTTGTAAAGGGCTTCGTATACATAGGAACCAGCATTAACACCAATAACAATGTCAGGCTTGAAATCCAACGTAGAATCCCTCTTGTCAACAAGTGCTACTTTGGACTAAGTAGGCAAGGTAAAGTCCTCTTTCGACGTACAAAACTAACACTCTACAAGACTCTGATCATGCCCGTCCTAACGTATGGTGCAGAAGCGTGTACGATTACAACATCCGATGAAGTGACGCTTGAAGTGTTGAAGAGAAAGATTCTGCGTAAGATTTTTGGACCTTTGCACGTTGGCAACGGCGTATACCGCAGGCGATGGAACGATGAGCTGTATGATTTTAACGACGACATAGGCATAGTGCAGCGAATAAAGCTCCAGCGGCTACGTTGGCTGGGTCGTGTCGTCCGAATAGATACGAACGCTCCGGCTCTGAAAGTACTCGATGCGGTACCAGCTGGTGGTAGTAGAGGAAGTATTCCTCTGCGTTGGAAAGATCAGGTGGAGAAGGACTTGTCTTCACTTGGTGTGTGGTAGTGGTAGAACTCCCAGGACTAAAGCCACACTGATAAGGTCCAATCAGTTGGTTGACGGTTTGCTTCAGCCTTTCACACAATACGCTCGCTAGAACCTTATAGGCGATATTTAGAAGACTAATCCCGAGGCAATTGGCACAGATTGCAGGATCACCCTTCTTATGGATTGGGCAGAGCACACTTAAATTCCAATCGGCAGGCGTGCTTTCATTCGACCATATTTTGCATAGAAGCTCATGCATGCAACTTACCAGCTCCTCGCCGCCATGTTTGAATAGCTCAGACGGTAGTCCGTCGGCGCCCACTTCTTTGTTGTTCTTTAGCCGCGTTATCGCTTTTATTTAATAGGCTCGAGAAGTGTTCCCTCCGTTATTTAAAAAAGCCCTGGATGTCAGTCTCCAAATCGCCGTCTTTGTTCTTACAGGAAAACGCCCCGGTCTTAAAATCTTCTGTAAGCCGCCGAACTTTCTGGTAGTATTTTCGGGCGTTGTTCCTGTTGGCCAGCATCTCAAGCTCCTCACACTCACGTATTTCGGCCTCTCGTTTCTTCTTTCGAATAATACGTCTCTCTTCCTTTCTTAGCTCTCGGTAGCGATCCCACATGGCTCTTGTTGCGTCCGATCGCAGAGTGGCTTTATAGGCGGCATCCTTTCTTTCTGCGGCAGCATGACATTCCTCGTCGTACAAACTGTTTTTTCGGACTCGCCGGAATCCGATTTCTTCTTCGGCGGTGGTACGTTAAGAACGAGAAGTGTTGCTCCATTGCTCGTGCATGCCGGTTGTTGGGCAGTGCTCTCTGAAAGCAGGAGTCAGAGTCGATGTTGAACATTCTTTGCGTAGGTAGATGTACGTTTTTTGCTGCACAGAGGCGTGTGCGCAGTTTGGCTGCAACAATTCGAGTCGATGTTGGGGCCTGGGATCGTACGTACATCTAAAACACTGGAAGTGTGTCTCCCATTTATCACAACATTATCGATTTGGTTTCGCGTTTTCCGATCAGAAGACAGCCACGTTGCTTGGTGTATTTTCTTATGCTAGAATGTGGTGCTGCAGACTACCATGTTTTGGGCCCCGACGAAGTCGTGGTTCGAACCAGTGCAGCCATAAAAGCCGTTCGAGAAAGAATTCGAAGAAAACCAGATCGACCAGATCCATGTCAAGACTAATTAGAAATGATCTCCACATGAAAGCTTTCCGTCGCTCAACTGGTCATCTTTTGACAACGCGCTTGAAGAAAATTAGTGTCGAGAGATGCAAGCAGCTTCTTCGGTGACACGAGGCCAAAGGCCATGTTGTTGAAGAAGTTTTTAATAAGCAAAACGACGAAATCTATGTTAAAGCTTCTAACGACTCAAAAAATGTTGTTCTAAGGTTTCAGCATGGCCACTATCCAGAATCCGTAATGGTTTAGTGAGGAGTATTTTGTAAATGTAAATGAAGAGCGTTGGACCTTTTAGCAAGCACGCACCCAATTCCAGATCAACTTGAGTGATAACTGGTGATTTTTGGATCATACATTTTTAGAAGATGAGGTAGCTCTGATTATTTCAGTTCCTGTTGATGCATTTCATTCCATTACTAACTGCTTTACATTTATGTTGCGTCCCTTAGGATCTTGAGGCTAACAGATTCAGTATGTATCTGGATAAGAAAATATATTCGCATCATGCGCATTACACCCCGGTTGTTGATGGGCTTAGATAATTATCGTATAGTTGCCAAATATATGTATTTTATAAGTATATTTCTCCATCAGCACCTGCAAATATTTGCATAACATAACACTACGTCCTACCATATGTTCTGTTACAAGTTTATTCCGTTATAGATATGAAATTATAATACTTTTTTCCGCTTGGGGGAACTTGTAACCCCTGTAGTGCGCGTCCCCAGGTGGCGGATAGAGGATCCCTCTCTGGTATAGCTAGGTGGGTAGAAGGAAATGAAATACCTCTCGCGGACCAACAAGTCGACCAGACAAGGTCGTTAAAAAACTAAAACAGGCATTACTACCTACAGTGCACAGGCTAAAAGTAGACCTTCTACGATTCCTGGGGGCGACACCAGAAAATTGGTCAACCTTTCGGAGTAGTGCGGCTATCAGTAGGACCCATGAGCTCTCATCAGTATGGTCATATATCTACTGGTTTTGGGTTGCCGATAGTCGGGCGGGGGAGAAGAAACTCGCTGGGATGGGTTTTGCTCCGCCCCTCCTTTTCAAGGCCTGGTCTTGAGAGCGGAGGCCGCAGTCAAAATCACTACTCCTTAAGAAAAAAAACCCTAAAATTACGGTGGAACAGCTATGCCGGTGAGCTTGCTTGACGGGGTAGATTCAAGCTTAATACCGAACTCCGTACAAGGTCGGGCGAACTTACGGTTTCTATTAGCCTTCCCATCGGGGCACCCATGGGGGACCTAAACGCACTGCAAATTCAAAAACAAAATCGCATGGATATTTTTGAAAAATAAAACTACTTTCAAACAACAATCACTGGCTGAGGAGGCAGTAGGCCTCATCTCCAGTCAGAAAATGGACCTCGACTTGCGGGGAGGGGCACTCGGTCCCGCTACCAACGAGCCGGAGGAGATAGCCACTCTGCTTAGACGGAGTGGGTCGGAATATCTATCTCCTCGGAACAGAAGAGAACTCTCCTAGAAACTGGTCCATAAAAAAATGAGGAAAACATTAACAATACTCATGGAAGCAGGGTGAAGCTGTCCGGAGCTGGACGCAGGAGACAAAAAACCTTATTCGCCGAGGTGACCCGGTCCATGGCGATAGGTCGTCGAATGCGCCTGGCAACGAACAGACAACCTCTAAAAGATCCCGTTCTGGTTGCCCCCACATCGAGTTTCAGGCCGACGAAGCGATTTACACCAGCTGGCAACGAAAATGTTGGCTTGGAACTTGATGGAAAGGGTGGGGACCTCAACCAAGGGCAACCCTGGTCCTGGCAAAGGGGTATCGGTGGTCTCTGGAGAACAGGCTACACAGAGCGCTTCCACGGAAGTTCCTTGCTCAGTGCCTACTCTGGCAGAGGCAGTCGCAACCAAAAAGATTGGGATCATACTGCATGATCTCCCGGAGGGCATTTGGGAGAAAAAAACAGTGGTACAACGATGCGTCCTTGATAGGATGTATGAAAGTCGGAGGGGTCCGGTAAAGCCTCACTTTGCAGGTTACAGTTTCAAGCCTGGATGGTTAATACTTAACTGCCTAGACGATGACTTGGTAGCCTGGACTAAGGAGGTTATACTGGGGCTAAAGACATGGGAAGGAGCCAAATCGAAGATTGTGGTCGAAGCAGAAGTATCAAAAACCACAGTCTTCGTTGGCTACTTCCCAAGCTCAGCTTCCTGACCCAAAGAACGAATTTTGGGACAAATAGAGTCGTAAAATTCGGAACTTAGGGTCAGGGAATGGAAGGTACTCCACCGGCTCCAGAAAAGGGATTTGATGGAACTGGCTATTGGACAATTAGACAATTGGACCCTGTTTCGGGTGGAAAGGTCGAACAGCGGGGCAACAAGATCTTCTACGGCTTTGGAATGCCCTGCTCAGACCTAGGATGAAGGGCGCCAGAAAAAAAATTTATGACGCGGCAAAAGCGCTAGATGATCAACCATCAACTTCTGCAGAGGCTCGAGCACGGCTAAACAACCAAAAGTCAACAACGGGACCCAAATCCTCAAAGCGTAAGCCAAAAGCGGAGAGTGGCAACACTAGTGCCAAAAAAACCTGTGCTCTATCTGGCCGGCTAAGGAAATGGGAAAGAAAAGACCGGAAGCTGCGGGAACAGTACGGCCAGTCTGGAAATAATGTCCCAGGCTCCATCCCAAAAGCAACGTATTCATTTGAGGTAGTTTCGCTGTCTCCAAATAAACATCCACCGGGTAGAAGGAGCCTCAATCAGGCATGGTGCCATGTTTTTCTACCATCTACTGTCTGGACTTTATGGCCATCCAGAAACCAAGGGCCCCCTACGGAGCTGGCAAAGGTTTGCAGACAAAAACATGTAAGTTGATTTACGATTCCAATGTTGACCGTCCCAGGGCGGTAAACACATTAAGTTTCTTCCAATTCGAGGAAGAAGAGTGTTTGTCCTGGCCTCACTGTAACTTCTAGGTGATGCGGAGAATGCTGCTTTTTGCGAACTCTAGCAGCTAATGGCCTATTGCCGCAAACGAAGTTTGCAATGGGTCATATGCTACGATGCTAACGCAATTCACACAGTCTGGGGTAGCTCGGACATCAATGTAAGAGTTGAGGCACTTCTTGATTTTATTACTACTCATAATATAGTAGTAGCAAATAGAGGCAATAAGCCAACTTTTATAAATGTGATAAGAAGGGAGGTCCTAGATCACAATCTCACTAGCGCATTTATATCGAATAGCATTTCGAATTGAAGGGTGTTGGATGAAGTCTCCTTGTCGGACCATCGGTATATTCTATTAGATCTAATAGGCAAAGTTGAAGATACATATCCTTCGGATCAGAAATGTTAGAAAGACCAATTGGTCGCTATATCAATTCCACTTGGAGCAAACTATAGGGACTCTGAGCGGAAAAATCACTAACTCTCAAGAACTTAATCTTGAAGTTAACAGACTAGAGAACGCAGTAACAGCAGCCTTCGAAAAAAGTTGCGAGCTGGTTATGAAGAAGCGTGCCAGGATCCCTCCTTGGAGGAGTAAGGAGTTGAAAGTTCTTCAGAGATAGGCCTGTCAGCTCTTCAATAGTGCCAAGGCAACCCGAGACTGGGACTCCTATAGAAGTGCCTTAGCTGCGTACAATAGGGAGCTGGGAAAATCAAAGAGAGACTAATGGAGGAAGCGCTGTGACGCTAGACTCCAAAAGTCACCCAGCAAAATCACTCAAAAGGCCTTCCTACGACTCTCAAGAAGCCTAACGGAAATTTTACGGATAGTCTGAAGGAAACGGGACCGCTTTTGCTGGACACTCACTTCCCGGACTGTGTCAGTGCGGGAGAGAACAGTGAAGACACTGAGAACATCCGCAGCCGTGCCAACTACAGCCGGGGCGAATGTATTAGCACCGGTTTTGACAAACATTTTGAGGATAAGCCTGGAATTAGGCATGGTGCCTAAAAATTGGATTATGGTAAAGCCAGGGTGACTTTCATTAAGAAAGCAGGCAAACAAGCGGAATACATGCCAAAAGCCTTCGACCCATAAGTGAAAAGTCTAATGGTTATCCTACCAAATACTAGGATTTGATTTTAATTATGATTTTGATTTCACAAATTAATAATATGATGAACTGTATACTTACTATTGAGACATGCATTTTTATAAAGTTTAATATAAAAAGCTATAATTTTGGTTGCTTTTTAAAATTTGTCATTATTTGGATTAAATATGATTCTTTTATTTCATTCATGTAAATAAAACACAATTTTGTTATAACTTACGTTGTTTGAAGGAATCGATTGGGGGAAAATTGAAAACGTATCCGGTGTATACTTACTTCAGTTACTAACTGTATGATCTCCAGCGCACCTTTGCCGCAAGAGCCGCAGCCACGATCGCTGCCAACGCCATCATCAACATTGTCTTCTGTCTTCTTGACTTCAAAGGAGTTCTACTCTCGTCGCTTACAGTTTCGGCGCTCTAACTTTGTCACCAAATTGTCATCAGTATGTATATCAAATGTCACAGTAAATACAACAATGTATACAACATAGTATCACACAACCTTTTTTCTTTTTGTTTAGGCGAGGATATAAAATTCAAGACAATAGTCGCAGGAGGTAATTCAGAATTGTTTTCTCTACTTTCAAGCACGTACACAGATATGTACAATGCATACTTTATCAAGATCTCGGTGACCAATTGTGATCACCTCTTCGAGAGAAGAAACTTTTGCCGTAAAAAATCAATGGTTTCGTTGCTTGTGTGGCACGTAGCGCCGTCTTGTTGAAATTAAACGTTGTCCAGATCAATACCATCCAATTCCGGCCATAAAAAATCGTTAATCATCTCTCCATAGCGCAATCCATTCACCAATAACACCTGTTATTGAAAAACCCTTTACTAGGTACCAGTTCGGCACCATCAATTAAATTTGTAGAAAAGGTTCCAGAAATCAACAAACGGTTTGGATCAAAGCATATGCTCAATGTTCCATCAGGTCGACGATCTGAAGATTGTTCTTGACTTGACTTGTTAATTTAAGTAATTACACCATGCACCACCAATTATTCTATCTGGTTGTTCTTAGCAACTTATTAGCCTTTACGAGAAGGCCAAATTAAATTATTTTCTTATAATTCAAAAAATAAAGTAATGTTAATAATAAAATTTCAATCGTTTGATGGAATTAATTGGCAGGCAGCTGAAATCTGCTCCAGTTTAATATTTAATTTAACTCGATTGATCACCACTTTTTCATTGTGATATTTCTGTCTTCAGGCTGTTGTGAGTACATTTACTTTGCAACTTCTTCCTTTACTTCTTTTAGTTCAACACGTGGGTGAAAAATTACCAACTGCGGGAAAAGTGACCAATTTGGGGTCAGTTTTCAATGCACATCCTGGTTTCTTACTGGCGTTCCACAAACCTCCACATCTGTGGCATTTTTGTTCGAAGCTAGAGCCATTTTTATTTGAAAGACTATCCTGAGACACTAACGTAGTTAATTTTTCTGCTAACTCAGCAGTTCCATTGGGAAGTGCATAGGTTCGAAGCTCTGTTCACAAAACATCAAGTGGTAGAAAAACTGTTATCTAATAGCGGAAAACAATCATCAATCTCAAAACGACTGTAAGCGCCATATATACTTGTATATACATATATAATTGGCGGTTACACCCTTTTTGATGTATTTTTCTTCATTTTGGTGTTTCACGGAGCTTCGAACCTATGTCTTCCAATTGGCAGTCACGCACGAACTCATTATAATAATATAAATATATATATATATTATATATTAATAAATATAAATATATATAAATATTTATAATAAATATATATATATATTATATGTACTTGACCAAACAAAATTACAAAATTTTATTTGCTTACGCAGCTCAGTCCCACATTCACAAAATCGATGACATGTCTGTTGTGAATGTTGTGAAACTTTAAAGTTTTCCATTCGTTTTTCGATTGCAATACTCCTTTTGGCCACACCATTAACTTTCAGGGGATCAATCGAGTTGAAAACATCTAAACTTTTATCACCAATATAATGAAGTAATGGCTATTCTTACTTTATCCTCCTCTTTAATTGTTCCGTTTGCCAACAAAAAAATATTGATATACTGAATTTTAGATGGCAGTCTTTTCCTGCATCATCAAAATTCATGGGTTTAGGTCCAAAATTTATTAAGGCGTCTTTGTGTCCATGGTAAAAACTGTTTTTCGTAGATTTATTTATGAAATTTTTCAAAGAATTGTATTTTTGTCAAATTTGCAGAAGTTTTAATAAAATTTGAAGTTAGGAGTAATTTGATCATTTTTATTAAAAGGATTAAACGAGGATAATTTTATTTCGTTTTGATATCTTAAGCGATATTGAAGTCTTTATAGCTTTAATTAAAAAATTGAGCTTTAGAAATATATATAAATAATTTTAGCTATATATAACTTTTGATACATCCTAGAGCTCAGAACAGAAATGTATTTACTAAAAACCGTTGCTATATATATATATACAGTAGGTTCTGATTATATGCGGCTTTTTTTTTATGCGGTTTTGAAATAGTGCGGTTTTTTTTTAATTAAAAAATGCATGTCGACCTATCGGGAATTGTACATATAAACAAGATTCTAAATCAGCTAAGCAAAAACTCATCACAGATTACATCAGTACAAGTATGGAACCACCTGCATAACCATCTACATCAGACGTGTACATTTCCTCAAGTGACGAAAGTGGTTTTATGCCAAATCCTAAACGAATCCGCAACATGTGGGTATTGTCTGATTCTATTTCTGACGTAAATTTATTTTTCGATTCTGACGTTTCTTAAATAAAGATATAATTTTCAAAAATACAATATTTTGTTTAGCGATTTTATTTAATTATTTCAGATTCATGCGGTCTATGGAACGTATCTATAGTTATAATAGGGGACTAGTGCCCTTTTTTTATGCGATTTTATTACATTATTTCGGATTTATGCGGTTCTTAGCACTTTTAAAACGTATCTATAGTTTTACTATAGAACTAGTAGCTTTTTTTACGCTGTTTTTTTGGAGTTTACTCCTTAAGAAACGATATGTAAGGCCCACGGTATGAAAAAAATATGGGTAGTAAAATCTGGCGTACGCTGACGGAAGTGACGCGTTGCCCTTTCTCTATGCCCCTTTTCTCTTTTGGTTTGTGTTTTTGATGGTTTATTTAGTTGGTGTTTATTTTAAATTTTTCCAACGAAGACACAAACCACCACTTTGAATATTTCAATATTATCTGCGCAGCGCAATAGTGCAACAACAAACCATACAGCAGCTACTCAGTGCTTTTGCTACTACATTTCACCTCAAACTGTGCATGTGTAATTGTGCCTGCGAATGTTTTGTTACAATGGAGAAACTACTCAGAGTGTTTCGCTGCTACATTTGACATCAAACTGTGGCTCATCATCATAAATGTGTGGCTTACAAAGTATATTCACTAATTTTGCTAATAGCAAAATTGCATAGCTGGAAACATAAAACGCCTCTGTTAGCTATCCTACACAAAATTTTGGTAACTGTGCATGTTAATTATTAATTGCGCAGTTACCGTGTAAAGCAAATTAAACTTTAGAACAGCCATTTTTCATACGCCGCTGGCCAAAGCATCCACACCAGAGCAGCAATAGAAACTTGGTTAAGAATTTGCGCTAGCTAAGCTACGCACCATTTCTGGTTCCATTTTGCAAAGACGCTACTACAGTGCACGTCAAACAGTGGACGAGTAGGTAGCAGCACAACGTACCGGAAATTTTACCCAATGCACGTTTTAAATGAGTTTCTGCAGAGAATGTTAATTAACATGCAAGAGAATTCTGCATTCTGTTGCATATAATTAACATTATCTGCTGCTACAAACCTTTCAAATCTCAATTTTACTAAAAATAGTTAACAGTAACATTTGCGCCTTCTCATCTCATTAAGGGGCAACACCACTGTGATTTTTCAAAAAAAAAAGAGGTGTGTGTGTCAGCTCCGACACGCGACTGGAGTTTACTCCTTAAGATAGATTACCGTGATATTTAAAAATAAAGGTTCCAGAGAGCTTAAAATACGTTCACATATGCGTTAATTACCAATAAATCAACAAAATTATTATACCCGTTCACATATGGCAGATACCTGCAAAATTGACAATCAGCTATCAATACTGTTGTGAAAGGTGTTTCTTCATAGAAACTATTTTGGTGGAATATTTCGCTGTTTTTGCTTTGTTTAATTATTTTCATCTTAACGATATGATGAAAAGACAAGGAGAGGGATTAGATAATTTAATTGCGCAATTTGCTTCTAATAAATAAATTTATATTTTTCCAGTAATATAGAAAAGGTCTTCATTTACTCCTTTTGCATATTAAATATATTTTTAAATATCACGGTAATCGTTCTTAAGGAGTAAACACCAGTCGCGTGTCGGAGCTGACACAGACACCTCTTTTTATGCTGCTTCTTGCGGAACGTATCTACCGCATAAAAACAGAATCTACTGTATATATACATAATTGGCGCGTACACCCTTTTTGGGTATTTGGCCGAGCTCCTTCTCCTATTTGTGGTGTGCGTCTTGTGGTTGCTATGCAATTTTAAAATATTTATTTTCAGTGAAGCATTTTATGCAAACACGCACATTTGCAAATATTTTCGGTACGTTTATCATACGACGCTGAATAGCGAGGTTTACATACAGTGGTCACACAATTTATTTGTACACGCACATTTTATAAACAGATACACCTGCCACTTAGCGCGATTTATATTTACATAAGAAAAAAATTTGAATATATTCGTAAAAAATAACATATTTATTCAATATTTAAGGAACAAAACATCCAAACTCATTTCTGAAATTAGAGAACTTAAGGCAATAACAAAATAAGGCACAATTTTATGCAAAAATAATATTCGTACATTGCCATATAAAGAATATTTTATTAAAAAAACAATAGAAAAAACGAGTATTCGGAACTTTTTTGCTTCGGTGCATAATTTTCACTAATACCTTGGTTTCATTAGCTGCAATTTTCTCCCGGTCAACGCTTAAAGCTGTCTTTAATGACGCCTATAATGTTATTTTGTCCTTTCTGATTCTCCTTTCTAAGAGCTCCTAGACATGCTCAACTTGGTTCAGATCTGGTGATTGAGATGCTTATGTGGCAAATAAGCGATTCTTGCACGAGATAAGATGAGTGTTTTGGGTCATTGTCTTGTTGAAATAAGAACCCTTTAGCATCCAGTCCAAGTTTAACGGCAGTATCATGCAAATTATTCTTCAAAATATTTAAATACAGATGTTTGTCCATTTTATCATCAATAAAAACCTATTTTCCTACTCCAGATGTAGCTACGCACCCTCAAACCATTGCATTTCTTCCTCCATGCTTAACGATAGGAATACGATTTTTTCCATTATGTTCTGTATTTTCTTTTCGCCAAACTTTTAGAGGGTGCTCTGATCCGGAAACATTAAATATCGACTCATAACTGAATCTGACTCATTTATATAGCGTTTGGCGAATTTCAATCTCTTCTTTCTGTTAATATCTGAAATGTAGTAGGGCTTGCGACGTGCCACTGTGATATGATAACTAGCGTTATGTAGAGAATTACGAACTGTTTGTGGGCTTACTTTTTTATGCAAAGACTCTAAAATATTTTGGTATAGTAACGGAGAGGTTGTTTTTGGATTTTGCGTGACTGATGCTACTTTGTTGCGTTCTTCACTTGGAGTCAATATTTTTCGCCTTCCGACTTCGTGGTAACACTTTGCACCGTATAACGCCATTTGCGAATTTTTTTGTCGATTTCGCGCAGATATCTGTTTTCCAAGTACAATTTAATAACAATTTTACGCATTTTTAATGGTAAATCCGCTCTTCGTCCCATTTTATCAGCTTCAATCGAGATATTACGCGGAACTGAACTGAACGATGATGAAATCTAAGAAAACCCAATCTTATTTCCTTTTCAGCAATATTAGTAAAAACCAAGAATGATAGAAACAAGATTGCAACCATCAGAGAGTGTGTGACGTCACATTGACCGAGTTGTGCAGTGTTGCCAACCATTTGCTCTTTGCAATCAATTTAGTGCTTTTTTATATATCAAAATGCGAAAACTTTTAAGTTGGCGTTTGTTCCTTATTTTTAATTTAAGGCTACCAAAACTATGTGTTAAAACAAAACTTTATTATTAAACAAACAACGTTGAAAAAGGTCACTCTGAGAAGATTTTAATGTTAATGAAAATTTGTTTGTTCTTATAAAATTTGATATTTTGAAAGCGTAAATTTAATTTTTCTCTCCTTTTAAGGTTAAGCAAGAATATTAAATGTCCCTCTCTCAACTTTTCTTAACATTGAAAACCTTTTTACACATTTTAAAAAGCGTTTGAATTTACTGAATGCTAATCAAAACCATAGTGGTGTAATCGTTTTTTCCGGTCCTAAATCCTTAGTGGGACATAGGGCATCAAGAGGTGTATTCATAGTAAAAATAAACAACAAGGTACTAATGAAGAAACTATTTATAACGGCATTTTTACAAAAAGAGTACTTTATCTTGGTACATAACCTCAAATATAGCAAAAAAGTCATTCTTTTAACACAAGAGTTTCTCTTAACAATAAACTCATAAATTAAATTGTACATAACCATAACACATTTATTTAAAAAATCGCAAATTTTGAAGACAATTTGTAATGCATACAAAGTGTAAGTAAGTAATTCAATAAAAATTTGGTATTTTATTTTCATTAAATGGGCATTTTAGTGCGTTTTTATATCCAAGACCAGGCAACACTGTATTAGCAAGAGAGAGATTTGACTGCTGAAAGGAGAAGAACACCAAAAAACAACTGCAATCGCGGGCAATGTGACCAGATGTTAAAAAACAGTAAAGCTAAATAAAACTGAGTGAATTAGTGAAATAATTTTTAAAAAATGTATATTTTATAAAATGTTAAACATTACTTTTAATTAGAACAGGCTACAAAAATGTCATGAAGAAAGAACTAAAACTCCGAAATAACGAAAAAAAAATGCTAAATCAAGTTACGAAAATGATAATCTGGCCTGGTAACTCATTGTCGAATTCGCTAAGAGCAAAGTAACGGTACCACGATAGTCGCCATCGCATTCTTTCCATCATGAGTAAAACAGATACAATTTTTACTGTTACTTTTGCAACAACAGTATAATGAGGTGAAAGTGTACGAATAAATGTTTTGCAGCATTTTGCGACACCTGTCTGCTTTCCTGGGAATCTCTCAGTGTGAGTTGAAATAACGCAAGTTTTGTTTGAGGCAATACCTACATCAGGATTCTTGCAGTGACCCAAAAAAAAAAAATATATGATCACAGCAAATATTTTGCGCAAAACTAAAGTTTTTTACGTATTACGCAAGGTGTACTAATAGATTGTGTGACCACTATATTTTTGTTTCCTCCAGAATTAAAAATATTTTTGACACCCTACGTGTTTCTTTGACAGGGTTTATCAGGTTTCTGTTTTGTTTGTGGACATCATTACCACTAGTATAGGCGATGATAGTCTCTTAAGCATAGTCTTAGTTAACTCTTACCCTTACGCTTTGGGTATTTTTGAATTTTTCTTCTAAGTAGTTTCGACTTAGTTGCATAATACTATTTTTTATAGGGAACCGTTAAGGACAAATGCTATGCGAACCATCCAGAGACGATTGATGCTTTAACACACGAAATCGAAGTTGCCATTCATAAAATTGGAGCCCAAACAACCGAAAATGTGCTTAAAAATTTGGTTGATCGAATGGCCTACTGTAAAGCCAGTCGCGGCAGTCATTTGAACGATATTATTTTTCATTCATAAATGACAATGTTCAATCTTCAAAATAAAAAAAAGGTTGAAAAAATATTGATTAGTTTTTTATAGCCGATTCAAAAAGCAAATTTTACATGGCCCACCCTATATATAAACGTATAAAGTGGAACAGAGGTAGCTATTGTCGTGGTCAGCAGTGATGCGTAAGCGGTACAAACACCTGGGTAAACATATTTTACTCAACTTAAAAAAATAGGACAAATACTAAAATTGTTTGGTTGAATACACTGGATCCATGAAAGGGTACAACACAGGTTGCAGAGCTAAATCCTACCCTCATAATAATAATAATGCTTGAAAAAAATTTTGCATTGACAAAATTTGTTCAGACTTAAGGACAACAAACCACTTCAGTGTGCGTTTCAACAAAATTTAGAAAAAGCCTCGCCAAGACAAATCAGTCACCTCGGCTTCGGGAGTCAATTCAAAACGGGCATACGCTATATTCTAAGGACAAAATTACTGTCCACGCACTCTTAAGGAGTGTACAGTAAGATGCAGAAAATAGCAACAAGTAGCTTATAATAAAGTTCTGTCCCGGACATTTCGATACTAGAGAATATTTCGAAACATTTATTTTTTGTTTGTAGTAGGTAAGTAATTTTTGTTTTCTGATAGTAGGTAAATAATTAATTAGTATGTTACTTTATGTATGTAGCCCTCCAATCGATAAAAAGTGCACAAATCGATGTGTATATAACTGCAAAGTTAGAAACTTACTCTGAAACCCGAATGCGGCTTATTTGGAGGTTTACCGTACATACCTACATTCAGCCTTTGGACGAAGCCGAAAGTGCCAAACATTTAATATTGAAAAAATCAATGAAGCTTCTTTGAGCTGTGTTCACCTACAGTATTGTTCATAACAACAGAGACCAAATCAATAATATGCACTTTTTATTTCTTACAGGTATTATATACTTTTCCTCTTGAACATTAAAATTCACATATCGAATAATAATGTGCTACTTCATGGAAAATACCTAAAAAGTTGTTTAAGTAAATTATGAAGCAATTTTGTTAACGCTTCATAATTCAGAATTTTTGCCACAATGTGGATTCCTTGAGCATTTTGTGTGCATCGTAATATTTTTGCTGCGCATACAAGCACTATGTTGAAGAACCTAGCTTTGACGAAGTACTATTGGCTATAAGAAAACTTAAAAACCATAAAAGCTGTGGTGAAGATGGAATACCCGCAGAACTTCTGAAATATGGCGGACATGAACTACATAAACAAATATTTACCTTAGTAAGCCAAATATGGCATTCAAATGAAATACCCACTGGATGGGCATCAAGCATAATAGTACCTATACACAAAAAAGGACATAAAACTGAATGCCAAAATTACAGAGGCATATCTTTACTTAATACAGGTTATAAAGTATTTACAAACATTCTATTTGAAAGGCTGAATATTTATGCTGAGAACATCCTAGACGATTACCAATGTGGTTTTAGAAACAACCGCTCAACGATTGATCAAGGTTTTACTGTCCACCAGATATTCGAAAAGTTTTACGAATATAAAATTGATATATTTTGCCTCTTTGTTGACTTCAAACAGGCATTTGACAGTATAAATAGAAAACGGATAAAATACTGCTTTCAGAAAATTGGAATACCTCTGAAGCTAATTAATTTGATTCTCTGTACATTGTCGAACACAACAAGTAAAGTACTGGTGCAAGGAAGCCTGTCAGACCCATTCGAAATCATATCCGGAGTAAAACAAGGAGACGCATTGTCATGTTTAGTATTCAATTTAATGCTACACACGACTGTTAAAGAAATAAACACGAATGGAACATTATTTAATAATGATTTTCAGATATGTGCCTACGCTGATGATATTCTTATTATGGCTAAAGATAGAAACACTCTTATACGCGTCTTTAAATGTATTGATAAAGATGCAAAAGCTCTGGGACTACACGTAAATACCGAGAAAACCAAATACATGATTCGGTCAGTCAACAACACGACACGCGATGACCTAAGTATTAACAACTTTGCTTTCGAAAATATCACTGAATTTAAATACTTGGGTTTTAAACTATCAGCAGATAAAGATTCGGCGATAGCTATTAACGACAGAATCCAAGCTGCAAATAACGCCTACTACGTTAACATAAAACTATTTAAATCAAAAGATTTGTCCAGAGCACAGAAAATAAGAATGTACAAAGTACTGATACGACCCGTCCTTACATATGGTGCAGAAATATGGACGCTGAAAACAAATGATATTCATCAGCTGATGTGCTTCGAAAGACGTATCATAAGGAAAATATATGGTCCGGTTGCAACAATAGATGGCAGCTACCGCATTCGCTACAATAATGAAATCGAAGAAATCGTTCAAGGACAAAATATAATAATATACGTTTTATCAAAGCCCAACGAATTAGATGGATTGGGCACGTACTGCGCATGCCGAAAGAGCGAAATGCTAGGAAAGCTTTTATTTTAACACCAATTGGAGGAAGAAAAAGAGGACGCCCACGAAAGCGATGGTTAGATGACGTCGAATCAGATCTTAAGCAAATGAACGTACACAACTGGAGAGATGTAGCCATGGATAGAATAAAGTGGAGAAAAATTGTTGATGAAGCTATGGTCCACCACGGACTGTGAGGCTAAGAAGAAGAAAAAGAAGACAAGCACTTGGCCACATATGTATATTTAGTATATGAGTTCACATATTTGAATTTGCATATGCCATCTTCCTGAGTGCCTGGTAGTGAATCCTTTCTTTATGAAGGAATTTGATTTGCTTGAAGAATTTAAATAATTAGGATTTAAACTTATACATTATGTCAAAAAGTGTCGGGAATTGTTCAATAAAACGCATAATAATTGCTTTACCATTCGAAGCAATACACATATGACAACGATTAATCCAGTCATCAAAGAACCTTTTAAGCGCGTTTGAAGATATCTTCTTCAGCTCCTTCAGCGAATTCTCCTTAATGGCCTTTATCGACTCAAAGCGTCGTCCGCGAGTTAATAGTATACACTCACTGTATCCATGATAAAGTATCACATTCAGTAGAAATTAAGTAGTAAACAGAAATAACAATGAGGCGATAAGTTAATCCTTGATAACGTATCACATTCATTGTGATGAAGTCATCACAAAGAAACCAAGGCTAAAGCGATAACAATAATTTAAGTAGTACACAGAAATAACAATGAGGCGATAAGTTAATCCTTGATAACGTATCACATTCATTGTTATGAAGTCATTATATGTAAATAGATCTATTCTTTAAGAAATCGACATCCGAGATACAACCGCTGTGTAGAATATAACTCAATGTACACTTTTGATACGAATAAAAAATATATTTTTATTAATACATTAAAGGTACATATTTAATTCGCGGAGTATCAATTTAAGTTTTGGGAAAAGGAAAAAGTCACAGGGGGCTAATACGGTGGTTGTTAGATGATATTTGTCGAGTTTTTGGTAAAAACAGTGTTCACAATATGAGCCTTGTGAGACGGTACGTTATCATTGTGCAATCATTGTGTGTGATGTCCGCTGGGGAAGCAGTCCTGCTGAAAAGCAACCGAGGTAGGAAAAAGACAGCCATTGCCAAACGAAGGATCACTAGATAGCCTGGCCAAAGCAAAAACCTCATAACAGCAGAAGGCAACTCGGATGCCTTCCAATAAATCTCCACCACGCAAAAGCACCCTCGGGCGTGCTTACGAGGAGATTTAACCAAGAACTCTTGGATGTAGCCTTCATTCAAGAACCATGGGTACGTAAAGGAGTCATTCTGGGACTCCAGAGCGTAAACGGTAAGTTGATATATGCTGCAGACCAATTAGTCTCAGCTCATTTTTCCTTAAAACAATGAGGAGATAGTTGATCAGTATATTAGGGAAAACAATCTAGCTAACTTCCCACTGCATCGACTTCAATTATACACAGCCT